>NC_058522.1:104505113-107005113 GCF_904849725.1 Hordeum vulgare subsp. vulgare | reverse complement strand
CCTTTTTCTGGTGCCGTTGCCGGGGAGCAATAGCGTGGGGTGCATATCCTCGTGTGTGTGTGTTTGCTTTATCACTAAGTAGATTTATTTGCTGTTCTAAGTTCTTCTATATCTTTAGTTATGTATATGGAACACGAAATACCAAAAAAATTAGGTGTACTTGCTACTCATGGAGATGGGGAACCTCCTAAAACCCTCGAGGCTCGTTTTGTGGAAAATATTATGCACTTCTTTAATAATCCTGAGAAAGCCCCATTCAATTATATAATGGGATACACGTTGGATCAACGTGAATACTTTAGGGATTATCGCTTGACTCAAAAAGGGAAACTTTTATGGGATCAAATCCATTTGTTGAAATGGTATGCTTGGGAACTATGCAAGAGATATGGTGTTACTTGTTGCTCTAGGATGAAGGCTCGACACCTTCCCTTTTCTTGTGAATTTAATGATCAATGAACCTTGGCTTTTTATTCTAATGGTATATATGATTACAATGATGTGGATCAAATAGAAGAGTTTGTTGCTTTTATGGGTGCTTATGAAATTGAGGCTGTATTTAAATGGTGTGATGATAATGATGATGCTCCTTACCGATCTGAAAATTTGGTTATGCTTCATTATTGTTATACTAATTATGAATATAATGCCCATATTGATCAATTTATGGAGAAATTCTACGCTGCCCAAGAAGAGATTAATATTTTGCAGGAAACTATGGAAGAAGAAAATGCTGAAACTGTGAGCTCATTAGATGAAAAAGATGACGAGGAGAGCGAAGAACAAAAGGAGGAAGAGCAGACTAGCTACCCGTGCCCACCTTCTAATGAGAGTAACTCTTCAACTCATAGATTGTTTAATTTCCCTTCGTTCTTACCAAAGGATGAATGCCATGTTGACTGCTATGATCCCTTGGATTCGTTTGAAATATCCCTTTTTGATGAACTTGATGCTTGCTATGCTTGTGGCCATGATGTCAATATGAATGATGCTTATGAAGATGAACTTGCTATAGTTCCTTATGTTAAACATGAAATTGTTGCTATTGCACCCACTTATGATAGTCCTATTATCTTTTTGAACTCTCCCAACTACACTATATCGGAGAAGTTTTCTCTTATTAGGGATTACATAGATGGGTTGACTTCTACTATTACACATGATGATTTTGATGAATATAATATGCATTTGTTTCCTGCT
Source organism: Hordeum vulgare subsp. vulgare (assembly GCF_904849725.1). Classification (NCBI taxonomy): domain Eukaryota; kingdom Viridiplantae; phylum Streptophyta; class Magnoliopsida; order Poales; family Poaceae; genus Hordeum; species Hordeum vulgare. Next base: position 107,003,913 of record NC_058522.1, on the reverse strand, counting down.
CCTACTTGCAATTATTATGAGAGAGGAACTACATCTCCACCTCTCTATGTTTCCAATACGATAAAATTGCAAGGATCTGCTTATGCTATGTATTGGCCTTTACTTGGTGTGCATGAATTGTTCTTTTATGACATGCCAATGCATAGGAAGGGAGTTAGACTTTGTCATTGCTTGATATATGTTACCTTGTGCTCACTACTAAATTTCAAATCATTGCTAATTAAAATTGGCTTTGATATACCTTGGGTCCGGGTGGATCCATTACTTGAGCACTTTATGCCTAGCTTAATGGCTTTAAAGAAAGCGCTGCCTGGGAGACAATCCGGAAGTTTTAGAGAGTCATTTATTTATGTTGAGTTCTTTTATTTAGTTTTAAAACAAAAAATATATAGAGGGGAACTTAAAACTTTTTCAAAAAGAGAAGCGATTGAAAGGTGATGCATTGCGGAAGTGAGGGTCGACCTTAACACTTGTGTTCATGCTCATGGAAACAATGTAGAATTTTTCATGGAAGTGTCTCACAAAAATAATTATCCCCTTGTACAATTCCTTTGTGTTTTTAAAAATAATGTGCCAAGTAAAGCCTTTACGATTAGTTTGGGTGATAGTTGTTTGATCACGCTAAGAAAAGACCAAAACTTTCTGCTCACGAAACTAATTTTCATTTTTATTATCGAATATATTTTGAGTTGATTCTTTTTGCTGCTGATTTATATGCAAATTTTCCATACGTTAGTAATTGTTCATATTTTTTGAGATATCAGAAGTATATGGAATATACAGATTGCTACAGACTGTTCTGTTTTGACAGATTCTGTTTTGTATGCATTGTTCTCTTATTTTGATGAATCTATGGGTAGTATCGGGGGGTATGAACCATGGTGAAGTTGTATTACAGTAGATATAATGCTAATATGAATTTAGAATGAGTTCACAATAGTACTTGAAGTGGTGATTTATTATACTAACGGATCTCACGAAGTTTTGTTGAGTTTTGTGTGATTGAAGTTTTCAAGTTTTGGGTGAGAGCACGATGGATGAAGGAATAAGGAGAGCCAAGAGCCTAAGCTTGGGGATTCCCGAGGCACCCCAAGGTAATATTCAAGGAAGACTCAAGCGTCTAAACTTGGGGATGCCCTGGAAGGCATCCCCTCTTTCGTCTACAATCTATCGGTAATTTTACTCGGAGCTATATTTTAATTCGTCACATGATATGTGCAAATGCTTGGAGCGTCTTTTGTGTTTATTTTTCCTTTTTCTTTTATGCACCATGCTGGTATGAGATAGTCCTTGGTTGGATTTATAGAATGCTTCTTGTGCTTCACTTATATATTTTGAAGTTTGGATTGCCTGTTTCCCTGCACATAGAAAACCGCCATTTGTAGAATGCTCTTTTGCTTCACTTATATTTGTTAGAGCGGGGCATATCTTTTGTAGAAATAATTAAACTCTCATGCTTCACTTATACCTATTTAGAGAGTTAACAGGAGTTGGTCATTCACATGGTTAGTCATAAAATCCTACATAAAACTTGCAGATCACTGAATATGATATGGTTGATTCCTTGCAACAGTTTTGCGACATGAATATGTGATATAGAGTCATGCAAGTGAGTAATTGTGTATTTTTAGAAATACTTGTGTTAAGGTTTGTGATTCCTGTAGCATGCACGTATGGTGAACCGTTATGTGATGAATTTGGAGCATGATTTATTTATTGATTGTCATCCTTTGTGTGGAGGTCGGGATCGCGCGATGGTTAACTCCAACCAACCTTTCCCCTAGGAGCATGCGTTTAGTACCTTCTTTCGATGACTAATAGACTTTTGCAATAAGTATGTGAGTTCTTTATGAATAATGTCGAGTCCATGGATTATACGCACTCTCACCCTTCCACCATTGCTAGCCTCTCTAGTACCGCGCAACTTTCGCCGGTGCATTACACCCACCATATAGCCTCCCTCAAAATAGCCACCATACCTACCTACTATGGTATTTTCATAGCCATTCTGAGATATATTGCCATGCAACTACCACCGTTCCGTCTCATGACATGTGCCACCACTTCCATATTGCCATTGCATGACCGTAAGATAGCTAGCATGATGTTTCCATGGCTTGTCCGTTTTTTCATGTCATTGCTATGCTAGATCATTGTCACGGTACACTACCGAAGGCATTTCATATAGAGTTAAACCTGGGAATGGTTATTTGAAAACCGGGTGTAACGGTTCGGTTATTACTTTGGGTTTGATTGGTTTAGGTTTTATTGGGTTGAACTTTTTTTAGTTTGGTTTTGGTTTGGGTATGTGGAGAAATCAGTTTGGGTATAGTTGGTTATGGGCTTAAATAGTTTGGTTATAAACGGTTATAAACTATGGGTTCAAACCGGTTTCTAGGCATTGGTTATGTGCAATAACCAACGATGACCGAGAACGAATATCTTTGATCCGCATGCATGTTGTAATGCACTATGTGATTATGTATTATGGAGAAATACCGCATGAAAATCGGAAGTGTTTGCTTGTGCTTTAGCTAAGTAATTTTGTTTTAATACACTTGTTAGTGAGCTATTCATACGTGGGCATTTTTTCCCTTTTGCTGTGTGTTGACTGTATCTCAAGGATAACTTCGTTCTCAAACTGTTGTAGATGCACTTATGCCTTTTCTATCTCATTTGCTTCTTAACTTGTTAATTTGTGCAATTATATGTATACTAAAGCAAACCCATAGTTATGTATTGGTTTTAAACCCACGGTTATGTATTGGGTTTAAGTTGGTTTGGGTGGAAAAAATATTGGGTTTAGTTTTGGTTGGGCTGAAAATAACATCAACTGGGTATGGTTTAATTATGGTTTTGAGAGATAAATGTATGGGTATGGTTTAGGTATGGTCCAAGTATGAAACCATTCTCAGGTTTATATAGAGTCATCATTGCTCTAAGTATTGAGTTGTACGTGTGATGATCATTATTAATAGAGCATTGTCCCATGTGAGGAAATAAAAGAGGCCAGCAAAGCCCATTTACAAAAAAGAGGCCAAATATGCCCACCAAAAAAAACAGAGGCCAAAGAGCCCACAAAAAAATGAGAGAAAAGAGAGAAAGGACAATTGCTACTATCCTCTTTCCACACTTGTGCTTCAAATAGCACTATGATCTTCATGACAGAGAGTCTCCTATGTTGTCACTTCCATATACTAGTGGGAAATTTTTATTATATAACTTGGTTGTATATTCCAATGATGGGCTTCCTCAAAACTGCCCTAGGTCTTCGTGAGCAAGCAAGTTGGGTGCACACCCACTAGTTTCTTTTGTGAGCTTTCATACACTTACAAGCTCTAGTGCATCCGTTGCGTGGCAATCCCTACTCACTCACATTGATATCTATTGATGGGCATCTCCATAGCCCGTTGATACGCCTAGTTGATGTGAGACTATCTCCTCCTTTTTTGTCTTCTCCATGACCACCATATTCTATTCCACCTATAGTCCTATGTCCATGGCTCTCACTCATGTATTGCGTGAAAGTTGAAAAGGTTTGAGAACGCTAAAGTATGAAAAAATTGCTTGGCTAAAACCGGGGTTGTGCATGATTTGAATACGTTGTGTGGGGAAGATGGAGCATAGTGAGACTATATGATTTTGTAGGGATAACTTTCTTTGGCCATGATATTTTGAGAAGACATGATTGCTTTGTTAGTATGCTTGAAGTATTATTGTCTTTATGTCAAATGATAGACTATTGCTTTGAATCACTCGTGTTTTAGTATTCATGCCATGATTAGATTATATGATCAAGATTATGCTATGTAGCATTCCACATCAAAAATTATCTTTTATCATTTACCTACTCGAGGACGAGCAGGAATTAAGCTTGGGGATGCTGATACATCTCCGTCGTATCTATAATTTTTGATTGTTTCATGCCAATATTCTACAACTTTCATATACTTTTGGCAACTTTTTTACACTATTTTTGGGACTAACATATTGATCAAGTGCCCAGTGCAAGTTCCTGTTTGTTGCATGTTTTTTTGTTTTGCAGAATATCCATACCAAACGAAGTCCAAACACAATAAAAATTTACGGGGATTTTTTTGGAATATTTATGATTTTTGCGAAGAAGAATCAACGCGAGATGGTGGACGGAGTGCCCACAAGCCCACCAGTCGCGACCAGGGCGTGGGCCCGCGGCTGGCAGGCTTGTGGCCACTCCTTAAGGCGGTTGGTGCCCTTCTTTCGCCCCAAGAAAGATAATATCCGGAAGAAAATCATGTTAAAATTTCAGCCCAATCGGAGTTACGGATCTCCGAGAATTTAAGAAACGGTGAAACGTAGAATCCGGGAGCGCAGAAACAGAACGACAGAGAGAGAGAGAGAGATCCAATCTTGGAGGGGCTCTCGCCCCTCCATCGCCATGGAGACCATGGACGAGAGGGGAAAGCCTTCTCCCATCTAGGGAGGAGGTCAAGGAAGAATAAGAATGAGGGGGCTCTCTTCCCCTCTCTCCCGGCGGCGCCAGAATGCCGCCCGGGACATCATCGTGTGACGGTGATCTACACCAACACCTCCGTCATCTTCACCAACATCTCCATCATCTTCCCCCATCTATATTCAGCGGTTCACTCTCCCGCAACCCGATGTACCCTCCACTTGAACATGGTGCTTTATGCTACATATTATTATCCAATGATGTGTTGCTATCCTATGATGTCTGAGTAGATTATCGTTGTCCTATCGGTGATTAATGAATTGCTATGATTGGTTTAATTTGCTTGTGGTTATGTTGCTATCCTTTGGTGCCCATCATATGATCGCGCGCGTGGATCACACCATAGGGTTAGTTGTATGTTGATAGGACTATGTATTGGCAGGCTAGAGTGACAGAAGCTTCAAACCTAGCATAGAAATTGATGCATATGGGATTGAAGGGGGACCAATATATCTTATTGCTATGGTTGGGTTTTACCTTAATGAACGTTAGTAGTTGCGGACGCTTGATAATAGTTCCAATCATAAGTGCATAGAATTCCAAATAAGGGATGGCATGCTAGCAGAGGCCTCTCCCACATGATACTTGCTATCGATCTAGTAACGTAGTCAATTGCTTAGAGACAATTCCGCAACTCCTACCACCACTTTTCCACACTCGTTAGACACTCGTAGTTGTTTCTTTATCTAACCAGCCCCTAGTTTTATTTACGTGTTCTTTACTTTCTTGTAGGCCTATCCTATCACTCCTACAAAGTACTTCTAGTTTCATACTTGTTCTAGGTAAAGCGAACGTAAAGTGTGCGTAGAGTTGTATCGGTGGTCGATAGAACTTGAGGGAATATTTGTCCTACCTTTAGCTCCTCGTTGGGTTCGACACTCTTACTTATCGAGAAAGACTACAATTGATCCCCTATACTTGTGGGTTATCAGGCCTCTGAATGCTTTCGAATGTAATATATGTTATGTCATTCTGCATTGAATTCGTAAGCACTATGCTTGATGTCTTGCATTCTCGTCTTTTGATTCTTGTTTGACTCCTTTTCATCCAACTCCTTTGTTCTCTCTCACATCCGCCTCGCCAGCCCGACAGCCGGGTGCCGGTCTATGACTGGGACGAGGCTTCTGCCTTTGAGAACATTGGACTTAGACTTTTCGAAGCCATGAAGACTTTTTAGACTAAAAAGTGAGCCAGTAGAGGAAGGCTAGAAACTAAGATTGAAAGCGATCAATCCGACCCGAGCCGACAACCTTCTTTGTAGTTAAGCTTTTCATACGACCTGCCTTCCCTGCCACCATCTCGTTAGCCGGACAGCCGGGAGCCGGACTGTAGCTTGTGCGAGATGGCAAGAGTTCGACCCGGCGTACACTATACGCTCACCTACAACTAAGGAAATCGTTCGGGCCGGCTAGCGAGCCCCCGAGCCCATAGTACCGGACGAGGGAACTCACAAACGAGTGAAAAACTCTTGCCATGAATCTGAAAGACGTGTGTCTCAAGTACCGGCTTGAAAACCCCATTGCATTCATTCATTGAAAAATCCCGAAAAGGGAGGAAGATACATACGTACATGCTTTTTCTTTTTCTTTTACACTCTAGCAATAGAACGGGCGAAGCAATGCCGCGTTCCATGGACGCTCCGTTTCCTGGCCGGAGTCGTCTCTCTTGAGCTTCCTTGGCTTCTGGGCGTTGATGACCCACAAGTATAGGGGATCAATCGTAGTCCTTTCGATAAGTAAGAGTGTCGAACCCAACAAGGAGAAGAAGGCTCTGATAAACGGTTTTCAGCAAGGTAATAACTGCAAGCACTAAAAGTAGCGGTAACAAGTGATGGTGTAGTGAGGTGAAACATAGCAAGCGAAAAGTAACAAGTAACAAGTAGTAGCAACGGTGCAGCAAAGTGGTGCAATCCCTTTTATAGCAAGGGACAAGCCTGGACAAAGTCTCATAAGAGGAAAAATGCTCCTAAGGACACACGGGAATTTCTGTCATGCTAGTTTCATCATGTTCATATGATTCACGTTTATTACTTTGATAGTTTGATATGTGGGTGGACCGGCGCTTGGGTACTGCCCTTACTTGGACAAGCATCCCACTTATGATTAACCCCTCCCGCAAGCATCCGCAACTATGAAAGAAGAATTAAGACAACGTCTAACCATAGCATTAAACTAGTGGATCCAAATCAGCCCCTAACGAAGCAACGCATAGACTGGGGTTTAAGCTTCTGTCACTCTAGCAACCCATCATCTACTTACTACTCCCCAATGCCTTCCTCTAGGCCCAAAGATGGTGAAGTGTTATGTAGTCGACGTTCACATAACACCACTAGAGGAAAAGACAACATACAACATATCAAAATACCGAACGAATACCAAATTCACATGACTATTATCAGCATGACTTATCCCATGTCCTCAGCAACAAAAGTAACTACTCACAAAGCATAATCATAATCATGATCAGAGGTGTAATGAGTAGCATCAAGGATCTGAACATAAACTCTTCCACCAAGTAATCCAACTAGCATCCACTAAAAAGAGTAATCAACACTACTAGCAACCTTACAAGTACCAATCGGAGTCGCGATACGGAGATTGGTTACAAGAGATGAACTAGGGTTTGGAGAGGAGATGGTGCTGATGGAGATGACTACCCTCCGACGAGAGGAGTGTTGGTGATGACGATGGCGATGATTTCCCCCTCCGGGAGGGAAGTTTCCCCGGCAGGATCGTCCTACCGGAGCTCTAGATTGGTTCTGCTCAAGTTCCGCCTTGTGGCAGCGAAGAATCCACGAAAAAGCTCCACCTTGATTTTTTTTCTCGGACGAAACCCTTCATATAGCAAAAGAGGGGGGCTAGAGGGCCACCAGGGTGCCCACAAGCCCTGTTGTCGCGGCCAGGGGGGTAGGCCGTGGCAACCAGGCTTGTGGGCCCCTGGCAGCTCCCCTCTGACACTTCTTTCGCTCAGTATTTTTTTTATATTCCAAAAAAATTCCACGTTGATTTTCAGGCCATTTGGAGTTGTGCGGAATAGAGGACTCAGACTTGCTCCTTTTCTAGTCCAGAATTCCAGTTGCTGGTATTCTCCCTCTTCAAATAAACCTTGCAAAATAAGAGAGAAAAGGCATAAGTATGGTACCACAAAGTATAATAACAATCCATAAAGCGATAAATATCAACATGAAAGCATGATGCAAAATGGATGTATCAACTCCCCCAAGCTTAGACCTCGCTTGTCCTCAAGCGAAAACCAAGATCCATAAACATGTCCACATGTTTAGGGATGAAGGTGTCGATAAAACATAATACGGACATGAGGGTATCATGATCACACATAGAATAGCAATACAACATAAAGATTCTTATGGGAAAGTAACAATTCCTTCACAAAGCAAAGTATGAAATAAAAACCTTACCGAGAAGTAGCCAACAACAATCCATAGTCATTTAAGCAATTGCAATTTATCATATTATCAGAAAGAGTCAAATAAGAGCTTGTAAAGCAAATCGACATACTCAATCATCTCTTTTGTTTTCCACGATTGTTACAACTCACGTGGTAGTCATGGTATCAAAGTTTCAGTTGGACACAGAGAAAGATAGGGGCTTATAATTTTCCCTCCCAACCATTTACCTCAAGGGTAAAGTCAACAATAATAAAGCATAAGTACTCATCTCCAAGTTGATATATGAATATAGATCTTTCCCAAGCATATGACATTCACCAAGAAAAAGGCTAAATAAGGAATTGGTGAAGATCACCATGACTCTTACAAGGGAAAAAAGTAAAGGTACAAGATAGGCCCTTCGCAGAGCGGAGCAGAGGTTGTCATGCGCTTTTGAGGTTTGGATGTGTGTCCTCTTAGTGTGGAGGAACGTCACTTTATATTACCCCCTGTGATAAAGAACTTTATTATGCAGTCTGACGCTTTTATGTCTTATTCATCACAGGTTCGTACAAAGCTTATTTTCCACACACTAATAGATCATACATATTAGAGAGCAATTTTTATTGCTTGCACCGATGACAACTTACTTGAGGGATCTTATTCAATCCATAGGTAGGTATGGTGGACACTCATGGCAAAAGTGGGTTGAAGGTTTATGGATGCACAAGTAGTATCTCTACTTGGTGCGGGAGTTTTGGCTAATATGAGGTGGAAGCAATCGTCACATGCTAAGGTATCTCTAATCATATAACATTGTTTGGAACCAAGCAAACACAATTCATTATGTTGTCTTCCTTTTCCAACATCTACTTCTAAGCATGTAATAGTTTGGTGAGTGCTCACAATTACAGAAAGTGTCTAAGTTGATATATTTATATGTGAACCTCTCTTTCCTTATTACTTCTTATTAATTGCAACAATGACTGAGGTCTATGTTGGTCTATTCTCAACAAGTTTCAATCATCATACTTGTTATATGTGAAATTATCACTTTCCATAAGATCATCTCATGATCTTTCATGCTATCGTTCTTTTCATACTTTTGATCACGACACAAAACAAAGCCATTGACTAAGATACTCTTTATTATATGGCTCGCAAGCTCGAATACATCGGGGGAGACACAAGGCAAAAGACTAAAACTAAACACTAAAGACTTATTCCACTAAGAGAAGAAATAAAAACTAAAAAGGAAAGAACTAAAACAAAGGTAAAAGCAAAAGATATAAAGGTGATACGATACCAGGGCAACTCCCCCAAGCTTGGCATAAGCCAAGGGAGTTGCCCATACCAATGCTTAGTTGTCTTCCTTTGGTGGTGATGGTGGTGGAGTTGTTGAAGCAGTCTTGAGCTTGTCTAATTTCCACTTGAGCAAAAAGTTTTGCTCCCTCACATCGTCATTTTCCTCCTCAAGCTTCAACACTCTATGGCAAAGTTCCTGCTTACTCTCCTGCAAGAAACGAGAAGGGATAAACAAGGTCATAGGCTTCTTCCTTTGGTCAGGGAGGCTTGACTTCTTGAACTCCACATGAGTGCGTCCAGGTTGAGGTAGAGGAGCCTCCTCTTCATCGGAACTCGTTTGTTCCTTCCCCTTGGGATCATAGTCCTCTTCCTCGTCAGTGGTCCAGCCATATTGTTCCAAGTCCCCATAGACCTTGGGGTTAGCAAGGTAATCAGACACATAGCTCTCCCCCTTTGAATCCTGAGAAGACATCTTGACCTAGATCCGTGGCAGAAAACAGGCTCGAAACGAAAACAGAGGAAAACTGCTCGACACAGAGATCAAAACCCTCGGGCGTACATATAATGATTTTTTCTGGACCAGAAGGAGTGCTCCACAAGAAAACGGAGTCCGGGAGGCACACGAGGTGCCCACAAGCCCTGTTGCCACGACCAGGGGGACGCCATGGCAACCAAGCTTGTGGCCGCCTCGTGCGCTCTCCAGATTGCTTTTTATTTTTCTAATTTTCCATAAATTCCAAAACGGAGAAAATTTCCTATTGGAAAATTTTCGGAGTCCAATTACTTACCGAAACACACACCTCTTCGTTTTCAGGGTCTCAAACAGGCTGATAAACATCCCTTATGTACTCCTCTGGAGTTATGATATTGATGATATTGGTCTCAACATTTATGGGAGTACCAGAGATATAATGCTTGATTCTTTGCCCATTTACCACTCTAGGAAAATTACCTTTCGTGTTACTGATTTTGATGGCACCGGAACGATATACTTCCTCGACAATGTAGGGACCTTCCCATTTAGAGAGAAGCTTGCCTGCGAAGAACCTTAAGCGAGAATTGTATAGCAGGACATAATCACCTACATTGAACTCTCGTTTTTGTATTCTTTTATCGTGCCATCTCTTAACCTTTTCCTTGAACAACTTGACATTCTCATATGCCTGGGCCCTCCATTCATCTAATGAGCTAATATCAAACAACCGCTTCTCACCGGCAAGTTTGAAATCGAAGTTGAGCTCTTTGATTGCCCAATAAGCTTTGTGTTCCAGCTCGAGAGGTAAATGACAGGCCTTACCGTAAACCATTTTATACGGCGACATGCCCATGGGATTCTTATAAGCAGTCGTATAAGCCCATAGTGCATCGTCAAGTTTGCTCGACCAATTCTTTCGAGATCTATTGACGGTCTTTTGTAAGATCAATTTGATCTCCCTATTACTCAACTCCACTTGACCACTAGACTGAGGATGATAAGGAGATGCAACTCTATGGTTGTCATCATACTTAGAGAGCATCTTGCGGAAAACACGATGAATGAAGTGTGAACCGCCATCATTCATCAGATATCTAGGGACTCCAAATCTTGGGAAAATGACTTCTTTAAGCATCTTAATAGAGGTGTGGTGATCAGCATTTCTAGTGGGGATAGCTTCTACCCACTTAGTGACGTAATCCATAGCAACTAAGATGTGAGTATACCCATTGGAACTCGGGAAAGGTCCCATATAATCAAAGCCCCAGACATCAAATGGTTCAATGACAAGTGAATAGTTCATAGGCATTTCCTGGCGGTTACTGATGTTCCCTATTATTTGGCATTCGTCACAAGACAAGACAAACTTACGGGTATCCTTGAAGAGAGTGGGCCAATAGAAACCTGATTGCAATACCTTATGAGGGGTTCTGTCTCCAGCATGATGTCCTCCGTAGGATTCGGAATGGCACTTCTGCGGGATCTGTCCTTGTTCATGTTCAGGCACACAACGTCTAATAACACCATCTACTCCTTCCTTATAAAGGTGAGGATCATCCCAAAAGTAGTGTCTCAAATCAAAGAAGAATTTCTTCTTCTGCTGGTCGGTGAAACTGGGTGGTATGTATTTGGCTACGATATAGTTTGTGTAATCAGCATACCACGGTGCACTATGTGAAGTGCGGATGACATTCAATTGCTCATCAGGAAAGCTCTCATCAATAGGTCGTAGGTCATCAAGGACATTCTCTAGCCTAGACAAGTTATCTGCTACAGGGTTATCAGCACCCTTTCGGTCAACAACGTGCAAATCAAATTCCTATAGCAGGAGAACTCATCTGATTAGCCTAGGCTTAGCGTCCTTCTTCTCCATAAGGTACTTAATAGTAGCATGATCAGAGTGAATAGTGACTTTGGAGTCAACTATACAAGATCTGAACTTTTCACATGCAAACATGACTGCTAAAAACTCCTTCTCCGTAGTGGCATAGTTTCTTTGGGCACTGTCTAGAGTTTTACTAGCGTAGTGAATGACATTCAACTTCTTGTCAACTCTTTGTCCTAGCACAGCACCAACAGCATAATCACTAGCATCGCACATGATTTCAAAGGGCAACTTCCAATCAGGTGGTTGAACAATATGTGCGGTTATCAAGGTCTTCTTAAGTATTTCGAAAGCTTCCTCACAATCCTCATCAAAAACAAAGGAACCTCCTTCTGCAAGAGGTTGGTAAGAGGCCTAGAAATCTTAGAGAAGTCTTTAATGAACCTTCTACAGAAACCAGCATGACCTAGGAAACTTTGTATACCTCTGATATCTGTGGGGCAAGGCATTTTCTCAACTCCATCAACCTTAGCCTTATCAACTTCAATGCCTTTCTCAGAGATTTTGTGTCCTAAGACGTTGGCTTCATTAACCTAGAAGTGGCACTTCTCCGAGTTCAAGACGAGGTTGGTATCTTTGCATCTCTATAAGACTCGATCAAGGTTGCTGAGGCAATCGTCAAGGGAAGAACCATAAACGGAGAAATCATCCATGAAAACCTCAACAATCTTTTCACAAAAGTCAAAGAATATTTCCATCATACACCTTTGAAAGGTGGCAGGTGCATTGCATAAGCCAAAAGGCATACGTCTATAAGCAAAGGTACCGAAGGGGCAGGTGAAAGTGGTTTTCTCCTGATCAGATTGTGCAACAGGTATTTGCGAGAAACCTGAATAACCATCTAGAAAGCAGAAGTGTGTATGTTTAGATAGCCTTTCTAGCATTTGGTCGATAAACGGCAAAGGATAATGGTCTTTCCTTGTTGCCTTGTTCAGCTTCCGGAAGTCTATCACCATCCTATAGCCAGTAATAATACTTTGTGGGATTAGTTCATTCTTATCATTAGGAACGACGGTGATACCTCCCTTCTTAGGTACGTAATGTACTGGACTTACCCAATCACTATGAGCAACAGGATAAATGATTCCTGCTTCCAGAAGCTTTAATATTTCTTTTTTCACGACCTCTTTCATCCGCAGATTTAATCTCCGTTGATGATCAACAACTGGCTTACAATCAGGATCGGTTTTAATCTTGTGCTGACATAGAGTGGGACTAATACCCTTAAGATCATCAAGAGTATATCCAATAGCAGCACGGTGCTTCCTCAAGTTTTTAATAACTTCTTCTCTTCATGATTCGAGAGGTGAGCACTAATAATAACAAGATATATCTCCTTCTCATCAAGATAGGCATACTTAAGAGTATCTGGTAACTGTTTTAGCTCGAACACAGGATCACCCTCTGGTGGGGGAGGATCCCCAAGCAGTTCAACAGGAAGATTATTCTTGAGAATAGGATATTGTTCTAAAACAATTTTATCTATCTCATCTCTTTCGTCCATATGCATATCATTTTCATGATCAAGCAGATATTGCTCTAAAGGATCCGTAGGAGGTACAGCAATAGAGGCAAGAGCAATGATTTCATCCCTACCATACGACTCTTTTTCATGGGGTTGTCTTCCAAACTTGGAGAAGTTAAATTCATGAGACACACCCTCGAAACTAACAGTGACAGTCTGTTTAACACAATCAATATGAGCATTGACAGTGTTGAGAAAGGGTCTACCAAATATGATGGGACAAAAGCTATCTTGTGCAGTGGCAAGGACGAGGAAATCAGTAGGATACTTCGTCTTACCACACAGGACTTCTACGTCTCTCACAATTCCCACAGGGCACATAGTGTCTCTATTAGCTAGTGTAATAGTGACATCAATGGGTTCTAACTCAGCAGGTGCAATCTCATCTTTGATTTCATCATATAGAGAACGGGGTATTGCACTAACACTAGCTCCCATATCACATAAACCACGATAACAGTGATCTCCTATCTTGACAGAAACAACGGGCAGGCCAACTACAGGTCAGTGTTTGTCTTTCGCGTGAGGTTTAGCAATTCTAGCGGAGTCCTCACAGAATTTGATAACATGCCCGTCTACGTCTTCGGCTAAGATATCTTTGATAATAGGAATACTAGGTTCAACTCTAATCTCCTCAGGGGGTGCAAGTGGTCTAATGTAACCCCTACTTATCATAGTTGGAGCTTTAGAATAATCCTTTATCCTAGGAGGGTATGGTGGTTTCTCAGTGTAAGCACAAGGAACAACAGGATCACTAAAAGCAATGACTTTCACTTCAACTAGATTGGGTTTAACTATGTTGACTTCTACAGGAGGATGATACATAAACCACTTCTCTTTGCGAAGATCAACATGATCAGCAAAAGATTCACATAGAGAAGCTACTATCTCAGAGTCAAGTCCATACTTAGCGCAAAAATCTCTAGAAGTGTTTGTTTCAACAAAAAATTTGACACAATAAAACTAGAAATTCATGCCTGACTCCTTACCTTCTTCAAGCTCCCAATCTTCAGAGTTACGTTTGATTCTTTCCAATCAATTCCACTTGTGGTCAATATCCTTCTTCATAAAAGAACCGGTACAAGAAGTGTCAAGCATGGTAAGATCTTCATGAGAAAGCCGAGCGTAAAAGTTTTGAGTGATAATTTCTCTTGAGAGCTCATGATTGGGGCATGAATATAGCATTGATTTAAGCATCCCCAAGCTTGAGCTATGCTTTCCCTGTCACTAGGCCAAAAGTTATAAATATAATTCCGATCACGATGTACTAAATGCATAGGATAAAACTTTTAATGAAATTCCAATTTCAACCGATTGTAGTCCCATGATCCAGTATCATCACATAGCCTATACCATGTCAACGCCTTATGCTTCAAAGATAAAGGAAATACTTTCTTCTTTACCTCATCCTCGGGCAAACCTGCAAGCTTAAATAAACCACAAACTTCATCTGCATAGATGAGATGCAAGTCTGGATGTGATGATCCATCTCCTGTAAAAGGATTAGCCAGCAGTTTCTCAAGCATACCCGAAGGGATTTCATAAAAGATATTTTCAGTAGGTACCTCAGGTTGAAGAGCAACCCCTTGTGCTTCCATTCATGGTGAAGATACCCCAAACAAATTTCTCAAAGGAAGAGTCTCCATAGTGACAAGTGACAATAAATTTAAGCAGAGTATATAAATGTTTCCTTACCAAATTCCACTTACCAAAGGTGGTTCCCTCCCCGGCAACGGCGCCATAAAAGAGTCTTGATGACCCACAAGTATAGGGGATCAATCGTAGTCCTTTCGATAAGTAAGAGTGTCGAACCCAACGAGGAGAAGAAGGCTTTGATAAACGGTTTTCAAGCAGGTAATAACGGCAAGCACTGAAAGTAGCGGTAACAAGTGATGGTGTAGTGAGGTGAAACGTAGCAAGCGAAAAGTAACAAGTAACAAGTAGTAGCAACGGTGCAGCAAAGTGGCCCAATCCCTTTTATAGCAAGGGACAAGCCTGAACAAAGTCTTATAAGAGGAAAAACGCTCCCGAGGACACACGGGAATTTCTTGTCATGCTAGTTTCATCATGTTCATATGATTCACGTTCGTTACTTTGATAGTCTGATATGTGGATGGACCGGCGCTTGGGTACTGATCCGTCTCCATCGTATCTACTTTTCCAAACTCTTTTGCCCTTGTTTAGTACTCTAATTTGCATGATTTGAATGGAACTAACCTGGATTGACGCTGTTTTCAGCAGAATTGCCTTGGTGTTATTTTTGTGCAGAAATCAAAGTTCTCCAAACGTCCTGAAAATCTATGGGGAACAGTTTTGGAAAATATAAAAAATATCTGCGCCAAGTTCCACCTGAGGGGGTGGGCCAGTGGGCCACAAGCCCTGGTTCCGCCACCACCCCCCTGGTGGCGGTGGGCAGGCTTGTGGGGCCCACACGGCTTTGCCGCCCCCAACCTCAGGTCTATAAGTCCCCTTTCGTCCCAGAAAAAATAAAAAGAGAAGTTTTCGTCGCGTTTGCGATACGGAGGCAACGCCACCACGTGTTCTTCATCTGGAGGGCAGATCTGGAGTCCGTCTTGGGCTCCGGAGAGGGGAAATCGTCGCCATCGTCATTATCAACCTTCTTCCTTCTCCAATTCAATGAAGCTCTTCGTCGTTCATGAGTAATCTATTCGTAGGCTCGCTGGGCGGTGATGAGTAGGATGAGATCTATCATGTAATCGAGTTAGTTTTGATGGGGATTGATCCCTAGTATCCACTATGTTCTGAGATTGATGTTGCTACTACTTTTCCATGCTTAATGCTTGTCACTAGGGCCCGAATGCCATGATTTGAGATCTGAAATTATTATGTTGTCACCAATATATGTGTGTTTTAGATCCGATCTTGCAAGTTGTAGTTACCTACTATGTGTATGATCCGGCAACCCCGGAGTGACAATAACCGGAACCACTCCAGGTGATGACCATAGTTTGAGGAGTTCATGTGTTCACCAAGTGCTAATGTGTTGGCCCTGTTCTTTATTAAAAGGAGAACCTTAATATCCCGTAGTTTCCTTTTGGACCCCGCTGCCACGGGAGGGATGGACAATAGATGTCATGCAAGTTCTTTTCCCTAAGCACGTATGACGACACATGGAATGCATGCCTACATCACATTGACGAACGGGAGCTAGCCACATATCTCTCCGTGTTATAGCTGTTGCATGATGAATATCATCCAAACAAATCACCGACCCATTGCCTACGAGTTTGTCCTACTGTTGCTACTGTTGTTACTTGTCTTGCTCTATTGCTGCTACTACTGTTGCTACTGCTGTTACTTGTCTTGCTCTGCTTCTACTGTTGCTACTACTGTCGCTTGCTACTGTTGCTACTTGCTACTGCTGTCACTACTGCTTTTCCTTGCCGCTGCTATTGCTCGTTACACTACCGTTACTCGCTACTTTGCTGTTACTACCTTGCTTGCAGATACTAATCTTTCAGGTGTTGTTGAATCTGATCAATTCAGCTGCTAATACTTGAGAGTATTCTCTCACCTCCCGTCGTGCGAATCAACAAATTTGGGTCGAATACTCTATCCTCGAAAACTGCTACGATCCCACGCGCCGGTGGGCGTCAACAACATTCTTCTAGTTTCGATTGCCGGAGAGTGCTAACAGCATTCTTCTGGTGCTGTTGCAAAGGGGAAGAACAGTTGACATCAAGCATTTTTCTGGCGCCGTTGCCGGGGAGGTATTGCTATATTCTCTGAGTCACTTCGGATTTATATCTGCTGATCACTATGAAGAATCTGAAGGATCCGAAGACCAAAGTCTTGCCCTCAACTATGAGGGGAGGTAAGGAATTGCCATCTAGCTCTGCACTTGATTCACCTTCAGTTATGAGTAAGTTTGCGATATCACCTCCTGCTAGAAATCTTGGTATGTCGCATGTGCTTGATGATGCTTGTGATACTACTGCTAGAGATGCTATGCTTGATACTATGCCTGATGATACTATGCTTGATACTATGCTTGATACTATGCCTGGTGCTATGCCTGATACTGCTAGAGATGCTATGCTTGATACTGCTATGCCTGATGATGCTAGAGATGCTATTTTGCCTGATGATGCTATGATTGATACTGCTAGAGATACTACTTTGCCTGATGTTCCACTAGGGGTATTCCTTGATGCTCATATTGCTAGAGTTACTGCCAATGCTCGTGATGCTTATGATACTGTCGATACTATTGACATAGAACCTGCTTTTGCTCCTGCTAGATCTAGCTCTCCTAGATATGAATTGCCTGATATACCCGAGGGTTACGTTATGGAGGGAGAGATAGCTGAGGATTTTCTTGCGTGTAAGGATGCGTATGACGCTGAGAATTTACTTCTCAAGTGGAAGGAAAATTCTCGGGAAGGTAAGATGAAATACGACCCGAAGTTTGTCACTTCACCTATCTTCATCACCGATAAGGATTATGAATTCTCTGTTGATCCTCAGATAATCTCTCTAGTCGAATATGATCCTTTTCACGGTTATGAGTCTGAGACGGTCGTAGCCCATCTTGCCAAACTACACGATATAGCCACCATTTTCACTAATGAAGTGAAGATTCGCCACTACTATATCCTTAAGTTGTTTCCTTTCTCTCTAAAGGATGACGCTAAAGCCTGGTTCACCTCTCTTGCTCCTGGATGTGTGCGTAGTCCCCAAGAGATGGTCTATTACTTCTGTCAGAAATATTTCCCTGCCCATAAGAAGCAAGTTGCCTTGCAGGAAATATACAACTTTGCTCAACTCCAAGAAGAGAGTCTTCCACAAGCTTGGGGGAGGCTCATCCAGCTATAGAATGCTTTGCCTGATCACCCTCTTAAGAAGAACGAGATACTTGATATCCTCTATAACGTACTTACCGATGCCTCTAGAGACCACCTAGATAGTTGTGCCGGTTGTGTTTTTAGGGAACGAACTGTAGAACAAGCTGAGACTCTACTGAATAACATCTTGATCAACGATAATGCTTGGACTATTCCCGAACCACCTCCTAAGCCAACTCCTAAGAAAAGAGGTATTCTATTCCTCAGTCCCGAAGCTATGCAAGAAGCCAAGAAATCTATGCAAGAGAAATGCATTAGATCTGAAGATGTCAAAAATCTACCACCTATCGAAGAGATCCATGGTCTCGATAACCCGATACAGGTAGTAGAAGTGAATTCTCTGCGTAGGTTTGATGAAAGTGATATTCCTTTTGATAAACCTGCTAGCCTATGCTTTGATGAATTTGACAACTTTGTTGCCAAACAACAGAGTTTCAATGATCATGTTAGCACACATTTGGAACAAAGTACTCGTATGCATAGCCGTTTAAGTGCTTGTGTAGACAGAAATGTCAATGATCTGAAGCTTCTGAGTAAAGATGCCTCTATGATTACTACTCAGGTCGAACAAGTACTTAAAGCTCAGAATGACCTGCTCAATGAATTAAATGACAACTCTGTCAGAGTCATTACTAGAGGAGGCAAAATGACCCAGGAACCTTTGTATCCTGAAGGCCACCCTAAGAGAATTGATCAAGATTCTCAAGGAATCAATGCTGATACACCCAGTCATCCTAAGGAGAAGAAGAAGGATGATAGAAACCTACACGCCAGTTCACCAAATACTATCACACCGGAAGAACCTAATGATATTTCTGCGTCTGATGCAGAAACACAATCTGGTGATGAACATGAACCTGGTGACAATATGGACAGTGATGTTCATAATAATGCTAAACCTAGCAATGATGAGGATGTGGAGATTGAACCTACGGTTAATCCTGATAACCCACAACCTAAGAAAAACGATAATAATGACTTCACTTCTAGGAAGCATGGTAAAGAAAGGGAGCCATGGGTTCAGAGATCTATGCCCTTTCCTCCTAAGCCATCCAAAAAAAGGATGATGAGGATTTTGAGCACTTCGTTGAGATGATAAGACCCGTCTTTCTGCAGATGCGGTTAACTAATATGCTCAAGATGTCTCCGTATGCCAATTACATGAAAGATATCATGACTAATAAACGGAAGATACCAGATCTTGCGATCTCCACCATGCTTGCCAATTATACTTTTAAAGGTGTAACTCCTAAGAAACTTGGTGATCCCGGAGTGCCCACTATACCTTGCTCCATTAAAGGAAACTACGTAAGAACTGCCTTATGTGACCTTGGAGCCGGTGTTAGTGTTATGTCGCTCTCTCTTTATCGTCGACTTGAATTGGATAAGTTGACACCCATTGAAATTTCTCTGCAGATGGCCGACAAATGAACTGCTTTCCCTATCGGCATTTGCGAGGATGTGCCTGTTGTGGTTGCTAACACCACTATCTTAACAGACTTTGTTATCTTGGATATTCCCAAGGACGATGTCATGGCTGTCATCCTCGGAAGACCCTTTTTAAACACTGTAGGGGCTGTTATAGATTGTAACAAAGGCAATGTCACTTTCCATGTCAACGGTAATGAGCATACCGTGCACTTTCCGAAGAAACGATATCAAGTACATTGCATCAATGCTATCGAAAAGACTTCATCGATTCTTATTGGGAGCTTTCAATGCCCTATTCCTAGTGTCAAGGTGAACTATGATTTGCTTGTTGGGGAGATACATATCCCTATTGAGGTGACTTAGTGGCTATTCGAAAATTCTTCGTTCTCTCTTGAGATTCGAAAAGGTTTTGTCATGAGGACTTGATCAATCCCACTTACGGATTTCTTTCGATGACCATGAAACGGATGAATCAAAGAGTCACATACCTCTGTTTTAAGCTTGCATTTTCTTTTGCTTAGAAGAAAACTGATAGAATTAGTTTAGCTCTTCCTGTTTTCTGTTTTAGCATCCCGGAGAAAAATTCCTCGAAAATAAAAGTTCTCCGATGGTCCTGAAAATTTAGTATGATTTTTTCTGGAATTTTTGAAAATTTCTGGGCTTGAGAGCTGGCTTGGGGGCCAGACCAGTGGGCCACAAGCCCTGCCACCGCCACCTACCCCCTGGTGGCGGAGTGCAAGCTTGTGGGGCCCACAGGGAGCCCCTCCACTCATTCCAGCTCCCAGCCTCTTCTTCCACCTCCAGAAAAAATTGTTCGTAGCTCAAACCCGTGTTCTTGCTCGTTTGGCTGTGATTTTCGATCTCCTTGCTCAAAGTACCATTCTCCAAACTGTTTTTGGGAAATTACTCCTTGGTAAGTGACTCCTCCATTGGTCCAATTAGTTTTTGCTCTAGTGCTTTATCCTTCGTGAATTCTTGCTACCTTGGTGACCCTGTTCTTGAGGTAGAAAGGTTGATTTTAGCTGGTCCCAAGTAGTTTTAGCGCGTGATACGGTCTCTAGGCACTAGTAGGAGTAGTTGCTACAAGGTATGGATGGTTCTAATTCACTTTTCTCTTGAACTTCAAAAATTTCAGCAAAAGGAAATTATGTTCAGGAGGAAGTTTCATGGTGGTTCCTCAAGTAAGAAGGTTCCTCGTCTTTCTTTTTGGGAGCCCGAACCTTTTTAACTAAGGGACGCACCGGTACAACCATGTGAATGGCCTTCCGACGAGTTCATGATCGAAGCAGGTTTCAAGGATGAGTTTGATACACTTGTCTGCAACGCCGGGTTAGAAGAATTCCTCTCAGATAAATGTGAATAGTATGCTATGCTCACTGCCTGTTTCGTGCGTAGATTTAAATTTTCAGTTGGCCGTGACTCATCCATATTGTTTGATCTGTACGATAAATCCTATACCGTGGATTTGGAGGGTTTCAATAGGATTTGCAAGATACCCGATGGGGGTAGTATTAATGATCCTTCTAAGTCTTCGGTCAGAGACTTTGTCTCCAGTATAACTGTTGGAGAAACCAGAGATATCACGCAATCCACCATAGGAAGCATCCATTTCCCTGCCTTGCACTACCTTGCCCTCTTCATAATTAGGTGCATTAACGGCAAGGGTGCACATTGTCACCTATGCGCTTCCGGCCTTAGTATCCTTAAGAGCGCAGTAATAAGTGACATGAGCTTCAATATGGGGGCTATAATAGCAAGGAGGCTGAATAAAAATGCCAGTGAGGGGGATTTCTTAGGTGGAGTTTATGCTACACGCTTAGCAAATTTTCTTGGAGTATCCATCCGTCCAGAAGACCCTCCTCTCCGTATAGCCTACCTTGATCGGGTCGCTCTAACACGCTACGAGTTCCTTGAGAGAGATCATGGATCCCTCCTATACCGCTTGATATTTAACCGGCAGCGTGTTTTCCATATTACCCTTCCTGCTCCTTCTTTCTTTGACTTTCAGGTAAAACGAAGATACTACATTACCATAGGAGAGGCAGAGGAGTATGACAGGGAGGCGACTGCTGCTCGACTTCGTGAGGCAGCTATTCAGGAAGTGGCTCCAGCACTCTCGTATAACACCCATTATGACTTTGGGTTTCGCCAGGACCATCCTTGGGAGTAGACCAAGCTAGGCCAAAAGCCTAAGCTTGGGGGAGTACGTGTTCTCACCGACTTTACATTCATGCTTATGCTTTCACTTTGTTAGCCGGTGTTTACACTTTGCCACTGTATTATCCATGCTAGTTTATTTTCGTTTTCTTGTTTTCTTGTTTTGTGTCCTTTTGAGAAAACCCAAAAAGATTTTCTTTCTTCTTTTGCTTGTTGGGAGCTTTCCCGTGTAAATAGTTTTATTTTTTTCTTTGTGTCAAGGTAGAAGATATTGGTTATAATGTTTATTGGTTCTTGCATGCTTACCTGTTTAGCTTTCAAAGAGCCATATTACTTTGTCTTCTCCTTTGTGTTTGCCTGCAGATTTAGCTTAGTCCAATGCACTTATTATTGTTCACATCGTTTGATCGTGCAAATGAAAGGCAACAATGATGATATAAGATGAAGTGACTGAGACTGAAAAGCTGGTATGAACTCTATCTATTTTGTTCTTGTAAATATGACTAGCTTGTCGACCCAGATTTAGCTTTGTTGTGAGAGAACCATGTTTGCAATGACAACTTAGAGATCATAGTTTCTGATGCAATGCTTATTTAGCTGAGAGCTTATAATGTTTTTCCTTGAATGCCAACATAGATTTTGAGATGACTATGATGTAGTATGATAGGATGGTATTCTCCTGTGAATGTTTCAAGTGGCTTGACTTGGCGCATGTTCATGCATGTAGTTGAAACAAAATCAACATAGCCTCTATGATGTTCGTGTTCATGGTGATTTATATATTGTTCATGCGTGCATTCAATGTTAGTCAAACTCATTGCATCTTGATGACTGTTGTCGCTCTCTAGTTGGTCGCTTCCCAGTCTTTTGCTAGCCTTCACTTGTACTAAGCGGAATACTGCTTGTGCATCCACTTCCATAAACCCAAAAGTTTTTCCATGAGAGTCCACCATACCTACCTATTTGCGGTATCTACCTGCTGTTCCAAGTAAATTTGCATGTGCCATTCTCTAAACCTTTAAGAAATAATCTATTTTGCATGCCTGAACCGCTCATGTGGTGACAGAGGGCTATTGGTATCTTCCATGCTAGGAGTGTTATCCTTGACATATGTTTATTCACTGTCATTCACGAGAAAGGGGCCGGTAATTGGAATGCCCAGTTCCACGCTTAAATCAAAAACATAACTGTAAAACAAGACTCCCCCCGGATTGATGTTAGTATGGACGGTACCCGAGGATTCGGCTAGCCGTGGAATGTGATTGATTGGTGGTGGGGGAGTTAAAACTTTACTTTTCTGTTTGGGAACCGCCTATAGCATGAGTAACATGGAAGATATTGAGAACTCTTGGTCATTGCATTGACAATAAAAGCATGCCACCCAAAATTATTATCTCTGTTTTCAAAGCTTGAGCTCTGGCACCTTTGCAAATCAATGCTTCCCTCTGCGAAGGGCATGTCTATTTATTCTCCTGTCGAGTCATCCTCCTCTTATATAAGCACCAATTAGAGAGCACCTCTGTCAGTTTTATGCTTTGCTTTTGATTGATATTGAGTATGACTATGACTGGATCTTCGTTGCTATGAATTACAATGTTTAGTCAGCCCTTGATCTTTGGAAGTGCTCTGCATTTATGTTTTGCGGTCTCAGAAAGAGCTAGCGAGATACCACCTATTCATATTGCTTCATGCTTGTTTTTATTAAAGTGTTGGTATTTGAAACTCATTATTATTTGCTCGTTAGCTGATTATGCCATTGATATTAGTTTACCGTGAGACCTTTGTGTCACTTGCTTATGTGGTTAACTTGTGATCTTGCTGAATTTCTGGTTATGAGTTAGACATAGTTGCAACAACAAGATCAAACAGAGTTTGTCAAAGTTTTTCTTTCTCTCTTAGTTTGTCAACTCAGTTGCTTGAGGACAAGCAAGGTTTTAAGCTTGGGGGAGTTGATACGTCTCCATCGTATCTATTTTTCCAAACTCTTTTGCCCTTGTTTTGGACTCTAATTTGCATGATTTGAATGGAACTAACCTGGACTGACGTTGTTTTCAGCAGAATTTCCTTGGTGTTATTTTTGTGGAGAAATCAAAGTTCTCCAAACGTCCTGAAAATCTACGTGGAGCAGTTTTGGAAAATATAAAAATATCTGCGCAAGTTCCACCTAAGCGGGTGGGCCAGTGGGACACAAGCTCCGGCTCCGCAACCACCCCCCTGGTGGCGGTGGGCAGGCTTGTGGGGCCCACACGGCTCTGCCACCCCCAACCTCAGGTCTATAAGTCCCCTTTCATTCCAGAAAAAATAAAAAGAGAAGTTTTCATCGCGTTTGCAATACGGAGGCGCCGCCACCACCTGTTCTTCATCTCGAGGGCAGATCTGGAGTCCGTCTTGGGATCCGGAGAGCGGAAATCGTCGCCATCGTCATTATCAACCTTCTTCCTTCTCCAATTCCATGAAGCTCTTCGTCGTTCGTGAGTAATCTATTCGTAGGCTCGTTGGGCAGTGATGAGTAGGATGAGATCTATCATGTAATCGAGTTAGTTTTGATGGGGATTGATCCCTAGTATCCACTATGTTCTGAGATTCGTGTTGCTACTAGTTTGTCATGCTTAATGCTTGTCACTAGGGCCGGAGTGCCATGATTTCATATCTGAAATTATTATGTTGTCACCAATATATGTGTGTTTTAGATCCGATCTTCCAAGTTGTAGTTACCTACTATGTGTATGATCCGGCAACCCCGGAGTGACAATAACCGAAACCACTCCCGGTGATGACCATAGTTTGAGGAGTTCATGTGTTCACCAAGTGCTAATGCGTTGGTCCGGTTTTTATTAAAAGGAGAACCTTAATATCCCGTAGTTTCCTTTTGGACCCCGCTGCCACGGGAGGGATGGACAATAGATGTCATGCAAGTTCTTTTCCCTAAGCATGTATGACGACACACGGAATGCATGCCTACATCACATTGACGAACGGGACCTAGCCACATATCTCTCCGTATTATAGTTGTTGCATGATGAATATCATCCATACAAATCACCGACCCATTGCCTACGAGTTTGTCCTACTGTTGCTACTGTTGTTACTTGTCTTGCTCTGTTGCTGCTACTACTGTTGCTACTGATGTTACTTGTCTTGCTCTGCTTCTACTGTTGCTACTAATGTCAGTTGCTACTGTTGCTACTTGCTACTTCTGTCACTACTGCTTTTCCTTGCCGCTGCTATTGCTTGTTACACTGCCGTTACTCGCTACTTTGTTGTTACTACCTTGCTTGCAGATACTAATCTTTCAGGTGTGGTTGAATCTGATAAATTCAGCTGCTAATACTTGAGAGTATTCTCTCACCTCCCATCGTGCAAATCAACAAATTTGGGTCGAATACTCTACCGTCGAAAACTGCTACGATCCCACGCACTGGTGGGCGTCAACAACATTCTTCTAGTTTCGATTGCTGGAGAGTGCTAACAGCATTCTTCTAGTGCCGTTGCAAAGGGGAAGAACAGTTGACATCAGGTACTGCCCTTACTTGGACAAGCATCCACTTATGATTAACCCCTCTCGCAAGCATCCGCAACTACGAAAGAAGAATTAAGACAATGTCTAACCATAGCATTAAACTAGTGGATCCAAATCAGCCCCTTACGAAGCAACGCATAGACTGGGGTTTAAGCTTCTGTCACTCTACCAACCCATCATCTACTTACTACTCCCCAATGCCTGCCTCTAGGCCCAAAGATGGTGAAGTGTTATGTAGTCAACATTCACATAACACCACTAGAGGAAAAGACAACATACAACATATCAAAATACCGAACGAATACCAAATTCACATGAGTATTATCAGCATGACTTATCCCATGTTCTCAGGAACAAAAGTAACTACTCACAAAGCATAATCATAATCATGATCAGAGGTGTAATGAGTAGCATCAAGGATCTGAACATAAACTCTTCCACCAAGTAATCCAAGTAGCATCAACTACAAAGAGTAATCAACACTACTAGCAACCTTACAAGTACCAATCAGAGTCGCGAGACGGAGATTGGTTACAACAGATGAACTAGGGTTTGGAGAGGAGATGGTGCTGATGAAGATGTTGATGGGGATGACTCCCCTCCGACGAGAGGAGTGCTGGTGATGACGATGGCGACAATTTCCCCCTCCGGGAGGGAAGTTTCCCCGGCAGGATCGTCCTGCCGGAGCTCTAGATTGGTTCTGCTCAAGTTCCGCCTCGTGGCAGCAGAGTATCCACGAAAAAGCTCCACCTTGATTTTTTTCTCGGACGAAACCCATCATATAGCAAAAGATGGGGGCTAGTGGGCCACCAGGGTGCCCACAAGCCCTGTTGTCGCGGCCAGGCGGGTAGGCCACGGCAACCAGGCTTGTGGGCCCCTGGCAGCTCTCCTGTGACACTTCTTTCGCCCATTATTTCTTATATATTCCCACAAAATTCCACGTTGATTTTCAGGGCATTTGGAGTTGCGCAGAATAGAGGACTCAGACTTGCTCCTTTTCCAGTCCAGAATTCCAGCTGCCGGTATTCTCCCTCTTCAAATAAACCTTGCAAAATAAGAGAGAAAAGGCATAAGTATGGTACCACAAAGTATAATAAGAGTCCATAAAGCTATAAATATCAACATGAAAGCATGATGCAAAATGGACGTATGAGGCGTCTATCAGATAGTATGCATTGTTATGCAATGCCCTGCTGATGATGAAAGGTCCCTCCCATGGGGAAGAGAGCTTGTGATGGCCGGCTGTTCGCTGGATTCTTCTGAGCACCAAGTCTCCCTCTCTGAAAGAAAAGGGCTTGATCTTCTTGTTGTGGTAGTATCTCAACTTCTGTTGATATATAGCCGTCTGGCTCAAGGCCAGATCCTGTGCCTCCTCGAGCAGATCAACGCTGTCTTCTCTTGCCTCCTTTGCTTCCGTCTCTGTGTACAAGGTGACCCGAGGAGAGTCGAACTCAACATCCATGGGGATGATTGCCTCGGACCCGTATACTAGAAAGAATTGTGTGAAGCCGGTTGACTGGTTCGGTGTGGTGTAGAGGCTCCACAACACAACCGACAACTCTTTAAATGAGCAGCCGGCTGACCTAACAAGTGGCGCCACCAACCTTGGCTTGATGCCGGCCAGGATCAAGCATGCCAAGTCGAGCCTTATGCCTTCATTGGACCAGTAGAGTGCCAAAGCACCCTCGGCAAAATTGGTGTCGTTGTCGGTGATGATGCTGTGGGGGACTGATACGTCTCCAACGTATCTATAATTTTTTATGGTTTCATGCTATTATGTTGTCACACTTTGGATGTTTTGCATGCCTTTTATATATTTTTTGGGACTAACTTATTAACTCAGTGCCAAGTGCCAGTTCCTGTTTTTTCCATGTTTTTGATCCCTTTTAGAGGAGATTTTGAAATGGAGTCCAAACGGAATAAAATCCCCGAAAAGAATTTTTCCGTAACAGAAGAATATCAGGAGGCTTGAGAGCCAAGGCAGGGGAGCCCCAGGGGCCCCACAAGCCCTCACCCCGCGGCCCACAGGCTTGTGGGCCCCCTGGACGCCCTTTGCCCTAGGGGTTGCGCCTATATATTCCATAAAAATCCCAACAAATCATGAGATCATCGAAAGTACTTTTCCGCCGCCGCAAGCTTCTGTCTCCGCAAGATCCCATATGGGGCACATTCTGGTGCCCTGCCGGAGGGGGGATTCGGATACGGAGGGCTTCTTCATCAACACCATGACCTCTTCGATGATGCGTGAGTAGTTGACCATAGACCTACGGGTCCATAGCTAGTAAGTAGATGGCTTCTTCTCTCTCTTGGATCTTCAATACAAAGTTCTCCATGATCTTCATGGAGATCTATCCGATGTAATCTTCTTTTGCAGTGTGTTTGTCGAAATCCGATGAATTGTGGATTTATGATCAGATTATCTATGAATCTTATTTGAGTTTCTTCTGATCTCTCTTATGCATGATTTCATATCCTTGTAATTCTCTTCGAGTTGTGGGTTTTGTCTAGCCAACTAGATCTATGATTCTTGCAATGGGATAAGTGCTTGGTTTTGCGTTCATACCGTGCGGTGACCTCACCCAGTGACAGAAGGGGTAGCGAGGCACGCACCGTGTTGTTTCCATCAAGGGTAAAAAGATGGGGTTTTCATCATTGGTTTGAGATCATCCCTCTACATCATGTCATCTTGCTTAAAGCGTTACTCTGTTCATCATGAACTCAATACACTAGATGCATGCTAGATAGCGGTCGATGTGTGGAGTAATAGTAGTAGATGCAGAAAGTATCGGTCTACTTGTCTCGGACGTGATGCCTATATGTATGATCCTTGCCTTAGATATCATCATCACTTTGTGCAGTTCTATCAATTGCTCGACAGTAATTCGTTCACCCGCCGTGATACTTGCTATTTTGAGAGAAGCCTCTTGTAAACACTATGGCCCCCGGGTCTACTCCACACCATATTTTCAGCCTTACACTTTTTACTTCGTTGCACTTTCCGCCTTCAGATCTCACTTTGCAAACAATCTTGAAGGGATTGACAACCCATTTGAAGCGTTGGGTGCAAGCTTGTTTGTGTTTGCGCAGGTACTCTGGACTTGACGAGACCCTCCTTCTGGATCGATACCTTGGTTCTCAAACTAAGGGAAATACTTACTGCTCCTGTGTTGCATCACCCTTTCCTCTTCAAGGGAAAAACCAACGCAAGCCCAGCCTCCGTCAACGTGTCAATTCCTGGCGCTGTTGTCTGTTGCCATAGCAGGGACGAGGTAGCGGACAACGATGTCCTTGATGAACCTAACGGTCGTGGGGCCGTCAAGTTTTTTGATGGGCCTAGCCTCAATCCACTTGGTAAATTTGTCAACAACCACCAAGAGATGCGTCATGTTGCCTCGAGAGGTCTTGAATGGCCCCACCATATCCAACCCCCAAACGACAAACGTCCATGACAAGGGGATGGTTTTGAGGGCTGAAGCGGACATGTGGCTCTGCGTGCTGAAGCGTTGGCAGCCTTCACACTTGTTTACCATGTCTACCGCCTCCTCGAGGGCTGTGGACCGGTAGAATCCATGGCGGAACGCCTTGGCCACCAGGGTTCTGCAGGCGGCATGATGCCCATGCTCACCCTGATGTATGCCTCTGAGGATCTCCTGCCCCTTTTCTGACTCGACGCAGCGCTGGAACACGCCAGTCATGCTACGCCGAACCAGCTCGCGATTGATGATGGCGTATGCTGCTGATCGACACTGGATCTGCCTTGCTTCCGCCTCATCTTGGGGAAGCTCGCCGCGAAGAAGGAAGGCCAAGATGGGTTGAGCCCATGACGGAGCCGACACAGGAGCTGGCTCCTTCTCGACTTGAGTATCAAGACCTTCTGGAGCCCCCGCGTTTGTTGATGTAGTCGCAGGCTCGAGACCTTCTGTCTCTGATGTCGTTGTGGCAGCCGGCGCGCCGTCTACCTCCATGACGGACACCCATTGGGTGTTGAGACAACATGATTCGAGGCTTGGCGTAACCGGAGTTGTTGTTGTAGCCGGCGAAGCAGTTGTAGCCGGCGAAGCACTTGTAGCCGACGAAGCAGTTGTAGCCGGCAGCAGTTGGAGTCGGCAGACCCAGTGTAGCTGACACAGTAGTTGTAGCCAGCGGAACTGGCGTAGCCGACGTCGTTGGCACTGAACGATCTGTCGGCACAAAGATCAACGCCGACTCCAGAGACGGCTTGATGGATGGTTTTTGCAATTGCTCGAGGGAGATGCCGGCTGAGATTGCCTTCCTTGTGGAGCCGATTTTGGCTAAGGTGTCAGCCGCCTCATTGTCCGCCCTGGGGACATGATGGAACTCGCATCCCCAGAAAGGACCACTGAGTTGCTGGATGAGGAAATGGTAGCTCACCATGTTGGCGTCCCTGGTGTCCCATTCGCCAGAGACTTGCTCCACCACAAGATTCGAGTCACCGAAGCAAAGTATCCATCGTATGCCAATCTATCTGGTAAGCCGGAGGCCGTGAGCGAGTGCCTCGTACTCGGCGACGTTGTTGGAGGCGGCGAAGTGTATCTAGAGAGCATACTTAAGTTGGTCTCCTTTCGGAGACGTCAAGACGATGTCGGCTCCTAGACCAGTTCGCATCTTCGAACCGTCGAAGTGCATCTGCCAATGAGTGGAGTCTGGAGGTGGTTGCGTGAATTGGGTTTCAGCCCAATCGACGAGGAACTCGGCTACCACCTAGGACTTGATAGTAGTGCGCGGCTCATAACGGATGTCGTGGTCAGCCATGGAGATGGACCACTTGGCAATCCGGCCCATGGCATCACGGTTGCCCATGATTTCTGAAAGTGGAGCAGTGCTCACCATAGTGATGGCATGCTCTTGGAAGTATTGCTTCAACTTTTTGTGGCAAGGTAAACACCATAACACATCTTTTGATAGTGGGGGTAGTTTTTCTTGGAACCGGACAAGACCTTGCTGAGGTAATAGATAGGACGTTGCACTAACAGTACCTTGCCCTCCTCCTTGCACTCTACTACCAGAACCACACTGACCATGCGAGTGGTTGCTGCAATGTATATGAGGATGGGTTCCCATTCAGCCGGCGCCGCCAAGATTGGCACGCTCGAGATGACGGCTTGAGGTCGCGGAAGGCTTTGTCCGCCTGGTCGTTCCACTCGAAATTGGTCGTTTTCTTCATTAGCTGATAGAGTGGAAGCGCCTTCTCGCCCAGCCGGCTGACGATCCGGCTAAGGGACACCAGGAAGCCGACAAACTTCTGGACGTCAAGGATTTGAGCTGGCTTCACCATCCGCTCAATGGTTCCGATCTTCCCAGGGTTCACTTCGATGCCAGGAATGGACACGAAGAACCCCAAGAGCTTGCCGCCTGGAACCCCGAAGACGCCCTTCTCCGGGTTGAGCCGGATCTTGTATTCGCACAGATTGGCGAACGTCTCTCGCAAGTCTTCAAGGAGATTGAAGTGTTTCTTGGTCTTGACGACGATGTCATTCACATAGACGTGGACGTTCCTGCCGATCTGCGGTAGGAGGCATTGCTGCATGCAATGCTGGAACGTGGCACCAGCATTCTTTAGACCGAATGTCATGGTGGTGTAGAAGTAGGCCCCGAAGGGCGTGATGAAGGAGGTCTTCAATCGATCAGCCGGATCCAGCTTGATTTGATCGTAGCCTGAATAGGCGTACAGAAAGGACAACAGTTCGCAGCCGGTTGTGGAATCGATCACTTGATCTATCCTGGGCAAGGTGAAAGGGTCTTTCAGGGGGCGCCTTATTCAGGCTCGTGTAGTCGATACACATTCGCCATGTGTTGTTCTTCTTCAACACCAGGACTGGGTTGGCCAACCAGTCCGGGTGGAAAACCTCCATTATGAAGCCGGTTGCGAGTAGCCGGGCGATTTCTTCTCCAATTGTGCGCCGCTTCCCCTCGGCGAAGTGATACGTCCATTTTGCATCATGCTTTTATATTGATATTTATCGCATTATGGGTTGTTATTACACATTATGGTACAATACTTATGCCTTTTCTCTCTTATTTTATAAGGTTTACATGAAGAGGGAGAATGCCGACAACTGGAATTCTGGGCTGGAAAGGGAGCAAGTTTGAGGTACCTATTCTGCACAACTCCAAAAGCCGTGAAAATAAGCAAGGAATTATTTTGGAATATATAAAAAATATTGGGCGGAAGAAATACTCGAGGGAGCCACCAGGAGGTCACGAGCCTGCCGGGCGCGCCTCGGGGGCTCGTGGGCCCCCTGTTACCCCTCCGGCTCCCATCTTCTTCTATATAGAGGGTTTCGTCCTAGAAAAAAAATCAAGAGAGAGATTTCGGGAAGAAACGCCGCCGCCACGAGGCGGAACTTGAGAAGGACCAATCTAGAGCTCCGGCAGGGCCGTCCTGTCGGGGAAACTTCCCTCCCGGTGGGGAAAATCGTCAACATCGTCATCACCAACACTCCTCTCATCGGAGGGGACTCATCTCCATCAACATCTTCATCAGCACCATCTCATCTCCAAACCCTAGTTCATCTCTTGTACCCAATCTCCGTCTCGCGACTCCGATTGGTACTTGTAAGGTTGCTAGTGGTGTTAATTACTCCTTGTAGTTGATGCTAGTTGGACTACTTGGTGGAAGATCATATGTTCAGATCCTTAATGTTATTCAATACCTCTCTGATCATGAACATAATTATGCTTTGTGAGTAGTCACGTTTTTTCCTGAGGACATGGGATAAGTCTTGCTATAAGTAGTCGTGTGAATTTGGTATTCATTCGATATTTTCATGCGTTGTATGGTGTCTTTCCTCTAGTTGTGTTATGTGAACGTCGACTACATGACACTTCACCATTATTTGGGCCTAGAGGAAGGCATTGGGAAGTAATAAGTATATGATGGGTTGCTAGAATGACAGAAGCTTAAACCCTAGTTTATGCGTTGCTTCGCAAGGGGCTGATTTGGATCCACCAGTTTAATGCTATGCTTAGACTTTGTATTAATTCTTCTTTCATAGTAGTGGATGCTTGCGAGAGGGGTTAATCATAAGTGGGATGTTTGTCAAAGTAAGGACAACACCCAAGCACCGGTCCTCCCATATATCAAACTATCAAAGTAGCGAACACGAATCATATGAACATCATGAAAACTAGCTTGACAGAAATTCCCATGTGTCCTCGGGAGCGCTTTATCTTATATAAGAGTTCGTCCAGGATTGTCCCTTGCTACAAAAGGGATTGGGCCATCTTGCTGCACCTTTTTTACTATTGTTACTTGTTACCCGTTACGAATTATCTTATCCCCCAACTATCTGTTACCGATAATTTCAGTGCTTGCAGAGAATACCTTCCTGAAAACCACTTGTCATTTCCTTCTCCTCCTCATTGGGTTCGACACTCTTACTTATCGAAAGGACTACGGTAGATCCCCTATACTTGTGGGCCATTGCTACGTCAACAAAAGTACTTCCCTGGCAATGGTGCCAGAGGTCCTTTTGTCGTCTCTTGAGCTTGTATTGGTTTTTCCCTTGAAGAGGAAAGGGTGATGCAGCACAGGAGCAGTAAGTATTTCCCTCAGTTTGAGAACCAAGGTATCAATCGAGTAGGAGAATCTCGTCAAGTCCAGAGTACCTGCGCAAACACAAAAGAGCTTGCACCCAACGCTATAAAGGGTTGGTCAATCCCTTCAAGATAGTTTGCAAAGTGAGATCTGAAGGCGGAAAGTGCAACGAAGTAAAAAGTGTAAGGCTGAAAATATGGTGTGGAGTAGACCCTCGGGGCCATAGTGTTCACTAGAGGCTTCTCTCAAAATAGCAAGTATTACGGTGGGTGAACAAATTACTGTCGAGCAATTGATAGAACCGCGCAAACTCATGACGATATCTAAGGCAATGATCATACATATAGGCATCACGTCCGAGACAAGTAGACTGATACTTTCTGCATCTACTACTATTACTCCACACATCGACCGCTATCCACCATGCATCTAGTGTATTGAGTTCATGACGAACAGAGTAATGCCTTAAGCAAGATGACATGATGTAGAGGGATAATATCAAACCAATAATGAAAACCTCATCTTTTTACCCTTCATGGCAACAACACGATGCGTGCCTCGCTACCCCTTCTGTCACTGTGTGAGGTCACCGCACGGTATGAACCCAAAACCAAGCACTTCTCCCATTGCAAGAATCATAGATCTAGTTGGCCAAACAAAACCCATAACTCGAAGAGAATTACAAGGATATGAAATCATGCATAAGAGAGATCAGAAGAAACTCAAATAAGATTCATAGATAATCTGATCATAAATCCACAATTCATCGGATCTCGACAAACACACTGCAAAAGAAGATTACATCGGATAGATCTCCATGAAGATCATGAACTTTGTATTGAAGATCCAAGAGAGAGAAGAAGCTATCTAGCTACTAGCTATGGACCCGTAGGTCTACGGTGAACTACTCACGCATCATCGGAGAGGTCATGGTGTTGATGAAGAAGCCCTCCGTATCCGAATCCCCCCTCCGACAGGGCACCAGAACGTGCCCAGATGGGATCTTGCGGAGATAGAAGCTTGCGACGGCGGAAAAGTACTTTCGATGATCTCCTGATTTTTTTTGTTGATTTTTAAGGAATATATAGGCGCAAAACATAGGGCAAAGGGGCCTGAGGGAGCCCATAAGTCAGGGGGCCGCGGCCTCCCCCTGGCCGCGCCATGAGGGCTTTTGGGGTCCCTGGTGGGCCCGTGCCCTGATTCTCCGGCTCTCCGATCTTTTTCTGTTCCGGAAAAAATCTTTTTGGCAGTTTCATTCCGTTTGGACTCCATTCAAAATCCTCCTCAGAAAGGGGTCAAAAACATGGAAAAAATAGGAACTCGCACTTGGCACTGAGTTAATAAGTTAGTCCCAAAAAATATATAAAAGGCATACAAAACATCCAAAGTTTGAAAAGATAATAGCATGGAACCATCAAAAATTATAGATACGTTGGAGACGTATCAAGCATCCCCAAGCTTAACTCCTGCTCGTCCTCGAGTAGGGAAGTGATAAAGAATGAATTTTGATGTGGAATGCTACCTAGCATATTTGTCCTTTGCAACTTTTTTCACGTGACATGAATGTTCAGATCCGTAAGATTCAAAACAATAGTTTGCTATTGACATGAAAACTATAATACTTCAAGCAAACTAGCAAGGTAATCATGAACTTTCAAAATAACAAGGGCATGAAAAGTTATCCCTACAAAATCATATAGTTTGGCTATGCTCCATCATCCTCACACAACTAATGTAAATCATGCACAACCCCGGTATTGGCCAAGTAATTGTTTTCGCACTCTTGCTTTCTCAAACTTTTTTGAACTATCACGCAATACATGAGCGTGAGCCATGGATATAGCACTATAAGTGGAATAGAGTGTTGTGGTGGTTGTGAGACAAAAAGGAGGAGATGGTCACATTGACTCGGCGTATCAAAAGGCTATGGAGATGCCCATTAATAGATATCAATGTGAATGAGTAGGGATTTCCATACAAGAGATGCACTAGAGCTATAAGTATGTGAAAGCTCAAAAGGAGAACTAGTGGGTGTGCATCCAACTTGCTTGCTCACGAAGACCTGGGGCAATTTTCAGGAAGCCCATCATTGGAATATACAAGCCAAGTTATATAATGAAGATTCCCACTAGCATATGGTAGTGACAAAGCAAGAAGCTCTCAATCATGAAGAACATGGTGCTATTATGAAGCACAAGTGTGGAAAAAGATAGTAGCATTGTCCCTTCTCTCTTTTTCTCACCTTTTTTTATTTGGGCTCTTGGGCCTCTTTTTTCTCTTTTCTCTTTTTTTTTATTTGGGCACTTTGGCCTCTCTTTTTTTCCTCACATGGGACAATACTTTAATAATGATGATCATCACACTTTTATTTACTCACAGCTCAAAGCTTAGAAATGACTCTATAGGAAATGCCTCCGACAGTGTACCGGGATGTGCAACGATCTAGCTTGGCGTATGACGTTGAAACATCTCTCTAGCTATCTTACGATCATGCAATGGCAATATGAGAGTGACGGCATAAGTCATGAGACGGAACGGTGGGAGTTGCATGGCAGTAATATCTCGTAATGGCTATGAAAATGCCATAGTAGGTAGGTATGGTGGCTGTTTTGAGGAAGGCATATGGTGGGTTTGTGTACGGGCGAAAGTTGCGCGGCACTAGAGAGGCTAGCAAAGGTGGATGGTGAAAGTGCATCTATACCATGGACTCACATTAGCCATAAAGAACTCACATACTTGTTGCGAAAGTTTTTATCAGTAATTGAAACAAAGTGCTAAACGCATACTCCTAGGGGAAGGGTTGGTAGGTGTTAACCATCGCGCGATCCCGGCCTCAACACAAAGGATGACAATCAATAGATCAATTATGCTCTGACTTCCTAACAGAGCGGTTCACCATACATGCATGCCACGGGAATCACTAACTTCAATACAAGTATTTCTAGATTCACAACACCCTACTAACATAACTCTTAATATTACCGAATCCACGTCTCAAAACTAATTGAGAGGAATCAAGACTTCTCTTTCTACTCAATGCACATGAAGATGCATGTTTTTATATCCTCTTTGGGTACCTATCACCTTTGGGACTACTTTCATAGCATAATCCAACTACCAAGTCACGCACCGCCCTGCTCTAAAAGATATAAGTGAAGCACATAGAGCAAAATTATCTAGCTCAAAAGATATAAGTGAAGCACTATGAGCATTCTAGCAAAATCTCGATGAGTGCATGTCTCTCTCTCTCAAAAAGGTGTGCAGAAAGGATGATTGTGACACAACAAAAAGAAAAGACTCCTACGATACAAGACGCTCCAAGCAAAACACATAACATGTGGTGAATAAAAATATAGCTCCAAGTAATGTTACCGATGGATTGAAGACGAAATAGGGGATGACTTCCGAGGGCATCCCCAAGCTTAGGATTTTTGGTGTCCTTGAATTTGGCTTGGGATGCCTTGGGCATCCCCAATCTTGAGCTCTTTCCACTCCTTATCTCTTTGTCCATGAGAACATCACCCAAAACTTGAAAACTTCACAACACAAAACTTAAACAGAAACTCGTGATATCATTAGCACAAGAAAACAAACTACCACCACTTTTGGTACTATAGCAAACTTGAATTCTATCTATATTGGTGTTGGGCTACTGTATTCTCACTTTTCCATGGCTAGTACCCCCAGCTATTATCCATAGTTTCATCAAAACAAGCAACCAACTCAACAAAAACAGAATCTGTCAAAAACAGACCAGTCTGTAGCAATCTGTAGACTTCGTATACTTTTGGTACCTCAAAATTTCTGAAAAATTACGACTGCGTGGGCAAAAGGTATATCAACCAGCAGCAAAAAGAATCAACTCAAAAGCTCTTTCTGAATAAAAATGAAAAATCATCTCGTGAGCGAAAAGTTTTTGGCTTTTTCCAGCAGGATCAAACAACCATTACCAAGACTAGTCATAAAATTTTTGCTTGGCTCAAACTCAAAAAAGAAACAAAAAAAACACAATCACAACAGAATTATGATGGTGTGGATGCAACAAAACAGAAAGAAAAAGATAAATTCATTGGGTTGCCTCCCAACAAGCGCTATTGTTTAACGCCCTTAGCTAGGCATTGATAATTCAATGATGCTCACACAAAAGACAAGAATTGAAGCACAACGAGAGCATCATAAAGCATGTGAAAATCACATCTAAGTCTAACATACTTCCTATGCATAGGCATTTTATAGGAAAACAGATTGTCAAGACAACCAATAGTTACCATCTGCAAGGAAGAAGAAAGAGACAATAGCAATCTCAACATAACGAGAGGTGATTTAGTGATATGAATGTTTCTACCACCATATTTTCCTCTCTCATAATAATTACATGTGGGATCATATTCGAATTCAACAATGTAACTATCACATAGGATATTCTTTTCATGATCCACATGCATGCAAAGTTGACGCTCTTTAAAAATAGTGGGATTATCATCAACTAAAGTCATGACTTCTCCAAACCCACTTTCAATAATATTGCAAATATCATATTCATCATGAGGGTTAAACAAATTTTCAAGATCATAAGAAAAATCATCGCCCCACTCATGATCATTGCAACAAGTAGTGGACATATCAAAACTAGCATCCCCAAGCTTAGGGTTTTGCATATTCTTAGCATGATTGTCACTAATAGAATTTATAGTGAAACCATTGCAATCATGCTTTTCATCCAAGGAGCCCTCGTGAATCACTTCATAAATTTCTTCCTCACAATTTTTAGATTCACGCGTCTCATTTAAAACTCCATAAAGATAGTCAAGTGCACTCAACTCACTAGCAATTGGATCAACATAATTGGATCTCTTGAAGATATTAGCAAGTGGATGAGGATCCATATCACTAGATTTTCAGCAAGCGAAGATGCAAGCATATTGAAGGCACATGGCACACAAGCGAACAAAAAGCAAGCGAGAGAAAAGGGTGAACGAAAAAGGCAAACGAAAAAGGCAAATTGGTGAAGTGGGGGAGAGGAAAAGGAGAGACAACTAGCAAACAAAGTCAATGCAAGAGACGAGTTTGCGACACCGACTTGGATGAATTCTTCTGCTACGACAACAGACAACAGCGCCAGAAATTGACATGTTGACGGAGACTGGGCTTGCGTTGGTTTTTCCCTTGAAGAGGAAAGGGTGATGCAGCACAGGAGCAGTAAGCATTTCCCTTAGTTTGAGAACCAAGGTATCAATCCAGTAGGAGAATCTCGTCAAGTCCAGAGTACCTGCGCAAACACAAAAGAGCTTGCACCCAACGCTTTAAAGGGGTTGTCAATCCCTTCAAGATTGATTGCAAAGTGAGATCTGAAGGCGGAAAGTGCAACGAAGTAAAAAGTGTAAGGCTGAAAATATGGTGTGGAGTAGACCCGGGGACCATAGTGTTCACTAGAGGCTTCTCTCAAAATAGCAAGTATTACGGTGGGTGAACAAATTACTGTCGAGCAATTGATAGAACTGCGCAAAGTCATGACGATATCTAAGGCAATGATCATACATATAGGCATCACATCCGAGACAAGTAGACCGATACTTTCTGCATCTACTACTATTACTCCACACATCAACCGCTATCCAGCATGCATCTAGTGTATTGAGTTCATGACGAACAGAGTAAAGCCTTAAGCAAGATGACATGATGTAGAGGGATAATCTCAAACCAATGATGAAAACCCCATATTTTTACCCTTGATGGAAACAACACGATGCGTGCCTCGCTACCCCTTCTGTCACTAGGTGAGGTCACAGCACGGTATGAACCCAAAACCAAGCTCTTCTCCCATTGCAAGAATCATAGATCTAGTTGTCCAGACAAAACCCACAACTCGAAGAGAATTACAAGGATATGAAATCATGCATAAGAGAGATCAGAAGAAACTCAAATAAGATTCATAGATAATCTGATCATAAATCCACAAATCATCGGATCTCGACAAACACACCGCAAAAGAAGATTACATCGGGTAGATATCCATGAAGATCATGGAGAACTTTGTATTGAAGATCCAAGAGAGAGAAGAAGCCATCTAGCTACTAGCTATGGACCCGTAGGTC
Source organism: Hordeum vulgare subsp. vulgare (assembly GCF_904849725.1). Taxonomy (NCBI): domain Eukaryota; kingdom Viridiplantae; phylum Streptophyta; class Magnoliopsida; order Poales; family Poaceae; genus Hordeum; species Hordeum vulgare. Next base: position 106,965,217 of record NC_058522.1, on the reverse strand, counting down.
TATGGTGAACTACTCACGCATCATCGGAGAGGTCATGGTGTTGATGAAGAAGCCCTCCGTATCTGAATCCCCCCTCCGGCACGACACCAGAACGTGCCCCAGATGGGATCTTGCGGAGACAGAAGCTTGCGGCGGCGGAAAAGTACTTTCGATGATCTCCTGATTTTTTTCTGGGATTTTTGGGAATATATAGGCGCAAAACCTAGGGCAGAGGTGGCCCAGGGAGCCCACAAGCCAGGGTGGCACGGGCCCCCCTGGCCACGCCATGAGGGCTTGTGGGGTCCCTGCAGGCCCCCTGCCCTAATTCTTCGGCTTCCCGATCTTTTTCTGTTTCGGAAAAAATCTTTTTGGCAGTTTCATTCCGTTTGGACTCCATTCAAAATCCTCCTCTAAAAGGGGTCGAAAACATGGAAAAAACAGGAACTAGCACTTGGCACTGAGTTAATAGGTTAGTCCCCAAAAATATATAAAAGGCATACAAAACATCCAAAGTTTGACAAGATAATAGCATGAAACCATCAAAAATTATAGATACGTTGGAGACGTATCACTCCTCAACCTACTACACCTACTGAAATTATTTATTATGAAATTCCTTCGGCTATGCTAGAGAAACTGTTGGCTAATCCTTTTATAGGAGATGGAACATCACATCCCGACTTGCATCTAATCTATGTAGATGAAGTTTGTGGTTTATTTAAGCTTGCAGGTTTGCCCGAGGATGAGTTCAAGAAGAAGGTCTTTCCCTTAACTTTGAGAGATAAAGCATTGACATGGTATAGGCTATGTGATGATACTGTATCATGGAACTACAACCAATTGAAATAGGAATTTCATCAAAAGTTTATCCTATGCATTTGGTACATCGTGATCGGAATTATATCTATAATTTTTGGCCTCGTGATAGAGAAAGTATAGCTCAAGCTTGGGGTAGGCTTAATTCAATGTTATATTCATGCCCCAACCATGAGCTCCCTAGAGAAACTATAATTATGAACTTTTATGCTCGGCTTTCTCATGACAATCGCACCATGCTTGACACTTCTTGTACCAGTTCTTTTATGAGGAGAGATATTGATTTCAAATGGGATTTATTGGAAAGAATTAAACGCAACTCTGAATATTGGGAGTTTGATGAAGGTAAGGAGCCAGGTATGAATCTTAAGTTCAGTTGCGTTAAATCCTTCGATGAAAAAATACTTTTCGTGATTCTAGCGCTAAACATGGACTTAACTCTGAGATAGTAGCTTCTTTATGTGAATCATTTGCTGCTCATATTGATCTCCCTAAGGAGAAGTGTTTTAAATATCATCCTCCCATAGAAGTTAATGTAGTAAAACCCAATCTAGTTGAAGAGAAAGTTATTGCTTATAATGATTCTATTGTTCCTAGTGCTTACATTGAGAAACCACCTTTCCTTGTTAGAATAAAGGATCATGCTAAATCTTCAAGTGTGGTACGTAAAGGCTACATTAGAACACCCACACCCCGTGAGCAAATTAAAGTTGAACCTAGTATTGCTATTATTAAAGATCTCTTGGCCGATAATGTTGATGGGCATGTTATTCAATTATGTGAAGCTGCTGCTAGAATTGCTAAACCTCATGCTAGAGACAAACATAAACCTGTTGTTGGCATGCATGTTGTTTCTGTTAAGATAGGAGATCATTGTTATCATGGTTTATGTGACATGGGTGCTAGTGTTAGTGCAATACCTCAATCTTTATATAATGAAATTAAAGATGAGATTACACCTGTCGAGATGGAATTTATTGACGTTACTATTAAACTTGCTAATAGAGATACTATCTGCCCTATGGGAATTGTTAGAGATGTTGAAGTCTTGTGTGGTAAAACGAAGTATCCTATTGATTTTCTCGTTCTTGATACCACACAAGATAGCTTTTTCCCATCATATTTGGTAGACCTTTCCTCAATACTGTTAATGCTCAAATTGATTGTGAGAAACAATATGTTACTATTGGCTTTGGAGGTGTGTCACATGAATTTAATTTTTCTAAGTTTGGTAGAAAACTTCATGAAAAAGAATTGTCTAGTAAGGATGAAATTATTGCGCTTGCTTCTATTGTTGTGCCTCCTACTGATCCTTTGGAGTAATACTTGCTTGAACATGAAAATGATATGCATATGGATGAAAGGAATGAGATAGATAGAGTTATCTTTGAACAACGTCCTATCCTTAAGAATAATTTGCCTGTTGAATTACTTGGAGATCCACCTCCACCAAAGGGTGATCCTGTGTTTGAGCTTAAACAATTACCTGATACTCTTAAGTATGCTTATCTTGATGAAAAAGAGATATATCATGTTATTATTAGTGCTAACCTTTCAGAGCATGAATAAAGAAATTATTGAAAACTCTGAGGAAGCACTGTGCTGCTATTGGATATACTCTTGATGATCTTAAGGGCATTAGTTCCACTCTATGCCAACATAAAATTAAAATTGATCCTGATTCCAAACCAGTTGTTGATTACCAACGAAGATTAAATCCTAAGATGAAAGAGGTGGTAAGAAAAGAAATACTAAAGCTCCTGGAAGCAGGTATTATTTATCCTATTGCTCATAGTGATTGGGTAATCTCGGTGCATTGTGTCCCTAAGAAGGGAGGTATTACCGTTGTCCCTAATGATAAAGATGAATTGATCCCACAAAGAATTGTTACTAGCTATACGATGGTAATTGATTTTAGGAAATTAAATAAAGCTACTAAGAAAGATCATTACCCTTTACCTTTTATTGATAAAATGCTAGAAAGATTGTCTAAACATACACACTTTTGCTTTCTAGATGGTTATTCTGGTTTCTCCCAAATACCTGTTGCACAATCTGATCAGGAGAAAACCACTTTTACTTGCCCTTTCGGTACCTTTGCTTATAGACGTATGCCTTTTGGTTTATGTAATGCACCTGCTATCTTTCAAAGATGTATGATGGCTATATTCTCTGACTTTTGTGAAAAGATTGTTGAGGTTTTCATGGATGATTTCTCTATTTACGGATCTTCTTTTGATGATTGCTTGAGCAACCTTGATCGAGTTTTGCAGAGATGTAAATATACTAACCTTGTCTTGAATTGGGAGAAGTGCCACTTTATGGTTAATGAAGGCATTGTCTTGGGACATCAATTTCTGAAAGAGGTACTGAAGTTGATAAGGCTAAAGTTGATGCAATCGAGAAAATGCCATGCCCTACAGACATTAAAGGTATAAGAAGTTTCCTTGGTCATGTTGGTTTCTATAGAAGGTTTATTAAAGACTTCTCTAAGATTTCTAGGCCTGTCACCAATCTCTTGCAAAAAGATATTCCATTTGCTTTTGATGATGATTGTGAAGAAGCATTTGAAATACTTAAGAATGCCTTGATAACTGCACCTATTGTTCAACCACCTCATTGGAACCTACCTTTTGAAATTATGTGTGATGCTAGTGATTATGTTGTTGGTGTTTTTCTAGGACAAAGAGTTGATAAGAAATTAAATGTTATTCATTATGCTAGTAAAACTCTAGACAATGCCCAAAGAAACTATGCTACTACTGAAAAAGAATTTTTAGCAGTTGTGTTTGCTTGTGATAAGTTCAGATCTTATATTGTTGATTCCAAAGTTCCTATTCACACTGATCATGCTGCTATTAAATATCTCATGGAAAAGAAAGATGCTAAACCTAGAATTATTAGATGGGTTCTCTTGCTACGAGAATTTGATTTGCATATTGTTGATAGGAAGGGTGTTGAGAACCCCATAGCAGACAACTTGTCTAGGTTAGAGAATGTTCATGATGGCCCACAACCTATTGATGATAGCTTTCCTCATGAACAATTGAATGTCATCAATGCTTCACGTAGTACACCATGGTATGCTGATTATGCTAATTATATTGTTGCTAAATATATACCACCTAGTTTCACATACCAACAAAAGAAAAAGTTCTTTTACGATTTGAGACATTACTTTTGGGATGATCCTCACCTTTATAAAGAAGGAGTAGATGGTGTTATTAGATGTTGTGTACCTGAGCATGAACAGGGACAATTCCTACAGAAGTGTCACTCCGAGGCTTACGGAGGACACCATGCGGGAGATAGAACTGCACACAAGGTATTGCAATCCGGTTTTTATTGGCCTACTCTCTTCAAGGATGCTCGTAAGTTTGTCTTGTCTTGTGATGAATGTCAAAGAATAGGTAATATCAGTAAACGTCAGGAAATGCCTATGAATTATTCACTTGTTATTGAACCATTTTATGCTTGGGGTTTTGATTATATGGGACCTTTTCCAAAGTCCAACGGGTATACTCATATTCTAGTTGTTGTTGATTACGTTACTAAGTGGGTAGAAGCTATTCCAACTAATAGTGATGATCATAACACCTCTATTAAGATGCTTAAAGAAGTCATTTTTCCTAGATTTGGAGTCCCTAGATATTTAGTGACTGATGGTGGTTCACATTTTATTCATGGTGTTTTCCGTAAAATGCTTGCTAAGTATGATGTCAACCATAGAATTGCATCTCCTTATCATCCTCAGTCTAGTGGTCAAGTAGAGTTAAGTAATAGAGAAATTAAATTAATTTTGCAAAAGACTGTTAATAGGTCTAGAAAGAATTGGTCTAAGAAACTTGATGATGCACTGTGAGCTTATAGAACTGCTTATAAGAATCCGATGGGCATGTCTCCGTATAAAATGGTTTACGGTAAAGCATGTAATTTACCTCTTGAGCTAGAGCATAAGGCTTATTGGGCAATAAAAGAGCTCAACTTTGATTTCAAACTTGTCGGTGAGAAGAGGTTATTTGATATTAGCTCACTTGATGAATGGAGAACTCAGGCATATGAAAATGCCAAGCTGTTTAAAGAAAAAGTTATGAGGTGGCATGATAAAAGGATACAAAACGTGAGTTCAATGTAGGTGATTATGTCTTGCTATACAATTCTCGTTTAAGATTTTCTGCAGGAAAACTTCTCTCTAAATGGGAAGGACCTTACATTGTTCAGGAAGTATATCGTTCCGGTGCCATAAAAATCAACAACGCGGAAGGTAATTTTCCGAGAGTTGTAAATGGGCAAAGAATCAAGCATTATATCTCAAGTACTCCCATAAATGTTGAAAGCAATATTATTAATACCATAACTCCGGAGGAGTAAATAAGGGATATTTACCAGCTTTTTTCAGACTCCAAAAACAAAGAGGTAGGTGATACGGTAAGTAAACCGACTCCAAAACTTTTCCAATATCAATTTTTCTCCGTTTTGGAATATTTAGAAAAATAGAAAAATTTGAAGTAGTCCGGAAAGCGCACGAGGAGGTGACAAGCCTGCCAGGCGCGACCCACCCCCCTAGGCGCGCCTGGGGGGCTCATGAGCACCTCGTGTGTCTCCCGGACTCCGTTTTCTTGTGGAATACTCCTTATGGTCGGTAAAAATTCATTATATAATCTCCCGAAAGGTCTGACCCTCGTATCACGCCAATATCCTCTGTTTTCGTTTTGTGCTGTTGTGCGGATAGATCCAGATCGCTATGGCGTCCCCAAAAGTTTCGAAGGACAAGTTCTTCGAGAAGGTCATCAATCCGTACCTCGCGGAGGTGCTACAACACCCTCAAGCTATCGAGATGCATGAGGGGGTGCTGCACATCCATGATGATTGAGGGTCCCAAGAGGACCGGAAGCATAGAGGAGAGGCTTGAAGCAATGGAGCAGTGATACGTCCATTTTGCATCATGCTTTCATGTTGATATTTATCGCTTTATGGACTGTTATTATACTTTGTGGAACCTTACTTATGCCTTTTTTCTCTTATTTTGCAAGGTTTATTTGAAGAGGGAGAATACCGGCAGCTGGAATTCTGGATTGGAAAAGGAGCAAGTCTGAGTGCTCTATTCTGCGCAACTCCAAATGCCCTGAAAATCAACGTGGATTTTTTTGGATTTTATAAAAAATACTGGGCGAAAGAAGTGTCAGAGGGGAGCAACCAGGGGCCCACAAGCCTGGTTGTCGCGGCCTACCCCCTGGCCGCGGCAACAGGGCTCGTGGGCACCCTGGCGGCCCACTGACCCCCCTCTTTTGCTATATGAAGGGTTTCGTCCGGAAATAAATCAGGGTGGAGCTTTTTCGTGGATTCTCCGCCTCCACGAGGCGGAACATGATCAGATCCAATCTAGAGCTCCGGTAGGACGATTCTGCCGGGGATACTTCCCTCCCAGAGGGGGAAATCGTCGCCATCGTCATCACCAACACTCCTCTCGTCGGAGGGGAGGCATCTCCATCAACATCTTCATCAGCACCATCTCCTCTCCAATCCCTAGTTCATCTCTTGTAACCAATCATCGTCTCGCGACTCCGATCGCTACTTGTAAGGTTGCTAGTAGTGTTGATTACTCTCTGTGGTTGATGCTAGTTGGATTACTTGGTGGAAGAGTTTATGTTCAGATCCTTGATGCTACTCATTACACCTCTGATCATGATTATGATTATGCTTTGTGAGTAGTTACTTTTGTTCCTGAGGACATGGGATAAGTCATGCTGATAATACTCATGTGAATTTGGTATTCGTTCGGTATTTTGATATGTTGTATGTTGTCTTTTCCTCCAGTGGTGTCATGTGAACGTTGACTACATAACACTTCACCATATTTGGGTCTAGAGGAAGGCATTGGGGAGTAGTAAGTAGATGATGGGTTGCTGGAGTGACAGAAGCTTAAACCCCAGTCTATGCGTTGCTTCGTAAGGGGCTGATTTGGATCCACTAGTTTAATGCTATGGTTAGACGTTGTCTTAATTCTTCTTTCGTAGTTGCGGATGCTTGCGAGAGGAGTTAATCATAAGTGGGATGCTTGTCCAAGTAGGGCAGTACCCAAGCGCCGGTCCACCCACATATCAAACTATCAAAGTAACGAACGCGAATCATATGATCATGATGAAACTAGCATGACAAAAATTCCCGTGTGTCCTCGGGAGCGCTTTTCCTCTTATAAGACTTTGTTCAGGCTTGTCCCTTGCTACAAAAGGGATTTGGCCACTTGCTGCACCATTGCTACTACTTGTTACTCGTTACTTTTTGCTTGCTATATTTCACCTCATTATACCATCACTTGTTACCGCTACTTTCAGTGCTTGCAGTTATTACCTTGCTGAAAACCGTTTATCAGAGCCTTCTCCTCCTCGTTGGGTTCGACACTCTTACTTATCGAAAGGACTACGATTGATCCCCTATAGTTGTGGGTCATCAAGACTCTTTTATGGGAGCTGGAAGAAGGTAAGGAGTCAGGTATGAATTTCCAGTTTGATTGCGTTAAATCTTTTATTGAAACAAACACTTCTAGAGATTTTAGCGCTAAGTATGGACTTGACTCTGAGATAGTAGCTTCTCTAAGTGAATCTTTTGCTGCTCATGTTGATTTTCCCAAAGAGAAGTGGTTTAAGTATCATCCCCGTGTAGAAATCAACATAGTTAAACCCAATCTAATGGAGGAGACATTCATTGCTTTTAGTGATCCTATTGTTCATTGTGCCTACGCTGAGAAACCACCATACCCTGCTAGGAAAAAGGATTATTCTAAAGCTCCAACTGTGATACGTAGGGGTTACATTAGACCACTTGCACCCCCTGAGGAAATTAGAGTTGAACCTAGTGTTTCTATTATCAAAGATCTCTTAGCCGAAGACATAGATGGGCATGTTATCCAATTCTGTGAGGACTCCGCTAGAATAGCTAAACCTCACACGAAAGACAAATACAGACCTGTAGTTCGCCTGCCCGTAGTTTCTGTCAAGATAGGAGATCACTGTTACCATGGTTTATGTGATATGCGTGCTACCCCGTTCCCTATATGATGAAATCAAAGATGAGATTGCACCTGCTGAGTTAGAACCCATTGATGTCACTATCACGCTAGCTAATAGAGACACTATCTGCCCTATGGGAATTGTGAGAGACATAGAAGTCCTGTGTGGTAAGACGAAGTATCCTACTGATTTCCTCGTCCTTGCTACTGCACAAGATAGCTTTTGTCCCATCATATTTGGTAGACCATTTCTCAACACTGTCAATGCTCACATTGATTGCATTAAACAGACTGTCACTATTAGTTTCGAGGGTGTGTCTCATGAATTTAACTTCTCCAAGTTTGGAAGGCAACCCCATGAAAAAGAGTCGTCTGGTAGGGATAAAATCATTGCTCTTGCCTCTATTGTCGTACCTCCTACGGATCCTTTAGAGCAATATCTGCTTGAGCATGAAAATGATATGCATATGGAGGAAAGAGATGAGATAGATAAAATTGTCTTAGAACAATATCCTATTCTCAAGAATAATCTGCCTGTTGAACTGCTTGGGGATCCTCCCCCACCAAAGGGTGATCCTGTGTTCGAGCTAAAACAGTTACCAGATACTCTTAAGTATGCCTATCTTGATGAGAAGGAGATATATCCTGTTATTATTAGTGCTCACCTCTCGGATCACAAAGAGAAGAAGTTATTAAAAACCTTGAGGAAGCACCGTGCTGCTATTGGATATACTCTTGATGATCTTAAGGGTATTAGTCCCACACTATGTCAGCACAAGATTAAAACTGATCCTGATTCTAAGCCAGTTGTTGATCATCAACGGAGATTAAATCTGAGGATGAAAGAGGTCGTGAGAAAAGAAATATTAAAGCTTCTGGAAGCAGGAATCATCTATCATGTTGCTCATAGTGATTGGGTAAGTCCAGTACATTGCGTACCTAAGAAGGGAGGTATCATCGTCGTTCCTAATGAGAAGGATGAACTCATCCCGCAGAGGATTATTACTGGCTATAGAATGGTGATAGACTTCCGGAAACTAAACAAGGCAACCAGGAAGGACCATTATCCTTTGTCGTTCATCGACCAGATGCTAGAAAGGCTATCTAAACACACACACTTCTGCTTTCTAGATGGTTATTCAGGTTTCTCGCAAATACCTGTTGCACAATCTGATCAAGAGAAAACCACCTTCACATGCCCCTTCGGTACCTTCGCTTATAGACGCATGCCTTTTGGCTTGTGCAATGCACCTGCCACCTTTCAAAGATGTATGATGGCTATATTCTCTGACTTTTTGAAAATATTGTTGATGTTTTCATGGATGATTTCTCCGTCTACGGTTCTTCCTTTGACGATTGCCTCAGCAACCTTGATCGAGTCTTACAGAGATGCAAAGATACCAACCTCGTCTTGAACTGGGAGAAGTGCCACTTCATGGTTAATGAAGGCATCGTCTTGGGACACAAAATCTCTAAGAGAGGCATTGAAGTTGATAAGGCTAAGCTTGATGCAATTGAGAAAGTGCCTTGCCCCACAGATATCAGAGGTATACGAAGTTTCCTAGGTCATGCTCGTTTCTATAGAAGGTTCATTAAAGACTTCTCTAAGATTTCTAGGCCTCTTACCAGCCTCTTGCAAAAGGATGTTCCTTTTGTTTTTGATGACGATTGTGAGGAAGCTTTCGAAATACTTAAGAAAGCCTTGATAACCGTACCTATTGTTCAACCACTTGATTGGAACTTGCCCTTTGAAATCATGTGTGATGCTAGTGATTATGCTGTTGGTGCTGTTCTAGGACAAAGAGTTGACAAGAAGTTGAATGTCATTCACTACGCTAGTAAAACTCTAGACGGTGCCCAAAGAAACTATGCCACTACGGATAAGGAGTTTTTAGCAGTCGTGTTTGCATGTGAAAAGTTCAGATCTTATATAGTTGACTCCTAAGTCACTATTCACTCTGGTCATGCTGCTATTAAGTACCTCATGGAGAAGAAGGACGCTAAGCCTAGGCCAATCAGATGGGTTCTCCTGCTACAGGAATTTGATCTGCACGTTGTTGACCGAAAGGGTCTTGATAACCCTGTAGCAGATAACTTGTCTAGGCTAGACAATGTCCTTGATGACCCACGACCTATTGATGTCAGCTTTCCTGATGAGCAATTGAATGTCACCCGCACTTCACATAGTGCACCGTGGTATGCTGATTACGCAAACTATATCGTAGCCAAATACATACCATCCAGTTTCACCTACCAGCAAAAGAAGAAATTCTTCTTCGATTTGAGACACTACTTTTGGGATGATCCTCACCTTTATAAGGAAGGAGTAGATGGTGTTATTAGACATTGTGTGCATGAACATGAACAGGGACAAATCCTGCAGAAGTGTCATTCCGAGGCTTACGGAGGACACCATGCTCGAGACATAACTGCTCATAAGGTATTGCGATCAGGTTTCTATTGGCCCACTCTCTTCAAGGATGCCCGTAAGTTTGTCTTGTCGTGTGACGAATGTCAAAGAATAGGGAACATTAGCAAACGTCAAGAAATGCCTATGAACTATTCACTGGTCATTGAACCATTTGATGTCTAGGGCTTTGATTATATGGGACCCTTCTCGAGTTCCAGTGGGTACACTCACATCTTAGTTGCTGTGGATTATGTCACTAAGTGGGTAGAGGCTATCCCCACTAAGAATGCTAATCACCACACCTCTATTAAGATGCTTAAAGAAGTCATTTTCCCAAGATTTGGAGTCCCTAGATATCTGATGACTGATGGCGGTTCACACTTCATTCATGGTGTTTTCCACAAGATGCTCGCTAAGTATGATGTCAACCACACAGTTGCATCTCCTTATCATCCTCAGTCTAGTGGTCAAGTGAAGTTGAGTAATAGGGAGATCAAATTGATCTTACAAAAGACCATCAATATATCTCGAAAGAATTGGTCTAGGAAACTTGACGATGCACTATGGGCTTATAGGACTGCCTATAAGAATCCCATGGGCATGTCACCGTATAAAATGGTTTACGGTAAGGCTTGTCATTTACCTCTTGAGCTTGAACACAAAGGTTATTGTGCAATCAAAGAGCTCAACTTCGATTTCAAACTTGCCGGTGAGAAGCGGTTGTTTGATATCAGCTCATTAGATTAATGGAGGGCCCAGGCATATGAGAATGCCAAGTTGTTCAAGGAAAAGGTTAAGAGGTGGCACGATAAAAGAATACAAAAACGAGAGTTCAATGTAGGTGATTATGTCCTGCTATACAATTCTCGTTTAAGATTCTTCGCAGGCAAGCTTCTCTCTAAATGGGAAGGTCCCTACATTGTCGAGGAAGTATATCGTTCCGGTGCCATCAAAATCAATAACACGGAAGGCAATTTTGCTAGAGTGGTAAAGGGGCAAAGAATCAAGCATTACATCTTTGGTACTCCCATAAATGTTGAGACCAATATCATCAATATCATAACTCCAGAGGAGTACATAAGGGATGTTTATCAGCCTGTTTCAGACCGTGAAAACCAAGAGGTATCTGTTTGGTAAGTAAATGGACTCCGAAACTTCTCCAATAGGAAATTTTCTCTGTTTTGGAATTTATGGAAAATTAGAAAAATAAAAAGCAGCCCGGAAAGCGCAATGAGGCGGCCACAAGCTTGGTTGCCGCGGCCTCCCCCTGGTCGTGGCAACAGGGCTTGTGGGCAGCTCGTGTCCCTCCCGGACTCCGTTTTCTTGCGGAGCACTCCTTCTGGTCCAGAAAAGATCATTATATATACGCCCGAGGGTTTCGATCTCCGTATCGCGTAGTTTTGCTCTATTTTCGTTTCGAGCCTGTTTCTGCTGCAGATCTAGATCGTCATGACTTCCCCAAAAGTTCTTAAGGACAAGATCTTTGAGAAGGTCATCAATCCTTACCTCACGGAAGTGTTGCGGCACCCCCAATCTATCAAGATGAGCGAGGGGATGTTGCACATCCGTGATGTTGAGGGGCCTAAGAAGACCGAAAGCATGGAGATGAGGCTCGAAGCAATGGAGCAACAAGTCTTCAAGTCCAAGGGATGGTGGAGCGTGGACTCAACGCCAACCACATGATGATCACGGAGTTCACCAGCAATCACAAGATGGGCCATTGACATTGGGAAGCACCTCTCCAGGCTCTATGACAGGGTTGATCAACTCCAGGGCCAGATCTATGACCTGCAGAACCAAAACTGTGAGTATGAGTATAGATTTAAATCAATACGGTTGGCTGCAGATTTGAGGATTCCGGTGACTCGTTCATCCTGCCATGATGGAGTACCTATGCCTTGGAAGACAGAGGATCGGACTACTTCAACAACACCACCACCATCACCACCAAAGGAAGACAACTAAGCATTGGTATGGGCAATCCCCTTGGCTTTTGCCAAGCTTGGGGGAGTTGCCCTCGTATCGTATCACCTTTATATCTTTTGCTTTTACCTTTGTTTTAGTTCTTTCCTTTCCAGTTTTATTTCTTTTCTTAGTGGAATAAGTCTTTAGTGTTTAGTTTGAGTCTTTTGCCTTGGGTTTCCCCCGATGTATTCTTGCTCGTGAGCCATATAATAAAGAGTATCTTAGTCAAGGGCTTTGTTTTGTGGCGTGATCAAAAGTATGAAAAGAACGATAGCATGAGAGATCATGAGATAATCTTATGGAAAGTGATAGCTTCACATATAACAAGTATGATGATTGAAACTTGTTGAGAGTAGACCAACATATACCTCAGTCATTGTTGCAATTAATAAGAAGTAATAAGGAAAGAGAGGTTCACATATAAATATATCATCTTAGACACTTTCTATAATTGTGAGCACTCACCAAACTATTACATGCCTAGAAGTAGATGTTGGACAAGGAAGACAACATAATGAATTGTGTTTTCTTGGTTCCAAACAATGTTATATGATTAGAGATCCCTTAGCATGTGACGATTGCTTCCACCTCATATTAGCCAAAACTCCCGCACCAAGTAGAGATACTACTTGTGCATCCATAAACCTTCAACCCAGTTTTGCCATGAGTGTCCACCATACCTACCTATGGATTGAATAAGATCCCTCAAGTAAGTTGTCATCGGTGCAAGCAATAAAAATTGCTCTCTAATATGTATGATCTATTAGTGTGTGGAAAATAAGCTTTGTACGAACCTGTGATGAGGAAGACATAAAAGCGACAAACTGCATAATAAAGTTCTTTATCACAGGAGGCAATATAAAGTGGCTTTCCTCCGCACTAAGAGGACACGCATCCAAACCTCAAAAGCGCATGACAACCTCTGCTTCCCTCTCCGAAGGGACTATCTTGTACCTTTACTTTTTGCCCTTGTAAGAGTCATGGTGATCTTCACCAATTCCTTATTTAGCCTTTTTCTTGGTGAACGTCATATGCTTGGGAAAGATCTATATTCTGATATCAACTTGGAGCCGGGTACTTATGCTTTATTATTGTTGACTTTACCCTTGAGGTAAATGGTTGGGAGGCAAAATTATAAGCCCCTATCTTTCTATGTGTCCAACTGAAACTTTGATATCATGAGTACCACGTGAGTTGTAACAATTGTGGAAAACAAAAGAGATGATTGAGTATGTGGATTTGCTTTGCAAGCTCTTATTTGACTCCTTCTCATAATATGATAAATTGCAATTGCTTCAATGACTATGGACTGTTGTTGGCTACTTCTCGGTAAGGTTTTTGTTTCATACTTTGCTTTGTGAAGGAATTGTTACTTTCCCATAAGAATCTCTATGATGTATTGTTGTTCTATGTGTGATCATGATGCCCTCATGTCCGTATTATGTTTTACCGACACCTTCATCCCTAAACATGTGGACATGTTTTGGGTCTTGGTTTTCGCTTGAGGACAAGCGAGGTCTAAGCTTGGGGGAGTTGATACGTCCATTTTGCATCATGCTTTCATGTTGATATTTATCGCTTTATGGACTGTTATTATACTTTGTGGAACCTTACTTATGCCTTTTCTCTCTTATTTTGCAAGGTTTATTTGAAGAGGGAGAATACCGGCAGCTGGAATTCTGGACTGGAAAAGGAGCAAGTCTGAGTGCTCTATTCTGCGCAACTCCAAATGCCCTGAAAATCAACGTGGATTTTTTTTGGATTTTATAAAAAATACTGGGCGAAAGAAGTGTCAGAGGGGAGCAACCAGGGGCACACAAGCCTGGTTGCCGTGGCCTACCCCCTAGCAGCGGGAACAGGGCTTGTGGGCACCCTGGCGGCCCACTGGCCCCCCTCTTTTGATATATGAAGGGTTTCGTCCAAAAAAAATTAGGGTGGAGCTTTTTCGTGGATTCTTTCCCGCCACGAGGCGGAACTTGAGCAGATCCAATCTAGAGCTCCGGCACGACGATCCTGCCAGGGAAACTTCCCTCCCGGAGGGGGAAATCATCGCCATCGTCATCACCAACACTCCTCTCGTCGGAGGGGAGGCATCTCCATCAACATCTTCATTAGCACCATCTCCTCTCCAATCCCTAGTACATCTCTTGTAACCAATCTTCGTCTCGTGACTCCGATTGGTACTTGTAAGGTTGCTAGTAGTGTTGATTACTCTTTGTAGTTGATGCTAGTTGGATTACTTGGTGGAAGAGTTTATGTTCAGATCCTTCATGCTATTCATTACACCTCTGATCATGACTATGATTATGCTATGTGAGTAGTTACTTTTGTTCCTGAGGACATGGGATAAGTCATGCTAATAATAGTCATGTGAGTTTGGTATTCGTTCGGTATTTTGATATGATGTATGTTGTTTTTCCTCTAGTGGTGTTATGTGAACGTCGACTACATAACACTTCACCATATTTGGGCCTAGAGGAAGGCATTGGGGAGTAGTAAGTAGACGATGGGTTGCTGGGGTGACAGAAGCTTAAACCTCATTCTATGCGTTGCTTCGTAAGGGGATGATTTGGATCCACTAGTTTAATGCTATGGTTAGACGTTGTCTTAATTCTTCTTTCGTAGTTGCGGATGCCTGCAAGAGGGGTTAATCATAAGTGGGATGCTTGTCCAAGTAAGGGCAGTACCCAAGCGCCGGTCCACCCACATATCAAACTAGCAAAGTAACGAACGCGAATCATATGAACATGATGAAACTAGCATGACAGAAATTCCCGTGTGTCCTCGGGAGCGCTTTTCCTCTTATAAGACTTTGTTCAGGCTTGTCCCTTGCTACAAAAGGGATTGGGCCACTTGCTGCACCATTGCTACTACTTGTTACTTGTTACTTTTCGCTTGCTACGTTTCACCTCACTATACCATCACTTGTTACCGCTACTTTCAGTGTTGCAGTTATTACCTTGCTGAAAACCGTTTATTAGAGCCTTCTCCTCCTCGTTGGGTTCGACACTTTTACTTATCAAAAGGACTACGATTGATCCCCTATACTTGTGGGTCATCAAGCAGCAAGTCTTCAAGTGCCAAGGGATGTCGGAACACGGACTCAACGCCAACCACATGATGATCACGGAGTTCACCAACAAGCACAAGATCGATTCCAAGGACATCGGGGAGCACCTCTTCAAGCTCTATGACAGAATCGATCATCTCCAAGCCCAGATCTACGACCTGCAGAACAAAACTGTGAATATGAGTATAGATTTAAAGCAATGCGGTTGGCTGCAGACTTGAGGATTCCGGAGACTTGATCATCTTTCCAGGATGGAGAACCTATGCCTTGGAAGACGGAGAATCAACCCCAGACTCCAACAACTCCACCACCATCACCTCTGAAGGAAGACAATTAAACACATGGGTATGGGCACTCCCCTTGGCTTGTGCCAAGCTTGGGGGAGTTGCCCCGGTATCGTATCACCATCACATCTTTTGCCTTTACCTTTATCTTAGTTCGATCCTTTTTGGTAATATCTTTGTCTAGTAGAATAAAGTTCTTAGTATGATGTAGGCTTGAGTTTTGCTTTGTGTTACCCCCAATGTAATCGAGTTCGTGAGTTATATAACAAAGAGTGTTTTAGTTAAGGGCTTTGCTTCATGCCATGATCTAAAAAAGGAATAATAATAATAGAACAAAAGCATGAAAGATCATGTGATGATCCTATGGGAAGTGGTGGCTTCACATATAAAAATAATGTTGATTGAAACTTGTTGTGGGTGGACAAACGTAGACCTTGGTCATTGTTGCAATTAATAGGAAGTAATAAAGAAAGAGAGGTTCACATATAAATATATCATCTTTGACACCGTCTATTATTGTGAACACTCATTAAACAACATGCTAAGAAGTATATGTTGGACAAGGAATACAACATAATGAATTATGTTTGCTTGGTTCCGAACAATGTTATATGACTAGAGATCCCTTAGCATGTGACGCTTGCTTCCACCTCATATCAGCCAAAACTTCCGCACTAAGTAGAGATACTACTTGTGCATCCATAAACCCTCAACCCAGTTTTGCCATGAGAGTCCCCCATACCTACCTATGGATTGAATAAGATCCCTCAAGTAAGTTGTCATCGGTGCAAGCAATAAAAATTGCTCCCTAAATATGTATGATCTATTAGTGTGTGGAAAATAAGCTTTGTACAAACCTGTGATGAGGAAGACATAAAAGCGACAGACTGCATAATAAAGTTCTTTATCACAGGAGGCGATATAAAGTGATGTTCCTTCACGCTAAGAGATCACACATCCAAACCTCAAAAGCGCATGACAACCTCTGCTTCCCTCTGCGAAGGGCCTATCTTGTACCTTTACTTTTTATCTTTAAAAGAGTCATGGTGATCGACACCAATTCCTTATTTCTCCATTATCTTGGCAAGCGTCATGTGCTAGGGAAAGATCTATATTAATATATCAATTTGGAAGTAAGTCATCATGAATTATTATTGTTGACATTACCCTTGAGGTAAATAGTTGGGAGGCGAAACTATAAACCCCTATCTTTCTGTGTGTCCAACTGAAACTTTGATCTCATGAGTACCGCGTGAGTTTTAGCAATTGTAGAAGACTAAAAGATGATTGAGTATGTGGATTTCCTCTACAAGCTCTTATTTGACTCTTTCCGATGTTATGATAAATTGCAATTGCTTCTATGACTAAAGACTATTGGTTGTTAATTCTCAATAAGGTTCTTGATCCATACTTTACATTGTGAAGGAATTGTCACTTTAGCATAAGAGATTATATGACGATATTGCTATTCTAAATATGATCATGATGCGTGCATGTCTGTATTTTATTATATCGACACCTCTATCTCTAAACATGTGGGCATATTTATTGATCTCGGCTTCTGCTTGAGGACAAGCGAGGTCTAAGATTGGGGGAGTTGATATGTCCATTTTGCATCATGCTTTTATATTGATATTTATCGCATTATGGGCTGTTATTACACATTATGGTACAATACTTATGCCTTTTATCTCTTATTTTATAAGGTTTACATGAAGAGGGAGAATGCGGGCAGCTGGAATTCTGGGCTGGAAAAGGAGCAAGTTTGAGATACATATTCTGCACAACTCCAAAAGTCGTAAAAATCAGCGAGGAATTATTTTGGAATATATAAAAAATACTGGGCGAAAGAAATACTAGAGGGGAGCCACCAGGAGATCACGAGCCTGCCAGGCGCACCCGACCCCCCTAGGCGCGCCTAGGGGCTCGTGGGCCACCTGTTACCCCTCCGGCTCCCATTTTGTGCTATATAGAGGGTTTCGTCCCAGAAAAAAAATCAAGAGAGAGCTTTCGGGAAGAAACGCCGCTGCCACGAGGCTGAACTTGAGCAGAACCAATCTAGAGCTCCGACAGGGCCGTCTTACCGGGGAAACTTCCCTCCCGGAGGGGGAAATCGTTGCCATCGTCATCACCAACACTCCTCTCATCGGAGGGGACTCATCTCCATCAACATCTTCATCAACACCATCTGATCTCCAAACCCTAGTTCATCTCTTGTACCCAATCTCCGTCTCGCGACTCCGATTGGTACTTGTAAGGTTGCCAGTAGTGTTAATTGCTCCTTGTAGTTGATGCTAGTTGGATTACTTGGTGGAAGATCATATGTTCAGATACTTAATGTTATTCAATACCTCTCTGATCATGAACATAATTATGCTTTGTGAGTAGTTACGTTTGTTCGTGAGGACATGGGATAAGTCTTGCTATAAGTAGTCATGTGAATTTGGTATTCGTTCGATATTTTGATGTGTTGTATGTTGTCTTTCCTCTAGTGGTGTTATGTGAACGTCGACTACATGACACTTCACCATTATATGGGCCTAGAGGAAGGCATTGGGAAGTAATAAGTAGATGCGGGGTTGCTAGAGTGACAGAAGCTTAAACCCTAGTTTATGTGTTGCTTCGCAAGGGGCTGATTTGGATCCACCAGTTTAATGCTATGGTTAGACTTTGTCTTAATTCTTCGTTCGTAGTTGCGGATGCTTGCGAGAGGGTTTAATCATAAGTGGGATATTTGTCCAAGTAAGGACACCACCCAAGGACCGGTCCACCCACATATCAAACTATCAAAGTAGCGAACGTGAACCATATGAACATGATGAAAACTTGCTTGACAGAAATTCCCATGTGTCCTCGGGAGCGCTTTACCTTATATAAGACTTTGTCCAGGCTTGTCCCTTGCTACAAAAGGGATTGGGCCATCTTGCTGCACCTTTGTTACTACTGTTACTTGTTACCCGTTACGAATTATCGTATCCCGCAACTATCTGTTACCGATAATTTCAGTGCTTGCGGAGAATACCTTGCTGAAAACCACATGTCATTTCCTTCTGCTCCTCATTGGGTTCGACACTCTTACTTATTGAAAAGACTATGATAGATCCCCTATACTTGTGGGTCATCACGAAGCGGCGCAAGGGTTGTTTCACCAGCTTCGCATCCGGCCGCACATGAAGGTTGTGCTCGGCGTACTTCCTCGGAACTCCTGGCATGTCTTTTGGAGACCATGCAAAGATGTCCCGATTCTCATGGAGGAAGTCGACGAGCTCGCCTTCCTATTTGGTGCTGAGATTATCACAAATGGTGATGCGCTGCTTGGGGTTTGCAGGGTCGAGTGGCACCTGCTTGGTTTCCTTGGCCAGCTTGAATGAGCCCTCGCCGGTCGACTGGGATGGTGGGTTAGGGATCGTCGTCTGCTCGGTAGCCTGAGCCACGAGCCGGTCGATCTGCCTCTTCTCCTCAGAAATCACCAGGGCGTCGGCCAGACGGCTGCTGCCGTGCATGCACTCGAGCGACTTCTTGTAGTCGCCAGCGATGGTGATGATGCCCTTTGGACCCGACATCTTCATATTGAGGTAGGCGTAGTGGAAGATGGCCATGAATTTGGCCAGAGCCGGCCTGCCCATCTGCGCATGGTAGGGGTTGCTGAGATCCACCACCTCGAACCAAATTGGTTCTCGGCGGAAGTGCGCCTCGTCACCAAAGAGGACATCCAGTTGGATTTTGCCGATCGGCGAGCAGGGTTGTCCCGGCTCAGTGCCGTGGAAGACAGTGATGGTCGGCTAGAGATCCTTCTTCTTTAGCCCAAGCTTGAGCAAGGTGTCGCGGTAGAGGATGTTTATGTTGTTGCCGCCGTCGACCAACACCCGGGA
Source organism: Hordeum vulgare subsp. vulgare (assembly GCF_904849725.1). Lineage (NCBI taxonomy): Eukaryota > Viridiplantae > Streptophyta > Magnoliopsida > Poales > Poaceae > Hordeum > Hordeum vulgare. Next base: position 106,945,812 of record NC_058522.1, on the reverse strand, counting down.
GAACCAGCAAGTGAGCCTCTTGGAGGCAAAGCTGGGGTTGAGGACGAGTGCGTATGAGCCAGGGTTCGGCATCACCGTCGGATGGTCAACCCAACTCCATGTAATGGGCTTTTCAGACCAATGCATGAATTGGGGAACCGGGGGGACCGTGGCGTTCACCTCATGTCGGCGTTGCCGCTGGCTATGCTTGTCGTCACCCTCGCTGGTGAAGACGACGTAAGCTCCGTCTTTATGGGGGTACTCGTCGTGGAGATGACCGTCGTTGTCAGACTACGGTGGTGGAGCCGGAGCCGGCCCAGGAGCCGGAGCACGAGGCACAGAAGCTGCCGCCGGGGGAGCCGGTAGACCCTCTCCTCATGACAATCGATGTGCAAAGTTGCACTGTGGAAGGGTATGAGTGGCCGGCTTCGCCCCAGTATGCATATTGCATGGCGCATCGAGCATTTGCTCGAATGTGAGCTTGGGCTGCCAGTTGTTCTTGCCGGTCTGTTGCCGCTGAGAGCCGGCTTGAGTAGCCGGCACATCTTCCTCCATGCTAGCCACCTGCTTGCTTGTGGAGCGCGAATCGAGTTGATCCGCCTTGCGCTTGTTGTTCTGGCGGCCTCGGTTTCGCCAGCCGGCTTGGGAGTAGTTGGCGTGGGGACAATTTTGTCTGAGGCGGTGACCTTGACCCACATCGTGGAGTCGTCCGTGGTGTACTTATCCGCCTTGGCCATGAGCACAGCCAGAGAGGTGGGCTCGGAGCACATGAGCTTGTGCTTGAGTAGAGTGTCGTCTCGGCAGCCGTCAATGAAATATTGAATGGCATGTACCTCAGGCACTCCTTTGCATGAGTTGCGCAGCTCCGTCCAATGTGTGACGTAGTTGCGAAGGGGTTCGTTCAGCCTCTGGACGCACATGGCCAGCTCGCGAGGCCGACCAGGGCGCTTGTAGGTGCCAGTGAAGTTGCCGACGAACGCCTCCTTGAAGTCAACCCAAGAGTTGTCGCTGCTAGCTGGAAGGTTGTTGATCCATGTCCTGGCCGAGCCGGCCAGCATGAGTGGCACGTAGTAGACTGATACGCGGTAGTTGCCTCGAGCGATGCCGACTGCGGTGGTGTAGTCGATCAGCCAGTCCTCTGGCTTCGCTGTGCCGTTGTACTTGGGGGTGTCCGGAGGGAGAGTGAAGCCTGTGGGAAACGGCTCCCCTCGGATCCGAGGGCCGAAGCACGCAGGACCAACGAGACCATCCTCCTCGAGGAGGGTCGACTGCGCCAGAAGGTTGAGGCGTCTGCGAGCATCGTTGTCGCTGTGAGGGACACGAGGGCCGATCCGGGGCGAGATCGGAAGGGTCTCCTCGGAGCTTGTAGCGTTGCCCCCCTCCCGATACTTCGGAGGAGGAACCTCACACACCAAATCCCCCTCGTTTCCACCATCTCTACGATGCCGGCCTGAAGATGGCTCGCTCTGGCGTAGAGAACGCCCGTCTCGACTGCCGTCGCCCTTCTAGCCGGAAGTGCGATGCGAGGAAGAACCCTCGGCATGATGACGGTCGCTGGGGTTGCGGCGCGCTCCGGGATCGGCTCCCGGAGACACCGACTATGCATGACCAGGGTCAAGAAGAAACTGCTGCTCATTCGCAGCGTCAAGGAGATCCTTGACCCGCTTCTCCTGAAGGACGCGCTCCTCGCCCTCCAAACTTGGCATTTCTGCCATGGCCGCCTGGGCAGCCCACAGGTTGGCCGCAGGGGTATCATAGATGGGCTGCTTGCCACCTAGGATAGCAGCAATGACCCGGCCGCGGCCGCGGACCGCGCCGAGCCGGCTAGGACCATCTACAGTCGGAGTGAGGCCGTAAGCAGAGTTATACTCGCGCTGCACGACCTCCATCCAGCGCTTGGCAGCGGCTATGACAATTCCCTCCTCCAGGATCTGTCCATGAGCCTCCTCGAGCAAGGCCCGAGCATCGGTGGGGTTTGCGGAGGTGGCAATAGGCGTCTTCAAGCCGGCAAGGGTGGCATGAAGCGTGTCAGAAGCACTCATAGCGGGATGAGGTGCCTCTGTTGAGGCCTTGCCGTGAGGCTTGCTGGTGCCGCCGCCGATGACCATCACCTCCATGAGGTTGGAGACGACAGCGACGTGGTGCGGGGCAAGACACCCCGCAGACGATGGTGGTCCATTGAAAACAAGCACCTCGCTAGGGTACTCATCATGCGCAAGCGCCTCCTCCAAGGAGAGCCTGCTGAAGCTAGCGCAAAGCGCGTCGATGTCGATGCCCTCGCCAAGGTAGCGAGGCTCATCGTCGAGGAGCAAGTTGCTAAAGAGAACGCCGAGGTTCGCAACCGCAGCGATGACGACGCTGGGGAGCGACTCATCGTCAGTTGCTACGTCCATTTTGCATCATGCTTTCTTGTTGATATTTATTGCTTTTTGGGCTGTTATTTCACTTCACGGTACAATACTTATGCCTTTTCTCTCTTATTTTGCAAGGTTTACATGAAGAGGGAGAATACCGGCAGCTGGAATTCTGGCCTGAAAAAGGAGCAAGTTTGAGATGACTATTCTGCGCAACTCCAAAAACCGTGAAAATCAACGTGGAATTTTTTGGGAATATAGAAAAATACTGGGTGGAACAAGTACCAGAGCGGCGCCACCTGGAGGCCACAAGCCTGCCAGGCCCGGCCTACCCCCTTGGCCGGGGCTGGAGGGCTTGTGGGCCCCCTGTTGCCCCTCAGGCACTCATCTTTGGCTATATGAAGGGTTTCGTCCGGAAAAAAATCAGAGATGAGCTTTTTCATGGATTCGCCGCCGCCACGAGGCGGAACTTGAGCAGAACCAATATAGAGCTCCGGTAGGACGATCCTGCCGGGGAAACTTCCCTCCCGGAGGAGGAAATTGTCACCATCGTCATCACCAACACTCCTCTCATCGGAGGGGACTCGTCACGATCAACATCTTCATTAGCACCATCTCATCTCCAAACCCTAGTTCATCACTTGTAACCAATCTCCGTCTCACAACTCCGATTGGTACTTGTAAGGTTGCTAGTAGTGTTAATTACTCCTTGTAGTTGATGCTAGTTGGATTATTTGGTGGAAGAGTTTATGTTCAGATCCTTGATGCTACTCATTACCTCTCTGGTCATGAATATGATTATGCTTTGTGAGTAGTTACTTTTGTTCCTGAGGACATGGGATAAGTCATGCTAATAGGAGTCATGTGAATTTGGTATTCGTTAGATATTTTGATGTGTTGTATGTTGTTTTTCCTCTAGTGGTGTTATGTGAACATCGACTACATAACACTTCACCATTATTTGGGCCTAGAGGAAGGCATTGGGAAGTAGTAAGTAGATGATGGGTTGCTAGAGTGACAGAAGCTTAAACCCTAGTTTATGCGTTGCTTCGTAAGGGGCTGATTTGAATCCACTAGTTTAATGCTATGGTTAGACTTTGTCTTAATTCTTCTTTCGTAGTTGCGGATGCTTGCGAGAGGGGTTAATCATAAGTGGGATGCTTGTCCAAGTACGGGCAGTACCCAAGCGTCGGTCCACCAACATATCGAACAATCAAAGTAACAAACGTGAATTATATGAACATGATGAAAACTAGCATGACAGAAATTCCCGTGTGTCCTCGGGAGCGTTTTTCCTCCTATAAGACTTTGTCCAGGCTTGTCCCTTGCTACAAAAGGGATTGGGCCACTTTTCTGCATCGTTGCTACTTTTGTTACTTGTTGCTTGCTACGAATCACCTCACCATACAATCACTTGTTACCGATAATTTCAATGCTTGCAGATATTACCTTGCTGAAAACCACTTGTCAGATCCTTCTGCTCCTCGTTGGGTTCGACACTCTTACTTATCGAAAGGACTAGGATTGGTCCCCTATACTTGTGGGTCATCAAGACTCTTTTCTGGCACCGTTGCCGGGGAGTGAAGCGCCTTTGGTAAGTGGAACTTGGTAAGGAAATATTCATATAGTGTGCTGAAATTTATTGTCACTTGTCAGTATGGATACTAATCCTTTGAGGGGCTTGTTCGGGGTATCTTCACCTCGAACGGAAGCACAAAGAGTTGCTCCTCAACCTTCTGCACCTACTGAAAATATTTGCTTTGAATTTCCTTCGGGTATGCTTGAGAAACTGTTGGCTAATCCTTTTACATGAGACGAAACATCACATCCAGACATGCATCTAATATATGTAGATGAAGTTTGTGGTTTATTTAAGCTTGCAGGTTTGCCCGAGCATGAGGTCAAGAAGAAGGTCTTTCCTTTATCTTTGAAGGATAAGGCGTTGACATGGTATAGACTATGTGATGATACTGGATCATGGGACTACAATCGGTTGAAATTGGAATTTCATCAAAAGTTTTATCCTATGCATTTCGTACATCGTGATCGGAATTATATTTATAATTTTTGGCCTCGTGACAGAGAAAGCATCGCTCTAGCTTGGGGGAGGCTTAAATCGATGTTATATTCATGCCCCAACCATGAGCTCTCGAGAGAAATTATCATTCAGAACTTCTATGCTCGGCTTTCTCATGATGATCGCACCATGCTTGATACTTCTTGTACCGGTTCTTTCATGAAGAGAGATATTGACTTCAAATGCAATTTATTGGAGAGAATGAAACGCAACTCTGAAGATTGGGAGCTTGAAGAAGGTAAGGAGTCATGTATGAATTTCCAGTTTGATTGCGTTAAATCCTTTGCTGAAACAAATACTTTTTGTGATTTTAGCGCTAGGTATTGACTTGACTGTGAGATAGTAGCTTCCTTGTGTGAATCATTTGCTACTCAAGTTGATCTCCCCAAAGAGAAGTGGTTTAAATATCATCCTCCTTTAGAAGTCAATGTAGTTAAACCCAATCCAGTTGAAGAGAGAGTCATTGCCTATAATGATCATGTTGTTCCCAGTGCTTACATTGAGAAACCACATTTCCCTGTTAGGATAAAGAATCATTCTAAAGCTTCAACTGTGATATGTAGAGGCTACATTAGAACACCTACACCCCCCAAGCAAATTAGAGTTGAACCTAGCATTTCTATTATCAAAGATCTTTTTTCCGACGATGTTGAGGGACATAATATTCACTTCTGTGAAGATGCTGCTAGAATTGCTAAACCTCATGCTAGAGACAAACATAGGCCTGTTGTTGGCACGCCTGTTGTTTCTGTTAAGATAGGAGATCATTGATATCATGGTTTATGTGACGTGGGTGCTAGTGTTAGTGCAATAACTCAATCCTTATATGATGAAATCAAAGACGAGATTGCACCTATTGAGATAGAACCTATTGATGTCACTATTCAGCTTGCCAATAGAGATACTATCTGCCATGTGGTAATTGTTAGGGATGTTGAAGTCTTGTGTGGTAAAACGAAGTATCCTGCTGCTTTCCTCGTTCTTGCTACCACCCAAGATAGCTTTTGCCCCATCATATTTGGCAGACCTTTTCTCAGTACCGTCAATGCTCATATTGATTGTGAGAAGCAAACCGTCACTGTTGGCTTTGAAGATGTGTCACATGAGTTCAATTTCTGCAAGTTTGGTACACAACCTCATGAAAAAGAGTTGCCTAGTGAGGATGAAACTATTGCCTTAACTTCTACTGTCGTGCCTCCTACTGATCCCTTAGAGCAATACTTGCTTGAGCATGAAAATGATATGCATATGGATGAAAGGGATGAGATAGATAGAGCTGTCTTAGAACAATATCATATCCTTAAGAATAACTTCCCTGTTGAACTGCTTGGGGATCCACCCCCACCAAAGGGTGATCCTGTGTTCGAGCTTAAACAGTTGCCTGATACTCTTAAGTATGCTTATCTTGATGAAAAAGAGATATATCATGTTACTATTAGTGCTAGCCTCTGAGAGCATGAAGAAAAGAAGTTACTAAAAACTCTGAGGAAGCACCGTGCTGCTATTGGATATACTCTTGATGATCTTAAGGGCATTTGTCCTACTCTATGCCAGCACAAAATCAAAACTGATCCTGGTTCCAAACCAGTTGCTGATCATCAAAGGAAATTAAACTCTAAGATGAAAGAAGTAGTGAGAAAAGAAATAATAAAGCTTCTAGAAGCGGGTATTATCTATCGTGTTGCTCATAGCGATTGGGTGAGTCCGGTGCATTGCGTTCCTAAGAAGGGAGGCATTACCGTTGTCCCTAATGATAAGGATGAATTGATCCCGCACAAGATTATTACTGGCTATAGGATGGTGATCCTTTTAGGAAATTGAATAAAGCCACTAGGAAAGATCATTACCCTTTGCCTTTTTGTTGGAAATATGCCCTACAGGCAATAATAAAATGGCTATTATCATATTTCCTTGTTCATGATAATCGTCTATTGTTCATGCTATAATTGTATTAACAGGAAACAGTAATACATGTGTGAATAAATAGATCACAATGTGTCCCTAGCAAGCCTCTAGTTGGCTAGCTCGTTGATCAATAGATGATCATGGTTTCCTGATCATGGGCGTTGGATGTCATTGATAACGGGATCACATCATTGGGAGAATGATGTGATGGACAAGACCCAATCCTAAGTGTAGCACTAGATCGTATTGTTCGTATGCTAAAGCTTTTCTAATGTCAAGTGTCTTTTCCTTCGACCGTGATGTGCAACTCCCGGATATCGTAGGAGTGATTTGGGTGTATCAAACGTCACAACGTAACTGGGTGACTATAAAGGTGCACTACGGGTACCTCTGAAAGTGTCTGTTGGGTTGGTACGAATCGAGATCGGGATTTGTCACTCCGTGTGACGGAGAGGTATCTCTGGGCCCACTCGGTAGAACATCATCATGAGCTCAATGTGACTAAGGAGTTAGTCACACGATGACGTGCTACGGAACGAGTAAAGAGACTTACCGGTAACGAGATTGAACAAGGTATAGGTATACAGACGATCGAATCCCGGGCAAGATCTATACCGACAGACAAAGGGAATTGTATACGGGGTTGATTGAATCCTTGACATCGTGGTTCATCCGATGAGATCATCGTGGAGCAAGTGGGAGCTACCATGGGTATCCAGACCCCGCTGATAGTTATTGGTCGGAGAGGTGTCTCGGTCATGTCTGCGTGTCTCCCGAACCCGTAGGGTCTACACACTTAAGGTTCGATGACGCTAGGGTTATAGGGAATTGTTATACGAGGTTACCGAAGGATGTTCGGAGTCCTGGATGTGATCACGGGCGTCACGAGGAGCTCCGGAATGGTCCGGAGGTATTGATTGATATTTAGGATGGATGGGTTTGGATGCCGGAAAAGTTTCGGGCACCACCGGCAAAGTGCCGGGACCACCGGAAGGGTTCCGGAGGCCCACCGGGAGGGGCCACAAGCCCCGGAGGGCTATATGGGCCCAGTGCGGGAGGGAACGAGCCCCTAGGTGGGCTGGTGCGCCCCCCACACCCAGCCCATGCGCACCAGAGAGGGAGGGAGGGGAAACCCTAGGCGCAGGCGAGGCCCAAGGCCCACCTAGGGCGCCCCCCCCCTTTCCCTGCCCTGGCCCCCCCCCTCTCGCATTTGGGCTGCCGCACCACCTAGGGTGGGAACCCTAGGGGTGGCGCACCCCCTCCCCTCCTCCTATATATAGTGGGGGTTTTGGGGCTGTTTCGCACATGGTTTTTCATCTCCCTCGGCGCAGCCCTGCCCCCCTTCTTCCTCCTCTCTGCCGGTGCTTGGCGAAGCCCTACCAGGAGATCTCGTCTCTCCATCGACACCATGCCGTCGTGCTGCTGGAGATCTTCCCCAACCTCTCCCTCCTCCTTGCTGGATCAAGGTGCGGGAGACGTCACCGGGCTGCACGTGTGTTGAACGCGGAGGTGTCGTGGTTCAGCACTAGATCGAAACCACACCGCGATCTGAATCGCCGCGAGTACGACTCCATCAACCGCGTTTTAGCAACGCTTCCGCTTAGCGATCTTCAAAGGTATGAATATGCACTCACCCCTCTCTCGTTGCTGGTCTCTCCATAGGAAGATCTGAATATGCGTAGGAATTTTTTTGAATTTATGCTACGTTACCCAACACTTTTATCGACCAAATGCTAGAAAGACTATCTAAACACACACACTTCTGCTTTCTAGACGGTTATTCTGGTTTCTCCCAAATACCAGTTGCACAATCTGATCACAAGAAAACCACTTTCACCTGCCCTTTCGATACCTTTGCTTATAGACATATGCCTTTTGGCTTATGTAATGCACCTGCCACCTTTCGAAGATGTATGATGGCTATATTCTTTGACTTTTGTGAAAAGATTGTTGAGGTTTTCATGGATGACTTTTCCGTTTATGGGTCTTCTTTTGATGATTGCCTTAGCAACCTTGATCGAGTCTTGCAGAGATGTAAACACACCAATCTTGTCTTGAATTGGGAGAAGTGTCACTTTATGGTTAATGAAGGCATCGTCTTAGGACATAAAATTTCTAAAAGAGGTATTGAAGTCGATAAGGCTAAGGTTGATGCAATCGAGAAAATGCCATACCCCACAGATATCAAAGGTATAAGAAGTTTCCTTTGTCATGCTGGTTTCTATAGAAGGTTCATTAAATACTTCTCTAAGATTTCTAGGCCTCTTACCAATCTCCTGCAAAAGGATATTCCTTTTATTTTTGACGATGATTGTGAGGAAGCCTTCGAAATACTTAAGAGGGCTTTGATAACTGCACCTATTGTTCAACCACCTGATTGAAACTTACCCTTTGAAATCATGTGTGACGCTAGTGATTACGCTGTTGGTGCTGTTCTAGGGCAAAGATTTGATAAGAAGTTGAATGTTATTCACTACGCTAGTAAAACTCTAGACAGTGCCCAAAGAAACTATGCTACTACGGAAAAGGAATTTTTAGCAGTCGTGTTTGCATGTGAAAAGTTCAGGTCTTACATAGTTGATTCCAAAGTCACTATTCACACTGATCATGCTGCTATTAAGTACCTCATGGAGAAGAAGGACGCTAAACCTAGACTTATCATATGGGTTCTCTTGCTACAAGAATTTGATTTGCACGTTGTCGCCAGGAAGGGTGCTGATGACCCTGTAGAAGATAACTTGTCTAGGTTGGAGACGTTCTTGATGACCCACAACCTATTGATGATAGCTTTCCCAATGAGCAATTGAATGTCATCAATGCTTCACGTAGTGCACCGTGGTATGCTGATTATGCAAACTATATCGTTGCCAAATATATACCACCTAGTTTCACGTATCAGCAAAAGAAGAAATTCTTCTTTGACTTGAGACATTACTTTTGGGATGATCCTCACCTTTATAAGGAAGGAGTAGATGGTGTTATTAGACGTTGTGTACCTGAACATGAACAGGGACAGATCCTACAGAAGTGTCACTCCCAGGCCTACGGAGGACACCATGCGGGAGATAGAACTGCACACAAGGTATTGCAATCAGGTTTCTATTGGCCCACTCTCTTCAAGGATGCCCGTAAGTTTGTCTTGTCTTGTGATGAATGTCAAATAATAGGTAATATTAGCAAACGTCAGGAAATGCCTATGAACTATTCACTTGTCATTAAACTATTCGTTGTCTGGGGCTTTGATTATATGGGACCTTTTCCAAAATCCAATGGGTATACTCATATTCTAGTTGCTATTGATTATGTCACTAAGTGGGTAGAAGTTATCCCCACTAGTAGTGTTGATCACAATACCTCTATCGAGATGCTTAAGGAAGTTATCTTCCCTAGATTTGGAGTCCCTAGATATCTAATGACCGACGGTGGTTCACATTTCATTCATGGTGCTTTCCGTAAAATGCTTGCTAAGTATGATGTCAACCATAAAATTGTGTCTTCCTATCACACTCAGTCCAGTGATCAAGTAGAGCTAAGCAATAGAGAGATTAAACTAATTCTGAAAAAACTGTCAACAGGTCTAGAAAGAATTGGTCTAAGAAGCTCGATGATGCACTGTGGGCTTATAGAACTGCCTATAAGAATCCCATGGGCATGTCTCCGTACAAAATGGTGTACGGCAAAGCATGTCATTTACCTCTTGAGCTAGAGCATAAAGCTTATTGGGCAACCAAAGAGCTAAACTTTGATTTCAAACTTGCCGGTGAGAAGAGCTTATTTGACATTATCTCACTTGATGAATGGAGAACTCAGGCATATGAAAATGCCAAGTTGTTCAAAGAAAAGGTTAAGAGGTGGCATGACAAGAGGATACAAAAGCGTGAGTTCAATGTAGGTGATTATGTCTTGCTATACAATTCTCGTTTAAGATTTTTTGCAGGCAAGCTTCTCTCTAAATGGGAAGGTCCCTATATTGTTGAGGAAGTATATCGTTCCGATGCTATCAAGATCAACAACACGGAAGGTAATTGTCCGAGAGTGGTAAACGGGCAGAGAATCAAGCATTACACCTCAGGTACTCCCATAAATGTTGAGAGCAACATTATCAATACCATAACTCCGGAGGAGTACATAAGGGATATTTATCAGCCTGTTTCAGACTCCGAAAACGAAGAGGTATGTGATTCGGTAAGTAAACCGACTCCAAAACTTTTCCCGTAGCAATTTTCCTCCGTTTTGGAATACTTGAAAAAATAGAAAAAATTAAAACAGTCCGGAAAGTGCCCGAGGAGGCGACAAGCCTCCTAGGCCCGGCCTACCCCCCCCCCCCCCCCAGGCCGGGGCTGGAGGGCTTGTGGCCACCTCGTGCGCCTCCCGGACTCCGTTTTCGTGCGGAGTACTCCTCCTGGTCTGAAAAAAATCAATATATATTCTCCCGAAAGGTCTGACCTCTATATCACGCAAATTTCCTTTGTTTTCGTTTTGTGCCGCAGATTTAGAGCAAGATGTCATCTCAGGAATCTGTGGGGGGACAATCTCCCTCAAGTCTATGGAGAAGTATATGCTGATCTGAAAATGATGGAAGTCATGGAGGCCAAGGAAAGGCTACCTAAAGAAACCAAGGGCAAAACTAGGGAGAAGAGTCAGGCATGGGACGAAGTGCAATCTGTGCTCAACAAGGAAGAAGTTGAAGAAGTGGATTTCCTCCAACCCTACCTCCACCTACTATATCCATCCTTGATTGAACTCTTGAGGTTTTGTGAAACAACTCATGCTCGCAATACTTATCTTACTCGTGAAGTTGTTTTGCTAGAGAAACATATCACAGATCTCCAAGGTATAAATAAAAGATTAATGGCCCTCTTGGAATCAAAGATTGCAACAACTCCACCATCACCTCCAAAGGAAGACAACTAAGCATGGGTATGGGCAATCCCCTTGGCTTGTGCCAAGCTTGGGGGAGTTGCCCCGGTATCGTATCACCATCATATCTTTTGCCTTTACCTTTGTTTTACTTTGTTTCTTTTCGGTTTTCTCTTTCTCTAGTAGAATAAAAGTCTTAGTGTTTTAGTCTTGATTTTTGCTTTGTGTCACCCCCAATGTATTTGAGCTCGTGAGCCATATAATAAGCAGTATCTTAGTTGAAGGGCTTTGCCTCTTGCCATGATCAAAACATCGAGAAAGAACAAAAGCATGAAAGATCATATACTGATCTTATGGGAAGTGATGACTTCACATATAAAAAGGATGATGATTGAAACTTGTTGAGGGTAGACAAATGTAGACCTTGGTCATTGTTGCAATTAATAGGAAGTGATAAAGAAGGAGAGGTTCACATATAAATATATCATCCTTGACACCATCTGTGATTGTGAACACTCACTAAACTATTACATGCCTAGAAGTAGATGTTGGACAAGGAAGACAACATAATGAATTGTGTTTGCTTGGTTCCGAACAATGTTATATGATTAGAGATCCCTTAGCATGTGACGATTGCTTCCACCTCATATTAGCCAAAACTCCCGCACCAAGTAGAGATACTACTTGTGCATCCATAAACCTTCAACCTAGTTTTGCCATGAGAGTCCACCATACCTACCTATGGATTGAATAAGATCCCTCAAGTAAGTTGTCATCGGTGCAAGCAATAAAAAATGCTCTCTAATATGTATGATCTATTAGTGCATGGAAAATAAGCTTTGTACGAACCTGTGATGAGGAAGACATAAAAGCGACAGACTGCATAATAAAGTTCTTTATCACAGGAGGCAATATAAAGTGACGTTCCTCCGCACTAAGAGGACACGCATCCAAACCTCAAAAGCGCATGACAACCTCTGCTTCCCTCTGCAAAGGGCCTATCTTGTACCTTTACTTTTTGCCCTTGAAAGAGTCATGGTGATCTTCACCAATTCCTTGTTTCGCCTTTATCTTGGCTAACGTCACATGCTAGGGAAAGATCTATATTCATATGTCAACTTGAAGGTAAGTATTCATGAATTATTATTGTTGACATTACTCTTGAGGTAAGCAGTTGGGCTGAAAATTTGATCTCGTGAGTACCACGTGAGTAGTAGCAATTGTAGAGAATGAAAAGATGATTGAGTATGTGGATTTTCTTTACAAGCTCTTATTTGACTCTTTCTGATGTTGTGACAAATTGCAATTGCTTCCATGACTAAAGGCTATCGGTTGTTACTTCTCGGTAAGGTTCTTGATTCATGCTTTACTTTGTGAAGAATTTATCACTTTAGCATCAGAGATTATATGTTGGTATTGATGTTCTAATCTTGGTCATGATCCTTGCATGTTCATATCTTGTTTTGTCGACACCTCTCTCCCTAAACATGTGGTCATGTTTATTGAGCTAGGCTTTCGCTTGAGGACAAGCGAGGTCTAAGCTTGGGGGAGTTGATACGTCCATTTTGCATCATGCTTTCATGTTGATATTTATTGCTTTCTGGGCTGTCATTTCACTTCACGGTACAATACTTATGCCTTTTCTCTCTTATTTTGCAAGGTTTACATGAAGAGGGAGAATACCGGCAGCTGGAATTCTGGTCTGAAAAAGGAGCAAGTTTGAGATGCCAATTCTGCACAACTCCAAAAGCCGTGAAAATCAACGTGGAATTTTTTGGGAATGTATCAAAAATACTGGGCGGAAGAAGTACCAGAGGGGTGCCACTTGGAGGCCACAAGCCTGCCAGGCCCGACCTACCCCCTCGCCGGGGCTGGAGTGCTTGTGGGCCCCCTGTTGCCCCGCCGTCGCTCATCTTTGGCTTTATGAAGGGTTTCGTCCAGAAAAAAATCAGAGAGGATCTTTTTCGTGGATTCGCCGCCACCACGAGGCGGAACTTGAGCAGAACCAATCTAGAGCTCCGGCAGGACGATCCTGTCGGGGAAACTTCCCTCCCGGAGGGGGAAATCGTCGCCATCGTCATCACCAACACTCCTCTCATCGGAGGGGACTCGTCACCATCAACATCTTCATCATCACCATCTCATCTCAAACCCTAGTTCATCACTTGTAACCAATCTCCGTCTCACGACTCCGATTGGTACTTGTAAGGTTGCTAGTAGTGTTAATTACTCCTTGTAGTTGATGCTAGTTGGATTATTTGGTGGAAGAGTTTATGTTCAGATCCTTGATGCTACTCATTACATGTCTGGTCATGAATATGATTATGCTTTGTGAGTAGTTACTTTTGTTCCTGAGGACATGGGATAAATCATGCTAATAGTAGTCATGTGAATTTGGTATTCGTTAGATATTTTGATGTGTTGTATGTTGTTTTTCCTCTAGTGGTGTTATATGAACGTCGACTACATAACACTTCACCATTATTTGGGCCTAGAGGAAGGCATTGGGAAGTAATAAGTAGATGATGGGTTGCTAGAGTGACAAAAGCATAAACCCTAGTTTATGCGTTGCTTCGTAAGGGGCTGATTTGGATCCACTAGTTTAATGCTATGGTTAGACTTTGTCTTAATTCTTCTTTCGTAGTTGCGGATGCTTGCGAGAGGGGTTAATCATAAGTGGGATGCTTGTCCAAGTAAGGGCAGTACCCAAGCGCCGGTCCACCCACATATCAAACTATCAAAGTAACGAACGCGAATTATATGAACATGATGAAAACTAGCATGAGAGAAATTCCCGTGTGTCCTCGGGAGCGTTTTTCCTCCTGTAAGACTTTGTCCAGGCTTGTCCCTTGCTACAAAAGGGATTGGGCCACTTTGCTGCACCGTTGCTACTTTTGTTACTTGTTGCTTGCTACGAATCACCTTACCAAACAATCACTTGTTACCGATAATTTCAGTGCTTGCAGATATTACCTTGCTGAAAACCACTTGTCAGATCCTTCTGCTCCTCGTTGGGTTCGACACTCTTACTTATCGAAAGGACTAGGATTGATCCCCTATACTTGTGGGTCATCATCAGTCTCCTCATCAGAGTCCATGAGACGGACTGGAACATCAACCAGCATCACGAAAACCTCCTCAAGGGCAGGCTCCACGGGCATGCTGATCAATCCGGACGGGAAGAATCCGGTGGTGTTGGCGAAGGGCCCCGCCCGGAGCGTAACTCCAGTCGATGCCGTGGGCGGCCCCACGGTGGCGCCAAATGTCTGTGTTTACTCACAACATAAGCCATGGGTAGGCTAAAGATATGAGGTGGAGATCGAAAGGACACCGATGGGCTCTGGAACGAGGTTGGTACAAGCGAGGAACGCACGATGTACCCAGGTTCAGGGCTCTCAGTAGAGATAATACCCCTAGTCCTGCCAGAATGTATAATGCACTAGAGTGGTTACAATGTGTTGTTGGAGCTGTTCGACAGAGGAGGAAGAAGGAGTTGTCGGCTCGCTACTACCTCTGTTGTATGGGTGTGTGTGTGTAGGATTGACCGACCCTCTGCATGGAGGGGGGTCGGGGGGTTTTATAGACGAACCAACTAACCTACAATAAGGATAAAAGTACAGAAGTGGGACCCGGCTGGCCAGGGGGTCCATAGTGTTCTTGTCTTGTTGCTGGTAGGGCCCGCCGGCTGCGAGGTCTCATATGGCTATGGGACCCGCCGGCCAGCCAATGATGCTCTCGCGTAAGGCCGGCGCAGGACATGTGTAGTACGTCTGACGTCGTCTTGCGAGATTCGTCATGGGTTGCCACTACGGCTATCTCCACTGTTCCCACGCCGAGTGTGGTAATGGAGTGGGTGTTCGACGGGCTGATACTATGCAGGGTTGACGAATCGGAGCCGGAGTAGGTCAGCGGTATGGCCGCTGACACTCTACATGTCGTGCGCTCCAATCCTGTACCTTAGCTTACGTGTATTCACCTCAGATCGTAGGGTCTCGTCATGACCTACGATCTGATGTGACTTGAGCTCCCTAGCCGGCTAGCGGCCTCGCTAGCCAGCCTAGGAACGGCCGTCTCACCTCTAACCGAAATCATAAAGTCGGTTCCATTGTGTTTCCCTATCAACTCACAGTAGAGGAACTCGGTGACACTGACACCGAATGTGTATATATTCCAGTGGACCAAACCTTTGATTTCACTTCGTCAAAACCGTTTCGTCCCAAAACCCTACGCTGCCTCTGGACCCCTGGTCGTCGCCCTTGAATCCCCGAGCGTCTCCGCCGTTGGGAATCGCTGCTGCTGACGGATTCCTCACCGCCATCACCGCCGTAGCCGGACCACCACCGAGTTAGGGTATGGTTCAAATCCCCACTGTGTTTCTCCATCTAATTCTTACGCAATGGGAAGATTTATCCACAAACCACCATGTGCATCCTCTCCATCCACCAGATGAATCCATAGATTAGAGAACTAGGAAACTTTTAGGATTAACCATCCGCAGACCCCATCTCGGTGCCTCCGAGTTGCAAAACTCGGTGCTACCGCTTTTGGACATAGGGTTACTGAGAATGAACTCGGTGAGACAGAGTTGTCGTTTTCGGTTCCACCAAAATGATGACCAAGTTTCTGTTAAGGAGTTCGTGTGTCTCGGTGACTCCGAAAGTTCAAACTCGATTCCACCGATATGTGTTCTGTAGAAAGTTAAAACTAAGGATTTCTGTGTTCAAATTTTCAAAAAACATCTAAATTTTGTGATGCTCGTACTTTCTGTCTTTCCTATATCCACTTCACAGGTTTTGCTGTTTGCTGCTGAGTTTCTGTGTGTTTGTGAGATATGTCTGGTTCAGAAGATAGTCAAAATGACTTCAGAGAGCGCAGCGTAGAGATGGACTCAGGCACTAGTCCAGAGAAGTCTGCCTCTGACCCAAGTTCTCCGAGCTCCCATGGTTTGCCCAAGGCAGCCACCCGGCAAAGGAAGAATCTGGATTCTGATGAAGAGGACTCAGACTTTGTGCCGGAGGAAACTTCAGCTCCTCCAAGGAAGGCTGACAGGAAAGTAACTGCTACCCCTGCTGATTTGAGAGCACATGAATATGCCAGGAAGAGCACAACACTTACCAATGATGTACCAGCAAAGAAGGCTGGTGTGAAGAGTCCCAGGAAGAGAATTGTTCATCTTGTTGGAAGAAAGACTTCAATGTGTGAAGACCCAGAAGCTGCTGAGGAAGAAGCTCCTAAGGATATCCCAATTCCTCCCAAGAAGAAGAAGTTGATGGTGATGCTATGAAATCTGATCCTAAGCCTCCTGCCAAAGCAAAGAAGGATGTAGCTCCCACAAGGACTACCAAGGACATACCTGCAGCTGCCAAGAGCATAGGACCTGCATCCTGTGCCCATGCTACAGAGGAGGTAGAAGATGAGAATGCGCCAATTCTCATGAAGCTCGGACCAACCCTGCCTATTCACAATGCTGCTCATCCAATAGCAGAAGATATGAAGAAGAGGAAGGATGTCAGACTAAGAAAGTGGAGAGCTAATGATCCATATGATGTTAGGAGAGAACTGTTGTTGATCCAAGGTTTCATAGCAAGGAACAACAAGATTTTTATGAGACTGTCCTATTTGACAAGAGTCCTGTTGTCGGTGATATGAGGTATGTCGACTCGGCATATATCAAGGAAAATGAGAATTTATTTCCCCATGTCCAAGAAAACTTCAGGCTAGTGGACATTGAAAACCAAAATTCTATGACCCCATGGAATAACGAGTTGATCATGCAATTCTATGCAACTGTTCATTTCTATGGAGATGGTTCTTTAGTATCGATGATTGATGGTCACAAGTATGAAGCCACACTTGATGAATGGGCTACTATCATTGGTGCCCCCAAGCAGGAAGATCGAGATGTAGATGTGTACTCAAAAGCGAAGCACAGTCACAACTCAATGGCAATATGTACAAGACAATTCCACGCAAGTACTTGGCTAGTCAAAAGATGGGTTCTGTGTATTTTCTGCAAGCACGCATTCCTACTACAAACACTATTCTGAGACACACCCTGATGCCTAAATCAGGATATGAGAAGATGATCACAGGACATTCCATCAACCTGTTGCACCTGATAGACCCCCATACCAGATTCAAAGTGATGGATTAGATAGTAGAGACTATCCGGAGGACTGCTGCGGATCAGAAGAGATCATGTGGATATGCTCCTTACATTAAAATGCTTATCAATGCCAAGCTAGGCAAGCATGCATATCTACTTGATCGTCCCCATCTACCTCTTCAGCCAGAGTTTGAAGACAATGAAGTGGAAATGGACAACAATGATCCCAACTCAGCTGCAGCAAGAATGGCAGCAGAACCTGAGACTCCTAGAAATAGGCCACCACCAGTTCCACAGCTCAGAACTCAAGCTGAGCAAATGGCATTTCAAGTTAGCTCTCTCCAAGGCATGGAGAAGAACATCAAGGAGATACTGCAAACTCAGAAAAGCCTTGAGAGAGTCATGGAAACTAAGTTTCATGACATGGATGTGAAGGTTTCTGAGTTGGCAACTATAGTCAAATAGCTTCAACATGAAGTTGACTTAGTGGAGATCCCATGCTCAGATGAGGAAGATGATGATGAGGAGGAGGAGGAATAGTCTCCTCCTCCCACTACTACTCAGTTCAGCACCACGCCTAGGTCAGATGTTGTACGTGCTCAGGAGACAATACAGACATCTTCGGCACAAGCTTCAGCGCCTTTAGCACCAGCTCCAGCTCAAGCACCTTTAGTATCAACTCCTCCAGCTCGAGGACATTCAGCAGAAGCCTTCGCGGACGCTCTTCTATCGACTCCATCATCAGCTGCCCAGAGAGACAAGTAGTTCTATACTTTTGAACTTTTTGGTAACTTGTTGCCAAAGGGGGAGAAATGTATAGATCATAGACCGAGAGAGAGAGAGAGAGAGCTTTTGACCTTATTTGCTCTCATTTGGTTTTAAAAACTTTGGTCTTTTGGATGACTTTATCCTATCTGTGTGATTGATCATACGCTTTGCTTGTTTGATGCTACACTATTATCTCTTAGCTATCTTTGTGATGATCATTCACTTATCTTGTTGGTGCCATGTGCATTCCTATTCATTCCTATTTTGTATGCGCACCACCAAGATGTATGTGACATGAAAGAATGACCCATGATCCTAATTGATTGTGCATTTGCATTCAAACAAAAAAAATTAAATAATGCACAAATTTAGGGGGATCTCTTGCTTTTCACATACTTCTCAAAGCGTCAATGCTAACCATTGATTATATCTGTTGTCGCAGCATTGATCTATATGTGTCATCAATTACCAAAAAGGGGGAGATTGAAAGAACAATTGCCCCCTAGGGTGGTTTTGATAATTGATCACAACATATGCATCATTGGACTAATATGTTTTCCAAGTATATTTCAGAAAAAGTTCAAAAGATGCTATGGCTTAAGGTTTATGTGGAGATGCCCCTGGATGCAATAAAGGAACAATGTTGGCTCAAGCTTCAAGCCAGAAGACTCTTCATGTTATATTTGTGATAAATCACTTTTGAGTCCATAGGAAAGCCAATATTATTAAAAGGGGGTGAGGTAGTAAAATGAACTGATTGCTCAAATGCTCAAAGTTAGCCACAAAAATACTCAGTCATTTTCCCCACATATCCACTTTGTCAAGATACACATACACAAATTCGGTGTCACCAACATTTCCATATTGGACCCACCGATTTGACCTCACACAGAAACCCTAGCCATTCCCACCAAATCGGTGCAACCGAAACCAAGTAGGTGCTACCGAGTTTAGTGTCACCAACATTCTGTTACCAAGATGCACAAAATCGGAATTTCCGAGTTTGAGTATCGGTGCCACCGAGTTTGGCCATCTGACCATTAGTCATCTTTTTGGTGCTACCGAGTTTCCTATATCGGTCTCAGCGAGATTCAAAAGTTCACAATTTTAGTGCTAATCGGTACCACCGAGTTTTCAACTTCGGTGTCACCGAGTTTTCCGTTTTGCGTGTAACGGTTGGATTTTGCCTGTTGCCTATATACCCTTTCACCCACCTCTCATTTGTGGGGAAAGCACTCAGAACACACACTTCATTGCGAGATCCATTTTCTGAGAGAGAACCACGTACTCATGTGTTGAGACCAAGATATTCCAATCCTATCATTTGAAACTTGATCTCTAGACTCCCCAAACAGCTTTCCACCAAATCAACCGCTCCTACCCATGCATATTCCGTGAGAGAGTGATTTGTGTTGAGGAGACTATCGTTAGAAGCACAAGATCAAGGAGTTCATTGATCCACCACATGTATTACCTTTTGGAGGGTGGTGCCTCCTAGATTGGTTAGGTGTCGCTTGGGAGACTCCTACTTCGTGTTGTGGAGTTGAACCAAGATGTTTGTAAGGGCTAGGAGGTCGCCTACTTCGTGAAGATCTACTGTGAGTAAGGCTAGTCCTCCATGGACGGAAGCCGTGGTGGAATAGACAAGGCCGCTTCTTTGTGGATCCTCCATGGGTAGAGCCCTCTTTGGACTCTCGCAGCCATTACCCTCCGTGGGTTGAAGTCTCCACTAACATGGACATATGATAGCGCCACCTATCGGAACCATGCCAAAAATTACCGTGTCAACCTCAAGCTTTTGATCTCCCTACCCTACTCCTCTACTTTACACTTGCATGTTTTACTTTCCGCTGCTATACTATTAGAATTGCATGTGTAGGGTGTACTTGACTTGTTATGACTGTAGTAGCTTACTCTCAAGTAAAATTGGGAAAAGGCAAAAAAAATATCTTGTCAAGTAGTCTAATCACCCCCCCCCCTCTAGACATAGTTTCGGTCCTGCATTTTCGAATTCTGGCTCAATGTTGTCCTTGATTGTTTTGTCACAAGAGTTTTAATGTTGGCCTCTTCGTTGATCCGTGGAGGACTAGCATCAACAATCGGAGAGGCAACCCGGTTCAAATCCAAGTGCAAGTTAGGATCATCTTTTTTATGCCAAATAACTCTAGAGCCTTATCTAGTGATTCGGCCACCATCTCCTTGTATGCAAGCCAACGTTGCTCGGAATTGACACTCATGGTCTTCCAACAAATGTGCATTCCAAATCCCACATTATGCCTACCATCAAACTCAACAACATCACTTGGCTCCATCCAATTCAAATCCTTTCAGACTTGTTCCAACAACTCGGTATAGCTAGGACAACAATCAAACACCATGTCAAGCTCATCCGGGTCCGGATCAATATTGCCTTTTAAAAAGGCATCCTTGTCCACGTGATGAACATAAACACATGTTCTTCCCATCCCTAAACAACACAAAATAAAATATTTAGTATAAGCAATCATCCAAATACTAACATCCAAACAACCATAATCCTAACCCCAACACAATCATAATCCTAACATCCAAAGAACCCTGATCCTAACCCCATCGTACCCCTTATCCTAACATACAAACAAGTGTAACCATATCATACACATCCTAAAATTCATGAATAACTAGGGTTTCTTCACATTTGCAAAAAAGTGAGAAATGGGATTTTTTGGATGAGAGGAAGGGAATCGGGGGAGATTACCTAAAGGGAGGGATTGGAGATGAATGCCCGGATCAAACCTTCAGATCTGCTTGATTTGGAGAGGGATTTGAGGAAGGGGAGATGGTAACTCGAGGGAGAACTCTCTTTGGTGATGGAGGTGAATGAGGAGGGGGTGGGGGAGGGGGCGGCCCGCGGTTGGATAAGTGGGGGTGTGGCACCTAAGCGCTCAACGCCACACTGTCGTAAGTGCAATGCCTGAGGCTTAGGCGTCACACTGCTGGGGGTGGGTGGGGCTGGGCGTCGGCGTGGTCGGAGGTGTGGCACCTACGGCTAAGGCGTCACACAGTGTAGTGTGGTGCCTAAGCTTTGGGCGCCACACAATAGGGTCAGTTAAGCGAAAAAATTCAAACACAGTACACTTTGTGAATTTTTTGCGGCCAGGGATCAGATTTGTCGATTTTGTCGCACACTACATGCACAACCAGCACAGGTGGGTGTGACGCATGCCCTGCCTGTTACGACCGGACCAACCAACACAAGGCGAAGGACGCCAACAAGCGGGTCCATGCACGCCATCGTGTGCGAGGTAACACGCTGCAAGGCCATCGTGGGCGCTCCCGGCATCGCCCCATCATGAGGTGACCATGGGCTCGATTGCCAGAAGGGTTGATAGGCGGAAGTGCGCTGGCCCAAAAGTTTCGGTATCGTGTCCGTCTGATCTGGCAACTCTTAGCCGTGAGACCCCCTTCTCCCTCGTCCTCAAACTCTCACGAACGTGTGCATGCCTTCTCGATCGGCCCAACGCGCAGTAGCTCTCCCTCATCGAGCAGTCATTCTCGTGCTACGGTGGTCACGCTTGTCGGTGGCGACGGGCCCGGCAGTACTTGCGCGCATGCCGCTCCTCGTCGGGGTTGAGACATTTTTGCCAAAGCAAGTAGAAGCTTTTTTCATCAGTGGTTGAAGCATTTTCTACACCGGTTGAAGCTTTTTGCAACTATCGACGTTGGTTGTAGCAAAACTCGACACCGTGTGTAGCACGACAAAATACAGGTTGTACCAAAATTTGACGTTGGTTGTAGCAAAACTCAACACCGTTTGTAGCACGACAAAATGCAGGTTGTAGCAAAATTGGACACTCGTTGCAGCAAACTAGACACCGTTTGTAGCACACAAAAATGCAGCTTGTAGCAAAATTGAACGCTGGTTGTAGCAAAACTCGAGAACGTTTGTAGCACGGTAACTGCAGGTTGTAGCAAAAAATGGACACTAGTTGCAGCAAAGAACAATTGTGATTTCAGCTCTGGATTTGGCCGGTTGAAGCAAAACAAAATGCTAGTTCCAGCATCGTTGTCCGCTCGTTGGACCGCAAACCTTCACCATGGTCCTTCATGGAGACTCGTCGGCACAGCTCACAACGGCGTCCCCGCACAGTCCGAGCACCTCCATTGCGGCGGCCCCGGCACGGTCCGAGCACCCCCGTCGCGGGCGCTTCTGTGCATCACGGTGTGGAGATCGAAAAAAGCACGCAACGAAGCCGTTTTGCATAGCGCTTCTGAAGATAGAAGACGATGCACTGTAGCAAACAAGTGGGTTGCGTATTTTTCGGAAGGAGATAAGATAAGAGAGGTGGTGGGCCTAAAAAAGTCGCGCGCGGGTTGTTGAATGTGAACGCTCATCGCATCTAATCTAAAGACGCGTGCACATCCGGCGGAGTGTTCGGCCCGCGAGCCGAATGCAAACGTTTCCCTTGCCAGAAGGGTCGTCCGGGAGTGCGTCATCCACACAGATCAGATGCCACAGAGAGGCCCTACATGTCTACGCAAAACATACGGCATAAAGCCGCAAACACACTTTTCGCCCTTGACGAGCTCGGTACTCCAATATCCATTATATGAATAATACTGTTTTCTACTCCCTTTGTAAAAAATATATTTTAGTGATCTAAACACTCTTATATTTTTTTACAGAGCGAATATATGAGTAATACTTTGATTTTATCCTTGCAGATAACAAAATAAACAAATGGATTCATAACTTTTTTTGTTAGTTATGAGTAACAATATCATAGTGATTCTCTTGAGTACTCCCTCCGTACCTAAATATAAGTCCTTTAAGATATTTTACTAGATGTCTACATACGGAGTAAAATGAATGAATCTATATTTTAAAGTATGTCTATATACATCTGTATGTAGTCCATTAGTTAAACCTCTAGAAAGACTTATATTTAAAAACGGAGGGAGTATTATTTACCTCATTAAGGCCTTGTTCGGTTGTCGTGGTTAGATTCCACCAGTGGTTTCTAACCTTCCAGGGATTAGGTGATCCCCTACTTGTCACCCAATCACCGCTAATCCCCATCCACATGAATTCTTCTGACCATAACATGTTCGGTTACTCCCTTTTCCGATCTATAGATATGAATCATTGCCCTGGTCAACTTCAGTTCTGAATAGGGAGAGGAGAACGAAAAGAAGAGGAGGAGAGGACAAAAAGGAGACGAGGCTTACCTGATGGGAGATCAACGAGAGGTGGGGAAGTATGCCTCCATTGTTGCCTCCGGATGGCCGCGCCGCCGCCGTCGTCGAATCGCGGGGGAGAGAGAGAGTGCTCGGGAAGACATGGCTCGATTTATTTTCTTCTCGCATACCGATTCGTCCGTCGGGAGGGATTGGCTCCACGGGTAGAGAGGCGAGGATTTTATCCCGGGCTGTTCCACATGGTTTGAGAGGGATTGGGCCGGGATATAGCCCCGACCGGGTTTAAGCGAACAAGCTCGTAAAGCAGGCCGGGGTCGGATCCCGGTCGGGCTGAAACCACGGGGTTCGGCGGGGATTGGACCCCAATCCCGGCAGGGGAGGGGTGCATGGCTCCGTTCATGCACGGGGACAAACAAGGAGAAAATTGGACATTTGCCATTTTCAATACCTGGTTTCTCACAATTACCACTTTCAACGTTGGCTTCGCAAAATTGCCACTCTGATCGTTGGCTTCTTGATTACCATACCACTTTCCTCTTTTTAGTGATTTTTTTTCCTTTTTACATTTATAAGCACAGGAAAAGACCAAATTATCCTGATTATATGTAAGTACACGTACGTATCTGATTATCTGTATGGAGCAGGGAAGAACGAGTTGCAGGAATGAGCATCGTCATGGGACGCCGCCGCCCGCCCGACCGCCGTGGTCACTCGCTCCACCCGATCGTAAAAAAAATTGATGCAAATCCAAGGATCAAAACTCACAAGACCTATTTTCTCAGTAAAAAATCATGTTTGTATATTTCATCAGAGATATTGCAAGTTTGCTCAGGTTTTTACTACTCGGGCAGAATGATTATGTACAGTCGAGCGATCCTGGGATACATTGACATGCCGTTTTCATCTCTCAAAACTGCAAAAAGTGGAAGTAATAGAAGCATTATGCTAGAAGACTGACGAACATTATGTGATAAGCACATATGCGTAGGTATAAAAAATGGACCAGATCAAGGCACCTTGCCCATCGGGGTGTGAAAGGAGAGATCGATTTCTGAAGAAAATGGACAAATCTGAATACAATACCGTCGAGAATCCATGCATAAAGCGTCAACGAGATCGGCGGCACACGACGCTGATGAGAGCGTCGAGGAGATCGGCGGCACGAAGTTGTCGAGATCGGCGACACGACGTGATGAAATCGGCGACGCACGACGGTCAAGAGATCGGTGGCCCGTTGCGTATAGGCGATTGGCCGCACGCGACGTCCTCTGCGTCGAGGAGATCGGCCGTGCAGCACACATGTATTCTCGTCGGCAGATACGCTCTGTATCAATCAGAATGTGAATAGTATGTGAACATATAATCAGGCATAGTTGGATCTTTTCCTGTGCTTATAAATATAAAAAGAAAAAAGAAAAAGACTAAAAGAAGGAAAATGATATGATAATCAAGAAGCCAACGAGCAGAGTGGCAATTGAAAGTGGCAAATATTCAATTTTCTTGACAAACAAGACATCTCGTAAAAGTGGGAACAAATTTCTTGAGGTGGTTGGTTAACTTTGTTTCTAAAAATTTCTAGGAGATTGACAAATCTTTGACGAACTCCCTCCCTCTCGCTCCCGTGTCGCCCCACGATGACACCGGGGCGTCCCGGGACCATCGGAGAAGGAATCCCCTCCCTCCTCGCCCGTGCTCGGCGCCGCTGCCATCGACGACTGCCACGGCGGCGGTAGCAGTCCCTGTTGCTCTCTGAAGGGGACGGCGGGGGGTGCTTCTAGATGTGGATCTCGTGGTGCAGCAGCGCGGCTGGGGGTCGTCGGGGCGGGCGGCGCTGGCCACCAGGAGGGGCGTGTGCGAGAGATCTGAGGGTCGTGACGTCGTCAGGCTCCGATGGCGGTGGGGCGGCGTGATCGCACGGGTGCGTATCCGTGGTGCGCGATAGCGATTCCCGCGTTGGCTGGCGTGGGAGGCCGTGTTCTGGCGGTTCGAGGGGCTTGCTGTAGCCTTGAGCTGGCGATCGGCGAGCGTGAGGCAGGCAGGCGGCGTGCAGAGGAGCGGCAGGTGTGCAGCGAGCGGGGTGGCTCGGCTCCATGGATCTGGCGCGCGGGGGTCGTTCCACGGGCCGAGGAGGTGCACGGGGGCACGAAGTGTGAGGAGTTTCGGCTCTGGCGAGGCCGGACAGGGAGGCTTGGCGGTCCGGGCAGCTTGCATCTGCGGCTGGGGGTGGCCACCTGCTCCGGCGTGGCGGAGGCCCGTCATGGTGCTGCTGTTCTGGGGTTGATGTGGCGGTGGTGTTTGGTCGGCATGTTGGCGTCGGTGCGGGATGATGTGCAGCCGAGGTGGTGTGTGAGCTGGGTGAAGATCTTGTGTTGACGTTAGGCCATGACCAGCGATGGCGGCGACTTTGCCCGTCATGACTTTTCTGAAGGCATCATTGTTTTGCCGCGGCACCCCTTTCTCACGGATCCGGTCATCGCGACCTCTTCATAGGAAACCATCCGGTCATCTCGGCCTCTTCATACGAAACGAAACCATTGATCTTATGATCGGATGATGTCATTGTCTTGGTGTCATTTTCCTTGTTGGGGGGTATCGTCTTGTAGCTCGGCATCAGCAAGCGGGATCGGCGGTTGGCGATGATGGTGGCGTTTAGGCTTGTGTGGTTGGCGATGATGGTGGCGTTTAGGCTTGTGTGGCAATGATGATGGTGGGAGCGATGCCGACAATGCGACAATGGTTGCGGTAGCCGCCTATTCTTCGACGTGTTCATGATTTTGCCTTGGTTTGTTTGTTGTTATGGAGTCGAAGCTACAGCGGGTGGAGGATCTCTCGTGGTGCCAGTCGTGCCTGGTTTTGTCCTACAGAATCTCTGTTAGAGTCAGAATTGTGTCGTCTGACCGCAGGTGGCTGAGATTTTGGCATAGATCTTCATGCAGTTTAACGTGCCTGTTATAGTGTAGGTTCAGTCGACGATCGCCTACAACAAAGTCGTAATCGTTTGCTCAGATCGTAGGAATGACGATGACGTCTCTAGGAAAGGAGTGATGACAATGACGTCTATATGCTGTTTCACCGAGGCCCTCTTTAAAGTGGTGTTCGTGGGCTTTTTTATGTGTGTCGCTCAAGGTTATGACGATTTCTCGTTCGATTCTTCATAATTAACTGGACAATCTGATTTTCACTTGGTTTTTTTTAATTAGTTGAACTTTTTCTTCTTCTTAATAAATACAGGATAAATGTTATTTAAAAAAGATCTACGCCTTGCGAGTCGTCGATTATGTGACGCGATCCATCAGTTTCTTTGCACTAGTTTCCTGCAACAAAACTCTTGTTGCGGAAACTTCTCTTCTTTAATTTTTTGCAACAAAACCTTTGTTGCGAAACTTTTTTTTCTTTAATTTTCTGCAACGAGTCCTCTGTTATAAATCCTCTTATTCTTATTTTTTTTACAACAAGTTCCTTGTTGTAAAAATTGAAAACAAATCTCTCGTCACGTCTATTTTCTGTAACAAGACCGTTGCTACAAAAATTGCAACAACATCTCCGACAACATCACACAATCTTTGGCAAGCCGCCATAGAGAGGTATCCACACGCTTTCATTTCAAACCTTGTGGATCCTTCCGTCACGTGTGCACGCAGTGCTGGGCAGCCCGGACCCTTTCAACTCACTCGACATTCTTCTCCGTTTCCTCCAGCTGGCATAGCTCTGGAAACACCGAGCAAAGTTTAGGTTTCTTCACCTTTAGACAGCTACTGTGATTTGTTGGAAAGCGACCAGGATCGCAAGGCATACATACATACATACAGGTCCTAATTTATTCAAACAGACTTTCCTCAGGTTTATATGTAAAATAACAAACAGTGGAAGGATACAAAGTGAAAAAAAAAACTCTCTTAGGACAACTCCAACAAGGCGACCCAAACGAATGCGCGCTTTATCCGTTTTTCGTTCGTTTGGGTCGTCCGCCGGCCTGTCCGTAGCCGTATTTAAAATAGGTCACCACATGCGCTCAACGGGGAGCAAGTAGACAACAACATAGTAGTATTATAATAATATAAGAGAGGTGGGTGGGAGTGGGCCAGCGAATTAAATAAGCACGCAGAGATGGGTGGGTGGATGTGTGACAAGTAGGTCAGACCAGCTACATGCGGACACAGAGAGGGTGCGAGCGCGTCCGCTTCGTGTCCGCGCCGACGCATTTCAGTCTCAAATTTGAGCGAGAAATGGGTCGGCGCGGACGCAAAGCGGACGCGTTTTGAAAATGGGTCCGCGAGTTGGGCAATCACTTTTGTCTACGCGGACCCAAACGGACGGCGGTGGACGAAATGGGTCGCGCTGTTGGGGTTGTTCTTAATTCATGTAAAAAGGTAAAGACACACGTCTGTTTATAGTCATTGTTTACATCCCATACACCTCATACAACAGGTCGTCTGTTTTGGTGTCTATAGAAAGTTAGAAACATACGTATGTGTGAAAAATCTCAACGAGCATCATGCGATCATTACGGTCTTACGGACGACATTCAATACAGTGGGAAAATAGGCGTCATTAGCCATCGAATTTCACGGGATTCAACCGTCTGCAGAATTACAAATGACCTCTTCCTTCTCTTCTTTCTCTTTCATCCAACTCATCCAAATCTTAGATGGCGTGTCCTACAGACAGCTGAATCAACACCGTTGTACATGCCCTTAGGCCAACTTCAACCGATCCCTTATAAAATAGTGGAGGATCCGTTCGAGCAAAGCTTAATGCAGTAAACATACTTCACAAACTTTTGGCTGGATCTAGCTGATCCCTTTAATATAATGGAGTGTTTTTTTGTTTTTACTAACTCATGGAATTCTAGTATACATTGCAACTACCTATTAGCACATACATAGAAACTAAACGTAGATATGCAGGTTCAAGCAAATCATGAATAAAGTTTACAAACCGAATTCAAAGTTTACAAACTAGATTGTTCAAATTTAAACACGTCGAATGGATCAAATGTAGCAAATAACACAACTAAGAAGCACTATAAAGTTGTAAGTGGTGATCAATAAGATTTTCTTGGAGTTAGGTATGAACTTATCGATTCTTATCGTGCAATGCTCTTTAAAGAATGCTAGGATACTATTTGGATCATACACTGTCTCAACCGGAGTCCCGTTAGTGATGTACTAAAAATTCTCGGGCATATTCCTCTGGTCTTCGATGATCATATTATGCAATATGATGCAACAAGTCATGATCTGCCATAGACTCCTCGAGCTCCAGTACTCGACGGGGCCATGAACAATTGCAAAGTACTTCTGAAGCACACCGAAGGCTCTCTTCACATCTTTTCTAGCCGCTTCTTAACATTGGGCAAAGTAAATATATTTTTACCTTCTGGACCCGAAATTGTTTTGACTAATGTGGCCCATGGTGGATAGATACATCTGTAATAACCCATTGAATAGTTGTGCCCATTGATCGAGTAGTTGCAAGCAGGAGCATCTCCTCTAATAAGCCTAGAAAACAGTGGTGATCTCAACAACACATTTAAGTCATTGTGAGAGTCAGGCAAACCAATGAATGAATGTCATACCCAAAGATTTTTCATTGCAACTGCCTCAAGAATGATCGTTGGATTGCTGAAGTGGCCTTTGTACCGACCCTTCCACCATGTAGGACAATTCTTCCATGTCCAGTACATGCAGTCAAGTCATCCAAGCATCCATGGTGAAAGGATCGATATGGTTGGCTAGAGGGGGGTGAATAGACAACGACCACTTTTTAATTAATCTTAGCAAGTTGAGGTAAACACTATGTGGGTACACAGATAATATGACAAAGAGATGACCCGATAGAATCTAACCACGAGAGCTATTAAGCCGAAGAGATAAAGTCACAAGCTAAAGCAAATACAAAGTAAAGGATAGAAATAACCACAAGTGGAACCGATGGAGACGAGGATGTGTTACCGGAGTTCCTTCCCTTTGACAGGAAGTACGTCTCCGTTGGAGCGGTGTGGAGGCACAATGCTCCCCAAAAAGCCACTAAGGCCACCGTATTCTCCTCACGCCCTCGCACGATGCAAGGTACCGTGATTCCACTATAGGTGCCCTTGAAGGCGGCGACCGAACCTTTACAAACAAGGTTGGGGCAACTCCACACAAAGCTTGGAGGCTCCCAACAAGACCACGAAGCTTCACCACAATGGAATATGGCTTCGAGGTGACCTCAACCGTCTAGGATGCTCAAACACCCAAGAGTAACAAGATCCGCAAGGGATTGGTGGGGGGAATCAACTTTTCTCTTGGTGAAAGTGTGGATCTAGGCCTTCTCAACCAATCCCTAAAGAATCAACAAGTTTGATTGGCTAGGGAGAGAGATCGGGCACTTTTAAGCTTGTGGAGCAACAATGGAGCATAGAGAGGTAAGAGATAAGGTTCCTCAGCTAGAAGAACACTTTATATAGTGGGGGGGAAATTCAGACCGTTTTCCCACTCTCTGCCCGAGATCCAGCGGTACTACCGCTGGGAAGGAGCGGTACTACCGCTGGATGCAGCGGTACTACCGCTGGGGCTTCCAGCGGTACTACCGCTGGCCCTTGGTAGTGCAAAAGCACTACTAACGCCGAGAAAGTCTTCGCAAAAGGGTCCGTCCACGAACTACCGCTAGGTAGGTGGAACAGGGCACCTGGAGCGGTACTACCGCTGACCCGGGGCGGTACTACCGCCGGCCAGCGGTACTACCGCTGACCAGGGGCGGTACTACCGCCGGCCAGCGGTACTACCGCTGACCAGGGGCGGTACTACCGCCGGCCAGCGGTACTACCGCTGACCAGGGGCGGTACTACCGCCGGCCAGCGGTACTACCGCTGGCAGTCCAGCGGTACTACCGCTGGGGACCATTTTGCACAGAAGCTAAGAACAAAACGGCGAGGGCCGCTCCAAAGATAAAGGAAGGGGAGAAAGAGAGGTGTGCGTGTGCAAAGATAGATTCCACCCAAACCTTTCCACTACGGATCCCCTCTTAATAGTACGGCTTTCCTATGACTCAAATAAAGAGAATCTAGGAGGGCGCCGTGCTTCCGTTCCAGAAGAGATGAGTCGTGTCGTCTTGTGCCGTTGACGAGTGTCGCCTGAAACCTTGACACACACGATTAGTCCTGTACGGTACTGTCATCAATCACCAAAATTACTTAGGCATAAATTATGCCTCAACAATCTCCCCCTTTTTGGTGGATTGATGACAATACCGGATTTGCATGGATAATAATATGAGAGTAAAAAGATAGAGATATATGACATATGACTCACAGCATATGATGGAAATAAATCTAATCTCACATAAGAAAGATCATGTCTCACACAAGATAGCAAACGAAGCAAACCAAGTTCAAAGCAAATCATACGAGATAAAGCAAAGCAATGCAAAGTTCGAATGAAATCAAATCCCTAGACTCTCTCCCCCTTTGGCACAAGACACCAAAAAGGGGGCACACCTAATGCCACAGGTAGCTACTCCTCGTCTTCAGGATCACCAGACTCGTCGGTCCCCTCCTGGTCAGTCTCCTCCTCCTCTTGCGCCTCATCACCCGACCACTGGTACCCCTGAGCCTGCATCCAAGTGGCCTCAGGCGTGATGTCGTCCTCTGAGCCACTGGAGATGTCCACATCCAAGGTCCTGAGAACACGCTTATGCCTCTGGCGGCTCTGCTTCTGAGCCACGTGTGTCTGATACTGACCCTTGGCCTGCATACAGAAGAGAGTCTTCATCTTGTCCTGCAACTTGATAGCCCAAGATGGCATGGCAGACGAGCGGGACTGAGAGGTAGGTCCTCTACCAGCAGCTGTCTCTGTATCAGTGTCCATGTGCTGAGAAGATGAAGATGGGTTGGCCCACCTGTCCTTGACGCGCAGCTTGATTGGGTCATGCACAATGTAGTCAGACTGTGCGTAGAGCACCTCATCCGGATACGCCTGTTGCCACTTATGGCAGATGTATGCAAACAGGTAAGGCCCGTAGATAGGGACCTTACGGTTGATGATGCAGTTCCATAGTTCTGTGAACATCACATCTGCAATATCCAGTTGAGCAGACTCCACAGACATAGCCTCCTCACACAGTAACAACATCTCAGCCAAGGAGCCATGGACCTCATCGAAGTTACCACTCCGAGGGAAGAGGGTGTTCCGAAAGATGCGGTGCATGATGTCCAGGTGCTTGGGAAGCACCCCCTTCCTCAGATACAGTGTCTGCAGTCTGTCCTTTGCGAGGCCCTTATCAGTGGGGACTGGAGCGTGAGGACGCAGCCCAAGAGGGGTGTCAGCACCCTGAAAATCAACGTGTAGGAACTGCATGAACTCTGTCCAGGAACCAGTCATCTTCTTTGACCCAGTCATCCATATCATGGAGCGCTGTTCATCATGGGAGAAGTGAACTGTGACATAGAACTGAGCAACTGCCGTGGGATCAAAATCCGTCTTGAAGGTGATGATGTTTTTGAGGCCCATCTTGTCAATCAAAGCAAGGGCATCACCATAGTACTCTGTGTGCCGCTGAAGGTGTGCCAGATCAATCCATTGGACAGAGACATAGTTCTTCTTGAAGTTTGCAATGACATCTCGATATATCCTGCAATGGTCCTTAACCCAGACATTTTCAACACCATCGATCTTCTCCCTCTCCTGGAGATAGTGGTTCTTGGTGCGAAATTGCAGAAAGTCCTTGGGAGACATTGTGCGGATATTCACCCTCTTGTCCTTGTGAGCGACCTTCTTGAAGGACTTCTTCTTAGGAGGGAGACCAGACGTGGCAGACCCCTCGGGCGCCTCTGTGTTGCGAAACTGTTTGGATGTCGTGTCCCGTGGGGGTTCGAACGGCGAGCAGAGCCACCTGTGACACAGACCACAAAGCGAAAAAGAGGCGACAAGAAAATTCAAGGCAATGGATCTTGAAAGAGCAGAAAACGAAAACATGCATTGCTAAGCAAAAGAGAAAAACACCGTGAATGCTTCTGGCGGTAGTACCGCCACCCCTGGCGGTAGTACCGCTGGGGCCTGGCGGTAGTACCGCCAGTCCTGGCGGTAGTACGTCATAGCGGTAGTACCGCTACCCCTGGCGGTAGTACCGCTGGGGTCCTAGCGGTAGTACCGCTACCCCCTGGCGGTAGTACCGCTGGGGGTTTGACTTTCAGATCTACACATATAAAACTCGTTTTCGAGGGCATGGACTGAATATGAACATTAAGACGTACACCCCAGCCCTAATGACAAGAGGAACACATAGTAATACGAGGTACAAACATGCCTAGGCAAGAGAGATCACGTTTTAGATCTAATCCAAAAGTTCAAATATTCGATCTAAGACGGTGAAATCCTAAACCATGGCAGCAATCATAACAACAACCATTGGACCTATACTCCCCTCAAAAATTTCCTTCATGCCATCCAATAACTAACCATAGGATCAACAAGATGAATCCAATCCCCAATGCTCCTAACCCTAGAAAATGAAGAACAACCAAATAGAAGAAGGGAGGAGCTTTTGTTACCGGGATTCATGGCTTTGGAGGAGGAAGAAGAAGTGAAGCAGCCTTTCCACACCAACGGGGAGAAAGAGCTCCACGAAATGAGATCCAATCGGGGGGTTTTCGGGGTAGGGGAGGGAGGAGCCGCGAGGAAGAAGAAACAGATTGAAAATCGGGCTCCCCCTCCCTTTATATAGCCCAAGGGGTATGGGCAGCGGTAGTACCGCTGGGGTGCAGCGGTAGTACCGCTGGGGTCCTGGCGGTAGTACCGCTCCCCCTGGCGGTAGTACCGCTCCCCCTCGAAACCCTAGAAATTTTCTAGCCGGTCGTGTTAGATTTTGAATCCTGGCGGTAGTACCGCCATACCTGGCGGTAGTACCGCTGGGGTCCTGGCGGTAGTACCGCTGCAAATGTCGCAGTGCGGCTTTAAGAAAGGAGAGGGACTTGGGCATATGACAAGTAAGTAAGAGATGAGATAGCATTTAGAAAAATGTACTCACTTGTCATAGTGCATCCTTTCTTTTATACAAAAAGAAGGGATGGAGGGGCGGTGGCCGAGGCCACCTATGTTTGAGACAGTGGTATGACACCGCGAAGAATTATCCTTGGGTTCATGACCAATGCTCGTCTTTGAAGCACAAGTGCCATTTGACAATGGCTAAAGTGAAAGACTAGAGTGATTTATGCATAATGGGGGGAGGGAAAGTTCACTGTGAGAACAACACTCCCCCTATGTCCATGCCTACACCTAGATCAAGATGGAATGTGAAGTGAGGTGCAATATGCCTAGTTTCAATCCACATTACTTGAGTCAATGATATTTAGCTCATGCCTTAACTCCCGGAACCTTGCTTCATCTAGTGGCTTGGTGAAAATATCTGCAAGTTGCTCTTTAGTGTGGATGAAATGAACCTCAATATCACCTAGCTTGATATGTTCACGGATGAAGTGATGACGAATATCAATATGTTTTGTTTTGCTATGTTGCACTGGGTTGAGGGAAATCTTGATGGCGCTTTGATTGTCACATAGAAGAGGCACTTTGTCACAAGTGACACCATAATCCTTTAAATTTTGCCTCATCCACAGCAGTTGAGCACAGCAACTTGCAGCCGCCACATACTCAGCCTCGGTGGATGATAGGGAGACGCAGTTCTGCTTCTTTGAAGACCAACTTACCAAAGAGCGACCAAGGAATTGGCATCCTCCAGACATTGACTTCCTCTCCACACAATCTTCAGCCCAGTCTGAGTCAGAATAGCCAACAAGATTGAAGTTTGCTCCTTTGGGATACCAGAGGCCAAAGTTTGGGGTATGAGCCAAATATCGAAAGATTCTTTTGACAGCCATGTAATGACTTTCTTTTGGTGCGGATTGAAACCGTGCACATATCCCTACACTCAACATAATATCCGGTCTAGATGCACAGAGGTAAAGGAGGGATCCAATCATGGAGCGGTATACCTTTTGATCCACTGCTTTACCATTGGGATCACTGTCAAGCTTGCATCTGGTTGGCATGGGAAACTTGACTGGTTTGACATCTTCGAGCTCGAACCGCTTGAGCATGTCTTGAGTGTATTTGGATTGTTTGATGAATGTCCCCTCTAGACCTTGCTTAATCTCGAACCCGAGGAAAAACTTCAACTCTCCCATCATGGACATCTCAAACTTCTCAGTCATTAGTGCAGCAAATTCTTCATTGAAAGAAATGTTAGGAGAGCCAAAGATAATATCATCAACATATAGTTGGCATATGAACAAATCCCCTTTAACCTTCTTAGTAAAAAGAGTGGGATCAATCTTTCCAATTTCAAACCCACGATCTTGTAACAACTCAGTAAGGTACTCATACCACGCGCGTGGGGCTTGTTTAAGGCCATAGAGTGCCTTATTGAGTTTGTACACATGATTGGGGAGCTTGGGATGTTCGAAACCCGGGGGTTGTTTGATATATACCAACTCATTCAAAGGACCATTAAGAAATGCACTTTTCACATCCATTTGCTGTAATTTGAAGTTATGATGAGAAGCAAATGCAAGTAACATGCGAATAGATTCTAGACGAGCAACAGGGGCAAAGGTTTCATCGTAGTCGATACCCTCGACTTGGGAGTAGCCTTGAGCCACCAATCTTGCTTTGTTTCGAATCACAATTCCATTTGCATCTTGCTTGTTCTTAAATATCCATTTGGTCCCAATGACATTATGTTCCTTCGTTGGTCGGGGCACTAAATCCCAGACTTGGTTGCGCTCGAAGTTGTTAAGTTCTTCGTGCATGGCCATAAGCCAATCCTCATCATCGAGCGCTTCCTGTACCTGTTGAGGTTCACAATACGAGACAAACGCGTGATGCTCACAAAAATTCCAAAGCTGTTGACGAGTAGATACTCCCCTTTTTAAGCTGCCAAGGACATTCTTCATAAGGTGTGACTTGACTCTCAGCTTGTTCGCATTCTTGGCTGCTCGACGCTCCAAGAGTTCTTCATTAGATAACGGGGGAGCGTCGCCTTGTTTCACTTGTTTGCCCTTGCGTCTTGAGCTGGTTGTTGGAGCTCCAGATGGGAATTGTGAGACAGTCTCCTGATCATCTTGTCCTTCGACTTGAGAAAGTTCACTGGTTTGATCTTGTATTAGTGGTTGCTCTTGATCTTGATCTCGTGCTGGTTCAGGGTCTTGGGGTAGTGCTTGAGTGGGCATATCATCGTTGTTAGGCAATTGATCTTGACCGAGAGCTTGATCAACTTGTTGAGAGTCTTCTCTTTGTTCATCGGAAGCGTGTGGGGCTTGTGGGGGTGATGGCTCCACTTGAGTAGAGCATTGTCCTTCTCCTTCTGCCACAAGGGGTTCCTCAATGGGGAGTATTTGACCAATCCCCATTCTTCTTATGGCTTCGGGAGGAATTTCATCACCTATGTCACAAAGACCACTTTGCTCCACTTGGGAGCCATTATTTTCGTCAAACTCTACGTTACACGTCTCCTCAATTAGTCCGGTGGACTTGTTGAGGACACGGTAAGCATGAGAGTTTGTAGCATAACCAACAAAGATACCCTCATGTGCTCTAGAATCAAATTTAGCTAGCCGAGCTCCTTTTATAAGAATGAAACACTTACAACCGAATACCCGGAAGTACTTGAGATTGGGTTTGTTTCCAGTTAGAATCTCATACGGAGTCTTGTTCAAGCCTTTGCGAATGTAGAGCCGATTGGACGCATGACATGCTGTGTTGATGGCCTCTGCCCAGAAGTTGTATGGAGATTTGAATTCTGCCATCATTGTTCTCGCAACATCTATCAAGGTCCGGTTCTTCCTTTCTGCCACGCCGTTTTGCTGAGGGGTATATGGTGCAGAGTATTGGTGCTTTATTCCCTCATCACCTAGAAACTCATCTAGAGTGTAGTTCTTGAACTCGGTGCCGTTGTCACTCCTAATCATCAAGATCTTTGCTCCATGTTGACGTTGCGCTTCATTAGCAAAGTTGATGACTGTTTGTTGAGTTTCACTCTTCCTTTTGAAGAAATATACCCAGGTATATCTTGAGTAATCGTCAACAATCACTAAGCAATACTTTCTGCCTCCAAGACTATCAAATGTTGGGGGACCAAACAGATCCATGTGGAGAAGTTCTAATGGCCTCTTAGTGTAGATAAGAGTCGTTGGACGATGAGCAGTTTCATGAATCTTTCCTTCAATGCAAGCACTGCAAACACGATCTTTAACAAAGCTCACATTTGTTAGTCCACGAACATGGTCCCCTGTCAGAAGACTTTGCAAAGATCTCATATTGACATGAGCTAAACGGCGATGCCAAAGCCAGCCCACGTCAACTTTAGCCATTAAACATGTCGCAGTCTTAGTGGGTCCTTTCGAAAAATTTACCACATAGAGACCATTTTCGACATGTCCAACATAGGCTACTTTAAGAGTCTTGCTCCTTAGGAGGACCACAGAGTCAATATTAAAGAAAGTGGAAAAACCCATGATTGCAAGTTGACGAACGGAAAGTAAATTGTAGGCAAGAGACTCAACAAGCACGACCTTCTCAATAGACAAATCTTGAGAGACGACCACCTTACCAAATCCCAATACCTTTGACGAGGATGCATCGGCGAATTGGACATGGGTGGGCATAGATGGAGAAGGGTGCACATCCACCACTAAGTCCTTGCTTCCGGTCATATGATTTGTTGCTCCACTATCGAGCAACCATGACACCCCACCGGAAGCAAACTCCTGCAATAGATCAAGGCTTGGTTTTAGGTACCCATTTTTTAATGGGTCCTTTCATGTTAGAGACAAGGGTCTTAGGAACCCAGATAGCCCATTCAATATCTTCATCGTAGGAACCAACAAATCTGGCATAAACATGCCCGTCACTAGCACAACATAACACATAAGAGGAATTAAGTTTGCCGGCTGTGTTAGTAGGAGCGATTTTGCCCTTCTTGGGGTTCCCATAGTCCACCTTGTTCCTGTTCACCTTCTGAGTCCCCTCACCCTCCTTGACAAAGATGTCCATGAGGGTGAGAGATCATTTGTGCTTGTTCTTCCTTTTAGCTTTTGACTTGGAGGTAAGTCCAAGTCCTTCCTTTCCTACGACACTCTTTTGAGTGCTTAAGAGATCGTTCAGACTTTTCTCACTTTGTCTGCATGACACAAGGCCCTTCTCAAGTTTCTCCTTTAACTTGGCATTTTCCTCCACAAGATGAACATGCTCACAACAGGGGTTAGTTGCACAAGTATTATCAATTAACACAAAGGGAGGACAAGTAGAGATCTCTTTGGTAAGTTTTGCTTGGAGTTGATCATGAGACTCTTTCAGAGAGAAATGAACACCTTTCAAGGCTTTGTGGGCCTTGTCGAGTATGTCAAACTCTTCTTTGAATCTGTCACGGCCAACCTCAGGAGCATACTTTTCGGATTTAAGCATGCGAGTAAGAACAACATCATGATCTAGTTTCTTTTGCATTTTAGCGCAGTCATCGTTATATGACTCCTCAAGAGCCAAACGAAGAGTGCGCTCCTCTTCTAGAGTGCTAGATAATTCGGCAATTTCATCGGCATAGTCACGGCTATGTCCATGAAGCTCGGAGATGGTCTCCTCATGAGACTCAATGAGGTCAGTGGCCTCACCCAGTTGTTCCAAGAGAGCAACAAAATGCTTCTTGGTTTCTCCCTTAATAGTGCATAGAAACTTATCAAGATCATGCTCATTAAGTTCTCCAACATCACTATCTTCTACACAATTTAACAATGAAGGAGCAGAAGTAATGTTGGTCTTAATGATAGAAGTTACCTGATTGGTACCTTTTGCCATGAGGAACTTGGTGATGTGGTTCTCGTTGGGGGCGTTGAAGAGAGACACCTTCTGGGAAGGGGTAGTGGCTATAGCAACAGTTGCCGTTGCCACTGTATCATCATCATCATCATCATCAGAAGGATACTCCTCCAGGGCCACCATTCCTTTTGGGTGAGGTTTCTTCACAAAGTTGTTCTTGATTGGAAATGATTTGGTTTTGTCTTTGCGAATGAGCTTGCCTCCATTGTCTTCTCTCTTCTCATAGGGACATTCTGCCACGAAGTGACTCACGTTGCCACAGTTATAACATGTCCTTACTCGTTGTTTGGGTTTGAAACCACTTGAGTTGTTCTTGTTGAAGGTTGGTCTTGAGTTCCTTTTATTTCCCCAGAATTGCCTTGATGCAAGAGCCATGTGCTCATGATAGGCATACTTTGTGTCTTCCGGGCAGCTCTCCTCTTCCTCATCTTCTTCTTCTTCTTCAAGCATTACTCTTGCTTTCAACGCAAGTTTGGGTGAAGTGGTTTTTGATCGGACACGAGCAAGTGCATTGTCGGCTGTTTCGTTCATGATTGACATTGCAATGAACTCATCCAACACTTCACTGGAAGACAAAGAGTGAAAGTCTGGTCGCTGACGAATGACAGATGACATGGCTTTGTTGAAAGGCATGATGGCTTTGAGAAACTTGCGCTTGACCCAAGTGTCATCCACATCCTTACTTCCATGGTCCTTTAGTGCCACAGCAATAGCAGTCACCCTCCGATAGAGGTCACGAGGGTCCTCTTCTTCCTTCATCACAAACTCATCGGCCTGATCAAGTATCACTTCATAGTTGGATCGTTGGATACTTGAGCTTCCCTTATACAACACCATAATATGCTCCCAACAATCTTTGGCCAATGTGAAGGGACGTAAGTGGGGAAGATCTTCAGGTGGCACAGCAGACTGAAGGATAAACAGCGCAGAGTGATTATATTGATTGTCTGCATCTTCTCTTGGAGTGAGGTTGCTTGGGTCATGGGGGTAATATCCTTGCTCGATAATTCTCCACAAGATTGTTGAGCTGTGATTCAAATGAGACTTAATAGAAAATACCCAGTTAGCAAAGTCACCTTTCACAAGTTTAGGAGGAGGACCAACAGGATTAAGACGAGGTGCGAGAACGGGTCCTCCATAAGTCATGGGAGGTGGAACAGAGGCATGTGTTCCAGTCTCATCCTTTCCGTGAGGTGAAGCAGGTTGCATACCTTTAGCCGCTTCCTTAGAGGAGTTGGCCTCCGAATCGGAAATGGTGGGTTTAACCACTAAAGCCGGTTCGGATGAACTTTTAAGACCATCAATTAATTCCTTAAGCATGATTTTGACTTCGCTCGTCAAGGACGTCTTGAGGGCTGCCATAGCCGTATTCAAGTCGTCTCTTGTGACCGAAGTCAAGTCCATGCCCTCGGGTTGCCCATGGTTCACTTCCTCTTCGCCTTCCATACTCTTCGGGTGGTTAAACCCTTAATAAAGAGACGTGGCTCTGATACCAATTGAAAGGATCGATATGGTTGGCTAGAGGGGGGGGTGAATAGACAACGACCACTTTTTAATTAATCTTAGCAAGTTGAGGTAAACACTATGTGGGTACACAGATAATATGACAAAGAGATGACCCGATAGAATCTAACCACGAGAGCTATTAAGCCGAAGAGATAAAGTCACAAGCTAAAGCAAATACAAAGTAAAGGATAGAAATAACCACAAGTGGAACCGATGGAGACGAGGATGTGTTACCGGAGTTCCTTCCCTTTGACAGGAAGTACGTCTCCGTTGGAGCGGTGTGGAGGCACAATGCTCCCCAAAAAGCCACTAAGGCCACCGTATTCTCCTCACGCCCTCGCACGATGCAAGGTACCGTGATTCCACTATAGGTGCCCTTGAAGGCGGCGACCGAACCTTTACAAACAAGGTTGGGGCAACTCCACACAAAGCTTGGAGGCTCCCAACAAGACCACGAAGCTTCACCACAATGGAATATGGCTTCGAGATGACCTCAACCGTCTAGGATGCTCAAACACCCAAGAGTAACAAGATCCGCAAGGGATTGGTGGGGGGAATCAACTTTTCTCTTGGTGAAAGTGTGGATCTAGGCCTTCTCAACCAATCCCTAAAGAATCAACAAGTTTGATTGGCTAGGGAGAGAGATCGGGCACTTTTAAGCTTGTGGAGCAACAATGGAGCATAGAGAGGTAAGAGATAAGGTTCCTCAGCTAGAAGAACACTTTATATAGTGGGGGGAAAATTCAGACTGTTTTCCCACTCTCTGCCCGAGATCCAGCGGTACTACCGCTGGGAAGGAGCGGTACTACCGCTGCCTGGCGGTACTACCGCTGGATGCAGCGGTACTACCGCTGGGGCTTCCAGCGGTACTACCGCTGGCCCTCGGTAGTGCAAAAGCACTACTACCGCCGAGAAAGTCTTCGCAAAAGGGTCCGTCCACGAACTACCGCTAGGTAGGTGGAACAGGGCACCTGGAGCGGTACTACCGTTGACCAGGGGCGGTACTACCGCCAGCCAGCGGTACTACCGCTGGCTGCAACGGTACTACCGCTGGCAGTCCAGCGGTACTACCGCTGGGACCAGCGGTACTATCGCTGGGGACCATTTTGCAGAGAAGCTAAGAACAAAACGGCGAGGGCCGCTCCAAAGATAAAGGAAGGGGAGAAAGAGAGGTGTGCGTGTGCAAAGATAGATTCCACCCAAACCTTTCCACTACGGATCCCCTCTTAATAGTAGGCTTTCCTATGACTCAAATAAAGAGAATCTAGGAGGGCGCCGTGCTTCCGTTCCAGAAGAGAGGAGTCGTGTCGTCTTGTGCCGTTGACGAGTGTCGCCTGAAACCTTGACACACACGATTAGTCCTGTACGGTACTGTCATCAATCACCAAAATTACTTAGGCATAAATTATGCCTCAACACATGGGCATCCTCTTTCTTCAGCCTTTGTCATCGCCTTGTGCGTGTCTTGCTCGTTGGATGCTCTCAAGTACGCACCGGACCAAAAACTGCGATCACTGCTTTACTAAACCTTCGAACATAATCCAAGATTGTGTCTTCACCCGTCATAGTCGTCAACTCCATGGGCCAAACATACATATGCCAAGACGACAACTACAATGCACTTCATTAGAGGGCTTGCACATATATCTCCACTTGCATTTCTCCAGAGCTTGAACCAGTCTTGTGTGCACCCAAAAGTGCCGGCGAAATTACTTCTTCGGATAGGTTGGATTTGAAGCAAAGTAGTCTCTCGTAATCTTGGCATGGACATTTGCTCTATCACGGTTGATGTGTATGCGGCCAAACTGTGATCCTTTCCTAGGCCGCCAAATATCATCATTGAAAATCATGCCTAAAACGGCTTTAAAGTCTTTGCATCTTCTTCCTCTTCGTATAACTACGAGTCCTCGGAGACCATCTAAAAAAGAAACGAATAAAAAAAAACTCACCCAGGCAAATCCTCGAACACTTACGGTGTGGTGGTGGTGCACTAGGCAACCACCGTCATTTCAGCCAAACCGATAAACAACGAAGCATGGGAATGACCTACAGCGGAGCACAAGCAAGGTCAGATGCGGCGGCCACCAAAGAGGAAGAAGATTTGAAGCAATCCGACTAATCGGCTATGGCAACGTCAGCGACCGGCACACAGGAAGAAGATTCGAAGCAATCTGACGAATCGACTATGGCGACGACGACCATCACCAAAGAGGAAAAAGATTCGAAGCAATCCAACGAATCTGCTATGGCCACGACGGTGACCACCAAAGAGGAAAGAAGATTCGAAGCAATCCAACGAATCGACTATGGCAACAACGACGATGTTTCACCTTGATTCCGATGACGGTGACGGGGGCTGAACTGGCTCAACGACGGGCAGAAGGGCGGCGAGGGCCAAGAAAGGCAACGAGGTAGCGTCGGGGCCAGCGGGAGGTACGCCGGCGAAGAAGAAGTGGCGGGGGAAAGGCAAAAAATAGGCTAAACTTTTCCTTCAAGCGATAGTGATGGAGTAAATTTAAGCGTGGGATAATCGCCAAAGGATAAATTATTCTTCTATATTCGGTTTAACGAATCGGAGCCGAACCAAAATTTTCCTTCTCTATTGTCGGATAAGGGATCGGTTGGCGGCATCGCATTATTCACATCAATATAATGCACTCGAATAAGCACAAAGTTCCGAAAACAAAACAAATTGGCCTGGTGGAAGCGTGCCGTTGGCTTTCTCTATCATCACGAAATCTCTGCCCCTCTCTGTATGTGGTGCGGTGTCCCCATAGACAGGCGGCATCGCAAAAGCATGAGAAACAAAGCAGTGAGGCACTCTGTGTTTGACTCCACTCCAGCTCCAGCTCCAGCCCAGCCCCCAAAGAGTGAAAGGCGTCTTCATCTTGACTTGCTTCCCCTCCGAGAGACCGACCTAGCTCCATCCACTTTCCTGCAAAGGGTAGGGGATAGGCCTCAGCTCCACGCCAAGAGTAGCAAAGATCTCTGATTTGAGAGAGAGAAGCATCGAATCAGCCGACAGGAGGTCTCGTTCGCCAACCCAGCAGCAGCCATGAGTGCCATGAAGTTTTGCCGTGAATGGTAAGCCCAAGCTGCTGCTTTCCTTGCTGTTTCCTTGTTTGGGCCGCCATGGATTTGACCTAGCAGATCCGTTTCCTTCTCTCCTTTTTGCGGGGCGCAGCAACAACATATTGTATCCCAAGGAGGACAGGGACCAGAAGGTGCTCCTCTTCGCCTGCAGGAACTGCGACCACCAGGTCACCACTTCTTCTTCTTCCATCCAAATATACCACCACGTCGTCCCTGTATAAGATGAGAGGATCAGCAAAACTAGGGTTAAGCTGGGGGGAAAAAAGAGCACACCTCTGATTTTTTTAGCACCAAGCATAACCATTCCAGTAGGGGGAGAAAAAAGGGGAAAGAGTGAATTAATGTGGCATGTTAGATTTTACAGT
Organism: Hordeum vulgare subsp. vulgare; assembly: GCF_904849725.1. Classification (NCBI taxonomy): domain Eukaryota; kingdom Viridiplantae; phylum Streptophyta; class Magnoliopsida; order Poales; family Poaceae; genus Hordeum; species Hordeum vulgare. The sequence goes on along the minus strand of NC_058522.1, from coordinate 106,902,772 downwards.
CCGTCGGTAGATTAAGGACTGCTGTGCTGTTCTCGGTCTGAGGAAGAAGTGAGCTGGAGCACATTGAACTGAAAGACAATACGTGCAGCACATGCTATCAACTTGCGAGAAAAGCATAGAGCTTGTTCAATGCAATTGCCAGTTGCTGCTAGGTTCTTGTTTTGACCTTGAAACGCCCTGAAACTGCAGGAGGTTGCAGACAACAACTGTGTCTACCGGAACGTGGTGCACCACAGCGCTGGAGAGTTCACCCAGGTGCTCCAGGACGTCGCCGGCGACCCCACCCTTCCCCGCACCAAGGAAGTCCGCTGCGCCGTCTGTGGCCACGGCGAAGCTGTCTTCTTCCAGGTAAAACAGATGCAAGCCCAACACAGACAGTTGCCATTGCTCAGAGGTTTAGCTACAATTTTCCTCAACAAGAACCTCACCTTGATTCGGCTGTGTTCGATAGGCCACCGCGAGAGGCGAGGAGGGGATGACGCTCTTCTTCGTCTGCTGCAACCCGAGCTGCGGCCATCGATGGAGAGAATGATGTGTCCATCAGCCAACCGATGATGAATTCCACCGATGCAACAGTCTGCGTCTTCCCCAGAGATATTTTCCCCAAGTAGCATGAATTGACTGTATGATTCAGATGCATTGCGGCGTCATATCATTTTCTATCTCCATGAGGAAAAAGCAACCGAGTCCACTGGGGTAAAAATATCCCTGTGGTCCATTCCATTAATCAAAGGATGGTATGCGGACATTTTTTTTTTCTTCTCTTGGTGGTTTGTTCCCTTCTGCACTTCTCTGTGGTAGCTTGAGCAGTAAATTTCGAGAGCAAAACATGTTCTCTTTTAAATGAAAAAACGAAGAATGGAACATGTTCTGAATATTGTCATTCATGCCAGCAAACGATGAGCTGAGGAACATAAATATATTTGATTTACGTCGGCTGTTGGGTTTTAGTTCATCATGGCACTCTTATATGTAACTATTAGTTTTCTAGTGATGACTGAATCAGCTATGTACCAGCACCAATGTTACAACAACTATGAACAGGCATGAAGTGCAGATCATCATTTTAACATCTCCAGGAGGAAAACAAACGAGCCCACTAGACTAAATATCCCTGTGTTCACATGAGCTCGAGCTAAGAAAACCGAGGAACTTGGATAATTTTGAAGAACTTCTCTTTTGGTTCACCTGGCATACTCTTACGCAACTGCCTGAAAACATTAACCAGACATGTAGTAGTAATAATTTTCCAGTGGTTTGCTAAAAAAATAAAACCAAGTACGAAGCTGGTCTGTGCAGAGTTGCATTTGATATACGGAAACGATCTACCCTATTTCATTTTCTATTGTACCTCCATATCTGGATCCTAAAAGTGTGGTGCAACAGAACATACTCTGTATATACTGCTCAAGAACTGGATACCCAATTGTACAATATGCATGGTTACAACTGCAGCACTGAAAATACTGCTACAACAGCCATCTTGATATTGCTACACAGCAACAAATTAATTTCATGGTTACAGTTGCCATATCCCCAAAGTCAAAATCTGGGCTACAATAATAATCCAGTACTTTGATAGCCTATTCAACAAGTACATTTGTGATTTGTCCAAGATTCTTCACCAAGAAAGCCATTGCCGAGCTGCAAACAATTGTTAGAATTCTTCTTTTCATGGTTACCGACGAATGCTGTTCTCGTGAGGACCTCCAAGAGGTGCTTCTGGCAGTTCAATGCTGGTCTTGCTTAAAAATTTCAGCAGAACTGGAGGGTCATGCATCACAATAAGGTCAAGGGAATTTCATCCCATTGTTGAAATAATTTCATTTGCCCATGAAGGGAGAGGTGCTTGGAAGGTGACAGGCAATCCAGTGACCGGATGTACAAATGATAAGCTCTCTGCATGCAACGCATGGCCATCACAGTCCACACCGTTCCACTCAATCACTCCTCCGTACTTGACATCACCTCTGATAGGGATCCCAAGATATTGGCAGTGCAGACGAATCTGGTGCGTTCGTCCACTTTGAGGATAGGCTCTAACAAAAACCATGTGGCTCTTCACATCAACATTTGAAGTTTGGTCAGCTGCTTTCTCTTGTACAGTAATCGACTCTATATCATCAATGTCAACATTAGATGGTTCTCTGTACTGGCCTTTACCATCTGTCCCTAGCACTTCAAATTTTGTGCTCATGTCCCTTACAGAGGAACCCCCTGGTAGTGTTCGGCCAACATCAGACATAGCGTACACACGCCAAGCACCGTGTTTTGATCGCCCATGACCAGAACATACCTTAACCTTTTCCCATGCTGGTAGGTAACCTATGCAAAGGGCTAGATATGTTTTCTTCACTTTGTGCTCAGTAAAGGCCTTCACAAGCTTCGCTGCGACTTTGTTGCATTTGGTGATGACCATGAGACCACTAGTATCACGATCTAGCCTGTTTGCCAGGTGAAGGTTGGGCTTACTTGAAGGATCCCCTGCAGATCATATATAAGAATTTTCTTCAGTTACAGATAGGAGATAACAATTCAGTAATAATAGGAACTATTTTTTAGCGAAAATTTGTAGGGGAGGCCACAACAGTAACATTTTATTGAGACTAGAAGTATTTACAAGAGGATATGTACATATGGTGTACATGGAGGAATGGAGTAAAAAGAGGGAGGAGCCGAGCCCAGATCGTCAAGCCAGCATTAAAGGGGAGTCACACGCTCCTCCTTGATTCTGTACAAAAGGAAAATGCCTCTTTTGAATATGAAAGATCAAATGCCTAAACTATGATTACACCTTCAAGGATTTTAGAGTTTATCTGCTTCCAAATGTTCAAGGCAGCTACAACAAAGACCTCCATGAAGAAAGGCTTGTTGAAGGATGAACTGGCCATAATGACCATGTTTTCCATCGCAAGTTCCAGAATTCTTTGCTGAAGCAACAGTCCTAGAAGAGGCGATCCCTGGTCTCAAGCTGGCCATTATTGCAGAGAATGCAGTTTATTTCTTTGTTAACCTGGATATTTCGTCTTTGAAGCATCTCTTTAGTATCGAGTCTATCATTCAGAAGTAGCCAAGCTTCAGATTAGAAGAGCAATTATAATTCCAGGTCAAGTTTGAGGGAACTGAGGCCTGAATATGGTCAAAGGAAATCTTATATATCTAGGAAGCGTTATTCATTGAAAGCTCCAAATATTGGCTCCTGTATGATTTGGATGGTGAACTCAATACTCAGGTCACGATCTTAAATTGTGATTTGTGAAGGCTATTTTAGCAGCACTGTAATAATGTTATAAATTCTAACATTATATCAGGACTTAAATATTGAATGTTTGCTTGAAGTCAAAATATACACATCACAATGGGTAATCTCCATGTTACTCCTAACCTGGCTTTAAGTTGTTATCAGAAGCTTGCTCAAAAGAAATATTGCTGTCGGGACTTGCTAACAAGTGGGGGAATACATTTGATCATCTCACAATTATTTTTTCAAGATACCATGGTTTGACTATTATTTCGTGCAAGAATACTAGATGCGCAGTTACACATGAAATTTCTAAATAGGAAAATGCGGTCTATCTATCCAAAGTACATTTGATAGAAAAATGGTAAATTTAATCGTACATATATTAGATTGTGCTGGCTTTCTTTGTAGAATCAATTGGTCTGCCAAAGTACCCATAGCCTCTTAGAGTCTTGTAGCATGCCAGAACTCTGAAAACTTTTCTGCTTCTTCATCTGCTCAGCTTCACATTTGTACATGTGTTGCTATATGTAAAATATAGCTATATACTAAGTTCCTCAAAATAAGATACAGAAGCTTAGTTTGCGTACGTTATGGGCTTCAATAACCCTTGTCCTCATCACACATAAATACACAGCTTATCGTCACATCCATAGTGCGTTTCAGTCTGAAAGTAAAATGAGACATATAAATTCTTATTTCCAAACTAAGAGCATCTCCAACAGATGGTGCGAAATAGAGCAGCTGCCCAGAAAACCGGTTTTTAGGGCATTTAGCAGATGCCCTATCCCTATATAGCGCTGTATTTTTTGGGGGGCAGCCGCATATTTTGTCCTCTCGTGCTGCAAATATACAACACCGAAGTGGCTGACGCAAAACAAAAATCGCAGAGTGCATGCCCAACCACCAAGGGGAACTTCCCGGCCCTTCCTCCCTGCTGCTCATTTCCCCCACATCCGGCGTCCCGCACCTCCTGCCTCCGGCGCCGAGCGCCTCCACTCTCCTAGCCGCCACAGCCCTGAGCCACCGGGAATGGCAACGACGCGACAGCCCTGCCTTGGCTATTCCCAGCAGTGCCACTACTCCGACGGAAACCATCCAGCCCCGCCAGATCCGTCAACCCCAGGCTCGGATGTGTCCACCCCGCGGCCGGATTGGGGCTTTGGACGACGGCCCTGACTGGACCGCTCCGGTCGTCGCACATCCTTCACACGCTCAGGCGAGCCACAGCCTCAGTTTTGTTGACCTTACCTTGGTGCCATGGAAATCTATTCCTGCCGCTATGGTGCCATCGAAAGCAATCAATCAATCACAGGATCGTTCCCATCCTCGTCCACCCGCCAGCAGCCGCCACTTTCCTCCCAGGATACTCCATCCACAGTCCGCTCCTTCTGACCTTCCCTTGCTTCCATCTCTATGCCAGATAGCAGCCGCCCATGGGTATTCATTTACATTCAGAGTAAAGCGCTGGGTGTGGGGCGCTGTAGTCCGTTTGACTATGCTGCTACTACAGTGACCCCGAATGATTGTCTTTTTTTCCTCCTCTTGTGTGTTAGATCTTACAGTAAGGAGCTGTATGTAACAAATCCTAGAGAAAGTTTCAGTCACATACTTTTTGTACGGTGAATTTGTTCTTACATGCCGGATCTGCTCATATCTGAATAGATGGCACTTGGAAGTGGTGGCAGTTGGAAGAAACAGCTAGTTTTTATGCATACTTAGTTTAGGTTTCAGTTTTAGTTTATATGTCTGGTACATTCTCAGAAGAATGAGTATATCATTTTATTTGCTTTGCTGTGCGCTTCATCTTGCACAGACATACTGGGAATGCTTTTGCCTTTCAGGTCTGAACTCTTGGTTATACTTTTGATCTCTAAGAATGATTGTTTGCATACTAAAGATATCTAGTTGACCAAAAGTTATGGGTGAAGTAACCAATCACCACTGAAATTTATACACAATGAATGTTTTGGTTTAGAAACGATATGTCGATGATATGTGTATGGTTATCTCGGCGCAATGGTAAAGCTGCTGCCTTGTGACCATGAGGTCACGGGTTCAAGTCCTGGAAACAGCCTCTTGCAGAAATGTAGGAAAAGGCTGCATACAATAGAACCAAAGTGGCCGGACCCTTCCCCGGCCCTGCGCAAGCGGGAGCTACATGCACCAGGCTGCCCTTTTCTTTATGTGTGTGGTTATCTTGCAAAGTTTAAACTCTATTCGTAGCTCATATTTTGTTTCAATATGTATACAATTGTGGAGAAGAAAAATAAGTTGGTGCCCTATTTTAGATCATCTCTACGGCAGAATTTTTTCTAGTGCCCTATTTTACATCATTTGCTACGGCAGAACAATTCCTGGTGTCCTAAAACTTTTCTTTGGTGCCCTATTATACATCATCTGTTGGATATGCTCTAAGAGCATCTCGGAATATCATGAGAATCTACTCTAACCAACAAAGTCCACTTACAGATAGGTTAATTCATTGGTATTCCATATCTCTACAAATGTTTTTTTTGAATTTTTCACCGGGGGAGGAGGGGAAAGCCCCTCAACCACCTGAATATATTACAAGGAAAGGGGGAACCCCCAATTCCTGAGTGACAGATTTACACAGAGAGTTAAGGAAAATACAAGAGGAGTCGCCAGCCAGAGTGGGGGCTGTCAGGTAGTTCTGAGCACATCGAGCCAGACATCAATATGAGTGCGATCACTGGCTCGCCATAGCACTGTGTCGTCACGGCAGGCCTTGAGGGTGGCGGTCAGAGACGGCGAGCCGTCCGATAACACCACGGCGTTTCGCCGATTCCAGAGCCTCCAACAAGAGAGGAGGACGAAGGCGTCCGAAGAGGCGTCGCCGACCGCGGCAATGACGTCGACGTGATGGAGGGCCCTTACCGAGGCGCCTGACGGCGACACACCGAGACACCTCCAAAACTGCCCCGCAAAGGGGCAGCCAAAAATGAGGTGGTCGGCGGTCTTTAGAACCGCCCCACAACACGGGCACCTAACCTCCTCCGCCGTGAGGATGGCTTGCGGAGGAGCACGTCCCGCGTATGGACGCATGACAAGGTGAGCAGCCAACCGAAGAACTTGACACGCGAAGGGGCCCGGTTCGACCACAGGAAGAAGTAGGACAAAAGGGCGGACAGGGTCACGGCGTAGAATGGAGGCTCACGCGACGACGCAGAGACCCAAACCGCCCCTGGGGGGAGAGCGGCGACGATGGAGGGGTCACAAACTACCCCAGAACGAAGGGAGGAGAGGACCCACCGTTGGAAGGCCTTACCTGGACATGTAACCACCCTGAACTCCCAGACCGCGGCGCGAGCCGTCGCACCGCCGGATGGGCCTTGGCCGGGGCAGACCGGGGGGGGGGGGGGGGGCTTGGGAGCTATGCGGAGGAGGGAGCGGCGGTAGCGTGGTGGACCGGGGGGATCGCCTGGTGTGTCACCAGAGCCATCATCCCCCATTCTCTCCTCAAGTCTAGTTCGGTTACTTTGACAGCTCCTTGGCTGATCTGAAGGTCATCTCTACAAATGTGATAGAACCAGATCCAGAGATATGCTATTATAGGGTCGATAATTAAAGCGGAGTTTCTGCTCTCTCTCACTATGTGAATCTCCAATCACGTTTGCTCCAATATCAAAACTAAACCAGTTAAAAAGCAGTCATGTGGCATTACTAAATATCTCATGGGTACAAGCTGCAGTGGTACACAAAGCAGAAAGCAACCAAATCTGCATTTCATCAGCATGAACAGCTCTTGAAATTTACTACGCCGAGAGCATCTGAGGATTTTGCTGTGCCATTGCATGCTAATGGCACGATCTGTCTAAGCTTTTTGAAGTACCTGAGGAGGCGGTGGAGCAAGGGAGGGCGGAGAGGAGGGCCTCGCAGTAGACGCCGGCGGGCTTGTCCACCACGGCGAGCCACTCGTCCTCGAACACGACGGCGGCGGAGGAGTAGGCACCGGAGCGGGCGGAGGCGGTCATGGCGCGCCGGAGCTCCACGTCCTTGGAGACGGCCGGGTAGGGCGGGGACACCGGGCACGGGTACTCCCCGGTCGCGGCCGCCGACATCACCGCGTCCTGTACGCTTGCTCCCGCAGCGGCGACGGCGAGGCGGCGCGCGGGTGGCGGCGTCAGGGCTCGCGGCGGGGAGGCGGCGCGAGGCGAGAGGAGAGGGAGGAGGAGGGGCAATCTCGTCATATCCTCCGCAGAGGAGACCGGTTCCAATAAATGACAGGGTACCTGTCTTCTTCGCTTCCCCTCTCCCCCGCGGAAAAATCCCAACCCTAGCCTCCGCCGTGCGTCTCCGGCGACCCTTCGGCAGCACCGCCGGGCGGCCTCGCGGGCTGTCCTGGAGCGATCCCGGTGGAAATCTGAAGCGCGAGCGTTGAGGAGAAGGAGGTGGTGGCGGGTGATTTACTGATTTGGGGGCGCGTGCGCGGAGGAGGATGGGGTCGTCGCCCAAGGTGGTGCGGCCGGAGGAGGTGCTGGAGTCGCTGAAGAACGACGGCACCGTCGACGCGCTCCGCATGAAGATCATCGCCCAGCTCAAGGCCAACGTATGCTTCTGGTTCTTCTCCCCCACACCCTTCCTCTTTCCAATCCCCTTCTCCCTCCTGCTTGTGACTTTGCTCCCAGTGGCTCTGCAGCGCCGCGCCGCGCCGCAGCGGCGAGGTCCCCTGTAGTTTGGTCGCTGATGGGAAAGTGGTGGCCGGAGCAGAGAACAATAGAGGAGTCACGATGGCCATGGCTATGGATTTTTTTCTTCGAGCATTTTGTACTGCTGGTCTGCGTGAAAATAAAATGAAAAGAAGCTTTAGGTGTTCATTCTGCGTTTTGCTACTGCCTACTCGTAGAACCTATCTCGCCATAGCGCCGTTTCTTTTCATTTGAAAAAAAAAAACACTTCTCACTCGGAAGCATGCTATGGTTGCATTGTCTTTTTCCCCCTGATCATTAGGGAGTTCTAGTGCGGTAGATACATTCTGGACTATGTAGCTATGTTATACTCCCTCTGTACCGATATATATTTCGGTACAGAGGGAGTAGTAGACATGTGTTTCTCATCACACTTTCCTTGCATTGCTTTTGCCGAGATTGGCTTGATCAATGGGATGGTTTAGTTGGCTTACTGGGACTAAGCCTTTTTATATTGGATTTCCAGGAGGATATGAAGAAAAATACCATGATGATGGTGGAACAAAGCAAAGTTCTGAAGACTCCTGGAGCTGAGAAAAAGACCAAGAGGGAGCTGTTTGATGCTCTTCGACAAGAATTGGAGTAAGTGCCAGTGGTTTATGTATGATTTACTGACACAGTGTGGCATAGAACAAACATGATATGCTCAATAATAAATTTACAACATATTGTTTGGTTTGGATTTGTTTTTCTAGCATATACACAGCTTTCTACGTACAGTATTCCCTTTTGGATGCTAAGTAGAAAGAAAGACAGAGCTATTATGTGAACTTGACTTTGACTCTTTGAGCGCACACAATACTCCATGACGAAACATTTCTTTATCATGTTTTTGCTAACCACTGTTTGTTCTGAAAGTACTACGATCATCTAGCTCCTGATAATATGATGTACTACTGGTGAAATAAGGTTCAGCAAGTGCTGGGCGTAAATTCCTAGTTTTATCATCGCCTAGTGCCTATCTTGCCTATGCGTGCTGCCTATTTAATTGAGCTCATAGGGTCAAGGCTCCAAGTTCTGTCATCGCCTAGTGCGTAGGCACATTAAGCATGCGCGTGATTTTCTTAACTTTGGGAATACACGGGTTAATATTTGTATTCTGTTTTATATCGTGGCCTCAAGCAGAAGAAATAATATATCAAAAATGTAAAGCAGTGCTAACTCATTTGTTCAAATGCAGAACTCCGGTTCTTGAGAAAGCCTCAAAAGCGGTTTGGGAGCTGATACTTGACAATGGTGGACTAGGGAAAGAAATCACCGAGACAGTTGAGAAAGTCTTCTGCCGGCTCAGCGGAATTGACATGATGCCACCTCCAGCTTCAACATCTGGTGCTCCTCAAGAGAAGCAAACAAACATGGCTGTAGAGGAGGGTCAGAAGGATATGGAAATGGATGCCTCTGAACCATCATCTTCCTCAAGGAAGAGGCCTTTCAGTGACATCAATGTGAAAGGAGCAGGTGCTATACCGAACGGTGGCGCTACATACCAGCATGACGGTCATGAGGATGGGAACTAGGAGAGCTGGTGATGTTCTTCCGTTTGTTGTGATTTTGTTATTGCAGGGTAAATTAGCTGTTGTGTTTTCATGGCCCAAAAACTGTTGAGTTCTTGGATAATGGTATAGTTCCACAATGTAGGGTTGTATGATTTAAGCCCATGGCTTCTTAGTTTATACTCCCTCCGTCCCAAAATTCTTGTCTTAGGTTTGTGTAGAAATGAATGTATCTAAATAGCAAAACGTGACTAGATACATTTATATCACAAATCTAAGACAAAATATTTGAGACGGAGGGAGTACTAGTGAAAAGTTATGTGTCTGATAGGATGTTTCAACTTTAGAACCTTGGAGGGATCTAACTGCGTGTTCTCATTGTAGAACAAGTTGGTCGACTACTTCCTGAGAATAAACTTATCTCTTGGGTACTTCACTAAAGTATTTGAATTTCATTCTTTGCTTCTTTTGAATTTCTAAGGCGACAGTAAAATATTGAGTTGCTATTTACTCCCTCTGTCCCAAAAATGCTCTTATATTATGGGATGGAGGGAGTACCATTTTGTGAGACCATTGAATTGCTATTTACAATTTTGTGAGACCGTGCTAAGAAATGAGCCAGGACTAGGCTGAGCGCCTATGATGGCCTTTCCCCCCAAAAGAGTTGTTTTTCTTGTTTAATCTACATCTCTATACAAATATACTCCCTCCGTTCCTAAATATAAGACCTTTTAGAGATTGCACTATGAACTACATACGGATGTACATAGACATATTTTAGAGTATAGATTCACTCATTTTGCTCTGTGTGTAGTCTTCTAGTGAAATCTCTAAAAGGTCTTATATTTTGGAACGGAGGGAGTAGAAGTTTGAGTTGCGATGGGATACTTTATACTAGATCTAAAGCATTAGGAATTTACTTTAGTTTTGTAACTTGAATGTGAACAAATATTAAATCCTCTTTCAATCACTCATATTTTTGGTCTCTTTGTTAATGCCTCTAGATAGCACTCTCGAGTTCATTTTGAATACATTAAAGTTGTTAACTTTTCTTGGTTAAGGCCCTGTTTTGAACCATAGTAGATTATGATAATCTGGATTATGAAGATAGATTATATAATCTGGTTTATAAAAATAATCTAGGTGGACATGTTTGGAGATCAGATTATATAAACTGTAATCCAGGTTTTACATTGCATAATGACTTGTCTGTCCTCTGTTTTTTTTAAAGAGGAGGGTGACGGTGGTAGGAATGTAATTAACTCCAACTTTACAAGGGTAATGGGTCATTAGCAATCCATAATTTGATTTTAGCTGGGTAGAGTAGATTATGAGTTTTTAATAATTTGTCCATCTAGTTTTTATAATCTACACCATAATCTGTCCTGTTTGGAGACAGAATAGATTATAAAAACTGGATTATATAATCTGAGTGGTCCCAAACAGGGCCTAAGTAATCTGTAGACTGTACTATGTCTTCGTTCTTCTGAAAATAAAATCACCCATGTCGTTACTCTTGAGACATGCATGTTATCTGAAATGGTCAAACGATGTTATTAAGTTCTAAACAAAATTCAGTGATCTTTGTACGGACTTGCAGTTTATTTGCGTTGTAATGTATTTGATTTACTAAATACTAAGGTTTTTTAAATAATACTTGATTTGTCTTCCTAGGCAATATTCAAGATAGGAAAACATTTACAAATATAAAATCAGGAGATTTCTTTCCATAAGTATTGTTGAAAGTGTTTCACATCTCTACTACCAAGACAAATTAAGCGGTGAGTTCTTTCAAAGAAAAAAAAACACCCCCTAGCAAATAAAATTCTCGTATCGTTTTGTTTCACCTGTTTCATTGTCATTGTTGCCTGCAATGCATCTTGAAACATGTTGGTCTTGTCCGGCCAACGGTGGTTCACGTGAAGAAAACCAGTGGCGCGCTCAACTTTGCAAGTCCGGGCGTGAAGAAAACCAAACTTATGGATGAAGAAGATAAAATTGTGCGGTGCCTAGCTACACTAGGAGAAAACCTACATTTCACATGGATGTTTGGAGTAATGATATACTCTCTCCGTTCCAAAAAATTTGTCTTAGGTTTGTCTAGAAATGAATGTATCTAAATACTAAAATATGATTAAATACATTCATATCTAGACAAATTTAAGACAAGAATTTTGAACGGAGAGAATAGGAATTAGTCAAAATAAAAGTTGGCGCATGTCATGCTGAATTGAATTGCTCAATGGAGCTAGGATAGTTCAGGTCGAAAGGTACATTTGGCAGTTTGTATCAAACACAACTGCAAAAGGTTTTATTGGAGATTCCAACCTACAACTATAGATGTCATGAGAGTAGAAGGAATGTGCATGTATACACGTGATGAAAGAAAGCATAACCGCTCCGTTCCGTGAAATTAATCGTGTTGAAGCACCTTAAACTTCCCAAAATATATAAGAAAAATAATTTCACATAGCAAATGATAAAACTGCAATCACTCGGATAGCATTCACATACACCCCATGAGGTTTTGGAAATGTAAGGAGAAGCGTTAGTGAAAATATAAATTATAGAATGCACATTTAAGAAGAGAAGATTGTACGGTATAAAAAATGGATATAAGTCCTTGCAAGAAAAAGAATGTTGAGATGGTTTGGTTAAAAAAACAAGGTAAAGTATCCCCCAACATACAAGGACAAGGACTTGATTAAAAGAAAAAGAGAATAGTGAAAGGATCTGTTTATAAAGGTACTACTTGCAAAAAAGAAGGCCTAGGGCGTATCCGCGAGATACCAGGGATAAAGCACACAAAATCTAGGAAACGGACGCCCAGGACTTGATTAGAAGAAAAGTGGACCTAGTTGTAAAGAAAGTGAGCAGTAGAAAAGCACAGCTGCACACAAGGAGGCGCCCGGGGCCTATCTGCAAGAAACCAGGGACCAGCGCGCAAAATCTCGAAAAAATTTGGACCATTTCTCGATTTGTGCGTGTCATCCTTGCGCAGGGGCCATGCTAATCTTCTCTGTATCGTTCCAATTTTATCGGATGTCCCCGAAGGGACGATCAAGCTGCAACGCTCTGCCTTATAAACAGGTCCAGGCATCCCTCGCTTGGCGAGGTGGTGCTAAACTCGCGTGATGTGCTGCGTTCCACAGGCGCCAGGAACCGCGGGATCGCATGAAACAGTAAGTGGGCCGAATCTAGGTGAAACCTGGATCTTCATCTTGTCAGCCCAATATCTGTTTTGCTAGGAGTCGGCCCAGCTATTCGAAGCGAGCTGGAAACACACACGCGCGGGCTGCTCCTGTCCGTTTTTCTTTTCGAGGGCACGCTCCCGCATGCACCCTTTGGTTTTGACAAGCCATTCCCAAGTCAACCCACATCCCACGAGCTTTATTGTATGTGTATGTAAAGAAAATTGAATTGGACCAATGTAGATGACAAAACGTGGGCTCCAAACTAAAAAGCTGCTGGATTCTTTGTTTTCCTTTCTTTGATTGGAGGTAGCTGCCACATCTGCCATGTGATGGTGGAAATATCTTTAGGGCTTCGATCCTTAAAGCATCTTTAACAAACACGCAACCACTAATCGTAGTAAATTATTTTTACAGTGTTATAAGTCTTTAACGCGCATCAGGCGCTACAAAATATGATGCAGCGTTATAACTCCAACAGACGGTTATATTTACACCACACATTCAACACAAATAACATATCAATACATCACGCGAGTGACGGAGCTTGGTGGGGGTCAACCTAGGCCATGGCCCCAGCTCAAAATAAAATATGCCTCTGTTAATCTGTATTAGGCCCTTTTTCCACTACAAAACAATTTAAAACGATTATGATTGCCCCCCCCCTCCTCAAGCCAATGGCCCCTCCATGTTTTTGGCTCAAGCTCCGCCACTGCATCACACGCGTCCAAACATACATAAAAAACAAATACTAAAATTTCAACTAATTCATCGATAAACATTAAAATTCAGATAAAAAATAACAAGAAAATTCAAATTCATAGAACATACTAATAAAATAAAGTACATCTAGACTATTACTCCACCTCCTCCTCCTCGTTGCTGTAGTTCGTCGATGACAGCATCGCGTTCTCCCACCGTTCATCGTTCGAATCCGAGGTCGTGTCCAGGCTCTTCATGTGGGAAAGCGCCAGTGCCTTGCGCCTACACTTTTCATGGCATTGCATGGCTCGCTCCGCCCTCCTATTCGTCCAGAACTCGTTCTCGATGACGACGTCCTTTGGGTGGCGCGCGCCACTCCGCCACGCGGCATCGCCCCTCTCGACGATCAAGAGGCGGCGCTCATGATTGCGTTGCGCGTGGCGGTCCTATTCGGTGACCACACGCAGGGGAGGCGTGACTTCCTGCGCGAGATGGGACGTGAAAATGTCCTGAAAACTCATCTGCGCCCGAGGATGCTGGAGTCGCCAAGCCGCCGCGTTGTACGCGCGGGCGGCCTCATGGGCGGTCTCGAACGTGCTGAGCCCGAGGCGCATGTTGCCGGGACGGATCTCGGCGTAGAGCATGTTGGAGGGACGGTGGCGGCTGCACGGCACCGACAGAGGCGAAGAGAGAGGCGGTGGAAACGGTGATTGGTGGACGCCCGCACTCGGGTATTATAGAGCAGGCAGAATGCCATGCACCAAAACTGTCGTGCGCGTTGCCGTTTTTTTTTACGCGCATGCAGTTCTTTTTAGCACGCCTAACTTTTCCGTGCCTGCTGGAGCGCGTCAAACGGGCGCGCGCGTAAAAACCGAGTAATGTCATGCACGTGTCAAATCTAGCGTGCGTGTTGGAGATGCTCTTAAATCAGATATGGTATTCATCCACGGACCAGACTATTTTGCACACATGGATACGCGAGTTTGCCATCTGACACACATGGATACGCGAGTTTGCCATTTGACCGCATCGTCCCCTTAGTGTGTGTACTGATCTAGACAATATGAAATTCAAATGCATAGCACCCGATCCAATCAAAAACAGGGACGATATTCATAGTTTTTACATGTTAGATCACAAAAGTATATTTGTCCTACAGCTTGTTCAACAAATTTTGTTTGCCCGTCGGACCGGCTATCCAAGCCTCCACCCTCACTTAGTGGTGGGTTCCTCCTCACCATATGCTTCCTTCTCGTACGTCTCCTTCTCCATCGTCTTCAACTGCTCCTTTAAGTGCTTCAACATCCTAAGACGGACGGCTTGTACGATCATCCTTGCATCCTCATACAACTACTCCATTTTCAAGGTCAATATCTTCAAATCCTGCGAAGCACTCGTGATCTCAACTTTCTTCTCTTCGAGCATGGTTTTCTTCTCTTCGGGCTTGAGCTTCTTTTTGGTCGCCGACATCAATATGTCAAACCTCTCAATTTTCCCCCTCCTTGACATCGGAGCGCTTAACACATACCTCCTTCCTCGTCAAGTTGTTGCCCCTTCTCACTTCTCCTTCTCCTACTCCCACTTCTTTCCTCACAACCCTTTACTAATATTATTGGAGAACTCTTTTGTTGGGCCGTTTGGATCACCCCCTTAGGGAATCTCCAGAGGAGACCCTCAAAGCTCTGGTATATGTCTGGATTGTAGTGTGTGGACTATTTGAGTCAACTTTTGTCAGTCAATGAGGACTACCATCGGTCCGTGAAGTGGTCTGGACGTCCGCTTTCTGGCAAATCCGAAGCAAGCGTGGGAGAGCTATACCGGATGTCCGTATATCCGCTTGACCAACAAAAAGCCACCGCGTGGTCGTCCTCTCGCTCCTGTCTCACTTCTCCCAACCGGATAAATATGGATTAAAAATAAAGATTTGCCTAGTGTCCGTCTTCCACGACGTTATTCTTGACATCAATTCACATGAATAGACAAATTATAGATCATGAACAAAAAAAGTGGACATTGGCAAATTATATAGATGGTGAAAAAAAAGTGGACATAATGGATGTACGGAAGGTAATTACTTTTATCCACAAAAATAAGGTAGGTATTTACACATTGTACAATTCGTGAATATACTACGAGAATGAAATATAAATTATATCCATGTCATCGTAAAAATAAATATTTTTAAATCTAAAAGCAACAATAATATCCTTGTGAAGATAAGGAAATAATAGGGATCAATCCACTTTTTTTGCCTAGTGTCCGTCCTCCACGACGTTATTCTTGACATCAATTCACATGAATAGACAAATTATAGATCATGAACAAAAAAAGTGGACATTGGCAAATTATATAGATGGTGAAAAAAAAGTGGACATAATGGATGTACGGAAGGTAATTACTTTTATCCACAAAAATAAGGTAGGTATTTACACATTGTACAATTCGTGAATATACTACGAGAATGAAATATAAATTATATCCATGTCATCGTAAAAATAAATATTTTTAAATCTAAAAGCAACAATAATATCCTTGTGAAGATAAGGAAATAATAGGGATCAAGCATAGGAACGTTGAGTGTAGTAACTCTCGCTCTTACCACGCTGGCGAGTAACACCAGAGTCTCCATGCCGGCTGGAAACGATGTATAAGGATGTAACTGCAAAGCTGCAACGCTCTGCCTTATAAACAGGTCCAGGCATCCCTCGCTTGGTGAGGTGGTGCTAAACTCGCGTGATGTGCTGCGTTCCGTGCCCGCGTGCGTGAGGAACAGCGCGATTGCACCAAAAGCTAAGTGGGCTGCACTGCGTGACTGCTGGATCTCTCTCCTGTCGGCCTATACTTCTATTTTTCGAGGAGTAGGCCCAACTATACGAAGCGAGCTGGAAAGATGCATACAGCATGCTTCTGTCCTTTTTTTCCTTTCGAGGGTAATCTTCCTACATTTACTTCCTAAAAAAATGCCATCCTACATTTATGTTTTTTTTTTCTGGGAATCCTACATTTATGTTCCATGCCCACTCAAAAGAAAAAGGGAAACGTTCCATGCAGACTTGTTACTGACGTAAAAAAAGCCGACGTATCTAATACGTGTCAATTAGCCTTAAAATAACCTGTCAATTAGATCATTTGAGCAAAAAAAAAAGAGATGCTCTCTAGATGTATAATAGGCTAAAAAGTTGCATCACGTCCAAAATTTTACTAGTGCCCCATATTGGCAACACCTTCAACGACTATCGCAAAAACAAAACGCTTGCACACGACCCCAACCGTTTTGTCAAAGCTTTCCCGCCGCCCGCGCGACAACACCCTAAGTCGATTTTCGTGGCCGCATGCGACCGCTGCGAGTCCATTGACCTTCCCTAGCCTAGCTGCCAACCCGTTGTTCATGCCCACCGCTCGGACCGGACTTGCCCACATTACTAGCCCCCTTCTCGACCCTGAAAGACCCCCCACATCATTCAATGCCGGTTGGCGATCGTCTCCGTCTCAGCGAGCTCTGTCGTTCAAAATTAAGCTTGATGCCTAATTATTGCAAGATATGTATCCCTGCCTCTTCATCGTCAGATTTTATATTTTAATTGTTCTTTAAATTTGAAGGTACCAGTTTAAGGCATCTTGGAAAAGTAAAAAAAAATCATTTATGATGGCCAAAACCCTTTCTCTCTTCTTACCTATTTTTTCTAAAAGGCACTCCCTACTATATCAATTAGTTAACACAATCTCTATATAATTTTTGGTCATCTATTGGAAATGCTCTGACCAGCTAGGTTTTCCAAACGGTGTATCATTGGGACGAACATCTCCCGTGCGTCAATGATTAAAATCACGGAGAAGGCAGCATAAATCCGCCCACATACACTCGTTATCATCCCTCATCCTGGAACATCACCTGTATTATTTTCTCACCGATGCAACATGAGAGTTCTTGATAATTGTAGTCGAGTTGCTTTTTTGGCTTTTGCGGCTAGTGGTTGTGATGGTGACGGTGAACCATCAAGTGTATTATAGGTAGCACGTTGTTGAATTTTTGTCCAAAAGGATCCCTCTTAAACGTGAATGCCAGAAAAGACCACCTACGAATGCTAAAGAGGGAAAGGATCAGCTCCCCGGGTGGCGGCAGGCGCGCTAGGCGGCACGTGGCACCTGCCGCCACCGCCCGAGGCGGCTGTGGGTCCTGCCGCCACCGCCCGAGGCGGCTGGGGCCAGCCGCCACCAGCCGAGGCGGCCGGCTGCGGACCCCGTTCCCGCCACGCCGGTCCGTAACAGGTAGTGACTGGGTGGGCCCTGCCGCCACCACCTCCGGCGGTCGGCGGAATCTCCGCGCTGCTCGGGCAGTGAGTGTGTGGGGACGTTGATTTCGCTGACTACGAGGCTGCTGTCTGGGCAAACGGCGCTAACTTCCCGCTCAAAAATTTCCCGCTCTAACTTGCATGCGGTATTGGATGTAGTTCCTCCGTTCCAAAATGTAAGACCTTTTAGGTATTTCACTAGAAGACTACATACGGAGCAAAATGAGTGAATCTATACTCTAAAGATGTCTATGTACATCCGTATGTAGTTTATTGTACAATCTCTAAAATGCCTTATATTTAGGAACGGATGGAGTTTTTTTTTACGGAGGGAGATTTCCTAAATATAAGTCTTTTAAGAGTTTGTACTACAAGACTACATATGGATGTATATGGACTTATTTTACAATGTAGATTCTGTCATTTTGCTTTTTATGTAGTCATCTAGTAACATATCTAAAAAGACTTATATTTAGGAACGGAGGGAGTACACTTGTAAAAATAATACACACCTTTGTAAAGTATTGCACTTGTCTCATTATCCTTTCGATCGTAGTTTTCATAGTGGTATGTCCGAGTGTCTTCTGCGCTTAGCTAGCAATTTCAAGATAGATAATAGAATAGTTTCATGGGACGAACTCATCAGTAGTGACACGCTACTGAATGAGGTTGCCCACGCATTAGCTAGGAAGGGGTGACCTGCAAGGACATATGAGGAGATTCGAAAAGAACTTCTGTGGTTGAATGAAAGATGGAAGAAGAAAGGCCAACACATACGCGGTGGAGGTGGAGTAAAACATCCCTTCTTATGGATTGACGATAGTGAGGACGAAGACGATATCTTCATGCCGAGTACCAAGAGCGCGTCATCGACGAAGGCCAAGAGTGCATCATCGACGAAGGCCAAGAGTGCATCATCGACGAAGGCCAAGAGCGTATCATCGACGAAGGCCAGGAGTAGCGCTTCGTCAAAGGGCGAGAGCTCTGCATCGTCGAAGGATGACGACGACTTTATGTAGTTTTTCTATGAACTCTACATCTTAATGTATCTTATTTTATGTATGTTATTTTATGAATCTTATTTTATATATCTTATTTTATGGAAGCAACTTTAAATATATCGAGAACTTTTATTTCATGAAACTACATAGATGTCTTGTACGTACATCTGAAAGTTTGAAACTGACATAGAGAGATGCAATTGTTCGCACACATACATAGACGAATCACTCTATGCGACGACGACCAGCTGGCCTTGCCCAACGACCGGAGGGTGACAATCGATCAGGGGGTCTGTGTTCACGAAGACCACGACCGTACTGTCCCTCGTGTTCCTGTGTCTGCGACTCATGCATAGGTGGTGGAGTCTGAAATCCATATTGAGATGATGATTCTAAATTGTAGGTGAATGGCTGTGACTCAGAATTGATATAAGATGGACCAATAACGTCCTGCCCGAAAAAATCATTTATCATTCCTGGGAGCGTGCATTGAGTATCATGGGTTTCTGTGAGTATTTCTTTCTGTACGCCACGCTGGGTATGTTCATCTCCCCATGATGGATCATTAATTTCCTGCTCCACGAAAAATTGTGTTTAAAATAAACTGTGTGTAGCAAAAAGATGTGTAAATAGAAGTTATGTAATTGCTTATTATAATTGTACATACCTGACCGCTGTTGTAGCTTTGTGCTCCCTCGCTTGTCTCAGCCCAACGATTCTCCTCGGGCATCCTAATCCCTCGCGTGGGCAGATATGGCTGAGATCCTTGAGTGTGTGCGCCATATGCTGTATATGCATCCTGCTCCACGAAATGAGTCTGTTCGGGCGTCGAACCTAAATCTGGAGCATTTACCTGTGATGTCTGTCCATGTATTGGTAGAGACGAGTCATGTCGTGGAAGTGTCGGCGTAGTATTAGGACCCTCTCCCCACCGCATGGACGACGACGGCGCTGCACTCGGTCTAGCTGACCTCGGTTCCGGAATGTTGTACGCTGCAGTGACAACGTCGTTCTCTGTACCGCATCTCGTAAACCTTGTGCTGACGAATTCACTATTTTTTTTAAAGAAGGACCTACCTTTAGGATCAATTCCCTGGGGTCACATTCCTTCCCTCGCCATCGCTTGTACTTGGGTGCAAATATCAATCTGAAAAAAATCATTGTTCGTTGGTTGAATTGTTCATGAAATGATGGACCTGAATAGCAAGATGTTGATTATTACGCGGAGTCACGATAGTAAGCTGATGATGTGTCCATCCGTCTCTGCAACTGTTCCATATGCGTTGGATGTGTTGGCATCGTAGGTGGTTCACTCGTCAGTCTAGTACGCGTGCTCATGCGATACCAATTATAGTACGCTTCTGTCGTAGTTGCATCGTACGTTATGCATAAATAAATTAACATTAGTAAAGTTACATCACATTCTGTATTTTATAAGCACATAATTAAATTAACATTAGTAAAATTACCGTTGCTGAGGCACTATATTTTGTAGAGCTTCATTATTCCACTGATTTATCCATTCAATGTTTTCTGCATTCCAGTCCACACCAGATCTGCCCATATTGCTCATCCTGTAATTATAGATAACAAAAAAATTCAAGAATAGTTGATGGAATATCTATTTAGCTAGGTCACATCTTACTTACTTATGAGTTTCTTCGTCGATACATCTTGGAACCGGTGGTGGAATATCTTGATATAGACCGAACTGTCTCATGACACGGTCAGGATTATACGGTTCCACAAACCATAGATAGAGTAAATTGCAGCGAGTCATCCAGAAGGCACTATCTCTCACGCATTCCACTGGCATGTGTTGCGAACCAAATACCATATCAATGTGCGCCTCAGTCCACGGGTTCCATGTTATTAGTGAGTCGTTAAGAAGCTCAAACTGATCATGGTATATGGGGTAACAATTTTTTGCAATTTTAGTAGACCATTTTTTTCGACCCAGCATCCACCGGCTGGACATAGTTACAACACCCTCACCATAGTTGTACGGGGTTGCGGGTTCTACTATCTGCGGTCGTCCTACAGGTAAGTATTCCCAGGACCACAACTGTAGAAACTTGATGAAATTAAAATACATATTCCAAATATTACATCACGATGAAATTAAAATACATATTTCGAATATTACATCATGATGAAATTAAAATACATATTCCGAATATTACATCACGATGAAATTAAAATACATAGCATGATTACATATCACGCAGTGTTGTTGTTACGATACGGACACTCCCTACGCGGGTGACGAGCACACCTACATACGCGGCATCGCCTTGGTTCTCCCAACTGGCTGTGGTCCATGTCATTGCGATGACGCCTAGACTGACGCCGTCCCTTGTTGGTTCGCATCAATGCGGGATCTGGAACCCATGTGGTGCCTTCTGGCCATAATTGCTTGTAGTTCATATCAATGCCTCATGCCAAAACTCATCGTTCCAAGTGTTGTACAAATTGTGCATGTTGAAGTATGGTGATACGTATGGCTCGACACTAATTTGTTGATCTGCAGCTGCCCGCAATACGTGACTGCAAGGATATCCCAGAAGCTTGGGCTTGTTGCAAGTGCACTCACACGAGGTTGCGCCAAGCGTCACAGCTTGTTTTTTTGCTCCCCTGTGGTGACCCTTCACAAACTTTGCTCGCACACTAACTTCCCATTTATTCCTAAGTGCATCTACCTACCTGCACCCATGTCTTTGCGACTTCTTTGCTTTGTCATCAAGATGTCTTTGCATCTTCTCAGACCAGGTCTTGTTCAAATCAACTAGTGCCTTGGCAACGGTGACTCTATCTGCAAAGTACGACACAGTCCGGTTCCAAGTTTCATCAATTAGTGCTGTGATAGGTAGTGCCCTCACCCCTTTAAGAACACCATTGTACACCTCGGACATGTTGCTTGTCATTATACCGTATCTAGCGCCAGTGTCCTGAGACTGCGCCCACTTGTACAAAGAGGGACAATTCTCATTAATCCACTGGCTCAAATTTATTGCTGTTTGACGACCCCTCCGGTCTTCTCTCGCCGGGAGGGATGCGCGCTCGATCTGACCATTGATACCTGCCCAGATAGCATTCATTTTTGTTGCAGTTTTCTGCATGCACATCCTCTTGAATAGCTTGAACCAATCTTTGTTTTTGAATTTCGAATAAAAATTAGCTTCCAAATGCCTCATGCACCACCTTGTCTCCAGATCGGGCCACCCCCAATCTGGATCTTGTGAAGCCTTAATTATCTCAAGCGCGCTTAATAGTCCGGTGTTGCGATGCAAACCCCTTCCTGATCTTTGATGACACCCATCTTCAGGCAACACAGGAACCATAACCAACTATGTTTGTTTTCGCTCTCCACTAGTGCATAGGCAATAGGAAGAAGTTGATTGTTTGCATCAGCTGCCATCGCCACTAAGAGTGTGCCCTTGTACTTTCCAGTGAGAAATGTACCATCAATTGATACAACCGGACGACAATGCTTGAATGCTTGTATAGTCTGGGTGAATGCCCAGAATAAGCGGTCCAGGATTTGCTCGTCCGGGTTCAATGGATTTGGACGTTCTTTCCGGAAAACTTGAGTCCCCCTGTTAGCAACTGAAATCTGATGCAACATTCTAGGGGCAAAAGAGTACGCCTCCTCATAGGTTCCATACAACCTCTGAAATATCTTTTCCTTTGCATGACGAGCCTTGCTATAGCTGACAGGGAAACCAATCAGATCAGATGCAGTTGCACGCAAAGCCCTAATACTAATATTAAGACTTTGCTGCACAATGGTTTGCATCACCTGTGACACATATTCTGCAGTCACATTGCGGTGCTCTGAAAGAGTGCCGGTTTGCTCACAACCATGTTGCTCTATTTTTGTGACATGCCATGGCTGACATACCCCAGGCTTCTGGCGAGCAATAACTCTTCCGCGGCAACCTGCTTCGCGATGGATGCATATGAGCTTCAACTCCTTTTTATCAGACTGCTTCACTCTATGTTGCCTGTGTATAGCAATTGCATAGCTATGTATTGCTTGTTTAGCAGATTTCTTATCTGGGAAAATCTGTCCAACGGCCAGACTCCCCGCGTCTAGGCCAGCAACAGAGTGAAATTCATTGGTGATGCTCATAACCTGTAAAAACTCTGGGTTGATTGCTGCAGCGACCGCCTTCTCAGAAGGAACAACTTCATCATCATCTGATTCCGAAGACGCATAAGAATGACCATCATCGTCATCATCTAGCGCCTCCGGCAATCCCTCGACATGTTCGCTCATGTCAACGACCGCAGACCAATATCCCGTGTCATACACTTGTTGGCCACCTGTTGGTTCCGTTGGGCCGGCGTCGGGAGCTACAGTTATGGCCATATGTTCGCCACCACTTGGTTCCGATGGGCCGGCGTCGGGGGCTACAGTTATGGCCAACTGGGCCTCACCGGCACCGCTACTGCACTCGGCGACATCACTGGCAGAAATGAACTCCACATAAACCATGGGTTGTCCATACATGGAGTTATTGGGATTGCTTGCAAAACCCATGTACGACGCCCATGCTCTTTCACCAGTAACCCATCGCAGAACCCAACGATTTCCTCCCTCAACCACGAAAGCCTCCAGGGTCATTTTTTTTCCATTCATCGCTGAACCAAACACCGATCGGATGCACCTTCTAACTGCCGCATACTCTACATTAACCATGTCTTTCACTACAACCGTAGTCATCCCGCACCTAGACACATCCACACCAGAAGGACCCTCACGTACGATGTGCCCATAAAACACTAACAAATTTTATATAGTACCTAATGAGCAGCCATATTTACATCGTTAGTCCATTAAAAATCATATTTTTATATTTACATTGTAATAACAACATCCATTACTTATCTTTTTTACATATAACAATTTAACAACATCCATTACATCTACGCATAATAATTTATATTGTACCATTTATCGTGACACTACATCTATAAAATAAATAAAAGATGAATTACAATATGTCATTTATACCTCTGGTTTAAATAAGGATATCCTTCCGAATATAATATATCATCAGAATAATATCAGCAAATTCCACCTATTTTCATATGAACAAAAATATTACACACATAATTATTTCCGTGCTAGCAAAAGTCTAAAAATACATACTGCATGCATATATATATATCACGAGTCATATTTCTACGGGGTTGACAAATTATCACATAAACAAATATATTACACACGCGTCTTGCATGTAATAATACTAATGGAGCTAACATATTATTACATGTTTTTTACAAAAATGCTAGTTACATAGGCATTTTTCCGGCTCCTTTCTAAATACCAGTTGCATGCAAACACGAACAAATCATCGGTAATATATGAACATAGTCGACCTATTATCACATGAACACAAATATGAACAGAGTCTCATACCTTGATCTTCAACTTAGTAGTTCATATCGCATGACAAAATAGTTCCACAAAAGTGATAATACAGTCCCTAAGACAAAAGATAAACACATACTTAGAAACTAATCGAACAAAATAAAACATCATGCATGCAAACACGACCAACACAAATGTAAAGCTCTTACCTTGATCTAACTTATTTTCAACTACAACGTCTTTAAAATAGTTCCATGAAAGTGATAATACACTCCCTAAGACAAAAGAAAGAACATACTTACAAACTAATCAAACAAAATAAAACATCATACATGCAAACAAGACCAAAAGAAATGGAAAGCTCTTACCTTGATCTATCTTTTCTTCAACTGCAACGTCTTCAAAATCTAACTTTAAACCATCCAAAATCGCAACTTAAACCTTCATATGGACTAGTTCTTGAGAAGAGAGTGAGAAAGAGAAAGAGAAGAGGGTGACACAGAAGGCAACGGGAGGAGAAGAGAGTGAGAGAGGAGGCAGCGACGCGGTTCGTTTATAAAGAAAATTTTCACACTGTTTCGTCGGTGAAGAGCGGGAAAAATGTGCTACTGTTTCGTCGGTGGAGACTGTCTCGGCGTAGAAATCAACGAGCCTCGAAATCAGCGCAGTCACTGGAATTCCGCGCAGTCAGTAGATTTCAGTGCGGCAACAGTACCCGCCTCCTCCTCCCGAGGCGGCATGTCCCACCTGGCCGCCATATGCCGAGGCGGCAGGCCAGGATTCTCATTCCCGTTACGTCGCCGAGACGCGGGAACGGAATCTCCCGTGCGCCGCCTTGCCTCGTGGCGGCACCCCTGTCGGCCGCCTGCGCTCGTGGCGGCGGGCCCCAGCCGCCTCGGGCTGTGGCGGCAGGTGCCACGTGCCGCCTGGCGCACCTGCCGCCACGGAGGGGTGGGGGCCCTTTCCCTCTTTAGCATTCGCAGGTGGTCTTTTCTGGCATTCACGTTCAAGAGGGGGTCCTTTTGGACAAAAATTCACACGTTGCTTGGATACCAAACACGATTGCTCAGGATTCCAAACCTGCAACTCCCGATGGCATCAATCTAAAAACTCTACTAAGCAGCAAACCTTAGGGCATGTACTATAATGTTATCTTAGTAGTGTCATGTAGGATAAATGATGAGCTTGAGGAGAGAGAAATCATAAAAAAAAGTTTGTCTTCTCTTATTTAAGAGAGAACAAGAGATGACCTCTTAGCACAATATGTCTCACCATGTTTTTAGGAATAACTAGTTATTAAGGATAAGGCTAAGAGGTGACCCATTGTAAGACATGTTTTTATCATCTTTTAATTACATGCAAGACTTAAGATAGGATCATCTTATCAACCATTGTACATCCCCTTAGTGGCATCAATACAAATACATACAACCATAGAACCTGAGATTGAAAAATAAAACAAGTTTATTTTATTTTGAAAAGGAGGATTATCCTCGGCTTCTGCATCTGGACGATGCATGCAACTATTTTACTGATTATTTAGAAAGGCCTTACAAAGTAGTACACTAGGTAGTCTCAATGTTGGAAATATGCCCTAGAGGCAATAATAAATTAGTTATTATTATATTTCTTTGTTCATGATAATCGTTTATTATCCATGCTATAATTGTATTGATTGGAAACACAGTGCATGTGTGGATACATAGACAAAAAACTGTCCCTAGTAAGCCTCTAGTTGACTAGCTCGTTGATCAAAGATGGTCAAGGTTTCCTGACCATAGGCAAGTGTTGTCACTTGATAACGGGATCACATCATTAGGAGAATCATGTGATGGACTAGACCCAAACTAATAGACGTAGCATGTTGATCGTGTCATTTTGTTGCTACTGTTTTCTGCGTGTCAAGTATTTGTTCCTATGACCATGAGATCATATAACTCACTGACACCGGAGGAATGCTTTGTGTGTATCAAACGTCGCAACGTAACTGGGTGACTATAAAGATGCTCTACAGGTATCTCCGAAGGTGTTAGTTGAGTTAGTATGGATCGAGATTGGGATTTGTCACTCTGTGTGACGGAGAGGTATCTCGGGGCCCACTCGGTAATACAACATCACACACAAGCCTTGCAAGCAATGTGACTTAGTGTAAGTTGCGGGATCTTGTATTATGGAACGAGTAAAGAGACTTGCCGGTAAACGAGATTGAAATAGGTATGCGGATACTGACGATCGAATCTCGGGCAAGTAACATACCGAAGGACAAAGGGAATGACATACGGGATTATATGAATCCTTGGCACTGAGGTTCAAACGATAAGATCTTCGTAGAATGTGTAGGATCCAATATGGGCATCCAGGTCCCGCTATTGGATATTGACCGAGGAGTCTCTCGGGTCATGTCTACATAGTTCTCGAACCCGCAGGGTCTGCACACTTAAGGTTCGACGTTGTTTTATGCGTATTTGAGTTATATGGTTGGTTACCGAATGTTGTTCGGAGTCCCGGATGAGATCCAAGACGTCACGAGGAGCTCCGGAATGGTCCGGAGGTAAAGATTGATATATAGGAAGTCCTGTTTTGGTCACCGGAAAAGTTTCGGGCTCATCGGTAGTGTACCGGGAGTGCCGGGAGGGGTGCCGGGGACCATCGGGAGGGGTGTCACGCCCCAAGGGGTCTCATGGGCTATGGGAAGAGATAAACCAGCCCCTAGTGGGCTGGAATAAGTTCCCACTAAGGCCCATAAGGTTTGAGAAGGAAAAAACACAAGGTGGAAAGAGTTTCCAAGTGGGAAGGTGGAATCCTACTCCAAGTAGGATTGGAGTAGGACTCCTCCACCTCCAATTTCGGCCAAACCTTGAGGATTTGAGGCTGCCTCTTCCCTCCCCCTCCCTCCTATATATACTGAGGTATTAGGGCTGATTTGAGACAACTTTTGCCACGGCAGTCCGACCACATACCTCCACGGTTTTTCCTCTAGATCGCGTTTCTGCGGAGCTCGGGCGGAGCCCTGCTGAGATTAGATCACCACCAACCTCCGGAGCGCCGTCACGCTGCCGGAGAACTCATCTACCTCTCCGTTTCTCTTGCTGGATCAAGAAGGCCGAGATCATCGTCGAGCTGTACGTGTGCTGAACGCGGAGGTGCCGCCCGTTCGGCACTAGATCGTGGGACGGATCGCGGGACGGTTCGCGGGATTGTTCGCGGGGCGGATCGAGGGACGTGAGGACGTTCCACTACATCAACCGCGTTCACTAACGCTTTTGCTGTACGATCTACAAGGGTACGTAGATCATTCATCCCCTCTCGTAGATGGACATCACCATGATAGGTCTTCGTGCGCGTAGGAAAATTTTGTTTCCCATGCGACATTCCCCAACAGTGGTATCAGAGCTAGGTTCATGCGTAGATGTCTTCTCGAGTAGAACACAAAAGTTTTTGTGGGCGGTGATGTGCGTTTTGCTGCCCTCCTTAGTCTTTTCTTGATTCCGCGGTATTGTTGGATTGAAGCGGCTTGGACCGACATTACTCGTACGCTTACGAGAGGCTGGTTTCATCGTTACGAGTAACCCCGTTGCTCAAAGATGACTGGCAAGTGTCGGTTTCTCCAACTTTAGTTGAATCAGATTTGACCGAGGAGGTCCTTGGATGAGGTTAAATAGCAACTCATATATCTCCGTTGTGGTGTTTGCGTAAGTAAGATGCGATCCTACTAGATACCCATGGTCACCACATAAAACATGCAACAACAAAATTAGAGGACGTCTAACTTGTTTTTGCAGGGTATGCTTGTGATGTGATATGACCAAACAATGTGATGTGATATATTGGATGTATGAGATGATCATGTTGTAATAGAAATATCGACTTGCACGTCGATGGTACGGCAACCGGCAGGAGCCATAGGGTTGTCTTTATACTAACGTGTGTGCTTGCAGATGCGTTTACTATTTTGCTAGGATGTAGCTTTAGTAGTAATAGCATGAGTAGCACGACAACCCCGATGGCGACATGTTGATGGAGATCATGATGATGGAGATCATGGTGTGACGCCGGTGACAAGAAGATCGTGCCGGTGCTTTGGTGATGGAGATCAAGAAGCGCATGATGATGGCCATATCATGTCACTTATGAATTACATGTGATGTTAATCCTTTTTCCACCTTATCTTGCTTAGAACGATGGTAGCATTATGAGGTGATCTCTCACTAAAATTTCAAGACAAAATTGTGTTCTCCCCGACTGTGCACCGTTGCGACAGTTCTTCGTTTCGAGACACCACGTGATGATCGGTGTGATAGACTCAACGTTCACATACAACGGGTGCAAAACAGTTGCACACGCAGAACACTCGGGTTAAGCTTGACGAGCCTAGCATGTGCAGACATGGCCTCGGAACACATGAGACCGAAAGGTCGAGCATGAATCGTATAGTTGATATGATTAGCATAGAGATGCTTACCACTGAAACTATTCTCGACTCACGTGATGATCGGACTTGAGATAGTGGATT
Organism: Hordeum vulgare subsp. vulgare; assembly: GCF_904849725.1. Taxonomy (NCBI): domain Eukaryota; kingdom Viridiplantae; phylum Streptophyta; class Magnoliopsida; order Poales; family Poaceae; genus Hordeum; species Hordeum vulgare. Next base: position 106,874,253 of record NC_058522.1, on the reverse strand, counting down.
TGGATCATGTACCACTCAAATGACTAGAGAGATGTACTTTTTGAGTGGGAGTTCTTAAGTAATATGATTAATTGAACTAATTGTCATGAACATAGTCTAATGGTCTTTGCGAATTACGATGTAGCTTGCGCTATAGCTCTACTGTTTTTATATGTTCTTAGAGAAAATTTAGTTGAAAGTTGATAGTAGCAAACTTTGAAGAGGATTGTCCTCATTGCTGCGCAGAAGGCTTATGTCCTTAATGCACCACTCGGTGTGCTGCACCTCGAGCGTCGTCTGTGGATGCTATGAACATCTGACATACACGTTTCTGATGACTACACGATAGTTCAGTGCAAAATACTTAATGGCTTAGAAGCAAGGCGCCGAAAACGTTGTAAAACGTCACGGAACATAAGTGATGTTCTAAAGAGATGAAATTGTGATTTCATGCTTGTGCCCTTGTTAAGAGGTACGAGACCTCCAACAAGATTCTTTGTCCACAAAGTAAAGGAGAAAAGCTCAATCGTTGAGCGTGTGCTCAGATTGTCTGAGTACGACAATCACTTGAATCAAGTGGGAGTTAATCTTCCAGATGAGATAGTGATGGTTCTCCAAAGTCACTGCCACCAAGCTGTGAGAGCTTCGTGATGAACTATAACATATCAAGGATAGATACAATGATCCTTGAGCGATTCGCGATGTTTGACACTGCGAAAGTAGAAATCAAGAAGGAGCGTCAATAGTTGATGGTTTGTAAAACCACTAAGTTTCAAGAAAGGCGAGGGCTAGAAGGGATACTTCGTGAAACGGCAAAACAGTTGCTGCACTAATGAAGAGACCCAAGATTCAACCCAAACCCGAGACTAAGTGCTTCTGTAATGAGGGGAACAGTCACTGAGACGGAGCAACTCTAGATACTTGGTAGATAAGAAGGCTGGCAAAAGTCGAAAGAAGTGTATTTGATATACATGATGTTGATGTGTACTTTACTAGTACTCCTAGTAGCATGAGGGTATTGGATACCGGTTCGGTTGCTAAGTGATTAGTAACACGAAATGAAAGCTACGACATAAACGGAGACTAGCTAAAGGCGAGGTGACGATACGTGTTGGAAGTGTTTCCAAGGTTGATATGATCAAACGTCGCACACTCCCTCTACCATCGGGATTGGTGTTAAACCTAAATAATTGTTATTTTGTGCTTGCGTTAAGCATGAACATGATTGGATCGTGTTTATTGCAATAGGATTATTCATTTAAGGAGAATAATGGTTACTCTATTTTCTTGAATATTCACCTTCAATGGTTTATTGAATCTCGATCGTAGTGTTACACATGTTCATGATATTGGTGCCAAAAGATACGAGTTAATGATGATAGTACCACTTACTTGTGGCACTGCCGCTTGAGTCATGTAAGTATAAATTGCATGAAGAGGCTTCATGCTGATGGATCTTTGTACTCACCTGATTTCGAATCACTAGTGACATGCAAATCATACCACATGAGCAAGGCCTTGTTTTCATTGAGATGAAATAAGATAGTAACTTGTTGGAAGTGATACATTTTGATGTATGCAGTCCAATGGGTGCTGAGGCACGTAGTGGATATCATTATGTTCTTACTTCACTGACGATTTGAGTAGATACAAGAGTATTTACTTAATGAATCACAAGTCTGAAATGTTGAAAAGTTCAATTCCGTTTCAGAGTGAAGTTCGTCGTAACAAGAGGATAAACTGTCTACGATATGATCATGGAAATGAATATCTGAGTTACGAGTTTTGGTACGCAGTTAAGACAATGTGGAAATTGTTTCGCAGTTCATGCCACCTGGAACATCATAGTGTGATGATGTGTCTGAACGTCATAGCCACGCACTATTTGGTATGGTGCATACTATGATGTCTCTTATCGAATTACCACTATCGTTTATGGGTTATGCATTAGAGACAACCGCACTCACTTTAAATAGGGCACCGCGTATTTCCGTTGAGATGACACAGTATAGACTGAGGTTTAGATAAATCTAAACTGTCGTTTCTTGAAAGTTTGGGGCTTCGACACTTATGTGAAAAAGTTTCAGTCTGATAAGCTCGAACCCAAAGCGGATAAATGCATCTTCATAGGATATCCAAAACAGTTGGGTACATCTCCTATCTCAGATCCGAAAGCAAAGTGTTTGTTTCTAGAAACGGATCCTTTCTCGAGGAAAGGTTTCTCTCAAAAGAATTGAGTGGGAGGGTGGTAGAACTTGATGAGGTTATTGAACCATCACTTCGACCAGTGTGTAGCAGGGCGCAGGAAGTTGTTCCTGTGGCGCCTACACCAATTGAAGTGAAAGCTGATGATGGTGATCATCGAGCATCGGATCAAGTTACTACAAGCCTCGTAGGTTGACAAGGTCGCGTACTACTACAGAGTGGTACGGTAACCCTGTCTTGGAGGTCATGTTGTTGAGCAACAGTGAAACTACGAGTTATGGAGAAAGCAATGGTGGGCCTAGATTCCAACAAATGGCTGGAAGCCATGAAATCCGAGAGAGGATCCATGTATGAAAACAAAGTGTAGACTTTGAAAGAACTACTTGATGGTCATAAGACTATTGAGTAAAGATGGATCTTTAAAAGAAGACAGACGATGATGGTGGTAAGTCACTATTAAGAAAATCTCGACTTGTCGCAAAGATGTTTTCGACAAGATCAAACAGTTGACTATGATGAGACTTTCTCACTCGTAGCGATGCTAAAGGTCTGTTAGAATTATGTTAGTTGTTGATGCATTATTTATGAAATATTGCACGTAGGACGTCAAAACATTGTTTTCTCGACGGTTTCCTTGAGCAAACATTGTATGTGATACAACCAGAAGGTTTTGTCGATCCTAAAGATACTAGCAAGCATGCAAGCTCCAGTGATCCTTCAATGGACTGGTGCAAGCATCTCGGAGTTGGAATATACACTTTGATGAGATGATCAAAGATTTTGGGTTTGTACAAGGTTTATGAGAAACTTGTATTTCCAAAGAAGTGAGTGGGAGCACTATAGAATTTCTGATAAGTATATGTGGTTGACATATTGTGGATCAGAAGTAATGTAGAATTTCTGTAAAACATACAAGGTTGTTTGAAAGGAGTTTTCAAAGGAATACCTGGATTGAGCTACTTGAACGTTGAGCATCAAAGATCTATGGAGATAGATCGAAAGCGCTTAATGGAGGTTTCAACAAGATGCATGCCTTGACAAGTTTTTGAAGGAGTTCAAAATAGATCAGCAAAGAAGGAGTTCTTGGTTGCGTTGTGAGGTGTGAATTTGAGTAAGGCTCAAAACCCGACCCCGGCAGAATAAAGAGAATAGACGAAGGTCGTCTTCTATGCATTAGCCATAGAATCTAAAGTATGCCATGCTGTGTACCGCACCTGATGTGTGCCTTGACTCAAAGTATGTTGAGATGTACAGAGAGTGATCCATGATTGAATCACTAGCAGCGGTCAAAATTTATCCTTAGTAACTAATGGACTAAGGAATTTTTCTCGATTATGGAGGTGGTTAAAGAGTTCGTCGTAAAGGGTTACGTCGATGTAAGCTTTGACACTAATCCGAATAACTATGAGTAGTGAAATGGATTCGTATAGTAGAGTAGATATTTGGAGTATTTCCGAATAGCACATAGTAGCAGCATCTATAAGGTGACATAAAGATTTGTAAAGAACACACGGATCTGAAAATTTAAGAACCGTTGACTAAAACCTCTCTCATGAGCAAGACGTGATCAGACCCCATAACTATATGGGTGTTGGATTCGCTGGAATCACATGGTGATGTGAACTAGATTATTGACTCTAGTGCAAGTGGGAGACTGTTGGAAATATGCCCTAGAGGCAATAATAAATTAGTTATTATTATATTTCTTTGTTCATGATAATCGTTTATTATCCATGCTATAATTGTATTGATTGGAAACACAGTGCATGTGTGGATACATAGACAAAAAACTGTCCCTAGTAAGCCTCTAGTTGACTAGCTCGTTGATCAAAGATGGTCAAGGTTTCCTGACCATATGCAAGTGTTGTCACTTGATAACGGGATCACATCATTAGGAGAATCATGTGATGGACTAGACCCAAACTAATAGACGTAGCATGTTGATCGTGTCATTTTGTTGCTACTGTTTTCTGCGTGTCAAGTATTTGTTCCTATGACCATGAGATCATATAACTCACTGACACCGGAGGAATGCTTTGTGTGTATCAAACGTCGCAACGTAACTGGGTGACTATAAAGATGCTCTACAGGTATCTCCGAAGGTGTTAGTTGAGTTAGTATGGATCGAGACTGGGATTTGTCACTCTGTGTGACGGAGAGGTATCTCGGGGCCCACTCGGTAATACAACATCACACACAAGCCTTGCAAGCAATGTGACTTAGTGTAAGTTGCGGGATCTTGTATTACGGAACGAGTAAAGAGACTTGCCGGTAAACGAGATTGAAATAGGTATGCGGATACTGACGATCGAATCTCGGGCAAGTAACATACCGAAGGACAAAGGGAATGACATACGGGATTATATGAATCCTTGGCACTGAGGTTCAAACGATAAGATCTTCGTAGAATGTGTAGGATCCAATATGGGCATCCAGGTCCCGCTATTGGATATTGACCGAGGAGTCTCTCGGGTCATGTCTACATAGTTCTCGAACCCGCAGGGTCTGCACACTTAAGGTTCGACGTTGTTTTATGCGTATTTGAGTTATATGGTTGGTTACCGAATGTTGTTCGGAGTCCCGGATGAGATCCAAGACGTCACGAGGAGCTCCGGAATGGTCCGGAGGTAAAGATTGATATATAGGAAGTCCTGTTTTGGTCACCGGAAAAGTTTCGGGCTCATCGGTAGTGTACCGGGAGTGCCGGGAGGGGTGCCGGGGACCATCGGGAGGGGTGTCACGCCCCAAGGGGTCTCATGGGCTATGGGAAGAGATAAACCAGCCCCTAGTGGGCTGGAATAAGTTCCCACTAAGGCCCATAAGGTTTGAGAAGGAAAAAACACAAGGTGGAAAGAGTTTCCAAGTGGGAAGGTGGAATCCTACTCCAAGTAGGATTGGAGTAGAACTCCTCCACCTCCAATTTCGGCCAAACCTTGAGGATTTGAGGCTGCCTCTTCCCTCCCCCTCCCTCCTATATATACTGAGGTATTAGGGCTGATTTGAGACAACTTTTGCCACGGCAGTCCGACCACATACCTTCACGGTTTTTCCTCTAGATCGCGTTTCTGCGGAGCTCGGGCGGAGCCCTGCTGAGATTAGATCATCACCAACCTCCGGAGCGCCGTCACGCTGCCGGAGAACTCATCTACCTCTCCGTCTCTCTTGCTGGATCAAGAAGGCCGAGATCATCGTCGAGCTGTACGTGTGCTGAACGCGGAGGTGCCGCCCGTTCGGCACTAGATCGTGGGACGGATCGCGGGACGGTTCGCGGGATTGTTCGCGGGGCGGATCGAGGGACGTGAGGACGTTCCACTACATCAACCGCGTTCACTAACGCTTTTGCTGTACGATCTACAAGGGTACGTAGATCATTCATCCCCTCTCGTAGATGGACATCACCATGATAGGTCTTCGTGCGCGTAGGAAAATTTTGTTTCCCATGCGACGTTCCCCAACACTCAAGCCACCATCTTAGTAACATTTGTCGCTACTCCTTACCACATGATGAAGGGGTGCCGATAGTCCGAGCCTAATACCAAACAGACATCGCATAAAAGCCTAACTTTAAAGCCAGAAACCTGAGCCAAGCCATATACTGGATTTGGGACACAAACCGTTCCGATGCATTCTCATGTGTCGTCGCCACCATCTTCCATCAATCCATCTTCAGAGCAAACTAACACACCGACCTTGCCAAGCTTCTCTGCCATCGACGTCGCCATGACGTCAGCCAACATCCTCCTCTGCGCGAGTCCATCTCCGCAAATCGGATGCCGAATCTCCACAACACCACGTCGCCGAGATCCGTCGCCATGAATGTGTAAGATGAATCACCGCTCCACTAAAGAAGTCGTCCTCTAGTCCCTCGAGCCCGTGTGTGCCTTTAAAAATGGCGCCCCAGGGGAAACGACACCAGAGAGCCGTCGTCATCCTATCTACCGATCAAGGGTTTCCCCCGAAGGTAACAAAAAGTGGTGGGGAGACACAAACCATGACGGTGCCTCCAGGGAGGGGCGCGGTCCCCGCAGGCGACGCCACCGGCTAGGTCGACAGGGTCAACCAAGGGATTTCTCCCGGTCATGCTCGCACCATCAGACCCGCCCGGAAGCAGATCCGGCGACCAGGAGGTCCCCGACGGCTGAATCCGACATGGGAGCAACCAGGAGGCGGAAGAATCCCAGCTTCAGATCCGGCGCGGGGAGCGACCTCTTCTGTCGTCGCTTCGCCGCCCACACGATTGAGGACGACGGCCAGCATCCGCCGCTGCCAGCTTTGGCGCTGCCGCTTCACCACCCGAGGCCACCACCCCGACGCACCCAAGGCCCTCTGCCCAAGCGACGGAGCAACCAAGACCCCGCCGCCGCCATCCTCAACGTCCGCTCGGGCTGGCCCGACGGCTGCTTCCGACAACGGCGAGAGGGGAAGTGGATGGGGAGTGGCGGTGCGGCGGAAAACCTAATCGCCCTCGGATTGCCCGCGAGGAGCAACACGAGGGTGGGGCTGAGACAATCATCTTAGCCCAAATGCTTGTAGTTTTATTTATGCTACCGTGATTATCTTCTTAATTTGCTCATGTATAGTGAAATGTATACATGCAGCTCGGCACCATGATGAGCTCGAGCAAGTCGCCGCTAGGATGGAGCAAGCATGGCAGGACAGACACTTTGACGGAGCAAGCAAGGCAGGGCTTGGCGGCGGCGGGCGTCCCGGCTCCGCCGGTCGACGCACTGGTTGAGTACCCGGCAGATCGAAGGCCGGCCGGCGCGGTGCACAACTGCACAAACGAGTGATTTTGACGGTGTAGCCGGTGTTTGGTAAATAAATGTACAAAAAGAACTCCATAGATGAGATGGCATGCCTCATTTTGTGAAACAGTTTGTGCGTGTCAAGCGCCATGCATGTTACGAGTAGTTACTAGAGAATGTTGTGGCGAAGTCTGCTCATATTCGCTTTATAGAAAAACTTCTCAAATTAGATTGTCGGGGAGACATATCGTAGTAGTAGACTGTGGTCACTAGTAACTACTAGGAGTAATTTATGGGTGCCAACTGACAAGCAAAGTGGTCGTGCCGGAGTGGTTATCGGGCATGACTAGAAATCATGTGGGCTTTGCCCGCGCAGGTTCGAATCCTGCCGACCACGTTTATATTTTTTATTTTTTCGTTGTAATTTGAACCTTGCCTTTTGTTCTTAAAATTTTGAATCTTGCTCGCAGGTTCGAATCCTTCCGACCATGTTGCGTTTTTTTTTTCGTTAGCTGGAGCTTGGGAGAAACAAAGACCTGATGGTAACTTGGGGAAGTGGCGAATTCTCTCAAGTCTGCTATGACCAGTCTGCGGTCTTGGAGCGTAGAAAACTTCGGCCATGTTACGAATTACGAGCAGAGATAGACGTGCTAAAACTGTGTTCAACGGACCGTGTATTCATTCGTGCTAAGATGAATGAGATGGATGAATTACTATATCAGGAGGAAATGCTATAGTTGTAGGGTTTGCCTACGTCTCAGTCGACTGAGATTTGGCAAAGTCTCAGTCGACTGACGTGTCATGCATGTGGCCCTTTCGATGTATGACTTTGTTTCGCTGGATCAGTAATAGTAGAAAGTAATATCGCTAGTTCGTGATTTCTTCATGTTGGGCTGGATGGGTAGTTCCTTTTTATTTCTTGCTATAAGGCCTCATCAAGCCCTTCGCTCATGGGCTAGCACAATCAACTCCTTTTTATTTGGCAGATCAATTTTATAACCTTCACTTTCGATCCATTTTCCTGCTTTCTTTATTTTTTTGATTTCTTCTTACATTTAAAAAATATTTTGTACTGTTAATATAAAATGAAAATTGACAAAAAATATCATGCATGCACCAGTTGCATCCATGTTGTACCCTTTGCTGTTGATGGTAGGTTGCGATATATGTAGTTGCAACTCTAGTGTTGAACATGCAATTTCTCCCCTTCCAGTTGCACTCCGAGTGTACCCTGGGTTGCAACACGTGATATTGCAACTCTAGTGGTGGACATGCATTTGGCTCCCTCACCGTCCAGTTGCAGTCACATTATACCCCTTGTAGTTGAAGGTGAGTTGTGACATGTGCAGTTGCAACTCTAGTGATGGATATGCAACTAGACCCCTCACCCTCGAGTTGCAGTCACGTTGTATCCCTTGCAGTTGCAGGTGGGTTATGACATATGTAGTTGCAACTCTAGTGGTGGACATGCAATTGCAGTCGAGTTGTACCCATTGAGTTGCAAGTGGGGTTGCGACATGTGTGGTTGCAACTCTAGTGGTGGACATGCGACTGGCCGACATCCCTCCTCCTCCAGTTGCAGTCGAGTTGTACCCATTGAGTTGCAAGTGGGGTTGCGACATGTGTGGTTGCAACTCTAGTGGTGGACATGCGACTGGCCGACATCCCTCCTCCTCCAGTTGCTTCCGCGTTTTACCCCTTACGGTTGCAGGCAGGTTGTGATGCGTGCAGTTGCAATTCTAGTGGTGGACATGCAACTGGTCGACATCCCCCTCCAGTTGCACGCGGGTTGCAACGTGTGCAGTTGCAACTCTTGTCGTGAGCACCTAGTCAGCACCCCCTTCAATTGCAATCGCATTGTATCCCTTGCGATTGCAGGCGGGTTGCGACACATGCATTTGCAACTCTTGTCGTGAGCACCTAGTCAGCACCCCCTTCAATTGCAATCACATTGTATCCCTTGCGATTGCAGGCGGGTTGCGACACATGCATTTGCATCTTCGGTGGTGGACATGCAACTAGGCAACATCCATCCCCTCCAGTTCAGTCACGTTGTACCCCTTGCAGTTGCAGGCATATTACGACAGATGCAATTACATCTGTAGTGGTGGACATGCAAATAGACAAGCATGCCTTCCACCTCAAGTTACAGTCGCGTTGTACTCCTTGTAGTTAAAGACAAACTATGACACATGTAATTATATGTTGCTTTATGAACACTCACACAACTCACGTTACTACAATGAAAAGGACCTTGCAAAAAAACATACAGTGAAAGCTAGTGCAATATAAATATATATGTGAATAATAAAAAATAAAAATAAAGAAAAAACAAGGACAAATTATTTAAAAATAGAAAATAGAAAATAGAAAATAAAAGAAGAAACAACATATAACAAAATAAATAAATAAGGAAAACACAAAATACACGAAGAAGAGAGGGAAAAGGGGGAATCAAACATATACAAAAGGACTAGATGAAAAATGAAAAATCAGACAGAAAAAATGGCAGACCAACAAACAAATAAAAAAAAACAGACTTACAATGAAACAGGCTCCAACCAGTGAGCAGCCCACAACGGCAAGCAAGAAAAAAGAAGACAAAACAAAGCAGCCCAAATACGATCTCGTCATACATTGGATGTTCACAAAACACCATCAGTGCATGTCGTAAAGTAGCAAAAGAAAATCTAATAGTAGGCCGGTCGACTGAGACTTCACTAAAACTCAGTCGACTGAGTTTTAGCGCTTTCGATAGTTATAGCATTCACGTATTACGTGGCTAAAACAAGGTGATCGAAATATGAAATACTTCTCTCGTCGAGCTGTTTGACAAGCACGATGTAATTATATTCAGCGACTGCGTCAACATTGTTGGAGAGTGGAAAAAGGAAAACGGAAGATGACATGGTTGAGTTGGGATAAAATGAAATTACCGCTTTCATGACATGGGAGCTTTTAATCAAGCACTCTTGCGAAACAGGCTTGGCGACTCCTTGATTCTCCAGGTAGCTTGTGTGCTCGGTTATCACGCTCGAAATATTATCTCAATGGTAATTTGTTGGATACAGTTTTTTCAGGAAATTCTTCAACTGTATGGAAGGAAATTGGACATGGTTTAAAATTTCTAAAAAAGGAATCATTTGGCAGATTGTATATGGATCTTTGATTCATATTTGGAGGTATCCTTGGATCCCAAGGGGCCATAATCTCCGGCCGGTCACAACCAAATGTAACTGTCGTCTTAGTCGGGTGGCTGATTTCCTTGATGAAAATGATGCTTGGTTGGTGCAGCATTTAAATAACCATTTAGAACGTCTCCGAAATTCTAAAGATTCGCACGCCACCTAGTCAAAGGCAGGACTTTTTTGCCTGACATGAGAAGAATGGCCAATTTACACTGAAAAGTGCTTATCACTTAGCAACGACCATGCATGATGATCAGTTTTTCGGTGGATCTTCTAGTGCTAATCCTGAAGGAAACTGGTCTGTTTGGAATATTATATGGCGTTCAAATGTTCCTCTGCGTATGAAGCGTAAGGCTTGGCGTGCGGCGACGGATGCATTAGAGCATCTCTAGCACACCCCTATAATCGTCGGAATTGTAAAATTCCGACGACTATATGGGTTTAGGTTATTTTTTCTGTTAGAGTAGATACTGCAAACACGGTCAGATCCGTAAAACTTTTATAGTGGACCGTAAACACGACCGCTCGAACGCTATTTCTACGGGTTCGGCAGCTGGATGATGGTCGAAACCCTATCACTCTGCTGCCACGAAGAGCCCCCCACCTCATCACTGGCGCCTCAGATACGCCGCCGCGCGTCTCCATTCCACCGCCTAGACACTCGATTCCACCGTCCTTGATGGCCAACTCGACAGCCGTAGGAACGAAGACCCCGAGGGGGCTCGTTGTGTCAGATCTGATGTTGCCCCATGCAGTGGGGCATGACACCGCCGTCGTCGCTCCTCCGTCGCAAGACATAAGGGTACGACCGCACGCGTGAGCATGACACCGAGATTTGTTAACGAGGTTCATCGATATGGCTACATCCGTGGGGCCTGACTAAGGGCGCTTCTCCCCGTGACATCGTCACAATACCGCATCACAATCGCCCGGGCGCCGGCACACGCCGCCGGCTCCCCTGTGTGCGTTTGCTATGGTTACATCGTGTGTCTACCCTCGCTATACATGAGAGGCCTAGGGGTATAGGCGTCCTTAGAGGACACGACTCCTCCCTTGTCTACACACAGTACGACTCCAAGTCCAATTATAACCTACCTTGTACAATAATATTCGACACAACTCTAACAAACTCCACCTTGGTGAATATTATCCACCACCTTGGATTCATCCATGCGTCGAACCTCCATGTACTTTGGACTTGAGATTATACGATAAGCACCGCTGCTACTCCCACACTCCACGTGACTCCGCCTGCAAGTGTACTCCCTTCTTGTGTACTTCACAGTCAACACTCGGGCAAAATTAAGTTCCGCATTACTCTACTTTGTGCTCTTAACTTTCAGTGTATCCATTCAATACCATCACACACTGACCACTGACTTGCGTGAAAGTGAACAACCCACATATTGGATGCCACATATAAGAGTTATCTGAACTCAACATCCTCACTCTTCCTTGACCGTTTGTCTGAACCTTGAAGGAATTTCACCGTCGTCCTGTGTCACCCCGGAGTCAAATTCGCAGTTGTCTCATCCTTTTCCTGGATGGTCTCTGACATATCCCACAACTATATCACTCTGCCTCCTTCTATGCTTGTCATTCACACTTTGCCATGTGCAATGAACACCAGAGAATATACGGCCATGTACTCTCTCTGCTTTTGATAATTTCAGACTATCCGTCACTTTCTCAGATTCTCCAGTCAACTCCTATCCATCAACTAGCACCAATAGACCCAGTCACCAACTTGAATCTGTTACTCGTCAACACTGCTTCAGTACCCCTGCACACTTTGTATGACCACATGTCTCACCATTCGTGCCTTGGTCTGTCGTTGTGCCCATGCTTATCGCCTGCCTCGTCGCTATCACCGCGCCGATCCTCTGCTGTCCTTGTCGAGTCTCCCAAGGTCACGACCCACACCACTCAACCCCCACTACAGAGAACCACCGATCATCACCGACCGATGCCGAGTATCATGTCTCCATCACACCAGTCGTACCCAGTCCAATCCACGCGTCTCTCGCTATCCCACTGAAATAGGCCACGATTCTCTGAATTATTACACCTTAGCCCCTCCATCAGCTCAGAGTAAAGTCTTCCACCAGACTCCAGCTCCACCTTCAACATGACTCTAGCTGGCCGTGCTACCCTGCGTCCTGTCGACTTCAAGCTCTCATGTGTGCACCGCCTTGAATCAACCCTGCGTCATAGTCTGTCGAAGCTGCACAAGCCCTCCGACATGCACCACGTGTTTCCACGCCCCAAAAGTTGGCCACCATCAGCATCACACTCCTATGTCGTCGTCGCTAAAATCACTGTCGTCTTTTGTTTTGACCGACATCCCCGTCGACCCGTCAGATTGTCCAGTCCGACCCAGCCAAAATTAACCGACTGCAACCATGCTCCACCCTGCGTCGTGCCCTCCGCACATCTCCGTGCATTGCTTGACGTCGTGTGTTTACATGATCCTGCCACGACGTGCTCCAGACTCCTCGTAGCCTTATACACACGTCATCATCCATGCCACGCACCACAGACACTTACGCTGCCATCCTCGTACAGAAACATGTACAAAAGAAATAAAAGCCAAAGTCTGGCATAGCTTTCCCGTGTGCACCTTAGGGTGAAAATCCATGAAAAATCCTCCAAAACTCCACCACCGCGTACTCATCTAGGCCTTAGGTTAATTACCTTTTCCTATCTTTCCTCCAATGGCTAGCTTCAGCTTGTTACGTAGCCTTTTTAATCCAACAAATCTCGAATGCACTAGCAAATTTGCCTTCGGTCTTGCACCACGTCTGCACATGCAGCCCCGCACCAATCACACGCATGCAGCCCCATAGCAATCACACGCATTTTTTTGAGTCTAAACATGCTTTATTTATTACTCAACAAAGTTCATAGGAATACAAGATAAGCTTGGAGGGGTTAATAGACACAAATGGCGCCCAAAGTCCAAGCCGAAAGCATGCTTAGGGAGGCTATGTGCCTCTACATTGGTGGATCTACCTTCAAAGATGAAGGTGTAACTATCAAAATTCTCCCTAGAAACCGCAATCTCCCTTGTGGTGGTGGCGTAGACACCCCCGGTGCAGTTCGTGATGTCGTTTACTACTCCTTGGCAATCACTCGCGACGAGGATACGAGCAAGGTCCAGGTTAGTAGCGAGAGCAAGAGCCCCGCGAAATGCTAACGCCTCCAGGGTCGTCGGATCCGTCACCCCATTAATCTTGATTGCTGAAGCGCCGATGAAAGTGCGTGAAGAGTTTCTGCAAACTGCACTGAAAGAACCGAAATTACCATCTGTGGAAACGGTTCCATCGACTCGAATTTTAGCAGTTCCTTCTGGAGGGGGTATCCATCGTGGCTGCCCTTGTGTTAACAGAGGAGCTCCACTTGAAACCTTCTTCGGACTGCACTCCGCGAGTTCCCGGATATACTTCATAATGAAATTGAAAGTAGATAGTGGATTCTGAAAGATATCATCATGGAGTGCCTCACGTGTCACATACCAAAGTGCCCATAGGGTTACATGTCTTGGATTGTGGATAACCACCTTTTGGCATTCGGTTCCGTAGTGGAGTTCAGAGCTTCCACAAGACCCTCGTCGTGAAGAGCCCATACACATCTCGCGACTCTCAAGTGAAGCAAAGAATGTTGCCAAGAGTCCTCGGCATCACAAAGTCCACAACATTTAGAGGTAGCAATCACATGCATGCACCCAACCTCCAACACCGCACCTCGACCACACCCTTTGTTGGGCTTTGAACTGCTAGCTGCTCCTGGGCTGCACCAGGCTACACGCCTTGCCCTCCCTTTGCGCTGCTCCGTGGAAAACCCTATTTGACGTTCTTTGCATCAAAGAGGCGGACAAACGCGCAGAGGCGCGACCAAGTGGGCCGGTCCATCTCCCTCCGTAGGCAGTTACGATTTTGCTTCTTTTTTTGTCCGTTTTTCTATTTCTTTTTCCTTTTTTTCTTTTCTTTGTTTCTTTTCCTTTTTTTCTATGGTTATTTTTTAAAGTAAGTTCATGTTTGAAAATTGTTCTTGAAATTCAGAAAACGTTCTTGCTTTTATAAAAATGTTCTAAATTGTAAGTAATTGCTATTTTTCAAAATTATTTATAAATTCAAAACATGTTCGCGATTCCAAAAAAAATGTTCAAGACTTTCATAAAAATGTCCGCGAATTTTCAAAAAATGTTATTGTCTCAGTATTCATTGTTTCCTTCACTTTTGTTCCTTTTTTCCTTTTCCTATTTTTTGTTTGACATTTTCTAATTTTTTTAATTCCAAAAACTGTTCTCGTGTTCAAAATTTTGTTCACAATTTATATTTAAATGTTTGTGATTAAAAAAAATCTTCCTGCTTCCAAAATATGTTCATATTTTAAAAAACGTTCATGTTTCAAAAATTGTTCTCGTATTAAAAAAACTACACGATTTTTCAAAAAATGCCCCCTTTTTCATAAATTGATGACAGTTTTCAAAAAATGTTCTTGTTTTCACATTTTTCTAAAAAATGTTCCTTTTTTATGGAAAATGTTTCTCTTTTTTCAATTCACAAATTGAAAACTTGTTCAAATTTTGTTCTTAAGACTCAAATTTGTTCTCAGCTTCAATATTTGTTCTTAATATTTCAGAAAATGTTCGTGCTTTAAAAAATTGTTCGCACTTCCAAATCTGTTTAGGATTTTTCAAAATTGTTCTCGGTTTCAAAATTTCTTCTCAAAATTCAAAAAAGTTCCCACTTTAAAATTTTGTTCGCGCTTCCAAATTTGTTTGCTGTTTTTAAAAATTTTGTTCTCAAGATTCAAAAAATGTCCGTGCTTCCAAATTTGTTCGGGGTTTTCCAAAATTGTTCCTCGTTTCAAATTTTTGTTCTCAAGATTCAAAAAATGTTCGTGGTTCAAAAAATTGTTCACGCTTCCAAATTTGTTCACTATTTTTTAAAATTGTCCTCGATTTCAAAATTTGTTCTTAAAATTCAAAAAATGTTTGTGTTTGAAGAATTTCTTCGTGCTTTAAAATTTGTTCGGGTTTTTTTTGAAAATTGTTCTCCTTTACAAATTTTGTTCTCAAGATTCAAAAAAATTTCGTCCTTTAAATAATTGTTCACACTTTCAAATTTGTTCATGCTTTTTCAAAAACGTTCTCTGTTTTAAAATTTCATCTCAGGATTTAGAAAATGTTCGTTCTTTAAAAAATTGTTCGCGCTTCCAAATTTCGTCATGTTTTTTCAAAAATGTTCTTGATTTCAAAATCTGTTCTCAAAATTCAAAAAATGTTCGTGCTTTAAAATTTCATTCTTTCATATTTGTTTGGGGATTTTCAAAATTATTCTCTTTTCAAAATTTTGTTTTCAGTATTTAAAAGGAAAAAATGAAAACGGGAAGAAAAAGAACCAAAAAATGAAAAAAAAGAAATAAGCAAAAAAGGAAAAAAGAAACAGAAAAAAAGAATAAAAGGAAATTATCCGATTTATGGGTCGGCTCAGTTGGACGCCATGTGCGTGGGAGCGACCCCCTACCGCAGTGAGCGGCAGGTAGGAGTTCCCGTGCTGCGCTGCTCGTGATCCTTTCTGCACGCGTGGGCCTTGGATCGTATGTTACGCGTCGCTGCTGCATGCTGCATCCCGTCGCCTCATATCTTGGAGAGACCTTGCGTAGAACACGCCGCCGTCGTTATACACGCCAGTCGGCCTCCACGCTCGTGACCAATCTTGCCGACAATGACTGCCGCAAACCGATCTGATCTGTCGGTGCCGCTGTAATCCGATTGCTTCTCGAGCAGATATCCCATTGATCTTTTCATCGCCACACGCGACCAGCTCGATTCTTCCGCTCCGAAACTCCTCTAGATCAACAACCACAACCTTTGAACAACCTAGCTCATGATACCAGTTGTTAGAATAATCCGAGGCATATCGTCGATCTTCCGAGGACCAAGCAATCACACGAGCATGACACCGAGATTTGTTAACGAGGTTCACCGATATGACAACATCCCTAGGGCCTGGCTACGAACGCTCCTTCCCGTGACATCATCACAATACCGCACCCGACCGCACGGGCGCCAGCACACGCCGCCGGCTCCCGTACTTACCTGTGCTATTATATGTTGGCATAGGTTACATCGTGTGTCTACCCCTGCTATATATGAGAGGCCTAGGGATACAGGTGTCCTTAAAGGACACGAGTCCTACATTGTCTACACACAGTACGACTCCAAGTCCAACTATAACCTACCTTGTACAATAATATTCGACACAACTCTAATAGATGCATTAGAAGTGGAGATACATGCGCTTATGCAAGAGATGTTACTTACTATGCAACACTCCAATCTTCCGGTATTGTTCAGTCTGATTCCAGTGTGCGTTATCATGTTTGACAGGAGGTGGATTAATTCGTTTGGCCTATGAACATCTTGTAGCTGAAATTAAGGCGTTGACGAGGGATAGAGAATTTATTCCACATAAATTAAATATGGATCAGAATAAAGTTGTCGATCGTTTGATAAATTGTACTCCCTCCGTTCCAAAATATAAGACCTTTTAGGTATTTCACTAGAAGACTACATACGGAGCAAAATGAATGAACCTATACTCTAAAATATGTCTATGTACATCCGTATGTAGTTTATAGTACAATCTTTAAAATGTCTTATATTTAGGAACGGAGGGAGTAGCTGCATAGAGTGTATCACGACTGTATGGATGCATCTAGGACCATCATGTATCAAGGATCTTTTGCTTTTTGACTATAACTCTATCAACTTGGAATAAAACTCTTTTTCGTTGCAAAAGAAAAGAATTTCACTACCAACATTATCTAATTATCTCTAGTCTGTTGGGTGGCAACAATAAATCGTCAACAACAAGAAATCCCTTATGAGAAACAAAAAAAATCAACTCATGTAGCTGCGCATACACAATCCTATACATATTATATTTTTTCTTACATTTTTTCTGTGGATTCCCTCTTTACAACATATCTTAAACTGAACCTATTTTTTTTTCCCATATTGAAGCATTAGAACAAATTGTCCTGTTGCAACCCATGAATATTTAGCACCAATGAGCCGAGCCGAGCCGAGCCGGTTCGCCGAAACATGGCTCGAACCAAACTCGGCGTTCGTCGTGATTGCATAACCATAGGTCGCGTCACTCACACAACACATGTTGTCTGTTATTCCCGTAAAAACAATACACATGCTGTCTGTTTATTATTGTACCCGTTAGACATTTTAATGTTAGAAAAGTTAACTAGATTTTTTTTTAAAAGGAGGCATCGCCCCGGCCTCTGCATCGAGTGATGCATGCATCCCTTAAATAGATAAATGATTCTCCAATAAGTACATCAATGTAGAAAAACAAAATAGAAGATACATAGCGTCATCCGCGCCCAACCGGTTAAGATAATAGACCTAGATGACTAACCACCTATCATATTATTATGCCGTCATCCAAACTGGTTGAAGATACCGTGAGCTACCATCTCCCAGCGGGCACACCCAGTAACCATAGGCTCCATGGCTTCCGCAGAAGTGAGTAATAACCACGTACGGATCAAGGCAGTAGCCCTAAAAATAACCTGCAAAAAAGTAATCGAGTTGCATTTGTTAAATACTAAATCATTCATGCAGTTCCATATAGCCCACAACAATGCACAGGTTCCCACACGAATAAGCCTTGGCCTATGTATATCAGCACCGTGAACCCACGTCCCAAATAACATGTTAATACTGTCAGGAGGCATGATTTTGAATGCAATATGAATCGAACGCCATAGAAGCTTAGCCAAAGGACACTCGAGAAAGAGGTGCTTAATAGTTTCTTTTCCCTGACAAAAGTTGCATCGTTGGTTACCTTTCCAGTTACGTTTAGCTAAATTGTCTTTAGTGAGAATGACTTCTTTGTGGACAAACCACATGAAGATCTTAATTCTAAGCGGCACTTTAATCTTCCAAATGTGCTTAGAAAATGGAATAGGCACCAAATCTATAAGATGAAGATACATAGACTTGACGGTAAAAACTCCGTCTTTGGCCAATTTCCAACGGATAGAATCCGGTGTATCGGAAAGAGTGACATTCATTAACCTCCTAACAAGGTGACGCCATCTTGACCATCTATGGCCAATCAAAGATCGACAAAATTGAATATTTAGAGGCGTCTGGCTCAGTATTGTCGCAATAGACGCTTGTCTACGTTGGACAATATGATATAGTTGCGGACATTGCATAGCTAAGGGCATTTCCCCTAGCCATCTGTCTTCCCAGAATCTAGTTGATTCTCCATTACCAATGATGAATCTAGTCATGTGGAAAAAGGCGTTTTTAGATTGCATCAATCCTTTCCAGAAAGGTGAATCAGAAGACTTAGCTGTCACCTCGGCTAAGGTCTTATTTTACTAGTACTTATTCCTAAGCATTTGTACCCACATGCCTTCGGTTTGCACCGAGATTCTGAAGAGCCATTTACTTAACAAGCATCTGTTTGTAACCTCTAAATTCTCAATCCCTAAACCCCCTTGTTCCTTTGGTCGACAAATGATGTCCCATTTAGTGAGTCTATATTTGGTCTTGCCCTCATGACTCTTCCAGAAAAAGCACGATCAGAAGAAGTCCAACCTTTTTCGTACCCCTACTGGTATCTTAAAAAAGGAAAGAAGGAACATTGGCATACTCGTTAATACCGAATTAACTAGTACTAATCGTCCTCCATAGGATAAAAGCTTGCCTTTCCAGCAACTCAGCTTTTTTTTTTTCAAATCGCTCCTCTATGCATTTCCACTCCTTATTTGTTAGCCTCCGGTAGTGAATAGGAATACCTAAATAAGTAAAAGGTAAGTTCCCACTCTCGCAACCAAACAACTGGTTGTAGGAGTGTTGTTCAGCTTTGGCCTTCCCAAAGCAGAATAGTTCACTTTTGTTAAAGTTAATTTTCAACCCAGACAACTGCTCAAATAAGCATAGGATAAGTCTCATATTCCTGGCTTTGTCAATATCGTTCTCCATGAACAGAATCTATCGTCCGCATACTGTAGGATTGAGACACCCCCATCCACTAAATGAGGTACTAGTCCCCCTACTAGATTTTTGTCACTGGCCCTGGTGATCATTAAAGCCAACATATCTGCAACAATGTTGAAAAGAATCGGTGACATAGGATCTCCTTGCCTAAGACCCTTCAAAGTCTGAAAGAAGTGACCCACTTCATCATTGACTTTGATACAAACATACCTATTTTAATGAAACAGTCCACATGCTTACGCCAAAGCTGGTCAAACCCCTTCATGCACAAAGTTTGCTGTAGGAAAGACCACTTGACTTTATCATATGCTTTTTCAAAATTGACCTTAAAGATCACACCATCCAATTTAAAGTGAATCTCATGCAAGGTTTCATGCAGAACCACCACCCCTTCTAGGATGCTGCGTCCCGACATAAAAGCTGTCTGCGAAGATTGCACCATCGAATGAGCGTCCTTTGTCAGCCTATTCGTTCTCACCTTTGTGAAAATCTTGAAGCTAACATTAAGCACGCAGATAGGACGAAACTGTTCAATACGAACCGCCCCTTGTTTCTTTGGTAACAACGTAATAGTACCAAAGTTCAAATGAAAGAGCTTGAGGCGCCCGCAAAATAAATCATGAAACATTGGCATAAGATCACCCTTGATTATATGCCAACACTTCCTGTAGAATTTCGCTCGGAATCCACCCGACCAGGAGCTTTGTTATTTTTCATTTGTCCAATAGCTTCAAGCACCTCTTTCTCCGTAAAAGGAGCAGATAATACCTCATTATTGGCGTCTCTGATTTGAGGGATATCCGCAACGTTTTGCTCGTCCATACTAATAAAACTTTGGTCTGAGGCTCCAAATAGTTGTTTATAGTATGATGAAATGTACAATTTTAGGTCCTCGTGACCTACAATAGTACCCTCATCCTGCTCGAGCTGCAAAATCCTTTTTTTCATATGCTTGCCATTTGCAATCAAATGGAAGAATTTCGTATTATCGTCCCCATGGACAATGGCCCGCACTTTGGCTCCAAGTGCCCATTTCATTTCCTCCTCTCTTAGGAGAACACGCACTCTCTGTTCAGCTTGATGTTTGGTAGATCTTTCATCAGCATCTAACAAACAAGTCTCTGCTTTACGATCAAGATCATCAATAAACTTAAGAAGCCTATCTTGCTCCTCCTTATAAATCCCAAATTCATTTTAGCCCAACCCCGTAGAAATTGTCTAAGATGTCTTATCTTATTTTGCCATCTATCAGCATTAGACTTCCCACCACACTCAGTATTCCATTCCCTAGCAATCATATCCATGAAACCATCTCTCAGAAACCAACTGGATTCAAAAGAGAAACAATTATTTCCCCCCATATGATGTGCGTCCCCGGAATCAAGCAGAAGTGGAGTATGGTCAGAAATTGCTCTCTGTAATGCACAAAGAGTCACTAGCGGAAACTTCTGTTCCCATTCGATGCTCGTGAGGACCCGGTCAAGCTTTTGGAAAGTCTGATTTTGTAAAGAATTAGCCCAAGTAAACTTCCTCCCTGAAAGTTCAATTTCTCTAAGGTCCAGGCTTTCAATGATTGTATTGAACATAAATGGCCATGTGCCATCATAATTATCATTACTTTTTTCATCAGACCGCCGAATAATATTAAAGTCACCCCCACTAATAGCGGTAACTTTTCGTCACATATCCGGACTAGATCAGCTAGAAATTCAGGTTTAAACTCTGGCTGTGCTGCACCATACACCGCAACCAGAGCCCATACTAGTCTAACCGATCCCGATAACGGGTAAATATCCGGTTTCAGGGCCTCTTTATTTAAAAAGTCATAGAATATTTTTAGTCCCAACTAAAAAGTCCCTAGTCCATACCTGTTTGATTTCAGGGAGAGGTTATTAAATGACATGTTAAAAGACCATGTTATCCTTATTAATGGACTAGAGATTATTAAATGACATGCTAAAATCAGGGGCACTGTTGGAAAAAGTTCCAAAAAATCCCAAAAAGACTCTTCCTTAGAGACTTCTTTCTGTAATCATAAATGTCTACTTTTAGTCCCTAAAAGTCACCATGTTTGGTTTAAATGGGACTAAAAGAGACTTTTTTAGTCCCTACACAAAACAGTCTGTGTAAACAAACACCCCTCACTCCTTTAACCTGCACCTGGTCTATCCTCAATCAACATTAGTGGTGTAAAAATATCATGATCCGTCTCCATACCTGTATGTTTACTTCACCGCTCCATGGCCGACTAAAAAAATCCACTTTGTCTTCTGTTCCTCTTCAACTTCTATGCCTTTTTTCCTCCCCAATCCCCACAGCCGCCCCTGCCTTCCAATGGACAAACCACATGGCCAACAAGCCGCATCACCGATCCACGATGCAGATCCACGCTGCCACACCCGCCAGAAGCCTTCTAGTAGAGCCTCCTCGAGCCATCGCCGCCCCACCGATGCGCCCCCTGCCCGTCGCATCTTTGACACCCCCTTTCCCCTGCAACCGTAGGGCTATGTTCTGTCGTTGTTGTTTCCTACCCCATGAGGAATCAACCCCGACAGGGATTGGGTGGATCCTCTCATGTCACCCACCCCCCGCCAACACCCTCCTCACAAATCCCTTCATATGAGATTCAACTCAGTTACTCCCTCACGAGATCTTCTCCCTCCTATCAGCCATGAAACCTAGAGACACAGCGTAACCGTTTTTGTGGGGGGGGGGAGAGCATAACCGTTTGGCGAGAGATAAAGAGACGAGGTTTCTTTCCGCGGGGTGAGACGCGTGGGTCATATCCCGGTGGTTTCCACGCGATTTGGAAGGGATTTGGGAGGGGCGCGATCCATGTCGGGTCTAATCGAAGGTTGTTATAACCCAGACCAAGATCTGACCCCAGCGGGGATGAAACCCACGGTGACCCACGGGGTTTGCACCCGATCCCGACGCGGGCGGGGCTAACCGAAGATAGACTAGAGGAAATACCTAGCGTCTCGCAGCGATCGTGGGGGGCGTGGGTAGCGGAGATAAAGGACCGCGAGACCCACATGAAAAAGTGGCTCGGGTACTTTGAGACGGCGGAGCTCGCGACGCTCGAATTCGACTCGTGTTAAGTATGATTCCACTACGCGAAGGCGCGCCTCAATTTCCGTGGCTGAGGACGCCTGTCCACCTTTTCCAACCGCTGCCCGGAGTGGTGAACGCGATCATGACTCGAGAGAATGAGAAGGCGAGAGAGCGCCTCCAGGCGAAGGTCACTAACGTGTGACGAGAAGTACATGGCAAACCTCTGCCGCCATTACCCCGAGCTTGTGGAGGCATAGAGGGAGATCTTTGCAAAGCGCGCGGTCGACGGGAAGGTCATCGACATCTTCAACAACGAGGAGCAAGAGAAGGATTCGACGTTGAAGAGTTGCGGCACATCTTCTCTGACTCCCGCGACGACGGCTTTTTTTCGGGCCCAATGGAAGGTAGGATGACAAAACAAGATTTGTTTGACCTTGCCAAGGGTTATGATGATGATGTAAAGAGTAGTTCTAGTTTTAAATTCAAGTATAAGTCCGGGTCTAGTTCTAGTTTTAAGTTCAAATTTAAGGGGATAGGTCACGATGGGCCGACGTGTGGGGCAGCACAGAGCCGGCGAGATGATCATTTTCTTTGATTTCGTTAGATGGAAAGTATTCATTTTTCTTGGTAATATGTGTCTCATTCATATCATAAAGATCAAAGTACAAGTCATGTAAAGACCGATATGATAAAACTAAAAAGATAGAAGAACAACTTTGAGTTTGACACCAACGCCCATCACCTGCCTCCGGCACCACCAAGGTAGCCACCAAATAAAAGAATGATGAATCACCTTTAGACCCGAGCTCGACGCGGCTCCATCGTTGATATGCAGCTTTGCGGACCTCCAAGGTAGCTCGCCAAAACCAAAGCCCTTGTCATTGAACAAATCAGATCGGGGCAACACTGATGGGGATATTACCCCTGGGTATACCAAGAGCAGAGATTATCCGTCTCCAAGACATTGGGGGCTGCTTGCGCCCTAGGCCGGCTGGCGGTAGCCGTCCCGTTTGGCCAAACGCGCGCGTGGCCGGCTCGCGATAGCCGGCCCGCCTGGCCAACGCACACAGGCCGACTGGCGGGATTCAGCCTATCGGTTGGCATGTCGCCAGCCGGACGAGCGTCTGCCGTCCCATCCGGCCGTACTCCCGTATGAAGACAAGACAAGACGAATGATGCACAGACTGTCACGGAAGCATGGCCGCGACGCGATGATGAAAGGGCCAACGAGGTTACACGGCCCCCATCACCGCCGACACTGACCGGGCAAGACAGCCCTGTAGCCACGTTCCCCACTTGCCTGCGCTCTAACGATTCGGCGCGTCAGCCGCTGATGCACACGACCGGTGGGCCCCTGATACGTCTCCAACGTATCTATAATTTTGTATGGTTCCATGCTATTATCTTGTCAAACTTTGGATGTTTTGTATGCATTTTATATCTTTTTTGGGACTAACTTATTAACTCAGTGCCAAGTGGTAGTTCCTGTTTTTTCTGTGTTTTTGACCTTTTTCAGAGGAGAATATCAAACAGAGTCCAAACAGAAAAAAAAATCTTCGGAATGATTTTTTCCGAAACAGAAGATACGCAGGGAACTTGAGAACCAAGGCAAAGGGTGCACGGGGAGGCCACAAGCCCCCTAGCCGCGGCCGGGGGGGGGGGGGGCTAGCAGGCTTGTGGCCCCCCGTGGCTCCTTTGCCCTACTTCTTCCGCCTATAAATCCCCGAAAAATCTGAAACCACGAGAGAGAGCCACGAAAATACTTTTCCGCCGCCGCAAGCTTCTGTCTCCGCAAGATCCCATCTGGGCACATTCTGGTGCCCTGCCGAAGGGGGATTCGGACACGGAGGGCTTCTTCATCAATACCATTGGATCTCCGATGATGCGTGAGTAGTTCACCACAGACCTTCAGGTCCATAGCTAGTAGCTAGATGGCTTCTACTCTCTCTTGGATCTTCAATACAAAGTTCTCCATGATCTTCATGGAGATCTATCCGATGTAATCCTCTTTTGCGGTGTGTTTGTTGAGATCCGATGAATTATGGATTTATGATCAGATTATCTATGAATCTTATTTGAGTTTCTTCTGATCTCTTATATGCATGATTTCATATCCTTGTAATTCTCTTCGAGTTGTGGGTTTTGTTTGGCCAACTTGATCTACAGTTCTTGCAATAGGAGAAGTGCTTAGTTTTGGGTTCATACCGTGCGGTGTCCTCAGCCACTGACAGAAGGGGTAGCGAGGCATGCATCATGTTTTTGCCATCAAGGGTAAAAATATGGGGTTTATATCTATTGCATGAATTTATCCCTCTAAATCATGCCATCTTGCTTAAGGCGTTACTCTGTTTGTTATGAACTCAATACACTAGATGCATGCTGGATAGGGGTCGATGTGTGGAGTAATAGTAGTAGATGCAGAAAGTATCTGTCTACTTGTCTCGGACGTGATGCCTATATGTCTAATCATTGCCTTAGATATCGTCATGACTCTGCGCGGTTCTATCAATTGCTCGACAGTAATTCGTTCACCCACCGTAATATTTTCTATCATGAGAGAAGCCTCTAGTGAACACTATGGCCCCCAGGTCTACTTCACATCATATTTTCAGCCCTACACTTTTACTTTATCGCACTTTCCGCCTTCAGGTCTCACATTGCAATCAATCGTGAAGGGATTTACAACCCCTTTGTAGCGTTGGGTGCAAGTTTGCTGTTTTTGCGCATGTACTTTGGAGACTTGCCTTGATACTCCTACTGGATTGATACCTTGGTTCTCAAACTGAGGGAAATACTTACTGCTACTGTGCTGCATCCAGGGGCGGAGCCAGGATTTGAATATGGGGGGGGGGGGGCAAGTCAAGAAAACAAAAAATATCCAATACAAAATTATTCATATATAGAACAACTCGTTCTGCTTCGATGACTTAAAAACATTATTGCATTTGTATTAGCTTAAAATGGCCTTTACGTTTGCGAGTAAGATCAAAAATATCAATAATTTTGTCGGAAGAAATCTTGTCTGCTAATTCCTTTTCTATGTAAATTATCATGCAATGGTGAAGTAAATCGTCTCCCATTGTACTTCGAAGTCGTGTCTTGATAATTTTCATAGTTGAAAAAGCCCGCTCTGCGGTTGCCGTTGAGACCGGGAGAGTGTTAACTAGCCGTAGTAACCTGTCAACCATTGGATATGAAGAAGCTTTACCTATTTTAACTAGTCCTTTTGCTAAACCAGCAATTGATGGCTAGGTAATCAGTTCTGGATGATTACACACATCTAGCTGAAAATGAGGCAGCTGACTTTCCAATTGAGCTATTTGTTGACTTGAGAAATCTGCGGGATTTTTTTTTGCAAGAGTGCTTATCTTTGGGATATCAAAAGATTCATGCCTTGGGTTCAGTGATGAACAAAGAGTAAGGAGCTCTGTTGCTTGGGTACTGAATCGATCATTCAAATCACTCAGTTGTTGATCAATTGCAACACTAAAAACATCTACTTTGTAGTGATGGAGCGTTGTTGTGTTGTCATGCTTGTTTCGAGATTTGGTGACATCAACATACCTATGAATTGCATAACAAAGTCAACTCAATTTTCAAGATAAGAAATAAGCATGATATAACTTAATATAAGTTAAGTAATTTTAGAATTTAGAGTGTAAAGAAACATACTTGCGGTCCAAATCTAGGATATCAATCTCATGCTCCACACAGAGAGATTTGACCTCCTCTAAAAGTGATTCCCAACCATGTTCCCTTAGCTTACCAAGTAGGATCTTTGTGTTAGAAACAGAATCCAAGGCATTCAAAATATCCAAAGATTTGTGTTGGAGTTTCTCGCACAATACATCAGTGATCTTCATAATCTTTTCCATCAGGTGTAGAACGAACACAAAATTAAATGATATGATCATTTTAAGGGAACCAACAGCATCTCCACGAGAAAATTTTGAGACAAAACGATCACTTGCTATAGCTCTTAAGACTTCAACCGTAGCAGCAAACATCTTTTTAAAGCTCTGTATGGACTTATAGTGTGAGCTCCATCTTGTATCTCCGGGTCTTTATAAGGTGCCTATTTGGTTTTGCCCTATGCCTGTATCAAGCTCTCCTAACTCAACTAGACGAGCAATTTCTGCCGCTTGATTCGCTAGTAACTCATCATTGCGCTTTGTAGAAGAACTAACAACATTATTACAAAATTTGCATTTTGAAAGAAGTTATGCACCTCATGTACCTCCCTTGATGCAGCAACAGAGCCAACTGTAACTGATGAGCCATACAATGAATATAATAGGCATATGGACACTCACGGAGAATTAGAGCCTTCAATCCATTCCATTCCCCTCTCATATTGCTCGCACCATCATAGCCTTGTCCCCTGATATCTTGTACATTCAAGTCATTATCTGCCAGTACACCACAAATTGCATTTTTCAGAGTTAAGGCAGCAGTGTCATTAACATGAACTAGATCAAGAAATCGCTCAGTTATTTCTGCTTCTTTGTTCGCAAACCGAATAACAATTGCCATTTGTTCCTTTTTTGATTCATCTCGAGCTTCATCAACCATTATACAGAACTTGCCATTACCAATTTCTTCTTTAATTGACTTTTGCACTTGCCGAGCAAGTATGCCAGCAATCTCTTTCTGAACTTCTCCAAAGGTATACTTTGCATTTCCAGGAGCATTTTCCAAAACAACCGCTGCCACGTCTTTATTGTACGAAGCAAGAATCTTGACCATTTCAAGAAAATTTCCTCGGTTCTTAGAACCCACAGATTCATCATGGCCTCTAAAAGGACAAGCTTAGAATATCAACCACCTAATGAAGTAATGAACATTGAGCAATTGTTAGACATTGATGCACTAACTCATGTCAAATTATAGTTGATGTAAAAAAATGCTTACTTCATGGCATTAATGGTAGTCTTAAGCCTCAATCTTGCATCTGCAATGACTTTCTCATTTTGCTTTTCTAACACCTTATCAATATGAGCCATACTGGTCTTGAGATCTTCATAGCAACGAACTGAATAATTATGAGCAGAGTCAGGTCCCTTTCCAACATGAGTTAAAAGCACATGCTTTCCCATCATTAACTTTTTCCCAATTTCTGAAACCCTTGACTGTGAATGTATCATATCCACATTTTCCAACTGGTTTTTTTGAGAAGAGAAAGCACGACAAACAATATGCACTATCAGTGTGAGTTGAATACTCAAGCCAAAAGAAATTTGTGAACCAATCAATCTGAAATCGGCGACGGTGTTTAGACTTATCATCGAATGGGTATTCTTTCAACTCCGGTTGATATGACCCCTCAGAAATATAAAAATGACGAGCTTCCTCTTGCTTGTCCGGTGGTAGTTCCCAAATTTGACAACGTTTACCAGGATCTCTCTGATAAGGTGTGGTTACAATTTCAGCTTGCTGTGCAACATTTTCCATCTCCGGCATATCTTGATCAGAAGTGCCAACTGGATTAGTAATTGTAGCTTGCACATCACTTTCAATAGGCTGAGAACTTGATCCAACTGGCTTAAAAAAAGAATTAATCTTTGCATTGTTTGTTTGTGTTTTCCTCTTCATAGCTGTTAAATAGAAAACTTAAATTAGCATGAATTATTGGGGAATGGGGATCAAACAGGCACTGATCAAACACATAATCGCCGAAACAAACCTGTATCCGTCGCCCATCGGCCGTTGCAGCGTAAGCTCTGAAGACTTGAACTCCTGTCGCCTTGTATAGATCGAACGGGAGGACGCATCTACGTACACAAAAAAACCTGTATAGATCGAACGGGAGGAAGTAGGAAGTCTCAAGTCTGAAATGATGCCTCTTGACTGCTAAACATATGAGACGGCAAGGCGTATATATCCTCACCTCACGGAACCCTTGTAGAACACAGGGGATAAATTAACAGCAATCTCACACCGTCAGACGCCCTGGAATCGAGTGCTGTCGCCAGGGATAATTTTGATCCTTTTGATAATTTTATCCTGCAGATTTAATCTCAGACGCCTTGATTTCTACAAACAACAGACTGAAACGATGCGCCTTTTGATAATCTGTAGTCTGTCGCCACTCGCCAGGGTTTAATCTCAAGCTAGCAGCACCGTTGTCGCCGCTGTAGTCTGTAGATCGATCCCTGGAATGATCTGAACAAGCAAAACATAACCGCTAATTACGGCTTGGCTTGTGGGAAAGGAAAACGATCGGCTGGGGCGCTGGACTGATTAATAGAGACATAGAGTAGTGCTACAGGCCTGCCCAGCAGCCCTAGTCGGAGCTAGAGTAGCAGAGACCTGCACACACACGATGGATGGAGTTGATTGATTAGGCCCAGGACTGATTAGGCCACCAACCTGCTAACGTCCGAGGCTGAAATTGATTAAGCTTATATAGATGGGCCTTTTCTCAATCTCACGTGTAATACTACTACTTGTCAACAAGGGGGGGCAAGTAAGCTAGTTACATGGTATATATAGGATGTTGGCTGAAACGTTGGGGGGGGGAGGCCCCTGCTCGCCCTGGCTCCGCCACTGGCTGCATCACCCTTTCCTCTTCAAGGGAAAAACCAACGCAAGCTCAAGAGGTAGCAAGAAGAATTTCTGGCGCTGTTGCCGGGGAGGATCAAGTCAAGAATAGTCTCCCGTCAACGTGCCAATTTCTGGCGACGTTGCCGGGGAGCATCAAGTCAAGAATAGTCTTCCTCCAACGTGTCAATTTCTGGCACCGGGGATTATTCTAAGTGAAGCTTATCCAAGTAACTGTCGCAAACTCATCTCTTGCATTTACGTTTTTGCCTCTCGTTTTCCTCTCCCCCGCTTCTGAAAAACAAAAATTTACAAAAATATTTGCCTTTTTCGTTCGCCCTTTTCTTTCGCTTGCCTTTGCTTTGCTTGTGTGCTATATGCCTTCAATATGCTTGCATCTTCGGTTAATGAAAATCTATTGATATGGATCCTCATCCACTTGCTAATATCTTTAAGAGATCCTATGTTGAACCAATTGCTAGTGAGTTGAGTGCACTTGACTATATTTATGGAGTTTTGCTTGAGATGCGTGAATCTGAAAATTGTGATGAAGAAATTTGTGAAGTGATTTACGAGGGCTCCTTGAACGAAAAGCATGATTGCAATGGTGTCACTATGAATTCTATTAGTGTCAATCATGCTAAAAATATGCAAAACCCTAAGCTTGGGGATGCTAGTTTTGCTATGTCCTCTACTTGTTGCAATGATCATGAATGGGGTGATGATTTTTCTTATGATCTTGAAAATTTGTTTAAACCTCATGATATATATGATATTTGCAATATTATTGGAAGTGGGTTTGGAGAAGTCATGACTTTAGTTGATGATAGTCCCACTATTTTTGAAGAGCGTCAACTTTGCATGCATGTGGATCATGAAAAGAATATCCTATGGAATATTCATATTGTTGAATTTGAATATGATCCCACATGTAATTATCATGAGAGAGGAAAATATTGTGGTAGAACCTTTCATGTTACTAAACCACCTCTCGTTGTGTTGAGATTGCTATTGTCTCTTTCTTCTTCCTTGCATATGGTAGTTATTGCTTGTCTTGATAATTTGTTTTCCTATAAAATGCCTATGCATAGGAAGTATGTTAGACTTAGATATGTTTGTCACATGTTTCAGGATGCTCTCTTCGTGTCCGATTGATATCCTTTATGTGAGCATCATTGAATTATCAATGTCTAGCTAAGGGCGTTAAACAATAGCGCTTGTTGGGAGGCAACCCAATGAATTTATCTTTGCTTTTTGCTTTCTGTTTTGTTGTGTCCACACCATCATAATTCTGTTATGATTGTTTTTTTTGTGTTTATTTTTGTGTCTGTGCCAAGTAAAAATTTTATGATTAGTTTGGGTGATAGTTGTTTGATCATGCTGAAAAAGACAGAAACTTTATGCTCACGAAATTATTTTTAATTTTTATCCATAAAGAGCTTTTGAGTTGATTCTTTTTGTTGCTGGTTGATATTCCAATTGCCCAAATTATCATAATTGTTCAGAATTTTTGAGATACCAGAAGTATACGAAGTATACAGATTGCTACAGACTGGTCTGTTTTTGACAGATTCCGTTTTTGTTGTGTTGATTGCTTATTTTGATGAAACTATGGATAGTATCGGGGGGTACTAGCCATGGAAAAGTGAGAATACAGTAATATAACACCAATATAAATAGAAATCAAGTTTGCTACAATACCTAAAGAGGTGGTAGTTTGTTTTCTTGTGCTAATGATATCACGAGTTTGTGTTTAAGTTTTGTCTTGTGAAGTTTTTAAGTTTTGGGTGATGTTCTCATGAACAATGGGATGAAGAGTGGAAAGAGCTCAAGCTTGGGGATACCCAAGGCATCCCAAGCCAAATTCAAGTACACCAAAAAGCCTAAGCTTGGGTATGCCCCGGGAAGGCATCCCCTCTTTCGTCTTCAATCCATCGGTAACATTACTTGGAGCTATATTTTTATTCACCACATGATATGTGTTTTGCTTGGAGCGTCGTGTATTATAGGAGTCTTTTCTTTTTGTTGTGTCACAATCATCCTTGCTGCACACCTTTTGATAGAGACATACACTCATCGTCAATTTGCTAGAATACTCATTGAGCTTCGCTTATATCTTTTGAGTTAGGCAATTTAGCTCGCATGTGCTTCACTTATATCTTTTGAGCTAGATAACTTTGCTCTAAGTGCTTCACTTAGATCTTTTTAGAGCACGGTGATACGTCCATTTTGCATCATGTTTTCATGTTGATATTTATCGCTTCTTGGGCTGTTATTTCACTTCACGGTACAATTCTTATGCCTTTTCTCTCTTGTTTTGCAAGGTTTACATGAAGAGGGAGAATGCCGACAGCTGGAATTCTGGCCTGAAAGTGGAGCAAGTTTGAGATACCTATTCTGCGCAACTCCAAACGCCGTAAAAATCAACGAGGATTTTTTTTCTGGATTTATAAAAAATATTGGGCCGAAGAAGCGCGAGAGGGGCGCCAGGGGTTGGCCACAAGCCTGCACGGCGCGGCCACCCCCCAGGCCGCGCCATGAGGGCTTGTGGGCAACCTACTAGCCCACTTGCCCCCTCTTCTTCTATATGAAGGGTTTCGTCTGGAAAAAAAATCAGGGAGGAGCTTTTTCGTGGATTCGCCGCCGCCACGAGGCAGAACTTGAGCAGAACCAATCTAGAGCTCCGGCACGACGATCCTGCCGGGGAAACTTCCCTCCCGGAGGGGGAAATCGTCGCCATCGTCATCACCAACACTCCTCTCATCGGAGGGGACTCGTCACCATCAACATCTTCATCAGCACCATCTCATCTCCAAACCCTAGTTCATCACTTGTAACCAATCTCCGTCTCACGACTCCGATTGGTACTTGTAAGGTTGCTAGTAGTGTTGAATACTCTTTGTAGTTGATGCTAGTTGGATTACTTGGTGGAAGAGTTTATGTTCAGATCCTTGATGCTACTCATTACCCCTTTGGTCATGAATATGATTATGCTTTGTGAGTAGTTACTTTTGTTCCTGAGGACATGGGATAAGTCATGCTAATAGTAGTCATGTGAATTTGGTATTCGTTCGGTAATTTGATATGTTGTATGTTGTTTTCCTCTAGTGGTGTTATGTGAACGTCGAGTACATAACACTTCACCATTATTTGGGCCTAGAGGAAGTCATTGGGAAGTAGTAAGTAGATGGTGGGTTGCTAGAGTGACAGAAGCTTAAACCCTAGTTTATGCGTTACTTCGTAAGGGGCTGATTTGGATCCACTAGTTTAATGCTATGGTTAGACTTTGTCTTAATACTTCTTTCATAGTTGCGGATGCTTGCGAGAGGGGTTAATCATAAGTGGGATGCTTGTCCAAGTAAGGGCAGTACCCAAGCGCCGATCCACCCACATATCAAACTATCAAAGTAACGAACGCGAATCATATGAACATGATGAAAACTAGCATGACAGAAATTCCCGTGTGTCCTCGGGAGCGTTTTTCCTCCTATCAGACTTTGTCCAGGCTTGTCCCTTGCTACAAAAGGGATTGGGCGACTTTGCTGCACCGTTGCTACTTTTGTTACTTGTTGCTTTCTACGAATCATCTCACCACACAATCACTTGTTACCGATAATTTCAGTGCCTGCAGATTTTTCCTTGCTGAAAACCACTTGTCAGATCCTTCTGCTCCTCATTGGGTTCGACACTCTTACTTATCGAAAGGACTATGATTGATCCCCTATACTTGTGGGTCATCAAGACTCTTTTCTGGTGCCGTTGCCGGGGAGTGAAGCGCCTTTGGTAAGTGGAACTTGGTAAGGAAACATTCATATAGTGTGCTGAAATTTATTGTCACTTGTCACTATGGATACTAATCCTTTGAGGGGTTTGTTCGGGGTATCTTCACCTCGAACGGAAGAACAAAGAGTTGCTCCTCAACCTGCTGCACCTACTGAAAATATTTGCTTTGAATTTCCTTCGGGTATGCTTGAGAAACTGCTGGCTAATCCTTTTATAAGAGATGGAACATCACATCCAGACTTGCATCTGATCTATGTAGATGAAGTTTGTGGTTTATTTAAGCTTGCAGGTGTGCCTGAGGATGAGGTCAAGAAGAAGGTCTTTCCTTTATCTTTGAAGGATAAGGCGTTGACACGGTATAGGCTATGTGATGATACTGGATCATGGGACTACAATCGGTTGAAATTGGAATTTCATCAAAAGTTTTATCCTATGCATTTAGTACATCGTGATCGGAATTATATTTATAATTTTTGGCCTCGTGACAGAGAAAGCATCGCTCAAGCTTGGGGGATGCTGAAATCAATGCTATATTCATGCCCCAATCATGAGCTCTCGAGGGAAATTATCATTGAGAACTTCTATGCTCGACTTTCTCATGATGATC
The DNA here is from genome assembly GCF_904849725.1 of Hordeum vulgare subsp. vulgare. Taxonomy (NCBI): domain Eukaryota; kingdom Viridiplantae; phylum Streptophyta; class Magnoliopsida; order Poales; family Poaceae; genus Hordeum; species Hordeum vulgare. Next base: position 106,841,115 of record NC_058522.1, on the reverse strand, counting down.
GCACCATGCTTGGCACTTCTTGTACCGGTTCTTTTATGAAGAGAGATATTGACTTCAAGTGGACTTTATTGGAGAGAATTAAACGCAACTCTAAAGATTGGGAGCTTGAAGAAGGTAAGCAGTCAGGTATGAATTTCACGTTTGATTGCGTTAAATCCTTTGTTGAGACAAATACCTTTAGTGATTTTAGCGCTAAGTATGGACTTGACTCTGAGATAGTAGCTTCATTGTGTGAATCCTTTGCTGCTCATACTGATCTCCCCAAAGAGAAGTGGTTTAAATATCATCCTCCTTTAGAAGTCAATGTAGTTAAACCCAATCCAGTTGAAGAGAGAGTCATTGCCTACAATGATCCTGTTGTTCCCAGTGCTTACATTGAGAAACCGCCTTTCCCTGTTAGGATAAAGGATCATTCTAAAGCTTCAACTGTGATACGTAGAGGCTATATTAGAACACCTACACCCTCTGAGCAAATTAGAGTTGAACCTAGCATTGCTATTATCAAAGATCTTCTGTCCGACGATGTTGAGGGACATAATATTCACTTCTGTGAAGATGCTGCTAGAATTGCTAAACCTCACGTTAGAGACAAACATAGGCCTGTTGTTGGCATGCCTGTGGTTTCTGTTAAGATAGGAGATCATTGTTATCATGGTTTATGTGACGTGGGTGTTAGTGTTAGTGCAATACCTCAATCCTTATACGATGAAATCAAAGGTGAGATTGCACTTGTTGAGATAGAGCCTATTGATGTCACTATTCAGCTTGCCAATAGAGATACTATCTGCCCTATGGGAATTGTTAGGGATGTAGAAGTCTTGTGTGGTAAAACGAAGTATCCTGCTGATTTCCTCGTTCTTGCTACCGCCCAATATAGCTTTTGTCCCATCATATTTGACAGACCTTTTCTCAATACCGTCAATGCTCATGTTGACAGTGAGAAGCAAACTGTCACTGTTGGTTTTGAAGGTGTGCCACATGAGTTCAATTTCTCCAAGTTCGGTAGACAACCTCATGAAAAGGAGTTGCCTAGTAAGGATGAAACTATTTCCTTAGCTTCTATTGACGTGCCTCCTACTGATCCCTTAGATCAATACTTGCTTGAGCATGAAAATGACATGCATATGGATGAAAGGGATGAGATAGATAGAGTTGTCTTAGAACAATATCCTATCCTAAGAATAATCTGCGTGTTGAACTGCTTGGGGATCCACCCCCACCAAAGGGTGATCCTGTGTTCGAGCTTAAACAGTTGCCTGATACTCTTAAGTATGCTTATCTTGATGAAAAAGAGATATATCATGTTATTATTAGTGTTAGCCTCTCAGAGCACGAAGAAAATAAGCTGCTAAAAACTCTGAGAAAGCACTGTGCTGCTATTGGATATACTCTTGATAATCTTAAGGGCATTAGTCCCACTCTATGCCAGCACAAGATTAAAACTGATCCTGACTTCAAACCAGTTGCTGATCATCAAAGGAGATTGAATCCTAAGATGAAAGAAGTAGTAAGAAAATAAGTACTAAAGCTCCTCGAAGCGGATATTATTTATCATGTTGCTCATAGTGATTGGGTGAGTCCGGTGCATTGCGTCCCTAAGAAGGGAGGCATTACCGTTGTCCCTAATGATAAGGATGAATTGATCCCACAGAGGATTATTACTGGCTATAGGATGGTGATCGATTTTAGGAAGTTGAATAAAGCCACTAGGAAAGATCATTACCCTATGCCTTTTATCGACCAAATGCTAGAAAGGCTGTCTAAACACACACACTTGTACTTTCTAGACGGTTATTCTGGTTTCTCCCAAAAACTAGTTGCACAATCTGATCACGAGAAAACCACTTTCACCTGCTCTTTCGGTACCTTTGCTTATAGACGTATGCCTTTTGGCTTATGTAATACACCTGCCACCTTTTAAAGATGTATGATGGCTATATTCTCTGACTTTTGTGAAAACATTGTCGAGGTTTTCATGGATGACTTTTCCGTTTACGGGTCTTCCTTTAATGATTGCCTCAGCAACCTTGATCGAGTCTTAGGAAGATGTAAAGACACCAATCTTGTCTTGAATTGGGAGAAGTGCCACTTTATGGCTAATCAAGGCATCGTCTTAGGACATAAAATTTCCGAAAGAGGTATTAAAGTCGATAAGGCTAAGGTTGATGCAATCGAGAAAATGCCATACCCCACATATATCAAAGGTATAAGAAGTTTCCTTGGTCATGCTGGTTTCTATAGAAGGTTCATTAAAGACTTCTCTAAGATTTCTAGGCCTCTTACCAATCTCTTGCAAAAGGATATTCCTTTTGTTTTTGACGATGATTGTGAGGAAGCCTTCAAAATACTTAAGAGGGCTTTGATAACCGCACCTATTGTTCAACCACCTGATTGGAACTTGTCGTTTGAAATCATGTGTGATGCAAGTGATTATGCTATTGGTGCTGTTCTAGGGCAAAGAGTTGATAAGAAGATGAATGTTATTCACTACGCTAGTAAAACTCTAGATAGTGCCCAAAGAAACTATGCTACTACGGAGAAGGAGTTTTTAGCAGTCGTGTTTGCATGTGAAAAGTTCAGGTCTTACATAGTTGATTCCAAAGTCACTATTCACACTGATCATGTTGCTATTAAGTACCTCATGAAGAATAAAGACGCTAAGCCTAGATTTATCAGATGGGTTCTCTTGCTAAAAGAATTTGATTTGCACGTTGTCGACAAAAAGGGTGTTGATAACCCAGTAGCAGATAACTTGTCTAGGTTGGAGAACGTTCTTGATGACCCACAACCTATTGATGATAGCTTTCCCGGTGAGAAATTGAATGTCATCAATGCTTCACGTAGTGCACCGTGGTATGCTGATTATGCAAACTATATCGTTGCCAAATATATACCACCTAGTTTCACATACCAGCAAAAGAAGAAATTCTTCTTTGACTTGAGACATTACTTTTGGGATGATCCTCACCATTATAAGGAAGGAGTAGATGGTGTTATTAGACGTTGTGTACCTGAACATGAACAGGGACAGATCCTACAGAAGTGTCACTTCGAGGCCTACGGAGGACACCATGCGGGAGATAGAACTGCACACAAGGTATTGCAATCATGTTTCTATTGGCCCACTCTCTTCAAGGATGCCCGTAAGTTTGTCTTTTCTTGTGACGAATGTCAAAGAATAGGTAATATTTGCAAACGTCGGGAAATGCCTGATACGTCTCAAACGTATCTATAATTTTTTGATGGTTTCACGCTGTTATCTTGTCTTCTTTGGATGTTTTATGTACCTTTTATATCTTTTTTGGGACTAACTTATTAATTCAGTGCCAAGTGCGAGTTCCTGTTTTTCTGTGTTTTTGACTCTTTTCAGATCTGATTTTGGAACGTAGTCCAAACGGAATAAAAACCCTGAAATGATTTTTTCCCGAACGGAAGAAGATCAGGGGGCCTCTGAGCCAAGCCAGGTGGGCTCCAGGGAGCCCACAAGCTCCCACTCCGCCACCAGGGGGGAGGCGGCGGTGTCAGGGCTTGTGGCCTCCCTGGCCGCCCCCGACCTAGATCCTTGGCCAATATATTCCCAACTATTCAGCAAAAAATCAGGGGAGCCTCGAAAATACTTTTCCGCCGCCGCAAGCTTCCGTTTCCGCGAGATCTCATCTGGAGACCCTTCCCAGCGCCCTGCCGGAGGGGACTTTGGAATTGGAGGGCTTCTTCTTCATCATCATCGCCCCTCCAACGACTCGTGAGTAGTTCACTTCAAACCTACGGGTCTGTAGTTAGTAGCTAGATGGCTTCTTCTCTCTCTTGGATCTTCAATACAAAGTTCTCGATGATCTTCATGGAGATCTATCTGATGTAATCTTCTTTGGCGGTGTGTTTGTCGAGATTCGATGAATTGTGGATTTGTGATCAGATTATCTATGTTATATATTTGAGTCTTTGCTGATTTCTTATATGCATGATTTGATATCCTTGTAAGTCTCTCTGAGTCTTGGGTTTTGTTTGGCCAACTAGACCTATGATTCTTGCAATGGGAGAAGTGCTTGGTTTTGGGTTCTACCATGTGGTGACCTTTCCCAGTGACAGTAGGGGCAGCAAGGCACACATCAAGTAGTTGCCATCAAGGGTAAAAAGATGGGGTTTTTATCATTGGTTTGAGATTATCCGTCTACATCATGTCATCTTGCTTAAGGCGTTACTCTGTTCTTATGGACTTAATACACTAGATGCATGCCGGATAGCGGTCGACGTGTGGAGTAATAGTAGTAGATGCAGAAAGTATCGGTCTACTTGTTTTGGACGTGATGCCTATAGATATAATCACTGCATAGATATCGTCACGACTTTGCGCGGTTCTATCAATAGCTTGACAGTAATTTGTTCACCCACCGTCTACTTGCTTTCATGAGAGAAGCCACTAGTAAACACTACGGCCCCCGGGTCTATTCACATCCATCGTTTACACCTCCGCTTTTACTTTTCTTTGTTACTTTGTTGCTTTCAGTTCTCACTTGGCAAACAATCTATAAGGGATTGACAACCCCTTCATAGCGTTGGGAGCAATCTTTTGTGTTTGTGCAGGATCTTGAGATACTCCTCCACTGGATTTATACCTTGGTTCTCAAACTGAGGGAAATACTTACCACCGCTACGCTACATCACCCTTTCCGCTTCGAGGGAACACCAACACAAGGCTCCAAGACCACGGGGGAAATCCTTTGCATACTTGCCTAGGAAGTCCCTTAAGGCGTAGCCGCAGCAGAAGGATCAAGCCAAGTATTCTCCTGTCGACGTGCCTATTTCTGGCGCCATTGGAAGGTCTTTTGTTGCAGTAGCAGAAGTATTTGTGGCGCCGTTGCCGGGGAGGAGAAATCAAGATCTATCCAAGTAGGTCTCACAAACTCTTCTCTTGCATTTACTTTTGTTGCCAGTTGCCTCTCGTTTTCCTCTCCCCCACTTCACATTTGCCGTTTTCATCTGCCTTTCTCCTTCGCCGTTTCCCTTTGCCGGTTTTCTTGCTTGCTTGTGTGCTTGTTTGTTTGTTGAAGTCATCATGGCTGAAAACACCAAACTTTGCGACTTCTCGAGCACTAATAATAATGATTTTATTAGTACTCCGATTGCTCCCACCACTAGTGCGGAATCGTATGAAATCAACGCAGCTTTGCTGAATCTTGTTATGAAAGAGCAATTCTCTGGCCTTCCTAGTGAAGATGCCGCATCCCATCTCAATACCTTCATTGAGCTTTGTGATATGCAAAAGAAAAGAGATGTGGATAATGACGTGATTAAGTTGAAACTTTTTCCTTTCTCGTTGCGAGATCGTACAAAAACTTGGTTTTCTTCTTTGCCTAAAAATAGTATCGATTCTTGGGATAAGTGCAAAGATGCTTACATATCCAAGTATTTTCCGCTGGCTAAGATCATCTCCTTACGTAACGATATCATGAATTTCAAGCAACTTGATCATGAACACGTTGCACAATCTTGGGAGAGGATGAAGCTTATGATTAGAAATTGTCCCGCTCATGGCTTTAGTTTGTGGATGATTATACAAATCTTTTACGCTGGCTTGAATTTCACCTCTCGCAATATCTTGGACTCCGCCTCAGGTGGAACGTTCATGGAAATCACGTTAGGAGACGCTACAAAACTCCTAGACAATATCATGACCAACTACTCTCAGTGGCACACTGAAAGGTCGCCTGCTAGCAAAAAGGTGCACGCTATAGAAGATATTAACCCGCTTAGTGCTAAGATGGACGAGTTGATGAATTTGGTTGCTAGTAGAAACGCTACCGTAGATCCTAATGACATGCCACTATCTTTTTTGATTGAGAGTAGCAACGCTAGTTTGGACGTGAATTTTGTTGGTAGGAACAATTTTGGCAACAATAATGCTTTTAGAGGAAACTATGTTCCTAGGCCTTTTCCTAGTAACTCCTCTAACAATTATGGCAATTCCTACGGCAACACTTATGGAAATCACAACAAATTACCCTCTGATCTAGAGAGTAATATCAAAGAGTTCATCAACTCTCAAAAGATTTTCAATGCGTCCATAGAGGAAAAACTACTCAAAATAGACGATTTGGCTAAGAGCGTTGATAGGATGTCTTGTGATATTGATGCTTTGAAAGTTAGATGCGCTCCTCCCAAGGTCAACCTGGATGAAACTTTGAAAGCTATGCGTATCTCCATGAATGAGAGCAAAGAAAGAACCGCCCAAATTTGCGCTAGACATGAATGGTTCAAAAGGGTGCGTTCTAGTGATGCAAATCACGAAGATCTTAAAGTGCTTGGTGTGTCTCCTCTTGCATCTTTGTTTTCGCGTGCCAAACCTACTTATGGAGGGGCTGGATATGAATCCACTTTGGTTGAAAAACGCCCCAATGATCCGGAGACCACTTATCTTGATGATAATGGTGTGGAGAGTGGAGTAGAAGAAGTCAAAATTTTGGGTAGTAATGAAACTCCCACTTTGGATTTCAAGGAATTCAATTATGATAATTGCTCCTTGTTTGAATGCATTTCTTTGATGCAATCCATTGCAAACTCTCCACATGCTTATAGCCAAAGCAAAGCCTTTACTGCTCATATCGTAGGTGCTATGATGAAATCTCTTGAAGAGAAGCTCGAACTAGAAGTCTCTATACCTAGAAAACTTCATGATGAGTCGGAACCTACTATCAAAATCAAGCTCAAAAACTATGAGTGCAATGCTTTGTGTGATTTGGGTGCTAGTGTTTCCGCGATTCCAAAGTCTTTATGTGATATTCTTGGTTTTCACGAGATTGAAGAGTGTTCTCTTAATTTGCATCTTGCGGATTCTACTGTCAAGAAACCCATGGGAAGGATCGATGAAGTTCTTATTGTTGCAAATAAGAACTATGTACCTGTGGATTTCATTGTACTTGACATAGATTGCAATCCTTCATGTCCCATTATTCTTGGTAGACCTTTCTAAGGACTATTGGTGCTATCATCGATATGAAGGAAGGGAATATTAAATTTCAATTTCCTTTAAAGAAGGGCATGGAGAATTTTCCTAGAAAGAAAATAAGATTGCCTTATGAATCTATGATGAGGGCTACTTATGGTTTGAGCACCAAAGATGACTACACGTGATTCCATCACTTTTTGCGTAGCTAAGGGCGTTAAACAATAGCGCTTGTTGGGAGGCAACCCAACAAATCTATCCTTTTTCTTTATGTTTTGTGTTTTTCACACTTTCATAATTCTGTTATGATTGTGTTTTTGGTGTTTCTTTTTGCGTTTGTGCCAAGCAAAACCGTTATGATTAGTCTTGGGGATGATCGTTTGGTCAGGCTGGAAAAGACAGAAACTTTCTGCTCACGAAAAGGATTTTCATTTTTTTTCTGTAAGAGCTTTTGAGTTGATTCTTTTTTGCTTCTGATTGCTATGAAAATTCTTCAGACTTTCGTAATTGTTCAGAATTTTTGAAGTAACAGAGGTATACGAAATATACAGATTGCTACAGACTGGTCTGCTGTTAAAAGATTCTGTTTTTGTTGTGTTGGTTGCTTATTTTGATGAAACTATGGATAGTATCGGGGGGTATTAGCCATGGAAGATTGAAAGTACAGTAACCCAACATCAGCACAAGTAGAATTTAAGTTTGCTACAGTACCTAAGGAAGTGGTGGTTTGCTTTCTTGTACTAATGTTATCACGAGTTTCTGTTTAAGTTTCGTGTTGTGAAGTTTTCATGTTTTGGGTGAATTTCTTATGGACAAAAATATAAAGAGTGGCAAGAGCTCAAGCTTGGGGATGCCCATGGAACCCCAAGAGATTCAAGGATGCTGTAAAATCCTAAGCTTGGGGATGCCCCAGGAAGGCATCCCCTCTCTCGTCTTCAATCCATCGGTAACATCACTTGGGACTATATTTTTATTCACCACATGTTATGTGTTTTTGCGTGGAGAGTCTTGTATCGTAGGAGTCTTTTATTTTTGTTGTGTCACAATCATCCTTGCTGCACACCTAGAGAGAGAGACATGCACTCACCATGATTTTGTCGAGCTTCACGTATATCTTTTGGTAGACAATTCAGCTCACATGTGCTTCACTTATATCTTTTGAGCTAGATACTTTTGCTCTATGCGCTTGACTTATATCTTTTAGAGCACAGTGGTGCGTGGATTGGTAGTTGATCTATGCTTTGAAAGTAGTCTCAAAGGGGGTAGTTATCCAAAGGGATACGGAAACTTCCACCTTCACGTGCATTGAATAGTTAGAGAAGTTTGATTCATCTCAATTAGTTTTGACTTGTGGTTATGGTAATATTGAAGTCATGCTAGTAAGGTGTTGTGGATCTAGAAATACTTGTGTTGAAGTTAGTGATTCCCGTAGCATGCATGTATGGTGAACCGCTATGTGATGAAATCTGAGCATGATTAGTATATTGATTGTCATCCTTTGCGTGGCGGTCGGGATCGCGCGATGGTTTATACCTACCAACCCTCCCCCTAGGAGTATGCATTGAGTGCTTTGTTTCGATTACTAATAAAACTTTTGCAACAAGTATATGAGTTCTTCATGACTAATGTTGAGTCCATGGTTTAGATGCACTTTCACCTTCCACCATCACCATCTTCTTAGTGTCGTGCAACTTCCGCCGGTGCACAAAACCCACCATTAGCTTCCCTCGAAACAACCACCATACCTACCTACTATGGCTTTTTCAAAGTCATTCCGAGATATATTGCCATGCAAACTACCACCATGACATGTGCCACCACGTCTACATTGCTATTGCATGATTGTAAGATATCTAGCATGATGTTTCCATTGATGTCTATGCCATGCTAGATCATTGCCACGGTACACTAGCGAAGGCATTCCATATAGAGTCATAGTTGCTCTAAGTTTTGAGTTGAAAGTGTGATGATCATCATTAATGGAGCATTGTCCCATGTGAGGAAATAAATGAGGCCAAATAATCCCACAAAAAAAAGAGGCCAAAGAGCCCACCAAATAAAAAAACATGAGAGAAAAAGAGAGAAGGGACAATGCTACCACTTTTTCCACACTTGTGCATATTAAGCACCATGATCTTCATGATTGGGAGTCTCTTGTTTTGTCACCACCATATACTTAGTGGGAAATTTTCATTATATCACTTGGCTTGTATATTCCAATGACAGGCTTCCTCAAAATTGCCTTAGGTCTTCGTGAGCAAGCAAGTTGGATGCACACCCACTAGTTTTTCTTTAAGAGCTTTCACATACTCGTAGCTCTAGTGCATCATTTGTATGGCAATCCCTACTCATTCACATTGATATCTATTGATGAGCATCTCCACAGCTCATTGATATGCCTAGTTAATGTGACTATCTTCTCTTTTTTTTGTCTTGCAACCTCCACCACACTCCACACCATCTATAGTGCTATAACCATGGCTCACGCTCATGTATTGCGTGAGAGTTGAAAAGGTTTGAGAAAGTAAAGGTGTGAAACAATTACTTGGCCAATACAGGGGTTGTGCATGATTTAAATTCATTGTGCAATGATGATAGAGCATAGCCAGACTATATGCTTTTGTAGGGATAACTTTCTTTTGGCCTTGTTATTTTGAAAGTTCATGATTACCTTGCTAGTTTGCTTGAATTATTATTGTTTCCACATCAATAGCAAACTATTGTTTTGAATCTAATGGATCTGAACATTCACGTCACATAAGAGGAATTACAAAGGACACCTATGCTAGGTAGCATGAAAGCATCAAAAATTCATTCTTTATTACTTCCCTACTCGAGGACGAGCAGGAGTTAAGCTTGGGGATGCTTGATACGTCTCAAACGTATCTATAATTTTTGATGGTTTCACGCTGTTATCTTGTCTTCTTTGGATGTTTTATGTAGCTTTTATAACCTTTCTTGGGACTAACTTATTAATTCAGTGCCAAGTGCCAGTTCCTGTTTTTTCTGTGTTTTTGACTCTTTTCAGATCTGATTTTGGAACGGTGTCCAAACGGAATAAAAACCCCAAAATGATTTTTTCCGAATGGAAGAAGATCCGGGGGCCTCTGGGCCAAGCCAGGTGGGCTCCAGGGATCCCACAAGCTCCCACTCCGCCACCAGGGGGGAGGCGGCGGTGTCTGGGCTTGTGGCCTCCCTGGCCGCCCCCTGACCTAGATCCTTGGCCTATATATTCCCAAATATTCAGCAAAAAATCAAGGGATCCTCGAAAATACTTTTCCGCCGCCGCAAGCTTCCGTTTCCGCGAGATCTCATCTGGAGACCCTTCCCAGCGCCCTGCCGGAGGGGACTTTGGAGTTGGAGGGCTTCTTCATCATCATCATCGCCCCTCCAATGACTCGTGAGTAGTTCACTTCAGACCTACGGGTCCGTAGTTAGTAGCTAGATGGCTTCTTCTCTCTCTTGGATCTTCAATACAAAGTTCTCCATGATCTTCATGGAGATCTATCCGATGTAATCTTCTTTGGCGGTGTGTTTGTCGAGATCCGATGAATTGTGGATTTGTGATCAGATTATCTATGTTATATATTTGAGTCTTTGCTGATTTCTTATATGCATGATTTGATATCCTTGTAAGTCTCTCCGAGTCTTGGGTTTTGTTTGGCCAACTAGATCTATGATTCTTGCAATGGGAGAAGTGCTTGGTTTTGGGTTCTACCATGTGGTGACCTTTCCCAGTGAAAGTAGGGGCAGCAAGGCACACTTCAAGTAGTTGCCATCAAGGGTAAAAAGATGGAGTTTTTATCATTGGTTTGAGATTATCCCTCTACATCATGTCATCTTGCTTAAGGCGTTACTCTGTTCTTATGGACTTAATACACTAGATGCATGCTGGATAGCGGTCGACGTGTGGAGTAATAGTAGTAGATGCAGAAAGTATCGGTCTACTTGTTTTGGAAGTGATGCCTATAGATATAATCATTGCATAGATATCGTTACAACTTTGCGCGGTTCTATCAATTACTCGACAGTAATTTGTTCACCCACCGTCTACTTGCTTTCACGAGAGAAGCCACTAGTAAACACTACGGCCCCCGGGTCTATTCACATCCATCGTTTACACCTCCGCTTTTACTTTGCTTTGTTACTTGTTGCTTTCAGTTCTCACTTGGCAAACAATCTATAAGGGATTGACAACCCCTTCATAGCGTTGGGAGCAAGCTTTTGTGTTTGTGGAGGATCTTGAGATACTCCTCCACTGGATTGATACCTTGGTTCTCAAACTGAGGGAAATACTTACCACCGCTACGCGACATCACCCTTTCCGCTTCGAGGGAACACCAACGCAAGACTCCAAGGCCACGGGGGAAATCCTTTGCATACTTGCCTAGGAAGTCCCTTATGGCGTAGCCGCAGCAGAAGGATTAAGCCAAATATTCTCCCGTCGACGTGCCTATTTCTCGCGCCATTGGAAGGTCTTTTGTTGCAGTAGCAATGCCTACGAACTATTCACTTGTCGTTGAAACATTTGATGTCTGGGGCTTTGATTATATGGGAAATTTTCCAAAATCCTATGGGTATACTCACATCTTAGTTGCTGTTGATTACGTCACTAAGTGGGTAGAAGCTATCCCCATTAGTAGTGCTGATCACAACACCTCTATCAAGATGCTGAAAGAAGTTATCTTCCCTAGATTTGGAGTCCCTAGATATTTAATGACCGATGGTGGTTCACACTTCATTCATGGTGCTTTCCGTAAAACGCTTGCTAAGTACGATGTCAACCATAGAATTGCGTCTCCATACCACCCTCAGTCTAGTGGTCAAGTAGAGCTAAGTAATAGAGAGATTAAACTGATTCTGCAAAAGACTGTCAACAGGTCTAGAAAGAATTGGTCTAAGAAGCTCGATGATGCACTGTGGGCTTATAGGACTGCCTATAAGAATCCCATGGGCATGTCTCCATGCAAAATGGTGTACGGTAAAGCATGTCATTTACCTCTCTAGCTAGAGCATAAAGCTTATTGGGCAATCAAAGAGCTCAACTTTGATTTCAAACTTGCCGGTGAGAAGAGGTCATTTGATATTAGCTCGCTTGATGAGTGGAGAACTCAAGCATATGAGAATGCCAAGCTATTCAAAGAGAAGGTTAAGAGGTGGCATGATAAGAGGATACAAAAGCGTGAGTTCAATGTAGGTGATTATGTCTTGCTATATAACTCTCGTTTAAGATTCTTTGCAGGCAAGCTTCTCTATAAATGGGAAGGTCCCTATGTTGTTGAGGAAGTATATTGTTCCGGTGCTATCAAGATCAACAACACGGAAGGTAATTGTCCGAGAGTGGTAAATGGGCAGAGAATCAAGCATTATATCTCAGGTACTCCCATTAATGTTGAAAGCAATATCATCAATACCATAACTCCGGAAGAATACCTAAGGGATATTTATCAGCCTGTTTCAGACTCCGAAAAGAAGAGGTATGTGATTCGGTAAGAAAACAGAGTCCAAAACTTTCCCAGTAGGATTTTTTCTCCGTTTTGGAATATTTGAAAAAAATAAAAAATTGGAAGTAGTCCGAAAAGTGCGCGAGGAGGCGACAAGCCTGCACGGCGCGGGCCCACGCCGTGGCCGCGCCGTGAGGGCTTGTGGCCACCTCGTGCGCCTCCCGGACTCCGTTTTCATGCGGGGTACTCCTTCTGGTTTGAAAAAATCATTATATATACTTCTGTTTGGTCTGACCCCTGCATCATGCAGATCTCTTCTGTTTTTCGTTTCGAGCCTGTTTTCTGCCGTAGATTTAGAGCAAAATGTCGTCCCAGGAATCTGTGGGGGAGAACAATCTCCGTCAAATCTATGGAGAAGTTCATGCTGATCTGAAAAGGATGGAGGTCATGGAGGCTAAGGAAAGTCTACCTAAAGAAACCAAGGGCAAAGCTAAGGAGAAGGATCAGGCATGGGACGAAGTGCAATCTGTGCTCAACAAGGAAGAAGTTGAAGAACTGGATTTCCACCAACCCTACCTCCACCTACTGTCTCCATCTTTGATTGAACTCTTGAGGTTTTGTGAAACAACTCGTGCTCACAATACTTGTCTCACTCGTGAAGTTGTTTTGCTGGAAAAACATACCGCAAATCTCCATTGTATAAATCAAAGATTGATGGACCTCTTGGAGTCAAAGATTGCAACAACTCCACCACCTTCACCACCAACGGAAGACAACTGAGCATTGGTATGGGCAATCCCCTTGGCTTGTGCCAAGCTTGGGGGAGTTGCCCCGGTATCGTATCACCATCACATCTTTTGCCTTTACCTTTGTTTTTTTACTTTACCTTTTCAGTTTTCTTTTTCTCTAGTAGTTTAAAAGTCTTAGTGTTTTAGTCTTGAGTTTTGTTTTGTGTCACCCCCGATGTATTCGAGCTCGTGAGCCATATAATAAAGAGTCTATTAGTTGAAGGGCTTTGCCTCTGGCCATGATCAAAAGAGTGAGAATAGAACAGAAGCATGAAAGATCATGTAATGATCTTATGGGAAGTGATGGCTTCACATATAAAAAGAATGAGGATTGAAACTTGTTGAGGGTAGGCAAACGTAGACCTTGGTCATTGTTGCAATTAATAGGAAGTGATAAAGAAGGAGAGGTTCACATATAAATATATCATCTCTGACACTATCTATGATTGTGAACACTCACTAAACTATTGCATGCCTAGAAGTAGATGTTGGACAGGGAAGACAACATAATGAATTGAGTTTGCTTGGCTCCGAACAATGTTATATGATTAGAGATCCCTTAGCATGTGACGATTGCTTCCACATCATATTAGCCAAAACTCCCGCACTAAGTAGAGATACTACTTGTGCATCCATAAACCTTCAAACTAGTTTTGCCATGAGTGTCCATCATACCTACCTACAGATTGAATAAGATCCCTCAAGTAAGTTGTCATCGGTGCAAGGAATAAAAATTGCTCTCTAATATGTATGATCTATTAGTGTGTGGAAAATAAGCTTTATACGAACCTGTGATGAGGAAGGCATAAAAGCAATAGACTGCATAATAAAGTTCTTTATCACAGGAGGCAATATAAAGTGACGTTCCTCCGCACTAAGAGGACACACATCCAAACCTCAAAAGCACATGACAACCTCTGCTTCCCTCTGCGAAGGGCCTATATTGTACCTTTACTTTTTGCCCTTGAAAGAGTCATGGTGATCTTCACCAATTCCTTATCTCGCCTTTATCTTGGCTAACGTCATATGTTTGGGAAAGATATATATTCATATGTCAACTTGGAGGTAAGTATTCATGAATTATTATTGTTGACATTACCCTTGAGGTAAGCAGTTGGGAGGCAAAACTGTAAGCCTCTATCTTTCTCTGTGTCCAGCTGAAACTTTGATCTCATGAGTACCACGTGAGTTGTAGCAATTGTAGAGAACGAAAGAACGATTGAGTATGTGGATTTGCTTTACAAGCTTTTATTCTACTCTTTGTGATGTTGTGATAAATTGCAATTGCTTCAATGACTAAAGGCTATCGGTTGTTACTTCTCGGTAAGGTTCTTGATCCATGCTTTACTTTGTGAAGGAACTATCACTTTAGCATGAGAGATTATATGTTGGTATTGCTGTTCTGATCTTGATCATGATGCATGCATGTTCTTATCTTGTTTTGTCGACACCTCTCTCCCTAAACATGTGGAAATATTTATTGAGCTCGGCTTTCGCTTGAGGACAAGTGATGTCTAAGCTTGGGGGAGTGCTACTGCAACAAAAGACCTTCCAACGACGCCAGAAACATGTGCTGACGGGAGACTGTTCTTGTCTTGATACTCCTCAACAACGGCACCAGGAATCCTTCTCCTACGGCTACGCCTTTAGGGACTTCCTAGGCAAATATGCAAAGGATTTCCCCGTGGCCTTGGGGCCTTGCGTTGGTGTTCCCTCGAAGTGGAAAGGGTGATGTAGCACATCGGTGGTAAGTATTTCCCTTGGTTTTGAGAACCAAGGTATCGATCCAGTGAAGGAGTATCACAAGTACCTGCACAAACACAAAAAGCTTGCTCCCAACGCTATGAAGGGGTTGTCAATCCCTTATAGATTGTTTGCCAAGTGAGAACTGAAAGCAACAAAGTAACAAAGTAAAGTAAAAGAGAAAGTGGAAACGATAGGTGTGAATAGACCCGGGCCCCGTAGTGTTCACTTGTGGCTTCTCTCATGAAAGCAAGTAGACGGTGGGTGAAACAATTACTGTCGAGCAATTGATAGAACCACGCAAAGTCGTGACGTCATCTATGGCAATGATTATATCTATAGGCATCACGTCCAAAACAAGTAGACCGATACTTTCTGCATCTACTACTATTACTCCACACGTCGACTGCTATCCAGCATTGTCACGCCCAAGATGCGACCCTATCCTCAATTTGGCACGAGGGCCTCGTGAGGGATAGAAGCGCATCTCGTCCTGTCGCAAGAATGGATATCGTTACAAGTACATGTACTGAAAATAAGAGATATATATAAAGAATTGGCGTACACTCGCCACAAGCTACATCAGAGACACAACAGTACATTACATAAACATCATGAAGAAGAGCAGGGTCCGACTACGGACGAAAACAAACGATAAAATGAAACGACGTCCATCCTTGCTATCCCAGGCTGCCGGCCTGGAACCCATCCTAGATCGATGAAGAAGAAGAAGAAGAAGCAAGTCCAAATGAACAATCAATGCGCTCGCGTCAAGTAACCTTTACCTGTACCTGCAACTGGTGTTGTAGTAATCTGTGAGCCACAGGGGACTCAGCAATCTCAATACCAAAGGTATCAAGACTAGCAAAGCTTAATGGGTGAGGTATGGTTAAGTGGTGAGGTTACAGCAGCGGCTAAGCATATATTTGGTGGCTAACTTACGAGTACAAGAAATAAGAGGGGGAAGATCTACGCATAACGGACGTGAACTACTGATGATCAAATGAATGATCCTGAACACCTACCTACGTCAGACATAACCCCACCGTGTCCTCGACCGGAGAAGGAACTCACGAAAGAGACAGTCACGGTTACGCACACAGTTGGCATATTTTAATTAACTTAACTTCAAGTTATCTAGAACCAGTGTTAAACAAAGTTTCCACGTTGCCACATAACCGCGGGCACGGCTTTCCGAAAGATTTAACCCTGCAGGGGTGCTCCAACTAGTCCATCACAAATTACCACAAGCCGCATAGAAATCCTCAATCACAAATTACCACAAGCCGCATAGAAATTACCCAAAGCATCACCGGAATCCCGATGCACAAGATATTTTGTCAAAGGTAAAACTAATCCAGCAAGGCCGGCCGACGTGTCGACGATCCCGATAGGAGTCGCGTACCTCGTTCTCAGGACACGACGAATGAGCTAGACGTCGGGATCGCTAAACATCCGGGTGACCAGAGGGGCGCCGGACATCGCTCAGGTGGGACCAACACTCATGAGGAGCACTGGCCCGGGGGTTGATTAAAATAGTCCGCGGGTGCCGGCGGGTCCCTATGCATTATTATTATATTATTAGGCGAATGTAGTACCAAAGTTGGGCCTTGCCAGACCAGTCTTAATCTAAAACGAATTATCAAGGGGGTCCCCATAACAACCCTGATCGTGTTAGGAGCGCTCATTTATGGAACATAACACCGGTAGCCGAAATTAAGGGGGCAAAGGTGGAATAAAACACCAGGCTAGAAAAGGTCGAGCCTTCCACCTTTTACCAAGTATATAGGTCCATTAAGTTTAAATAGCATTTAAATATGGTGTTATAACAAGGAACCCATGTTTTCACATGGAAGCAACTGCACCTGTAACTAGCAACGCTAACATAGGGTTAAGCAAGGAGTAACATAGCCAATCAGTGGTTTGCTAGGTCGAACAGGTTAAAGGTTAACATGGCATTGTTGAGAGGCTGATATTTACCATGTGGTAGGCAATGAGACATAAACGGTAGCAACGGTAAAACTAGCACGACAATGATAGTAATGGTATCTGGGGGAAATGGTCATCTTGCCTGAGATCCCGCTTGGAAGAAGAATGACTCCGAGAAGCAGTCAAACCGATGTAGTCGAACGGGTCCTCACAATCCGATACGCTTGCGGAACTCTAACGAGACGAAGCAAACCGGAAACACAAATCAACACGGAATTCACCACACGATGCACAACACAAATGATGCATGAGCAGCTGAATACATGCAAGACACGGCATGACAATTCACGTCAAACAAACACTACACATTAAGTGAAGTTCAATATGCAGCGAGTTGCATATTGACGAAACTCCACATACGAGTTATTTAGTTCTATCCTGATTAGATACACGACAATATTAAATCTTGCTAAACATGGCACGAGGGTGAAGCACAAATTAATCTACCTAGCTAGGCATTTTAAATGAGGTCGGAAGCATCATATAGCACCTCCGAGAGGACCTCACAAGTTAATTTACAATTCTGTCCAGATCTGAACTAATAAATTTATTTAGTTGTTAAACAGCAAAACAAAAAGTTTCACGTGATTCTACGCGTCATTTCAAGCAATCTACACAAAGAGAACATCTCCAACGGAGCTACGGACAAATAGTTACGACCTAAACCGTTTTCAACACATCGACACGCAAACCGATGCAAACAGCACACTAAACAGTTCTAATTATGCATGAGAGTTGCAAAATATTACTCTACGCAAAATTCTAGTCAAAAACCATATATAACTCACTCCGATCCGAGGCACGGTTTAGAAACTACGCTCTTTTGAAAATCAATGCATTTCTTCTGAAATTAAATAAAATCGCAAGAGGGAAAAAATGAACATAGGCCAAATTGCAACATCTTGCAGTGGCCATAAGAGGATTCAGCCCAAGAGGCTCTGCACACAGAAGGCAAAATATTTTTACCAACAACAGAAAGAACAGAGGCTTCCCTGGGATTTGATGGGATTTGATCCCAATACCTCTTTGGTGCAGAGGAAGGCACAAACCAACCGAGCTGCAAATCAGTTGTGATAAGGCATGGGTTTTTAGCCTATATGAAAGTGCATAAGGAAGCAACCTGGAGTAAAATAAAAACAAGCAAAACAGATATAGGGGTGAATGGGATTCGAACCCCACACACCCTGGTGTTGGCGCTGCTAGGTTGACCAGTCAAGCTGGCCATAGCTTGTGCTATAAGCATCTGAAATACCGGAGAAGAAATAGCAACATGTGTACGTCGATGGTGCAACAAAAATTAAATAAGAGCTCGCTGGGATTTGATCCCGGGTCTCCTGGCTAGAAGGAGAGAGCGCTAGCCACTTTAGTAACCATGTGTGCGTGTAGGAATTCAGAGGCAATACTACATAACATCAGCATGGCGGAACAGATCTTGGAAAGAACTGAAATTCAGTTACGCAGGGACTTGCTCACATCAGGGGATGGGGAGGCCATGGCGGTCTGGGCAGGGGTCTCGAGCACGGATTGCGGCGGGGAACGACATGGAAGGCTCGGGCAGCGGCGGCTCTTGCCGGATCTGGCCGGGGTGGCTCCATTCCCGACGGATCTAATGTGATCCGGCGGAGCTTGGCCTCCATGGCTTCCTGTTCGAACGAGACAGAGAGAGATGAGCGAAGGGGGCATGGAAGAAAGGGAAGAACGGGGAGAGCAGGGCAACGACGAGGTTACCGGCGGCGCTAGGAGGTGAGGGATGGGCGTTGGGGTCGGATCCGAGGATGGCTTGGAGGTCCTTCGGCGCCTCCATGGCTGCTCTTGATTGCAAGGGGAGAGAGAGACATTAGAGAGAGGAGGAGAAACACCAGAGACAGGGAGAAGAAGGGCGGCAACGAGGTCGACCTGGCCGGGGACTGGAACCCGTTGGTCACGGGGTTGCTGCTCCGGCGGCTTGCCGGCCAGCCGGATGAGAGGATAGTGGTCTGAGGTCTTGGTGTGAGCAGGGAGGCAGCATAGGAGCTGCGGTTGTTGGCTGCTGCGGGTTGTTGGCACGTGGAGGACGGCCTCGCTAGTTGGACGAGGAAGATCCCGAGGGGGTGGCGGCGCGGACGGGACAAATGTCCTAGTTTTTAGGGTTTGGTCTAATTGAACTAGGTAGTCTGTATATAACTAGTGGGTTAGGTATAGGGGCATCTGGACCTTCAGATTTAGATCGGATGGTCGAGGTAATTAGGTTAGGGAGAGCAATAGACAAACCGATGATGATTTGCAGTAAAATGGGGTTGATCCGGATCCAACGGTCACGACCGCCGGGTTCGGGTTCCGGAGGTTTTCGGACTGGGCTGCGCGTAGGGCCGACGCACTGTGCAGAGGGCCTAGGCACAGATGAGAGGGAAAACGGGCGACCCGGCAACGTATTTAAAAACATCAACATACGTCCGACGGTAGACCGAATACGGTCTCGCTACGGTCGACCGTTCGGGTACCAGACGGAATCCGATTGCGACGAAACTCGACAGGCGGCCTAGCTATAACTAATCACGACTGCATGTCAAGTTTCAACTCGATCAGAGTAAGTTTCAACACACTTTTAAAACAGGGTTTTGACAATGCCGCGGGCGCGTGCGTGTGCGGTCGGGCTCAGAACGGACAACGAAGTGAACCGGCAACTAACAACGGATGCAAGTTTGAGAACTGACGGCAACGGAGATGCCGATGCAATGCTGATGATGCGCATGATGTGATGATGAAGCAACAAAAGAAAATAGACACACGACGAAAACGGAATAGAAGGGGAATCTTATGGAGCGTCGGCATCGGGCTGTCACAACTCTCCTACACTACAAGAGGATCTCGCCCCGAGATCCAAGAATGAAAGGGGGAGAGGATGAGAAAGAACAAGAGGTAAAAACGTAGTCGCTTCTTTGACAAACGAGTGAAACCAATGATCCTTGAAAGTTGGAAAGATATGAGGAATGATATGAGAAAGAAGCAAGAATTCACGAAAAATTTTGGCAGCACTTCGGTAGGAAAACGGGACAAAAAAATCGATAAGATGGTAGAAATAGACAATATTCATAACAAACAACTAAATAGAACAAGGGAACGCCATTATCTTGATAGAACAACATGATTGACCCAAAAGAGAAACAACACAATGCCTCTGGAACAATAGAATAGGAACTAGCTCATACGAAAGAAGAGAATGAAGAAAATAATAACAACTAACATCACCATAGAATAGAAGAGCCTCTGGACAGAAGAATTGACGTAGTAGTTGGAAAGCAACAACGAAGAACAAGATAGTAGTGGGCTTATGAAAATCATCTCAACATATATGAGGTGACAACCAACCACTAAAAGAAACAAGGATAGATTGGGAGCAACAAGATATGAACACTTCTTTCACCAAGAGGATACATTGAGAACTTGGATCAATGACAAACACCATGATAGCAACAATCCCTAGGAAAAGCTTTTGGTGGAATCCAAACCAAGATAGCTCAAAGA
Organism: Hordeum vulgare subsp. vulgare; assembly: GCF_904849725.1. NCBI lineage: Eukaryota > Viridiplantae > Streptophyta > Magnoliopsida > Poales > Poaceae > Hordeum > Hordeum vulgare. The sequence continues at coordinate 106,820,707 of NC_058522.1, read as the reverse complement.
AGAAATCATGGGTTGAAAATATCTCATGAACATAGAATTGGTGGGTTTAATTATCTCATTCTTGAAAGGAAACTCTCTGAGGCTCCTACACTAACAAGAATGTTATAATACCACCTCAAAGGATAAAGGAAGAACAAAGTACTAGAAATGGAAGAGAAAGAATACTTGAGGTACTCCAACAAGAATCTTGAAGAACACTTTGAGAAAAATCATATCCTTGAAGAACCACCATGACGAGCCTCCGTATCAAAAGGATGATGCAAAGATAAACTTGGAACTCCGGAAAATAAAGATAAGCACATGAGAAAATAATTGAAACCATGAGCCACTCCGGAAGAAGAATTCAGATTATTATGAACAAGAATAAGAATTCTATTATGCTCATCCTTCATCAAATTAAATTGATGACAAGCAACGGATTTAGCATACAGCTTATTCCTCTTGAAAGAATCTTGAAGAGACAAAGACATAAGCACCACTTGAGGCATGATTGAAGGACGCACCGATAAGAATTCACAACTGAATGGGAATTCCAAGAATGCATGGAAACACATGAGAATGAAGAGATCATGATCCGCCTAACAAAAAAACTTGAATAAGGCACCGAAATAATCGAGAGACGAACGAAGAGGCAACAATTGAGACGATTTGAGGATGAAAGCTGAAAGCTGAGAACGAAGAATCTTCTAAAATGATGGCCTTCGGAGGACGAGAAATAAAAACAACTCAGAGAAGCACCGGATAGCACGAAAGGGATTACTCATGATTGGAGCAAATAAGATAATGCCACGAAGCTGAAATGACAATCTTCACAAGAATGGAGCAAGTCTGAGAGAAACACTTCTTCGAATTTGCAAGCTGAGAATGATGACGAGAACAACACCAAGAATTACTGAGACACTCCGGAATAAAGAATAATGAAAGGTTGAACCAATATGAGAATTAATTCAAATAGATCTTGACGAAGGGATATGACTCATGGAAATCATACTTACGTCATAGTTGAAAAGAATTAAAGATCTTCGGAAGATTACAAGAGCTATAACAGATCCTCGGAAAACCTGTGGGTTATGGCCCACTCAAAGAAACCACCGTTAGAAAAGAATGCTAGAACGAGAGATATTGCACCTGTATGAAGAGAACTAGATGAGGTTGGGAACCTCGAAATAATTAAAAGAATTGAGAACAAGAATTCTGAGATAACTTCAACGTTCCGGATAGAATAGAGAGAAACGACAACAAGAAGATAGACTGATAAAAATTTCCAACATAGGAAAGAATTACAAGGATGAAAAGGATATGATGACATGGGCAACTGAATTAAATTCACTGGGTAAGAGAGAAAGAACAAACAGCGGAAGCACAAAGAAGAGGAAACTCTTGGATGAAAATTGAATCACTGAAGAAAAAGGGCGGGAGGGCGGGCAAAACAAAGACAGCTTGGGATAGATGAGATGATCTCCGGAATAAAGAGAGAATGATCTTGCAAAATAGGAGAGGATGGAATTCACTTGAAGAGAAACACACTGGTTGGAAAAGAATTAACATGACGACTCCGGTTGACAAGAATTGACATGACAATTGAACGAACAAAAGAATTTGCATTCTCACATAAAAATATGAGAACACCTCTTAGGAAAGATCTGAAATCACCACTTGACATCGAAGCAACTCAAAATACCACATTCCAACAAAACAAAGGGTGAGGCTTATGAAACAAGCCAGAACAAACTCATGAGAAAGATTTCGTCCGATATTTTCGTGGACAGGATCGCACGGGCTCGATTTTACAGTAGCCATCAAGTGCAAGGCAGTGCACCGGACATACGAAGCGTCCCCGAGTCGTAGAAAGCTACAAGGACTCTTTAAGACACAACGTGTACCGCTGTAAGTCGACCGTGAACAAACGAATCCACTAGATGTCGAACCCCAACCTAATATCATGTATTTGTTGGAAGATTGTCCTATAAGCAACTACTTGAATTCCCACCTATGAATTCCCGAAATATCTGGTCATGCAATCTGGTACACGGATACAAGGAGTAATATCACACAACTCCTATACTAACCCGTCACTTGTATCACATCCGTCAACACACAACCAGAATCTCGGACCTTCATCTACAACAGACCCTCGTGATCACAACGATACAAAGTATGGCAGTACTCCCGAACAATCTGCACCAGTACTGGGGACATCGGGGTTATCTCGCCACTACTAGTATTGAAGCAATTACGGACATCCTTCGTCCAGAGATATTAAGAAATCTGAATGATAACGATGTGCTCAAGAATCCCCTGGAGCTCAACTCCCCTGAAACTCAAAGCAGATAGGAGGCACCAAGACATAACTCCGTCACATTGACATCGTATAGATTCCAAAAATATCCGCGTGATCCTAAAAAAAATTTGAGTGAGAAGAGGAGTAGAATAAATTATTACGTCAAGATTCCTCACCTGAGCATAGAAGAGGAGAAAAAAGAGTCCTACTCTCCGATATATAACTAGACTCAAATAGTTTTTTCACTAGACTCGACTCGGCCAAGTTCGATCAATCAAGGGGGCTCCTAGGTCGGTACTGCTCTGATACCAACTTGTCATGCCCAAGATGCGACCCTATCCTCAATTTGGCACGAGGGCCTCGTCAGGGATAGAAGCGCATCTCGTCGTGTCGCAAGAATGGATATCGTTACAAGTACATGTACTGAAAAGAAGAGATATATATAAAGAATTGGCATACACTCGCCACAAGCTACATCAGAGACACAACAGTACATTACATAAACATCATGAAGAAGAGCAGGGTCCGACTACGGACGAAAACAAACGGTAAAATGAAACGACGTCCATCCTTGCTATCCCAGGCTGCCGACCTGGAACCCATCCTAGATTGATGAAGAAGAAGAAGAAGAAGAAGCAACTCCAAATGAACAATCAACGCGCTCGCGTAAAGTAACCTTTACCTGTACCTGCAACTGGTGTTGTAGTAATCTGTGAGCCACATGGGACTCAGCAATCTCAATTCCAAAGGTATCAAGACTAGCAAAGCTTAATGGGTGAGGTATGGTTATGTGGTGAGGTTACAGCAGCGGCTAAGCATATATTTGGTGGCTAACTTACGAGTACAAGAAATAAGAGGGGGAAGATCTACGCATAACGGACGTGAACTACTGATGATCAAATGAATGATCCTGAACACCTACCTACGTCAGACATAACCCCACCGTGTCCTCGACCGAAGAAGGAACTCACGAAAGAGACAGTCACGGTTACGCACACAGTTGGCATATTTTAATTAAGTTAACTTCAAGTTATCTAGAACCAATGTTAAACAAAGTTTCCACGTTGCCACATAACCGCGGGCACGGCTTTCCGAAAGATTTAACCCTGCAGGGGTGCTCCAACTAGTCCATCACAAATTACCACAAGCCGCATAGAAATCCTCAATCACAAATTACCACAAGCCGCATAGAAATTACCCAAAGCATCACCGGAATCCCGATGCACAAGATATTTCGTCAAAGGTAAAACTAATCCAGCAAGGCCGCCCGACGTGTCGACAATCCCGATAGGAGTCGCGTACCTCGTTCTCAGGACACGACGAATGAGCTAGACGTCGGGATCGCTAAACATCCGGGTGACCAGAGGGGCGCCGGACATCGCTCAGGTGGGACCAACACTCATGAGGAGCACTGGCCCGGGGGTTGATTAAAATAGTCCGCGGGTGCCGGCGGGTCCCTATGCATTATTATTATATTATTAGGCGAATGTAGTACCAAAGTTGGGCCTTGCCAGACCAGTCTTAATCTAAAACAAATTATCAAGGGGGTCCCCATAACAACCCCAATCGTGTTAGGAGCGCTCATTTATGGAACATAACACCGGTAGCCGAAATTGAGGGGGCAAAGGTGGAACAAAACACCAGGCTAGAAAAGGTCGAGCCTTCCACCTTTTACCAAGTATATAGGTGTATTAAGTTTAAAATTTTGACCAACAACAGAAAGAACAGAGGCTTCCCTGGGATTTGATGGGATTTGATCCCAATACCTCTTTGGTGCAGAGGAAGGCACAAACCAACCGAGCTGCAAATCAGTTGTGATAAGGCATGGGTTTTTAGCCTATATGAAAGTGCATAAGGAAGCAACCTGGAGTAAAATAAAAACAAGCAAAACAGATATATGGGTGAATGGGATTAGAACCCCACACACCCTGGTGTTGGCGCTGCTAGGTTGACCAGTCAAGCTGACCATAGCTTGTGCTATAAGCATCTGAAATACCGGAGAAGAAATAGCAACATGTGTACGTCGATGGTGCAACAAAAATTAAATAAGAGCTCGCTGGGATTTGATCCCGGGTCTCCTGGCTAGAAGGAGAGAGCGCTAGCCACTTTAGTAACCATGTGTGCGTGTAGGAATTCAGAGGCAATACTACATAACATCAGCATGGCGGAACAGATCTTGGAAAGAACTGAAATTCAGTTACGCAGGGACTTGCTCACATCAGGGGATGGGGAGGCCATGGCGGTCTGGGCAGGGGTCTCGAGCACGGATTGCGGCGGGGAACGACATGGAAGGCTCGGGCAGCGGCGGCTCTTGCCGGATCTGGCCGGGGTGGCTCCATTCCCGACGGATCTGATGTGATCCGGCGGAGCTTGGCCTCCATGGCTTCCTGTTCGAACGAGACAGAGAGAGATGAGCGAAGGGGCATGGAAGAAAGGGAAGAACGGGGAGAGCAGGGCAACGACGAGGTTACCGGCGGCGCTAGGAGGTGAGGGATGGGCATTGGGGTCGGATCCGAGGATGGCTTGTAGGTCCTTCGGCGCCTCCATGGCTGCTCCTGATTGCAAGGGGAGAGAGAGACATTAGAGAGACGAGGAGAAACACCAGAGACAGGGAGAAGAAGGGCGGCAACGAGGTCGACCTGGCCGGGGACTGGAACCCGTTGGTCACGGGGTTGCTGCTCGGGCGGCTTGCCGGCCAGCCGGATGAGAGGATAGTGGTCTGAGGTCTTGGTGTGAGCAGGGAGGCAGCATAGGAGCTGCGGTTGTTGGCTGCTGCGGGTTGTTGGCACGTGGAGGACGGCCTCGCTAGTTGGACGAGGAAGATCCCGAGGGGGTGGCGGCGCGGACGGGACAAATGTCCTAGTTTTTAGGGTTTGGTCTAATTGAACTAGGTAGTCTGTATATAACTAGTGGGTTAGGTATAGGGGCATCTGGAACTTCCGATTTAGATCGGATGGTCGAGATAATTAGGTTAGGGAGAGCAATAGACAAACCGATGATGATTTGCAGTAAAATGGGGTTGATCCGGATCCAACGGTCACGACCGCCGGGTTCGGGTTCCGGAGGTTTTCGGACTGGGCTGCGCGTAGGGCCGACACATTGTGCAGAGGGGCTAGGCGTAGATGAGAGGGAAACGGGCAACCCGGCAACGTATTTAAAAACATCGACATACGTCCGACGGTAGACCGAATACGGTGTCGCTACGGTCGACCGTTCGGGTACCAGACGGACTCCGATTGCGATGAAACTCGACAGGCGGCCTAGCTATAACTAATCACGACTGCATGTCAAGTTTCACCTCGATCAGAAAAAGTTTCAACACACTTTTAAAACAGAGTTTTGACGATGCCGCTTGCGCGTGCGTGTGCGGTCGGGCTCAGAACGGACAACGACGTGAACCAGCAACTAACAACGGATGCAAGTTTGAAAACTGACGGCAACGGAGATGCCGATGCAATGCTGATGATGCGCATGATGTGATGATGAAGCAACAAAAGAAAATAGACACACGACGAAAACGGAATAGAAGGGGAATCTTCTGGAACGTCGACATCGGGCTGTCACAAGCATGCATCTAGTGTATTAAGTCCAAAAGAACAGAGTAACGCCTTAAGCAAGATGACATGATGTAGATGGACAATCTCATATCTACGACAAAGCCCATCTTGTTACCCTTGATGGCAACTACACGATGTGTGCCTTGTTGCCCCTACTGTCACTAGGAAAGGTCACCACACGGTAAGAACCCAAAACCAAGCACTTCTCCCATTGCAAGAATCATAGATCTAGTTGGCCAAACAAAACCCAAGACTCGGAGAGACTTACAAGGATATCAAATCATGCATATAAGAAATCAGCAAAGACTCAAATATATATCATAGATAATCTGATCACAAATCCACAATTCATCAGACCTCGACAAACACACCGCCAAAGAAGATTACATCGGATAGATCTCCATGAAGATCATGGAGAACTTTGTATTGAAGATCCAAGAGAGAGAAGAAGCCATCTAGCTACTAACTACGGACCCGTAGGTCTGAAGTGAACTACTCACGAGTCATTGGAGGGGCGATGATGTTGATGTAGAAGCCCTCCAACTCCAAAGTCCCCTCCGGCAGGGCACCGGGAAGGGTCTCCAGATGAGATCTCGCGGAAACGGAAGCTTGCGGCGGCGGAAAAGTGTTTTCCTGGATTCCCTGATTTTTTTTTTGTATTTTAGGGAATATATAGGCGAAGGAGCTAGGTCAGGGGGGCACCAGGGAGGCCACAAGCCTGCTAGCCGCCGCCCCCTGGTGGCGGCTACAGGTCTTGTGGGCCCCGTGTAGCTTTCCTGGCTTGGCCCTCAAGCCCCGTGATCTTCTTCCGCTCGGGAATTTTTTTTCGGGGATTTTATTCTGTTTGGACTCCATTCCAAAATCAGATCTGAAAAGAGCCAAAAACACATAAGAAACAGGAACTAGCACTGAATTAATAAGTTAGTCCCAAAAAAGATATAAAAGGTACATAAAACATCCAAAGATGACACGATAACAGCATGAAACCATCAAAAATTATAGATACGTTTGAGACGTATCAAGCATCCCCAAGCTTAACTCCTGCTCGTCCTCGAGTAGGGAAGTGATAAAGAATGAATTTTTGATGCTTTCATGCTACCTAGCATAGATGTCCCTTGTAACTCCTCTTATGTGATGTGAATGTTCAGATCCATTAGATTCAAAACAATAGTTTGCTATTGACGTGGAAACAATAATAATTCAAGCAAACTAGCAAGGTACTCATGAACTTTCAAAATAACAAGGCCAAAAGAAAGTTATCCCTACAAAAGCATATAGTCTAGCTATGCTCTATCATCATTGCACAACGAATTTAAATCATGCACAACCCCAGTATTGGCCAAGTAATTGTTTTCACACCTTTACTTGCTCAAACCTTTTCAACTCTCACGCAATACATGAGCGTGAGCCATGGTTTTAGCACTATAAGTGGTGTGGAGTGTGGTGGAGGTTGCAAGACAAACAAGGAAAAGATGATCACATTAAATAGGCATATCAATGAGCTGTGGAGATGCTCATCAATAGATATCAATGTGAATGAGTAGGGATTGCCATACAAATGATGCACTAGAGCTAAGAGTATGTAAAAGCTCTTAAAGAAAACTAGTGGGTGTGCATCCAACTTGCTTGCTCACGAAGACCTAAGGAAATTTTGAGGAAGCCTATCATCGGAATATACAAGCCAAGTTATGTAATGTAAATTTCCCACTAGCTATATGGTGGTGACAAAACGAGAGACTCTCAATCATGAAGATCATGGTGCTTAATAAGCACAAGTGTGGAAGGATAGTAGCATTGTCCCTTCTCTCTTTTTCTCTCATCCTTTTTTTTGTGGGCTCTTTGGCCTCTTTTTTTTGGTGGGCATCTTTGGCCTCTTTTATTTCCTCACATGGGACAATGCTCCATCAATGATGATCATCACACTTTCAACTCAAAACTTAGAGCAACGATGACTCTATATGGAATGCCTTCGGTAGTGTACCGTGACAATGATCTAGCATGGCATAGACATTAGTGGAAACATCATGCTAGCTATCTTACGATCATGCAATGGCAATGTAGAAGTGGTGGCACATGTCATGGTGGTAGTTGCGTGGCAATATATCTCGGAATGACTTTGAAAAAGCCATATTAGGTAGGTATGGTGGCTGTTTTGAGGGAGGCTAATGGTGGGTTTTGTGCACCGACGAAAGTTGCACGACACTAAGAAGATAGTGATGGTGGAAGGTGAAAGTGCATCTAAACCATGGACTCAACATTAGTCATGAAGAACTCATATACTTGTTGCAAAAGTTTTAGTAGTAATCGAAACAAAGCATTCAACACATACTCCTAGGGGAAGGGTTGGTAGGTATAAACCATCGCCCGATCCCGACCGCCACGCAAAGGATGACAATCAATAGACTAATCATGCTCAGATTTCATCACATAGCGGTTCACCATACATGCATGCTAAGAGAATCACTAACTTCAACAAAAGTATTTCTAGATCCACAACACCTTACTAGCTTAACTTCAATATTACCACAACCACAACTCAAAACTAATTGAGATGAATCAAACTTCTCTAACTATTCAATTCACATGAAGGTGGAAGTTTTCATATCCCTTTGGATAACTACCCCTTTTGAGACTACTTTCAAAGCATAGATCAACTACCAAGCCACGCACCGCCATGCTCTAGAAGATATAAGTGAAGCACATAGAGCAAAATCAACTAGCTCAAAAGATGTAACTGAAGCACATGTGAGCTGAATTGTCTACCAAAGGATGTAAGTGAAGCTCGACAAAATCACGGTGAGTGCATGTATCTCTCTCTAGGTTTGAAGCAAGGATGATTGTGACACAACAAAAATAAAAGACTCCTACGATACAAGACGCTCCAAGCAAAACACATAACATGTGGTGAATAAAAATATAGCCCCAAGTAACGTTACCGATGGATTGAAGACGAAAGAGGGGATGCCTTCCCGGGGCATCCCCAAGCTTAGGCTTTTACGTCATCCTTGAATCTCTTGGGGTGCCTTGGGCATCCCCAAGCTTGATCTCTTACCACTCTTTATCTCTTTGTCCATAAGAACTTCATCCAAAACTTGAAAACTTCACAACACGAAACTTAAACAGAAACTCGTGATAACATTAGTATAAGAAAGCAAACCACCACTTCCTTAGGTACTGTAGCAAACTTAAATTATACTTATTTTGATGTTGGGTTACTGTATTTTCAATCTTCCATGGCTAATACCCCCCTATACTATCCATAGCTTCATCAAAATAAGCAACCAACACAACAAAAAACAGAATCTGTTAATAGCAGACCAGTCTGTAGCAATCTGTATACTTCGTATACTTCTGGTACTTCAAAATTCTGAAACATTACGACACTCTGCAAAATTTTCCTAGAAATCAGCAGAAAAAAGAATCAACTGAAAAGATCTTACAGAAAAAAAATGAAAATTATTTTCGTGAGCAGAAAGTTTCTGTCTTTTCCAGCATGACCAAACGATCATCCCCAAGACTAATCATAACGGTTTTGCTTGGCACAAACGCAAAAAGAAACACAAAAAACACAATCATAACAGAATTATGAAAGTGTGTAAAACACAAAACAGAAAGAAAAAGGATAGATTCGTTGGGTTGCCTCCCAACAAGCGCTATTGTTTAACGCCCTTAGCTAGGCAAAAGGTGATGGAATCACGTATAGTCATCTTTGGTGCTCAAACCATAAGTAGCCCTCATCATAGATTCATAAGGCAATCTTATTTTCTTTCTAGGAAAGTGCTCCATGCCCTTCTTTAAAGGAAATTGAAATCTAAAATTCCCTTCCTTCATATCGATGATAGCACCAATAGTCCTTAGGAAAGGCCTACCAAGAATAATGGGAGATGAAGGGTTGCAATCTATGTCAAGTACAATGAAATCCACGGGTACATAGTTCTTATTTGCAACAATAAGAACATCATCGATCCTTCCCATGGGTTTCTTGACAGTAGAATCTGCAAGATGCCAATTAAGAGAACACTCTTCAATCTCATGAAAACCAAGAATATCACATAAAGACTTTGGAATCGCGGAAACACTAGCACCCAAATCACATAAAGCATTGCACTCATAGTTTTTTATCTTGATTTTGATAATAGGTTCCCACTCATCATGAAGTTTTCTAGGTATAGAGACTTCTAGTTTCCTCTAAATGCATTGTTGTTGCCAAAATTCTTCCTACCAACAAAGTTAACGTCCAAACTAGCGTTGCTACTCTCAATCAAGGAAGATAGTGGCATGTCATTAGGATCTAAAGGAGCGTTTCTACTAGCAACCAAATTCATCAACTCGTCCATCTTAGCACTACGCGAGTTAACTTCTTCTATAGCGTGTACCTTTTTGCTAGCAGGTGACCTTTCAGTGTGCCACTGAGAGTAGTTGGTCATGATATTGTCTAGGACTTTTGTAGCGTCTCCTAACGTGATTTCCATGAATGTTCCACCTGAGGTGGAGTCCAAGATATTGCGAGAAGCGAAATTCAAGCCAACGTAAAAGATTTGTATAATCATCCACAAACTCAAGCCATGAGCGGGACAATTTCTAATCATAAGCTTCATCCTCTCCCAAGATTGTGCAACGTGTTCATGATCAAGTTGCTTGAAATTCATGATATCGTTACGTAAGGAGATGATCTTAGCCGGCGGAAAATACTTGGATATATAAGCATCTTTGCACTTATCCCAAGAATCGATACTGTTTTTGGGCAAAGAAGAAAACCAAGTTTTTGCACGATCTCGCAACAAAAAAGGAAAAAGCTTCAATTTAATCACGTCATTATCCACATCTCTTTTCTTTTGCATATCACAAAGCTCAATGAAGGTATTGAGATGGGATGTGGCATCTTCACTAGGAAGGCTAGAGAATTGCTCTTTCATAACAAGATTCAACAAAGCTGCGTTGATTTCATACGATTCCGCACTAGTGGCGGGAGCAATCGGAGTACTAATAAAATCATTATTATTGGTACTCGAGAAGTCGCAAAGTTTGGTGTTTTCAGCCATGATGACTTCAACAAACAAACAAGCACACAAGCAAGCAAGAAAACCGGCAAAAAGGCAAAAGGCAAAAGAAAACGGCAAAGGATAAAAGCAAATGAAAACGGCAAAGGAGAAAAGCAAATGAAAATGGCAAATGTGAAGTGGGGGAGAGGAAAACGAGAGGCAACTGGCAAAAAAGTAAATGCAAGAGATGAGTTTGTGAGACCTACTTGGATAGATCTCTCCTTCCCCGGCAACGGCGCCAGAAATACTTCTGCTACTGCAACAAAAGACCTTCCAACGGCGCCAGAAACATGTGCTGACAGGAGACTATTCTTGTCTTGATACTACTCAGCAACGACACCAAGAATCCTTCTGCTACGGCTACGCCTTTAGGGACTTCCTAGGCAAATATGCAAAGGATTTCCCCGTGGCCTTGGAGCCCTGCGTTTGTGTTCCCTCGAAGCGGAAAGGGTGATGTAGCACAACGGTGGTAAGTATTTCGCTCGGTTTTGAGAACCAAGGTATCGATCCAGTGAAGGAGTATCACAAGTACCTGCACAAACACAAAAAGCTTGCTCCCAACGCTATGAAGGGGTTGTAAATCCCTTAAAGATTGTTTGCCAAGTGAGAACTGAAAGCAACAAAGTAACAAAGCAAAGTAAAAGCAAAGTGGAAACGATAGGTGTGAATAGACCCGGGGGCCGTAGTGTTCACTAGTGGCTTCTCCCATGAAAGCAAGTAGACGGTGTGTGAACAAATTACTTTCGAGCAATTCATAGAACCGCACAAAGTCGTGACGTCATCTATGGCAATGATTATATCTATAGGCATCACGTCCAAAACAAGTAGACCGATACTTTCTGCATCTACTACTATTACTCCACACGTCGACCGCTATCCAGCATGCATCTAGTGTATTAAGTCCAAAAGAACATAGTAACGCCTTAAGCAAGATGACACAATGTAGACTAACAATCTCATATCTATGACAAAGCCCATCTTGTTACCCTTGATGACAACTACACGATGTGTGCCTTGCTGCCCCTACTATCACTCGGAAAGGTCACCACACAGAAAGAACCCAAAACCAAGCACTTCTCCCATTGCAAGAATCATAGATCTAGTTGGCCAAACAAAACCCAAGACTCGAAGAGACTTACAAGGATATCAAATCATGCATATAAGAAATCAGCAAAGACTCAAATATATATCATAGATAATCTGATCACAAATCCACAATTCAGCGGATCTTGACAAACACACCGCCAAAGAAGATTACATCGGATAGATCTCCATGAAGATCATGGAGAACTTTGTATTTAAGATCCAAGAGAGAGAAGAAGCCATCTAGCTACTAACTACGGACCCGTAGGTCTGAAGTGAACTACTCACGAGTCATTGGAGGGGCATTGATGTTGATGTAGGAGCCCTCTAACTCCAAAGTCCCCTCCGGCAGGGCACCGGGAAGGGTCTCCAGATGAGATCTCGCGGAAACGGAAGCTTGCGGCGGCGGAAAAGTGTTTTCGTGGATTCCCTGATTTCCCCCCTATATTTTAGGGAATATATAGGCGAAGGAGCTAGGTCAGGGGGGCGCCAGGGAGGCCACAAGCCTGCTAGCCGCCGCCCCCTGGTGGCGGCTACATGGCTTGTGGCCCCCCTGTAGCTCTCCTGGCTTGGCCCTCAAGCCCCCTGATCTTCTTCCGTCCGGGAAAAAAATATTTCGGGGATTTTATTCCGTTTGGACTCCGTTCCAAAATCAGATCTGAAAAGAGCCAAAAACACAGAAAAAACAGGAACTGGCACTTGGCACTGAATTAATAAGTTAGTCCCAAAAAAGATATAAAAGGTACATAAAAGATCCAAAGATGACAAGATAACAGCATGAAACCATCAAAAATTATAGATACGTTTGAGACGTATCAGGCAGTTGATACGTCCATTTTGCATCATGTTTTCATGTTGATATTTATCGCTTCTTGGGCTGTTATTTCACTTCTCGGTACAATTCTTATGCCTTTTCTCTCTTGTTTTGCAAGGTTTACATGAAGAGGAAGAATGCCGACAGCTGGAATTCTGGCCTGAAAGTGAAGCAAGTTTGAGATACCTATTCTGCGCAATTCCAAACACCGTAAAAATCAACGAAGATTTTTTTTCGGATTTATAAAAAATACTGGGCCGAAGAAGCGCCAGAGGGGCGCCAGGGGTTGGCCACAAACCTCACGGTGCGGCCACCCCCAGACCGCGCCATGAGGGCTTGTGGGCAACCTGCTGGCCCACTTGCCCCCCTGTTCTGCTATATGAAGGGTTTCGTCTGGAAAAAATCAGGGAGGAGCTTTTTCGTGGATTCGCCACCGCCACGAGGCGGAACTTGAGCAGAACCAATCTAGAGCTCTGGTAGGACGATCCTGCCGGGGAAACTTCCCTCCCGGAGGGGGAAATCATCGCCATCGTCATCACCAACACTCCTCTCATCGGAGGGGACTCGTCTCCATCAACATCTTCATCAGCACCATCTCATCTCCAAACCCTAGTTCATCACTTGTAACCAATCTCCGTCTCGCGACTCCGATTGGTACTTGTAAAGTTGCTAGTAGTGTTGATTACTCTTTGTAGTTGATGCTAGTTGGATTACTTGGTGGAAGAGTTTATGTTGAGATCCTTGATGCTACTCATTACCCCTCTGGTCATGAATATGATTATGCTTTGTGAGTAGTTACTTTTGTTCCTGAGGACATGGGATAAGTCATGCTAATAGTAGTCATGTGAATTTGGTATTCGTTCGGTAATTTGATATGTTGTATGTTGTTTTTCCTCTAGTGGTGTTATGTGAACGTCGACTACATAACACTTCACCATATTTGGGCCTAGAGGAAGGCATTGGGAAGTAGTAAGTAGATGATGGGTTGCTAGAGTGACAGAAGCTTAAACCCTAGTTTATGCGTTACTTCGTAAGGGGCTGATTTGGATCCACTAGTTTAATGCTATGGTTAGAATTTGTCTTAATTCTTCTTTCGTAGTTGCGGATGCTTGCGAGAGGGGTTAATCATAAGTGGGATGCTTGTCCAAGTAAGGGCAGTGCCCAAGCGCCGGTCCACCCACATATCAAACTATCGAAGTAACGAACGGAAATCATATGAACGTGATGAAAACTAGCATGACAGAAATTCCCGTGTGTCCTCGAGAGCGTTTTTCCTCCTATAAGACTTTGTCCAGGCTTGTCCCTTGCTACAAAAGGGATTGGGCCACTTTGCTGCACCGTTGCTACTTTTGTTACTTGTTGCTTGCTACGAATCATCTCACCACACAATCACTTGTTACCGATAATTTCAGTACCTGCAGATTTTTCCTTGCTAAAAACCACTTATCAGATCCTTCTGCTCCTCGTTGGCTTCGACACTCTTACTTAACGAAAGAACTATGATTGATCCCCTATACTTGTGGGTCATCACACGGCGGTGTCATATTTTGGAGAAATAAGAACTCTCGATCTTCACTTATATCTTTTTGAGAGTGCTCTCTTTGAGTAGGTGGGTAATTGGCTTGTGCTATGAAAGTAGTCCTAAAGATGATAGGCATCCAAAGAGGATACAATAAAAACTTCCATATTCATGTGCATTGATTAGAAAGAGAAGTTTGATTCCTCTCAATTAGTTTTGAGACATGGATTTGGTAATGTTAAGAGTCATGTTAGTAGGGTGTTGTGAATCTAGAAATACTTGTGTTGAAGTTAGTGATTCCCGTAACATGCACGTATGGTGAACCGCTATGTTAGGAAGTCGGAGCATAATTGATTTATTGATTGTCATCCTTTGTGTTGTGTTCGGGATCGCGCGATGGTTAACACCTACCAACCCTTCCCCTAGGAGTATGCGTTTAGCACTTTATTTCGATTACTAATAAAAACTTTCGCAACAAGTATATGAGTTCTTCATGACTCATATGAGTCCATGGTATAGATTCACTTTCACCTTTCACCATTGCTAGCCTCTCTAGTGCCGAGCAGCTTTCGCCGGTACACAAAACCACCATAGACCTTCCTCAAAACAGCCACCATACCTACCTATCATGGCCTTTTCATAGCCATTCCGAGATATATTTCCATGCAACTCCCACCGTTCCGTCTCATGACTTGTGCCGTCACTTTCATATTGCCATTGCATGATCGTAAGATTGCTAGCGAGATGTTTCAACGTCATACGCTAAGCTAGATCATTGCACATCCCGGTACACTGCCGGAGGCATTTCCTATAGAGTCATCATTGTTCTAAGCATTGAGCTGTGAGTAAATAAAAGTGTGATGATCATCATTATTAGAGCATTGTCCCATGTGAGGAAAAATGAAAAGAGGCGAAAGTTGCCCACCAAAAAAAAAGAGAGGCCAAAGAGGCCAAACAAAAAAAGGAGATAGAAAAAGAGAGAAGGGACAATGCTACTATCTTTTCCCCACTTGTGCTTCATAATAGCACCATGTTCTTCATGATTGAGAGTCTCTTGTTTTGTCACCACCATATACTAGTGGGAATCTTCATTATATAACTTGGCTTGTATATTCCAATGATGGGCTTCCTCAAAATTGCCCTAGGTCTTCGTGAGCAAGCAAGTTGGATGCACACCCACTAGTTCTCCTTTTGAGCTTTCACACACTTATAGCTCTAAGTGCATCCGTTGCATGGTAATCCCTACTCATTCACATTGATGTCTATTGATGGGAATCTCCATAGCCCTTTGATACGCCGAGTCGATGTGACCATCTCCTCCTTTTTTCCTCACAACCTCCACCCCACTCTATTCCACCTATAGTGCTATATACATGGCTCACGCTCATGTATTGCGTGAGAGTTGAAAAAGGTTTGAGAAAGTAAGAGTGCAAAAACAATTACTTGGCCAATACCGGGGTTGTGCATGATTCAAATTCGTTGTGTGGGGATGATGGAGCATATCCATACTATATGATTTTGTAGGGATAACTTTCTTTGGCCTTGTTATTTCGAAAGTTCATGATTACCTTGCTAGTTTGCTTGAAGTATTATTGTTTTCATGTCAATAGCAAACTATTGTTTTGAATCTTATGAATCTGAACATTCAGCTCACATGAAAGAAGTTACAAAGGACAAATATGCTAGGTAGAATTCCACATCAGAAATTCAGTTTTTATCACTTCCCTACTCGAGGACTGGTAGGAGTTAAGCTTGAGGATGCTTGATACGTCTCCAACGTATCTATAATTTTTGATGGTTCCATGCTATTATCTTGTCAAACTTTGGATGTTTTGTATGCATTTTATATCTTTTTTGGGACTAACTTATTAACTCAGTGCCAAGTGCCAGTTCCTGTTTTCTCCATGTTTTTGACCTTTTTCACAGGAGAATGTCAAATGGAGTCCAAACGGGGAAAATAATAATCTTTAGAATGATTTTTTCTGAAACAGAAGATACGCAGGGAGCTTGAGAACGAAGGCAAAGGGTCCCGGGGGAGGCCACAAACCCCCTAGCCGCGGCCAGGGGGGGGGGGCGCCTAGCAGGCTTGTGGGCCCCGTGGCTCCTTTGCCCTACTTCTTCCGCCTATAAATCCCCGAAAAATCTGAAACCACGAGAGAGAGCCACGAAAATACTTTTCCGCCGCCACAAGCTTCTGTCTCTGCAAGATCCCATATGGGGCACGTTCTGGTGCCCTGCCGGAGGGGGGATTCGGACACGGAGGGCTTCTTCATCAACACCATTGCCCCTCCGAGGACGCGTGAGTAGTTCACCACAGACCTTCGGGTCCATAGCTAGTAGCTAGATGGCTTCTTCTCTCTCTTGGATCTTCAATACAAAGTTCTCCATGATCTTCATGGAGATCTATCCGATGTAATCCTCTTTTGCGGTGTGTTTGTTGTGATCCAATGAATTGTGGATTTATGATCAGATTATCTATGAATCTTATTTGAGTTTCTTCTGATCTCTTATATGCATGATTTCATATCCTTGTAATTCTCTTTGAGTTGTGGGTTTCGTTTGGCCAACTTGATCTACAGTTCTTGCAATAGTAGAAGTGCTTGGTTTTGGGTTCATACTGTGCGGTGTCCTCACCCAGTGACAGAAGTGGTAGCGAGGCACGCATCGTCTTGTTGCCATCAAGGGTAAAAAATATGGGGTTTATATCTATTGCATGAATTTATCCCTCTACATCATGTCATCTTGCTTAAGGCGTTACTCTGTTTGTTATGAACTCAATACACTAGATGCATGCTGGATAGAGGTCGATGTGTGGAGTAATAGTAGTAGATGCAGAAAGTATCGGTCTACTTGTCTCGGACGTGATGCCTATATGTATGATCATTGCCTTAGATATCGTCATGACTTTGCGAGGTTCTATGAATTGCTCGACAATAATTAGTTCACCCACCGTAATATTTGCTATCATGAGAGAAACCTCTAGTGAACACTATGGCCCCCGGGTCTACTTCACATCATACTTTCAGCCCTACATGTTTACTTTGTTGCACTTTCCGCCTTCAGATCTCACCTTGCAATCAATCGTGAAGGGATTGACAACCCCTTTGTAGCGTTGGGTGCAAGTTTGCTGTTTTTGCGCAGGTACTTTGGAGACTTGCCTTGATACTCCTACTGGATTGATACCTTGGTTCTCAAACTGAGGGAAATACTTACTGCTACTGTGCTGCATCACCATTTCCTCTTCAAGGGAAAAACCAACGCAAGCTCAAGAGGTAGTATCCCCGCGCGAGACAAGGCCCGAACAGCCGGCGGGCCCCACAGCTAGCCAAAGAGGCTGGCAACCGAACCCCACCTCTTGTCGTGCCCTTACCACTGTACACTTCTGGATGGACTATAAAGCCAAACCACAGGCCCCCAAGAGGGGGCTGGGAGATATTCGATCCATCCAAGCCCTCACGTAGAACACCACCGACGCAGCGAGACCGACAGCTAGAGCTCCGCCTCCCTCCTCACGAACAACTCAAGGAGCACCATATGTACTGTGATTCCCATATAGTCACACGAGCATGACTAAGGGTTTTACCTCACCGGAGGGCCCTGAACCTGGGTAGATCGGCGTCATGTGTGTTATGCCTACACCCATTCCCAGACACCGTCGGTGCCCATTGGCCCCAAACCACGAACTAAGCCACCCCTGGCATCTGTCCCGGAAATACCACGACAATTGGCGCCCACCATGGGGCCGGTAGGGACGCCAGCTGTAGTAAGATTTAGGACGGGACCCTTCACCCCTTTTGGCGAGCGCGCGGTGCACGGCTTGGTCGTGCGCTACGGCGCGCTCGACTGCGTCAACGACAACGCACGCTGTCTCGAGGATGCGGACTTCCCCGTTGACGGCTCCATCATCTCCTTCGGCTCGCACCGCATCTACATTGCAGTCATTGCCGACAGCTACCCCATCGAGGTGCTCAAATGCAACGAGCTGCCGCTAGCCGGCGACTACAACCTCTCCCGCAGCATCGACGACCTATGCAGCCGCGTGGAGGTGCTCACTGCCACCTCGCAAGGCGGCGCATCCGGATATCGGACCCCACACGCGGTAGTGGACACGCTCCGCACCCGCATCCCTACGGTGGCCGACCCCGCGGTCGCCACCCAAGAGCTCGACGGCCACCGCCTACAGCTGCTCCGTGAGGTGGAGGCGCTGGAGGCTACCTAGCGCGTCTTCGAGGCCACTCGGCGCGAGTTCAATGCGGCCCATGGTCTCACGTCGGCTGCCCCCGGCCCCAGCCAGATTGCGTACGTGCGCCGCCGCGGAGGCGCCGTCGGCCATGAGCTGGTCGGCGACCGCCCCATTTACGATGCCTCCATCAAGAACATGCGAGCTACGCATGCCTCCATCAATGAGCTGGAGGGGCTCGAGGGTCCGTCCCACGATGCACAACAGGAGCGCATCCGCATCCTCATAGAGGCCGCCAACACGCAGTAGGCCCTGCCAGCACAGTCGTCCTGCGACCCGGTTGGCTCCCGCTCAAGGACCTATGACGACACCGGCCAGCCCATAGCCGACCGACGGGAGACAAACCAGGCATCTTCACCTGCCAACCCTCACCAACGTCGCGTCAGCCGGCAGGCGGGCAGCCATGGCCGACGGGACGTAGCCCGTCGGTTGTCGACAGCTGTGTGCGGGTGCCAGCTGGCCAGGGCGACCACTAGTCGGGACGAAGAGGCCGGCGCGAGGAGCATGATCGATCGGCGGTGCCTCGCGTGCCGACATACAAGTGAATTGGCACAGGCCAGCTTGATGACCAGGATGCACATTTCCGCTTGGAGCGTCTCGCCAAATCCCGCGCCGCCGAGGAGGAGGGCACTGCCGGCTCGTCGTGCTTTGGGCCGTGCATCCTGAGGGAGCCTTTCTCCAAGGGCTTCACCTTGGCACGTGAAACACACAAGTACAATGGCTTAACTAAGCCCGAGGATTGGTTGACCGACTACACCATCGCTTGCGGCATCGCCGGCGGCAACAAGCCCGTGGCCGTACGTTATGTGCCCCTCATGCTGCTCGGCTCGGCCCGGATCCCGCTTAATGGCCTGCCGGCCGGCAGCATAAATGACTGGCCAGACCTCCAGGAGGAGTTTGTACGCAACTTCACCGGCAGGTACAAGCGCCCTGGTAGGCCCCGACAGCTCGCCCTGTGCGTATAGGGCCAGACCTAGCCACTCCACGACTACCTCACGCGGTGGACCGAGCTCCGCAACTCTTGCAAGGGCGTCCATGAAGTACAGGCGATCGAGTACTTCATCGACGGCCGCCGAGATGACACCCTCCTCAAGCACAAGCTCATGCGCCGAGAAACCTCAACCCTCGCGCAACTGATGTCCGTCGTCGAACAGTACGCCATGGCCGAGTCTTCCATGAAGCTCCCCATGCTCGTCAACACGGACGGCAAGCCAACCATGGCCTAGCTGGCCGCCACCCCGACAGCTGGACGATCCCAGCCGGATCAGGGCAAGCGCAGGGTTGACCAACCGGACGCGTGCCAAGGTGCCCGGCAGGTCGCGACCGTCGAGGATGGCCGCATGGCCGACGCCAAGGCTCCCTCCGGCGCCAGCACGCAAATGAAGGCAAGTAGCCATGGCAAGACAAGTACACCTTCGAGGCCATGCTCGACGGGCCCTGCAAATTCCACAGCGGATCCTAGCTGGCGACGCACACCGCCCGATAGTGCAGCTGGTTCACCAAGATCTTGCCTGGTGAGGTTCCGACGCCACCGCTTTCTGCTGTGGGAGCCGACGGGGCCTGCGACGAGTACCCCCAACAGGACGCGACCTACGTCATCTTCACTAGTGAGCATGACAACAAGCACAGCTAGCGCAAGCGCGCGCTAGAAGTCAACGCCATCGTCCCGTCGGTCCCGAGTATATGCACTAGTCGGACAAATCGATCACCTAGGCCCGCGAGGACCATCCGGCTGTGATGCCGACGCCAGACGGCTACGCAGTGGTCCCGGGTCCCACCTTTGTCTCCTGACAGTGCACGTGTCGCTTCACGTGGGTGCTCATCAACGACAGTAGAAGCATCAACATCCTCTACCGCGACACCATGGAGAAGCTCGGCATTCTGGAGTCTGAGCTCTAGCCGACTCGAACGGTGCTCCATGGCATCGTCCCCAGCCACTCTTCCTCGTTGATCAACAAGGTCCGACTGGACGTATTGTTCGGCTCGCCGAAGAACTTCCGCTGCGAGCCAATCTGGTTCGAGGTCGTCAATCTCACCAGCTCCTACCAGGCCATCTTGGGTCGGCCGGCCCTGGCAAAATTCACGGCAGTCCCACACTAGGCCTACCTGAAGATAAAGCTGCCGGGTCCGCATGGGATCATAACCGTCGCCGGCTGATACGTCCATTTTGCATCATGCTTTCATGTTGATATTTATCACATTATGGACTATTATATTACCTTGTGGTACCATACTTATGCCTTTTCTCTCTTATTTTGCAAGGTTTATTTGAAGACGAAGAATACCGGCAGCTGGAATTCTAGACTAGAAAAGAAGCAAGTCTGAGTCCTCTATTCTGCGCAACTCCAAATGTCCTGAAAATCAACGTGGATTTTTTGGGAATATATAAAAAATACTGGGCGAAAGAAGTACCAGAGGGGAGCTACCAGGGCCCCACAAGCCTGGTAGCCGCCGCCCCCCTGGCGGCGGCTACAAGGCTTGTGGGCACCCTGGCGGCCCACTGGCCCCCCTATTTTTCTATATGAAGGGTTTCGTCCAGGAAAAAAAATTAGGGTGGAGCTTTTTCGTGGATTCTCCGCCGCCACGAGGCGGAACTTGAGCATAACCAATCTAGAGCTCCGGCAGGACGATCCTGCCGGGGAAACTTCCCTCCCGGAGGGGGAAATCGTCGCCATCGTCATCACCAACACTCTTCTCGTCGGAGGGGAGTCATCTCCATCAACATCTTCATCAGCACCATCTCCTCTCCAAACCCTAGTTCATCTCTTGTAACCAATCTCCGTCTCGCAACTCCGATTGGTACTTGTAAGGTTGCTAGTAGTGTTGATTACTCTTTGTAGTTGATGCTAGTTGGATTACTTGGTGGAAGAGTTTATGTTCAGATCCTTTATGCTACTCATTACACCTCTGATCATGATTATAATTATGATTTGTGAGTAGTTACTTTTGTTCCTAAGGACATGGGATAAGTCATGCTGATAATAGTCATGTGAATTTGGTATTCGTTCGGTATTTTGATATGTTGTATATGTTGTCTTTTCCTCTAGTGATGTTATGTGAACGTCGACTACATAACACTTCACCATATTTGGGCCTAGAGGAAGGCATTGGGGAGTAGTAAGTAGATGATGGGTTGCTAGAGTGACAGAAGCTTAAACCCCAGTCTATGCGTTGCTTCGTTAGGGGCTGATTTGGATCCACTAGTTTAATGCTATGGTTAGACGTTGTCTTAATTCTTCTTTCGTAGTTGCGGATGCTTGCGAGAGGGGTTAATCATAAGTGGGATGCTTGTCCAAGTAAGGGCAGTACCCAAGCGCCGGTCCACCCACATATCAAACTATCAAAGTAACGAACGCGAATCACATGAACATGATGAAACTAGCATGACAGAAATTCCTTTGTGTCCTCGGGAGCGCTTTTCCTCCTATAAGACTTTGTTCAGGCTTGTCCCTTGCTACAAAAGGGATTGGGCTACTTTGCTGCACCGTTGCTACTACTTGTTACTTGTTACTTTTCACTTGCTACGTTTCACCTCACTACACCATCACTTGTTACCGCTACTTTCAGTGCTTGCAGTTATTACCTTGCTGAAAACTGTTTATCAGAGCCTTCTGCTCCTCGTTGGGTTCGACACTCTTACTTATCGAAAGGACTACGATTGATCCCCTATACTTGGGGGTCATCACCGGCAACTACAAGAAATCATCCGAGTGTGCTCTGGACGGATCCAAGCTTGTCGAGTCGCTCGTCATCGCCGATGAGCGGTGACAGATCGACCAACTCATGGCTCTCGCCCGCGAGCCAGAGGCCATGCCCGAACCCAAGCTGAAGCAGTTGGCTGCAGAGGCCCAGATCCAGCCGACCACCGGCAAGGACAATAAAAAGGCCCCTCTCGACCAGGCCGACCCCACCGGCAGGTATGTCCTGGTGGGGGCCGGCCTTAGTGAAAAATAGAAGGCGAGTTCGTCGACTTCCTCCGAGACAATCGGGATATCTTTGCATGGTCCCCAAAGGACATGCCAGGGGTCCCGAGGAAGTTCGCTGAGCACTTTCTCCACGTCCGGCTGGCTGCAAAACCGGCCAGGCAACCCCTGTGCTGCTTCTCTGAGGAGAAGCGGAAAACCATCGGTGAAGAAGTTGCCTGTTGGGGAACGTTGCATAGGAAACACAAATTTTCCTACGCACACGAAGACCTATCATGGTGATGTCCATCTACAAGAGGAGATTTGGATCTACGTACCCTTGTAGATCGTACAACACGAAGCGTTAAGAAACGCAGTTGATGTAGTGGAACGTCTTCACGTCCCTCGATCAGCCCCACGAACCGTCCCGCGATCCGTCCCATGATCCGTTCCGATCTAGTGCCGAACGGATGACACCTCCGCGTTCAGCACACGTACAACTCAACGATGATCTCGTCCTTCTTGATCCAGCAAGCCAGACGGAGAAGTAGATGAGTTCTCCGGCAGCGTGACGGTGCTCTGGTGTTGGTGAGGATCTACTCCTGCAGGGCTCCGCCCGAGCTTTGCAGAAATACGATCTAGAGGTAAAACTATGGTATCTAGATCTGAGTTGCACGTGGAAAAAGTTGTCTCATATCATCCCTAAATCACCACTATATATAGGAGGGAGGGGGAGGAGGCTTTCCTTGAGGGCCAAGCCCTCAAGGGTGCGCCGGCCAAGGGAGAGGAGGAGTCCTACTCCAATCCTACTCCAATTAGGATTGGAAAGTGGAGTCCTTCTCTTCCTTCCCACCCTTTTTTTCCTTTTCCTTTGGTTTTTCTTTCTAGGCGCCAAGGCCCTCTTGGGCTGTAGTGGGCTGGTGCGCCACCCCTAGGGACATTGGGATTCCCCCGGGTGGGTTGCCCCCCTTCCGGTGAATTTCCGGAACCCATTCGTCACTCCTGGTACATTCCCGATAATGCCCAAAAACCTTCCGGTAACCAAATGAAACCATCCTATATATCAATCTTTGTTTCCAGATCATTCCAGAAATCCTCGTAACATCCGTGATCTCATCCGGGACTCCGAACAACATTCGATAACCACACATATAACTCAAGTATACTAAAACATCATCGAACCATAAGTGTGCAGACCCTGCGGGTTCGAGAACTATGTAGACATGCCCCGAGGCACTCCTCGGTCAATATCGAATAGCGGGACCTGGATGCCCATACTGGATCGTACATATTCTCCGAAGATCCTATCGGGTGAACCTTAGTGTCAAGGATTCGTATAATCCCGTATGTCATTCCCTTTGTCCTTCGGTATGCTACTTGCCCGAGATTTGATCGTCGGTATTCGCATACCTATTTCAATCTCGTTACCGGCAAGTCTCTTTACTCGTTCCGTAATACAAGACCCCATGACTTACACTTAGTCACATTGCTTGCAAGGCTTGTGTGTGATGTTGTATTACCAAGTGGGCCCCGAGATACCTCTCCTTCACACGAAGTGACATATCCCAGTCTTGATCCATACTAACTCAACGGACACCTTCAGAGATACCTGTAGAGTACCTTTATAGTCACCCAGTTACGTTGTGACGTTTGATGCACAAAAGGTATTCCTCCGGTGCCAGTGAGTTATATGATCTCATGGTCATAGGAACAAACACTTGACACGCAGAAAACAATATCAATAGAATGACACAATCAATATGCTACGTATATAGATTGAGTCTTGTCCATCACATGATTCTCCTAATGATGTGATTCCGTTATCATGTGACAACACTTGCTTATGGCCAGGAACCTTTACCATCTTTAATCAACGAACTAGTCAACTAGAGGCTCACTAGGGACAGTGTGTTGTCTATGTATCCACACATGTATTTGAGTTTCCAATCAATACAATTCTAGCATGGATAATAAACGATTATTGTGAACAAGGAAGTATAATAATAACCAATTTATTATTGCCTCTAGGGCATATTTTCAACAGTCTCCCACTTGCACTAGAGTCAATAATCTAGTTCACATCACCATGTGATTTCAACGAATCCAACACCCATATAGTTCTGGGGTCTGATCACATCTTGCTCGTGAGAGAGGTTTTAGTCAACGGTTCTGAAACTTTCAGATCCGTGTGTGATTTACAAATCTTTGTGTCATCTTATAGATGCTGCTACTACGTGCTATTCGGAAATACTCCAAACATTTACTCTACTATACGAATCTGTTTTACTACTCATAATTATTCGGATTAGTGTCAAAGCTTGCATCGGCGTAACCCTTTACGACGAACTCTTTAACCACCTCCATAATCGAGAAAAAGAATCCTTAGTCCATTAGTTACTAAGGATAACTTTGACCGCTGTTCAGTGACTCAATCCTGTATCACTCTTTGTACCTTTTAACAGACTTGTGGCAAGGCACACAGCAGGTGCGGTACATAGCATGGCATACTGTATAGTCTATGGCTAAGGCATAAGGGATGACCTTCGTCCTTTCTCTTTCTTCTGCCGTGGACGAGCTTTTGAGTCTTACTGAAATTCACACCTTACAACACAGCCAAGAACTCCTTCTTTGCTGATCTATTTTGAACTCCTTCAAAAACTGTCAAGGCATGCATTTCATTTGAAAGTGCTATTAAGCATTTCGATCTATCTCTATAGATCTTGATTCTTAATGTTCAAATAGCTCTATCTAGGTCTTCCTTTGAAAAACTCCCTTCAAACAACCTTTATGCTTTACAGAAATTCTACATTACTTCCGATCAACAATATGTCAACCACATATACTTTATCAGAAATACTATAGTGCTCCCACTCACTTCTTTGGAAATACAAGTTTCTCATAAACCTTGTACAAACCCAAAAGGTTTGATCATCTCATCAAAGCGTATATTCCAACTCCGAGATGCTTGCACTAGTCCATAGAAGGATCGCTGGAGCTTGCATACTTGTTAGCATCCTTAGGATCGACAAAACCTTCTGGTTGTATCACATACAATATTTCCTCAAGGAAACCGTCGAGGAAACAATGTTTTGACATCCTATGTGCAATATTTCATAAATAATGCAGCAACTACTAAGATAATTCCAACAGACTTTTAGCATTGCTACGAGTGAGAAAGTCTCATCATAGTCAAGTCTTTGATCTTGTCGAAAACATCTTTGTGACAAGTCGAGCTTTTCTTAATGGTGAATAGTCAGCATCATCGTCTGTCTTCCTTTTAAAGATCCATCTTTACTTAATAGTCCTACGGCCATCAAGCAGTTCTCCCAAAGTCTACACTTTGTTTTCATACATGGATCCTCTCTCGGATTTCATGGCCTCGAGCCATTTGTCGGAATCCGGGCCCACCATCGCTTCTCCATAGCTCGTAGGTTCATTGTTGTTCACTAACATGACCTCCAAGACAGGGTTACCGTACCACTCTGTAGTAGTACGTGACCTTGTCGACCTACGAGATTTGTGGCAACTTGATCCGAAGCTCAATGATCACCATCATCAGTTTCCACTTCAATTGGTGTAGACGCCACAGGAACATCTTCGTGCGCCCTGCTACACACTGGTTGAAGTGACGGTTCACTAACCTCATCAAGTTCCACCACCCTCCCACTCAATTCTTTCGATACAAACCTTTCCTCGAGAAAGGACCCGTTTCTAGAAACTAACACTTCGCTTCCGGATCTGAGATAGGTGATGTATCCAACTGTTTTGGATAACCTATGAAGATGCATTTATCCACTTTGGGTTCGATCTTATCAGACTGAAACTTTTTCACATAAGCGTCGCAGCCCCAAACTTTCAAGAAACGACAGCTTAAGTTTCTCCAAACCATAGTCTATACTATGTCATCTCAACGGAAATACGCGGTGCCCTATTTAAAGTGAACGCGGTTGTCTCTAATGCATAACCCATAAACGATAGTGGCAATTTGATAAGAGACATAATAGTATGCACCATATCAAATAGGGCGTGGCTATGACGTTTAGACACACCATAACACTATGGTGTTCTTGCTGGCTTGAATTGCGAAACAATTTCCACATTGTCTTAATTGTGTACCAAAAACTCACAACTCAGATATTCATCTCTATGATCATATCGTAGACAGTTTATCCTCTTGTCACGACGATCTTCACTCTGAAATAGCTTTGAACTTTTCAATATTTTAGACTTTTGATTCATCAAGTAAACACTCCGTATCTACTCAAATCGTCAGTGAAGTAAGAACATAACGATATCCACTATGTGCCTCAACACTCATTGGACTGCACACATCAAAAATGTATTACTCCCAACAAGTTACTCTCTTGTTTCATGTGGCATGATTTGCATGTCTCAAGTGATTCAAAATCAAGTGAGTCCAAACGATCCAACTGCATGGAGTTTTTTCATGCGTTAATACCAACAGGTATGGTTTGCATGTCTCAAACGTTTCAAAAATGAGTGAGCACAAAGATCCATCACTATGGAGCTTCTTCATGCACTTTATACCGACATGACTCAAGCGGCAGTGCCACAAGTGGTATTATCATTACTACATTGTATCGTTTGGCACCAATATTATGAACATGTGTAACACTACGATCAAGATTCAATAAACCATTGAAGGTAATTATTCAAGCAAATAGAATAACCATTATTCCTTTTGAATGAATAATCATATTGCAATACACACGATCAAATCATGTTCATGCTCAATGCAAACACCAAACAATAATTATTTAGGTCCAACACCAATCCCGATGGTACAGAGAGCGTGCAATGTTTGATCACATCAACCTTGGAGACACTTCCAACACATATCATCACCTCGTCTTTAGCTAGTCTCCATTTATTCCGTAGCTTTGATTTTGAGTTACTGATCACTTAGCAACCGAACCGGTATCTAATACCCTCGTGCTACTAGGAGTACTAGTAAAGTACACATCAACATCATGTATATCAAATATACTTCTGTCGACTATGCCAGCCTTCTTATCTACCAAGTGTCTAGGGTAGCTCCGCCTCAGTGACCGTTCCCCTCATAATAGAAGCACTTAGTCTCGGGTTTGGGTTCAATCTTGGGTTTCTTCATTAGAGCAGCAACTGGTTTGCCGTTTCATGAAGTATCCCTTCTAGCCCTTGCTCTTTTTTGAAACTAGTGGTTTTACTAACCATCAACAATTGATGCTCCTTCTTGATTTCTACTTTCGTAGTGTCAAACATTGCGAATCGCTCAAGGATCATCATATCTATCCTTGATATGTTATAGTTCATCACGAGCTCTAGCAGCTTAGTGGCAATGACTTTGGAGAACCATCACTATGTCATCTGGAAGATTAACTCCCACTTGATTCAAGCGATTGTTGTACTCAGACAATCTGAGAACATGCTCAACGATTTGAGCTTTTATCCTCTACTTTGTAGACAAAGAATCTTGTCAGAGGTCTCATACCTCTCAACAAGGGCACGAGTATGAAATCTCAATTTCATCTCCTAGAACATCTCTTATGTTCCATGGCCTTTCAAAACGTCTTCGGCGCCTTGCTTCCAATCCTTTAAGTATTGCGTACTGAACTATCACGTAGTCATCAAAAACGTGTATGTTAGATGTTCGCAACATCCACAGACGATGCTCAAGGTGCAGTACACCGAGTGGTGCATTAATGACATAAGCCTTCTGCGCAGCAATGAGGACAATCCTCAGTTTTACGGACTCAGTCCGCAAAGTTGCTACTATCAAGTTTCAACTAAATTTTCTCTAGGAACATATAAAAAATAGTAGAGCTATAGAGCAAGCTACATCATAATTCGCAAAGACCATTAGACTATGTTCATGATAATTAGTTCTATTAATCATATTACTTAAGAACTCCCACTCACAAAGTACATCTCTCTAGTCATTTGAGTGATACATGATCCAAATCCACTAACTCAAGTCTGATCATCACGTGAGTTGAGAATAGTTTTAGTGGTAAGCATCGCTATGCTAATCATATCAACTATACGATTCATGCTCGATCTTTTGGTCTCTTGTGTTCCAAGGCCATGTCTGCACATGCTAGGCTCGTCAAGTTTAACCCGAGTGTTCCGCATGTGCAACTGTTTTGCACCCATTGTATGTGAACGTTGAGTATAGACTCCCTATCATCACGTGGTGTCTCGAAACGACAAACTGTTGCAACGGTGCACAGTCGGGGAGAACACAATTTCATCTTGAAATTTTAGTGAGAGATCATCTTATAGTGCTACCGTCGTTCTAAGCAAAATAAGGTGCATAAAAGGATTACCATCACATGCAATTCATAAGTGACATGATATGGCCATCATCATGTGCTTCTTGATCTTCATCAACAAAGCACCGGCATGATCTTCTTGTCACTGATGCCACACCATGATCTCCATCATCATGATCTCCATCAATGTGTCACCATCAGGGTTGTGATGCTACTTATGCTATTACTACTAAAGCTACGTCCTAGCAATATAGTAAATGCATATGCAAACACAAACGTTAGTTTAATGACAACCCTATGGCTCCTGCCGGTTGCCGTACCATCGACGTGCAAGTCGATATTAACTATTAAAACATGATCATCTCATACATCCAATATATCACATCACGTCATTGGCCATATCATATCACAAGCATACCCTGCAAAAACAAGTTAGACGTCCTCTAATTTGTTGTTGCATGTTTTACGTGGATGCTATGGGTATCTAGTAGATCGCATCTTACTTACGCAAAAACCACAACGGAGATGTGCAAATTGCTATTTAACCTCTCCAAGGACCGCCTCGGTAAAAACCAATTCAACTAATGTTGAAGAAACCGACACCCGCCAGTCATCTTTATGCAACGTGGTTGCATGTCAATCGATGAAACCAGTCTTTCGTAAGCGTACGAATAATGTCGGTCCGGGCTGCTTCAATCCAACAATTGCGCCAAATCGAGAAAAGACTAAGGAGGGCAGAAATCGAACATCACCGTCCACAAAACCCTTTGTGTTCTACTCGAGATAACATCTATGCATGAACCTAGCTCTGATACCACTGTTGGGGAACGTTGCATGGGAAACAAAAAATTTCCTACGCACACGAAGACCTATCATGGTGATCTCCATCTACGAGAGGAGATTTGGATCTATGTACCCTTGTAGATCGCACAGCAGGAAGCGTTAAGAAACACGGTTGATGTAGTGGAACGTCTTCACGTCCCTCGATCAGGCCCATGAACCGTCCCGCGATCCGTCCAACGATATGTTCCGATCTAGTGCCGAACGGACGGCACCTCCACGTTCAGCACATGTACAACTCGACGATGATCTCGGCCTTCTTGATCCAACAAGCAAGATGTAGAAGTAGATGAGTTCTCCGGCAGCGTGATGACGCTCCGATGGTGGTGAGGATCTACTCCTGTAGGGCTCCGCCCGAGCTCCTCAGAAATACGATCTAGAAGTAAAACTATGGTGTCTAGATCTGAGTTGCACGTGGCAAAAGTTGTCACATATCAGCCCTAAATCACCGCTATATATAGGAGGGAGGGGGAGGAGGCTTGCCTTGAGGGCCAAGCCCTCAAGGGTGCGACGGCCAAGGGAGAGGAGGAGTCCTACTCCAATCCTACTCCTATTAGGATTGGAAAGTGGAGTCCTTCTCTTCCTTCCCACCTCTTTTTTATTTCCTTTTTCTTTGGTTTTTTCTTTCTATGCGCCAAGGTCCTCTTGGGCTGTACCACCAGCCCACTAAGGGCTGGTGCGCCACCCCTAGGGCTATTGGGCTTCCCTGGGTGGGTTGGCCCCATCCCGGTGAACTTCCGGAACCCATTCGTCACTCCCGGTATATTCTCGGTAATGCCCAAAAACGTTCTGGTAACCAAATGAAGCCATACTATATATCAATCTTCGTTTCCGGATTATTTCAGAAACCCTCGTGACGTCCGTGATCTCATCCGGGACTCCGAACAACATTCAGTAACCACACATATAACTCAGCTATACTAAAACATCATCGAACCTTAAGTGTGCAGATCCTGCGGGTTCGAGAACTATGTAGACATGCCCCGAGGCACTCCTCGGTCAATATCCAAAAGCAGGACCTGGATGCCCATATTGGATCCTACATATTCTCCGAAGATCTTATTGGTTGAATCTCAGTGTTAAGGATTCATATAATCCCGTATGTCATTCCTTTGTCCTTCGGTATGCTACTTTCCCGAGATTTGGTCGTCGGTATCCGCATACCTATTTCAATCTTGTTACTGGCAAGTCTCTTTACTCGTTCCGTAATACACTTACACTTAGTCACATTGCTTGCAAGGCTTGTGTGTGATGTTGTATTACCGAATGGGCCCCGAGATACCTCTTCGTCACACGAAGTGACAAATCCTAGTCTTGACCCATACTAACTCAAGGACACCTTCGGAGATACCTGTAGAGCACCTTTATAGTCACCCATTTACGTTGTGACGTTTGATGCACAAAAGGTATTCCTCCGGTGCCAGTGAGTTATACGATCTCATGGTCATAGGAGCAAATACTTGACATGCATAAAACAATAGCAATAAAATGACACGATCAATATGCTACGTATATAATTTGGGTCTTGTCCATCACATGATTCTCCTAATGATGTGATTTCGTTATCAAGTGACAACACTTGGCTATGGCCAGGAAACCTTGACCATCTTTGATCAACGAACTAGTCAACTAGAGGCTCACTAGGGACAATGTGTTGTCTATGTATCCACACATGTATTTGAGTTTCCAATCAATACAATTCTAGCATGGATAATAAACGATTATTATGAACAAGGAAATATAATAATAACTAATTTATTATTGCCTCTAGGGCATATTTCCAACATTGCCCGGCTGCTAGCAGCCGGCTTTATCGTGAAAGTCTTCTACCCGGACTGGTGGTCGAACCGTGTCCTGGTGCTGAAGAAGAATAAGAATTGGTGCATGTGTATCGACTACACGAGCCTAAACAAGGCGTGCCCCAAGGATCCATTTGCTCTGCCCTGTATCGGTCAAGTGATTGACTCGACGGCCGGGTGCGAGCTGCTGTCCTTCTTAGACGCCTATTCAGGCTACCACCAGATCAAGCTAAATCCAGCCGATCGGCTCAAAACAAGTTTCATCACACCCTTAGGGGCGTTTTGCTACATTACGATGACGTTCGGGTTGAAAAATGCCGGCGCCACGTTCCAGCGCTGCATGCAGCGATGCCTCTACATGCAGGTTGGCCGCAACGTACATGTCTACATAGACGATGTTGTGGTCAAAACCAAAGAAAGCTGCACCCTACTGGACGATTTCAAAGAGGCGTTCGCGAGCGTGTGCGAGTTCAAGATCCAGCTAAACCCGAAAAAGTGCGTATTCGGCGTACCAGTTGGCCAGCTCCTCGGCTTCCTCGCTTTCGAACGAGGGATCGAGGCAAACCTGGAGAAAATTTAGGCCATCGAGCGAATGGCCCGACCGACT
Organism: Hordeum vulgare subsp. vulgare; assembly: GCF_904849725.1. Lineage (NCBI taxonomy): Eukaryota > Viridiplantae > Streptophyta > Magnoliopsida > Poales > Poaceae > Hordeum > Hordeum vulgare. Next base: position 106,788,751 of record NC_058522.1, on the reverse strand, counting down.
GAACTGGCCGGCATCCACAAGGTCACCGGCTGCCTTGCCTCGCTCAACCGCCTCATCAGCTGGTTGGGAGAGAAGGCCCTCCCACTCTATCACCTGCTCAAGAAGGCAGACGGTTTCGTGTGGAGCGATGAAGTCGACGAGGCCTTGTGCGACCTCAAGCGCGGGGTGACCACCGCGCCGGTGCTGGCCGTGCCGGCAACCAAGGAACCGATGTTACTCTACATCGCGACAACCAGACGCGTCATCAGCATCTTCATGGCCATCGAGCGCTCGGAGCCAGGTTGAGCCTAGCCGGTCCAGCGACCGGTCTACTACCTGAGTGAGGTTCTGTCTGCCTCCAAGGAAAACTATCTGCACTACCAGAAGATGTGCTACGGTGTGTTCCTGGCGGCCAGAAAGATCAAACCCTACTTCCAGAAAGACCCGGTCATGGTAGTAAGCACCGCTCCCCTTGGGGAGATCATGGGCAACCGATACGCGGCTGGCCACATCACCAAGTGGGCCCTTCAGCTGGCGGACCATGACATCAAGTACGAGTCCCGCACCGCCATCGAGTCGCAAGCCTTGGCGGACTTCCTCGTCGACTAGGAAGAAACGAAGTACGTGCCACCGCCTCACGACTCCACCCATTGGCGCATGCACTTCGAGGGCTCGAAGATGCGCACCAGCCTCGAAGCCGGCATCGTTCTTTCCTTCCCCAAGGGGGACAGCCTACAATACGTCCTGTAGATCCACTTCACCACGTCAAATAACGTGGCGGAGTACGAAGCGCTCACCCATGGCCTCCGGCTGGCCAGGGAGATCGGCGTCCGATGCATCCTTTCGTTCGGCGACTCCGACCTGATGGTACAAGAAGTTACTGGCGAATGGGATGCCAGAGACACAAACATGGCCAGCTATCACTTCCTCGTCCACCAGTTGACCGTTGACTTCGAAGGTTGTGAGTTCCACCACATCCTTCGAGCTGGAAACGAGGCCGCCGACACGCTGGAAAATATCGGCTCCACCTGGCAGCCCATCCCAGCTGGCGTGTCCCTGGAGCACCTGCGCAAGCCCTCCATCACCCCTTCTCCAGAGTCCGAGTCCATCTTCGTCCCGGCAGACCCGGGGGACGCGCTGCCAGTCCCGAGGGCTGCCGATGCTGACTTGGGGACTACCGGCACCCTGCTGGCTGCGACTCCAGCCGGCCCGCCGCCTGCACCAGCCGACTCGGGGGGCTATCGACCCTCCCCCGGGGTCCCTGCAGCCCGACTCGGGGACTGCAGCAGCAGGCCAGCCGCATGCCGCCCTCGCCCCAACACTCAGCCGCGACGGCTATGCTAATAGTGGTCACAACCCCATCCTGGTCGGAACCTTTCCTCGAGTACCTAGAAAGCCGAACCCTTCCTGCCAATGAGGTCGAGGCCCGATGGATACAAAGGCGTTCCGTCGCCTACACCATCATCAACAACGAGCTCGTCAAGCGCAACGTGTCTCGAGTTTTCCAACGCTGCGTCGAGGAGGACAAAGGCAGCGAGATCCTCCTCGATATCCATCAGTGCGAGTGCGGCCACCACGCCACCTCACTCTCCCTTGTGTCCAAGGTATTCCGCCACGGGTTTGACTGTTCGTTTGCTCTGAAAGACGCCAAGGAGCTAGTTGAGAAGTGCAACGGCTGCCAGTGCTTCAAGGCGCGCATCCACTAGCCGACTACGACTCTACAAACTATCCCCCTCACATGGCTTTTTGTCGTGTGGTGCCTGGACATGGTGGGTCTATTCAAAACCTTCCGAGGCAGCGTGACACATCTCATGGTGGCCGTTGACAAATTCACGAAGTGGATCGAGGCCAGACCAATCAAGAAGCTTGATGACCCGACGACCGTCACACTCATCAAGGACATCATCATCCGCTACAGCCTCCCCAACAGCATCATCATCGACAACGACACCAATATCGTCAAGGGCACGGTCGCCCGCTACTCCAGCGAGCAAGGAATCCAGCTGGACCTCGCGTCTATGACCCACCCGCAGTCAAACGGCCAGGTGGAGGGGGCAAACGGCCTCATCCTGGCCGGCCTTAAGCCCAGGATGGTCGAGCCGCTCGAGCGCTCGACCGGCGCTTGGGTTGAGGAACTGCCGGTTGTGCTATGGAGCCTGCGAACCACGCCCAACCGGTCGACCGGTTTCACCCCATTCTTCTTGGTGTATGGGGCCGAGGCGATCATCCCCACCGATGTCGAGTTTGATTCGCCTCGGGTCACCCTATACACTAAGGCCAACGCCAACGAAGCTAGGGAAAACGACATTGATCTCCTCGAGGAGGCACGTGAGCTGGCGCTGTGTAGGAGAGCCATCTACCAGCAGGCCCAGCGCCGCTAACACAACTGGTGGGTCAAGCCACTCTCATTTCGAGAGGGTGACCTAGTACTCCGACTGATCCAACGGACAAACGGCTAGCACAAGTTGTCCACCCCATGGGTGGGCCCGCTCATCATCAGCAAAGCCCATAGCAATAATGCCTATTTTCTGATCGATGCTCAAAACGCAAGAAAGAACAAGAAGGATGCCTCCGGCTCCGAGATAGAACGGTCGTGGAAGGCAGAACTACTCCGCCCGTTTTACATGTGAACAAGTGTATGTATGTATCCGCCCTACTTCCAATCAATGAACAACTGGAACCCCAGAGCAGGACTCGGGGACTTCCTTTTCCATCCTAGCCATGGTCCAACTATTTTCTTCGCCGTTCGCCTCCGAGTCGGACCAGCCAGCTTGGGGATTGCCGAACCACCCAATCCCCACCTGGCTCGGTAAAGTACCATAACTCCCGCTCCTTGGTGGCTTAACCCTTGCCGATTGCAAACCACAACTTGGCTGTCCAGCCGGCAGGCGCACAGGTAAAAGGGGCGGGGTATATGGGAAATATTAACAAGGGGCGGGCCGGGTCCAACCATGCTGCTTAGTCCATTCAAAAATCGAACTTGCAAAAAGCCAAAGTACCAACACCTCGCCTCCGGCAGCCCACTCCATGCGCGACCACAGTCCGCAAGCCGGCTGGCCGGCAGGAAGACATGCAGAGGAGCGGGGCACATGGGAAAAAGACTAGAGCAAGGAAATATAATGAACGAAAGGGCACACAACAATAGATTAAAACTAAAAGTACAATGCTTAAATAAAAGGACAGCGACACAAGGCTGAGAGTGCATTACAATAAAAACTTACACCCCGAGTGGGTGGACTTATCCATAACAAACTCGAAGTTTAAAAAAGCAAGAAAGATAACAAGCGACTATAGCAGCGCCGTCTCCCAGTCCCAGCTGGTGTGGTCATCTGGCTCATCTAAGCATTGGGAGCCGGCGCCAGTCCCCGGCTGGCCTCCGCCTTGCCAGTCGGCGGTACCTCCACATCGCCAGTCGGCACTGCTTCGCCGTTCCCAGTCGATGGTACCTCGGCATCGCCAGGACGAGGCTACGTCCCTTGAGCAGAAGATTCGGCCGCGCCCCGGCAGTAGTCCCCGTGGCTCCACCATCGCCTTCGGGCTCCTCCGAGCTAGATTCCACCTATTCGACACCAACGATGATGGGAACACCATAGTCGTCCTCCGGGAGGGGCACGCCGTCCTCACCTAGCTCAAGGAAGTAAGTGTCCAATGCCGCATAGCTAGCAAGCTCATGGGCTAAGAAGCCAATGGCCTCCTCGCGCTGCGGCAGCTCCACCTGCGACGTCTCCCTCATGGTGCTCAGCTGTTCCAGGTCGATACCAGAGTGCCACAAGAGGGTGAAGGTCAAGGCGGTCCTAGCGCCGCCCCTCGCAGCCGATGCCCTCCACGCATCGACGCAGTCCACGACGTCCTCCACCCACATCGCGACTCGACTCTCAGGAACCCCCTCTGCCTAGTTGGGCCAAAGGGCCCGAACAACGTTTTGGCCCGCCCTTAGGAGCTGATCCCAAAGGGCCCGAAGGTAGTCCACCCGGGTCTCACAGGCATGCACTATCTCTGCCGCCGACCATCACGCATCCTCGATCGGCTTGCAGCCGGCTCGGCGCTGCTCCTCCCGGCGGGCTTTCACAGCTCGCTCCTCCCGCGACAGCGTCCCCGGGAAGCGAGCTGGCCCATAAAAAAGAATATAAGAAAAAGGGGGAGGCGGGCAAAGCACGACAAAGCGAAGGCAACGATGCTTACTAGCAAAGGTGGTGTCCAACCCACGAAGAAGGCCAAGTGTGTCGGCCGCCTCCCGATCCGCTCTCTCCTTAAGCTCGATATCTCGAAGCGTCTCTTCCCCAAGCCGAGCCACCTCGGCGCGGAGGGTCACCGCTGCCTCATCACTGGTAACCGATGCCTGGTGTGCCGCCTCCTTTGCCGCCTTCTCCACCTGGAGCGCACCAGCAAGCCGCTCCACCTCTGCCATCAGCAGTGCAGTGGCTTCCCGTTAAACGCTTAGGTCCTTCTCCAGCCGGTCATGCTCCCCGACGATCTCGTCACGCTTACCCCGGGCGTCGGTAAGCGACTGACGTAGCTCCTCCACCTCGGCCGTGGGGATGGCCGCAGCTGCACAGAAATCAAGTAAGGAGCCGTCTAGACCGCAATGACATGAAGCAGATAAGATTTAGCCCGACTACCACGAAGCTGCGTAGCCGACCTGAATCTCGGGGACTACACCCAGTGGGTGCGCTCGCGCGCACCCACAAATTCAAAAAAGCTTACCCTTGGTCGCCTCCAGCTCGACCATCCAAGTCACATGGTCCGCACGGACCTTGAAGTAGCAGCTCTTGCTGTAGCGGCACAGATCCACCGCCTCGTGGAAGATCGACTCACACTTTGCTTACTCGGCGTGAAAAATAAGATTGAAAGAAGATAAGATTTGGCTCGACTGCCACGAAGCCGTGCAGCCGGCCCGAATCTCAGGGACTACACCCAGCGGGTGCATTGGCGCGCACCCACCTCGGAAGTGACGAAAGGAAAAATCTAAGCGAAAAGCTTATCTGGAGCGCCTTCTCCGTCAACCTGAGGTTGGCCACCGCCGACCGGGCGAAAGCGACCACTCCGGTCTTGTATCAGGACACCACATTGGTGACCGTCGCCATTGCCAGGACCTGTCCGGCAGTTGAGGACCTCGCCCCAGTCATAGGTAGGGCGCCGTGCAGCTGCGCCCAATCCGCCGTCACCCTACGACAACGATCGGGTTCGGTTGCTGCTACCTCTTGAGCTTGCGTTGCTTTTTCCCTTGAAGAGGAAATAGTGATGCAGCACAGTAGTAGTAAGTATTTCCCTCAGTTTGAGAACCAAGGTATCAATCCAGTAGGAGTAGCAAGCCAAGTCTCCACCGTACCTGCGCAAAAACAACAGACTTGCACCCAACGCTACAAAGGGGTTGTTAATCCCTTCACAATTGATTGCAAGGTGAGATGTGAAGGCGGAAAGTGCAACAAAGTAAAAGTGTAAGGCTGAAAATATGATGTGAAGTAGACCCGGGGGCCATAGTGTTCACTAGAGGCTTCTCTCATAATAGCAAATATTACGGTGGGTGAACGAATTACTGTCGAGCAATTGATAGAACCGCGCAAAGTCATGACAATATCTAAGGCAATGATCATACATATAGGCATCACGTCCGAGACAAGTAGAACGATACTTTCTGCATCTACTACTATTACTCCACACATCGACCGCTATCCAACATGCATATAGTGTATTAAGTTCATGACAAATAGAGTAAAGCCTTAAGCAAGATGACATGATGTAGAGGGATAAATTCATGCAATAGATATAAACCCCATCTTTTTACCCTTGATGGCCACAACACGATGCATGCCTTGCTACCCCTTCTGTCATTGGGTGAGGTCACCGCACGGTATGAACCCAAAACCAAGCACTTCTCCCAAAGCAAGAATCATAGATCAAGTTGGCCAAACAAAACCCACAACTCGAAGAGAATTACAAGGATATGAAATCATGCATATAAGAGATCAGAAGAAACTCAAATAAGATTCATAGATAATCTGATCATAAATCCACAATTCATCAGATCTTGACAAACACACCACTAAAGAAGATTACATCGGATAGATCTCCATGAAGATCATGGAGAACTTTGTATTGAAGATCCACGAGAGAGAAGAAGCCATCTAGCTACTAGCTATGGACCCGAAGGTCTATGGTGAACTACTCACGCATCATGGGAGAGGCAATGGTGTTGATGAATAAGCCCTCCGTGTCTGAATCCCCCTCTGACAGGGCACCAGAACGTGCCCCAGATGGGATCTTGCGGAGACAGAAGATTGCGGCGGCGAAAAAGTATTTTCGTGGCTCTCTCCCGTTGTTTTGGATTTTTCAGAGATTTATAGGCGGAAGAGGTATGGCAGAGGAGCCACACGGGGCCCACAAGCCTGCTACGCACGAGCCCCCCTCCAGGCCGCGGCTAGGGGGCTTGTGGTCTCCCCTGGTGCCCTCTGCCTTAGTTCTCAAGCTCCTTGCGTATCTTCTGTTCCGGAAAAAAATCTTTTCGGAGGTTTTATTCCGTTTCGACTCCGTTTAATATTCTCGTGTGAAAAGGGTAAAAAAAACAAAAAAAAACAGGAACTGGAACTTGGCACTGAGTTAATAAGTTATTCCCAAAAAAGATATAAAAGGCATATTGATGCATACAAAACATCCAAAGTTGACAAGATAATAACATGGAACCATAAAAATTATAGATACGTTGGAGACGTATCAAGCATCCCCAAGCTTAACTCCTGCTCGTCCTTGAGTAGGGAAGTGATAAACACTGAATTTTTGATGTGGAATTCTACCTAACATATTTGTCCTTTGTAACTTCTTTCTTGTGACAGGAATGTTCAGATCCGTAAGATTCAAAACAATAGTTTACTATTGACATGAAAACAATAATACTTCAAGCAAACTACCAAAGTGATCATGACCTTTCGAAATAACAAGGCCAAAGAAAGTTATCCCTACAAAATCATATCGTCTGGCTATGCTCCATCATCCCCACACAACGAATTTAAATCATGCACAACCCCGGTATTGCCCAAGTAATTGTTTTTGCACTCTTACTTTCTCAAACCTTTTTCAACTCTCACGCAATACATGAGCGTGAGCCATGGATATAGCACTTATAGGTGGAATAGAGTGTGGTGAAGGTTGTGAGGCAAAAAGGAGGAGATGGTCACATTGACTCGGCGTATCAAAGGGCTATGGAGATGCCCATCAATAGATATCAATGTGAAAGAGTAGGGATTACCATGCAATGGATGCACTTAGAGCTATAAGTGTGTGAAAGCTCAAAAGGAGAACTAGTGGGTGTGCATCCAACTTGCTTGCTCATGAAGACCTAGGGCAATTTTGAGGAAGCCCATCATTGGAATATACAAGCCAACTTATATAATGAAGATTCCCACTAGTATATGGTGTTGACAAAACAAGAGACTCTCAATCATGAAGAAGATGGTGCTATTATGAAGCACAAGTGTGGAAAAAGATAGTACATTGCCCCTTCTCTCCTTTTCTCTCCTTTTTTGTTTTTGTTTGGGCTCTTTGGCCTCTTTGGCAACTTTGGCCTCTTTTTTTTATTTCCTCACATGGGACAATGCTCTAATAATGATGATCATCACACTTTCATTTACTCACAGCTCAATGCTTAGAACGATGATGACTCTATAGGAAATGCCTCCGGCAGTGTACCGGGATGTGCAACGATCTAGCTTGGCATATGACGTTGAAACATCTCGCTAGCTATCTTATGATCATGCAATGGCAATATGTAAGTGACGTCACAAGTCATGAGACGAAACGGTGGGAGTTGCATGGCAATATATCTCGGAATGGCTATGAAAAGTTGAAAGTGCGTTATATCGACTAGAGGGGGGGGGGGGTGAATAGGAGATTTTTAGAATTTCATCACTGAGGAAATTCCTTTTGAGGAAATTCCTCACTGATGACTAACTTACAGCGGAAGCAGTTAAGGATCAGTCGTGCAATCATTCAAGACAACAATATTGCAGAGTGAAGATTATGAAAACAGATTGCATAGTAAGCAGGCACGCAGAATACAGATGATGATTAACTCAAGTGAAGAATTTGGGGTTGATGAAATTCAGAGAAAGTCTTCAGCAAATTCTTCAAACAGTCACAGTGAATGTCATCAACACATAATACAGAGAATGTAAAGAGTTGAGGAATTAGAACCCGATTCTTGGTGAAGACTGTTGTTGATGACCCAGTTCCAACTGCTGTGACAGTTGTACATCTGGTTTGGAGCGGCTTGGTATTGAAACCAAAGGACACCCAGTCCCGGGACACACAGTCCCTACCGTATTCTCCTTGAGCTAAGGACACACAGTCCTCGCCCAACACTCGTGGTAAGTCTTCAGGGCAGACTTCCAAACCCTCACAAACTCGGTCACCCGATGATCCACAATTGACTGCTGGATTGTTCTAGACCATGACGCCTAACCGTATGGAGGATGCACAGTCCTCAAAGGTAAAAGGCTTCAGTCCCACACAGGAACAACTTCTTCAGTGATGCTCAATCACTAGGTTTGGTTTGTGGTTTCGGTGGGTGATGTATTTCCTCACTGATGATTTACTCTCGAAAGCTCTGAGGAATTTGGGTTGCTCTTATGACAAGTGTCAGTTTCTAACGGAGCAGCCAACCAGCTAGTGGTTGTGGGGGCGGCTATTTATAGCCTGGGAGCATCCCGACATGATTTGACATTAATGCCCTTATATAATATGACCGTTGGAGTGGATAAGACGAGTGACTTGGCGTGGCTATCAAAACGGTCGGGACCCTCAACTGTGAGAGTCCTCATGTCACTCATATTCGTCACTTGAGGCTTTTGGTAGGATTTGGCTTTGGTTGAGCATCATGAGGAAATTCATTCCATAGCGTTACTTTGACCCCCTTTAACAGTATGGTGTTCCTATTCATCAAATGCGAAGAAAGTAAAACAGAAAACGTAAATCTTCATGCTTCAATTTCTTCAGAACGATTTTCTTCAGGAACCACCGATCTTCTCAATATCAATATCTTCATGAGGAATATCAATTTCATCGCAAATTCTTCGCGATTCATTTCTTCAGCTTCAGACCAATTTCTTCAACTGAAGACATATATTTTTAGGGGTCGATATTCTTCAAATATCTCAAACTCCTCAATGACTTATAGATCCTGTGTACACTTATAACCACATTAGATACTTAACCTATAAGTCTTCAAACCACCAAAATCACTAAGGGGCACTAGATGCACTTACAATCTCCCCCTTTTTGGTGGTTGATGACAATTAGGTTAAGTCTTCAACAGGGAATAAAAATGTGAAGTGTAAATACTTAATTGAGGAATTTGAAGACAAGATTCACAGAGACTCCCCCTGAAGATGTGCATACCTTGAGGATTTTGCTTTTATAGCATATGCACATTGATGATTTATATCATGGAGATCTCCCCCTGAATCTTGTAAATCATGCATACATATAACATATCATATGAATAAAATGAAGATGCATGATGGCAAATGGTATCTGACGAATTCCAGCATGCGTGCATTAAAACTTGAGGAATAAGCATGCAAAGAAAAACGTTCAAAAAGCGTCAGAGTACCATCGGGCTTAAGTTACAACTCATTACATAAAAACTTTAGAAGAGCCAAGAGTTTGTAACTTAAATATAGTTCATAAGCCCCTAAAATAACTCCCATTTGAAGACTAACTCTCAAGTTTCTCCCCCTTTGTCATCAAGTGACAAAAAGGGACAAACTGAGGACTAACGCCCGTGAAGACTTCATTTCTTGGCGGTTGATGAAGATCCTTGGCGCTTCTTGGGTGTAGTCTTCTTCGTTGGGCCTGTTGCAGTGTCGAGCTGTTCCTCATCAGATTCGGCGGTGCAGAAGGACGAGAAGGAGCTGTCTTCAAGATCTGGAACTGGAATGGGCCTGAACTTCTTCTTGGGAGGCCACGACCAGTCAAAGTCCTACTCAAAGTTCAATTCTTCAAGCTCAGTCTGGGTCTTCAGATGGGCAAGGGTAGCCCAGGTGCGATCAAAAACCTCATGCAGATAGTGATGATTAAGCTTTACACTGTTCTGTGTCTCAGTGAGGGTTTTCACAATGGCACCAAACTGGTGTTTGACCCATTTGTGGTTGTGATCCACCTTCTGATGAAGACTGAGAAGAAGCTCTCTGGTGTTTAGCACGCGAGGAGGAACTGGGCTTGGTGGACGAGTCTCAGTATCGTCCCATGAGGAATATGCATCTGGCTCTTTAAATTGACCATCAAGAGGCCTGCTTCCTTCATCAATTACAGACTTTCCTTTTCCCTCAATGGGCTCAAAAGTCTTCTTGTTGACCCGGATAGGAGGCATATAGCCAACATGGTTCTGGAAATCTGCGTGAAAGTTGATGCCAGTCCTTGTCCTGAGGAATCTCATGATCCATGGTGCATAAATTTTGTGATCATATGGGCACATTGCATTGTCAGCCAAAGTCCTCAAGAAGAAATCATGGATATTCATGGGGATACCGTGAATGATGTTGAAGAGGATATTCTTCATGAGGCCGACGACATCTTCGTCATCATCATGGCCTTTGATTGGCGCTAGCACACTGCAGAGAATGCGGTAGACAGACCGGGGTGTGTACTTGAGCTCATGGACGAGGAATGTGGTTCTTGAGGGTTTTCCTACAGCCAAAGGCTTCATGAGGACTTCCATCATTCCATTTGGCAGCTCACGTTCACCATAAAGCTTCACTGCCCCTTCTGAAGGAATTGGTACGGGCAGTTCTCTGAGGAGTTCAGACGCTGGAGCCTTGTAGTGAGTATTTTGGGTCATCCAGTCGAACACCCAAGTGTTGATGTCATCAGCATTGCCCGAGATGTGCAGAGTTGAATAGAACTGAAGAATTAGCTCACTATTCCAATCTGATATGTCGGAGCACATAGGGAGCAAACCTGCATCATGTAGTACACTGAGGACTGGTTCTATGCAGGGAATCTCTTCAAGTTCATCATGAGGAATGTGCCTGTGCTGGAATATCTTGTTGCGGCCACAGAGCACAGAAGCATAGTAGTTCATCTGAGTCCTTGTCCAAAACTTCAGATGCCTCATTTGAGGCTTGTCATAAGGATTCTCTCCGATGAAATACATGCGTTCCTCAAAGAAATTCTCTTTCTGAAACTTTGGCCGCTTTGAGAATGGCAGGCGCTGAACTGGATTGAGATTGTGCTGAGGAATGGGAGGGGAAACAACCATGGCAGTCTCTGGGTTGAGCACAATGAATTCATTGTCAGGGGCGGGAACATTTTCTTCAGCAGTTTCCTCAGGTTGAGGAATTTCTTGCTCAGGCTGAGCATCAGGCTGAGGAATTTCTTCTTCCTTCTCAGCTTGAGGAGTTTGGTCAGCCTGTTCAGTGGGAGGAGCCTGCTCAGACTGGACATTTTCTTCAGCTTGATTTTCATCAGCTGACTTTGTAGCAGAAGCAGATTCATCTGCTGCTACAGCTGAAGCTTGAGTAGTCTCTTTCTGAGGAATATGAGGTTGAGGACTGTCATCAATTTGTATTTCCTCATCAGTATGCTCCTCAGAGGCAGCATCCTTCATTTCCTCATCTGCCCTTGTAGTGTGGTCACCAATGACGACCATTTCTTATGAGGATGCAACATTAAGAGGCACCGGGTCCAGAGGGGCAGATTCTTCAGTTTCCTTGAGGCGTTTTGCCTCAATCTTTTCTTCTGCTGAGGAAGCTTTTCTCTTCTTTGCTTCCTTCTCAGCAGCTCTTGTCTTTTTCGCGTCTGATGCAGACGGGATTAATTTCTTCACCTTTGAAGTTTTTGGTGAAGGTGTTTTCTCAACAGATTCTTCAGCTGGCAGTGAGGAACCAGCTGGAACAGAGTCACCAGCCTGCTTTGATGAAGCAGCTGGATCAGGAGCAGTTTCATCAGGGATTGCTGTTTCATCAGGAGCGGTCTCGGTGATGATTTCTTCAATAGCCGGCTCATCAGCACGACGCTCTTGGTGTTGTTCCTCGGCTTGAGGAATTTCCTCCTCATCAGGAGATGCATCTTCTGGCTGTTCAACCAGGGGCTCAGGAGTCGGTGCTGGTGGGGGGTGACGTTTGTTGTAGTCATCAACAGCACTAGTGGCTAGCTTGATGAAATTGCGTTTGATGCTTGTGCGGTCTGACAGTTTCTCACACTTGTCAGTCAAGACTTGCAGCTCTGCCTGGGTGGATACCCATGCTTCAGGCGTCAGCTTGAGAACATTTTGCCTGAGGAATTTCTCCTTTCTGGCCTTTGCAATCTTTGCCTGCTTGGCCTTCTGTTCCTTCCACTTGGCTTCGTTTATGAAGGTAGCCACCATGTGGCTGACACCAGGAGGAAGTTTCAAATCATCAATGGGTGTGTTTGGGTTTTCATACCACACATTGATGAAGTCGAGGAGGACCTTGGGGTCCATTGCCAGAAGAATAGCACTGCCTGATGCTTGTGCTACCCTTTCTTGCTTGTTCCTGATGATGGCTTCCAGAGTTTCATCATCATATTCATCACTTCCCTCTGATGCAGACGGGACTGTGATGATTTTGCTGGGGCTGGGCAGAGGTGCAGGTTCAGTTGTTGTCAAAGTCTTCGAAAGGGGTGTTGAAGACTTCGTCTCCGAGCTTGTTGCAGCTGGGAGTGAGGAGCTAGAGCTGGCAGTCGTAGTCTTCACGACTTTATTCTATACTGGCTTTGGAGGTGGAGCTGAGGACTTTGGTGTAGATGCGATTGGTGCTGAGGGTTTTGGCGCTGATGGTTTTCGTGTTGACGGTTTTGGAACCGAGGGTTTTGGAGCTGAGGGTTTGGTGACAGAAGTCTGTGCAAACTTCTCTTGGGGTTTTGAAGCTTTTGGCTTTGTTGGCACGGACTTTGGTTGAGGAATCTCGGAGCCCGAGGTTTCTGCTGCTGAGGAATGAGCAGCACCGGAGGCAGCAGCTGAGGATTCATGAAATTTCTTCACTGCTATTTCTGCTTGCTTCTTGAGCTTGGCCAAATGCCTTTCCTTTTCATCTGGGTAATCATCAAGTGTCATAAGACTTGAGGGATGAGCTACTTGATGATCCTCAAGTGGGGCCCTTCTGCCAGGAGGCTTCAAAGCGAATTTCTTCGCATATTTTGGAGTCACAAACCTGTACTCCTTCCACTCCTTTGCCCATCTGCGTTCAGTTTTCTGCAGCCTAATCTTTCTTTTAGGCATAGTCTCAGGTTCATCATCAGGTGTGCAATAGTCCAGGTATATGTCATCAGGAATATCAACAGCTGTGTTCTGCTCCAGTTTCTTTCCTCCCTTCTGTTTCCTTTCTTCCTCCATTTTCTTCAGACGAGGAATTTTCTGAGGATTTTGAACTCTTGAGGATTCTGATGAGCCTTGAAGAGTTTCTTCCAGAAACGCTGCAAATGAGTTAATGTGATGAGAACCGAGAGATTCATCAGCTGACATGTGTGTACCTGTGAACGGAGTATAGTTGCGAGGAATTTGGAGAGGTCATATGCGTTCTCAGATTTGAAGAAAATGGAAAAGTTTGACAGTTTGAGGAATATAACCAGTGGTTGAGGAATTTGCTTAAGCATTCTGTTCTTGGGTTCCAGAGTTGTACAGATCTGAAAATTCGCACAATTGAGGAATCTCGTGAAAATTTTAGATGCTTAGCTAGTTCATCAATGATTGTGGTGATGGATAGTGTTTGAGGAATCATGTGCGCATCGTATCTTGAGGAAAAACAGATTTCACATGGGAGAGGTAAAATTTCAGATCTAATCTGTTGTAAAAATGCGATATAATTACCCTGGAAGGTGCGAACGAAGAACACAAAAAGGTGGTGTTGGAGAGGCTCTTCGGTCAAGTGTTCAATGCACCCTAACTTGGCAGCAGAGGACGTCTACGGCGGCGGCGGACGTAGATGTTCCGACTCCGCCGTGATCCTGGCGGCGAGAAGGTTGAGGCAGTGAAGCTCTTCCTTGCCGGCGACAAGACTACCAGCGGTGGCGCTAGGGTTCGGTGTGCTGTGGCAGGAGAGCGATGAGGCGAAGAAGATGATACCGAGGGGGATAAGGACATATTTATAGCCCGAAAGTTACTATTCCTTTGAAGAAAACAATTTTTCAAAGATTTGAGGATTTTCGTTACAAAATCATCAGCTGACAAGGAGGCAGTGAGGATTTTGAACAAAGTTTCAAGTAGAATGCATATGAAGAATTGAATAGACTGGATAAGTATAGCATAGAGGGAAAATAGGGTCCGATCACATTCACTTAGCAGAAACATCAACTTGAAGAAATAGCAATAAGTGAATGCTGTTGAGGACTAGAAATCACAGTCTACCTAGGCAAATGAAAGTCATCAAGTGTTTTTGAATATTTTGCAATAGATCATCACAATGAAGAACAACTGTTTTGAAGAAAAATGCATTGTGAGGAATTTGATCATTTGAAGAAAATCAACTTGAGGAATTTCACATTGGGCGGTGGCGTTGCCCACCATATAAGAATGTTGATTACAGACGCCGCATACAATTGTCGTAGGACCCTGAGAATCAATTTCTTCGTTAATTTCTTCACATTCAGAGTGACTTTCTTCATCGGTTGAAGAAAATCGTTTCATCATGTGTTGCACATCTAAGCCATCAACTTTGCATAAGTGTTTGGATGTGTGCATGTTTTTACAAAACATTTGAAGACTCTAAGATATTTAGCTCACACCGCAACTTGCAAAACCTTTTCTCATCCAAGGGCTTAGTGAAGATATTAGCCAGTTGATCATCAGTCTTCACATGGTCGATGAGGATATTGCCCTTGAGGACATGGTCCCGAAGAAAATGATGACGAATCTGGATGTGCTTGGTCTTCGAGTGCTGTACTGGGTTGTAGGCAATCTTGATAGCACTCTCATTTTCACAGTAGAGAGGCACATTCTTCATGTTGATGCCGTAATCCTTGAGGGTTTGCTTCATCCATAGTAATTGAGCACAGCAAGAACCAGCAGCAATGTACTCAGCTTCGGCAGTGGAGAGTGATACGCAGTTCTGCTTCTTTGAGGACCAGCAAACCAGTGATCTTCCGAGGAAATGGCATGTGCCAGAAGTTGACTTGCGATCCACATGGTCACCAGCATAGTCTGAATCAGAATACCCTACCAGATGAAGATTGGAGCCCTTGGGATACCATAATCCTAGTGTTGGTGTGTGAGCTAGGTATCGAAGAATATGTTTCACAGCCTTATGGTGTGACTCCTTCGGTTTTGCTTGAAAACGTGCACACATGCAAACGCTAAGCATTATGTCTGGCCTAGATGCACATAGATACAATAAAGAGCCAATCATAGAACGGTATACCTGCTGATCGAAATCTTTACCATTTTCATCAGTGCTGAGGTGACCGTTGGTAGGCATTGGAGTCTTGGCACCTTTGCATTCATGCATGTCGAATTTCCTCAGAACATCCTTGATGTATTTCTCCTGTGATATGAAGATTCCATTGCTTTGTTGACGAATTTGAAGACCTAAGAAGAATTTCAGCTCCCCCATCATAGACATCTGATATTCTTCACTCATCATATAGGCAAATTCATCACTGTATCTTTTGTCAGTACAGCCAAATATGATATCATCAACATATATTTGACATACAAACAGTTCATTATCATAAGATTTTGTGAAAAGAGTTGGATCGAGTGAACCAGGTTTGAAGCCTTTCTTCATGAGGAATTCCTTCAATGTATCATACCATGCCCGAGGGGCTTGCTTGAGGCCATACAGAGCCTTTTTGAGTCTGAAGACTTTGTCTGGATTCTTTGGATCCTCAAAACCTGGGGGCTGAGCAACATATACTTCTTCCTCAAGCTTACCATTGAGGAATGCACTTTTCACATCCATTTGATATAATATGATGTTATGATGATTAGCATAAGCAAGTAGGATTCGAATAGCTTCAAGTCTAGCAACAGGTGCAAAAGTTTCATCGAAATCTATTCCTTCAACCTGGGTGTAGCCTTGGGCTACAAGTCGTGCCTTGTTCCTCACCACTTGACCGTCCTCATCTTGCTTGTTTCGGAAAATCCACTTGGTGCCGATTATGTTATGCTTGCGAGGATCTGGCCGTTTGACGAGCTCCCATACGTCATTCAGCTTGAATTGAAGAAGTTCGTCTTGCATGGCTTGGATCCACTCCGGTTCCAGAAAAGCCTCAGCTACTTTTGAGGGTTCTGTGATAGATACAAAAGAAAAATGCCCACAAAAGTTAACTAAGTGTGAAGCTTTTGAGTGAGTGAGAGGACCTAGCGCGTTGATGTCGTTGAGGATTTTGTCAAGTTCTACTTCATTTGCAATCCTTGGATGAGCTGGTTGAGGATTTTGTCTGGGCTGAGGAAGTGGTACTGTTGCAATTTCCTCAGGAGCGTCTTCTTGACTTTCATCAGCGATGGGGATTGTTTCTTCACCAATTTCCTCAGTGGGGACAATGTCTTCAGTAGGCTTAAGCTTTATTGCTTCCTCAGGAGATAGCTTATCTGGATCAGAAGGCAATTGCTCTCTTTGTGAGCCATTAGTTTCATCGAACCGCACATCTACAGTCTCAACAACTTTGTTGTGATAGTTGTTGAAGAATCTGTAGGTGTGCGAGTCCTTTCCATAACCGAGCATAAAACCTTCATGTGCCTTAGGTGCAAATTTCGAGCTATGATGAGGATCTTTAATCCAGCATTTTGCACCGAAGACTTTGAAATAACTTACATTGGGTTTCTTGTCAGTGAGGAGTTCATATGATGTTTTCTTGAGGAATTTGTGAAGATATACCCTGTTGATGATATGACATGCAGTGTTGATTGCTTCAGGCCAGAAGCGACGAGGAGTCTGATATTCTTCAAGCATAGTTCTTGCCATTTCAACCAGAGTCCTGTTCTTTCTTTCGACGACACCATTCTGCTGAGGAGTATAAGGAGCAGACAATTCGTGAGTAATACCAAGTTCATCAAGATAATCATCAAGAACAGTGTTTTTGAACTCGGTTCCATTATCACTCCTTATATGTTTGATATTGATGCCAAAGTTCGTCGAGGCCCTTGAAGAAAATCGTTTGAAGATTTCCTGCACTTCAGTTTTATACACTATGATATGCACCCAAGTTTATCTGGAATAATCATCAACTATGACAAAGCCATATAGAGATGCTGCATTGGTTAGTGTTGCATAGTGTGTAGGTCCAAATAAATCCATATGAAGCAATTCAAATGGACGTGTAGTGGTCATGATGGTTTTGGAGGGATGTTTGGATCTGGTCATTTCCCCAGATTCACAAGCACCGTAGAGATGATCCTTGAGGAATTTGACTGATTCGATGCCAATGACATGCTTCTTCTTTGCAAGCGTGTGCAAATTCCTCATGCCTGCATGACCTAGTCTTTTGTGCCACAGCCATCCTTCTGAGGTTTTTTCTAGTAAGCAAGTGGCTGGTTGAGGACCTGTAGAGAAGTCAACAATGTACAAATCCCCTCTTCTTACACCTTCGAAGACTTTGGATCTGTCAGATTCCATGATGACTACACATCTATATCTACCAAAGATAACAATCATATCAAGATCACAAAGCATCGAGACTGACATGAGGTTAAAACCAAGGGATTCAACAAGCATCACTTTGTCCATATGCCTATCCTTGGAAATAGCTACTTTGCCAAGTCCCAATACCTTGCTTTTACCTTTATCAGCATATGTGATTTGCTTCAGAGGTGATGGAGTTAGTGTCATATTCATCAGTAGGCTTTTATCACCAGTCATGTGATGTGTGCAGCCACTATCGAGAACCCACTCAGTATTTTTGGGTTTGTCATCCTGCAGATGAATTAGTACAGCTTACCATCTCATATGCTTCAAATTTGAAGAATATGATACTAATTTCATCATAACAGAAATGTAAGGACGTGGGAAATATTTCTATTTCATCAATCATTAGCTTGCGTCCTATCAAGCATTTCCGCAGGTCTCCAGCAAATTCTTCAGATGATGATATTCATCCGGAGACCTGACCTGCAGAAGTGATTAGCTTGATTTCTTCACCACCCACATCTGAAGGGGTGGCAAAGCGTTCATCATCCTGCGAGCACTATATGAGAAAGGTGGCATTGAAGCTAATGCACTTCTCTTAACAGTAGGGGGGTTAAAGTACTCATATGAGTATGCAGAGAACTGGTTTGAGGATTTATGAACATAATGACTTGAAGAATAGAGCTCATAATCATATTCCTTGTAGTTTCCCTGCATGTTAGACGCATAAGCACGGGTATGAGCATAGTTTTGACCAGTTGAGGATTTTGATCCTCTTGAAGACTTTGGTCCTCCTGAGGAATTTGATCTGGGGTTCAGATTCTTCAGAGGTGATGTCATGAGGACATTTACTTGAAGATTTTCA
The DNA here is from genome assembly GCF_904849725.1 of Hordeum vulgare subsp. vulgare. Lineage (NCBI taxonomy): Eukaryota > Viridiplantae > Streptophyta > Magnoliopsida > Poales > Poaceae > Hordeum > Hordeum vulgare. The sequence goes on along the minus strand of NC_058522.1, from coordinate 106,770,337 downwards.
AGACAACTTTTGGGAACCCAGATTTTCCTCAGAGGAGGGCCATTCCTGCAGTTAGTTCCAACATATCGAGCAAATACTTCACCAGATTGATCTTTGAACAGTTTATAGTTGGAATCAAATGACTCATCCGAGGAATAGGATAATTCACATGAGAAGCCAGTTAGATTAGATGGATCAAAAGGAGGCCCAGTAGCAGCAACCCATGAGGTTTTGGGATAATGCTCAGGTTTCCAATAAGATCCATCAGCTTTCAATTTCCTCTCAAAGGCAATTCCTTCTTTCCTCGGGTTCCTGTTCAAGATCTGCTTTTTGAGCACATCACAAAGGATTTGATGTCCTTTGAGGCTTTTGTACATGCCTGTTATGTACAATTCCTTCAACCCTGCATTTTCATCAGTGACATTTGTGTTTTCCTCAAGTGAGGAAATAGACACAACAGGTGCAGTTGAAGTATTTGTAGCAGTGGTAGCATTTGAAGATTCTGGTGAAGAATTAGCAGTTTCATGATCAGTGCATTTAAGACATGGAGGAATAAATTCAACTTGACTAGCGCTGATCTGTTGAGCTAGTAATGAATCATTTTCCATAGGAAGATCATCATAAGACATCCTCAGCTTCTCAAGATCAAGCTTCCTTTGAAGAAATTCGTAGGAAAGCTTCTCATGATCAGTGAGGAGTGTATCTTAACGATCCTGAAGAATATCAAATCTAGACTGAAGATTTTTCATGTCATCAGCGAGGATTTGATTAAGATTCATTTCATCATTCAACAGATCATCACTTTTGTCTAGCAGTTTTTGAAGCTTTTCCAGAGCAGTTTGTTGTTTAGTGGCAATGATGGCAAGTTTACTGTAACTGGGTTTTTTGTAATCATCATGTTCACAGTCACTTGAATCAGATGAGGAGGCATTATGTGATACCTTTAAACCTTTTGCCATGAAGCAATAGGTTGGAGCGAAGTCATCAGCATAGTCATCAGTATGGATGGTGCACTCATTTTCTTCAAGATTGAAGATTGACTTGCTGACGAAATTGGTTGCTAGTGCAAGACTAGCTTGTCCGGATTCTGAATCTTCTCCAGAGCCTTTTTCATCATCACATTCTTCTGATTCTGCCTCGGAATCCATTTCCTTGCCAATAAGTGCCCGAGCCTTTCTGAAACTAGTCTTCTTGTGTGAGGAGGACTTTGAAGATGAGGATTTTGAAGATTTCTTCTTCTTCTTTGAGTCATCAGAACTGTCATCCTTGTATTTCTTCTTCTTTGATTCTTTTCCCCAGCGAGGACAATCAGCAATGTATTGACCTGATTTCTTGCACTTGTGACAGGTCCGTTTCTTGTAGTCCTCAGATGCAGATTCTGATTTCCTCATGTCTCTTCTTGATGATTTACCGAACTGGCCTCGTCGTGTAAATCTCTGGAATTTCCTCACAAGCATTGCAAGTTCCTGACCAAATTCTTCAGGGTCACAACTGCTGTCATCTGTGTCTTCTTCTTCAGATGAGGAAATTGCTCTTGCCTTCAGTGCACGTGGTCTAGAATAGCTTTGTCCATATAGATCTCTCTTTTCTTCTAGCTGGAATTCATGAGTATTTAGCCTTTCAAGGATATCAGCAGGATCTAGCATCTTGTAGTCTGGTCTTTCTTGGATCATCAGAACTAAAGTGTGAAATGAAGAATCCAAAGATCTCAGCAGTTTCTTCACAACTTCGTGATCAGTGATGTCTCGAGCTCCCAGTGCTTGCAGTTCATTTGATATGTCAGTGAGGCGATCAAAGGTGTCTTGGCAGCTTTCATTGTCATGTCTCTTGAAGCGATTGAAGAGATTGCGAAGAATATCAACACGAGAGTCGCGTTGGGTTGATACTCCTTCATTTACCTTGCACAGTCTCTCCTAGATCAGTGTTGCAGAGCCTAAGGCACTTACTCTTCCAAACTGGCCAGGGCTCAGATGACCACAGATGATGTTCTTTGCTTGAGAATCGAGTTGCTTGAATTTCTTCACATCAGCTGCAGTGACACTAGCAGAAATGATGGGGACACCATTTTCCACAATATACCAGAGATCATTGTCTATAGCTTGTAGATGCATTTGCATTTTGTTCTTCCAGAAGGGAAAATTCTTTCCCTCGTAGGTAGGACATGCTGTAGTCACCTTAAACATGCCTGCAGTCGACATAACTAAAACTCCAGGTGGTTAAACCAAAATCACATAGAACAAGGGAGTACCTTGCTCTGATACCAATTGAAAGTGCGTTATATCGACTAGAGGGGGGTGAATAGGAGATTTTTAGAGTTTCATCCCTGAGGAAATTCCTTTTGAGGAAATTCCTCACTGATGACTAACTTACAGCGGAAACAGTTAAGGATCAGTCGTGCAATCGTTCAAGACAGCAGTATTGCAGAGTGAAGATTATGAAAACAGATTGCACAGTAAGCAGGCACGCAGAATACAGATGATGATTAACTCAAGTGAAGAATTTGGGGTTGAGGAAATTCAGAGAAAGTCTTCAGCAAATTCTTCAAACAGTCACAGTGAATGTCATCAACACATAATACAGAGAATGTAAAGAGTTGAGGAATTAGAACCCGATTCTTGGTGAAGACTGTTGTTGATGACCCAGTTCCAACTGCTGTGACAGTTGTACATCTGGTTTGGAGCGGCTTGGTATTGAAACCAAAGGACACCCAGTCCCGGGACACACAGTCCCTACCGTATTCTCCTTGAGCTAAGGACACACAGTCCTCGCCCAACACTCGTGGTAAGTCTTCAGGGCAGACTTCCAAACCCTCACAAACTCGGTCACTCGGCGATCCACAATTGACTGCTGGATTGCTCTAGACCATGACGCCTAACCGTCTGGAGGATGCATAGTCCTCAAAGGTAAAAGGCTTCAGTCCCACACAGGAACAACTTCTTCAGTGATGCTCAATCACTAGGTTTGGTTTGTGGTTTCGGTGGGTGATGTATTTCCTCACTAATGATTTACTCTCGAAAGCTCTGAGGAATTTGGGTTGCTCTTATGACAAGTGCCAGTTTCTAACGGAGCAGCCAACCAGCTAGTGGTTGTGGGGGGCGGCTATTTATAGCCTGGGAGCATCCCGACATGATTTGACATTAATGCCCTTAAATAATATGACCGTTGGAGTGGATAAGACCAGTGACTTGGCGTGGCTATCGAAACGGTCGGGACCCTCAACTGTGAGAGTCCTCATGTCACTCATATTCCTCACTTGAGGCTTTTGGTAGGATTTGGCTTGGGTTGAGCATCATGAGGAAATTCATTCCATAGCGTTACTTTGACCCCCTTTAACAGTACGGTGTTCCTATTCATCAAATGCGAAGAAAGTAAAACAGAAAACGTAAATCTTCATGCTTCAATTTCTTCAGAACGATTTTCTTCAGGAACCACCGATCTTCTCAATATCAATATCTTCATGAGGAATATCAATTTCATTGCAAATTCTTCGCGATTCATTTCTTCAGCTTCAGACCAATTTCTTCAACTGAAGACATATATTTTTAGGGGTCGATATTCTTCAAATATCTCAAACTCCTCAATGACTTATAGATCCTGTGTACACTTATAACCACATTAGATACTTAACCTATAAGTCTTCAAACCACCAAAATCACTAAGGGGCACTAGATGCACTTACAAAAGTCCATGACAGGTAGGTATGGTGGCTGTTTTGAGGAAGGTCTATGGTGGTTTTGTGTACCGGCGAAAGTTGCACGGCACTAGAGAGGCTAGCAATGGTGGAAGGTGAAAGTGTATCTATACCATGGACTCACATTAGTCATGAAGAACTCACATACTTATTGTGAATTTTTTTATTAGTAACCGAAACAAAGTGCTAAACGCATACTCCTAGGGGAAGAGTTGGTAGGTGTTAACCATCGCGCAATCCCGACCGCAACACAAAGGATGACAATCAATAAATCAATTATGCTCTGACTTCCTAACATAGCGGTTCACCATACGTGCATGTTACGGGAATCACTAACTTCAACACAAGTATTTCTAGATTCAAAAAACCCTACTAACATGACTCTTAATATTACCAAATCCATGTCTCAAAACTAATTGAGAGGAATCAAACTTCTCTTTACTACTCGATGCACAAGAAATTGGAAGTTTTATTGTATCCTCTTTGGACGCCTATCATCTTTAGGACTACTTTCATAACACAAGCCAACTACCAAGTTACTCAGAGAGAGCACTCTCGAAAAGATATAAGTGAAGATCGAGAGTTCTTATTTCTACAAAATATGACACCGTCGTGATCTAAAAGATCTAAGTGCAGCACTTAGAGCAAAGTTATCTAGCTCAAAAGATATAAGTGAAGCACATGTGAGCTAAATTGCCTAACTAAAAAGATATAAGCGAAGCTCAATGAGTATTCTAGCAAATTCACGATGAGTGCATGTATCTCTCAAAAGGTGTGCATCAATGATGATTGTGACACAACAAAAAGAAAAGACTCCTATAATACACGACGCTCCAAGCAAAACACATATCATGTGGTGAATAAAAATATAGCTCCAAGTAATGTTACCGATGGATTGAAGACGAAAGAGGGGATGCCTTCCCGGGGCATCCCCAAGCTTAGGCTTTTTGGTGTCCTTGAATTTGTCTTGGGATGCCTTGGGCATCCCCAAGCTTTATCTCTTTCCACTATTTATCCCTTTGTCCATGAGAACATCACCCAAAACTTGAAAACTTCACAACACAAAACCTAAACAGAAACTCGTGATAACATTAGCACAAGAAAACAAACTACCACCTCTTTAGGTACTGTAGAAAACTTGATTTCTATTTATATTGGTGTTATATTACTGTATACTCACTTTTCCATGGCTAGTACCCCCCGATACTATCCATAGTTTCATCAAAATAAGCAATCAACACAACAAAAACAGAATGTGTCAAAAACAGACCAGTATGTAGTAATCTGTATACTTCGTATACTTCTGGTATCTAAAAAATTCTGAAAATTCAGGAAAATTAGGGAAATTTGCATATCAACTAGGAGAAAAAAGAATAAACTCAAAAGATCTTTCTTGATAGGAATGAAAAATAATTTCGTGAGCGAAAAGTTTCTGTCTTTTTCCAGCATGATCAAACAACATCACCAAAACTAGTCATAAAGGTTTTACTTGGCTCAAACACAAAAAGAAGCACAAAAAACACAATCATAACATAATTATGATGGTGTGAACACAACAAAACAGAAAGCAAAAAAGCAAAGATAAATTCATTGGGTTGCCTCCCAACAAGCGCTATTGTTTAACGCCCTTAGCTAGGCATTGATAATTCAATGATGCTCACACAAAAGACAAGAATTGAAGCACAACGAGAGCATCATAAAGCATGTGAAAATCACATCTAAGTCTAACATACTTCCTATGCATAGGAATTTTGTGAGCAAACAATTTTTTAGAGCAAGAATCAACTAGCATAGGAAGGTAAAACAAGCATAGCTTCAAGACTTTCTACACAAAGAGAGGAAACTTGATATTATTGCGATATGTAGAAGCATATGTTCCTCTTTCATAATAATTACATGTGGGATCATATTCAAATTCAACAATATAGATATCACAAAGGATATTCTTTTCATGATCCACATGCATGCAAAGTTGATGCTCTTCAAAAATAGTGGGATTATCATCAACTAAAGTCATGACTTATCCAAACCCACTTTCAATATTATTGCAAATATCATATTCATCATGAGGCTTAATTTTTTTTCAAGATCATAAGAAAAATCATTCCCCCAATCACGATCATTAAAACAAGTAGTGGACATAGAAAAACTAGCATCCCCAAGCTTAGGGTTTTGCATAATTTTTGCATGATTGACACTAATAGGATTTATAGTGAAACCATTGCAATCATGATTTTCATTCAAGGAGCCCTCGTGAATCACTTCTTAGATTTCCTCATCACAATTTTCAGATTCACGCATCTCAAGCAAAACTTCATAAATATAGTCAAGTGCACTCAACTCACTAGCAATTGGATCAACATAATTGGATCTCTTAAAGAGATCAGCAAGTGGATGAGGATCCATATCAATAGATTTTCAGCAAGCGAGGATGCAAGCATATTGAAGGCACATAGCACAGAAGCAAAGAAAAGGCAAACGAAAAAGGCAAATATTTTTGTAAATTTTTGTTTTTCATAAGTGGGGGAGAGGAAAACGAGAGGCAAGAAAGTAAATGCAAGAGATGAGTTTGCAATGGTTACTTGGATAAACTTCATTTGATGCTTCCCGTCAACGGCGCCAGAAATTGGCACGTTGATGGGAGACAATTCTTGACTTGATCCTCCCCAGCAACGGCGCCAGAAATTCTTCTTGCTACCTCTTGATCTTGCGTTGGTTTTTCCCTTGAAGAGGAAAGGGTGATGCAGCACAGTAGCAGTAAGTATTTCCCTCAGTTTGAGAACCAAGGTATCAATCCAGTAGGAGTATCAAGCCAAGTCTCCACCGTACCTGCGCAAAAACAGCAAACTTGCACCCAACACTACAAAGGGGTTGTCAATGCCTTCACGATTGATTGCAAGGTGAGATCTGAAGGCGGAAAGTGCAACAAAGTAAAAGTGTAAGGCTGAAAATATGATGTGAAGTAGACCCGGGGGCCATAGTGTTCACTAGAGGCTTCTCTCATGATAGCAAATATTACGGTGGGTGAACGAATTACTGTCGAGCAATTGATAGAACGACGCAAATTCATGACGATATCTAAGGCAATGATCATACATATAGGCATCACGTCCGAGACAAGTAGACCAATACTTTCTGCATCTACTACTATTACTCCACACATCGACCGCTATCCAGCATGTATCTAGTGTATTGAGTTCATGACAAACAGAGTAACGCCTTAAGCAAGATGACATGATGTAGAGGGATAAATTCATGCAATAGATATAAACCCCATCTTTTTACCCTTGATGGCAACAACAGGATGCGTGCCTTGCTACCCCTTCTGTCACTGGTGAGGTCACCGCACGGTATGAACCCAAAACCAAGCACTTATCCCATTGCAAGATAATAGATAAAGTTGGCCAAACAAAACCCACAACTCGAAGAGAATTACAAGGATATGAAATCATGCATATAAGAGATCAGAAGAAACTCAAATAAGATTCACAGATAATCTGATCATAAATCCACAATTCATCGGATCTCGACAAACACACCGCAAAAGAAGATTACATCAGATAGATCTCGATGAAGATCATGGAGAACTTTGTATTGAAGATCCACGAGAGAGAAGAAGCCATCTAGCTACTAGCTATGGACCCGAAGGTCTATGGTGAACCACTCACGCATCATCGGAGAGGCAATGGTGTTGATGAAGAAGCCCTCCGTGTCCGAATCCCCCTCCGGCAGGGCACTAGAACGTGCCCCAGATGGGATCTTGCGGAGACAGAAGCTTGCGGCGGCGGAAAAGTATTTTCGTGGCTCTTTCCCGTGGTTTTGGATTTTTCGGGGATTTATAGGCGGAAGAAGTAGGGTAGAGGAGCCACAGGGGGCCCACAAGCCTGTTAGGCGCGGGGCCCCCCAGGCCGCGGCTAGGGGGCTTGTGGCCTCCCCTGGTGCCCTCTGCCTTGGTTCTCAAGCTCCCTGCGTATCTTCTGTTCTGGAAAAAAATATTTTTGGAGGTTTTATTAAGTTTGGACTCCGTTTAATATTCTCCTCTGAAAAGGGTCAAAAAACACGGAAAAACAAGAACTGGCACTTGGCACTGAGTTAATAAGTTAGTCCAAAAAAGATATAAAAGGCATATTCATGCATACAAAACATCCAAAGTTGATAAGATAATAGCATGGAACCATCAAAATTTATAGATACGTTGGAGACGTATCAGTCGCCTACCGCTGTCGCCCGTCGCTACCGGTGCTACCGAGGTCGCCCGCGCCACCGAAATGACGATGGCTTGGCCATCGACACCAGTAGTACCGGCCTCAGGCCCGGTCCGCTGCCCTGGGTCAGACGCCGAGCGGGCCACCTCCTGGGCTGCCGGTGTTGGGGAACGTTGCATGGGAATCAAAAAAAAATCCTACGCACACGAAGACCTATCATGGTGATGTCCATCTACGAGTGGAGATTAGATCTACGTACCCTTGTAGATCGCACAGTGGGAAGCGTTAAGAAACACGGTTGATGTAGTGGAACGTTTCACGTCCCTCGACAGTCCCACGAACCGTCCCACGATCCGTTCCGATCTAGCACCGAACGGACGACACCTCCGCGTTCATCACACGTACAACTTGACGATGATCTCGGCCTTCTTGATCCAGCAAGCAAGACGGAGAAGTAGATGAGTTCTTCGGTAGCATGACGACGCTCCGGTGGTGGTGATGATCTACTCCCACAAGGCTCCGCCCGAGCTCCGCAGAAATCCGATCTAGAGGTAAAACTATGTGGTATAGGCTAGAGTTGCACGTGGCAAAGTTGTATCTCAAAAAGCCCTAAACCACCACTATATATAGGAGGGAGGGGGAGGGGCTAGTCTTGAGGGACAAGTCCCTCAAGGTGTGCTGGCCACCAGGAGGAGGAGGACTCCTCCTCCAATTCGGTTTGGGAAGGAGGAGTCCTCCTCTTCCTTCCCACCTCCCTCTTTCCCTTTTCATTTTCTTTTGTTTTGGTATTTTCTTTATGTGGCGCCATAGCCCTCTTGGGCTGACTCCCCCAGCCCACTAAGGACTTGTGGCTCCACCCTAGGGCCTTGAGCGCACTCCCGGGTGGGTGGGCCCTGATACTCCTCCAACGTATCTATAATTTTTGATGGTTTCATGCTATTATCTTGTCAAACTTTGGATTTTTTGCATGCTTTTTATTTATTTTCTGGGACTAACTTATTAACTCAGTGCCAAGTGCCAGTTCCTGTTTTTTCCATGTTTTGACCCCTTTCTGATGAGATTTTGAAACGGAGTCCAAACGGAAGAAAATTCGCGAAAAGATTTTTTCCGGAACGGAAGAAGATCGGAGGACTTGGGAGCCAAGCCAGAAGAGCCCTAGGGGCCCCACAAGCCCCCACCCCGCGGCCAGGGGGCTCCATCCAGGCTTGTGGGCCCCCTGGGGGTCCCCTCACCTAGATCTTGTGCCTATATATTCCCAAATATTCCCAAAAAAATCAAGAGACGATCACAATTACTTTTCCGCCGCCGCAAGCTTCTGTCTCTGCAAGATCCCATCTGGGGCACGTCCTGGTGCCTTGCCGGAGGGGGATTCGGATACGGAGGGCTTCTTCATCAACACCATGACCTCTCCGATGATGCGTGAGTAGTTCACCATAGACCTACGGGTCCATAGCTAATAACTAGATGGCTTCTTCTCTCTCTTGGATTTTCAATACAAAGTTCTCCATGATCTTCATGGAGATCTATCCGATGTAATCTTTTTTTGCGGTGTGTTTGTCGGGATCCGATGAATTGTGGATTTATGATCAGATTATCTATGAATCTTATTTGAGTTTCTTTTGATCTCTCTTATGCATGATTTCATATCCTTGTAATTCTCTTCGAGTTGTGGGTTTTGTTTGGCCAACTAGATCTATGATTCTTGCAATGGGAGAAGTGCTTGGTTTTGGATTCATACCATGCGGTGACCTCACCCAGTGACAGAAGGGGTAGCGAGGCACGTACCGTGTTGTTGCCATCAAGGGTAAAAAGATGGGGTTTTCATCATTGTTTGAGATTATCCCTCTACATCATGTCATCTTGCTTAAAGCGTTACTCTGTTCGTCATGAACTCAATACACTAGATGTATGCTGCATAGCGGTCGATGTGTGGAGTAATAGTAGTAGATGCAGAAAGTATCGGTCTACTTGTCTCGGACGTGATGCCTATATGCTAGATCATTGCCTTAGATATCATCATGACTTTGCGCGGTTCTATCAATTGCTCGACAGTAATTTTTTCACCCACCGTGATATTTGCTATTATGAGAGAAGCCTCTAGTGAACACTATGGCCCCCAGGGTCTACTCCACACCATATTTTCAGTCTTACACTTTTTACTTCGTTGCACTTTCCGCCTTCAGATCTCACTTTGCAAACAATCTTGAAGGGATTGACAACCCCTTTGACGTGTTGGGTGCAAGCTTGTTTGTGTTTGCGCAGGTACTTTGGACTTGACGAGGCCCTCCTTCTGGATCGATACCTTGGTTCTCAAACTGAGGGAAATACTTACTGCTCCTGTGCTGCATCAACCTTTCTTCTTCAAGGGAAAAACCGACGCAAGACAGAGAAGTAACAAGAAGAATTCCTACGCGCCAGGGAAGGACTTTTGTTGCCGCAGGAGAAGAATTTATGGCGCCATTGTCGGGGAGGAAGATCAAGTCAAGAACTCATCCAAGTAGGTGTCGCAAACTCATCTCTTGCATTTACTTTGTTTGCCAGTTGCCTCTCGTTTTCCTCTCCCCCACTTCACCAATTTGCCTTTTTCGTTCGCCCTTTTTCTCGCCGGCTTTTTGTTTGCTCGTGTGCTTGCTTGCTTGCTGAAGTCACCATGAACGAAAACACCAAGCTTTGTGACTTCTCGAATACTAATAAGAATGATTTTATTAGTACTCCGATTGCTCCCGCCACTAGTGCGGAGTCATACGAAATCAATGCCGCTTTGCTGAATCTTGTTATGAAAGAGCAATTCTCTGGCCTTACGAGTGAAGGTGCCGCATCCCATCTCAATACCTTCATTGAGCTTTGCGATATGCAAAAGAAAAAAAGATGTGGATAACGACGTGATTAAATTGTAGCTTTTTTCCTTTCTCGTTGCGAGATCGCGCAAAAACTTGGTTTTCTTCTTTGCCCAAAAATAGTATCGATTCTTGGGATAAGTGCAAAGATGCTTATATATCCAAGTATTTTCCGCCAGCTAAGATCATATCTCTCCATAATGATATCATGAATTTCAAGCAACTTGATCATGAACATGTTGCACAAGCTTGGGAGAGAATGAAATTAATGATTAGAAATTGTCCCGCTCATGGCTTGAGTCTTTGGATGATTATTCAAATCTTTTACACTGGCTTGAATTTCGCTTCTAGAAATATCTTGGACTCCGCCTTAGGTGGAACGTTCATGGAAATCACGTTAGGAGAATCCACAAAGCTCTTAGACAACATCATGATGAACTACTCTCAGTGGCACACTGAAAGGTCACCTACTAGTAAGAAGGTACACGCTATAGAAGAAATTAACTCGTTGAGTGCTAAGATGGATGAGTTAATGAATTTGGTTGCTAGTAGAAGTGCTCCTTTGGATCCTAATGATATGCCTTTGTCTTCTTTGTTTGAGAGTAGCAACGCTAGCTTGGACGTTAATTTTGTTGGTAGGAATAACTTTGGCAACAACAACGCTTTTAGAGGAAACTATGTTCCTAGGACTTTTCCTAGTAACTCCTCTAATAACTTTGGCAACTCCTACAACAATACTCATGGAAATTACAATAGATTACCCTCTGATCTAGAGAGTAATATCAAAGAGTTCATCAAATCTCAAAAGGTTTTCAATGCGTCCATAGAGGACAAACTACTCAAAATTGACGATTTGGCTAAGAGCGTTGATAGGATTTCTTGTGATGTTGATGCTTTGAAAGTTAGATGTGCTCCTCCCAAAATCAACATGGATGAAACTTTGAAAGCTATGCGTGTTTCCATGATTGAGAGCCAAGAAAGAACCAGCTAAATTCGTGCTAGACATGAATGGCTTAAAAAGGCGTGTTCTCGTGATGAGAATCACGAAGATCTGAAAGTGCTTGGTGTGAATCCCATTGAATATTTGTTTTGTTGTGTCAAACCTAATGATTATGGGGCTGGATATGAATCCACTTTGGTTGAAAAGTGCCCCAATGATTCGGAGTCCATCTATCTTGATGCTAAAAGCATTAAAAGTGGAGTAGAAGACGTTAAAACTTTGAGTAGTAATGAAATTACTACCGTGGATTTCAAGGAATTCAATTATGATAGTTGCTCCTTGATTGAATGCATTTCTTTGATGCAATCCATGTTGAACTCTCCACACGCTTATAGCCAAAACAAAGCCTTTACCGATCATATCGTTGAAGCTATGATAAAAGCTCTTGAAGAGAAACTTGAATTGGAAGTCACTATCCCTAGAAAGCTTCATGATGAGTGGGAACCTACCATCAAAATCAAAATCAAGAACTATGAGGGCAATGCTTTGTGTGATTTGGGTGCTAGTGTTTCTACGATTCCAAAGTCTTTATGTGATATTCTGGGTTTTAATGAGATTGAAGAGTGTTATCTTAATTTGCATCTTGCTGATTCTACTATCAAGAAACCCATGGGAAGGATCAATGATGTTCTTCTTATTGCAAATAGGAACTATGTACCAGTGGATTTCATTGTGCTTGACATTGATTGCAATCCTACATGCCCTATTATTCTTGGTAGACCTTTCCTAAGGACTATTGGTGCTATCATCGATATGAAGGAAGGGAATATTAGATTTCAATTTCCTTTAAGGAAGGGAATGTAACACTTTCCTAGAAAGAAAATAAGATTGCCTTATGAATCCATGATGGGGGCTATGTAACGACCAAGATGCGGTCCTTTCCAATCTGGGGGTCGAGGCCCCCGAATAGGAAAGAAGCGCATCTAAGCGTTTCGCAAGCAAGTAACATAGCACAAATAATAATAAAAATAGACAATTCGGGATTCAACTGTCTTCTTATTAATAACTCAGAGTACATCACAGATACAATCAAGGTAGTTCCGCTACGGACTACAAAACATGGAAAATGCTATGCTACCCTGCTACAGGCCCATGATCACGACCACGCCTCAGTCCTCTGGATAGTTCACGTAGAGGCGGTCTATCTCCTCGTCGTACTGCCACGCCAGCTGGGTGCCGTCGGGATCATCTCTCTCTAGGGTACCTGTACCTGCTGGGAGTTTCGGAGGAATCCGTGAGCCGCGGGGACTCAGCAATCTAAGACCTTGGTGCCAGAACTAGTCATGTTATTAGGTAGGGTAGGGGTGAAGTGTATCAGGCTGCAGCATCCTTTGCTTGATTTGGTGGCTAACTTACGCAAAGTACTTGTGAAGGTGGTCTACACTAACGATCGGGTTTACTTGATCACTAAGTGATCCTCATCACCTACCTACGGCATTCATAACCCCACCGTGTTCCCGATCGAAGAGAGTTCTTCGAAGGGACATTCACGACTACGCACATAGTTGGCAATTTTATTAGCTTATGTTTAAGTTCTCTAATACCGGATGTTAACAAAATATTCCAAGTTGCCACATAACCGCGGGCACGGCTTTCCGAAAGATTAAACCCTGCAGGGGTGCTCCAACTAGTCCATCACAAACGAACACAGGCTGCAAAGGCATCCTCTATCACGAGTCTCGTGATCTCGTCGGATTCCTTAGAGGAAAACCTCAACTCTGGGGGTAACCAAAGCTTCACTGGGATTCCTATACGCAAGATATACCACTAAGGTAAGACAAGGCTAGCAGGACCTCCCGGTGTGTCGACGACCCGATAAGAGCCGCGTATCTCAGTCTCAGGACAACACCGTCTATGCAAAGTGGACAAGGACCAAACCTCAAGTTTCCCCAGGGTGGTCTTGCCGACTGCTAGGTGGTTGGACCAACACTCATGAGGAGCACTGGCCCGGGTTGTGGATTAAATTCCTCGGGGTAGCTATTCCCTATGCAGGTTATTAGGTGATTAGCAGATTAAAACCAAAGTTGGGTCCTGCCGGACAAGCCTTAGAACCACGCGATTTATCAAGGGGGTCCCCATAACAACCCCGAACGTGTTAGGAGCGATCAATATGGAATCAAACACTGGTAACCGGTAACTAAGGCGGCAATAACGAAACAAAGAACCCGGCAAAAGGCTAGGCCTCCCGTCATTTACCAAGTATATAGGTGCAATGATTAAATAACAGAATTAAGATAATGATACCAAAGCTCATGTTATCACATGAGTCAAAGCACCTGCATCTAGCAATGCTAACATTAGTAGCTGAGCAAGCCTACTTAGCCATACAAGTTTTGCTAGGAAGGAGAACGGTGTTTGGGCTCATGGCATATGAAGAGGCAATTTAATTTCAGTGGTAGGCAGCGAGCAATATGACATGGAAAACGAAAACTAACATAACAAGTCTAGATATGGAATCAAGGTCATATCATCTTGCGTGTGATATCCTCAGCTTGGAATGGTTCTCGTTCGTCCTGCACGTACTCTCCTGACTCAACGTATTCGTTCTCCGATCCCGGTGCTACCCAACATGAGAATAACAACCAATGAACAGCAGCACCACAATATGCAACAAACACATGATGCATGAGATGAAAAATTGGCATGCATCACTAATTCTATCACTAGCACAAGCAAATTAAACTACTGTAAGTTTCTGGACAGAACTGTGCACTAAGCTATTTTGACATGCACGAGGATGGCATGAACAGATGCGGCTCGTGAAACGATGCAAAGCCATATAAAGAACATTGCAAACGGAGCTACGGATCAACGGGAATCAACGAAACAAGATATGAAGCTCTACGTGGAAGATTCAACACCACACCCACAATTGGCACAAATCTGGTATTCCCAGGTTGCCAAGACATATAACAACCCAACATGAATGGATTCGAGCAAGGAAGAACACCACAACATCAACTAAGCACACACATTGATCAAAATGACTATACTACATAATCTGCCACAATCTCCATCTTAGCTCTTTGGGAGCTACATGCAACATAGCTACAGGCCTCCAAACATGACAAATAATATATGTGGCTGTAGCCCACCAAGAACACTACCAACACCAGAAAGAATCACAGCAAAAGGAATAAAACTCTAGAAGATACAAGGCCACAAACTTTCCCAAAACCATCAGATCTCGGGGACTTGGTGAAAATTCCTGCACCCGAGTTTCTGTCTTTGTTCTGAAGCTTTTTTGACAGCAATCAAAACACAACCTACTGGACTCCAAATGATTTGAAATTTTCCAGGGAGCTTCACAAACATATCAGGTTAAAAATCCTAGCACTAAACTAAGGCTAGTTCTCAATAGAATGACCAGCACATCCTCATCTATAAGAGAAGAAAATATTTCCAAAATCTCAGACTTGGTGAAATCCCAGATCTCACTAAGCTGGACCTTTTCAGCCACATGCCCACTTTGTCTAGGCATAGTTTGCACACAAAGTGATAAATGACACCACTATGGTGTAGAGCAAAACCCCTACTAGTACCACACTAAAACTCATGCCCTTGGGCTCCACCTATTCCATGGAATCAAAGATCAAACTTGCAACAAATCTGAATATGTCAACTCCATAAAGTTTCCCAATGGCAAAAGTAACTTTACCACTGGATTCCTTGGGAGTTTTTACCCTAAGATCATATATAAAATGTGGGCACCTACTTGGGACAAGTGACCACAAATTTAAGGAAGAGGAAACTACCCCAAATCATGCCTAGGGAATGGGCATCATTTCATGTAGTTCCTACTAAGACAACAACTACAAAGGTGGAGCTCATGTGCACAATGACAAAGTGACATGGGGGTTTGAACCCCATGTTTGTGTCATGCACATCAACTTCACAACCACTTCTACTAAGCTATCCACACATACAAATCACCATGCCCTCTCACATATGGACATGTGAAGGTGCATGGCTTTGCTTACAAAGGTGGGGTGTCCCACACTCACATCCACTCCACTACACACATCAAGACATGTTCAAGATCAAAACACAAGAAGTAGGTCTCTAAATAAGTAACACAAGATGGGAACACCATATCACATACACATGCTCACAATTAGGGAGTTCATGAACTATGTTCATGTGGGTGTGTTCTTCACACCATAAGCACCCCAAGAAATGCACACATTCATATCACCTATTCCACATAAGCAAGACACTAGTGCACCTACACACAGACTTCCTCACACCACATTGCACATATAAGATATATATGCACACATACAACCACACCACCTATGTTGCCCTCAACAAATAAGTGTTAGACAGGAAAGAAATAAAGAAGATGCACACCCTCATGTCTATATTTTAGTCACAAGGTGTAGCAAATAAAAGCAAATAAAAACAACATAAGAAAGAAAGGAAGGTAAAAAAATACAAAAGGGTTGGCCTGGGATTCGAACCATGTACCTCCTGGAGTCATCACAGAGGCAGTTCCACCCTGCTACTGTCATGGTTCGATAGAGCATAGGGGAACATAGCAATCTACCCTTCTGCTGCTGCTACTACTAATGAACTGACTAAATAATCCCCAAAAAGGGGCGGTGCACCACCGGGGACTCGAACCCTGCACCTGACAGATCACACACACAAGCACACGCACTACACACCACTAGGATATACGACAGGAGCTTGACAGAGGAGGGTTCTCTTGCAAGAAATAACACCACTACTCATGTTCTGCTCTGCACAGCAGAGAGATGCGCCTCGACAGGGAAGGTACGCCGGCTCTCTGCTGCTGCTGGAGATCCGACGAGGGGAAGGCCCTGCTGCCGATGCTGCTACGCGGGGAAGGGAGCCCTGCTACTGCTAAACACATGTATGGCGTCCTTGACAGAAAGAGAACACGCACAACTCGACGCTGCTGCTCTGCGTCGACAGAGATCAAGGTGACGGGAAGGTCGCTGCATCCCACTGCTACTGCACGTCGGAAGGGATCCACTGCCCACCTACACACCACTACGAGGGGGAGAAGCCCTGCTGCTCAACACATAGCGCGAAAAGCTACTGCTCGCCGGAGACAACCTACTGGCCTTACGAAACTGCAACAGACGGGAGGCACGACGAGCACACGACGGATCCGGCCGATCTAAGGAGGAAGAGGCATAGGGGAGACGTTCCTCACCTTTGGGAAGGAAGAAGGGGTTCGAGTCGGAGACGTTGGCACCGCGGGAGAGGAAGAAGGCCGGGGAGGTCCCTGTCGCCAAGCCGAAGAAGAGGGAGAGGACACCGTGGGCGCGCCCGTGACGAGCTCGGCCCCGTCGGTGTGGTCGGTCCCCGGGGCTCCTAGCGCCGGGAATGGTTCGCGGGGATCCACCCCGAGCTCCCGCGCATGGAGACGGCGGCGAACGGAGATGGGGGTGCAGCGGATGCCGGCGAGGAGCTGCTGTCTACTCTGTCTGTAGCTCCTATAGAAGCTTACCTTGGGGAGGAAGGGAGAGATGGTGGGGAAGAAGAGAGACGGCGGCGGCACGAGGGAATGGAGGGAACCCTAGGCGAGGGGGAGGCACGGACGCCCAGGTTATATGGGGCCCCTCAACGTTTGTGCAACGGCACCGTCAACTCTCTTGGTCTCTCGGCTACTGACGGAAAGAAGGTGCGCGGGGGAACGTCGTCAGAAAGAAGGAGGGAGGCGTCGTGGGACTAGGCTCCCTTGCGCAAGGTGGGGGTAGATGGGCCACGCCTGCGCAGGACCCAGCCCACCAGGGCGGCAGATAAGGGAAAAACTTTTCCCTGCTGGTTTCCTATTTACAATAAAAAAATTAGGGAAGAAAGAAATGCCAATGGTAGTATACGAGTGATAAGAATAACACAAGCACAACCCTAGACATGGAAAATCAAGACCTAATCAATAAAAATAAGAACAAGAATTTAGGAGCAAGTAAATATTTTACAAAACAGCATTAGTTGATCTGTTTTGCAATTTTTATGCACCTTTAAAACTCCCACTCAAACCAGCAATTCACATCTCTCATCCACCACAATTCAAAGCTAACACATGAGCATTTGTAAAAGGGGAAAGGAAGAAGTGCATCTTGACATAGAGTAGAAATTAGAGAGAGAGGGAGGATGGTTTTAAACCTAAGCAAATATTATCATGAGCATCACCCCACACAAGCTATACACCACATGCAACATCATCTTAAGGCAACACATGAAATCACAAGAACACAATGCAACAACAAGAACACATGGCATGATAAGGAATGCATGCATGCAAAGGAAGAGAAAAATAATAAGGTGACATCACATGAAATAATGAGCATGGGCTCTCTCATAGCATGACAAGGTGGACCCACACGAGATAGGTTCCAAATATGGCAAGGTTTACATCTGGGGCACTACAGGCTACTTATGGTTTGAGCACCAAAGACGACGATACGTGATTCTATCGCTCCTATGCCTAGCTAAGGGCGTTAAACAATAGCGCTTGTTAGGAGGCAACCCAATGAATTTATCTTTTTTATTTCTGTTTTGTTGCTTCCACACTTTCATAATTCTGTTGTGATTGTGTTTTTTGTGTTCCTTTTTGTGTTTGAGCCAAGCAAAACCTTTATGACTAGTCTTGGTAATGGTTGTTTGATCCTGCTGGAAAAAGACAGAAACTTTTCGCTCACGAGATGATTTTTACTTTTTATTCAGAAAGAGATTTTGAGTTGATTCTTTTTTCTGCTGATTGATATGCTTTTCCCCACACCGTCGTAATTTTTCAGATTTTCGGAGGTACCAGAAGTATATGAAGTATACAGATTGCTACAGACTGGTCTGTTTTTGACAGATTCTGTTTTTTGTTGAGTTGGTTGCTTGTTTTGATGAAACTATGGTTAGTATCGGGGGGGGGGGGGTACTAGCCATGGAAAAGTGAGAATACAGTAGCCCATCATCAATATAGATGGAATTCAATTTTGCTACAGTACCAAAAGAAGTGGTAGTTTGTTTTCTTGTACTAATGTTATCACAAGTTTCTGTTTTAGTTTTGTGTTGTGAAGTTTTCAAGTTTTGGGTGACATTCTCATGGAGAAAGAGATAAGGAGTGGAAAGAGCTCAATCTTGGGGATTCCCAAGGCACCCCAAGCCAAATTCAAGGACACCAAATAAGCCTAAGCCTGGGGATGCCCCGGGAAGGCATCCCCTCTTTCGTCTTCAATCCATCGGTAACATTACTTGGAGCTATATTTTTATTCACCACATGATATGTGTTTTGCTTGGAGCGTCTTGTATCTTAGGGAAGAAAGAAATGCCCAAGGTAGTATACCAGTGATAAAAATAACACAAGCACAACCCTGGACATGGAAAATCAAGACCTAATCAATAAAGATAAGAACAAGAATTTAGGAGCAAGTAAATATTTTACAAAACAACATTAGTTGATCTGTTTTGTAATTTTTATGCACCTTTAAAACACCCATTCAAACCAGCAATTCACATCTCTCATCCACCACAATTCAAAGCTAACACATGAGCATTTTTAAAAGGGGAAAGGAAGAAGTGCATCTTGACATAGAGTAGAAATTAGAGAGAGAGGGAGGATGGTTTGAAACCTAAGCAAATATTATCACGAGCATCACCCCACACAAGCTATACACCACATGCAACATCATCACAAGGCAACACATGAAATCACAAGAACACAATGCAACAACAAGAACACATGACATGATAAGGAATGCATGCATGCAAAGGAAGAGAAAAATAATTAGGTGACATCACATGAAATAATGAGCATGGGCTCGCTCATAGCATGACAAGGTGGACCCACACGAGATAGGTTCCAAATGTGGCAAGGTTTACATCTCGGGCACTACAAACTCTCCCACACTACAAATATGATCTCGCCCTCGAGATCTAAGATTGAAAGAAATCGGGAAATTCGGAACGAAGGTGATCCTCGCGTTCCCACGTAGCCTCTTTATCGGAATGGTGAGACCATTGCACTTTGAGAAACTTGACAGTCTTGTTACGGGTCTTGCGCTCAGTCTCCTCGAGAACCGCAACTGGATGCTCACGATAAGAAAGGTCAGGCTGAAGGTCGATGTCTTGAAGATGCACAGTGCACTCAGGGGTCTTGAAACACCTCCGAAGCTGAGAAACATGGAACACATCATGGACATTAGCAAAGGTTGACGGAAGCTCGAGCTGGTACGCAAGGCCGCCTCTCTTGCCAACCACTCTGAATGGATCAACGAAACGAGGCGCAAGCTTGCCTTTGATGCCAAAGCGCTGCATACCCTTCATAGGTGACACCTTGAGATAGACAAAGTCATCAAGCTCATAAGACATGTCACGGTGCTTGCTATCGTAATAGCTCTTCTAACGGGACTGAGCTGCTCTGAGGTTGTCGCGAATGATCCGACACATCTCCTCAGCCTCTTCTATCATGTCATTGCCAAGGATCTGACGCTCGCCTGTCTGGGACTAGTTGAGCGGAGTACGACACTTCCTGCCATAGAGAATTTCAAACGGAGCCTTGCCAGAACTAGCTTGATAACTATTGTTATACGAGAACTCCGCGAAAGGCAGACAATCCTCCCACTTCATGCCAAAAAAGATAACACAGGCTCTCAGCATGTCCTCAAGGACTTGATTCACTCTCTCCACTTGACCACTAGTCTGAGGATGGAACGCTGTGCTGAAGCGGATCTTCGTGCCCATAGCAGACTGAAAGGAGTCCCAGAACTTGGAAGTGAAGATACTTCCGCGATCTGACGATATCATCATAGGTACGCCGTGCAAAGAGACAATCCTGGAGGTGTACAACTCTGCCAACTGAGCTGCTGAAATGGACTCCTTGACTGGAAGGAAATGCGCTACTTTACTCAATTTGTCGATGACGACGAAGATAGCATCATTCCCCTTCTTGGACTTCGGAAACCCGGTGACGAAGTCCATCTCAATGTGATCAAACTTCCACTCGAGAATGGGCAAAGGCTGCAAGAGGCCCGCTGGTCTTTGATGTTCTGCTTTCACCCTTTGACATACATCACACTCGTTCACGAATTGTGCAATTTCACGTTTCATACGAGTCCACCAGAAAGTCTGCTTCAAGTCATGGTACATTTTGGAACTTCCAGGATGAATAGAGAGCAGAGAGTTATGAGCTTCTTCCATGATCACCTTCCTGAGATCACCTTTCGGGACGACAAGGCGATCCTCGAAAAACAACGTGTCCCTGGCATCAACAGTGAAACACTTATACTTGGGGAGACTCTTTCCCATGCCAATCTTGACCTTATTCACCATAGCGTCAAGTAGTTGAGCTGCTCTGACCTGATCTTCCAAGGTAGGAGAGATCTGAAGGTTCGCAAGAAAACCCTGAGGAACTAGCTGAAGATTAAGCTTCCTGAAAGACTCAGAAAGACCCGGCTGGAGAGGTTGCAGAATCAGACTGTTGCAATATGCGTTCCTGCTCAATGCATCTGCCACAACATTTGCCTTGTCTGGCGTGTACTCAACACTCGGATTAAAATCCTGGAGCATTTCCACCCAACGTGTTTGCCGAAGATTCAAGTTAGGCTGAGTGAAGATATACTTGAGACTCTTGTGATCGGTGAAAACTTCAACCTTATGTTCCAACAAGAGATGTCTCCAAGTCATCAAGGCGTGCACAACAACTGCTAGCTCGAGATCGTGCACAGGATAGTTCTTCTCCGCAGGCTTTAGCTCCCTGGAGGTATAAGCAATAACCTTCCTATCTTGCATCAAGACTGCACCGAGACCCTGGAGAGAAGCATCGCAAAAGACCTCGTACGGCTTGGAATCATCCGGAGGGGCCAATACCGGAGTAGAGACAAGCTTCTCTTTGAGAGTATCGAAAGCGAGTTGACACTCTGGAGACCAAACATACTTGACACCCTTCTGAAGAATACTAGAGAGCGGCTTGGCGATTTTGGAGAAGTTGTCAACGAATCTTCTGCAATATCCAGCAAGACCGAGAAAGCTTCGAAGCTGCTTCACATTCTGCGGAGGTTCCCATTCAACAATGGCTTGAACCTTGGACGGGTCAACCTTAATGCCCTCGGCAGAGATAATAGCCCAAGATAAACCACTTCTTTCAGCCAGAACTCGCACTTGGAAAACTTGGCATACAACTTGTATTCTCTCAATTTATCAAGCACCAACCTGAGATGTCTCTCATGTTCTTCCTCATCCTCAGAAAAGACCAGAATGTCGTCGAGATAGAGCAAGACAAATTCATTCTTGTATGGCGAGAAAATATAGTTCATCAATCGACAAAAAGTCGGAGGAGCATTAGCCAGACCAAAAGACATGACCGTATACTCATACGAACCAAAACTAGTCCTGAATGCCGTCTTCGGAATGTCTTCCTCGCGAATGCGAATCTGATGATAGCCCATTCTCAGATCAAGCTTGGAGAATACTTTAGCACCTTTCAACTGTTCGAACAACTCAGTTGTGTTCGGAAGTGGATATTTGTTCTTGATTGTCTTCTTGTTCAATGGGCGGTAATCGACACATAGCCAGTCCGAACCATCCTTCTTCTTGACAAATAGAACACCACATCCCCACGGAGACGAGCTTGGTCTGATCAAACCCAAACGCTCCTGCTCATCGAGTTGCCTCTTGAGTTCCTTCAACTCTTCTGGACCCAGCTTGTACGGCCGTTTGCACACTAGCTCTGTGCCTGGCTCAAGCTCAATGACGAACTCAACTTCACGGTGCGGAGGCATGCCTGGAAGCTCTTCAGGAAACACATCTTGATATTCGCGGACTAATGGAACTTGCTCAATAGGATTGATCTCACGCTTTTCATTCAAGGAGAACAAACGGATTGTGTCATCGCGCGCCGCGAATATAATCACATCCTCCGAAGAGTGGGTAAGCTTAACTTGTTTAGCTTCACAATCAATTGGCGCCTTGTTCATGGCCAACCAGTCCATACCAAGAATCAAGTCGATGTCGGAATTGCCCAAGACAATAGGAGTAACCAGAAACGCATAAGCACCCATCTTGACAGAAACGTCCAGAACCACCATGTGAGAATTCATGATCTTACCCGGAGACACAATTGAAAGAGGCTTAAGCAAATCACGAGTAGGGAACCCGTGCTTAAATGAGAATGGCCTTGAGATAAACGAATGCGATGCACCAGTATCAAATAACACTTTAGTAGGAAAATCATTGGCGAGGAGGTTACCCATGATTACATCAGAGGAGTTGTCTGCTTCAGTTGCATTCACCATGTTGACTCGAGCTGATCTGGGGTTGAATTTGACAAGAGCGTTTCTTTGAGGTTTGCCTGGAGGAGGAGGCGGTAGACGGAGCTGAGAAGTACATTTGTTGGCATAGTGACCCTTTTACCCACATTTGTGACAAATGACATCTGCTGGCTGCTGGAACTGAGTCTGAGGAGGCCCTTGCTTCTGATGCTGGTATCTCTGCTAGAAGCCAGGGTTGGGTGGGTGGGAAGAACCACGTCCACCTGAGTGCTTCGGCTGCTGCGAGTGCCGAGGAGGAGGAGGAGAAACCCAAAACCTCTGTTGCTTCTGAACCACCTGAGTCGAGGAAGAGCTAGAATCTCTGAAGCGCTTCTTGGAGTTCTCCACCCTGAGCAAGGCTGCCTCTGCTCTGAGAGCTAAGTTGTAGAACTTGTCAAACTCCTCAGGATCGTGCAAAGCAAGTGCTAACTACAAGTCCTCCTTTAAGCCACCCCTGAACTGATAGATCTTGCTCTTCTGATCTCGGACATCCTGCAACGCGTAACGGGCCAGCTCGTGGAACTCGACATTGTACTTGTACATATAATTGCTGCCCTGCTTCAAACGCCTGAACTTCTCACGCATCTCCTCAACAAAACTGGAAGGGGTGTAGTGGGACCTGAAGTCACGACAAAACTCGTCCCAAGACATCACCCTGCCACCTCTGGAGTCCTTAAGCTGCTGCCACCAAATAGAAGCCTGCCCCTTCAACTGAAACGTTGCAAACTTGACATAGTCCTCCGGACGCACATTGCTACACTCGAAATGCTTGTTACTATCACGGATCCAATCTTCCGCATCAAACGGCTGGTCGCAAGAAGTGAACGTCTTAGGCTGGTTTGACAGGAACTGACTCAGACTGGCGAAGTGATTGCCACCCTGCTGGAAATTGCCCTGCTGAAGATTGGCTCTCTCCTGGATCAACTGCAACAGCATCTGAGTCTTTGCATTAGTAGCTTCCATCATCGCCTGCCAGGGCTCTGCAGGAGGAGGCGGCGACGGTGGCGGAGGAGGAGGTGGAGGCGGCATATCCTCACGCGCTGGGGTCTGACGAGTCGGTGGAGCCATCCTGAAGACGGACATCATATTAGTCCACAGAATAATTGAAGATATTGCTGAATCAAAAGACAGAATATCTGAACAGAATTTAGCATGGCACTCGAACAACATAGCAAGAGTGCATCCTCAAAGTAACAGACGACAAAATTCCGATAAGGACCACTGCAAACAAGTGTGAGCTTGAACTGCTCGGAACAAACATAAGACCGAGATTTCCCAAAACCTCAATCAAGCGTCTGTAGGAAGATAGTCCTATAAGATACTACTAGATATCCCACCTAAGAATTCCCGAAATAACTGGTCATGCAATCAGGTACACGGATACAAGGAGTATTTCACACACTCCTAAACTAACCCGTCACCTGTATCTCATCCTTCAACACACAACCAGCATCTCGGACCTTCATCTACAACAGATCCTCGTGATCACAACGATACCAAGTGTGGTAATACCCCCGAACAATCTACACCAGTACTGGGGACATCGGGGTTATCTCACCACTACCCGTATTGAAGCAATAACGAACACCCTCCGTTCTTAGATACTCAGAAATCTGAATGATGGCGATGTGCGCGATAATCCCTGGAGCTCAACTCCCCTGATACTTAGAGCAGATAGGAGGCACCAGGACATGATTCCATCACATCGAAATCATATAGATTTCACAAATACCCGCGTGATCCTAAAAAAAAATTTGAGCGAGAAAAGGAGTAGAGTTAAAGATATCCTAAGACGAGAACCTCACCAGAGCATAGAAGAGGAGAAAAAAGAATCCTACTCTCCGATATAACTAAGACTCAAAACATTTTCTAGACTCGACTCGGCCAAGTACGATCACACAAAGGCTCCTATGCTCGTAAGGCTCTGATTACCAACTTGTAACGACCAAGATGCGGTCCTTTCCGATCTGGGGGTCGAGGCCCCCGAATAGGAAAGAAGCGCATCTAAGCGTTTCGCAAGCAAGTAACATAGCACAAATAATAATAAAAATAGACAATTCGGGATTCAACTGTCTTCTTATTAATAACTCAGAGTAGACTTCAAAACATGGAAAATGCTATGCTACCCTGCTGCAGGCCCACGATCACGACCACGCCTCAGTCCTCTGGATAGTTCACGTAGAGGCGGTCTGTCTCCTCGTCGTACTGCCACGCCAGTTCGATGCCGTTGGGATCATCTGTCTCTGGGGTTCCTGTACCTGCTGGGAGTTTCGGAGGAATCCGTGAGCCGGGGGGACTCAGCAATCTAAGACCTTGGTGCCAGAACTAGTCATGTTATTAGGTAGGGTAGGGGTGAAGTGTATTAGGCTGCAACATCCTTTGCTTGATTTGGTGGCTAACTTACGCAAAGTACTTGTGAAGATGGTCTACACTAATGATCGGGTTTACTTGATCACTAAGTGATCCTGATCACCTACCTACGGCATTCATAACCCCACCGTGTTCCCGATCGAAGAAAGTTCTTCGAAGGGACAGTCATGACTATGCACACAGTTGGCAATTTTATTAGCTTATGTTTAAGTTCTCTAATACCGGATGTTAACAAAATATTCCAAGTTTCCACATAACCGCGGGCATGGCTTTCCGAAAGATTAAACCCTGCAGGGGTGCTCCAGCTAGTCCATCACAAACGAACACAGGCCGCAAAGGCATCCTCTATCACGAATCTCGTGATCTCGTCGGATTCCTTAGAGGAAAACCTCAACTCTGGGGGTAACCAAAGCTTCACTTGGATTCCTATACGCAAGATATACCGCTAAGGTAAGACAAGCCTAGCAGGACCTCCCGGTGTGTCAACGACCCGATAAGAGCCACGTATCTCTGTCTCAGGACAACACCGTCTATGCAAAGTGGACAAGGACCAAACCTCAAGTTTCCCCAGGGTGGTCTTGCCGACTGCTAGGTGGTTGGACCAACACTCATGAGGAGCACTGGCCCGGGTTGTTGATTAAATTCCTCGGGGTAGCTATTCCCTATGCAGGTTATTAGGTGATTAGCAGATTAAAACCAAAGTTGGGTCCTGTCGGGCAAGCCTTAGCACCACGCGATTTATCAAGGGGGTCCCCATAACAACCCCGAACGTGTTAGGAGCGATCAATATGGAATCAAACACCGGTAACCGGTAACTAAGGCGGCAATAACGGAACAAAGCATCCGGCAAAAGGCTAGGCCTCCCATCATATACCAAGTATATAGGTGCAATGATTAAATAACAGAATTAAGATAATGATATCAAAGCTCATGTTATCACAAGAGTCAAAGCACGTGTATCTAGCAACGCTAACATTAGTAGCTGAGCAAGCCTACTTAGCCATACAAGTTTTGCTAGGAAGGAGAACGGTGTTTGGGCTCATGGCATATGAAGAGGCAATTTAATTTCAGTGGTAGGCAGCGAGCAATATGACATGGAACACGAAAACTAACATAACAAGTCTAGAGATGGAATCAAGGTCATATCATCTTGCCTGTGATATCCTCAGCTTGGAATGGTTCTGGTTCGTCCTCCACGAACTCTCCTGACTCCACGTATTCGTTCTCCGATCCCGGTGCTACCCAACATGAGAATAACAACCAATGAACAGAAGCACCACAAGATGCAACAAACACATGATGCATGAGATGAAAAATGGGCATGCATCACTAATTCTATCACTAGCACAAGCAAATTAAACTAGTGTAAGTTTCTGGACAGAACTATGCACTAAGATATTTTGACATGCATGAGGATGGCATGAACAGATGCGGCTCGTGAAAACTATGCAAAGCCATATAAAGAACATTGCAAACGGAGCTACGAATCAACGAGAATCAACGAAACAAGATATGAAGCTCTACGTGGAAGATTCAACACCACACCCACAATTGGCACAAATCTGGTATTCCCAGGTTGCCAAGACATATAACAACCCAACATGAATGGATTGGAGCAAGGAATAACACCACAACATCAACTAAGCACACACATTGATCAAAATGACTATACTACATAATCTGCCACAATCTGCATCTTAGCTCTTTGGGAGCTACATGCAACATAGCTACAGGCCTCCAAACCTGACAAATAATATATGTGGATGTAGCCCACCAAGAACACTACCAACAGCAGCAAGAATCACAGCAAAAGGAATAAAACTCTAGAAGATACAAGGCCACAAACTTTCCCAAAACCATCAGATCTCAGGGACTTAGTGAAAATTCCTGCACCTGAGTTTTTGTCTTTGTTCTGAAGCTTTTTTGACAGAAATCAAAACACAACCTACTGGACTCCAAATGATTTAAAATTTGATAGGGAGATTCACAAACATATCAGGTTCAAAATCCTAGCACTGAACTAAGGCTAGTTCTCAACAGAATGACCAGCACATCCTCATCTATAAGAGAAGAAAATGTTTCCAGAATCTCAGACTCAGTGAAATCCCAGATCTCACTAAGCAGGACCTTTTCAGCCACGTGCCCACTTTGTCTAGGCATAGTTTGCACACCAATGACACCAAGTGATAAATTGCACCACTATGGTGTAGAGCAAAACCCCTACTAGTACCACACTAAAACTCATGCCCTTGGGCTCCACCTATTCCATGAAATCAAAGATCAAACTTGCAACAAATCTGAATATGTCAACTCCATAAAGTTTCCCAATGGCAAAAGTAACTTCACCACTGGATTCCTTGTGAGTTTTTACCCTAAGATCATATATAAAATGTGGGCACCTACTTGGGACAAGTGACCACAAATTTAAGGAAGAGGAAACTACCCCAAATCATGCCTAGAGAATGGGCATCATTTCATGTAGTTCCTACTAAGACAACAACTACAAAGGTGGATCTCATGTGCACAATGACAAAGTGACATGGGGTTTGAACCCCATGTTTGTGTCATGCACATCAACTTCACAACCACTTCTACTAAGCTATCCACACATACAAATCACCATGCCCTCTCACATATGGACATGTGAAGGTGCATGGCTTTGCTTACAAAGGTGGGGTGTCCCACACTCACATCCACTCCACTACACACATCAAGACATGTTCTAGATCAAAACACAAGAAGTAGGTCTCTAAATAAGTAACACAAGATGGGAACACCATATCACATACACATGCTCACAACTAGGGAGTTCATGAACTATGTTCATGTGGGTGTGTTCTTCACACCATAAGCACCCCAAGAAATGCACACATTCATATCACCTATTCCACATAAGCAAGACACTAGTGCACCTACACACACACTTCATCACACCACATTGCACATATAAGATATATATGCACACATACAACCACACCACCTATGTTGCCCTCAACAAATAAGTGTTAGGCAGGAAAGAAATAAAGAAGATGCACACCCTCAAGTCTATATTTTAGTCACAAGGTGTAGCAAATAAAAGCAAAGAAAAAGAACATAAGAAAGAAAGGAAGGTAAAAAAATACAAAAGGGCTGGCCTGGGATTCGAACCATGTACCTCCTGGAGTCATCACAGAGGCAGTTCCACCCTGCTACTGTCATGGTTCGATAGAGCATAGGGGAACATAGCAATCTACCCTTCTGCTGCTGCTACTACTAATGAACAGAGTATATAAACACCAAAAAGGGGCGGTGCACCACCGGGGACTCGAACCCTGCACCTGACAGATCACACACACAAGCACACGCACTACACACCACTAGGATATACGGCAGGAGCTTGACAGAGGAGGGTGCTCTTGCAAGAAATAACACCACTACTCATGTTCTGCTCTGCACAGCAGAGAGATGCGCCTCGATAGGGAAGGTACGCCGGCTCTCTGCTGCTGCTGCAGATCCGACGAGGGGAAGGCCCTGCTGCCGATGCTGCTACGCGGGGAAGGGAGCCCTGCTACTGCTAAACACATGTATGGCGTCCTTGACAGAAAGAGAACACGCACAACTCGACGCTGCTGCTCTGCGTCGACAGAGATCAAGGTGACGGGAAGGTCGCTGCATCCCACTGCTACTGCACGTCGGAAGGGATCCACTGCCCACCTACACACCACTACGAGGGGGAGAAGCCCTGCTGCTCAACACATAGCGCGAAAAGCTACTGCTCGCCGGAGACAACCTACTGGCCTGACGAAACTGCGACAGACGGGAGGCACGACGAGCACACGAGGGATCCGGCCGATCTAAGGAGGAAGAGGCACAGGGGAGATGTTCCTCACCTTTGGGAAGGAAGAAGGGGTTCGAGTCGGAGACGTTGGCACCGCGGGAGAGGAAGAAGAAGGCCGGGGAGGTCCCTGTGGCCAAGCCGAAGAAGAGGGAGAGGACACCGTGGGCGCGCCCGTGACGAGCTCGGCCCCGTCGGTGTTGGCGGTCCCCGGGGCTCCTAGCACCGGGAATGGATCGCGGGGATGCACCCCGAGCTCCCAGGCATGGCGACGGCGGCGAACGGAGATGGGGGCGCAGCGGACACCGGCGAGGAGCTCCTGTCTACTCTGTCTATAGCTCCTACAGAAGCTTACCTTGCGGAGGAAGGGAGAGATGGAGGGGAAGAAGAGAGATGGCGGCGGCAGGAGGGAATGAAGGGAACCCTAGGCGAGGGGGGAGGCACGGACGCCCAGGTTATATGGCCCCCCTCTACGTTTGTGCAACGGCACCGTCAACTCTCTCGGTCTCTCGGCTACTGACGGAAAGAAGGTGCACGGGGGAACGGCGTCAGAAAGAAGGAGGGAGGCGTCGTGGGACTGGGCTCCCATGCGCAAGGTGGGGGTAGATGGGCCACGCCTGCGCACGAGCCAGCCCACCAGGGCGGCAGATAAGGAAAAATCTTTCCCTACTGGTTTCCTATTTACAGGAAAAAAATTAGGGAAGAAAGAAATGCCCATGGTAGTATACCAGTGATAAAAATAACACAAGCACAACCCTGGACATGGAAAATCAAGACCTAATCAATAAAAATAAGAACAAGAATTTAGGAGCAAGTAAATATTTTACAAAACAGCATTAGTTGATCTGTTTTGTAATTTTTATGCACCTTTAAAACACCCATTCAAACCAGCAATTCACATCTCTCATCCACCACAATTCGAAGCTAACACATGAGCATTTTTAAAAGGGGAAAGGAAGAAGTGCATCTTGACATAGAGTAGAAATTAGAGAGAGAGGGAGGATGGTTTGAAACCTAAGCAAATATTATCATGAGCATCACCCCACACAAGCTATACACCACATGCAACATCATCACAAGGCAACACAAAATCACAAGAACACAATGCAACAACAAGAACACATGGCATGATAAGGAATGCATGCATGCAAAGGAAGAGAAAAATAATAAGGTGACATCACATGAAATAATGAGCATGGGCTCTCTCATAGCATGACAAGGTGGACCCACATGAGATAGGTTCCAAATATGGCAAGGTTTACATCTGGGGCACTACAGGCTACTTATGGTTTGAGCACCAAACACGACGATACGTGATTCTATCGCTCCTATGCCTAGCTAAGGGTGTTAAACAATAGCGCTTGTTGGGAGGCAACCTAATGAATTTATCTTTTTTTCTTTCTGTTTTGTTGCTTCCACACTTTCATAATTCTGTTGTGATTGTGTTTTTTGTGTTTGAGCCAAGCAAAACCTTTATGACTAGTCTTGGTAATGGTTGTTTGATCCTGCTGGAAAAAGACAGAAACTTTTCGCTCACGAGATTATTTTTAATTTTTATTCAGAAAGAGATTTTTAGTTGATTCTTTTTTCTTCTGATTGATATGCTTTTTCCCCAGACCTTCGTAATTTTTCAGATTTTCTGAGGTACCAGAAGTATATGAAGTATACAGATTGCTATAGACTGGTCTGTTTTTGACAGATTCTGTTTTTTTGTTGAGTTGGTTGCTTGTTTTGATGAAACTATGGTTAGTATCGGGGGGTACTAGCCATGGAAAAGTGAGAATACAGTATCCCATCATCAATATAGATGGAATTCAAGTTTGCTACAGTACCAAAAGAAGTGGTAGTTTGTTTTCTTGTACTAATGTTATCACAAGTTTCTGTTTTAGTTTTGTGTTGTGAAGTTTTCAAGTTTTGGGTGACGTTCTCATGGAGAAAGAGATAAGGAGTGGAAAGAGCTCAATCTTGGGGATTCCCAAGGCACCCCAAGCCAAATTCAAGGACACCAAAAAAGCCTAAGCTTGGGGATGCCCCGGGAAGGCATCCCGTCTTTCGTCTTCAATCCATCGGTAACATTACTTGGAGCTATATTTTTATCCACCAGATGATATGTGTTTTGCTTGGAGCGTCTTGTATCTTAGGAGTCTTTTATTTTTGTTGTGTCACAATCATCCTTGCTGCAGACCTTTTTGAGAGAGAGAGATATGCACTCATCGTGATTTTGCTAGAATGCTCATAGTGCTTCACTTATATCTTTTGAGCTAGATACTTTTGCTCTTGTGCTTCACTTATATCTTTTGAGCTAGATACTTTTGCTCTTGTGCTTCACTTATATCTTTAGAGCACGGCGGTGCATGATTTGGTAGTTGGCTTATGCTATGAAAGTAGTCCCAAATGTGCTAGGTACCCAAAGAGGATGCAAAAACCTCCATCTTCATGTGCATTGAATAGAAAAAGAAGTTTTGATTCCTCTCAATTAGTTTTGAGACGTGGATTCGGTAATATTGAGAGTTATGTTAGTAGGGTGTTGTGAATCTAGAAATACTTGTGTTGGAGTTAGTGATTCCCGTAGCATGCACGTATGGTGAACCGCTATGTTAGGAAGTCGGAGCATAATAGATCTACTGACTGTCATCCTTTGTGTTGAGGTCGGGATCGCGCGATGGTTAACACCTACCAACCCTTCCCCTCGGAGTATGCATTTAGCACTTTGTTTCGATTACTAATAAAAACTTTCGCAATAAGTATATGAGTTCTTCATGACTAATGTGAGCCCATGGTATAGATGCACTTTCACCTTCCACCATTGCTAGCCTCTGTAGTGCCGCGCAACTCTCGCCGGTGCACAAACCCACCAAATTCCTTCCTCAAAACAGCCACCATACCTACCTACTATGGCATTTTCATAGCCATTCCGAGATATATTGCCATGCAACTCCCACCGTTCCGTCTCATGACTTGTGCCGTCACTCTCATATTGCCATTGCATGATCATACTAGATCGTTGCACATCCCGGTACACCGCCGGAGGCATTTCCTATGGAGTCATCATCATTGTGATCTTTGAGGTGTGAGTAAATAAAAGTGTTATGACCATCATTATTAGAGCATTGTCCCATGTGAGGAAATAAAAAAAAGAGGCCAAAGAGCCCAAAAAAACAAAGAGGCCTAAGAGCCCAAATAAAAAAAGGAAATGAGAGAAAAAGAGAGAAGGGACAATGCTACTATCTTATTCCACACTTGTGCTTCATGTTAGCACCATGTTCTTCATGATTGAGAGCTTCTTGCTTTGTCACTACCATATGCTAGTGTATTGCTTGATAGTTATAAAAAGTTTGAGAAAGTAAGAGTGCGAAAACAATTACTTGGCCAATTCCGGGGTTGTGCATGATTTAAATTAGTTGTGTGGGGATGATGGAGCATAGCCATACTATATGATTTTGTAGGGATAACTATCTTTGGCCTTGTTATTTCGAAAGTTCATGATTACCTTGCTAGTTTTCTTGAAATATTATTGTTTTCATGTCAATAGCAAACTATTGGTTTGAATCTTACGGATCTGAACGTTCATGCCACGTGAAAGAAGTTGCAAAGGACAACTATGCTAGGTAGCATTCCACATCAAAAATTCATTCTTTATCACTTCCCTACTCGAGGACGAGGACGAGTCAAGCTTGGGGATGCTTGATACGTCTCCAACATATCTATAATTTTTGATGGTTTCATGCTATTATCTTGTCAAACTTTGGATGTTTTGCATGCCTTTTATTTATTTTCTGGGACTAACTTATTAACTCAGTGCCAAGTGCCAGTTACTGTTTTTCCATGTTTTTTACCCCTTTCAGAGCATATTTTGAAACGGAGTCCAAACGGAAGAAAATCCCCGAAAAGATTTTTTTCTGGAACGGAAGAAGATCGGAGGACTTGGGAGCCAAGCCAGAAGTGCCCCAGGGGGCCCACAAGCTCCCACCCCGCGGCCAGGGGGGCCGCGCCATCCAGTCTTGTGGGCCCCCTGGAGGTCACCTTACCTAGATCTTGCGCCTATATATTCCCATATATTCCCAAAAAAATCAAGAGACGATCGCAATTATTTTTCCGCCGCCGCAAGCTTCTGTCTCCGCAAGATCCCACCTAGGGCACGTCCTGGTGCCCTGCCGGAGGGGGGATTCGGATACGGAGGGCTTCTTCATCAACACCATGACCTCTCCGATGATGCGTGAGTAGTTCACCATAGACCTACTGGTCCATAGCTAGTAACTAGATGGCTTCTTCTCTCTCTTGGATCTTCAATACAAAGTTCTCCATGATCTTCATGGAGATCTATCCGATGTAATCTTCTTTTGCGGTGTGTTTGTCGAGATCCGATGAGTTGTGGATTTATGATCAGATTATCTATGAATCTTATTTGAGTTTCTTTTGATCTCTCTTATGCATGATTTCATATCCTTGTAATTCTCTTTGAGTAGTGGGTTTTGTTTGGCCAACTAGATCTATGATTCTTGCAATGGGAGAAGTTCTTGGTTTTGGGTTCATACCGTGCGGTGACCTCACCCAGTGACAGAAGGGGTAGCGAGGCACGTATCGTGTTGTTGCCATCAAGGATAAAAGGATGGGGTTTTCATCGTTGGTTTGAGATTATCCCTCTACATCATGTCATCTTGCTTAAAGAGTTACTCTGTTCGTCATGAACTCAATACACTAGATGCATGCTGGATAGCGGTCGATGTGTGGAGTAATAGTAGTAGATGCAGAAAGTATCGGTCTAGTTGTCTTGGACGTGATGCCTATATGCTAGATCACTGCCTTAGATATCGTCATGACTTTGCGGTTCTATCAATTGCTCGACAGTAGTTTGTTCACCCATCGTGATATTTGCTATTATGAGAGAAGCCTCTAGTGAACACTATGGCCCCGAGGGTCTACTCCACACCTATTTTCAGCCTTACACTTTTTACTTCGTTGCACTTTCCGCCTTCAGATCTCACTTTGAAACAATCTTGAAGGGATTGACAACCCCTTCGAAGCGTTGGGTGCAAGCTCGTTTGTGTTTGCCCACGTACTTTGGACTTGACGAGGCCCTCCTTCTGGATCGATACCTTGGTTCTCAAACTGAGGGAAATACTTACTGCTCCTGTGCTGCATCACCCTTTCCTCTTCAAGGGAAAAACCAACGCAAACCAGGGAAGTAAAAAGAAGAATTCCTACGCACCAGGGAAGGACTTTTGTTGCCGCAGCAGGCCCCTCCCGGTGAACTCCCGGTACCCATTCGTCACTCCCGGTACACTGCCGGAATTGTCCGAAACTTTTCGGTGACCAAATGAAACCATCCTATATATCAATCTTAGTTTACGGACCATTCCGGAAACCCTCGTGACGTCCGTGATCTCATCTGGGACTCCGAACAACATTCGGTAACCACACATATAACTCAACTATACTAAAACATCATCGAACCTTAAGTGTGCAGACCATGTGGGTTCGAGAACTATGCAGACATGACCCGAGACACTCCTCGGTCAATATCCAATAGCGGGACCTGGATGCCCATATTGGATCCTACATATTCTCCGAAGATCTTATCGGTTGAACCTCAGTGTCAAGGATTCATATAATCCCGTATGTCATTCCCTTTGTCCTTCGGTATGTTACTTGCCCGAGATTTGATCGTTGGTATCCACATACCTATTTCAATATTGTTACCGGAAAGTCTATTTACTCGTTCCGCAATACAAGATCCCGTGAGTTACACTTAGTCGCATTGCTTGCAAGGCTTGTGTGTGATGTTCTATTACCGAGTGGGCCCCGAGATACCTCTGCGTCACACGGAGTGACAAATCCCAGTCTTGATCCATACTAACTCAATGGACACCTTCGGAGATACCTGTAGAGCACCTTTATAGTCACCCAGTTACGTTGCGACGTTTGATGCACACAAGGTATTCCTCTGGTGCGAGTGAGTTATATGATCTCATGGTCATAGGAACAAATACTGGACACGCAGAAAACAATAGCAATAAAACGACACGGTCGATATGCTATGTTCATAGTTTGGGTCTAGTCCATCACATGATTCTCCTAATGATGTGATCTAGTTATCAAGTGACAACACTTGCGTATAGTCAGAAAACCTTGACTATCATTGATCAACTGGCTAGCCAACTAAAGGCATGCTAGGGACATTATTTTGTCTATGGATCCACACATGTATCTATGTTTTCATTTAATACAATTATAGCATGGATAATAAACGATTATCTTTAAACATTAAATATAATAATAACCATTTATCATTGCCTCTAGGGCATATTTCCAACAACCGGCTCGACAGCTGGCGGTTCCATCACCTCCGGGGTCGGCTTCGGGTGTGCCTCCACGCACATAGGCGAGGCCCCCGCGGCAGGAGCCTCAGGGGCCTTCTGCGCCGCGGCTTCACTAATCGCCTCGGCCACGGTCCACCGTCGCCGGCTGCCGTAGCCGGCACGGCGTTACCCTTGGCCACACGATGGTCCATCTCGAGCCGCGCTATCGCCGCATGCTCCGCGGCGAGCGACGCAACCTGTTCGGCCTCAAGGGACGACGCTTCTGCCGCCGGCAGCGGGATGGCGTCACTGCCGAAACAAAATAAACGGGAACAAGCTCAAATGCCACATGGTGATGTAGGAAGAAAAGAAAGGGGCATGAGCCTCGAGAGAGAACTTACCCGGTGCCCACGGGGATGTCGCGGGGCCCCCGTCCGAGCCTTCCCCGCGTCGGCGGAGGGGTGCCCTCCGGAAGAACCACCGACCGAACCTTCTTGGCGACAGGGCCACCGGCCAAACCGTCGGTCGGCCGCTTGTCTCAATGGTGTTCTTTTGCTGTCTGGCGACGGGCCAACTGGATGACAGCCAGTCAGCCTCCAGCCGACAGCTCCGCGCTCCTTCCGTGGCGCAGGCCATGAGGCGGCCTCCTCATGGTCGGGGCCACCCCCAACACGTACAATTCATCGTCGTCGTCCGTCCAATCCCTAACGGACCTGTCGGGAGGGTGGTGCAACGTCCCCATCCCGCCAGCTGCGGCGTCGGCGGACTCGGTCACCTCGTCACCCTCGTCCCCTCGTCCTCCTATGCATCCGGTGCATTCGAGCTTTCGGGGTCGTCGAAGCCATCCCCGTACGACTCGAAGTCCTCGGCGTTGGACTCGTCCCGGTCCAGGCCAAGGTGCTCCGGATTTGGGCCATCCGGCGTGTTGTGCCGAACAAAAAGGTGAGGAGCGTCACACCTATGCGTTAAATGCTACCAGTAAGAAAGAAAAACAAGGGGAACATCTTCAGTCGGTCAAGGAATTATCGCCGGTGTCCAGTTGATGTCTACTATGCAACCTTCTCCTTGTGGACGTTGTTGGGCCTCCAAGTGCAGAGGTTTGTAGGACAGTAGCAGTTTTCCCCTAAGTGGGTGACCTAAGGTTTATCAATCCATGGGAGGCGTAGGATGAAGATGGTCTCTCTCAAGCAACCCTGAAACCAAATAAGAAGGAGTCTCTTGTGTCCCCCAACACACCCAATACAATGGTAAATTGTATAGGTGCACTAGTTCGGCGAAGAGATGGTGAAACAAGTGCAATATGGATAGTAGATATAGGTTTTTGTAATCTGAAATTATAAAAACAGCAAGGTAATTAATAATAAAAGTGAGCACGAACGGTATCGCAATGTGTGGAAACAAGGCCTAGGGTTCATACTTTCACTAGTGAAGTTCTCTCAACAATGATAACATAATTGGATCATATAACTAGCCCTCAACATGCAACAAAGAGTCACTCGAAAGTCACTAATAGCGGAGAACAAATGAAGAGATTATTGTCGGGTACGAAACCACCACAAAGTTATTCTTTCTGATCGATCTATTCAAGAGTCCGTAGTAAAATAACACGAAGCTATTCTTTACGTTCAATCTATCCTAGAGTTCGTACTAGAATAACACATTAAGACACATATCAACCAAGACCCTAATGTCACCTAGATACTCCATTGTCACCTCAAGTATCCGTGGGCATGATTATACGATATGCATCACACAATCTAAGAATCATCTATTCAACCAACACATAGAACTTCAAAGAGTGCCCCGATGTTTCTACCAGAGAGTCAAAACGTGTGCCAACCCATATGCATAGGTTCCCGAGGTCATGAAACCCGCAAGTTGATCACCAAAACATACATCAAGTACTCACATGAATATCCCATTGTCACCACAGATAGACACGTGCAAGACCTACATCAAGTGTTCTTAAAGACTCAATCCGATAAGATAACTTCAAAGGGAACACTCAATTCATTACAAGAAGGGAGAGGGGGATGAACATAATAGGATCCAACTATAGTAGAAAAGCCGGCGGTACGTCGAGATCATGAAATCTCAAGAACACGAGAGAGAGATCGAACACATAGCTACTAGTACATACCCTCAGCCTCGAGGGAGAACTACTCCCTCCTCGTCATGGAGATCGCCGGGATGATGAAGAAGGCCACCGGAGATGAATTCCCCCTCCGGTAGGGCACCGGAACGGGCTCCCGATTGGCTTTTGGTGGCTACACAGGCTTGCGGTGGCGGAACTCCCGATCTAGGTTTATTTCTGGAGGTTTCTGTATTTATAAGACCAGATGGCATCGAGAACAAGTCAGGGGGACCCACGAGTGAGTCACGAGCCCCCCAGGCGCGCCCAGGGGGGTGGGCGCGCCTCCCTGGCTCGTGGCTTCTTCAGGACTCCTCTCCGGTATCTTTTTCTTCTGGTATTTTTGATATTTACCATAAAAAAATCACGGCGAAAGTTTTATTCCGTTTGGACTCCGTTTGATATTCCTATCTGAAAAAGGTCAAAAACAAGGAAAAACAGAAACTGGCACCGGGCTCTAGGTCAATAGGTTAGTCCCGAAAATAATATAAAATAGCATATTCATGCATATAAAACATCCAAAGTTGATAATATAATAGCATGGAACAATAAAAAAATTATAGATACGTTGGAGACGTATCAAGCATCCCCAAGCTTAATTCCTGCTCGTCCTCGAGTAGGAAAATGATAAAAACAGAACTTTTGATGTGGAATGCAAACTAACATATATTGTGGGAGGAATATTCAGATCCATATGATTCAAGACAAAAATTTTAATATTGACATAAGAACAATAATACTTCAAGCATACTAACAAAGCAATCATGTCTTTTCAAAATAACATGGCCAAAGAAAGTTATCCCTACAATATCATATAGTCTGGCTATGCTCCATCTTCCCCACACAACATATTTAAATCATGCACAACCCCGGTCTTAGTCAAGCAATTGTTTTCACACTTTTACTTTCTCAAACTTTTTCAACTCTCACGCAATACAGGAGCGTGAGCCATGGATATAGCACTATAGGTGAAATAGAATATGGTGGAGGTTGTGAGGCAAAAAGGAGGAGATGGTCACATCAACTCGGCATATCAACGGGCTATGGAGATGCCCATTAATATATATCAATGTGAATGAGTAGGGATTGCCATGCAACGGATGCACTAGAGCTATAAGTGTATGAAAGCTCAAAAGGGAACTAGTGGGTGTGCACCCAACTTGCTTGCTCACGAAGACCTAGGGCACTTTTGAGGAAGCCCATCATTGTAATATACAAGCCAAGTTATATAATGAAAATTCCCACTAGTATATGAAAGTGAAAAAATAGCAGACTCTCTATTATGAAGATCATGGTGCTACTTTGAAGCACAAGTGTGGTAAAGGATAGTAGCATTGTCCCTTCTCTTTTTTTCTCTCATTTTTTTTGTTTGGGATCGTTGGCCTCTTTTTTTCATAATTTTTTCATTCTTTTTTTCTTTGGTGGGCTCTTTGGCCTCTTTTATTTCCTTTTTATTTTAAGTACGGAGTCTCATCCCAACTTGTGAGGGAATCATAGTTTCCGTCCTTTCCTCACATGGGACAATGCTCTAATAATGATGATCATCACACTTTTATTTACTTACAACTCGATACTTAGACCAAAATATATGACTCTATATGAATGCCTCCAGCAGTGTACCGGGATGTGCAATGAATCATGAGTGACATGCATGAAAGTTATGAATGGTGGCTTTGCCACAAGTACGATGTCAACTACATGATCATGCAAAGCAATATGACAATGATGATGCGTGTCATAATAAACGGAACGGTGGAAGTTGCATGGCAATATATCTCGGAATGACTATGGAAATGCCATGATGGGTAGGTATGGTGGCTGTTTTGAGGAAGGTATATGGTGGGTTTATGCACCCGCAAAAAATGCGCGACACTAGAGAGGCTAGCAATGGTGGAGGGGTGAGAGTGCGTATATACCATGGACTCACATTAGTCAGAGAGAACTCACATACTTGTTGCGGAAGTTTTATTAGTAATCAAACCAAAGTGCTAGACGCATGCTCCTAGGGGAAGGGTTGGTAGGAGTTAACCATCGCGCGATCCCGGCCGCCACACAAAGGATGACAATCAATAAAAACATCATGGTCCGACTTCCTAGCATAGCGGTTCACCATACGTGCATGCTACGGGAATCACAAATTCTAACACAAGCATTTCTACCAATCCATAATTACTCACTAGCATGACTCTAATATCACCATCTTTATATCTCAAAACTATATGCAAAGAATCAAACTTCTCATAGTATTTGATGCACTCTATATGAAAGTTTTTATTATATCCCTCTTGGATGCCCATCATATTAGGACTAGATTCATAACCTAAGCAAATTACCATGCTGTTTAAGACTCTCAAAATAACATAAGTGAAGCATGAGAGTTCAACCATTTCTACAAAATAAAACCATTTCAATGCTCTACAAAGATATAACTGAAGCACTAGAGAAAAATACAAACTACTTCTCAAGATATAAGTGAAGCTCAATGAGTAGTTGAATAATTATTGGCTATGTGAAGACTCTCCCATCTAAGAATTTCAGATCCTAAGTACCTTATTCAAACAAAATAAAAAAACACTTCAAGTATAGCACGAAACATGTGAAGAAGCAAAAACTTAGGTTCAACCGATACTAACTGATAATTGTTGTAGAAGAAAGGTGGGATACCAACCGGGGCATCCCCAAGCTTAGACGCTTGAGACTTCTTGAAATATGGATTGGGGATGACTTGGGCATCCCCAAGCTTGAGCTTTTTGTGTCTCCTTAATTCCTCTCATATGGTTTTTGGTGGATACAGAGGCTTGCGGAGGTGGAACTCCCGATCTAGGTTTATTTCTGGAGGTTTCTATATTTATAAGACCAGATGGCATCGAGAACAAGTCAGAGGGACCCACGAGGGAGTCACGAGCCCCCCAGGCGCGCCCAGGGGGGTGGGCGCGCCTCCCTGGCTTGTGGCTTCCTCGGGACTCCTCTCTAGTATCTTTTTCTTCTCATATTTTTGATAATTTCCACAAAAAATCACGGCGAAAGTTTTATTCCGTTTGGACTTCATTTGATATTCCTATATGAAAAAGGTCAAAAACAAGGAAAAAACAGAAACTGGCACTGGGCTCTAGGTCAATAGGTTAGTTCCAAAAATAATATAAAATAGCATATTCATGCATATAAAACATCCAAAGTTGATAATATAATAGCATGGAACAATCAAAAATTATAGATACATTGGAGACGTATCACCAGTTGTCGCGGTGGAACGGCTCCAGGCCAAAGCTCCACTCTTCCTCATCCACCTGGAAGTTGGTGATCCTGCTTACCCGGGCGGCCATCTTGTGCAGCGGAAACTCCACCATCGACAGCCGGCTCTGGTCTTTCTGACCGCTCATGTCGCTCATCCGGTGCGGCCTCGCCTACAGCGGCAACACTCGACAGGAGATGAAAGCCGCCACCAGATCCGGGGCCACCAGCCCCATTGAGGCCTTGAGCTCTTGCATCCGGCCTACGATCAGCACCAGCTCACCAGTGCGCACGTCGAGGTACCAGTGTTATCCAGTTGGCGGCTCATCGGAGAAGGGCGGGAGATTGACCCAATCCCGCCCCAGACCGATGTTGCAGACGTAGAAGAAGGTGCACTGCCACATCTTGCAGGACTCTTTCAACTAGGAAGTGGCCTGCCACTGCGCCTGTACACCACCGCGCCGATGCAGGATTACGTCACGTCACGGTGCATATGGGCGCGGAAATGGAAGAGGTGGCGGAAGAAGGACCGAAAGGGCCAGAAGCCCAAGTACACCTCGCACAGCCTCGCGAAACACGCGAGGTACAAGACGGAAGTTAGGCCCCAGATGATGCATCTGGATCCCGTAAAACTCGAGGAACTACCGGAGAAAGATGCTCCGTGGCAGACCGAAACCAACAAGAAAGTGGGTACCAAAGACAACGCACTCGCCGACGCGGGGCTCCGCCACGCGCTCCTCCCCGGGCGCGCAGGCCTCGACGAGGTCCTCAGACGGAAGCTTCCGCACCCGCCGGAGGTACTCGATGTGCCCCTTGGTGATGAGAGATCCCTCCCACGAGCCGGCAGGAAGCGAGGCCAACTCATCGGCTACCGGTGGCGAGTTGAAGGAGAGGAGGCGAGAGACATGCCCCCCAGTAGATCGACCGTGGGGAAGCGCTGTGGGCGCGAGGAGGAAGGAAGGAGGCGGAGAGCGACGCGCCGGAACTCGCGAGATGCTGGAGTGAGGGGAGGCAATGGAGAAACCAGCCCCCCCTTCCCATTTTAAAGCCCCGGGGAGAAGGTGGTACGTGGGATCGGTTGCTCCCACGAAGCCCCAATCCAACCGATCGCCAGCGGCCGCAGCAAATTGATACGTCTCCAACATATCTATAATTTATGTAGTATTCATGCAATGTTTACAATATTTTTTTATGATTTTTGTATGGTTTGATTAGAACTAACCAGGTCTGACGCTGTTTTCACCAGAACTACCGTGGTGTTGTTTTTGTGCAGAAATAAAAGTTCTCGGAATGGGTCAAAAATTTACGGAAAATATTTCTAGAAAATATAAAAAATACTGGAGAAAGAATCAACTGGAGGGGGTCCACCACCTGGCCACAAGCCAGGAGCGCGCCCCGTGTCTTGTGGCCCCCTTGGGCACCGCCTTGACGTGAGAGTGACGCTAAAAATTCCTATAAATCAAGAAACCTCCAGAAATAAACCTAGATCGGGATTTCCGCCGCCGCAAGCCACTGTAGCCACGAAAAACCAATTGGGAACCCGTTCTGGCACCCTGTCGGAGGGGGAAACCATCACCAGAGGCCAACTTCATCATCCCGGTGGTCTTCATGACGAGGAGGGAGTAGTTCACCCTCGGGACTGAGGGTATGTACCCGTAGCTATGTGTTTGATCTCTCTCTCTCTCTCTCTCTCTCTCGTGTTCTTGAGGTGGCACGATCTTGATGTATCATGAGCTTTATTAATATAGATGAATCATATGGAGTTTTCCCCTCTCTTTCTTCTTGTGATGAATTGAGTTTTCCCTTTGAAGTTTTCTTATCGGATTGAGTCTTTAAGTATTTGAGAACACTTGATGTATGTCTTGCGATGGGATGTATGTGGTGACAATGGGGTGTTCTATTGATCCACTTGATGTATGTTTTGGTGGTCAACTTGCGAGTTTCGCGACCTTGGGAGTCTATGCATAGGGGTTGCCACATGTTGTCGTCTTGACTCTCCGGTAGAAACTTTGGGGTACTCTTTGAACTTCTTTGTGTTGGATTTAACATGATGAATCTCAAATTGTGTGATGCATATCGTATAATCAAGCCCATGCGTACTTGTGGTGAAATTGGAGTATCTAGGTGACGTTAGGGTTTTGATTGATGTGTATCTTAAGGTGTTATTTTAGTACGAACTCTAAGGTTGTTCATGACACTTATAGGGATAGCTCGTAAGATTGATCGAAAAAGATATCTTTGAAGTGGTTTTGTACCCTACAATAATTTCTTCGTTTGTTCACCGCTATTTGTGACTTTGGAGTAAACTCTTTGTCGCACGTGAGGGATTTATATATGATTCAACTATGTTAGTATTGTTGGGAGAACTTGCACTAGTGAAAGCATGGACCCTAGACCTTGTTTCCAAGAATTTATACAACATTTTGCTTGCTATTTACTATTTGTTACCTTGCTGTTTTTATATTTCA
Source organism: Hordeum vulgare subsp. vulgare (assembly GCF_904849725.1). Taxonomy (NCBI): domain Eukaryota; kingdom Viridiplantae; phylum Streptophyta; class Magnoliopsida; order Poales; family Poaceae; genus Hordeum; species Hordeum vulgare. The sequence goes on along the minus strand of NC_058522.1, from coordinate 106,727,039 downwards.
GATTACAAAAACCTATATCTACCATCCATATTACACTTCTTTCACCATCTTTTCGCCGAAGTAGTGCACCGATACAATTTACCATGGTATTGGGTGTGTTGGGGACACAAGAGACTCTTTGTTATTTGATTGCAGGGTTGCTTGAGAGAGACCATCTTCATCCTATGCCTCCCACAGATTGATAAACCTTAGGTCATCCACTTGAGGGAAACTTGTTATTGTCCTACAAAACTCTGTGCTTGTAGGCCCAACACGAGTCTACAACAAGAAGGTTGTGTAGTAGAAAACTACAAAAAAATGGAATGGAGGTGATTGACTGAAGGTATATCTTTAGATCTTGCAATTAAAGCTTTTAGTTTTTTGATTTTCACTAGTTTGGTTTTATAATAGAAGACCACAAAAAATGTAATTGAGGTTGCTTCATATGCTTCATGATTTTAATATCTTTCATGAAAATGGTGGAAGGGGAAACTGTGCTCAAGTGTTAGACGAAGAAGTTACTAAAATGTTTGGCACTAAATATTTGAGTGATGAGCATGATAGCAATATTCTTAGTATGCATTCGTTGAATATTCATGATGCTAATGATATGCAAAGCCAGAAGCTTGGGTATGCTATGCTTGATGAATATGATAATTGTAGTCCCCCAAGTTTTGATGAGAAAAACTATTATGATGATCGCATGCCTCCTATGTATGATGATTATTGCGATGACATGTATACTATAAAGAGTGGTAGTAACCATGAAACTTGTTATCATGATTTTAATATTCAAAGTGGTTATGTCAATCAAGTACCTCATGATAGTTATTTCGTTGAGTTTGCTCCCACTATTATGAATGAGAAGAAGTTTGCTTATGCGGAGAGTGATAAATTTTCTATGCTTGTAGATAATGAAAAGAATGATGTATGTGATAATTATATTGTTGAGTTCCTTCATGATGCTACTAAAAAATATTATGAGGGAGGAACGTATGCTTGTAGGAATTGCAATAATATCAAGTTTTCTCCCTATGTGTTCAAAGTATTGAAGTTGTGCTTATTTTGCCTTCCTATGCTAGTAGATTCTTGCTCCCATAAATTGTTTGCTCATAGAATCCCTATGCATAGGAAGTGGGTTAGACTTAAATTTGCTTGACATGAGATTCATGATGCTCTTTTGCATGTTTCATTTATTTTATATCAGCATCATTGAAATCATCATGCCTAGCTAAAAGGCATTAAAGAAAACCGCTTGTTGGGAGACAACCCAACACTTTTCATTTCTGTTTTGATGTGTTCACATTATTAATCTACAGCAGTAATCATGTTTTGTGTCTTTTATTTCAATAAAGTGCCAAGTAAAGCCTTTGGGATAGTGTCGATGATAGTTCACTTGATTCTGTGCAAAAACAGAAACATTTGCTCTTAGTACAGGAATTTTTTAAATTCACTGGAACATGCTTTTGATCCGAATTTTTACACATGATTGATATACAAATTTCCTGGTTTGTACTAATTTTTCAGAATTGTTAGAGACAAGGAAGTATGGTTACACTACAGATCTTCACAAACTATTCTGTTTTTGACAGATTCTGTTTTGCATGCATAATTTGCTTGTTTTAGTGTTACCAACTTACCATAGCTTATATTCAGTGATATAAATTATGGGATTAGTAGAATACAGTAGGTATCATGTGGGAACAATTATGAATCTTGTCTTGATAGTACCTAAGTGAATGATTATTACTTATTATACTAACCCAGCTCACGAAGTTCCGTTAAGTTTTGTGTGATTGAAGTTTTCAAGTTTTGGGTGAGACACCGATATGAGGAGAATAAGGAGTGACAATAACCTATGCTTGGGGATGACCATGGCACCCCCAAGGTAATATCATAGGAAGAACCAAGCGCCTAATCTTGGGGATGCCCCAGAAGGCATCCCCTCTTTCGTGTTCAACATTATCGATATATCTTACTTGGAGCTATATTTTTGTTCGTCACATAATATGAGTTTTGCTTGGAGAATCATTTTATTTTGTTGTTCTTTGTTAGATGTTATTATAATCTTGTTTTTTACTAAATAGTTCCAAGAATTGCATTAGGATGATTGCATTTCATGCTTTGATTGGTGTTGTGTAAAAACAGAAACTGGTGCTATAGTGTTTGAATTTTCATATTTACCGGAACGTGAAAAGTTTCCGAAATTTTTACACAGTGTTGTAATACAAATTTCATAGCATGTCCTTAATTTTAATAATTTGTTGTGTTACAGAAGTAGACTGTTTTCATAAATTTCTACAGACTGTTCTGTTTGGACAGATTGCTGTCATAGTTTTGTTATCTACTTATCCTATAGTGTCCATAGCCTATATTGATAGATATAAATTGTGGACATGATAGTAAACAATAGATGATGTTTGCAATTATTATGCAACTTGTCTTGGAAGTACATAAAGAGTTGATTTATTATTATGAGCACTAAACTATCTCACGAGTTCTTTTCAAGTTTTGTGTGGATGAAGTTTTTGAGAATAGATGAAACCGGGATACGAGAGGATTGAACAAGATACAAAAACTCAATCTTAGGGATGCCCAAGGCATCACGAGTAAATATTTCAAGAACTCTCAGGAATCTAATATTGGGGATGCTACGCATCCCACCTCTCTTCGTCAACTATCGGTTAGCCTATGTTGACCCTAATTTTTTCTTCATTCCCATGATGTGTCCTATTCTTGGAGTGCTATTTTTATTTTGCTTGTTGTTTAAATAAAATACTCAGATCTGAAACTCTTTATTAAGAGAAAGATATAAACTCCTCACATAGCTACTTAATTGTTTGACTACTCATTGATCTTCACTTATATGTTTTGGAGTAGTTTTGTCATTTACTCTCGTGCTTCAATTATATCCTATGAGTAAATGGTTGAATGAATTGAATATCATAAATCTCAGATTATGTATGTTTTATATGCTTATCCGATGGGGAGTAATGACTTCACATGTAAGAATTATAGGTGGTAAAATTTATTGAAAGTTAGGAAACACCACATTGGTCACTTGAACAATTCATGAAATAATATTGACGGAAGAGAGATTTCACAAATAAATATACTATCTTGGAAATATTCTATGATTGTGAGCTCATTAATTATTTTCAAACTTGAGTAAATTAGTAAAAATTGGACAAGGAAGACAACTTAATGAGTTATGTTTGGGTATATTTGTATAGAAGTTATACTGTTATGGATCCTCCAACATGTGGTGCTTGCTTCCACCTCATACTAGCCAAAACTTCTGTATCAAGCAGAAATACTACTTGTGCATCCAAACACCCTTAAACCAGTTTTGCTATGAGAGTCCACTATATCTACCTATGGATTGAGTAAGATCCTTCAAGTAAGTTGTCATCGGTGCAAAAAGCAATAAAAATTGCTCCTAAATATGTATAATCTTTTATTATAAGGGGAAATAAGTGATTTACGAACTAGTGATGGTAAAGTAATAAAATCGATGGACTGCATAATAAAGGTTGTTATTACAAAGGGCAATACAACGTGACATTCCTTTGCATTAAGGGTTTTCACATCCAAAAACATAAAGCGAATGACAACCTCTGCTTCCCTCTGTGAAGGGCCAATCTTTTACTTTCTAGTACTTACCTTTATACAAGATTCATGGTGATCTTCACCACTTCCTATATTTCGCCTTTTTCTCTTGGCAAGTTTCATGTGTTGGGGAATGATCTAGACATATATATACACACAAATATATTTGATCATGAACTATTATTGTTGACAATTATCTATATGATAAATAAGTTGGGAGGCGAAACATTAAGGCCCTATCTTTCTCTGTGTTCGATGGATGCAATGATAGTGTCAATAATCATGGAAGACTATATGATAGTTGAGTATGTGGAATTTGCTAAATCGAAGCTCTTACATAGACCCTTCCTAAAAATACAATGAATTGCAATTGTTCGGTGACTAGGATTATGGTTTGTTAGTTTTCAAGAAACATTTTGGGTCTATACTTTAACATGTGAATAGCTTGTTACTTGATCATGAGAAGTTTTACGAGATGATCTACTGTTTATGGTTTATATTGATGCTAGAAAAAATGTTTGGAAGTATCATTGATCAAAATTGTGCACTTTCTAGCATTCACACTTCATAACTTATATCTTTTATCATTTACCAACTCGAGGACGAGCAGAAATTAAGCTTGGGGATGCTGATACGTCTCAACGTATCTATAAATTATGAAGTATTCATGCCATCTTTACAACAATTTTTTATAATTTTGGTATGATTTGATTAGAAGTAACCCGGACTGACGCTATTTTCAACAAAACTACCATGGTGTTGTTTTTGTGCAGAAATAAAAGTTCTCGGAATGGGCTGAAAATTTACTGAGAATATTTTTGGAAAATATAAAAAATACTAGCGAAAGAATCAACCGAAGGGGGTCCACCACCTCGCCACAAGCCAGGAGCGCGCCCTGTCTTGTGGGACCCTCGAGAACCGCCTTGACATGAGACCGGCGCCAAAAATTCCTATAAATCAACAAACCTCCAGAAAGAAACCTAGATCGGGAGTTCCGCCGCCACAAGCCTTTGTAGCCACGAAAAACCAATCGGGAGCCCGTTCCGGCACCCTGTCGGAGGGGGAAACCATCACCGGAGGCCATCTTCATCATCCCGGCGGTCTCCATGACGAGGAGGGAGTAGTTCACCCTCGGGGCTGAGGGTATGTACCAGTAGCTATGTGTTTGATCTCTCTCTCTCTTTCTCTCTCTCTCTCTCTCTCTCGTGTTCTTGAGATGGCACGATCTTAATGTATCACGAGCTTTATTAATATAGATGAATCATATGGAGTTTTCCCCTCTCTATCTTCTTGTGATGAACTGAGTTTTCCCCTTGAAGTTTTCTTATCAAATTGAGTCTTTAAGGATTTGAGAACACTTGATGTATGTCTTGCAATAGAATATCCGTGATGACAATGGGGTGTTCTATTGATCCACTTGATGTATGTTTTGGTGGTCAACTTGCGGGTTCCGTGACCTTTGGAATCTATGATAGGGGTTGGCACATGTTGTCGTCTTGACTCTCCGGTAGAAACTTTGGGGCACTCTTTGAAGTTCTTTGTGCTGGATTAAACATGATGAATCTGAAATTGTGTGATGCATATCGTATAATCAAGCCCATGGGTACTTGTGGTGACATTGGAGCATCTAGGTGACATTAGGGTTTTGGTTGATGTGTATCTTAAGGTTTTATTTTAGTGCAAACTCTAGGGTTGTTTGTGATACTTATAAGGATAGCTCATAAGATTGATTGGAAAAGATAACTTTGAGGTGGTTTTGTACCCTACAATAATTTCTTCGTTTGTTCTCCGCTATTTGTGACTTTGGAGTGAACTCTTTGTCGCATGTGAGGGATTTATATATGATTCAACTCTGTTAGTATTATTGGGAGAACTTTCACTAGTGAAAGTATGGATCCTAGGCCTTGTTTCCAAGCATTTATACAATGTTTTGCTCGCTGTTTACTATTTGTTACCTTGCTGTTTTTATATTTCAGATTACAAAAACCTATATCTACCATCCATATTACACTTGTATCACCATCTCTTCGCCGAACTAGTGCACCAATACAATTTACCATTGTATTGGATGTGTTGGGGACACAAGAGACTCTTTGTTATTTGATTGCAGGGTTTCTTGAGAGAGTCCATCTTCATCCTACGCCTCCCACAGATTGATAAACCTTAGGTCATCCACTTGAGGGAAACTTGTTATTGTCCTACAGAACTCTGCGCGTGGAGGGCCAACACGAGTCTACGAGAAGAAGGTTGTGTAGTAGGCATCATAAATCTACACGTGGGCCGAGGTGCTTCAAGCGAGGCCTGTAGCAACATCTCATCGCACGGGTAGTGACAGGCCCGCCCCCCGCCACCAGCTCACACGTGGCGGTCCCCAGCCGGCGCCAGAACCAAAGCGACGCTGCAGAACCCAAAGCACCGTGGCGTCCGGATGGGTCTCAACCGGCTGCGACCTCGTCCGGCTGCAGCTCCTACCGGCAAGAAGACGTTGCTACCTCTTGGGCTTGCGTTGGTTTTCCCTTGAAGAGGAAAGCGTGATGCGGTGAACTAGATAAGTATTTCCCTCGGTTTGTTGAGAACCAAGGTATCAATCTAGTAGGAGGAACAAGCACGGCCCCAATCATAGTACCTACACAGACAATCAAACTCTTGCACCCAACGCTAAAAAGGGGTTGTCTATCCCTTCAGAGTTATTTGCAAGGATGAGATCTGATAGAGATAGATAAATGATTTCTAGAACTAAAAGTAGAACAAAAGTAAATAAATAGCGGCATCATATTTTTGGCTTATAGATCTGAAAGTATAATATGGAAAATAGACCCAAGGACCATAGGTTTCACTAGAGGCTTCTCTCATAAAGGAAAATAATACGGTGGGTGAACAAATCACTATCGAGCAATTGATAGAAAAGCGAATAGTTATGAAGATATCCAAGGCAATGATTATGCATATAGGCATCACGTCCGTGTCAAGTGGACCGAAATGATTCTACATCTACTACTATTACTCCACACATCGACCGACTCCTGCCTGCATCTACAGTATTAAGTTCATGAAGAACAGAGTAACACATTAAGTAAGATGACATGATGTAGAGGGATAAACTCAAGTAATATGATGAAAACCCCATGTTTTTATCCTCGATGGTAACAATGCAATACGTGCCTCTCTACCCCTACTTTGTCACCGGGTGAGGACACCGCAATATTGAACCCAAAACTAAGCACTTCTCCCATAGCAAGAATTACCAATCTAGTTGGCCTAACCAAACAAATAACTTGAATAGACTTGCTAAGATATGAAATCATGCATATAAGAATTCAAAGAAGATTCAAATAATATTTATAGATAATCTAAACATAAAACCACAATTCATCGGATCTCGACAAACACACTACAAAAAAGTATTACATTGAATAGATCTCCATGAAGATCATGAAGAACATGGTATTGAAGAACAAAGAGAGAGAAAAAGCCATCTAGCTACTAGCTATGGACCCATAGGTCTGTGGTGAACTACTCACGCATCATCGGAGGGGCAATGGAGTTGATGTAGATGCCCTCCATGATCAATTCCCTCTCCGACAGATTACCGGAAAAGGCTCCTAGATTGGATCTCACGGGATAAAAGGCTCTCGCCGGCGGAAAAGTATTTTTTGTGCTCTCGTCGGTACTGGGGGAATATTTGGGAATTTATAGGTCAAGGATTAGGGTTAGAAGAGATGCACGGGGCCCACAAGCCAGGGGCACTGTCACATCCCTAACCCTTAAGCAAGATAGCATTGTGCTCATGTCTTCTTTGCATTTGCATCTAAGAAGTTTCAACAAAAGCAACAAAGTGGCAAGGAAAAAAAATTCAAAACCCTAGCCACCTTTTCAATTAAAGGAAATCTCAAACTAGTTCAAAATCAATGAACCCAAAATGGCCTCAAGAAATGTTCAAACTTTCTGATAAATCATGAAAGTAAATGAGCATTGGAGAAAACTATTTTCTTGACACTTTAAGCATTTTAAATAAATGCAAAAGGCTACTGGTTTCAAGTTTTAAATTTGAAATCAGAAACTATAAATTTCCAAAAATGTTGAAAACTTTGGAAATGGTTGGGAATATTATAACAATTATTTCAGGAGGTCTAAATTAGTTTTTACTTTTTGTTTTGGAGCTGAATTAATTAGCAAAACAATAATTAGCAAAACAGAAAAACAAAAACAGAAAAAATTGGAAAAACCTTACGTGTCTCCTAAGGCTGGCCCGGCCCATCCCTGGCTCGTCCCCTCCCTCGCGCCAGTAGGCAGCAGGAGGTGGCCGCCGCCCCCTCCGGCGCGGCCACGCACCTGCGTGCCTACCTGGCCGCCGCCTCGCGCTGGCGACGACGGGGATAAGCTTCCCAGAGCCTCCCCTATCCATTCCCCGCCTCGGTTCTCCTCCTCCTCCCGGATCTCCTCCTCCTCCTTGCTGCCGCCATTAGAGCCGAGCTCGAGCTCGAGCTGCCCGTGCCCCTGGCCATAGGATTCCCTCCCAGAGCATGCCATTAGCTCCGCCTCGTCGCCCTGGTCATCTCCGCAGAAGCCGAAGCTTCCTCGAGCCCTGCAACGCCCGCAACGCCGCCGTCTTCCACCTCCGGCCGCCGGACCTCTCCCGTTGATTCGCTTCCTCCGGCGCATCCCCGAGCCCCTCTTCAGCGCCATCGGAACCGCCGTGAGCTCGTCGTCGTTTCCCCTCTCGCCCCACTCTCTCCCGTGCATCGTATCCTAGTTCCCCACCAAGGCCGAGAGCTTCTCGCCGCCGGCCATGTCGCTGCCGTCGCTGTGATGACCGATCCACGCGCCCGAGCTAGGATTCGAGCTCCTGGAGCCTCCAGGAGCGTGTCGAGCCCTCCAGCTGCCCTCCCCGTACCCTAGAACCGCCCCGTATAGAAGGCCGAGCTTCGGCCGCCGCTCCGGCTCGTCGCCGACGCCTCTTCCGGCGACCCTAGCCTCCCCAGATGGTCCTGCCAGATCGGCCACTTCGCGAGCATGCTGTAGCTGCAAACCGCGTGCGTTTTGGTGCTGTGGAGCGCCGTCTAGGTCGCCTCGGCAAGCCCTCCGCCGCGGGCCTGGTCGCCGGCGACCACCCGCGGTGGGGGTCGACGTGGCAAGCTAACCCAGCAGCTGGTCAGCGCGGGATTAGTCCCAGAGAGGCTGACTAGTGGGGCCCCCCTGTCAGGTTTGACCTGAACAGGTCGGCTGACCTGCTGACGTCAGCCTGAGGCAATAAATAGAATTTCCAGTATGAAACTAATTCAGGAAATTGCTAAAAATTGTAAAAATCATAGAAATTAATCTGTAACTCCAATGAACATAATTTATATATGAAAAAGTATCAGAAAAATTCAAAGATTCTGATTATGCTATTTTCAACTATGTTTGAAAAAGTTACAGAACCCTAAATTGTGGAATAAGGAATAATTCAATTCTTATAATTACTTTTTAAATGGAATTTGGAAAATTATTCAAATTTCATTATGAATACAATGATCACACACTATCCTACTTACAAATCAGTACCATAACATGACATTTCATGCATGCTAACATCAAGTTGATCTGAGCATCAGGTCGAATCAATTAAAACGGTATCCGAGAATACCCCGTTTGAATTGCTATTTGAATGTGATTCAAATCAACTCTAAACCTAATACATGTTGGAAATAATAACTTATCACCTTGCATTCTCATGCCATGCTCATGCATCATTTTGAGTGCATATGATTGTTATTGAATGTTGCCATTCATTTCGGTAGGCTCCGCACCCCCGGATTCCACCGAATATCCGTCTGATGGATATCGTTCCTCCTCTGAGCAACAAGGCAAGCAACCCTTTTGATCATCCCGATAAATCCCATGTTCTTGCTCCTGCACCTATTTATTGCATTAGGATCAAATGCTTCAACTGCTTTTTCCACGATAGTTGGACCCACTTCCTTTGCATGACTTAACCTTGTCACAGTAAATAGCCAAACCTTGCAACCTAGCAAACCTGGTAGTTGCTTGAGCTATGATGTGCCTTATCCTGCTATGCATGCTATGCTTAGAGTTGTGTATGGTCTGTCATCTGGGAGATGAACAGAATTGTGGAATATGTTCGGTGAGCAAAGGTTGTGAGTTGAACTTGATTTGGTAAAGGTACCGGTGAAAGGCTGTGTAGGAGTACATGGCGGGTTGTTTCATTGGAACCGTCCTTAGGAACTGAGTTCCGTGTATGTAATCCAAGACTAGATACTACCACATGCTGGGCCCTGAAACATGACCCCGCTCGGCCTATTAATCGCGTAGTACTCGGTCCAGGAGTTGCAAGTAGTTTCTGGTGTTTATAGTAATGCTGGAGGCCGTGCATGGTGCTGACCTGAGAGGTGGGCCGTGATGCGGTAGGCAGTGGCACGGTGTACCAAGTGGCACCCGGATGGTGGGCTTGGGAACCCTGCGCACATCGTTTGAGGCCGTGGCGGAAACCTCGGCCGGACTTCCGTACGGGTTACTCTCAGATAGGCGATAAACCTGGACTAGGTACTAGTGTGGTTAACGGTCGTGGCCGACTCCCTCGCTGGGCTTCCGCTTGAAGGTTGCCGAGGTGCATGACGTGCACATGGTGATAAGTGGCGAAAGCGTGTGTGACGAAGTACACCCCTGCAGGGTTATGATCTATTTGAATAGCCGCGTCCGCGGATATGGACTACTTGGAGACATATGTTGTTCATAGATAACTTCAATGGCTACTCATAAAATTGTCAACATAAGCGTGAGTGTCGTGGACGGCATTTCCGTATGGAGACGGAATGATTCCACGATAGTGTATTGTTGTGGTGTTAGTGGACTTGTGTGCGAGAAATCAAGTTGTCAAAACTAATTTCAAAATGCAAGTTGTCTAGCCACGAGTCAAATGCCGGCTTCCCGCATGAAACCCCACAATACCTTTTGATACCTTGCATGAGTAGTTAGTTCTCCTAAAGTCTTGCTGAGTACCTTCGTACTCATGTTTGCTTAATAAATGTTGCAGAGGTTGCTAATGACCCTAATGGAGGGTTCTTCGTAGACATCGACGACGACGAGTAGCTGGTGTCCCAGCTACGATCTGGCCCTACGTCGGCTCTGTAGTATAGTCAGGCCATGTGCCTTCTAGTTGCCCTGTCTGTACCCAGACAGTTTATAACTCTTCCGCTGGCTTGTATTTGTATGACTGCTATTGTGGGTCGAGAGACCTTAATGTGTAATATTATGTGTGTGGCTCTTCCGAGCCTCTTAAATAAAGGTTGTATGTTTATGGTTATGTTGTGATGCCATCGATGTATCTATACATATCGGTATGCCATGCGTACGTGTGTCCTACTTGATATGTATGGGGTTCGAATACCTAGTCGTGGACTTTAGTAGAACTCCTTACAAGGAAATGCCCCTTTGTGATCCAACGAGCCTTGGTAGTCCGCTACTGCTCCGGACACATTGGTTGACCGGCATGTGTCCTTCTTAGCTGCTGTGTCTGTCCTCTTTGGGGAAATGTCACGCGACGTAATGGAGTCCTTGTAGCTTGCTACGACTCGTCTACGTTCGCTGATGACCGACAACTGCTTTGTTGGGTCATGTATGCCTGTCCTTGTGTGGAACTGCCACTTTGGTTTATGACTAGACATGTCGATCCGGGTTCTTTGACATTGGATTGCTAGCGACACCTATCGCATACGTGAGTCAAAAGACGCAAACGGTCCCGGCTAAGGTAAGGCTGCAGCCGTGGAGTTAACCGTGCGTGAGACCACAAAGAGATGCGATGTGTTACAGGCTGGATTCCTATGGCTTAGGATCGGGGTCCCGACAGGCGCGCCTTCCCCCTTCTCCAAGTCTAGTAGATGTCTTCTGGTCCAAGAAAAATCATTCCGGAGATTTTATTCCCTTTGGACTCCATTTAATATTCCTTATCTGCAATACTCAAAAACATGAAAAAACAGAAACTAACACTAGGCTCTATATTAATAGGTTAGCCCCAAGAATAATATAAAATAGCATATTAATGAATATAAAACTGTTGGGGAACGTCGCATGGGAAACAAAAAAATTCCTACGCGCACGAAGACCTATCATGGTGATGTCCATCTACGAGGGGGATTTCACATCTACGTACCCTTGTAGATCGCACAGTAGAAGCGTTAATAAATGAGGTTGATGTAGTGGAACGTCCTCACGTCCCTCGATCCGCCCCGCGAACCGTCCCACGAACCATCCCACGATCCGTCCCACGATCCGCTCTGATCTAATGCCGAACGGACGGCACCTCCGCGTTCAGCACACGTACAACTCGACGTTTATCTCGGCCTTCTTGATCCAGCAAGAGAGACGGAGAGGTAGAAGAGTTCTCCGGCAGCGTGATGGCACTCCGGAGGTTGGTGGTCATCTAATCTCAGCAGGGCTCCACCCGAGCTCCGCAGAAACGCGATCTAGAGGAAAAACCGTGGAGGTATGTGGTCGGGCTGCCGTGGCAAAGTTGTCTCAAATAAGCCCTAAAACCTCCGTATATATAGGTGGGAGGGGAGGGGCCTTGCCTTGGGGCTCAAGGAGACCCAAGGGGTTCGTCCAAATCAAGGGGGAAGTCCTCCCCTCCCAATCCTAGTCCAACTAGGATTGGAAGGTGGAGTCCTTCTCCACTTTCCCAGTTCCCCTTTTTTCCTCTTTGATTTTTCTTTCTCCTGCGCATAGGGCTTCTTGGGCTGTCCCACCAGCCCACTAAGGGCTGGTGTGGCACCCCTAAGGCCTATGGGCTTCCCCCGGGTGGGCTTGCCCTCCCCGGTGAACATCCGGAAACCATTCGTCATTCCCGGTACATTCCCGGTAACTCCGAAAACCTTCCGGTAATCAAATGAGGTCATCCTATATATCAATCTTTGTCTCCGGACCATTCCGGAAACCCTCGTGACGTCCGTGATCTCATCCGGGATTCCGAACATCATTCGGTAACCAACCATATAACTCAAATACGCATAAAACAACGTCGAACCTTAAGTGTGCACACCCTGCGGGTTCGAGAACTATGTAGACATGACCAAGGGACTCCTCGGTCAATATCCAATAGCAGGTCATGGATGCCCATATTGGATCCTACATATTCTACGAAGATCTTATCGTTTGAACCTCAGTGCCAAGGATTCATATAATCCCGTATGTCATTTCCTTTGTCCTTCGGTATGTTACTTGCCCGAGATTCGATCGTCAGTATCTGCATACCTATTTCAATCTCGTTTACCGGCAAGTCTCTTTACTCGTTCCGTAATACAAGATCCCGCAACTTACAGTAAGTCACATTGCTTGGAAGGCTTGTGTGTGATGTTGTATTACCGAGTGGGCCCCGAGATACCTCTCCGTCACACGGAGTGACAAATCCCAGTCTTGATCCATACTAACTCAACGGACACCTTCGGAGATACCTTTAGAGCATCTTTATAGCCCCCCAGTTACGTTGTGACGTATGATACACACAAGGTATTCCTCCGGTGTCAGTGAGTTATATGATCTCATGGTCATTAGGAACAAATACTTGACACGCAGAAAAACAGTAGCAACAAAATGACACGATCAACATGCTACGTTCATTAGTTTGGGTCTAGTCCATCACATAATTCTCCTAATGATGTGTTCCCATTATCAAGTGAGAACACTTGCCTATGGTCAGGAAACCTTGACCATCTTTGAACAACGAGCTAGTCAACTAGAAGCTTACTAGGGATAGTGTTTTGTCTATGTATCCACACAAGTATTGTGTTTCCAATCAATTCAATTATAGCATGGATAATAAACAATTATCATGAACAAAGAAATATAATAATAACTAATTTATTATTGCCTCTAGGGCATATTTCCAACAGTCTCCCACTTGCACTAGAGTCAATAATCTAGTTCCCATCTCCATGTGATTCTAACGAATCCAACACCCATATAATTCTGGGGTCTGATCACGTCTTGCTCGTGAGAGAGGTTTTAGACAGCGGTTCTTAAAACTTTCAGATCCTTGTGTTCTTTACAAATATTTATGTCATCTTATAGATGCTGCTACTACATGCTATTCGGAAATACTCCAAATATCTACTCTACTATACGAATCCGTTTCACTACTCATAGTTATTCGGATTAGTGCCAAAGCTTGCATCGACATAACCCTTTACGAAGAACTCTTTTAACCACCTCCATAATCGAGAAAAATTCCTTAGTCCAGTTACTATGGATAACTTTGACCGATGTTTAGTGATTCAATCCTGGATCACTGTGTGTACCTCTTAACAGACTTGATGCAAGGCACACATCAGGTGCGGTACTCAGCATGGCATACTTTAGAGTCTACGGCTAAGGCTTAGAAGACGACCTTCGTCTATTCTCTTTATTCTGCGGTGGTTGGGTTTTCAGTCTTACTCAAATTCACACCTTACAACACAGTCAAGAACTCCTTCTATGCTGATCTATTTCGAACTCCTTCAAAAACTTGTCAAGGCATGCATCTTGTTGAAACTTCTATTAAGCATTTCGATCTATCTCCATAGATCTTGATGCTCAACGTTCAAGTAGCTCAATCCAGGTATTCCTTTGAAAAACTCCTTTCAAACAACCTTTTATGATTTTCAGAAATTCTACATTACTTCTGATCCACAATATGTCAACCACATATACTTATCAGAAATTCTATAGCGCTCCCACTCACTTCTTTGGAAATACAAGTTTCTCATAAACCTTGTACAAACCCAAAATCTTTGATGATCTCATCAAAGTGTATATTCCAACTACGAGATGCTTGAACCAGTCCATTGAAGGATCGCTGGAGCTTGCATACTTGTTAGTATCTTTAGGATCGACAAAACCTTCTGGTTGTATCACATACAATCTTCCCTCAAGGAAACCGTCGAGGAAACAATGTTTTGACATCCCATGTGCAATATTTCATAAATAATGCAGCAACTACTAACATAATTCTAGCAGATTTTTAGCATCGCTACGAGTGAGAAAGTCTCATCATAGTCAACTATTTGATCTTGTCGGAAACATCTTTGCGACAAGTCAAGCTTTTCTTAATAGTGACTTATCACCATCATCGTCTGTCTTCCTTTTAAGGATCCATCTTTACTTAATAGTCTTACTACCATTAAGCAGTTCCTCCAAAGTCTACACTTTGTTCTCCCACATGGATTCTCTCTCGAATTTCATGGCCTCCAGCCATTTGTCGGAATCTGGGCCCACCATTGCTTCTCCATAACTCGTAGGTTCATTGTTGGTCAACAACATGACCTCCAAGACAGGGTTACCATACCACTCTATAGCAGTACGCGACCTTTGTCGACCTACGAGGTTTGTAGTAACTTGATCCGAAGCTCTAATGATCACTATCATCAGCTTCCACCCCAATTGGTGTAGGCACCATAGGAACAACTTCCTGCGCCCTGCTACACACTGGTTGAAGTGACGGTTCAATAACCTCATCAAGTTCCACCACTCTCCCACTCAACTCTTTCGAGAGAAACCTTTCCTCGAGAAAGGATCCGTTTCTAGAAACAAACACTTTACTTCCGGATCTGAGATAGGAGATGTATCCGACTGTTTTGGATATCCTATGAAGATGCTTTCATCCGCTTTGGGTTCGAGCTTATCAGACTGAAACCTTTTTCACATAAGCATCGCAGCCCCAAACTTTTAAGAAATGATAGCTTAGGTTTCTCTAAACCTCAATCTATACTGTGTCATCTCAACGGAAATACGCGGTGCCCTATTTAAAGTGAATGCGGTTGTCTCTAATGCATAACCCATAATCGATAGTGGTAATTCGATAAGAGACATCATAGTATGCACCATATCAAATAGGGCGTGGCTATGATGTTCAGACACATCATCACACTATGGTGTTCCAGGTGGCATGAACTGCGAAACAATTTCCACATTGTCTTAACTGCATACCAAAACTCGTAACTCACATATTCATTTCTATGATCATATCATAGACAGTTTATCCTCTTGTTACGACGAACTTCACTCTGAAACAGAATTGAACTTATCAATATTTCAGACTTTGTGATTCATCAAGTAAATACTCCTGTATCTACTCAAATCGTCAGTGAAGTAAGAACATAACGATATCCACTGCGTGCCTTAGCACTCATTCGACTGCACACATCAAAAATGTATTATTCCCAACAAGTTACTCTCTTGTTTCATGTGGCATGTTTTGCATGTCTCAAGTGATTCAAAATCAAGCGAGTCCAAACGATCCATCTCTCATGGAGTTTCTTCATGCATTTATACCAACATGTATGGTTTGCATGTCTCAAACGTTTCAAAAATGAGTGAGTACAAAGATCCATCAGCATGGAGCTTCTACATGCATTTTATACCAACATGACTCAAGTGGCAGTGCCACAACTAAGTGGTACTATCATTATTACTTTGTATCTATGGCACTAATATTATGAACATGTGTAACACTACGATCGAGATTCAATAAACCATTGAGGGTAATTATTCAAGCAAATAGAACAACTATTATTCTCTTTAAATGAATAATCGTATTGCAATAAACATGATCCAATCATGTTCATGCTCAACGCAAACACCAAATAACAATTATTTAGGTTTTACCACTAATCCCGATGATAGAGGGAGCGTGCGACGTTTGATCACATCAACCATGGAAACACTTCCAATACTTATCGTCACCTCGCCTTTAGCTAGTCTCCATTTATACCGTAGCTTTCATTTCGTGTTACTAATCACTTAGCAACCGAACCGGTATCCAATACCCTCGCGCTACTAGGAGTACTAGTAAAGTACACATCAACATCATGTATATCAAATATACTTCTTTCGACTTTGCCAGCCTTCTTATCTACCAAGTATCTAGAGTTGCTCCACCTCAGTGACCGTTCCCCTCATAACAGAAGCACTTAGTCTCGGGCTTGGGTTTAATCTTGGGTCTCTTCATTAGTGCAGCAACTGTTTTTCCGTTTCACGAATTATCCCTTCTGGCCCTTGCCTTTCTCGAAACTTAGTGGTTTTACTAACCATCAACTATTGATGCTCCTTCTTGATTTCTACTTTCGTAGTGTCAAACATCGTGAATCGCTCAAGGATCAATGTATCTATCCTTGACATGTCATAGTTCATCACGAAGCTCTCACAGCTTGGTGGCAGTGACTTTGGAGAACCGTCACTATCTCATCTGGTAGATTAACTCCCACTTGATTCAAGCGATTGTCGTACTCAGACAATCTGAGTACACGCTCAACGATTGAGCTTTTCTCCTTTACTTCGTGGACAAAGAATCTTGTCGGAGGTCTCATACCTCTTAACAATGGCACAAGCATGAAATCACAATTTCATCTCTTTAGAACATATCTTATGTTCCGTGACGTTTCAAAACGTCTTCGGCGCCTTGCTTCTAAGCCATTAAGTATTTTGCACTGAACTATCGCGTAGTCATCAGAAACGTGTATGTCGGATGTTGACAACATCCACAGACGACGCTCGAGGTGCAGCACACTGAGTGGTGCATTAAGGACATAAGCCTTCTGCACAGCAACGAGGACAATCCTCAGTTTTACAGACTCAGTCCGCAAAGTTTGCTACTATTAACTTTCAACTAAATTTTCTCTAGGAACATATAAGAACAGTAGAGCTATAGCGCAAGCTACATCGTAATTCGCAAAGACCATTAGACTATGTTCATGACAATTAGTTCAATTAATCATATTACCTAAGAACTCCCACTCAAAAAGTACATCTCTCTAGTCATTTGAGTGGTACATGATCCAAATCCACTATCTCAAGTCCGATCATCACGTGAGTCGAGAATAGTTTCAGTGGTAAGCATCTCTATGCTAATCATATCAACTATGCGATTCACGCTCGACCTTTCGGTCTCATGTGTTCCGAGGCCATGTTTGCACATGCTAGGCTCGTCAAGTTTAACCCGAGTGTTTCGTGTGTGCAACTGTTTTGCACCTGTTGTATGCGAACATTGAGTCTATCACACCCGATCATCACGTGGTGTATCAAAACGACGAACTGTCGCAACGGTGCCCAGTCGGGGAGAAAACAATTTGAGCTTGAAATTTTAGTGAGAGATCACCTCATAATGCTACCGTCGTTCTAACCATAATAAGGTGCATAAAGGATTAACATCACATGCAATTCATAAGTGACATGATATGGCCATCATCATGTGCTTCTTGATCTCCATCACCAAAGCACCAGCACGATCTTCTTGTCACCGGCGTCACACCATGATCTCCATCAACGTGTCACCATGGGGGTTGTCGTGCTACTCATGCTATTACTACTAAAGCTACGTCCTAGCAATATAGTAAACGCATCTCCAAGCACAAACGTTAGTTTAAAGACAACCCTATGGCTCCTGCCGGTTGCCGTACCATCGACGTGCAAGTCGATATTAACTATTACAACATGATCATCTCATACATCCAATATATCACATCACGTCGTTGGCCATATCACATCACAAGCATACCCTGCAAAAACAAGTTAGACGTCCTCTAATTGTTATTGCATGTTTTACGTAGTGACCATGGGTATCTAGTAGGATCGCATCTTACTTACGCAAACACCACAACGTAGATATATGAATTTCTATTTAACCTCATCCAAGGACCTCCTCGGTCAAATCCAATTCAACTAAAATTGGAGAAACTGACACTCGCCAGTCATCTTTGAGCAACGGAGTTCCTCGTAGCGATGAAACCAGTCTCTCGTAAGCGTACGAGTAATGTCGGTCCGAGCCGCTTCGATCCAACAATACCGCGGAATCAAGAAAAGACTAAGGAGGGCAGCAAATCGCACATCACCGCCCACTAAAACTTTTGTGTTCTACTCGAGATGACATCTACGCATGAACCTAGCTCATGATGCCACTGTTGGGGAACGTCGCATGGGAAACAAAAAAATTCCTACGCGCACGAAGACCTATCATGGTGATGTCCATCTATGAGGGGGATTTCAGATCTACGTACCGTTGTAGATCGCACAGCAGAAGCGTTAATAAACGCGGTTAACTTAGTGGAACGTCCTCACGTCCCTCGATCCTCCCCGCGAACCGTCCCGCGATCCGTACCACGATGCGCTCCGATCTAGTGCCGAACGGACGGCACCTCCGCGTTCACCACACGTACAGCTCGACGATGATCTTGGCCTTCTTGATCCAGCAAGAGAGACGGAGAGGTAGATGAGTTCTCTGGCAGCGTGACGGCGCTCCGGAGGTTGGTGGTGATCTAATCTCAGCAGGGCTCCGCCCGAGCTCCGCAGAAACGCGATCTAGAGGAAAAACCGTGGAGGTATGTGGTCGGGCTGCCGTGGCAAAGTTGTCTCAAATCAGCACTAAAACCTCCGTATATATAGGTGGGAGGGGAGGGGCCTTGCCTTGGGGCTCAAGGAGCCCCAAGGGGTTCGTCCGAAGAAAGGGGGGAAGTCCTCCCCTTCCAATCCTAGTCCAACTAGGATTGGAAGATGGAGTCCTTCTCCACTTTCCCACTTCCCCTTTTTTTCTTTTTTCTTTGATTTTTCTTTCTCCTGCGCATAGGGCTTCTTGGGCTGTCCCACCAGCCCACTAAGGGCTGGTGTGGCACCCCTAAGGCCTATGGGCTTCCCCGGGTGGGCTTGCCCTCCCCGGTGAACATCCGGAACCCATTCGTCATTCCCATTACATTCCCGGTAACTCCGAAAACCTTCCGGTAATCAAATGAGGTCATCCTATATATCAATCTTCGTCTCCAGACCATTCTGGAAACCCTCGTGACTTCCGTGATCTCATCCGGGACTCCGAACAACATTCGGTAACCAACCATATAACTCAAATACGCATGAAACAACGTCGAACCTTAAGTGTGCACACCCTACGGGTTCGAGAACTATGTAGACATGACTCGAGGGACTCCTCGGTCAATAGCCAATAGAGGGACCTGGATGCCCATATTGGATCCTACATATTCTATGAATATCTTATCGTTTGAACCTCAGTGCCAAGGATTCATATAATCCCGTATGTCATTCCCTTTGTCCTTCGGTATGTTACTTGCCCGAGATTCGATCGTCAGTATCCGCATACCTATTTCAATCTCGTTTACCGGCAAGTCTCTTTACTCGTTCTGTAATACAAGATCCCGCAACTTACACTAAGTCACATTGCTTGGAAGCCTTGTGTGTGATGTTGTATGATCGAGTGGGCCCCGAGATACCTCTCCGTCACACAAAGTGACAAATCCTAGTCTTGATCCATACTAACTCAATGGACACCTTTGGAGATACCTGTAGAGCATCTTTATAGCCACCCAGTTACGTTGTGACGTTTGATACACGCAAGGTATTTCTCCGGTGCCAGTGAATTATATGATCTCAGAGTCATAGGAACAAATACTTGACACGCAGAAAAACAGTAGCAACAAAATGACATGATTAACATGCTACGTTCATTAGTTTGGGTCTAGTCCATCACATGATTCTCCTAATGATGTGATCCCGTTATCAAGTAACAACACTTGCCTATGGTCAGGAAACCTTGACCATCTTTGATCAACGAGCTAGTCAACTAGAGGCTTACTAGGGACAGTGTTTTGTCTATGTATCCACACAAGTATTGTGTTTCCAATCAATACAATTATAGCATGGATAATAAACGATTATCATGAACAAAGAAATATAATAATAACTAATTTATTATTGTCTAGGGCATATTTCTGACAAAAACATCCAAAATAGATAATATAATAGCATGGAACAATAAAAAATTATAGATACGTTGGAGACGTATCAAGTATCCCCAAGCTTAATTCCTGCTCGTCCTCGAGTAGGTAAATGATAAAAACAAAATTTTTATTGTGGCATGAATATTCAGATCGATAAGATTCAAAACAAAAGTCTAATATTGACATAAAAACAATAATACTTCAAGCATACTAACAAGGCAATTGCTTCCTTTCAAAATAACATGGTCTTAGAAAGTTATCCCTACAAAATCATATGGTCTGGCTATGCTCCATCTTCACCACACAAAGTATCTAAATCATGCACAACCCCGATGAAAATCAAGCAATTGTTTCACACTTTTTATGTTCTCAAACCTTTTCAACTCTCACACAATACATGAGCGTGAGCCATGGCTATAGCACTATGGGTAGAATAGAATATGATGGAGGTTGCAAAAAGGAAGAGGAGAAGATAGTCTCATATCAAATAGGCATATCAACGGGCTATGCAGATGCTCATCAATATATATTAATGTGAGTGAGTAGGGATTGCCATGCAACAAATGCACCAGAGCTATAAGTGTATGAAAGCTCAAAAATAAAACTAAGTATTTGTGCAAAACATGAAATTCCACTAGTTATATGAAAGTGACAAAATAGGAGACTCTCTATGAAGAATATGTTGCTACTTTGAACCACAAGTGTGGAAAAAAGATAGTAGCATTGTCCCTTCTCTCTTTCTCTCTCTATTTTTTTGGTGGGCATCTTTGGCCTCTTTTATTTTTTATGGGCTTCGCGGGCCTCTTTTATTTTTTTGTAAAGTTCGGAGACTCATCCCAACTTGTGAGGTAATCATAGCTTCCATCATCCTTTTCTCACATGGGATAATGCTCTAATTATGCAAATCATCACACTTTTATTTACTTACAACTCAAATATTACAACTAGATATCTTGAACAAAATATGACTCTATAAGCAATATGGAAGTGATGGTGCGTGTCATAAAAACGGGATGGTGGTGTTGCATGGCAAAATATCTCATAATGGCTATGAAAATGCCATAATAGGTAGATATGGTGGCTGTTTTGAGGAAAGTATATGGTGGCTGTTTTGAGGAAGGTGGGTTTAATGTATCGGTGAAAGTTGTGCGGTACTAGAGAGTCTAGCAAAGGTGGAAGGGTGAGAGTGCGTATAATCCATGAACTCAACATTAGTCATAATTAACTCACATAGTTATTGCAAAAGCCTATTAGTTATCGAACCAAAGTATTAGATGCATGCTCCCAGGAGAAGGGTTAGTAGAAGTTAACCATCGCGCGATCCGAACCTCCACACAAAGGTTGACAATCATTAAACAAATCATGCTCCGACTTCATCACATAACGGTTCACCATACATGCATGCTACGGGAATCACAAACTTGAACACAAGTATTTCTTCCAATTCACAATTACTTACTAGCACGACTCTCATATTACCATCTTCATATCTCAAAACTATGTGCAAGGAATCAAACTTCTCATCATATTCAATACACTTAATATGAAAGTTTTTATTATATCCCTCTTGGATTCCCATTATATTAGGACTAAATTCATAACCTAAACCAATTACCATGCTGATTAAAGAAATATCAAAATAATATAAGTGAGGTATGAGAGTTTAATAATTTATATAAAATAAAACACCGTCGTGCTCTAAAATATATAAGTGAAGCACTAGAGCAACATTGCCTAGCTCAAAAGATATGAGTGACACATAGAGTATTCTAATAAATTAACGATTCAACATGTCTCTCTCAAAAGATGTGTGCAACAAGAATGATTGTGGCAAACTAAAAAGTAAAGACTCGTATCATACAAGATGCTCCAAGAAAAACACATATCATGTGGTGAATAAAAATTTAGCCTCAAGTAAATTTACAGATGGATTGAAGACGAAAGAGGGGATGCCTTCCGGGGAATCCCCAAGCTTAGGATTTTTGATATCCTTGAATATGGCTTGGGGTGCCTTGGGCATCCCTAAGATTAGGCTCTTTCCACTCCTTATTCCATGGTCCATCAAATCTTTACCCAAAACTTGAAAACTTCACAACACAAAACTCAACAGAAAATTCATGAAATCCGTTAGTATAAGAAAAATAAATCACCACTTTAGGTACTGTTGTGAACTCATTCTTTCTTTCTATTGGTATAATATTTACCGTATTCCAACTTCTCCATGGTTCATACCCCCCGATACAACCCATAGATTCATCGAAATAAGCAAACAACACAAAGAAAACAGAATATGTCAAAAACAGAACAGCCTGTACCAATTTGTATACTTTGAATACTTCTGTTACTCCAAAAATTCTGAAAAATAAGGAAAACTGGGGAAGTTTGTATATCTTTTGTAAAAAATTCAGATCAAAAGCACGTTCCAGCGAATTTACAAAATTCCTGGACCGAGAGCAAAAGTTTCTGTTTTTCAGCAAAATCAACTTGCAAACACCGTAGACCATCCCTAAGGTCTTACTTTGCTCAAAAAATAATTAAAACAAGAAAACACAATTATTACAGAGGTAATAACATGTGAAGCACTCAAAAACATAAGCAAAAACAAAAACAAAAAATAAAATTGGGTTGCCTCCCAACAAGCGCTATTGTTTAACGTCCCTAGCTAGGCATAATGCAATAGATATAAGTATTGTCATCTTTGGTACTCACAATTTTCGTGAGGGCCTTCTCAAATCCGGGGGGATCTTTCCTCTTCCTTGGGTTTGTAGGTGAATAAACCATCTTATTGTCCAAAATATCCAAACGCTTATTGCAAAGGGTAATCAAAATATTCAAATGGTTGAGGTTTCCACTAATATGTTTAAGGGTTCGTGATATTGTTGTAACTCGACTAAGTGCTTATGTAAGCCACTCAATTTGTCAAGAATTTGAACTCGCTCTTATGAGAAATTAAACCCCCTTTTTGTGGAGGAACTCCCAAAATCCCCTCCAAAACTTCATAAGCAGCGTTTGTATTTAATTCAATAAAATTACCTTTTGAGGCAAAATCTAAGAGTTCTCTATGATGTAAAGCCAATTCAATGTAAAAATTTCTGAGCAAAACCTTTGCCCCTCCTTTTAGGTTGGAGATACGATAAGATTCCATTAGCAGAAATCTTTCAAATTTTCCCTTTGTTTTTGTTTGAAGTATAAAACTTCAAAATTCGGTGACAAAGGGGAAGTGGTAATGTTAGTCATAGAGACAAGTAAGAGATCCGGAAGGAGAGAGGCAAATGAAAAAAGCAGATAAAAGGGAAAATGTTTTTCGTATTTTCTGAAAATTGTTTTAAAAGTGGGGGAGAGGAAAACTAGAGGCAAATGACAAATAAAGTAAATGCAAGATATGAGTTTGTGATGGGTACTTGGTAGGTTTGATCTTGCTATGTATCCTCCCCGTCAACGGCGCTAGAAATCCTTCTAGCTACCTCTTGAGCTTGCGTTGGTTTTCCTTTGAAGAGGAAAGGGTGATGCAGCGGCAAATAAAGTAAATGCAGATAAGTATTTCCCTCAGTTTGTTGAGAACCAAGGTATCAATCCAGTAGGAGGAACAAGCAAGGCCCCAATCGTAGTACCTACACAAACATTCAAACTCTTGCACCCAACGCTAAAAAGAGGTTGTCAATCCCTTCAGAGTTATTTGCAAGGATGAGATCTGGTAGAAATAGATAAAAGATTGCTAGAACTAAAAGTAGAACAAAAGTAAATAAATTGCAGCAATATATTTTTGGTTTATAGATATGAAAGTATAATATGGAAAATAGACCCGGGGGCCATAGGTTTCACTCGAGGCTTCTCTCATAAAGGAAAATAATACAGTGGGTGGACAAATTATTGTCGAGCAATTGATAGAAAAGCGAATAATTATGAAGATATCCAAGGCAATGATTATGCATATAGGCATCACGTCCGTGTCAAGTAGACCGGAACGATTCTGCATCTACTACTATTACTCCACACATCGATCAACTCTTGCGTGCACTAGAGTATTAGGTTTGTGAAGAACAGAGTAACACATTAAGTAAGATGACATGATGTAGAAGGATAAACTCAAGCAATATGATGAAAACTCCATCTTTTTATCCTCGATGGTAACAATGCAATACGTGCCTCGCTACCCCTACTTTGTCACTGGGTGAGGACACCGCAAGATTGAACCCAAAACTAAGCACTTCTCCATTGCAAGAATTACCAATCTAGTTGGCCTAACCAAACCAATAACTCTAAGAGACTTGCTAAGATATGAAGTCATGCATATAAGAATTCGGAGAAGATTCAAATAATATTCATAGATAATTTGAACATAAAGCCACAATTCATCGGATCTCGACAAACACACCGCAAAAGAGTATTACATCGGATAGATCTCCATGAAGATCATGAAGAACATGGTATTGAAGAACAAAGAGAGAGAAGAAGCCATCTAGCTGCTAGCTATGGACCCATATGTTTGTGGGGAACTACTCACGCATCATCGGAGGGGCAATGGAGTTGATGTAGATGCCCTCCGTGATCAATTCCCTCTCTGGCAAATTACCGGAAAAGGCTCCCAGATTGGATCTCATGGGAACAGATGCTCTCGGCGGCGGAAAAGTATTGGGGAATTTATAGGCCAAGCATTAGGGTTAAGAGAGTTGCAGGGGGCGCACAAGCGAGGGGCGCCCCCCCTAGGGCGCGCCCTGGAGGCTTGTCGTCTCCCTGCACGTCTCCTACCCCCTTCTCCAAGTCTGGCAGATGTCTTCTGGTTCAAGAAAAATCATTCCGGAGATTTTATTTCGTTTGGACTCCCTTTAGTATTCCTCATCTGCAATACTCTAAAACATGGAAAAAACATAAACTAGCACTAGGCTCTACATTAATAGATTAGTCCCAAGAATAATATAAAATAGCATATTAATGCATATAAAACATCCAAAACAGATGATATAATAGCATGGAACAATCATAAATTATAGATACGTTGGAAACGTATCAGATGCCTTGCCACCTGTCGGCCCTGGTCGGCCGGCCAACCTCAACAACTCTTTCAGGTGCGGGAGGAAAACCGCTGGCCCCCCTCGTCTGGAGGCCTCCGGACCCCAACGGTTTTGTGGGATACTTATGGGGATATTACCCCTATGTATACCAAGAGCGGAGATTAGCCGTCTCCAAGACATTGGGGGCCGCGTGCCCCCCGAGGCCGATTGGTGGTAGCCGGCCCGTTTGGCCAAATGCGTGCATCGCCGGTTGGCGATAGCCGGCCCGCCTGGCCAACACACACTAGGTCGACTAGCTCTATTCGGCCTGCCCGCTGCCAGTCAGACGATTGTCTCCCGTCCCACCGGGACGTACTTCTGCACGAAGACAAGACAAGACAAATGATGCATAGGCTGTCACGGCAGCAGTACGCGCTCACATACTCGGTGTGGCCGCGACGCGATGATGAAACGGTCAGCGAGGTTACAGGGCCCCCGTCACTGCCGACACTGACTGGGCGAGACGACCCTGTGGTCACGTTCCCTACTTGCGTGCACTCTGACGATTCAGCGCGTCAGCAGCCGCGCCAGACAAGACCCGACAGTCGGAGGCCCCGCAGGTAGCCAAAGGGGCTGGCAACCGGCCCCCACCTCCTGTCCTGCCCTTACCTCTGTACACTTCTGGCCGGACTATAAAGCCAAACCCCAGCGCCCCAAGAGAGGGCTCGGAGATATTTGATCCATCTAACCCCCCACGTAGAACACCACCGAGGCAGCAAGACCGGCACCTAGAGCTCCACCACCCTCCTCACGAACAGCTCTAGGAGCACCATCTGTACCGTGAATCCGTGATTCCCATATAGTCACACCAACAGGACTAGGAGTTTTACCTCACCATAGGGCCCTGAACCTGGTTAGATCGGCGCCATGTGTGTTATGCCTACATCCGTTACGAGACGCCATCGGTGCCCCTCGGCCCAAATCACGAACTAAGCCACCCCTGGCATGTGTCCCGAAAATACCACGACAAACACCCCAAGCACGCCATCAAACTCCAGATCTGACACCCCACCACGACTAAGACCTCGAAGTAGGAAACCATACCTGCCATCCACGAACCACGAACCCAGCACACGTTCCATCTTCCAAATGTCGTCGATGCAGACCACAATCTGCGTCCGCTCCTGGACTACCTCCTAAGATCCGCATCGATGCTGGAGCAAACGTTGTCGCAACGGCGAAGCCCGAGGACACAGGTCCACCACGAGGTTGCCGTCGCCTCCGCGCCATCCTTGCTTGAACAAACTGGTTTTCAAATCCATCCCCAACCATAGGTGATAGAGGCGAAGTTGTCCCTGTCTTTTGATGAGATCGTGGGTACCGTTTTGGTGGAGTAGACTTTGACGATCCGACTACGAACGTGTGAGGACGTCGCGCCTTAGCAACCGCTAAACCAACTCCAAGAGGTTATTGACCACGCCGGAGCACGATCAGCCTGACCACGAAGGTCTGTTTCCTGCACGCAAATGAAGAACAAGCAAGAAACTAAGATGCAATCAAGATATTGTGAATATAAGAGGAAAGCTTTATTGATGAAGGTGGGGTTCTATGATGCCTTTGTCTGGTCGTAGAACACAAACGAAGAACGCGAAGTTGCAGCTATGGCGAACTTGTAATCTAAACAAAACCCAAGTCTAAACGGTGCCCTAAGGGCTGTATATATGAGGGAATAGATAAGCAATTTCGTGACCCTTGGAGGAGGGGTCCGAAAACAGCCCTAAACTCGGTTTGCCCACACATACGGACTCTAAAAATAGCCTATATTATGGTATTTCGAAATTAGATGGGCCTGGCCCAAAAATAAGGTGGCGCAACACCTATAATAGCCTATGGACGAAATTTATAAAGTGGCGTCTTGAATATTTCGTCCAAAGCCTTCATTGTCTCCTTATGGTGGATTTAGAGTGCAAAAATCACCAGTGGAAGCTCCATTGTTCTCTCCCACGCGTGCACCTTCTTCTCCATGCTTGATCCCGCTCCAACGGATATCCTTGTTGTCCATGCTAGGTCCTTCATTCATGAGCACAACAAAAGTATCTAACTTAGGCAGCATCATATGTTCATGAACATTAGAAGTATTCCCAAGAGACGAAAGTACCTGGTAATTCAATTGGCGTGCACGAGCTCTAGTAACTGGTCCAATATGTATATCAGATTGGAATGTGGTTGTAACAATGGTGTTGAATTCCTCATCATCCTCCCCTTCTTGAACTAAAGTCGTCCTCGACAAAAGCTCAGCTTCCTCACCCAAATATGGCTTCAAATCTGCAACGTTAAAAGTGGGACTAACCCTAAAATCTGCAGGCAGCTCAAGTCTATATGCATTATCATTTATTTTCTCTAACATTTTGAAAGGACCATCAGCACGCGGCATTAGCTTTGACTTGCGCAAATCAGGAAACCCATCCTTACGCAAATGCAACCAAACAAGATCTCCAGGTGCAAAGACAACATGTTTTCTACCCTTATCTCCAAGAAGTTTATATTTAGCATTCATGAGCTCAATGTTTTCCTTAGTTAACTCATGCATCTTTAATATCAAATCACCATGTTCTTTAGCATCAAAATTAACCATCTCCGAAGATGGAAGAGGTAACAAATCAATAGGTGCACGAGGTAGGAAACCATACACAACTACAAAAGGACACATCTTTGTAGTAGAATGGAGCGAACGATTATAAGCAAATTCAATATGAGGCAAGCATTCTTCCCACAGTTTTAGATTGTTCTTCAAAACAGCCCTAAGCATAGTAGACAAAGATCTATTGACTACTTCAGTTTGTCCATCGGTTTGGGGGTGACATGTAGTACTAAAAAGCAATTTTGTCCCCACATTAGCCCATAAACATCGCTAAAAGTGGCTAAGAAATTTAGCATCACATTCTGAAACAACCGTATTTGGCACACCATGCAAGCGAATAATTTCACGAAAGAACAAATCATCCACATTAGTGGCATCATCACTTTTATGACATGGTATAAAGTGTGCCATTTTTGAAAATATGTCCACGACAACAAATATGCTATCCCTCCCCTTCTTTGTTCGAGGTAAACCTAAAACAAAGTCCATAGATATATCCTCCCAAGGAACACTAGGTACAGGCAAAGGCATATATAAACCATGAGGATTGAGTCATGACTTAGCTTTTTGACATGTCGTGCAGCGAGCAACAAAACGCTCAACATCCCGTCGCATCTTTGGCCAAAAGAAATGTGTAGCAAGTACGTCCTCTGTCTTCTTTACGCCAAAGTGTCCCATCAATCCTCCTCCATGTGCCTCATGTAACAACAAAAGACGAACAGAGCTAGCTGGAATGCATAGCTTGTTAGCACGAAACACAAATCCATTATTAATGATGAAATTGTTCCATGTTCTCTCTTCTTTACAATTCTCCAACACATATTTGAAATCAGCATCATGCACATATTGATCTTTGATGGTCAACAAAGCAAATATTTTAAAGTCAAGTTGTGAAAGCATAGTATAACGACAAGACAAAGCATCATCAATAACATTTTCTTTACCCTTCTTGTGTTTAATGACGTACGTGAAAGTCTCAATGAATTCAACCCATTTAGCATGTCTACGGTTCAGTTTTGCTTGACTTTTAATATGTTTCAAAGATTCATGATCAGAATGTATGACAAATTCTTTGGTCCATTAATAATGTTGCCATGTTTCCAAAGTCCGAACAAGAGCATATAATTCCTTATCATAAGTAGAATAATTCAGACTAGGCACACTTAATTTTTTAGAAAAGTATGCAGCAGGTTTACCATCTTGTAATAACACACCTCCTAATCCAATTCCACTAGCATCACATTCAAGCTCGAAAGTCTTATTAAAATCAGGAAGTTGGAGTAAAGGAGCATGTGTTAACTTATCTTTCAAAACTGTGAAGGCTTATTCCTGTGTGGTACCCCAAGAATAAGGCACATCCTTCTTTGTAAGCTCATTGAGAGGTGCAACAGTGGTGCTGAAATATCTCAAAAAACACCTATAAAACCCGGTGAGTCCAAGAAAACTCCTCAATTGTATGACCATTTTGGGCTCCGGCCAACTCTCAATAGCTTTAATCTTGGCTTTATCAACTTCAATTCCCTCTGGAGTAACAACATAGCCAAGAAAAGATACTCGGTATGTGCAAAAGGTGCACTTCCCAAGTTACCAAACAAACATGCATCACGTAGAGCAATAAAAACAACACACAAATGATCCAAGTGTTCCTCCAAAGATCTACTATAAATCAGTATATCATCTAAGTAGACTACCACAAATCGTCCAATGAAAGCACGTAAAACCTCATTCATTAATCTCATGAAAGTGCTAGGTGCATTAGTCAATCCAAAAGGAATAACTAACCACTCATATAATCCGAACTTAGTTTTAAATGATGTTTTCCATTCATCTCCCAATTTCATGCGAATTTGATGGTATCCACTATGCAAATCAACTTTGGAGAAAATTGTAGAGCCACTTAATTCATCAAGCATATCATCTAGCCTAGGAATAGGACAACGATAACGAATAGTAATATTATTAATGCCTCTACAATCAACACACATACACGATGTACCATCCTTTTTAGGCACTAGAATAATAGGAACAACACAAGGACTAAGAGATTCACGTTTATAACCTTTGTCGAGAAGCTCCTGTACTTGACGCATAATCTCCTTCGTCTCCTCTGGATTGGTATGGTATGGTGCACGGTTGGGTAGCGATGCACCGGGAATTAAGTCAATCTGATGCTCAATCCCTCTAATAGGTGGTAATCCCGGTAGTACGTCTTGTGGAAAGATGTCAGCGAACTCCTGCAAAATGTTAATGACAGCAGGAGGCAAAGAGGGTGGCATGTCCTCAAATGAAAATAATACCTCTTTGCATACGAAAGCATAGAAAACAGATGTAGTAATATCCAAATCATTAATATCAGATTTAGTGGCAAGTAAACAACCATTCGTCAGTTCGATTTCAGATGCAACACTAGATGATGATTTAGTAGGCTTATTGTGTTGCTCAAATTCCTTTGCTACAATCTGGTTTTCACTCTTATGTTGGTCCTGTTTTGCTTTACTAGCTCTAGCAATGTCATCTTTTATAATATGTTCAAGAGACATAGGAAGCAAAGTTATATTTTGATCCTTATGAATAAGAGTATACTAATTTATTCTACCATGGTGTACATAATTTTTATCAAATTGCCATGGTCTACCAAGTAAAACGGAGCATGCTTGCATGGGTACCACATCACAATCAACAAAATCAAAAAATGTAGCAATACTAAAATGCACACAAACAGTACGTGTTACCTTAACCTTGCCACTGTTGTTGAACCACTGGATATAATAAGGATGAGGATGTGGTCTGGTGGTGAGGGACAATTTCTCCACCATCTCCATGCTAGCTAAGTTGTTGCAACTCCCTTCATCGACGATGACGCGAACAGAACGTTCCTTTACAACTCCCTTTGTATGGAACAAGTTGTGCCTCTGATTTTGCTCAGCCTGTGTTACCTGCACACTTAAAACACATTGAGCAACTAGACTTTCATACATGTCAGTGTAGTCAGCAGCCATGTAGTGTGTCTCTTGTTCAGTATCATCGACACCCCGTTATTCACTTGCAATAAGAGCCGCAGTCTCCTCGTCATAATCACTAGCAGAGTCATATCCACCATCCTCAGTAATAATCATCACGCTCTTGGATGGGAACTCTCTCGCATAATGACCTCCACCCTTGCAACGATGACAAAGAACCTCATATGTTTGCCCTGTGGATGCCATGGATTAAGAAGAGCTTTGTGCGGGCCCGGAAGGTGTGCTATTGGTGAAGGGTTGGGCAAGGTCCTGATAACCCACAAGTATAGGGGATCGCAACAGTTTTCGAGGGTAGAGTATCCAACCCAAATTTATTGATTCAACACAAGGGGAGCCAAAGAATACTCTCGAGTATTAGCAGTTGAGTTATCAATTCAACCACACCTGAAAGACTTAGTATCTGCAGCAAAGTTTTAGTAGCAAAGTAGTATGATAGTAACGGTAGCGGCGGTAACAGTAGCAGTAGTAATTTGTATAGCAAGTGTGACAGCAATAGCGGTAAAGTAACTTAGCAAGGACCGGTATAGGAAAAGCTCGTAGGCATTGGATCGGTGATGGATAATTATGCCGAATGACATTCATCATGTAACAGTTATAACATAGGGTGATATGCAACTAGCTCCAGTTCGTCAATGTAATGTAGGCATGTATTCCGTATTCAGTCGTACGTGCTTATGGAAAAGAACTTGCATGACATCTTTTGTCCATCCCTCCCGTGACAACGGGGTCCTAATGAAAACTAAGGATATTAAGGTCTCCTTTTAATATAGAACTAGAACAAAGCATTAGCACATAGTGAATAGATGAACTCCTCGTACTATGGTCATCTCCGGGAGTGGTTCCGGCTATTGTCACTCCGGGGTTGCCTGGTCATAACACATAGTAGGTGACTACAACTTGCAAGATAGGATCAAGAACACACATATATTAATGAAAACATAATAGGTTCAGATCAGAAATCATGGCACGCGGGCCCTAGTGACAAGCATTAAGCATAACAAAGTAGTAGCAACACAATCTTAGAACATAGTGGATACAAGGGATCAAACCCCATCAAAACTAACTCGATTACATGATAGATCTCATCCAACCCATCACCGTCAAGCAAGCCTACGATGATATTACTCACGAACGATGGAGAGCATCATGGAATTGGCGATGGAGGATGGTTGATGATGGCGACGACATCGATTTCCCCTCTCCGGAGCCTAGAACGGACTCCAGATCTGCCCTCCCGAGGAAGAACAGGTGGTGGCGGCAGCTCCGTATCATGAAACGCGATGAACTCTTCTCTCCTAATTTTTTCCTGGGCGAGAAAGACTATATAGAGGTGGAGTTGGAGGCTGCGGAGCCACGTGGACCTCACAAGCCTGCCAGGCGCGCCCTAGGGGGGCGCGCCTCCTGGGCTCGTGGGCCCGTGGCTCCGTGTCTTCGGGTAATTCTTGCGCCAGTATTTTTTTTATATTCCACAAAAAATCCTCGTAAGTTTCCAGGTCATTCCGAGAACTTTTATTTCTGCACAAAAACAACACCATGGCAATTCTGTTGAAAACAGCATCAGTCCGGGTTAGTTCCATTCAAATCATGCAAATTAGAGTCCAAAACAAGGGCAAAATAGTTTGGAAAAGTAGATACGATGGAGACGTATCAACTCCCCCAAGCTTAAAGCCTTGCTTGTCCTCAAGCAATTCAGTTGACAAACTGAAAGAGACAAAAGAAAAACTTTTACGAACTCTATTTGATCTTGTTGTTGTAATTATGTCTAACTCATATTTGGATTTTCAGCAAGATCATAAGCTAACCACCTAAGCAATAACATTTAGATCTCATGGTGTACATATATCAATGGCATAATCAACTAGCGAGCAATAATAATAAGTTTCAAATGTCAACACTTCAATAAACACAATCATGATACAATATGGACAGATGGTATCTCGCTAGCCCTTTCTGAGACCGCAAAACATAAATGCAGAGCACCTTCAAAGACCAAGGGTTGACTGAACATTGCAATTCATGGCAAAGAAGATCCAGTCACAGTCATACTCAATATCAATTAATAGCAAAGCATAAAAATGACGGAGGTGCTCTCTAATTGGTGCCTTTTATAAGAAGAAGATGACTCAACAATAATGTAAATAGATAGGCCCTTCGCAGAGGAAAGCATTGATTTGCAGAGGTGCCAGAGCTCTAGCTTTTTAAAACAGAGATAAATAATTTTGGGTGGCATGCTTTCATTGTCAACGCGATGATCAAGAGTTTTCACCATCTTCCATGCTACACATATTATAGGCGGTTCCCAAACAGAATAGTAAAGTTTTGACTCCCCCACCACCGATCAATCACACTCCACGACTAGCCGAATCCTCGTGTGCCGTCCATACCAACAACCATCCAGGGGGATTTTTGTTTGCAATTATATTTTCGATTTGATTTGAGCATGGACCTGGGCATTTCGATTACCGGCCCCTTTCTCGTGAGTGATAGTGAATAAACACGTATCCAGGATAACACGCCTAGCAAGGAAGATACTGACCGCCCCTTGTCACCACATGAGCGGTTCGGGCATACAAAACAGATTATTATTTGAAGATTTAGAGAGTGGTACATGCAAATTTACTTGGAATGGCAAGTAGATACCGCATATAGGTAAGTATGGTGGACTCATACGGAACAACTTTGGTTTTATGGAAGTGGATGCACAAGCAGTATTCCCGCTTAGTACAAGTGAAGGCTAGCAAACGACTGGGAAACGACCAACTAGAGAGCGACAACAGTCATCAATATGCATTGAAATTAACCAATGTTGAGTGCAATCCTGAGTAGGATATAAATCACCATAAACATGATATCATATAGGCTATGTTGATTTTGTTTCAACTACATGCGTGAACATGTGCCAAGTCAAGTCACTTGAATCATTCAAAGGAGGATACCATCCTACCATACTACATCATAATCATCTTGAAATTCATGTTGGCATCCAAGACAAACCATTATAAGCTCCTAGATAATTAAGCATGGCATCAGAAACTATGATCTCTAAGTTGTCATTGCAAACATGTTTCTCTCATAACAATCCTGAATTAGGAACGATGAGCTAGTCATATTTACAAAAACAAAATAGGTCGAGTTCATACCAACTTTTCCAGGCTCAGTCACTTCATCATATATCGTCATTATTGCCTTTCACTTGCACGACCGAATGATGTGAATAATAATAAGAGTGTTCGTGCATTGGACTAAGCTGGAATCTACAAGCAAACACAGAGGAGAAGAAGACAAAGTAATATGGCTCTTTGACGGATAAAAAATAATGCATATGAGAGCCACTAATTATTTTAATCATGGTCTTCTACCTCGACCCAAAGGAAAAGAAAACTATTTACACGGGAAAGCTCCCAACAAGCAAAAGAAGAACGGGAAATATTTTTGGGTTTTCTTTTTAATTACCACTAAGCAAGCTGGAAAGTAAACTTACAACTAATTTTATTTTATTTTCTCATTTTTAAAAACACACGGGAAGAAGGCAAGAAAAAGAAATAAACTAGCATGGATGATACAATGGAAAAGTGTGAACACCGACTATCAAAGTGAATGTGTGAGCATGAATATAAAGTCGGTGAGAAACACGTACTCCCCCAAGATTAGGCTTTTGGCATAAGTTGGTCTACTCCCAAGGAGGGAAGTAACTGTCTCCGGGGTACTGCGGAGTGTACTGAGGGTGCCACTGCTGTGTGAGCTCCTAAGGCTCCCACTGATAAACTGGCGTCTGGTACTCGACTGGTGGCTCGGGCATGGGCGCCTGTGGTGGCGCTATGCCACAATATGTGTAGATGTCTGAGGGCATAATAATGTACCTGCCTAGATGAAGGTTGAACAAAGAAGGAGCAGGCAAAGTAATAGTCTCACGAGTACCCTGGCTAAATACCAAGTTATAAATCATCCTCTTATCATTATCTTTATCAAGAAAATCATAGCGAACCATGCTATCATAATCTAAATATCTCCCAGGAAGAAGCATCTCTTCTTCCTCGTAGAGTCTAATAGGTATCTCAAAATGTTTAGCAAGACGGGTAGCATAGATACCTCCATAAACAACGCCTTTGGTACAGTTCATGTTGAACCGTTGAGCCGCTATAGCGCCCAAGCTATAAGTTTTATCATTATAAAGAGCTTCGCGCAAAACCGCAAGATCTGGGGAGCTAAGAGCCCTAGATTTCCCACGGCCTATCAAACATTTTCCCATGAATAATGAGAGATACCGAAGCATGGGAAAATGTACACTAGCAACTCTAGCGCCAGACACTCCTCTCTCCTCTCCTACAACTATAGTATAAATGAAAGCCTCCAAGTCCCGTGGACGAGGTTCATGAATATCACCAACATAAGGTAAATTGCAAACATTGTAGAAATCCTGAAGTGACATGCGCTCGGGGATATCATATAACTTGAACTCCACCATAGGAGGGCTCTTCCTTGGATAAAAATTAAAGCTTTGCACGAAAGTATTAGTGAGGAGGAGGTATTGTGGACACTTATCTTTGACAAATGCGGTGAGGCCTGCGTTCTCCACCAAGTAACAAAAATCCTCATAAAGACCGGCGGCGTGTAAGAACACATTGCTTGGCCACTCGCATGCTCGAACTTCTGCAACTCGGGGGACCGGATACTTGGGTTTCTTCTCATCTTCATCTTCCTTGGGGTCACGGCTCAAAGAGACTCTTAGGAACCTCCTCATCTTTTCCATTTTCTTTCTTTGAAAAATTCTGAAAGTTTTAGTGACTCAAAATAAAAGTGAACAAAGCTTAACAAAACTCATAGCAACTACTCCTACAAGTGCCTAGAGTCCATATCATGCATCAAAACTACTTGGGACAAACTAAAATTAACATGCAAAGCTCAAGAATAGGGTCACCAAGCCAGCAATAATATGCAATGAATAAAGCACTAGAACAAAAACTAATTGGATCAATGGAGAAGTCACATACCAAGGAACAATTCCGCAAAACAGTTTGGTGAATGGGGCTTTGCACAAGGAGATAGAAAAATGCAGCAAAATGAGCAAGAACACGGGTTTGAGCTGTGGAATGATTTGTTCTGGAGGTAGACGAAGGAGATGGGTGCTAGAATAAGTGGAGGGGCCACGTGAGACCCACGAGCCTGCCAGGCGCGCCCAAGGGATGGGCGCGTCTCCTGGGCTCGTGGCCCACTAGTGCATCCCCCTGACTAGTTATCTATCTCAGAAATTTTTAAATATTCCAGAAAAAATCATACTTGAATTTCAGGGCATTTGGAGAACTTTTATTTTCAGGTCACTTTTTTATTGAACGAAAAAACAGAAAACAGGAAAATAATGCTATAATTATTATTTTTCTACTAAACAACAGAAAGTAAAAGTTGGGAACAGAAGGTTGTGACTTCTAGATTCATCCATCTCATGGTCATCAAAAGAAATTCATCTATGAGGTTGATCAAGTCCCCTTGACAAACTTTTTTCGAATCGCATAAACCGGAGAATTTTCAAATAATCACTAGGTTACCTCAACGGGGATGTGCATATCCCCAATAAGTATATCGTATTTCATCTTGACACTAGGAATAGGGCATTCAAAGCTTTCGATAATAATTGATGAAGATTTTTCAATAGCATTTATGCAATGAACTCGATATTGTTTCTTCAGAAAGTGCACCGTGTGCTCATTACGATTAACATGGAAAGTGTCATTGCCTTTGTTGCAATCAATAACAGCCCCTGAAGTGTTTAAAAGGGGTCTTCCAAGGATGACCGCCATGGCATCATCCTCGGGAATATCAAGAATAACAAAGTCCGTTAAGATAGTAACGTTCGCAACCACAACAGGCACATCCTCGCAAATGCCGATAGGTAAAGCAATTGATTTATCGGCCATTTGCAAAGTAATTTCGGTAGGTGTCAACTTATCCAATTCAAGTCTATGATATAAAGAGAGAGGCATAACACTAACACCGGCTCCAAGATCACATAAAGCAGTTCTAACATAATTTCCTTTAATGGAGCAAGGTATAGTGGGCACTCCGGGATCACCTAGTTTCTTAGGAGTCCCACCCTTAAAAGTGTAATTAGCAAGCATGGTGGAAATCTCAACATCAAGTATCTTCCTTTTATTAGTCACAATATCTTTCATGTACTTAGCATAAGGAGACATTTTAAGCATATCAGTCAAACGCATTTGCAAAAAGACAGGTCTAATCATTTCAACAAAGTGCTCAAAATCCTCATCATCCTTTTTCTTGGATGGTTTGGGAGGAAAAGGCATGGGTTTCTAAACCCATGGTTCTCTTTCTTTACCATGCTTACAAGCAATAAAATCATTCTTATTATATCTCTTGTTCTTAGGTTGTGGGTTATCAAGATCAACAGCAGGTTAAATCTCCACATCGTTATCATTACTAGGTTGAGCATCAATATGAAGACGATTATTAATATTATCACTAGGTTCATGTTCATCACCAGATTGTGTTTCGGCATCAGAAACAGAAACATCATTTGAATTCTCAGGTGTAACAGCAACATGTTTACTTAGCATGCAAGTCCCTATCATCTTTTTCCTATTACCAGGATGGCTAGGTGCATCAGTATTAACTCCTTGAGAATCTTGTTCAGTTCTCTTAGGATGGCCCTGAGGATACAAAGGTTCCTGAGTCATTCTACCACCTCTAGTAACAACTCTAACAGAATTATCATTCAATTCATTAAGCAAGTCATTTTGAGCCTTAAGTACTTGTTCTACTTGAGTAGTGACCATAGAAGCATGTTTACCAACAAGCTTATGAATATTAACATTTCTATCCACACAAGCACTTATATGATTAATCATACGAGCATTTTGTTGCAGTTGTCTGCTAACATAATCATTAAAATTTTGTTGTTTGGCAACAAAGTTATCAAATTCATCTAAGCATAGGCTAGCAAGTTTATCATAAGGAATATCACTCTCATTGAATCTACGAAGAGAATTTACCTCTACTACCTATGTCGGGTTATCAAGACCATGTATTTCTTTAATAGGTGGTAGATTCTTAACATCTTAAGATTTAATACCTTTCTCCTGCATAGATTTCTTGGCTTCTTGCATATCTTCAGGACTGAGGAATAGAATACCTCTTTTCTTCGGAGTTGGCTTCGGAGGTGCTTCGGGAATAGTCCAAGCATTATCATTGCTCAAGATATTATTCAATAGAATTTCAGCTTGTTCCACAGTTTGTTCCCTAAAAATACAACGAGCACAACTATCTAGGTGGTCCCTAGAAGCTTCGGTTAGTCCATTATAAAAGATATCAAGTATTTCATTTTTCTCAAGAGGGTGATGAGGCAAAGCATTAAGTAACTGGACAAGCCTCCCCCAAGCTTGTGGGAGACTCTCTTCTTCAATATGCACAAAGTTATATATATCCTGCAAGGCAGCTTGTTTCTTATGGGCAAGAAAATATTTCTCAGAGAAGTAGTAAATCATATCGTGGGGACTACGCACACAACCAGGAGCAAGAGAAGTAAACCAAGTTTTAGCATCACCCTTTAGTGAGAAAGGAAACAACTTAAGGATATAGTAATAGCGAATTTTTTCCTCATTAGTGAATAGGGTGGCTATATCATTCAGTTTAGTAAGATGTGCTACAACAGTTTCAGATTCATAACCATGAAAAGGATCAGATTCAACCAAAGTGATTAACTCAGGATCAACAGAGAATTCATAATCCTTATCAGTAACAAAGATGGGTGAAGTAGCAAACTTAGGATCATATTTCATTCTAGCATTCAGAGATTTTTCTTTCCACTTGCGTAATAAATTCTCAAGATTATAGCTATCTTTACAAGCAAGAAAGTATTTAGCTACCTCTCCCTCCATAACATAACCTTTAGGTATATCAGGCAATTCATATCTAGGATAGCTAGGTCTAACAGGTGAAACAACAGGTTCCAACTCAATAATTTCATCAGTTTCAGAAGTATCATCAGATTCAGCAGCAACTCTAGCAATTTGTGCATCAAGAAATTCACCGAGTGGCATATCATTATCAAGAAAAGCATCATCATAAGCATCATGGATGGAAAAAGTAGCATCATCAAGCACAGGCGACATATCAGAATTACCAGTAGGTGGTGGTGTCACAAATTTACTCATGACTGAAGGTGAATCAAGTGCAGAGCTAGATGGCAGTTCCTTACCTGTCCTCGTAGTTGAGGGCAAGACTTTAGTTTTTGGATCTCTCGGATTCCTCATAGTGATAAACAGATATAAATCCCAAGTGACTCAGAGAATAGAGCTATGCTCCCCGGCAACGACGCCAGAAAAAGGTCTTGATAACCCACAAGTATAGGGGATCGCAACAGTTTTTGAGGGTACAGTATTCAACCCAAATTTATTGATTCGACACAAGGGGAGCCAAAGAATACTCTCGAGTATTAGCAGTTGAGTTGTCAATTCAACCACACCTGAAAGACTTAGTATCTGCAGCAAATTTTTAGTAGCAAAGTAGTATGATAGTAACGGTAGCGGCGGTAACAGTAGTAGTAGTAATTTGTATAGCAAGTGTGACAGCAGTAGCGGTAAAGTAACTTAGCAAGGACCAGTATAGGAAAAGCTCGTAGGCATTGGATCGGTGATGGATAATTATGTCGGATGACATTCATCATGTAACAATTATAACATAGGGTGATATGCAACTAGCTCCAGTTCGTCAATGTAATGTAGGCATGTATTCCGTATTTAGTCATACGTGCTTATGGAAAAGAACTTGCATGACATCTTTTGTCCATCCCTCCCGTGGCAGCGGGGTCCTAATGGAAACTAAGGGATATTAAGTTCTCCTTTTAATAGAGAACCGGAACAAACCATTAGCACATAGTGAATACATGAACTACTCATACTATGGTCATCTCCGGGAGTGGTTCTGGCTATTGTCACTCCGGGGTTGCCGGGTCATAACACATAGTAGGTGACTACAACTTGCAAGATAGGATCAAGAACACACATATATTGATGAAAACATAATAGGTTTAGATCTGAAATCATGGCACTCGGGCCCTAATGACAAGCATTAAGCATAGCAAAGTAGTAGCAACATCAATCTTAGAACATAGTGGATACTAGGGATCAAACCCCATCAAAACTAACTCGATTACATGATAGATATCATCCAACCCATCACCGTCCAACAAGCCTACGATGAGATTACTCACGAACGATGGAGAGCATCATGGAATTGGCGATGGAGGATGGTTGTTGATGACGACGGCATCGATTTCCCCTCTCCGGAGCCCATAATAGACTCCAGATCTGCCCTCCCGAGGAAGAACAGGTGGTGGCGGCAGCTCCGTATCGTGAAACACGATGAACTCTTCTCTCCTATTTTTCCTAGGCGAGAGAGACTATATATAGGTGGAGTTGGAGACTGCGGAGCCACGTGGGCCTCACAAGCCTGCCAGGCGCGCCCTAGGGGGGGCGCGTCTCCTGGGCTCGTGGGCCCCTGGCTCTGTGTCTTCGGGTAGTTCTCGCGCTAGTATTTTTTATATATTCCACAAAAAATCCTCGTAAGTTTCCTGGTCATTCCGAGAACTTTTATTTCTGCACAAAAACAACACCATGGCAATTCTGCTGAAAACAGCATCAGTCTGGGTTAGTTTCATTCAAATCATGCAAATTAGAGTCCAAAACAAGGGCAAAAGAGTTTGGAAAAGTAGATACGATGGAGACGTATGAGGTCATGTTTCCTGGTATCTCTGGTGTGATTGGCGGCTGAAGTAGGCGGTGCTGATGTAGAAGGGCGTGCGGAATTAGATGTGGTTCATGGCGTCTATGAGGAAGTGCGACCTGCAAGTCGTGGTTTTGTCACGGCAGATGTCCTCGTGAAAGGACTTAGTATTGGAGCCATCGCACTTTGGTGGCGACTCAAAGGGGTTGAATGGGAGTGAGACGGCGATTTACCCAGGTTCGGCCCCTCGTGAGGAGGTAAAGGCCTACGTCCTGCTTTGAGTTGTATTGATGGAGTTTCGATTACAAGGAGGGCGTAACTCGCCAGACCTAGTACTCGATGATTTCTAACCTGCCCTCTTCTTCCCTGGGGCTCGCCTTTATATACAGGTCGAGTCCCTAGGGTTTACAAGGGTAATTTCCTTTCTACAAACCGTGATTCTCACGATCTCTAAGTCGCCATCTTTCCAAAGCTTGGAAACCTTTCGGAAGTTGTAAACCGCCATACCACCTTCGGTCTTGCCAGGCCAAGGCCCGAACCATGCTTAGATGAATCGCCAGATTTGGTGACTCGGACCAACTAAGGCGGGTTATCAATAGATAATATCCCCAACATTAGGCCCCAGATTGACTTGAATTTTCTTCATGCCAATATCCTTACTCAATTAAGAGCGATTCATTTTTCATCCTCTTTTATACGCCATGAACTTAGCCCGCCATCTGTTGCGGAAAAACTTAAGTCGCCAGACCATTTCTCGCCGGTACCTTCTTATCCCTTGAATTACGGAAAAGATAATGACGCAATCCCAACGGATCCTTCGGTATCTTTATCCCAAATTTTTCGGAGCGCCATCATGGCGAATCTTTATCTTTTGGTGGTTCCCGCTCGTGGCGCCTCGATTCCAACGCGTGCCCTATTAAATAGGTGGGGGGAAGGACTGGGTGCATTCCACCCACTAGTCTTGTCGCCCTTCTCCCCATTATCACAGCGAAACCCTCATCGTCTTCCATGAGCTCCGCCACCAACCGCGGTTCTCGCCGTCGTCCGAAAGTTTTGGTGCCGCCCGAAGATCTTGTCGCTGCCAAGCACTTCGCCGCAGCTGAGCAGTTCGCAGTTACCAACCGTCTCGTCGTCGTTGTACACCTCGTCGTCGCCGAACACTTTGTCGCCGCTAAATACTTCGACGCCGCCCGAGGTTTCCGCGCCCGTCCGAGGCTTTCGCGCCCATCTGGAAGCCTTCGTCGCCGTCGACCATCTCCAGCCGAATCCACCAGGTTAGGTTTCCATTGTTCAAGAGCAGATCCCAATTTCCTTTCGAAGTTCATCACTGCCACATTACTTGGCGCTTCCCAAATAGTTGTTACCTGTTCCTGATTAATCGACGGCGTCGATGACGAGAAAATCAATGTCTTTGATACTTTTACCTGTCCGCTCTTGATTTGCACACTTAGAGTAGGACTTCACCAAATCAACAGTAGTATCCCATCTTAGTAGAAGGTTGCCATATCCGGTCATTTCCACGTTTATTTTTGTCTGTCCAGTAGATCCATAATCTACCGCTTTGTTATGCGAAAACTGTTTGTACTAGTCATTCTTCGCCATTTTTTGGATAAATACCTCTGATGCCTTGAAACACCGCTCCCTTAAGTAGCCAAAGTTTCGTAAGTCACCCTAGCAACCTGACCGGGGCCTTCATTGGCGGATCAAAAAATTTCCTCAGCCAGTGGACAAATTACTTGGCGAGTCAAATGAAAACGTTTCACTTCTTACTGTAGATGTTTTGGCATGTCAATTTACCAGTACTTTATCCCTTTGTAGCATGGGCACCGTCTTCAAAAGTGACTGGCTCCCTACCAAGGTTAATGACGCCATACTAGCGGATTATGTGAAAACGGGAAATTTGGAC
Organism: Hordeum vulgare subsp. vulgare; assembly: GCF_904849725.1. Classification (NCBI taxonomy): domain Eukaryota; kingdom Viridiplantae; phylum Streptophyta; class Magnoliopsida; order Poales; family Poaceae; genus Hordeum; species Hordeum vulgare. The sequence continues at coordinate 106,684,410 of NC_058522.1, read as the reverse complement.
CCTCGGGATGTTATCGGTTGGCGCACTGGGTTCGGAGAAGCAATCCCAATCCCAAAGAAGGGCAAATAGTTGTTTTTGTTGAACACCTTGAGCGAGTTTTAAGCCGCTTGGATCGAAGTTCCTCAGAGACGCCATGGCTTTCATGAATGTCCGCCTCCAAGATCTAGGGCTCAACTCGATCAGTAACCTATGCCAGTTCCAAGTGTTTTGTGAGGCTTATTTGCGGATGGAACCCTCAGTTCCCATATTCTGGTACTTCTTCGACTTAAATCGCCAAACAGAATTTCACAATGGCCCCAGCCTGGAGCTCGACGGTGTAAACGTTCAACGCCGCAGGGATAGCCCATTTCCGTCACTCGCCATGCCAAGCCACCCCAAAGGCTGGGGCGGGTCTTGGTTCTATTGTCAAGAGACCTCACCTGTGGGTGAAAACAAACTTCTGGGTTATAGGGAAGATCGCCTTCCAACGAATTTCAAACTCCCAAACAAGCTCACCGAAGAGGAGGAGTCAGATTTTATCCCAGTATTGTCCGAGTTAAGATCTTTGACAAACAACGGCCTTACTGGAGTTGACTTCATCCGCTGCTGGGTCGAATGGCGCATCCTTCCTTTAAGTCGCCGGGACGGGTTAATGTGTGAATTCGACGGCACTCTAGATCATCCTCAGTGCTACTTCCACACGGCTCCAACGGAAAATGACATTGTCACCATCATTAAGAAGCTGACCGGCGAGCCCGCGGGAAAATGCGGCCAAATAGGTCTCAAACCTTTCTGCAAGATTAACCCGGCACCTAAGGTAAACAACTTTAACCCGCCTTTTGTCTTTTCCTTCTTATGTCTCATTCGAACTATGGCCTCTTATATACTATGCCATTTCAGAAAGGTGATAAATTTTGGTCCAAGAGGCCGAAGAAGTCAGCCATGAAGCAAGCTAGGCCGCCTCCAAAGAAGGAATCCAAGGGCAAGGGCAAAGCTGCTGTGACCGAACCATCCGAGGCCGATGAATCCCAAGTCGGCGACGCACCTTCGGAGGTAAAGACATATCCTCTCTTAACTCGCCATCCATTACTAATAACTTTTGTATTTATACCTCTGCATCTCTTGAATAGAATGAAGACAATGAAAGCCAAGAGGATTCCGTAGAGGTAATTTCTGTTTCCTCCGATTCATCTCCTTCTCCACCTAAGCCGACCAGGCGAATTTGTGGGAAAGTTCCCTTCTCACACCCAAATGCTTGTTTGGACCCAAATTTTCTTCTGAAGAAAGCACAACACACTTCAAATCGGAAGACCCGAAGTCATTCCGGCGATCTGGTGTCCGGTTTACCAACAAGGAACAAGAAAAGGCCAAATGAGGTATGCTTTAACGACACTTTTTTATGTCTTTTTGGATCATATTTGTAACCTGCTTATATCTTCAAAGTACAATTCTTGCAGAGTTCTCCTCCTACATCTGGCGACTCAGTAATGTCGGCACTTCCGCCGATGATCCGTGTCCCTGGGTAAGTCTTTGATAATATTTACTTTTAATCTGATGGTGATAAATTTTCAGTCCTTTAACCGCACCCCCTTCTCCTTTCAGGGCACAGGCGAAGAAAACAAAAATTGGCGGGTCAACTCCCATCATAATCTCGGAGCCTACCGAAAAGTCGGCGCCGATCCAAGATAACCCGGACCAAGACAAACCTGAAGATCAAATAGATCTCCCTAGCTCTCCCAAGGAAACAATGGATGCCCCCAAGCCGCCAAGTCCATTGACAACAGCAGAAGACCCGGACGCTGTAATTATCACTGGTACTAGCTTCTCTAAACCGGCCACAGCGGTTTTATCGAAGCATGTATCATCATCATCTCAAACTGTTCCTGAGTATGAACTCTCCAAGGCTAAGCTCTCTCAATATGAACATCTGGAATTCAAAGAACTTTGCTCTAGTTTTGCAAGTCGCCTGGAGGCGAGTTATGAGATGGAGAAAAGCCTGCTTCGGATGCTGAAAAACAAACATGAGGTAAGCTTTGTTGTATACTATATTATCCTCATTAACCCCCAAGGGCCGGGTCATCAGTAAAAAGATGAGCTGGGTCTTGATGACTTAAAAAAATTCGACCAGTAACCCCCAAGGGCCGGGTCATCAGTAAAAAGATGAGCCGGGTCTTGATGACTTGAAAAACTTTCGACCAGTAACCCCCAAGGGCCGGGTCATCAGTAAAAAGATGAGTCGGGTCTTGATGACTTGAAAAACTTTCGACCAGTAACCCCCAAGGGCCGGGTCATCAGTAAAAAGATGATCCGGGTCTTGATGACTTGAAAAACTTTCGACCAGCAACCCCCAAGGGCCGGGTCATCAGTAAAAAGATGAGCCGGGTCTTGATGCTGTATAATTTTATCTGAAAAAAATTTACATTAGCCCCCAAGTGTCAGGGATGTTGCTTGCAAAAGTTCTGAGACTTGCCCCTTAACCATATTCCTCAACAGGAATCTCTAAATCAGACTGAATCAGCACTTGGCGACCTGAAGAAAAGCTTATCTGATCAGCAGGATGCCCGGGCCAAATTGGAGGAGAAGTATCAACTGGTCCTAGCTGAGATGGAAAAGCTAAAAGCCGACTTAAAAAGGGCTCAAGCTCACCAAGATGTTTTAAAAAAGCGAGCAGAAAAGGCTGAGGCCAAATTGGATATTGTACAACAAGAGCTGTCCGGCTTAAAACGTCATATCTCAAACATGGCGCAAGCCGTCTTTGGTAAATAACTAACTCTTGACCTTTGTAAACAAATAACTCTTATCTGAGTCGCTAATTATCATTACCCCTTAAACAGGTCCAAGAGCCGCCAACCTTCAGGATAATTGCGTCCTGACGCTGAAGGCGATTTACACGCTGACAGAGCAGCTATATACCGGCAGTGTACTCATTGTGAAAGCGGTGATGGGCGCCAAGGAGCCTATAACATCAATAAAGAAGATGCTTGGCTGACTATGCACCTTCCTCCCCAGATTGGCGAGTTAACTCGGTCAGCCGCCCGGAAAGGAGTGCTGACTACACTAAGTCGATGCTTAGCATATGCTCCAGAGATAAACCCAGAAGAAGTAGCGGCGGGCTTTCCTGAACTCAAGGATGATGGGTCAGAATTCGCCGAAGAGGACTACCAACGTGTTGTCAAGGACTCCCGTCTGGTGGCGACTCAGCTTGCTGCAAGTCTGGAGTTATCAAAATACCAGGCCGCCTATGACAATAAGAACAAGAAGGTCAACCCGCCAACCTTTGTGACGACCAGCTTAACTCCGCGTCGACCCAAGAATCCTTTTGACTTGGACGCGGATCTCTCATCAATCCTGACCGGTGAGGATGAATTTGCCGCTCTATCCAAGTGTAACTGGGTATTGGGCAACTTGCAGATTGAGGTTGGCCAAAGCTCGCAGCAGGCTGATCCAAGGGCATCAGCAGAATAAAATTTCATTGATTTGGCCATGAGAGCCATGTAATAGGTCTCCTTTAGGAATCGACACTGCTTTTGTGGCACCTTTAAAACATCCTTATGTCGCCCTTAAGGCGTTTTGAAATGCTTGATCCGCCATTTGAGGTTTTTTTATCATAATACTTGACCCGCCATTGAGGCCTTTTTATGATGCTTAATCCGCCATGGATAGAGTGATTTTGATCATCAACCTGTTCTAAGCTTGAAAAACATATATGAAATCATCTCAATGAATAATAAGTGATAACAAATAGCAGTCGCCCCAAAATATTTTGAGACGAATCACAAAAAAGTCTGAAAAACCTTGCGGCAGTGCGAGGAAGGTAAAAAATAACAATTTCGTCGGCTCATAAGGTCGCGACAGGATAGGGCGAGTCAAAAAAGCTCAAGCGCCACCCAAAATGGTAATTTCGTCGGCTCATAAAGTCGCGACAGGATAGGGCGAGTCAAAAAAACTCAAGCGCCACCCAAAATAGCAGTTTCGTCGGCTCATAAGGTTGCGACAGGATAGGGCGAGTCAAAAAAGCTCAAGCACCACCCAAAATAGCAGTTTCGTCGGCTCATAAGGTTGCGACAGGATAGAGCGAGTCAAAAAAGCTCAAGCGCCACCCAAAATAATGATTTCGTCGGCTCATAAGGTCGCGACATGATAGGGCGAGTCAAAAAAGCTCAAGCGCCACCCAAAATAGCAATTTCGTCGGCTCATAAGGTCGCGACAGGATAGGGCGAGTCAAAAAAACTCAAGCGCCACCCAAAATAGCAGTTTCGTGGGCTCATAAGGTCGAGACAGGATAGGGCGAGTCAAAAAAGCTCAAGCGCCACCCAAGACAATAATTTCATAGGCCAAATGGATAATAAAATTGATCTTAATGAGAGAAAGCCCCCAAGTAGGGAGGCGTTTTAATTTTATTGCTTTATAATAAGGACTGAAAAACTTACAAAATGCACAGCTTAAAAGCTCAAGTGTAGTAAGGTCGCAAGTGGGCAATATTCCAGGGGCGAGTCGACTCAGGCTTCGTGGTTGGCCGGTTAGGCCGGAGATCCACCAGATAGTAAGAGCCGTTGTGAAGATTTTTGCTGACGACGAACGGTCCTTCCCATGGTGGTGATAACTTATGCATGCCAGCACGATCCTGTATCAGCCGAAGCACTAAGTCACCTTCCTGAAAGGTTCGGCTCTTGACCCGGCGGTTGTGATAACGCCGTAAATCCTGCTGATAAATGGCCGATCGGGCCGCAGCCAAGTCACGCGCCTCCTCTAAGGCGTCCAAAGAGTCTTGACGCGCCAGTTCGTTGTCCTGTTCCACATAAGCGGCGACTCTGGGCGAGTCATGCCTTATGTCAGTGGGAAGAACAGCTTCTGCTCCATAGACCAGAAAGAAAGGGGTAAAACCCGTGGACCGGTTTGGGGTGGTCCGGATGCTCCATAACACTGAAGGCAACTCCTCAACCCAACATCCCGGGGTTTTTTCCAAGGGAACCATGGGTCGGGGCTTGATTCCCCGTAAAACTTCCTGATTCGCCCGTTCCGCCTGCCATTAGATTGCGGGTGAGCGACCGCAGAAACATCAAGCCAGATATGCTCTCGACGGCAAAACTCCTGCATCACCCCTTGAGACAGATTAGTGCCATTATTAGTAATGATACTGTGTGGATATCCGAACCGGAAGATCAGCCTTTTTAAGAATTTGACCGCCGTCTCCGCATCGCAAGTTCCAACAGGCTCTGCCTCAACCCACTTGGTGAACTTATCAACCGCCACCAGCAAATGGGTTTTCTTGTTGGATGACATTTTCAAGGGGCCAACCATGTCTAACCCCCAGACCGTGAAAGGCCAAGTGATGGGAATCATTCTTAGTTCTTGAGCCGGCACATGAGCATGTCGTCCATAACGCTGGCATCCCTCGCATCGACGAACTATCTCTTATGCATCTGCATGAGTCGTCATGACAGAATGCCTTTGAAACCAAAGAGCGTGACCTGGCGTGATGCCCACAATCTCCGGAATGAATGTCATTTAGGATTATGCATCCTTCTTCGGAGGAAACACATCGTTGAAAAACCCCAGAAGCACTCCGCTTATATAATTCGCCATTGATGATCACCATGGATTTGCTTCACCGAACAATTTGGCGGGCCGAAACTTCGTCTGTTGGTAACTCGCCCCGGGCGAGATAGGCCGCATAGGGAAGAACCCAATCCGGCGTGACGTGGAGAGCCGCCATGAATTGAGACTCGGGATCTGGTATCGCCAACTCCTCCTCTGACGGCAAACTTACGGAGGGATTATGCAAAATATCTAGAAAAACATTGGGGGGAACCAGCTTTCGCTGGGAACCAAGACGTGAAAGGGCGTCAGCTACCTCATTAAGGCGCCGGTCAATGTGATCAACCTGATAGCCATGGAAACGACCCGCCACATCCGACACAGCTCTTCTGTAAGCCGCCATCACGGGGTCTCGAGAATCCCAAGTGCCTGAAACTTGCTGCGCCACCAGATCAGAATTGCCAAAACATCTGACCCGCGTAAGGTTCATCTCCTTGGCGAGTCGCAAGCCATGAAGCAAAGCTTCATATTCCGCAGCATTGTTAGTTCACGGAAACATGAGTCGGAGGACATAACATTATTTATCTCCTTGAGGGGACACCAGTACCACACCAGCCCCCGAGCCTTCCAGCTGTCTGGATCCATCAAAACAAATAGTCCAGTATGTAAGATCAGGCCTGTCTTCCGGGGCCTGCAACTCCGTCCAATCATTGACGAAATCAACTAAAGCTTGAGATTTGATGGATGTGTGAGGGGTGTATAGTACGTTATGCGGCCCAAGTTCAATCGCCCACTTGGCAATCCGCCCTGTTGCCTCCCGATTCTGGATGATGTCCCCGAGGGGGCGGAACTAACCACCGTGATGGGATGCTCTTGAAAATAATGCTTAAGCTTCCGACTCGCCATAAACACCACATACACTAACTTCTGCCAATGTGGGTACCGTTGCTTGGAAAGAGTTAGCACTTCGCTGACAAAATACACCGGGCGCTGCACTGGGTATTCCTTCCCTTCCTCCTTCCTTTCAACGACCACCGCCACACTTACTGCTTTAGAGTTTGCCGCAATATACAAAAGCATGGGTTCTTTCTCAGTCGGGGCGGCCAAGACCGGCGGGTTGACCAGTTGCCGTTTCAAGGCTTCGAAAGCTTCATCTGCTTCATCTGTCCAAACAAAATGGTCAGATTTCTTTAGTAATTGATAAAGGGGAATCGCCTTTTCTCCCAGGCGGCTTATGAAGTGACTTAAAGCCGCAATGCGACCCGCCATTCATTGGACTTGGTTAACATTTGCCGGTTTTCCAAGGGACATAATTGCTTCGATTTTGTCCGGGTTAGCTTCAATGCCACGCTCAGACACCAGGAAGCCCAACAATTTCCCTGCAGGAACACCAAAAACACACTTGGTGGGATTCAGCTTCATCTGATACACCCGCAGATTATCGAAAGTTTCCTTGAGATCCTCCAGTAGCGTCTCCCCCTGGCGGGTTTTAATCACAATGTCATCGACATAGGCGCGGATGTTGCGTCCGATTTGGCTGCGGATGCAATTCTGGATGCAGCGCTGATAAGTCGCCCCTGCACTCTTGAGCCCAAACGGCATGGACACGTAGCAAAAATCCCCAAAGGGGGTTATAAAAGTTGTTTTCTCTTGATCCTCCATGGCCATCTTGATTTGGTGATATCCAGAGTAGGCGTCCAAAAAGCACAAACGTTCACATCCCGCCACCGAGTCAATAATCTGGTCGATGTGGGGAAGAGCGAAAGGGTCTTTTGGACAAGCTCTGTTGAGGTCCGTGTAATCAATGCACATACGGAAGGTACCATTCTTTTTTAGTACCAAGACCGGGTTAGCCAACCATTTGGGGTGAAAAACTTCTACGATGAATCCGGCGGCTAAGAGACGGGCAACCTCTTCCCCGATCGCCTTGCACCGTTCCTCGTTAAACCTGCGAAGATACTGCTGGATAGGTTTTGCCTTTGGGTCAACATTAAGATGGTGCTCAGCGAATTCTCTTGGCACACCAGGCATGTCAGAAGGTTTCCATGCAAAGATGTCCCGATTCTCATGGATGAATTCGATGAGCGCGCTTTCCTATTTGGGATCCAGACCCGTCCCAATGGTGAACTGCTTGGATGAATCGCCAGGAACAAAATCAACCGTTTTAGTGTCATCCGTTGGTTTGAACTTGAGGGGCGGCTCAGCATCTGTCGTTGGCTTCTTTAAGGGTGACATGTTAGCCGGATCAACATTTGCCCGATGATATTTGAGCTCCTCTGCAGTGCAGGCGACTTCCGCATAAGCCGCGTCCCCTTCTTCACATTCCTTTGCAATCCTTCTATCACCATCAACCGTGATGGGTCCCTTAGGACCAGGCATCTTAAGTTTAAGGTAAACATAGCATGGGCGAGCCATGAACCGGGCGTAAGCCGGCCGCCCAAATAGTGCATGGTAGGGGCTTTTCAATTTGACCACCTCAAACATCAGCGACTCACTCCTGTAGTTATATGTTGTTCCAAATGCAACTGTGAGTCTGACTTGGCCTATGGGGTACGCCGACTTACCCGGGACGATTCCGTGGAATACCGTGGTTGAAGGCATCAAATCCTTTTCCAATAGGTTCATCCTTTGGAAAGTGTCAAAATATAAGATATTAATGCTGCTGCCACCATCCATTAGTACTTTCGACAGGGTGTACCCCCCAACTTGGGGAGCTACGAGCAACGCTAAGTCGCCAGGATTGTCAACTCTTGGCGGATGATCCTCCCTACTCCATGATATGGTCTGCTCGGACCAGTGGAGGTACCTGGGAAGTGCCGGCTCAGACACACTTTACGCCCGGTGACTCACCTTTTTATCACGCCTGCAAGCATTGGTGGTGAAAACGTGGTACTGCCCATTGCTTAACTGTTTGGGGTTGTTGCGAAAGCCGCCGTTGTCATCCTGGCCCTACGAAGCCCCTTGTGGGGGCGGTTGCTGAAAAACTCCGGGCGGGTTATACCGCCGGTGGTGATGCACCGGATACTGGCCGCTGCTCGGCTGCGAGCCCCCTTGAGCCCCCGGCTCGGGAAAACCGCCAAAGGGGTTCTGACGTTGGTTGGGGGCAGCAAACTGCTCCTGCCATTGGTCCGGGTCAGGGTTTTGCCCTTTTTTGATCGCCTCTGCCCGAAACTCCCGCATCACGTAACAGTTCTCCCAGGAATGAGTCGCCGGTCCGTCTGCCATGCCATGGTGCGGGCAAGGGCCCTTGAGTAACTCTTCATAGTTACGCGTCTTTTTACCACTGTATCCCATGTTTTTCTTCTGACGTTGGTTGCCATTGTTGGTGTTGGTATTGGCGACTAAATCCGAAGATTCCTCCTGCTGCCTTCTCTTGCCATTAGCTCCCTGATTGTGGCGGTTACGTCCCTGGAACCGGGTATGATTTTTGGATGACTCGCCCTTCCTTGGCGAGTTAACTTTACCATCCTCACCGGGATCTTTGGTGTCGTCCGCTTCAGCGTATCTAGTGAGGGTATCCATTAGCTCCCCCATGTCTTGGACCTTTCGCTTGAGTCGCCCCAACTTCTGCACCAGAGGTTCGTAGTGGCAATTCTGCTCGAGGATCAACACCGCCTGAGCCGCCGTAATACCGTCTGATGAATGAATAATTTCCGCGACCCGCCGTGACCAATGGTGGGCCGACTCATCGGGGCGCTGAACGCAGTGCTGTAGATCGACAATCGTCATTGCACGTTTGCAGGTTCCTCGGAAGTTTTTGATGAAGCGCTCTTTCAATTCAGCCCAGGTCTGGATGGAGTTGGGGGGTAAGTTTTTTAACCAAGTACGTGCTGACCCTTCGAGCATCATCGTGAAGTATCTGGCGCAAACTGCTTCGTTTACGTCGAGCATGTCCATGGCGATTTCATAACTCTCGACCCACGATGCTGGCTCAAGGTCTGGAGTGTAGTTAGGCACCTTTCTTGGTCCTTTAAAATCCTTGGGCATTCGTTCGTTGCGAAGGGCGGAGGCCAAGCACGGCACCCCCACTCGTCCACCGCTCCCGACGAGAGGGGCTGGGGCGACTTGGATGTTCGGGAGATGATCAGGCGGGTTTTGATGATCAGGCGGGTTGTCCTGGGGGATGAGTCGTGGTCCGTTGTTATAGCGGGCTGGTCCTCTGGCCGACTCCTGGCGTGACTCGCCTGGGGAGTGGAATGCATCATATCTAGGCTATGTGAGAACTGGGCGTTTTGAACCACCGCCGTCTTCAACATCTCAATGGTGTTCCTTGCTTCTATCTCGGCACGAGTATTGCTATGAATCGGAAGAGATTCCAAATGGCGAGTTGCAGCAAGGATGTTGTCCACTGGGTTGGAAAAGTGACCTTAAGGTGTCCGGAATCGGGGAATGCGATCCTCAATTGGTTGAACCGGCGGGTTAGGTGATTGGCCCAGTCCTCCCCCTAGGGCGGCTCCCGCCCCGGGAGTTCGCGGAGTATCGAACAGGCGGGTCGGGTTGAGATCAGGGGGCAGGCGACCCTGGTGCCTCCGCTGATGGACGGCGTCAGATGCGCGCTGGTGTCTTTCGAGCCGCCAGTTGTCAGTATTTAAGAGAGTTCTCTCGGCGGTAATTTGAGCTTGTCGGGTCTCGATCCTGGCGGACTCCACCTCGGCATCCCGATGAGCCTTTGCCACTGCTTCTCTTAGTTTCGCCAATTCCGTGTTTACTGCCTCCTGGTTTTTCGGTGTGATGGGGGTCGCCATAAGCCTTGTAATTTCCACTGCTAATTCCACCAAGGCAGCGGCCGGGCTTCTAGATGTCTCGCCAGTTCCATCCCCGCCTGTCGGGTTTGGCGAGGGTTGAGTCACCCCAGCCATGTAAATGGCGATCTGGCGGCGGGTTCGGTCAAGGACATCGGGGTCCATGGCCAGCGACAAGCCCGCAAGACAATCCCCATGTAGAGACCGGATTGAATCTGAATCACCCATGGACGATTCGTCATCGGTGTTGATCGGTGTGGTTTCCTGGGTCGCTGAGTGTTCTGGTTCCTCCAATCCCTGAACCCAACAAATACCGGGCGAGTTAGATTTGACGTCATTACTGGACGGACGTACCTGGCCGGCTCGACGATGTCGGTGGAGATGTCCAGCTCATGCACGGATGATCCGATCATGCCGATGAAGACGTTGATCTTGCCGAAGGGGACCCTGTAACCAGATTCGATCGAATCCGCCTCGGGCCCCCATAGCAGGTTGTTGATGTAATACTTCCCACGGTGGCTCCGAGTCATGAGCCCCGTCGCGTAGCTCCCAAACCCTGGTAGGGCCCCCTTTGAGAACTCAACTCCATCGTGCGCAGGCCCCACGGTGGGCGCCAACTGTTGTGGTTTTGTCACGGCAGATGTCCTCGTGAAAGGACTTAGTATTGGAGCCATCGCACTTTGGTGGCGACTCAAAGGGGTTGAACGGGAGTGAGACGGTGATTTACCCAGGTTCGGCCCCTCGTGAGGAGGTAAAGGCCTACGTCCTGCTTTGAGTTGTATTGATGGAGTTTCGATTACAAGGAGAGCGTAACTCGCCAGACCTAGTACTCGATGATTTCTAACCTGCCCTCTTCTTCCCTGGGGCTCGCCTTTATATACAGGTCGAGTCCCTAGGGTTTACAAGGGTACTTTCCTTTCTACAAACGTGATTCTCACGATCTCTATGTCGCCATCATTCCAAAGCTTGGAAACCTTTCGGAAGTTGTAAACCGCCATACCACCTTCGGTCTTGCCAGGCCAAGGCCCGAACCATGCTTAGATGAATCGCCAGATTTGGTGACCCGGCCCAACTAGGGCGGGTTATCAATAGATAATATCCCCAACACTGCAGAAAAAATAGTTCTCGCCAATGCCTGTCGATCCCGCACTTCACGTTCAGCTTTGCAAGCAAGATGGAATAAACGAGTGATAGTGTTATAATCCTTATATTCTAGAATAGTATGAATATCTCTATTTAATCCACCCATAAAACGTGCAAGCATAGCTTCATTGTCCTCAACAATACCACATCTAATCATTCTAGTTTCTAATTCCTGATAATATTGTTCTACATAGTTTTTTCCTTGTCTTAAACGATGTAAGTTTTGAAGTAGTTCACATTGATAATATGGTGGAACCCAATGATTATGCATAGAAGTTTTCAAAGAAGCCCAAGTAGTTGGAATATTAGCATGATGAATTAGACAATATTCATACCACCAAACACAAGCAAAACTAGTGAAAGAACAAACAGCAGCAGCAACACGTCTATCTTCAGGAAATTGCAAGCATGTAAAACGTTGCTCTGTTTCTAACTCCCAAGTAAGATATATATCACGAACATATCGACCATCAAAAGTAGGAATATTTAATTTAAGTTTAGGGTGATGGTCATGATCCCGTACCTGAGGGTGTGGTGCATCCCTACCATTGTGATTGTATCCATGTGGACGACCGGCGGCTTGTCCTGGTGGTTGTTGTTCCTGGTGCTGAACTGGAGCAACCTCTCCCTCATCATTGTAATCACCATCATAATCATCATCATAATCCTCATTCTGCTCAGCCATAGAAACCTCGATAGTAGCAGCAGGAGGAGCAGCAGCAGCAGTTGTAGCAACAACACCAAAATTCTGCACTTGGCCGACAGGCACACGTCGCGCTCGTAGCCGTTGTGGTTGTGGTTGAAGAGGTACAGAAGCTGCAGCTGGAGGTGGTAAAAGGGCAAGCACCTCATTGAACTTGGCGTTCATCTTGGTGTCAAATTTCTTCTCCATACGTTTGAGCTTGTCCATGGCCTCTCCAAAGGTGGTCACTAAATCATGTATATGGTCAGACATCATTTGCTGAAATTTATCATGGAGCTCCTGGTTGGTCAGGTTCTCCCAGTCGATCTCCTCGTCGTGTGATCCTGGCATGGTTAGCAGCAATACGAATACAAAAGAATATGAACCTACAGACTACTAGGAAGTGGTGGTGGTGGTGATGGTGTGTCACAAATCCGTCAAGCAAATCCCAATTTCTTACCAATTCTTACCCAGCAGCAGGTGATGATCAGCAATCGGTGTAGTCAAAACTCTCAAAGCTTGGATAGAGCGATTGCCAGGTAGTGTCAAACACACGATGTAGATGTATGTGGAGCTGGGAAGGCTTATAATATGGTAGCAAGAAGGGTCAGCAATAATCAGTTCAGAGATGCCAAATTGAAAAGACGCTCAACGATAGTACCGTGCTGGTCCTAGGCTAGACCGTACTAGAGACGCGAGCCTAGAACACCAACGAAGTCACGACGACACGTACTAATCAAGGGAAGAGCCACTCGGATTTTTCTCTCTCTCTCTTTTTGCGCTCTTTTTTCTACGCTTTTTTCCCCGAAAATCACTATAGTTGCGAGTGTCTCAAAACTCTTCCCAAGGACCAAAAACAGGATAGGCACGAAAAAAATTGACATTTTTTAAATTACTGGAGCAATTCGGGGCTGCGACGACCAAAAATTGCGACAAAAATCACTATGCTCGCGAGTTTCTCAAAACTCTCTAAAAAGCCTAACAAAGCGATAGGGATTTTTTTCACCCCTCAAAATTTTGGCCTAAAAAGTGCTCTGGAAAGCGTGCCAGACTTTTTTTCCCAAAAACCTACTTAGGTGAGGAAACACGGAACCGAAAGCAAAAGATCTCAAAATTAACCTAAGGCGGAAAGGATTGTGGTGGATATATGGTGGTGGTATATGACAGCAGCAATGATGGTAGCGTGGAGGTGGTATATGGCAGCGATGAAAGATGGCGTGGTGGCGGCGTGAAAACCTGTGAACAGAACTCAAAACTCTAAAGAACTAGACACTAAGACCAGCAACTCGACACGACGATGTAACCGCAATTTCAACAAAGCAAACTACTGAAAAGACTATGCAAAGGCTCAGATTGGTTCGGATATGATGATCTAACTCTAATATTTTTATGGCTTTTTCATGGACGATAGGTATGAAGATAGATGTGATCTAACTACAAAAACTGGTAAAATCTCATCGATCAACCTGGAAATCTGATACCACTTGATAGAGGCGAAGTTGTCCCTGTCTTTCCATGAGATCGTAGGTATCTTTTTCGTGGAGTAGACTTTGACGACACGACTACGAACGTGTCAGGACGTCGCGCCTTAGCAATCGCTAAACCAACTCCAAGAGGTTATTAACCACGCCGGAGCACGATCAACCTGACCATGAAGGTATGTTTCCTGCAAGCAAACGAGGAACAAGGAAGAAACTAAGATGCAATCAAGATATTGCGAATATAAGAGGAAAGCTTTATTGATGAAGGTGGGGTTCTCTGACGCCTTTGTCTGGTTGTAGAACACAAACGAAGAACGCGAAGTTGCAGCTATGGCGAACTTGTAATCTAAACAAAACCCAAGTCTAAACGGTGCCCTAAGGGCTATATATATGAGGAAATAGATAAGAAATTTCGTGGCCCTTGGAGGAGGGGTCCGAAAACAGCCCTAAACTCGGTTTCCCCACACATACGGACTCTAAAAATAGCCTATATTATGGTATTTCGAAATTAGATGGGCCTGGCCCAAAAATAAGGTGGCGCAACACCTATAATAGCCTATGGATGAAATTTATAAAGTGGTGTCTTGAATATTTCGTCCAAAGCCTTCATGCTCTCCTTATGGTGGCTTTAGAGTGCAAAAATCACCACTCGAAGCTCCATTGTTCTCTCCCGCGCGTGCACCTTCTTCTCCATGCTTGATCCCGCTCCAACGGATATCCTTCTTGTCCATGCTAGGTCCTTCATTCATGAGCACAACAAAAGTATCTAACTTAGGCAGCATCATATGTTCATGAACATTAAAAGTATTCCTAAGAAACAAAAGTACCTCGTAATTCAATTGGCGTGCACGAGCTCTAGTAACTGGTCCAATATGTATAGGAGCTTGGGCTGTGGGTGTAACAATGGTATTGATGTCCTCATTAGTAGGACTGATGACCTCATCAGGGAAGGATCCGAAAAATCTTTATTTAACGTCGCCATCGCTCCTGCTGAAGCCCAGACGATGAACAACCTAAAAATCTAGAGTAATAAAACTAAAAATGACCCACACACGTGGATCCGATGACCCTCCTCACCACCAACGACCGAGGCCGTCCGCAGAGGAGAGTCGCCGGAGGGCAGCGCTTGAAGATTGTCTTCTCCTCGCGGCGGCTAGGTTCCAACCGCCAGGGAAGAGAGGAAAACGCTTAACTCGTGTATTGGATCAAGTTTGCTAGTTGTCTGTTGGTGTCGGTGTTTACTCACAACATAAGCCATGGGTAGGCTAAAGATGGTGGGAACCAAAGTGGCACCGGAGGGCGCTGGGAACAAGGATGGTACAAGCATGGAACGCATGATGTACCCAGGTTCAGGGCTCTCCGTAGAGATAACACCCCTAATCCTGCGGGAGTGTATGATGTATGAATGGGACTACAAAGTGCTCCTAGAGTTGTATTACGGAGGAGGAAGAAGGAGTTGCCGGCTCGCGTCTGCCTCTCCTATGTGGTGTGTGTGTGCTGCCTTGACCGACCCTCTGCATGGAGGGGACCGGGGGGTTTTATAGACGAACCCACAGGCCTAAATATGGATTAAAGGTACAAGAGTGGGACCCGGCTGGCAGCCTCGCCGGCGCCAGGGGGCCATGAGGTCTTGTCTTGTCGCTGGAGGGCCCACGGGGTCTTGTCTTGTCGCTGGAGGGGCCCGCCGGCTGCGAGGTCCCGTTTAGCTGTGGGACCCGCCGGCTAGCCAATAAGGCTCTCGCGTAAGGTTGACGCAGGACACGTATGGTACGTCCGGCGTCGTCCAGCGAGGATCGTCATGGGCATGCAGTACGGCCGTCTCTACTCTTCCCACGCCGAGTGCAGTAATGGAGTGGGAGGTTGACGGGCCGACACTATGCAGGGTGATGGATAGGAGCCGGAGGAGGTCAGCGGCGTGGCCGCCGACGTTTGTACCTGCCGTGCACCCTGATCCAGTACCTTTGCTGATGTGTAGCCACCTTTAACCGTAGGGTATCGTCATGACCTACGGTCTGATGTGACTTGTGATCCCTAGTCGGCTAGCCTGCTTGACTAGCCGGCCTGGGCACGGCCGCCTCGCCCCTAGTCGGCTGGCTTGGCCTAGGCGGCCACGGAGAGGTAGCCGTGTGGCCTCTAGCTGGCAGGTGCTTCCTCGCTGGCTAGAAAGTTGGTTGTCTCGCCCCTAGCCGGCAGGTAATTCTTAGCCAGCCAGGGGGGCTTGGGCTTTGCAGAATGGTTCTTGTTGTTCCTTCTTGGTTGAAGGCAAAGGAGTAGGCTCGATGAGCCTACCCCGGGGTTATCCCCCCGACAGTAGTCCCTGAAGCTGGGGAGGCCCGCCGCTTTGGAGCGGGCGGCCTCGCCGGCTTAAGTTGTTTGTTGTTGAACTCTTATCGCCGCCTGCGGCAGGGGATGCCGGCTGGCTTCCAAGCGACGCCTCGGCTTCGTCGTAGGTTGCGCAAATCACGCCACGTGTCAAGCCCAGCCTGACATGATGATGGTTTGTTCAGTTTGACGGGATGGGGCCTTAGCCCTGGGTCCCGCCACGACGCCCCGTTGGCCCCCGCGCGGAGGATCCTCTGCGGATTTACTCCGCAATGGTTGGGTTTCGGGAGTCGTAAAAGCCTCCGTAATAATCGGAGGTAATGGTACCGGTGCGCACCAGATCCCCTCCCCACGATCCATCGTGGGGTTTAAATGGTGTGCGGGGGTATCGAGGAGGCTATTCGCCCCCTTCTCGCCCCACACTTGCGCTTCTTCCCTCCCTCAGCCCAAAGAGAGAGACACGTCTTCTTCTTCGTCTTCGCCGCCCGCAGACCGCCGTCGTCCCTTCGAGTTCTCACCGCTCGCGGCCATGTCGAGCAGCTCTTCCAAGAAGGGTCAGCACAACGGTGCCTGGCTCGACAGCGACATCTGCGCCGAGCACATTGATGTGCTCCGCCATCTTCGAATGCTGCCTCCAGCCTCCCTTGTGACCGTGCGGATCCCCGAAGCCGAGAATGCTCCGACGTCGCAGGAGGGAGAGGTATTCGTGTTCCATGAACACTTCTACCGAGGCTTCGGGCTTCCAGCGAGCACCTTCTTCAACAACTTTCTCACCTTCTTGGGCTTAGAGCCGCATCATCTGGCGCCGAACGCCATCCGCCAGCTCGCCTCGTTTGTCGTCCTGTGTGAGGGGTTCCTGGGGATCGAGCCCCGTCTCGACCTCTGGCAGAGCTTGTTCTTTTTCAAGTAACAGTCCAAGAAAATGGACAAGGCCGAGGTGGAGAAGCTCAAGGGTGCACACCAGATGACCCCGTGCCGCGCGGCACTGGTGCATCACCGGACGAAGAGTGGCTTCCCCTAGATGCCGCTTCAAGATTCCATCAAGCAATGGCAGAGGGGCTTCTTCTATGTGAAGAATGCTAGCCCTACCCGCGACGCCCTCAACATGCCCCCCTTCGCCATCGAGCCTCTGCTACTGCAACAAAAGACCTTCCAACGGCGCCAGAAATGAGCTACGGCACAAGGAATCCTTCTGCTACTGCTACGCCTTAAGGGACTTCCTAGGAAAATATGCAAAGGATTTCCCCCGTGGCCTTGGAGCCTTGCGTTGATGTTCCCTCGAAGTGGAAAGGGTGATGTAGTGCAGCGGTGGTAAGTATTTCCCTCAGTTTGAGAACCAAGGTATCAATCCAGTGAAGGAGTATCACAAGTGCCTGCACAAACACAAGAAGCTTGCTCCCAACGCTATGAAGGGGTTGTCAATCCCTTATAGATTGTTCGCCAAGTGAGAACTGAAAGCAACAAAGTAACAAAGCAAAGTAAAAGCGAAAGTGGAAACGATAGGTGTAAATAGACTCGGGGGCCGTAGTGTTCACTAGTGGCTTCTCTCATGAAAGCAAGTAGACGGTGGGTGAACAAATTACTGTCGAGCAATTGATAGAACCGCGCAAAGTCATGACGTCATCTATGGCAATGATTATATCTATAGGCATCACGTCCAAAACAAGTAGACCGATACTTTCTGCATCTACTACTATTACTCCACACGTCGACCGCTATCCAGCATGCATCTAGTGTATTAAGTCCAAAAGAACAGAGTAACGCCTTAAGCAAGATGACATGATGTAGATGGACAATCTCATATTTACGACAAACCCCACCTTGTTACCCTTGATGGCAACTACACGATGTGTGCCTTGCTGCCCCTTCTGTCACTGGGAAAGGTCACCACACGGTAAGAACCCAAAACCATGCACTTCTCCCATTGCAAGAATCATAGATCTAGTTGGCCAAACAAAACCCAAGACTCGGAGAGACTTACAAGGATATCAAATCATGCATATAAGAAATCAGCAAAGACTAAAATATATATCATAGATAATCAGATCACAAATCCACAATTCATCGGATCTCGACAAACACACCGCCAAAGAGGATTACATCGGATAGATATCCATGAAGATCATGGAGAACTTTGTATTGAAGATTCAAGAGAGAGAAGAAGCCATCTAGCTAATAACTACGGACCCATAGGTCTGAAGTAAACTACTCACGAGTCATTGGAGGGGCGATGATGTTGATGTAGAAGCCCTCCAACTCCAAAGTCCCCTCCTGCAGGGCACCGGGAAGGGTCTCCAGATGAGATCTCGCGAAAACAGAAGCTTGCGGCGCGGAAAAGTATTTTCGTGGATCCCTTGATTTTTTTCTGTATTTTAGGGAATATATAGGCAAAGGAGCTAGGTCAGGGGGGCGCCAGGGAGGATACAAGCCTGCTAGCCGTCGCCCCCTGGTGGCGGCTAGGGCGCTTGTGGGCCCCCTGTAGCCCTCCTGGCTTGGCCCTCAAGACCCCTGATCTTCTTCCGTTCGGGAAAATTTTATTTCGGGGATTTTATTCCGTTTGGACTCCGTTCCAAAATCAGATCAGACAAGAGCCAAAAACACAGAAAAAACAGGAAGTGGCACTTGGCACTGAATTAATAAGTTAGTCCCAAAAAGATATAAAAGGTACATAAAACATCCAAAGATGACAAGATAACAACATGAAACCATCAAAAATTATAGATACTTTGAGACGTATCAAGCATCCCCAAGCTTTACTCCTGCTCGTCCTCGAGTAGGGAAGTGATAAAGAATGAATTTTTGATGCTTTCATGCTACCTAGCATAGATGTCCTTTGTAACTCCTCTTATGTGACGTGAATATTCAGATCCATTAGATTCAAAACAATAGTTTGCTATTGACGTGGAAACAATAATAATTGAAGCAAACTAGCAAGGTAATCATGAACTTTCAAAATAACAAGGCCAAAAGAAAGTTATCCCTACAAAAGCATATAGTCTGGCTATGCTCTATCATCATTGCACAACGAATTTAAATCATGCACAACCCTGGTATTGGCCAAGTAATTTTTTCACACCTTTACTTTCTCAAACCTTTTCGACTCTCACGAAATACATAAGCGTGAGCCATGGTTTTAGCACTATAAGTGGTGTGGAGTGTGGTGGAGGTTGCAAGACAAAAAGGAGAAGATTGTCACATTAACTAGGCATATCATTGAGCTGTGGAGATGCTCATCAATAGATATCAATGTAAATGAGTAGGGATTCCCATACAAATGATGCACTAGAGCTAAGAGTATGTGAAAGCTCTTGAAGAAGACTAGTGGGTGTGCATCCAACTTGCTTGCTCACGAAGACCTAAGGCAATTTTGAGGAAGCCTATCATTGGAATATACAAGCCAAGTTATATAATGAAAATTTCCCAATAGCTATATGGTGGTGACAAAACGAGAGACTCTCAATCATGAAGATCATGGTGCTTAATATGCACAAGTGTGGAAAGGTGGTATCATTGTCCCTTCTCTCTTTTTCTCTCATTTTTTTGGATGGGCTCTTTGGCCTCTTTTTTTATTTATTTTATTTTATTTTGGTGGGCATATTTGGCCTATTTTATTTCCTCACATGGGAAAATGTTCCATCAATAATGATCATCACACTTTCAACTCAAAACTTAGAGCAACGATGACTCTATATGGAATGCCTTCGGTAGTGTACCGTGACAGTGATCTAGCATGGCACAGACATTAATGGAAACATCATGCTAGCTATCTTACAATCATGCAATGGAAATGTAGAAGTGGTGGCACATGTCATGGTGGTAGTTGCACGGCAATATATCTCGGAATGACTTTGAAAAAGCCATAGTAGGTAGGTATGGTGGCTGTTTTGAGGGAGGCTAATGGTGGGTTTTGTGCACCGGCGAAAGTTGCACGGCACTAAGAAGATAGTGATGGTGGAAGGTGAAAGTGCATCTAAACCATGGACTCAACATTAGTCATGAAGAACTCATATACTTGTTGCAAAAGTTTTATTAGTAATCAAAACAAAGCATTCAACACATACTCCTAGGGGAAGGGTTGGTAGGTATAAACCATCACGCGATCCCGACCGCCACACAAAGGATGACAATCAAAAGACTAATCATGCTCAGACTTCATCACATAGCGGTTCACCATACGTGCATGCTACAGGAATCACTAACTTCAACACAAGTATTTCTAGATCCACAACACCTTACTAGCATAACTTCAATATTACCAAAACCACAACTCAAAACTAATTGAGATGAATCAAACTTCTCTAACTATTCAGTGCACATGAAGGTGAAAGTTTTCGTATCCCTTTGGATAACTAGCCCTTTTGAGACTACTTTGAAAGCATAGATAAACTACCATGCCACGCACCGCTGTTCTCTAAAAGATATAAGTGAAGCACATAGAGCAAAATCAACTAGCTCAAAAGATATAAGTGAAGCACATGTGAGCTGAATTGTCTACCAAAGGATATAAGCGAAGCTCGACAAAATCATGGTGAGTGCATGTCTCTCTATCTAGGTGTGCAGCAACGATGATTGTGACACAAAAAAATAAAAGACTCCTACGATACAAGACGCTCCAAGCAAAAACACATAACATGTGGTGAGTAAAAATATAGCCCCAAGTAACGTTACCGATGGATTGAAGACGAGAGAGGGGATGCCTTCCCGGGGCATCCCCAAGCTTAGGATTTTACGGCATCCTTGAATCTCTTGGGGTGCCTTGGGCATCCCCAAGCTTGAGCTCTTGCCACTCTTTATCTCTTTGTCCACAAGAACTTCACCCAAAACTTGAAAACTTCACAACACGAAACTTAAATAGAAACTCGTGATAACATTAGTATAAGAAAGCAAACCACCACTTCCTTAGGTACTGTAGCAAACTTAAATTCTACTTATGTTGATGTTGGGTTACTGTATCTTCAATCTTCCATGGCTAATACCCCCCGATACTATCCATAGTTTCATCAAAATAAGCAACCAGCGCAACAAAAACAGAATCTGTTAACAGCAGACCAGTCTGTAGCAATCTGTATACTTCGCATACTTCTGATACTTCAAAAATTCTGAAAACATACGACAGTCTGAAGAATATGCGTAGAAATCAGCAGCAAAACGAATCAACTCAAAAGCCCCTAGAGAAAAAAAATGAAAATTATTTTCGTGAGCAGAAAGTTTCTGTCTTTTCCAGCATGACCAAACGATCATCCCCAAGACTAATCATAACGGTTTTGCTTGGCACAAACGCAAAAAGAAACACAAAAAACACAATCATAACAGAATTATGAAAGTGTGGAAAACACAAAACAGAAAGAAAAATGATAGATTCGTTGGGTTGCCTCCCAACAAGCGCTATTGTTTAACGCCCTTAGCTAGGCATTGATAATTCAATGATGCTCACACAAAAGAAAAGAATTGAAGCACAACGAGAGCATCATAAAGCATGTGAAAATCACATCTAAGTCTAACATACTTCCTATGCATAGGCATTTTATAGGGAAACAAATTGGCAAGACAACCAATAGTTACCAAATGCAAGGAAGAAGAAAGAGACAATACCAATCTCAACATAACGAGAGGTAATTTGGTAACATGAAAGTTTCTACCAAAATATATTCCTCTCTCATAGCAATTACATGTGGGATCATATTCAAATTCAAAAATATAGCTATCCCATAGGATATTCTTTTCATGATCCACACGCATGCAAAGTTGACGTTCTTCAAAAATAGTGGGATTATCATCTAAAGTCATGACTTCTCAAAACCCACTTTCAATCTTATTGCAAATATCATATTCATCATGAGGCTTAAACAAATTTTCAAGATCATAAGAAAGATCATCATCCCAATCACGATCATTGCAACAAGTAGTGGACACAGCAGAACTAGCATCCCCAAGCTTAGGGTTTTGCATATTTTTAGCATGATTGACACTAATAGGATTTATAGTCAAATCATTGCAATCATGCTTTTCATTCGAGGAGCCCTCGTGAATCACTTCATCAATTTCATCACGATTTTCATATTCACGCATCTCAAGAAAAACTCCATAAAGATAGTCAAGTGCACTCAATTCACTAGCAATTTGTTCCACATAAGTGGATCTCTTAAAGAGATTAGCAAGTGGATGAGGATCCATATCACTAGATTTTCAGCAAGCGAAGATGCAAGCATATTGAAGGCACATGGCACACAAGCGAACAGAAAGCAAGCGAGAGAAAAAGGCAAACGAAAAAAAGGCAAACGAAAAAGGCAAAGGAGAAAGGAAAATGAGAACGGCAAATGTGAAGTGGGGGAGAGGAAAACGAGAGGCAACTGGCAAAAAAGTAAATGCAAGAGATGAGTTTGTGAGACCTACTTGGATAGATCTGTCCTTCCCCGGCAATGGCGCCAGAAATACTTCTGCTACTGCAACAAAAGACCTTCGAATGGCACCAGAAACGTGCTACGGCACCAGGAATCCTTCTGCTACGGCTACGCCTTAAGGGACTTCCTAGGCAAATATGCAAAGGATTTCCCCCGTGGCCTTGGAGCCTTGCGTTGGTGTTCCCTCGAAGCGGAAAGAGTGATGTAGCACAGCGGTGGTAAGTATTTCCCTTAGTTTGAGAACCAAGGTATCGATCCAGTGAAGGAGTATCACAAGTGCCTGCACAAACACAAAAAGCTTGCACCCAACGCTATGAAGGGGTTGTCAATCCCTTATAGATTGTTCGCCAAGTGAGAACTGAAAGCAACAAAGTAACAAAGCAAAGTAAAAGCGAAAGTGGAAACGATGGGTGTGAATAGACCCGGGGGCCGTAGTGTTCACTAGTGGCTTCTCACACGAAAGCAAGTAGACGGTGGGTGGACAAATTACTGTCGAGCAATTGATAGAACCGCGCAAAGTCGTGACATCATCTATGGCAATGATTATATCTATAGGCATCACGTCCAAAACAAGTAGACCGATACTTTCTGCATCTACTACTATTACTCCACACATCGACCGCTATCCAGCATGCATCTAGTGTATTAAGTCCAAAAGAACAGAGTAACGCCTTAAGCAAGATGACATGATGTAGATGGACAATCTCATATGTACGACAAAGCCCACCTTGTTACCCTTGATGGCAACTACACGATGTGTGCCTTGCTGCCCCTACTGTCATTGGGAAAGGTCACCACATGGTAAGAACCCAAAACCAAGCACTTCTCCCATTGCAAGAATCATAGATCTAGTTGGCCAAACAGAACCCTAGACTCAGAGAGACTTACAAGGATATCAAATCATGCATATAAGAAATCAGCAAAGACTCAAATATATATCATAGATAATCTGATCACAAATCCACAATTCGTCGGATCTCGACAAACACACCGCCAAAGAGGATTACATCGGATAGATCTCCATGAAGATCATGGAGAACTTTGTATTGAAGATCCAAGAGAGAGAAGAAGCCATCTAGCTACTAACTACGGACATGTAGGTCTGAAGTGAACTACTCACGAGTCATTGGAGGGGCGATGATGTTGATGTAGAAGCCCTCCAACTCCAAAGTCCCCTCCGGTAGGGCATCGGGAAGGGTCTCCAGATGAGATCTCGCGGAAACGGAAGCTTGCGGTGGTGGAAAAGTATTTTCGTGGATCCCTTGATTTTTTCTGTATTTTAGGGAATATATAGCCGACGGAGCTAGGTCAGGGGCACCGGGGAGGCCACAAGCCTGCTAGCCGCCGCCCCCTGGTGGCGGCTAGGGGGCTTGTGGGCCCCCTGTAGCCCTCCTGGCTTGGCTCTCAAGCCCCCTGATCTTCTTCTGTTCGGGAAAAATTTATTTCGGGGATTTTATTCCGTTTGGACCCAGTTCCAAAATCAGATCTGAAAAGAGCCAAAAACACTGAAAAAACAGGAACTAGCACTTGGCACTGAATTAATAAGTTATTTCCAAGAAAGATATAAAAGGTACATAAAACATGCAAAGATGACAAGATAACAGCATGAAACCATCAAAAATTATAGATACGTTTGAGACGTATCAGCCTCCGACGGCGAAGAAGAACTGGCAGGCCAAGTACCCCCGACCGGTTCTCGAGGTAGCACAGATTGGCGTCTACCTCGACAGCCTGAGGGCTCGCGGCCTCGTAGGCCGCAACCTACTTACCACCATGATGGCCCGCAGGATCCTGCCATTGCACAGGCGGCCTCATCTGATATGCCAGATGACCGACCGGCA
The DNA here is from genome assembly GCF_904849725.1 of Hordeum vulgare subsp. vulgare. Taxonomy (NCBI): domain Eukaryota; kingdom Viridiplantae; phylum Streptophyta; class Magnoliopsida; order Poales; family Poaceae; genus Hordeum; species Hordeum vulgare. The sequence continues at coordinate 106,660,281 of NC_058522.1, read as the reverse complement.
TGATCCGTGTCGGCTCTCCACCAAAAATTTCCATCCGGGCGCGGTGGCGAAGAACGTGAACCAGATCTCCTCCGCCAACATGGATGAAGGAGGAGACTGGGAAAGGGGGCTGGTCCCCTATGATAGGAACCATCCCCCCCCCCCATGGTGAGTGTCTTCATGAGTTTTGTACTTCTTTGTCTTCTTGAAATTGTTGTTTCTTCTCATTGAGCCGACTGCAAACTTGGTTGCATCAGCTATTTGAGAACCTCAAAGGCTCGCCCCGCCGGCTCTCGGCGTGGAGACGTCGGACCCCTCGGAGATTGAAGACGAGGGGATGATCAAGCTGTGGGACGCCGTCTCGAAGGAGGCATTGGAGTCAGAAGGCTCCGAGCCGTCTGGTGAGCACCTGAGGCCTCCCGTTGTTGACTGGACTGACGATGATGCAACGCCGCCCACTTCATATGATGCAGCCTTCGAGGAGGATGCCGAGGAGGCGGAGGAAGTCACCAACCCTCCCCCAACACGAGGTCGCCGCCATGCCGGCGAGACGATCGTTCCTGGCGAAGCGGCCAGGAACAAGGGCAAGGGTGCCACAACTTCTAGGCCGGCCCCCAAACGCGCCGCGCCTGGACCTCTAGCCGGAGGACGAGCAGGTGGCGCCAAGAAGCATCGAGCCGACGCCAGCAGGAAGCAGTTGCTCGTCGTGGCGGGGTAAGAGTCCTTCGTTGTTCTCTTTTTATTTTGTTCGGTGAGGATAGGTTCCTCAAATCATGCCTGGCAGGGAGGCAGAAGACGTGGAGGAACAAACTGCCTCCGCCGCTGAACGGGCCGGCCGCACAGCAATTGAGGCTGCCCAAAAGGCTCTTGACGATCAATCCACCCGTTGCTGGGAAGTGGCGGCGAAGAAGATGGGCGCAGGCCAATCTCAGCCCAGCCGGGCTCAGAAGCCCACGGAGAAGCGTACGAAGGCTAGACATGACCCCTCAAAGCGTACTCGCGTGGAGGAGCCAGCTAGCGAGGCGGCCCCGAGGCGGACCCAGAGGACCGAGTGTTGGGGAAAGTTGCATCAGAAACAGAAAAAATCCTACACACACGAAGACTTATCATGGTGATGTCCATCTACGAGAGGAGATTTGGATCTACGTACCATTGTAGATCGCACAGCAGGAAGTGTTAAGAAACGCGGTTCATGTAGTGGAACATCTTCACATACCTCGATCAACCCCACGAACCATCCCACGAACAGTCCCGCGATCCGTCCCACGATCCGTTCCGATCTAGTGTCGAACGGACGTCACCTCCGGGTTCAGCACACGTACAACTCGACGATGATCTCGGCCTTCTTAATCCAACAAGCAAGACAGATAAGTAGATGAGTTCTACGACAGTGTGACGGTGCTCCAGTGGTGGTGAGGATCTACTCCTACAGGGCTCCGCCCGAGCTCCGCAGAAATACGATCTAGAGGTGAAACTATGGTGTCTAGATCTGAGTTGCACCTGGCAAAAGTTTTTTCAAATCAGCCCTAAATCACCACTATATATAGGAGGGAGGGGGAGGAGGATTTCCTTAAGGGCCAAGCCCTCAAGGGTGCGCCGGCCAAGGGAGAGGAGGAGTCCTACTCCAACCCTATTCCAATTAGGACTGGAAAGTGGAGTCCTTCTCTTCCTTCCCACCTCTCCTTTTTTTCTTTGGTTTTCTTTCCTTGGCGCCAAGGCCCTCTTGGGCTGTCCCACTGATACGTCTCAAACGTATCTATAATTTTTGATGGTTTCATGCTGTTATCTTGTCAACTTTGGATGTTTTATATACCTTTTATATCTTTTTGGGGACTAACTTATTAATTCAGTGCCAAGTGTCAGTTCCTGTTTTTTCTGTGTTTTGACTCTTTTCAAATCTGATTTTGGAACAGAGTCCAAACGGAATAAAATCCCCGAAATGATTTTTCCCAGAACAGAAGAAGATCGGGGGACTTGAGGGCCAAGGCAGGAGGCCCACAGGGGGCCCACAAGCCCGGTAGCCGCGGCCACGGGGCCCATGGCTACCAGGCTTGTGGCCCCCCTAGAGCTCCCCTGCCCTAGCTCTTTCGCCTATATATTCCCTAAAATCCCAGAAAAAATCAGGGCGTCCATGAAACCACTTTTCCGCTACTGCAAGCTTCCGTTTCCGCGAGATCTCGTCTGGAGACCCTTCCCGATGCCCTGCCGGAGGGGACTTTGGAGCTGGTGCGCCTCTACATCAACATCATTGCCTCTCCAATGACTCGTGAGTAGTCTACTTCAGACCTACGGGTCCGTAGTTAGTAGCTAGATGGCTTCTTCTCTCTCTTGGATCTTCAATACAAAGTTCTCCATGATCTTCATGGAGATCTATCCGATGTAATCCTCTTTGGCGGTGTGTTTGTCGAGATCCGATGAATTGTGGATTTGTGATCAGATTATCTATGAATTATATTTGAGTCTTTGCTGATTTCTTATATGCATGATTTGATATCCTTGTAAGTCTCTCCGATTCTTGGGTTTTGTTTGGCCAACTAGATCTATGATTATTGCAATGGGAGAAGTGCTTGGTTTTGGGTTCATACCGTGCGGTGACCTTTCCCAGTGACAGAAGGGGCAGCAAGGCACGCATTGTGTTGTTGCCATCAAGGGTAACAAGATGGGCTTTCATCATAGATTTGAGATTGTTCATCTACATCATGTCATCTTGCTTAAGGCGTTACTCTGTTCTTATGAACTCAATACACTAGATGCATGCTGGATAGCGGTCGACGTGTGGAGTAATAGTAGTAGATGCAGAAAGTATCAGTCTACTTGTTTTGGACGTGATGCCGATATGTATGATCATTGCCATACATAACGTCATGACTTTGCGTTGTTCTATCAATTGCTCGATAGTAATTCATTCACCCACCGTCGACTTGCTTTCATGAGAGAAGCCACTAGTGAACACTACGGCCCCCGGGTCTACTCACAATTATCATCTCCACTTTTACTTTTACTTTGCTTTGTTTACTTTTTGCTTTCAGTTCTCACTTTGCAAACAATCTATAAGGGATTGACAACCCCTTCATAGCGTTGGGTGCAAGCTCTTTGTGTTTGTGCAGGTACTTGTGACTTGACGTGATCCTCCTACTGGATTGATACCTTGGTTCTCAAAATGAGGGAAATACTTACCGCCGATGTGCTACATCACCCTTTCCTCTTCAAGGGAACACCAACGCAAGGCTCCAAGGCCGCGGGGGAATCCTTTGCATATTTGCCAAGGAAATCCCTATAGGCGTAGCCAGCAGCAGAAGGATTTCTGGCACCGTTGTCGGGGAGGATCAAGTCAAGAACTCATCCAAGTAAGTGTCGCAAACTCATCTCTTGCATTTACTTTGTTTGCCAGTTGCCTCTCGTTTTCCTCTCCCCCACTTCACATTTGCCGTTTTCATTTGCCTTTCTCCTTTGTCCTTTTATTTTGTCTTTTGCCTTCTTTTTCCGCCCGTTTTTCTCGCTTGCTCTTGGGCTTGTTCGTGAGAGACCTTTCCTCATGGCCAAACCAAATTATTTCAGAAGGTTGGAAGAGATTGAAACTGGTGTAAAAAGTTTCATGTCTTCTCAGTTTGACCAAAATAGTTACTTTCGTAGGGAATTAAAAGAGCAAATTCTTTTATGGCCTGTTTGAATAAAGAAGTTGATGATATGGCCAAAGAATTCCTTGCACTAAATTCTCAGCTTGCTCACCTTGAAAAATTGGTGGGCCAAATTTCTAACAAGCAGGCTACCTTAGTCAATAAGATGGCAGCTAAACCTGAAATTTGTGATTCAAATCACGAAGATCTTAAAGTGCTTGGTGTGACTCCTCTTGAATCTTTGTTTTCGCATGTCAAACCTATTGATGAAGGGGCTGGAATGAATCCACTTTGGTTGAAAAACGCCCCAATGATTCGGAGTCCACCTATCTTGATGATAAAGGTGTGGAGAGTGGAGTAGAAGAAGTCAAAATTTTGGGTAGTAATGAAACTCCCACTTTGGATTTCAAGGGATTCAATTATGATAGTTGCTCCTTGTTTGAATGCATTTCCTTGATGCAATCCATTGCAAACTCTCCACATGCTTATAGCCAAATCAAAGCCTTTACCGCACATATCGTAGATGCTATGATGAAATCTCCTGAAGAGAAACTTGAATTAGAAGTCTCTATACCTAGAAAACTTCATGATGAGTGGGAACCTACTATCAAAATCAAAATCAAAAACTATGAATACAATGCTTTGTGTGATTTGGGTGCTAGTGTTTCCGCGATTCCAAAGTCTTTATGTGATATTCTTGGTTTTCATGAGATTGAAGAGTGTTCTCTTAATTTGCATCTTGCGGATTCTACTGTCAAGAAACCCGTGGGAAGGATCAATGATGTTCTTCTTGTTGCAAATAAGAACTATGTACCCGTGGATTTCATTGTACTTGACATAGATTGCAATCCTTCATGTCCCATTATTCTTGGTAGACCTTTCCTAAGGACTATTGGTGCTATCATCGATATGAAGGAAGGGAATATTAGATTTCAATTTCCTCTAAAGAATGTCTTGGAGCATTTTCCTAGAAAGAAAATAAGATTGCCTTATGAATCTATCATGATGGCTACTTATGGTTTGAGCACCAAAGATGACTATACGTGATTCCATCACCTTATGCCTAGCTAAGGGCGTTAAATAATAGCGCTTGTTGGGAGGCAACCCAATGAATCTATCCTTTTTATTTCTGTTTTGTGTTTTCCACACTTTCATAATTCTGTCATGATTGTGTTTTTTGTGTTTCTTTTGCGTTTGTGCCAAGTGAAACCGTTATGATTAGTCTTGCGGATGATCGTTTGATCATGCTGGAAAAGACAGAAACTTTCTGCTCACGAAAAGAATTATTGTTTTTTTGATGTAAGAGCTTTTGAGTTGATTCTTTTTGCTGCTGACTACTACGCAAATTATTCAGACTTTCGTAATTTGGCAGAATTTTTTAAGTACAGAAGTATACGAAGTATACATATTGCTACAGACTGGTGTGCTGTTAACAGATTCTATTTTTGTTGAGTTGGTTGCTTATTTTGATGAAACTATGGATAGTATCAGGGGGTATTAGCCATGGAAGATTGAAAATACAGTAACCCAACATCAACATAAATAGAATTTAAGTTTTCTACAGTACCTAAGGAAGTGGTGATTTGCTTTCTTATACTAATGATATCACGAGTTTCTGTTTAAGTTTCGTGTTGTGAAGTTTTTAAGTTTTGGGTGAAATTCTTATGGACAAAGATATAAAGAGTGGAAAGAGCTCAAGCTTGGGGATGCCCAAGGCACCCCAAGTTGATTCAAGGATGCCGAAAAATCCTAAGATTGGGGAAGCCCCGGGAAGGCATCCCCTCTTTCGTCTTCAATCCATCGGTAACGTTACTTGGGGCTATATTTTTATTCACCACATGTTATGTGTTTTGCTTGGAGCGTCTTGTATCATAGGAGTCTTTTATTTTTGTTGTGTCACAATCTTCCTTGCTGCACACCTAGAGAGAGAGACATGCACTCACCGTGATTTTGTCGAGCTTCACTTATATCCTTTGGTTAGGAAATTCAGCTCACATGTGTTTCACTTATATCTTTTGAGCTAGTTGATTTTGCTCTATGTGTTTCACTTCTATATTTTAGAGCACGGAAGTGTGTGGCATGGTACTTGATCTGTGCTATGAAAGTAGTCTCAAAAGGGGTAGTTATCCAAAGGGATATGAAAACTTCCACCTTCATGTGCATTGAATAGTTAGAGAAGTTTGATTCATCTCAATTAGTTTTGAGTTATGGTTGTGGTAATATTGAAGTTATACTAGTAAGGTGTTGTGGATCTAGAAATACTTGTGTTGAAGTTAGTGATTCCCGTAGAATGCACGTATGGTGAACCGCTATGTGATGAAGTCTGAGCATGATTAGTCTTTTGATTGTCATCCTTTGTGTGGCGGTCGGGATCGCGCGATGGTTTATACCTACCAACCCTTCCCCTAGAAGTATGTGTTGAATGCTTTGTTTTGATTACTAATAAAACTTTTGCAACAAGTATATGAGTTCTTCATGACTAATGTTGAGTCCATGGTTTAGATGCACTTCCACCTTCCACCATCACTATCTTCTTAGTGCCGTGCAACTTTCGCCGGTGCACAAAACCCACCATTAGCCTCCCTCAAAACAGCCACCATACCTACCTACTATGGCTTTTTCAAAGTCATTCCGAGATATATTGCCGTGCAACTACCACCATGACATGTGCCACCACCTCTACATTGCCATTGCATGATCGTAAGATAGCTAGCATGATGTTTCCATTAATGTCTGTGCCATGCTAGATCACTGTCACGGTACACTACCGAAGGCATTTCATATAGAGTCATCATTGCTCTATGTTTTGAGTTGTAAGTGTGATGATCATCATTGATGGAGCATTGTCCCTTGTGAGGAAATAAAAGAGGCGAGCGAAGCCCATTTACAAAAAGAGGCCAAAGATGCCCACAAAAATAAAAAAATAAAAAAAGGCCAAAGAGCCCACCAAAAAATGAGAGAAAAAGAGAGAAGGGACAATGCTACTATCTTTCCACACTTGTGCTTATTAAGAACCATGATCTTCATGATTGAGAGTCTCTCGTTTTGTCACCACCATATAGCTAGTGGGAAATTTTCATTATATAACTTGGCTTGTATATTCCAATGATGGGCTTTGTGACGCCCTCGGCTTAATCGTACGCTAAACATACACGCAAATGCGTACGATCAAACCCAAGGACTCACGGGGAGATATCACAACACAACTCTAGACACAAATAAAATAACATCAGCTTCATATTACAAGCCAGGGGCCTCGAGGGCTAGAATATGAAAGCTCGATAAACACACGAGTCAGCGGAAGCAACAAATATCTGAGTACAGACATAAAACATGGGGTGCCTTAGAGAAGGCTAGCACAAAAGATACAACGATTGAACGAGGCGAGGCCTCCTGCCTGGGAACCTCCTAACTACTCCTGATCATCAGCGGCCTCCACGTAGTAGTAGGCACCGTCGGGGAAGCAGTCGTCGGCGGCGGGGACCTCCATCTCCTGGGCTTCATCATCTGGTCGCAGCAAACGGATCAAGGGGACAAGGGGGAGCAAAGCAGCGGTGAGTACTCATCCAAAGTACTCGCAAGTCTTACATCAGAACTATTCTAATTATGCATCAGTATCAAAGAAGGGGGTTATATGTGGACTGACTGCAGCAATGCGAGAATAGAGAGAGGAGGCCTAGTCCTATCGAAGACTAGCATCTTCAGGGTCTTGCAGCAATAGACGAGAGTAGAACAGGGGTAACACATTGATAGTCATATTGTTGCAGCAATATTAAAGTGAGGTCACGCCTAAAGATCCTCCCTCGACTCCCTGCGAGGAAGCAATCCCGAGGCAAACTAATTCCAGTTAAGTAACAATTGTAGTTGTATAAGATCGGGGCACAACTCCAAGTCGTCCTGTAACCGTGGACACGGCTATCCGAATAGTTAATTTTCATCCCTGCAGGGGTGCACCACATGTCCCGTCACGCTCGATAACACTCTGGCCGGACATATTTTTCTGGGTCCTGCCCGGCCTCGGAATATCGACACGTCACAGCCCCACCTAAGACTAATCAGAGAGGCCAGCCCGCCGGTCTAAATCCTAAGCACAAAGGGTTCATGGGCCCAGTTCCCCTTCACGCTCCTGCACGTGGCGTGGGCGGCCGACGTCAGTCCTAGCATCCCTTAATCACAAGCGCGATGCATCTCGGGACCACTCGGGCGCGCGCCGCTACACTGCTGGCATCTGAAAAGCTTCGGCTGATACCGCGACGTCGAGTACCCATAATTCTTCCCGCGTAGCCGGTTAGGGCGAAAAGGTCTCCGACCAACCCAGATCAAATACCCAAATCCATTAGCATTTTAAATAGGCCAACAACACAGTCTCACGGGAATCCACCCGGCTTACAACTAATCACCAATGAACCCAGTAACATGGTCGAGTAACTGTGTGGTTGTAACATCAGGGGAATCCGAGGAATCACCCTCGTTGGATTCCGAACGATGTACCCGTCAAGGTGGGCTTAGAGGAATCACCCTCGGGGGTCCCACCATCGCGGGGTTGCACGACAGAGGCGTCATCGGGAATGGTGAAAGAGGAATCACCCTCGATAACCACGACCGACTAGCTATACTACAGAGATATCATCAGGAGTACTTAGCGAGGTGTCACCCTCGGTACCCGATAGTATCCCTGTAGCGTCGAACAACGAAGGGGGGTGAACGTGTTGTGTTGGGTCTGGCTCGTCGATCGGAGATCGAGATTTGGAAACAAGCGGGGCAACTGATCTACGGGGTCAGAGGGGATGACTGCTCCACCTATACTAAGCATATTTAAAGTACAGGACTGAAAGTAGCAGTTCATCAAAAACAGGCTATGCATCAGATATAGGAGCTAACTACAACAGTAGCAAAAACTAATGCAAGCAGTAGGAAGAAAGACATAGGCGATATAGGAATGATCAAGGGGAATTTGCTTGCCTTGCTGCTCTGCGGCAAAGGACTGATCGGCAGGGTCGTAGATGTACCCGGCAGCAGCGTGAGTCTCGGGGTCTACCGATAAGAAGAGGGGGAAGAAACAATAAATAATAGCACCGATGCAACACAAAGCATGACATGGAAATATGCAGGCTAGACATGAGCTAACGCAGCAACATCCGTCATAGACGGGCCGGAAGAATATCTGACGATATTTTCCCGGGTCTCGGGCTACTACCGGTTATACTGGAAACGATGGAAAAGTTCCATGTTTACTATGCTAGGGACGCGTGACAGACGAACGGGCCGCGCATCCGGGTTCGTCTCGCTTTGCTGATCAACTTTCATGTTGAAAATATTTTGATCTGACTTACGGATTATTTTATATTAATTTTCAAAGTTTTATTAATTATTTAGGAATTAAAAACAGATTTAAAAGATTTAATAAAATCCTATTATGACATCATCGCGATGTCATGCTGACATCACATTTGACCGGTCAACTGACCAGCGGGTCCCGAACGTCATAGGCACAAGTTTTTATTAAGATTAATTATTTATTAATCAGATTAATTCAACGAGGGACCCACGTGTCATACTCTAATTATGTTAATTAATTATTTTAACTAATATATCTATTTCTTTATTTAATAAAACATTATTATTATTATTATTTATATTAACTACCGCGTGGGGCCTCCCTGTCATAGACAGCGGGTGCACTGGCCCCACCGGTAAGTGACCTAAGGCCAAATTCACATTTTAATCACAAATAAATAGACATACAAATGTCGTATCCCTCCACATGCCTATATACGCAAATACATACATAATAGGGTATCGAATACATACATACATACATACGGCATCTAATACATCTCTTATTTTTATTCATTTTTCTTTAACTCTCATCTCTGCCCTCTCTGTTCACCTGTTCATCTCTCAACAGAGAGGAATGGGGCAAAACTCCACCACCCTACGAGACCTCAACGGCGTCGGAAAAGGGAACTAATCTCCGGAACGGATCCGGGGCGGAAAACTGAAGGAGAGGGTGGGAGGAGCCCGTAAAAGGGCTCACCGGCGTTGCCGGGGAACGGGGCGGCGAGGCTCGGGGTGGCCGTTGTGGAGGATGACGAGGAGGCCGATGGTGCAGCGCCGGCGAGGAGGAGCCCGAGGTGGCGGTTACCGGCGGTGGCGCGGAGGTCGCGGTGGACCGGAGAAGGACCGACGGGGAGGGGCCCGGTGACGGGGTCGCCGTGGCCGGTGAGGACCCCGGCCGAAGCGCCGACGGGGAGGGGCTCGGTCGCCGGATCTGGAGGGGCGATGAGCTCCGGCCGGCGGGGAAGGAACCGGTGGGGAGGACGGTGCAGGGCAGGAGGCCGGCGGGCGTTGGTGGCCGTGGGGGGAGGAGGGGCTCGCCGCGGGAGGTAGGAGGAGGTGGAGAGGCGGGCTCGCCGGCGGGGAGGGGAGGCGCGCCGGCCAGGGAGAGGCGCCGGCCGAGGCGGGCGAGGTGGAGAGGAGGGAGGTGACGGGATGGAGTGGAGGGCGTGGCTCGGCAGGGGAGGGAGAGGGATCGTGGGGAGGAGAGGGTCACGAGAGGGAGGTGGGGGTCCTCTCGTGGGTGGGGGTGGGGGTGGGGCCCCCGCACGAGGGGGAGGGGCTGGCGGCGGCGCACTGGGGGGAGGGGAGGGAGTAGCGAGGGGTGGGGGGGTCTGGTCGCCAGGGGAGGGGCGCGCTAGGGTTTGGGGAGGCCGGCTGGGCCACTTGGCCCAGTTGGGCCGGCTGGGGGGGGCTTTCTTCCTTTTTTTTGATTTGTTTTGTTTTGTTTTACCTTTTTCCTTTTTTATTATTTCTTTCTTTCTTTTATCATTATTATTTCTTTAATACTTTCCTTTTATATATATATCCTTTTAATACTTGTAATGAACCGATAAAGTGCTTCCCTTTGCTTTCAAATCATCGATCCGGACAGACGCGAATCCACACAGGTCTGTGATGGGAATTCGATGACGTGGCATCATTAGCGGTTGATCACTGTAGCTTAATTACAATCACTACTGTAGCAAAAGTCGAGGATGTCACAGGCTTTCTCAAAATTGCCTTAGGCCTTCGTGAGCAAGCAAGTTGGATGCACACCCACCAGTTCTCTTTAAGAGCTTTCACATACTCTTAGCTCTAGTGCATCATTTGTATGGCAATCCCTACTCATTCACATTGATATCTATTGATGAGCATCTCCATAGCTCATTGATATGCCTAGTCAATGTGACCATCTTCTCCTTGTTTGCCTTGCAACCACCACCACACTCCATTCCACTTATAGTGCTAAAACCATGGCTCGCGCTCATGTATTGCGTGAGAGGTGAAAAAGTTTGATAAAGTAAAGGTGTGGAAACAATTACTTGGCCAATACTGAGGTTGTGCATGATTTAAATTCGTTGTGCAAGGGTGATAGAGCATAGCCAGACTATATGATTTTGTAGGGATAACTTTCTTTTGGCCTTGTTATTTTGAAAGTTCATGATTACCTTGTTAGTTTGCTTGAAGTATTATTGTCTCCACTTCAATAACAAACTATTGTTTTGAATCTAACGAATCTGAACATTCATGTCACATAAGAGGAGTTACAAAGGACATCTATGCTAGGTAGCATGAAAGCATCAAAAATCATTCTTTATCACTTCCCTACTCGAGGACGAGCACGAGTTAAGCTTGGGGATGCTTGATACGTCTCAAACGTATCTATAATTTTTGATGGTTTCATGTTGTTATCTTCTCAACTTTGGATGTTTTATATACCTTTTATATATTTTTTGGGACTAACTTATTAATTCAGTGCCAAGTGCCAGTTCCTGTTTTTTCTGTGTTTTTGACTCTTTTCAGATCTGATTTTGGAACGGAGTCCAAACGGAATAAAATCCCCGAAATGAATTTTTCCAGAACAGAATAAGATCGGGGGTATTGAGGGCCAAGGCAGGAGGCCCACAAGCCCTGTAGCCGCGTCCTGGGGGCGCGGCTACCAGGCTTGTGGCCCCCCTGGAGCTCCCCTGCCCTAGCTCTTTCGCATACATATTCCCTAAAATCCCAGAAAAAATCAGGGCGTCCACGAAACCACTTTTCCGCCGGCGCGAGCTTCCGTTTCCGCGAGATCTCATCTGTAGACCCTTCCCGGTGCCCTGCCGGAGGGGACTTTGGAGCTGGAGGGCTTCTACATCAACATCATTGCCTCTCCAATGACTCGTGAGTAGTCTACTTCAGACCTACGGGTCCGTAGTTAGTAGCTAGATGGCTTCTTCTCTCTCTTGGATCTTCAATACAAAGTTCTCCATGATCTTCATGGAGATCTATCTGATGTAATCCTCTTTGGCTGTGTGTTTGTCGAGATCCGACGAATTGTGGATTTGTGATCAGATTATCTATGAATTACATTTGAGTCTTTGCTGATTTCTTATATGCATGATTTGATATCCTTGTAAGTCTCTCCGAGTCTTGGGTTTTGTTTGGCCAACTAGATCTATGATTCTTGCAATGGGAGAAGTGCTTGGCTTTGGGTTCATACCGTGCGGTGACCTTTCCCAGTGACAGAAGGGGCAGCAAGGCACGCATCGTGTTGTTGCCATGAAGATGGGATTTCATCATAGATTTGAGATTGTCCATCTACATCATGTCATCTTGCTTAAGGCGTTACTCTGTTCTTATGAACTCAATACACTAGATGCATGCTGGATAGCGGTCGACGTGTGGAGTAATAGTAGTAGATGCAGAAAGTATCGGTCTACTTGTTTTGGACGTGATGCCTATATGTATGATCATTGCCATAGATAACGTCATGACTTTGCACGGTTCTATCAATTGCTCGACAGTAATTCGTTCACGCACCGTCTACTTTATTTCATGAGAGAAGCCACTAGTGAACACTACGACCCCGGGTCTACTCACAATTATCATCTCCGCTTTTACTTTTACTTTGCTTTGTTTACTTTTTACTTTCTGTTCTCACTTTGCAAACAATCTATAAGTGATTGGCAACCCCTTCATAGCGTTGGGTGCAAGCTCTTTGTGTTTGTGCAGGTACTTGTGACTTGACGCGATCCTCCTACTGCATTGATACCTTGGTTCTCAAACTGAGGGAAATACTTACCGCTGCTGTGCTACATCACCCTTTCCTCTTCAAGGGAACACCAACGCAAGGCTCCAAGACCGCGGGGGAATCCTTTGCATACTTGCCAAGGAAATTCATATAGGCGTAGCCAGCAGCACCCACCAGCGCCACCCCTAGGGCCATTGGGCTTCCCCGGGTGGGTTGCACCCCTCCCGGTGAACTTCCGGAACCCATTCGTCACTCCCGGTACATTCCCGGTAATGCCCGAAAACCTTCCGGTAATGAAATGAAGCCATCCTATATATCAATCTTCGTTTTCGGGCCATTCCGTAAACCCTCGTGATGTCTGTGATCTCATCTGGGACTCCGAACAACATTGAGTAACCATACATATAACTCAACTATACTAAAATATCATCGAACCTTAAGTGTGCAGACCCTGCAGGTTCGAGACCTATGTAGACATGCCCGAGGCACTACTTGGTCAATATCCAATAGCGGGACCTGGATGCCCATATTGGATCCTACACATTCTCCGAAAATATTATCGGATGAACCTGAGTGTCAAGGATTCATATAATCACGTATGTCATTCCCTTTGTCCTTCGGTATGTTACTCGCCCGAGATTTGATCGTCGGTATCCGCATACCTATTTCAATATCGTTACCGGCAAGTCTCTTTACTCATTCCGTAATATAGGATCCCGTGACTTACACTTAGTCACATTGCTTGCAAGGCTTGTGTGTGATGTTGTATTACCGAGTGGGCCCCGAGATACCTCTCCGTCACACGGAGTGACAAATCCCAGTCTTGATCCATACTAACTCAACGGACACCTTCGGAGATACCTATAGAGAACCTTTATAGTCACCCAGTTATGTTGTGACGTTTGATGCACACAAGGTATTCCTCCGGTGCCAGTGAGTTATATGATCTCATGGTCATAGGAACAAATACTTGACACGCAGAAAACAATAGCAATAAAACGACACAATCAATATGCTATGTTCATAGTTTGGGTCTAGTCTATCACATGATTCTCCTAATGATGTGATTCAGTTATCAAGTGATAACACTTGCACATAGTCAGAAAACCTTGACTATCATTGATCAACTGGCTAGCCAACTAGAGGCTTGCTAGGGACATTGTTTTGTCTATGTATCCACACATGTATCTATGTTTTCATTCAATACAATTATAGCATGGATAATAAACAATTATCTTTAAACAGGAAATATAATAATAACTATTTATCATTGCCTCTAGGGCATATTTCCAATAGCCTCCCACTTGCACTAGAGTCAATAATCTAGTCCTCACATCGCCATGCGATTTACATTGTAATAAATCGAACACCCATATAGTTCTGGTGTTGATCATGTTTTGCCCGTGGAAGAGGTTTAGTCTGCGGGTCTGCTACATTCAGATCCGTGTGCATTTTGCAAATATTCACGTCCTCTCCTTCGACGTAGTCGCGGATGAGGTTGAAGCATCATATGATGTGTTTGGTCTTCTTGTGAAACCTTGGTTCCTTTGCTAAGACAATGGCACCAGTGTTGTCACATAACAGAGTTAATGGATCTAGTGCGCTTGGCACAACTCCAAGATCTGAACGGCAAATAGGTAAGAGACATCATATATCGCACCATCTCTAATAAAGTACGATTACGACACTCGAACACACCATTACGTTGTGATGTTCCAGGCGGTGTCAACTGTGAAACAATTCCACATTGTCTTAAGTGAGCATCAAACTCGAAACTCAGATATTCACCCCCACGATCAGACAGTAGGAAATTGATCTTCTTGTTATGATGATTTTCAACTTCACTCTGAAATTGCTTGAACTTCTCAAACGTTTCAGACTTGTGCTTCATCAAGTAGACATAACCATATCTACTCAAATTTTTAGTGAAGGTGAGAAAATAACGATATCCGCCGCGCGCCTCCACACTCATCGGACCACACACATCGGTATGTATGATTTCCAACAAGTCACTTGCACGCTCCATTGTTCCGGAGAATGGGGTCTTGGTAATCTTGCCCATGAGGCATGGTTCGCACGTGTCACGTGAATCAAAGTCAAGTGACTCCAAAAGTCCATCGGTATGGAGTTTCTTCATGCGCTTTACACCAATATGACCTAAGCGGCAGTGCCATAAAAACATGGCGCTATCATTGTTAACTCTAACTCTTTTGGTCTCAGTGTTATGTATATATGTATTATCGCTATCAAGATTCAATATGAACAATCCTCTCACATTGGGTGCATGACCATAAAATATATTACTCATAGAAATAGAACAACCATTATTCTCTGACTTAAACAAGTAACCGTCTCGCAATAAACAAGATCCAGATATAATGTTCATGCTTAGCGCACGCACTAAATAACAATTATTTAAGTTCATAACTAATCCTGATGGTAACTGAAGTGAAACTATGCCGACAGCGATTGCATCAACCTTGGAACCATTTCCCATGTGCATCGTCACTTCATCCTTCGCCAGCCTTCGCTTATTCCGCAGTTCCTGTTTCCAGTTGCAAATATGAGCAACAGAACCAGTATCGAATATCGAGGCACTACTACGAGAGCTGGTTAAGTACACATCAATAACATGTATATCGAATATACCTGATTTTTTCTTGGCCGCCTTCTTATCAGCCAGATACTTTGGGTAGTTGCGCTTCTAGTGACCCATACCCTTGCAATAATAACACTCTGTTTCATGCTTAGGTCCAGCTTTGGGTTTCTTCGTCGGATTGGCAACATGCTTTCCGCTCTTCTTTGAATTACCCTTCTTTCCTTTGCCGTTTCTCTTGAAACTAGTGGTCTTATTCACCATCAACACTTGATGCTCTTTACGGAGTTCTGACTCTGCGACTTTCAGCATCGCAAATAACTCGCCGGGTGACTTGTTCATCCCTTGCATGTTATAGTTCAACACAAATCTCTTGTAGCTTGGTGGCAGTGATTGAAGAATTCTGTTAGTGATAGCCTCTTGCGGGAGTTCAATCCCTAGCTCAGCTAGACGGTTTGAGTACCCAGACATTTTGAGCACATGTTCACTGACAGACGAATTCTCCCCCATCTTGCAAGCATAGAATTTATCGGAGGTCTCATACCTCTCTATTCGGACGTTCTTCTGAAAGATAAACTGCAACTCCTGGAACATCTCAAATGCTCCATGACGCTCAAAGTGACGTTGAATTCCCGGCTCTAAGCCATACAAGACTGCACATTGAACTACTGAGTAGTCCTCCTTGCGTGCTAACCAGGCGTTCTTAACATCTTGGTCAGCCGCGGCGGGTGGTTCATCTCCTAGCGCAGCATTAAGGACATAATCCTTCTTCCCAGCTTGCAGGAGCAACTTAAGATTACGAGCCCAGTCTACAAAGTTGCTTCCATCATCTTTCAACTTATCTTTCTCTAGGAACGTATTAAAATTCAGGGTGACTGTCGCGTGAGCCATTGATCTACAACACAAATATTTTCAAAGTGGACTTAGACTATGTTCAATATAATTAGAGTTTAACTAATCAAATTACTTGCTGAACTCCCACTCAAAAGTACATCTTTCTAGTCATTTGAGTGGTACATGATCCAAATTCACTAACTCAAGTCTGATCATCACGTGAGTTGAGAATAGTTTCAGTGGTAAGCATCTCTATGCTAATCATATCAACTATACGATTCATGTTCGACCTTTCGGTCTCATGTGTTCCGAGGCCATGTCTGCACATGCTAGGTTTGTCAAGCTTAACCCGAGTGTTCCGCGTGTGCAACTGTTTTGCACCCGTTGTATGTGAACGTTGAGTCTATCACACCCGATCATCATGTGGTGTCTCGAAACGACGAACTGTAGTAACGGTGCATAGTCGGGGAGAACACAATTTCTTCTTGAAATTTTAGAATAAGGTGTATAAAAGGATTAACATCACATGCAATTCATAAGTGACATGATATGGCCATCATCTTGTGCTTCTTGATCTCCATCACCAAAGCACCGTCACGATCTTCTTGTTACCGGTGCCACACCATGATCTCCATCATCATGATCTCGATCAACGTGTCGCCATCAGGGTTGTCGTGCTACTTATGCTATTACTACTAAAGCTACGTCCTAGCAATATAGCAAATGCATCTGCAAACACAAACTTTAGTTTAAAGACAACCATATGGCTCCTGTCGGTTGTCGTACCATCGACGTGCAAGTCGATATTAACTATTACAACATGATCATCTCATACATCCAATATATCACATCACGTCATTGGACATATCATATCACAAGCCTACCCTGCAAAAACAAGTTAGACATCCTCTAATTTGTTGTTGCATGTTTTACGTGGCTATTATGGGTATCTAGTAGATCGCATCTTACTTACGCAAAAACCACAATGGAGATGTGCAAATTGCTATTTAACCTCTCCAAGGACCGCCTCGGTCAAAACCAATTCAACTAAAGTTGAAGAAACGGACACCCGCCAGTCATCTTTATGCAACGAGGTTGCACGTCAATCGATGAAACTAGTCTTTCGTAAGCGTACGAATAATGTCGGTCCGGGCCGCTTCAATCCAACAATACCACTGAATCGAGAAAAGACTAAGGAGGGCAGCAAATCAAACATCACCGTCCACAAAACCCTTTGTGTTCTACTCGAGATAACATCTACGAATGAACCTAGATCATGATGCCACTGTTGGGGAACGTTGCATGTGAAACAAAAAAAATTCCTACGCACACGAAGACCTATCATGGTGATGTCCATCTACGAGAGGAGATTTGGATCTACGTACCCTTGTAGATCACACAGCAGGAAGCGTTAAGAAACACGGTTGATGTAGTGGAACGTCTTCACGTCCCTCGATCAGCCCCACGAACCGTCCCGCGATCCGTCCCATGATCCGTTCCGATCTAGTGTCGAACGGACGGCACCTCCGCGTTCAGCACACGTACAGCTCAACCATGATCTCGGCCTTCTTGGTCCAGCAAGCAAGATGGAGAAGTAGATGAGTCCCCCGGCAGCGTGACGGTGCTCCGGGGGTGGTGAGGATCTACTCCTGCAGGCCTCCGCCCGAGCTCCGCGGAAATACGATCTAGAGGTAAAACTTTTGTGTCTAGATCTGAGTTGCACGTGGCAAAGTTTTTTCAAATCAGCCCTAAATCACCACTATATATAGGAGGGAGGGGGAGGAGGCTTGCCTTGAGGGCCAAGCCCTTGAGGGTGCGCCGGCCAAGGGAGAGGAGGAGTCCTACTCCAATCCTACTCCAATTAGGATTGGAAAGTCGAGTCCTTCTCTTCCTTCCCACCTCTCCTTTTTTTTCTTTTTCTTTGGTTTTCTTTCCTTGGCGCCAAGGCCCTCTTGGGCTGTCCCACCAGCCCACTAAGAGATGGTGCACCACCCCTAGGGCCATTGGGCTTCCCCCGGGTGGGTTGCCCCCCTCCCGGTGAACTTTCGGAACCCATTCGTCACTCCTCGTACATTCCCGGTAATGCCCGAAAACCTTCCGGTAACCAAATGAAGCCATCCTATATATCAATCTTCGTTTTCGAGCCATTCCAAAAACCCTCGTGACGTCCGTGATCTTATCCGGAACTTCGAACAACATTCGGTAACCACACATATAACTCAACTATACTAAAACATTATCGAACCTTAAGTGTGCAGACCCTGCGGGTTCGAGAACTATGTAGACATGCCCGAGGCACTACTCGGTCAATATCCAATAGCGGGACCTGAATGCCCATATTGGATCCTACATATTCTCCGAAGATATTATCGGTTGAATCTCAGTGTCAAGGATTCATATAATCCCGTATGTCATTCCCTTTGTCCTTCGGTATGTTACTTGCCCGAGATTTGATAGTCGGTATCCGCATACCTATTTCAATCTCGTTACCGGCAAGTCTCTTTACTCGTTCCGTAATACAAGATCCCATAACTTACACTTAGTCACATTGCTTGCAAGGCTTGTGTGTGATGTTGTATTACCGAGTGGGCCCCGAGATACCTCTCCGTCACACGGAGTGACAAATCCTAGTCTTGATCCATACTAACTCAACGGACACCTTCGGAGATACCTGTAGAGCACCGTTATAGTCACCCAGTTACATTGTGACGTTTGATGCACACAAGGTATTCCTCCGGTGCCAGTGAGTTATATGATCTCATGGTCATAGCAACAAATACTTGACACGCAGAAAACAATAGCAATAAAACGACACAGTCAATATGCTACGTTCATAGTTTGGGTCTAGTCCATCACATGATTCTCCTAATGATGTGATTCAGTTATCAAGTGACAACACTTGCACATAGTGAGAAAACCTTGACTATCATTGATCAACTGGCTAGCCAACTAGAGGCTTGCTAGGGACATTGTTTTGTCTGTGTATCCACACATGTATCTATGTTTTCATTCAATACAATTATAGCATGGATAATAAACGATTATCTTTAAACAAGAAATGTAATAATAACTATTTATCATTGCCTCTAGGGCATATTTCCAACACCGAGGCGACCAAGCCGTCCGAGCCGGACGCCTCCGCGCCTGTGGACCTCGAGGTGATCCCCGACTCGTCGGAGGTCGAGGCGGCCGACGCACCGGAGCTGAACCTGGAGGCGCCAGAGGTGACCATGGATGCGCGCGGACGCGGCCAATCCTACCCCTGCTGCAGAGACGACGCCGGCTAGGGCGTCGATGGAGCCGGCCGTCAACCAGCCACCTGAAGTTGGCGCCATCATCGTGACCAACCGTGGTCCATCTGCTCCAGGAGCCAGCTCCAACTCTGGGAGTCGGCCCATGAAGACTTGGCACGTGACCAACACCGAGTGTCTGACGATGACCCTAGGTGCTGAGCTCAGTAGTGTCCCGGAGCTGGTGGCGATGTTTGCCAGCAGCTGGGACAAGGTGAAGCAGGGGGCAGGGTGGCCCACAGGGATCTGGAGCGCCTGGAGGAGCGCACCAGGGTGAGTGCTTAATCCTTTGCATTTTCCTCGTCTTGGTTTTGATTTTTTTTCTCTTGAGTCAGTGGGGGCACGCCATCGCACCCACTGGGTGTAGCCCCCGAGAATCGGGCCGGCCAAGCCGTGGCCGGGCCGAATCTCTTCGAACTATGCCTTGTCTTTGCTTTTTTAGTGGGGGCGCGCTAGCGCACCCACTAGGTGTAGCCCCCGAGAGTCGGTTCGGCTATGAATTAGCCGAGCCGAATCTTATTTCCTTTGTTTTTTCTTTTGCTTTGCCCGTAGGATCTTCATGACGCCCAAGTGGAGGCGTATAACGCGCTGCGGGCACAGACCTAGGCGGCTGATGGCCAGGTTGCTGATCTTCAGGGCCGGCTAGGCGTCGCCGTCTCGGAGCGAGACGTCTTGCGCGAGGCGGGCGAGCGGCTGATGGCCAGGTTGCTGATCTTCAGGGCCGGCTAGGCGTGGCCGTCTCGGAGCGAGACGTCTTGCATGAGGCGGGCGAGCGACTCCAGCAGCAGCTGACTCTTTTCCAGACAGAGAAGAAGCATCGTGAGGTGGCCCTTCAGGCCGAACTGGACCAGTTGCGTGCCCCTCTTGAGGAGAAATACTCCTCCAACGCTGCCGACAGGGAGCGTCTTAAGGCGGCCCATCTCGAGGAGATGAAGCTCAAGGACGCCGCCCTGAAGGAGAAGGAGGAGGCCCTGGTCCAGAAGCAGGCACAATTGGCCAAGGCGCTGCAGATGGCCGCGGCCCTCCAGGAAGATATCTCTCACGCAGCCTAAGCGAGCAAGGTGCGGGAGCTCGAGGCCCTGGAGGACGCCCACGAGACCGACACCCATTTCGACTGTAAGCCTCCTTTTATTTTTTCTTGAATTTTTCTTCTTTGCTGCTCTCTCCTATTATTATTCTTCGCACCCCTTCCCCTGCCCCAGCACTCTTCCCTGAGACACAGGAAGCGGCTGAAACGGCTCTTGAGGTCAGCCGTGGGGAGCATCGCATTGCCGGGTAGGAGGTGGATGCCATTGCCGGCTGGAGTGTCGAGGAGATTGGTGTGGGCCTCAAAGCCCGCCTGCATGTCCTGGCCGAATACATGGAGCAGATCCAGAGTGTGGGTTCGGCGATGATAAGGGCTCTGTGGCCCGAAGCCGTGGAGCCGGCGTCGGTGAGTCGGCTCTCCCACTAGCTTGCAGCTAGTGGCAATCGCCTTGACGCCTGGTGCGCCTCAGTCGCGCGTGCTGGTGCCTACATGGCGCTGTGCTTGGCCAAGTCCTGGTATCGGAACCTGTACTTGGGCAAGCTCGTCACCCAGTGCGATGGCTCGGAGGGGGATCTGTAGGCCATGGAGGACGCGTTGCAGATGAGGGCCACCGACATCGCCTCATATGCCACCTGGGACGAGCTCAACTTGGAGCGGGATGAAGACGGCAATGTGATCCCTGAGGACTTGCACCGTCTTCAGCCATATGTTGCCGATGGCAGCTCCGACGAGGCGACCCTTGAGAAGGAAGACGCCGACTCCGCCTGAAAGCCCTCGCGGAGGAGACGGTGCCACCACCTCGGGAGCAGCCGGCGATGGTGAAGCCACCACTTCAAGAGCTGCAGCCGGGGCAACAGACGAGGCCGCCGCCCATTAGTTGGCCCTGTTTTTGTTTTTCGTTGTCTGCAATATATTGTCAGTCCAACATTTCCACCCACTTAGGGGTGCAATGAACTTGGGTCGTGGGCCAAATGCTTTTGAATGTATGAATTTTGCATTAAATTTGTAACACCATGTGTGTTGCCTTGTACTTTCATCTTTTGATTCCTGCTTGACTTCTTTTTCTCCAATCCTTTTACTCCCTCTAGCATCTACCACGCCAGCCCGACAGCCGGGAGCCGGTCTGTGACTGAGTCGAGGCTTCTGCCTTTGGGAATATTAGACTTAGATTTTTCGAAGCCATCAAGACTTAAAGACTCAAACACAAGTCAGCAGTGGCCGGCTAGAATAAGATCTCAAAAAAGATCGAACCAACCCGAGTCGGCGACCCTTTTTGTAGTTGAACTTTTCATGCAACCAGCCTTACCTGGCGCTGACAGCCGGGAGCCGGTCTGTAGCTGTTATGAGACGGCCAGGGTTCGACCCGGCGTACACTATATGTTCTTCTACAACTAAGGTAATCGTTCGGGCCGGCTAGCAAGCCCCCGAGCCCGTTAGAGCTGGACCAAGGGACTCACCAAATGAGTGAAGACTCTAGTTATGAATCCAAAAGAGGCATGCTTCAAGCCTCGGCTTGAAACACCCATTGCATTCATTGGAGATCCCGAAGAGGGAGAAAGATACATATGTACATGCTCTTTCCATTTTTCTTACTTGCCTTTTAGCAATAGAACGGGCGAAGCAACGCCGCGTTCCATGGATGCTCCGTCTCCTGGCCGGAGTCGTCTCTGTTGCGTTTCCTTGGCTTCTGGGCATCGATCAGGTAGTATGCATTGTTATGCAAGGCCCTGCTGATAATGAAGGGTCCCTCCCATGGGGATGAGAGCTTGTGCTGGCCGGCTGTTCGCTGGATTCTTCTGAGTACCAAGTCTCCCTCTCTGAAAGAGAGATGCTTGATCTTCTTGCTGTGGTAGTATCTCAGCTTCTGTTGATAAATGGTCGTCCGACTCAAAGCTAGGTCCCGTGCCTCCTCGAGCAGATCGACGCCGTCTTCTCTTACCTCCTTCGCTTCTGTTTCTGTGTATAGGGTGACCCGAGGCGAGTCGAACTCAACATCCGTAGGGATGATAGCCTCGGATCCATATACCAGAAAGAATGGGGTGAAACCGGTTGACCGGTTGGGCGTGGTGCGGAGGCTCCACAACACTACCGGCAGCTCTTCGATCCAGCAGTCGGCTGACCTCATGAGTGGTGCCACCAGTCTTGGCTTGATGCCGGCCAGTATCAGGCCGTTAGCCCTCACCACCTGGCCAAGTCAAGCCGGATGCATACCTTGGAGGAGTAGAGTGCCAAAGCACCCTTGGCGAAGTTGGTGCCGTTGTCGGTGATGATGCTGTGGGGGACGCCATATCGGGCAGCAATGTCCTTGATGAACCCGACGGTCGTGGGGCCGTCAAGCTTCTTGATGGGCCTAGCCTCGATCCACTTGGTAAATTTATCGATGGCTACCAAGAGATGAGTCATGCCGCCTCGAGCGGTCTTGAATGGTCCCACCATGTCCAACCCCGAGGCGGCAAATGGCCATGACAAGGGGATGGTTTTGAGAGCCGAAGGTGGCATGTGGCTCTGCGCGCCAAAGCGTTGGCAGCCCTCACATTTGTTGACCATGTCCACGGCCTCCTCGAGGGCCGTGGGCCAATAGATCCATGGCGGAACGCCTTGGCCACCAGGGTTTTAGAGGCGGGATGATGCCCACACTCCCCCTGGTGGATGTCTCTGAGGATCTCCTGCCCCTTTTCTGATTTGACGCAGCGCTGGAACACACCAGTCACGCTACGCCGAACCAGCTCGCGATTGATGATGGCATAGGCTACTGATCTGCGTTGAATCTGCCTTGCCTCCACCTCATCTTCAGGAAGTTCGCCGTGAAGAAGGAAAGCCAAGATGGGTTGAGCCCATGACGGAGCCGACACAAGGGTTGGCTCCGTCTCGACCTGAGTGTCAGGGGCTTCTGCAGCCCCCGCGATTGATGAAGCAGTCGCAGGCTCGAGAATCTGTGTTTTTTATGCCGTCGTGGCAGCCGGCTCACCGTCTACTTCCATGACGTCCACCCACTGGGTGTCGAGACGACAAGATCCGAGACTTGGCGTAGCCGGATTTGTTGTTGTAGTCGGCGAAGTAGTCATAGCCGGCGAAGTAGTTGTAGCCGGTGCAGCAATTGGAGTCGGTAGAGCCAGCGTAGCCAGCACAGCTGACGCAGCCGACGGCGCTTGTACCGAGGGATCAGCCGGCACAAAAATTGACGCCGACTCTGGATACGGCTTGATGGACGGCTTGTGCAGCTGTTCGAGGGAGACGCCAGCTTGAATTGCTTGTCTTGTAAAGCCAATCTTGGCCAATGTATCAGCCGCCTCGTTGTCCGCCCTGGGAACATGGTGAAACTCGCAACACTCGAAAGGGTCGTTGAGCTACTGGATGAGGAAGCGGTAGCTCGCCATGTTGGCATCCCTAGCATCCCATTTGCCAGAGACTTGCTGCACCACGAGGTCTGAATCGTCGAAGCAAAGGAGCCGCCGGATACCAATCTCCTTGGCAAGCCGGAGGCCATGAGCGAGCGCTTCGTACTCGGCGACGTTGTTGGAGGCAGCGAAGTGAATCTGGAGAGCATACTTGAGTTGGTCTCCTTTCGGAGATGTCAAGACAATGCCGACTCCCAGACCAGTTCGCATCTTCGAGCCGTTGAAGTGCATCCGCCAATGAGTGGAATCTGGAGGCGGCGACTCAAACTGGGTTTCAGCCCAGTCGACAAGGAAGTCGGCCACCACCTGAGACTTGATGGCAGTGCGATGCTCGTAGCGGATGTCGTGGTCAGCCATGGAGATGGACCACTTGGCAATCCATCCAGTCGCGTCACGGTTGCCCATGATTTCTGAAACTGGAGCATTGCTCACCATGGTGATGGCATACTCTTGGAAGTATTGCTTCAACTTTTGTGTGGCAAGGTAAACACCATAACACATTTTCTGGTAGTGGGGGTACTTTTTCTTGGAGGCGGACAAGACCTCGCTGAGGTAGTAGATAGGGTGTTGCACTAACAGTACCTTGCCCTCCTCCTTGCGCTCTACTACCAGCACTACACTAATCACGCGAGTGGTCACTGCAATGTATATGAGAATGGATTCCCTTTCAGCCGGTGCTGCCAAGATTGGCAGGCTTGAGATGACCCGCTTGAGGTCACGGAAGGCTCCGTCTGCCTGGTCATTCCACTCAAACTTGGTTGTTTTCTTCATGAGCTGGTAGAGTGGAAGCGCCTTCTCGCCGAGCCGGCTAATGAACCGGCTAAGGGACGTGTAGTGCCCCAAGTGTAAAGCTTTCCCTATTTGGAACCTTCTCTATGTGGGTCCACCTTGACATTGATATGAGAGCTCAATGCATAAGATTTCATTTGTGTCACCTTGTTTTGATTTCCCTTTGCATGCATGCATCCCATCCATCCTATGTCTTGTGTTTGTGCCTTTGTGAATCCATGTGTGTTTGTAGTGTGATGAATATGTCATGTGTTGTTAGTGCATGTGAGTGACGGAGTGGTGCAATTGCTAGTAGGAACTATGTGCATTGCAAAGGCTTCAAACCCGCTCCCTCTTTTCATCTCAAGCCCAATATTTACTTGATCCTTCTCTGTTTTAAAAATGTCCATGATTTAGTATCTTTTGTGGTGATTGTGGAGATAGGTATTTGTTGTTTTAAAATTTGTTTGAGAGGTGCTATATATTCACAAAACAGTGGTATAAATATTGTTTCTGTAAATATTTGCTTGCCACTAAAATCCCTTTTCTATTTTATTAAAATAGGTCTTATTTTTCTATCTCCAGGAATGTGCTTGTGATATTTTTATCCCTTGTATATTTCCTTGTGCTTTTCTTCTTCTCTATTTGTTTTTCTGTAAATAGGATATCTAAGGGAATTATTTTCCCTTATCTGCCGCAACATGTGGGCTCCCTCCCACATTGTTGGCCCATCTAACCCCCTCCCTCGCGCATAGGAGCCCAATCCCGCGGCCGCCTCCTTCCTGACGTCGTGCCCTCCGAGTGTGCATGCTTTCCGTTAGCATCAGAGAGAGAGAGAGAGCACGCCGTGACGTCTCACGGACGTCGAGGTCCCCCCTTATAACGCGTTGGCGTCCGTGCCCTCTCCCTCGCCTAGGGTTCCTCTCCATTCCCTCCTGCCGCCGCCATCTCATCTTCTTCCCCATCTCCTTCTTTTCTTCCCCTCGGTAAGGCTCTGTAGGTTAGGGTACCCGAGAGAGAGCAGCTCCTTGCCGGCGTCCGCCACGCTCCCGTCTCCGTTCGCCGCCGTCGCCATGTCCGGGAGCTCGGGGTGGATCCCCGCGATCCATTCCCGGCGCTAGGAGCCCCGGGGACCGACTGCACCGACGGCCCCGAGCTCGTCAAGGGCGCACCCGCGGTGCTCCTTCCCCTGCTTCGATTCTGCAGATCAGGAACTTCTTCGTCGTTGATTCTTCTTCCTATCCAGCGACTCCTCCTCCGATCGGATCCCCTCTTCCTTCCCCGAGGTGAGCCGGCCCTCTTCCTTCCTTCTCCCTCGATGGTTCCGGCGAGTAGGCTGCAGGAAGCCCCTGTCCTGAGAGGCAGCAGTAGAAGTGGCGCAGGGTGTTGTTGTTCCTGTATGTGCAGTAGAAGAAGATTGTGTAGTAGCGTGTAGACGTGGTGCAATAGAAGGTACAGCACTTGCACGGTGGTAGATCTCTTGCCGTGAAGTAGCAGCAGCAGCAGGCGTGCCCCAGATGTCGAACGGTAGCGCAGCGGTCAGTAGCGAGGGGGTGATGCACCAGGTCGTGGGTTCGATCCCCCCTTCGACCCCCTTTTTGTTTTCTTGTTTCCCTATTTCGGATGTAGGTAGCGCAGTAGTGATCTTACCCTCTTAGATCCCCTCTCTCTGTCAAAACAATGACAGTAGCATAGTGGTAGTCTGATCTGTGGTATACCAGGGGCACTGGGGTTCGAATCCCAGGCCTGCCCTTTTAATTTTTTCCCTTTCTTTCTTTTAATTTTCCTTTGCTATTTGTTGTTACACCTTGTGCCTAAATAATAGGCATGAAGGAGTGCATCTTATTTTTTCTTTTCTTGTCCAGTAGTTGTAGTGGTGTAGGTAAGATATGTGAGTGTGGTGTATGTGTTCATATGTGTGTATGCTTGGTTGTATGTATGTGAGTGTGTGGTGAAGCTAGCCTAAGTGAGTGTGTAGATGCACTAGTGTCATGCTTATATGGTATAGGTGATATGTTTTGTGTGCATGTCTTGGGGTGCTTATGGTGTGAAGAACACACCCACATGAACATAGTTCATGTACTCCCTAGTTGTGAGCATGTGTATGTGATATGGTGTTCCCACCTTGTGTTACATATTTAGAGACCTACTTCTTGTGTTTCGATCAACAGCATGTTGTAGAGTGTTGTGGATTAGATGTGTGTGTGAGAAGCATTCCACCTTTGCAAGCAAGCTATGCACCTTCACATGACCATATGTGAGAGGGCATGGTGTTTTGCTTGTGTGGATAGCTTGGTAGAAGTGGTTGTGAAGTTGATGTGCATGACACAAACATGGGTTTCAAACCCCCATGTCACTTTGTCATTGTGCACATGAGCTCAACCATGTAGTAGTTGATATAGTGAAACTACATGAAATGATGCACTATTCACTAGGCATGATTTGGAGTAGTTTCCTCTTCCTTAATTTGTGGTCACTTGATCCAACTAAGTGCCCACATATTATATATGATTGTGGGGTAGAATCTCCCAAGGAATCCAGTGGTGAAGTTAGTTTTTCCATTAGGATACTTTCAGGAGTTGACATATTCAGATGTGTTGCAAGTTTGCTCTTTGTTTCCATGGGATAGGTTGAGCCCAAGGGCATGAGCTTTTGTGTGGTAGTAGTAGGGGTTTTGCTCTACACCATAGTGGTGTCATTTATCTCTTGGTGTTACTTTGGTGCAAGTTATGCCTAGACAAAGTGGGCATGTGGCTGGAAATTCCAGATTAGTGAAAATCTGAGATTTTCACCAAGTCTGAGAATCTGGATATATTTTATTCTCGTGTAGATGAGGTTGTGTTCGTCATTGTGTTCTGATCTAGCCCAGCTTCCAACTACAAAGTTGGACCTGATATGTTTTTCTAGCTCCCTGTAAAATTTCATGTCATTTTGAGCCCTGTAGGTATTGTTTTGGCTGCTGTAAAAAAGCTTCAGAGCAAAGACAGAAAGTCAGGTGCAGGAATTTTCACTAAGTCCCTGAGATCTGATAGTTTTGGGAAAGTTTGCAGCCTTGTATCTTCCAGTGTATCATTCCTTTTTGTGTGATTCTTGCTTGTGATGGTAGTATTCTTGGCTAGCTACAGCCACATATATTATTTGCCATAGTTGGGTGGCTGTAGGTGCTTTGCATGTAGCTCACAAAGTGGTATGATGCAGTTTATGGCAGATTGTGTAGTTTTGTCATTTTGAAGTTTGTGAGTGCTTAGTTGATGTTGTGGTGTTCTTACTTGCTCCAATCCATTCATGTTGGGTTGTTATATGTCTTGGCAACCTGAGAAAACCAGATTTGTGCCATTTGAGTGAGTGGTGAAGATTTTGACACGTAGGGCTTCATATCTTGTTTCGTTGATTCCCGTTGATCCGTAGCTCCGATTGTATTGTTATTTATATGGTTTTGCATCGATTTGTCAAGACGCATCTGATCATTTCATTCTCATGCATGTCAAAGTAACTTAGGGTACAGTTCTGTCCAGAAACTTGTATTAGCTTATTTTGCTTGTGCTAGTGATAGAAATAGTGATGCATGCTCATTGTTCATCTCATGCATCATGTGCTTGTTGCATCTTGAGGTGCTGTTGTTCATTGGATGTTATTCTTATGCTGGGTAGCACCGGTATCAGAGAACGAGTACGTGGATTCAGGAGAGTACGTGCGGGACGAACAAGAACCATTCCAAGCTGAGGATATCACAGGCAAGATGATATGACCTTGATTCCATCTCTAGACTTGTTATGATAGATTGTGTTTCCATGTCATATTGCTCGCTGCCTACCACTGAATTAAATTGCCTCTGATATGCCATGAACCCAAGCACAAATCCCTTCCTAGCAAACTTGAATGGCTAAGTAGGCTTTGCTCAGCTACTAATGTTAGCGTTGCTAGATGCAGGTGCTTTGACTCATGTGATAACATGAGCTTGATATCATTGTCTTAAATGTTGGTATTTAATTAATGCACCTATATACTTGGTAAATTACGGAAGGCCTAGCCTTTTGTTGGGTGCTTTGTTCCGTTATTGCCGCCATAGTTACCGGCTACCGGTGTTCGATTCCATATTGATCGCTCCTAACACGTTCGGGGTTGTTATGGGGACCCCTCGATAAATCGCGTAGTGCTAAGGCTTGTCCGGCGGGACCCAACATTGGTGTTAATTTGCTAATCACTTAATAATAAACTGCATAGGGAATAGCTACCCCGAGGATTTTAATCAACAACCCGGGCCAGTGCTCCTCATGAGTGTAGGTCCAACCCAGAGCAGCTTATTATGCTCCCCAGGGCAACTCGGTGTTTTGGCGTGGTAACCATCGCTCATCCGGCGTGTCCTGAGACTGAGATACGCGGCTCTTATCAGGGTCGTCGACACGTCGGGAGGTCCTTCTAGCCTTGCCTTACCTTAGCGATATATCTTGCGTATAGGAATCCCGGTGAAGCTTTGGTTTCCCCCAGAGTTGAGGTTTTCCTCTAAGGAATCCGATGAGATAACGAGATTCGTGATAGAGGATTACTTTGCGGCCTGTGTACGTTTGTGATGGACTAGTTGGAGCACCCCTGCAGGGTTTATTCTTTCGGAAAGCCGTGCCCGCGGTTATGTGGCAAACTTGGAATATTTTGTTAACATCCGGTATTAGACAACTTAAACATAAGCTAATAAAATTGCCAACTGTGTGCGTAACCGTGACTGTCCCTTCGAAGATCTCTCTCCGATCGGGAACACGGTGGGGTTATGAATGAAGGTAGGTAGGTGTTAAGGATCACTTAGTGATCAAGTACTCACGACCGCTAGAATAGTCCACCTTCATAAAAGCCTTACGTAAGTTAGCCACCCAATCAAGCTTAGGATGCTGCAACCTTAAACACTTCACCTTATCCTACCTAATAACTTGACTAGTTCTGGCACCAAGGTCTTAGATTATTGAGTCCCCGTGGCTCACGGATTCCTCCACAATACCAACAGGTACAGGTACCCCAGAGACAGATGATCCCGACGGCACGCAGCTGGCGTGGCAGTACGATGAGGAGACAGACCGCCTTTACGTGATCTATCCAGAAGATTGAGGCATGGTCGTGATCGTGGGCCTACAGGCAGGGTAGCATAGCATTTCTATGTTTTGTAGTCCGTAGCGGAACTACCTTGGTTGTATGTGTGATGTACTCTGAGATATTTATGAGAAGGCAATTGAATCCCTGATTGTCTATCATTATTATTATGTATGTGTTGTGTTACCTGTTTGCGAGACGCTTAGATGCGCTCCTTTCCAATTCAGGGCCTCGATCCCCAGATCGGAAAGGACCGCATCTTGGTCGTTACAAGTTGGTAATAAGATCCTTACGACCATAGGAGCCTTTGTGTGATTGTACTTGGCCGATTCGAGTCTAGAAAATGTTTTGAGTCTTAATTATATCGGAGAGTAGGATTCTTTTTTCTCCTCTTCTATGCTCTGGTGAGGTTCCCGTCTTAGAAAATCTTTAACTCTACTCCTTTTCTCGCTCAAAAAAAATTTTAGGATCTCGCGGGTATTTGTGAAATCTATATGATTTTGATGTGATGGAATCCTGTCCTGGTGCCTCCTATCTGCTCTAAGTCTCAGGGTAGTTGAGCTCCGGGGGATTTTTGCGCACATCGCCATCATTCAGATTTCTGAGTCTCTATGGACGAAGGATGTCCGTTATTGCTTCAATACTGGTAGTGGTGAGATAACCCCGATGTCCCCAGTACTGGTACAGATTGTTCGGGGGTACTACCACACTTGGTATCGTTGTGATCATGAGGATCTGTTGTAGATGAAGGTCCGAGATGCTGGTTGTGTGTTGAAGGATCTAATACAGGTGACGGGTTAGTTTAGGAGTCGTGTGAAATACTCCTTGTATCCGTGTACCAGATTGCATGACCAGTTATTTCGGGAATTCATAGGTGGGATATCAAGTAGTATCTTATAGGACTATGTTCCTACAGACGCTTGACTGAGGTTTGGGGAATCTCGATCATATGTTTGTTCCGAGCAATTCTAGCTCACACTTGTTTGCAGTGGTCCTTATCGGAATTTTGTCGTCCGTCACTTTGAGGATGCATTCTTGCTATGTTGTTCAAGTGCAATTGCTAAATTCTGTTCAGATATTCTGTCTTTTGATTCAGCAATATCTTCAATTATTCTGTGGACTAATATGCTGTCCGCCTTCAGGATGGCTCCACCGACTCGTCAGACCCCAGGGCGTGAGGATATGCCGCCTCCACCACCTCCTCCTCCTCCTCCGCCGCCGCCTCCTCCTGCAGAGGCCTAGGAAGCGATGATGGCAGCTATTAATGCAAACACCCAGATGTTGATTCAGTTGCTGCAAGAGAGAGCCAACCAACAGCCAGGCAATGTTCAACATGGTGGAAATCAGTTTGCGAGTCTGAGTCAGTTTCTATCGAACCAGCCAAAGACGTTCACTTCTTGCGACCAGCTATTTGATGCAGAAGATTGGATCCGTGATATGAACAAACATTTCGAGTGTAGCAATGTGCGTCCGGAGGACTATGTCAAGTTTGCAATGTTTCAGTTGAAGGGTCAGGCTTCTATATGGTGGCAGCAGCTCAAGGACTCCAGAGGCGCCAGGGTGATGTCTTGGGACGAGTTTTGTCGTGACCTCAGGTCCCACTACATCCCTTCCAGTTTTGTGGAGGAGATGCGTGAGAAGTTCAAGCGTTTGAAGCAGGGCGGCAATTCCGTGTACAAGTACAATGTCGAGTTCCACGAGCTGGCCCGTTACGTGCTGCAGGATATCCTGGATCAGAAGAGCAAGTCTACCAGTTTAGGGGTGGCTTGAAAGAAGACTTGCAGTTAGCTCTTGCCTTGCACGATCCTGAGGAGTTTGACAAGTTCTACAACCTAGCTCTCAGAGCAGAGGCAGCCTTGCTCAGGGTGGGAAATTCCAAGAAGCGCTTCAGAGATTCCAGCTCTTCCTCGACTCAGGTGGTTCAAAAGCAACAGAGGTTTTGGGTTTCTCCTCCTCCTCCTTGGCACTCGCAGCAGCTTAAGCACTCAGGTGGTCGTGGTTCTTCCCACCCACCCAACCCTGGCTTTCAGCAAAGATACCAGCATCAGAAGCAAGGGCCTCCTCATACTCAGTATCGGCAGCCAGCAGATGTCACTTGTCACAAATGTGGGCAAAAGGGTCACTATGCCAACAAATGTACTTCTCAGCTCCATCTGCCGCCTCCTCCTCCAGGCAAACCTCCAAGCAATGCTCTTGTCAAGTTCAACCCGAGATCAGCTCGAGTCAACATGGTGAACGCAGCTGAAGCAGACAACTCCTCTGATGTGATCATGGGTAACCTCCTCGTCAATGCTATTCCTGCTAAAGTGTTATTTGATTCTGGTGCTTCGCATTGCTTCATCTCCAAGCCTTTCATAGATAAGCATGATATTCCTGCAATTCATTTGGATAGTCCCTTCCGTGTGGTTTCTCCGAGCATGCGCATGAGTTCGCACATGAGGGTTCCGGATGCTTCTGTCAAGATAGGCAGTTATTCTTTTCTGATGTCTCCTATTGTCTTGGGCAATTCTGACATTGACTTGATTCTTGGTATGGACTGGTTGGCCATGAACAAGGCGTCAATTGATTGTGAAGCCAAAGAAGTGAAGCTTACCCACTCTTCGAAGGATGTGATTATATTCGTGGCGCGTGATGATACAATCCGTCTGTTCTCCTTGAATGAAAAGGGTGAGATCAATCCTATTGAGCAAGTCCCAGTAGTCTGCGAATATCAAGATGTGTTTCCTGAAGAGCTGTCAGGCTACCTCCGCACCGTGAAGTTGAGTTTGTCATTGAACTTGAGCCAGGCACAGAGCCAGTGTGCAAACGGCCGTACAAGCTGGGTCCAGAAGAATTGAAGGAACTTAAGAGGCAACTCGATGAGCAGGAGCATTTGGGTTTGATCAGACCGAGCTCGTCTCCGTGGGGCTGTGGTGTTCTGTTTGTCAAGAAGAAGGATGGCACGGACCGGCTGTGTGTCGATTACCGTCCATTGAACAAGAAGACAATCAGGAACAAATATCCACTTCCAGACATAACTGAGTTGTTCGAACAGTTGAAAGGTGCTAAAGTATTCTCCAAGCTTGATCTCAGAATGGGCTATCATCAAATTCGCATTCGCGAGGAAGACATTCCGAAGACGGCCTTCAGGACTAGTTTTGGCTCGTATGAGTATACGATCATGTCTTTTGGTCTGGCAAATGCTCCTCCGACATTCTGTCGATTGATGAACTATATTTTCTCCCCATACAAGAATGAATTTGTCTTGCTCTATCTCGACGACATTCTGGTCTTTTCTGAGACTGAGGAAGAACATGAAGTACATCTCTGGTTGGTTCTTGATAAACTGGGAGAGTACAAGTTGTATGCAAAGTTTTCCAAGTGCGAGTTCTGGCTGAAAGAAGTAGTTTATCTTGGGCATATTATCTCTGCCGAGGGCATTAAGGTTGATCCGTCCAAGGTTCAAGCCATTGTTGAATGGGAGCCTCCGCAGAATGTGAAGCAGCTTCGAAGCTTTCTCGGGCTTGCTGGCTATTGCAGAAGGTTCGTTGAGAACTTCTCCAAGATCGCCAATCCTCTCTATAGTCTTCTTCAGAAGGGTGTTAAGTATGCTTGGTCTCTAGAGTGTCAACTGGCCTTCAATACACTCAAAGAGAAGCTTATCTCCACTCCGGTCTTGGCCCCTCCGGATGATTCCAAGCCGTACCAGGTCTTTTGCGACGCTTCTCTCCAGGGTCTTGGTGCAGTCTTGATGCAAGATAAGAAGGTGGTTGCTTATACCTCCAGGCAGTTGAAGCCAGCAGAGAAGAACTATCATGTGCATGATCTCGAGCTAGCAGCTGTGGTACACGTCTTGATGACTTGGAGACATCTCTTGTTGGAGCGTAAGGTTGAAGTTTTCACCGATCACAAGAGTCTCAAGTACATCTTCACTCAGCCTAACCTGAATCTTCGGCAAACACGTTGGGTGGAAATGCTCCAGGATTTTAATCCGAGTGTTAAGTACACGCCAGGCAAGGCAAATGTTGTGGCGGATGCATTGAGCAGGAAGGCATATTGCAACAGTCTGATTCTGCAACCTCTCTAGTCGGGTCGTTGTGAGTCTTTCAGGAAGCTCAACCTTCAGCTAGTACCTCAGGGATTTCTTGCGAACCTTCAGATCTCTCCTGCCTTGGAAGATCAGGTCAGAGCAGCTCAGCTTCTTGACTCTATGGTGAAGAAGGTCAAGATTGGCGTGGGAAAGAGTCTCCCCAAGTATAAGTGCTTCACTGTTGATGCCAGGGACACGTTGTTTTTCGAGGATCACCTTGTCGTCCCGAAAGGTGATCTCAGGAAGGTAATCATGGAAGAAGCTCATAACTCTCTGCTCTCTATTCATCCTGGAAGATCCAAAATGTACCATGACTTGAAGCAAACTTTCTGGTGGACTCGTATGAAACGTGAGATTGCTCAGTTTGTAAACGAGTGTGATGTATGTCGAAGGGTGAAAGCAGAACATCAACGCCGAGCAGGCCTCTTGCAGCCTTTGCCGATTCCCGAGTGGAAGTTTGATCACATTGAGATGGATTTTGTCACCGGGTTTCCGAAGTCCAAGAAGGGTAATGATGTTATCTTCGTCGTCATCGACAAGTTGAGTAAAGTGGCTCATTTTCTTCGAGTCAAGGAGTCCATTTCAGCAGCTCAGCTGGCAGAGTTGTACACCTCCAGGATTGTCTCTTTGCACGGCGTGCCTATGATGATCTCTTCAGATCGCGGAAGTATCTTCACTTCCAAGTTCTAGGACTCCTTTCAGTCTGCTATGGGCACGAAGATCCGCTTCAGCACAGCGTTCCATCCTCAGACTAGTGGTCAAGTGGAGAGAGTGAATCAAGTTCTTGAGGATATGCTGAGAGCCTGTGTTATCTCTTTTGGCATGAAGTGGGAAGATTGTCTGCCCTTCGCGGAGTTCTCGTATAACAACAGTTATCAAGCTAGTTGTGGCAAGGCTCCGTTTGAAATCCTCTATGGCAGGAAGTGTCGTACTCCGCTCAACTGGTCCGAGACCGGCGAGCGTCAGATCCTTGGGAATGATATGATAGAAGAAGCTGAGGAGATGTGTCGGATCATTCGCGACAACCTCAGAGCAGCTCAATCCCGTTAGAAGAGCTATTATGATAGCAAGCACCGTGACATGTCTTATGAGCTTGATGACTTTGTCTATCTCAAGGTGTCGCCTATGAAGGGTATGCAGCGCTTTGGCATCAAAGGAAAGCTTGCGCCTCGTTTCGTTCGTCCGTTCAGAGTGGTTGGCAAGAGAGGCGACCTTGCGTACCAGCTCGAGCTCCCGTCAACCTTTGCAAATGTCCATGATGTGTTCCATGTTTCTCAGCTTCGGAGATGTTTCAAGACCCCTGAGCGCATTGTGCATCTTCAAGACATCGACCTTCAGCCTGACCTTTCTTATCGTGAGCATCCAGTTGCGGTTCTCGAGGCGACTGAGCGCAAGACCCGTAACAAGACTGTCAAATTTCTCAAAGTGCAGTGGTCTCACCATTCCGATAAAGAGGCTACGTGGGAACGCGAGGATCACCTCCGTTCTGAATATCCAGAGTTCTTTCAGGCGTAGATCTCGGGGCGAGATCTTTTTTGTAGTGTGGGAGAGTTTGTAGTGCCCCAAGTGTAAAGCTTTCCCTATTTGGAACCTTCTCTATGTGGGTCCACCTTGACATTGATATGAGAGCTCAATGCATATCATTTCATGTGTGTCACCTTGTTTTGATTTCCCTCTGCATGCATGCATCCCATCCATCCTATGTCTTGTGTTTGTGCCTTTGTGAATCCATGTGTGTTTGTGGTGTGATGAATATGTCATGTGTTGTTAGTGCATGTGAGTGATGGAGTGGTGCAATTGCTAGTGGGAACTATGTGGATTGCATAGGCTTCAAACCCTCTCCCTCTTTTCATCTCAAGCCCAATATTTACTTGATCCTTCCCTGTTTTAAAAATCTCCATGATTTAGTATCTTTTGTGGTGATTGTGGACATAGGTATTTGTTGTTTTAAACTTTGTTTGAGAGGTGCTATATATTCACAAAACAGTGGTATAAATACTGTTTTTGTAAATATTTGCTTGCCACCCAAATCCCTTTTCTATTTTATTAAAATAGGTCTAATTTTTCTATCTCCACGAATGTGCTTGTGATATTTTTATCACTTGTATATTTCCTTGTGCTTTTCTTCTTCTCTATTTGTTTTTCTGTAAATAGGATATCCAAGGGAATTATTTTCCCTTATCTGCCGCAACATGTGGGCTCCCTCCCACATCGCTGGCCCATCTAACCCCCTCCCTCGCACATAGGAGCCCATTCCCGCGGCCGCCTCCTTCCTGACGCCGTGCCCTCCCAGCACGCGTGCTTTCCGTCAGCATCAGAGAGAGAGCAAGCACGTCGTGAGGTCTCAGGGACGTCGAGGTCCCCCCCCCCTTATAACGCGTTGGCGTCCGTGCCCTCTCCCTCGCCTAGGGTTCCTCTTCATTCCCTCCTGCTGCCGCCATCTCATCTTCTTCCCCATCTCCTTCTCTTCTTGCCCTCGGTAAGGATCTGTAAGTTAGGGTACCCGAGAGAGAGCAGCTCCTCGCCGGCGTCCGCCGCGCTCCCGTCTCCGTTCGCCGCCGTCGCCATGTTCGGGAGCTCGGGGTGGATCCCCGCGATCCATTCCCGGCGCTAGGAGCCCCGGGGACTGACTGCACCGACGGCCCCGAGCTCGTCAAGGGCGCGCCCGCGGTGCTCCTTCCCCTGCTTCGATTCTGCAGATCAGGAACTTCTTCGTCGTCGATTCTTCTTCCTCTCCAGCGACTCCTCCTCCGATCGGATCCCCTCTTCCTTCCCCGAGGTGAGTCGGCCCTCTTCCTTCCTTCTCCCTCGATGGTTCCGGCGAGTAGGCTCCAGGAAGCCCCTGTCCCGAGCGGCAGCAGTAGAAGTGGCGCAGGGTGTTGTTGTTCATGTATGTGCAGTAGCAGAAGATTGTGTAGTAGCGTGTAGACGTGGTGCAATAGCAGGCGCAGCACTTGCAGGGTGGTAGATCTCCTGTCGTGACGCGGCAGCAGCAGCAGCAGGCGTGCCCCGCAGCCTCCCAGTCGCCGGCAGACTCTCTAGGCAGAGCAGAGCACCGTTGCTAGATTACCTCGAATGCGACCCCTTCTCTGTCAGATGTCGAACGGTAGCGCAATGGTCAGTAGTGAGGGGGTGATGCACCAGGTCGTGGGTTTGATCCCCCCTTCGACCCCCTTTTTGTTTTCTTGTTTCCTTGTTTCGGATGTAGGTAGCGCAGTAGTGATCTTACCCTGTTAGATCCCCTCTCTCTGTCAAAACAATGACAGTAGCAGAGTAGTAGTCTGATTTGTGGTATACCAGGGGCACTGGGGTTCGAATCCCAGGCCTGCCCTTTTAATTTTTTCCCTTTCTTTCTTTTAATTTTCCTTTGCTATTTGATGTTACACCTTGTGCCTAAATAATAGGCATGAAGGAGTGCATCTTATTTTTTTTCTTTTCCTGTCCAGTAGTTGTAGTGGTGTAGGTAAGATATGTGAGTGTGGTGTATGTGTTCATATGTGTGTATGATTGGTTGTACGTATGTGAGTGTGTGGTGAAGCTAGCCTAAGTGAGTGTGTAGATGCACTAGTGTCATGCTTATATGGTATAGGTGATATGTTTTGTGTGCATGTCTTGGGGTGCTTATGGTGTGAAGAACACACCCACATGAACATAGTTCATGTACTCCCTAGTTGTGAGCATGTGTATGTGATATGGTGTTCCCACCTTGTGTTATATATTTAGAGACCTACTTCTTGTGTTTCTATCAAGAGCATGTTGTAGAGTGTTGTGGATTAGATGTGTGTGTGAGAAGCATTCCACCTTTGCAAGCAAGCTATGCACCTTCACATGACCATATGTGAGAGGGCATGGTGTTTTGCTTGTGTGGATAGCTTGGTAGAAGTGGTTGTGAAGTTGATGTGCATGACACAAACATGGGTTTCAAACCCCCATGTCACTTTGTCATTGTGCACATGAGCTCAACCATGTAGTAGTTGATATAGTGAAACTACATGAAATGATGCACTATTCACTAGGCATGATTTGGAGTAGTTTCCTCTTCCTTAATTTGTGGTCACTTGATCCAAGTAAGTGCCCACATATTATATATGATTTTGGGGTAGAATATCCCAAGGAATCCAGTGGTGAAGTTAGTTTTTCCATTAGGATACTTTCTGGAGTTGACATATTCATATGTGTTGCAAGTTTGCTCTTTGTTTCCATGGAATAGGTTGAGCCCAAGGGCATGAGCTTTTGTGTGGTAGTAGTAGGGGTTTTGCTCTACACCATAGTGGTGTCATTTATCTCTTGGTGTTAATTGTGTGCAAGTTATGCCTAGACAAAGTGGGCATGTGGCTGGAAATTCCAGATTAGTGAAAATCTGAGATTTTCACTAAGTGTGAGAATCTGGATATATTTTCTTCTCCTGTAGATGAGGTTGTGCTGGTCATTGTGTTTTGATCTAGCCCTAGCTTCCAACTACAAAGTTGGACCTGATATGTTTGTCTAGCTCCCTGTAAAATTCCATGTCATTTGGAGCCCTGTAGGTATTGTTTTGGCTGCTGTCAAAAAGCTTCAGAGCAAAGACAGAAAGTCACGTGCAGAAATTTTCACAAAGTCCCTGAGATCTGATGGTTTTGGGAAAGTTTGCAGCCTTGTATCTTGATGTGTATCATTCCTTTTTGTGTGATTCTTGCTTGTGATGGTAGTATTCTTGGCTAGCTACAGCCACATATATTATTTGCCATAGTTGGGTGGCTGTAGGTGCTTTGCATGTAGCTCACAAAGTGCTATGATGCAGTTTATAGCAGATTCTGTAGTTTTGTCATTTTGAAGTTTGTGAGTGCTTAGTTGATGTGGTGGTGTTCTTCCTTGCTCCAATCCATTCATGTTGGGTTGTTATATGTCTTGGCAACCTGGGAAAACCAGATTTGTGCCATTTGAGTGAGTGGTGAAGATTTTGACACGTAGGGCTTCATATCTTGTTACGTTGATTCACGTTGATCCGTAGCTCCGATTGTATTGTTCTTTATATGGTCTTTCATCGGTTTCTCGAGACGCATCTGATCATGTCATTATCATGCATGTCAAAATTGCTTAGGGTACAGTTCTGTCCAGAAACTTGTATTAGCTTCGTTTGCTTGTGCTAGTGATAGAAATAGTGATGCATGCTCATTGTTCATCTCATGCATCATGTGCTTGTTGCATATTGAGGTGCTGTTGTTCATTGGATGTTATTCTTATGTTGGGTAGCAACGGGATCGGAGAACGAGTACGTGGATTCGGGAGAGTACGTGCAGGACGAACAAGAACCATTCCAAGCTAAGGATATCACAGACAAGATGATATGACCTTGATTCCATCTCTAGACTTGTTATGCTAGATTGAGTTTCCATATCATATTGCTTGCTGCCTACCACTGAATTAAATTGCCTCTGATATGCCATGAACCCAAGCACCAATCCCTTCCTAGAAAACTTGAATGGCTAAGTAGGCTTTGCTTCGCTACTAATGTTACGGTTGCTAGATGCAGGTGCTTTGACTCATGTGATAACATGAGCTTGATATAATTGTCTTAAATGCTGTTATTTAATTAATGCCCCTATATACTTGGTAAATGACAGAAGGCCTAGCCTTTTGCCGGGTGCTTTGTTCCAATATTGCCGCCATAGTTGCCGGCTACCGGTGTTTGATTCCATATTGATCACTCCTAACACGTTCGGGGTTGTTATGGGGACCCCCTCGATAAATCCCGTAGTGTTAAGGCTTGTCCGGCGGGACCCAACATTGGTGTTAATTTGCTAATCAGTTAATAATAAACTTCATACGGAATAGCTACCCCGAGGATTTTAATCAACAACTCGGGCCAGTGCTCCTCATGAGTGTTGGTCCAACCCAGAGCAGCTTATTACGCTCCCCGGGGCAACTCGGTGTTTTGGCGTGGTAACCATCGCTCATCCGGCATGTCCTGAGACTCAAATACGCGGCTCTTATCAGCGTCGTCGACACGTCAGGAGGTCCTGCTAGCCTTGCCTTACCTTAGCGATATATCTTGCGTATAGGAATCCCGGTGAAGCTTTGGTTTCCCCCAGAGTTGAGGTTTTCCTCTAAGGAATCCGACGAGTTCACGAGATTCGTGATAGAGGATTACTTTGCGGCCTGTGTACATTTGTGATGGACTAGTTGGAGCACCCCTGCAGGGTTTAATCTTTCGGAAAGCCGTGCCCGCGGTTATGTGGAAAACTTGGAATATTTTGTTAACATCCGGTATTAGATAACTTAAACATAAGCTAATAAAATTGCCAACTGTGTGCGTAACCGTGACTGTCCCCTCGAAGATCTCTCTCCGATCGGGAACATGGTGGGGTTATGAATGACGTAGGTAGGTGTTTAGGATCACTTAGTGATCAAGTACTCACGACCGCTAGAATAGTCCACCTTCATAAAAGCCTTACGTAAGTTAGCCACCAAATCAAGCTTAGGATGTTGCAACCTTAAACACTTCACCTTATCCTACCTAATAACTTGACTAGTTCTGGCACGAAGGTCTTAGATTGCTGAGTCCCCGTGGCTCACGGATTCCTCCACAATACCAACATGTACAGGTACCCCAGAGACAGATGATCCCGACGGCATGCAGCTGGCGTGGCAGTACGATGAGGAGACAGACCGCCTTTACGTGATCTATCCAGAAGATTGAGGCATGGTCGTGATCGTGGGCCTGCAGGCAGGGTAGCATAGCCTTTGTATGTTTTGTAGTCCGTAGCGGAACTACCTTGGTTGTATGTGTGATGTACTCTGAGATATTTATGAGAAGGCAATTGAATCCCTGATTGTCTATCTTTATTATTATGTATGTGTTGTGTTACCTGTTTGCGAGACGCTTAGATGCGCTCCTTTCCCATTCGGGGCCTCGATCCCCAGATCCGAAAGGACCGCATCTTGGTCATTACAGGACGCCAGGCAGTCGGCGAACTTCTGTACGTCGAGGATTCGAGCCGGCCTCACCATCCGTTCGATGGTGCTGATTTTCTCAGGGTTCGCTTCGATGCCACGAGCGGACATGAAGAACCCCAAGAGCTTGCCGCCTGGAACCCCGAAGACGCACTTCTCCGGGTTGAGCCGGATTTTGTATTCGTGCAAGTTGGCGAATGTCTCCCGCAATTCATCAAGGAGGCTGAAGTGGTGCTTGGTCTTGACGACGATGTCATCCACATAGATGTGGATGTTCCTGCCAATCTGTGGCAGTAAGCACTGCTGCATGCAGCATTGAAATGTACCACCAGTGTTCTTCAAACCGAACGTCATGGTGGTGTACCAGTAGGCCCCGAAGGGCGTGATGCAGGAGGTCTTCAGGCGATCAGCTGGATCCAGCTTGATTTGATGGTAGCCTGAATAAGCATCCAGAAACAACAACAGTTCGCAGCCGGCTGATACGTCTCCGTCGTATCTATAATTTTTGATTATTTCATGCCAATATTCTACAACTTTCATATACTTTTGGAAACTTTTTATACTATTTTTGGGATTAACATATTGATCCAGTGCCTAGTGCCAGTTCCTGTTAGTTGCATGTTTTTTGTTTCGCAGAATATCCATACCAAACGAAGTCCAAACGCAATAAAAAAACCTACGGGGATTTGTTTTGGAATATTTATGATTTTTGGGAAGAAGAATCAACGCGAAATGATGCCCGAGGGGGTCACGAGCCCAAGAGCGCGCCCTACCCCCGCCCCCCAGGTGCGCCTGGCAGGCTCGTGACCAACCCCTAAGGCGATTGGGGCCCTTCTTTCGCCGCAAGAAAGCTAATATCCGGAAGAAAATCGTGTTCAAAGGACACCTCAATCGGTGTTACGGATCTTCGGGAATTTAAGAAACGGTGAAAGGCCAGAAT
Organism: Hordeum vulgare subsp. vulgare; assembly: GCF_904849725.1. Lineage (NCBI taxonomy): Eukaryota > Viridiplantae > Streptophyta > Magnoliopsida > Poales > Poaceae > Hordeum > Hordeum vulgare. Next base: position 106,618,702 of record NC_058522.1, on the reverse strand, counting down.
CTGGAGCATGGAAACAGAAGGACACAGAGAGAGATCCAATCTCGGAGGGTCTCTCGCCCCTCCGCCACCATGGAGACCATGGACCAGAGGGGAAACCCTTCTCCTATCTATGGAGGAGGTCAAGGAAGAACAAGAAGAAGGGGGGCTCTCTCCCCCTCTCTCCCGGCGACGCCGGAACACCGCCCGGGACATCATCGTGTGACGGTGATCTGCACCAACACCTCCGTCATCTTCACCAACACCTCCATCACCTTCCCCCATCTATATTCAGCGGTCCACTCACCCGCAACCCGCAGTACCTTCTACTTGAACATGGTGATTTATGCTTCATATTATTATCCAATGATGTGTTGCCATCCTATGATGTCTGAGTAGATTTTCGTTGTCCTATCGGTGATTGATGAATTGCTATGATTGGTTTAATTTGCTTGTGGTTATGTTGTTGTCCTTTGGTGCCCATCATATGAGAGCGCGTGTGGATCACACCATAGGGTTAGTAGTATGTTGATAGGACTATGTATTGGAGGGCAAGGGTGACAAAAGCTTCAGCCTAGCATAGAAATTGATGCATACGGGATTGAAGAGGGACCAATATATCTTATTGCTATGGTTGGATTTTACCTTAATGAACATTAGTAGTTGGGATGCTTGCTAATAGTTCCAATCATAAGTGCATAGAATTCCAAGTAAGGGATGACATGCTAGCAGTGGCCTCTCCCACATAAAACTTGCTATCGGTCTAGTAACGTAGTCAATTGCTTAGGGACAATTCCGCAACTCCTACCACCACTTTTCCACACTCGTTAAACTAACGTAATTGTTTCTTTATCTAAACAGCCCCTAGTTTTTATTTACGTGTTATTTATTATCTTGCAAACCTATCCTATCACACCTACAAAGTACTTCTAGTTTCATACTTGTTCTAGGTAAAGCGAACGTAAAGTGTGCGTAGAGTTGTATCGGTGGTCGATAGAACTTGAGGGAATATTTGTCCTACCTTTAGCTCCTCGTTGGGTTCAACACTCTTACTTATCGAGAAAGGCTACAATTGATCCCCTATACTTGTGTGTTATCACCAGCTGTGGAGTCAATCACTTGATCTATCATGGGCAAGGCGAAAGGGTCTTTCGGGCATGCCTTATTCAGGCTCGTGTAGTCGATACACATTCGCCAGGTGTTGTTCTTCTTTAGCACCAGGACTGGATTGGCCAACCAGTCCGGGTGGAAAACCTCCATGATGAAGCCGGTTGCGAGGAGCCGAGCAATCTCTTCTCCAATTGTGCGCCGCTTCCCCTCGGCGAAGCGGCGCAAAGGTTGTTTCACCGGCTTTGCATCCGTTCGCACGTGAAGTTTGTGCTCCGCGTACTTCCTCGGAACACCAGGCATGTATTTGGGAGACCATGCAAAGATGTCCCGATTCCCGCGGAGGAAGTCGAAGAGCTCGCCTTCCTATTTGGGGCTAACGTTAGCCCCGATGATGACGCATTGCTTGGGGTTCGCAGGGTCGAGTGGCACCTATTTGGTCTATTTGGTCGGCTTGAAGGAGCCTTCGTCGGCTGACTGGGATGGAGGAGAAGGGATCGCCGGCTGCTCGGTAGCCTGAGCCACGAGCCGGTCGATCTGCCTTTTCTCCTCAGCAATTACCATGGCGTCGGCCAGGCGGCTGCTGTCATGTGCACACTCGAGCGACTTCTTGTAGTCGCCAGCAATGGTCATGATGCCCTTCGGACCCGACATCTTCATATTAAGGTAGGCATAGTGGGGGATAGCCATGAATTTGGCCAAAGCCGGTCTGCCCAGCAGCGCGTGATACGGGTTGCTGAGATCCACCACCTCGAACCATATGGACTCACGGCGAAAGTGAGCCTTGTCACCAAAAAGGACGTCCAGCTGGATTTAGCCCATCGGCGAGTAGGACTGTCCCAGCACGATGTCGTGGAAGACGGTACTGGTCGGCTGGAGGTCCTTCTCCCTAAGCCCAAGCTTGAGGAGGGTGTCGACGTAGAGGATGTTGATGATGTTGCCTCCGTCGACCAACACCCGGGAGAACCGGCAGGTGAGCCTCTGAGAGGCGAAAGTGAGGTCGAGGATGAGCGCGTATGTGACAGGGTTCGGCATCACCGCAGGATGGTCAACCCGGCTCCATGTGATGGGCTTTTCAGACCAATGCATGTATTGGGGAACCGGGGGGGACCGTGGCGTTCACCTCGCGCCGACATTGGCGCTGGATGTGCTTGTCGTCGCCTTCACTGGTGAAGACCATGAATGCTCCGTCTTGATGGGGGTAGTCGTCGTGGAGACGGCCGCCGTTGTGAGGCGGCGGCGGCGGAGCCGGAGCTGGACCGGGAGCCAGAGCATGAGGCGTTGCAGGTGCGCCTGGGGCAGCCGGCAGGCCCTCCCCTTGCAACAGTCGTCGTGCAAAGCTGCACTGTCGAAGGGTATGGGTAGAGGGCTTCGCCCCAGAGTGCATCTTGCAGGGCGCGTTGAGCATCTGCTCGAAGCTGATCTTGGGCTGCCAGTCGCTCTTGCCGGTCCATCTCTGTTGAGAGCTGGCTTGAGTAGCCGGCGCCTCTCCTTCCACGTTGGCTACCAGCTTGTTGTTGGAGTGCGAATCAAGTTGATCCGCCTTGCGCTTGTTGTCGTTTTGGCCGCCTCGATTTTCACCAGCCGGCTTGGGAGTAGTCGGCGTGAGGACAGCTTTGTCCGAGGCGGTCATCTTGACCCGCATCGCGGAGTCGGACGTGACATACTTGTCCGCCTTGGCCATGAGCACCGCTAGAGAGGTGGGCTCGGAGCACATGAGCTTGTGCTTGAGGAGAGTGCCGTCTCGGCAGCCGTCGATGAAGTAATGGATGGCCTATACCTCATGCACTCCCTTGCTGGAGTTGCGAAGCTCCGTCCAGCGCGTGGCGTAGTCGCGAAGGGGTTCGTCGGGCCTTTGGACGCACATGGCCAGCTGGCGAGGCCGGCCAGGGCACTTGTAGGTGCCAGTGAAGTTGCGGACGAACGCCTCCTCGAAACCAACCCATGAGTTGATGCTGCCGGCTGGAAGGCTGTTAAGCCACGTCCGAGCCGAGCCGGCTAGCATGAGTGGAACGTAGCGGATGGCTACGCGCTTATTACCCCTGGCGATGCCAACGGCAGTGGTGTAGTCGATCAGCCAGTCTTCTGGCTTGGCTGTGCCATTGTACTTGGGGGTGTCCCGAGGAAGAGTGAAGCCTTGGGGAAACGGCTCCCCTCGGATCCGGGGGCCGAAGCACGCCGGACCGATGGGACCGTCCTCCTCCAGAAGATCTGACTGTGCCAGGGCGTTGAGACGCGTGCGGGTGTCGTGGTCGCCGTGTGGGACGCGAGCGCCGATCCGAGCCACGATCGGAAGGGCGCCTTGTGAGCCGGTAGCATGGGTCCTCCACGGACGAGGAACCTCATATACCGAATCACTCTCATCATCCCCGCAACGCCGGCTCGAAGTAGGCTCGCTCTGGCGCTGAGAACGCCTGTCATGGCTGCCATCGCCCTTCCGGCCGGAAGTGCCATGCGAGGAAGATCCCTCGGCTTGTTCATGACCGGTGGGGTTACGGCGCGCTCCGGGATTGGGTCCCGGAGACTCCGACTGAGCTTGACCAGGGTCAAGCCGTGTTTGCTGCTCATTGGCGGCGTCAAGGAGATACTTGACCCGCTTCTCCTCGAAGGCGCGCTACTCGCCCTCCAAGCTTGGCATTTCTGCCATGGCCGCCTGGGCCGCCTGTAAGTTGGCTGCAGGAGTCTCGTGGATGGGCTGCTTGCCGCCTAGAATCTCGGCAATGACCCGGCCGCGGCCGCGGACCGAGACAAGCCGGCTAGGGGCCTCAGAAACCGGAATGAGGCCGTAGGCGGAGTTATACTCGCGCTGCGTGGCCTCCATCCGGCGTTTAGCCACGGCGATGGCAATGCCCTCCTCCAAGATCTACCTGCGAGCCTCCTCCAGCGAGGCCCGTGCGGCGGTGGGGTTTGTGGAGGTGGCGATGGGCGTCCTCAAGCCGGTAAGCGCGGCCTGAAGAGTGTCGGCGAAGACAGCAACAAGCTCACCAGCGTCTGCTGACGCCTTGCCATGAGCCGTGCTGGTGCCAGCGCCGATGACCATCACCTCCACGACGTTAGAGACGGTGGCAACATGATACGGGGTAAAGAACCCCGTAGACGATGGAGGACCGTCGAAGACGAGTACATTGTTGGGGTACACGTCGAATGTAGGCGTCTTAGCTATAGAGAGCCTACTAAAGCTGGCGCATAACACCGCGACATCAAAGTCCTGGCCAGGGTAGCCACGGCCATCGTCGAGACGTAAGTCGCTAAAGAGAACGCTGAGGTTCTCCATAGCAGCGACGACGATGCTGGGGAGCGACTCGTCGTCGGACTCCCCATCACAGTCCGCATGACGGACTAGGACGTCGATCATCATCGGTGAAGCCTCATCGAAGGCAGGCTCCACGGGCATGCAGATCGGTCCGGACGTGATGCATCTGGCGGTGTAAGCGCGGGGCCCTGCCCAGCGCGTGAAGCCAGCCGATGCCGCGGACGGCCCCACGGTGGGCGCCAAATGTCAGTGTTTACTCAGAACATAAGCCATGGGTAGGCTAAAGATGGTGGGAACCGAAGTGGCACCGGAGGGCGCTGGGAACGAGGATGGTACAAGCATGGAACGCATGATGTACCTAGGTTGAGGGTTCTCCATAGAGATAACACCCCTAATCCTGCCGGAGTGTATGATGTATGAATGGGACTACAAAGTGCTCCTGGAGCTGTATTATGGAGGAGGAAGAAGGAGCCATCGGCTCGCGTCTGCCTCTCCTATGTGGTGTGTGTGTGTGTGCTAAGTTGACCGACCCTCTGCATGGAGGAGACGGGGGGTTTTATAGACGAACCCACCGGCCTACAATATGGATAAAAGGAACAAGAGTGGGACCCGTCTGGTAACCTCGCCGGCTGGCCAGGGGGGCCATGGGGTCTTGTCTTGTTGCTGGAGGGGCCCGCCGGCTGCGAGGTCCCATCTGGCTGTGGGACCCGCCGGCTGCGAGGTCCCATCTGGCTGTGGGACCCGCGGCTAACCAATAAGGCTCTCGCGTAAGGTTGACGCAGGACACGTATGGTACGTCCGGCGTCGTCCAGCGAGGATCGTCATGGGCAGGCAGTACGGTCGTCTCTACTGTTCCCACGCCGAGTGCAGTAATGGAGTGGGGGTTTGACGGGCCGATGATACGTCTCCATCGTATCTACTTTTTTGAACTCTTTTGCCCTTGTTTTGGACTCTAATTTGCATGATTTGAATGGAACTAACCCGGACTAACGTTGTTTTCAGCAGAATTGCCATGGTGTTGTTTTTGTGTAGAAATGGAAGTTCTCGGAACGTCCTGAAAATTTACGGAGATTATTTCTGGAATAAAAGAAAAATACCTGCGCAAAGATCCACCGGAGGGGGCGTGCCAGTGGGCCACAAACCCCTGGGTCGCGGCCACCCCCTATGGTCGCGCCGTGAGGGCTTGTGGGGCTCACGTGGCACCGCCGCCCCCAATCTCAGCTCTATATCTTCTGTTTCGCCTGAAAAAAATCAGAGAGAAGGTTTCATCGCGTTTTGCGATACGGAGGCGCCGCCACATCTTGTTCTTCATCTGGAGGGCAGATCTGGAGTCCGTTTCGGGCTCCGGAGAGGGGAAATTGTCGCCATCGTCATCATCAACCTTTCTCCATTGACAATTCCATGATGCTCTTCATTGTTCGTGAGTAATCTCATCATAGGCTTGCTGGACGGTGATGAGTTGGATGAGATCTATCATGTAATCGAGTTAGTTTTTGACGGGCATTGATCCCTAGTATCCACTATGTTCTAGATTGATGTTGCTACTAGTTGGCTATGCTTAATGCTTGTCACTAGGGCCCGAGTGTCATGATTTAAGATCTGAACCTATTATGTTGTCGCCAATATATGTGAGTTTTAGTTCCTATCTTGCAAGTTGTAGTCACCTACTATGTGTTATGACCCGGCAACCCGGGAGTGACAATAGCCGGAACCACTCCCGGAGATGACCATAGTATGAGGAGTTCATGTATTCACCGCGTGTTAATGTGTTGGTCCGGTTCTTTATTAAAAGGAGAACCTAAATATCCCGTAGTTTCTATTAGGACCCCGCTGCCACGGGAGGGATGGACAATAGATGTCATGCAAGTTCTTTTCCCTAAGCATGTATGACTACATACGGAATACATGCCTACATTAGATTGATGAACGGGAGCTAGCCACATATCTCTCCGTGTTATAGCTGTTACATGATGAATCACATCTGTCACACTCATCCATCACCGATCCACTGCCTACGAGTCTTTTACTACTGGTCCTCGCTACGTTACTTTGCCTAGGCTTGTCCCTTGCTACAAGAGGGATTGGGCCACTTTGCTGCTACTGTTGCTACTGTTGTCACTTTGCTGCTGCTGTCACTACTATTGTTACTTGTTACTTTGCTGTTGCTGCTATTACTGTTCCTTGCTACCCTGCTGTTACTTGTTGCAAGACTTTGCTAGCGCCGTTGCCGAGGCTAGGTAAGCGGTACTGACAATCCCGTCAACCAAGGCATTTTCTAGCACCATTGCTATCATACTACCTTGCTACTGATACTTTGCTTGCAGACACTAATCTTTCAGGTGTGGTTGAATTGACAACTCAACTGCTAATACTTGAGAATATTCTTTTGCTTCCCCTTGAGTCGAATCAATAAATTTGGGTTGAATACTCTACCCTCGAAAACTGTTGCGATCCCATATGCTTGTGGGACATCAAGGCTTTTTCTAGCGTCGTTGCCGGGGAAGCACAACTATATTCTCTGAGTCACTTGGGATTGACGTCTGCTGATCACTATGAGGAATCGGAAAGATCCAAGAACTAAAATCCTACCTTCCACTACGAGGAGAGGTAAGGAACTTCCATCTAGCTCTACACTTGATTCACCTTCGGTTTTGAGTAAGTTTGCGACTTCGCCTCCTGCTAGAAATCTTGATATGTCGCCTGTGCTTGATGATGCTACTTCTGCTGCCCATGATGCTGATGATGCTATGCTTGATACTATGCCTGATGATGCTATGTTTGATACTATGCCTGATGATGCTATGCCTGATACTGCTTTGCCACTAGGTGCATTCCTTGATGCAGAACTTGCTAGATGTGATGATGCTTCTGAAACTACTGATACTATTGAAGTAGAACCTGCTACTATGCCTGTTATGCCTGATACGCTCTATGTTATGGAGGGAGAGATAGCTGAGGACTTTCTTGTGTGTAAGGATAGCTATGATGTTGAGAAACTTCTACGCAAGTGGAAAGAAAAATCTCTGAACGCTAGGATGAAATACGACCCGAAGTTTGCCACTTCGCCTATCTTTGTGACCGATAAGGATTATGAATTCTTTGTCGACCCTGAGTTAATCACTCTGGTCGAATCTGATCCTTTTCACGGTTATGAATCTGAAATGGTTGTAGCCCATCTTACCAAACTACACGATATGGCCACCCTATTCACTAGTGAGGAAAAGATCCGCCACTACTATATGCTCAAGATGTTTCCTTTATCGCTAAAGGATGATGCTAAGATCTGGTTCACTTCTCTTGCTCCTGGTTGTGTGTGTAGCCCCCAGGATATGGTATACTACTTCTCCGAGAAATATTTCCCTGCCCATAGGAAGCAAGCTGCCTTGCAGGAAATATACAACTTTGCTCAAGCTGAAGAAGAGAGTCTCCCACAAGCTTGGGGGAGGCTTATCCAGCTACTGAATGTTTTGCCTGATCACCCTCTTGAGAAGAATGAGATACTTGATATCTTCTATAATGGACTTACCGATGCTTCCAAAGACCACCTAGATAGTTGCGCCGGTAGTGTTTTTAGGGAATGAACCGTAGAACAAGCTGAGATTCTACTGAATAACATCTTGTGCAATGACAATGCTTGGACTATTCCTGAACCACCCCCTAAGCCAACTCCGAAGAAAAGAATTATCCTATTCCTCAATCCCGAAGATATGCAAGAAGCCAAGAAATTTATGCGAGAGAAAGGCATTAAATCTGAAGATGTCAAAAATCTACCACCTATCGAATAGATCCATGGTCTCGATAACCCGACACAGGTAGTAGAAGTAAATTCTCTGCGTAGGTTTGATGAGAGTGATATTCCTTTTGATAAACCTGCTAGCTTGTGCATGGATGAATTTGATAACTTCGTTGCCAAACAACAAAGTTTCAATGATTATGTTAGCAGACAATTGGAAAAGAATACTCGTATGCTTAGTCATTTAAGTGCTTGTGTGGACAGAAATGTCAATGATCTTAAACTTCTGAGTAAGCATGCCTCTATGGTTACTACTCAGGTAGAACAAGTACTTAAAGCTCAGAATGACTTGCTCAACGAGTTGAATGAAAATTCCGTCAAAGTCATCACTACAGGCGGTAGAATGACCCAGGAACCTTTGTATCCTGAGGGTCATCCGAAGAGAGTTGAACAAGAGTCTCAAGGAGTTAGCACTGATGCACCTAGTCATCCTAGAAAGAAGAAGAAAGATGATAGGGACCTGCACGCTAGCAACCCTGTTGCTGCTACACCTGAGAGTCCAAATGATGCCTCTATCTCTGATGCCGAAACACAATCTGGTGATGAACATGAGCCTAATGATAATATCAATAGTGATGTTCATGAAGATGCTCAACCTAGCAATGAAAAGGGTGTGGAGATTGAACCTGTTGATCTTCATAACCCACAACCTAAGAATAGAAGATATGATAAGAATGACTTCACTGCTAGGAAGCATGGTAAAGAATGGGAACCATGGGTTCAGAAACCCATGCCCTTTCCTCCCAAACCATCCAAGAAAAAGGATGATGAGGATTTTGAGCGCTTCGTTGAAATGATCAGACCCGTGTTTCTGCAGATGTGTTTGACAGATATGCTCAAGATATCTCCGTATGCTAAGTACATGAAAGATATTGTGACTAATAAGAGGAGGATACCTGAGGTTGAGATTTCCGCCATGCTTGCCAATTACACTTTCAAGGGTGGAACTCCTAAGAAACTAGGTGATCCCGGTATGCCCACTATACCTTGCTCCATTAAAGGTAACAACGTTAGAACTGCGTTATGCGATCTTGGAGCCGGTGTTAGTGTTATGCCTCTCTCTCTTTATCGTAGACTTGAGTTGGATAAGTTGACACCCACTGAAATCTCTCTGCAAATGGCCGACAAATCAACTACTTTCCCTATCGGCATTTGCGAGGATGTGCCTGTTGTGGTTGCTAACACCACTATCTTAACAGACTTTGTTATCTTGGATATTCCCGAGGACGATGCCATGGCTGTCATCCTTGGAAGACCCTTTTTAAACACTGCAAGGGCTGTTATAGAGTGCAACAAAGGCAATGTCACTTTCCATGTCAACGGTAATGAGCATACGGTGCACTTTCCGAAGAAAGAATATCGAGTACATTGCATCAATGCTATCGAAAAAACTTCATCGATTCTTATCGGGAGCTTTGAATGCCCTATTCCTCATGTCAAGATGAAGTATGATTTGCTTGTTGGGGAAATACACATCCCCATTGAGGTGACCTAGTGACTATTCGAAAATTCTCCGTCTTCTTTTGCGATTCGAGAAAGTTTTGTCGAGGGGATTTGATCAAACCCCATTGACGGATTTCTTTCGATGACCATGAGATGGATGAATCGAGGAGTCACAAACCTCTGTTCCAAGCTTTCACTTTAGGTTGCTTAGAAGAAAAATGATAGGTTTAGTTTAGTTTTCCCTGTTTTCTGTCTTATCGTCCGGTAGAAAAATACCCCAAAAATAAAAGTTCTTCGAACGCTGTGAAAATCTAGTACGATTTTTTCTGGAATATTTGAAAAATACTGGGACAAAGAGTCTGTATGGGGGGCCACACCAGTGGGCCACAAGCCCTAGGGGCGCGGGCACCCCCCCTGGCTGCGCCACCCAGGCTTGTGGGGCCCACAGGAACCCCCTCCAATCATTCTTGCTCCCATCTCCTTCTCCTACCTCCAGAAAAAATCGTTTCGCAGCTCAAACCCCTGTTCTTGCTCCTCTTGCTGGGATTTTCGATCTCTTTGCTCAAATCACCGTTCTCCGAACAGTTTTGGGGAAATTACTCCTTGGTAAGTGACTCCTCCATTGGTCCAATTAGTTTTTGCTCTAGTGCCTTATACTCCGCGTATTTTTGCTGCCTTGGTGACCATGTTCTTGAGCTTTGTATGTTGATTCTAGCTGGTCCCAAGTAGTTTTGATGCGTAATATGGTCTCTAGGCACTTGTGGGAGTAGTTGCTACGAGTTTTGTTGAGCCTTATTCACTTTTCCTTAGAATCACTAAAAATTTCAGAAATTTTCAGAGATAGAAAAGGGAAAAGATGAGGAGGTTCTTGAGAGGCTCGTCAAGCCGTGACCCCAAGGATGATGGGAGTGAGAAGAAGCCCAAGTATCCGGTACCTCAAGTCGCCGAAGTTCGAGAGTGCAGTGGCCAAGCGACGTGTTCTTACGCGCCGCTGGAATTTATGAGGACTTTTATCACTTGGTGGAGAACGCAGGCCTCACCGCCTTCGTTGAAGATAAGTGTTCGCAATACCTCCTCCTCACTAAGCTTTAACTTCTATCCGAGGAAGAATCCTCCTATGGTTGAGTTTAAACTTTATGATATCCCCCACCGCATGTCACTCCAGGATTTTTGCAATGTTTGCAAATTACCTTATGCTGGGGATATTCATGAACCTCGTCCACGGGACTTGGAAGCTTTTATCGGTACAATTGTTGTAGGAGAGGAGAGAGGAGTGTCTTGTGCTAGAGCTGCTAGCATTCATTTTCCCGTGCTTCGGTACTTCTCACTATTTGTGGGAAAATGTTTGATTGGTCATGGGAAAGCTGGGTCACTTAGTTCCCCAGATCTTGCGGTCTTGCGCGAAGCCCTTTATAACGATAAAACTTATAGCTTGGGCGCTATAGTAGCTCAACGGTTGAACCTGAACCGTTCTAAAGGTGTCGTCTATGGAGGTATCTATGCTACCCGTCTTGCCAGACACTTTGAGATACCCATTAGACTGGAGGAGGAAGAAGAGATTCTTATTACCGAGAGATATCTAGATTATGATAGCATGGTTCGCCATGACTTTCCTGATAGAGATATAAATAGAAGGATGATTTATAACCTGGTATTTAGTCAGGGTACTCGTGAGACTATTACTTTGCCTGCTCCTTCTTTGTTCAATCTTCATGCAGGCAGGTACACTATTATGCCCTCGGACATCTATGCATATTGGGGCTTAGCCCAACCACAGGTGCCCATGCCCGAGCCACCAGTCGAGTACCAGACGCCAGTTTATTAGTGGGAGCCAAAGGAGCTCACACAGCAGTGGCATCCATAGTCCACTCCGGAGTACCCAGGAGATGGTTATTTCCCTCCTTGGGAGTAGACCAAGTTAGGCCAATAGCCTAAGCTTGGGGGAGTACGTGTTCTCACCGACTTTACATTCTTGCTTATGCTTTCACTTTGTTAGCCGGTGTTCACACTTTGCCACTGTATCATCCATGCTAGTTTATTTTCTTTTTCTTGTTTTATTTTCGTGTGTCTGTCTAGTTTGAGAAAAACCAAAAAGATTTTCTTGTTCTTCTTTTGCTTGTTGGGAGCTTTCCTGTGTAGATAGTTTTCTTTTTCTTTGGGTCAAGGTAGAAGACTATGGTTACAATGTTTAGTGGCTCTTGCATGCATACCTATTTAGCTTTCAAAGAGCCATATTACTTTGTCTTCTCCTTTGTGTTTGCCTGTAGATTCCAGCTTTAGTCCAATGCACGATCACGCTTATTATTGTTCACATCATTCAGTCGTGCAAGTGAAAGGCAATAATGACGATATATGATGAAGTGACTGAGCCTGGAAAAGCTGGTATGAACTCGATCTATTTTGTTTTTGTAAATATGACTAGCTCATCATGCCTTATTCAGCTTTGTTGTGAGATAAACATGTTTGCAATGACAACTTAGAGATCATAGTTGCTTATGCCATGCTTACTTAGCTAGGAGCTTATGATGGTTTGTCTTGGATGCCCACATGAATGTTGAGATGACTATGATGTAGTATGATAGGATGGTATCCTCCTTTGAATGTTTCAAGTGGCTTGACTTGGCGCATGTTCACGCATGTAGTTGAAACAAAATCAACATAGCCTCTATGATGTTCATGTTCATGGTGATTTATGTCCTACTCATGCTTGCACTCAATGTTAGTTAATCTCAATGCATTTTGATGACTATTGTCGCTCTCTAGTTGGTCGCTTCCCAGTCTTTTGCTAGCCTTCACTTGTACTAAGCAGGAATACTGCTTGTGCATCCACCTCCATAAACCCAAAGTTGTGCCATATGAGTCCACCATACCTACCTATGTGCGGTATCTACCTGTCGTTCCAAGTAAATTTGCATGTGCCACTCTCTAAACCTTCAAGAAATAATATGTTTTGCATGCCCGAAACGCTCATTTGGTGACAGGGGGCTATTGGTATCTTCCATGCTAGGCGTGTTATCCTCGATATGTGTTTGTTCACTATCATTCACAAGAAAGGGGCCTGTAATTGGAATTCCCAGTTCCATGCTCAAATCGAAAAGATAATTGCAAACAAAACTCCCCCAGGATTGATGTTGGTTTGGACGGTACCCGAGGAGTCGGCTAGCCGTGGATTGTGATTGATTGGTGGTGGGGGAGTCAAAACTTTACTTTTATGTTTGGGAACCGCCTATAGCATGTGTAGCGTGGAAGATATTGAGAACTCTTAGTCATTGCGTTGACAATGAAAGCATGCCACCCAAAATTATTATCTCTGTTTTCAAAGCTTGAGCTCTGGCACCTCTGCAAATCAATGCTTCCCTCTGCGAAGGGCCTATCTATTTATGTTCCTGTTGAGTCATCCTCCTCTTACAAAAGCACCAATTAGAGAGCACCTCTGTCATTTTTATGCTTTGCTTTTAACTGTGTTGAGTGTGACTGTGACTGGATCTTCATTGCCATGAATTACAATATTTAGTCAGCCCTTGGTCTTTTAAGGTGCTCTGCATTTATGTTTTGCGGTCTCAGAAAGAGCTAACGAGATACCATCTATTCGTACTGCTTCATGTTGTTTTGATTGAAGTGTTGACACTTGAGGCTTCTTATTATTTGCTCGCTAGTTGATTATGCCATTGATATGAGTTTACCGTGAAACCTAGATGTCATTTGCTTATGTGGTTTGCTTGTGATGTTGCTGAAATCCTGGTTGTGAGTTACACATAGTTGCAACAACAAGATCAAACAGAGTTCGTCAAAGTTTTTCTTTTGTCTCTCTCAGTTTGTCAACTGAGTTGCTTGAGGAAAAGCAAGGCTTTAAGCTTGCGGGAGTTGATACGTCTCCGTTGTATCTACTTTTCCGAACTCTTTTGCCCTTGTTTTGGACTCTAATTTGCATGATTTGAATGGAACTAACCCGGACCGACGCCGTTTTCAGCACAATTGCCATGGTGTTATTTTTGTGCAGAAATGAAAGTTCTCGGAACGTACTGAAAATTTACGGAGATTTTTTCTGGAATAAAAGAAAAATAATTGCGCAAAGATCCACTAGAGGGGGCGTGCCAATGGGCCACAAGCCCCTGGGCTGCGGCCACCCCCTATGGCTGCACTGTGAGGGCTTGTGGGGCCCACATGGCACCACCGCCCCCAACCTCAGCTCTATATCTTCCGTTTCGCCTGGAAACAAATCAGAGAGAAGGTTTCATCGCGTTTTGCGATACGGAGGCGCCACCACATCATGTTCTTCATCTGGAGGGCAGATCTGGAGTCCGTTTCGGGCTCCGGAGAGGGGAAATCGTCGCCATCGTCATCATCAACCTTTCTCCATCGACAATTCCATGATGCTCTTCATCGTTCGTGAGTAATCTCATCGTAGGCTTGCTGGACAGTGATGAGTTGGATGAGTCTATCATGTAATCGAGTTAGTTTTTGACGGGGATTGATCCCTAGTATCCACTATGTTCTAGATTGATGCTACTACTACTTGGCTATGCTTAATGTTTGTCACTAGGGCCCGAGTGCCATGATTTCAGATCTGAACCTATTATGTTGTCGCCAATATATGTGAGTTTTAGATCCTATCTTGCAAGTTGTAGTCACCTACTATGTGTTATGACCCGGCAACCCCGGAGTGACAATAGTCAGAACCACTCCCGGAGATGACCATAGTATGAGGAGTTCATGTATTCACCGCGTGTTAATGCGTTGGTCCGGTTCTTTATTAAAAGGAGAACCTTAATATCCCGTAGTTTCCATTAGGACCCCGCTGCCACGGGAGGGATAGACAATAAATGTCATGCAAGTTCTTTTCCCTAAGCATGTATGACTACATACGGAATACATGCCTACATTAGATTGATGAAGGGGAGCGAGCCACATATATCTCCGTGTTATAGCTGTTACATGATGAATCACATCCGTCACACTCATCCGTCACCGATCCACTGCCTACGAGTCTTTTACTACTGGTCCTCGCTACGTTACTTTGCCTAGGCTTGTCCCTTGCTACAAGAGGGATTGGGCCACTTTGTTGCTACTGTTGCTACTGGTGTCACTTTTTTGCTGCTGTCACTACTGCTGTTACTTGTTACTTTGTTGCTGCTGCTATTACTGTTCCTTGCTAACCTACTGTTACTTGTTGCAAGACTTTGTTGGCGCCGTTGCCGAGGCTAGGTAAGCGGTACTGACAATCCCGTTAACCAAGGCATTTTCTGGCACCGTTGTTATCATACTACCTTGCTACTGATACTTTGCTTGCAAACACTAATCTTTCAGGTGTGGTTGAATTGACTACTCAATTGTAATACTTGAGAATATTATTTCGCTTCCCCTTGAGTCGAATCAATAAATTTGGGTTGAATACTCTACCCTCGAAAACTGTTGCGATCCCATACGCTTGTGGGACATCAGCCGATACTATGCAGGGTGATGGATCGGAGCCGGAGGAGGTCAACGGCGTGGCCGCTGACGTTTGTAACTGCCGTGCACCCTGATCCAGTAGTTTTGCTAACGCGTAGCCACCTTTAACCGTAGGGTCTCGTCATGACCTACGGTCTAATGTGACTTGTGATCCCTAGCCGGCTAGCCTGCTTGACTAGCTGGCCTGGGCACGGCCGCCTCGTCCCTAGCCGGCTGGCTTGGCCTATGCAACCACGGAGAGGTAGCCGCCTAGCCTCTAGCCGGCAGGTGCTTCTTGGCCGGCCAGAGAGTTGGTCGTCTCGCCCCCAGTCGGCAGGTAATTCTTAGCCGGCCAGGGGGACTTGGTCTTTGCAGAATGGTTCTTACTGTTCCGTCTTGGTTGAAGGCAAAGGAGTAGGCTCGATGAGCCTACCCCGGGGTTATCCCACCAACAGTTGGCGGTACTATGGAAAGTATCCATCTGATTGATATGTATCGCAGGTAATAATGCCATACCTAGACTAAAATATGTATCAACTAATTATTAAGGGATTAGGTTTGTTTTAAGATGTGTGCCGTCGATGACGTGTCAAAATCTGAGGAGGGGCCTCGGAAGGGTGACTTTGAGGCCCCGTCCCATACAATTTTCTTCCGTATCTACCTACTTCTCCAGCAAGTATATCCCTATGCATTGAAAATCAACAAGCCCCTTGCCCGTGTAACCCTAGAAGTTGAGTGCGCCTCTCCAACGACAGACCACGAGGAGCTTAGAGCGACAAGAAAAGAGCGAAAGCAAACCAAGGAGAAAGGAGCTCGAGGAGAGCAGATGGGCGACGAGGAGAAGGCTATCCTCGCCGTCTCAGAGCCTGACGAGTCTACCCGGAACAAGTTCATATGCTTCGTGGGCCTTTCCTTCTTGGCGTCTTTCGCCACCACCGTGTTGCTGGTGCTCTTTTACGGCGGCTTCTCCACGATCGTACCAGCGCGCTCTCCATCATCACGCTCGTCCTGGGCCTTGTGCTCTTGCTGGTATCAACCGCACTTTTCGTCCTTCATGAGAATCTTTTGCGTGGAACGAAATTGTAACCCAGATGGAGAAAGGCTGGTAGACAAGTTCATCCGGTTCGATGTATTCTTTTGGGATTGCATCGGTTGGCATGACATATTTGATGGCACACTTCTGCTTCAGTACACCCCTAAATACAAGAACGGTCCAGATTAATCGATACCTCTTCATAATAAAGGGTAAGATGGTCATATTCACGTATACACTGCATTTTTTTTCATAAGCACACACCGTGAGCACTGTTCATGTTTTCTTTATTTTTTTAAACCACCAAAAAAATTATATGAGAAGTAAGATTCAAACCATGCACGTTCAGGTATTACTAAAGCTGCACTAACCAACTGGTCAACAAGACCTTACGTGCTACAACTATTTTTTACTCTAATAAACAACACTGGAAACGCAGTATTCTTTGTATTGTTTCCTTTTTATATTTATTTTTTCCTTTTCATTTTTTGATTTCCTTTTCCTTTCTAAACGCGTTAGCTTTTTAAACCTCGCACCATTTGTTTTTTTAAATGGTCATTTTTTCAAGTTCGTCATTTTTCCTTAAAAATAGGTGATTTTTTCACAGATTGCTGAAGTATTTTTTCTTTTCTAAATTCGTGAACTATTCCTGAAATACGCGAACTTTTATTGAAAGTTAATGAAACTTTTATAAAGTTGATGATCTGTTATTTTAAAAATTGATGAACTATTACTTAAACCGTAATTTTGGTATTCAAAACCCTAAATCCTAAATTGTTGGGAAGTTGTTAACAACTTTGGAAAATGTATTGAAGTTTTTAGAATTTTCATACATAGTTTGAAATTCCAAAATTGTGCACAAATTAAAATTAGGTCCGTTTCATGAGTCGGAGTAACATCATCGCATTATAACACCTCTTTCGTCCTTACCGACACCCGTGCGTTTCACATGATGTATATGCATATGTTTATCGCATTATAACATCATCACATTTTAAAAAAAATTGATGACCTATTACTTAAACCGTAATTTTGATATTCTAAACCCTAAACCCTAAATTGTTGGAAAGTTGTTAACAAATTTGGAAAATGTGCAGAACTTTTTAAAAATTTCATACGTAATTTGAAATTCCAAAATTATGCACAAACTAAATTTGGGTCCGTTTTCATGACTCGGAGTAACATCATCGCATTATAACACACGATGTACGTACATACGTTTATCTAAACTATTTTTTATGACCCGTGCGTTCCATATGATGTACATAGATACGTTTATCTAAACTATTTTTCAATTTATTGAATAAGTTTCAAAAGAACAATAAAGATTAAAAAAGGATAAAATGAATTTAAGAAAAGTTCAAGATATTTAAAAATCACAAATTAAAAAAATAAAAATAGGGTAAAAGAAATACGAAAGAAAAAGGAGCTGACAAGCAATATTTAAATCAAAATAGAGAAACCGCTGTGTCTTTTATATAAGGGGAATATCATACTTGAATTTATCACATCTAGTGGTGTGTTCTGTTGGTAGTTGCCCCTTTCATGTTGGCTGGAGGTACGAAAATTAATGTGAAAAGTTAATATTATCCTTATACGGTTTGTAAGGGGGTGCACCGAAGCGGGGCTCTTGATGGCAACCATAATCCAAACCTGCATCGGCACCATGACCAACCCGTGTTTGTGATCTTTGGAGGTTAATTAGCAAAGTGTTCTATTTTGGCTGATGGAGAGTGCCAGTCGTGCTACGACTTAAGAGTTACCAAGTCATATACTCTGTTTGCATTTCTTTGCCGCCAATGTTGTTTCTATTTTATTTGGACTTGCTATGTTGTGTCTATAGCGTAACCTTGATATCTTGTGGTGTAGTGCTACTTTCAATGCAGCGTGTGTGTTGTTTTGATTATTATCAGATGATGTAGTTCGGTAGTTTGCTTTATCTATAAAGCGGAACAAAAGCTTTTTTTGGTATACTTCGTTTGTATGTATCTGGATGGAGGCTTATGCTAGGTTTTTTTTTTTGGATAGCTTGGATTACTTACTACATGTATCACGTGGTGTTAATAGTTAAGGTTGGTGTCGGTATGAACTTGCCCACGAGCAGTCTTTGTCTGAGTTAGGCGAGAGGGCCTATAGTCAGTCCGTATATTTGATGAAATGCAATAGTTTGTAGCACCGTGAAAAGAGTGAAATAGATAAAGGCATGGATCTTAGACTTGATTGCACATTTTGGGCGTTTTGTGTCCCTTGCGTGTATTTTTTTTCGAGCATAACGGGGGTATTAATATCCGCCGTTTATTTTTTGAGAAATAGAGGGTTTATTTCATGGTGACAGTTTACAGTCAGCTAATACAAGATCAAAAATAAAAGGGGAAACAAGCCTTTCTTGCAATATGCCGCCAGCCTCTACACTCCCAAACTTCACTATCTCATCCCCAAGCAGCAAGCCATCCAAAGCAGCAGGAGAACCATCTGCAATGTCATCAATCATGGCAAAAGGAAGTCTGGTAACTAGATCCTCTTCCATGGGATCATTTCGGGATAATCCACCATGCGGTGGAGCTGATATACCAGAACTTCTCCGTCTTGTCGCCACCAGAGGGCGCCCGCCGGCACCAAAGAAGGCGGCGGCGCGGCGCGGCGCGGATCTCTCCTCTACCAGTGTGGTGGGAACCGTCATTTTAACCGTGTACATTGTTGGCACGCAACCACCCACTTCATTGCGTGGCCCGGCCTGGCTATATTGAAGACGGCCGTACCGTTGACCGGCGCTGGATCCCGCAAGATGACGACCATCGTACCACTCGTGCCCCGCATGGGGAGCACGCACCAATCCCATAGGCCAGCCGACGGGTCCCAGAGCCTGATAGGACCCTGCAGCCGGCAGGCCCCACCAACGACAAGACTGATCAACGGCGGGCCCTCTGACTATCCGGAGAGGCTGCGAGCCGGGCACCCCTCGTGGTACCTTATATCCATATTGTAGGCCGGAGGTCGTCTATAAAAACCCCTGGTCCTCCTCCATGCAGAGGGTCGACCATTCTTACGCGCACACACACACTCATACAAAAGAGGTAGACTGTGAGTCGGCTGCTCCATCTTTCTCCTTCGTCGAATAGCTCAAGGAGCACATTGTAGTTTCATTGATTCATCAATCACGCCGGCACGACTAGGGGTGTTACCTACCACGGAGGTCTCCGAACCTGGGTACATCGTGCGTCTTGCATCGCTAGTTATCAATCCCGTTCCCGGCGCCTGCCGGTGTCCTTTCGGTCCCAACCACTCTCGATAAGCCTACCCATGACATCTGTCGTGAGAAAATGACGACATCTTGGATTGTGATTTCTTTTTGGTCTATTCAAACTTCATATGACATCCTCAAAAGATAACTGATGAGGTTTGTATTAAACTTCTTTACTATATGATCTTTAGAGGCCGAGAGCATTATACGTATAGTTAATCTCTTTTATTCTACAAAAATTCTAGAGTATGAATTTAGAATTGAATACACACTTGAATTTCATGATCTACTTTGGCTGAGACGTCCGTTGCATGTGCACGCTTACTAGTAGCAGTGAAATGGAGCGTGTTTATACGAAAAAGAGAGAGAGTATGCGCTGGGGGCCGTAAATTGTGCAGCACGAATGACAAGATTGCAGAGTAGTGGTTGCAGGCTCGAAAGCAAATGCCGAAGGAGAATAGAAAGGGCTTTGACTCAGTCGTTATGCTCATTTGTTGGAGCCTTTGGAAGCATCGCAACGGATTAGTATTCGGTCCAACGAGAGTGTTAGGGCATATTTATGCCTAAGTAATTTTGGTGATTGATGACAGTGCCTTAATGGACTAATCGTGTGCATTGAGCATTTCAGATAATACATGACAAAGGCACAAGACGATTCGGCACCCTTCGTGGAATAGAAGCACGGTGTCTTCTGCGATTCTCTTTGGTGGTTTTGAGTCGTAGTAATGACGTACTATTAAGAGGGGATCCGTATTGGCAAGGTTTGGGTGGAATCAATCTTGCACGCACACATTTTTTCTCTATCACCTTTCCCCCTGCAGCTTTGGAGCTTTTCCCATCTCTGGTATTTCTCGTCTTGCAAAAAGGTCTCCTAGCGGTAGTACCGCTAGAGCTGGCGGTAGTACCGCTGTCCTAGCGGTAGTACCGCCCCTGATCAGCGGTACTCCAGGACTTTAGTACCGTCATCCTTGCGGCTGTACTACGTCGGACTTTTTGCGAAGACTTTCTTAGCGGTGGTTGGCCGGGTAGTATCTTTGCGCTACCATGGGCTCAACGGTAGTACCGCTGCAGTCAGCGGTAGTACCCCTGGAGGGTCAGCGGTAGTACCACTGGAGTGCGAGCGGTAGTACCGCTCGGCTCGTGCTGTGAGTGGGAAAATGGTTGGTTTTTTCCCCCGCTATATAAAGGGTTCTTCTTGCTCAAGAACCCTACCTTCGACCCTCCCAAGCTCCATTCTTGCTCCCTAAGCTCAAAAGTACCCGATCTCTTTCCCTAGCCAATCAAACTTGTTGATTTCCTAGGGATTGGTTGAGAAGGCCTAGATCTACACTTCCACCAAGAAAAATTGATTCCCCCCACTAATCCCTTGCGGATCTTGTTACTCTTGGATGTTTGAGCACCCTAGACGGTTGAGGTCACCTCGGAGCCACATTCCATTATGGTGAAGCTCCGTGGTCTTGTTGGGAGCCTCCAAGCTTTTTGTGGAGTTTTCTCCAACCTTGTTTGTAAAGGTTCGGTCGCCGTCTTCAAGAGCACCTATAGTGGAATCACGACACCTTGCATTGTGTGAGGGCGTGAGGAGAATACGGTGGCCCTAGTGGCTTATTAGGGAGCATTGTGCCTTCACACTGCTCCAACGGAGACGTACTTTCTCTTAAAGGGAAGGAACTTTGATAACACATCCTCGTCTTCATTGGTTCTACTTGCGGTTATCTCTAACCTTTACATTCTGTATGTTTTTGTTGTAGACTATTTTTTATGACCTACGTGCTTGGGTTAGAGTGGGAGGACACGAAGTTAACATCTTCTGTGGGTAGTAGAGTAGAGTTTTAGGAGTGGAGTTCCGAGGGCTCGTTGGTGACCACGAGTGTGCTACCAGGACCTTGTTGTAATCTTCAACTTCTTGTACATATTTCTACCTTCTATAAAATGAAGGTACGTGATTGCGTATTTTAAAAAAATATTTAGGAAAAAAAGATTCTGGTCCATACCGCGTTGTGTCGTTTGTGCTGGTCAGGCCCATACCAGGCGTGTTGTGTCGTGTGTGCTGGTCAGACACTCACGCCCATACCCGACGCGTTGTGTCGTGTGTGGTGGTCTTCTTCTTCACTCGAGTATCTCTCATCTTAGTTCTTGTTTGAAACCACTCAGATTACAAAATTCAGTTTTTATAATCTATTATGTCTCGAAACAAAATAGATTATGGTATAGATTATAAAAACTAGATAAACAGATTATTAAAAACTCACAATCTACTCTACCCAGCTAAAATCAGATTATGGATTGCTAATGACCCATTACCGTTATATAGTTGGAGATAATTACATTCCTGTCATCGCCACCCTCCTTTTAAAAAAAGGGTGGGTAGATCTTTATGCAATGTAAAACCTGAATTACAGTGACCTTCAAACATGTCCATCTAGATTATTTTTATAAACCAAATTATATAAGGGAAACGCTTGTGGCCGGCGCACCGGTCGAGCCGTTCGGTCGGTCGCGCGCGGCCCCGCGCGTCCAACTTACGCATGTAACTTTTTCCGTCTAATTTTGTTGCAACTAGCGTTCGAACTTGCTACAAGCGTTTTTTATTTGCAACATTTGTCCATTAAAAAAGCTGCATATACGCTTTGGTTACAACTCCAGTTCATCAGATTTTTCGCTACAACCGGTGTTTTTGATTTTTGTTACAACCGTGTTAATTTTTGCTACAACCGGTATCATTTTTTGCTGCAGCCGTTTAGTAAAAAAGTTTCATACACGTTCGTGAGAGTTGCAACCCGAGTTCACCGGATTGTTTTTGCTACAACCAACATTTTGTTTTGTTACCACGCATCATCGTCGTTTTTTTTTCTCCGACCACGTTGATATTTTTCTTCTACAACCATATTTTTGTTGCAACCATTGTAGAAATTTGTTGCATCATGGTTAAAATTTGTTGCATTGATGAATATTATTGCATGTATAGATCTAACGGTGCGGACACGCGACGGCTGGCGGATCGGGCGGCCCGCGCGTGGCCGGCCGAAAGTTTCGACCGACGCACCGACGCAGAGCACTGCTCATTATATAATCTACCTTTATAATCTAAATTATTATAATATACTAGTACAAATTCCCGTGCGTTGCATCGGGCGAAAAAATAAACATAACCTGTTTCATGTGTCATTGTGCAGTATTCTTTTATCTATTTTTAATAAACATTGATAATATGGTTAAAGTGGGAATTTCTTTTTTTAATAAAAGCTAACATTTTAGTAAAAGAGCCCGTGCGTTGCAACATGTATGAGATAAATTTCAGAGTTTGCATGTGCGGCTACTTCCCTTGACACCATCATGAGGGCTTGAACAAGATCAGGATTAGGACATACAGAACTTGAGGGGAGATGGTATGAGGGAGGGGAGTAGCCTGTAGCCACATGCATGGAGATGGTGCACGGAAGGACCGATGACATTTTGACCACATGCCCTCTACCTCTCTCTCTCCTTAGCCGGCCGGCATGCGGGGCAAAACAGGACGCAACCCCTCCTTCAGACCCAGTTCGAGCAAGCACCATTGTTGTACTCTCTCAACTCTTCTTTATTATTAGGGAGAGAAAAATTAAAAAAGATAACTGCCCCAGCAAACGTCACGGCTCCGGTAGCTGTCCGGCATACAACGATGGACCTCGATGCCACTGTCCCCATCGTGGCCGCTCTCTGCCAGCGCCAGCGCGCCCGTCCGCTCCACCGAGACGATCTCCACCTCCCGGGGCCGTCCTCACGGCGCTCTGAGATCCGTCGCCGCGTACACGCCCAGCTTCGGCGACCCAGCCACGGTTACCCGCGCGCGCTGACGCGTACTCCCGCACCAGCCACACCCACCCGCGCGCGTCCCGGAACACCCGCCCCTGCTCCTGGAGCCCCTCGATGGCGGTGTGCAAGTTCAAGTGGATCAACACGAAGATATCTTGCTTGAAGCTTGCTGTTCATTGTGGTGGCAATGGACTTGTGAAGATATGCTGAAGAGTGGCTCACCCATAGTGAGTATGGGGGAGCAATCAACTAGTCTTCGTCAAGCCAACGCAATCAAGAAAGGTGGTCCGTCTTGAGGAAGCCAAGATCATCATCATCTAGCTCAAGAGGACGAGGTGCAAGGTATAGGTTTGCCCTTGATAGGTTTTCTGTTTAGGATAGATTGATGTACTATCAAGGGGGGCTCTCAAGTGAGTAGCTTGATCGTATCGTTCGTTGAGAGCTCAAACCATTTGCATCCTTGCATCATACTTCTTGGTTCTTATTTGGTGTTTCTCTTTGTGAGTTTTAGAGCTTATGGTCATCTTCATGACAAGCTCGAGTTCATCGAAAACGGAGTCCATATGCAACTACTATGATGTTTTCGATGTTGGAGTTTTTGCCGGTTCTTCATTCTTAGAGGACTCACATATTTATATCATTGGCATATTCATAACCGCATGGTCGTTGTTTGGATAGCCCTTGTCGTCCTGAATCCAACAAGCTTGGGTTTGCTCGATTCGGAGCTCGTATGCGAAAGTTATGGCTGTTTCAGTGGGGAGCGGTAGTACCGCTGGACCTAGCGGTAGTACCGCTAGAGTTGGCGGTAGTACCGCTAGCCCAAGCGGTAGTACCGCTGGCTGGCGGTAGTACCGCCCCTGGTCAGCGGTTGTACCGTTCCAGGAGCTTAGTACCGCCTGCCTAGCGGTTGTTCATGGACGGACCTTTTTGCGAAGACTTTCTTGGCGGTGGTAGTGCCGTTGCACTACCAGGGGCCCAGCGGTAGTACCGCTGGGGCCAGCGGTAGTACCGCTGGAGTGCCAGCGGTAGTACCGCTAGAGCTCGGGCAGAAAGTGGGGGTAACGGTCTGATTCCTTCCCCCACTATATAAAGGGGGTCTTCTTCCCCCTTGGACTTATCCATCTGTTGAGCTCTTGTTCTACCTCCATTGTTGACATTCTTAGAGCTTGCTTACTCTCAATCCCTCCAATGATTCTTGCTTGTTCTTGAGGGAAAAGAGAGAGGAGATCTAGATCCACATCTCCACCAATCACTTTCTCCTCTATGTGAGGGGAACCCCTTGGATCTTGATCTTGGAGTTCTTTGTGAGCTCCTTGTTCTTCCTCTCATATTTCTCCATAGCTTTTGTTGTTGTGGAGGGATTTGAGTGTGAGGGACTTGACCACTTCGTGTGTTCTTGCCATTGCATTAGTTGCATCGGTTTGAGTTCTCCACGGTGATACGTGGAAGTGAGAAGTTGAGAAGCTTACTACCTTTGGTACTTAGTACCCTTGATATTGTTCTTCGTGGATGCTTTGGCGTCCTAGAAGCTTGGTGGTGTCTCGGAGCTCAATCATTGTGGTGTGAAGCTCCGGGAAGCGTCGGGGTCTCCAATTAGGTTGTGGAGATTGCCCCGAGCAATTTGTACGGGTACCGGTAACCGCCCCCAAGGGTTGCCACGTGTACGGGTTCGGTGACCGCCCCCAAGGGTTGTCATTTGTACGGGTTCGGTGACCGCCCCCAAGGGTTGCCATTTGTACGGGTTCGGTGACCGCCCTCAAGGGTCCCTTAGTGGAATCACGGCATCTTGCATTGTGCGAGGGCGTGAGGAGATTACGGTGGCCTTAGTGGCATCTTGGGGAGCATTGTGCCTCCACACCGCTCTAACGGAGATTAGCATCCGCAAGGGTGTGAACTTCGGGATACATCATCGTCTCCCCGTGCCTCGGTTATCTCTTACCCGAACCCTTTACTTATGCACTTTACTTTGTGATAGACATATTGTTTATTTTAATATATCTTGCTATCACTTAGTTGTTTATATTGCTTAGCATAAGTTCTTGGTGCACATAGGTGAGCCTAGTTGTTTGTAGGGTTTGTGCTTGACATATTAAACGTTAGTTTTATTCCGCATTTGTTCAAGCCTAAACCTTAACTATTTTAAAGCGCCTATTCACCCCCCCCCCTCTAGGCGACATCCACATCCTTTTCACCAGGGCACGGAGCTATGGAGATGTATCAACGAAAGTAACGTGGTCCTTGCCCGTGCCCCATGTCCACAAACGGACGGACTTGTTAGAACTACTCTGCAGGTTTGATGCCTTGTTAACCTTTGTTTTGTCATACCTTTGTTAGCATATTAACATGTCATTATCTTTTCCTTGCGCAAAAGGTCGTCAATCGGTGCCGCACACTAGCGGCTTTACTTTCTTGCCACGGTGTTTCGTCCACCGATGTGAGGGCACGTGCGCAGTACACGATGGATGTACAGTCTTCCGCTCGTCCGTCTGCCAGCCGGCCACGGGCCTCTTCCGCTCGTTCGTCTTCGAGTGGAGCACATGTTTCTTCTAGCCGAGAACATGAAGAGGAGATTGAAGAAGAAGATGAGTCCGACAACGAGGCCGCGGATCAGGACTACATTGAGTTTGGGGCTTCGTAGATGGAAGATGCTCCGCAGTCAAGTCAACCCACTCAGCCGACGGAGGCAACACGTCGAGCTAGCTCAAGGAAGATCAGACGTCCTGGCTGGCAGAACACTCCAGAGGGCTACGTTACTAAGGGCAAGATGGCTGCAAAGAGAGGGAGGAAGTGAGTGTTATGATGGTGTCTGTTGAACTACTATGTTTTCTGTTGAACTATGTTGTTTGTCGAACTATGTCTGTTAAACTATGAACTATGATGTTATGCTGAGTCTTATGATTTAAATTATGGTGTTATGTTTTGATGAATTGTGTTATGCTGAGTCTTATGATTTAAATTATGGTGTTATGCTTTGAATTATGGTGTTATGTTTTGATGAATGGTGTTATGCTGTGAATTATGGTCTTACGACTTAAACTATATTCTATGAAATATGTTTGTTGATCAAAACAGTGAAAAAATCTTGTTTTGGGGTACTGGACTAAGGAAACGCCAGGAAGCATGGCGTTTCTGGTTGGGTCTGCAACGCCAGCAGGTCTGGCGTTTCTGCGCTGGGTGCAACGCTGGCCAGGACCCCAGCACTGCGGTACTGGACTAAGGAGACGCCAGTGAGCTTGGCGTTTCTGCTTTGGTCTGCAACGCCAGCCCCCTTGGCGTTGCAGCTTTGGTGTGCAACGTCCAGTAGACTGGCGTTGCACATGAGGCCTGCAACGTCCAGTAGACTGGCGTTTCTGCTAAGTCCTGCAACGCCACGGTCTCTGGCGTTTTCAAAAGGGTCAAAACGTGAAATACTTTCGAACCCAGTTCGTTTTGTGATGAACTTACGCCTTAAGAATCAAAACAGTGAAAAAATCCTACTGTGGTCATCCCACGCCACCAAAGCCCAACCGCAGAAAATGGCACCCTCGCCTCCCGCGGAACACCAGGAATCGCAGCCGATGGCGTCAGATTTGGGAGAGCGCCGGGGTCTGTTGTCGTGCTTGTTCAGCAAGTGCGAGGATCCCCGCCTCATGGATTCGAATTTGAATGCCGACCTCCTGGAGCTCATCCTCGACTTGTACGAGGAGGCGTTCGAGCGGCTGCCCATCCACGACATTCCAGTGGAAGCCGCCGACCAGTTGGCCACATCGATGCGCAAAGGCGGCCTCTGCCTCGGCCTCCTGGACCCCCTCACCAACATCATCCTCAACACCATTGCCCTTGTTCCGCGCGACTTCGGGGATATGGCAAGACCCAACAGGAGGAGGTCCACAAGGCTGGCCGGCATGGCGCAACCCAGGGACAGCAGCTAGAACTGGAACACCAGCTGGGTTTTGCCATCCAGCCGCAAGGTCACCTGTGGGCCATCCTGCCGCAGGGTTACCTGGTACTCTGTTGCTGGGTCGTCCCGCCGGGCTCTCGTCAGATTCTTGGTCGGCTACTTCGGATGCCTCAGTGAAGAGCAGGCCACCGGCTACCTCCACTGGGCACGCGTCGATCTCGCCATTGCCGTCCAGCTGGTCGAGCACGACCTACACGCTGCCGACGTTGCACCACCGACCCTGCCTTGGAAAGGACGCAAGCCGCCTTCAAGTTCGCTGCAAGCCGTGGGTGGCACCCTGCGCCTGACAACCTGGTGCGGCTCCACGCGTCGCCGCTGCCCGAACAGCGCCTCCGCGACGCTGCCCCCTTCCTCAAGAAGGGAGGGCGCAAGCTCACCGTCGATGATGTCATCGTCATCATGGACTTGCTGCGCTACCAGGACTGGACGGTGCCCCGGACGACCTTCAGGTCAACTTGCTGCCAAGTGGAAGAGAGCTAGTCGTCTACTGCCGGAACCTCAAGGCTGATGAAGGGAAGCTATACATTTCCAACACCACAGGCTCCGATGGTTTCCAAGTGGTCACCATCAAGGTCGAGCGTCATGGACACAACTTGGCGGCCCTGCGGTCACCCGAGGAGGACAAATCCATGGTTACATACTGTCTGGTCAAGGCCGTGCAAACCGCCAAAACGCACCAGCTGGGCTCTGCGGTGAAGATATGTTCCGGCAGTAATGCCTGCGAATACACCCAGTCTCTCGGGATGAGGCTCCACGACATGATCCACGGCTTCTATCTCAAAGTCTTTGTCATGCTGCCCTCTACGTGGCTCCACCTCATCCCCCACATCCTATTCGCCGGCCACTGCTATGGCCCCATGGACCCTGTCTCCAACATCATCATCAACTCCATTTGGCACCACATACGGCGCCCGCTCCCGTGGTCAGCTGACTCCAAAGTCGACGTGTATGACATCCTCGACACCCTCTCCATGCTTCGCGTGGAGGTCCGTTCCTTGGAAGGCCTCGTTGCCCTCGTCCGAGCAAGCTCCGAGCCCCACTGCTCGACACTACAGTGGGCCCTGGAGCACCTCTCCCGCAAACGTTGTGACCTGTCCCAGGAGATGCACACCTCGCAGCAGTTTGCTGACGCTGTCGCAGCTGCTCGACACCCACAGCATGTCGTGCTGGGAACATTCTTTGCGTCCCTGGCGCCCAACAGGCTCATTGACCTGCAGCGCTTGCTGGCCACTAGTGCCAATGCCAGGATCTCCTCTGAGTTTCTTTGTGAAATAATGTCCACTCTCAAGCAAAGTGCACTGCCGTTGGTGGCTTCCATGTCTCCCATTCCCAATGTGGCCAAACTGTGCGACGAGGCTAAGGCTGCCCGTAATGGTAGTATCATGCATGCCAACTAGGCAATTTTGATGAGGTGGCATAGAATTAAATGAAGAAAAAGAGGGTTGAGTATCATATCATGATACCGTATCATATTAAATGATGTGCTACTATGTGTCTTGCATGGCAATAAATGAACTATCCTATGATACTAACATATGATACAATGCATTACGGATGTGGTATCATACACTAGTATCATATGCATGATACTAGTATATGATACTACCCGTTACAACCAGCCTAAGGAGACTCTGCTACAAAAGAGGTCACATTATTTTTTTGACGCGACAACGACGGGCTTACGCCTGCCTGAACCTTTTATTATTAAAAAAAGGAAATACAGCAAAAGGGACAAGAAAAAAAGAGGGCTACAAGAAGGGGATTACAAGTGGGAGGCTACATTCTCTCGGCTAAATGGAACAACATCGTACTCCAATCGGCAAGCAGGGTTTTGTTAATAGCTTTGTTACATCGATGAGACCAGAGCCTGAGATCCTCTGCCGTGGCACTGGTGGTGGCATGAAGGTCGAGGTGGACGTTGCGGAAGATCTTAGCATTTCGTCGTTTTCAAATATTCCAGAGAAGAGCTAGCAGGACCGTGGAGCGGGTTTTGTTGTTGAATTCGCCGTTCGAGGCGTGCAGAATCCCTTGAGGGGTATTGTTAAAGACACTGTCCAATTCTTCCCAAAGCGGGGTGAGCTCCCCGCAGGAGAATAGAAGATGGGTAATTGTTTTGCTTTGATCACAGAAGGGGCAGTTAGCAGCGGTGGTAATACCCCGTCTGAACCGCCTCTCATTGGTGTACAGCCTATCCTTGCTGGCAAGCCATAAGAATAACCTGCACTTATTGGGGGCATAGTTTCTCCAGATGGCAGGTGCGAGGATGTCGATTGGCCGCGACTTCCACAACGCACTGTATGCTAGTTTAGCGGTAAGTTGTTTCCCAGAGTCCCTTGTTGTCCTCCTGTCAGCATCCTGCAAATTCACGTTAACCGAGGCCAGAACATTGCATAGATGAGATAGTTCACATTCTGCCGCATCGGAAAGTCGTGGAGCCAGGTCCAGGTGAAGATCGAATGAAGCCAAAACATGGGCCACCGAGGCGTTACTTCTGTTGGAGTGGGAGAACAGAGCCGGGAAATTTTGAGCCATTGTCCGGTCGGTGTGAGGAAGCCAAAGGTCAAGCCAGAAGGATGTAGTTTTTCCGTTCCCTACTTGAACAGTAGTTATTGAGCGGAAAAAACCCAACCCTTTCATGATATTACGCCAGATATGTGTGTGCTGCCCGTCAGGCAAACCTACGTCATGGTTGTTAGACCAACCGTATTTGGTTACCAGGTATGGTTGTTCCCTATCATGGATAGCATTGTGAAGTTTAGAGATGTGCTTGGTAAGGAGGCAGAGGTTCATTTGAGAGAGAGAGAAAAATCCTAGACCCCCATTGATGAATGGGGCACAAACCATGTCCCAGGCCACCTTGCAGCTTCCCCCGGTGGTAGTTTCCTGCCCCGTCCAGAAGAAAGCCCTACATTGCTTCTCAATTTCTAGGATGGTACCCGAAGGGAGAAGAAGAACACTCATGGCATAGATAGGGAGAGCACGAAGGACCGAACGAACAAGGATTGCTCTTCCGGCCAAAGACAGAAGCAGTCCCCGCCACCCGGCCAGACGTCTATCAATCTTGTCGATGATGAAGAAGAAATCGGCAAGGTTGAGCTTATGGGTAGAAAGGGGAAAGCCAAGGTAGGACTGAGGGAAGGTTGCCACAGGGCAGCCGAGAATGTTAGCAAGCTCGGAAGAGATATCACGATCAACGTGAATTGGGGCAAAAGTGCTCTTGTGGAAGTTGATGGAGAGACCTGTGGCCTCGGAAAATTGATCAAGGATGAGCTTAAGGGTGCGCAGTTGATTTCCGTCCGGGGGAAGTGTTGGAAATATGCCCTAGAGGCAATAATAAATTAGTTATTATTATATTTCTTTGTTCATGATAATCGTATATTATCCATGCTATAATTGTATTGATTGGAAACACAATACTTGTGTGGATACATAGACAAAACACTGTCCCTAGTAAGCCTCTAGTTGACTGGCTCGTTGATCAAAGATGGTCAAGGTTTCCTGGCCATAGGCAAGTGTTGTCACTTGATAACGGGATCACATCATTAGGAGAATCATGTGATGGACTAGACCCAAACTAATAGACGTAGCATGTTGATCGTGTCATTTTCTTGCTACTGTTTTCTGCGTGTCAAGTATTTGTTCCTATGACCATGAGATCATATAACTCACGGACACCGGAGGAATGCTTTGTGTGTATCAAACGTCGCAACGTAACTGGGTGACTATAAAGATGCTCTACAGGTATCTCCGAAGGTGTTCGTTGAGTTAGTATGGATCAATACTGGGATTTGTCACTCTGTATGACGGAGAGGTATCTCGGGGCCCACTCGGTAATACAACATCACACACAAGCCTTGCAAGCAATGTGACTTAGTGTAAGTTGCGAAATCTTGTATTACGGAACGAGTAAAGAGACTTGCCGGTAAACAAGATTGAAATAGGTATGCGGATACTGACGATCGAATCTCGGGCAAGTAACATACCGAAGGACAAAGGGAATGACATACGGGATTATATGAATCCTTGGCACTGAGGTTCAAACGATAAGATCTTCGTAGAATATGTGGGATCCAATATGGGCATCCAGGTCCCGCTATTGGATATTGACCGAGGAGTCACTCAGGTCATGTCTACATAGTTCTCGAACCCGCAGGGTCTGCACACTTAAGGTTCGACGTTGTTTTATGCGTATTTGAGTTATATGGTTGGTTACCGAATGTTGTTCGGAGTCCCGAATGAGATCCAGGACGTCACGAGGAGCTCCGGAATGGTCCGGAGGTAAAGATTGATATATAGGAAGTCCTGTTTTGGTCACCGGAAAAGTTTCGGGCTCATCGGTAGTGTACCGAGAGTGCCGGGAGGGGTGCCGGGGACCATCGGGAGGGGTGTCACGCCCCAAGGGGTCTCATGGGCTATGGGAAGAGATAAACCAGCCCCTAGTGGGCTGGAATAAGTTCCCACTAAGGCCCATAAGGTTTGAGAAGGAAAAAAACACAAGGTGGAAAGAGTTTCCAAGTGGAAAGGTGGAATCCTACTCCAAGTAGGATTGGAGTAGGACTCCTCCACCTCCAATTTCGGCCAAACCTTGAGGGTTTGAGGCTGCCTCTTCCCTCCCCCTCCCTCCTATATATACCGAGGTATTAGGGCTGATTTGAGACAACTTTGCCACGGCAGCCCGACCACATATCTCCACGGTTTTACCTCTAGATCGCGTTTCTGCGGAGCTCGGGCGGAGCCCTGCTGAGATTAGATCACCACCAACCACCAGAGCGCCGTCACGCTGCCGGAGAACTCATCTACCTCTCCGTCTCTCTTGCTGGATCAAGAAGGCCGAGATCATCGTCGAGCTGTACGTGTGCTGAACGCGGAGGTGCCGTCCGTTCGGCACTAGATCGTGGGACGGCTCGCGGGACGGTTCGCGGGATTGTTCACGGGGAGGATCGAGGGACGTGAGGACGTTCCACTACATCAACCGCGTTCACTAACGCTTCTGCTGTACGATCTACAAGGGTACGTAGATCACTCATCCCCTCTCGTAGATGGACATCACCATGTCTTCGTGCGCGTAGGAAAATTTTTGTTTCCCATGCGACGTTCCCCAACAGTGGTATCAGAGCTAGGTTCATGCGTAGATGTCTTCTCGAGTAGAACACAAAAGTTTTTGTGGGCGGTGATGTGCATTTTTCTGCCCTCCTTAGTCTTTTCTTGATTCCGCAGTATTGTTGGATCGAAGCGGCTCGGACCGACATTACTCGTACGCTTACGAGAGACTGGTTTCATCGCTACGAGTAACTCCGTTGCTCAAAGATGACTGGCGGGTGTCAGTTTCTCCAACTTTAGTTGAATCGGATTTGACCGAGGAGGTCCTTGGATGAGGTTAAATAGCAACTCATATATCTCCGTTGTGGTGTTTGCGTAAGTAAGATGCGATCCTACTAGATACCCATGGTCACCACGTAAAACATGCAACAACAAAATTAGAGGACGTCTAACTTGTTTTTGCAGGATATGCTTGTGATGTGATATGGCCCAACGATGTGATGTGATATATTGGATGTATGAGATGATCATGTTGTAATAGAAAATATCGACTTGCACGTCGATGGTACGGCAACCGGCAGGAGCCATAGGGTTGTCTTTATAACTAACGTTTGTGCTTGCAGATGCGTTTACTATTTTGCTAGGATGTAGCTTTAGTAGTAATAGCATGAGTAGCATGACAACCCCGATGGCGACACGTTGATGGAGATCATGATGATGGAGATCATGGTGTGACGCCGGTGACAAGAAGATCGTGCCGGTGCTTTGGTGATGGAGATCAAGAAGCACAAGATGATGGCCATATCATGTCACTTATGAATTGCATGTGATGTTAATCCTTTTATGCACCTTATTTTGCTTAGAACGACGGTAGCATTATGAGGTGATCTCTCACTAAAATTTCAAGACGAAATTGTGTTCTCCCCGACTGTGCACCGTTGCTACAGTTCGTCGTTTCGAGACACCACGTGATGATCGGGTGTGATAGACTCAACGTTCACATACAACGGGTGCAAAACAGTTGCGCACGCGGAACACTCGGGTTAAGCTTGACGAGCCTAGCATGTGCAGACATGGCCTCGGAACACATTAGACCGAAAGGTCGAGCATGAATCGTATAGTTGATATGATTAGCATAGAGATGCTTACCACTGAAACTATTCTCGACTCACGTGATGATCGGACTTGAGATAGTGGATTTGGATCATGTACCACTCAAATGACTAGAGAGATGTACTTTTTGAGTGGGAGTTCTTAAGTAATATGATTAGTTGAACTAATTGTCATGAACATAGTCTAATGGTCTTTGCGAATTACGATGTAGCTTGCGCTATAGCTCTACTGTTTTTATATGTTCCTAGAGAAAATTTAGTTGAAAGTTGATAGTAGCAAACTTTGCAGACTGAGTCTGTAAAACCGAGGATTGTCCTCGTTGCTGCACAGAAGGCTTATGTCCTTAATGCACCACTCGGTGTGCTGCACCTCGAGCATCGTCTGTGGATGTTGTGAACATCCGACATACACGTTTCTGATGACTACACGATAGTTCAGTACAAAAATACTTAATGGCTTAGAAGCAAGGCGCCGAAAACGTTTTGAAACGTCACGGAACATGAGAGATGTTCTAAAGAGATGAAATTGTGGTTTCATGCTTGTGCCCTTGTTAAGAGGTACAAGACCTCCGACAAGATTCTTTGTCCACATAGTAAAGGAGAAAAGCTCAATCGTTGAGCGTGTGCTCAGATTGTCTGAGTACGACAATCGCTTGAATCAAGTGGGAGTTAATCTTCCAGATGAGATAGTGATGGTTCTCCAAAGTCACTGCCACCAAGCTATGAGAGCTTCGTGATGAACTATAACATATCAAGGATAGATATTATGATCTTTGAGTGATTCGCGATGTTTGACACTGCGAAAGTAGAAATCAAGAAGGAGCATCAATAGTTGATGGTTAGTAAAACCACTAAGTTTCGAGAAAGGCAAGGGCTAGAAGGGACACTTCGTGACACGACAAAACAGTTGCTGCACTAATTAAGAGACCCAAGATTAAACCCAAACCTGAGACTAAGTGCTTCTGTAATGAGGGGAACAGTCACTGAGGTGGAGCAACTCTAGATACTTGGTAGATAAGAAGGCTGGCAAAAGTCAAGAGAAGTATATTTGATATACATGATGTTGATGTGTACTTTACTAGAACTCCTAGTAGCATGAGGGTATTGGATACCGGTTCGGTTGCTAAGTTATTAGTAACACGAAGTGAAAGCTACGGCATAAACGGAGACTAGCTAAAGGCGCGGTG
Source organism: Hordeum vulgare subsp. vulgare (assembly GCF_904849725.1). Taxonomy (NCBI): domain Eukaryota; kingdom Viridiplantae; phylum Streptophyta; class Magnoliopsida; order Poales; family Poaceae; genus Hordeum; species Hordeum vulgare. Next base: position 106,584,355 of record NC_058522.1, on the reverse strand, counting down.
ACGATACGTGTTGGAAGTGTTTCCAAGGTTGATATGATCAAACGTCGCACGCTCCCTCTACCATCGGGATTGGTGTTAAACCTAAATAATTGTTATTTGGTGCTTGCGTTAAGCATGAACATGATTGGATCGTGTTTATTGCAAAACGATTATTCATTTAAAGAGAATAATGGTTATTCTATTTTCTTGAATAATCACCTTCAATGGTCTATTGAATCTCGATCGTAGTGTTACACATGTTCATGATATTGGTGCCAAAAGATACGAGGTAATGATGATAGTACCACTTACTTGTGGCACTGCCGCTTGAGTCATGTTGGTATAAATTGCATGAAGAGGCTCCATGCTGATGGATCTTTATACTCACTTGATTTTGAATCACTAGTGACATGCAAATCATACCACATGAGCAAGGCCTTGTTTTCATTGAGATGAAATAAGATAGTAACTTGTTGGAAGTGATACATTTTGATGTATGCAGTCCAATGGGTGTTGAGGCACGCAGTGGATATCATTATGTTCTTACTTCAATGATGATTTGAGTAGATACTAGAGTATTTGCTTAATGAATCACAAGTCTGAAATATTGAAAAGTTCAATTCTGTTTCGGAGTGAAGTTCGTCGTAACAAGAGGATAAACTGTCTACGATATGATCATAGAAATGAATATCTGAGTTACGAGTTTTGGTACGCAGTTAAGACAATGTGGAAATTGTTTCGCGGTTCATGCCACCTAGAACATCATAGTGTGATGATGTGTCTGAACGTCATAGCCACACACTATTTGGTATGGTGCATGCTATGATGTCTCTTATCGAATTACCACTATCATTTATGGGTTAAGCATTAGAGACAACCGCATTCACTTTAAATAGGGCACCACCTATTTCCGTTGAGATGACACAGTATAGACTGAGGTTTAGAGAAATCTAAACTGTCGTTTCTTGAAAGTTTGGGGTTTCGACACTTATGTGAAAAAGTTTCAGTCTGATAAGCTCGAACCCAAAGCGGATAAATGCATCTTCATAGGATATCCAAAACAGTTGGGTACATCTCCTATCTCAGATCCGAAAGCAAAGTGTTTGTTTCTAGAAACGGATCCTTTCTCGAGGAAAGGTTTCTCTCGAAAGAATTGAGTGGGAGGGTAGTAGAACTTGATGAGGTTATTGAACCATCACTTCAACCAGTGTGTAGCAGGGCGCAGGAAGTTGTTCCTGTGGCGCCTACACCAATTGAAGTGGAAGCTGATGATGGTGATCATCAAGCATCGGATCAAGTTACTACAAGCCTCGTAGGTTGACTAGGTCGCGTACTACTACAGAGTGGTACGGTAACCCTGTCTTGGAGGTCATGTTGTTGAGCAACAGTGAACCTACGAGTTATGGAGAAAGCGTTGGTGGGCCCAGATTCCGACAAATGGCTGGAAGCCATGAAATCCGAGAGAGGATCCATGTATGAAAAACAAAGTGTAGACTTTGGAAAGAACTACTTGATGGTCATAAGACTATTGAGTAAAAATGGATCTTTAAAAGAAGACAGACAATGATGGTGATAAGTCACTTAAGAAAAGCTCGACTTGTCGCAAAGATGTTTTCGACAAGATCAAACAGTTGACTATGATGAGACTTTCTCACTCGTAGCGATGCTAAAGGTCTGTTGGAATTATGTTACTAGTTGCTGCATTATTTATGAAATATTGCACGTAGGATGTCAAAACATTGTTTCCTCGACGGTTTCCTTGAGCAAACATTGTATGAGATACAACCATGAGGTTTTGTCGATCCTAAAGATACTAGCAAGTATGCAAGCTCCAGCGATCCTTCAATGGACTGGTGCAAGCATCTCGGAGTTGAAATATATATACTTTGATGAGATGATCAAAGATTTTGGGTTTGTACAAGGTTTATGAGAAACTTGTATTTCCAAAGAAGTAAGTGGGAGCACTATAGAATTTCGGATAAGTATATGTGGTTGACATATTGTGGATCAGGAGTAATGTAGAATTTATGTAAAGCATACAAGGTTGTTTGAAAGGAGTTTTTCAAAGGAATACCTAGATTGCGCTACTTGAACGTTGAGCATCGAAGATCTATGGAGATAGATCGAAAGCGCTTAATAGAAGTTTCAACAAGATGCATGCCTTGACAAGTTTTTGAAGGAGTTCAAAATAGATCAGTAAAGAAGGAGTTCTTGGTTGCGTTGTAAGGTGTGAATTTGAGTAAGACTCAAAACCCGACCCCGGCAGAATAAAGAGAATAGACGAAGGTCGTCTTCTATGCCTTAGCCGTAGAATCTAAAGTATGCCATGCTGTGTACCGCACCTGATGTGTGCCTTGACTCAAAGTATGTTGAGAGGTACAGAGAGTGATCCATGATTGAATCACTAGCAGTGGTCGAAATTTATCCTTAGTAACTAAATAGACTAAGGATTTTTTTCTCGATTATGGAGGTGGTTAAAGAGTTCGTCGTAAAGGGTTACGTCGATGCAAGCTTTGACACTAATCCGAATAACTATGAGTAGTGAAACGGATTCGTATAGTAGAGTAGATATTTGGAGCATTTCCGAATAGCACGTAGTAGCAGCATCTATAAGATGACATAAAGATTTGTAAAGAACGCACGGATCTGAAAGTTTCAGAACCGTTGACTAAAACCTCTCTCACGAGCAAGACGTGATCAGACCCCATAACTATATGGGTGTTGGATTCGTTGGAATCACCTGGTGATGTGAACTAGATTATTGACTCAAGTGCAAGTGGGAGACTGTTGGAAATATGCCCTAGAGGCAATAATAAATTAGTTATTATTATATTTCTTTGTTCATGATAATCGTATATTATCCATGCTATAATTGTATTGATTGGAAACACAATACTTGTGTGGATACATAGACAAAACACTGTCCCTAGTAAGCCTCTAGTTGACTGGCTCGTTGATCAAAGATGGTCAAGGTTTCCTGGCCATAGGCAAGTGTTGTCACTTGATAACGGGATCACATCATTAGGAGAATCATGTGATGGACTAGACCCAAACTAATAGACGTAGCATGTTGATCGTGTCGTTTTGTTGCTACTGTTTTCTGCGTGTCAAGTATTTGTTCCTATGACCATGAGATCATATAACTCACGGACACCGGAGGAATGCTTTGTGTGTATCAAACGTCGCAACGTAACTGGGTGACTATAAAGATGCTCTACAGGTATCTCCGAAGGTGTTCGTTGAGTTAGTATGGATCAATACTGGGATTTGTCACTCCGTATGACGGAGAGGTATCTCGGGGCCCACTCGGTAATACAACATCACACACAAACCTTGCAAGCAATGTGACTTAGTGTAAGTTGCGGAATCTTGTATTACGGAACGAGTAAAGAGACTTGCCGGTAAACGAGATTGAAATAGGTATGCGGATACTGACGATCGAATCTCGGGCAAGTAACATACCGAAGGACAAAGGGAATGACATACGGGATTATATGAATCCTTGGCACTGAGGTTCAAACGATAAGATCTTCGTAGAATATGTGGGATCCAATATGGGCATCCAGGTCCCGCTATTGGATATTGACCGAGGAGTCACTCAGGTCATGTCTACATAGTTCTAGAACCCGCAGGGTCTGCACACTTAAGGTTCGACGTTGTTTTATGCGTATTTGAGTTATATGGTTGGTTACCGAATGTTGTTCGGAGTCCCGGATGAGATCCAGGACGTCACGAGGAGCTCCGGAATGGTCCAGAAGTAAAGATTGATATATAGGAAGTCTTGTTTTGGTCACCGGAAAAGTTTCGGGCTCATCGGTAGTGTACCGGGAGTGCCGGGAGGGGTGCCGGGGACCATCGGGAGGGGTGTCACGCCCCAAGGGGTCTCATGGTCTATGGGAAGAGATAAACCAGCCCCTAGTGGGCTGGAATAAGTTCCCACTAAGGCCCATAAGGTTTGAGAAGGAAAAAAACACAAGGTGGAAAGAGTTTCCAAGTGGGAAGGTGGAATCCTACTCCAAGTAGGATTGGAGTAGGACTCCTCCACCTCCAATTTCGGCCAAACCTTGAGGGTTTGAGGCTGCCTCTTCCCTCCCCCTCCCTCCTATATATACCGAGGTATTAGGGCTGATTTGAGACAACTTTGTCACGGCAGCCCGACCACATATCTCCACGGTTTTACCTCTATATCACGTTTCTGCGGAGCTCGGGCGGAGCCCTGCTGAGATTAGATCACCACCAACCACCGGAGCGCCGTCACGCTGCCGGAGAACTCATCTACCTCTCCATCTCTCTTGCTGGATCAAGAAGGCCGAGATCATCGTCGAGCTGTACGTGTGCTGAACGCGGAGGTGCCGTCCGTTCGGCACTAGATCGTGGGACGGCTCGCGGGACGGTTCGCGGGATTGTTCGCGGGGCGGATCGAGGGACGTGAGGACGTTCCACTACATCAACCGCGTTCACTAACGCTTCTGCTGTACGATCTACAAGGGTACGTAGATCACTCATCCCCTCTCGTAGATGGACATCACCATGATAGGTCTTCGTGCGCGTAGGAAAATTTTTGTTTCCCATGCGACGTTCCCCAACAGGAAGCACAATTAAGGTATCATCAGCATATTGCAAGACAGTACAAGGCAGATCACTCGAGATTGGATGAGAAAGGAGACCATTCTCAGATGCCTGGATGATAAGGCGCTTAAGAATATCTGCGACGAGAATGAACAGGTAGGGAGAAAACGGATCGCCTTGTCTGAGACCTTGTCTGCATTGAAACCAGGGCCCTGGCTTTCCGTTGAGGATGACAGCCGAGTTGGCCGAAGAGTTTAGCTCATCCACCCAGCGGCACCAAGATAGGGTGAACCCTTTTGCACGCAGAATCGAGTTCAAGGCAACCCAGGATACCGAATCAAAGGCCTTGTGGAAGTCAAGCTTAATCACCACGGCCGGGAGGCGGCGTTTGAAACAAGTTTGGACAATGTCAGCCGCATGGACAAAGTTATCAGCGATACCACGTCCTTGGATGAACCCCGTTTGCTCATGGTGGATGATGTTGTGAATGAGAGGCTTCGCACGAATTGCAAGGCACTTTGCGATTAACTTGATCGTACAATTCTGTAACGAGACAGGCCTATAGTTTTCGGGTTTGGAGGCGTCCCTTTTTTTTGGAAGAAGAACAATATAAGCATTATTAAGGCGCTTAAGGTCTGCCTGATCATTGTGGAAATCATTAAGGAGGTTTTGTAAGTCCTGGTCTGGCGTCGTCTTTCATAGCCCACAGGGCGTCTCTGATTTCTTCAAGGGAAAAAGGGCGAGCAAGAAATGAGGCCTCCGATGATGGGAAAGAGGTCACATTATAAGAAGATGAATTTATTCATCCGCGATGAGCTTGCGCAAGTGTTGAAGAAATATGCCTTTGAGCATCCTCAGGTATATGGTTTTGTTTGTATTCATTGTTTTTTTTCTTGGGTACATACTATACTGCATATTCTTAACATATCTCTTTCAGCTGCCTCATTTGACCTTTGCTGTTTCTTGTTTTAGGAACCAAAATATAAGCCAAGTGTTATCTGCGGTTTGGTGTCTGCTTCCAAATCCCAAGACAGCCTTTCCTATTACGTTAATTTTGTGGGTACATCTAAATCTGCTAACCAACTCTTCTTTGCCGAAATAAATGAGCCATTTTCTCATCCGTCAAAACCAAATTGCTGCTGCTATCTACCCCTGACATCTACTGGTAAGTCCCCGCTCCTTCCAGTTAGCATGAGCAGCCATGTAGGTTTGAAACATCAATGAAATGATTTTTATTTTTATGTTTCATCGAAAAGCCTTTTGATTTCCGTTAAGGCCAATCTTAGAGTTATTTACCCAAAACCGTCACATCTGAGGCTAGGGTAACTAGTTAGTACCAAATTTGAATCAGGTCATGATAAACCATCGAAAATGAACCTAATGCGTAATGCGGAGCACTGATGCTGGGGTTTGACCACGAAAACAATGAAACTGACAGATGGGGCCTGCCTGCCGGGCTGACATGGCAAAGACCGAAAAGTTTGACCGGCTGATGTGGCAAATGGAATATGGGCCCCACCTGTCAATGATTCGAAAGTCATCTTCTTCGCAACAATTTTTCTATGGAGCATCCCATCGAACACCTTATGTGTTCATCCTCTGGACACTAAAAATTTATGACTCGGCCATGGTCGAGCTGTTTCACGAGCCGCTGCACAAACCGCCCCCCACCTCATCGAAGATGGAGCCACGCCGCCCAACTCCTGGCCCGCGCCACGCCGGAGGTGGAGCATGCCGCCCATCTCCTGGTCCATGTCGCACCGACTGGTCCACCTCGTAATCGCCATCGAAGGCGCAGCAGGCTTGGAGTTGCAGTTGCAGGTGGTCGTCCGCGCAGCCGGCCTGGGCCTCCGCAGCCTCGCGCTCCTCGGCGGCAGCGTCGACGGCGCACGGCCACGGCGCCGGCAACGGTGGCCACGGCGAGTGGCCCCCCTGGCCCTTCTCCTGGCGCTCCTGCAGGTCCTCCATTGTTGCCCCCCTCGACGGTGTGGATGAGGTGGCGGTTGGGGGAGGCGTCCCAGCGGGTTCAGAAGCTCTTGTAGCAGCAGAAGCAGCCGCAGCCCATCTTGTTAGATAAAACGAGATCAACGAGACACAAGAGACACGAATTTTACGTGGAAACCCTTGCGGGAGAAAACCACGGACGCACGAAGGCGCAATCACTATGAGGAGGAGTATTACAAGCACGAGACGACAGACCATCTTTAGGTGCGACTACATGGAGTATATATATGAGGGGCAATACAGAAGAGTCCTTGGAGGACAAGTAAACGAGTTGTACTCGTACGCGTCGGTACCAACGCAAAGGCCCGCACCGTTTGTACTACGTCTAGTTCAATACGGTAGAATTTGGATCACAATTTAACAATCTCCACCTTGAGCCAAATTCCCTCCAGTAGTCGAAGAAAGTAAATAACTCCATCCAAATCAGCTTAAACACCTTGTGCGTCAAAGTCCATAGGACTAGTGAGAAATACCAACTAAGCCTGAGCAAAGCTCAAACTTATTGGTAGGAACTGGATTTGTCATCATATCAGCTGGATTATCATGAGTACTTATCTTGCATACCTTCAAATCACCTTTAGCAACAACATCTCGAACATAATGAAATCTGACATCAATGTGTTTTGTTCTCTCGTGATACATTGGATTCTTTGTAAGATATATAGCACTTTGACTGTCAGAAAATATGGTAGGACAAGATGAATCTCCACAAAGCTCAGTGTACAAACCTCTGAACCAGATAGCTTCTTTGCATGCCTCAGAAATAGCCATATACTCGGCATCAGTAGTGGAACAAGCCACAATAGACTGCAAAGTTGCTCTCCAACTCACAGCACAACCACCAATGGTGAAAACATAACCTGTGAGTGATCTTTTCTTATCCAAATCACCAGCAAAATCAGAATCAACAAAACCAACAAGTCCATCTCCAGTTTTCCCAAACTGCAAAATAAGCATTAGAAGTACCTCGCAGGTATCTGAAAATCCACTGAACTGCATTCCAATGCTCTTTTCCAGGATTAGCCATGTATCTACTAACAACACTCAGTGCATAAGATAAATCCGGACGAGAACAAACCATGGCATACATAAGTGAACCAACTGCACTCGAATAGGGAACTCTAGACATGTACTCAATATCTGCATCTGACTCAGGACATAAGGCTAATGATAATTTGAAGTGTGCAGCTAACGGAGTACTTACTGGCTTGGCATTATGCATATTAAAACGACGAAGAACTTTATCAATATATCCCTTCTGACTGAGATATAATTTTCCAGACGGTCTATCTCTGGATATTTCCATGCCAAGTATTTTCTTTGTTGCACCCAAATCCTTCATCTCAAATTCATTACTCAATTTCTTCTTTAGTTCATCAATCTCTGACACGCTCTTTGCAACAATTAACATATCATCAACATAAAGGAGCAAATAAATAGCTGAACCATTGACAGTTTTCAAATAAACACAGCTATCATAATTAGACCGATTGAAACCTTGAGAGAGCATAAAGGTGTCAAATCTCTTGTACCACTGTCGAGGGGATTGCTTCAATCCATAAAGAGATTTCTTTAACTTACAGACAAGCTTTTCTTTTCCACGAATAACAAAACCTTCAGGTTGTTCCGTATAAATATCCTCTTCCAATTCTCCATGTAAGAATGCAGTTTTAACATCCAATTGTTCAAGCTCAAAATCATTCATGGCAACAATACTAAGTAAAGTGCGAATAGAGTTATGCTTCACAACAGGAGAAAAGACTTCGTTATAGTCAATACCTGGAATTTGGCTATAACCTTTAGCAACTAACCTTGCTTTATATCTTGTCTCATCATTGGGAGAAACACCTTCCTTTATTTTGAAAACCCACTTGTAAAGAATAGGTTTCTTCTCTCTAGGTAATCTTATCAAATCCCAAGTGCCGTTCTTTTCAAGTGATTCCATCTCATCATGCATAGAAGTCATCCACTTATTACTATCACTGGAAATAATAGCCTCGGAATATGAAGAAGGCTTAGCATTACCTTCAATTTCTTCTGCAACAGATAAAGCAAAAGAAACAATATTGCACTCCTCAATTAACCTCTCAGGTGCATTAATACCCCGCCTAACTCTGTCACGTGCGAGATTCCAACTGGGTGGAACAATAGGCTGATTTGGAGTGACATGTCCATCATCAAAGACGGGTTCATCATGTGCATCAACATTTTCCTTATCAGAAGTATCACCTGAATCAGTAAGATGCTCCACCTGAATAGTAGGCTGCTGAACAATAGACTGTTGTTCACTCTCAATTGGAACATTAGTAGATGCAACATCATGTAACATAGCAGATTCATTAAAGATAACGTTCCTGCTAATAACAATCTTTTGTGTTTCAGGATTCCACAATTTAAAACCTTTAACACCAGATTTGTAACCAAGAAAGACGCACTTAACAGCCCTAGGCTCCAACTTCCCATTATCAACATGAGCATAAGCAGTGCAACCAAAAACTCTCAACTGTGAATAATCAGCAGGTGAACCAGACCATACCTCAATTGGAGTTTTCTTATTAAGAGGAATAGATGGTGAACGGTTGATGAGATAACAAGCAGTGGAAGCGGCCTCAGCCCAAAAACGCCTATGCAAACCTGCATTGGACAACATGCAACGGGCTCTGGAAATAATGGTCCTGTTCATACGCTCAGCAACACCGTTTTGTTGAGGAGTATAAGGAACGGTGTGGTGTCTGACAATGCCTTCAGACTTGCAATAATTCCCAAATTGGTTAGAACAGAATTCCATACCATTATCAGTGCGAAGTATTTTTACCTTCTTTTCAGTTTGTCTCTCAATCATAATCTTCCACTCCTTAAAAGCTGAGAAAGCTTGCCATTTATGCTTCAAGAAATAAGGCCAAACCTTTCTCGAATAATCATCAATAATAGTCAACATGTAACGAGCACCACCCAATGACCTTTTTCGAGATGGTCCCCATAAATCAGAATGCACATAATCAAGAATACCTTCAGTTGTATGAGTCGAAGTGTTGAACTTCACCCTCTTGTGCTTGCCGAAGATACAATGCTCACAAAATTTCAATTTACCAGTTTGGTATCCTTTAAGAAGGCCTCTCTTATTTAACTCTGCCAAACCAAGTTTACTCATATGTCCAAGACGCATATGCCAAAGGTTAGAAGCATCACAACCAGAATTCTTTGAAATAACTGGAGTAGCGTTACCTGAAACGGTAGAACCTCGAAGGTAATAAAGACCATTGGTCGAACTTAAGTCACCTTTCATCACAATGAGAGAACCTTTGGTGACCTTCAAAACGCTATCTCCACCTGAATACTTGTAGCCTTTTGCATCAAGGGCACTCACAGAGATAAGATTTCTCTTCATCTTCGGAATATACCGAACATCTGTCAAAGTTCTGATTGTGCTATCAAACATCTTGATACGAATGGAACCTATGCCTTCAATCTTGCATGGTGAATTATCAAAACCCAAAACGGAACCAGCGGCAGTAGTAGAATCAAAAGTAGTAAACCAATCTCTATGCAGGCACATATGAAAAGTACACGCAGTGTCAAGTACCCACTCATCATTGGTCTCAGCACATCCAGCAATAACAACAAGAGCATCATCGGAACTTTCATCACGAGCAACATTAGCAGAATTTTCACCTTGTTTGTTACCTTTCGGTTTATACGTGTCATTCCTCTTTTCCTTGTTCTGCAACTTGAAACATTCTGAGATGTCATGCCCGTCTCTCTTACAATACCTGCAAGACTGCTTCTTGTCTTTGGATTGCGACCGGCCCCTCTGGTCATTCTTACTTTTGCCACGGTTTCCATTATGTGAGTTCTTCTCCTTAGTCCTGCCACGAACAGATAATCCCTCGGCTTGGGATGAACTTGAACCATCATGAGGCACCATTAATTTCATCTTCTCCTTAGAGTTCAAAGCTTCATAAACTTCATTAAGCGTGGGAGTATCACGACTATATAATATGGTGTCTCGAAAATTGGTATAAGAACTTGGCAGCGAACAAAGTAGCATTAAAGCAGTATCTTCTTCATCATACGTAACCTCCATTGCAGCTAGATCAGATATGATCTCTTTAAATTCTGAAATATGATTCAAAACATTACCTCCCTCAGGTAACCTGTGCATGAATAATTTTTGCTTCAGATGCATCTTGCTGGTGAGATCTTTTGTCATTCAAATCCCTTCCAACTTTAACCATAGAGCGGCGGCAGTTTTCTCGCTCAAAACTTCCTACAAAATATTATTATGCAAATGGAGTTGAATTTGTGACAAAGCCTTACGGTCTCTTCGTTTCTCCTCAGCAGTCCAATCCTCAATTCTATTCTTCCCAAAACTATCCAGTGCATCATCATAGTCGGCCTGTGCCAACAACGCCCGCATCTTGACTTGCCATAGGGTAAACCTTGTGTCACGGTCCAGCAGCGGAAGATCGTACTTCATGGATGCCATGAGTAGATAAATCTGTGTACACAAAGTAATACAAGCCGGCAAAAAAATTCTTGATAGAATTAATATGCGGAGCAAAGAACTAAGAATAGTAGCACCTGATAGCTTCGGTAGATGTAGCAATTGGAGAAAAGAAAAAACAAATCTGTGTACTAGTAGCCTTCACGTGCCAAGCTGTCCAGTACGATCGGTGGATGGATGTAGCAGCGGCAACTCAGCAGCAGCAACTTGCACACGTACTAGTACTTTGTAAAGTACTAGCACCTTCACGAGCTGATGGATGGATAAATCGCCAGCAGCAGAACTCGACGATGGCTACGTAGGAACACCTTCGGCCTTCGGCTGTACGGTGCCTCGGGACTCGGCGGAACTCGGCGGATCGGTGGAATCGAGGCGGGGAACAGCGGCGGCCTCTACTGCTTGCGACTGCAGAGGCTCGGCTTATATGACGCAACCGCAGCAGCACGAGTTCCTGCCGGTCTCGGATCCAGGGACACGTGCGACGGTGCACACATCGGAACCCTAGTTTCTCTCGTCTCTGAAATCTCGTATCAACGAACCTTAGCTCTTATACCACTTGTTAGATAAAACGAGATCAACGAGACACAAGAGACACGAATTTTACGTGGAAACCCTTGCGGAAGAAAACCACGGACGCACGAAGGCGCAATCACTATGAGGAGGAGTATTACAAGCACGAGACGACAGGCCGTCTTTAGGTGCGACTACATGGAGTATATATATGAGGGGCAATACAGAAGAGTCCTTGGAGGACAAGTAAACGAGTTGTACTCGTACGCGTCGGTACCAACGCAAAGGCCCACACCGTTTGTACTACGTCTAGTTCAATACGGTAGAATTTGGATCACAATTTAACACATCTCCGGCTGGTGTGGCCCGTTAAGCCGTCCCCCGCCGCTGTTGTGGCTCCCATGCGCCTCTCCCGGGCCATGCGCGAGCTTCAGCGGTCGCACGTCGAGCTCCGGCGAGATCCCGCATCGACTGGCAAGGAACAAAGGGGTGAGGCAGGAACGCGGCGAGGGGAAGCAGCGTCGACAGTTGGCCGTGCGAGCTTGCTCCGCGCCCCTTCGCTCCCACTCCCAAGCATGGCTGCCATCATCCTCCGCCTGCACCGCTCCTGGCTGCCGCCGGCGAGCACCTCTCCAACGGAGCTTCCGTCATGGGGAGGAAGAAGGCAATGGGTGGATGACAGCTAGGACCTTGATCCATGTCAGCAAAATTTCCACATAGGCATACACATAGGCATGTCCAGTCAGCCTTACAGGTGGGCCCAACCGATCAGTTTGACTGATTTCGTAAGGTTATCTGACAATCAATGCTCCGCGTTACGCATTAGGCTCATTTTCGGTGGTTTTTTATGACCTGATTCAAATCTGATACTAACTAGTTACCTTAGCCTTAAATATGATGGTTTTGAATAAATAACTCCCATTCTTAAGATGCTTTGTCGTTTCGGCCAATGAACCAGAGAAACATTATACTCCCTCCGTTCCTAAATGTAAGTCTTTTAAGATATTTCACTAGAGGTCTACATACGAAGCAAAATGGGTGAATCTATACTCTAAACTATGACTATATACATTCGTATGTAGTCTTCTATTGGAATCTCTTAAAAGACTTATATTTAGGAACGGAGGGAGTAATATTCTACTATAGCCACACTGCACGCACTAGATTTTCTCTTTTCAGCAGCCTGTTCCTCGCATTTTAATTCTACACCATTTTTCATATATGAGATTGAGATGATACAACAACTTAACGGCTATGTATACACCCATTTTCGACATACTTGTGAATCGACCATGAGAGACCAGTGTTCATTTGGAATAATTAGTGTATGGTCATTCAGATTTTCAGTCAACACTGAGTTTTCCAAGCCTGACATGCATCGTCCTGTGAATATACCTCAAGAAGGCAACCACAGTACTTAATTTGATTAAATTGTAGAGTCCATTGAGTGTTTTATTTATTTATTTTGGCAAACACAGTCTGAATGAGAAATCATTAATCATGGAGCTGACTGGACCGAAATCATCATGCATCATGAGCTGGTATAGACAAACATATGGGCAAAACATCCACTGCAAAAATTAGAAACTCTTGCCTGGAAGTATAGCTTCTCTGAATAAGTGAAAGCGTAGATCTTCAGTATGCCCTTCTGCAATGCCACCAACAGGCCATCCATAAGTGCAAGTGCTCAGCCACCAGCAGGCCATCCATCAGTGTCAAGTGCTCAGCCACCAGCTCCTTCACAAAGAAATCCAGCTTCTTCTGTAACCGATGAACAGGCCTCTCTATCACCACCTTCCACTTAAACTTCTCTGGTCACTTTGGTTGTCATATTTTGCATAAACCCTGGGATGTGTAACATTCCACTTCACACCATTGTCTAGAATGTGCACGATGATCAAGTTCTGTTATTTTACTTACTTGAATCATTGACCCTAGAGCACTTATATATCACTGATGTCCACTTTATGTCTGAATGAGCTCCATCCACCTTCCTTCTGTGATCACTTCAGTTATGTTTTGTGTGCGCCAGACTAGCAACTATTCTATATCCTCCATATGCACTTCTACTGCCTTTTCACTTCTCAGCATTTTGTTCCTTGCATTTTAATGGGCACACCATTTTCCATATATAAGATGATACATCAACTTAACGGCTATCTATACACCAATGTTCGACATACTTGTGGATCAGTCATCAGGGCAATAGGTTAAAATCAGCATTCATTTGGAATAATTAGTTAATGATCTTTCAGATACCTCAAGAAGGCAACCATGATACTTAATTTTATTAAACTGAAGATCCCACCGAGGCTTCATTTGGCTCATGGAAAATTTGTAGGAATTTCAAAGGAACACAGTTTCTGTGGGAAAAGTTTTCTACATAGGCCTCCTCTGGTCCTTTGGTTTATATTAATTTTGTCGGAAAAAATTCTTTGGAGCCCTTTGGTTTGTAGGAATGTATCCCTATTTTCATGTAGGATAGGAACCAATCCTTCGCATTTCAAGGGGAAAAATTAGGTCTTTTGTTTGTAGGAACTCTATATGATTATTTTCAAAGGAAAAAAATTCTTTGGTGTAGGAATGGATACCTCTTTTTATGTAGGATAGGAATCGATCCTTCACATTTCAAAGGAAAAAGAACATTAGTACTCAACAAAAAAATTCCTATCCTATGCATCAAATGACATCTCTTTTTCTATAGGAATTGAGATACATGTCATCTAAACCTGTTCATGGACAACCCGGCCTGGAGGCCCCAACCCGAAGCAGGCCAGACTCGGGCTTCACTTTCTTGCCCGAAGCCCAGCCCAAAAAAAGCCCGAAATAACCATATATATATATATTATTGAAAATATAGGTATTATAAATTAATATAATATCCCGAATATGATTAATTTAATTAAGAAATGTCACTGTTCATGTGCTTCGGGCTGGGCCGGGCTTGGGCTTGGGATTTTTTCTTCGGGTTTTTTTTTGGAAAAGGAGATTAAGACCCCCGGCCTCTGCATCAATCGATGCATACAGCCATCTCTATTACTTATTCAACAAAGATCTGACAAGAACTTGCATCAAGCCACCTGAAGCCCCACTCACACCTACAAAACGCGATAATGTGGAGTGCTCTCACTCCCCATATCTAAAACTGGTGTCGTCGCCGATCCACCCACATAACGTATCGGAACTAACAGTCGGTGCAGCAGACCTAAAACGTACACCACACGCACACGTTTTAGAAGCCGCCATCATCATCGAACCGCTGACCCATCTTCATTAGAGAAATCCGCATCATCCATGCCAGTCCGGCCATCCGTCGACGCCACCATGGCGCCCAACAGTGCCACCTCTCTGCGCTCATCCATCCAGACGCGAAGACTCTGTAAGATTTGTCGTGCGTAGCACCTGTCGAACAGGCATGACAAAGCGTAGCACCTGTCGGCCAAGCATGACCTGACATCAGCACCGAAGCTCCGTGGAAGACGAAGACGCTCCACCTCCTGCCTCTGTCTTCCACCTCCACCTCTCTTCGGGTTTTGCCAAGCCCGTCCTGAACCCGGCCCGGCCTAGCCCGGAGAATGGTTAGGTTTAATGTCATCTCCCTTCCTAGCTATAATTTTCCTATTCCTATCCTACTAACCAACGGAGGCCTTAGCCTAGACCCAATGGAAAATTTCCTATCCCATGAATCAAATGACATCAAAGCCTTCAGAATGAAGGAAATTGCAGCAGGGTTCCAATGGAATTCCTGTGTAACAGTGCCCATTCCTTAGGATTGTAAACATCCACGCAGACTGAGGAAAGGTATTGGCTACTACTCAGGGGCGGAGCTAGCCGAAAATCGCACGGGGGCGAAACACAAATGCTAAAAAAATTCTCATTAAGCGCTCCTAATTGTTTTCCTTCAAGAATTGATCCAAGGCTGGGGGGCGGAGGCCCCACCTTGCCTCAACATAGATCTGCTGCTGACTCAGACATGTAGGATGGTGTGCATCCACTCCATGCCAGTGGCAAAGATCGTTGTGGAAGGCAAATAATTTTTTTCATGGAACTGAGTATGCATTCCTCCGTTTCCCTGCAACCAACCAAACACATGTTCCTATGTTTTCCTGTGTTTTTTCGGTTCCTTTGTTTTGCAGGTGTGATCCTTTTCCATTTGTACACTCATGTTCGGTTCAGCTCGGATTCATTGGCTGTTATTTTGCTGTCGGCGCTAAAAAGTTGCCCTGAGGGGCTGTTGGTGGGTGGGGGCGAATGGAGATGCTCTAACACTCTACATTGTCACGGTCATCAACGGAGGTGACAAGACATCAAAAGCAAAAGCAAGAGACAGACTCGGTGTGGAAGAATGCAGCTCAGAAAAGCCAGATACAGAGACAGACTCGGTGTGGAAGAATGCAGCTCAGAGACAGGATGTATCCCCAACGTTCGACACCGTTTAAGTGCTTCAATTTCGATGTATTTCTGCACAAAGTGTTATCTTTGTACTCCCTTCGTTTCAAAATTAAGTGTCCTAAGCTTAGTACAAATTTGTATTATATAGTATAAAGTTGGGACAATTATTTTGGGACAGTGAAAGTATTATTTTAGGCAAATTCCACAAACAAATTTGTCCTGTGCAAGTCTCTTTTTCAGGGCCGCTATGGAACAGCACAAATTACTACTGGGACATAGGACATAGGGCTCCATTCAATAATTCTTGTCATGGTTTCAGTTCAAAATTACTACTAGGACATATGGCATCCTCCTTTCTTACGAAAAGTAGCATATAACATTTTCTAAACCAAACTTATAACGTACTCATACATATATTCGGCTGCAAAAACAAAAATCCTACCAGAAATGGCAACCAAGCTTTCATCTTCCAAACAATTCCATGAGAATAGGCTTAAATAGTCTTTCAACACCAATAGAACAGCACAAATTCATCATTGTCGGAAAGCATACAACTAATGGGTAAACAAACATAACAGAGTTACATATACCACACTCGGGTGTCAACCAGTGAGATTGCTGAAAAGGGACAAAGGCTCCTGCATGGTTCACAGGAACAAATAGCAACGGCTCTGCTAGACTAGTACATTTCTCGCTATCACTAGAGTCTTTCGATCTTGTTAGATCCCAAACAATGGCATCAGGCATCGATGAAGTGGATGTCGAAGGTGCTTGGGTGGATCTGCCACACGTTCAAGGATGCATACTCCTCCAGGCATTCCTTCAGCTGAGCCTCACTGTATCCCTATTTTTACAAACAATGGAGCAGGAGAGAATTTATTTTAGCAATCACGACCCAGCAATGGCGGTACAGTTAATGTAGGCATAGGTAGAGATCTTACCTTTCTGGAGATCAGGTTAAGAGCATGACCATATTTCACATCCATGCTGCTAGTCCTTGCTGCTTCATCTCTCAGGATGGAGTATATGTCAGAGATTGCATCCAGGCCAGACCGCTGACGATCATCGGAGTAAAGCGAGTACTTTGACATCTGCATCAAGCGTAGTGCCTCATCGACATCGCTCTGGGCAACAGTTTCTGAAAATCGAAGCCTTGCCAAGGCCTGAAACAAAACAAGGTCACGCTTTAAAAAAATACAGCTTTTCATAACCTTGTGATCACAGTACCCAAAAGCATGGTGTTAAGTTCACTTACAATCGAAATGCGAACTATGCTCAGAAGTGTCCTGATGGTTGTGTAAGAATGAGGTGCATTTGATTTGGCTTCCTCTTGGCGGATGCTTGAATAGGCAGTTGCAATGTATTCCTCAAGGTCTCGAGGAACAGAAGGAGTGACTCTTCTTGCAGCAGATATGTACGCCCTGCAGTCAGGCCAAGACTATTGTTAAACCATGAACAGGAAAGATAGTAAAACACTGCACAATGCTTTTATTTCAGTTTGTTAGTTTTTTTAATTACCCATAGTATAGACTACACTGGTTTCAAGATTCAAATATTCAATAAGTTAAAAACTTCATGCAATATGCTTGAAATGATAACAGCTCTAGGAAGACTGTACTTGCCTAAGAACAGATGGTTCAAGTGCTGTGAACCCAAGTGCTGGCGATTCAAGATTTTGGTGTACATGAACAACATGTCTGGCCATTTCAAGATCATTTTCCATGTCCGCACGATCCAGGATCAACCAAAGGAGATCGAAACGGGAGAGAAGTGCTGGAGGAAGATTTATGTTCTCAGCTGGGGTCCTCCTCATATCATACCTTCCCCTGAATAGTTGAAAACAATTGCCTTAGTTACAATAACCACAGTTTTTCCATGCCATTTTCTAGAGGTTAATGTTCAGATCAACTCTTACCATGCTGGATTAGCAGCAGCAAGAACTGCAGTTCTTGCATTAAGAGAGGTGGTGATGCCAGCCTTGGCAATGCTAACTGTTTGCTGCTCCATCACCTCATGAATTGCTGTCCTGTCAGACTCTTCCATCTTGTCAAACTCATCTATTGCGCAGATACCCATATCCGCCAGTACCTGAAGTGCATTATGAGAATTGTTATTATTAGAAATGCATGGCGCTGTTACGCACCAAAGAAAGTGTCTTGTGCATGAATGCAATTCCACAAGATCAGGGTGGAGTGCTTTTATGAACAAAGTAGAAAACTTATCCTCTGTCAATGGAACTGCTATCAACAGGTTTCTAAAAAAGGCAGACTTGATTACAACTGACCCAAACTAAGAGAATACAGTGCAGATGTCATCACCATAAGATCTCAATCTTACCAGTGCCCCTCCCTCAAGGACAAACTCATTTGTAACTGGATCTTTCTGGACAGCAGCAGTAAGACCAACACCACTGCTCCCACGCCCTGTGGTATACACTCCTCTTGGAGCAACATTGATAATATGCTTTAGAAGTTGACTCTTTGCAACACCAGGATCCCCCATCAGGCATATGTGCAGATCTCCTCTGATCTGCAAGCACCCAGTTAATTTTGAGTAGTCAGAAAGAAAAGAAAAATCAGTGCAAGGCATTCGAACTATCAATAGGAGGCATACCTTCATGCCATCTCCAAGCTTACGATGAGGTGCACCAACAAGTAGCAACAACAGTGCCTTTTTCACGTCTTCATGCCCAAATATTTCAGGTGCCAATGATTTTGATAGCTTATTGTAGATATCACCATCCTCAGCCAACCGGTCAATTTGTTCCTGCTCATCACCCTTAAGTTCATACCTGCAATAGTTTATAGCAATTTCTAACATCAAATGGTGCCACAGGCAAGGTAAATAGGGTCAGTGTTTATGGAAATAAGATCATAGCCTTTACTCTTCATATTTCTTCTTGAAGTGGGTAATAGACATTGCTTCCAAATATGTATCAGCAACCAATCCTGCTCGCATGGCCCGGAATCCAAAGTAAGGCATGGGGAGGAAAACACCAGACATCTCAACAACGTCTCCAGGTGCCACCTGATAATGGCAACATTTAGTACTTAATAATGGTCATAGGATTTCAAAAAATAGTATTTGGAAAGTTCGCTGAATATCACTCTTTATTTGTGAGCTTAGAAGCTATTGGGAACTGAATAACAGAAATCCAACTTTGTATGGAATCAACACATGAATGTAATGAAATGTGGAAAAATGCATTCATGTAAGCACAAGAGCAGACATGGTGATTTCTATGGCCTTAAGCAAAAGAGTTACTCACAGAAAAAATAGTGTCCATTTTGATTTACCTTTCTTGTCAGCTCTCCTCTGAGATGAGCAGTCAGAGAACGTGGGATGTGGCCCTTTGGTACATGCTCTGCTAGTTCTTGGAGCTTCACCTGCAAGAAAAGGTTACAGTTTTACAGTTAAGTAGGAGTCCGAATATGATTTGATTTTGACAAGTTTTTCACCATTAAATAGAGTTAGCCTTGTCCACAGGACTGTGGAGGAAGTATTACCTCCTGAAATTTAAGAAACTTTGATGCTCGCAGTTGAAGGATTAAATTCCCCTTTGCTTTGTTCAGCTTGCATCGTTGAGATGGGCATTCAAAGAGAGGCATAAAGACTCTAGCAGTCACTTCCTGTCATATTCATGTCAATAAAAATTTCAGCACTAGTTGTAGAGCTCGGTACACGCAATATTGCATTTCATTATGTGTGCTAGGATAAATACTACACAAAATTCTCCTGGGTAACACAATCTAAACTAATCTACAGGGATCTGTTACAAGGGTTTGACAAATAGGCATAACAGAAACAAGAACCTAAACCAAGATGTATTACCTGGTATATCTCAAAACCGCATTCTTCACATGTATAAACCGCCACCTGCATCAAGGGCTTCACATCCGAGCAGCGAGTGACAATTCCAGATATTTTCACAAGCTGCCCAATGTGGGATGCCTTGACTTGCCTAAGGGTGAGCGGAGTCACCTTCGAGAACGCCTTGATGTATACCTCGCTAGAATGTGAAAACCATTTCATATTAGACAAAACATAGCAGAAACACACAGTTGAATGTCCCAGAAGAAAACACTGTACAGCTGTTCCAATGGATCATTTGTAATGAACTGGGTACCTACAGGCATCTATGAGGTCACCAAACAAGTCTTTGCAAGAACACAAGATGGCAAATGTTTAGAACGTATTAAAATATTTTGTCATATAACGCGGAGATTGTTTGGGGACAATTTTGCACTAAAAGCTTCGGTCAGTTGGCGGAGCACATTTTATTTCTACATAATATACTACTCCTGGTACCTAAAGTATCTCCTTCACATTTCAGTTGTGAAATAGTTTCAGTTCTGCGATATCAGCAAATAATTTAACAGCCAGCTACTGAACTACTCCAATAACATGTCAATCATAGCCACCAGCCAAATTGGTTAAGAAGAACGGACAGAGACCTAGTTGTGCAAGAAACTTCTAGGGGCAGTATGCAGATACTCACAAGAACCGCTTGATTTCCGGCGGCATCCTCTGCAGAGGGTCATTGCCGTCAGCGCCTCCGTCAGCCCCTTCATCCACGCGCTGCGTCATCAAGATATCCCTGTCCTCGTCGACAGCGAACGCCTCCGTGGGCTCCGGCATGAGCTCGTCCACGGCCTCCGCGAATATGCCGATGTAGCGCTTGGTGTTCTCAGTGACCCTCTGCAAGAACTCCTCGTCCACATCCTTGTACTGCGCATGCAACACAACCGATATCAGATACTGAACCCGCGACAATACCTCTGTAAAAAAATAGATCTCGTCGAGGTGGGGGAATTCGTACATGGAACAGGTCGTCCAGCTCGATCTGCACGGCGCGGATCTTCCTGTTCGCGATGTCTTGCTGGAATTGGAGAGAACGGGGGTCAAATCCTTGGATTAACAACAAATCGGGGTGAAATAACTAAAAATGATCGGATCTTCAAGGCCATGTAACACAGGGTAAGAGGTGATTACCAGGATGTTCTGGTACTTGGGCTCGCCGTGCGGGCCAGCGAAGTTGGTGAGGAAGTCCTTCGCGAGCGCTGCAGAGGGGGGAGAAACGAACACCAATAAGCAACGCGGCCGTCTGAACCCTTTGTAGAAGCTTCCGAGGACGGGAGGGAAGAGCTCGCGGGAGACGGTTCCAGAGGCTTCAGGCCCGGAGGGACGTGCGGGGGTGAGAGAACGTACCTCTTTCCGCGGCGTAGTCGACGGTCTTCGTCCCGGCGGCCATGGCGGCGGCGGCGGCGGCGGCGGCGGCGGGTAGGGGAGGAAAGACGCGGGCCAGAGAATGGAGGGAAATGAGAGGGTTTGAGGGGAATGGCGGGAAGAGGGGGATAAGAGGAGGGTTTTGGCGGGAAGGGCGGGGGGCGGCGTGGCGGGAAGGCCGAGTGGCTCTTAGTGGGCCCAGATGAACTGCCCGATTTAGTAAGCTTGGGTCCAACAGCCCATTGCGTTCATCGGGCCTACTGGAGCGCCTCTACGTTGTTAATCTGGGCCCACAGGAACATTGCGGCAAACATTTCTCAGCGCAAATAAGCGACCATTTTTGAATCTACTATTTGCCGCATTTTGCGGTAAGTAGTCCAGGCTACGCACAACTTAGAACATGTCTAGTAAAGCCCTTAAACCCTCAAAAAAATCAAAAATAGTCATTTTTTATGGGTTGGGCGAAAAAAACGCGTAGACTAGAACCCCTAAACCCTTAAAAGTGTCAAAAATAGTCTGTTATAAGGGTTGGGTTTGAGGGTTTTAGTCTTTGCCTTTGTTTTTCAACCCTTAAAAGTGTTAAAATAGTCAATTCTCAACCCTTAAAACTGATTTTAGATTTAAGGGTTTTAGTTCACTACTAGACATGCTCTTAATGTGGCCACCGAGGAGATCGAGTGATCCTTCTAACTGGCCGAACCAGGCGGTTTTGCTGGTTTTGGTAACCTTCTACAAGTTTCAACCAATTTTTGTGCTTTAGACAAACTTTCATAAAGTTTCCTCAATTGATTTTTTATTTTTTACTTATTTCCTCTTTATTTTATTTTATTTTATGTTTCAGAAATGGTTTTTCAAATTCAACAATTGTTTTTTTAGAAATGTTCTATATTTCAAATAATTGTCGTTCTTCAAAAACATTCATAGCTTTAAAAAATGTTCGGCATTTTAAAAAATGTTCAGTTTTTTAAGAGAATTTTTGGTATTTTTAACAAATGTATCGCATTTTACAAAATTATTCGAAATATAAAAAAAATCAATTTCCAAATAAAGTTTGTGTTTGAAAATTGTTCTTCAATTTCTAAATATGGTCTTGTTTTAAAAAACATGTACCAAACGTAAAAAATTTGACGTTTTTCAAACTTTGTCTGTAAATTCAAAAAATATTCTGAATTTCCAAAAATTGATCTTCAAAGTCGAAAACAGAATTTGTTTTTCAAATAAGTTTAAAGTTTAAATAGTTGCCCTTTTTAATAAAATCATAATTTAAAAATTGTTCGGGATTTTTAAAAAATGTTAAGTATTTTAAAAATGTCCGCTATTTTAAGAAAAAATCGATATTTTCAAAAGATGGCTGGTAAAATATCAAGAATTTCTCAATTTTTCAATTAAGTTGATCTTCAAAAATGATCTTCCTTTTCAAAATATTCCAAATTTCGAAATATTGTCACTTTCAAACATTGTTCATGAATTCAGAAAATGTTCAAGACTTTCAAAAATGTGCAGAAAAATAGAAATTTGTTTTTGCTTCCAATTCTCTCCCTAATAATAAAGCACGCAGTGCTTCTTCCGTCCGTCGTGGTCGTTTTGTAGAAAAACCCTTAAAGTTTCCCAAAATCAACCCGCGGTCCAGATTTAAGTGAGAGACGAATCGTTTTTTTTGTTTTTACAGCAAACCCCTTGTGTTTTCCCGAAATCAATCCGCAGTACATAACACAGCGAGAGAACGAATCGTTTTCTGGATTTTTTGTAGAAACCTCCTTTAATTTTCATAAAATAAACCCGCAGTACATACTTGAGTAAAAAAACCAATCATTTTCCGTATGTTTTCGAAAACACTCCTATAGTTTTTAATTAATTAATCTGTAGTTCAATTATAAGTGCAAAATACTTTAAAAAATTATATATTTTAAACAGTAACTCCAATTTTACAATATTATATATGAAATTTTATTAGAAAAATATGTAAAATCTGAATATAATGTTAGTTTATCTATGTAATTTTTGAAAATTCTGTTTATAATGTAATTTAAATCAATAGTGATGCGCACAATCTAAATATAATATTATTTTATTTATTTAATAATTTTTAAATAATATTTATGCTGTAATTTTAATCAATAGAGTACAGTCCATTTTTTTAACAAGGCTGATCCATGTTGTTAATTAATCCATGGTCCAATTATAATTAACAAATACTATAAACAATTATATCTTTTAAACTGTAACTCTAATTTTAAATTATTACATATGAACTTCCATTCAAAAAATGGGTTGAATCGAAATCTAATGTATCTTACCTATTTAATTTTTAAATTTCTATTTATAATGTAATTTGAATCTATAGTGATGTGTATAATCTAAATATGATGTTATTTTACTTATTTAACATTTATTAAATTCTATTTATGCAGTAAGTTTAAATAAAGATCTCAAGTCATAATTATTAGGTTAAGACGTGTTGTATGGTTTGCTTCCGTTGCAACGCACGGGCTCTTTTGCTAGTAGAAAATAAAAGGGGAAAGGAAAGAAAAAACGAACCAAAAAAGAAAGGAAAATAAGGAACAGAAATAAAAATATCAGATTTTCGTAAGACAAAAAAAGAAACTGGGCCGGCCCGACTCGGTTGGACTGACTAGGCCGGCCCAGTCAGGCGACCCCTGTGTGTCCGCTCGGCAGTTCGCCGCAACAAGCGGTGCATAGGAGGTCCCATTATTTTTGCGTCCGTTTTTCACTTTATATATTTCGCATTTGTTTGTATTTGGAAATATTCAAACTCTTAAGAAAATCACTTTGCCTATAATTTTTAATATTAAGCAGGTATTTGAAAATTATTACAGTGTACAGAAAAAAAATCCTACAAAAATAGATATCAAAACATAAATATAACTAAATATTAATAATTTATGTAAAATATATTAAAGATGTATAAACCAATGTTCCTGATGTGCACACAAAATAAAGAATGTGTGTATATAAAAAATAGACACCAAACAATAATTAAAGAAAAAATTAATCATATATTCAAAATAGTAAAATGGGTGTACAAAATGTTTTTGATGTATACATAAAATATATAATGTATATGAAATAAATTGGGATCAAAGAAAATATTTAAAATCTAATTTTGTATTCAGAAATATTACACATGTATTAAAAGATATAGCTGATAGATACATAAAATGTACACTTATGTTGGAAAAAGCCCGAAGAAAAAGGCGAAAGAAACAAAAGAAAAACTGGAAAAAACAAGAAAACTGAAGAAAAAGGTTGTGCATAAAGAAAAGGAAACAAAATAAAATAGAAAAGAAAAGTGTAACAAAAAAATGGAAAGCGGAGGAAATGCATACAGAAATTAGAAAAAAAGAAAAAAGACAATACAATAAAGCAAATAAAAAACCGAATCAAGCATAGCGATCAACGATCGAACAAATGCACGACCGAGAAAACGCACTATTGGGTCGGTCCATTATCACAAATGCGAGGGGGGTCTTTGTTGAAGGCATTATTTTGAGACCGCAAATTTTCTCCATAGTAAAAAACATAAAATCTATGATGAGGCTATGAGAGCGCTTGTGTGTTGTTGTTTTTTTAAGGCGTCGTTTTTAAAGAATTTAGACTTCGGGTGTTGTCTTGGTTGTGATTCGTGCTGCAGCTACAAATCACTTTAGTAGGATCTTTCATTTTTTGTCTTTTTGGTTGTGTGCATCCGTAACGTCTTTATGATATTTCATTGTTGCAGAGGCTGGATGTAATTGGTATCTTCACGATGCTAATATATATATTTTTTCCAAAAAAAGGTAACTGTAACTGAGATATATAGCTCCCACGGGAGTTCGTATTTGACACACTTCGCATCAAACTTTTGAGAAAACGCACAACAAAGACAATGACCGGGCAATTGGCCATCCCACTTGTAAATAGCAAGTGTACAACTCAGGATCTAGTTTTAGGAACCCTCTAGAAGGTTTTTGTTTGGTCTTTTACCTGTTTTCGAAACCTATGGTTTTCGTCTTGTTTGGGCTTTTTGATTTTTCTATACTTTTAGCTTTTATTTCCAAAATTTTAAACAATGTTAGGCAATTTAAAAAAATCACGTTGAATTCATAAAACGCAGTTTCCTAAAAATGTTCACACTTTCAGAAACAATACAATTTTTCAATAATAACTTCATATCTAAAAAAAATAAAAAAATAACATGTATTCAAAATTTGTTAATTTAAAAAAATCAAATTTTTAAAAACTATTTGGACAAAAAATCGAGTTCAAAATTAGTTTGTGTATTCATAAATATCCAAAGTTGGAAAACAGAATCATATTCTACAAAAAGGTTCTCAAATGATATTTACTTTTATTTTTATTTTCATACTTCTCCAAAGAATTAAACGAAGAGAAAATACCGTCGCAACACAAAAGCAGCTACCAGCCTGGAGACATGAAAATGCGTTTCTGCAGTATGCCGGGTACATGGACAAGCCAGGTAGGGGTCACCCTGTGTGTTTGGCCACCTATTTAACGCAGGAAAATTATGTGATGCTACCGTGATACGTGAATACCAGGGCCATTAGATTTGTGATCCAACGGACAATATCTCAGGATGTGGACCAAAGCATTATTTTAGGAATGCTTGGGAGTTCTCTTACAAAACTTGCACTGACTGATGATCACCACTCGATCCACGATCCAATGGTCCAGAAACACGTATCACGGTATCATCTAAAGGTATGGTAACACCAGATATGCACTAATTTAACGTACCAGACATCAAATAGGGGCTTAAGGCGCCTCAAATTGTCGAGGTCCATTTGCTTGTTCACCTTCTTTTGGACGACTTTTAGAGCATGTTTGGGACTGCTATAATTCATCAAAATCATTTTCACTTCATCAAATTTATTTTGAAGCAGTTTCATACAGAAGTTATAGCACTATCAAGAGAATGTTTGGTTTCCATTTAGCTCTAGCTTCTGGAATAAATAAATTGGTGGAAAAAATCTATTTGATTGGTTGGGGGGAAAGAAATGAAGTGGTATCCACTTACTGATGGCACTGGTGGGTAATTTCCCCCCAACTCCAACTTCTAGAGTTTTTGGAGCACCCTCTTAGGAGCTTCATAAAAACTCTGAAGTTGTACCTAGATTCTAGTTTTTTTGCGGAGCAGCATATCGTGAAGCTACCCCGTTTGGCTTGTCTTTTCTGAAGCAGAGCTGAATTTTAAGGAACAGAGCAGTCCCAAACAGGCTCTTAATATCGCATCTCTAATGTCTCACAAAAAGGACCAGCTCCGGATTTTGTGTCAAGTAAAGAAAATCACCTATTAATAAAAAGTTCATTGGTTAAAAAAATGTTTGTGAATATGAAAAAATGTTTGGAAGGAAAATTTCACACATTTTAAAAGTGTTCATTCATTCAAAAAGTTAGTGAGTTCAAAAGATGTTCACGAAATTCAAACTTATTCACAAATTCAATAAATTTCATGGATTTGAAAATTATCTTGAGTGAATTTTAAAATTTCAAGAATTTTGTAAATGCTAGTTTCATGAACAATGAATAACAAACAAACCCACGTGAAAAATACAATAAAATATAAAATATGAATAAAAATGGTAGAAACAAGAAAAAAAATATTAATGGTGCATAGCAACTTTGATATGTTGGCTGCTTTCCTTTATACACAAGACCCTATTGTCAAGGTGTGGAGGTTTTTTCTGAAAAATGCCCCCTCATATGTCTATTTTGCATCATGTTTTGCTACTGTTATTTATAATGTTTTTATGCATTATACCATTTTATGGATTAATTATATATTTTTTCTCTCATAATATACAAGGTTTACACCAAGAGGGAGAATGTCGGAAAATGGGATTCTCGACCCGAAAAAGCTACGTCACACATACTTATTGTGCACATCTTCATATGGGTTGAAACTTCACGAGGATTTTTTATGGAATAAATAAAAAAAATACTGAACGAAAAAAATACTAGAGGGGGCTCCGAGGTGCCCACTAGGCACCAAGCCGCCCCAGCCCCCCTGGCGCGCCCTGGTCGATAGTGGGCCACCCAGCCCACTTCTAGCAACCATCTTCTCGTATATGTTCACTACTGATCCAGAAAAAAAAATCAAGAGATGACTTTCGGGACGGAGCGCCGCCGTCTCGAGGTGGAACTTGGGCACGGGCACTTTTGCCCTCCGGTTGAGTGATTCCGTCGGGGAAACTTCCCTCTCGGAGGGGGAAATCGAGGCCATCGTCATCACCAACAACCCTCTCATCTTGGGGAGGCCAATCTTCGTCAACATCTTCAACAACATCATCTCCTCTCAAAACCCTAGTTCATATTTTGTGCTCAATCTTGTACCGGAACCTTAGATTGGTACCTGGGGGTGACTAGTAGTGTTGATTACATCTTGTAGTTGATGCTTTGTGGTTTATTTGGTGGAAAAGCATATTTTCAGATCCAATATGGTATTTAGTATCTCTCTGATCATGAGCATGTTTATCACTTGTGAGTAGTTACTTTTGTTCTTGACACCACGAGAGAAGTCATGTTGCAAGTAGTCATGTGAAGTTGATATTCGTTCGATATTTTGATGATATGAATGTTGTTATTCCCTTAGTGGTGTTATGTTGAAAGTGCGTTATATCGACTAGAGGGGGGGTGAATAGGAGATTTTTAGAATTTCATCACTGAGGAAATTCCTTTTGAGGAAATTCCTCACTGATGACTAACTTACAGCGGAAACAGTAAAGGATCAGAAGTGCAAAGTTTCACAACAGCAGTTTTTCAGAGTGAAGAATGTGAAAACGGATTGCACAGTGAGCAGGCACGCAGAATACAGATGAGAAATGACTAACGTGAAGAATTTGGGGTTGAGGAAATTCGAAGAAAGTCTTCAGCAAATTCTTCAAACGGTCACAGTGAAAGTCATCAACACATAATACGGGAAAGTAAAGAGTTGAGGAATTAGAACCCGTTTCTCAGTGAAGACAGTCGTTGATGACCCAGTTCCAACTGTTGTGACAGTTGTACATCTGGTTTGGAGCGGCTTGGTATTGAAACCAGTCCCGGGACACACAGTCCCTACCATACTCTCCTTGAGCTAAGGACACACAGTCCTCGCCCAACACTCGTGGTAAGTCTTCAGGGCACACTTTCAAACCCTCACAAACTAGGTCACCCGGCGATCCATAATTGACTGCTGAAAAGCTCTAGACCATGACGCCTAACCGTCTGGAGGATGCACAGTCCTCAAAGGTAAAAGGCTTCAGTCCCACACAGGAACAACTTCTTCAGTGATGCTCAATCACTAGGTTTGGTTTGTGGTTTCGGCGGGTGGTGTATTTCCTCACTGATGATTTACTCTGGAAGGCTCTGAGGAATTGGGTTGCTCTTATGACAAGTGTAAGTTTCTAACGGAGCAGCCACCAGCTAGTGGTTGTGGGGGGTGGCTATTTATAGCCTAGGAGCATCCCGACATGATTTGACACTAATGCCCTTAAATAGTATGACCGTTGGAGTGGATAAGACCAGTGACTTGGCGTGGTTATCGAAACGGTCGGAACCCTCAACTGTGAGAGTCCTCATGTCACTCATATTCCTCACTTGAGGCTTTTGATAGGATTAGGCTTGGGTTGAGCATCACGAGGAAATTCATTCCATAGTGTAACTTCGACCCCCTTTAACAGTACGGCGTTCCTATTACTCAAATGCGAAGAAAGTAAAACAGAAAGTATAAATCTTCATGCTTCAAATTCTTCAGAATGATTTTCTTCAGGAACCACCGGACTTCTCAATATCAGTATCTTCATGAGGAATATCAATTTCATCGCAGATTCCTCGCGATTCATTTCTTCAGCTTCAGACCAATTTCTTCAACTGAAGACATATATTTTTAGGGGTCGATATTCTTCAAATATCTCAAACTCCTCAATGACTTATAGATCCTGTGTACACTCACAAACACATTAGATACTTAACCTATAAGTATTCAAACCACCAAAATCACTAAGGGGCACTAGATGCACTTACAATCTCCCTCTTTTTGGTGGTTGATGACAATTAGGTTAAGTCTTCAACAGGGATTAAAAATATGAAGTGTAAATACTCATTTGAGGAATTTGAAAACAAGATTCAGAGAGACTCCCCCTGAAGATGTGCATATCTTGAGGATTTTGCTTTTCACAGCAAATGCACATTGATGATTTATATCATGGAGATCTCCCCCTGAGTCTTGTAAATCATGCATACATATAACATATCATATGAAGAAAATGAAGATGCATGATGACAAATGGTATCTGACGAATTCCAGCATGCGTGCATTAAAACTTGAGGAATAAGCATGCGAAGAAAAACGTTCAAAAGCGTCAGAGTACCATCGGGCTTAAGTTACAACTCATTACATAAAAACTTCAGAAGAGCCAAGAGTTTGTAACTTAAATATAGTTTATAAGCCCCAAAAATATCCCGCTTGAAGACTAACTCTCGAGTTTCTCCCCCTTTGTCATCAAGTGACAAAAAGGGACAAACTGAGGACTAACGCCCGTGAAGACTTCATTTCTTGGCGGTTGAGGAAGAGCCGTGATGCTTCTTGGGAGTAGTCTTCTTCCTTGGGCCGGTTGCAGTGTCGAGCTGTTCTTCATCAGATTCAGCAATGCGGAATGAAGAAAAGGAGCCGTCTTCAAGGTCTGGCACTGGAATGGGCCTGAACTTCTTCTTGGGAGGCCACGACCAGTCAAAGTCTCGCTCAAAGTCCATTTCTTCAAGCTCAGTCTGAGTCTTCAGATGTGCAAGTGTAGCCTAGATGCGGTCAAAAATCTCATGCAGATAGTGATGGTTAATCTTCACAGAGTTCTGTGTTTCAGTGAGGGTTTTCACAATGGCACCAAACTGGCGTTTGACCCATTTGTGGTTGCGATCCACCTTCTGGTGAAGACTCAGGAGGAGTTCTCTGGTATTCAGCACGCGAGGAGGAACGGGGCTTGCTGGACGAGTCTCGGTATCGTCCCATGAAGAATAAGCTTCTGGCTCTCTGAACTGGCCATCAAGGGGCCTACTGCCTTCTTCAATCACTGATTTTCCTTTTCCTTCAATGGGCTCGAAAGTCTTCTTGTTGACCCAGATAGGAGGCATATAACCAACATGGTTTTGACAATCAGCGTGAAAGTTGATGCATGTCCTTGTCCTGGTGGATCTCATGATCCACGGGGCATATATCTTGTGATCAAAGGGGCACATGGCATTGTCGGCCAAAGTCCTCAAGAAGAAATCATGGATATTGATAGGAATACCATGAATGATGTTGAAGAGTATATTCTTCATGAGGCCTACAACATCTTCTTCATCGTCATGGCCTTTGATCGGTGCGAGCACACTACAGAGGATTCTGTAGACAGACCGGGGTGTGTACTTGAGCTCGTGGACGAGGAAGGTTGTTCTTGAAGATTTGCCTTCAGCCAAAGGCTTCATGAGGACTTCCATCATTTCATTTGGCAGTTCACGCTCACCATAAAGCTTCACAGCCCCATCTGAGGGAATTGGTACGCGCAGTTCTCTGAGGAGTTCAGAAGCAGGAGCCTTGTAGCGAGTGTTTTGTGACATCCAGTCAAACACCCAAGTGTTGATGTCTTCAGGGTTGCCGGATATGTGAAGAGTGGCATAGAACTGAAGAATAAGCTCGCTGTTCCAGTCTGATATGTCTGAGCACATTGGGAGCAAACCTGCATTGTGGAGTACACTGAGGACTGGTTCCACATATGGTATTGCTTCAAGTTCAACATGAGGAATATGCCTGTGCTGGAATATCTTGTTTCGTCCACAGAGCACAGAGGCATAGTAGTTCATCTGAGTCCTTGTCCAAAACTTCAGATGCCTCATTTGAGGCTTGTCATAAGGGTTCTCTCCGATGAAGTACATGCGTTCTTCAAAGAAATTTTCTTTTTGAAACTTTGGATGCTTGGAGAAAGGCTGACGTTGAACTGGCTGAAGATTTTGCTGAGGAATAGGGGGGAGACAACAATAGCAGTCTCTGGGTTGAGCACAACGAATGCATTGTCTTGGGCGGGTGCATTTTCTTCAGCATTTTCCTCAGGCTGAGGAATTTCAGTAGCTGGTACTTCAGGCTGAGGATATGATGCTTGCTCTGGCTGAGCTTCAGGGTGAGGAATTTCTGCTTCTTTCTCAGTTGAAGGAGTTGGATCAGCCTGTTCCTCATCTTGAGGAGTCTGCTCACAGTGTTGAATTTCGTCAGCTTGAGGATTTTCAGCTTGTTTTTCCTCAGCTCGCTTTGTGGCAGAGGCAGTTTCATCAGCTGGTGCAGCTGATGCTTGAACATTTTCTGTCTGAGGAATGAGAGGTTGAGGACTGTTGTCTATCTGTATTTCCTCGTCAGTGTGTTCCTCAGGTGCGACATCCTTCATTTCCTCATCTGCCTTTGTAGCTGGGTCATCAATGACGACCATCTCATAGGAAGGGGCGACATTGAGAGGCACCGGGTCCAGAGGAGCAGTTTCTTCAATTTCTTTGAGGCGCTTTGCCTCGGTTTCTTCTACTGCTGAGGAGGCTTTTCTCTTCTTGGCTTCCTTTTCAGCAGCCTTTGTTTTCTTCACGTCTGATACAAACGGAATTATCTTCTTCACCTTTGAAGCTTTTGGTGAAGGTGTTCTCTCTACAGTTTCTTCAGCTGGTATTGAGGAACCAGCTGGAACAGAGTCATCAGCCTGCTTTGATGAAGCAGCTGGAACACGAGCAATCTCATCAGTGGCAGCAAGTTCATCAGTTGGAGTTTCCATGATGATTTCTTCAATGGCCGGTTCATCAACACGGCGCTCTTGGTGTACTTCCTCAGCTTGAGGAGTTTCCTCCTCATGAGGAGATTCATCTGCTAGCTCCTCGATCAAGGGCTGAGGAGTTGGTGCTGGGGGTGCGGTTCTCTTGTTGTAGTCATCAACAGCACTAGTGGCCAGCTTGATGAAATTGCTCTTGAGATTTTTGCGATCTGACAGCTTGGCGTACTTGTCAGTCAATTTTTGCAGCTCTGTCTGTGTAGTCACCAGTGCATCAGGAGTCAGTTTGAGGAGATTCCGCCTGAGGAATTTCTCCTTTTTGATCTTTGCAACTTTGCCTGCCTGGCCTGCTGTTCTTTCCACTTGGCTTCATTGATGAAAGTGGTCACCATGTGACTGATGCCAGGCGGAAGCTTCAAGTCATCAATAGGTGTGTTTGGGTCCTCATACCAGATATTGATGTAGTCAAGGAGGACTTTGGGGTCCATGGCCAGAGGAATATCACTGCCTGATGCTTGAGCTACTCTTTCTTGCTTGTTTCTGATGATGGCTTGCAGGGTTTCATCATCATATTCATCACTTCCCTCTGATGCAGACGGGATTGTGATGATTTTGTTGGGGCTGGGCAGAGGTGCACGTTCAGCAGTTGCCAAAGTCTTCGCAGGAGGTGTTGAAGACTTTGTCTCTGAGTTGGTTGCAGCTGGGAGTGAGGAGCTGGAGCTGGCGGTCGTAGGCTTCACGACTTGCTTCTGTACTGGTCTCTCTTGAGGCTTTGATGGTGGAGGTGAGGATTTTGGTGCTGAGGAGATTGGTACAGAGGGTTTTGGCGCTGATGGTTTTGGTGTTGAAGGTTTTGGTAATGAGGGTTTTGGTGTTGAGGATTTTCTGACAGAAGCCTGAGCAGACTTCTCTTAAGGCTTTGGAGCCCCTGGCTTTGATGGCAAAGACTGCATTTGAGGAATTTCAGAGCCTGAGGTTTCTGCAGCTGAGGAATTAGCAGCACCTGAGGCAGCACCTGAGGATTCATTAAATTTCCTCACTGCAGCTTCTGCTGCTTCTTGAGCTTGGCCAGATGCTTTTCCTTCTCATCTGGATAGTCATCAATGGTCTTGAGGCTTGAGGGATGTGCTACTTGATGATCCTCAAGTGGGGCCCTTCTGCCAGGAAGCTTCGAAGCGAATTTCTCCGCATATTTGGGAGTCACAAACCTGTACTCCTTCCATTCCTTCGCCCATCAGCGTTCAATCTTCTGCAGCCGTATCTTTCTCTTGGCCATTGTCTCACTTTTATCAGGCGTGCAATAGTCCAAGTAAATGTCCTCAGGGATATCAGCCGCTCTGTTTTGCTCAAGTTTCTTTCCTCCCTTCTGTTTTCTGTCTTCCTCCATTTTCTTCAGTTGAGGATTTTGCTGATGATTTTGAACTCTTGAAGATTCTGATGAGCCTTGAAGAGTTTCTTCCAGAAACGCTGCAAATGAGTTAATGTGATGAGAACCGAGAGATTCATCAGCTGACATGTGTGTACCTGTGAACAGAGTATGGTTGCGAGGAATTTGGAGAGGTCATATGCGTTCTGAGATTTGAAGAAAATGGAAAAGTTTGACAGTTTGAGGAATATAACGAGTGATTGAGGAATTTGCCTAAGCATACTGTTTTTGGGTTACAGAGTTGTACAGATCCGAAAATTCGCACAATTGAGGAATCTCGTGATAATCTTAGATGCTTAGTATAGTTCATCAATGATTGTGGTGATAGGTAGTGTTTGAGGAATCAAGTGCGCATCGTATCTTGAGGAAAAACAGATTTCACATAGAGGATGTAAAATTTTAGATCTAACTTGCTGTAAAAATGGGATATATTTACCCTGGAAGGTGCGCACGAAGAACACAGAAAGTTATGTGTGGAGAGGCTCTTCGCTCGAGTGTCCAATGCACCCTAACTCGGCGACAGAGGACGCCTACGGCGGTGGCGGACGAAGATGGTCCTACTCCGGCGTGGTTCTGGCGACGAAGAAGTCGAGACAGTGAAGCTCTTCCTCACCGGCGACGAGACTACCAGCGGTGGCGCTAGGGTTCAGTGGAGTGTGCTGTCGCAGGAGAGCGATGAGGCGAAGAAGAGGATGCCGAGGGGGATAAGGACATATTTATAGCCAAAAGTTACTGTTGGCGCGAAAATGTCGGACCAAATAGCCCCTGCCTCTACGTCTCCGCAGGACACGTGTAGCTCCCATACGATGCGGTGGACATAGTGGAGATCGTGGTTATCCGATCGTGGGAAGTGGGGGTTCAGTTACTGTGTCTTTAAAGAAACAAATTTTGAAGATTTGAGGATTTTCGTTACAAAATTATCCGCTGACAAGGATGCAGTGAGGATTTTGAACAAAGTTTCAAGTAGAACGCATATGAAGAATTGAATAGACTGGATAAGTATATCATAGAGGGAAAGTAGGGTCCGATCACATTCACTTAGCAGAAACATCAACTTGAAGAAATAGCAATAAGTCAATGCTGTTGAGGACTAGAAATCACAGTCTATCTAGTCAAATGAAAGTCATCAAGTGTTTTTGAAGATTTTGTAATATATCATCACAATGAAGAACAGTTGTTTTGAAGAAAAACGCATTGTGAGGAAATTGATCTTTTGAAGAAAATCATCTTGAGGAATTTCACATTGGGCGGTGGCGTTACCCACCATATAAGAATGTTGATTACAGACGCCGCGTACAATTGTCGTAGGCCCCTGAGAATCAATTTCTTCGTTAATTTCTTCACATTCAGAGTGACATTCTTCATCAGTTGAAGAAAATCGATTCATCATGTGTTGCACATCTAAGTCATCAACTTTGCATAAGTGTTAGGATGTGTGCATGTTTTTACCAAACATTTGAAGATTCTAAGATATTTAGCTCACACCGAACTTGCAAAACCTTTTCTCATCCAAGGGCTTAGTGAAGATATCTGCCAGTTGATCATCAGTCTTCACATGGTCGATGAGGATATTGCCCTTGAGGACATGGTCCCGAAGAAAATGATGACGAATCTGATTGTGCTTGGTCTTCGAGTGTTGTACTGGGTTGTATGCAATCTTGATAGCACTCTCATTGTCACATTAGAGAGGTACATTCTTCATGTTGATGCCGTAGTCCTTGAGGGTTTGCTTCATCCATAGCAATTGAGCACAACAAGAACCAGCAGCAATGTACTCAGCTTCAGCAGTGGAGAGTGATACGCAGTTCTGCTTCTTTGAGGACCAGCAAACTAGTGATCTTCCGAGGAAATGGCATGTGCGAGAAGTTGACTTGCGATCCACACGATCACCAGCATAGTCTGAATCAGAATACCCTACCAGATGAAGATTGGAGCCCTTGGGGTACCATAATCCTAGTGTTGGTGTGTGAGCTAAGTATCGAAGAATATGTTTCACAGCCTTATGGTGTGATTCCTTCGGTTTTGCTTGAAAACGTGCACACATGCAAACACTAAGCATTATATCTGGCCTAGATGCACATAGATACAATAAGGAGCCAATCATAGAACGGTATACCTGCTGATCGAAATCTTTACCATTTTCATCAGTGCCAAGGTGTCCGTTGGTAGGCATCGGAGTCTTGGCACCTTTGCATTCGTGCATGTCGAATTTCCACAGAACATCCTTGAGGTATTTCTCCTGTGATATGAAGATTCCATTGCTTTGTTGACGAATTTGAAGACCTAAGAAGAATTTCAGCTCCCCCATCATGGACATCTGATATTCTTCACTCATCATGTAGGCAAATTCATCACTGTATCTTTTGTCAGTACAACCAAATATGATATCATCGACATATATTTGACATACAAACAACTCATTATCATAGGATTTTGTGAAAAGAGTTGGATCGAGTGAACCAGGTTTGAAGCCTTTCTTCATGAGGAATTCCTTCAATGTATCATACCATGCCCGAGGGGCTTGCTTGAGACCATAAAGAGCCTTTTTGAGTCTGAAGACTTTGTCTGGATTCTTTGGATCCTGAAAACCTGGGGGTTGAGCAACATCTACTTCTTCCTCAAGCTTACCATTGAGGAATGCACTTTTCACATCCATTTGATATAAGGTGATGTTATGATGATTAGCATAAGCAAGTAATATTCGAATAGCTTCAAGTCTAGCAACAGGTGCAAAAGTTTCATCGAAATCTATTCCTTCAACCTGGGTGGAGCCTTGGGCTACAAGTCGTGCCTTGTTCCTCACCACTTGACCGTCCTCATCTTGATTGTTTTTGAAAATCCACTTGGTGCCGATGATGTTGTGCTTGCGAGGATCTGGTCGTTTGATGAGCTCCCATACGTCATTCAGCTTGAATTGAAGAAGTTCGTCTTGCATAGCTTGGATCCACTCCGGTTCCAGAAAAGCCTCAGCAACTTTTGAGGGTTCTGTGATGGATACAAAGGAAAAGTGCCCACAAAAGTTAACTAGGTGTGAAGCTTTTGAGCGAGTGAGAGGACCTGGCGCGTTGATGTCATTGAGGATTTTGTCAAGTTCTACTTCGTTTGCAATCCTCGGATGAGCTGGTTGAGGATTTTGTCTGGGCTGAGGAAGTGGTGCTGATGCAATTTCCTCAGGAGCATCTTCTTGGTTTTTATCAGCGATGGGGATCGTTTCTTCATCAATTTCCTCGGTTGGGACAATGTCTTCAGTAGGCTTGAGCTTTATTGCTTCCTCAGGAGACAGCTTATCTGGATCAGAAGGCAATTGCTCTCTTTGCGAGCCATTAGTTTCATCGAACCGCACATCTACAGTCTCAACAACTTTGTTGTGATAGTTGTTGAAGACTCTATAAGTGTGCGAGTCCTTTCCATAACCGAGCATAAAACCTTCATGTGCCTTAGGTGCAAATTTTGAGCTATGGTGAGGATCTCTAATCCAGCATTTTGCACCGAAGGCTTTGAAATAACTTACATTGGGTTTCTTGTCAGTGAGGAGTTCATATGAGGTTTTCTTGAGGAATTTGTGAAGATATACCCTATTGATGATATGGCATGCAGTGTTGATTGCTTCAGGCCAAAAGCGACGAGGAGTCTGATATTCTTCAAGCATAGTTCTCGCCATTTCAACCAGTCCTGTTCTTCCTTTCGACGACACCATTCTGCTGAGGAGTATAAGGAGCACACAATTCGTGAGTAATACCAAGTTCATCAAGATAATCATCAAGACCAGTGTTTTTGAACTCGGTTCCATTATCACTCCTGATATGTTTGATCTTGAGTAATATAAGGAGCACACAATTCGTGAGTAATACCAAGTTCGTCGAGGCCCTTGAAGAAAATCGTTTGAAGATTTCCTGCACTTCAGTTTTATACACTATGGTATGCACCCAAGTGTATCTGGAATAATCATCAACTATGACGAAGCCATATAAAGATGCTGCATTGGTTAGTGTGGCATAGTGAGTAGGTCCAAATAAATCCATATTAAGCAATTCGAATGGACGTGTAGTGGTCATGATGGTTTTAGAGGGATGCTTGGATCTGGTCATTTTCCGAGATTCACAAGCACCGCAGAGATGATCCTCGAGGAATTTGACTGATTCGATGCCGATGACATGCTTATTCTTCGTGAGCGTGTGCAAATTCCTCATGCCTGCATGACCTAGTCTTCGGTGCCACAGCCATCCTTCTGAGGTTTTTGCTAGTAAGCAAGTGGCTGGTTGAGGACCTGTAGAGAAATCAACAATGTACAAATCCCCTCTTCTTACACCTTCGAAGACTTTGGATCTGTCAGATTCCATGATGACTACACATCTATATCTACCAAAGATAACAATCATATCAAGATCACAAAGCATCAAGACTGACATAAGGTTAAAACCAAGGGATTCAACAAGCATCACTTTGTCCATATGCCTATCCTTGGAAATAGCCACTTTGCCAAGTCCCAATACCTTGCTTTTACCTTTGTCAGCATATGTGATTTGCTTCAGAGGTGACGGAGTTAGTGTCATATTCATCAGTAAGCTTTTATCATGAGTCATGTGATGTGTGCAGCCACTATCAAGAACCCACTCAGTATTCTTGTGTTTGTCATCCTGCAGATGAATCAGTACAGCTTACCATCTCATATGCTTCAGATTTGAAGAATATGATACTAATTTCATTAGATCAGTAATTTCATCATAACAGAAATGTAAGGACGTGTGAAATATTTATATTTCATCAATCATTAGCTTGCGTCCTATCAAGCATTTCCTCAGGTCTCCAGCAAATTCTTCAGATGATGATTTTCATCTGGAGACCTGTCCTGCAGAAGTGATTAGTTTGATTTCTTCACCACCCACATCTGAAGGGGTGGCAAAGCGTTCATCATCCTGCGAGCACCATATGAGAAAGGTGGCATTGAAGCCAATGCACTTCTCTTAAAAGTAGGGGGATTAAAGTACTCATGTGAATATGCAAAGAACTGGTTTGAGGATTTATGAACATAATGATTTGAGGAGTAACGTTCATATTCATATTCCTTAGAGTTTCCGTGCATGTTAGACGCATAAGCACGGGTACGAGCATAGTTTTGACCAGTTGAGGATTTTGATCCTCTTGAAGACTTTGGTCCTCCTGAGGAATTTGATGTGGGATTCAGATTCTTCAGTGGTGGTGTCATGAGGACATTCACCTGAAGATTTTCAAGACAGCTTTTGGGAACCTAGATTTTTCTCAGAGGAGGGCCATTCCTG
The DNA here is from genome assembly GCF_904849725.1 of Hordeum vulgare subsp. vulgare. Lineage (NCBI taxonomy): Eukaryota > Viridiplantae > Streptophyta > Magnoliopsida > Poales > Poaceae > Hordeum > Hordeum vulgare. The sequence goes on along the minus strand of NC_058522.1, from coordinate 106,545,688 downwards.
CAGTTAGTTCCAACATATCGAGCAAATACTTCACCAGATTGATTTTTGAACAATTTATAGTTGGAATCAAATGACTCATCCGAGGAATAGGATAATTCACATGAAAAGCCAGTTAGATTAGATGGATCAAAAGGAGGCCAAGTAGCAGCAACCCATGAGGTTTTGGGATACTGCTCAGGTTTCCAATAAGATCCATCAGCATTTAATTTCCTCTCAAAGGCAATTCCTTCTTTCCTCGGGTTCCTGTTCAAGATCTGCTTTTTGAGCACATCACAAAGGGTTTGATGTCCTTTGAGGCTTTTGTATATGCCTGTCACGTACAATTCCTTCAACCCTGCATTTTCATGAGTAACATTTGTGTTTTCCTCAAGTGAGGAAATAGACACAACAGGTGTAGTTGAAGAATTTGTAGCAATAGTAACATTTGATGATTCTGGTGAGGAATTAGCAGTTTCACGTTCAATGCATTTAAGACATGGAGGAATGAATTCAACTTGATCAGCGCTGATCTGTTGAGCTGGTAATGAATCATTTTCCATACGAAGATCATCATGAGACATCCTTAACTTCTCAAGATCAAGCTTCCTTTGAAGAAATTCATAGGAAAGCTTCTCATGATCAGTGAGGAGTGTATCATAACGATCCTGAAGATTATCAAATCTAGACTGAAGACTTTTCACATCTTCAGTGAGGATTTGGGTAAGATTCATTTCATCATTAAACAGATCATCACTTTTATCTAGCAGTTTCTGAAGCTTTTCCAGAGCAGTTTGTTGTTTAGTGGCAATGATAGCAAGTTTACTGTAACTGGGTTTCTTATAATTATCAGGTTCACAGTCACTTGAATCAGAGGAGGAGGCATTATTTGGTACCTTTGAACCTTTTGCCATGAAGCAAAAAGTTGGAGCGAAGTCATCAGCATAGTCATCAGTGCGGATGGTGCTATCATTTTCTTCAAGGTTGAAGATTGACTTGCTGATGAAGGTGGTTGCCAATGCAAGACTAGCCTGTCCAGATTCTGAGTCTTCATGAGAACCCTCTTCTTCATCACATTCCTCTGATTCTGCCTGAGAGTCCATTTCCTTGCTGATAAGTGCCCGAGCCTTTCGGAAACTAGTCTTCTTGTGCGATGAGGGCTTTGAAGATGAGGATTTTGAAGATTTCTTCTTCTTCTTCGAGTCATCAGAACTGTCATCCTTGTATTTCTTCTTCTTTGATTCCTTTCCCCAACGGGGACAATCAGTAATGTAATGACCTGATTTCTTGCACTTGTGACATGTTCGTTTCTTGTAGTCCTCAGATGAAGATTCTGATTTCCTCATGTCTCTTCTTGAAGATTTACCAAACTGACCAGGTCGTGTAAATCTCTGGAATTTCCTCATGAGCATTGCAAGCTCCTGTCCAAATTCTTCAGGGTCACAAATACTGTCATCTATGTCTTCGTCTTCAGATGAGGAAATTGCTCTAGGCTTCAGTGCACGTGGTCTGGAATAGCTTGGTCCATATAGATCTCTCTTTTCTTCTAGTTGGAATTCATGAGTATTTAGCCTTTCTAGTATATCAGCTGGATCAAGCATCTTGTAATCTGGTATTTCTTGAATCATCAGAACTAAAGTATCAAATGAAGAATCCAAAGATCTCAGCAGTTTCTTCACAACTTCGTGATCAGTGATGTCTCGAGCTCCCAGTGCTTGCAGTTCATTTGATATGTCAGTGAGGCGGTCAAAGGTGTCTTGGCAGCTTTCATTGTCATGTCTCTTGAAGCGATTGAAGAGATTGCGAAGAATATCAACACGAGAGTCACGCTGGGTCGATACTCCTTCATTTACCTTGCACAGTCTCTCCCAGATCAGTGTTGCAGAGCCCAAAGCACTTACTCTTCTAAACTGGCCTGGGCTCAGATGGCCACAGATGATGTTCTTCGCTTGAGAATCGAGTTGCTTGAATTTCTTCACATGAGCCACAGTGACACTCGCAGAGATATAGGGGACACCATTTTCCACAATATACCAGAGATCATTATCAATAGCTTGTAAATGCATTTGCATTTTGTTCTTCCAGAAGGGAAAGTTCTTTCCTTCGTAGGTAGGACATGCTGCAGTCACCTTAAACATGCGTGCAGTCGACATAACTAAAACTCCAGGTGGTTAAACCAAAATCACACACAACAAGGGAGTACCTTGCTCTGATACCAATTGAAAGTGCGTTATATCGACTAGAGGGGGGGTGAATAGGAGATTTTTAGAATTTCGTCACTGAGGAAATTCCTTTTGAGGAAATTCCTCACTGATGACTAACTTACAGCGGAAACAGTAAAGGATCAGAAGTGCAAAGTTTCACAACAACAGTTTTTCAGAGTGAAGAATGTGAAAACGGATTGCACAGTGAGCAGGCACGCAGAATACAGATAAGAAATTACTAACGTGAAGAATTTGGGGTTGAGGAAATTTGGAGAAAGTATTCAACAAATTCTTCAAACGGTCACAGTGAAAGTCATCAACACATAATACGGGAAAGTAAAGAGTTGAGGAATTAGAACCCGTTTCTCAGTGAAGACAGTCGTTGATGACCCAGTTCCAACTGCTGTGACAGTTGTACATCTGGTTTGGAGCGGCTTGGTATTGAAACCAAAGGACACCCAGTCCCGGGACACACAGTCCCTACCGTACTCTCCTTTAGCTAAGGACACACAGTCCTCGCCCAACACTCGTGGTAAGTCTTCAGGGCAGACTTCCAAACCCTCACAAACTAGGTCACCCGGCGATCCACAGTTGACTGCTGGAAAGCTCTTGTCGGGACCCCGATCCTAAGCCATAGGAATCCAGCCTGTAACACATCGCATCCCTTTGTGGGCTCACGCACGGTTAACTCCACGGCTGCAGGCTTACCTTAGCCGGGACCGTTTGCGTCTTTTGACTCACGTATGCGATAGTGTTGCTAGCAATCCAATGTCAAAGAACCCGGATCGACATGTCTAGTCATAAACCAAAGTGGCAGTACCGCACAAGGATAGGCATACATGACCCAATAAAGCAGGTGTCGGTCATCAGCGAATGTAGACGAGTCGTAGCAAGCTACAAGGACTCCATTACATCGCGTGACATTTCCCCAAAGGGGACAGACACATCAGCTAAGAAGGACACATGCCGGTCAACCAATGTGTCCGGAGCAGTAGCGAACTACCAAGGCTCGTTGGATCACAAAAGGGCATTTCCTTGTAAGGAATGCTACTAAAGCTCACGAATAGGTAATCGAACCCCATACATATCAAGTACGACACACGTACGCATGGCATACCGATATGTATAGATACATCGATGGCATCACAACATAACCATAAACATACAAGCTTTATTTAAGAGGCTCGGAAGAGCCACACACATAATATTACACATCAAGGGTCTCACGACCCATAATAGCAATCATTCAGTTACAAGCCAGCGGAAGAGTTATAAACTGTCTGAGTACAGACAGGGCAACTAGAAGACACATGGCCTGACTATACTGCATATCCAACGTAGGGCCAGATCGTAGCTGGGACACCAGCTACTCGTCATCGTCGATGTCTACGAAGAACCCTCCATTAGGGTCATTAGCAACCTCTGCAACATGTATTAAGCAAACATGAGTACGAAGGTACTCAGCAAGACTTTAGGACAACTAACTACTCATGCAAAGTATCAAAAGGTATTGTGGGGTTTCATGCGGAAAGCCAGCATTTGACTCGTGGCTAGACAACTTGCATTTTTAAATAATTTTTACAACTTGATTTCTCGTACACGAGTCCACTAACACCAAAACAATACACTATCGTGGAATCATTCCGTCTCCATACGGAAATGCCGTCCACGACACTCACGCTTATCTTGGCAATTTTATGAGTAGCCATTGAAGTTATCTATGAACAACATATGTCTCCAAGTAGTCCATATCCGCGGACGCGGCTATTCGAATAGATCATAACCCTGCAGGGGTGTACTTCGTCACACACGCTCTCGCCACTTATCGCCATGTGCACGTCATGCACCTCGGCAACCTTCAAGCGGAAGCCCAGCGAGGGAGTCGGCCACGACCGTTAACCACACTAGTACCTAGTCCAGGTTTATCGCCTATCTGAGAGTAACCCGTACGGAAGTCCGGCCGAGGTTTCCGCCACGGCCTCAAACGATGTGCGCAGGGTTCCCAAGCCCACCATCCGGGTGCCACTTGGTACACCGTGCCACTGCCTACCGCATCACGGCCCACCTCTCAGGTCAGCACCATGCACGGCCTCCAGCATTACTATAAACACCAGAAACTACTTGCAACTCCTGGACCGAGTACTAAGCGATTAATAGGCCGAGCGGGGTCATATTTCAGGGCCCAGCATGTGGTAGTATCTAGTCTTGGATTACATACACGGAACTCAGTTCCTAAGGACGGTTCCAATGAAACAACCCGCCATGTACTCCGACACAGCCTTTCACCGGTACCTTTACCAAATCAAGTTTAACACACGACCTTTGCTCAGCGAACACATTCTCACAATTCTGTTCATCCCCCAGATGACAGACCATACACAACTCTAAGCATAGCATGCATAGCAGGATAAGGCACATCATAGCTCAAGCAACTACCAGGTATGCTAGGTTGCAAGGTTCGGCTATTTACTGTGACAAGGTTAGGTCATGCAAAGGAAGTGGGTTCAACTAACGTGGCAAAAGCAGTTGTAGCATTTGATCCTAATGCAATAAATAAGTGCAGGAGCAAGAACATGGGAATTATCGGGATGATCAAAAGGGTTGCTTGCCTTGTTGCTCAGAGGAGGAACGATATCCGTCAGACGGATATTCGGTGGAATCCGAGGGTGCGGAGCCTACCGAAATGAATGGCAACAATCAACAGCAATCATATGCAAACAAGATGATGCATGAGCATGGCATGAGAATGCAAGGTGATAAGTTATTATAATCATCATGTATTAGGTTTAGAGTTGATTTGAATCACATTCGAATATCAATTCAAACGGGGTATTCGGGTACCGGTTTAATTGATTCGACCTGATGCTCAGATCAACTTGATGTTAGCATGCATGAGATGTCATGTTAAGGTACTGATTTGTAACTAGGACAGTGTGTGATCATGGCATTCATAATGAAATTTGAATATTTTCCAAATTCCATTTAACAAGTAATTATAAGAATTGAATTATTCCTTATTCCACATGTTAGGGTCCTGTAACTTTTTCAAACATAGTTGAAAATAGCATATTCAGAATCCTTGAATTTTTCTGATGCTTTTTCATATATAAATTATTTTCATTGGAGTTACAGATTAATTTCTATGATTTTTACAAGTTTTAGCAATTTCCTGGAATTATTTCTACATTGGAAATTCTCTTTATTGCATCAGCCTGACGTCAGCAGGTCAGCCGACCTGTTCAGGTCAAACCTGACAGGGGGGACCCACTGGTCAGCCTCTGTGGGACTAATCCCGCGCTGACCAGCCCCTAATTGGGGTTTGACCAGGCGTGGGGCCCTCTGGCAGTGACTGAGGGGAGGGCAATCACGCCCTAATGGTCGGCCACGTCGACGCCCACCGGAGGGTGGTCGCCGGCGACCAAGCCCGCGGCGGAGGGCTCGCCGGAGACGACCTAAACGGCGCTGCATGGCACCAATTCGAGCGCGGTTTGCAGCTACGGGACGCTGGCGAAGTAGCCGATCTGGCAGGGGCATCAGGGGAGGCTAGGGTCGCCGGGAGAGGCGCCGGCGACGACGAAGCGGCGACCGAAGCTCGGCCTCCCGCGGTTGATGGCTCTAGGGCACGGGGAGGACAGCTGATGGGCTCATCACACTCCTGGAGGCTCCAGGAGCTCGATCCCTAGCTCGAGCGCGTGGATCAGACACCACAGCGACGATGACGACATGATCGGCAGCGAGGAGCTCTCGGCCTTGGTGGGGAACGGGGCTACGATGCACGGAAGAGCGTGGGGCGAGAGGGGAAACGATGACGAGCTCACGGCGGTTCCGATGGTGTTGTTGAAGGGCTCGGGGGTGCGCCGGAGGGAGCGAATCGACGGGAGAGGTCTGGCGGCCGGAGGTGGAAGACGATGGCGTTGGGGCGATGCAGAGCTCGGGGAGACTTCGGCTTCTGCGGGGAGGACCAGAACGACGAGGCGGAGCTAACGGACTACTCGGAGGGAGGTTCCCGTGGCTAGAAGCGCTGCGGCTCGAGCTCGAGCTCGTGGTAATGGCGACAGCACGAGGGAGGAAAAGATCCGAGAGGAGGGGGGAACCGGTGCTGGGGAATGGATAGGGTCGGCCTCGGGGAGGATAACCCCGTCGTCGCGCTGTCCCGGGGGCTCTGGAGCTCGCCACAGCGAAGCAGGAGGTGGAGGGGGCCGCCGTGGTCGATCTCCCCTCTACCAGAAGGCAGAGGAAGAAGACGACCCTGCCCCTGGTGGGCTGGGCCTCCTCAGGCGACAAGTAACCTCTTTTCCATTTCCTTCTGTTTTATTTCTGTTTTAATTTCTGACATTGATTTGCTATTTATTTCAGCTCCAAAAAGGTTGTAAAAACTATTTTAAACACACCTGAATATTTGTTATAATATTCCCGACCATTTCCAAAGTTTTCAACATTTTTGAAAATTTATAGTTTCTGATTTCAAATTTAAAATTTGAAACCAGTGGCTTTTTGCATTAATTTAAAATGCTTAAAGTGTCAAGAAAATAGTTTTCTCCAATGCTCATTTACTTTCATGATTTATCAGAAAGTTTGAACATTTTCTTGAGGCCATTTTGGGTTCATTGATTTTAACTAGTTTGAGATTTTCTTTATTTAAAGTAGTGGCTAGGGTTTTGAGTTTTTCCTTTGCCACTTTCTTGTTCTTGTTGAAAAAATCTTAGATGCAAATGCAAAGAAGACATGAGCACAAGACTAACTTGCTTAAGGGTTAGGGATGTGACAGCTCTAGACCATGACGCCTAACCGTCTGGAGGATGCACAGTCCTCAAAGGTAAAAGGCTTCAGTCCCACATAGGAACAACTTCTTCAGTGATGCTCAATCACTAGGTTTTGTTTGTGGTTTCGGTGGGTGGTGTATTTCCTCACTGATGATTTACTCTGGAAGGCTATGAGGAATTGGGTTGCTCTTATGACAAGTGTTAGTTTCTAACGGAGCAGCCAACCAACTAGTGGTTGTGGGGGGTGGCTATTTATAGCCTGGGAGCATCCCGACATGATTTGACACTAATGCCCTTAAATAATATGACCGTTGGAGTGGATAAGACCAGTGACTTGGCGTGGTTATCGAAACGGTCGGAACCCTCAACTGTGAGAGTCCTCATGTCACTCATATTCCTCACTTGAGGCTTTTGATAGGATTAGGCTTGGGTTGAGCATCACGAGGAAATTCATTCCATAGTGTAACTTCGACCCCCTTTAATAGTACGGTGTTTCTATTACTCAAATGCGAAGAAAGTAAAACAGAAAGTATAAATCTTCATGCTTCAAATTCTTCAGAATGATTTTCTTCAGGAACCACCGGACTTCTCAATATCAGTATCTTCATGAGGAATATCAATTTCATCGCAGATTCCTCGCGATTCATTTCTTCAGCTTCAGACCAATTTCTTCAACTGAAGACATATATTTTTAGGGGTCGATATTCTTCAAATATCTCAAACTCCTCAATGACTTATAGATCCTGTGTACACTCACAAACACATTAGATACTTAACCTATAAGTCTTCAAACCACCAAAATCACTAAGGGGCACTAGATGCACTTACATATGTGAACGTCGACTACACAACATTTCACCATTTTTGCGCGTAAGGGAATGCATTGTGGAGTAGTTATTAGATGATGGGTTGCGAGAGTGATAGAAATTGAAACCCTAGTTTATGTGTTATTTTGTAAGGGGCTTATTTGGATCCCTATGTTTAATGATATGGTTAGAATTTATTCTTAATACTTTTCTCGTAGTTGTGGATGCTTGCAGGAGGGTTAATCAGAAGTGGGAGCCTTGTTGAAGTAAGAACAACATCCAAGCATGGGTCCACCCACATATCAAATTATCAAAGTACCGAACGCGAATTAGCCCGACATGGCGAAACTGACTAGATGAAATTCCCGTGTGCCCTCAAGAACTATTTGCGTATTGTAAGAAACCATTCCGCCCCGTCCTTTGCCACAAAAGGATTGGGCTACCTTCCTGGACTTATTGTTACTATTGCTACTCGTTACTTGTTACAATTATATTGCTATCAACCAACTTGTTACCACTATTTCAATGCTTGCAGGAATTACCTTGCTAAAAACAGCTTGTCAATTCCTTCTGCTCCTCATTGGATTCGACACTCTTACTTATTGAAAGGACTACGATTGATATCCTATACTTGTGGGTCATCAAGACTCTTTTCTGGCGTCGTTGCCGGGGAGTGAAGCGCCTTTGGTAAGTAGAATTTCGTAAGGGGGAATTTATATTATGTGCTGAAATTTACTGTCACTTGTCACTATGGAAAGTAATCCTTTGAGGGGTTTGTTCAGGGTATCTTCACCTCGACCGGAAACACTAAGAGTTTTCCATCAACCTACTGAACCTACTGAAAATATTTATTATCAAATTCCTTCGGGTATGATAGAGAAACGGCTAGCTAATCCTTATGCGGGAGATGGAACAAAACATCTTGATATGCACCTAATCTATGTGGATGAAGTTTGTGGATTATTTAAGATTGCAGGTTTATCCGGAGATGAAGTCAAGAAGAAGGTTTTCCCTTTATCTTTGGGGGGAATCCTTGACATGGTATAGGCTATGTCGTGATACAGGATCTTGGAACTGGAATAGATTGCAATTGGAGTTTCACCAAAAAAATTATCATATGCATCTTATTCATCGTGATCCAAATTTTATCTATAATTTTTGGCCTCGCGAAGGAGAAAGTATCGCCCTAGCTTGGGGGAGGCTTAAGTCAATATTATATTCATGCCCCAATCATGAGCTCCCGAGAGAAATTATTATTCATATTTTTTATGCTCAGCTTCCTCATAATGATCAAACCATGCTCGATACTTCTTGTTCTCATTCTTTTATGAAGAAGACTATTGAATTCAGGTGGGATCTTTTGGAAAGAATTAAACTCAACTCTGAAGATTGGGAACTCGAGAAGGTAAAGAGTGAGGTGTAAAACTTGAGTTTGATTGTGTTAGATCTTTTATGAATGCCGGTGCTTTTAATGATTTTCGCACTAAATATGGACTTGAGTCTGAGATAGTAGCCTCATTTTGTGAAACCTTTGCTACTTGATCTCTCTAACGAGAAATGGTTTAAATATCATCCACCTATTAAATAAAAAGTCAAAGAACCAATTAAGGTTGAGGATGATATTATCATTTACAATGTTGACCCTGTTCTGCCTACTACTTATATCGAGAAACCACCTTTCCCTGTTAGGATAAAGGAACATGCTGAAGCTTCAACCGTGGCTAACAAAAGTTATGTTAGAACAACCAAACCATCCCAGCAAATCAAGGTAGAACCTAGTATTGCTATGGTTAAAGATCTATTGGTCGATAATATTGATGGGCATGTTATTTATTTCTGTAATGAAGCTGCTAGAATTGCCAAACGTGATACTAAAGATAAAAATAGACCCGTTGTTGGCATGCGTGTCGTCTCAGTCAAAATAGGAGATCATTGTTATCATGGTTTATGTGATATGGGCGCTAGTGTTAGTGCTATTCCTTTTACTCTATATCAAGAAATTATGCATGAGATAGCACCAGTTGAAATAGAAGACATAGATGTTACTATTGAACTTGCTAATAGAGACACCATCACACCACTTGGGATTGCTAGAGATGTTGAAGTCTTGTGTGGAAAAGTAAAATACCCTACCGATTTTCTAGTACTTAGTTCACCACAAGATGATTTTTGTCCCATAAGATTTGGTAGACCCTTCTTGAACACTGTCAATGCTCAAAAAGATTGCAAAAAGGAAATTGTCAGTGTTAATTTTGGTGGTATGTCTCATGAGTTTCATTTCTCCAAGTTCAGTAAGAAACCCCATGATAAATAATTGCCTAGTAAAGATGAAGTAATCGGTCTTTCTTCTATTGCCATTCCCCATGCTGATCCATTAGAACAATATTTGCTAAACCATGAAAATGATATGCATATGCGTGAAAGAAATGAAATATATAAAATGTTCTTGGAACAACAGCCTATCCTTAAACGCAACTTGCATGTTGAAACTCTAGGAGGTCCTCCTCCATCCAAGGGTGATCGTGTGTTTGAATTAAATCAATTACGTGACACTTTTGTAATATGCTTACCTTGATGAAAAGAAGATATATCCTGTTATTATTAGTGCTAACCTTACACGACATGAAGAAGAAAGATTATTAAAAACTTTAAGGAAGCACCGAGCTGCCACTAGGTATACTCTTGATGATCTTAAGGGCATTAGTCCTACTCTCTGTCAACACAAGATTAATATAGAACCACATGCTAAACCCGTTGTTGATCACCAACGAATATTGAATCCCAAAATGAAAGAACTGGTAAGAAATGAAACATTAAAGCTTCTCGAAGCAGGTATAATTTATGCTGTAGCTAATAGTAGATGGGTAAGTCACATTCATTGTGTTCCTAAGAAAGGAGGTATTACTGTTGTTCCTAATGATAAAAATGAACTCATTCCACAAATAATTGTGACTAGCTATAGAATGGTAATTGATTTTATAAAAATAAACAAATCTACTAGAAAAGATCACTATCCTTTACCTTTCATAGACCAAATGCTAGAAATATTATCAAAGCACAGACATTTTTTGCTTTCTAGATGGTTATTCTTTTTTTTCTCAAATACATGTGTCACAACCTGATCAAGAGAAAACCACCTTTAATTGTCCTTTTGGAACCTAAGCTTATAGACGTATGCCTTTTGGATCATGCAATGCACCTGCTACGTTTCAAAGATGTATGACTGCTATATTCTTTGATTTTTGTGAACAATATACATATTGTTGAGGCTTTCATGGATGTTTTTTCCGTTATTGGAACTTCTTTTGATGATTGCTTAAGCAACCTAGATCGATTTTTATAGAGATGTGAGTAAACTAACCTTGTCTTGAATTGGGAGAAGTGCCACTTTATGGTAAATGTAGGTATTGTCTTGGGTCACAAAATTTCCGAACAAGGTATTGAGGTGGATAAGGCTAAAGTTGATGCAATTGAGAATATGCCATGTCCTAAAGATATTAAAGGTATCCGTAGTTTCCTTGGTCATGCTCGGTTCTATGGGAGGTTTATTAAAGACTTCTCTAAAATTTCTAAACCTCTTACCAATTTATTACAAAAGGATGTTCCTTTTGTTTTTGATGACGATTGTGTAGAAGCCTTTGAAACGCTTAAGAAAGCCTTAACTTCTGCACCTATTATTCAACCACCTAATTGGAACTTGCCGTTTGAAATTATGTGTGATGCTAGTGATTATGTTGTTGGTGCAGTTCTAGGACAAAGAGTTGATAAGAAATTAAATGTTATCCATTATGCTAGTAAAACTCTAGACAGTGCCCAGAGAAATTATGCTACCACTGAAAAATAATTCTTAGTAGTTGTATTTGCTTGTGAAGTTGTGATAAATTCAGATCTTACATTGTTGATTCTAAAGTAATCGTTCACATTGATCATGACGTTGTTAAATACCTTATGGAAAATAAAGATGATAAGCCTGGAATTATTAGGTGGGTTCTTTTGCTACAAGAATTTGATTTGCATATCATTGATGGGAAAGGAGTTGAGAACCCCATAGCTCATAACTTGTCTAGATTAGAAAATATTCTTGATGACCGACTACCTATTGATGATAGCTTCCGTGATGAACAACTAGTTGTGCTCAATGTTTCTCATAACACACCATGGTTTGCTTATTATGCTAATTGCATTGTTGCTAAATAGATACCACCTAGTTTCACCTATGAGCAAAAGAAAATTTTCTTCTTTGATTTAAGACATTACTTTTAGGATGACCCACATCTTTATAAAGAGGGAGTATATGGTATTATTATACGTTGTATACCTCAGCATGAATAGGAACAAATCCTTCGGAAGTGTCACTTTGAGACTTATGGAGGACATTGTGCAGGAAATAGAACTGTACACAAGGTACTACAGTCTGGATATTATTGGCCTACTGTTTTCAAAGATGCTCGTAAGTTTATCCTCTCTTGTGATGAATGTCAAAGAATTGGTAATATTAGTAGACGTCAAGAAATCGATATGAATTATTCACTTGTTATTGAACCATTTGATGATTGGGGATTTGATTATATGGGATATTTTCCTGACTCTAATGGGTATACACAGATTTTGGTTGCCCTTGATTATGTCACTAAGTGGGTAGAAGCTATTCCAACCAGTAGTTTTATCACAACACCTCTGTTAAAATGCTTAATGAAGTTATTTTCCCATGTTTTGGAGTACCTAGATAGCTAATGACTGATGGTGGTTCACATTTTATTCATGGTGTTTTTCGTAAGTTGCTTGCTAGATATGATGTTAACCATAGAATTGCATCTCCCTATCATCATCTATCTAGTGGTCAACTAGAGTTAACCAATAGAGAAATAAAAAAAATATTGCAAAAGACTATCAATAGGTCCTGAAAGAATTGGTCTAAGAAATTAGATGATGCATTGTGGGCTATAGAACAACTTATAAAAATCCTATGTGTATGTCTCCTTATAAAATGGTTTATGGAAAAACATGTCATTTACCTATTGAGTTAGAACATAAAGCTTATTGGGCAATTAAAGAACTCAACTATGATTTCAAACATGCTGGTGAAAAGAGGCTATTTGATATTAGCTCACTAGATGAACGGAGAACCCAAGCTTATGAAAATGTCAAACTATTCAAATAAAAAATTAAAAGATGACATGACAAAATAATCCAAAAGTGAGAATTCAAAGCTGATGAATATGTCCTATTGTACAATTCTCGTCTTAGGTTTTTTGCAGGAAAACTTCTTTCCAAATGGGAAGGACCATACATCATCGAAGAAATTTATCGGTGTGTGATTACGAGTTGATGAATATACTTCTCACCCCTCATTGGTTACCCCAAGTGGAAGGTGGATATGTAGTGATCAACAAGTTTTCCCTTACATGAAGACTGTAAGGTTTATCGAACGAGGAGGACTCCGAGGATCAACAAGTAGGTGTCCCCTATCCTGGCGCAAGCAGAAGACATGGACCTGCACACACACAAATAACTTTGCTCCCAACGAGTATAGATAGGTTGTCAATCTCTTCGGCCTTGTAGTTTGCAAAGGATCAAAACACAAGCGGGAATAGTGATAGTGATTGCAACGGAAAAGTAAATGAAAGCAGTAAATGATGGAGGTCTAAGCAATGGTGGTGATATGGACCGGAGTCACATGATGTTCACTAGTGATGTCTCTCTCCCAAAAGACGATAAACAACTATGCTTGGGTAAACAAATTACACCCGGGAAATTGACAGAATTATAAACGCACCGCAATGCTAATTATGCTACTTGAAAGTTAGAGGCTCAATAGTAATGGGCAGTACGCCAAGACAAGTAGACCGTTTATTCATCAGCATCTACTTACTAATCATCCACCTTGAGATATCTATCCAGAACATCTCGCTGGAATTAAGTTGCGAGCCCCACCCAAAGTGTAAACTCAAAGCAACGAACAACAGCATTAACGAACTATGCGTAAGGTAAACAATCCTTGCAACCATGGTCACAAGCACCGTTGTTTTCTCCCTCGTGGCAACAACACATCCCCTAGTCTCATGTTTCTGTCACTCAAGCTAGACATCAGGGGGCATGAACCCCACAATCATGCATAATGCGCCCTCTTGGAGTTACAATCTACTACTCGTCCAAAGCAATACAAAGCAACGGAGAACATGCATGAATCACTAAGGAACATAATATAAAAGGATAATCAAATATATAAATCATAACAATCTGAACATAATCTCATAATCCATCGGATCCCAACAAACCGAGCATAGCAATAGCAGGAAAATTACATAGATGCCTTGATCATGTAGGGCAGCTCACAAGGGCTAATCATGGAAGCACAAGATTAGAGAGAAGACATCACATAGCTACTGGTCATGGACTCATGGTCCAATGAGGACTACTCACGACACGTCCGGGAAGCATCCATGGCGGTGGAGAAGCTCCCGGAGGTCAATCCTCCCTCCGGCAGGGTGCCGGGAAGAGGTCTCCTGATGCTCCCGATCTCGAAAGCGTTGCGGCGGCGGAACAATGGAGAAATTCGCGATTCTCGATGTGATGGAAGGGTTTCCTCTCGGAGGAGTAAATATAGGCCAAAGGAGGATGTCAGAAGAGGTGGGGCCCACCCAGGCGGGCTGTGGGCGCGGCCAGGGTCCAGTCCGCGCCGGGTGGTCGCCTGGGCAGCCCCTGGCCCCCCTCTGGCCCATCTTCGGTGATCCGAAAGCTTCCATTATGCTGATTTTGATATATTTTTCTCAGGATTTTTGGGGCTCCGGAAAATTGGGTAAAAGCCCCCGCAAAAAAAACACCAGCAGACAGAAACTGGCACTGGGTGCACTGAGTTAGTAGGTTAGTCCAAATATGTGTAAAAAGATATAGAAGTGTGGCAAAACATATAACAATGTCATCCAAAAGATCATGGGACAAGCAGAAATTATAGATACGTTTGGGACGTATCAACATCCCCAAGCTTAATTCCTGCTCGTCCTCGAGTCGGTAAATGATAACACAATAATTTTTGTGTTGACATGCTAACACACATATAAGAACTTCAAAGTAAACTAAGTAAGATATTGTCGGGACCCCGATCCTAAGCCATAGGAATCCAGCCCGTAACACATCGCATCCCTTTGTGGTCTCATGCACGGTTAACTCCACGGCTGCAGCCTTACCTTAGCCGGGACCGTTTGCGTCTTTTGACTCACGTATGCGATAGTGTCGCTAGCAATCCAATGTCAAAGAACCCGGATCGACATGTCTAGTCTTAAACCAAAGTGGCAGTACCGCACAAGGACAGGCATACATGACCCAACAAGGCAGGTGTCGGTCATCGGCGAATGTAGACGAGTCGTAGCAAGCTACAAGGACTCCATTACATCGCGTGACATTTTGTCGGGACCCCGATCCTAAGCCATAGGAATCCAGCCTGTAACACATCGCATCCCTTTGTGGTCTCACGCACGGTTAACTCCACGGCTGCAACCTTACCTTAGCCGGGACCGTTTGCGTCTTTTGACTCACGTATGCGATAGTGTCGCTAGCATTCCAATGTCAAAGAACCCGGATCGACATGTCTAGTCATAAACCAAAGTGGCAGTTCTGCACAAGGACAGGCATACATGACCCAACAAAGCAGGTGTCGGTCATCAACGAACGTAGACGAGTCGTAGCAAGCTACAAGGACTCCATTACGTCGCGTGACATTTCCCCAAAGGGGACAGACACAGCAGCTAAGAAGGACACATGCCGGTCAACCAATGTGTCCGTAGCAGTAGCGAACTACCAAGGCTCGTTGGATCACAAAGGGGCATTTCCTTGTAAGGAGTGCTACTAAAGTTCACGACTAGGTATTCGAACCCCATACATATCAAGTACGACACACGTATGCATGGCATACCGATATGTATAGATACATCGATGGCATCACAACATAACCATAAACATACAAGCTTTATTTAAGAGGCTCGGAAGAGCCACACACATATTATTACACATTAAGGGTCTCACGACCCATAATAGCAGTCATACAATACAAGCCAGCGGAAGAGTTATAAACTGTCTGGGTACAGACAGAGCAACTAGAAGGCACATGGCCTGACTATACTACAGAGCCGACGTAGGGCCAGATTGTAGCTGGGACACCAGCTACTCGTCGTCGTCGATGTCTACGAAGAACCCTCCATTAGGGTCATTAGCAACCTCTGCAACATTTATTAAGCAAACATGAGTACGAAGGTACTCAGCAAGACTTTAGGATGACTAACTACTCATGCAAGGTATCAAGAAGGTATTGTGGGGTTTCATGCGGAAAGCCAGCATTTGACTCGTGGCTAGACAACTTGCTTTTTGAAATTAGTTTTGACAACTTGATTTCTCGCACACGAGTCCACTAACACCACAACAATACACTATCGTGGAATCATTCCGTCTCCATACAGAAATGCCGTCCACGACACTCACGCTTATCTGGACAATTTTATGAGTAGCCATTGAAATTATCTATGAACAACATATGTCTCCAAGTAGTCCATATCCGCGGACGCGGCTATTCGAATAGATCATAACCACTTCGTCACACACGCTCCCGCCACTTATCGCCATGTGCACGTCATGCACCTCGGCAACCTTCAAGCGGAAGCCCAGCGAGGGAGTCGGCCACGACCGTTAATCACACTAGTACCTAGTCCAGGTTTATCGCCTATCTGAGAGTAACCCGTACGGAAGTCCGGCCGAGGTTTCCGCCACGGCCTCAAACGATGTGCGCAGAGTTCCCAAGCCCACCATCCGGGTGCCACTTGGTACACCGTGCCAATGCCTACCGCATCACGATCCACCTCTCAGGTCAGCACCATGCACGGCCTCCAGCATTACTATAAACACCAGAAACTACTTGCAACTCCTGGACCGAGTACTAAGCGATTAATAGGCCGAGCGGGGTCATATTTCAGGGCCCAGCATGTGGTAGTATCTAGTCTTGGATTACATACACGGAACTCAGTTCCTAAGGACGGTTCCAATGAAACAACCCGCCATGTACTCCGACACAGCCTTTCACCGGTACCTTTACCAAATCAAGTTTAACACACGACCTTTGCTCAGCGAACACATTCCACATTTCTGTTCATCTCCCAGATGACAGACCATACACAACTCTAAGCATAGCATGCATAGCAGGATAAGGCACATCATAGCTCAAGCAACTACCGGGTATGCTAGGTTGCAAGGTTCGGCTATTTACTGTGACAAGGTTAAGTCATGCAAAGGAAGTGGGTCCAACTATCGTGGCAAAAGCAGCTGAAGCATTTGATCCTAATGCATTAAATAGGTGCAGGAGCAAGAACATAGGTGTTATCGGGATGATCAAAAGGGTTGCTTGCCTTGTTGCTCAGAGGAGGAACGATATCCGTCGGACGGATATTCGATGGAATCCGGGGGTGCGGAGCCTACCGAAATGAATGGCAACATTCAATAACAATCATATGCAATCAAAATGATGCATGAGCATGGCATGAGAATGCAAGTGATAAGTTATTATAATCAAGATGTTTTAGGTTTAGAGTTGATTTGAATCACATTCGAATAACAATTCAAACGGGTATTCCCGGATACCGGTTTAATTGATTCGACCTGATGCTCAGATCAACCTAATGTTAACATGCATGAAATGTCATGTTATAGTACTGATTTACCCCTAGGCAGTGTGTGATCATTGTATTTATAATGAAATTTGGATATTTTTTGCAAATTCCATTTATAAAATGATTAAAAGAATTGAATTATTCCTTATTTCACAATTTAGGGTTCTGTAACTTTTTCAAACATAGTTGAAAATAGCATAATCAGAATCCTTGAATTTTTCTGATACTTTTTCATATATAAATTATTTTCATTGGAGTTACAGATTAATTTCTATGATTTTTGCAATTTTTAGCAATTTCCTGAATTATTTTTATACTGGAAATTCCATTTATTGCATCAGGCTGACGTCAGTAGGTCAGCCGACCTGTGCAGGTCAAACCTGACAGGGGGGCCCCACTGGTCAGCCTCTCTGGGACTAATCCCGCGCTGACCAACCCCTAATTGGGGTTTGACCAGGCGTGGGGTCCTGTGGCAGCGACTCAGGGGAGGGCGATTAGGCCCTAATGGTCGGCCACGTCGACGGCCACCGGAGGGTGGTCGCCGGCGACCAAACCCGCGGCGGAGGGTTCGCCGGAGGCGACCTAGACGGCGCTGCACAGCATGAAAACGCACGCGGTTGGCAGCTACAGCAAGCCCGCGAAGTGGCCGATCTGGCAGGACCATCTGGGGAGGCTAGGGTCGCCGGAAGAGGCGTCGGCGACGAGCCGGAGCGGCGGCCGAAGCTCGGGTGTCGTCGGGGGCTTTGAATCAGAGGGATCCACGCTTAGTTCTTAGCTGCTACGGCATCTACGCATCGTCCTGGAGCTGCTGGTGCTCTCGGGAGGACGAGCTGGACATCGGAGGGCTACCAGCGACGAGCGGCAGCGGCGGTGCTCGTCGGGCTCCGGTGAAACTAGGGCTAGAGGAGGGGATCGACGGGGAAAACTTAGGGAAAACCACCGCATGCTCACAGGGAGTGCAGAGAAGAGCTCAGACGGCTCGGGGAAGGCCTGGGGGCGACGAATCGACGGGAGATGTCCGGCGGCCGGAGGAAGAAGACGACGGCGTTGCGGGCGTTGCAGGGCGCGAGGAAGCTTCGGCTTCTGCAGGAATGACCAGGGCGACGAGGCGGAGCTAATGGCGTGCTCGCGGAGGGGATCCTATGGCCAGGGGCACGGCCAGCTCGAGCTCGAGCTCGGCTCTAATGGCGGCAGCAGGGAGAAGGAGGGGATCCGGGCGGAGGAGGAGAACCGAGGCGGGGAATGGATAGGGGAGGCTCTGGGGAGCTTATCCCCGTCGTCGCCAGCGCGAACCGGCGGCCAGGCAGGCACACAGGTGCGTGGCGGCGCCGGAGGCGGCGGCGGCCACCTCCTGCTGCCTACTGGCGCGGGGAAGGGGACGAGCGGCGAGATGGGCTGGGCCTGGCTTGGGCGTCAGGTAACTCTTTTCCTTTTTCTTCTCTTTTTGTTTTTCTGTTTTGCTATTTATTGCTTTGCTAATTATTTCAGTTCCAAAACAAAAAGTAAAAACTATTTTAGACCTCCTGAAATATTTGTTATAATATCCCCACTCATTTCCAAGGTTTTCAACATTTTTGGAAAATTATAGTTTCTGATTTCAAATTTTTAAATTTGAAACCAGTGGCTTTTGCATTTATTTAAAATGCTTAAAGTGTCAAGAAAATAGTTTTCTCCAATGCTCATTTACTTTCATGATTTATTAGAAAGTTTGAACATTTCTTGAGGCCATTTTGGGTTCATTGATTTTGAACTAGTTGAAATTTCCTTTAATTGAAATGGTGGCTAGGGTTTTGAGTTTTTCCTTTGCCACTTTGTTGTTTTTGTTGAAACTTCTTAGATGCAAATGCAAAGAAGACATGAGCACAATGCTATCTTGGTTAAGGGTTAGGGATGTGACAACTCACCCCCACTCAAAAGAATCTCGTCCCGAGATTTAGAAGTCGTCGGGAATAACGCAGGATATTCGAGTCGGAGACGATCCTCTCTTTCCCAAGTTGCCTCCTTTCCAGAATGATTTGACCATTGAACTTTAAGAAACTTGAGGTTTCGACGTCGAGTGGTACGCTCAGCTTGATCAAGAATACGCACGGGGTATTCTCGGTAAGAAAGGTTATCTTGGAGATCAAGCGTTTCGTGGTCCACTTCACGGATAGGATCCGAAAAGCAACGCCTGAGTTGCGAGACGTGGAAAACATCATGAACCTTGGAAAGATGCGGAGGAAGTTCCAACTGGTAGGCAACTTCTCCTCGTTTGGCAAGAATGCGGAAAGGTCCAATGTAACGAGGAGCCAACTTGCCCTTGATACCGAAACGATGGGTACCCTTCAAAGGTGTAACCCGAAGGTAAGCCTTCTCGTCAACTTCAAAGGTCACAGCCTTATGATGACGATCATATTGGCTCTTTTGACGAGACTGGGCTGTTTTCAACTTTTCACGAATAATGCGAACCTGCTCTTCTGCATCCTGGATCATGTCCGGGCCAAAGAGTTGCCTCTCTCCGGTTTCTGACCAATTAAGAGGTGTTCGACATCTTCGTCCATGGAGAACTTCAAAAGGGGCTTTGCCCGAGCTTGATTGATAACTATTGTTATAAGCGAATTCGACGAATGGAAGGCACTTCTCCCAATTCATACCGAACGAAATAACACAAGATCGGAGCATATCTTCTAGGATTTGATTCACTCTTTCTACTTGACCACTTGACTGGGGATGGAAAGCAGTGCTAAAAGATAAGTGAGTCCCCATGGCATTCTGAAAACTTTCCCAGAAACGAGAAGTAAAGATACTTCCACGGTCCGAGTTAATTTCCAGGGGAACACCATGAAGAGACACTATTCGAGAGATATATAACTCTGCTAGCTGGCTAGCTGTTATACTCTCACGAACAGGAAGAAAATGAGCCACTTTGGAAAGACGGTCAATGACCACAAAGATAGCATTATTTCCTTTCTCGGTCTTGGGAAATCCGGTAATGAAATCCATGCTAACTTTATCCCATTTCCATTCAGGAATAGCTAAAGGTTGAAGGGTGCCAGCAGGCCTTTGATGTTCTGCCTTAACTCGACGACAAACATCGCAGTTAGCAACGAACTCAGCAATTTCTCTCTTCATCCTAGTCCACCAGAACCTCTGGCGTAGGTCCTGATACATCTTAGTACTACCAGGATGAATGGTGAGAGGGGAATCATGAGCCTCCTTAAGGATTAACTGCCTTAGATGTGGGTTCTTAGGAACCACTAAACGATTCTGGAAGAATACCACACCTTGATCATTCATGGAAAATTCTTTAGCATTTCCGCTAAAAATATTCTCCTTGATCCGTGATATACCCTTGTCACGCTTTTGGCCAGCTACAATTTGATCCTTAAGAGTAGGCTTCGCCACCAGGGTAGAAAGGAATCCTTGAGGAACAATATGAAGATTCAACTTCCGAAAGTCCTCATGGAGAAGTGGTTGACCTTGTTGTAGCATCGAATTGTTACAATAAGATTTACGACTTAGTGCATCGGCCATAACATTGGCCTCCCCCGGGGTGTAAGTTATCCCTAAGTCGTAATCCGAGATCAACTCAACCCACCGTCTTTGCCTGAGATTCAAATCCGGCTAGGTGAAGATATATTTCAGACTTTGGTGATCAGTGAATATTTCGCAACGATTACCCAGAAGGTAATGTCGCCAGGTTTTTAGTGCATGGACCACAGCTGCAAGCTCAAGGTCATGTGTGGGATAATTATCCTCATGTGGACGCAACTGTCGAGATGCGTATGCGATCACATGACAATCTTGCATGAGAATGCAACCTAATCCTTGTCGCGAGGCGTCGCAATAGATAACAAAGTCCTTAGAAAAATCTGGTGGTAGCAACACAGGTGCGGAAGTCAGGCGTCTTTTCAGTTCCTGAAAACTATGCTCACACTGTGGTGTCCACTCGAACTTTTTATCATTCTTGAGGAGTTCAGTTAGAGGCTTTGCAACCTTGGAGAAATTCTCGACGAAGCGGCGACAATAGCTCGCTAGACCAAGAAAACTCCTAACTTGCTTAACCGATTCAGGTTGAGTCCAATCAAGGACAGCTTGAACTCTCTCAGGATTGACAGCAATACCCTTACCAGAGATTACGTGGCCTAGATAGGTCACTTCTGGTAACCAGAATTCACATTTTGAAAATTTGGCATAAAGGCGATGCTCTCGAAGTTTCATCAATACCAGCCTTAGATGCTCGGCATGTTCTTGTTCATTCTTGGAGTAGATGAGAATATCATCGAGGTATACTACGACGAATTTATCCAAATACTCCATAAAGATTGAATTCATCAGTCGAGAGAAGGTGGCTGGGGCATTGGTTAAACCGAAGGACATAACGGTGTACTCATATTGGCCATAACGAGTAACAAAGGCCGTTTTTGGAATGTCCCCGTTCTTAATCTTGATTTGATGGTATCCCAACCTCAAATCCATTTTGGAGAAGATTGAGGATCCAACGAGCTGATCGTACAGATTGTTGATCCTGGGGAGCGGATACTTGTTCTTTATGGTGACCAGGTTAACTGGTCGGTAATCTACAACCATCCGATCCGTTCCGTCTTTCTTCTTGACGAAGAGGACGGGACAAGCCCAAGGAGAAGAGCTAGGACGAATGAAACCCTTGTTCAAGGCCTCATCTAATTGCTTTTTAAGTTCGGCTAGCTCTAGGGGTGCCATCTTATATGGTCTTCTGGCTATTGGGACAGTTCCCGGAACAAGATCTATTACAAACTCTACATCTCTGTCAGGTGGAATTCCTGGCAGTTCCTCTGGAAAAACATCCGGGAAGTCACGGACTACCGGAATGTCTTCAAGTTCCGGAAGAGGGTTGGCATTTAGGGAATAGAGTTGACATTTGGCAACTCGAGTAGAGACATTTACTATCTCACCCGAGGGATGGGTAAGCTGGACATTTCTAGAGCGAGTATCAATCTTGGCATAGTGAGATGACATCCAGTCCATGCCCAAGATGATATTAATATCCGAAGATTTCAACGCTATCAATGAAGCTAGAAAAACTAGCCTGTCTACTAGAATTTCATTGTCATAGGTTATCCTAGAGGTTTGCCATTTACTACCAGGGGTTTGGACAACCAATGGGATTGGCATATCACAAAATGACATGTTATGCAACTGTGCATAACTTTCTGAAATGAAGGAATGAGAAGACCCAGTGTCAAAGAGAACGGGCGCTGGGTGATGATTAAGAAGAAGCGTACCCAGCATGACGTCGGGATCCTCTGCAGCTTCTTCTGCTGACACATAGTTCACACGGCCACGTGCAGGAGTTGGCTTCACATAAAACGCTTTGCCCGACTTGGCCTGCCCGACGGACTTTCCGGGTTGCTTGGCACCCACATTCTGAGGACACTCACGGGAATAATGCCTTGGTTCTCCACACTTGTAGCATATCACCTGGTTGGCACGTGGTGCAGCATTGCTAGCTGGACCACCATAAGCTTTTGCTGGAGGGTTGGCCTGGTTCGTCTGAGGCGCCACGTAGGATGGCCTCGGAGTGTATCTTGGCGGCAGAGAACTGTTTGGAACCCACAGCCTGCGTTTTGGAAACGCGGAACCAGAAGATGAGCCAAAGTCACGGGAGTGCTTCCTTGTGGCTTCGAAGTCAGTATGACCAGTCTCCGCACTGATCGCTTTGTTGACCAGGGCTTGAAAGCTTGCACACTCATGGAGGCGCAGGTCTCGACGGAGCTCATGGCTCAGACCCTTACGGAATCTTGCTTGCTTCTTGGCGTCAGTAGACACCTCCTCTGTTGCATAGCGGGCGAGGTTACCGAACTCGCGGCTATAGGCATCCACAGACAACTTGCCCTGAGTGAAGGCACAGAACTCCTCTCTCTTTCTGTCCATCAGGCCCTCTGGAATATGGTGCAGACGAAAAGCTGTACTGAAGTCTGCCCATGTGGCCACTGGTTCAGCGGGACGCATAGCTTCAAAATTCTCCCACCATAGATTGGCGGGTCCCTCCAGGAAATACGCCGCAAAGGTCACCTTGTCGGCCTCAGACACATTCGCAGAGCGAATCTTGCGTGAAATGCTGCACAGCCAGTCATCAGCGTCGAGGGGATCGACGGAATGATGAAACT
Organism: Hordeum vulgare subsp. vulgare; assembly: GCF_904849725.1. Lineage (NCBI taxonomy): Eukaryota > Viridiplantae > Streptophyta > Magnoliopsida > Poales > Poaceae > Hordeum > Hordeum vulgare. The sequence continues at coordinate 106,522,158 of NC_058522.1, read as the reverse complement.
TTGGAGGGTTCAGCTTCACAAAGTCGTTGAGGGACACTGCAGCATTCCTAGGCTGTCGAGCCGTATTCTGCTCAATACGCTCTAGCAGTCGGTTGGTCTCCCTTTTGTTTCTTTCTGCCTCAAGCATCACTTCTACCAGAGAAGGTGGGTGAGGCAGGTCTTCCTGCGACGCTTGACTACCCTCACCTTGCTCATGAGCAGGGGCACGGTTCAACCTGGTGAACACCATCCTGACAAACAAACTCATAGCTTAGACCAAAATCATATCAAAACTATCTATGGATTAAGAATGTACTGAACACACGGAATGCGGAAATGAATATCCGAACAACATGGTAATAAGCAACTGCTATATATACACCATGGTTCATACACACCCTTACATAGTTCAGTACAAACTTACTCGAAGAGCAAACTACTGAAATGGTGGAACTACTCATCAGAGGCTTACAAGCTTCCTATACATTATTTATCTAGGCCTCCGGAATTCGTTTCACATTACTACCATACTTCACAAGTCACGCAGGACTGTGAACATACGGCTACTACCATACTATCCTTCCGCTCATAGCTCAGGCATCCGCATAGAACATCTCATAGAGGTTACCTCCATGACCCGGAAGCTCAACCTGCGGATCAGGAAACACTCCAGCCTGAGATCCCTGGGATCCATAAGGACACGGATGTGGCCTTGGTCCCCTGACTGGTGGTAAGAGGGGTCCCCGAAGAGGTGTGACTCCTCCTATAGCTGGCCAGTCAACGTGAGCCGGAAGATGGGTCCTAACAGGGTTTAGCATCTCCATCTCTCCATACCCTGTCTAGACTACCGGTGCCAGCTGCGTCAAAGCTGTCCACAGACGGGCACGGGTAGCGTAAAGCTCCATGCGGAGAGCACGAGCATCCTTGTCTCTGTTCTCTAGCATCTCAACAGTGGACTGCAGAAGTGGATCCTCCATAGAGGAATCAAAATAGACTCCACTGAGGTATCCCTCTTCGCCAGACTGAGAGGCCGGAACATAGCAGAACTCTGAATTCTGCAGCAGTGCATGTCTCGCTCTCATAATAGTCAGCATTGAATAGGCAGCATCTTGTACTGCCATGTCAACAGTGACTCCCAACCCGTAGGACCAATGGATTGGCTTCTCCGCTCCAGGGTAATCTGGAAATACCCTAACAATGCAGATGTACTGGCTCTGGTTGAAGTCTCGGTACTGTTCCTCTACCGTGTACTCGGGGTACCAGCGGTAACCGCACACCGACATCACTCTGACCAGCATGGCCGTATGACCCGGTACATCAATGCACCTGGTCAAACGTACCACCTGACGAGAAGGACGGCCAGGCATCTGTAAATAGAGAGTAATGCAAAACATTAGAGCTCTGAATGAAAAATTGGGCAGCATAACGGCTGTAAATGCTCAAAACAAATTTTGAGACAACCCAAAATGAAATAGCGTCACCACTCAACTATCAAGTTCAACTCTCTGATCATCAAACTTACTTCCTGTTCCCAGGAATAAAAGAAACCCAATATCTCTCGACCCGTAGTCCTATAATCTACCGATCAAAAATCCGAGCCTAGGAGAAGATGAGTAACCTAGTCCTTAATTCCCGCAGAAAAGACGAGGATGACCAGAATAGAATATCTTGAGAAGAGAACAAGAGTGTTACGTTCCCTTCCACAAACAATTCCCTTATATATAACTAAAGCAATTCTAGACTCAACTTCGACTAGTTTGGCTTAGTAATCCTACAGTCAGTCAGGCTCTGATACCAACGCTGTCGGGACCCCGATCCTAAGCCATAGGAATCCAGCCTGTAACACATCGCATCCCTTTGTGGTCTCACGCACGGTTAACTCCACGGCTGCAGCCTTACCTTAGCCGGGACCGTTTGCGTCTTTTGGCTCACGTATGCGATAGTGTTGCTAGCATTCCAATGTCAAAGAACCCGGATCGACATGTCTAGTCATAAACCAAAGTGGCAGTTCCGCACAAGGACATGCATACATGACCCAACAAAGCAGGTGTCGGTCATCAACGAACGTAGACGAGTCGTAGCAAGCTACAAGGACTCCATTACGTCGCGTGACATTTCCCCAAAGGGGACAGACACAGCAGCTAAGAAGGACACATGCCGGTCAACCAATGTGTCCGGAGCAGTAGCGAACTACCAAGGCTCGTTGGATCACAAAGGGGCATTTCCTTGTAAGGAGTGCTACTAAAGTTCACGACTAGGTATTCGAACCCCATACATATCAAGTACGACACACGTACGCATGGCATACCGATATGTATAGATACATCGATGGCATCACAACATAACCATAAACATACAAGCTTTATTTAAGAGGCTCGGAAGAGCCACACACATATTATTACACATTAAGGGTCTCACGACCCATAATAGCAGTCATACAATACAAGCCAGCGGAAGAGTTATAAACTGTCTGGGTACAGACAGAGCAACTAGAAGGCACATGGCCTGACTATACTACAGAGTCGACGTAGGGCCAGATCGTAGCTGGGACACCAGCTACTCGTCGTCGTCGATGTCTACGAAGAACCCTCCACTAGGGTCATTAGCAACCTCTGCAACATTTATTAAGCAAACATGAGTACGAAGGTACTCAGCAAGACTTTAGGATGACTAACTACTCATGCAAGGTATCAAGAAGGTATTGTGGGGTTTCATGCGGAAAGCCAGCATTTGACTCGTGGCTAGACAACTTGCTTTTTGAAATTAGTTTTGACAACTTGATTTCTCGCACACGAGTCCACTAACACCACAACAATACACTATCGTGGAATCATTCCGTCTCCATACGGAAATGCCGTCCACGACACTCACGCTTATCTGGACAATTTTATGAGTAGCCATTGAAGTTATCTATGAACAACATATGTCTCCAAGTAGTCCATATCCGCGGACGCGGCTATTCGAATAGATCATAACCCTGCAGGGGTGTACTTCGTCACACACGCTCCCGCCACTTATCGCCATGTGCACGTCATGCACCTCGGCAACCTTCAAGCGGAAGCCCAGCGAGGGAGTCGGCCACGACCGTTAATCACACTAGTACCTAGTCCAGGTTTATCGCCTATCTGAGAGTAACCCGTACGGAAGTCCGGCCGAGGTTTCCGCCACGGCCTCAAACGATGTGCGCAGGGTTCCCAAGCCCACCATCGGGTGCCACTTGGTACACCGTGCCACTGCCTACCGCATCATGGTCCACTTCTCAGGTCAGCACCATGCACGGCCTCCAGCATTACTATAAACACCAGAAACTACTTGCAACTCCTGGACCGAGTACTAAGCGATTAATAGGCCGAGCAGGGTCATATTTCAGGGCCCAGCATGTGGTAGTATCTAGTCTTGGATTACATACACGGAACTCAGTTCCTAAGGACGGTTCCAATGAAACAACCCGCCATGTACTCCTACACAACCTTTCACCGGTACCTTTACCAAATCAAGTTTAACACACAACCTTTGCTCAGCGAACACATTCCACATTTCTGTTCATCTCCCAGATGACAGACCATACACAACTCTAAGCATAGCATGCATAGCAGGATAAGGCACATCATAGCTCAAGCAACTACCAGGTATGCTAGGTTGCAAGGTTCGGCTATTTACTGTGACAAGGTTAAGTCATGCAAAGGAAGTGGGTCCAACTATCGTGGCAAAAGCAGCTGAAGCATTTGATCCTAATGCATTAAATAGGTGCAGGAGCAAGAACATAGGTGTTATCGGGATGATCAAAAGGGTTGCTTGCCTTGTTGCTCAGAGGAGGAACGATATCCGTCGGACGGATATTCGGTGGAATCCGGGGGTGCGGAGCCTACCGAAATGAATGGCAACATTCAATAACAATCATATGCAATCAAAATGATGCATGAGCATGGCATGAGAATGCAAGTGATAAGTTATTATAATCAAGATGTTTTAGGTTTAGAGTTGATTTGAATCACATTCGAATAGCAATTCAAACGGGTATTCCCGGATACCGGTTTAATTGATTCGACCTGATGCTCAGATCAACCTAATGTTAACATGCATGAAATGTCATGTTATAGTACTGATTTACCCCTAGGCAGTGTGTGATCATTGTATTTATAATGAAATTTGGATATTTTTTGCAAATTCCATTTATAAAATGATTAAAAGAATTGAATTATTCCTTATTTCACAATTTAGGGTTCTGTAACTTTTTCAAACATAGTTGAAAATAGCATAATCAGAATCCTTGAATTTTTCAGATACTTTTTCATATATAAATTATTTTCATTGGAGTTACAGATTAATTTCTATGATTTTTGCAATTTGTAGCAATTTCCTGAATTATTTTTATACTGGAAATTCCATTTATTGCATCAGGCTGACGTCAGCAGGTCAGCCGACCTGTGCAGGTCAAACCTGACAGGGGGGCCCCACTGGTCAGCCTCTCTGGGACTAATCCCGCGCTGACCAACCCCTAATTGGGGTTTGACCAGGCGCGGGGTCCTGTGGCAGCGACTCAGGGGAGAGCGATTAGGCCCTAATGGTCGGCCACGTCGACGGCCACCGGAGGGTGGTCGCCGGCGACCAAACCCGCGGCGGAGGGTTCGCCGGAGGCGACCTAGACGGCGCTGCACAGCACGAAAACGCACGCGGTTGGCAGCTACAGCAAGCCCGCGAAGTGGCCGATCTGGCAGGACCATTTGGGGAGGCTAGGGTCACCGGAAGAGGCGCCGGCGACGAGCCGGAGCGGCGGCCGAAGCTCGGGTGTCGTCGGGGGCTTTGAATCAGAGGGATCCACGCTTAGTTCTTAGCTGCTACGGCATCTACGCGTCGTCCTGGAGCTGCTGGTGCTCTCGGGAGGACGAGCTGGACATCGGAGGGCTACCGGCGACGAGCGGCAGCGGCGGTGCTCGTCGGGCTCCGGTGAAACTAGGGCTAGAGGAGGGGATCGACGGGGAAAACTTAGGGAAAACCACCGCATGCTCACAGGGAGTGCAGAGAAGAGCTCAGACGGCTCGGGGAAGGCCTGGGGGCGACGAATCGACGGGAGATGTCCGGCGGCCGGAGGAAGAAGACGACGGTGTTGCGGGCGTTGCAGGGCGCGAGGAAGCTTCGGCTTCTGCAGGAATGACCAGGGCGACGAGGCGGAGCTAATGGCGTGCTCGCTGAGGGGATCCTATGGCCAGGGGCAAGGCCAGCTCGAGCTCGAGCTCGGCTCTAATGGCGGCAGCAGGGAGAAGGAGGGGATCCGGGTGGAGGAGGAGAACCGAGGCGGGGAATGGATAGGGAGGCTCTGGGGAGCTTATCCCCGTCATCGCCAGCGCGAACCGACGGCCAGGCATGCACGCAGGTGCGTGGCCGCGCCGGAGGAGGCGGCGGCCACCTCCTGTTGCCTACTGGCGCGAGGAAGGGGACGAGCGGCGAGATGGGCTGGGCCTGGCTTGGGCGTGAGGTAACTCTTTTCCTTTTTCTTCTGTTTTTTTTTCTATTTTGCTATTTATTGCTTTGCTAATTATTTCAGTTCCAAAACAAAAAGTAAAAACTATTTTAGACCTCCTGAAATATTTGTTATAATATCCCCACTCATTTCCAAGGTTTTCAACATTTTTGGAAAATTATAGTTTCTGATTTCAAATTTTTAAATTTGAAACCAGTGGCTTTTGCATTTATTTAAAATGCTTAAAGTGTCAAGAAAATAGTTTTCTCCAATGCTCATTTACTTTCATGATTTATCAGAAAGTTTGAACATTTCTTGAGGCCATTTTGGGTTCATTGATTTTGAACTAGTTGAAATTTCCTTTAATTGAAATGGTGGCTAGGGTTTTGAGTTTTTCCTTTGCCACTTTGTTGTTTTTGTTGAAACTTCTTAGATGCAAATGCAAAGAAGACATGAGCACAATGCTATCTTGGTTAAGGGTTAGGGATGTGACACATTTCCCCAAAGGGGACAGACGCAACAGCTAAGAAGGACACATGCCGGTCAACCAATGTGTCCGGAGCAGTAGCGAACTACCAAGGCTCGTTGGATCACAAAGGGGCATTTCCTTGTAAGGAGTGCTACTAAGGTTCACGACTAGGTAATCGAACCCCATACATATCAAGTACGACACACGTACGCATGGCATACCGATATGTATAGATACATCGATGGCATCACAACATAACCATAAACATACAAGCTTTATTTAAGAGGCTCGGAAGAGTCACACACATAATATTACACATTAAGGGTCTCACGACCCGTAATTCCAGCGGAAGAGTTATAAACTGTCTGGGTACAGAGAGGGCAACTAGAAGGCACATGGCCTGACTATATTACAGAGCCGACGTAGGGCCAGATCGTAGCTGGGACACCAGCTACTCGTCGTCGTCGATGTCTACGATGAACCCTCCATTAGGGTCATTAGCAACCTCTGCAACATTTATTAAGCAAACATGAGTATGAAGGTAGTCAGCAAGACTTTAGGATGACTAACTACTCATGCAAGGTATCAAAAGGTATTGTGGGGTTTCATGCGGGAAGCCAGCATTTGACTCGTGGCTAGACAACTTGCATTTTTTTAAATAATTTTGACAACTTGATTTCTCGCACACGAGTCCACTAACACCACAACAATACACTATCGTGGAATCATGCCGTCTCCGTACGGAAATGCCGTCCACGACACTCACGCTTATCTTGGCAATTTTATGAGTAGCCATTGAAGTTATCTATGAAAACATATGTCTCCAAGTAGTCCATATCCGCGGACGTGGCTATTCGAATAGATCATAACCCTGCAGGGGTATACTTCATCACACACGCTCTCGCCACTTATCGCCATGTGCACGTCATGCACCTCGGCAACCTTCAAGCGGAAGCCCAGCGAGGGAGTCGGCCACGACCGTTAACCACACTAGTACCTAGTCCAGGTTTATCGCCTATCTGAGAGTAACCCGTACGGAAGTCCGGCCGAGGTTTCCGCCATGGCCTCAAACGATGTGCGCAGGGTTCCCAAGCCCACCATCCGGGTGCCACTTGGTACACCGTGCCACTGCCTACTGCATCACGGCCCACCTCTCAGGTCAGCACCATGCACGGCCTCCAGCATTACTATAAACACCAGAAACTACTTGCAACTCCTGGACCGGGTACTACGCGATTAATAGGCCGAGCAGGGTCATATTTCAGGGCCGAGCATGTGGTAGTATCTAGTCTTGGAATACATACACGGAACTCAGTTCCTAAGGATGGTTCCAATGAAACAACCCGCCATGTACTCCTACACGGCCTTTCACCGGTACCTTTACCAACTCAAGTTCAACACACAACCTTTTCTCACCAAACACGTTCCACAATTCTGTTCATCTCCCAGATGACAGACCATACACAACTCTAAGCATAGCATGCATAGCAGGATAAGGCACATCACAGCTCAAGCAACTACCAGGTATGCTAGGTTGCAAGGTTTGGCTATTTACTGTGACAAGGTTAAGTCATGCAAAGGAAGTGGGTTCAACTATCGTGGCAAAAGCAGTTGAAGCATTTGATCTTAAATGCAATAATTAGGTGCAGGAGCAAGAACAAGGGATTTATCGGGATGATCAAAAGGGTTGCTTGCCTTGTTGCTCAGAGGAGGAACGATATCCGCAGACGGATATTCGGTGGAATCCGGGGGTGCGGAGCCTACGGAAATGAATGGCAACATTCAATAACAATCATATGCACTCAAAATGATGCATGAGCATGGCATGAGAATGCAAGGTGATAAGTTATTATTTTCAACATGTATTAGGTTTGGAGTTGATTTGAATCACATTCGAATAGCAATTCAAACGGGTATTCTCGGATATCGGTTTAATTGATTCGACCTGATGCTCAGATCAACTTGATGTTATCATGCATGAAATGTCATGTTATGATACTGATTTGTAATTAGGACAGTGGTGAACATTGTATATATAATGAAATTTGAATATTTTTGCAATTTCCATTTAAAAAGTGATTATAAGAATTGAATTATTCCTTATTCCACTATTTAGGGTTCTGTAACTTTTTCAAACATAGTTGAAAATAGCATAATCAGAATCCTTGAATTTTTTTGATACTTTTTCATATATAAATTATTTTCATTGGAGTTACAGATTAATTTCTATGATTTTTACAAGTTTTAGCAATTTCCTGGAATTAGTTTTATACTGGAAATTCTAATTATTGCATCAGAGTGACGTCAGCAGGTCAACCGACCTGTTCAGGTCAAACCTGACAGGGGGGCCCCACTAGTCAGCCTCTCTGGGACTAATCCCGCGCTGACCAGCCCTAATTGAGGTTTGACTTGGCCTTGGGCCCACTTGTCAGCGAGTGATTAAGTCCTGAGCTGCTGGGTTAGCTTTGCCACGTCGACCCCCACCGGAGGGTGGTCGCCGGCGACCAGGCCCGCGGCGGAGGGCTCGCCGGAGGCGACCTAAATGGCGCTGCACAGCACCAAAACGCACGCGGTTTGCAGCTACGGCACGCTGGCGAAGTGGCCGATCTGGCAGGGGCATCAGGGGAGGCTAGGGTCACCGAAAGAGGCGCCGGCGACGAGCCGGAGCGGCAGCCGAAGCTCGGCCTTCTATGAGAGACGGCTCTAGGGCACGGGGAGGGCAGCTGGAGGGCTCGACACGCTCCTGGAGGCTCCAGGAGCTCGAATCCTAGCTCGAGCGCGTGGATCGGACATCACAGCGACGACGACGACATGACCGGCGGCGAGAAGCTCTCGGCCTTGGTGGGGAACTAGGCTACGATGCACGGGAGAGCGTGGGGCGAGAGGGGAAACGACGGGAGGAAGCGAATCAACGGGAGAGGTCCGGCGGCCGGAGGTGGAAGACGACGGCGTTGGGGGCGATGCAGAGCTTGGGGAAGCTTCGGCTTCTGCAGAGATGACCAGGGCGACGAGGCGGAGCTAACAGACTACTCGGAGGCGGGATCCCATGGCTAGAGGTGCTGCGGCTCGAGCTCGAGCTCGGCTCCAATGGCGGCAGTAAGGAGGAGGAAGAGATCCGGGAGGAGGGAGAGAGCCAATGCGGGGAATGGATAGGGGAGGCCTCAGGGGGCTTATCCCCGGCCTTGCCAGCGCGAGGCGGCGGCCAGGCAGGCGCACAGGTGCGTGGCCGCGCCGGAGGAGGCGGCGGCCACCTCCTGCTGCCTACTGGCGCGAGGGAGGGGATGAGCGAGGGAGATGGGCCGGGCCAGGCTAGGCGACTGGTAAGGGTTTTCCCATTTTGTTTTGTTTTTGTTTTTCTGTTTTGCTAAATATTGTTTTGCTAATTATTTCAGCTCCAAAAGAAAAAGTAAAAACTATTTTAGACCTCCTGAAATATTGTTATAACATTCCCAACCATTTCCAAAGTTTTCAACATTTTTGGAAATTTATAGATTCTGATTTCAAATTTAAAACTTGAAACCAGTAGCCTTTTGCATTTATTTAAAATGCTTAAAGTGTCAAGAAAATAGTTTTCTCCAATGCTCATTTACTTTCATGATTTATCAGAAAGTTTGAACATTTCTTGAGGCCATTTTGGGTTCATTGATTTGAACTAGTTTGAGATTTTCTTTAATTGAAATAGTGGCTAGGGTTTTGAGTTTTTCCTTTGCCACTTTGTTGTTTTTGTTGAAACTTCTTAGATGCAAATGCAAAGAAGACATGAGCACAAGACTAACTTGCTTAAGGGTTAGGGATGTGACAGATATGCAATTCAAATCAAGACAATAACAAGCAAAGTATATATTTAGTATTGAATTTAGCAAAGTAAGAACATAAAGGTGCAAGAGCTCTCGCTGTCCGTGACTCGAATGTCTCCAAATGGTGTTTGCGTGCAAGAAGTGGGAGATGGGTTTAGAGAATAAAATATATATTTTTAATTGAGAACTCAATCTACTAAACCCCACACTTGGTCTCCTTCGAAATCTTATTTTGACTCATCCCCAGACCACTAGTCAAGCACAAGTCAAAATGATCCTCTCCCTTTCGACTCTGAGCACTCATGCAATGGATGAGCGCAAGCAAGATATGTTGTCGCTTAGTATGGCAAAGAGAATAATGATGGGTAAGGAAGACAAAAAGGGTATGAAAGGCTCACATCAATGAGGACAACCATAGGCGAGAGAAAGTTAAATGATAGATATGATGTGAGGAGTAGGGATTGCCATGCAACGGATGCACATATGAGCTAAGGTAAGCTCTCCAATGGAACTAGTGGGGGTGCATCCAACTTGCTTGCTCATGAAGACCTAGAGCTCATTTGAGGAGGCTCATCATTGGAATATACAAGCCAAGTTCTATAGTGTAAGAGTCCCCACATAGTTATGCATGAATGATAATCTCTATGTAGTACAAATATAGGAATGGAGTACGAGTGTGGATCTTTCAAAAGGAATAGTAGTGTAGCCCCCTTATTTTTTCCTTATTTTTTCCTTTTTTTCTTTTTCTTTTTATTTTTTGTGGGCTCTTTGGCTCTTTCTTTTTATCTCTAATTTGTACTCTTTGGGATCTTTTAATTTTCCCTCTTTCGGATCTTTTCCTCACTTAAGGGCAACACTCTATGTTTACAAGAATAAAAAGAAGATCATCACACTTTATAAGAAGTACTCACATAAAGACAAATGAAAACTATCATGATGTATGCAAATGTATGCCTCTGCCAGTGTAGCAGGATATGCAATGAAACTAGCGCGTCATGTGGCAATAGTAAGGGCAAAGCCCAACTAGCATGCGGCTCCTCGATCAAGCAAAAGCATGTATGACATGAAGATCAAGTCATGAGATGGTGGATGTTGCATCGCAATGTATCTCGGAAAGGCTGTGGAAATGCCTTAATAGGTAGGTAGGGTGGTTGTTTTGAGGAAACATATAATGAGGCTTATGATGACAAAGCGTATCATGCCAAGGGTTTGGATGCACCGGCGAAGTTTTCACCAACTCTCAAGATGAGATAGGGTAATGAACGGTACCGAAGAGGCTAGCAAGATATGGATGGTGGAAGTGCCAACAATCGAATACTCGCGTTAGTCTGAAGAACTCATACACTTATTATCGTAACTCTCTATCTAGTTAGGAAATTCATAGAGACAAGCACCCCGGGGAGGAGTGTTTGGGGGTTTGGTTATCCTTGCGCATCCTCGACCCATGGTAACATGAGGGTACTCTATATATTCCATCCCCTCCATAGGTAAGCGATCAATTTAGTAGCTAGAGTTCTCAACTAATTTTTAGTTTTTGAAAAACACACAAATTTCCCAAAATCCGACGCCTATCACTAATAATATCAAGCTCTTGACACCAATAGTCCAAACAGTACTCAAATCAATAACTCAAAACTATTGCAAGTTACTACTGTACTTAAATAGCAACCTCAATTACCTACTCATGCAAAACACACAACTCAGTGCAACGAGCCAACTCTCTAAACAAAATAAGCATGATAACTCAAGAGAGTTCCATAAGCAACCTAAATAAAAGCTCTTAAAAAGATATAATATGTAAACTAAGAGCTAAGCATGACAACAACTATATAAAGATAAAGAACACATAAAAAAGATAAGCATGAAAACCTATGTTGTGTTCTAGAGTGGAATGGAGCGTGTTTCTCTCCCAGACAAGGTAGGCTAGGTTCCGACTTGTTATGAACATCAAGAAAAACTAAAACAAACTAAAAGTAAAGAGTGGGACGCTCCAAGCATAGCACATAACATATGAAGTGACAAAAATATAGCATGGAGATGGACGAACTGATGATTGTTGATAGAGAAGGGGATGCACGGGGGCATCCCCAAGCTTAGACGCTTGAGTCTCCTTGGATATTTCTTGGGGTGCATGGGGTCATCCCCAAGCTTGAGCGCTTGACACTCCTAGATCTTCTTTCATCATCTTCCATCACATACTTGAAAACTCCCTTCATACGAAACTCATCATAAGCTGATTAGAGTGGTTAGTACCCATGATAAAATAATTCATTAACTACTGTAAATAAAGATTTTCATGAAAATATACTGTTTCTCATGATTTCCAAAAGGTTTTTGCAAAGGAAAAGCAAGCTTAAGATTTGCAAAAAGATGAAAACGCAAAACATGGCAGAATCTGCGAAAAACAGAACAACATGTAGTAAATAATTTTTCCAGGGTACTTATGCAACTCAAATAAAAAAACTCAGAACAGATGCTGGAAAGACAATTATATAGAGCATGCTGTCAAAAAAATTCAGATCAAAAATATGATCTAGTGATTTTTGGCGAATTGTTCCATCAAGCAGACATAATTTGTTTCTCGACAGCATGTCACAACTTTTGAACTTTTTTGCAATCGGAGGCTAAAACTTGGCACAAAACTTGAAAATAAAGATACAATGATGTTGCTACAGTAGTAACAAGCATCAAGACCACTAAAACAGAAAGTAAAAAAACAAATTGGGTTGCCTCCCAACAAGCGCTTTCTTTTATGCCTTTGAGCTAGGCATGATGCAAAAAGATCAATTGTATCAATTGAACCATCACAAAGATCATCAAAAAGCTATTAAATAGTACAACTAATCTTAAGAGGACTCTCAAAGAGAAGCCTAGTGGCAACACTTCTAGGAACAAAAGCAAAGGTAGTAGGACCAATTGGAATTTCATTTCTAATTCTATTTAAGAGAGGTATCTCTTCCAAGGTCTTCACAGTTTCAACACCCCTAGCAATAGGTATACTTGTTTTGGGTTGAGGAACCTTGGGTACGTGAACGAACTTAGGTTCCTTATATTCGGGGGTTTCTAGATTTTTAGTCTTGATGGAGGATAGAGTAGTTCCTAAAGTTTCAATAATATCCTCGATCTTATCAATCCTAGAAGGATCCATATCATGGGATTTAAGGGTCTTCAAAATTTTGTAAATTTTGTGCATGGAGCTATCAAGTATATTTAAGTTCCCTTGAATCCTACGATCTACTTCATTAATTTTACTCATGCTTGGCATCTAGCTCTATCTTCTCAAGTTTACTCATAATGTGAGCTAAAGCGATAACATCCTTTATGTCAACAATAGGTGGGATTCCGATAAGATTTTCCATAAGCTTCCAAGAAATTCCCTCATATTGTTGTGTCCAGAACAAAACTATGCCAAGAAGTAATACCAACATAAAAATTTCTAAGAAAAATAGTAGTGGATTGCTTCTTGGTGGCTCTATCTTGAGAATTTTTAATTCTATACCAACATCTTTCAAACTTTCTCCAACCCTTTGTTTGAAGGTGAGAATCTCTCCTTCGGGTGCGACACCAAAGGCAAAGGACTTAGGCATACCAACTAAACAAAGTAAAGTAACTAAATTTTTTTGTGGTTTTTGGTATAAGACTCTAAAGAAAAAACCCAGAAAGCAAACTAGCAAGACTAAAAAACAAAGGTAAAAGATAGTGTGTAACTCCCCTATCTTGAAGACTGGAGTCCCTCGCAAAGGCGCTAGAAAACTTGCTTGATGACGAGTTGATGAATATACTTCTCGCCCCTCATTGGTTACCCCAAGTGGAAGGTGGAGATGTAGTCAGCAACAAGTTTTCCCTTACACAGAGACTGTAAGGTTTATCGAACCAGGAGGACTCTGAGGATCAACAAGTAGGTCTCCCTGTCCTGGCGCAAGCGGAAGACGTTGACCTGCACACACACAAATAACTTTGCTCCCAACGATTACAGAGAGGTTGTCAATCTCTTCGGCCTTGTAGTTTGCAAAGGATCAAAACACAAGCGAGACAAGTGATAGTGATTGCAACGGAAAAGTAAATGAAAGCAGTAAATGATGGAGGTGTAAGCAATGGTGGTGATATGGACCGGAGTCACATGATGTTCACTAGTGATGTCTCTCTCCCAAAAGACGATAAACAACTATGCTTGGGTAAACAAATTACAGCTGGGCAATTGACAGAATTATAAACGCACCGCAATGCTATTTATGCTACTTGAAAGTTAGAGGCTCAATAGTAATGGGCAGTACGCCAAGACAAGTAGAACGTTTATTCATCAGCATCTACTTACTAATCATCCACCTTGAGATATCTATCCAGAACATCTCGCTGGTATTAAGTTGCGAGCCCCACCCAAAGTGTAAACTCAAAGCAACGGACAACAACATTAACGAACTATGCGTAAGGTAAACAATCCTTGCAACCGTGGTCACAAGCACCGTTGTTTTCTCCCTCGTCGAAACAACACATCCCCTAGTCTTATGTTTTTATCACTCAAGCTAGACATCAGGGGGCATGAACTCACAATCATGCATAACGCTCCCTCTTGGAGTTACAATCTACTACTCGGCCAAAACAATACAATGCAACGAAGAGCATGCATGAATCACTAAAGAACATAATATAAAAGGATAATCAAATATATAACTCATAGCAATCTGAACATAATCTCATAATCCATCGAATCCCAACAAACCGAGCATAGCAATAGCAGGAAAATTACGTAGATGCCTTGATCATGTAGGGCAGCTCACAAGGGCTAATCATGGAAGCACAATATTGGAGAGAAGACATCACATAGCTACTGGTCATGGACTCATGGTCAAGGAGGACTACTCACGGCACGTCCGAGAAGCGTCCATGGCGGTGGGGAAGCTCCCAGAGGTCAATCCTCCCTCCGACAGGGTGCCGGGAAGAGGTCTCGTGACGCTCCCGATCTCGCAAGCGTTACGACGGCGGAACGATGGAGAAATTCATGATTCTGGATGTGATGGAAGGGTTTCCTCTCAGAAGAGTAAATATAGGCCAAAGGAGGGTGACAAAAGAGGTGGGGTCCACCCAGGCAACCTGTGGGCGCGGCCAGGGGCCATGCCGCGCCGGGTGGTCCCCTGGGCAACCCCTGGCCCCCGTCTTGCCCATCTTCGGTGATCCGGAAGCTTCCGTCACGCTGATTTATATATATATTTTCTCGGGATTTTTGGGGCTTCGGAAAATTGAGTAAAAGCCCCTGCAAAAAAGACATCAGCAGATAGAAACTGACACTCGGTGCATTGAGTTAGTAGGTTAGTCCAAATATGTGTAAAAAGATATAAAAGTGTAGCAAAACATATAACAATGTCACCCAAAAGATCATGAAACAAGCAGAAATTATAGATACGTTTGGGACATATTAGTGTGGAGCTATTAAGATCAATAATCTCGAAGGCACTAAACTGAAAGTGGTTAATGGACAAAGAATAAACCACTATATTTCAGGTACACCTATTAATGTTGAAACAAATATTGTTAAAACCATGACACTGGAGGAATACATAAAGGAGACCTTCCAGAACACTCCAAAACTCTTAAAAGGAAGAGGTATGTGATACATTAAGTAAACGAAGTTAGAAAAATATGCAAAAAAGAATTCTATGAGTTTTGGAATATTAGAAGTTAGGAAATTGATAAATACACAGGAAGGCAACCGAGGTGCCCACTAGGCACGAGGCCACACCAGCCCCCCTTGGCGCGCCCTAGTGGGTAGTGGGCCCATGAGGCACCTTCGTGGCTCTGTTTTCTTGTAGGACAAGTATTTCCCTATATAAAATTTCTTTATATATATCTCTTTAAAATTTGACACTAGTACCATGGAGAAATCCTTTGTTCTTGTTTTGTGCTATTTTTCTGTCAGATCTAGGTCACCATGGCTTCATCAAGCTCCCCCAAGGACAAGTTCTTCGGAAGGGTCTTCAACCCCTACTTGCCGAAGGTAATGAAGCACCCTCAAACTATTGAAATGCATGAGGGGGTGCTCCACATACGGGATCTTCAAGGGCCCAAGAAGGCAGGAAAGTGGAGGCCAGACTCGAGGCGATGGAGCAGGAGATCTTCGGGTGTCAAGGCATGGTGGAGCATGGGCTCATTGACAATCACTCCATGATCACAGAATTTACCTGTGATCAAAAGGTGGATGGCAGGTCCTTTAAGGATATCGTCTTCACCCTCGATGAGAAAATCAATTTTCTGCAAGGCCAAATTTTTTATCTTCAAAACCAAATCTTTGAGTATGAAGCAAGGTTTAAAGGTATTAGTTTAGCTGCCAGTTGCAGGACTCGAGACACTCATGCTTCCTCTTATGACGGTGAGCCACTGCCATGGAAACCAGAGGACAAGTTCACTTCTACCTCATCATCTACACCACCACCACCTTCATCTTCCCCACCAAAGAAGGAGACTTGAGTACACGGGTATGGGCACTCCCCTTGACTTGTGCCAAGCTTGGGGGAGGTGCCCCGATATCGTATCACCATCACTCTTATTATATTTATCCCTCTTAGTTTGATCTTGAGTTATTTCGTGATTTAATCAAATAAAAGTTTAGTTCGATCCATCTTTTTGACTGCTAGTTTCGTGATCTATCTATCTATATAATTGAGTGAGAGCTATATAATAAAGTTTAGTTTGAGTGTTTGCTTCTTTACTTTCATGCTGCAATCAAAATAAAGTAAAATGGTTGAAAAATCATATACTAATCTTATAGTAAGTAGTGACATCACATAAGAAAAGTATAAGTGAAAAAAATTGTTGAAGGTTGATAAACATAGCATTGGTGGGTGATGCAACACATGAAATAATTAATAAGGGAAGAGAATATTTACATGCAAATATACTATCCTTGACATCTTTTATGATTGTGAGCCTCATTAATTATAGTATGCCATAAGTGTTGACGTTGGTCAAAAAAGACAACATAATGATTTATGTTTTTTCACATTCACATGGAAGTTATATTGTTACAGATCCTCTAACATGTGGTGCTTGCCCAATATCTTTGCTAGCCAAAACTCCGCACTAAGTAGAGATAGTACTTGTGCACCCAAAACCTAAAACCCAAACCCATGTTTTAAGGGTCCACCATACCTACCTATGGATTGAGTAAGATCCTTCAAGTAAGTTGTCATCGGTGCACAAGGCAATAAAAAATGCTTCTAAATGTGTTTGATCATTTAGTGTAAGGGTAATTAAGCGTTGTACGAACCTATGATGGCGATAATAAAAGCAACAAAGCGCATAATAAAGGCTGCCATCATAAGGGGTGATATAACGTAATGTTCCTTTGCACTAAGGGATTTGGCATACAACCAAAAAGTGCATGACAACCTCTACTTCCCTTTGCGAAGGGCCTATATTTTACTTTTATGTGTTTACTTTTATGCAAGAGTCAAGGTATTTTTTCTGCTCCTTTTTATTTTCTCTTTTGCAAGCATCATGTGGTGGGGAAAGATCTAGGCATATATGTTGAGTTGAATGTGGGTGGGCTTGAGTTGTTATTGTTGATATCACCCTTGAGGTGAATACGTTGGGAGGCAAAACTTTACGCCCCTATCTTTGTTTGGTTGAAACCTTTTGCTCATATGTATGCGGTGAGTGTTAGCAATCATAGAAGACTAAATGATGGTTGAGTATATAGACTTGCTTAAAAGCTCCGATATTTGACCCTCCTAAAATGTGATGAATTATGTTGCAAAATTGACTAAAAACATAATTTGTTAGTTTTCAGTAGAGTTTATGCTCCGCACTTCGTGTTGTGATGAATTATTACTTGTTTATGAGAAGTTTTTGTGATGAAAGTTATATGATGAAAATGCTGTGATGAAGTATTTTATAAGTTTATTTGCTGTTATAATAACGAGTATGATGCTACTATGTTTGTATTTTGTTTTTATCGACATCTCTCTCTCAAAGCATGTGGTAATTATTTTCGTTATCGGCTTTCGCTTGAGGACAAGCGAGCTCTAAGTTGGGGGGAGTTGATACGTCCATTTTGCATCATGTTTTGCTGCTGTTATTTATACTGTTTTTATGCATTATACCACTTTATGGAGTAATTATAATTTCTTTTTTCTCGTCATATGCAAGGTTTACACCAAGAGGGAGAATGTCAACAGATGGTATTCTGGACCTGAAAAAGCTACGTGAGAGATACCTATTCCGCACATCTCCAAATGGGCTGAAACTTTACGAGGAATTTTTATGGAATAAATAAAAAAATACTAGAAGAAAGAAGTACCATGGGGGCTTCTAGGTGCCCACTAGGCACCAGTCCGTGCGAGACCCCCTAGCGCGCTCTAGTGGGTAGTGGGCCACCCAGCCCACTTCTAGCGACCATCTTCTTGTATATATTCACTCTTGATACAGAAAAAATCAAGAAAGGACTTTCGAGACGGAGTGCCGCCGTCTCGAGGCGGAACTTGGGCAGGAGCACTTTTGCCCTTCGGTGGAGCGATTCCGCGAGGGGAACTTCCCTGGTGGAGGGGGAAATCGAGGTCATCATCATCACCACCAACCCTCTCATATTGGGGAGGTCAATCTTCACCAACATCTTCAACAACACAATCTCCTCGCAAAACCCTAATTCATCTCTTGTGCTCAATCTTGTACCGGAACCTTAGATTGGTACCTGGGGAGTGACTAGTAGTGTTGATTACATCTTGAAGTTGATGTTTTGTCGTTTATTTGGTAGAATACCATATGTTCAGTCCAATATGCTATTTAGTACCTCTATGGTCATGAGCATGTTTATCACTTGTGAGTAGTTACTTCTGTTCTTGAGGCCACGAGAGAAGTCATGTTGCAAGTAGTCATGTGAAGTTGATATTCGTTCGATATTTTGATGATACGAATGTTGTGATTCCCTTAGTGGTGTTATGTGAACGTCGACTACATAACACTTCACCATATTTGGGCGTAAGGGAATGCATTGTGGAGTAGTTATTAGATGATGGGTTGCGAGAGTGACCGAAATTGAAACCCTAGTTTATGCGTTATTCCGTAAGGGGCTTATTTGGATCCCTATGTTTAATGCTATGGTTAGAATGTATTCTTAATACTTTCCTAGTAGTTGTGGATGCTTGTGGGAGGGTTAACCATAAGTGGGAGGCTTGTTCAAGTAAGAACAACACCCAAGCACGGGTCCATCCACATATCAAATTATCAAAGTACCGAACGGGAATTAGCCCGACATGACGAAAGTGACTAGATGAAATTCCCGTGTGCCCTTAAGAACTCTTTGCCTACAAGAAACCGTTCCGGCCTGCCCTTTGCCACAAAAGGATTGAGCTACCTTGTTGCAGTTATTGTTACTATTGCTACTCGTTACTTGTCACAATTATCTTGCTATCAAACAACTTGTTACCGCTATTTTAGTGCTTGCAGAAATTACCTTGTTGAAAACCGCTTGTCATTTCCTTCCGCTCCTCGTTGGGTTTGACATTCTTACTTATCGAAAGGACTGCAATTGGTCCCCTATACTTGTGGGTCATCACCGCCTACAAGCATCCCCATGAATACTGGACCAACATCCCAAGCACCAAGTGTAACAATGTCTAGAGCTCATGCACGAGCTATAGAAACCGAGTTTACATCTCTTCTCCTTGAGCTCCCTATGTATACAAATGAGAGATGGCTACTACCTCAAGCGAAAATCCTCTTTCCATATTTAGGTACCAAGGAGACACCCATGGATAGGCAATGGAGCATGGCCAAGATAGAACGAAAGCCGGGTAAGGATAAGAGGGGAAATGCAACTTGTGCACTTAGCCAGACGCCCGATCACCAACCCATATGGTCCAGGCAACAACCGGACCATCCAGATCCCAACCCAGATGAGAAAGCTTCAACATACACGAGGACAAGTTATTGTACGATGCGCGGTTGGCTGATACGTCCATTTTGCATCATGCTTTCATGTTGATATTTATTGCTTCTTGGGTTGTTATTTCACTTCACGATACGATGCCGGTAAGTTTGTCTTGTGTTGTGACGAATGTCAAAGACTAGGTAATATCGGTAAACGTGAGGAAATGCCTATGAACTATTCACTTGTCATTGAACCATTTGATGTCTGGGGCTTTGATTATATGGGACCATTTCCAAAATCCAACAGTATACTCATATCCTAGTTGTTGTTGATTACGTCACTAAGTGGGTAGAAGCTATCCCCACTAGTAGTGCTGATCACAACACATCTATCAGGATGCTTGATATGTCCATTTTGCATCATGTTTTCATGTTGATATTTATCGCTTCTTTGGCTGTTATTTCACTTCACGGTACAATTCTTATGCCTTTTCTCTCTTATTTTGCAAGGTTTACATGAAGAGGGAGAATGACGACAACTGGAATTCTGGCCTGAAAGTGGAGCAAAGTTGAGATACCTATTCTGCGCAACTCCAAACGCAGTAAAAATCAACGAGGATTTTTCCGGATTTATAAAAATACTGGGCCGAAGAAGTGCCAGAGGGGCGCGTGCAGGTGGCCACAAGCCTGCACGGCGCGGCCACCCCCCAGGCCGCGCCATGAGGGCTTGTGGGCAGCCTGCTGGCCCACTAGCCCCCCTCTTCTGCTATATGAAGGGTTTCGTCCAGAAAAAATCAGAGGAGGAGATTTTTCGTGGATTCGCCGCCGCCACGAGGCGGAACTTGAGCAGAACCAATCTAGAGCTCCGACACGACGATCCTGCCGGGGAAACTTCTCTCACGGAGGGGGAAATCATCGCCATCGTCATCACCAACACTCCTCTCATCGGAGGGGACTCGTCACCATCAACATCTTCATTAGCACCATCTCATCTCCAAACCGTAGTTCTTCTCTTGTAACCAATCTCCGTCTCCCGACTCCGATTGGTACTTGTAAGGTTGCTAGTAGTGTTGATTACTCTTTGTAGTTGATGCTAGTTGGATTACTTGGTGGAAGAGTTTATGTTCAGATCCTTGATGCTGCTCATTACCTCTCTGGTCATGAATATGATTATGCTTTGTGAGTAGTTACTTTTGTTCCTGAGGACATGGGATAAGTCATGCTAATAGTAGTCATGTGAATTTGGTATTCGTTCGGTAATTTGATATGATGTATGTTGTTTTTCCTCTACTGGTGTTATGTGAATGTCGACTACATAACACTTCACCATTATTTGGGCCTAGAGGAAGGCATTGGGAAGTAGTAAGTAGATGATGGGTTGCTAGAGTGACACAAGCTTAAACCCTAGTTTATGCGTTGCTTCGTAAGGGGCTGATTTGGATCCACTAGTTTAATGCTATGGTTAGACTTTGTCTTAATTCTTCTTTCGCAGTTGCGGATGCTTGCGAGAGGGGTTAATCATAAGTGGGATGCTTGTCCAAGTAAGGGCAGTACCCAAGCACCGGTCCACCCACATATCAAACTATCAAAGTAACGAACGCGAATCATATGAACAGATGAAAACTAGCATGACAGAAATTCCTGTGTGTCCTCGGGAGCATTTTTCCTCCTATAAGACTTTGTCCAGGCTTGTCTCTTGCTACAAAAGGGATTGGGCAACTTTGCTGCACCGTTGCTACTTTTGTTACTTGTTGCTTGCTACGAATCATCTCACCACACAATCACTTGTTACCGATAATTTCAGTGCTTCAGATATTTCCTTGCTGAAACCACTTGTCAGATCCTTCTGCTCCTTGTTGGGTTCGACACTCTTACTTATCGAAAGGACTACGATTGATACCCTATACTTGTGGGTTATCAGGATGGCGCCGTTGCCGGGGAGTGAAGCGCCTTTGGTAAGTGGAACTTGGTAAGGAAACATTCATATAGTGTGCTGAAATTTATTGTCACTTGTCACTATGGATACTAATCCTTTGAGGGGCTTGTTCGGGATATCTTCACCTCGAACGGAAGCACAAATAGTTGCTCCTCAACCTGCTGCACCTACTGAAAATATTTTCTTTGAATTTCCTTCGGGTATGCTTGAGAAAGTGCATCTAATCTATGTAGATGAAGTTTGTGGTTTATTTAAGTTTGCAGGTTTGCCCGAGGATGAGGTCAAGAAGAAGGTCTTTCCTTTATCTTTGAAGGATAAGGCGTTGACATGATATAGGCCATGTGATGACACCGGATCATGGGACTACAATCGGTTGAAATTGGAATTTCATCAAAAGTTTTATCCTATGCATTTAGTACATCGTGGTCGGAATTATATTTATAATTTTTGGCCTCGTGATAGAGAAAGCATCGCTCAAGCTTGGGGGAGGCTCAAATCAATGCTATATTCATGCCCCAATCATGATCTCTCGAGAGAAATTATCATTCAGAACTTCTATGCTCGGCTTTCTCATGATGATCGCACCATGCTTGACACTTCTTGTACCGGTTCTTTTATGAAGAGAGATATTGACTTCAAATGGAATTTATTGGAGAGAATTAAACGCAACTCTGAAGATAGGGAGCTTGAAGAAGGTAAGGAGTCAGGTATCAATTTCAAGTTTGATTGCGTTAAATCCTTTGTTGAGACAAATACCTTTAGTGACTTTAGCACTAAGTATGGACTTGACTGTGAGATAGTAGCTTCATTGTGTGAATCATTTGCTGCTCATATTGATCTCCCCAAAGAGAATAGGTTTCAATACCTCCTCCTTTAGAAGTCATTGTAGTTAAACCCACTCCAGTTGAAGAGAGAGTCATTGCCTATAATGATCCTGTTGTTCCCAGTGCTTACATTGAGAAACCACCTTTCCCTGTTAGGATAAAGGATCATTTTAAAGCTTCAACTGTGATACGTAGAGGCTACATTAGAACACCTACACCCCCTGAGAAAATTAGAGTTGAACCTAGCATCGCTATTATCAAAGATCTTTTGTCCCACGATGTTGAGGGACATAATATTCACTTCTGTGAAGATGCTGCTAGAATTGCTAAACCTCACGTTAGAAACAAACATAGGTCTGTTGTTGGCATGACTGTGGTTTCTGTTAAGATAGGAGATCATTGTTGGTGCTAGTGTTAGTGCAATACCTCAATCCTTATATGATGAAATCAAATATGAGATTGCACCTGTTGAGATAGAGCCTATTGATGTCACTATTCAGATTGCCAATAGAGATAGTATCTGCCCTATGGGAATTGTTAGGGATGTTGAAGTCTTGTGTGGTAAAACAAAGTATCCTGCTGATCTCCTCTTTCTTGCTACCACACAAGATAGCTTTTGTCCCATCATATTTGGCAGACCTTTTCTCAATACCGTCAATGATCATATTGACTGTGAGAAGCAGACTGTCACTATTGGCTTTGAAGGTGTGTCACATGAGTTCAATTTCTCTAAGTTTGGTAGACAACCTCATGAAAAGGAGTTGCCTAGTAAGGATGAAACTATTGCCTTAGCTTCTATTGACGTGCCTCCTACTAATCCCTTAGAGCAATACTTGCTTGAGCATGAAAATGATATGCATATGGATGAAAGGGATGAGATAGATAGAGTTGTCTTAGAACAATATCCTATCCTTAAGAATAACTTGCCTGTTGAACTCCTTGGGGATCCACCCCCACCAAAGGGTGATCCTGTGTTCGAGCTTAAACAGTTGCCTGATACTCTTAAGTATGCTTATCTTGATGAAAAATAGATATATCCTGTTATTATTAGTGCTAGCCTCTCAGAGCATGAAGAAAATAAGTTACTAAAAACTTTGAGGAAGCATCGTGCTGCTATTGGATATACTCTTGATGATCTTAAGGGCATTAGTCCTACCCTATGCCAGCACAAGATTAAAACTGATCCTAATTTCAAACCAGTTGCTGATCATCAAAGGAGATTAAATCCTAAGATGAAAGAAGTAGTGAGAAAAGAAATACTAAAGCTCCTGGAAGCGGGTATTATCTATCCTATTGCTCACTGCGATTGGGTGAGTCCGATGCATTGCGTTCCTAAGAAGGGAGGCATTACCATTGTCCCTAATGATAAGGATGAACTGATTCCACAGAGGATTATTACTGGCTATAGGATGGTGATCGACTTTAGGAAACTTAATAAAGCCACTAGGAAAGATCATTACCCTTTGGCTTTTATCGACCAAATGCTAGAAAGGCTGTCTAAACACACACACTTCTGCTTTCTAGACGGTTATTCTGGTTTCTCCCAAATACCAGTTGCACAATCTGATCAGGAGAAAACCACTTTCACGTGCCCTTTCGATACCTTTGCTTACAGACGTATGCCTTTTGGCTTATGTAATGCACCTGCCACCTTTCAAAGATGCATGATGGCTATATTCTCTCACTTTTGTGAAAAGATTGTCGAGGTTTTCATGGATGACTTTTCTATTTACAGGGTCGTCCTTTGATGATTGCCTCAGCAACATTGATCGAGTCTTACAGAGATGTAAAGACACCAATCTTGTCTTGAATTGGGAGAAGTGCCACTTTATGGTTAATGAAGGCATCGTATTAGGACATAAAATTTCTGAAAGAGGTATTGAAGTCGATAAGGCTAAGGTTGATGCAATTGAGAAAATTCCATACCCCACATATATCAAAGGTATAAGAAGTTTCCTTGGTCATGCTGGTTTCTATAGAAGGTTCATCAAAGACTTCTCTAAGATTTCTAGGCCTCTTACCAATCTCTTACAAAAGGATATTCCTTTTGTTTTTGACGATGATTGTGAGGAAGCCTTCGAAATACTTAAGAGGGCTTTGGTAACTGCACCTATTGTTCAACCACCTGATTGGAACTTACCTTTTGAGATCATGTGTGACGCTAGTGATTATGATATTGGTGTTATTCTAGGGCAAAGAGTTGACAAGAAGTTGAATGTTATTCACTACGCTAGTAAAACTCTAGACAGTGCCCAGAGAAACTATGCTACTACGGAGAAGGAATTTTTAGCAGTCGTGTTTGCATGTGAAAACTTCAGGTCTTACATAGTTGATTCCAGTCACTATTCACACTGATCATGTTTCTATTAAGTACCTCATGGAGAAGAAAGACGCTAAACCTAGACTTATCAGATGGGTTCTCTTGCTACAAGAATTTGATTTGCACGTTGTCGACAGAAAGGGTGCTGATAACCCAGTAGCAGATAACTTGTCTAGGTTGGAGAACGTTCTTGATGACCCACAACCTATTGATGATAGCTTTCCCGGTGAGCAACTGAATGTCATCAATGCTTCACGTAGTGCATTGTGGTATGCTGATTATGCAAACTATATCGT
This sequence comes from Hordeum vulgare subsp. vulgare, assembly GCF_904849725.1. NCBI lineage: Eukaryota > Viridiplantae > Streptophyta > Magnoliopsida > Poales > Poaceae > Hordeum > Hordeum vulgare. The sequence goes on along the minus strand of NC_058522.1, from coordinate 106,497,215 downwards.
TGCCAAATACATACCACCTAGTTTCACGTACCAGCAAAAGAAGAAATTCTTCTTTGACTTGAGACACTACTTTTGGGATGATCCTAACCTTTATAAGGAAGGAGTAGATGGTGTTATTAGACGTTGTGTACCTGAACATGAACAGTGACAGATCCTATAGAAGTGTCACTCCGAGGCCTACGGAGGACACCATGCGGGAGATAGAACTGCACACAAGGTATTGCAATCAGGTTTCTATGGGGCCACTCTCTTCAAGGATGCCCGTAAGTTTGTCTTGTCTTGTGACGAATGTCAAAGAATAGGCAATATTGATAAACGTCAGGAAATGCCTATGAACTATTCACTTGTCATTGAACCATTTGATGTTTGGGGCTTTGATTATATGGGACCTTTTCCAAATTCCAATGGGTATACTCACATCTTAGTTGTTGTTGATTACGTCACTAAGTGGGTAGAAGCTATCCCCACTAGTAGTGCTGATCACAACACTTCTACCAGGATGCTTAAAGAAGTTATCTTCCCTAGATTTGGAGTCCCTAGATATCTAATGACCCACGGTGGTTCACATTTAATTCATGGTGCTTTCCGTAAAACACTTGCTAAGTACGATGTCAACCATAGAATTGCGTCTCCCTACCACCCTCAGTCCTGTGGTCAGGTAGAGCTAAGTAATAGAGAGATTAAACTGATTCTGCAAAAGACTGTCAACGGGTCTAGAAAGAATTGGTCTAAGAAGCTCGATGATGCATTGTGGGCTTATAGAACTACATACAAGAATCCCATGGGCATGTCTCCGTACAAAATGGTGTACGGTAAAGCATGCCATTTACCTCTTGGGCTAGATCATAAAGATTATTGGGCAATCAAAGAGCTCAACTTTGATTTCAAACTTGACGGTGAGAGGAGGTTATTTGATATTAGCTCGCTTGATGAGTGGAGAACTCAGGCATATGAGAATGCCAAGCTGTTCAAAGAGAAGGTTAAGAGGTGGCATGATAAGAGGATACAAAAGCGTGAGTTCAATGTAGGTGATTATGTCTTGCTATATAACTATTGTTTAAGATTCTTTGCAGGCAAGCTTCTCTCTAAATTGGAAGGCCCCTATGTTGTTGAGGAAGTATATCATTCCGGTGCTATCAAGATCAACAACACGGAAGGTAATTGTCCGAGAGTGGTAAATAGGTAGAGAATCAAGCATTATATCTGAGGTACTCCCATAAATGTTGAAAGCAATATTATCAATACCATAACTCCGGAAGAATACCTAAGGGATATTTATCAGCCCGTTTCAGACTCCGGAAACGAAGAGGTATGTGATTCGGTAAGAAAACAGAGTCCAAAACTTTTCCAGTAGGATTTTTTCTCCGTTTTGGAATATTTGAAAAAATACAAAAATTGGAAGTAGTCCGGAAAGTGCGCGAGGAGGCGACAAGCCTGCACGGCGCGGGCCCACCCCCTGGCCGCGCCGTCAGGGCTTGTGGCCACCTCGTGCGCCTCCCGGACTCCGTTTTCGTGCGGGGTACTCTTTCTGGTCTGAAAAAAATCATTATATATACTCCCGTTTGGTCTGACCCGTGCATCACGCAGATTTTCTCTGTTTTTCGTTTCGAGCCTGTTTCTGTTGCAGATCTAGATCGCTATGACTTCCCCAAAAGCTCCGACAGACAAGATCTTTGAGAAGGTCATCAATCTCTACCTCACGGGAGTGCTGCAACACCCTCAATCTATCGAGATGCATGAGGGGATGTTGTACATCCGTGATGTTGAGGGGCCTAAGAAGACCGGAAACGTGGAGACGAGGCTCGAAGCAATGAAGCAACAAGTCTTCAAGTGCCAAGGGATGGTGGAGCGTGGACTCAACGCCAACCACATGATGATCACGGAGTTCACCAACAAGCACATGATTGATGCCAATGACATTGGGAAGCATCTCTCCAGGCTCTGTGACAGGATTGATCAACTCCAGGCCCAGATCTATGACGTGCAGAACCAAAACTGTGAGTATGAGTATAGATTTAAATCAATACGGTTGGCCGCAGATTTGAGGATTCCGGAGGCTCTTTCATCTTTCCATGATGGAGCACCTATGCCTTGGAAGACGTAGGATCGAACTCATGTTGCAACAACTCCTCCACCTTCACCACCAAAGGAAGACAACTGAGCATTGGTATGGGCAATCCCGTTGGCTTGTGCCAAGCTTGGGGGAGTTGCCCCGGTATCATATCACCATCACAGCTTTTGCCTTTACCTTTGTTTTAGTTTTCCTTTTCAGTTTTCTCTTTCTCTAGGAGATTAAAAGTCTTAGTGTTTTAGTCTTGAGTTTTGCTTTGTGTCACCCCCGATGTATTCGAGCTCGTGAGCCATATAATAAAGAGTGTCTTAGTTGAAGGGCTTTGCCTCTTGCCATGATCAAAAGAGTGAGAAAAGAACAAAAGCATGAAAGAGCATGTAATGATCTTATGGGAAGTGATGGCTTCACATATAAAAAGGATGATTATTGAAACCTGTTGAGGGTAGACAAACGTAGACCTTGGTCATTGTTGCAATTAATAGGAAGTGATAAAGAAGGAGAGGTTCACATATAAATATATCATCTCTGACACCATCTATGATTGTGAACACTCACTAAACTATTGCATGTCTAGAAGTAGATGTTGGACAAGGAAGACAGCATAATGAATTGTGTTTGCTTGGCTCCGGACAATGTTATATGATTAGAGATCCCTTAGCATGTGATGATTGCTTCCACCTCACATTAGCCAAACCTCCTGCACTAAGTAGAGATACTACTTGTGCATCCATAAACCATCAACCCAGTTTTGCCATGTGAGTCCACCATACCTACCTATGGATTGAATAAGATCCCTCAAGTAAGTTGTCATCGGTGCAAGCAATAAAAATTGCTCTCTAATATGTATGATCTATTAGTGTGTGGAAAATAAGCTTTGTACGAACCTGTGATGAGGAAGACATAAAAGCGACATACTGCATAATAAAGTTCTTTATCACAGAAGGCAATACAAAGTGACGTTCCTCCGCACTAAGAGGACACGCATCCAAACCTCAAAAGCGCATGACAACCTCTGCTTCCCTCTGCGAAGGGCCAATCTTGTACCTTTACTTTTTGCCCTTGAAAGAGTCATGGTGATCTTCACCAATTCCTTATCTCGCCTTTATCTTGGCTACCGTCATATGCTTTGGAAAGATCTATATTCATATGTCAACTTGGAGGTAGGCATTCATGAATTATTATTGTTGACATTACCGTTCAGGTAAGCAGTTGGGAGGCAAAATTGTAAGCCCCTATCTTTCTTTGTGTCCAGCAGAAACTTTGATCTCATGAGTACCACATGAGTTGTAGCAATTGTAGAGAACGAAAGAATGATTGAGTATGTGGATTTGCTTTACAAGCTCTTATTTGACTCTTTCTGATGTTGTGATAAATTGCAATTGCTTCCATGACTAAAGGCTATCGGTTGTTACTTCTCGGTAAGGTTTTTGATCCATGCTTTACTTTGTGAAGGAATTATCACTTCGGCATGAGAGATTATATGTTGGTATTGCTATTCTGATCTTGATCATGATGCATGCATGTTCGTATCTTGTTATGTCGACACCTCTCTCCCAAAACATGTGGACATATTTATTCAGCTAGGCTTTCGCTTGAGGACAAGCGAGGTCTAAGCTTGGGGGAGTTGATACGTCCATTTTGCATCATGTTTTCATGTTGATATTTATCGCTTCTTTGGCTGTTATTTCACTTCACGGTACAATTCTTATGCCTTTTCTCTCTTATTTTGCAAGGTTTACATGAAGAGGGAGAATGCCGACAACTGGAATTCTGGCCTGAAAGTGGAGCAAAGTTGAGATACCTATTCTGCGCAACTCCAAACGCCGTAAAAATCAACGAGGATTTTTTTCCGAATTTATAAAAAATATCGGGCCAAAGAAGTGCTAGAGGGGCGCGTGGAGGTGGCCACAAGCGTGCACGGCGCGGCCACCCCCCAGGTCGCGCCATGAGGGCTTGTGGGCAGCCTGCTGGCCCACTGGCCCCCCTCTTCTTCTATATGAAGGGTTTCGTCCGGAAAAAAATCAGAGGAGGAGCTTTTTCGTGGATTCGCCGCCGCCACGAGGCGGAACTTGAGCAGAACCAATCTAGAGCTCCGGCAGGACGATCCTGGCCGGGGAAACTTCCCTCCCGGAGGGGGAAATCGTCGCCATCGTCATCACCAACACTCCTCTCATCGGAGGGGACTCGTCACCATCAACATCTTCAAAATCACCATCTCATCTCCAAACCCTAGTTCATCTCTTGTAACCAATCTCTGTCTCCCGACTTCGATTGGTACTTGTGAGCTTGTTAGTAGTGTTGATTACTCTTTGTAGTTGATGCTAGTTGGATTACTTGGTGGAAGATTTTATGTTCAGATCCTTGATGCTAATCATTACCTCTCTGGTCATGAATATGATTATGCTTTGTGAGTAGTTACTTTTTTTCCTGAGGACATGGGATAAGTCATGCTAATAGTAGTCATGTGAATTTGGTATTCGTTCGGTAATTTGATATGTTGTATGTTGTTTTTCCTCTAGTGGTGTTATGTGAACGTCGACTACATAACACTTCACCATTATTTGGGCCTAGAGGAAGGAATTGGGAAGTAGTAAGTAGATGATGGGTTGCTAGAGTGACAGAAGCTTAAACCCTAGTTTATGCGTTGCTTCGTAAGGGGCTGATTTGGATCCACTAGTTTAATGCTATGGTTAGACTTTGTCTTAATTCTTCTTTCGTAGTTGCGGATGCTTGCGAGAGGGGTTAATCATAAGTGGGATGCTTGTCCAAGTAAGGGCAGTACCCAAGCGTCGGCCCACCCACATATCAAACTATCAAAGTAACGAACGCGGATCATATGAACACGATGAAAACTAGCATGACAGAAATTCCCGTGTGTCCTCGGGAGCGTTTTTCCTCCTATAGGACTTTGTCCAGGCTTGTCCCTTGCTACAAAAGGGATTGGGCCACTTTGCTGCACCGTTGCTACTTTTGTTACTTGTTGCTTGCTCTGAATCATCTCACCACACAATCACTTGTTACCGATAATTTTAGTGCTTGCAGATATTTCCTTGCTTAAAACCACTTGTGAGATCCTTCTGCTCCTCGTTGGGTTCGACACTCTTACTTATCAAAAGGACTACGATTGATCCCCTATACTTTTGGGTCATCAATGCTCAAAGAAGTTATTTTCCCTAGATTTGGAGTCCCTGGATATCTAATGACCGACGGTGGTTCACATTTCATTCATGGTGCTTTCTGTAAAACGCTTGCTAAGTACGATGTCAACCATAGAATTGCGTCTCCTTATCACCCTCAGTCGAGTGGTCAAGTAGAGCTAAGCAATAGAGAGATTAAACTAATTCTGCAAAAGACTGTCAATAGGTCTAGAAAGAATTGGTCTAAGAAGCTCGATGATGCACTCTGGGCTTATAGAACTGCTTATAAGAATCCCATTTGGGCATGTCTCCATACAAAATGGTGTACGGTAAAGCCTGTCATTTACCTCTTGAGCTAGAGCATAAATCTTATTGGGCAATCAAAGAGCTCAACTTTGATTTCAAACTTGCTGGTGAGAAGAGGTTATTTGACATTAGCTCGCTTGATGAATGGAGAACTCAGGCATATGAGAATGCCAAGTTGTTCAAAGAGAAGGTTAAGAGGTGGCATGATAAGAGGATACAAAAGCATGAGTTCAATGTAGGTGATTATGTCTTGCTATATAATTCTCGTTTAAGATTTTTTGCAGGCAAGCTTCTCTCTAAATGGGAAGGTCCCTATATTGTTGAGGAAGTATATCGTTCCGGTGCTATCAAGATGAACAACACGGAAGGTAATTGTCCGAGAGTTGTAAATGGGCAGAGAATCAAGCATTATATCTCAGGTACTCCCATAAATGTTGAAAGCAATATCATCAATACCATAACTTCGGAGGAATACCTAAGGGATGTTTATCAGCCCGTTTCAGACTTCGAAAACGAAGAGGTTTGTGATTCGGTAAGAAAACAGATTCCAAAACTTTTCAAGTATGATTTTTTCTCTGTTTTGGAATTTTTGAAAAAATAGAAAAATTGGAAGTAGCCTGGAAAGCGCGCGAGGAGGCGACAAGCCTGCCAGGCGCGGGCCCACCCCCTGGCCGTGCCTAGGGGGCTTGTGGCCACCTCGTGTGCCTCCTGGACTCCGTTTTCGTGTGGAGTACTCCTTCTGGTCTGAAAAAAATCAATATATATTCTCCCGTAAGGTCTGACCCGTGTATCACGCAGATTTCCTCTGTTTTTGTTTTGAGCCTGTTATGTGCCGCAAATTTAGAGCAAGATGTCGTCCCAGGAATCTGTGGGGGAGAACAATCTCCCTCAAGTCTTTGGAGAAGTACATGCTGATCTGAAAAGGATGGACGTCATGGAGGCTAAGGAAAGGCTACCTAAAGAAACCAAAAGCAAAGCTAAGGAGAAGAATCAAGCATGGGATGAAGTGCAATCTTTGCTCAATAAGGAAGAAGTTGAAGAAGTGGATTTCCTCCAACCCTACCTCCACCTACTGTCTCCATCCTTGATTGAACTCTTGAGGTTTTGTGAAACAACTCGTGCTCACAATACTTATCTCACTCGTGAAGTTGTTTTGCTGGAGAAACATATCACAGATCTTCAAGGTATAAATCAAAGATTGATGGCCCTCTTGGAATCAAAGGTTGCAAGAACTCCATCACCATCACCACCAAAGGAATACAAGTGAGCATGGGTATGGGCAATCCCCTTGGATTTTGCAAAGCTTGGGGGAGTTTCCCCGGTATTGTATCACCATCACATCTTTTGCCTTTACCTTTGTTTTAGTTTGTTCCTTTTCAGTTTTCTATTTCTCTAGTAGTTTAAAAGTCTTAGTGTTTTACTCTTGAGTTTTGCTTTGTGTCACCCCCGATGTATTCGAGCTCGTGAGCCATAAAATAAAGAGTGTATTAGTTGAAGGGCTTTGCCTCTTGCCATGATCAAAAGAGTGAGAAAAGAACAAAAGCATGAAAGATCATGTAATGATCTTATGGGAACTGATGGCTTCACATATAAAGATGATGATGACTGAAACTTGTTGAGGGTAGACAAACGTAGACCTTGGTCACTGTTGCAATTAATAGGAAGTGATAAGGAAGGAGTGGTTCACATATAAATACATCATCTTTGACACCATCTATGATTGTGAACACTCACTAAACTATTACATGCCTAGAAGTAGATGTTGGACAAGGAAGACAACATAATGAATTGTGTTTGCTTGGTTCCGAACAATGTTATATGATTAGAGATCCCTTGGCATGTGACGATTGCTTCCATCTCATATTAGCCAAAATTCCCGCACCAAGTAGAGATACTACTTGTGCATCCACAAACCTTCAACCCAGTTTTGCCATGAGAGTCCACCATACCTACCTATGGATTGAATAAGATCCCTCAAGTAAGTTGTCATCAGTGCAAGCAATAAAAATTGCTCCCTAATATGTATGATCTATTAGTGTGTGGAAAATAAGCTTTGTACGAACATGTGATGAGGAAGACATAAAAGCGACAGACTGCATAATAAAGTTCTTTATCACACGAGGCAATTCAAAGTGACGTTCCTCTGCACTAAGAGGACACGCATCCAAACCTCAAAAGCGCATGACAACCTTTGCTTCCCTCTGTGAAGGGCCTATCTTGTACCTTTACTTTTTGCCCTTGAAAGAATCATGGTGATGTTCACCAATTCCTTGTTTCGCCTTTATCTTGGTTACCGTCATATGCTTGGGAAAGATCTATATTCATATGTAAACTTGGAGGTAAGCATTCATGAATTATTATTGTTGACGTTACCCTTGAGGTAAGCAGTTGGGAGGCAAAACTATAAGCCCCAATCTTTCTGTGTGTCCAACTGAAACTTTGATCTCATGAGTACCACGTGAGTTGTAGCAATTTTAGAGAACGAAAGGATGATTGAGTATGTGGATTTGCTTTACATGCTCTTGTTTGACTCTTTCTGATGTTGTGATAAATTGCAATTGCTTCAATGACTAAAGGCTATCGGTTGTTACTTCTCGGTAAGGTTCTTGATCCATGCTTTACTTTGTGAAGGAATTGTCAGTTTAGCATGAGAAATTATATGTTGGTATTGCTGTTCTGATCATGATCATGATGCATGCATGTTCGTATCTTGTTTTGTTGACACCTCTCTCCCTAAACATGGGGATATATTTATTGAGCTAGGCTTTCGCTTGAGGACAAGCGAGGTCTAAGCTTGGGGGAGTTGATACGTCCATTTTGCATCATGCTTTCATGTTGATATTTATCGCTTCTTGGGCTATTATTTCACTTCACGGTACAATTCTTATGCCCTTTCTCTCTTATTTTGCAAGATTTACATGAAGAGGGCGAATGCCGACAGTTGGAATTCTGGCCTGAAATTGGAGCAAGTTTGAGATACCTATTCTGCGCAACTCCAAACGCCGTAAAAATCAACGGGGATTTTTTTCCAGATTTATAAAAAATACTAGGCCGAAGAAGTGCCAAAGGGGCACCAGCAGGTGGCCACAAGCCTGCTAGGCGCGGCCACCCCCTCGGCCGCGCCTAGGGGGCTTGTGGGCACCCAGCTGGCCCTCTGGCCCCCCTCTTCTGCTATATGAAGGGTTTCGTCCGGGAAAAAAACCAAGAGGAGGCTTTTTCATGGATTCGCCACCGTCACGAGGCGGAACTTGAGCAGAACCAATCTAGAGCTCCGGCAGGACGATCCTGCCGGGAAAACTTCCCTCCCAAAGGGGGAAATCGTCGCCATCGTCATCACCAACACTCCTCTCACTGGAGGGGACTTATCACCATCAACATCTTCATCAGCACCATCTCATCTCCAAATCCTAGTTCATCACTTTTAACCAATCTTCGTCTCGCGACTCCGATTGGTACTTGTAAGGTTGCTAGTAGTGTTAATTACTCCTTGTAGTTGATGCTAGTTGGATTACTTGGTGGAAGAGTTTATGTTCAGATCCTTGATTCTACTCATTACCTCTCTGGTCATGAATATGATTATGCTTTGTGAGCAGTTACTTTTGTTCCTGAGGACATGGGATAGGTCATGCTAATAGTAGTCATGTGAATTTGATATTCATAGGATATTTTGATGTGTTGTATGTTGTTTTTCCTCTAGTGGTGTTATGTGAATGTCGACTACATAACACTTAACCATTATTTGGGCCTAGAGGTAGGCATTGGGAAGTAGTAAGTAGATGATGGGTTGCTAGAGTGACAGAAGCTTAAACCCTAGTTTATGCGTTGCTTCGTAAGGGGCTGATTTGGATCCACTAGTTTAATGCTATGGTTAGACTTTGTCTTAATTATTCTTTCGTAGTTGCGGATGCTTGCGAGAGGGGTTAATCATAAGTGGGATGATTGTCCAAGTAAGGGTAGTACCCAAGCGCCGGTCCACCCACATATCAAACTATCAAAGTAACGAACGCGAATCATATGAACATGATGAAAACTAGCATGACAGAAATTCCCATGTGTCCTCGGGAGCATTTTTCCTCCTATAAGACTTTGTTCAGGCTTGTCCCTTGCTACAAAAGGGATTGGGCCACTTTGCTGCACCGTTGCTACTTTTGTTACTTGTTGCTTGCTACGAATCATCTCACCACACAACCACTTGTTACCGATAATTTCAGTGCTTGCAGATATTTCCTTGCTGAAAACCACTTGTCAGATCCTTCTGCTCCTCCTTGGGTTCGACACTCTTACTTATCGAAAGGACTACGATTGATCCCCTATACTTGTGGGTCATCATTGGCCACTCTAATTCGTGGCACGGAGCAAAAGGGTGCACATTTTGGCTAACATTCACAGTTTGCTCCATGAGCACAAGCATTCAGAGCCCTACCATGACAAACTCATCCGTAACCATGGGACGAAGTCGCTCAACAATCGATGGTACACCATCTAAGTGGTTGTGTGCATGTATTGTGGTCATTTGAAACAACTAATCAGTCGATGGTCAAGTGATGCACAAATCACCAAGTAAGTTGTTATATGTGTTTGGCTATTTGGCCACATATGCAACTTTTTTGCCAAATAGGCTCTATGTGTTGTCCATTTGGCCAGATATGCATCTTGTTTGCCGAGTAGGCTCTATGTGAAGGCGGAGAAGAGGAACTTCGTCCACATGCATTGTTTGTTGAAGTTTAGCAGGCAACCCATGTGGAATTCATAAATTGCCAACTTTGACCAGACCCCCAACATTGACCAAGGAGTAAGGGTATCTCCAAAGCTGACCCGCAAATGGCTCTCGTATATATCCGGGAATGGCGTGCAGACATGATGCGCGAGAGAGCCATCCAACCTTTTTCACAAATTAATACATATTTGTTCGGTTGGGGGAAGAGAGAGGGGGGCGAGAGGAGGACCATGCAGTGGCTTTTGGTTGGTCAAGTGGATGTCTGGACACCGGTATAGCTCTCCCACGCTTGCCTCGGATTTGACAGAAAGCGGACTGGACCACTTCACGGACTGATGGTAGTCCCCATTGAATGACAAAAGTTGACTCAAACGGTCCTGACACTACAATCCAGACATATATCAGAGTTTTGAGGTTCTCTTTTTGGAGATGCCCTAAGCCGGTGATCCAACCGGACCAACAAAAGAGTTGTCCAAGAATATTAGTAAAAGGTTCTAAGAAAAGAAGTGGGAGTAGGAGAAGGAGAAGTGAGAAGGGGCAACAACCAATGTTATGGAGGGGTTTGAGGACAACTTGACGAGGAAGCAGGAGGTATGTGTTAAGCGCTCTGATGTCAAGGAGGGGGGAAAACCGAGACGTTTAACATATTGATGTTAGAGACTAAGAAGAAGATCAAGCTTGAAGAGAAGAAAACCATGCTCAAAGAGAAGAAAGTTGAGATCGCGAGTGCTTCGGTGGATTTGGAGATATTGACCTTGAAGATGGAGGAGTTGGGTGAGGATGCAAGGATTATCGTACAAGCCATCTGTCTTGGGATGTTGAAGCACTAAAAGGAGCAGTTGAAGATGACGGAGAAGGAAGCGTACGGGAAGGAAGCAGATGGTGAGGAGGAACCCACAACTAAGTGAGAGTGGAGGCTTGGATAGCCGGTCCGACGAGCAAAAATACATTTTTTGGACAAGCTATAGGGTAAAGATACTTTTGTGATCAGACATGTAAAAGCTATGAATATAGTCCCTATTTTTGGTTGGATCGGGCACTATGAATTTGAATTTCATATTTGTCTCGATCAGCATGGACACTTAGAGCATCTCTAGCACACCCTGTATAATGCCCTGACCCACAAAATAACAGCCAAAATATGGGTCGGCGCAGAAAAAGCTGCCCGACCAAACCCCGCAAACGCCTCCGACCCGTAAAAGTTTTTGCAGGGCGCAGCAAAATTGTAACGACTAAGATGCGGCCCTTTCCTTATTTGGGGGCGAGGCCTCAAAAGGGAAAGGGGCGCATCTACACGTTTCGCAAGCGAGGTAATCATAACATTACATAGCTGAAAGAATGACAAGTAGGGCATACACTTGCCATCTAATAAGAACAAAGTCATATAGTCATACAGGCACACTTATTCAGAACATGGTATAGTCCAGCTATGGACAAGATGAAAAACAGATAAAGCTATGAAATCCCGCATATTGGCCCCACGATCACGACCACGGCCTCTAGTCCTCTGGATAAGTCACGTACAGTCTGCCAGAGTCCTCATCGAACTCCCACTTCAACTGGCTGTCATCAGGATCTCCTGCATCAGGCGTACCTGTACCTGTGGGTGTTTGTAGTAAACCATGAGCCACGAAAACTCAACAATCTGATGACCTTGGTATCGAATCTAGCCGAGTTAATGGGTGAGGAAGGTTAAGTGTATAGGTTTGCAGTAACCTAAGCTTTTATGGTGGCTAGCTTACAATTATGAGAGTTAACATATGGTGGCCTACGCAAGACGGTCGAAGACTAGATTGATCACTAAGTGATCCTGAACACCTGCTTACGTCAAACATAACCCCACCGTGTTCTCGATCAGAGTAGGATCTCCAAAAGAGACAGTCATGGTTACGCACTCAGTTGGCAGTTTTATTAGAATTACTTTAAGTTGTCCAGAACCGGATGTTAACAAAATATCCATGTTTACCACATAACCGCGGGCACGGCTTTCCGAAAGATTAAACCTTGCACGGGTGCTCCAACTAGTCAATCACAAATTACCACAGGCCGCATAGTAATCCTCTATGATGACACTCGTGATCTCGTCGGATTCCTAAGAGGAAAACCTCAACTTTGAGGAGACCCAAAGTTTCATCGGAATCCCAATGCGCAAGATATGTCGCTAAGGTAAGACAAATCCAGCAAGACCACCCGACATGTCGACGACCCCGATAAGAGCCGCATATCTCAGTGTCAGGACACGATGGATGGAACTAGCTACGGGAACCAAACCTCGAGTTTCCTCGCGGTGGCCCCGCAGGTAGTCCAGTTTGGACCAACACTCATGAGGAGCACTGGCCCGGGCTGTTGATTAACTCCTCGGGGTAGCTATTCCCTATGCATTTTATTATTAAGTTATAACAAATTAATACCAAAGTTGGGTCCTGCCAGACAAGTCTTAACACTACACGATTTATCAAGGGGGTCCCCATAACAACCCCCACCGTGTTAGGAGCGCTCAGTTATGGAATAAAACACCGGTAGCCGAAACTAAGGCGGCAAAAATGGAAAAAATCACCCTGAAAAAGGCTAGGCCTTCCGTTATTTACCAAATATATATGTGCATTAATTAAATAACAGATAATATGATGATATCAAATTGCCCATGTTCACATGGGCCAGCTGGCACCTGCAACTAGCAATGCTACCCATTAGTGGTTGAGCAAGCCTACTTAGCCAACCAATATTTGCTAGGAAAGGGAAGTCTTTGAGGTTCATGGCAAAGTTTGATGGCATATGTATTGATAACCAACAAGTCTAGGGGATCGCAATAGTTTTCGAGGGTAGAGTATTCAACCCAAATTTGTTGGTTCGCCAAAGGAGAAGGGAAAGAATATTCGCAAGTATTCGCAGCTGAGTTTGTCAGATTCAACCACACCTGAAAGATTAGTGTCTGCAAGCAAAGTATCAGTAGCAAAGTGGTATGATAACAACAGTGCCAGAAACGATCTGTTGACGGCAGACTATTCCTAACTGTTGTATCAATGGCGCTAGTAAGTTGCACGTGGGCGAGTAACTATTCTTCCCCGACAACAGTGTCGGAAAAGATCTTGCAACAAGTAAGAGCGAAGTAGCAAGGAACAACAGTAGCAGCAGCAGCAGAGTAACAACAGTAGAAACAGTAGCAGCAGCAGCAGAGTAACAATAGTAGCAACAGTAGTAGCAAAGTGGCCCAATCCCTTTTGTAGCAAGGGACAAGCCTAGACAAAGTAACGCAGCGAGGACCAGTAGTAAAAGACTCGTAGGCACTGGATCGGTGATGGATGAGTATGACGGATGTGATTCATCATGTAACAGCTATAACACGGATAGATATGTAAATAGCTCCCGTTCGTCAATCTAATGTAGGCATGTATTCTGTATGTAGTCATACGTGCTTAGGGAAAAGAACTTGCATGACATCTATTGTCCATCCCTCCCGTGGCAGCGGGGTCCTAATGGAAACTACGGGATATTAAGGTTCTCCTTTTAATAAAGAATCGGACCAACACATTAACACTTTGGTGAATACATGAACTCCTCATACTATGGTCATCTCCGGGAGTGGTTCCGTCTATTGTCACTCCGGGGCTGCCAGGTCATAACACATAGTAGGTGACTACAACTTGCAAGATAGGATCTAAAACACACATATATTGGCAGCAACATAATAGGTTCAGATCTGAAATCATGGCACTCGGGCCCTAGTGACAAGCATTAAGCATAGCCAAGTAGTAGCAACATCAATCTAGAACATAGTGGATACTAGGGATCAATCCCCATAAAAAACTAACTCGATTACATGATAGATCTCATCCAACTCATCACCGTCGAGCAAGCCTACGATGATATTACTCACGAACAATGAAGAGCATCATGGAATTGTCGATGGAGGAAGGTTGATGATGACGATGGCGACGATTTCCCCTCTCCGGAGCCCAAAACGGACTCCAGATCTGCCCTCCAGATGAAGAACATGAGGTGGCGGCGCCTCCGTATTGTAAAACGCGATGAAACCTTCTCTCCAATTTTTTTCCGGGCGAGATGGAAGATATAGAGCTGAGTTTGGGGGCGGTGGTGCCACGTGGGCCCCACAAGCCCTCACGGCACGGCCTAGGGGAGTGGCCGCGGCCTGTGGGCTTGTAGCCCACTAGCACGCCCCTCCAGTGGATCTTTGCGCAGGTATTTTTCTTTTATTCCAAAAAAAATCTTCGTAAATTTTCAGGACATTCCGAGAACTTTTATTTCTGCACAAAAACAACACCATGGCAATTCTGCTGAAAACAACGTCAATCCGGGTTAGTTCCATTCAAATCATGCAAATTAGAGTCCAAAACAAGGGCAAAAGAGTTCGGAAAATAGATACGACGGAGACGTATCAACTCCCCCAAGATTAAAGCCTTGCTTGTCCTCAAGCAATTTACTTGACAAACTGAAAGAGACAAAAGAAAAACTTTGACGAACTCTGTTTGATCTTGTTGTTGCAACTATGTCTAACTCATATCCATAGTTTTAGCAAGATCACAAGCAAACCACATAAGCAAATGACACCTAGGTCTCACGGTAAACTCATATCAATGGCATAATCAACTAGCGAGCAAATAATAATAAGCCTCAAACGTCAACACTTCAATCAAAACAACATGAAGCAGTACGAATAGATGGTATCTCGCTAGCTCTTTCTGAGACTGAAAACATAAATGCAGAGCACCTTCAAAGACCAAGGGTTGACTAAACATTATAATTCAAGGCAATGAAGATCTAGTCACAGTCATACTCAACACAGTTAAAAGCAAAGCATAAAAATGACAGAGGTGCTCTCTAATTGGTGCTTTTGTAAGAGGAGGATGACTCAACAGGAACATAAATTGACAGGCCCTTCGCAGAGGGAAGCATTGATTTGCAGAGGTGCCAGAGCTCAAGCTTTGAAAACAGAGATAATAATTTTGGGTGGCATGCTTTCATTGTCAACGCAATGACTAAGAGTTCTCAACATCTTCCACGCTACACATGCTATAGGCGGTTCCCAAACAGAAAAGTAAAGTTTTGACTCCCCCAACCACCAATCAATCACACTCCATGGCTAGTCGAATCCTCGGGTACCGTCCATACCAACATCAATCCTGGGGGAGTTTTGTTTGCAATTATCTTTTCGATTTGAGTATGGAACTGGGAATTCCAATTACCGGCCCCTTTCTCGGGAATGATAGTGAATAAACACATATTGAGGATAACACGCCTAGCATGGAAGATACCAATAGCCCCCTGTCACCACATGAGCGGTTCGGGCATGCAAAACAGATTATTTCTTGAAGATTTAGAGAATGGCACATGCAAATTTACTTGGAACGACAGGTAGATACCGCACATAGGTAGGTATGGTGGACTCATATGGAACAACTTTGGGTTTATGGAAGTGGATGCACAAGCAGTATTCCCGCTTAGGACAAGTGAAGGCTAGCAAAAGACTGGGAAGCGACCAACTAGAGAGCGACAACAGTCATCAAAATGCATTGAGATTAACCAACATTGAGTGCAAGCATGAGTAGGACATAAATCACCATGAACATGAACATCATAGAGGCTATGTTGATTTTGTTTCAACTACATGCGTGAACATGCGCCAAGTCAAGCCACTTGAAGCATTCAAAGGAGGATACCATCCTATCATACTACATCATAATCATCTCAACATTCATGTGGGCAACCAAGGCAAACCATTATAAGCTCCTAGTTAAGTAAGCATGGCATAAGCAACTATGATATCTAAGTTGTCATTGCAAACATGTTCCTCTCACAACAAAGCTGAACTAGGAACAATGAGCTAGTCATATTTACAAAAACAAAATAGATCGAGTTCATACCAGCTTTTCCAGGCTCAGTCACTTCATCATATATCGTCATTATTGCCTTTCACTTGCACGACCGAACGATGTGAACAATAATAAGAGTGCTCGTGCATTGGCCTATGCTGGAATCTGCAGGCAAATATAAAGGAGAAGACAAAGTTATATGGTTCTTTGAAAGCTAAACAGGTATGCATGCAAGAGCCACTAAACATTGTAACCATGGTCTTCTACCTTGACCCAAAGAAAAAGAAAACTATCTACACGGGAAAGCTCCCAACAAGCAAAAGAAGGAATTTTTTTTTCTCAAACTAGACAGACATACGAAAAGAAAACGCGAAAAAGAAATAAACTAGCATGTATGATACAGTGGCAAAGTGTGAACACCGGCTAACAAAGTGAAAGCATAAGCAAGAATGTAAAGTCGGTGAGAACACGTACTCCCCCAAGCTTAGGCTTTTGGCCTAAGTTGGTTTACTCCCAAGGATGGTCGTGGCGAAACCCAAAATCATAATGGGGGTTATATGGGAGCGCTGCAGCCACTGCCTGAATAGCTGCCTCACGGAGACGAGCAGCCTTTGCCTCTCTCTCATACTCCTCTGCCTCTCTTGTGGTTATGTAATATCTCCGTTTTACCTGAAATTCAAAGAAGGCAGGAGCAGGAAGGGTAATATGGAAAACACGCTTCCGGTTAAATATCAAACGGTATAGGAGGGATTCGTCATCCCTCTCAAGGAACTGGTAGCGTGTCAAAGCGACGCGGTCAAGGAAAGCTGTATGGAGCGGGGGATCTCCTTCGCGGATGGGTACTCCAAGAAAATTTGCTATGCGAGTGGCATAGATCCCACCAAAGAAATCCCCTTCATTAGCTTTCTTATTCAGACTCCTTTCTATTATAGGTCCCATGTTGAAACTCTTGTCACCAGTCAATGCGCTCTTAAGGATACTAAGGTCGGATGCGAAGAGGTGACAATGCTCAAGGTGCTTTGAGCAAAGAGATCGAAAATCCCAGCAAGGGGAGCAAGAACACGGGTTTGAGCTGCGAAACGAATTTTTCTGGAGGTAGGAGAACCAGATGAGAGCAAGAATGAGTGGAGGGGGTGCATGTGGGCCCCACAAGCCTGGGTGGCACGGCGAGGGGGTGCCCGCGCCCCAAGGGCTTGTGGCCCACTAGTGCAGCCCCCACACAAGCTCTTTGTCTTAGAATTTTTTAAAAATTCCAGAAAAAATCATACTTTATTTTCAGGACGTTCGGAGAACTTTTATTTTCGGGGTACTTTTTTACCGGACGCTAAAACAGAAAACAGGGAAAACTAATCTAAATCTATCATTTTTCTTCTAAGCAACCTAAAGTGAAAGCTTAAAACAGAGGTTTGTGACTCCTTGATTCATCCATCTCATGGTCATCGAAATAAATCCGTCAATGGGGTTGATCAAGTCCCCTCAACAAACCTTTTTGAATCGCAAAACAAGACGGAGAATTTTAGAATAGTCACTAGCTTACCTCAATGGGGATGTGTATCTCCCCAACAAGCAAATCATACTTCATCTTGACATGAGGAATAGGGCATTCAAAGCTCCCAATAAGAATCGATGAAGTTTTTTCGATAGCATTGATGCAATTTACTCGATATTGTTTCTTCGGAAAGTGCATCATATGCTCATTACCGTTGACATGGAAAGTGACATTGCCTTTGTTGCAATCTATAACAGCCCCTGCGGTGTTTAAAAAGGGTCTTCCGAGGATGACAGCCATGGCATCGTCCTCGGGAATATCCAAGATAACAAAGTCTGTTAAGATAGTGGTGTTAGCAACCACAATAGGCACATCCTCGCAAATGCCGATAGGGAAAACAGTTGATTTGTCGGCCATTTGCAGAGAGATTTCAGTGGGTGTCAACTTATCCAGTTCAAGTCTACGATAAAGAGAGAGAGGCATAACACTAACACCGGCTCCAAGGTCGCAGAACGCAGTTCTAACGTAGTTACCTTTAATGGAGCAAGGTATAGTGGGTACACCGGGATCACCTAGTTTCTTAGGAGTTCCACCCTTGAAAGTGTAATTAGCGAGCATGGTGGAAATCTCAACCTCAGGTATCCTCCTCTTATTAGTCACAATATCTTTCATGTACTTAGCATACAGAGACATCTTGAGCATATCCGTCAAACGCATTTGCAGAAAGACGGGTCTGATCATTTCAACGAATCGCTCAAAATCCTCATCATCCTTTTTCTTGGATGGTTTGGGAGGAAAGGGCATGGGTTTCTGAACCCATGGTTCCCTTTCTTTACCATGCTTCCTAGCAGCGAAGTCATTCTTATCGTATCTTCTATCCTTAGGTTGTGGGTTATCAAGATCAGGTTCAATCTCCACATCCTTATCATTGCTAGGTTGAGCATCTTCATGAACATCACTATTGATATTATCATTAGGCTCATGTTCATCACCAGATTGTGTTTCAGCATCAGAGATAGAGGCATCGTTTGGACTCTCAGGTGTAGTAGCAACAGGGTTGCTAGCGTGCAGGTTCCTATCATCTTTCTTCTTCTTTCTAGGATGACTAGGTGCATCAGTGCTAACTCCTTGAGAATCTTGTTCAAATCTCTTCGGATGACCCTCAGGATACAAAGGTTCCTGAGTCATTCTACCGCCTCTAGTGACGACTCTAACGGAATTGTCATTCAACTCATTGAGCAAGTCATTCTGAGCTTTACGTACTTGTTCTACCTGAGTAGTAACCATAGAGGCATGTTTACTCAGAAGCTTAGGATCATTGACATTTTTGTCCACACAAGCACTTAAATGACTAATCATACGAGCATTCTTTTCCAATTGTCTGCTAACATAATCATTGAAACTCTGTTGTTTGGCAACGAAGTTATCAAATTCATCCAGGCATAAGCTAGCAGGTTAATAAAAAGGAATATCACTCTCATCAAAGCTACGCAAAGATTTTACTTCTACTACCTGTATCGGGTTGTCGAGACCATGGATCTCTTCGATAGGTGGTAGATTTTTGACATCTTCAGATTTAATGCATTTCTCTCGCATAGATTTCTTAGCTTCTTGCATATCTTCAGGACTGAGGAATAGAATACCTCTTTTCTTCGGAGTTGGCTTAGGAGGTGGTTCCGGAATAGTCCAAGCATTCTCATTGCACAATATGTTATTCAATAGAATCTCAGCTTGTTCTACGGTTCGTTCCCTAAAAACACTACCGGCACAACTATCTAGGTGGTCTTTGGAAGCATCGCTAAGTCCATTATAGAAGATATCAAGTATTTCATTCTTCTCAAGAGCGTGATCACGTAAGGGGCTGATTTGGATCCACTAGTTTAATTTTATGGTTAGACTTTGTCTTAATTCTTCTTTCGTAGTTGCGGATGCTTGCGAGAGGGGTTAATCATAAGTGGTATGCTTGTCCAAGTAAGGGCAGTACCCAAGCGCCACTCCACCCACATATCAAACTATCAAAGTAACGAACGCGAATCATATGAACATGATGAAACTAGCATGATAGAAATTCCCGTGTGTCCTCAGGAGCGTTTTTCCTCCTATAAAACTTTGTCCAGGCTTGTCCCTTGCTACAAAAGGGATTGGGACATTTTTCTGCACCGTTGCTACTTTTGTTACGTGTTGCTTGCTACGAATCATCTCACCACACAATCACTTGTTACCGACAATTTCAGTGCGTGCATATTTTACCTTGCTGAAAACCACTTGTCAGATCCTTCTGCTCCTCGTTGGGTTCGACACTCTTACTTATCAAAAGGACTATGATTGATCCCCTATACTTGTGGGTCATCAAGACTCTTTTCTGGCGTCGTTGCCGGGGAGTGAAGCGCCTTTTGTAAGTGTAACTTGGTAAGGAAACATTCATATAGTGTGCTGAAATTTATTGTCACTTGTCACTATGGATACTAATCCTTTGAGAGGCTTGTTCGGGGTATCTTCACCTCGAATGGAAGCACAAATAGTTGCTCCTCAACCTGTTGCACCTACTGAAAATATTTACTTTGAATTTCCTTCGGGTTTGCTTGAGAAACTGCTGGCTAATCCTTTTATAGGAGATGGAACATCACATCCAGACTTGCATCTAAACTATGTAGATGAAGTTTGTGGTTTATTTAAGCTTGCAGGTGTGCCCGAGGATGAGGTCAAGAATAAGGTTTTTCCTTGATCTTTGAAGGATAAGGCGTTGACATGGTATAGGCTATGTGATGATACTGGATCATGGGACTACAATCGGTTGAAATTGGAATTTCATCAAAAGTTTTATCCTATGCATTTAGTACATCGCGATCGAAATTATATTTACAATTTTTGGCCTCGTGATAGAGAAAGCATCGCTCAAGCTTGGGGGAGGCTTAAATCAATGCTCTATTCATGCCCCAATCATGAGCTCTCGAGAGAAATTATCATTCAGAACTTCTATGCTCGGCTTTCTCATGATGATCGCACCATGCTTGACAATTCTTGTACCGATTCTTTTATGAAGAGAGATATTGACTTCAAATGGAATTTATTGGAGAGAATTAAACGTAACTCTGAAGATTGGGAGCTTGAAGAAGGTAAGGAGTCAGGTATGAATTTCACGTTTGATTACGTTAAATCCTTTGTTGAGACAAATACCTTTAGTGATTTTAGCGCTAAGTATGGACTTGACTCTGAGATAGTAGCTTCACTGTGGGAATCCTTTGCTTATCATATTGATCTCCCCAAAGAGAAGTGGTTTAAATATCATCCTCCTTTAGAAGTCAATGTAGTTAAACCCACTCTAGTTGAAGAGAAAGTCATTGCCTATAATGTTCCTGTTGTTCCCAGTGCTTACATTGAGAAACCACCTTTCCCTGTTAGGATAAAGGATCATTCCAAAGCTTCAACTGTGATACGTAGAGGCTACATTAGAACACCTATACCCCGTGAGCAAATTAGAGTTGAACCTAGCATTGCGATTATCAAAGATCTTCTGTCTGAAGAAGTTGAGGGACATAATATTCACTTATGTTAAGATGATGCTAGAATTGCTAAACCTCATGTTAGAGACAAACATAGGCCTGTTGTTGGCATGCCTGTTGTTTCTATTAAGATAGGAGATCATTGTTATCATGGCTTATGTGACGTGGGTGCTAGTGTTAGTGCAATACCTCAATCCTTATATGATGAAATCAAAGATGAGATTGCACCTGTTGAGATAGAACCTATTGATGTCACTATTCAGCTTGCCAATAGAGATACAATCTGCCCTGTGGGAATTGTTAGGGATATTGAAGTCTTGTGTGGTAACATGAAGTATCCTGCTGATTTCCTCGTTCTTGCTACTGCACAAGATAGCTCCTGTCCCATCATATTTGGTAGACCTTTTCTCAATACTGTCAATGCTCATATTGATTGTGAGAAGCAAACTGTCACTGTTGGCTTTGAAGGCGTGTCACATGAGTTCAACTTCTCCAAGTTTGGTAGACAACCTCATGCAAAGGAGTTGCCTAGTAGGGATGAAACTATTGCCTTAGCTTCTATTTCCGTGCCTCCTACTGATCCCTTAGAGCAATACTTGCTTGAGCATGAAAATGATATGCATATGGATGAAAGGGATGAAATAGATAGAGTTGTCTTAGAACAATATCCTATCCTTAAGAATAACTTGCATGTTGAACTGCTTGGGGATCCACCCCACCAAAGGGTGATCCTGTGTTCGAGCTTAAACAGTTGCCTGATACTCTTAAGTATGCCTATCTTGATTAAAAGGACATATATCCTGTTATTATTAGTGCTAGCCTCTCAGAGCATGAAGAAAAGAAGTTACTAAAAACTCGAAGGAAGCATCGTGCTGCTATTGGATATACTCTTGATGATCCTAAGGGCATTAGTCCTACCCTATGCCAGCACAAGATTAAAACTGATCCTCATTTCAAGCCAGTTGCTAATCATTGACGTCAGTTGTGCTTCCCTAGCAGTGGCTCCAAAAAAGGGCTGATCCTGCAATCTCTGGCGTTAGCTTGACGAATGCTTATAACATCTAACCTTCTCCTGCAATGGCACCAGAAGCATGCTGATAGCACTCCCCGGCAATGAAACTCGAAGAATGTTGTTGATGGCCCACCAGCGCGTGGGTTCGCAGCGGTTTTCGAGGGTAGAGTATTCGACCCAATTTGTTGGTTTGCACGTCGAGAGGTGAGAGTATACTCTCAAGTATTGGCAGCTGAATTTGTCAGATTCAACCACACATGAAAGATTAGTATCTGCAAGCACAGTAGTAACAACAAAGCAATATGATAACAACGGTGTCAGAAACGATCTGTTGACAACAGACTATTCCTAACAATTGTATCAATGGCGCCTTCATTGCCGCGTCGACGGAAGTTGTCAGTTCCCGTCAACGGTCGGCGAATCAACAGTGTAGCAGGTAGTAGCAGTGTAACGAGCAATAGAAGTGGCAAGGAACAGCAGTAGCAAGTAGCAACAGTAGCAAGCAACAGTAGTTGCAACAGTAGCAGCACAGCAAAACAAGTAACAACAGTAGCAACAGTAGTAGCAGCAGCAGAGCAAGACAAGTAACAACAGTAGAAACAGTAGGACAAACTCGTAGGCAGTGGGTCGGTGATTTGTTTGGATGATATTCATCATGCAATAGCTATAACACGGAGAGATATGTGGCTCGCTCCCGTTCGTCAATTTGATGTAGGCATGCATTCCGTGTGTCGTCATACGTGCTTAGGGAAGAGAACTTGCATGACATCTATTCTCCATCCCTCCCGTGGCAGCGGGGTCCAAAATGAAACTACGGGATATTAAGGTTCTCCTTTTAATAAAGAACCGGACCAATGCATTAGCACTTGGTGAACACATGAACTCCTCAAACTATGGTCATCACCGGGAGTGGTTCCGGTTATTGTCACTCCGGGGTTGCCGGATCATAACACATAGTAGGTAACTACAACTTGCAAGATCGGACCTAAAACAAACATATATTGGTGACAACATAATAATTTCAGATCTGCAATCATGGCACTCGGGCCCTAGTGACAAGCATTAAGCATGGCAAAGTAGTAGCAACATCAAATCTCAGAACATAGCGGATACTAGGGATCAATCCCCATCCAAACTAACTTGATTACATGATAGATCTCATCCTACTCATCACCTCCCAGCAAGCCTATGAATAAATTACTCACGAACGACGAAGAGCTTCATGGAATTGGAGAGGGAAGAAGGTTGATGATGACGATGGCGACGATTTCCCCTCTCCAGAGCCCAAGACGGACTCTAGATCTGCCCTCCGGATGAAGAACAGGAGGTGGCGGCGCCTCCGTATCGAAAACGCGACGAAAACTTATCTTTTTATTTTTTCTGGGACGAAAGACATCTTGTAGATCTGGAGTTGGGGGCGACAGGTGCCTGTGGGCCCCACAAGCCTGCCCACCGCCACCAAGGGGGTTTTGGCGGAGCAGGGGCTTGTGGCCCACTGGCCGACCCCGTGAGGTGGAACTTCGCGTAGATATTTTTGATATTTTCCAAAACTGCTCCCGGTAAATTTTCAGGACGTTTGGAGAACTTTGATTTCTGCACAAAAATAACACCAAGGCAAATCTGCTGAAAACAGCGTTAGTCCAGGTTAGTTCCATTCAAATCATGCAAATTATAGTCCAAAACAAGGGCAAAAGAGTTTGGAAAAGTAGATACGTTGGAGACGTATCAACTCCCCCAAGCTTAAAACATTGCTTGTCCTCAAGCAACTCAGTTGACAAACTAAGAGAGAAATAAAAACTTTGACAAACTCCGTTTCATCTTGTTGTTGCAACTATGTCTAACTCATAACCAGAATTTCAGCAAGATCACAAGTTAACCACATAAGCAAATGACAGAAAGGTCTCACGGTAAACTAATATCAATGGCATAATCAGCTAACGAGCAAATAATAATGAGTTTCAAATACCAACACTTCAATCAAACACAAGCATGAAGCAATATGAATAGGTGGTATCTCGCTAGCTCTTTGTGAGACCGCAAAACATAAATGTAGAGCACTTTAAAAGATAAAGGGCTGACTAAACATTGTAATTCATAGCAACGAAGATCCAGTCACAGTCATACTCAATATCAATCAAAAGCAAAGATAAAAATGACAGAGGTGCTCTCTAAATGGTGCTTATATAAGAGGAGGATGACTTGACAGGAAAATAAATAGACATGCCCTTCGCAGAGGGAAGCATTGACTTGCAGAGGTGACAGAGCTCAAGCTTTGAAAACAGAGATAATAATTTTGGGTGGCATGCTTTCATTGTCAACGCAATGACCAAGAGTTCTCAATATCTTCCATGCTACTCATGCTATAGGCGGTTCCCAAACAGAAAAGTAAAGTTTTAACCCCCCCACCACCAATCAAT
The DNA here is from genome assembly GCF_904849725.1 of Hordeum vulgare subsp. vulgare. NCBI lineage: Eukaryota > Viridiplantae > Streptophyta > Magnoliopsida > Poales > Poaceae > Hordeum > Hordeum vulgare. The sequence continues at coordinate 106,472,732 of NC_058522.1, read as the reverse complement.
CACACTCCACGGCTAGCCGAATCCTCGGGTACCGTCCATACTAACATCAATCTGGGGGGAGTCTTGTTTTACAGTTATGTTTTCGATTTAAGCATGGAACTGGGCATCCCAAATACCGGCCCCTTTCTCGTGAATGACTGTGAATAAACACATGTCGAGGATAACACTCCTAGCATGGAAGATACCAATAGCCCTCTGTCACCACATGAACGGTTCGGGCATGCAAAACAAATTATTTCTTGAAGGTTTAGAGAATGGCACATGCAAATTTACTTAGAACGGCAGGTAGATACCGCAAATAGTTAGGTATGGTGGACTCTCATGGAAAAACTTTTGGGTTTATGGAAGTGGATGCACAAGCAGCATTCCCGCTTAGGACAAGTGAAGGCTAGCAAAAGACTGGGAAGCGACCAACTAGAGAGCGACAACGGTCATCAAGATGCAATGAGTTTGACTAACATTGAATGCAAGCATGAACAGGATATAAATCACCATGAACACGAACATCATAGAGGCTATGTTGATTTTGTTTCACTACATGCATGAACATGCGCCAAGTCAAGTCACTTGAACCATTCAAAGGAGAATACCATCCTATCATACTACATCACAGTCATCTCAAAATCTATGTTGGCAATCAAGACAAACCATTATAAGCTCTGAGCTAAATAAGCATGGCATCAGAAACTATGATCTCTAAGTTGTCATTGCAAACATGGTTCTCTCACAACAAAGCTAAATTTGGGTCGACAAGCTAGTCATATTTACAAAAACAAAATAGATAGATTTCATACCAGCTTTTCAGTCTCAGTCACTTCATCATATATCATCATTGTTGCCTTTCATTTGCACGATCGAACGATGAAAACGATAATAAGCGCATTGGACTAAGCTGAATCTGCAGGCAAATACAAAGGGGAAGACAAAATAATATGGCTCTTTGAAAGCTAAATAGGTAAGCATATAAGAACCACTAAGCATTGTAACCAATATCTTCTACCTTGACACAAAGAAAAAGAAAGCTATTTACACGGGAAAGCTCCCAACAAGCAAAAGAAGAAAGAAAAATCTTTTTGGGTTTTCTCAAAAGGACACAAAACAAGAAAACAAGAAAACAAAAAGAAACTAGCATGGATAATACAGTGGCAAAGTGTAAACACCGGCTAACAAAGCGAAAGCATAAGCATGAATGTAAAGTCGGTGAGAACACGTACTCCCCCAAGCTTAGGCTTTTGGCCTAGCTTGGTCTACTCCCAAGGTGGGAAATAACCAGCTCCAGGATACTCCGGAGCAGACTGTGGATGCCACTGCTGTGTGAGCTCCTCTGGCTCCCACTGATAAACTGGCATCTGGTACTCGACTGGCGGCTCGGGCACGGGCGCCTGTGGTTGGGCCAAGCCCCAATATGCGTAGATTTCCGCGGGCATAATAGTGTACCTGCCTGCATGAAGATTGAACAAAGAAGGAGTAGGCAAAGTAATAGTCTCCCGAGTACCCTGACTAAACACCAGGTTATAAATCATCCGTCTACTAGCATCTCTATCCAGAAAATCATGGCGAACCATGCTGTCATAATCCAGATATCTCTCAGGGAGAAGCATCTCTCCTTCCTCTCCTAGTCTAATGGGTATCTCAAAGTGTTTGGCAAGACGGGTAGCATAGATACCTCCATAGAAAACACCTTTAGAACGGTTCAGGTTCAACCGTTGAGCTACTATAGCGCCCAAGCTATAAGTCTTATCGTTATAAAGGCCTTCGCGCAAAACCGCAAGGTCTGGAGAACTAAGTGATCCAGCCTCCCCACGGCAATCAAACATTTTCCCACAAACAGTGAGAAGTACCGAAGCACAGGAAAATGTATGCTAGCAATTCTAGCGCGAGACACTCCTCTCTCCTCTCCAACAGCAATAGAACCAATGAAATCCTCCAAGTCCCGTGGACGAGGGTCACGGATATCCCCAACATAAGGTAATTTGCATACATTGCAAAGGTCTTGTAGCTTTATGCACTGGGGGACATCGTATATCATGAACTCAACCATGGGAGGATTCTTCCTCGGATAAAAGTTGAAGCTTTGAACGAAAATATTGGTGAGGAGGAGATATTGTGGGAACTTATCTTCAACAAGCGCAGTAAGACCTGCGTTCTCCACCAAGTAATAAAAGTTCTCATAAAGTCTGGCGACGCGCAAAAATTCATCACTTGGCCACTCGCACGCTCGAACTTCTCTGACTCCAGGGACTACGTACTTGGGGTGGTTCTTCTCATCCTCCTTGTGGTTACGGCTTGAAGAGCCTCTCAAGAACCTCCTCATCTCTTCCTTTTTCTAGCTCTGAAAAATTCTGAAATTTTTAGAGACTTTGAAAGAAAAGTGAATAAGGATTAACCCAACTTGTAGCAACTACTCCTACTAGCGCCTAGAGACCGTATCACACGCTAAAACTACTTGGGACTAGCTAAAATCAACTTTTCTAGCTCAAGAACAGGGTCACCAAGGTAGCAAGAATTCGCGAAGGATAAAGCACTAGAGCAAAAACTAATTGGACCAATGGAGGAGTCACTTACCAAGGAGCAATTTCCCCAAAACGGTTCGGAGAATGGTGCTTTGAGCAAGGAGATCGAAAATCACAGCCAAATGAGCAAGAACACGGGTTTGAGCTGCGAAATAATTTTTTCTGGAGGTGGAAGAAGAGGCTGGGAGCTGGAATGAGTGGAGGGGATGCCCGTGGGACCCACAAGCTCGCACCCCGCCACCAGGGGGTAGGTGGCGGTGGGGGGGGGGGCTTGTGGCCCACTAGTCAGGCCCCCAGGCCAGCTCTCAGGCCCAGAAATTTTCAAAAATTCCAGAAAAAATCATACTAAATTTTCAGGACCATCGGAGAACTTTTATTTTCGAGGTATTTTTCTCCGGGACGCTAAAACAGAAAACAGGAAAAGCTAAACTAATTCCATCATTTTTCTTCTAAGCAACAGAAAATGAATACTCAAAACAGAGGTATGTGACTCTCTGATTCATCCGTTTCATGGTCATCGGAAGAAATCCATCAATGGGATTGATCAAGTCCTTATGACAAAACCTTCTCGAATCGCAAGAGAGAACGGAGAATTTTCGAATAGCCACTAAGTCACCTCAATGGGGATATGAATCTCCCCAACAAGCAAATCATACTTCATCTTGACACGAGGAATAGGGCATTCAAAGCTCCCAATGAGAATCGATGAAGTCTTTTCGATAGCATTGATGCAATGTACTGGATATTGTTTCTTCGGAAAGTGCACTGTGTGCTCATTACCATTGACATGGAAAGTGACATTGCCTTTGTTGCAATCTATAACATCCCCTGCAGTGTTTAAAAAGGGTCTTTTGAGGATGATAGCCATGGCATCGTCCTCGGGAATATCCAAGATAACAAAGTCTGTTAAGATAATGGTATTAGCAACCACAACAGGCACATCCTCACAAACGCCGAAAGGGAAAGCAATTGATTTGTCGGCCATTTGCAGAGAAATTTCAGTAGGTGTCAACTTATCCAACTCAAGTCTATGATAAAGAGAGAGCGGCATAACACTAACACTGGCTCCAAGGTCACATAAGGCAGTTCTTACGTAGTTTCCTTTAATTGAGCAAGGTATAGTGGGCGCTCCGGGATCACCAAGTTTCTTACGAGTTCCACCTTTGAAAGTGTAATTGGCAAGCATGGTGGAGATCTCAAGATCTGGTATCTTCCGTTTACTAGTCACGATATCTTTCATGTACTTGGCATACGGAGACATCTTGAGCATATCAGTTAACCGCATCTGCAGAAAGACGGGTCTTATCATCTCAACGAAGCGCTCAAAATCCTCATCATCCTTTTTCTTGGATGGCTTAGGAGGGAAGGGCATAGGTCTCTGAACCCATGGCTCTCTTTCTTTACCATGCTTCCTAGCAGAAACATCATTCTTGTCGTATCTCTTAGGTTGTGGATTATCAGGATTAACCATAGGTTCAATCTCCACATCCTCATCATGGCTAGGTTGAGCATTATTATGAACATCACTGTCCACATTGTCACCAGGTTCATGTTCATCACCTGATTGTGTTTCTGCATCAGACGTAGAAGTATCATTAGGTTCTTCAGGTGTGATAGTATTTGGTGAACTGGCGTGCAGGTTTCTATCATCCTTCTTATTCTTCTTCTTAGGATGACTAGGTGTATCAGCATTGATTCCTTGAGAATCTTGATCAATTCTCTTAGGATGACCTTCAGGATACAAAGGTTCCTAAGTCATTTTGCCTCCTCTAGTAATGACTCTGACAGAGTTGTCATTTAATTCATTGAGCAAGTCATTCTGAGCTTTAAGTACTTGTTCTACCTGAGTAGTAATCATAGAGGCATGTTTACTCATAAGCTTCAAGGCATTGACATTTCTGTCTACACAAGCACTTAAATGGCTAAGCATACGAGTACTTTGTTCCAAATGTCTGCTAACATAATCATTGAAACTCTGTTGTTTGGCAACAAAGTTGTCAAATTCATCAAAGCATAGACTAGCAAGTTTATCAAAAGGAATATCACTCTCGTCAAACCTACGCAGAGAATTCACTTCTACTACCTGTATCGGGTTATCGAGACCATGGATCTCTCCGATAGGTGGTAGATTTTTGACATCTTTAGATTTAATGCCTTTCTCTTGCATAGATTTCTTGGCTTCTTGCTTATCTTTCGGACTGCGGAATAGAATACCTCTTTTCTTAGGAGTTGGCTTAGGAGGTGGTTCGGGAATAGTCCAAGCATTATTGTTGATCAAGAGGTTATTCAGTAGAGTCTCAGCTTGTTCTACAGTTCGTTCCCTAAAAACACAACCGACACAACTATCTAGGTGATCTCTAGAGGCATCGGTAACTCCGTTATAGAGGATATCAAGTATCTCGTTCTTCTTGAGAGGGTGATGAGGCAAAGCATTCTGTAGCTGGACGAGCCTCCCCCAAGCTTGTGGAAGACTCTCTTCTTGGAGTTGAGCAAAGTTGTACATTTCCTGTAAGGCAGCTTGCTTCTTATGGGCAGGGAAATATTTCTCACAGAAGTAATAGACCATCTCCTGGGGACTACGCACACATCCAGGAGCAAGAGAGGTGAACCAGGCTTTAGCATCATCCTTTAGAGAGAAAGGAAACAGCTTAAGGATATAGTAGTGGTGGATCTTCTCCTCATTAGTGAAAAGGTTGGCTATTTCGGATAGTTTGGAAAGATGGGCCATGACCGTCTCAGACTCATAACCGTTGAAAGGATCAGGTTCGACTAGAGAGATTATCTCAGGGTCGACACAGAATTCATAATCCTTATCGGTGATAAAGATAGGCGAAGTGGCAAACTTCGGATCATTTTTCATCCTAACTTCCCAAGATTTTTCCTTGCACTTGAGAATTAATTTCTCAGCGTCATAGGCATCCTTACATGCAAGAAAATCCTCAGCTATCTCTCCCTCCATAACATAACCCTCAGGTATATCAGGCAATTCATATCTAGGAGAGCAAGATCTAGCAGGAGCAAAAGCAGGTTCTATCTCAATAGCATCGGCAATTTCAGAAGCATCACAAGTAACTCTAGCAATATGAGCATCAAGGAACACTCCTAGTGGGACATCAAGCAAAGGAGCATCTCTAGCAGTATCAAGCATATCATCATTAGGCAAAATAGCATCTCTATCATCATCAGGCAAAGCAGTATCAAGCATAGCATCTGTAGAAGTATCAAGCATAGTATCAAGCATAGCATCTCTAGCAGTAGTATCACAAGCATCATCAAGCACATGCGACATATCAAGATTTCTAGCAGGAGGTGATGTCGCAAACTTACTCATAACTGAAGGTGAATCAAGTGCAGAGCTAGATGGCAATTCCTTACCTCCTCTCGTAGTTGAGGGCAAGACTTTGGTCTTCGGATCCTTCAGATTCTTCATAGTGATCAGCCGATATAAATCCCAAGTAACTCAGAGAATATAGCAATACCTCCCCGGCAACGGCGCGAGAAAAATGCTGACGTCAGCTGTGCTTCCCTGGCAATGGCTCCAGAAAAGGGCTGATCCTGCAATCTCTGGCGTTAGCTAGACGAATGCTTATAACAACTAACCTTCTCTTGCAACGGCACCAGAAGAATGCTGATAGCACTCCCCGGCAATGAAATTGGAAGAATTTTATTGATGGCCCACCAGCGCGTGGGTTCGCAACAGTTTTCGAGGGTAGAGTATTCGACCCAATTTGTTAGTTTGCACGCCGGGAGGTGAGAGTATACTCTCAAGTATTAGCAGCTGAATTTGCCAGATCCAACCACACCTGAAAGATTAGTATCTACAAGCACAGTAGTAACAACAAAGTAATATGATAACAATGGTGTCAGAAACAATCTGTTGACATCAGACTATTCTTAACAATTGTATCAATGGCGCCTTCGTTGCCGCGTCGACGGAAGTTGTCAGTTCCCGTCAACGGTCGGTGAATCAACAGTGTAGCAGGTAGTAGTAGTGTAACGAGAAATAGCAGTGGCAAGGAACAATAGTAGTGACAGCAGTAGCAAGTAGCAACAGTAGCAAGTGATAGTAGTAGCAACAGTAGCAGCACAACAAAACAAGTAACAACAGTAGCAACAGTAGTAGCAGCAGCAGCAGAGCAAGACAAGTAACAGCAGTAGCAACAGTAGGACAAACTCGTAGGCAATGGGTCGGTGATTTGTTTGGATGATATTCATCATGCAACAGCTATAACACGGAGAGATATGTGGCTAGCTCCCGTTCGTCAATGTGATGTAGACATGCATTCCGTGTGTCGTCATACGTGCTTAGGGAAAAGAACTTGCATGACATCTATTGTCCATCCCTCCCGTGGCAGCGGGGTCCAAAAGGAAACTACGGGATATTAAGGTTCTCCTTTTAATAAAGAACCAGACCAACACATTAGCACTTGGTGAACACATGAACTCCTCAAACTATGGTCATCACCGGGAGTGGTTCCGGTTATTGTCACTCCGGGGTTGCCAGATCATAACACATAGTAGGTAACTACAACTTGCAAGATCGGATCTAAAACACACATATATTGGTGACAACATAAAATTCAGATCTGAAATCATGGCACTTGGGCCCTAGCAACAAGCATTAAGCATGGCAAAATAGTAGCAACATCAAATCTCAGAACATAGTGGATACTAGGGATCAATCCCCATCAAAACTAACTCGGTTACATGATAGATCTCATCCTACTCATCACCGCCCAGCGAGCCTACGAATAGATTACTCACGAACGACGAAGAGCTTCATGGAATTGGAGAGGGAAGAAGGTTGATGATGACGATGGCGCCGATTCCCCTCTCTGGAGCCCAAGACGGACTCCAGATCTGCCCTCCAGATGAAGAACACGAGGTGGCGGCGCCTCCGTATCGAAAACGCGAAGAAAACTTCTCTTTTTATTTTTTCTGGGACGAAAGACAACTTATAGAGCTGGAGTTGGGGGCGGTAGGTGTCTGTGGGACCCACAAGCCTGCCCACCGCCACCAGGGGTTGGTGCAGAGCAGGGGCTTGTGGCCCACTGGCCCACCCCCTGAGGTGGAACTTGGTGCAGATATTTTTGATATTTTCCAAAACTGCTCCCCGTAAATTTTCAGGACGTTTGGAGAACTTTGATTTCTGCACAAAAATAACACCAAGGCAAATCTGCTGAAAACAGCGTCAGTCCAAGTTAGTTCCATTCAAATCATGCAAATTATAGTCCAAAACAAGGGCAAAAGAGTTTGGAAAAGTAGATACGTTGGAGACGTATCAATCATCAAAGGATATTGAATCCTAAGATGAAAGAAGTAGTAAGAAAAGAAATACTAAAGCTCTTGCAAGCAGGTATCATTTATCCTGTTGCTCACAGCGATTGGGTGAGTCTGGTGCATTGCGTTCCTAAGAAGGGAGGCATTACCGTTGTCCCTAATGATAAGGATGAATTGATCCCACAGAGGATTATTACTGGCTATAGGATGGTGATCGATTTTAGGAAATTGAATAAAACCACTAGGAAATATCATTACCCTTTACCTTTTATTGACCAAATGCTAGAAAGGCTGTCCAAACACACACACTTCTGCTTTCTAGACGGTTATTCTGGTTTCTCCCAAAAACTAGTTGCATAATCTGATCAGGAGAAAACCACTTTCACCTGCCCTTTCGGTACCTTTGCCTATAGACGTATGCCTTTTGGCTTATGTAATGCACCTGCCACCTTTCAAAGATGTATGATTGCTATATTCTTTGACTTTTGTGAAAGGATTGTTGAGGTTTTCATGGATGACTTCTCCGTTTACGGGTCTTCTTTTGACGATTGCCTCATCAACCTTGATCGAGTCTTACAGAGATGTAAAGACACCAATCTTTTTTGAATTGGGAGAAGTGCCACTTTATGGTTAATGAAGGCATCGTCTTAGGACATAAAATTTCTGAAAGAGGTATTGAAGTTGATAAGGCTAAGGTTGATGCAATTGATAAAATGCCATACCCCACAGATATCAAAGGTATAAGAAGTTTCCTTGGTCATGCTGGTTTCTATAGAAGGTTCATTAAAGACTTCTCTAAGATTTATAGGCCTCTTACCAATCTCTTGCAAAATGATATTCCTTTTGTTTTGACGATGATTGTGATGAAGCCTTCGAAATACTTAAGATGGCTTTGATAACTGCACCTATTGTTCAACCACCTGATTGGAACTTGCCTTTTGAGATCATGTGTGACGCTAGAGATTATGCTGTTGGTGCTGTTCTAGGGTAAAGAGTTGATAAGAAGTTGAATGTTATTCACTACGCTAGTAAAACTCTAGACAGTGCCCAAAGAAACTATGCCACTACGGAGAAGGAATTTTTAGTAGTCGTGTTTGCATGTGAAAAGTTCAGGTCATACATAGTTGATTCCAAAGTCACTATTCACACTAATCATGCTGCTATTAAGTACCTCATGGAGAAGAAGGACGCTAAACCTAGACTTATCAGATGGGTTCTCTTGCTACAAGAATTTGATTTGCACGTTGTCGATAGAAAAGGTGCTGATAACCCAGTAGCAGATAACTTGACTAGGTTGGAGAACATTCTTAATGACCCACAACCTATTGATGATAGCTTTCCTGATGAGCAACTGAATGTCATCAATGCTTCACGTAGTGCACCGTGGTATGTTGATTATGCAAACTATATCGTTACCAAATACATACCACCTAGTTTCACGTACCAGCAAAAGAAGAAATTCTTCTTTGACTTGAGACACTACTTTTGGGATGATCCTCACCTTTATAAGGAAGGAGTAGATGGTGTTATTAGACGTTTTGTACCTGAACATGAACAGGGACAGATCCTACAGAAGTGTCACTCCGAGGCCTACGGAGGACACCATGCGGGAGATAGAACTACACACAAGGTATTGCAATCAGGTTTCTATTGGCCCACTCTCTTCAAGGATGACCGTAAGTTTGTCTTGTCTTGTGACGAATGTCAAAGAATAGGTAATATTAGCAAACGTCAGGAAATGCCTATGAACTATTCACTTGTCATTGAACCATTTGATGTTTGGGGCTTTGATTATATGGGACCTTTTCCAAAATCCAATGGGTATACTCACATCTTAGTTGCTGTTGATTACATCACTAAGTGGGTAGAAGCTATCCTCACTAGTAGTGTTGATCACAATACTTCTATCAAGATGCTGAAAGAAGTTATCTTCCCTAGATTTGGAGTCCCTAGATATCTAATGACCAACGGCGGTTCACAGTTCATTCATGGAGCTTTCCGTAAAACGCTTGCTAAGTATGATGTCAACCATAGAATTGCGTCTCCCTATCACCCTCAGTCCAATGGTCAAGTAGAGCTAAGCAACAGATAGATTAAACTAATTCTGCAAAAGACTGTCAACAGGTCTAGAAAGAATTGGTCTAAGAAGCTCGATGATGCACTCTGGGCTTATAGAACTGCCTATAAGAATCCCATGGGCATGTCTCCGTACAAAATGGTGTATGGGAAAGCATGTCACTTACCTCTTGAGCTAGAGCATAAAGCTTATTGGGCAATCAAAGATCTCAACTTTGATTTCAAACTTGCCGGTGAGAAGAGGTTATTTGATATTAGCTCGCTTGATGAGTGGCGAACTGAGGCATATGAGAATGCCAAGCTGTTCAAAGAGAAGGTTAAGAGGTGGCATGATAAGAGGATACAAAAGTGTGAGTTCATTGTAGGTGATTATGTCTTGCTATATAACTCTCCTTTAAGATTCTTTGCAGGCAAGCTTCTCTCTAAATGGGAAGGTCCCTATGTTGTTGAGGAAGTATATCGTTCCGGTGCTATCAAGATCAACAACACGGAAGGTAATTGTACGAGAGTGGTAAATGGGCAGAGAATCAAGCATTATATCTCAGGTACTCCCATAAATGTTGAAAGCAATATCATCAATACCATAACTCCGAAAGAATACCTAAGGGATGTTTATCAGCCTCTTACAGACTCTAAAAACGAAGAGGTATGCGATTCGGTAAGAAAACATAGTCCAAAACTTTTCCAGTAGGAAATTTTCTCCATTTTGGAATATTTGAAAAAATACAAAAATTGGAAGTAGTCCGGAAAGTGCACGAGGAGGCGACAAGCCTGCACGGCGCGGGCCCACTCCCTGGCCGCACCGTGAGGGCTTGTGGCCACCTCGTGCGCCTCCCGGACTCCGTTTTCGTGCAGGGTACTCCTTCTGGTCTGGAAAAATCATTATATATACTCCCGTTTGGTCTGACCCCTACATCACGCAGATTTCCTCTGCTTTTCGTTTTGAGCTTGTTTTCTGCCGCATATTTAGAGCAAGATGTCGTCCCAGGAATCTATGGGGGAGAACAATCTCCGTAAAATCTATGGAGAAGTTCATGCTGATTTGAAAAGAATGGAGGTCATGGAGGCTCACCACCATCACCACCAAAGGAAGACAACTGAGCATTGGTATGGGCAATCCCCTTTGCTTGTGCCAAGCTTGGGGGAGTTGCCCCGGTATCGTATCACCATCACATCTTTTGCCTTTACCTTTGTTCTGGTTTTTCTTTTAAGTTTTCTTTCTTTTTCTCTAGTAGTTTAAAAGTCTTAGTGTTTTAGTATTGAGTTTTGCTTTGTGTCACCCCCGATGAATTCTTGCTCATGAGCCATATAATAAAGAGTGTCTTAGTTGAAGGGCTTTGCCTCTTGCCATGATCAAAAGAGTGAGAGTAGAACAAAAGCATGAAAGAGCATGTAATGATCTTATGGGAAGTGATGGCTTCACATATAAAAAGGATGATTATTGAAACCTGTTGAGGGTAGACAAACGTAGACCTTGGTCATTGTTGCAATTAATAGGAAGTGATAAAGAAGGAGAGGTTCACATATAAATATATCATCTCTGACACCATCTATGATTGTGAACACTCACTAAACTATTGCATGTCTAGAAGTAGATGTTGGACAAGGAAGACAGCATAATGAATTGTGTTTGCTTGGCTCCGGACAATGTTATATGATTAGAGATCCCTTAGCATGTGATGATTGCTTCCACCTCACATTAGCCAAACCTCCTGCACTAAGTAGAGATACTACTTGTGCATCCATAAACCATCAACCCAGTTTTGCCATGTGAGTCCACCATACCTACCTATGGATTGAATAAGATCCCTCAAGTAAGTTGTCATCGGTGCAAGCAATAAAAATTGCTCTCTAATATGTATGATCTATTAGTGTGTGGAAAATAAGCTTTGTACGAACCTGTGATGAGGAAGACATAAAAGCGACATACTGCATAATAAAGTTCTTTATCACAGAAGGCAATACAAAGTGACGTTCCTCCGCACTAAGAGGACACGCATCCAAACCTCAAAAGCGCATGACAACCTCTGCTTCCCTCTGCGAAGGGCCAATCTTGTACCTTTACTTTTTGCCCTTGAAAGAGTCATGGTGATCTTCACCAATTCCTTATCTCGCCTTTATCTTGGCTACCGTCATATGCTTGGGAAAGATCTATATTCATATGTCAACTTGGAGGTAGGCATTCATGAATTATTATTGTTGACATTACCGTTCAGGTAAGCAGTTGGGAGGCAAAATTGTAAGCCCCTATCTTTCTTTGTGTCCAGCAGAAACTTTGATCTCATGAGTACCACATGAGTTGTAGCAATTGTAGAGAACGAAAGAATGATTGAGTATGTGGATTTGCTTTACAAGCTCTTATTTGACTCTTTCTGATGTTGTGATAAATTGCAATTGCTTCCATGACTAAAGGCTATCGGTTGTTACTTCTCGGTAAGGTTTTTGATCCATGCTTTACTTTGTGAAGGAATTATCACTTCGGCATGAGAGATTATATGTTGGTATTGCTATTCTGATCTTGATCATGATGCATGCATGTTCGTATCTTGTTATGTCGACACCTCTCTCCCAAAACATGTGGACATATTTATTCAGCTAGGCTTTCGCTTGAGGACAAGCGAGGTCTAAGCTTGGGGGAGTTGATACGTCCATTTTGCATCATGTTTTCATGTTGATATTTATCGCTTCTTTGGCTGTTATTTCACTTCACGGTACAATTCTTATGCCTTTTCTCTCTTATTTTGCAAGGTTTACATGAAGAGGGAGAATACCGGCAACTGGAATTCTGGCCTGAAAGTGGAGCAAAGTTGAGATACCTATTTTGCGCAACTCCAAAGGCCGTAAAAATCAACGAGGAATTCTTTCCTGATTTATCAAAAATACTGGGCCAAACAAGTGCCAGAGGGGCACCACGGGGTGCACACAACCTGCACGACGCGGCCACCCCGCAAGCCGCGCCATGGGGCTTGTGGGCAGCCCACTCGCCCACTTGCTCCCCTCTTTTGCTATATGGAGGGTTTCGTCCAGGAAAAAATCAGAGAGGAGCTTTTTTGTGGTTTCGCCGCCGCCACGAGGCGGAACTTGAGTAGAACCAATCTAGAGCTCCGGCAGGACGATCCTGCACGGGAAACTTCCCTCCCGGAGGGGGAAATCGTTGCCATCATCATCACCAACACTCCTCTCATCGGAGGTGACTCGTCACCATCAACATCTTCATCAGCACTATCTCATCTCCAAACCCTAGTTCATCACTTGTAACCAATCTCTGTCTCGCGACTCTGATTGGTACTTGTAAGGTTGCTAGTATTGTTGATTACTCTCTGTAGTTGATGCTAGTTAGATTACTTGGTGGAAGAGTTTATGTTCAGATCCTTTATGCTACTCATTACCTCTCTGATCATGAATATGATTATGCTTTGAGAGTAGTGACTTTTGTTACCGAGGACATGGGATAAGTCATGCTAATAGTAGTCATGTGAATTTGGTATTCGTTCGGTAATTTGATATGTTGTATGTTGTTTTTCCTCTAGTGTTGTTATGTGAACATCGACTACATAACACTTCACCATTATTTGGGCCTAGAGGAAGGCATTGGGAAGTACTAAGTATATGATGGGTTGCTAGAGTGGCAGAAGCTTAAACCCTAGTTTATGCGTTACTTCGTAAGGGGCTGATTTGGATCCACTAGTTTAATGCTATGGTTAAACTTTGTCTTAATTCTTCTTTCGTAGTTGCGGATGCTTGCGAGAGGGGTTAATCATAAGCAGGATGCTTGTCCAAGTAAGGGCAGTACCCAAGCGCCAGTCCACCCACATATCAAACTATCAAAGTAAGGAACGCGAATCATATGAACATGATGAAACTAGCATGAGAGAAATTCCCGTGTGTCCTCGGGAGCGTTTTTCCTCCTATAAGACTTTGTTCAGGTTTGTCCCTTGCTACAAAAGGGATTGGGCCATTTTGCTACACCGTTGCTACTTTTTTTACTTGTTGCTTGCTACGAATCATCTCACTACACAATCACTTGTTACCGACAATTTCAGTGCGTGCAGATTTTACCTTGCTGAAAACCACTTGTGAGATCCTTCTGCTCCTCGTTGGGTTCGACACTCTTACTTATCGAAAGGACTACGATTGATCCCCTATACTTGTGGGTCATCACCTATGAAGACGCACTTTTCCGCTTTGGGTTCCAGCTTTTCAAGCTGAAGATTTTTGACATAAGCATCACATCCCCAAACTTTAAGAAACGATAACTTTGGTCTTTTGCCATACCACAGTTCGTATGGTGTCGTCTCAACGGATTTTGATGGTGCCCTATTTAAAGAGAATGCACCTGTCTCTAATGCATAACCCCAAAACGATAACGGCAAATCGGTAAGAGACATCATAGATCGCACCATTTCTAATAAAGTACGATTACGATGTTCGGACACACCATTAAGCTGTGGTGTTCCACGCGGTGTCAACTGTGAAACAATTCCACATTGTCTTAAGTGAGCACCAAACTCAAAACTCATATATTCACCCCCATGATCAGACCGTAGGAACTTGATCTTCTTGTTATGATGATTTTCAACTTCACTCTGAAATTGCTTGAACTTCTCAAACGTTTGAGACTTGTCCTTCATCAAGTAGACATAACCATATCCACTCAAATCGTCAATGAAGGTGTGAAAATAACGATATCCGCCGTGCGCCTCCACACTCATCGGACCGCACACATCGGTATGTACGATTTCCAACAAGTCACTTGCACGCTCCATTGTTCCGGAGAATGGAGTCTTACTCATCTTGCCCATGAGGCATGGTTCGCACGTCTCAAGTGAATCAAAGTCAAGTGACTGCAAAAGTCCATCGGAATGGAGTTTCTTCATGCGCTTTACACCAATATGACCTAAGCGGCAGTGCCATAAAAACATGATGCTATCATTGTTAACTCTAACTCTTTTGGTCTCAATGTTATGTATATGTGTATCATCGCTATCAAGATTCAATATGAAGAATCCTCTACATTGGGTGCACGACCATAAAAGATATTACTCATAGAAATAGAACAACCATTATTCTATGACTTAAACTAGTAACCTTCTCGCAATAAACAAGATCCAGATATAATGTTCATGCTTAACGCACGCACTAAATAACAATTATTTAAGTTCATAACTAATCCTGATGGTAACTGAAGTGAAACTATGCCGACGGCGATTGCATCATCCTTGGAACCATTTCCCACGCGCATCGTCACTTCATCTTTCGACAGCCTTCGCTTATTCCGCAGTTCGTGTCTCGAGTTGCAACTATGAGCAACAGAACCGGTATCGAATACCCAGGCACTACTACGAGAGTTGGTTAAGTACACATCAATAACATGTGTATCGAATATACCTTATTTTTCCTTGGCCACCTTCTTATCAGCCAGATACTTGGGGCAGTTGCGCTTCCAGTGACCCGGACCCTTGCAATAATAACACTCCATTTCAGGCTTAGGTCCAACTTTGGGTTTGTTCGTCGGATTGGCAATAGGCTTGCCGCTCTTCTTTGAATTACCCTTCTTTCCTTTGCCGTTTCTCTTGAAACTAGTGGTCTTATTCACCATCAACACTTGATGCTCTTTACGGAGTTCTCACTCTGCGACTTTCAGCATCGCGAAATAACTCGCCGGGTGACTTGTTCATCCCTTGCATGTTATAGTTCAACACAAAGCTCTTGTAGCTTGGTGGCAGTGATTGAAGAATTTTGTCAGTGATAGCCTCTTGCGGGAGTTCAATCCCTAGCTCAGCTAGACGGTTTGAGTACCCGGACATTTTGAGCACATGTTCACTGACAAACGATTCTCCTCCATCTTGCAAGCATAGAATTTATCGGAGGTCTCATACCTCTTTGTTAGATCATATATCTCCATATGTGGTTTTGGTAATTGATGGCAATTCCTATGGACTAATGGTTGCCTTAAGTTATATTTATAGGATTTGTCCATAGGCACTTCTTGAAGTCCATCTCTTGGGTTCATGTAGTTTATATGATGACCAAGATGGTATTCAAGGTATTATCCAAAGAATGGTCATAGAGACACAAGGTTGATCAAGATCTCAGACAAAGAGTAAATCAAGATGATCAACACACAAAGCGTACAAGATGTACCGAGAGGGATCAAGTGATCCCATGGTATGGTAAGCATTGTCCATTACGTGTTTGTGTACTAACCCATGGTCTTCGTGAGAGTTCTATGTGGGGGTTAGGTGTGTTTCCATGGGCTTGAAGGATGACGTCAAGTGGTGATCGTCATCAAGATTGCGGTGTGCAAGTTCAAGTGGATCAGCATGAATATATCATGCTTGAAGCTTGCCGTCCATTGTGGTGGCAATGGACTTGTGAAGATATGCTGAAGAGTGGCTCGCTCATAGTGAGTATGGGGGAGCAATCAACTAGTCTTCATCAAGCCAACGCAATCAAGAAAGGTGGTCCATCTTGAGGAAGCCAAGATCATCATCATCTAGCTCAAGAGGACGAGGTGCAAGGTATAGGTTTGCCCTTGATAGGTTTTCTGTTTTAGGATAGATTGACGTTACGTCAAGGGGGGCTCTCAAGTGAGTAGCACGATCGTATTGTTCGTTGAGAGCTCAAACCATTTCCATCCTTGCATCATACTTCTTGGTTCTTATTTGGTGTTTCTCTTTGTGAGTTCTAGAGCTTATGGTCATCTTCATGACAAGCTCGAGTTCATCGAAAACGGAGTCCATATGTATCTACTATGATGTTTTCTATGCTGTAGTTTTTGCCGGTTCTTCATTCATAGAGGTCTCACATCTCTATATCATTGGCATTTTCATATCTGCATGGTCTTAAGATTTCATCGCTGTTTGGATAGCTCCTGTCCTCCTGAATCCAACAAGCTTGGGTTTGCTCGATTCGGAGCTTGCATGCGAAAGTTATGGTTGTTTCAGTGGCGAGCGGTAGTACCTTCCTTGGTCAGCAGTAGTACCGCTCCAGGACTTTAGTACCGTCATCTTTGCGGTTGTACTGCGTCGGACTTTTTGCGAAGACTTTCTTGGCGGTGGTTGGCCCGGTAGTATCTTTGCGCTACCATGGGCTCATCGGTAGTACCGCTGGAGCCAGCGGTAGTACCGCTGGGCTCGGGCTGTAAGTGGGGGTAACGGTCTGATTCCTTCCCCCACTATATAAAGGGGGTCTTCTTCCCCCTTGTCCTTATCCATCCGTTGAGCTCATGTTCTACCTCCATTGTTGACTTCCTTAGAGCTTGCTTACTCTCAATCCCTCCAATGATTCTTGCTTGTTCTTGAGGGAAAAGAGAGAGGAGATCTAGATCCACATCTCCACCAATCACCTTCTCCTCTTTGTGAGGGGAACCCCTTGAATCTAGATCTTGGAGTTCTTTGTGAGCTCCTTGTTCTTCCTCTCATATTTCTCCATAGCTTTTGTTGTTGTGGAGGGATTTGAGTGTGAGGGACTTGACCACTTCGTGTGTTCTTGCCATTGCATTAGTTGCATCGGTTTGAGTTCTCCACGGTGATACGTGGAAGTGAGAAGTTGAGAAGCTAATTACCCTTTGGTACTTAGTACCCTAGATATTGTTCTTCGTGGGTGCTTTGGCGTCCTAGAAGCTTGGTGGTGTCTTGGAGCTCAATCATCATGGTGTAAAGCTCTGGGCAAGCGTCGGGGTCTCCAATTGGATTGTGGATATTGCCCCAAGCAATTTGTACGGGTACCGGTAACCGCCCCCAAGGGTTGCCATTTGTACGGGTTCGGTGACCGCCCTCTAGGGTCCCTTAGTGGAATCACGGCATCTTGCATTGTGCGAGGGCGTGAGGAGATTACGGTGGCCCTAGTTGCTTCTTGGGGAGCATTGTGCCTCCACACCGCTCCAACGGAGATTAGCATCCGCAAGGGTGTGAACTTGGGGATACATCATCGTCTCCGCGTGCCTCGGTTATCTCTTACCCGAACCCTTTACTTATGCACTTTACTTTGTGATAGACATATTGTTTATTGTCATATATCTTGCTATCACTTAGTTGTTTATCTTGATTAGCATTAGTTGTTGGTGCACATAGGTGAGCCTAGTTGTTTTAGGTTTTGTGCTTGACAAATTAAACATTAGATTTATTCCGCATTTGTTCAAGCCTAAACCATAATTATTTTAAAGCGCCTATTCACCCCCCCCCCTCTAGGCGACATCCACGTCCTTTCACTCTCGATCCGGGTGTTCTTCTGAAAGATAAACTTCAACTCCTGGAACATCTCATATGCTCCATGATTCTCAAAGCGACGTTGAAGTCCCGGCTCTAAGCCATACAAAACTGCACATTGAACTACTGAGTAGTCCTCCTTGCGTGTTAACCAAGCGTTCTTAACATCTTGGTCAGCATCGGAGGGTGGTTCATCTCCTAGCGCAGCATTAAGCACATAATCCTTCTTCCCAGCTTGCAGGAGCAACTTAAGATTACGAGCCGAGTCTACAAAGTTGCTTCCATCATCTTTCAACTTAGCTTTCTCTAGGAACGTATTTAAAATTCAAGGTGAATGTCGCGTGAGCCATTGATCTACAACACAAATATTTCAAAGTGGACTTAGACTATTTTCAAGATAATTATAGTTTAACTAATCAAATTACTTGCTAGACTCCCACTCAAAAAGTGCATCTCTCTAGTCATTTGAGTGGTACATGATCCAAATTCACTAACTCAAGTCCGATCATCACGTGAGTTGAGAATAGTTTCAGTGGTAAGCATCTCTATGCTAATCATATCAACTATACGATTCATGCTCGACCTTTCGGTCTCATGTGTTCCGAGGCCATGTCTGCACATGCTAGGCTCGTCAAGCTTAACCCGAGTGTTCCGCGTGTGCAACTGTTTTGCACCCGTTGTATGTGAACGTTGAGTCTATCACACCCGATCATCACGTGGTGTCTCGAAACGACGAACTGTAGCAACGGTGGATAGTCGGGGAGAACACAATTTCGTCTTGAAAATTTAGTGAGAGATCACCCCGAATGGTACCGTCGTTCTAAGAAAAATAAGGTGCATAAAAGGATTAACATCACACGGAATTCATAAGTGACATGATATGGCCATCATCTTGTGCTTCTTGATGTCCATCACCAAAGCACCGGCACGATCTTCTTGTCACCGACGCCACACCATGATCTCCATCAACGTGTCACCATCGAGGTTGTCGTGCTACTTATGCTATTACTACTAAAGCTAGGTCTTCGCAATATAGTAAACACATCTGCAAACACAAACGTTAGTTTAAAGACAACCCTATGGCACCTGCCGGTTGCCGTACCATCGATGTGCAAGTCGATATTAACTATTACAACATGATCATCTCATACATCCAATATATCACATCTCGTCATTGGCCATATCATATGTAACGACTAAGTTGCGACCCTATCCTTATTTTGGCACGAGGGCCTCGACAGGGATAGGAGCGCATCTCGTCGTTTTGCAAGAATGGATATCGTTACAAGTACATGTACTGAAAAGAAAATAGATATATGGAATTGGCTTACACTCACCACAGGCTACATCAGAGTCACACCAGTATAATACATAAACATCATGTAGAAGAGCAGGGTCCGTCTACGGACTAAAACAAACAATAAAAGAACGACGTCCATCCTTGCTATCCCAGGCTGCCGACCTGGAACCCATCCTAGATCGATGAAGAAGAAGAAACTTCAAATGAACAATCATCGCACTGACGTCATAATAGCACTTTACCTGTACCTGCAACTGGTGTTGTAGTAATCTGTGAGCCACAGGGGACTCAACAATCTCATTTCCAAAGGTATCAAGACTAACAAAGCTTAATAGGTGAGGTATGATTAAGTGGTGAGGCTACAACAAGCGGCTAAGCATTTATATGAGGTGGCTAACTTACTAGTACAAGAATAAGAGGGGGGGAATGATCTACGCATAACGACCGTGAACTACTAATGATCAACGAATGATCCTAAGCACCTGCTTACGTCAGTCATAACCCCATCGTGTCCTTGATCGGAGAAGGAGCTCACGAAAGAGATAGTCACGGTTACGCACCCAGTTGGCAAGTTTTAATTAAGTTTACTTCAGGTCGTCTAGAACCGGATGTTAAACAAAGTTTCCATGTTGCCACATAACTGCGAGCACGGCTTTCCAAAAGATTTAACCCTGCAGGGGTGCTCCAACTAGTCCATCAGAAATTACCACAAGCCGCATAGAAAACCTTGATCACAAAACTCGCGATCTCCTCAGATTCCTTAATGGAAAACCTCAACTCTGAGAAATCCCAAATTATCACCGGAATCCCGATGCACAAAATATTTCGTCAACGGTAAAACTAATCCAACAAGGCCGCCTGACGTGTCAACGATCCCGATAGGAGCCGCGTATCTTGTTCTTAGTACACGACAAATGGGTCACACTAGAAGTAAAACCAAACCTCGGGTTGCCCCGTGGTGGCCCCGTAGTCTGCCAGTTTGGACCAACACTAGCCCGGTGGTTGATTAAGTTTCCTCGGGTTAATTACTCCCTATGCTGTTCATTAGTTAATTAGGCAAATATAGTACCAAAGTTGGGCCTTGCCAGATGATACGTCCATTTTGCATCATGCTTTCATGTTGATATTTATCGCTTTTTGGGCTGTTATTTCACTTCACGGTACAATACTTATGCCTTTTCTCTCTTATTTTGCAAGGTTTACATGAAGAGGGAGAATGCCGGAAGTTGGAATTCTGGCCTGAAAAAGGAGCAAGTTTGAGATGCCTATTCTGTGCAACTCTAAAAGCCGTGAAAATCAACATGGATTTTTTTGGGATTTATAAAAAATACTGCGCCGAAGAAGTGCCAAAGGGGCGCCAACAGGTGGCCACAAGCCTGCTAGGCGCGGCCACCCCCCTGGCCGCGCCTAGGGGGCTTGTGGGCTCCCTGCTGGCTCACTGCCCCCCCTCTTTTGCTACAAGAAGGGTTTCGGTCTGGAAAAAATCGAGAGGAGGCTTTTCGGAGGATTCGCCGCCGCCACGAGGCGGAACTTGAGCATAACCAATCTAGAGCTCCGGTAGTACGATCCTGCCGGGGAAACTTCCCTCCCGAAGGGGAAATCGTCGCCATCGTCATCACCAACACTCCTCTCATCGGAGGGGACTCGTCACCATCAACATCTTCATCAGGACCATCTCATCTCCAAACCCTAGTTCATCTCTTGTAACCAATCTTCGTCTCGCGACTCTGATTGGTACTTGTAAGGTTGCTAGTAGTGTTAATTACTCTTTGTAGTTGATGCTAGCTGGATTACTTAGTGGAAGAGTTTATGTTCAGATCCTTGATGCTACTCATTACCTCTCCGGTCATGAATATGATTATGCTTTGTGAGTAGTTACTTTTGTTCCTGAGGACATGGGATAAGTCATGCTATAAGTAGTCATGTGAATTTGGTATTCGTTCGATATTTTGATGTGTTGTATGTTGTTTTTCCTCTAGTGGTGTTATGTGAACGTCGACTACATAACACTTCACCATATTTGGGCCTAGAGGAAGGCATTGGGAAGTAGTAAGTAGATGATGGGTTGCTAGAGTGACAGAAGCTTAAACCCTAGTTTATGCGTTGCTTCGTAAGGGGCTGATTTGGATCCACTAGTTTAATGCTATGGTTAGACTTTGTCTTAATTCTTCTTTTGTAGTTGCGGATGCTTGCGAGAGGGGTTAATCGTAAGTGGGATGCTTGTCCAAGTAAGGGCAGTACCCAAGCGCCGGTCCACCCACATATCAAACTATCAAAGTAACGAACGCGAATCATATGAACATATGAAAACTAGCATGACAGAAATTCTCGTGTGTCCTCAGGAGCGTTTTTCCTCTTATAAGACTTTGTCCAGGCTTGTCCCTTGCTACAAAGGGGATTGGGCCACTTTGCTGCACCGTTGCTACTTTTGTTACTTGTTGCTTGCTACAAATCATCTCACCACACAACTACTTGTTACCGATAATTTCAGTGCTTGCAGATATTACCTTGCTGAAAACCACTTGTCAGATCCTTCTGCTCCTCGTTGGGTTCGACACTCTTACTTGTCGAAAGGACTATGATAGATCCCCTATACTTGTGGGTCATCACGAGACCAGTTTTAATCAAAGATTTCCTAGCCAAGATACATATCTCATTTATTTAATTCGGAGCTACGGTTGTTTAACTAAGGTTTAAACCGTTATGACATGGCATTGGTGCAAAACAAAATAAACAGCATGTTAACCACTTTAAATACATGTGAGAGTTGGTTATTGTGAAACTACGGAAAATTCTAAGCAACTTACATGTTCAAATCATTTTAATCTGGTGCACGGTTAAATTTATATGAATTTTACAAAAAAGGCATTTGAATCTGCCCAAAATAAAACAAAATGATTTGAACCCTAGATCTCTGGGATGAAACATGCTGGTGTAGCAAGTGGGCTACAGCCGTGTTATTGACAATATACAACGTTCATTTGAGAAGAACTAGGTAAACAACACGGTGCAGATGTGAAACTAAATAAAAGCAACCGGTGCCAAAAAAATGTGTTGCCCATGGGACTCGAACCAGAGACCTCGAGCAAGGTAGTTGGCTACGCTAGCCAAATCACCTAGCAACGTGCTTGTGTGCGAATGCTGGGCGTGGCCCTCTCAAGCTGGGAAAAGAGAAGCCTTCCAGTGGACGCACGATGGACTGCCAGCTGCAGCGAAGTCTGAACCCAACAAAACAGATGTGAATATATTTCAAACGAATCTGAACCCAACAAAACAGATAGCAGAGAAACATGCTTGGTCTTCTGGTGGAAAGGATGGTCGCACTAACGCACAACGGTTGCTAGCGCTTGCTCGTGTGTGTGCGTGTGCAACAGAACAAAAATAAAAATGAAAATAGGGGAGGATGGGATTTGAACTCCAGACCCCTTGACGGATTAGCACAACGCTTGACCAACAGGTTGTACCGAGTGCGACGACCAATCAACAGCCTAATGAGTAAAACTCAAATCTGAAATGCTCGAGCTTCAGCCATGGAGCACGGTGATCTTGCCGGCGACAATGGCGCGGAAACAACTGCTGCTGCACCAACAGAGCACAACGGACGTGCAGAAATAGGTGGGATGCTCGCGGTGGGTCGCTCACGTGTTGTGTGGAAGCGGATGTGTGTGTGTGTGGTACTGAATGACATACAGGAGGGGCGCAAGTGCGTGGAGCTTGATCTCCTCAGCCATGGTGGCCGTGGGCATCGGCTCCCTTGTGGGCAGGCTATGGAAGAAGACAACAAACAGGGAAATGGCATGGTGTGTGTCTCACCGAGGGGGGGGGGTTGTGGAAGGCGAGCTCGGACGAGCGCGAGGAGGCCGATCCAAGGTGTGACGGCGAGCTGGTCGATGACGAGGTTCGAGAAAAAGAAGACGACGACGATGTAGTGGAGGCGACCTAGGGTAGGGAAGACGTATGAACGGACGTAGTCGACGTCGAGGAAGAAGATGGGGATGCAAGATTCGACCAAGGTGGCCTTCGACCATGCAATCAAAAAATGAAGCTCTCGGCCATGGTGCTCTAGTTCTCTGTTTCTTGAGGAAGAAGGGAAAACACAGAGGGAAAGATGAGAGGTGGCGGCACGAGGAGGGAGCAGGACGAGCTAGGGTAGGACACAGACGTCGAGGGCAACTAATAGGGGCTAGGGAGATGTACGACAGCAATCGAAGCGGCGCCAGGAGGATCAGATGGTCATTCACTCGTTGGAACAAGAGGAAGGAGAAGGTGGAGGTGGGCTAACTGGGCTGCATCAACAGGTAAGATAGGTGGCCTTGAGGTGGGGTGGCCCTCTCTCTCTCCACTGATTTAAGCAAAAAAAACAGAATGTTGAATGAAGAGAAGAAAGAGAGGGTTAGGAAAGAATTTAGACATGGGGATTATTTTCTTGGACTCACAAAATGAGCTTGACCCAAGAAATATAGAAATGAGCATGAATGAAGTTTTAATTCGAACATATTTGAATTAAATTCAATTGAGTTTGAATAAGAAGTGGGCATTGGAAGCTTGAAAAATGTTGTTAATCTAGGAGGAGCTTGGGAAAAAGATGATAGAATGACCGCAAGGTTCGGGGACCAAACTTGGAGTAGAAAAGCATGGGATTTAAAATGTAAGTCTGTTCATGGGTGATTCCAAAATAATGGAATATTTTAGAGTAGCTCCCTAAAATATTAGGAGGATATGTTATAAAGAGAATCATCATGTGAATCCCTCAATTTAAATAGATCCAAGATCCATGAAGTTTATTTATTTGAGTGCAGAAAAATTTAATGACATCATGGCATGATGACATGATGAATGTAACAAACAAATAATCAGAGGGCGACAATGGAACAAAAGGGAAATCTTCTGGAGCGTCGGTCTCGGGCTATCACAACTCTCCCACACTAACAAGAGATCTCGCCCCGAGATCTAAGAATGAAAGGGGAAGAGGATGAGAAAAG
This sequence comes from Hordeum vulgare subsp. vulgare, assembly GCF_904849725.1. Classification (NCBI taxonomy): domain Eukaryota; kingdom Viridiplantae; phylum Streptophyta; class Magnoliopsida; order Poales; family Poaceae; genus Hordeum; species Hordeum vulgare. The sequence continues at coordinate 106,448,371 of NC_058522.1, read as the reverse complement.
CAAGAGGTAAAACTTAGTCGCTTTTTTGACAAATGAGTGAAACCAATAATCCTTAAAGGTTACAAAGAGATGAAGAATGATATGAGAAACAAGCAAGAATTCAAACAAAATTTTGGCAGCACTTCGATACGAAAAGGGGACAAAATTCGATACAATGGAAAGATCTTGAAAAGATTCACAACAATCCAACTAAACTGATAAGCAATGAGAGAACATGATCTTGACAGAACAAGAGGATAGATTGAAGAGAGCCACATCACCACAACTCATGAACAAGAGAATAGAAACTAGATCTTTGAGAATAGAATGAAGAAGAAAATGACAATTACTACCACAATTGAATTGAGAAGCCTCCTAGCAAGAAGAATTGAACGGAGTTGTTGGCAAACCAACAATGGAAAGAACAAGTTTGTAGTGGACTTATGAAGACCATCTCAACAATTATGAGGTGACAACCAACCACTAATAGAAACAATGATTTATTGGATGCAACAAGAAAGGCGAAGCTTTATACACCAACATGATACATTGAAAACTTGGATTAATGGCAACACCATAAAAGCAACAATCCTTAGAAAAAACTTTAGGTGAAATCTAATCAAAGATAGCTCAATGAAGAAATCATGGGTTGAAAATATCTCATGATCATAGAATCGGTGGGTTTACATATTTAATTCTTGAAACAACTTCTCTTCAAGACTCCTCCACTAACAAGAATGCCATAACACCACCTCAAAGGATAAAGGAGGAAGACTTGCTCTTTGAAATGCAAGATAAAGAACACTTGACGTACTCCAACAAAAAATCTTGAAGAACACCTGAGAAAAAGAATTTGATATCATGAGCCACTCCAGAAGAAGAATTGCAATCACTTCATGGAACAAGAATAAGAATTATGTTATGCTTACCCTTCATCAAGTTAAATTGATGACAAGCAACGGATTTAGCATAGCACTTATTCTTTTTGAAAAGAAACTCGAGGAGAGAGATAGATATGCACAAACTTGAATAATTCCTCAAGGAGACACCGGTAAGAATTGGAATTAATTGGGATAACAAGAATGATTGGAGATACGTGAGAACGAAGAGATCACGAGCCACCTCAGAGCAAAACTTGAACAAGGCACCGGAATAATTGAGAAACGAATGAAGAGACAACAATTGAGAAGAATTTGAGGATGAAAGCAGAAAGCTGAGAACGAAGAAATATTCTAAAATGATGGCCTTCAGAGGATCGAGAAATGAACACAACACTGAAATGCACCGGATAGATATGGAAATAATACTCAAGATTGGAAACAACTGCGATGATAACACTAAGCTGAGATGATGAATCTTTAGGAGAATGGACCAAGATTTCATAGAAACACCCCTTCGGTCACCCAAGCTAGAAAATGATGAGAAGGGATACCACCAAAATAACTAAGACACTCCAGAATAAGAATATGAAAAGTTGAGCCAATGATAAAAATAAATTTGAAGCGGTCTTGGAGAAGGAATATGACTGATGAAATTCATACTTACGTCATAAATGAAAATAAATAAGATATCTCCGGGAAAATATTACAAGAGCCAAATAAGACCGTGGGAAAAACGGTGGGTTATGGGCCCACTCAAAAGATACACCGTTGAAAGGATTGCTCAGAAAGAGAGATATTGCACCGGTACAAATGAAAACTAGATGAGGTGAGACCCTCGAAATAATTGAAAGGATTGAAAACAAGAAGCTTCTCAGATATCTTCAGGACTCTGGATAGAACCAAGATGGATGAATAACAAGAGAGGCTTGATAAGAATCTTCAACATGGAAAAAAATTTAAAGGATGAAAAAGTATATGATGAACACGGATAGCTTGAATTGAATTCATTGGAAAAGATAACAAGATTGGATAACGATGAACACGAAGCTCCTGGGAATCTTCACAATGAATCACAGGATAAGAGAGAAAAGAACAGATAGCGGAAGCAACACTGAAATGAAGTGCGCTTGGATGAAATCCAATCACTGAAGAAAAGGGCGGGAGGGCGGAGAAAAACAAAGACAACTTGGGACATATGAGATGAACTCCGGAAAAAATGAGAGATTGATCTTGCAAAATTGGAGAGGATGGAATTCACTTGAAGAGAAGCACACCGTATGAAAAAGAATTGACACAACAAGTCCGGTTGTGAAGAATTGAAAAGACAACTTGATTTGAGCAAAAGAATTAGCATTCCCATAAAAATATGAGAACACCTCTTGGAAAAGATATGAAATCACCATTTCACATCGAAGCAACTCGAATTACCATACTCCAACAAAAACAAGGATGAGGCTTACGAGACAGCGAGAACAAATTCATGACAGAGATTCCATCCGATATTTTCGTGGATAGGGTCGCACATGCTCGATCCTTACAGTAGTCATCATGTACAAGGCAGTGCACACGACATACGAAGCGTCCCCGAGTCGTAGCAAGCTACAAGGACTCTTTAAGACACAACGAGAACCGCTGTAAGACGACCGTGAACAAACGAATCCACTAGATGTCAAACCCCAACCTCACATCATGCATTTGTTGGAAGATTGTCCTATAAGTAACTACTTGAATTCCCACCTAAGAACTTCCGAAATTTCTAGTAATGCAATCTGGTCCACGGGTACAAGGAGTAATATATCACTCAACTGCTATACTAACCCGTCCAGTGTATCACATCCGTCAACACATAACCAGAGATCTCAGAAACTCATTTATCTCAAACACTCGTAATCACAACGATACTAAGTATGGTGATACATCCAGATCTATCTGCACCAGTACTGGGGAAGCCAGACTCCTCTCACCACTACCAGTATTGAAGCAATTTCGCACATCCTCCGTCCTGAGATACTAGGAAATTTGAATGATAGCGATGTGCTCAAGAATTCCCTAGAGCTCAACTCCCCGGAAGAAATCAAGTCAGACAGGAGGCACCAAGACAGAACTCCGTGACATCGACATCATATAGATTCCAAAAATATCCGCGTGACCCTAATTTTTTTTGAGTGAGAAGAGGAGTAGAATTAAAATTATTACATCAAGATTCCTCACCAGAGCATAGAAGGCGAGAAAAAATAATCCTACTCTCCGATATATAACTAGACTCATAGTAGTTTTTAACTAGACTGGACTCGGCCAAGTTCGATCAATCAAGGGGGATCCTAGGTCGGTACTGCTCTGATACCAACTTGCAACGACTAAGATGCGACCCTATCCTTATTTTGGAACGAGGGCCTCGACAGGGATAGAAGCGCATCTCGTCGTTTCGCAAGAATGGATATTGTTACAAGTACATGTACTGAAAAGAAGAGATATATGGAATTGGCTTACACTCGCCATAGGCTACATCAGAGTCACACCAGTACAATACGTAAACATCATGTAGAAGAGCAGGGTCCGTCTACGGATGAAAACAAACTATAAAAGAACGACGTCCATCCTTGCTATCCCAGGCTGCCGACCTGGAACCCATCCTAGATCGATTAAGAAGAAGAAGAAGAAGAAACTTCAAATGAACAATCATCGCGCTCACTTCATAATAGCACTTTACATGTACCTGCAACTGGTGTTGTAGTAATCTGTGAGCCACATGGGACTCAGCAATCTCATTTTCAAAGGTATCAAGACTAACAAAGCTTAATAGGTGAGGTATGATTAAGTGGTGAGGCTGCAACAAGCGACTAAGCATTTATATGAGGTGGCTAACTTACTAGTACAAGAATAAGAGGGGGGAATGATCTACGCATAACGGACGTGAACTACTGATGATCAACGAATGATCCTGAACACTTGCTTACGTTAGTCATAACCCCACCGTGTCCTCAATGGGAGAAGGAGATCACGAAAGAGACAGTCACGGTTACGCACCGAGTTGGAAAGTTTTAATTAAGTTTACTTCAGGTCGTCTAGAACCGGATGTTAAACAAAGTTTCCACATTGCCACATAACCGCGGGCACGGCTTTCCGAAATGTTTAACCCTGCAGGGGTGCTCCAACTAGTCCATCACAAATTACCACAAGACACATAGAAAACCTCGATCACGAAACTCGCAATCTCCTCGGATTCCTCATTGGAAAACCTCAACTCTCAGAAATCCCAAAGCATCACCGGAATCCCGATGCACAAGATATTTCGTCAAAGGTAAAACTAATCCAGCAAGGCCGCCCGATGTGTCGACGATCCTGATAGGAACCGCGTATCTTGTTCTCACGACACGACGGATGGGTTACACTAGAAGTAAAACCAAACCTCGGGTTGCCCCGTGGTGGCCCCGTAGTCTGCCAGTTTGGACCAACACTCATGTGGAGCACTGGCCTAGGGGTTGATTAAGTTTCCTCAGGTTAATTACTCCCTATGCGGTTCATTAGTTAATTAGGCAAATGTAGTACCAAAGTTGGGCCTTGCCAGACCAGTTTTAATCTAAAACGAATTATCAAGGGGGTCCCCATAACATCCCCGGTTGTGTTAGGAGCGCTCAATTATGGAACATAACACCAGTAGCTGAAACTAAGGGGGCAAAGGTGGAACAAAACACCAAGCTAGAAAGGCCGAGCCTTCCACCTTTTACCAAGTATATAGGTGCATTAAAATAACTAGCAATTAATATTGATGGGGTTATAATCCTAGGGTAGGGTCATAGGCCTGCCCTGAAGGTCCAACCCAAGGACTACCCCTCATAAGGGACAAGGACCTTAGTCAGTTCCGACTGAACTAAGGAGTTCCCTTCATCCAGTCGGTAACAGATCCTCGACCGTCCAGTCGGAGATTAGCATTCGGAGTTTATCAAACTAACCGACTGGATTCCACTCTGTGCATCGTAACCCCCGCGGAGGGAAACGGTCATACGTTTCCATGTGCCTTTATTAGCATTTAAGACGTACGTTACCTGTAACGTACTCATTTAGTCGCCACTACTCCACCCCTGTGCACCAGACCGTTGTGGAGGGCTGCGCACTCTATATAAGCCACCCTCCCCCACTGGTGCAGGGGTTAGCAATTCATTGTATTCTATATTCCACTCGACAACAAGCTCCCTGAGCACTGAGACGTAGGGCTATTACCTCCACCGCAGAGGGGCCTGAACTCATACAACCTCGCCGTAGCTAAGGCTCTGCCCATCCTTTCGTACCCTACACATCTACTGTCAGGCTTATACCCACGACAGTTGGCGCCTGCGGCATTCTTCTTCTCCAGCAGTCGGCTCCGGTGCCGACCTATACCGCCGTCACGCGCCGCAACAAGCGGTCCCGCCGTCCGCGGCTCCAGCGTTGGGTGCAACACGCCCAGGCGCGCCAGAACGCGTTTTCACAAGTGGCGGTTCTAGAGCCAGTTGTGGTTGCCCCGCCCTCCCAGCGCTGAGTTTCCTTCCGAGTACGCGGGTCGCGGGCCTGCAGCAGAAGTACACATGGCCAACTCCCATGAAGATCCCCGTCAAGCTGGCCGGAACGAGCACGAGATCGGCGAAACGTCCGGCGCGCGTCGTCCGCCTCGCCGTTCTGCCAGTCGGCACACTCGGTGGAGCAACGTGGAGTTGTTCCGCACACCCCTCCTCAACTTGGCTACGGCTGCCAAGATAGCCGATTCCCTTCAGCCGACTGATTCAGAAGCCGGCAGGGGGATCGAGCAAATCCGCGCCCTGTTGCACACGGCGCAGCAGCAAAATTCGGCTATCTCCCAGTCGCACAACAGGATCCACAATAGTTCTGTTCATGCGAATACGCATCGGTCAGTTCACAACCCTGGTTCTCGTCGGCAACACGGGGGAGGCAGCCGTTCCAAAATCCCGAAGATCGTCGCCGTTCACGTACCCCTCCGCGGGGTGGGCCCTATGGGCCCCGACATCATGATGATCGGCGTTCAGTCGGTGACACTTACGACCCAAGGCCCGACGCGAGAGGGCATATCGCCCAGCGGAGGGTCGACAGGGGCCGAGCCCACCGTGATGGTTACGATATTGACCGTCCGAGTGGAAGCAGGACCATCGTTTCTGGTCCCGAGTGTTTTAGTCGAGCCATCCGTTCGACTGACATCCCTCCCAACTTCCGATTGGCGACGGGAATTAGCAAGTTTACAGGAGAGTCCAAGCCAGAAACGTGGCTGGATGATTACCGAGTGGCAGTCCATATCGGAGGAGGATACGACCATGTCGCCATGAAGCACCTCCCTCTGATGCTCGACGGCTCGACGCGAGCGTGGCTGAACCAGTTGGCCCCTCAAGCATCTACAGCTGGGCAGATCTGGACCGAGTGTTCATCAGGACCTTCGAAGGGACATGCAAGCGCCCTGCTGGCCTCGTGGAGCTCCAGCACTGCGTCCAGAAGCAGAATGAGCCCCTGCGTGATTTCATTCAGCGTTGGACAACTCTCTACCACACGGTGGAGAACGTCACAGAGCATCAAGCAGTCTGCGCCTTCAAGGCAGGCGTGCGGTACAGGGATCTGTACCTGAAGTTTGGCCGAACAGGTGACATCTCCATGAGCAAGATGATAGAGATAGCAGCACGCTATGCAAATGGCGAAGAAGAGGACCGCATCCGAAGCGGCAAGCAGAAAACAGTCGCTGATGGAGATGGGAGTAACACTCGGAAGCAGAAGCAGAAAGCTCCGTCCACTCCGCAGGCAGAAGCTGCAGCCGTAACCAATGCCAAGTTCAAGGGCAAAGGGAAGGCTCAGTTCACCCCCAAGAAGAAGCAGTTCAATAATCTCATCCTGGACCAGCCATATCCGGTTCATACGAAGATGGATGAAGAGGGCAACCCCATATATCCGAAGCATACCACTCGACAGTGTCGCCTCCTGATCCAGGGGTTCGGCGAAGGGCAACCGAGTGAAAAGGACAATGAACATGATGAGGAAGATAAGGAGGATCCGTTCCCCCAAGTCCATGCAACACTAATGATTTTTGCTGACGCTGAGAGCAAGAGTCGATTGAAGCTAGTGAATAGGGAGGTGAACATGGCCACCCCTACCAACCCCAAGTTCCTCAAATGGTCTCAGACTGCGATCACCTTTGACCAGTCGGATCATCCGTCGCACGTACCCACCCCAGGGAGACAGGCTCTGGTCGTCGATCCAGTGGTGGAAGGAGTCCGACTGCGCAAAGTCCTCATGGACGGTGGCAGTGGCTTGAACATCATGTACGCCGACACTCTCAAGGGGATGGGCATTCCGATGTCCAAACTCAGCGAGAGCAGCATGCAGTTCCATGGAGTCGTCCCTGGACGGAAGGCCAAGTCACTCGGCCAGATCGCGTTGGACGTCGTTTTTGGCTCCGACAAGAACTTCCGCAAGGAAAAGTTGACGTTCGAAGTGGTGGACTTCCAGAGCGCTTACCACGCAATTCTGGGCCGCCCAGCGTATGCGCGTTTCATGGCCCGTCTGTGTTACGTATACCTGAAGCTGAAGATGCCAGGCCCGAAAGGTGTGATCACCATCACGGCCAATCGACAGCGGGCCGAAGAGTGTCTGCAGCAGGGATCAAGAATCGCCGACCAGCAGATGGCCGTCCTCGAGCTTGACGAGTACAAGAAAACAGTCGACCCCGCCGACCTGATGCGCTCGAAAAAGCCGGCTTCAGAGTCTGCATTTCAGTCGGCGGGAGAGACGAAGAAGGTCAACATCCACCCGACGGACGACACTGCCCCCGACGAACATCTCCACCACCCTCGATCCTAAATAGGAAGCCGAGCTCACCCAATTCCTCCGTGAGAACTGGGACATCTTCGCATGGAAACCCTCTGACATGCCAGGTGTACCCAGGGAGTTGGCTGAGCACCGACTGCATGTGGATCCCACCGCTCGGCCTGTGCGAGAACGCCTGCGTCGGTCCGCCGCGCATAAGAGGAAGGCAATCGGAGAAGAGGTAGCCAAGCTTTTGGCAGCCAACGTCATTCGCGAGGTTCACCACTCCGAGTGGCTCGCCAATGTTGTCATGGTTCCCAAGAAGGACAAGTCGCTCTGAATGTGCATCGACTTCAAGCACCTCAATAAGGTCTGCCCGAAAGACCATTTTCCGCTCCCCCGCATCGATCAAATTGTCGATTCGACTGCGGGTTGCGAGCGTTTGTCATTTCTTGATGCCTACTCGGGCTATCATCAGATCCGTCTGTATGGCCCCGATGAATTAAAAACAGCCTTCATCACCCCATTCGGGTGCTTCTGCTACATCACTATGCCATTCGGTTTGAAGAATGCAGGAGCTACCTTTATGCGCATGATCCAAAAATGCCTCCTCGACCAGATCGGTCGGAATGTGGAGGCGTATATGGATGATATCGTAGTCAAGTCACGCAAAGGTTCCGACCTGCTGACTGACTTGGCAGAAACATTCGCCAACCTTCGTAGGTACGATATCAAGCTCAACCCCGCCAAATGTTCATTCGGCGTTCCCAACGGAAAGTTACTCGGTTTCTTCATTTCCGAACGAGGGATCGATGTCAACCCCGAAAAGATCGGGACCATCGCCGAATGGAGAGGCCGGTCAGAATACACGATGTTCAACGGCTCACAAGTTGCCTAGCGGCTTTGAGCAGGTTCATCAGTCGACTCGGCGAGAAAGCACTTCCTCTGTACCGACTCATGAAGAAATCAGATACTTTCGAGTGGACAGACGAAGCCCAAGTCGCATTCGACGACCTCAAAGTCCTACTTTCCACCCAGCCGGTTTTTACTGCTCCGCTCAGTAAAGAGCCCCTTCTTCTGTATATCACGGCTACAAATCAAGTCGTCAGCACTGTTCTTACAGTCGAACGAGAAGAAGAAGGCAAAGCATACAAAGTTCAGCGGCCAGTGTATTACGTCTTCGAAGTCCTGACTCCTTCCAAGCAGAGGTATCCCCACTATCAAAAACTTATCTACGGGATTTACATGACTGCGAAGAAGGTAGCCCATTATTTCCAAGACCACTCGGTGTCTGTCATTTCTGATGCTCCGTTGGCGGAAATCCTCCACAATCGAGATGCATCAGGCTGAGTGGCGAAGTGGGCAATGGAGATGTTGTACTGTGATATCAAGTTCGAGGCCAAGAAAGCTATAAAGTCTCAAGCCCTGGCTGACTTCATAGCAGAATGGGTAGAACAGCAGCAACCGACCCACATCTACTCGGCTCATTGGACAATGTTCTTCGATGGGTCCAAGATGTTGAATGGCTCCGGCGGTGGCGTTGTGATCGTATCGCCAAAGGGCGACAAACTCAAATATGTGCTGCAGATACACTTTGATTCCTCCAACAATGAGGCAGAGTATGAAGCTCTCCTTTATGGACTGCGTATGGCCATCGCACTCGGCGTCCGTCGCCTGATGGTCTATGGCGATTCGGATTTGGTGGTTAATCAAGTGATGAAAGAGTGGGACGTCAGGAACCCCGCCATGACCACATAATGCAATGCAGTGAGGAAGCTCGAGAAGAAGTTTGAAGGTCTAGAACTCCACCATGTTCCGCGACTGAAGAACCAAGCAGCTGATGAGTTGGCAAAACTCGGATCCACTCGGAAACCAGTCCCGAGTGACGTCTGCCTCGAGCACCTCCACCTTCCCTCAGTCAAAGAAGATCCTTTCACAGAGGAACCAGTACAACCAAAGAGTTCGACAGATCCGACTGAAGTCGACGTACCTGCTGTGGTTGATCTGATCATGGAGATTCTTGCTGTCATCCCCGATTGGACTCTGCCGATCATTGCATATATCCTGAGGCATGAATTACCAGAAGACGAAGTCCAGGCCAGGCAGATAGTCCACAGGTCGAAGTCGTTCACTGTCATTGATGGCCAGTTGTACAAGGAAAGCGTTTCAGGCGTGCTTCAACGATGCATCTCCCCAGAGGAGGGACAGTTAATCCTGGAAGATATTCACTCGGGAACCTGCGGTCATCACGCCTCTTCGAGAGCGATCGTCGCCAAAGCATTTAGAGCTGGTTTCTTCTGGTTGCACGCAAACGAAATGGCTAAAGATATGGTCGACCGATGTGAAGGCTGTCAGTTCTACTCCAACAAGTCCCACAAGCTAACATCTGCGTTGAAGACAATCCCTCTTGTGTGGCCGTTTGCAGTATGGGGATTAGATACAGTCGGTCCATTCAGGACAGGCTAAGGAGGATACACACATTTGTTGGTGGCAGTCGACAAGTTCACAAAATGGATTGAAGCCAAGCCCATCAAGAAGCTCGACGCCCTAACAGCCATCAAGTTTGTCACGGACATCATCTCCAGATTCGGTGTACCTCACAGCATAATCACGGACAACGGGACAAACTTTGACTCGGATAGATTCAAAGGTTTCTGTGCAAGCCAAGGTATCCGAGTGGATTTTACATCCGTGGCGCGTCCTCAATCCAATGGACAAGCAGAGCGGGCAAATGGACTTATTCTGCAAGGTTTGAAGCCCCGACTCCTGCGAGAGGTGGGACATGCCGCTGGCGCATGGGTCACCGAGCTACCTTCAATGCTTTGGGGTCTTCGCACAACCCCAAACAGATCTACAGGGCGATCACCGTTCTTCCTCGTTTACAGAGCAGAAGCAGTCCTTCCGAGTGACTTGCTTCACAATGCTCCACGAGTCGAACTCTTCTCCGAAGCTGAAGCAGAACAAGCAAGGCAAGACGGAGTGGACCTTCTAGAGGAGGAGCGCGAGATGGCACTGACTCGCTCAACCATTTATCAACAAGATCTACGGTGTTTTCACGCACGACACGTCAGGAGTCGCACGTTCCAAGCAGGCGACCTGGTGCTCCGAGTGGATGAGCAAAGACCTCACAAGTTGGCTCCTGCCTAGGAAGGACCCATCATCATCTCCAAGGTGCTGAACAACGGAGCATACAAACTCTACAACATCGACAGGGATACAGACGAGCCGTGAGCATGGAACGAAGATCTCCTGAAGCGCTTCTACACGTGATCGTCGACTGAAGCAATGTAAAGAACAAGCATTGGTGAAGTAATATAAAGCAGACTAAGCTTTTGCAGATCCAAAATTCTTCCGCGGTCGCAGACTCCGGTCTCAAAAAAAAAACTTAGCTGCGATCCAGAATCGCCTAAGTAATAACTTTCTCCGAGTGTGCACTAAACGTCGCACTCGGAGACTTAGCTGCAATCAAGAATCGCCTAAGTACTAACTTTCTCCGAGTGTGCACTAAACGTCGCACTCGGGGACTTAGCTGCGATCAAGAATCGCCTAAGCATTACCTTTCTCCGAGTGCGCACTTAACGTCACACTCGGGGACTTAGCTGCGATCCAGAATTGCCTAAGTATTAACTTTCTCCGAGTGTGCACTAAACGTCACACTCGGGGAGTTAGCTGCGATCCAGAATCGCCTAAGCATTACCTTTCTCCGGGTGCGCACTTAACGTCACACTCGGGGACTTAGATGCGGTCCAGAATCGCCTAAGCATTAACTTTCTCCGAGTCTACACTTAACGTCATACTCGTGGACTTAGCTGCGATCCAGAATCGCCTAAGTACTAACTTTCTCCGAGTGTGCACTAAACGCCGCACTCGGGGACTTAGCTGCGAACAAGAATCGCCTAAGTAATAACTTTCTCCGAGTGTGCACTAAACGTCGCACTCGGAGACTTAGCTGCGATCAAGAATCGCCTAAGTACTTACTTTCTCCGAGTGTGCACTACACGTCGCACTCGGGGACTTAGCTGCGATCAAGAATCGCCTAAGTACTAACTTTCTCCGAGTGTGCACTAAACGTCGCACTCGGGGACTTCGCTGCGATCAAGAATCACCTAAATAATAATTTTCTCCGAGTGTGCACTAAACGTCGCACTCGGAGACTTAGCTGCGATCAAGAATCGCCTAAGTACTAACTTTCTCCGAGTGTGCATTAAACGTCGCACTCGGGGACTTAGCTGCGATCAAGAATCGCCTAAGTAATAACTTTCTCCGAGCGTGCACTACTCGTCACACTCGAAGACTTAACTGCGATCAAGAATCGCTGAAATGGGAAAGCTTCCCGCGACTATATCCTACAGATACACTGGGGGACTCAGCAGACCCTCATTGAGGCTCATGTGGATGTCAAGACCACTGACAATTACATGAGTAGCAGACCCTCATTGAGGCTCATGTGGATGTCAAGACAACAGACAATTACATGAGTAACAACTCGCTCCGAGTGCAGCATGTCCGTCGCACTCGAAGACTTAGCCGCGATCATGAATCGCCTAAGTACTCTATTACCTCCGAGTGCATCCTATAGATCCACTCGGGGACTCAGCAGACCCTCATTGAGGCTCATGTGGATGTAAAGACCATTGACAATTACATGAGTAACAACTCGCTCCGAGTGCGGCATATCCGTCGCACTCGAAGACTTAGCCGCGATCATGAATCGCCTAAGTACTCTATTATCCTCGAGTGTATCCTACAGATCCACTCGGCGACTTGGCAGACCCTTAGAGAGGCTCACACAGATGTCAAGGAAACTGAAAATTACATGCTCCGCATGTTTTCCATTGGCTTCAACAAGAAAAACCAAACAAAAACTCGAGCCAAAATGGTGTCAACAACTCTTTGGCAACAGAAGAGCAAAAGATTTGATTTAAATTGAAAGTTCACCTAAGGATAGTTGACTCGGTGCGGATCAAGCTTACCCGCACCGAACCAAGAATGTGACAGCCAACAGAAGTGGCCAAGGTTTCTTACAACCAACACTCGGCATACCGAGGTAAAAGTTTTCTTAAGCGTCGTCCGGATTGGCGCCAGGACTGGAGGGCTCCACGAATGTGTCCAAGTCGATCCCGTCGGCGATGCGGGTGGCACTCTCAAGGAAGGTTTCCATGAAGTCTTCGAATCGAAGCTTCTTCGTGTTGGCGACCTTCAACACTTTCAGCTTCTCTTCGCGCACCTCCTTGCAATGCACTCGGACCAGGGACAGCGCAACGTCTGCACCACAGCGAGCCACAGATTTCTTCCATGACTGCACTCGGTTTGGGACCTCCTCCAGCCGAGTCATCAAGCCTTCCATCTCATACCAAGACTTGTCTTCAGGCCAAATCTCCTTGTCGATCCGGCCGACGACTTCTCTCAGTCGACCGATGAAAGGCCCAACTTTGCCCAGGCGAATGTGCGCTCGGAGCAAATCTCGATTGGCGTCCTCGCTGAGTGGAATGTTCTCGCGAATCGACCGCTCCACGTCAGCTGCTTCAGCCTCAGCGTCCATGCAAAAATCTGCAAACACAGGACAAGCAAACAATAAGCGCCGAGTGTAACGCACATACCACAAGCACTCGGAAAAACAAGACTTACCACCCAGACGCGTTATCATCTGTCGGGCCCAATCACTAACGTATTTTTCCTGCGCTATACACCGCTTGTTCAGCACATTCATTTGCCCCATCAGCTCAGACCTATGCGCCTTCATCTTCTCAACTTCAGCAGTCAGTGCCTTGTTTTCTTCACGGGCCTGCTCCAACGACTTCTCTCGTTCCACCAGAACATCCTTCATGCCAGCCATTGCAACCAGTGCCGCATCCAGCTCACGAGCAAACTGAACCTTTTCAGCCCTAAGAGTCTCGTACGCTGTCCCCATCTCGCAAGTTTTCTGCCAGCCAGCGCCAAGAGACGATCAGACAAATCCGACAATAGAAAGACTAAGTTCTTCAGACCCCTGCCGACGCAAGCAGTCGACGGCGGTCTCGGGGACTACACCCAGTGGGTTCACTGAGAGTGACCCCACTGGCTTGAAACTCAAACAGGTCCGCCCTATTGAGCTACATGACAACACCTACGCCTACGAGGCTAATACTACCCGAACTGAGTAAAATTACTCTCGGGGACTCTTACAATAGGTGCACTCCGAGTGCACCAACTGTTAGCATTCGACCAGATTAATTATGGATCTGATCACGTCAAAGACAATATGTATAAAGACAACTGCCGGTGCAAGCACTCGACAAAAGTCTCGGGGACTACACTCACTCGGTTCACTAAGAGTGAACCCATTGCCAAAATCATACGGTATCCGAGCACACCCAGTGGGTTACAAGAGAAAAGTAAATACTTACTAGCCCACTTACTCGGATATCGTCCCGCAGCTCCAAGCTCCGCTGGTACAGGGATGCGATGGAGTCGTACGCCTTCTTGGCTTCTCCCGCCATCAGCTCCGCCTGCACCATGGCCCCCTTGGCCGCTCCCACCTGATCCTCTGGGAGGTGCTGGACGTTATACTCGACATTCGACGGGCCTGGCATCGTTGGAGGCTCCTTGGGCATCCCAAGGCTTGCTCCAGTCGGTTCAGCACCAACCAGCGCCGCTTCAGTCGACGGCATCGCTTCAGTCGGCGGCACATCCGCAGCGAGAGCAGTAACTGGCGGAACAGCCTCAAGCACAGGCACCGCAGCTTGCTCAGATCTCCCCTGGTCACCCTCATCCACATAAATCACCCCTGAGGGAAGCCAGACCGAACGACATGAGATCTCAGAAAAAGAAAGGGGCAAGACCGAAGACAGAATTCGTGATGCGATGATGTAAACTCTGGGAGTCGCTACGACGCACCTGGCTAGGATGAGACGACGTTGTCCACGTCCATGGGGTCATCCCCCTGGCGTGCCGGAGAGGTGGCAGAGGTAGCAACCCTGTCGAGTGAAATTCATTCCACCAATAAACGGGAGTCCAATCGAATATCAGAAGAAGTTAGAAGAACAATATACTTACGTCGAGGTGACGGGAACGGTGACCCTCATCCGTGGCAAAGCCTTCCGAGGTTTAGATCCGCTCGGTTTGGCCACCTTGGAAGGCTGACCCGCAAGTTCAGTAGCAGCGTCCCTGGTCCTCTTGGTGCTCCGGGCACTCGGACCCCTGAGAACAGTTGACGGGGCACTCGGAACCGTAGGAGCAGTTGGCGGAGCACTCGAGGATGCTGGAAGGGCCGAGAGAGCTGCAGGTTCATGTCGGCGCTTGGTTCGATGCTCTGGCGGCGGGGGTGGCGAGTCCTGCTCTTCGTCTTCCCCCTCCTCTTCACTAGACTCTTCCTCCGTTTCCCCACTGTCGGAGACGTACTCGACGCTCTCCACGTTGCCCTCCTGGCTGCCCTCCTCCTCCTCCTCGGCCGGGTTCCCGTTCGAGACAGGGGAAAACCAGTTGGTCCACTTCTGCATAAAATATAGTCGGCGGCATCAGGCGTCAGACAGAGATTCAAGAAAGTGATAAAACTAAGACAGTTACGTGCACTCGACAAGTGGTACTCACCTCGTTCGGAGGAGGGTTGTCCGTGCAGAAAGCCCTCACTCGCCGGGACCCTCTGGGGTTCTCGCAGGCGCGTGTGATCTGGAGCACCCACGACGCCACCTTCTCCTCGGTCACGCCCAAGACGTTGGTCCGAGTGGAGTCTTCGGGGCCCGTGTAGTGCCACATGGCGTGGTCGCGAGCCTGCAGTGGTTGGATGCGCCGACCGAGGAAAACCTCCAACAAATCTATGCCGGTGACTCCCCTCCTGACGACATCTACGAGTGCGTCGACCAGAGGCTGGATGTCGATCTTCTCAGCGCAAGTTGCTTAGGCGGAGCGGGTCGATCTAAGCTAAAAGGAGGCAATCTTGTCGTGGCATTCGGGCAAGCAACGTCCTGGCAGTAGAACCATGTCGACTGCCAGTTCCTAACCGACTCACTGAGCTGAAGAGCAGGATAACTACTTCTACTCTTCTTCTGGAAACCTAAGCCTCTGCAGAGCTGGAGAAGGTGTGTCTTATCATCCGACTGGTGAATTCGTTTGATAGTTTGGGATCTAGCAGAGAAAATATGTTTGAAAAGCCCCCAATGGGGGGGACAGCCGATGAAGCACTCGCACAAGACTATGAAAGCAGAGAGATGAGCTACAGCATTCGGGGGAAAGTGGTGAAGCTGCGCCCCGAAGTGGTTCATTATGCCTTTGAAGAAAGGATGCGGGGGCAGGGAGAAACCTCGGTATACGTGGCTGAGCAGCAGGACGCGCTCCCCCTCCCGGGGCGCCGGCTCGATCTCATTCTCCACCGGCAACCTCCACGACTTGTGCACGATCATCCCGTGCTCTACCAGGTCCAGCAGACCCCCCTCCGTCACCGTGGAGGGGAGGAAGTCCCCCTGGATCCACCCCGTCGGCAACGCTCGCTGCCGCCATTGAGCAGGAGCCGCCGCGTTCTCCTTCTTCTTCTTCGCCTCTAGCTTGCTAGTCTGTCCCTTGGTCATGGCGGAAGCTGCGGGTCTGCGGAGGAGAAGGAAAAGGAAGGAGCTTGGGTGCGCAGGAGGAGGCGAGAGGAGCGGAGTAATCAAAGGCAAGAGATCCGGCGAGCGTAACGAGAAAACCCTCGCCGCTGAGGTTTAAGTAAGGTTTCGACTGCGTCACTGGCAGGTGGCCCCGAAACCTTATCCCCCGACCAACCGCGGCGATATCAGTGGAGAAGATGAAGGCGTGGGAATCGAGGCGTCAGGCGCTACTCGAGCGCGATGTCGTCATCCCCGCTGAGCGTGCGGTAACCGAAATTTGAGGATCCCGGAAAATCCGCCGCTGTCAGTTGACTGGTCACGTCAGGAGATACCCTGGAAGAACTCGGTTTCCGACAGTTTGCTCCACCAATACTTCCACTCGGATCGTTGGTCAGAGAAGATAAAATGGATCGAGGCAAGCAACGCCAAAGTCACATCCGTTCCAGTCGGATCCAAACTTCAAGCATCGCTTCGTCGTTCCAACCCCAATCCATTCAGGGACTAATGATGGGGTTATAGTCCTAGGATAGGGTCATAGGCCTGCCCTGAAGGTCCAACCCAAGGACTACCCCTCATAAGGGACAAGGCCCTTAGTCAGTTCCGACTGAACTAAGGAGTTCCCTTCATCCAGTCGGTAACAGATCCTCGACCGTCCAGTCGGAGATTAGCATTCGGAGTTTATCAAACTAACCGACTGGATTCCACTCTGTGCATCGTAACCCCCATGGAGGGAAACGGTCATACGTTTCCATGTGCCTTTATTAGCATTTAAGACGTACCTTACCTGTAACGTACTCATTTAATCGCCACTACTCCACCCCTGTGCACCGGACCGTTGTGGAGGGCTGCGCACTCTATATAAGCCACCCTCCCCCACTGGTGCAGGGGTTAGCAATTCACTGTATTCTATATTCCACTCGACAACAAGCTCCCTGAGCACTGAGACGTAGGGCTATTACCTCCACCGCATAGGGGCCTGAACTCATACAACCTCGCCGTAGCTAAGGCTCTGCCCATCCTTTCGTACCCTACACATCTACTGTCAGGCTTATACCCACGACAAATATGGTCATATGACAAGGAACCCATGTTATCACATGGAAGCAACTGCACCTTCAACTAGCAATGCTAACATATGGTTAAGCAAGCAGTAACATAGCCAATCAGTGGTTTGCTAAGTTGTGAACAGGTTGAATGTTTTGATGGCAATGTTGGGAGGCTGATATTTAACATGTGGTAGGAAACGAGACATAGCGATAGAAGCGAGACAACTAGCATGGCAATGATAGTAATGATATCGGGGGAAATGGCCATCTTGCCTGAGATCCAGCTTGGAAGAAGAACGAATCCATGAAGTAGACGAACCAACGTAGCCAAACGGATCTTCACATTCTGACACGCTTGCGGAACTCTATCGGGAAGAAACAATTCGGAACAACAATCAACACACGGTAACACCACAACAAATGCACGAAATGATGCACAATACATATGATGCATGTCCGGTTTAATTATGCAAAGCACGGCAAGGCAATTCACAACAATAAAACACTACACATTAAGTGAAGCTCAATATGCAACGAGTTGGATATTGATGAAACTCAACATTTGGTTTACTTAGTTCACTCCCGTTTAGGTACAATAAAATATTAAATATTATTTAAACATCAAAATAAATGTCACCTTGTTGTTCTACACGATTTCCTAGCCAAGATACATATCTCATTTATTTAATTCGGAGCTACGGTTGTTTAACTAAGGTTTAAACCGTTATGACATGGCATTGGTGCAAAACAAAATAAACGTCACGTTAACCACTTTAAATACATGTGAGAGTTGGTTATTGTGAAACTACAGAAAATTCTAAGCAACTTACATGTTCAAATCATTTTAATCCGGTGCACGGTTAAATTTATATGAATTTTATAAAAAAGGCATTTGAATCTGCCCAAAATAAAACAAAATGATTTGCTACGATTTGAACCCCAGATCTCTGGGATGAAACCTGCTCGTGCTAGCCAGTGGGCTACAACTATGTTATTGACAATATATAGCATTCATTTGAGAAGAACTAGGTAAACAACACAGTGCAGATGTGAAGCTAAATAAAAGTAAGTGGTGCCAAAAATATGTGTTGCCCATGGGACTCGAACCAAAGACCTCCAAAAAGGTAGTTGGCTGCGCTAGCGGACTCAGCTAGCAACGTTCTTGTGTGCGAATGCTGGGCGTGGCCCTCTCAAGCTAGGCAAGGAGATGTCTTCCAGTGGACGCACGATGGACTGCCAGCTGCAGCGAACTCTGAACCCAACAAAACAGATGTGAATATATTTCAAACGGATCTGAACCCAACAAAACAGATAGCACAGAAACAAGCTTGGTCTTCTTGTGGAAAGGCTGGGCACACTAACGCACAACGGCTGCTAGCGCTTGATTGTGTGTGCGTGTGCAACAGAACAGAAATAAAAATAAAAATAGGGGAGGATGGGATTTGAACTCCAGACCCCTTGATGGATTAGCACATCGCTTGACCAACAGGCTGTACCGAGTGCAACGACCAATCAGCAGCCTAATGAGTAAGACTCGAATCTGAAATGCTCGAGATTCATCCATGGAGCACGGTGATCTTGCCGGTGACAATGGCGTGGGAAACAACTGTTGCTGCACCAACAGAGCACAGCGGGCGTGCGGAAATAGGTGGGATGCTCGCGGTGGGTCGCTCACGTGTTGTGTGCAAGCGACTGTGTGTGTGGTATTGAATGACATACAGGAGGGGCACAAGTGTGTGGAGCTTTATCTCCTCAGGCATCATGGTGGCCGTGGGCATCGGCTCCCTTGTGGGAAGGCTATGGAAGAAGACAACAAACAGGGAAATGGCGTGGTGAGCGTCTCACCGAGGGGGGTGTGGAAGGCGAGCTCGGACGAGCGCGAGGAGGCCGATACAAGGTGTGACGACGAGCTGGTCGGTAACGAGGTTCGAGAAGAAGAAGAAGACGGCGACGTAGTGGAGGCAACCTAGGGCAGGGAAGACGTATGAACAGACGTAGTCGACGTCGAGGAAGAAGATGGGGATGCCGGAAACGACCAAGGTGGCCTCCGACCACGCAATCAACAATGAATCTCTCGGCATGGTGCTCTAGTCTTCTATTTCTTGAGGAAGAAGGGAAAAACAGAGGGAAAGATGAGAGGTGGCGGCACGAGGAGCGAGAAGGACGAGCTATGGTAGGACACGGACGTCGAGGGCAACTAATAGGGGCTAGGGAGCTGTATGGCAGCAATCGAAACGGCGCCAGGAGGATCAGACGGTCATCCACTCGTTGGAACAAGAGGAAGGAGAAGGTGGATGTGGGCTAACTGGGCTGCATCAACAGGTAAGATAGGTGGCCTTCATGTGGGGTGGGCCTCTCTCTCTCTCTCCAGTGATTTAAGCAAAAAAAAAACAGAATGTTGAATGAAGAGAAGAAAGAGAGGGTTAGGAAAGAATTTAGACATGGGGATTATTTTCTTGGACTCACAAAATGAGCTTGACCCAAGAAATATAGAAATGAGCATGAATGAAGTTTTAATTCGAACTTATTTGAATTATATTCAAATGAGTTTGAATAGGAAGTGGGCATTGGAAGGTCCAAAAATGTTGTTAATCTAGGAGGAGCTTGGGAAAAAGATGATAGAATGACCGCAAGGTTCGGGGACCAAACTTGGAGTAGAAAAGCATGGGATCTAAAATGTAAGTCTGTTCATGGGTGATTCCGAAATAATGGAATAGTTTATAGTAGCTCCCTAAAATAGTAGGAGGATATGTTATAAAGAGAATCATCATGTGAATCCCGCAATTTAAATAGATCCAAGATCCATGCAATTTATTTATTTGGGTTGAGAAAAATTTAATGACATGATGGCATGATGACATGATGAATGTAATAAAAAAATAATCACAGGGCGACAATGGAACAAAAGGGAAATCTTCTGGAGCGTCGGTCTCGGGCTGTCACATCATATCACAAGCATACCCTACAAAAACAAGTTATATGTCCTCTAATTTGTTGTTGCATGTCTTACGTGGCTGCTACGGGTATCTAGTATGATCGCATCTTACTTACGCAAAAACCACAACGGAGATGTGCAAATTGTTATTTAACCTCTCCAAGGACCGCCTCGGTCAAAACCAATTCAACTAAAGTTGAAGAAACCGACACCCCCAGTCATCTTTATGCAACGAGGTTGTATGTCAATGGATGAAACCAGTCTTTCGTAAGCGTACGAATAATATCGGTCCGGGCCGCTTCAATCCAACAATACCGCTGAATCGAGAAAAGACTAAGGAGGGCAGCAAATCGAACATCACCGTCCACAAAACCCTTTGTGTTCTACTCGAGATAACATCTATGCATGAACCTAGCTCATGATGCCACTGTTGGGGAACGTTGCATGGGAAACAAAAAAATTCCTACGCACACGAAGACATATCACGGTGATGTCCATCTACGAGAGGAGATTTGGATCTACGTACCCTTGTAGATCGCACAACAGGATGCGTTAAGAAACGCGGTTGATGTAGTGTAACGTATTCACGTCCCTCGATCCGCCCTATGAACCGTCGCACGAACCGTCCCGCGATCCGTCCCACGGTCCTTTCCGATCTAGCGTCGAACGGACGACACCTCCGCGTTCAGCACACGTACAGCTCGACGATGATCTTGGCCTTCTTGATCCAGCAAGCAAGATGAAGAAGTAGATGAGTTCTCCGGCAGCGTGATGGCGCTCCGGTGGTGGTGATGATCTACTCGTGCAGGGCTCCGCCTGAGCTCCACAGAAATCCGATCTAGAGGTAAAACTATGGTGTCTAGATCTGAGTTGCACGTGGCAAAAGTTGTCTAAAATCAGCCCTAAATCACCACTATATATAGGAGGGAGGGGGAGGAGTCTTGCCTTGAGGGCCAAGGGTGCGCCGGCTAGGAGGAGAGGAGGAATCCTACTCCAATTAGGATTGGAAAGTGCAGTCCTTCTCTTCCTTCCCACCTTCCCATTTTTTTCTCTTTGGTTTTTCTTCTCTTGGCGCCAAGGCCTTCTTGGGCTGTCCCACCAGCCCACTAAGGGCTGATGCGCCACCCTAAAGCCATTGGGCTTCCTCCGGGAGGGTTGCCCCCTCCCGTACAATGCCGGTAATGCCCGAAAACCTTCCGGTAACCAAATGAAACCATCCTATATATCAATCTTCGTTTCCGGACCATTCTGGAAATCCTCGTGACGTCCGTGATCTCATCCCGGACTCCGAACAACATTCGGTAACCACACATATAACTCAACTATACTAAAACATCATCGAACCTTAAGTGTGCAGACCCTACGGGTTCGAGAACTATGTAGACTTGCCCCGAGGTACTCCTTGGTCAATATCCAATAGCGGGACCTGGATGCCCATATTGGATCCTACATATTCTCCGAAGATCTTATCGGTTGAACCTCAGTGTCAAGGATTCATATAATCCCGTATGTCATTTCCTTTGTCCTTCGGTATGTTACTTGCCCGAGATTTGATCGTCGGTATCCGCATACCTATTTCAATCTCGTTACCGGCAAGTCTCTTTACTCATTCTGTAATACAAGATCCCGTGACTTACACTTAGTCACATTGCTTGCAAGGCTTGTGTGTGATGTTTTATTACCGAGTGGGCCCCGAGATACCTCTCCGTCACACGGAGTGACAAATCCCAGTCTTGATCCATACTAACTCAACGGACACCTTCGGAGATACCTGTAGAGCACCTTTATAGTCACCCAGTTACGTTGCGATGTTTGATGCACACAAGGTATTCCTCCTGTGCGAGTGAGTTATATGATCTCATGGTCATAGGAACAAATACTTGACACGCAGAAAACAATAGCAATAAAACGACACGATCAATATGCTACGTTCATAGTTTGGGTCTAGTCCATCACATGATTCTCCTAATGATGTGATCCAGTTATCAAGTGACAACACTTGCATATAGTCAGAAAACCTTGACTATCATTGATCATCTGGCTAGCCAACTAGAGGCTTGCTAGGGACGTTGTTTTGTCTATGTATCCACACATGTATCTTTGTTTTCATTCAACACAATTATAGCATGGATAATAAACGATTATCTTTAAACAGGAAATATAATAATAACTATTTATCATTGCCTCTAGGGCATATTTCCAACAGTATGGGCTCGAGCGCCAGGGAGAAGGCAATGGGCCAGGGCCCATCCAACTCACTCACCCCCTTTTAAACAGAAAATGGTTTTTCCTTTTACGCAAATAAAAACAAACCAGCTTTGGAATAAAGCTAGGGAAGGAAAAAAAGAATAAAAACAAAAATAAATATAAGTCTCTAAAATGCTGCTCCTATTTATAAAAAATAAAGGAGGTATTATAGAGCTAAGTAAATTAATTGTCCTTTTTATTGAATAAGTCATGTTTTAAATTAAAACAAAAGAAATTAAATCGGCCAAATGAGGGTTGTCACCCCCAATTATTTAAAAGAATTTTTCCAAGAAGATGAACATTTTTAAAACCCCAAAACAACAACTTAATTATGCCTCAAAATATAAAGGAAAGGGGGGGGGGGTTGGGCTATGGTGCAACTAAGGTTTGAGGTCATTGTTGCACCCACACCACACTCCACAATACCATGCAAGCCACATGAAATCACAACACCAAGGTAGACAAGATCAAGACTAACACAAAAATGATATGATGCATGAGATGCACATGAAATGACAAACACATGAAATGATAACCACCTCCATGAAATGATAACCACCTCCATAACATAGGTTAAACACTGTTGCCACAAATGGAAAGCTTACAAAAGAGGAAAGAAAGCATCTGGGCTGTTACAAAAATGCCCACCCCAACCGTGAAAATGCAGGTTCCCCCCCCCCCTCGCCCAATCAGGAGCGGTTGGTGGGTGGGACATTTCAGCCTGCGCTTTTCCCCCACCCACCGCCGTCGGGCGCCGCCTTCGATTCCGGCCATACCAGCCGTCGGGATCACGCCGGCGGGCTGCCACACGCCCGAGATTGACCTCCACCACTCCCTCGTGCCTCGGCTAGCCAGAAAGCTGCATATCGACGACTGTTTGTCGCGTCCACTGGATTTGGCATTTCCGACCACTGGCGGCTGCACCAAGCCATGGATTGGTTGGGGAGCACCCCGCATAGCCCCGACAAAGCGCCAGCGCTGCATGACTGTACTGGTTCATCCTCTAGTCGTTGTCATCGGTTTCCTGGCAAGGACTCTTTCGGCCGTCGCCCGGTCTCGATGGTCGCGCAACGGCTCGCCGGCTTGCCGATGCCGCTCATACAGTGCGACGACTGCACAGTGACAGTGCCGCGGCTCACGTCTAGCACGCGACCACACCTCGGATGGGTATTCTTCAAATGCAATAACGACATGGTATGTTCTTCTTTCTGTTCGACTTTGTCAACTAATTTGGTTAAATTTTGGTACCTTATTGAGGTGTTCGTGTGGGTAGGAAGGTGGATGCTCATTTTGGTATTGGGAGGAAGAATACATCGATTTATTGATAGAAAGAAACTTAATAGATGTTCATGCACTCCTTAGTATAAATGAGGCTAATGATGCGGTTGCATGTGTAATTAGAAAAAAAATTAGAGGGGAAGCAACGTCTAATTCTTTAGAATCAAAGCCGAAGAATGAAGAATGTAAGATCAAGAATCAACAGATCAATAATGAATGCATGGAGAAGATGTTGATCCAACTAGTGGGAGGAGTTATGGAAGTTGGATATCTTCTAAAATGCCTAATTGTGATTCTTGTTTTCTTTGGTATTGCTATTTTAGCAAAGATTCGATGAATTATTATGTATCAGATGCTTTTGAAGAAAAAAAAACAAATAAATAGGTTTTCATGCTCGAAATTGAAGGGCAAAGAACAGATTTACGGCCCGGCGTGGACGGTGGTTGAATAGACCTCGTAAAACAGATCCGTATAAAAAGATATTCTGCAATACAGGTCCGTTTTGCGAGGTCTCCTCGGCCGCTGTCCACGCCGCCCGCAAAAGCATTTTTTCGCAAACTGTAGACAACTTTTACGAATCGACGATATATGGGGTCTTGCAGAGATACTTTTAAGGGATGCAGTTATATGGCAAACTCGTGTATCCATGTCCGTAGAATTGTGTGGTCCACGGACGGATAGGATGATCGGGTCGACACCCTAAAGATATTTTCACCATCACATGGCTGATGCGGCAGCTACCTCCAATCAAAAAAAGGAAAACAAAGAATCCTGCAGCTTTTTAGTTCGCAGCCCACGTTTTGTCAACTACATTGGTCCAATTCAATTTTCTTTACACATACAATAAGGCTGGTCATAATGAGAGTACCATAGCTACTACTCCCTCCTTTCCGGTTTATAGGGCTCAAATCTGAAATCTCATCAACCAAGGTAAATTGTGAGTGGATGACACTAGTTTAAACTAGCCAATGAAATATTTTTCACATATGCAATTTCCAAGGCAATAAATGTAGCATCCATTCTTTCATTGGACTTGTATGGTGAATGTAGAAAACGATGCATGCATAGCCACTCATCTTCTTTCTCTAAACTCTATGAATTAAATATGGCTTGAGACTCAAAGCACTTTAACTCACTTAGACTCAAAATGAGCCTAATATAATGGAAATCTGAAAATTTTGAGATGAGCCCTACAAACCGAAAATGAGGGAGTATCATGCATGTCAACTAAGCAATTTTGATGATGTGACATAGAATTAAATGAAGAAAGTGAGGGTTGAGTATCATATCATGATACCGTATCATATTAAATGTTGTGCTACTATGTGTCATGCATGACAGTAAATGACCTATCATATGATACTACGCATTACGGGTGTACTCGAGGAGCACCGCCGTCGCCCCATGCTCCGGGCAGGGGAGCCGCGCGCGGGGGGCGGGGGGGGGGGCTGAAGGTCCCGTCGCCGCCAGCACCACCCGAGCCTGCGTCGGTAGCGCCCGCCAGCGACGGCGGGGAGGAATGAGGGAGGAGGACGGCCGAAGGGGAGGGGGGTCGCGCGCCACCCTGGCCACCTCCCGAGGAGGCGGCGCAGGGACGGATCCGGGAGGAAGGAGAGGCGCGGGGGGAGGAGGGGGTGGCGGGGCGGCCGGCGGCCGACGGCGACGAGAGGGACCTAGCCACCTAGGGGAGCCGACGGCGACGGTGGAGGAGAGGGGGGAACCCTAGGAGGAGCGGAGCCAAGCTACATTGTGCTTATTCTAAGAAGATAAGCCTCCTAAAGATATTTCCACCATCACATGGCTGATGTTGCAGCTACCTCCAATCAAAGAAAGGATACTAAGAATCCAGCAGCTTTTTAGTTTGCAGCCCACGTTTTGTCAACTACATTGGTCCAATTCATTTTTCTTAACACATACAATAAGGCTCGTGGGATGTGTGTTGACTTGGGAATGGCTCACTTGGAGGTTCACCATCACAATCAAAACACCACCGGCGGCAAAAGCCAAAAAAAGCAAATTATACGTACTGAAATTTCAAGACCACCGGCGCTGCATCCATGAGAGAAAAACAGTTGCTTTTACGTGAGAGAAAAACATGTGCTAGGAGCAGATTTATCATCTGTGTGATAACGGGTGCATGTCTCCGGACGGATAGTTCGATCGGACTCTCCATAATTTTTAACATTTACGCACAGCACAGGATAATTTATCACAAGGATGCACCGCTTGGAAAACGTAGCTCCGTACATAGGACGATGGGTCCGGAAATAACAGTCTGCATGGAACATTTTTTTCCTGTGAAACAAAATTTTGTTTTTCGAGAAACACTGCATGGAACATAAATATATTTTTTGAGACGAGCATGAAACATTTTTCTTTTGAGATTAACATTTATTTTTTTGAGTTTTTGAGATCAGTTTTATTTTTAGACAATTGAGATCAGCATAAATGAATGTAGAACGGGAGCGTGCCCTCGAAAAGAAAAAAAGGACAGGAGCAGCCCGTGTGTGTGTTTCCAGCTCGCTTTGTATAGCTTGGCCGACTCCTAGCAAAACAGATATTGGGCTGACAAGATGAAGATCCAGGTTTCACCTAGATTCGGCCCACTTGCTGTTTGGTGCGATTCCGCGGTTCCTGGCGCGTGTGGAACGCAGCACAGCACGGCAGTTTAGTACCACCTCGCCTAGCGAGGGATGCCCGGACCTGTTTATAAGGCTGAGCGTTGCACCATAATCGTCCCTTCATCCCATAAAATTGGAACGATACAGAGAAGATTAGCATGCCCCTGCGCAAGGACGACACGCACAAATTGAGAAATGGTCCAAAAATTTTCGAGATTTTGCGCCCTGGCCCCGGTTTCTTGCCGATAGGCCCAAGGAATTTTTCTCGTTTGTGCTTTCCGAACTCGTTTATCTTACAAATGGGTCCTTCCGCTTGTCCCTTCAGGACGGTGATTTGCTTTTGTGCTTGCACATTTCCCGGTTACGTCCTTGTCTGTGCTTTTCATTTGATATCACCCCTTGTTATGCTTGCGCATTTTGCAGTTACATCCTTATACATCGTTTCCAGCCGGCATGCAGACTGGTGTTACTCGCCAGCGTGGTAAGAGCGATAGTTACTACACTCAACGTTCCTATGCTTGATCCCTGTTATTTCCTTATCTTCCCATGGATACTGTTATTGCTTTTAGATTTAAAAATATTTGTGTTTATGATGATATGGATATAATCTATATTTCATTCTCGTAGTATATTCACCAATTGTACAATGTGTAAATACCTAGCTTATTTTTTGTGGATAAAAGTAATTACCTTCCGTACATCCATTATGTCCACTTTTTTTGTTCACCATCTATATAATTTGCCAATGTCCACCTTTTTTTGTTCATGATCTATAATTTGTCCACACGTGTGAATTGATGTCACGAAAAACGTCGTGGAGGACGGACACTAGGCAAATCTTTATTTTTTGATAAAAAAACAATATTTTTCATAGCTTGAAAAACTGAAAAAAATAAGTGTACATATACATTTAGACGTGTTTCAAAGTGATCGGACCCTTCTCCGGGCCCTACGCAAACGGAAGCTACATGCACCTCGCTATCCTTTTTATATATTTAGATATGTAGTATGTACGCTTGCAAATTTTACCGTGTACATTTTCATATCGGGTGTGTGCAAAAGAGACAAATATATGGATTAAAATGAGCCAACATTTTGTTCTTTTGGGCGGGATTTTCTCATTTTGTGTAGCATACGAATCTTCTAGTTCTTTGATGAGATTTTATTCTCTAAAAATGCAGTTTTATAGCCTTTGTGACATTTTTGAAACCTCTACATGCAAACGTACATTTTTTGGAAACTTTAAATAGCCTTCATGATATTTTTAAAGACCGGGTTCACTGGCGTCCAAATAGCCAAAGACCTCACTCATATAGACTCACCCATACCTATCCTTATGCTATGTTGAAATGGTTCTCTTGCATACAAGCAATTAATTCGTTCTTTTCCTCCTCTCACTCTCAAGACTTAGCTGATGCCGGCTCATCTTCCCCTACTTACTAGCGACGCACGATCCCTCCTCTTCCCTTTGTTCGTTGCTCGGACGACCGGATGGGGAGGTGACTCCATGACTTTGGTCTTGAGGTCTTAGGGTTAGAAATAAATTCATAGTTTTCTCCTACGAGCGGTGGCGAGACAATGACGTCATTGTCGGTGTGGAATAAAGTCTCCCCACCTCGTCCTCGTTTGAGTGCTTTTCTTTGTATCACCAAAAGGCATATGAAGGATCGTGTGTCCCTAGATTTGTATTTTTGGGTCTGGTTTTTTCCTTCTGCGTGTCTCTTTTGGTGGCGTTATCCTAGGTGCAGACAACGTGGTTGTAAGTTGTGGTTCTCTCGCTCTAGTCTTGACCGACAAAGATTGGCTAACCTCGGTATAGCCGGGGAGCGTGTGAGATTAGTATTCCTCGACTCTGTATGGCCGCATTTGAGGGTGTTTTGCATGCCCTCTCCCGTGGTTTCTTCTCCGCGAAAACGATTTTCTATGTAGATTGCAATCACTAGCTTATTATGATCCACATTGATTACTTCCCAACCGCTGCTTTTACAAGCTTATGGGTTTCAACAACTTTGCTCCGCTCAGATGGAGGCCCAAATGCGACAACGAGCTTTAGTCATGTCGTGTCGCCGATGGATGCACGAGGAAGAAGACTTCGGCACCTCCCAAAATTTAATGTATATTTTATTTTCTGCAAGTGATACGTTCCTCCTAGTGAGCTATCTCTTCATAATCAACAAATTGGTTTCTTTAGAGGGATTTTTTGTGTATGAAAAATATGCCAAATGATAATTGTTGTCTCACTACTTCTTGTTATTAATTTCTAACTGAAGGTCAGTTTTGTGCCTAGCAGAAAAAAGTACTCCAACATTTAACTGGGACGCGCTTGATTGGTCGCATGCACTTTGCATATTTGACCTACTAGGGCCTCGTTGAGCATATGAAGGCAAAAAATCATCATGCGCGTGTTGATTGGTTGCGTGCATATACTTTTCTTGCATTATAGTGACGCCTCTTCGCTCCATGGTTGGTTGCTCATATTGTATGTCGTCACACGAGTGGACGTTGTTTGATTTCATACAAGCATAGAGTTGTGCTCACCTTGTATCCTACTTGGTGAGCTTACCCACTACTACTACACTTTACACACGATCACATCGAGCACACCAGTACCACAACACTACAATGGAGACGAACTGGACAAAGATGATGAAGTTCTTCAACCTAAACGGACGATCCACCTTGGCAACCTCAACCTTGTTGCATCCCTACTCTAGTACATACTTGGAGTAAGCATCTTATGCCGTCAGCCTAGTCTTAAACCCTCTATGAATTTGGTTGTTGTACCCTGAAACTTGTTTGCTGTAACCTTCCCATGAACTGTAAACCCCTGGAACCCTCCCTTTGAACATCGCATACCACTTGCCCTAGTAGTGCGAATGAGCAAAAAATTGAAGAAACAAGCAACGAAGCACTCTAGGAGCAAGCAACGAAGCACATAGGAAATGGAGCGCAAGAGAATCAACATGCATGATCGTACCGCATACCAAGTTCAACCTACCACTATGTTGGTGTCATCCTACCACCGCATCCAAAAGAGGGTGTAATCCTACCATCGCAAGTTCGTGATCACCGTGAGGGGTTAGTATATACCACCTCACCAAAATATACAAACCATGATATTGTTTTCAAGACCTAACTACACAAAATATACATCATCATCATCATCGTCATCGTGGAGGATCATGCACGCCGTTGCCACTAGTAGTAGTGCTTGTCCCGCCAGGTACTCAGCTAGAACACCCTGTGAGCCTCTCTCATGGCAACAAACCCAATACACTGGGCTTTGTTGTCAAGCAGGTGGCTCAGAGCCACCATGAGAGCCTCTGGGCATAAGCCGGTATGCTCCATCATGGCAACGTAGAGCTCACGGTGAATGTAGACCGCCTTGCTCTCCCTGATGGCGATGGCGATCTCCTTCACAACCTGAGCCATGTTGCTGAAGACGGTGAATTCCTCCTCCATGAAGCCTACCCGCTTCCTCTTCCCATCAAGCATAGGAACATGCTGACCTTCCCTTCTCAGGAGCATTAATGTTGATGGTGTATGACTCCTCGATGTCTGGATACTCGGGCATCAGGGGCATGGGGGTATCGGCGACATCGGCGAGCCCAACGGCTGGCCAAAGCCCATGGCATGCTTGCCGGTTGATGACCCACAAGTATAGGGGGTCAATCGCAGTCCTTTCGATAAGTAAGAGTGTCAAACCCAATGTGGAACGGAAGGAAATGAAAAACGATTTTCAGCAAGGTAATTTCTACAAGCACTCAAATAGCGCTAACAAGTCGTTTGATAGCAAGATAATTGTAACAAGTGACAAGTAGCAATAGTAACAATAGGTGCAGCAAGGTAGCCCAATCCTTTTGTGGCAAAGGACAAGCCGAAACAGGTTCTTATAATAGGCAAAGCGTTCTTGAGGGTGTTGGGGAACGTCGCATGGGAAACAAAAATTTTCCTACGCGCGCGAAGACCTATCATGGTGATGTCCATCTACGAGAGGGGATGAGTGATCTACGTACCCTTGTAGACCGTACATCAGAAGCGTTAGAGAACGCGGTTGATGTAGTGGAACGTCCTCACGTCCCTCGATCCGCCCCGCGAACAATCCCGCGATCAGTCCCACGATCTAGTACCGAACGGACGGCACCTCCGCGTTCAGCACACGTACAACTCGACGATGATCTCGGCCTTCTTGATCCAGCAAGAGAGACAGAGAGGTAGAAGAGTTCTCCGGCAGCGTGACGGCGCTCCGGAGGTTGGTGATGACCTTGTCTCAGCAGGGCTCCGCCCGAGCTCCGCAGAAACGCGATCTAGAGGAAAAACCGTGGAGGTATGTGGTCGGGCTGCCGTGGAAAAGTCGTCTCAAATCAGCCCTAAAACCTCCGTATATATAGGTGGGAGGGAGGGGGCCTTGCCTTGGGGTCCAAGGACCCTCAAGGGGGTCGGCCGAGCCAAGGGGGAGGACTCTCCCCCCCCCCCAAACCGAGTTGGACTAGGTTTGGTGGGAGGGAGTCCCCCTCCCTTCCCACCTCCTCCTTTTTTTTTTCTTTTCCTCTTGATTTTTCTTCTCTTGGCGCATAGACCACTTGTGGGCTGTCCCACCAGCCCACTAAGGGCTGGTGCGCCTCCCCCAAGGCCTATGGGCTTCCCCGGGGTGGGTTGCCCCCCCGGTGAACTCCCGGAACCCATTCGTCATTCCCGGTAACTCCGAAAACCTTCCGGTAATCAAATGAGGTCATCCTATATATCAATCTTCGTTTCCGGACCATTCCGGAAACCCTTGTGACGTCCGTGATCTCATCCGGGACTCCGAACAACATTCGGTAACCAACCATATAACTCAAATACGCATAAAACAACGTCGAACCTTAAGTGTGCAGACCCTGCGGGTTCGAGAACTATGTAGACATGACCCGAGAGACTCCTCGGTCAATATCCAATAGCGGGACCTGGATGCCCATATTGGATCCTACATATTCTACGAAGATCTTATCGTTTGAACCTCAGTGCCAAGGATTCGTATAATCCCGTATGTCATTCCCTTTGTCCTTCGGTATGTTACTTGCCCGAGATTCGATCGTTAGTATCCGCATACCTATTTCAATCTCGTTTTACCGGAAAGTCTCTTTACTCGTTCCGTAATACAAGATCCCGCAACTTACACTAAGTTACATTGCTTGCAAGGCTTGTGTGTGATGTTGTATTACCGAGTGGGCCCCGAGATACCTCTCCGTCACACGGAGTGACAAATCCCAGTCTTGATCCATACTAACTCAACTAACACCTTCGGAGATACCTGTAGAGCATCTTTATAGTCACCCAGTTACGTTGCGACGTTTGATACACACAAAGCATTCCTCCGGTGTCAGTGAGTTATATGATCTCATGGTCATAGGAATAAATACTTGACACGCAGAAAACAGTAGCAACAAAATGACACGATCAACATGCTACGTCTATTAGTTTGGGTCTAGTCCATCACGTGATTCTCCCAATGACGTGATCCAGTTATCAAGCAACAACACCTTGTTCATAATCAGAAGACACTGACTATCATTGATCAACTGGCTAGCCAACTAGAGGCATGCTAGGGACGGTGTTTTGTCTATGTATCCACACATGTAAATGAGTCTGCATTCAATACAATTATAGCATGGACAATAAACTATTATCTTGATACAGGAATTATAATAATAACTATATATTTATTATTGCCTCTAGGGCATAATTCCAACAGTCTCCCACTTGCACTAGAGTCAATAATCTAGCCCTCACATCACCATGTGAATTACATTGTAATAAATCTAACACCCATACAGTTCTGGTGTCGATCATGTTTTGGCCGTGGAAGAGGTTTAGTCAGCGGGTCTGCTACATTCAGATCCGTGTGCACTTTGCATATATTTACGTCCTCTTCCTCGACGTAGTCGCGGATGAGGTTGAAGCGTCGTTTGATGTGTCTGGTCTTCTTGTGAAACCGTGGTTCCTTTGCTAAGGCAATGGCACCCGTGTTGTCACAGAACAAGGTTATTGGATCTAGTGCACTTGGCACCACTCCAAGATCTGTCATGAATTGCTTCATCCAGACACCCTCCTTAGCCGCCTCCGAGGCAGCCATGTACTCCGCTTCACATGTAGAATCTGCTACGACGCTTTGCTTGGAACTGCACCAGCTTACTGCACCCCCATTAAGAATAAATACGTATCCGGTTTGCGACTTAGAGTCGTCCGGATCTGTGTCAAAGCTTGCATCGACGTAACCTTTTACGGCGATCTCTTCGTCACCTCCATACACGAGAAACATCTCCTTAGTCCTTTTCAGGTACTTCAGGATATTCTTGACCGCTGTCCAGTGATCCACTCCTGGATTACTCTGGAACCTACCTGCCATACTTATAGCCAGGCTAACATCCGGTCTAGTGCACAACATCGCATACATGATAGAACCTATGGCTGAAGCATAGGGGACGGAGCGCATATGCTCTCTATCTTCATCAGTTGCTGGGCACTAAGTCTTACTCAATCTCGTACCTTGTAAAACTGGCAAGAACCCTTTCTTGGACTGTTCCATTTTGAACCTCTTCAAAACTTTATCAAGGTATGTGCTTTGTGAAAGTCCTATCAGGCGTTTTGATCTATCCCTATAGATCTTAATGCCTAGAATGTAAGTAGCTTCTCCTAGGTCCTTCATAGAGAAACTTTTATTCAAGTAACCTTTTATGCTCTCCAAAAGCTCTACGTTGTTTCCAATCAGTAATATGTCATCCACATACAATATTAGAAACGCCACAGAGCTCCCACTCACTTTCTTGTAAATACAAGATTCTCCAACCACTTGTATAAACCCAAATGCTTTGATCACCTCATCAAAGCGTTTGTTCCAACTCCGAAATGCTTGCACCAGTCCATAAATGGATCGCTGGAGCTTGCACACCTTGTCAGCATTTTTAGGATCGACAAAACCTTCGGGTTGTATCATATACAACTCTTCCTTAAGGAAACCGTTAAGGAACGCCGTTTTGACATCCATCTGCCAGATTTCATAATCGAAAAATGCAGCTATTGCTAACATGATTCTGACGGACTTAAGCATCGCTACGGGTGAGAAAGTCTCATCGTAGTCAACTCATGGAACTTGTGAAAAACCCTTTGCCACAAGTCGAGCTTTATAAACGGTCACATTACCGTCAGCGTCCGTCTTCTTCTTAAAGATCCATTTGTTCTGAATAGCCTTGCGGCCCTCAGGTAGTATCTCCAAAGTCCACACTTTGTTCTCATACATGGATCCTATCTCGGATTTCATGGCTTCTAGCCATTTGTTGGAATCTGGGCTCACCATTGCTTCTTCATAATTTGCAGGTTCATTGTTGTCTAACAACATGATTGATAAGACGGGATTACCGTACCACTCTGGAGCAGCGCGTGATCTCGTCGACCTGTGTGGTTCAACAGAAACTTGAACTGGAGTTTCATGATCACCATCATTAATTTCCTCCTCAACCGGCGTCGCAACGACAGAGGTTTCCCCTTGCCCTGCGCCACCATCCAGAGGGATGAGAG
Source organism: Hordeum vulgare subsp. vulgare (assembly GCF_904849725.1). Taxonomy (NCBI): domain Eukaryota; kingdom Viridiplantae; phylum Streptophyta; class Magnoliopsida; order Poales; family Poaceae; genus Hordeum; species Hordeum vulgare. The sequence goes on along the minus strand of NC_058522.1, from coordinate 106,414,486 downwards.
GTTCGACAACCTCGTCAAGTTCTATATTCCTCCCACTCAATTCTCTCGAGAGAAACTCCTTCTCGAGAAAAGCTCCGTTCTTAGCAACAAACATTTTGCCCTCGGATTTGAGATAGAAGGTGTACCCAACTGTCTCTTTTGGGTAACCTATGAAGACGCAATTTTCCGCTTTGGGTTCCAGCTTTTCAGGCTGAAGCCTTTTGACATAAGCATCGCATCCCCAAACTTTAAGAAACGACAACTTTGGCCTTTTGCCATACCACAGTTCGTATGGTGTCGTCTCAACGGATTTTGATGGTGCCCTATTTAAAGTGGATGCAGTTGTTTCTAATGCATAACCCCAAAATGGTAACAGCAAATCAGTAAGAGGCATCATAGATCGCACCATCTCTAACAAAGTACGATTACGATGTTCGGACACACCATTACGCTGTGGTGTTCCAGGCGGTGTTAACTGCGAAACAATTCCACATTGTCTTAAGTGAGCACCAAACTCGAAACTCACATATTCACCCCCACGATCAGACCGTAGGAACTTGATCTTCTTGTTACGATGATTTTCCACTTCACTCTGAAATTGCTTGAACTTTTCAAATGTTTCAGACTTGTGCTTCATCAAGTAGACATAACCATATCTACTTAAATCGTCAGTGAAGGTGAGAAAATAACGATATCCGCCGCGTGCCTCTACGCTCATTGGACCACACACATCGGTATTTATGATTTCCAACAAGTCACTTGCACGCTCCATTGTTCCAGAGAACGGAGTCTTAGTCATCTTGCCCATGAGGCATCGTTCGCACGTGTCAAGTGAATCAAAGTCAAGTGACTCCAAAAGTCCATCAGCATGGAGTTTCTTCATGCGCTTTACACCAATATGACCCAAGCGGCAGTGCCACAAAAATATGGCGCTATCATTGTTTACTCTAACTCTTTTGGTCTCAATGTTATGTATATGCGTATCGCTATCAAGATTCAATATGAACAATCCTCTCACATTCGGTGCATGACCATAAAAGATGTTACTCATAGAAATAGAACAACCATTATTCTCAGACTTAAAAGAGTAACCGTCTCGCAATAAACAAGATCCAGACATAATGTTCATGCTCAACGCAGGCACTAAATAACAATGATTTAAGTTCATCACTAATCCCGATGGTAGCTGAAGTGACACTGTGCCGACGGCGATTGCATCAACCTTGGAACCATTTCCTAGGCGCATCGTCACTTCGTCTTTCGCCAGCCTTCGTCTATTCCGCAGTTCCTGCTTCGAGTTGCAAATGTGAGCAATAGAACCGGTATCGAATACCCAGGCACTACTACGAGAGCCGGTTAAGTACACATCAATAACATGTATATCAAATATACCTGATTTTTCTTTGCCTGCCTTCTTATCTGCCAGATACTTGGGGCAATTGCGCTTCCAGTGACCCATACCCTTGCAATAGAAGCACTCTGTTTCAGGCTTAGGTCCAGCCTTGGGTTTCTTCGGCGGATTGGCAACAGGCTTGCCACTCTTCTTCGAATTGCCCTTCTTGCCTTTGCCGTTTCTCTTGAAACTAGTGGTCTTGCTCACCATCAACACTTGATGCTCTTTACGGAGTTCAGACTCTGCGACTTTCAGCATCGCAAACAACTCGCCGGGAGACTTGTTCATCCCTTGCATGTTGTAGTTCAACACAAAGCCTTTGTAGCTTGGCGGCAGTGATTGAAGGATTCTGTCAGTGATAGCTTCTTGCGGGAGTTCAATCCCAAGTTCAGCTAGACGGTTTGAGTACCCAGACATTTTGAGCACATGTTCAGTGACAGACGAGTTTTCCTCCATCTTGCAAGCATAGAATTTATCGGAGGTCTCATACCTCTCGATCCGGGCGTTCTTCTGAAAGATAAACTCCAACTCCTGGAACATCTCAAATGCTCCATGACGCTCAAAGCGACGTTGAAGTCCCGGTTCTAAGCCATACAAGACAGCACATTGAACTATTGAGTAGTCCTCCTTACGTGCTAACCAAGCGTTCTTAACATCCTGATCAGCCGTAGCGGGTGGTTCATCTCCTAGCGCAGCATTAAGGACATAATCCTTCTTCCCATCTTGTAAGATTAGCTTAAGATTACGAGCCCAGTCTACAAAGTTGCTTCCATCATCTTTCAACTTAGCTTTCTCTAGGAACGTATTAAAATTCAGGATGACTGTCGCGTGAGCCATGATCTACAACACAAATATATTCAAAGTGGACTTAGACTATGTTCAAGATAATTAGAGTTCAACTTAATCAAATTATATGCTAAACTCCCACTCAAAAAGTACATCTCTCTAGTCATTTGAGTGGTTCATGATCCACTTACACTATCCCAAGTCCGATCATCACGTGAGTTGGGTATAGTTTCAGTGGTAAGCATCCCTATGCTAATCATATCAACTATATGATTCACGATCGACCTTTCGGTCTCATGTGTTCCGAGGCCATGTCTGCACATGCTAGGCTCGTCAAGCTTAACCCGAGTGTTCCGCGTGCGCAACTGTTTTGCACCCGTTGTATGTGAACGTTGAGTCTATCACACCCGATCATCACGTGGTGTCTCGAAACGACGAACTGTAGCAACGGTGCACAGTCGGGGAGAACACAATTTCTTCTTGAAATTTTAGTGAGAGATCACCTCATAATGCTACCGTCGTTCTAAGCAAAATAAGGTGCATAAAAGGATTAACATCACATGCAATTCATAAGTGACATGATATGGCCATCATCACGTGCTTCTTGATCTCCATCACCAAAGCACCGACACGATCTTCTTGTCACCGGCGCCACACCATGATCATCCATCAACGTGTTGCCATCGGGGTTGTCGTGCTACTTATGCTATTACTACTAAAGCTACATCCTAGCAAAATAGTAAACGCATCTGCAAGCACAAACGTTAGTATAAAGACAACCCTATGGCTCCTGCCGGTTGCCGTACCATCGACGTGCAAGTCGATATTTCTATTACAACATGATCATCTCATACATCCAATATATCACATCACATCGTTGGCCATATCACATCACAATCATACCCTGCAAAAACAAGTTAGACGTCCTCTAATTTTGTTGTTGCAAGTTTTACGTGGTGACCAAGGGTATCTAGTAGGATCGCATCTTACTTACGCAAACACCACAACGGAGATATATGAGTTGCTATTTAACCTCATCCAAGGACCTCCTCGGTCAAATCCGATTCAACTAAAGTTGGAGAAACCGTCACTTGCCAGTCATCTTTGAGCAAAGGGGGTTACTCGTAACGATGAAACCAGTCTCTCGTAAGCGTACGAGTAATGTCGGTCCAAGCCGCTTCAATCCAACAATACCGCGGAATCAAGAAAAGACTAAGGAGGGCAGCAAAACGCACATCACCACCCACAAAAACTTTTGTGTTCTACTCGAGAAGACATCTACGCATGAACCTAGCTCATGATGCCACTGTTGGGGAACGTCGCATGGGAAACAAAAATTTTCCTACGCGCAGGAAGACCTATCATGGTGATGTCCATCTACGAGAGGGGATGAGTGATCTACGTACCCTTGTAGACCGTACAGCAGAAGCGTTAGAGAACGCGGTTGATGTAGTGGAACGTCCTCACGTCCCTCGATCCGCCCCGCGAACAATCCCGCGATCAGTCCCACGATCTAGTACCGAACGGACGGCACCTCCACGTTCAGCACACGTACAGCTCGACGATGATCTCGGCCTTCTTGATCCAGCAAGAGAGACGGAGAGGTAGAAGAGTTCTCCGGCAGCGTGACGGCGCTCCGGAGGTTGGTGATGACCTTGTCTCAGCAGGGCTCCGCCCGAGCTCCGCAGAAACGCGATCTAGAGGAAAAACCGTGGAGGTATGTGGTCGGGCTGCCGTGGAAAAGTCGTCTCAAATCAGCCCTAAAACCTCCGTATATATAGGTGGGAGGGAGGGGGCCTTGCCTTGGGGTCCAAGGACCCTCAAGGGGGTCGGCCGAGCCAAGGGGGAGGACTCTCCCCCCCCCAAACCGAGTTGGACTAGGTTTGGTGGGAGGGAGTCCCCCTCCCTTCCCACCTCCTCCTTTTTTTTTCTTTTCCTCTTGATTTTTCTTCTCTTGGCGCATAGACCACTTGTGGGCTGTCCCACCAGCCCACTAAGGGCTGGTGCGCCTCCCCCAAGGCCTATGGGCTTCCCCGGGGTGGGTTGCCCCCCCCCCCCCCCGGTGAACTCCCGGAACCCATTCGTCATTCCCGGTACATTCCCGGTAACTCCGAAAACCTTCCGGTAATCAAATGAGGTCATCCTATATATCAATCTTCGTTTCCGGACCATTCCGGAAACCCTTGTGACGTCCGTGATCTCATCCGGGACTCCGAACAACATTCGGTAACCAACCATATAACTCAAATACGCATAAAACAACGTCGAACCTTAAGTGTGCAGACCCTGCGGGTTCGAGAACTATGTAGACATGACCCGAGAGACTCCTCGGTCAATATCCAATAGCGGGACCTGGATGCCCATATTGGATCCTACATATTCTACGAAGATCTTATCGTTTGAACCTCAGTGCCAAGGATTCGTATAATCCCCGTATGTCATTCCCTTTGTCCTTCGGTATGTTACTTGCCCGAGATTCGATCGTTAGTATCCGCATACCTATTTCAATCTCGTTTTACCGGCAAGTCTCTTTACTCATTCCGTAATACAAGATCCCGCAACTTACACTAAGTTACATTGCTTGCAAGGCTTGTGTGTGATGTTGTATTACCGAGTGGGCCCCGAGATACCTCTCCGTCACACGGAGTGACAAATCCCAGTCTTGATCCATACTAACTCAACTAACACCTTCGGAGATACCTGTAGAGCATCTTTATAGTCACCCAGTTACGTTGCGACGTTTGATACACACAAAGCATTCCTCCGGTGTCAGTGAGTTATATGATCTCATGGTCATAGGAATAAATACTTGACACGCAGAAAACAGTAGCAACAAAATGACACGACCAACATGCTACGTCTATTAGTTTGGGTCTAGTCCATCATGTGATTCTCCCAATTACGTGATCCAATTATCAAGCAACAACACCTTGTTCATAATCAGAAGACACTGACTATCATTGATCAACTGGCTAGCCAACTAGAGGCATGCTAGGGACGGTGTTTTGTCTATGTATCCACACATGTAAATGAGTCTTCATTCAATACAATTATAGCATGGACAATAAACTATTATCTTGATACAGGAATTATAATAATAACTATATATTTATTATTGCCTCTAGGGCATAATTCCAACAGAGGGCACACGGGAATTTCATGTGGTCACTTTCGTCATGTTGGGTTAATTCACGTTCAGTATTTTGATAATTTGATATGTGGGTGGGCCGGTGCTTGGGTGTTGTTCTTACTTGAAGAAACCTCTCACTTATGATTAACCCTCCCTCAAGCATACGCAACTACGAGAAAAATATTAAGAATAAATTCTAACCATAGCATTAAACATAAGGATCCAAATCAGCCCCTTACGGAGTAGTGCCCGACTGAGGTTTAAGTTTATGTCACTCTCGCAACCCACCCTCTAACTACTACTCCACAATGCATTCCCTTAAGCCCCAATATGATGAAGTGTTATGTAGTCGACATTCACATAACACCACTAAGGGAATCATAACATTCATATCATTAAAATATCGAACGAATATCAACTTCACATGACTACTTGCAACATGATTTTTCCCGTGTCCTCAAGAACAAAAGTAACTACATACAAGTGATAAACATGTTCATGATGAGAGAGGTATTAAATAGCATAATGGATCTGAACATATGATCTTCCACCAAATAAACCGTAAAGCATCAACTTCAAGATGCAATCAACACTACTAGACACATCCGAGGTACCAATCCGAGGTTCCGGTACAAGATTGAGTACAAGAGATGAATTAGTGTTTTGAGAGGAGTTGGTGTTGATGAAGATGTTGATGAAGATTGGCCTCCCCAAGATGAGAGGATTGTTGGTGATGGCGATGGCCTCGATTTCCTCCTTCGGGAGGGAAGTTCCTCCGGCGGAACCGCTCCGCCGGAGGGCAAAAGTGCTCCTGCCCAGCTTTCGCCTTGAGACGGCGGCGCTTCTTCCTGAAAGTCCCCTTAATTTTTTGAGAGTAAAAGAGAACTTATACCAAAAGATGATCGCTAGAGGTAGGCTAGGGGGGCCACTAGACATGAGACCGCGCGCGCGAGGGGGTGGGTGCTCGCGCACCCTCGTGCCTAGTGGGCGCCTAGTTGCCCCCCTCCGGTACTTCTTCGCTCTAGTATTTTTTATTTATTATAAAATAAATCGTAAATTTTTAGCCCAATTGAAGATGTGCAAAATAGGTATCTGTGACGTAGCTTTTTCAGGTCCACAATTCCATCTACCGGCATTCTCCCACTTGATGTAAACCTTGCATATTATGAGAGAAAAAGGCATTAGAATTACTCCACTAAGTGGCAAAATGCATAGAAACACTAAAAATAACAGTAAAAAAACATGATGCAAAATGGACCTATCACCGGTTGCGAGGTCGAAAGAGAAGATCTGTTGTATCTGGTGGTAGTTCTGGATAGGTGTGTTGATGAACTTTGCATCCTTGGGGTGATCCTAAGAAAGAAACATGGTAGAGTGGTGGTTAATTACTATGACAATGGTTCACAGGAGATGATTAGTTAGGATGACATTGTTCGTGAGCTAACTACGATGTGGCCTTGGTAGTGCTCTGCCTCCAACATGATGGTGGAGGTCTCCTCATTCCATGAAACATCGTTCAGGTCTCTCAGCTTGGAGGAGATGATCCACCTCGTTCTACACTTCCTTAGGTAGTTGTAGAGGTGACCTCCTGTCCAAATAACTCAAAGACTTGCTTTTCCATCGAGTTCAGATGCACATCCTTGAACCCCTTGTGTGTCCTCACTCCACCAGATATGATCTCATACAACTTGTTACGCACAAAAGTGGAGAGGAACGACTGCCATTTCATGTCGCATCCTCAATCATCCTTCTTCTCCTTTGCAGCTGCCTTTTGAGGAGCCACATGAGATACAACATTGGACTGATCCAGCACAAATGAAGGAATCGTAGGTGGCACCTCAAAAACCTCAGAATCAAGACGCATCTCGTCGATGTTAGCCTGGGAGTCCTCGACGTAGGACGTCGGGAACTGGCTCTCGGGCGATACGATGGCCAGATTAAACTCTTACGTGCTCATGTCCTACAATCATAAGTGTCATAAAAACACAACACAACACGACGCACATCAACATTATGAACTAGTTGTAAATACGAACATTACACTACACATCGACAATATGAACTAGCTATAAAACATGCACACATGGATGATCTAGTTGAAGACAACACTAATCATGGACACGTATGAATCATCTTGTTCAACACTTGCACACTACCATACCATACATCTAAGCATACTATCAATCAATCCATAAACATCCAAGCAGACTACCAATGCATCCATAAACATCCAAGCATACTACCAATACATCCATAAACATCCAAGCAGACTACCAATCCGTCCATGAACATCCCCTAGCATGCTTCAAATCCATTCCAACTAGCTACTGCAACATCACAGTCGAACAGATCAGACGTTCTAACCCCACCCATGCGCCAGATCTAGCTAGAACTACTAGAGGGGAGGGGGTCAACGAACTTACAAGCGCCATCGTAGGAGCCGCGGTGGAGGTGCGGCACAAAGAAGAAGATGGGGAGTGGATCCGCCGTCTTAGCCAACCGGTTGCCAGAGTACTTGCGCTGCTTACCTCGTCGTCGAGATGGATCCGAACCAGAGTGAAAGCTTGAGAGGGGGGCGGGATGGTGGCAGGAGTTTTGGCGCGCCGGTCACCCTGGCTACATAGGATGACGGCGAATCGGCGGGCGATAATGCGAATTCGTCCCGTCGCTTTTCCAGAGACGCGCCATCGTTCCCGTCATTTCTTTGCCCACGCCTGCGCAGCCCCGCATTCCCCTCCCCTGCATCGCCTCAGTCTGGCTCGCTGAAAACTGTTGATTCGATCGTTTCTAACGGGTTTGCGTGAGCATTGCTTTAAGATTCGTGCGGACCAAGAATTGTATGCGGGCCAGAAAACCAAACAAACCATTTTCTTTCCCCACGGTCCGGTTGAGGCTAACACAGTTAACCAAGCATGTCCTTGGAGAGTGAGCTCGAGCTAGTATATGCACGTATCGTTTCCAACATTCACAACTTCATCCTCGCTCACGGCCCCAGTCTCCCACGTTTTGTCACCTTCATCGTTGGTCCAACTCGACCACCCTTCCAAAGAATCGAATAAAATCACAGAAGGTCGGCTGGCTGCCTGTCAAAATCATGGGTGCATGCACCTGCACTTGGAGGAACCCTCGCCATCACAATCAAAATGCCACAGGCCGGACCGAACGTACCCCAGCTGGAACCAAATCCCGGAGGCCAGAATGTTCCCAACACAGTCATCCTTTCTCTCAAGTTAAACCTAACCATCCTAGCTTAAACGTGGCCAGAAAGGCTAGACATTTCGCAACTGAAACCAGAGCACTTGGACGACATTGGCAAAGTGGCATCTAGAGATACATATTCAAGCACGTTTATGATGCTGCTTTTGTCAGACAAGCCATGACCCACATGGCTTTCTTAGCATCCTTTAATCACCTAGCCCACTTCTTCTTAGTCGGCCCCTTTTTCTAGGAGAGGAACTAGTCATATCTTTTGAGCAGAGCATTGCTATTTTCCATCGATCTGGTAGGTTATCGCATTATGCCGGTAGCTAGCATATGGACGCATTTCCATTGACGATAGCTAGTTCTATTGTAGATTTCCAAAACGAAGTATAGTGTAGAAGGGCTAGTTCGGTTGTAGATTTTATTATGCAACTTGCTGGTGGTGATCAGTGTTCTAAGAAGCGCTAGACAGGCGAGAGGTGGGGGAATTAGGCAGGCTGCTTTCCAAAAGATAACATCGGTTTGGTTCCATGGAGATTGTGATCACTGTTCTAACATGTTGTCATCTGACCCTATTTTTAGGGTTGCTTGTATCTAATGTAGACCAAAGCAGTTTGTGGAGGGCAGAAAGATGGAAGAAAACCGGCTGCTTATTAGCAAAGCTCCTTTTTAGCATCACGCAAAGAGGGTCACAAGTGCCTTCACTTTCGAGTGATGGATGCACCATAGGATCAGAATTAAGTCAAAAGGAGCTACTTAATTAGCAGTGGAGTGGTGTGGCACGCTCTCGACTCTGATTGCTGGGAAGTTTCCAGCTCCACTTGTACTATATGCGGCCTTAACATTTCAATCAACTTAACTGGATTCCCCTCTTGCATGAATTAACTAATTTATGTGTAAACTGTCTGTGGGGCATGGGCCGATGCATGCATGCATGCATGCAGAAATTAGTGGCGTGCTAGTAGTAGGAAGAAAAAGGCTCACATACCGTGGTACCTGAAGAGCCACTTGCAGTTGCAGTGCTCCTAGTGGCTAGCTGGTAGAGCAATTTCACAAGGAAAGTAAAGAATAACCCACTGGTGCAGTTACCGGTTTTTTTAGAATGGTGCAATTATAGTCTTGAGAATTGGTGGTCATACTAATGTGTAAACCATTGTTGCTTTACCTTTATTTTTCTCTAGGCATTTTCTCTTCTTGGTCTTATCTTTTTCTAACACCAAACTGTTTTGGGTTGACTGATGTAGCCACCGGTTAGACCACACCAAACTAATAATAACAAAGGGGGGCAAGAGGGATAATGGATCTAGTTTTATCGAAGTCAATCCTTATCCACGAATATTGTCTAAGCATGACAAATTGAAAGTTTAAGAATATTGTAATTTGTTGAAAAATAAAGGATGTAAGCGAAGTTTCTTTCCTTTTTAGTGAAAGCAAGACAATTGGTCGCTAATATGAAAGGCACATACATATCTGATACTCCCTTTATAAAAAAAATATAAGAGCGTTTAGATCACTAAAGTGATGATATAAACGCTTTTATATTTCTCTAGGGACTACTAATTTTGTTTCTGACTCGTTTTTATTGAAGATGATGAAACATGTGCGATGAACATATAACAACTTGCTATATACAAAGGCCCCCTTCTTTGTATGAGGTGTTGTGAAATACTCCACAATTCTTTTCTGCTTGTCGATCACCCCCTATAAATGTTATGTTGAAGATGGTGAAACATGTGTCGTGTACTTAACAACTTGTTAATATAAGGTGCTTGTTTTTTCGTATATAGATGCATGGTGAAATACTTATGTTATTCTCTGCTTGTTGATCGAGACAGCGTTTACATGGTTTGCAATGCATAATTCTGACGATTAATTACCAGTTCTAGTTTATAACAAGCCGGAGCTACTTTTGATGGTAAATCTACTCTCGCACCATTTTTTGTATGGCAAATCCAAATATTCTTATTTAAGGCGACGAGGTCAAATTAATGTCGACTACACCAATTATGACATCGACACCTGTTTGGTGCATTTCAGAACTAATGCATATATGTCTTTTTCATTCTTTTCCTTTGCAAACTACTCATAATGCTGCAAATAACTCAGTAATCTCTGTAGTGGGTTCCTAGTCCCAGTCGGATCATAATGGGCATGAGCCAATGTACATTTTACCTGATTAAACTTGTACAATCATGCTGCAAGATGTACACCGCCACAAAGTAACCCGTTTTGCAAAAATAAATGCGCCACTGATCTGTGCACCAATCAATTCAGGCAGACCATGAGGCACACACTTTTCCAGACAAGTAGAGAAAACTAATGTTATGTGCCGAATATACCTGAGAACCTTGCAGCATTTTTCTATGACAGGAACATGTGGCCGCGCATGCATCTGCATTGGTGGACGCCCACCGACCGATCTTGCAAGTTTAATAGAGATATATATACTATATTACATTAGGGAGAATACTATGAAAAATAATGCAATTCGGTTCTTGCATATACATGGGCTAGAGACACGTGTCCGCTGTTTAGGTACCAGGAAAGTTCGCTATGAATATATTAACAACCAATTTCTAACAAAAAAAATTATATTTGAATTATAATATTGATTTGTAGGAATCAGCCATTTGAACATAACAAATGACAAAATGCTAACCAATTGCCACCTATATCTCAGGAATGATAACATCCAACAAGAAAATATTCACATGAAGAATGTAATATTGTATACTGCAGAAACATCTACTCCCTCCGTCCTACTTGTCGCATAATTGTATAAAAATAAATGTATATGGAATTAAAATACATCTACATACATTTATTTCTATGACAAGTATTTTCGAACGGAGGGAGTACTACATAAAATTAGTTTAGATGTGGGTTAATATTCAGGCTATATGCCAAGCTATGAATTCACAGTACTTCCTCTGTTTTTTTACTCCGCCTATTAGCTGTCTTAACTCAAAATTTGTAAAAAAATTGAAAACGTCTTCTCACAAAGATAACACCATCACCTATATATATCAAATACATACAATAATAAAGCAAATTCCATGATGAATCTAACGACATTGATTTGGTTTTTTAAATGTTGGTATACTTTTCCATAAACTTGGTTAGACTTCAAAAGGTGACTGAAGACATACCTAATATGCATATTAAAAATAAATAGAGACAATACTTATTATCTCACAACATAATATTACTATATGAATATTATAAAAAAAAGTACTGCAGGGAAACCAGTACCACACATAAATTTTAGTTTTTAAATAAGTGATGTGTACAAAGTAGAAAAAAAAATCATGTTTTGTTCCATAGCCAATCATGCAGGGGGCACATTCAAGAGTGGTGGAACCCACAATGTTAGGCCCAAACATGCAAGGCCCTGTATATATATAGTACTCCTACATGATAATTGAGGTGGCCACGTTTGTCTTGTTTTCCCCTTCTGTTTTTTCTCTAGAGGAAAAATCAATAAGAAAAACAAATCCAGCTCACATACTGTCTAGGGTCTAGCATAGTGTGGACTCGCTCTAGCCCCATCATACGGTTCTCCAGATCGCCATGAGTTGGAGGAGAGGTTCTAGCATTTTTTTTTTTTGCTCACATGAAACCACTAGCAAAATATTTGGGATGGAGTGAGTGTGACGTTACTGTTTTGTTATATGGGCTTTGTTTGGAATTTCTTGTACGTTGGTTGTAGAAGGGATTAGTATATTATATAGGAGTATGAGCCAAACAAGTTGATTAAAAAGATCACCTAAGCGTTCAAACATGATAACAGACACAATAGTTGTTTTTTATTTTTATATATACAGCCAACCTTTTCGTGCGATATTTTTGTTGCTGATTTTCCTTTTCAAGAACGTGCATAAGCTATGTGTGCCTTTATTAAGAAGAAGAGAGTTAAATTTCAAAAGTATCAAGGCAGTCACATGTCGATGCTCCATCGATTCCACCACACAAACAAACTCATGATATGGTAATGCTACATGTACATAAGTTTATAATAATTTTACACGTAAGTGAATTATAATCGGAGATTAAGAGAATGTAACCCTACCCTTTAAAAATTAGGGAGCGAGAGGTTAGTTAGGAAGAAAGAATCCTAGTCAGAGGGAGATGTTGTGCCTCAAACACCCACCTTGACGCACTCTTCTCCATAGCTTAAACTTAGCCCTAATACGACCTATAACCAACATCGGCAGCGGCGCCACCTTGTCAAAGACCCCACCGTTTCTCTCAAGCTAAATAAAACACATTATGAGCAATGCCAACGAGTTCAACTCTTGCCTTCGAGAGGCTGGGATAACATCACTCACCAAAGGCCACGGTATAGTGAGCAAAGCATCAAGAACTGGAGTGAAACAGTACAAGTGGAAGGGGAGCATAATTTGATACGTGACCTGTGGAGCAAAGGGCATCCAAGCAGCAAATGACCCACCTCCTTCTTTCCTTGGCAGCAGAGCACACAAAAGAAGCAGGGTGAGTAAGCTGCCTTCGTACGAGACGATCAACAGTCCACAAAATGGTTCTTGAGCAAACCACCAACTATCTTGATCTCAAGTGGCGCCCAATAACCTCAAATCTCGGCCACTCCATGAGCAAACTTCCTCTAAAGGTCTTCTAGACCCGAAAGTCCTATTATGCTCCCAAGCTCAAATGAGCTCGAGATGAATAGTGAAGTAGAACATAAGTTAAAAAATTATGTTTTGTGAGCGATAATAAAAAAAATGTATGCTTGAAAAATTGTGTCACAAAATGACATTTGGGGACATCATAAAAAAACAAAACTAGTACTCCAAACTACTTTAAGCATGTTCGGAGTATCGACTTTGTTTGTTTTTTGCCATGATATCCTTTAATGTACTTTCGTAATAAAGTTTTGCGAGCAGACAAAACATTTGTCGAGGTTTATCATATAAAATATTGGATGAGCTTGGGAGGAGATACTCCACACTTATAGACCAAACTAGCCAAGTCCTAAGTACTTGCCTTTGTTGACAGTTAGTTTGTCTCTTCAGTGCTAAATAAACCAGGCATGGACAGCCAGCCCGATGACCCGGCCCGAAAAAACGGGCTTCGCTTGGCATTCGGGCCGGGCTCGAGCTTCATTCTCCAATCGGAAAGATAGTTCGCGCCAGGCTCGAGCTTCTCTTTTTAAGGATTTTGGGCTTTGGACCGGGCTTACAAGAGCAAACAAATAAAAAATAGCATTCGGCCCGGGCTTTCGGGCTTTGAGGCGGGCTCGGACTTGAAAAAAGAGTGTATTTTAGGCTTTGGGTCGGGCTCGGGCTTCATTCTCCGGACGAAAAGATAGTTCGAACTGGGCTCGGGCTTCTCTTTTTTAAGGATTTCGGGCTTTGGACCGGGCTTACAAGCGCAAACAAATAAAAAATAGCATTCGGGCCGGGCTTTCGGGCTTCGGGGCGGGCTCGGACTTGAAAAAATAGTGTATTCGGGATGGAGTGAGTATGACGTTATTGTTTGGTTATATGGGCTTTGTTTGGAATTTCTTGTACGTTGGTTGTAGAAGGATTAGTATATTATATATGAGCCAAACAAGGAGAACGGACGTTTGGCTCCCGGGAGCCATGGAGGCCGAAATTTTTGAAAAATTCGAAATTCAAAAATTTTAGTTCCAAAAGCCTGAAAAAAATATACAACTAAACAAGGATGTGATCCGTGCGCATGTCAAATTTCAGGTCGAAATACTTTGAAACGCGACCTGTATAAAAAAACAAATTCATGGTCTGAAATGATGAATAGTGACATGTGTTAAAAAGTTTCAGATTTGCCTTTTTTGCACAGCCCTCATTTCAACGTATTTTGTTCTGAAAATTTACACACTTGTGTATTATAGCTTCATCTATTTATGTATTTTTTTCTGAATTTTTTAAAATATTAAAATACGAATTTTCATGAAATTTGGAGTTTGAATTTACAGGCCTCCAGGAAGCTCGGGAGCGAAAGGCAATTTCCGCCAAACAAGTTGATTAAAAAGATCACCTAAGCGTTCATACGTGATAACAAACACAATAGTTGGTTTTCATTTTTATATATACAGCCAACCTTTTTGTGTAACATTTTTGTTGCTGATTTTCTTTTTCAAGAACGTGCATAAACTATGTGTGCCTTTGCATTAAGAAGAAGCGAGTTAAATTTCAAAGGTACCAGGGCGGTCACATGTCGATGCCCCATCGATTCCACCACACGAATAAACTCATCATAAGATGTTGTGCCTCAAACACTGAGCTTGGACGCACTCTTCTCCATGGCTTAAACTCAGCCCTAATACGACCTATAACCAACATCAGCAGCGACGCCACCTTGTCAAAGACCCCACCGTTTCTCTCAAGCTAAATAAAACACATTATGAGCAATGCCAATGAGTTCAACTCTTGCCTTCCACATGGTGGGATAACAACACTCACCAAAGGCCACGATATGGCGAGCAAAGCATCAAGAACCGGAGTGAAACGGTACAAGTGGAAGGGGAGCATAATTTGATACGTGACCTCTCGAGCGAAAGGGCGTCCAAGCAGCAAATGATTCACCTCCTCTGTACCTTGGCAACAGAGCACACAAAAGACGCATGGTATTAAACTGCCTTCGTGCGAGACGATCAACAGTCCACAGAATGGTTCTTGAGAAAACCACCCAAATATCTTGATCTCAAGTGGCGTCCAATAACAGCAAAGCTCGGGCACTCCATGAGCAAACTTCCTGCCGAAGGTCTTATAGACCCGAATTCCTATTATGCTCCCAAGCTGAACTGAGCTCGAGATGAACGGTAAAATAGAAAAAATAATAAAAACTTGATTTTTTGTGTGTGGCAACTTTAACAAATGTTTTGTATGCTTCAAAAATTGTATCACAAAATGACATCTATGGACATAAAAAAACAAAATTAGTACTACAAACCACTTTAAAAAATAGCATGTTTGGAGTATCGTTGCGAGCACACAAAACATTTGTCGAAGTTTATCATAAAAAAATTGTTGAATGAGCTTGTGAGCAGATACTCCACACTTATAGACCAAACTAGCCAAATGCTAAGTACTTGCCTTTGTTGACAGTTAGTTCCTCTTGAAAGAATCGATATGGTTGACTAGAGGGGGTGAATAGGCAACTAACAAATTTTAAACTTATCTTTAAACAAATTAGGTTTAACAACAAAAGGTTGTCTAGATATGCAACTAAATGGACAACCTATATGATGCCAACTACAAAAATAATAAGCAAGTAGTAAACACAAGTAAAGGTAAGAGATAACCACAAGTGGAACCGATGAAGACGAGGATGTGTTTCTGAAGTTCCTTCCCTTTGAAGGGAAGTACGTCTCCGTTGGAGAGGTGTGGAGGCACAATGCTCCCCAAGATGCCACTAAGGCCACCGTATTCTCCTCACGCCCTCACACGATGCGAGGTGTCGTCATTCCATTAATTGGTGCCCTTAAAGGTGGCGACCGAACCTTTACAAACAAGGTTGCGGCAATCTCCATGACTTAATTGAAGGCCCCTAACGAGACCACGAAGCTTCACCACAATGGAATATGGCTTATAGGTGACCTCAACCGTCTAGGGTGCTCAAACACCCAAGAGTAACAAGATCCGCAATGCATTAGTCGGGGAATCAAATTTCTCTTGGTGAAAGTTTAGATTAAGGCCCTCTCAACTAAACCCTAGAATATCAACAAGTTTTGTTGTCTAGGGAGAGTGATCGGGCTAAAATGGAGCTTGGAGCAACAATGGAGCTTAGGGGGCAAAAGGTGAGGTTCTGAGGGAAGAAGAACCCCTTTATCTAGTGGGGGAGGGAATCTACTCGTTCCCTGTGCACGAGCTAGAGCGCTACTACCGCTCCTAGGAGTGGTAGTACCGATGATAAGAGTTAGTACCGCTCAGGCAAAGGGAGGCTAGGCCAGAACCAACGCATAGCACCTAGTACCGCCCTGAGCGGTAGTACCGCTCTGCAGGCGGTACTACCGCGAGTACTACCGCAAAATTCGTCCACAAAAGTGTTCGCACTTTTGGAGAGCGATACGAGCCAGAGGCACTAGCACAGTACTACCGCTCAGAGCGGTACTACCGCGGGTCGGGCGCTACTACCGCTTGGTAACTGTCATGCAGGGCAAGGCACGGTAGAGAAGCTCCATCGAAGCGGAAAAGGGGTGAGAAAGAAAGTGTACGTGATGATTCCATCTAGACTTTTCCAAAGCGGATCCCCTCTTAATAGTATGGTTTTTCCTACGACTTAAGTCCACCGAAAACGAAGTGTAAGAGTGAAAACCGTCTTCACATCAAAACACTCAGGGCCAAGAATCGTTTTTGTGCAAACCTAGGAAATACCTGAAAGGCTTAGTGCACACGATTAGTCCACAAATGTGTCGTCATTGAAAGGACGTGGATGTCGCCTAGAGGGGGGGTGAATAGGCGCTTTAAAATAAATATGGTTTAGGCTTTAATAAATGCGGAATAAAACTAACATATAATTTGTCAAGCACAAAACCTAAAACAACTAGGCTCACCTATGTGCACCAACAACTTATGCTAAGCAAGATAAACAACTAAGTGATAGCAAGATATACAACAATAAACAATATGGCTATCACAAAGTAAAGTGCATAAGTAAAGAGCTCGGGTGAAAGATAACCAAGGCACGCAGAGAAGATGATGTATCCCGAAGTTCACATCCTTGCGGATGCTAATCTTCGTTTGGAGCGGTGTGGAGGCACAATGATCCCCAAGATGCCACTAATGCCACCGTAATCTCCTCACGCCCTCGCGCAATGCAAGATGTCATGATTCCACTAAGGGACCCTCGAGGGGGGTCACCGAACCCGTACAAACAAGGTTGGGGCAATCTCCACAACTTAATTGGAGGCTCCCAACAACACCATGAAGCTTTACCACAATGGCATATGGCTTCGAGGTGACCACAAATGCTCGAGGCAATCTCCACAACTTAATTGGAGACCCGACGCTTGCCCTGAGCTTTACACCATAATGATTGAGCTCCGAGGCACCACCAAGCTTCTAGAACGCCAAAGTATCCACGAAGAACAATCTCTAGGGTACCAAGTAGGAAAGGGTAATAAGCTTCTCAAACTTCACTTCCACGTATCACCGTGGAGAACTCAAACTTATGCACCAAATGCAATGGCAAGGCCACACGGAGTGCCCAAGTCCTTCACTCCCAAATCCCACCACAACAACTAATGCTATGGTGGAAAATGAGTGGAAGAACAAAGAAGAACACCAAGAACTCCAAGAATTAGATCCAAGGGGTTCCCCTCACTTAGAGGATTGCTGGAAATGTGGATCTAGATTTCCTCTCTCTTTTCCCTCAAAAAGGAGCAAGAATCATAGGAGGAATTGAGAGTTAGCAAGCTCGAAGAAGGTCAACAAGGGGGGAAGAACACGAGCTCAACGGATCGAAACCATTGGGGAAGAAGACCCCCTTTATATAGTGGGGGGAAGAATCCAACCGTTACCCCCACTTACGGCTCGAGCATAGCGGTACTACCGCATGCACGGTAGTGGCAGAGGGAGGAACTACTGTAGGGGGAAACGAACGGTAGAACCGCCGGAGCGGTACTACCGCACGCTCTTACGGTACTACTGTAGGGTAGTATCCAACTGCCACAGGAGGTGCACGGAAGTAAAAAATTACTTTCGTGACTACCTCCGTTGAGGCTACGGTTATGCAAAATTTCGGCACGGTACTACCGGACACGGTTTTGCGAACTTTGTCCGCTCTTTACACAACAGAAGTACCTCCCAAGCGGTACAACCGCGTGTTTAGAGAAAAATAGCTCTCGTACTGAAACTGCCATAACTTTTGCATACGAGCTCCGAATCGAACAAACTTAATCTTGTTGGATTTAGGACGACAAGAGCTATCCAAACAATGATATAGAGATGTGAGACCTCTATGAATGAAGAACCGGCAAAAACTTCCAACATCGAAAACATCATAGAAGATGCATATGGACTTCATTTTCTATGAACTCGAGCTTGTCATGAAGATGACCATAAGCTCTAAAACTCAAAAAGAGAAACACCAAACAAGAACCAAGAAATGTGATGCAAGGATGCAAATGGTTTGAGCTCTCAACGAACGATTCGATCAAGCTACTCACTTGAGAGCACCCTTGACAGTACAACAATCTATCCTAAAATAAAAAAAACTATCAAGAGCAAACCCATACCTTGCACTGAGTCCTCTTGAGCTAGATGATGATGATCTTGGCTTCCTCAAGATGGACCACTGATACGTCTCAAATGTATCTATATTTTTTGATGGTTTCATGCTGTTATCTTGTCAACTTTGGATGTTTTATATACCTTTTATATCTTTTTTGGGACTAACTTATTAATTCAGTGCCAAGTGCCAGTTCCTGTTTTTTCTCTGTTTTTGACTCTTTTCAGATCTGATTTTGGAACGGAGTCCAAACGGAATAAAATCCCCGAAATGAATTTTTCCAGAACAAAAGAAGATCGGGGGACTTGAGGGCCAAGGCAGGAGGCCCACAGGGGGGCCACAAGCCCTGTAGCCGCGGCCAGGGGGCGGCTCTACCAGGCTTGTGGCCCCCCTATAGCTCCCCTGCCCTAGCTCTTTCGCCTATATATTCCCTAAAATCCCAGAAAAAATCAAGGCGTCCACGAAACCACTTTTTCGCCGCAGCAAGCTTCCATTTCCGCGATATCTCATCTGGAGACCCTTCCCGGTGCCCCACCGGAGGGGACTTTGGAGCTGGAGGGCTTCTACATCAACATCATTGCCTCTCTGATGACTCGTGAGTGGTCTACTTCAGACCTACGGGTCCGTAGTTAGTAGCTAGATGGCTTCTTCTCTCTCTTGGATCTTCAATACAAAGTTCTCCATGATCTTCATGGAGATCTATCCGATGTAATCCTCTTTGGCGGTGTGTTTGTCGAGATCCGATGAATTGTGGATTTGTGATCAGATTATCTATGAATTATATTTGAGTCTTTGCTGATTTTTTATATGCATGATTTGATATCCTTGTAAGTCTATCTGAGTCTTGGGTTTTGTTTGGCCAACTAGATCTATGATTCTTGCAATGGGAGAAGTGCTTGGTTTTGGGTTCATACCGTGCGGTGACCTTTCCCAG
Organism: Hordeum vulgare subsp. vulgare; assembly: GCF_904849725.1. NCBI lineage: Eukaryota > Viridiplantae > Streptophyta > Magnoliopsida > Poales > Poaceae > Hordeum > Hordeum vulgare. The sequence continues at coordinate 106,394,854 of NC_058522.1, read as the reverse complement.
TGACAGAAGGGGCAGCAAGGCACGCGTCATGTTGTTGCCATCAAGGGTAACAAGATGGGATTTCATAATAGATTTGAGATTGTCCATCTACATCATGTCATCTTGCTTAAGGCGTTACTCTGTTCTTATGAACTCAATACACTAGATGCATGTTGGATAGCGGTTGACGTGTGGAGTAATAGTAGTAGATGCAGAAAGTATCGGTCTACTTGTTTTGGACGTGATGCCTATATGTATGATCATTGCCATAGATAACGTCATGACTTTGCGCGGTTCTATCAATTGCTCGACAGTAATTCGTTCACCCACCATCTACTTGCTTTCATGAGAGAAGCCTCTAGTGAACACTACGGCCCCCGGGTCTACTCACAATTATCATCTCCGCTTTTACTTTTACTTTGCTTTGTTTACTTTTTGCTTTCAGTTCTCACCTTGCAAACTATCTATAAGGGATTGACAACCCCTTCATAGCGTTGGGTACAAGCTCCTTGTGTTTGTGCAGGTACTTGTGACTTGACGCGATCCTCCTACTGGATTGATACCTTGGTTCTCAAACTGAGGGAAATACTTACCGCCGCTGTGCTACATCACCCTTTCCTCTTCAAGGGAACACCAACGCAAGGCTCCAAGGCCGCGGGGGAATCCTTTGCATACTTGCCAAGGAAATTCCTATAGGCGTAGCCAGCAGCAGAAGGATTTATGGCGCCGTTGCCGGGGAGAGATCAAGTCAAGATCTATCCAAGTAAGTGTCACAAACTCATCTCTTGCATTTATTTTGTTTGCCAGTTGCCTCTCGTTTTCCTCTCCCCCACTTCACCAATTTGCCTTTTTCGTTTGCCTTTTTTTTGTTTGCCTTTTTCGTTCGCCCTTTTCTCTCGCTTGCTTTCTGTTTGCTTGTGTGCCATGTGCCTTCAATATGCTTGCATCTTCGCTTGCTGAAAATCTAGTGATATGGATCCTCATCCACTTGCTAATCTCTTTAAGAGAGCCAATTATGTTGATCCAATTGGTAGTGAGTTGAGTGCACTTGACTATCTTTATGGAGTTTTGCTTGAGATGCGTGAATCTGAAAATTGTGAGGAAGAAATTTATGAAGTGATTCACGAGGGCTCCTTGGATGAAAAGCATGATTGCAATGGTTTCACTATAAATTCTATTAGTGACAATCATGCTAAGAATATGCAAAACCCTAAGCTTGGGGATGCTAGTTTTGCTATGTCCACTACTTGTTGCAATGATCATAAGTGGGGCGATGATTTTTCTTATGATCTTGAAAAAAAATTAAGCCTCATGATGAATATGATATTTGCAATATTATTGAAAGTGGTTTGGAGAAGTCATGACTTTAGTTGATGATAATCCCACTATTTTTGAAGAGCGTCAACTTTGCATGCATGTGGATCATGAAAAGAATATCCTATGTGATAGTTACATTGTTGAATTCGAATATGATCTCACACTTAATTATTATGAGAGAGGAAAATATGGTGATGGAAACTTTCATATCACTAAATCACCTCTCGCTATTTTGAGATTGCTATTGTCTCTTTCTTCTTCCTTGCATATGGTAACTATTGGTTGTCTTGACAATCTGTTTTCCTATAAAATGCCTATGCATAGGAAGCATGTTAGACTTAGATGTGCTTTTCACATGCTTTATGATGCTCTCGTTGTGCTTCAGTTCTTGTCTTTTGTGTGAGCATCATTGGATTATCAATGCCTAGCTAAGGGCGTTAAACAATAGCGCTTGTTGGGAGGCAACCCAACGAATCTATCCTTTTTATTTCTGTTTTGTGTTTTCCACACTTTCACAGTTCTGTTATGATTGTGTTTTTTGTGTTTCTTTTGTGTTTGTGCCAAGTAAAACCGTTATGATTAGTCTTGGGGATGATCGTTTGATCATGCTGGAAAAGACAAAAACTTTCTGCTCACAAAAAGAATTTTCATTTCTTTTCTGTGAGAGATTTTAAGTTGATTCTTTTTTTGCTGATTGCTATGCAAATTCTTAAGACTGTCCTAATTTTTCAGAATTTTTGAAGTACCAGAAGTATACGAAGTATACAGATTGCTACAGACTGGTCTGCTGTTAACATATTCTGTTTTTGTTGAGTTGGTTGCTTATTTTGATGAAACTATGGATAGTATCGGGGGGTATTAGCCATGGAAGATTGAAAATACATTAACCCAACATCAACATAAGTAGAATTTAAGTTTTCTACAGTGCCTAAGGAAGTGGTGATTTGCTTTCTTATACTAATGATATCATGAGTTTCTGTTTAAGTTTCGTGTTGTGAAGTTTTCAAGTTTTGGGTGTAGTTCTTATGGACAAAGAGATAAATAGTGGCAAGAGCTCAAGCTTGGGGATGCTCAAGGCACCCCAAGTTGATTCAAGGATGCCGAAAAAGCCTAAGCTTGGGGATGCTCCGGGAAGGCATCCCCTCTTTCGTCTTCAATCCATCGGTAATGTTACTTGGGGCTATATTTTTATTCACCACATGTTATGTGTTTTGCTTGGGGCATCTTGTATCATAGGAGTCTTTTATTTTTGTTGTGTCACAATCTTCCTTGCTGCACACCTAGAGAGAGAGACATGCACTCACCGTGATTTTGTTGAGCTTCACTTATATCCTTTGGTTAGGAAATTCAGCGCACATGTGTTTCACTTATATCTTTTGAGCTAGTTGATTTTTCTCTATGTGCTTCACTTCTATCTTTTGGAGCACGACAGTGCGTGGGGTGGTAGTTGATCTATGCTATGAAAGTAGTCTCAAAAGGGGTAGTTATCCAAAGGGATATGAAAACTTCCACCTTCATGTGCATTGAGTAGTTAGAGAAGTTTGATTCATCTCAATTAGTTTTGAATTGTGGTTGTGGTAATATTGAAGTTATACTAGTAAGGTGTTGTGGATCTAGAAATACTTGTGTTGAAGTTAGTGATTCCCGTAGCATGCACGTATGGTGAACCGCTATGTGATGAAGTCTGAGCATGATTAGTTTATTGATTGTCATCCTTTGTGTAGCGGTCGGGATCGTGCGATGGTTTATACCTACCAACCCTTCCCCTAGGAGTATGCGTTGAATGCTTTGTTTCGATTACTACTAAAACTTTTGCAAAAAGTATATGAGTTCTTCATGACTAATGTTGAGTCCATGGTTTAGATGCACTTTCACCTTCCACCATCACTATCTTCTTTAGTGTCGTGCAACTTTCGTCGGTGCATAAAACCCACCATATAGCCTCCCTCAAAACAGCCACCATACCTACCTACTATGGCATTTTCAAAGCCATTCCGAGATATATTGCCATGCAACTACCACCATGACATGTGCCACCACTTCTACATTGCCATTGCCTGATCATAAGATAGCTAGCATGATGTTTCCATTGATGTCTATGCCATGCTAGATCATTGTCACGGTACACTACCGAAGGCATTCCATATAGAGTCATCATTGCTCTAAGTTTTGAGTTGTAAGTGTGATGATCATCATTGATGGAGCATTGTCCCATGTGAGGAAATAAAAGAGGCCAACGAATCCCATTTACAAAAAGAGGCCAAAGATGCCCACAATAATAATAATAATAATAATAAAAAGAGGCCAAAGAGCCCACCAAAAAAATGAGAGAAAAAGAAGGGACAATGCTACTATCTTTCCACACTTGTGCTTATTAAGCACCATGATCTTCATGATTGAGAGTCTCTCCTTTTGTCACCACCATATAGCTAGTGGGAAATTTTCATTATATAACTTGGCTTGTATATTCCAATGATAGGCTTCCTCAAAATTGCCTTAGGTTTTCGTGAGCAAACAAGTTGGATGCACACCCACCAGTTTTCTTTAAGAGATTTCACATACTCTTAGCTCTAGTGCATCATTTGTATGGCAATCCCTACTCATTCACATTGATATCTATTGATGAGCATCTCCATAGCTCATTGATATGCCTAGTCAATGTGACAATCTTCTCCTTGTTTGCCTTGCAACCTCCACCACACTCCATTCCACTTATAGTGCTAAAACCATGGCTCACGCTCATGTATTGCGTGAGAGTTGAAAAAGTTTGAGAAAGTAAAGGTGTGAAAACAATTACTTTTCCAATACCGAGGTTGTGCATGATTTAAATTCGTTGTGCAAGGATGATAGAGCATAGCCAGACTATATGATTTTGTAGGGATAACTTTCTTTTGGCCTTGTTATTTTGAAAGTTCATGATTACCTTGCTAGTTTGCTTGAAGTATTATGGTCTCCACGTCAATAGCAAACTATTATTTTTAATCTAACGGATCCAAACATTCATGTCACATAAGAGGAGTTACAAAGGACATCTATGCTAGGTAGCATGAAAGCATAAAAAATTCATTCTTTATCACTTCCCTGCTCGAGGACGAGCAGGAGTTAAGCTTGGGGATGCTTGATACGTCTCAAACGTATCTATAATTTTTTATGGTTTCATGTTGTTATCTTGTCAACTTTGGATGTTTTATATACCTCTTATATCTTTTCTGGGACTAACTTATTAATTCAGTGCCAAGTGCCAATTCATGTTTTTCCTCTGTTTTTGACTCTTTTCAGATCTGATTTTGGAACGGAGTCCAAACGGAATAAAATCCCCGAAATGAATTTTTCCAGAACAGAAGAAGATCGAGGGACTTGAGGGCCAAGGCAGGAGGCCCACAGGGGGCCCACAAGCCCTGTAGCCGCGGCCAGGGGCGGCTCTACCAGGCTTGTGGCCCCCCCTGGAGCTCCCCTGCCCTAGCTGTGTCGCCTATATATTCCATAAAATCCCAGAAAAAAATCAAGGCGTCCACGAAACCACTTTTCCGCCGGCGCAAGCTTCCGTTTCCGCAAGATCTCATCTGGAGACCCTTCCCGGTGCCCTGCCGGAGGGGACTTTGGAGCTGGAGGGCTTCTACATCAATATCATTGCCTCTCCAACGACTCGTGAGTAGACTACTTCAGACCTACGGGTCCGTAGTTAGTAGCTAGATGGCTTCTTCTCTTTCTTGGATCTTCAATACAAAGTTCTCCATGATCTTCATGGAGATCTATCCGATGTAATGCTCTTTCGCGGTGTGTTTGTCGAGATCCGATGAATTGTGGATTTGTGATCAGATTATCTATGAAATATATTCGAGTCTTTGCTGATTTCTTATATGCATGATTTGATATCCTTGTAAGTCTCTCCGAGTCTTGGGTTTTGTTTAGCCATCTAGATCTATGATTCTTGCAATGGGAGAAGTTCTTGGTTTTGGGTTCATACCGTGCGGTGACCTTTCCCAGTGACAGAAGGGGCAGCAAGGCACGCATCATGTTGTTGCCATCAAGGGTAACAAGATGGGCTTTCATCATAGATTTGAGATTGTCCATCTACATCATGTCATCTTGCTTAAGGCGTTACTCTGTTCTTATGAACTCAATACACTAGATGCATGCTGGATAGTGGTCGACGTGTGGAGTAATAGTAGTAGATGCAGAAAGTATTGGTCTACTTGTTTTGGACGTGATGCCTACATGTATGATCATTGCCATAGATAACGTCATGACTTTGCGCGGTTCTATCAATTGCTCGACAGTAATTCGTTCACCCACCGTCTACTTGCTTTCATGAGAGAAGCCTCTAGTGAACAATACGGCCCCCACGTCTACTCACAATTATCATCTCCGCTTTTACTTTTACTTTGCTTTGTTTACGTTTTGCTTTCAGTTCTCACTTTGCAAACAATCTATAAGGGATTGACAACCCCTTCATAGCGTTGGGTGCAAGCTCTTTGTGTTTGTGCAGGTACTTGTGACTTGACGCGATCCTCCTACTGGATTGATACCTTGGTTCTCAAACCAAGGGAAATACTTGCCGCCGCTGTGCTACATCACCCTTTCCTCTTCAAGGGAACACCAATGTCGGGGGGATAACCCCGGGGTAGGCTCATCAAGCCTATTCCTTCATTTCCGGCCCAATGGATATGAGCGTACGAAGATTCCCAAAGCCCAAGTCTTCTGGCCGGCTAGGCATCACCTGCCCGCTAGAGGACGAGGCGGCCACCTTTCTAGCCGGCCAGGCAACCCCTGCCGGCTAGAGTCCTGGCAGCCGCCCCTTCGGAGCCGGTCTGGTCCCGCCAGCCGGACTGGGGAGGAGGCGGCCACACTTAAGCCGGCTGGCCAAGCAGGCTGGCCGGCTCAGGATCACAAGTCACATCAGATCGTAGGTCAGGAAGAGACCTCACGATTAAAGGTAGCTACACGTCAGGAGAGGTACAGGATCAGGGCGTCCGGCAGGTACGAGCGTCGGCGGCCACGCCGCTGACCTACCCCGGCTCTGATCCATCACCTAGCATAGTGTCGGACCATCACACTCCCACTCCATTACTGCACTCGGCATGGGGAACAGTGGAGGCGGTCATACTACCTACCCATGAAGAATCTCGCGGGGCGACGCTTGACGTACCACGCGTGCTCAGTGTCAACCTTACGCGAGAGCCTCATTGGCCAGCCGGCGGGTCCCACCAGCAATCGAGACCATGCAGCCGGCGGGCCCCTCGTCGACAAGACAAGACCCTTGTGGGCCCTTGGCCAGCCGGCGAAGCAGCCAGCCGGGTCCCACGCTTGTACCCTTTATCCATATTGTAGGCCGGCGGGTTCGTCTATAAACCCCCCGGTCGCCCCCCATGCAAAGGGGCCGGTCCTTCACCAGTCATTCTGCACTACGCATTCTCCAACCACATAGAGAGAGGTAGAGACGAGCCAGCTGCTCCCCTCTTCCTCCTCCCAACACAGCTCCAGGAGCGACATTGTACTCTATTCCTATACATCAAACACTCCGGCAGGATTAGGGGTATTATCTCTACGAAGAGCCCTGAACCTGGGTACATCGTGCGTCCCATGCGTGTACCAACCTCGTTCCCAGTGCCCACCTTTGTCCCTTCGGTTCTCACCGACTTTAGCCTACCTATGGCATATGTTGTGAGTATTCACCGACATTTGGCGCTCACCATGGGGCCGATCGCGCCATCTGCTGGCTTTACGCGCTGGGCGGGGCCCCGCACCTACACCACCGGATGCATCGCGTCCGGATCAGTTTGCATGCTCGTGGAGCCCGCTTTCGACGAGGCAACACCCATGATGATCGACGTCCCCGTCCGCCATGCGGATTCGGATGAAGACTCTGATGACGAGGCGCTCCCTAGCGTCGTCGTCGCTGCTATGAAGAACCTGAGTGTTCTCTTCAGCGACCTTCGCCTCAACGACGGCCCGCGCTACTTCGGTGAGGACTTCGATGTTGAGGCGCTCTGCGCCAGCTTCAGCAGGCTCTCTATCGCTGAGACGCGTGCCCACGATGTTTACCCTAGCAACGTCCTCATCTTCGACGCCCCCCCCCCCCCCCGCCGTCGGTGGGGTTCTTCACCCCCTACCACGTTGCTGCCGTCTCCAACACCGTGGAGGTGATGGTTATCGGTGCTGGCACCAGCACGGCTCCTGGCAAGGCCTTCGCAGGCGCCGGCGAGCCCGCTGCGGCCACCGCTGATACTCTTCGAGACACCATCGCCGGCCTGAAGACACCTGTCACCACTGCCGCCGACCCTGCAGACACTTGGGCCTCGCTGGAGGAGGCTTGCAAGCGTATCTTGGAGGAGGGCATCGCCGTAGCTTCGGTGAAACATCGGTTGGAGGCTACGCAGCGCGAGTATAACTCCGCATACGGTCTCACTCCAATTTCCGAAGCCCTTAGCCGGCTTGGATCGGTCCGCAGCCGCGGCCGGTTCATCGCCGAGGTTCTAGGCGGTGATCTTCCCACCTACGAGACTCCTATGGCCAACATGCGGGCGGCGCAGGTAGCCATGGAGGAGATGGCAAGCCTGGAAGGCGAGGAGCGCGCCTTCCAGGAGAAGCGTGTCAAGGATCTCCTTGATGCTGCCAACTAGCAACACGCTCCGCTTGACCCCGGTCAGGCTCAATCGGAGTCCCCGGGACCGAACTCGGGGGCACGCCGCAACCCTAGCGGCCAGCACCACGCAGAAGGATCTTCCTCGCATCGCACTTCCGGCCGGAGGGGCGAGGGAAGCCAAGACCAACGCTCTCAGCACCAGAGCGAGCACACTTCGGGCTTGCGTCGCGGAGGCGACGAAGGCGACTCGGAGTGCGGGGATCTTCCCCCGCGAAGAACTCACGTCTCTGGCTCACGAGGCGCCTCCCCTCTCGCCACCGGGGCTGGCGCCCACGCCACCCAGGATGAGCGGGACGCCCGCCGGCGTCTCATCGTCCTGGCCCAGTCAGCCCTCCTAGAGGAAGACGGACCCGTCGGTCCGGCATGCTTCGGCCCTCGGATCCGAGGGGAGCCGTTTCCGCGAGGTTTCACTCTACCTCAGGATACGCCGAAGTACAACGGCACGGCCAAGCCAGAAGACTGGCTGATTGATTACACCACGGCCGTAGGCATCGCCCGGGGCAACAAGCGTGTAGCAGTTCGTTACGTGCCACTCATGTTGGCCGGCTCGGCCCGGACCTGGCTTAACAGCCTCCCGGCCGGCAGTGTCAACTCCTGGGTGGACTTCGAGGAGGCGTTCGTCCACCCATACCCTCACGACTACGTCACCCGATGGACTGAGCTCCACAACTCCTGTGAGGGGGTGCATGAGGTACAAGCCATCCAGTACTTCATTGATGGATGCCGAGACGGCACCCTCCTCAAGCACAAGCTCATGTGCGCCGAGCCCACCTCTTTGGTGGTGCTCATGGCCAAGGCAGACAAGTACGCCACGGCCGACTCCGCGATGCGCATCAAGGTAACCGCCTCGGACAAGGTTGTGCCCATGCCGGCTACTCCCAAGCCGGCTGGGGACAATCGAGGCGGCCAGAACAACTACAAGCGCAAGGCGGATCAGATGGATCCCCGCTCCAACAGCAAGCTGGTGGCTAATGTGGAGGGCGAGGCGTCGGCTTCTCTAGCCGGCCCTCCACGAAAGCGTCCCAACCGGAGCAACCCCAACTGGCTGCCCAGGCAGTCCCTCGAGCAGCTGCTCGATGCCCCCTGCAAGATACATTCTAGGGCGACGCCGTCTACCCATACCCTTCGACAGTGCAGCGTCGCACGCCGGCTGCCGCAAGGGGATGGCATGCTGGCTCCTCCGGGTGCGCAGGCGGCGCCCCGTGCACCACCTCCCAACCATGCTCCGCCTCTGCCACCGCCGCCTCGTGATGACGGTCATCACCCCGACGACTATCCTCATCAAGACGGAGCGTTCGTCGTCTTTACCAGCGAAGGCGACGACAAGCACAGCCTGCGCCAAAGACGGCGCGAGGTAAACACCACTGTCTCCCCGGTTCCCCAATACATGCATTGGTCTGACAAACCAATCACATGGAGCCGGGTGGACCATCCTACGGTGATGCCCAACCCGGGATCATACGCACTCGTCCTCGACCCCACCTTCGTCTCCAAAAGGCTCACCTGCCGATTCTCCCGGGTGCTGGTCGATGGCGGCAACAGCATCAACATCCTCTACCTCGACACCCTCCTCAAGCTCGGGCTCAAGGAGACGGACGTCCTGCCAACTAGCACTGTCTTCCATGGCATCGTGCCTGGGCAGTCATGCTCTCCCATCGGCAAGATCTAGCTGGACGTCCTCTTCGGTGACAAGGCCCACTTCCGCCGAGAGTCCATATGGTTCGAGGTAGTGGACCTCAGTAGCCCGTATCACGCGCTTCTGGGAAGACCGGCTCTGGCCAAGTTCATGGCTATTCCGCACTACGCCTACCTAAAGATGAAGATGCCGGGTCCCAAGGGCATCATCACTATTGTTGGCGACTACAAGAAGTCGCTCAAGTGTGCCCAAGATAGCAGCCGCCTCGCTGACGCCTTGGTGATAGCTGAGGAGAAGCGGCAGATCGACCGGCTCGTGGCCGAGGCTACCGAGCAGCCGACGATCCCTTTTCCGTCCCAATCGGCCGGCGAGGGCTCTTTCAAGCCGGCTAAAGAGACCAAGCAGGTCCCACTCGACCCTGCCAACCCGAAGCAGTGCGTCACCATCGGGGCTGACCTCAGCCCCAAATAGGAAGGCGAGCTCGTTGACTTCCTCTGTGAGAATCGGGACATCTTTGCATGGTCCCCCAAGGACATGCCGGGTGTTCCAAGGAAGTATGCCGAGCACAAACTTCACGTGCGACTAGATGCAAAGCCGGTGAAACAACCTTTGCGCCACTTCGCCGAGGGGAAGCGGCGCACAATCGGAGAAGAGATCACCCGGCTCCTTGCAGCCGGCTTCATCATGGAGGTTTTCCACCCGGACTGGCTGGCGAACCCAGTCCTGGTGCTGAAGAAGAACAACACATGGCGAATGTGTATCGACTACACTAGCCTGAATAAGGCCTGTCCGAAAGACCCTTTCGCGTTGCCTAGGATAGATCAAGTGATCGACTCTACTGCAGGCTGCGAACAACTGTCGTTTTTGGATGCTTAATCAGGCTACCATCAAATCAAGCTGGATCCAGCTGATCGCCTGAAGACCTCCTTCATCACGCCCTTCGGGCCTACTGCTACACCACCCTGACGTTCGGACTGAAGAACACAGGTGCGACCTTCCAACGCTGCATGCAGTAGTGCCTACTGCCACAGATTGGTAGAACATCCACGTCTATGTGGATGACATCGTCGTCAAGACAAAGCAGCACTTCAGCCTCCTCGACGACCTGCGGGAGACATTCGCCAATCTGCGCGAATACAAGATCCGGCTCAACCCTGAGAAGTGCGTCTTCGGGGTCCCAGGCGGCAAACTCTTGGGGTTCTTCATTTCCTCCCGCGTCATCGAAGCGAACCCTGAGAAGATCAGCACCATCGAGCGGATGGTGCGGCCGTCTCAGATCCTCGACGTCCAAAAGTTCGCCGGCTGCTTGACATCCCTCAGTCGGTTCGTCAGCCGGCTTGGCGAGAAGGCCCTTCCACTCTACCAGCTCATGAAGAAGACGACAAAGTTCGAGTGGAACGACCAGGCGGACGAAGCCTTCCGCGACCTCAAGCGGGTAATCTCGAGCCTGCCAATCTTGGCAGCCCCATCTGAAAGGGAACCCATACACATATACATCGCGGCGACCACTCGTGTGGTCAGCGTAATGTTGGTGGTTCAGCGTAAAGAGGAAGGCAAGGCCCTGCCAGTGCAGCGCCCTGTCTACTACCTTAGCGAGGTCTTGTCCGCCTCTAAGCAGAACTACCCTCATTATCAGAAAATGTGTTATGGTGTTTACCTTGCTGCAAAGAAGTTGAAGCAATACTTCCAAGAGCATGCCATCACTGTGGTGAGCACTGCTCCGCTTTCAGAGATCATGGGTAACCGTGATGCCACGGGCAGAATTGCCAAATGGTCCATCGCCATGGCGGACCATGATATTCGGTACGAGCCTCGCACCACCATCAAATCACAGGTGGTGGCCGACTTCTTAGTCGACTGGGCCGAGACCCAGTTCGAGCCACCGCCTCCAGACTCCACGCATTGGCGGATGCACTTCGACGGCTCGAAGATGCGGACAGGGCTGGGAGCCGGCATCATCTTGACGTCTCCAAAGGGGGACCAGCTCAAGTACGCTCTCCAGATCCATTTCGCCGCCTCCAACAACGTCGCCGAGTACGAAGCACTGGCTCATGGCCTCCGGCTTGCCAAGGAGATCGGCATCCGGCGGCTCATATGCTTCGACGATTCAGACTTGGTGGTGCAGCAGGTCTCTGGCGAATGGGACGCCAGGATGCCAACATGGCGAGCTACCGCTTCCTCATCCAGCAGCTCAGCGGCCCCTTCGAGGGTTGTGAGTTCCACCACGTTCCCACGGCGGAAAATGAGGCGGCCGATACACTGGCGAAAATCGGCTCCACAAGACAGGCCATTCCAGTCGGCGTATCCCTCGAGCAACTCCATAAGCCGTCTATCAAGCCATCTCCCGAGTCGGCATCAATATTCGTACCGGCTGACTCACAAGCGTCGTTGGCTCCGCCAGTTACGCTGGCTGCGGACCCCACACCGGCTGCGCTGACGGCACCGGCTCCAAATGCGGCACCGACTGAATCCACGGTGCAAGCACCGTCGGCTCCACCAACTACGCCAGCTGCGGATCCTATACCAGCTCCATTGGTCCAACCGACTCCAATAACGGCACCAACTACAACAACAACCCCGGCTCTGTCCGGGCTCGAATCCTCCCAGTGGGTGGACGTCATGGAGGTAGATGGTGAGCCGACTGAGCCGGCTGCAGTAATAGCACCAGAGACACCATCAAGCTCAGGGGATGCGGAAGCCTCCAACAGTCAAGACGAAGCAGAGGCGACCCTTCTATCGGCTCCATCATGGGCTCAAGCCATTCTGGCCTTCCTTCTTCGCGGCGAGCTTCCTCAGAACGAGGCGGAGGCGAGACAGATCCAGCGCAGGTCCGCCGCCTACACCATCATCAATCGCGAACTGGTGCGATGCAGCACGACCGGCATGTTCCAGCGCTGCGTCGAAATAGAAAAAGGGCAGGAGATCCTCAGAGACATCCACCAGGGGGAGTGTGGGCATCACGCCGCCTCCAGAACCCTGGTGGCCAAAGCATTCCGCCATGGATTCTACTGGCCCACGGCCCTCGAGGAGGCCGTCGATCTGGTGGACAAATGCGAAGGCTACCAACGCTTCAGTGCACAGAGCCACATGCCGCCTTCGGCACTCAAAACCATTCCCCTGTCATGGCCATTCGCCGTCTGGGGACTGGACATGGTTGGGCCCTTCAAGACGGCTCGCGGAGGGATGACACATCTTTTGGTAGCCGTCGACAAGTTCACCAAGTGGATCGAAGCGAGACCTATCAAGAAGCTTGACGGCCCCACTGCTATCAGGTTCATCACAGACATCTCTGTCCGATATGGCGTTCCCCACAGCATCATCACCGACAATGGCACCAACTTTGCCAAGGGCGCCCTGGCGCTCTACTGTTCCAAGGTAGGCATCCGGCTCAACTTGGCCTCAGTGGCACACCCTCAGTCAAACGGCCAAGCAGAGAGGGCCAACGGCCTGATCCTAGCCGGCATCAAGCCAAGGCTAGTGGCACCACTGGTCAGGTCAGCCGGCTGCTGGATTGAAGAACTGCCGGTTGTGCTATAGAGCCTCCACAGCACGCCCAACCGGTCGACCGGCTTCACTCCATTCTTTCTGGTATATGGGTCTGAGGCTATTATTCCCACGGATGTCGAGTTCGACTCGCCTCGGGTCACCCTATACATAGAAACGGAGGCGAATGAGGCTAGAGAAGACGGTGTGGATCTCCTCGAAGAAGTATGGGACTTGGCTTTAAGCCGGACGGCCATCTACCAACAGAAGCTGAGATACTACCACAACAAAAAGATCAGGCCTCTCTCTTTCAGGGAGGGAGACTTGGTCCTCCGAAGAATCCAGCGCACTGCCGGCCAGCACAAGCTCTCATCCCCCTGGGAGGGACCCTTCATCATCAGCAGGGCGCTGCAGAACAACGCTTACTACCTGATTGACGCCCAAAAGCCAAGGAAGCGCAAAAGGGACGACTCCGGCCAAGAAACGGAACACCCATGGAACACGGTGTTGCTTCGCCCGTTCTATTGCTAAAAGGCAGAAGTCAAGCAAAGGAGAGAGCATGCACATGTATCTTCCTCCCTCCTTAGGGAACAACAAAGGCAATAAAAATAGCATGCTCCATGTTTCTTTTTATTGAGAGTTTTCACTCAGTGTACGGGCTACACTGCGTACCACCTCTTCCTGGCTTAATCAAGCTCGGAGGCTACGCAGCGCGGCCCCTTGCTGGCTTTAACAGGCTCGGGGGCTCGCTAGCCGCCTGGACGGCCCACCCTTGTAAATGGACACATAGTGTACCGGCTGATCCCTGGTCCCTCGCTCGAGCCTGCGGGCTGGCTCCGGTCGCTCGGTTCGCGAGGTGATGCCAGGTCAGGTCGAATACATGCAAAGTCCGGCTACACTTGGGTCGCCGGCTCAGGCTGGCTCGATAATATATACAATCTCATTCAAGACTCAAGACGGCCTCTGATTGCCGGGAACAACAAATGCGATAAAAAGATCATGCTCCATGTTTCTTTTTATTAAGAGTTTTCACTCAGTGTACGGGCTACACCGCGTACCACCTCTTGCTGGCTTAATCAAGCTCGGAGGCTACGCATCACGGCCCCTTGCTTGCTTTAAACAAGCTCGGGGGCTTGCTAGCCGCTCAGACGGCCTGCCCTTGTAAATGGACACATAGTGTACCGGCTGATCCCTGGTCCTTCGTACGAGCCTGCAGGCTGGCTCCGGTCGCCTGGTTTGCGAAGTGACGCTAGGTCAGGTCGAATACATGCAAAGTCCGGCTACACTTGGGACGCCGGCTCGGGTTGGCTTGATCATATACGATCTCATTCAAGCCGGCCTCTGATTGGCTTATGTCTTGTTCTTTATGTCTTGATGGCTTCGGATAAGAGAAGTCAACCAGGAATCAAAAGACAGGATCATAAGACAACACGCTTGGTGACGAATATAATGCTGAATATATACATTCACCAAAGCATTGGCCCACGGCCCACGTTCATTACATCCCTCCAGGGGTAGAACCAAAAACACAAAAGGACACCGGTTACGGGACAGCGACCTCATTGGTCGCCTCGGCTGCTGCTCCTGATGTGGTAGCATCACCGCCTCCGGCTGCTCCCGAGGTGGTTGTGTCGTCTCCCCCGCTGAGGCCCCTGGCTCCGCCAATCCCGGAGTCGGCATACGCCGCACCGCTGGAGGCGGCAACAGATTCCACAGCCCGGACCGCTTTGTCGGAGCTGCCGTCGGCGTCATAGGGCTAAAGGCCGTGCGGATCTTCAGCGATCACACCGCCATCTTCACCCCGCTCCAAGACGAAGTCATCCCAGGCTGCGTACTCGGCGACGACGCTGGCTCTTGCACGGAGCTCCTCCTCCATGCCCTGCAGCTCCGCCTCCGAGCCGTCGCGCTGGGCAGCCAGCTTTCCCAAGTTCAGGTTCCGATACCATGACTTGGCCAAGCGCAGGGCCATATAAGCCCCACACCACGCCGTGGAGGCACGCCAGGCATCCAGGCGCTCTCCACCCACCACAAGCCAGCGGGCGAGCCGGCTCATGGACACCGGCTCCACACCCTCCGGCCACAAGGCCGCCACCATCGACGAACCCGCAACCTGGAGCTGAGCCACAGACTCGCCCAGGGCGTGCAGGCGGGCCCAAAGGCCCACCCCAATCTCCTCCAAACTCCAGCCGGACGGCACACCTCGACGGTGGTGTCGGCTGCGATCTGGGTCTCGGGGAAGAGACCTGGAGTGACGGCAACCAAGACGTAAGAACACAGCAAAAGGAGGAGACGGCAAAAAGACCAAACATAAGACAAGGAAGAGAGACCCACGATGGAAGGCGCCGTCGGTCTCATGAGTAAGGCGGGCGACTTCCTCCTGGAGGGTCGCCGCAGACTCCAGAGCCTTGGCCAGCTGCGTCTTCTTCTGGACAAGGGCCTCCTCCTTCTCCCTCAAGGCGGCGTCCTTGAGGTCCACCTCCTTGAGGTAAAGAGACGCGAGGCGGTCCACGTCGGCAGAGTAGGAGGCCTCCTTCTCCTGTAGCATGGCCCGCAGCTGCTCCAACTCGACCCGGCCAGCCGCCTCAAGCTCCTTCTTCTCCGCCTGAAGAAGGTCCAGCTGCTCTTGGAGCCGGCCGCCGGCGTCGTGCAGGGCATCACGCTCCGCGGCGATCTCGCCCAGCCGGGCTTCAAGCTCGGCAATCCGGCTATCGTCCCCTAGGTGTTGGTCCCGTAGCTCGTTGTACGCCTGTACCTGAGCATCGTAAAGCACCTGCCAAAAGGGAGAAAGGGGGAGCATAATTAAGATTCGACCTGGTTAAAAACTTAACCAGCCCGATTCTCAGGGGCTACACCTAGTGGGTACGCTGGCGTGCCCCCACTGAAGAAAACTACGCATGGGGAAAAGGCCTCCAAGAGATTCGGAACGGTTGGCAATCAACACGCCTGATTCTCGGGGGCTACACCCAGTGGGTGCGCTGTCGCGCCCCCACTAACGCCAAGAAGAAGAGAAAAAGAAGTACAAAAAACCAAAAGAGGCAATGCCTACCTGGGTGCGGGCTTCTAGGCGCTCCATGTCGCCGCATTACCACGCGGGCCGACTGCTCCACCTTCGACCGGCTACTGGAGAACATCGTCACCAGCTCCGGGACGCCGGAAAGAACGGTGCCAGCGGGCAGTCGCAGGCGGGCCAAGTTTGCCGCCCGCCATGTCTTCATAGGCCGGCTCCCATGCCGGCCCCCGGCTATTGGTGCAACAAGGCCGTGTTGGGGAACGACGATGGCGTCGGCTCCTGGTGCCTGCTCGACAACCGGCTCGGGCGCCGTCCCGACCGGCGCTACCTCCCCCGCAGGAGGTGGATGGGCCGCGACCGGCGCATCCATGGTCGCCCCTGGGGCGTCAGGGGCCGCGTCCGGTGCTGCCAGGTCTAACTCCGGCGCGTCGGGAGCCGCCTCGGCCCTGGGAGAATCAGGGATCGTCTCCAGGTCCTCCTGTGCCGAGGCTGCCGGTTCGGATGGATGGGCCCCCTCGGTCCTTGGGGCCGGCCTGGAGGCGGCCTCGCTAGCTGGCTCCTCCGCACGAGCATGTGCAGAGGAGTCATGTCTAGCCTTCGCATGCTTCTCCGCCGGCCTCTCGACCCGGCTAGGGCGAGGCTAACCCATGGCGGCCTTCCCCGCAGCCGTGTCCCACCGGCGCTTGGACTCTATCTCCAGCTCCCTCTCGGCAGCATCAGCCGCTGCCAGCCGGCCCGTTCGGCTCCGGAGGCGGTGTCTTCATCTACATCCTTCGCCTCCCTGTCAAGCAAGGCTCCTAAGGAACAAAGCTCATCCAAGATGGGCGAAGGAAAAGAGGAGGAAACCATACCCCGCAACTACAGGGACGTGCCTCCGGCCACCGCCACGGCGCCTCTTGGCACCGCCTGCTCACTGCCCGGCTGGAGGACCCGGTGCCGGCCGCTTAGAGGCCGGCCGGGAAGCTGTGGCACCCTTGCCCTTCCTCCCGGCTGCCTCGTCAGCAGCGGTCGCTCCGCCACCTTGACGCCGGCCACGCGCCAGTAGTGGGATGGTGACCTCCTCCACCTCATCAGAGTCTTCCTCGAAGGCTGCATCAGAACAGAATGAGGCTACCTCGTCGTCATCCGTCCATTCAGCTATGGTGTGCCGCGTGTACTCACCAGACGGCTCGGTCCCTTCCGACTCCAGGGGATCTTCCGAGCCGGCGGAGGAGTCTGAGCAGGGCTCCATCACGCCCTCGTCCTCCATCTCGGAGGCGTGGGACACCTCCACATCGGGAGCAGGCTGACGGAGGGACCCCTGCAGGGTTTCGAACAGCTACAAAAAATAATTTAACCAAAGGCTTAGCAACGCCACCGGCTTCAAGACAAAACAACAGAGAAGAATGGAGTAAAGCTACCATCAGAGGCGGGTGAGCCCTGTTGAATGGGGACATCCCCCATGTCCATTCCCCACCATTATCCATGCGGGCGGTGGAGATCGGGTTTACCCTTCGCACTACATCGCCTGGGGTAAACCTCTTGGTGGACAGCCGGCACGAATCAAGCCGGTCGCTCATCTGGCAGACCAGATGCGGCCGCCTCTGTAGAGGCAGAACCTGGTGGACCACCATGGTGGCGAGAAGGTCGCGGCTGAGGAGGCCGCTCTTCTCCAAGATGTCGAGGTGGGCACAGATAAGCGCCACCTCAGGATGCGGCCTGGGAGTCTTCGCATCCCAGTTCCGCCGCGTCGGGGGAGCAATGGCGAACGGGGGCATGTTGAGCGCGTCCTGGGCTGGGCCGGCGCTCTTCACGTAGAAGAAACCCTTCTGCCAATGCTTGATGGAATCTTGCAGAGGCATCTGGGGGAAGCCAGACTTCAGGCGATGATGCACCAATGCCGCCCCGCACGACGTCATGGGGCGCGGCCCCCGGAGCTTCTCCACCTCGGATTTCTCCATGGCGATGGACTGCGCCACAGATCGACGCGAGGCTCGATCCCCACGAAGCCCTCGCACAGGACCACGAAGGCGGCCAACTGTTGTATGGCGTTCGGCGCCAGATGATGTGGCTGCAGGCCGAAGAACCGGAGCCATTCGGCGAAGAAGGAGCTAGCCGGGAGCCCGAAGCCCCGGTAGAAGTGCTCGACGAAGACCACAACCTCTCCCGCGGCGGGTGCGGGAGCGGTCTCGGAGCTGGGGAGGCGCACCATAACTTGGGAGGCCGGGGGCAGCAGGCGATGGTGACGAAGCGCTTCGATGTGCCCCTCGTCGACGTCGCTGCCCAGCCAGGCCCCCTGCAAGGACGCCTTCTGGGTCGACGACTTCTTCGAGGAGGAACTGCCGACCATGGCTGTGGGTGGTAAGAGCTCGAAGCGGTCGGCGAGGTCGCGACGGCGAAGATGAAGAAGACGAAGGGCGCGAGCTCGTCTTCTCAGGATGCAAGGAGGAAGAGAGCGCGGATGCAGGGTGAGAAGAGGGGGCGAATGGCCTCCTCGAAACCCTCGTGTCCCATTTAAACCCCCACGAAGCGTCGTGGGGAGGGGATCCGGTGCGCACCGGTCCCCATTAATCCCGTGTATTACCGGCGGTAACGCTCCCCTAATCCCAACCGTCGTGGAGTAAATCCGTAGAGGATCTCCCGCGCGGAGGCCGAGGGGGTGTCATGGCGGGACCCCGAGCCCAGGCCCGGTCCCGTCAGCAGTAATCGCCATCATTACGCCAGGCGGGGCCTGGCACGTGGCGTTCTCCGGGCCAATTACGACTAGACCGAGGCGTCGCTTCGAAGCCACCCGGTTTCGAAGCCGGCGTCCTTCGCCGTGAATAACAGCCAAAATATCAAGACAAATTAACAAGCCGGTGAGGCCGCCCCCCCCGCGGGCGGTGGACCTCGCCAGCTTCGGGGACTAATGTCGGTGGGATAACCCCGGGGTAGGCTCATCAAGCCTATTCCTTCATTTCCGGCCCAATGGACATGAGCGTACGAAGATTCCCAAAGCCCAAGTCTTCTGGCCGGCTAGGCATCACGTGCCGGCTAGAGGACGAGGCGGCCACCTTTCTAGCGTGCCACGCAACCCCTGCCGGCTAGAGTCCTGGCAGCCTCCCCTTCGGAGTCGGTCTGGTCCCGCCAGCCGGACTGGGGAGGAGGCGACCACACTTAAGCCGGCTGGCCAAGCAGGCTGGCCGGCTGAGGATCACAAGTCACATCAGATCGTAGGTCTGGAAGAGACCTCACGATTAAAGGTAGCTACGCGTCAGCAAAGGTACATGATCAGGGCATCCGGCAGGTACGAGCGTCGGCGGCCACGCCACTGACCTACCCCAGCTCTGATCCATCACCTAGCATAGTGTCGGACCGTCACACTCCCACTCCATTACTGCACTCGGCATGGGCAACAGTGGAGGCGCTCGTACTACCTGCCCATGAAGAATCTCGCGGGGCGACGCTTGACGTACCGCGCGTGCTCAGCGTCAACCTTACGCGAGAGCCTCATTGGCCAGCCGGCGGGTCCCACCAGCAATCGAGACCATGCAGCCGAGGAGCCCCTCGTCGACAAGACAAGACCCTTGTGGGCCCCTGGCCAGCCGGCAAAGCAGCCAGCTGGGTCCCACGCTTGTACCCTTTATCCATATTGTAGGCCAGCGGGTTCGTCTATAAAACCCCCCGGTCGCCCCCCATGCAGAGGGGTCGATCCTTCACCAGTCATTCTGCACTACGCATTCACCAACCACATTGAGAGAGGTAGAGACGAGCCGGCTGCTTCCCTCTTCCTCCTCCCAACACAGCTCGAGGAGCGACATTGTACTCTGTTCCTATACATCAAACACTCCGGCAGGATTAGGGGTATTATGTCTACAGAGTGCCTTGAACCTGGGTACATCATGCGTCCCATGCGTGTACCAACCTCGTTCATAGCGCCCACCTTTGTCCCTTCGGTTCTCACCGACTTTAGCCTACCTATAGCATATGTTCTGAGTATTCACCGACACCAACGCAAGGCTCCAAGGGCGCGGGGGAATCTTTTGCATACTTGCCAAGGAAATCCCTATAGGCATAGCCAGCAGCAACTGCCTTTCTTGATTGTTACCCCATACTCACTATGGCTGAGCCACTCTTCAACACATTCTTCACAAGTCCATTGCCACCACAATGGACGGCAAGCTTCAAGCATGATATCTTCGTGATGCTCCACTTGAACTTGCACACCGCAATCTTGATGACGATCACCACTTGATGTCATCCTTCATAGGGTTAATGAGATCTTCCTCTTGACGCGAACCCATGGAAACACACCTAACCCCACATAAAACTCTCACGAAGACATGGGTTAGTACACAAAAGCGTTATGGACAATGCTTACCATACCATGGGATCACTTGATCCTTCTCGGTACATCTTGTACGCTTTGTGTATTGATCATCTTGATTTACTCTTTGCTTAGTCTTGATCAACCTTGTGTCTTTATGACCAATCTTTGGATAATACCTTGAATACCACCTTGGTCATCATTTAAACTCCTTGAAACCAATAGATGGACTTCAAGAAGTGCCTATGGACAAATCCTTCGAATATAACTTAAGGCAACCATTAGTCCATAGGGATTGTCATCAATTACCAAAACCACATACGAAGAAATATGCTCTAACAGTCATCAATCACCAAAATTACTCGGGCAGAAATATGCCCTTACAATCTCCCCCTATTTGGTGGATGATGACCCACAAGTATAGGGGATCAATCGTAGTCCTTTCGATAAGTAAGAGTATCAAACCCAACGAGGAGCAGAAGACTCTGATAAACGGTTTTCAGTAAGGTAGTAACTGCAAGCACTGAAAGTAGCGGTAACAAGTGATGGTGTAGTGAGGTGAAACGTAGCAAGCGAAAAGTAACAAGTAACAAGTAGTAGCAATGGTGCAGAAAGGTGGCCCAATCCCTTTGTAGCAAGGTACAAGCCTGAACAAAGTCTTATAAGAGGAAAAACGCTCCCGAGGACACACGGGAATTTCTGTCATGCTAGTTTCATCATGTTCATATGATTCGCGTTCGTTACTTTGATAGTTTGATATCTGGGTGGACCGGCGCTTGGGTACTGCCCTTACTTGGACAAGCATCCCACTTATGATTAACCCCTCTCGCAAGCATCCGCAACTAGGAAAGAAGAATTAAGACAACGTCTAACCATAGCCTTAAGCTAGTGGATCCAAATCAGCCCCTTACGAAGCAACGCATAGACTGGGGTTTAAGCTTCTGTCTCTCTAGCAACCGATCATCTACTTACTACTCTCCAATGCCTTCCTCTAGGTCCAAATATGGTGAAGTGTTATGTAGTCGATGTTCACATAACACCACTAGAGGAAAAACAACATACAACATATCAAAATACCGAACGAATACCAAATTCACATGACTCTTATTAGCATGACTTATCCCATGTCCTCAGGAACAAAAGTAACTACTCACAAAGCATAATCATAATCATGATCAGAGGTGTAATGAATAGCATCAAGGATCTGAACATAAACTCTTCCACCAAGTAATCCAACTAGCATCAACTACAAAGAGTAATCAACACTACTAGCAACCTTACAAGTACCAATCGGAGTCGCGAGACGGAGATTGGTTACAAGAGATGAACTAGGGTTTGGAGAGGAGATGGTGCTGATGAGGATGTTGATGGAGATGACTCCCCTCCGACGAGAGGAGTGTTGGTGATGACGATGGCGACGATTTCCTCCTCCGGGAGGGAAGTTTCCCCGGCAGGATCGTCCTGCCGGAGCTCTAGATTGGATCTGCTCAAGTTCCGCCTCGTGGTGGCGGAGAATCCACGAAAAAGCTCCACCCTGATTTTTTTCCGGACGAAACCCTTCATATAGCAAAAGAGGGGGACAATGGGCCACCAGGGTGCCCACAAGCCCTGTTGCCGTGGCCAGGGGGTAGGCCGCGGCAACCACGCTTGTGGCCCCCTGGTTGCTCCCGTGTGACACTTCTTTCGCCCAGTATTTTTTCTATATTCCCAAAAAATCCACGTTAATTTTCAGGGCATTTGGAGTTGCACAGAATAGAGGACTCAGACTTGCTCCTTTTCCAGTCCAGAATTCCAGGTGCCGGTATTCTCCCTCTTCAAATAAACCTTGCAAAATAAGAGAGAAAAGGCATAAGTAAGGTTCCACAAGGTATAATAACAGTCCATAAATCGATAAATATCAACATGAAAGCATGATGCAAAATGGACGTATCAACTCCCCCAAGCTTAGACCTTGCTTGTCCTCAAGCGAAAACCAAGACCCAAAACATGTCCACATGTTTAGGGATGAAGGTGCCGATAAAACAGAATACGGACATGAGGGCCTCATGATCACACATAGAACAACAATACATCATAGAGATTCTTATGGGAAAGTAACAATTCCTTCACAAAGCAAAGTATGAAACAAAAACCTTACCGAGAAGTAGCCAACAACAGTCCATAGTCATAGAAGCAAGTGCAATTTATCATAACATCAGAAAGAGTCAAATAAGAGCTTGTAAAGCAAATCCACATACTCAATCATCTCTTTTGTTTTCCACAATTGTTACGACGCACGTGGTACTCATGGTATCAAAGTTTCAGTTGGACACAAAGAAAGATAGGGGCTTATAATTTTGCCTCCCAACCATTTACCTCACGGGTAAAGTCAACAATAATAAAGCATAAGTACTTAGCTCCAAGTTGATATATGAATATAGATCTTTCCCAAGCATATGACAATCACCAAGAAAAAGGCTAAATAAGGAATTGGTGAAGATCACCATGACTCTTACAAGGGCAAAAGGTAAAGGTACAAGATAGGCCCTTCGCAGAGGGAAGTAGAGGTTGTCATGCGCTTTTGAGGTTTGGATGCGTGTCCTCTTAGTGCGGAGGAACATCACTTTATATTGCCTCCTGTGATAAAGACCTTTATTATGCAGTCTGTCGCTTTTATGTCTTCCTCATCACAGGTTCGTACAAAGCTTATTTTCCACACACTAACAGATCATACATATTAGAGAGCAATCTTTATTGCTTGCACCGATGAAAACTTACTTGAGGGATCTTATTCAATCCATAGGTAGGTATGGTGGACACTCACGGCAAAACTGGGTTGAAGGTTTATGAATGCACAAGTAGTATCTCTACTTGGTGCGGGAGTTTTGGCTAATATGAGGTGGAAGCAATCGTCACATGCTAAGGGATCTCTAATCATATAACATTGTTTGGAACCAAACAAACATAATTCATTATGTTGTCTTCCTTGTCCAACATCTACTTCTAAGCATGTAATAGCTTGGTGAGTGCTCACAGTTATAGAAAGTGTCTAAGATGATAAATTTATATGTGAACCTCTCTTTCCTTATTACTTCTTATTAATTGCAACAATGACTCAGGTCTATGTTGGTCTACTCTCAACAAGTTTCAATCATCATACTTGTTATATGTGAAGCTATCACTTTCCATAAGATCATCTCATGATCTTTCATGCTATCGTTCTTTTACTAATTTTGATCACGGCACAAAGCAAAGCCCTTGACTAAGATACTCTTTATTATATAGCTCGCAAGCTCGAATACATCGGGGAAGACACAAAGCAAAAGACTCAAACTAAACACTAAAGACTTATTCCACTAAGAGAAGAAATAAAGCTGAAAAGGAAAGAACTAAAACAAAGGTAAAAGCAAAAGATATAAAGATGATACGATACGAGGGCAACTCCCCCAAGCTTGGCATAAGCCAAGGGGATTGCCCATACCAATGCTTAGTTGTCTTCCTTTGGTGGTGATGGTGGTGCAGTTGTTGAAGTAGTCTGGTCCTCCGTCTTCCAAGGCATAGGTGCTCCATCATGGCAGGATGAACGAGTCGTCGAAATCCTCAAATCTGCAGCCAACCGTATTAATTTAAATCTATACTCATACTCACAGTTTTGGTTCTGCAGGTGATAGATATGTGTGACAGCCTGAGACCGACGTTCCAGAAGATTCCCCTTTATTTCCGTTTCCGTCATGTGATTAGTTTTATTTTGTGGCATCATCATGTAGTTTGCATTGTTGCATCATGCATGGCATCTTGCATCGTGTGTCGCGTGTGGTGTTTTGAGTGTGTGTGCTTCGAGTGCTCACCGAGTCTTAGTGCGATAGTAACTCCCCTCCTCTCTTCTCTTTTATTTGTTTTGGGGTTGCGTAAAAGTTTCTGTGTTAACCCCTTTTAAAAATCGTCTTCTTTTAAAACTCCCTTTTGTGAAAAGGTGGGGGCAACCCCTTGGGTTTTTTCTCTTATTTCTCCTCTTGTTTTAATTTAAAACAGTCACATTTTCGTTTCTCCTTTAAAGAGCTTCTATTTTTTCTTTAAATAAAAGGGGTTGATTTTATTATTTTGTAAGAAAAGGGTTTATTTATTTCTTCAAAAGGGTTTTAGTTCTATTCGTTTAAAAAATGCCCAACTATTTCTTATAGTTGGGGTGTGGTTTTTAAAGGAGCCAAGGAGTTTTTTTTTTGTTAGGTCCTTTTTATTTATTTTTTGTGTGTGGTGTTTTCTATTTTTAAAGTAAATAAATAGAGAGAGGGAGAGAGCAAGCCGGCCCAGGCCCAAGTCCCCCCAACCCTAGCCAACCCGATCCCTCTCCTCATCCCGTTTCCCCTGTTCCTCCACGCGACGTCGTCCTCCCCCTGCCGAGCCCCTTGCCCAATCCCGATTCCCCTCGCGCAGCCTCCTTCCTCGCCCAGTGCCGACCGCGCCATGGCCTCGCCCCTCCTCCGCCTCCCGGCTCGTCGCGTGCCCCGCCATGCTCCCCATGGCCGCTGCTTCCCGCGCGCTCATCATGGCTCGTTGTTGCTCGCCTCGCTCCCGACATCCCCTGTCGTGCCCCCATGCTGGCTCCCGCCTACCTGCGCGCCGCCGCCGGCCTCGCCCCGCCGGTCGCCGCCTCCAGTCGCCTGCTCGCCGTGCCGACCACGCGCACCCGTGCTCGCCGCGCGCTGCCGGCTTGCCTGCCCCGCGCTGCTCTGCACCGCCGCCGAGCTCGCCGTTCCCCGCCCCGCGGTGCTCGCTCCGTCGTCCTCTCCCCGTCGGAGCCGTCCTCGCGCGGCCGGCCGCCAAGGCCTCTCCTCCGCCGTGCAACTCGCTTGCGATGCCGCCCCTTGCCACAGGTGCTCGCCGCCCGAGCCGCCCTGAGCTTTCTCCTCCTGCCATGGTGATGCTGCTGCTAGGCTGCTGTGTGTTGTAGCTTGTTGCTACCGTTAGTTGCTAGGTTGATGTTGTTTTTCCTGGCTTTTGCTAGCTTGCTGGTGATGTTGCTGCTTTGCCTGCTGCGGCCGATGCTGTAGATGCTTCCTGCTGCTTGTTGTTTGCCTGCTTGGCGGATGCTAGGTGTAGTTGCTGTTGCTTGCGTGCTGCGAGGTAGGTTGTTGCCTTGCTGCTGCCGTAGTGTGTAGATGTTGTAGATGTTGGCTGCCGATGCGTGCTGTGGTGTTGCTGTACTAGGTGTAGCAGCTAGGCAAGCTAAGCTAGTTGTTGTAGTTGTTGTCGGCCGCTGCCCGCTAGATGTTGTTGTGTCGCCTGCCGTCGCCGCGTAGACCATCCCTGCCACCGTGGGTCGTCGACAAGGTCGCCGAGTACCACGACATCCTCGACGACCCCGACCATCTTCGGAAATGAGTTCGACTACCGTCGCCGAAGACCGTGAACCACGACGCCGAGAGTACGACTACCGTCGACAAGACCCGAGTACCACGACGACTACGATGACATATGTTCACACCGCACCCGACACGCACACTTCGAAGGTATACCGATGGAACGCGTCGTGAACCGGATGCTTGTGATGTATGAGATGTATGTATGTTTACACCGTATGTTGCCGTTGCAAGTGTTCCTCTTTTGTTGTGCCCCGACACATGGGAACCCGATAAATGGGATCACCCCATTCTTTATTTAGCGTTCCCGCACACGCTTCCTATACGTTGGCACGATATCTCGACGAGATAGGAACGTTGCCGTGGCATCGTTTCCGTCTTGCCGCCATGGTTCCCTCTCGCTCGCCGTGGCGACACATGTTTCTTTCTCTTCTTGTCGTGGTGTTGATGAACTTGCATGCATGTCGCATACATGGCATATAATCTTGTGTTGCATGTCTCTTGTGCCGTAGCGTCCGTTCTAAGTCCCGTGTGTTAAGCGACTAGGATGCCATGTAGGACCATCGCTTCACCCCTTGCCATGTTAACAACAATTAAATATTGCCGTGTAAATAACCGGGAGTGAACTAAATAAGTTAACGTGGAGTTCCGTCGGTATGCAACCCGTTGCATATCGAGCTTCACTTAATATGTAGTGTTTGCTGAAGTGAATTGCCATGCCATGCCTGCATCATTGAACTGATCATGCATCATATTAGGCTATGCATCATGTCTTGCTTTTGCTGTGGTGAATATTTGTGTTGATGTTTGTTTCCATTTTGCTCCGTCTCGATAGAGTTCCGCAAGCGTGTCGGAAAGTGAGGACCCGTTCGACTACGTTGGTTCGTCTGCTTCATGGAGAAGTTCTTCTTCCAAGCGGGATCTCAGGCAAGATGACCATTTCCCCAGATACCATTACTATCATTGCCATGCTAGTTATTTCGATGCTATCAATTATGTCTCGTTGCCTACCACATGTTAAATATCAACCTCTCAACAATGCCATGATAACCTTCAACCTGTTCGACCTAGCAAACCACTGATTGGCTATCTTACCGCTTGCTTAACCATGTTGTTAGCGTTGCTAGTTGCAGGTGCAGTTGCTTCCATGTGATAACATGGGTCCCTTGTCATATCACCATATTAAATGCTATTTAATTTAATGCACCTATATACTTGGTAAAAGGTGGAAGGCTCGGCCTTTCTAGCCTGGTGTTTTGTTCCACCTTTGCCCCCTTACTTTCGGCTACCGGTGTTATGTTCCATAATTGAGCGCTACTAACACGATCGGGGTTGTTATGGGGACCCCCTTGATAATTCGTTTTAGATTAAAGCTGGTCCGGCAAGGCCCAACATTGGTACCACATTTGCCTAAACACCTAATAAAATTGCATGGGAACTTTCCGGACCCCGAGGATATTTTAATCAATCCCCGGGCCAGTGCTCCTCATGAGTGTTGGTCCAAAACAGAGCAGCTTATTACCGATACCCGGGGCAACTCGGCGTTTGGCAGGGTAACCATCTCTCATCGGTCGTGTCCTGAGAACGAGATACGCGGCTCCTATCGGGATCGTCGACACGTCGGGCGGCCTTGCTGGATTAGTTTTACCTTTGATGAAATATCTTGTGCATCGGGATTCCGGTGATGCTTTGGGTAATCTCAGAGTTGAGATTTTCCACTAGGCAATCCGACGAGATCGCGAGCTTCGTGATTGAGGATTTCTATGCGGCTTGTGGTAATTTGTGATGGACTAGTTGGAGCACCCCTGCAGGGTTAAATCTTTTCGGAAAGCCATGCCTGCCGTTATGTGGCAACGTGGATACTTTGTTTAACACTGGTTCTAGATAACTTGAAGTTAACTTAATTCAAACATGCCAACTGTGTGCGGAACCGTGACTGTCTCTTTCGTGAGTTCCTTCTTCGATCGAGGACACGGTGGGGTTATGTATGGCGTAGGTAGGTGTTCAGGATCATTCATTTGATCATCAGTAGTCACGTCCGCTATGCGTAGATCTTCCCCCTCTTATTTCTTGTACTCGTAAGTTTAGCCACCGAATATATGATTAGTCGCTGCTGCAACCTCACCACTTAACCATACCTCACCTAATAAGCTTTGCTAGTCTTGATACCTTTGGTAATGAGATTGCTGAGTCCCATATGGATCACAGATTACTACAACACCAGTTGCAGGTACAGGTAAAGGTTACTTGACGCGAGCACGTTGAGTTGCTTCTTCTTCTTCTTCATCATCGATCTAGGATGGGTTCCAGGTCGGCAGCCTGGGATAGCAAGGATGGACGTCGTTCTTCTTTTCTCGTTTGTTTTCGTCCGTAGTTGGACCCTGCTCTTCATCATGATGTTTATGTATTGTACTGCTGTGACTCTGATGTAGCTTGTGGCGAGTGTAAGCCAATTCTATATATATATATATATATATATATATATATATCTTCTTTTCAGTACATGTACTTGTAACGATATCCATTCTTGCGACACGACAAGATGCGCTTCTATCCCTGACGAGGCCTTCGTGCCAAATTGAGGATAGGGTCGCATCTTGGGCGTGACAAGTTGGTATCAGAGCAGTACCAACCTAGGAGCCTCCTTGATTGGTCGAACTTGGCCGAGTCGAGTCTAGTGAAAAACTGCTTTGAGTCTAGTTATATATCGGAGAGTAGGATTCTTTTTTCTCCTCTTCTATGCTCTGGTGAGGAATCTTGACGTAATAATTTATTCTACTCCTCTTCTCACTCAAAAAAAATTTAGGATCACGCGGATATTTTTGGAATCTATATGATGCTGATGTGACGGAGTTCTGTCTTGGTGCCTCCTGTCTGACTTGATTTTCTTCCGGGGAGTTGAGCTCCAGGGGATTCTCGAGCACATCGTTATCATTCAGATTTCTTAGTATCTCAGAACGAACGATGTTCGTAATTGCTTCAATACTAGTAGTGGCGGGATAACCCCGATGTCCCCAGTACTAGTGCAGATTGTTCGGGAGTACTGCCATACTTTGTATCGTTGTGATCACGAGGGTCTGTTGTAGATGAGGGTCCGAGATTCTGGTCGTGTGTTGACAGATGTGACACAGGTGACGGGTTAGTATAGGAGTTGTGTGATTATTACTCCTTGTATCCGTGTACCAGATTGCATGACCAGAAATTTTGGGAATTCTTAGGTAGGAATTAAAGTAGTTTCTTATAGGACAATCTTCCAACAAATGCTTGATGTTAGGTTGGGGTTCGACATCTAGTGGATTCGTTTGTTGACGATCGACTTACATCGATTCTCGTTGTGTCTTAAAGAGTCCTTGTAGCTTGCTACGACTCGGGGACGCTTCGTATGTCGGGTGCACTGCCTTGCACTTGATGTCTATTGTGAGGATCGAGCCCGTGCGATCCTGTCCACGAAAATATCGGACGAAATCTTTCTCATGAGTTTGTTCTGGCTTGTTTCATAAGCCTCTCCCTTTGTTTTGTTGAATATGGTAATTCAAGTTGCTTCGATGTCAAGTGGTGATTTCAGATCTTTTCTAAGTAGTGTTCTCATATTCATATGAGAGTGCTAATTCTTTTTGCTCAATCAGTTGTCTTATCAATTCATGTCAACCGGAGTCGTCATGTTAATTCTTTTCCAATCAGTGTGTTTCTCTCCAAGTGGATTCAGTCCTCTCCAATTTTTGCAAGATCATTCTCTCGTTTTGTCCGGAGTTCATCTCATGTGTCCCAGTTGTCTTTGTTTTTCCCCGCCCTCCCTCCCTTTTCTTCAGTGATTGGATTTCATCCAAGTGCATTTCATTTCTTTATACCTTCTGCTGTCTGTTCTTTTCTCTCTTACCCAGTGATTCATTGTGAAGATTCTGAAGAGATTCGTGTCATATTTGTTCATTTTTGTCATCCTTACCGGTGAATTTAATTCAGTTGTCCGTGTTCATCATATCCTTTTCATCCTTGTTAATTCATTCCCATGTTGGAAATTCTTTTCAGCCTATCTTGTTATTCATTGTTCTCTTTCTATCCGGTGTGTTGAAGATATCTCGGAGTTTCTTGTTTTCAATTCTTTAATTATTTCGAGGTGCTAACCTCATCTATTTCTCTTCATACCGGTGCAATATCTCTCTTCTAAGCAATCTTTTCTAGCGGTGGTTTCTTTGAGTGGGCCCATGACCCACATGTTCTTTCCCAGGATCTTTCCTGGCTCTTTTAATTTTTTTTCCCGGAGATCATTAATTCTTTTCAACTATGACGTAAGTATGAATTTCATCAGTCATATTCCTTCTTCAAGATCGCTTCAAATTTATTTGTCGTCATTGGCTAAATTTTTCCTTGTTCTTATTCCGGAGTGTCTCGGTATTCTTGGTGTAGTTTCTCGTCATCATTCTCAGCTTGCAAATTTGAAGGAGTGTTTCTCTCGAATTTTGGTTCATTCTCTTGAAGATTCATCATTTCAGCTTGGTGCCATCATCTTAATTGTTCCAATCATGAGTAATCCCTTTTCTTGCTATCCGGTGCTTTTCTGAGTTGTTTTCATTCTCGATCCTCCGAAGACCATCATTTCAGAAGACTTCTTCGTTCTCAGCTTTCAGCTTTCGTTCTCTAATTCTTCTCAATTGTTGTCTCTTCGTTCGTCTCTCGGTTATTCCGGCGCCTTGTTCTAGTTTTTCCTCTCAGGTGACTCATGATCTCTTCATTCTCTTGTATCTCCATTCATTCATGGTTGCCTCGTTCATTTCAATTCTCACCGATGTTTATTGCAACATTTCTTCTAGGTTGTGCTCATATCTCTCCTCAATCTTTTCAGAAGAATAAGCTGTATGCTAAATCCGTAGCTTGTCATCAATTAAACTTGATGAAGGATAAGCATAACATAATTCTTATTCTTGTTCTTCCTTCTTCCAAGAGATTTCAATTCTTCTTCCGGAGCGGCTCATGATATCAAGTCATTCTCAAGTGTTCTTCGAGATTCTTATTGGAGAACCTCAAGTTTTCTTCTCTTGCATTTCCAAGCGCATTTGTTCTTCCTTTATCCTTTGAGACGGTATTATAGCATTCTTGTTAGTGTAGGAGCCTCGAAGAGTTTTCCTTTCAAGAATGAGATAATTAAATCCACCAATTCTATGATCATGAGATATTTCAACCCATGATTTCTTCATTGAGCTATATGGTTTGGATTTCACCTAAAGCTTTTCCTATGGATTGTTGCTATCATGGTGCTTATCATTAATCCAAGTTCTCAATGTATCCTCTTGATGTAAGAAATTGTTCATATCTTGTTTCTCTCAATCAATCCTTGTTTCTGTTAGTGGCTGGTTTTCACTTCATTAGTTCCAAAAGGTTTCCATAAGCCCACTACTGTCTTGTTCTTTTCGTTGTTGTTTTTCCAACAACTCCGTTCAATTCTTCTCGCAAGGATGCTTGCCAAGTTCTTTTGAGATAGTAGTTGTCATTCTTTTCTTCATTCTCTTCTTCCGTATGATCTAGTTTTATCCTCTTGTTCCGGAGGCATTGTGTTGTTTCTCTTTTGGGTCAATCATGTTGTTCTATCAAGATCACGGTGTTCCCTTGTTATATTTAGTTGTTTGTTATGAATTTTGTCTATTTCTTCCATCTTATCGATTTTTTTGTCCCATTTTCCTACCGAAGTGCTGCCGGAATTTTCTGTGAATTCTTGCTTCTTTCCCATATCATTCCTCACCTCTTTGCAACCTTCAAGGATAGTTGGTTTCACTCGTTTGTCAAAGAAGCAACTAAGTTTTTACCTCTTGTTCTTTCTCATCCTCTTCCCCTTTCATTCTTGGATCTCGGGGCGAGATCCTCTTGTAGTGTAGGAGAGTTGTGACAGCCCGAGACCGACATTCCAGAAGATTCCCCTTTATTTCCGTTTCCGTCGTGTGATTAGTTTTATTTTGTGGCATCATCATTTAGTTTGCATCGTCGCATCATGCATGGCATCTTGCATCGTCTGTCGCGTGTGGTGTTTTGAGTGTGTGTGCTTCGAGTGCTCACCGAGTCTTAGTGCGATAGTAACTCCCCTCCTCTCTTCTCTTTTATTTGTTTTGGGGTTGCATAAAAATTTCCGTGTTAACCCCTTTTAAAATCGTCATCTTTTGAAACTCCCTTTTGTTAAAAGGTGGGGGCAACCCCTTGGGTTTTTCTCTTATTTCTTCTCTTGTTTTATTTTAAAAGAGTCGCATTTTCGTTTCTCCTTTAAAGAGCTTCTATTTCTTATTTAAATAAAAGGGGTTGATTTTATTATTTTGTAAGAAAAGGGTTTATTTATTTCTTCAAAAGGGTTTTAGTTCTATTCGTTTAAAAAAATGCCCAACTATTTCTTATAGTTGGGGTGTGGTTTTTAAAGGACCCAAGGAGTATTTTTTTTTGTTAGGTCCTTTTTATTTTTATTTTGTGTCTGGTGTTTTCTGTTTTTAAAGTTAAAAAAGTAGAGAGAGGGAGAGAGCAAGCCGGCCCAGGCCCAAGTCCCCCCAACCCTAGCCAGCCCGATCCCTCTCCTCAGCCCGTTTCCCCCTGTTCCTCCACGCGTCGTCGTCCTCCCCCTGCCGAGCCCCTTGCCCGATCCCGATTCCCCTCGCGCCGCCTCCTTCCTCGCCCAGTGCCGACCGCGCCATGGCCTCGCCCCTCCTCCGCCTCCTGGCTCGACGCGTGCCCCGTCGTGCTCCCCATGGCCGTTGCTTCCCCGCGCGCTCGTCATGGCTCGCTGCTGCTCGCCTCGCTCCCGACATCCTCTCTGTGCCCCCGTGCTGGCTCCCGCCTGCGTGCGCGCCGCCGCCGGCCTCGCCCGTCGGTCGCCGCCTCCAGTCGCGTGCTCGCCGTGCCGACCGCGCGCACCCGTGCTCGACGCACGCTGCCGGCGTGCCTGCCCCGCGCTGCTCTGCACCGCCACCGAGCTCGTTGTTCCCCGCCCCATGGTGCTCGCTCCGTCTCCCTCTCCCCGTCGGTGTCGTCCCCGTGCGGCCGCCCGCCAAGGCCTCTCCTCCCCTGTGCAACTCGCCTGTGACGCCGCCCCTTGTCGTGCTCCCCTGCCGTAGGTGCTCGCCGCCCGAGCCGCCCTGAGCTCTCTCATGCTGCTCTGGTGATGCTGCTGCTAGGCTGTTGCGTGCTGTAGCTTGTTGATGCCGTTAGTTTCTAGGTTGTTGCTGTTTTTCCTTGCTTTTGCTAGCTTGCTGGTGATGTTGCTGCTTTGCCTGCTGCGGCCGATGTTGTAGATGCTTCCTGCTGCTTGTTGTTTGCGTGCTTGGCGGATGCTAGGTGTAGTTGCTGTTGCTTGCGTGCTGCGAGGTAGGTTGTTGCCTTGCTGCTGTCGTAGTGTGTTGATGTTGTAGATGCTGGCTGCCGATGCGTGCCGTCGTGTTGCTGTACTAGGTGTAGCAGCTAGGCAAGCTAAGCTAGTTGCTGTAGTTGTTGTCGGCCGCTGCCCGCTAGATGTTGTTGTGTCGCCTGCCGTCGCCGCGTAAACCATCCCCGCCACCGTGGGTCGTCGACAAGGTCGCCTAGTACCACGACGTCCTCGACGACCCCGAGCATCTTCGGAAATGAGTTCGACTACCGTCGCCGAAGACCATGAACCACGACGCCGAGAGTACGACTACCGTCGACAAGACCCGAGTACCACGACGACTACGACGACATATGTTCACACCGCGTCGATCCGTTCCGCTC
This sequence comes from Hordeum vulgare subsp. vulgare, assembly GCF_904849725.1. Taxonomy (NCBI): domain Eukaryota; kingdom Viridiplantae; phylum Streptophyta; class Magnoliopsida; order Poales; family Poaceae; genus Hordeum; species Hordeum vulgare. The sequence goes on along the minus strand of NC_058522.1, from coordinate 106,361,443 downwards.
CGACACGCACACTTCGAAGGTATACCGATGGAACGCGTCGTGAACCGGATCCTTGTGATGTATGAGATGTATGTATGTTTACACCGTATGTTGTTGTTGCAAGTGTTCCTCTTTTGTTGTGCCCCGACACATGGGAACCCGATAAACGGGATCACCCCATTCTTTATTTAGCGTTCCCGCACACGCTTCCTATACGTTGGCACGATATCTCGACGAGCTATCGGGATAGGAACGTTGCCGTGGCATCGTTTCCGTCTTGCCGCCATGGTACCCTCTCGCTCGCTGTGGCGACACATGTTTCTTTCTCTTCTTGTCGTGGTGTTGATGAACTTGCATGCATGTCGCATACATGGCATATAATCTTGTGTTGCATGTCTCTTGTGCCGTAGCGTCCGTTCTAAGTCTCGTGTGTTAAGCGACTAGGATGCCATGTAGGACCATCGCTTCACCCCTTGCCATGTTAACAACAATTAAATATTGCCGTGTAAATAACCGGGAGTGAACTAAATAACTAAACGTGGAGTTCCGTCGGTATGCAACCCGTTGCATATCGAGCTTCACTTAATATGTAGTGTTTGCGTGAAGTGAATTGCCATGCCATGTCTGCATCATTGAACTGATCATGCATCATATTAGGGTATGCATCATGTCTTGCTTTTGTTGTGGTGAATATTTGTGTTGATGTTTGTTTCCATTTTGCTCCGTCTCGATAGAGTTCCGCAAGCGTGTCGGAAAGTGAGGACCCGTTCGACTACGTTGGTTCGTCTGCTTCATGGAGAAGTTCTTCTTCCAAGCGGGATCTCAGGCAAGATGACCATTTCCCCAGATACCATTACTATCATTGCCATGCTAGTTATTTCGATGCTATCGATTATGTCTCGTTGCCTACCACATGTTAAATATCAACCTCTCAACAATGCCATGATAGCCTTCAACCTGTTCGACCTAGCAAACCACTGATTGGCTATCTTAGCGCTTGCTTAACCATGTTGTTAGCGTTGCTAGTTGCAGGTGCAGTTGCTTCCATGTGATAACATGGGTCCCTTGTCATATCACCATATTAAATGCTATTTAATGTAATGCACCTATATACTTGGTAAAAGGTGGAAGGCTCGGCCTTTCTAGCCTGGTGTTTTGTTCCACCTTTGCCCCCTTACTTTCGGCTACCGGTATTATGTTCCATAATTGAGCGCTCCTAACATGATCGGGGTTGTTATGGGGACCCCCTTGATAATTCGTTTTAGATTAAAGCTAGTCTGGCAAGGCCCAACATTGGTACCACATTTGCCTAAACACCTAATAAAATTGCATGGGGACTTTCCGGACCCCGAGGATATTTTAATCAACCCCCGGGCCAGTGCTCCTCATGAGTGTTGGTCCAAAACAGAGCAGCTTATTAACGCTACCCGGGGCAACTCAGCGTTTGGCGTGGTAACCATCGCTCATCCGTCGTGTCCTGAGAACGAGATACGCGGCTCCTATCGGGATCGTCGACACGTTGGGCGGCCTTGCTGGATTAGTTTTACCTTTGATGAAATATCTTGTGCATCGGGATTCCGGTGATGCTTTGGGTAATCTTAGAGTTGAGGTTTTCCACTAGGGAATCCGACGAGATCGCGAGCTTCGTGATTGAAGATTTCTATGCGGCTTGTGGTAATTTGTGATGGACTAGTTGGAGCACCCCTGCAGGGTTAAATCTTTTCGGAAAGCCGTGCCCGCGGTTATGTGGCAACGTGGATACTTTGTTTAACACTGGTTCTAGATAACTTGAAGTTAACTTAATTAAAACATGCCAACTGTGTGCGTAACCGTGACAGTCTCTTTCGTGAGTTCCTTCTCTGATCGAGGACACGGTGGGGTTATGTCTCACGTAGGTAGGTGTTCAGGATCATTCATTTGATCATCTGTAGTCAAGTCCGCTATGCGTAGATCTTCCCCCTCTTATTTCTTGTACTCGTAAGTTTAGCCACCAAATATATGCTTAGCCCCTGTTGCAACCTCACCACTTAACCATACCTCACCTAATAAGCTTTGCTAGTCTTGATACCTTTGGAAATGAGATTGGTGAGTCCCCTGTGGCTCACAGATTACTACAACACCAATTGCAGGTACATGTAAAGGTTACTTGACACGAGCGCGTTGATTGTTCATTTGGAGTTGCTTCTTCTTCTTCTTCTTCTTCATCGATCTAGGATGGGTTCCAGGCCGGCAGCCTGGGATAGCAAGGATGGACGTCGTTCTTCTTTTCTCATTTGTTTTCGTCTGTAGTCGGACCGTGCTCTTCATCATGATGTTTATGTATTGTACTGCTATGACTCTGATGTAGCTTGTGGCGAGTGTAAGCCAATTATATATATGTATATATCTTCTTTTCAGTACATGTACTTGTAACGATATCCATTCTTGCGACACGACGAGATGCGCTTCTATCCCTGACGAGGCCTTCGTGCCAAATTGAGGATAGGGTCGCATCTTGGGCGTGACAATCTGGCCCTGAAGTTGATCAACCTTGTCATAGAGCCTGGAGAGGTGCTTCCCAATGTCAATGGCATCCATCTTGTGATTGCTGGTGAACTCCATGATCATCATGTGGTTGGCGTTGAGTCCACGCTCCACCATCCCTTGGCACTTGAAGACTTGTTGCTCCATTGCTTCGAGCCTCGTCTCCACGCTTCCGGTCTTCTTAGGTCCCTAAACATCACGGATATGCAACATCCCCTCGCTCATCTTGATAGATTGGGGGTGCTGCAATACTTCCGTGAGGTAGGGCTTGATGACCTTCTCGAAGATCTTGTCCTTAGGAACTTTTGGGGAAGTCATGACGATGTAGAGCTGCAACAGAAACAGGCTCGAAACGAAAACACACGAAAATTGCGCGATACGGAGGTCAAAACCCTCGGGCGTATATATAATGATTTTTTTGGACCAGAAGGAGTGCTCTGCAAGAAAACGGAGTCCGGGAGGCACACGAGGTGCCCACAAGCCCTGTTGCCCCGGCCGGGGGGTAGGCCGCAGCAACCAAGCTTGTGGCCGCCTCGTGCGCTCTCCGGACTGCTTTTTATTTTTCTAATTTTCCACAAATTCCAAAACGGAGAAAATTTCCTATTGGAAAAGTTTTGGAGTCCAATTACTTACCGAAACACATACCTCTTCGTTTTCAGGGTCTCAAACAGGTTGATAAACATCCCTTATGTACTCCTCTGGAGTTATGATATTGATGATATTGGTCTCAACATTTACGGGAGTACCAGAGATGTAATGCTTGATTCTTTGCCCATTTACCACTCTAGGAAAATTACCTTCCGTGTTATTGATTTTGATGCCACCGGAACGATATACTTCCTCGACAACGTAGGGACCTTCCCATTTAGAGAGAAGCTTGCATGCAAAGAATCTTTATCGAGAATTGTATAGCAGGACATAATCACCTACATTGAACTCTTGTTTCTGTATTCTTTTATTGTGCCATCTCTTAACCTTTTCCTTAAACAACTTGGCATTCTCATATGCGTGGGCCCTCCATTCATCCAATGAGCTGATATCAAACAACCGCTTCTCACCGGCAAGTTTGAAACCGAAGTTGAGCTCTTTGATTGCCCAATAAGCTTTGTGTTCCAGCTCAAGAGGTAGATGACAGGCCTTACCGTAAACCATTTTATACGGCGACATGCCCATGGGATTCTTATAAGCAGTCCTATAAGCCCATAGTGCATCGTCAAGTTTGCTAGACCAATTCTTTCGAGATCTATTGACGGTCTTTTGTAAGGTCAATTTGATCTCCCTATTACTCAACTCCACTTGACCACTAGACTGAGGGTGATAAGGAGATGCAACTCTATGGTTGACATCATACTTAGCGAGCATCTTGCGGAAAACACCATGAATGAAGTGTGAACCGCCATCAGTCATCAGATATCTTGGGACTCCAAATCTTGGGAAGATGACTTCTTTAAGCATCTTAATACAGGTGTGGTGATCAGCATTTCTAGTGGGGATAGCTTCTACCCACTTAGTGACGTAATCCACAACAACTAAGATGTGAGTATACCCATTGGAACTTGGGAAAGGTCCCATGTAATCAAAGCCCCACACATCAAATGGTTCAATAACAAGTGAATAGTTCATAGGCATTTCCTGACGCTTACTCATATTCCCTATTCTTTGGCATTCGTCAGAAGACAAGACAAAATTACGGGCATCCTTGAAGAGAGTGGGCCAATAGAAACCTGATTGCAATACCTTATGAGCAGTTCTGTCTCCAGCATGGTGTCCTCCGTAGGCCTCGGAATGACACTTCTGCAGGATCTATCCCTGTTCATGTTCAGGCACACAATGTCTAATAACACCATCTACTCTGTCATTATAAAGGTGAGGATCATCCCAAAAGTAGTGTCTCAAATCAAAGAAGAACTTCTTCTTTTGCTGGTAGGTGAAACTGGGTGGTATGTATTTCGCTACGATATAGTTTGCGTAATCAGCATACCACGGTGCACTATGTGAAGTGCGGATGACACTCAATTGCTCATCAGGAAAGCTGTCATCAATAGGTCGTGGGTCATCAATGACATTCTCTAGCCTAGACAAGTTATCTGCTACAGGGTTATCAGCACCCTTTTGGTCAACAACATGGAAATCAAATTCCTGTAGCAGAAGAACCCATCTGATTAGCCTAGGCTTAGCGTCCTTCTTCTCCATAAGGTACTTAATAGCAGCATGATTAGAGTGAATAGTGACTTTGGAGTCAATTATATAAGATCTGAACTTTTCACATGCTAACCCGACTGCTAAAAATTCCTTCTCCGTAGTGGCATAGTTTCTTTGGGCACTGTCTAGAGTTTTACTAGCATAGTGAATGACATTCAACTTCTTGTCAACTCTTTGTCCTAGAACAGCACCAACAGCATAATCACTAGCATCGCACATGATTTCAAAGGCAATTTCCAATCAGGTGGTTGAACAATAGGTGCGGTTATCAAGGCCTTCTTAAGTATTTCGAAAGCTTCCTCACAATCCTCATCAAAAACAAAAGGAACATCCTTCTGCAAGAGGTTGGTAAGAGGCCTAGAAATCTTAGAGAAGTCTTTAATGAACCTTCTATAGAAACCAGCATGACCTAGGAAACTTCTTATACCTCTGATATTTGTGGGGCAAGGCATTTTCTCAATTGCATCAACCTTAGCCTTATCAACTTCAATGCCTCTCTCCGAGATTTTGTGTCCTAAGACGATGCCTTCATTAACCATGAAGTGGCACTTCTCCCAGTTCAAGACGAGGTTGGTATCTTTGCATCTCTGTAAGACTCGATCAAGGTTGTTGAGGCAATTGTCAAAGGAAGAACCGTAAACGGAGAAATCATCCATGAAAACCTCAACAATCTTTTCATAAAAGTCAGAGAATATAGCCATCATACATCTTTGAAAAGTGGCAGGTGCATTGCACAAGCCAAAAGGCATACGTCTATAAGCAAAGGTACCGAAGGGGCATGTGAAGGTGGTTTTCTCTTGATCAGATTGTGCAACAGGTATTTGCGAGAAACCTGAATAACCGTTTAGAAAGCAGAAGTGTGTGTGTTTAGATAGCCTTTCTAGCATTTGGTCGATAAACGGCAAAGGATAATGGTCTTTCCTGGTTGCCTTGTTCAATTTCCGGAAGTCTACCACCATCCTATAGCCAGTAATAATCCTTTATGGGATTAATTCATTCTTATCATTAGGAACGACGGTGATACATCCCTTCTTAGGTACAAAATGTACTGGGCTTACCCAATCACTATGAGCAACATGATAAATGATTCCTGCCTCCAGAAGCTTTAATATTTCTTTTCTCATGGCCTCTTTCATCCTCGGATTTAATCTCCATTGATGATCAGCAACTGGCTTAGAATCAGGATCGGTTTTAATCTTGTGCTGACATAGAGTCGGACTAATACCCTTAAGATCATCAAGAGTATATCCAATAGCAGCACGGTGCTTCCTCGAAGTTTTTAATAACTTCTTCTCTTCGTGATTCGAGAGGTGAGCACTAATAATAACAAGATATATCTCCTTCTCATCAAGATAGGCATACTTAAGAGTATCTGGTAACTATTTTAGCTCGAACACAGGATCACCCTTGGGTGGGGGAGGATCCCCCAAGCAGTTCAACAGGCAGATTATTCTTGAGAATAGGATATTGTTCTAAGACAATTTTATCTATCTCATCTCTTTCATCCATATGCATATCATTTTCATGCTCAAGCAGATATTGCTCTAAAGGATCCGTAGGAGGTACGACAATAGAGGCAAGAGCAATGATTTCATCCCTACCGGACGACTCTTTTTCATGGGGTTGTCTTCCAAACTTGGGGAAGTTAAATTCATGAGACACACCCTCGAAACTAACAGTAACAGTCTGTTTAATGCAATCAATGTGAGCATTGACAGTGTTGAGAAACGGTCTACCAAATATGATGGGACAAAAGCTATCTTGTGCAGTAGCAAGGACGAGGAAATCAGTAGGATACTTCGTCTTACCACACAGGACTTCTACGTCTCTCACAATTCCCAGAGGGCAGATGGTGTCTCTATTAGCTAGCGTAATAGTGACATCAATGGGTTCTAACTCAGCAGGTGCAATCTCATCTTTGATTTCATCATATAGGGTTCGGGGTATTGCACTAACACTAGCACCCATATCACATAAACCATGATAAGAGTGATCTCCTATCTTGACAGAAACAATGGGCATGCCAACTACAGGTCCGTATTTGTCTTTCGCGTGAGGTTTAGCAATTCTAGCGGAGTCCTCACAGAATTTGATAACATGCCCGTGTATGTCTTCGGCTAAGAGATCTTTGATAATAGAAAAACTGTGTTCAACTCTAATTTCCTCAGGGGGTGCAAGTGGTATAATGTAACCCCTACGTATCACACTTGGAGCTTTAGAATAATCCTTTTTCCTAGCAGGGTAAGGTGGTTTCTCAGCGTAGGCACAAGGAACAATAGGATCACTAAAGGCAATGACTTTCTCTTCAACTAGATTGGGTTTAACTATGTTGACTTCTACAGGAGGATGATACTTAAACCACTTTTCTTTGGGAAGATCAACATGAGCAGCAAAAGATTCACATAGAGAAGCTACTATCTCAGAGTCAAGTCCATACTTAGCGCTAAAATCACTAGAAGTGTTTGTTTCAACAAAAGATTTAACACAATCAAACTGGAAATTCATACCTGACTCCTTACCTTCTTCAAGCTCCCAATATTCAGAGTTACGTTTGATTATTTCCAATAAATTCCACTTGTGGTCAATATCCTTCTTCATAAAAGAACCGGTACAAGAAGTGTCAAGCATGGTACGATCTTCATGAGAAAGCCGAGCATAAAAGTTTTGAGTGATAATTTCTCTCGAGAGCTCATGATTGGGGCATGAATATAACATTGATTTAAGCCTCCCCAAGATTGAGCTATGCTTTCCCTGTCACGAGGCCAAAAGTTATAAATATAATTCCAATCACGATGTACTAAATGCATAGGATAAAACTTTTGATGAAATTCCAACTTCAACCGATTGTAGTCCCATGATCCAGTATCATCACATAGCCTATACCATGTCAACGCCATATCCTTCAAAGATAAAGGAAAGACTTTCTTGTTTACCTCATCCTCGGGCAAACTTGCAAGCTTAAATAAACCACAAACTTCATCTACATAGATCAGATGCAAGTCTGGATGTGATACTCCATCTCCTGTAAAAGGATTAGCCAGCAGTTTCTCAAGCATACTCGAAGGAATTTCATAGAAGATATTTTCAGTAGGTACCTCAGGTTAAGGAACAAATCCTCGTGCTTCTGTTCATGGTGAAGATACCCCGAACAAACTCCTCAAAGGAGCAGTTTCCATAGTGACAAGTGACAATAAATTTCAGCATAGTATATAAATGTTTCCTTACCAAATTCCACTTACCAAAGGTGCTTCACTCCCTGTTAACGGCGCGAGAAAAGAGTCTTGATGACCCACAAGTATAGTGGATCAATCGTAGTCCTTTCGATAAGTAAGAGTGTCGAACCCAACGAGGAGCAGAAGACTCTGATAAACGGTTTTCAGCAAGGTAATAACTGCAAGCACTGAAAGTAGCGGTAACAAGTGATGGTGTAGTGAGGTGAAACGTAGCAAGCGAAAAGTAACAAGTAACAAGTAGTAGCAACGGTGCAGCAAGGTGGCCCAATCCCTTTGTAGCAAGGGACAAGCCTGAACAAAGTCTTATAAGAGGAAAAACGCTCCCGAGGACACACGGGAATTTCTGTCATGCTAGTTTCATCATGTTCATATGATTCGCGTTCGTTACTTTGATAGTTTGATATGTGGGTGGACCGGCGCTTGGGTACTGCCCTTACTTGGACAAGCATCCCACTTATGATTAACCCCTATCGCAAGCATACGCAACTACGAAAGAAGAATTAAGACAACGTCTAACCATAGCATTAAACTAGTGGATCCAAATCAGCCCCTTACGAAGCAACACATAGACTGGGGTTTAAGCTTACGTCACTCTAGCAACCGATCATCTACTTACTACTCCCCAATGCCTTCCTCTAGGCCCAAATATGGTGAAGTGTTATGTAGTCGACATTCACATAACACCACTAGAGGAAAAACAACATACAACATATCAAAATACCGAACGAATACCAAATTCACATGACTCTTATTAGCATGACTTATCCCATGTCCTCAGGAACAAAAGTAACTACTCACAAAGCATAATCATAATCATGATCAGAGGTGTAATGAACAGCATCAAGGATTTGAACATTAACTCTTCCACCAAGTAATCCAACTAGCATCAACTACAAAGAGTAATCAACACTACTAGCAACCTTACAAGTACCAATCGAAGTCGCGAGACGGAGATTGGTTACAAGAGATGAACTAGGGTTTGGAGAGGAGATGGTGCTGATGAAGATGTTGATGGAGATGACTCCCCTCCGAAGAGAGGAGTGTTGGTGATGACGATGGCAACGATTTCCCCTCCGGGAGGGAAGTTTCCCCGGCAGGATCGTCCTGCCGGAGCTCTAGATCGGATCTGCTCAAGTTCTGCCTCGTGGGCGCGGAGAATCCATGAAAAAGCTCCACCCTGATTTTTTTCCGGACGAAACCCTTCATATAACAAAAGAGGGGGGCCAGTGGGCCACCAGGGTGCCCACAAGCCCTGTTGCCGCGGCCAGGGGGGTAGGCCGTGGCAACCAGGCTTGTGGGCCCCTGGTTGCTCCCCTTTGACACTTCTTTCGCCGAGTATTTTTTATATATTCCCAAAAAAATCCACGTTGATTTTCAAGGCATTTGGAGTTGCGCAGAATAGAGGACTCAGACTTGCTCCTTTTCCAGTCTAGAATTCCAGCTGCCGGTATTCTCCCTCTTCAAATAAACCTTGCAAAATAAGAGAGAAAAGGCATAAGTAAGGTTCCACAAGGTATAATAACAGTCCATAAAGCGATAAATATCAACATGAAAGCATGATGCGAAATGGACATATCAGTGGATTGATGACAACACGGGATTTGCATAGAGGATAAAAATTGAGATAGAATGCAACCCCAGAGTCTACAAAATATAGGCACGCTCCCCTAAGTATGTGCACTATTTAAGTATGATTTTGGAATGCAAAGTGGACACACTAGGATCAACACTCCCCTATATTTTATAGGCATGCACTACTTGCATATATGAAACAATTGAGAGTAATATAGCTGCAAGAAGTGAAGTGAGCATGATCATAAGGGCACAATTTAAGGATATCACGAAATTAAAGACATATGATAAAGCTAAGGTACCATATGTCTCACACCATATGACACAGTCTCACAGGAGTCTCGGACGACGAGTTGATGTATAAACTTCTCGCCCCTTGTTGGGTACCCCAAGTGGAAGGTGGAGATGTAGTCAGCAGCAAATTTCCCTTACACGGAGACTGTAAGGTTTATCGAACCAGGAGGACTCCTAGGCTGAACAAGTAGGTGTCTCCCACCCTGGCGCTAGCAGAAGACGTGGACCTACACACACAACAAATAACTTTGCTCCCAATGAGTACAGAGAGGTTGTCAATCTCTCCGGCCTTGTATTTTGCAAAGGATCAAAACATAAGCGGGAAGGTAATAGTGATTGCAACGGAAAAGTAAATGAAAGTGGTAAATGATGGAGATGTAAACGATGATGGTGATATGGAACGGAGTCACATGATGTTCACTAGTGATGTCTCTCAACCAAAAGACGATAAACAACTATGCTAGGGTAAACAAATCATAGCTGGACAATAGACAGAATTATGATCGCACCGCAATGCTAATTATGCTCCTTGATAGTTAGAGGTTCAATAGTAATGTGCGGTACGCCAAGACAAGTAAACTGTTTATTCATCAGCATCTACTTACTAATCATCCACCTTGAGATATCTATCCAGAACATCTCTTCGGTATTAAGTTGTGAGCCCCACCCAAAGTGTAAACTCAAAGCAACGGACAACTACATTAACGAACTATGTGTAAGGTAAACAATCCTTGCAACCATGGTCACAAGCACCGTTGTTTTCTCCCTGGTGGCAACAAGCACATCCCCTAGTCTCATGTTTCTGTCACTCAAGCTAGACATTGAGGGGCCCGAACCCACAATCATGCATAACGCTCCCTCTTGGAGTTACGATCTACTACTTGGCCAAAGCAATAAAAAGCAACGAAGAACATACATGAATCACTAAGGAACATAATATAAAAGGATAATCAAATATATAACTCATAACAATCTGAACATAATCTCAAAATCCATCGGATCCCAACAAACCGAGCATAGCAAAAGCAAGAGGATTACATAGATGCCGTGATCATGTAAGGCAGCTCACAAGGACTAACCATTGAAGCACAGGATTGGAGAGAAGACATCACATAGCTACCAGTCATGGACTCATGGTCCAAGGAGGACTACTCACGGCACGTCCGGGAAGCGTCCATGACGGTGGAGAACCTCCCAGAGATCAATCCTCCCTCCAGCAGGGTGCCGGGAAGAGGTCTCCTGACGCTCCCGATCTTGGAAGCACCGCGGCGGCGGAACGATGGAGAAATTTGCGATTCCAGAAAGTATGCGAGGGTTTCCTCACGGAACACTAAATATAGGCCAAAGGAGGGCACCGGAGGAGGTGGGACCCACCCAGGCGACCTCCTGGCGCGGCCTAGGGCCTGGCCGCGCCAACAAGCTGCCTCGGAGGCCCCTGGCCCCCCTCTGGCCCTCCTTTATATATTTTTTATATATTTTTCTGGATTTTTTATATATTTTTTAAGGATTTTTTCGGGCTTCGGAAAATTGGGTAAAAGCCCCTACAAAATAGACATTAGTAGACAGAAAGTGGCACTGGGTGCACTGAGTTAGTAGGTTAGTCCAAATATGTGTAAAATGATATAAATGTGTAGCAAAACATATAACAATGTCACCCAAAAGAACATGGAACAAGCAGAAATTATAGATACGTTTGGGACGTATCAGTCTCACACATATAAAAAACGCAAACCAACATAAGTTCCACACCACACAACTTAGTGTTCTAAGCAAAGCAAACGATAAAAGAGATCACGATGAAAAGATGAGCCATGAAAGAACACTTGTGGCGCACAAATCCCAACACTCTCCTCCTTTTGGTAGCAAGACACCAAAAAGTGCAGAGAAGACATCAAGGAACCAGGAGGAGAGGTAATGTTGACACATCGGTACTCAGCAAACTCAGAGTTGTGTTGAACGGTGCGAGGAGGAGTAGGAGAGCCAGGTAGCTCAGCATCAGAATCCCATGGGTAGTGGCGAGAAATCCAGGTGCCCTCATGAGCGAGCATATCCTCATAGCCGCTCGCAATAGTTAAGGCAACATGCCTCCTAAGAGCCTTGTGACGACTGACAGCCGCCTTGTCAGCTGCGTGAGCCCGGTACTAACCCTTAGCCTACATACACAAGAGCTTCTTCATATTCTCCTTGAGCTTCTCAGCCTCAGAAGGCTCTCCAACGGGGGGCACAGCAGGGTAGCAATGTCCTCGTCAGCCACAAAGTCCTCATCAGCCGCATCATCAGTAGAAGTCTTCATCCATGTCTTTAGGCACATCTTTTTCACGGGCACTATGAGTAGCCCACTTGTCCTTCTGCCTAAGCTGCACAATCTTATGAGAAACCAAGTCCCCAGCTTCAAACAAGTCATCGAGAAAGGCTGCTTCCCAAGTCTTCTCAATCAGATGTATCAGAAAGTGGCCATACATGGGGCACTTACGCTCACACACCCCAGAACAAAGCTTAGACCACATAACATGAGAGATATCCAGAGGCTGCACCTGACTCTTTAATTTGTGTTGCTCGCATAATAGAAGCATGTCGACTAGATAGGAGTGGACCTGGTTAAGATTGCCAACATGGGGGAACAAGGTGGCGCGAAAGATGCGGTGCATGATATCTAAAAAGGGTTCCAGCACCCAAGTGGACTTGCCTGTGGTAGAGGAGATCTTCTCAGTGCTGAACTGGTACATGGCTTGCTTGTGGGTAGCAGCATACTCTTGGTGAGTACGGAATCCCACAGGGGTCTCCAGACCCTTGTCCTCAATGTGGAGAAGATCCATAAAGTATTTCCAGGGTGCAGAAAGCAGCCTACCATTGGTCATCCATGTAAGAGTCCGGGCCTCGTCAGTACCCAGGTGAACCGTGCCAAAGAACACCGCAATAGTCTCAGCATCAAAGTCTTTGTTGAGTTGCATAATACCAAGGATGCCCATCTTCTCATGGAGGAAGAGAGCAGTCCTAAAATACCATCCATTGTGTTGCATATGTTCAACATCAATAGACTTGACATGATGAACATACAGGTTCTCCTTGCACTACTCGAATCACAGAATTTTACATCAGCCTGTTCTTTGTCGTCTGCTCGCTGATGGCAAAGACCCTCTTTGTCGTCAGCTTCCCGAAAACTGACGACAAAGATATGGCTGATGACAAAGGGCCTTTTTGCCATCAGTCACTGCTTTTCCGTGTGCTAGTCGATGGCAAAGAAGGACAAGGCAGACGGCAAAGGGCCCAGACCCCACCCTCCCACTTTGTCGTCTACCAGCCGATGGCAAAGAGGGAGCAGGCAGACGGCAAAGATACGACCTAACGCCCCCCCCCCCCCCGCACCGCCTATTTGCCGTCCGTCGTGGACGGCAAAGGCCACCTACCCTAACGGCCGCCATTAGGCCCCCCTCTCTCTCTCTCTCCTCTCGCCCCTATCTCCCTAACGGTCGGCTATCCCACCCACCACCCCACCACACTCTTTGTCTCTCTCCCTCGCCCTCGCTCCCAGCCCGTGCCGCCAGCCACCAAAGCTCCCCCGCGTCGGCCACCCCTCACCCATCCCTCTCCCTGTGTTGGTGCCTGATACGTCTCCGTCGTATATACTTTTCCAAACACTTTTGCCTTTGTTTTGGACTCTAATTTGCATGATTTGAATGGAACTAACCCGGACTAACGCTGTTTTCAGCAGAATTGCCATGGTGTTGTTTTTGGGCAAAAATAAAAGTTCTCGGAATGACCTGGAAATTTACGGGGATTTTTTGTGGAATATATTAAAAATACTGGCGCAAGAATCAACCTGAGGGGTGGAGCTGAGAACCCACAAGCCCACCAGGCGTGCCCCACTGGACGCACCTGACAGGCTTGTGGGGCCCACGTTGCTCCACCGCCTCCAAATCGAGCTCTATTTAGTCCCTTTCATCCGAAAAAAATCAAGGAGAAGAGTTCATCACGTTTTACGATACGGAGGCGCCGCCACCTCCTGTTCTTCCTGTGGAGGGCAGATCTGGAGTCCGTTCTGGGCTCCGGAGAGGGGAGATCGTCGCCATCGTCATCACCAACCTTCCTTCATCACCAATTCCATGATGCTCTTCACCGTTCGTGAGTGATCTCATCGTAGGCTTGCTGGACGGTGATGGGTTGGATGAGATCTATCATGTAATCGAGTTAGTTTTGACGGGGATTGATCCCTAGTATCCACTATGTTCTGAGATTGATGTTGCTACTACTTTGCCATGCTTAATGCTTTTCACTAGGGCCCGAGTGCCATGATTTCAGATCTGAACGTATTATGTTGTCGCCAATATATGTGTGTTCTTGATCTTGTCTTGCAAGTTGTAGTCACCTACTATGTGTTATGACCCGGCAACCCCGGAGTGACAATAGCCAGAACCACTCCCGGAGATGACCATAGTATGAGGAGTTCATGTATTCACTAAGTGTTAATGAGTTGGTCCGGTTCTTTATTAAAAGGAGAACCTTAATATCCCGTAGTTTCCATTAGGACCCCACTGCCACGGGAGGGATGGACAATAGATGTCATGCAAGTTCTTTTCCCTAAGCACGTATGACTACATACGGAATACATGCCTACAATACATTGACGAACTGGAGCTAGTTACGTATCTCTCCGTGTTATAACTGTTGCATGATGAATAACATACGACATAATCATCCATCACCGATCCAATGCCTACGAGTCTTTCCTACTGGTCCTTGCTACGTTACTTTGCTGCTACTGCTTCCACTGCTGCTACTGTTACTGTGTTGCTACTGCTGTTACTCTGTCACTACTGTTGTCACTTTGCTGCTACTGGTTATTGTTGCTACTGTTGCTATCACACTGCCTTGCTACTGATACTTTGCTGCAGATACTAAATCTTGCAGGTGTGTTTGAATTGACAACTCAACTGCTAATACTTGAGAATATTCTTTGGCTTCCCCTTGTGTCGAATCAATAAATTTGGGTTGAATACTCTACCCTCGAAAACTGTTGTGATCCCCTATACTTGTCGGTTATCAAGACTATTTTCTGGCGCCGTTGCCGGGGAGGCATAGCTATATTCTCCGAGTCACTTGGGATTTACGTCTGCTGATCACTATGAGGAATCCGAGAGATCCAAAAACTAAAGTCTTGCCCTCAACTACGAGGACATGTAAGGAACTGCCATCTAGCTCTGCACTTGATTCACCTTCAGTTATGAGTAAGTTTGCGACACCACCTCCTGCTAGAAATCTTGATATGTTGCCTGTGCTTGATGATGCTACTTCTGCTGCTCATGATGCTTATGATGATGCTATGCTTGATACTGCTTTGCCACTAGGTGCATTCCTTGATGCAAAAATTGCTAGAGTTGTTGCTAGATGTGATGATACTTCTGAAACTGTTGATACTATTGAAGTAGAACCTGCTATTTCGCCTGTTAGAACTAGCTCTCCTAGATATGAATTGCCTGATGTTCCTGAGGGTTATGTTATGGAGGGAGAGATAGCTGAGGACTTTCTTGCTTGTAAGGATAGCTATGATGTTGAGAAATTACAGCGCAAGTGGAAAGAAAAATCTCTGAACGCTAGGATGAAATACGACCCGAAGTTTGCTACTTCCCCTATCTTTGTGACCGATAAGGATTATGAATTCTCTATCGACCCTGAGTTAATCAATCTGGTCGAATCTGATCCTTTTCACGGTTATGAGTCTAAAAACGGTTGTAGCACATCTTACCAAACTGCACGATATAGCCACCCTATTCACGAGTGAGGAAAAGATCCGCCACTACTATATCCTCAAGTTGTTTCCTTTCTCACTAAAGGATGATGCTAAGACTTGGTTCACTTCTCTTGATCCTGGTTGTGTGCGTAGCCCCCAGGATATGATCTACTACTTCTGTGAGAAATATTTCCATGCCCATAAGAAGCAAGCTGCCTTGCAGGAAATATACAACTTTGCGCAAGTTGAAGAAGAGAGTCTCCCACAAGCTTGGGGGAGGCTCGTCCAGCTGCTGAATGCTTTGCCTGATCACCCTCTTGAGAAGAATGAAATACTTGATATCTTCTATAATGGACTAACCGATGCTTCTAGAGACCACCTAGATAGTTGTGTCGGTTGTGTTTTTAGGGAACAAACTGTAGAACAAGCTGAGATTCTATTGAATAACATCTTGTGCAATGAGAATGCTTGGACTATTCCCAAACCACCTCCTAAGCCAACTCCGAAGAAAAGAGGTATTCTATTCCTTAGTCCTGAAGATATGCAAGAAGCTAAGAAATCTATGAAAGAGAAAGGCATTAAATCTGAAGATGTCAAAAATCTACCACCTATCAAAGAGATATATGGTCTTAATAACCTGATACACGTAGTAGAGGTGAATTCTCTTCGTAGATTCAATGAGAGTGATATTCCTTTTGATAAACCTGCTAGCTTATGCCTAGATGAATTTGATTACTTTGTTGCCAAACAACAGAGTTTCAATGATTATGTTAGCAGACAATTGGAACAGAATGCTCGTATGCTTAGTCATTTAAGTGCTTGTGTGGACAGAAACGTCAATGATCTTAAGCTACTGAGTAAACATGCCTCTATGGTTACTACTCAAGTAGAACAAGTACTTAAGGCTCAAAATGACTTGCTCAATGAGATGAATGAAAATTATGTCAGAGTCGTCACTAGAAGCGGTAGAATGACCCAGGAACCTTTGTATCCTAGGGTCATCCTAAGAGAATTGAACAAGATTCTCAAGGAGTTAGCACTGATGCACCTAGTCATCCTAGGAAGAAGAATAAAGATGATAGGAACTTGCACGCTAGCAGCCCTGTTACACCTGAGAATCCAAATGATGTCTCTGTTTCTGATGCTGAAACACAATCTGGTCATGAACATGAGCCTAATGATAATATCAATAGTGATGTTCATGTTGATGCTTAACCTAGCAACGATAAGGATGTGGAGATTGAACCTTTTGATCTTACTAACCCACAGCCTAAGACTAGGAGATACGATAAGAATGACTTCACTGCTAAGAAGCATGGTAAAGAAAGGGAACCATGGGTTCAGAAACCGATGCCCTTTCCGCCCAAACCATCCAAGAAAAAGGATGATGAGGATTTTGAGCGATTTGTTGAAATGATTAGACCTGTCTTTCTGCAAATGCGTTTGACAGATATGCTCAAAATGTCTCTGTATGCTAAGTACATGAAGGATATTGTGACTAATAAGAGGAGGATACCTGAGGTTGAGATTTCCACCATGCTCGCTAATTACACCTTCAAGGGTGGAACTCCTAAGAAACTAGGTGATCCCAGAGTGCCCACTATACCTTGCTCCATTAAAGGCAACTACATTAGAACTGCTTGGAGCCGGTGTTAGTGTTATGCCTCTCTCTCTCTTTATCATAGACTTGAATTGACAAGTTGACACCCATTGAAATCTCTCTGCAAATGGCCGACAAATCAACTGCTTTCCCTATCGGCATTTGCGAGAATGTGCCTATTGTGGTTGCTAATGTCACTATCTTAACAAACTTTGTTATCTTGGATATTCCCGAGGATGATGTCATGGCGGTCACCCTTGGAAGACCCTTTTTAAACACCGCAGGGCCTGTTATTGATTGCAACAAAGGCAATGTCACTTTCCATCTCAACGGTAATGAGCATACGGTGCACTTTTTGAAGAAACAATATCGAGTACATTGCATCAATGCTATCGAAAAAACTTCATCGATTCTTATTGGGAGCTTTGAATGCCCTATACCTCCTGTCAAGATGAAGTATGATTTGCTTGTTGGGGATATTCACATCCCCATTGAGGTAACCTAGTGACTATTCGAAAATTCTCTGTTTCCTTTTGCGATTTGAAAAAGTTTGTCAAGGAGACTTGACCAACCTCATTAACGGATTTCTTTCGATGACCATGGGATGGATGAATCGAGGAGTCAAAAACCTCTGTTCCAAGCTTTCACCTTCGGTTGCTTAGAGAAAAATGATAGATTTAGCCTTAGTGTCTCCTGTTTTCTGCTTTTAGCGTCCCGTAGAAAAGTACCCCGAAAATAAAAGTTCTCCAAATGTCCTGAAAATCAAGTATGATTTTTTCTGGAATTTTTGAAAAATTCTGAGACGGAGAGCTAGTTAGGGGGCTGCACCAGTGATCCACAAGCCCTGAAGGCGCGGGCACCCCCCCTGGCCGTGCCTACCAGGCTTGCGGGCCCCACGTGCACCCCTTCCACTCATTCTAGCTCCCATCTGCTTCTCCTACCTCAAGAAAAAATCGTTTCACAGCTCAAACCCATGTTCTTGCTCTTCTTGTTGCGATTTTCGATCTCCTTGTGCAAAGCACCATTCACCAAGCTGTTTTGGGGAAATTGCCCCTTGGTAAGTGAATCCTCCATTGGTCCAATTAGTTTTTGCTCTAGTGCCTTATACGTCGCGTATTTTTGTTGCCTTGGTGACCCTGTTCTTGAGCTTTGCATGCTAATTTTAGCTGGTCCCAAGTAGTTTTGATGCGTGATATGGCCTCTAGGCACTTGTTGGAGTAGTTGCTATGAGTTTCGTTGAGCCTTGTTCACTTTCCCTTTGAGTCACTGAAAATTTCAGAAAAGGAAGATGTGCAGGAGAAACTATCATGGTGGTTCCTCAAGCAAGAAGGGTCCCCGTCTCGCGATTCGGGAGCCCGATCCTTACCAACAGAGGAACGCATAGGTACAACCATGTGAATGGCCTTCTGATGAGTTCATGATTGAGGTAGGTTTCAAAGACGAGTTTGATACACTTGTTCACAATGTCGGACTCGAAGAATTCATCTCCGATAAATGTGAACAGTATGTTACTCTCACTGCCTCTTTTGTTCGTAGATTCAAACTTTCAGCTGGTCGTGACACATCTGTAATGTTTGATCTCTATGAAAAATCATATACCATGGATTTATAGGATTTCAATAGAATTTGCAAGATACCAGTTTGGGGTAGTCTCAATGATCCACCTAAATATTTGGTTAGAGATTATTTTTTCTCTGGTATAAGTGTTGGAGAAACTAGAGATATTACGCAGGCTACCATGGGGAGCATTCATTTTCCTGCCTTGCATTACTTTGCCCTCTTCATAGGTAGATGCATTAACGGCAAGACTAAGCATTGTCACCTCTGCGCACCTGACCTTAGTATTCTTAAGAGCGCAGTAACGGGTGATAGAAGTTTCAACATGGGAGCTATAATAGCAAGGAGGCTGAACAATAATGCTAATGAAGGGGATTTCTTTGGTGGGATCTATGCTACTCGCATACCAAATTTTCTTGGAGTACCTATCCGCGAAGGAGATCCCCCGCTCCATACAACTTTCCTTGATCGCGCCGCTATGACATGCTATCAATTCCTTGAGAGGGATAATGAATCCCTACTATACCAGTTAATATTTAACCGACAGTGTGTTTTCCATATTACCTTTCCTGCTCCTGCCTTCTTTGACTTTCAGGTAAAACGGAGATATTACATAACCACAGGAGAGGCAGAGGAGTACGAGAGGGAGGCAAAGGTTGCTCGTCTCCGTGAGGCAGCTATTCAGGCAGTGGTTGTCGCGCTCCCGTACAACCCCCATTATGATTTCGGATATTGCCCGGACCATCCATGGGAGTAGACCAACTTAGGGTAAAATCCTAAGCTTGGGGGAGTACGTGTTTCTCACCGACTTTATATTCTTGCTTACACTTTCACTTTGTTAGTCGATGTTCACACTTTGCCACTGTATCATCCATGCTAGTTTATTTTCTTTTTTCTCGTTTTCTTCTCGTGTGTTTGTCTAGTTTGAGAAAACCGAAAAAGATTTTCTTGTTCTTCTTTTGCTTGTTGGGAGCTTTCCCGTGTAAATAGTTTTATTTTTCTTTGGGTCAAGGTAGAAGACCATGGTTACAATGTTTAGTGGCTCTCGCATGCATATCTGTTTATCTGTCAAAGAGCCATATTACTTTGTCTTCTCCTTTGTGTTTGCTTGCAAATTCCAGCTTAGTCCAATGCATGAACACTCTCATTATGATTCACATCATTCGGTCGTGCAAGTGAAAGGCAATAATGACGATATATGATGAAGTGACTGAGCCTGGAAAAGCTGGTATGAACTCGATCTATTTTTTTTTTGTAAATATTACTAGCTCATCGTTCCTGATTCAGCTTTGTTGTGAGAGAAACATGTTTGCAATGACAACTTAGAGATCATAGTTTTTGATGCCATGCTTAATTAGCTAGGAGCTTATAATGGTTTGTCTTGGATGCCAACATGAATTTTGAGATGACTATGATGTAGTATGATAGGATGGTATCCTCCTTTAAATGATTCAAGTGGCTTGACTTGGCGCATGTTCACGCATGTAGTTGAAACAAAATGAACATAGCCTCTATGATATTCATGTTCATGGTGATTTATGTCCTACTCATGCTTGCACTCAATGTTGGTTAATCTCAATGCATTTTGATGACTGTTGTCGCTCTCTAGTTGGTCGCTTCCTAGTCTTTTGCTAGCCTTCACTTGTACTAAGCGGGAATACTGCTTGTGCATCCACTTCCATAAACCCAAAGTTGTTCCATATGAGTCCATCATACCTACCTATATGCGGTATCTACCTGCCGTTCCAAGTAAATTTGCATGTACCACTCTCTAAACCTTCAAGAAATAATCTGTTTTGCATGCCCGAACCGCTCATGTGGTGACAAGGGGCGATCAGTATCTTTCATGCTAAGCATGTTATCCTCAATATGTGTTTATTCACTATCACTCATGAGAAAGGGGTCGTTATTGGAATGCCCAGTTCCATGCTCAAATCAAAAGGATAATTGCAAACAAAACTCCCCCTGGATTGTTGTTGGTCTGGATGGCACCCGAGTATTCGGCTAGTCGTGGAGTGTGATTGATCGGTGGTGGGGGAGTCAAAACTTTACTTTTCTGTTTGGGAACCGCCTATAGCATGTGTAGCGTGGAAGATGGTGAAAACTCTTAGTCATTGCGTTGACAGTGAAAGCATGCCACCCAAAATTATTATCTCTGTTTTCAAAGCTTGAGCTTTGACACCTCTGCAAATCAATGTTTCCCTCTGCGAAGGGCCTATCTATTTATGTTCATGTTGAGTCATCCTCTTCTTATAAAAGCACCAATTAGAGAGCACCTCTGTCATTTTTATTCTTTGCTTTTGACCGATGTTGAGTATGACTGTGAATGGATCTTCTTTGCCATGAATTACAATGTTTAGTCAGCCCTTGGTCTTTGAAGGTGCTCTCCATTTATGTTTTGCGGTCTCAGAAAGAGCAAGCGAGATACCATCTGTTCACACTGCTTCATGATTGTTTTGATTGAAGTGTTGACGTGTGAGACTTATTATTATTTGCTCGCTAGTTGATTATGCCATTGATATGAGTTTACCGTGAGACCTAGATGTCATTTGCTTATGTGGTTAGCTTGTGATCTTGCTGAAATTCTGGATATGAGTTAGACATAGTTGCAACAACAAGATCAAACCGAGTTCGTCAAAGTTTTTCTTTTGTCTCTTTCAGTTTGTCAACTGAATTGCTTGAGGACAAGCAAGGTTTTAAGCTTGGGGGGTTGATACGTCTCCGTCGTATCTACTTTTCCAAACTCTTTTGCCCTTGTTTTGGACTCTAATTTGCATGATTTGAATGGAACTAACCCGGACTAACGCTGTTTTCAGCAGAATTGCCATGGTGTTGTTTTTGCGCAGAAATAAAAGTTCTCGGAATGACCTGGAAATTTACGGGGATTTTTTGTGGAATATATTAAAAATACTGGCGCAAGAATAAACCGGAGGGGTGGAGCTGAGAGCCCACAAGCCCACCAGGCGGGGGCCCCCCTAGCCGCGCCTGGCAGGCTTGTGGAGCCCACGTTGCTCCACCGCCTCCAAATCCAGCTCTATTTAGTCCCTTTCGTCCGAAAAAAATCAAGGAGAATATTTCATCGCGTTTTATGATACGGAGGCGCCGCCACCTCCTGTTCTTCCTCTGGAGGGCACATCTGGAGTCCGTTCTGGGCTCCGGAGAGGGGAGATCGTCGCCATCGTCATCACCAACCTTCCTACATCGCCAATTCCATGATGCTCTTCATCGTTCGTGAGTAATCTCATTGTAGGCTTGCTGGACGGTGATGGATTAGATGAGATCTATCATGAAATCGAGTTAGTTTTGACGGGGACTGATCCCTAGTATCCACTATGTTCTGAGATTGTTGTTGCTACTACTTTGCCATGCTAAATGCTTGTCACTAGGGCCCGAGTGCCATGATTTCAGATCTGAACCTATTATGTTTTCGCCAATATATATGTGTTCTTGATCCTATCTTGCAAGTTGTAGTCACCCACTATGTGTTATGACCCGGCAACCCCGGAGTGACAATAGCCGGAACCACTCCTGGAGATGACCATAGTATGAGGAGTTCATGTATTCACTAAGTGTTAATGCGTTGGTCCGGTTCTTTATTAAAAGGAGAACCTTAATATCCCGTAGTTCACATTAGGACCCCGCTGCCACAAGAGGGATGGACAATAGATGTCATGCAAGTTCTTTTCCCTAAGCACGTATGACTACATACGAAATACATGCCTACATTACATTGACGAACTGGAGCTAGTTACATATCTCTCCGTGTTATAACTGTTGCATGATGAATAACATACGACATAATCATCCATCACTGATCCAATGCCTACGAGTCTTTCCTACTCATCCTTGCTACGTTACTTTGCTGCTAGTGTTGTCACTGCTACTGCTGTTACTCTGTCACTACTGCTGTCACTTTGCTGCTACTGGTTACTGTTGCTACTGTTGCTATCACACTACCTTGCTACTGATACTTTGATGCAGATACTAAATCTTTCAGGTGTGGTTGAATTGACAACTCAACTGCTAATACTTGAGAATATTCTTTGGCTTCCCCTTGTGTCGAATCAATAAATTTGGGTTGAATACTCTATCCTCGAAAACTGTTGCGATCCCCTATACTTGTGGGTTATCAATGCCCCACCCCGCACCCCTCCCTCTCCCTGTGTTGGTGCCCCACCTACCCTAACAGACATACTTAGCTAATTATCCTCCAAAATGACACAATAAGCTTATTTAGTTCATTTGTGACATAATTAGCTTAGTTAGGTAAAAAAACATCACAAGAACCTTGGTTAGCTCATAACTTAGCGTATCTTCCTCCTAAATGACATAATAAGTTCAAAATAAGAAAGGTATTGTAATCATCCTCTTCCTCTTCTTCTTCTTCTTCTTCTTCTTCTTCTTCTTCTTCTTCTTCTTCTTCTTGTCCTCCTCCTTCATATCCTTATTCTTCTCCTCCTCCTCCTCCTTCTTCTTCTCATTCTTCTCCTTCTCCTCCTCCTCCTCCTCCTCCTCCTTCTTCTTCTTCTTCTTCTTCTTCTTCTTATGTTCTTCTTTTTCTTCCCCTTCTTCTTCTTCTTCTCCTTAGCTTTTTTCCCCAAGAAATACATACTTAGTTAATTATCCTCCAAAATAACATAATTAGTTTAGGTAGTTCATTTATGACATAATTAGCTTAGATAGGTAAAAACATCACATGAACCTTGGTTAGCTCATAACTTAGCGTATCTTCCTCCTAAATGATATAATAAGCTCAAAAAAATTATAATCATCCTCTTCCTCTTCTTCTCCTTCTTCTTCTTCGTAGTGCGCTACAAATTTTACATGGTAGATAATTTGATGTGTGAGGTGGGCTTTCCAAATTTCAGATCATTTAGACATCGAAGTAGCTCTCTACAAAAAAAGACAAATTTAGGGCATGTAAAAAAGTTTATTATTCATGTACTATTCGGACCCCATTTGTCTATCTTGTCGAGAGCTACTTGCACAAATGATCTAAAATTTAAAGCGCACCTCATACATCAAATTATCTATCATGCAAAAAAAAGTTTTTTTAATTTATCTATATTGTTTTTTATTTTTTTTCTTGATCGGTGCAAATGAGCTTGAGCTCAAAAGTATATATTCACACGTCAAGGCTCAACCATCAATTTCATTCTAAGAAAAAAGTGATTTCTTTGTCGGCTGAATGTGTTTTACAAGTTCGAACTCTTCGATTTGAAAAGAAAGTACGTTAGTACCTCGAAGATACGTTGAATGTACATATACGTGTCAGTAATAACCGCTGATATAGTTGAAAAATACCATCGTCAACAATGTACTACTCCCTCCGTTTCTAAATACTCCCTCTGTCCCAAAATAATTGTCTCAACTTTATACTAGCTCTAGTACAAAGTTGTACTAAACTTAAGACACTTATTTTAAGACGGATGGAGTATAAGTCTTTTTAGAGATTTTACTAGGATGCTACATACAGAGCAAAATGAATGAATCTACACTCTAAAATATGTCTATATACATCCGTATGTAGTATTTTAATAGAACCTCTAAAAAGACTTATATTTAGAAACGGAGGGAGTACACGCTGGGCTGCGACATAAAACAATGCACTACTCACTTGTCTTGATGTTTTTTTTATAGACTCACTTGTCTTCATGCACTCTTTATTTTATCTCCATACGTCTCAATCTTTTGCATGTCGACATTTCCTCCTTTTGCCACTTATATTTCGAAGCAAATATATCATGTGATTATTCTTATTGTGACGATCAGTTTCATAATGATATCGTGCATGTACGAGCCAATCTCTTTTCTAAATTTCAGCAAAAATCTGATTTTAGAAATACCGAGAGAAAATTCTGGGCTTGAAAATTGGGAGAAATAGGCACGGTTTCCGTTTCTGTTTTTCTTATCTGGACTATTTGGGAAGGAATGAGTGTGATGTTTCTGTTTTTCCTATATGGGTTTTGCTCCGAATTTCTTCTACCTTGGTTGTGGAGAATAGGATTAGTATATTAGAGCTATGGGCCAAACAAGTCAATTAGAAAGATCACCTAGACGTTCACACATGATAACAAATACAATAGTTATTGTTTATTTATACAACCAAACTTTTGATGTGACTTTTTGTGTTGCCGAAAATTAGTTCATCCCTCCTGCCATAATCAGTGATGGGTACCTTAATACACATGGCCATGTGTCGTCCTTGCGCCAACTGGACGGCTCAAGTACATCCTGCCTCTCATGATCTCATCTCAAGTCTCAACCATCGAATTTTTTTTTGTAGCCCAAATGTGTTTTACAAGTTCGAACTCTTCAATTTGAATACGGAGCATAATTTAGTACTTGGAAGATGCATTGAATCTATAGGATACATGCTAGTAACTGCTCCAATGACGTGGTCCAAAAATATCGTCATCAACAATGTACCACACGCTTGGTTATAAAACATGCACTACACACTTGTGTTGATGGTCTGCTTTTATTTTACTCGGCGTGTCTTCATCTTTTGCATGTCTGACATGCATGTCGTCTCTTTCGCCGCTCATATTTGGAAGCAAATACTCCATCCGTTCTTAAATATAAGTTTTTTTAAAAGTTTCATTAGAAAATTACATACAGATGTATATAGACATACTTTAAAGTGTATATTCACTTATTTTGTTTCGTATGTAGTTCATTAGTGAAATCTCTTAAAATACTTATATTTAGGAACGGAGGGAGTATATCATGTGACTTTCCATATCGCGATGGTCATATTCGTAATAAGGTCGTATCTGTATGTGGTGGTTTCTTTTCTGGAGTTCGAAAAAAAAACACTTCTGAAAATACGCATAAAAAATATATGATTTTAATAAATAAAAACAAGGAGAGAAAAATGAGTTTTTTGAATGTTGGGAGACACTGGGTTCATGGCCCTGTCCCAGGCACGTTCATGCGAGAGGTAACTTAGCATGAAAGAGAAAATAGAAATATCAAATCAAGTACAAGGGAAATGGCCTTTTGTGACTTGGGTTAGTTGGTTGGTTCTGATTTGCACTTTTGGGAAAAGTGCAAGATTCCTCGCAGGGGCATTCTGGGGAGAAACAGAGGGAGCTCACGAGCGCAAGTGGTCCGGGTAAAATCAACTGAATAATGAAAGCGATCTGATGTTCACCCCAAGGATTAATTATTGGAATTGGCCGGTGGTCCATGCCTGCATGAAATTATTTTCTTGACAAAGATAGTAGAACTATTCCTTCCAAAGGCCAGATCTGATTTTACTCAATTTAGCCCCGGCTTTGATGAGAGAAAGGGATAAATAATAATACTACAAGACTCCACACCATGAAAATCAAACACGCCAAGTCAACCACCAACCTTTAAAATGCGAATAAACACATCAGGTTCTCGACACTTTTGGTTGTATGCATGTGTCAAGCCAAAAATAATGATGTTCATTTCGTTGTAAAATAAATACACCAATTCTTCATCAAAAGAAAGGAATGTCCAAAATTCTAACGCAAACCCCCTATCGAACGATAATTCGCTTCTGCTCCCAAGCTCATCTATTCCCGATCAGAAAATATTAAAAATAAATACTAGAAAAAATAAATAATAAATAATTTTTTTGTATGGTAGACAATTTGATGCGTGAGTTCGTTTCAAATTTCATCTTATTTAGACATCTGAGCAGGTTTTACCAAAATAATAAATCGGGTCAGAAAAGTTCGTGAACAATAGACCTTTTTTTACTTACCCAGATTTGTCTTTTTTGCTGAAAGTGCCTCAAATGCCCAAATGAGTTCAAATTTGAAGCGAATCTCACGCATCAAATTATCTACCACATCATTTTTTAGATTTTTTTTAACTTTTAGTATTTATTTTGATTTTTTTTTTGTCGGAGCGGGTGCAGATTAGCTCACGAGACAAAACGCCTCTCCCCTTGTCAAAGCATTATACAATATTGCGATCCATCAAACAAACACATTGCCCTAGCCACCAACATCTTAGAGCAACTCTAGCAGACCCTGCAAAACGGCCGGCCCGCAAAAAATCCGGTGACTATACGGGTTTGGGCTCATTTTCCTTCCACAGCAGACACTGCAAACGCGGCCCGACCTGGAAATTTTGTGCGGTGGCCCGTAAACGCGACCCCTCGATCGGTATAACTGCGGGTTCGACCGCTGGATGCGGGTCGAAACCCTATCCCTCCGTCGCCGCGAAAAGCCCTCCCCACCTCACCGTCGGCGCCTCCAATCCGCCGTCGCGCACCTCCATTACGCCGCGTAGCCGCTCCAATCCACCGCCGCGCATGGCCAGCTCCGGTAGCTGTAGGAACGACGACCCCGAGAGGGCTCGTCGCGTCAGATCCGACGTCGCCCGCAAGCGCGCCGCCCGCCGGTACACGCGCTGGGGCCTGACGCCGCCGTCGTCGCTCCTCCGTCGCGAGACAGAGGAGTCCGACCGCGCGCGCGGCCGCCTCTTCTCCGACAGCGGCTCAATCGAGGCGTCGAGCTCCCGCTCGTCCTCCTCCGTCCCACCGGTGAAGAGGGAGCTCAAAGAGCTCCCGTCGGTGAAGATGGAGCCGGAGGCCGAGGCGGTGCCGGAGCGACGTACCGGGGGCGCCGTCGGACTGGGCGACTGTCACGCCCAAGATGCGACCCTATCCTCAATTTGGCACGAAGGCCTCTTCAGGGATAGAAGCGCATCTCATCGTGTCGCAAGAATGGATATCGTTACAAGTACATGTACTGAAAGGAAGAGATATATAATAGAATTGGCTTACACTCGCCACAAGCTACATCAGAGTCACATCAGTACATTAAATAATCATCAAGAGTAAGAGCAGGGTCCGACTACGGACGAAAACAAACGAGAAAAATAAGAACGACGTCCATCCTTGCTATCCCAGGCTGTCGGCCTGGAGCCCATCCTAGATCGATGAAGAAGAAGAAGAAGTAGCAACTCCAAATGAACAATCAACGCGCTCGCGTCAAGTAACCTTTACTTGTACCTGCAACTGGTGTTGTAGTAATCTGTGAGCTACAGGGGACTCAGCAATCTCCTTTCCAAAGGTATCAAGACTAGCAAAGCTTAATGGGTGAGATATGGTTAAGTGGTGAGGTTGCAGCAGCGGTTAAGCATATATATGGTGGCTAACTTACGAGTACAAGAATTAAGAGGGGGAAGATCTACGCATAACGGACGTGAACCACGGTTGATCAAATGAGTGATCCTGAACACCTACCTACGTCAGACATAACCCCACCGTGTCCTCGACCGGAGAAGGAAATCACGAAAGAGACAGTCACGGTTACGCACTCAGTTGGCATATTTTAATTAATTAACTTCAAGTTATCTAGAACAAGTGTTAAACAAAGTTTCCATGTTGCCACATAACCGCGGGCACGGCTTTCCGAAAAGATTTAACCCTGCAGGGGTGCTCCAACTAGTCCATCACAAATTACCACAAGCCGCATAGAAATCCTCAATCACGAAGCTCGCGATCTCGTCGGATTCCCTAGTGGAAAACCTCAACTCTGAGATTACCCAAAGCATCACCGAAATCCCGATGCACAAGATATCTCGTCAAAGGTAAAACTAATCCAGCAAGGCCGCCCGACGTGTCGACGATCCCGATAGGAGTCGCGTACCTCGTTCTCAGGACACGACGGATGAGCGATGGTTACCACGCCAAACGCCGAGTTGCCCCGGGT
The DNA here is from genome assembly GCF_904849725.1 of Hordeum vulgare subsp. vulgare. Taxonomy (NCBI): domain Eukaryota; kingdom Viridiplantae; phylum Streptophyta; class Magnoliopsida; order Poales; family Poaceae; genus Hordeum; species Hordeum vulgare. The sequence continues at coordinate 106,333,057 of NC_058522.1, read as the reverse complement.
AGCGTTAATAAGCTGCTCTGTTTTGGACCAACACTCATGAGGAGCACTGGCCCGGGGGTTGATTAAATTATCCTCGGGGTCCGGAAAGTCCCTATGCAACTTTATTAGGTGTTTAGGCAAATGTAGTATCAATGTTGGGCCTTGCCAGACCAGCTTTAATCTAAAACGAATTATCAAGGGGGTCCCCATAACAACCCCGATCGTGTTAGGAGCGCTCAATTATGAAACATAACACCGGTAGCCGGAAACTAAGGGGGCAAAGGTGGAACAAAACACCAGGCTAGAAAGGCCGAGCCCTCCACCTTTTACCAAGTATATAGGTGCATTAAATTAAATAGCATTTAAATATGGTGATATAACAAGGAACCCATGTTATCACATGGAAGCAACTACACCTGCAACTAGCAACGCTATCAACAGGGTTAAGCAAGCAGTAACATAGCCAATCAGTGGTTTGCTAGGTTGAACAGGTTGAAGGTTATCATGGCACTGTTGAGAGGCTAATATTTAACAAGTGGTAGGCAACGAGACATAACGGCAGAAACGATAAAACTAGCATGGTAATGATAGTAATGGTATCTGGGGAAATGATCATCTTGCCTGAGATCCCGCTTGGAAGAAGAATGACTCCGTGAAGCAGACGAACCGATGTAGTCGAACGGTCCTCACATCCGACACGCTTGCGGAACTCTATCGAAACGGAGGGAAACGGAAACAAGCATCAACACACGATATACACCACACGATGCACAACACATATGACGCGTGAACGGTCTAATGCAAGGCATGACAAACACAACAACCAAGTACTACACATTAAGTGAAGTTCAATATGCAACGAGTTGCATATTGACGAAACTCCACGTTAGTTATTTAATTCTATCCTGATTAGGTACTCGGCAATATTGAAAGGTTGTTAACATGGCAAGGGGGTGAAGCACAAATTAATCTACGTAGCTAGGCATTTTAAATGAGGCCGAAAACGACATATAGCATCTCTGAAATGACTCCACGTGTTAAATTCTAATTCTGTCCAGATTTGTCCTATTCACATTTTAAGTTTGTTAAACAGCAAAACAAAGTGGTTCACGTGATGCTACGCGCCGTGCTGGTCCATTTACATATATGGCACTTCTCCAACGGAGCTACGGACAAATAGATACGACCTAAACCGTTTTCAACACGCCGACACGCAAACCGATGCAAACAACACACTAAACAGATCTAATTATGCATGAGAGTTGAAAAATATTACTCTACGCAAAATTCTAGTCAAGCTACAAATTTAAATCACTCCGATCCGATGCACGGTCTAGAAACTACGCTCGTTTAAAAAACAAAGCTTTTCCTGAAATTAACAAAATCCCTGAGAATTGGAAAAATCACACGACGTTTAAAAAAAACATAATGGGCCGAATTACACCATAGTGCAGTGGTCCAGGGCTGAAATCGGTCCAAGACAGCTGTGTGCAAGAGAGAAAAAAAATCACAGCCAGCAAAAGATTAAAAAAGGCACTCATGGGATTTGATCCCACGACCTCCTGGACCAGGGAAAAATAGTCCAACCACTGCGCTGTGTTGAGGCTTTGGTACAAGGCGGATATATACCTCATATACATCACATCGTCACAGCGAGGCTCTAATCTAAATAACACAAAACAAAAATAGGCTTGGCTCGGATTCGAACCCCAGATCGCGTGGTTAACTCCCACGCTGATTACCAGCTCGGCTACAAAGCCAATGTGATATAAACTTTGGGTTGAGCTAGACGAGCCATACCTCGATGCTAACTGAACCAATCTGCAAGTGGATGGAACTAGCTCATACGGAAGAAGAGAATGAAGAGAGAATGACCACTACTAACTCAAATGAACTTAGCAAGCATCCTTGCAAAGGACTTCCTCCCTCCGGCGGAGGCGGATAGCCTCCTGCCCGTGCTGCTGGCGCGGAGTGCACGAGAGGCGGAAGAGGACCAGCAGCGCCGCCGGAGGGAGGAGGAGATCGACACCGTGCTCTACGAGCAGGGTGTCGCGTCGGCCATCGCCTTTGGCCACAAGGTGGAGTGGCGTCGCGAAGCTACTACGCAGAAGCGCATCTATGTCGAGCTCTCCTCCGACGAGAACGACGACTCAATGTAGGCTATCTACTACTGTACGAACTCGACTCCGGTGAGCTCCATTTTGCGTAGTGCGGTAGTATAGGTAGTAGCTGTGGTGAGCTTCGATGAGCTCCAGTAGGTGATGCCCCCTCTAGTACTGAATGTAGTGTTGTATGATCATGAATGTAGTGTTGTATGATTATGACTGTGGTTCTCAACATGCCCGCGAATGTTTATTTTTTAAATTATGCAGTTTCATTATGCGGGTTCTGTTCTGCAACGCAACTTTTCGTCCCGCAAAACCCCACTTCGTCGAACTGCAAAACGCGTTTGCAGATCGTGATTATACAGGATCTGCTAGAGTTGCTCTTAGAAGCGTCGAGAGCCATCTCATCACACACTCGACACCTATAGCACGCCACCCATTGTGGGAATTTTTTTTCAAAAAATACATCTTAAGCTGGAGCATGAAATCTACTCCGTCCATTTCTAAATATAAAACATTTTATACATTTCATTATGGACTACGTACGAAGTAAAGTGAATGAATCTATACTGTGAAATGTGTCTATATACATCCATATGTAGTTTATAATAAAATCTTTAAAATTTCTTATATTTAGGAACGATGGAAGTAGATGTTAGAGCCATACAAACAAATGTACATATCAGTCGTTGATAGCCCAGAATTATTATAAAATATGTATGGTTGGGGAGAGAGGAGGGTAAATGATTATACTTTCTCTTCGTCTTGGGGCCTAGGAAAGAAAGACCTTCAATGTTTTTTTTTAATATTGGGGCCTCCATAAACTATCATTGCCCAATAATAATATACACGACATTTTTACTCAAAAATATGCACATCTGTTTTTCCATTAAAAATAAGATAAGTATAAAATTGCAGCGCAAACCGTATGTCAAAACATGATACAATACTGTGATATGTCTCCATTTCATTTTTTTCCAGATGTAAAGCACGTAAAATCCTTTTAAGGGTGGAGTGTGTCTAAATATATAAAGCGCGGCAACTTTGTGAAACAAAATACAAACGTTATATCCTAAAACCAAACAAGCCACGTGAGCTATCAACCTTAAAAATGCCAACAAGCACATCAGGTTCTCGGGGTCTTGGTTTTGTAATGAACGGCTTATAATTAAAGCGTGTTGTGTTGTGTGAGGACAAAAACCAACATAATATATATATATATATATATATATATATATATATATATATATATATATGATGTTTTTAAGTAAAAATTAAATACATATTTTTCACCGAAAGCAAGATAAATCCAAAATTACAATGCGAATCATCTGTCAAAACACGTCAGGTTCTCAACGCATCGGTTTTGTAAAAGAGGCTTATAGTTGAAGGCATCTAGCATCTAGATGTTAGACCCGAACAAAAGCCAATGCATTTAATATGCTTTCCATTAAAAAGTAAAAAACACACATTTTTCAACAAAAGTGAGATAAATTCAAAATTATAACGCGAATCACATGTCAAAGCAAGCATGATACAACACCGCAACCTCTTAAACAAACACGTCACGGCAACCACCAAACATCCAAAAACAAAATGAGTTAATCTATACTCGAAAATGTGCATATATACATCTATACGTAATTCATAGTGAAATCTTTAAAATGTCATATATTTAGGAATGATGGGAGTAGGTGTTATACCCATACAAACCAAATGTATACATCAGTTGTTGATACTCCCAAAATGATTATAAAATATGAATGGTTGGGGAGAGCGGAGGGTAAATGATTGTACTTTTTTCAATCTTGGGGCCTAGGAAAGAAAGACCTTCAATGTTTTCTTTAATATTGGGGCCTCCTTAAACTATCATTGCCCCACAATGATACACACGACATTTGTACTAAAAAATATGCACATCTAACACATCGAAAATAAGATAAGTACAAAATTGTAGCGCAAACCGTATGTCGAATCATGTACAATACCACGATATGTCTCCACTTCATTTTTTTTCCAGGTGTAAAGCACGTAATTTTTTTTTAAGGGTACGTGTCTAAATATCTAAAAGGCAACAACTTTGTGAAACAAGATACAAACGTTATATCCTAAAACCAAACACGCCACGTCAGCTATCAACCTTAAAAATGCCAACAAGCACATCAGGTTCTCGGGACCTTGGTTTTTGTAATGAACGGCTTATAATTGAAGTGTGTTGTGTTGTGTGAGGACAAAAACCAACATATTCCCTCTGTTCCTAAATATAAGTCATTTTAAAGTTTTCATTAGGGGACTACATACGGATGTATATAGACATATTTTAGAATATAGGTTCACTCATTTAACTCCGTATATGGTCTCCTAGTGAAACCTCTAAAAAAACTTATATTTAGGAACGAAGGGAGTAATATATATGATGTTTTTAAGTAAAAAGTAAATACATATTTTTCACCGAAAACAAGATAAATCCAAAATTATAATGTGAATCATCTGTCAAAACACGTCAGGTTCTCGACGCATAAGTTTTGTAAAAGAGGCTTATAGTTGAAGGCATGTAGCATCTAGATGTTAGACCCGGACAAAAGCCAATGCATTTAATATGCTTTCCATTAAAAAGTAAAAACACACATTTTTCAACAAAAGTGAGATAAATTCAAAATTATAACGCAAATCACATGTCAAAGCAAGCATGATACAACACCGCAACCTCTCAAGCAAACACGGCAAGGCAACCACCAAACACTGGGAAACAAAATGAGTGAATCTATACTCTCAAATGTGTCCATACACATTCATACGTAATTCATAGTGAAATCTTTAAAATGTCATATATTTAGAAACGATGGGAGTAGGTGTTATACTCGTACAAACCAAATGTATATATAAGTCGTTGATAGTCCAAAATAATTATAAAATATGAATGGTTGAGGAGAGCGGAGGGTAAATGATTGTACTTTCTTCAATCTTGGGGCCTAGGAAAGAAAGACCTTCAATTTTTTTTCAATATTTGGGCCTCCTTAAACTATCATTGCCCCACAATGATATACACGACATTTTTACTCAAAAATATGCACATCTAACACATCGAAAATAAGATAAGTATAAAACTGTAGCGCAAACTGTATGTCAAATCATGTACGATACCACGATATGTCTCCACTCCATTTTTTTCAGGTGTAAAGCACGTAAAATCTTTTTAAGGATAAAGTGTGTCTAAATATCTAAAGCGCAACAACTTTGTGAAACAAGATACAAACGTTATATCCTAGAGCCAAACACGCCACGTTAGCTATCAACCTTAAAAATGCCAACAAGCACACCAGGTTCTCGACACCTTAATTTTGTTATGGATGGCTTATAACTGAAGCGTGTTTATGTTGTGCCAGGACAAAAACCAGCATAATATATACGATGTTTTAACTAAAAGGCAAATACATTTTTTTCACCGAAAACAAGATAAATCGAATATTATAATGGGATTACCTACGCCAGGTTCTCGACACGTCGGTTTTGTAATGGACGGCTTATAGTTAAAAGGCGTGTAATATTCAGGTGTTAGACCCGAACAAAAACAAATGCATTTAAGATGTTTTTCACTAAAAAGTAAAAAAAAAAAAAATTAAAATTAAAATTATAACACAGAACACATGTCAAAACAAACATGATACAACCACGCGACCCGTCAAATAAACACGACACGACAACCACCAAACACCCGGAAACGCCAAGCGCACACCCTCGGCGGCATGGCGCCCGCTGTGCGCGTAGTGTGTGTGTGGGGGGGGGGGGGGGGGGGCTCCAGAAAAATCCCATCTGGAGAGGGCCACGGAGAGCCAACCAGCAAAGATTCCTCCGCCTTTCTACCCTCTCCGTTCATCTAGAACGCACACGTACGCCGATCGCCGTAGCGTGGCGAAATTACGGAAACACCCCCCCACGTGGAATTACCGGAACGCCCTCTGGTGTGAATTTACAGGAGTGCCCTCCCCCCGCCGATAAATAACCCCTCCGCCCTGACCTGATCCCCTCCCCCTTCCTCCTCCTCTTCCTCCTCCGATTGGGTGGCTGCCATTGCTCTCCAGAGTCTCCAAGCTCCAGCTCCCACTTCACCACCATTCCGCTAGCCAGAGTCTCCCTCTTGATCCCACCTCGGCTTCGAGTCTCGCAGTCCTCGTCCCGGTCTCTCTCTCTTCTACGTCCGTCCGAGAAGAATTTCTTTGGGTTGAGGAGGGAGCTGCTGTTCTTGCTAGGCTGGGCTAGGCTAGATCTGGGGGGAGAGGGTTGGTCGTTGTTCCGCGTGAAATATCTGGGGTTTTGCTGCGCTGGAGGTTCTTGCTGGCCATGGTTTGTCCAGGCATGCTGAGGCGCAATCTCTGAGCTTTATGAAGATCGCTACTCACCTGCGCCGGTGCTGCTTCCTCCAGTCCTTCTCCGTCGTCTTCCTCTACTACTTTTATGTGATCTCATAATTGGCCCCTCTCTGAAATCCGACCTTCCTACTAGTAAAATCTTTTCTTCTTCTTCTTCTTCTTCTTCTTGCTTCAATTTCCTGCTTCAACGAGTGATAAATAAGAACGGTAGCAGCAGTAGTAGCCAGGTGGTAGTGATCTCGGTGCCAAGATGTCGTCGTCGTCGCTGTCGCCGGGAGGAGGCGGGAGGCTGTCGGGCTCGGACGGCGACTCGGGCGCGACGTTCGCCGCCGGGGACAACCGGCGGGAGAAGAGGCGGCTGTCGAACCGGGAGTCGGCGCGGCGGTCGCGGCTGCGGAAGCAGCAGCACCTGGACGAGCTGGTGCAGGAGGTGGCGCGTCTCAAGGCCGAGAACGCGCGCGTGCTGGCCCGCGCCAACGACATCACCGGCCAGTTCGTGCGCGTCGACCAGGAGAACACCGTGCTCCGGGCGCGCGCCGCCGAGCTCGGCGACAGGCTGCGCTCCGTCAACCAGGTGCTCCGCGTCGTCGAGGAGTTCAGCGGCGTCGCCATGGACATCCAGGAGGAGTGCCCGCCCGACGACCCCCTGCTCCGACCGTGGCAGATCCCCTACCCTGCCACCGCCATGCCCATCGCCGCCACCGCCACGCACATGCTCCAGTACTGATCCATCCAGTCATGATTGGGTCAATAATTCAAGATCCCCCCTGTAGGAGCTGAGCTGTGGCTGGCAAGAGGAAGAAAACCAAGAAGAGCCGTACTGCTCTCTGCTCTGCTCTGCTCTACTCTGCTTGGCTGCTGCCTTGAGGATTATTACCAAAGGCGTAGTTGCTGCTATATGTTGTGTTTATTATTATGTTTCAGTAAGTGTCTGTCGTCGTCCATCTCCTATGGCTATTTTGTAACAGTAATAAGGGTAATTATATGCATGGTTGTGTTCTATGTATCGTGAATTTGTCATGAACTATGCCATATGTTATCATGTTTGGTTCCGGTCTTCAGTGTAAATTCTGCTGTGTTTCAAGCAATAATAACTCTCTCGAGTGCTCGATGAGATTTGACGACAGTATACAGATGTTGGTTTCTTGTTGAATGAAGAACAGTTTGGCCGGTTTTCTGAGCTCGCACCAAATCATATAAATCTGTGGGCTCATATCAAAATCACAAATAAGCTGGGAGGCATCGAATCAGCTTTGAGTGGAGAGGAACATCAAGTGCTCAAAAGCAGAGAAAGATCTTCAGTTTCAAGGTTCCTCCTACAGGATTCTGTCTGACAGCTCTCTGTTCTGTTCTGTATTGTTTATTTTCTTGCATCTATTCCAACCTTTGCAAGGCAAAAGCAAGGTGACAAGAATCAAATGCTGTACTCATGTTCCCTCCAAAAAAAATAAAAATAGTAGAACTCATGTCACAACCATCATAAGATATGTGTTGCAACAAGGAAGAAACAGCATGTACATCATCACCTTTGATCGGTAATCAAGCAATAATGGTTAATGACGGAAGTGTAAGCAAGCAGAACGAGATCCGTCATCAGAAAACTACACTCGTGACCGCATACGAAAACGACGGTGAAAGGCAAGGGAAAACCTTAAAAACTTATCTTGACCGAACCAAATGACATCACCAAATAGAACAGCACCAGTAATGATGGTGCTTGTTCCATTCACGATAATATCAAACATAAGGGGTAGCTTGTTAGGCATCCCACCATTGCACTCAGCCAAAAGGGTGAGCTCACTTCCGAGAGGATGACAGTGAAACCTAAATAAATCATGTTCATGTCAGAGGGAAGCCATCCAATCCCTGAATTTGTTTGCAACAGATATGAGACAAAGACATATTTGATATGACGAGAAACTAAATTCAAAACGGTTCAATGTTCTCAAATGGTGGTGTGCTTATTTTCATGACAATCTCCACAGCAATCACTCTGTCATGCTCTCCACGGAGTTTCACAAATTACTGGCAAAACCGAAATGGCAAAAGACTTCGCGATGTAGAACTTCTGGTTCAGCACGTCAGAACTACTCCTCAACAACGACGCTGATCTGCCCCTTCTCGAGCATGTCGTAGAAGGATCGGGTCTTCCTCTGCTCGTTCCAGTGATGCATCTTCCACATACCACCAGCAACCAGCCCAAGGGTGAGTCCAATGAAGATCTCCTTCACCACGCTCGGCCCCTTGAGGGTCGCATGTGCAACTCTGCCGCCTGCCATCTGCTAGCTGTTGGGCTCAGATGCCAAAATGCCTGCAGAAAATGGGAAGATTCCGTGAGCTGATTTCATGGGAACATGGTGACAGCATATCATCACCAAGGCAGCAGCAAGATACTTTAAATAAGTGCAGGCAGGCATGTGCAAACAACACAAAACAATGAGGCCATGATATATGATTTTTCATGGCGTCCAAAGGTCACTTGGGTTAATTGCACAAAAACAAGTCAGTACAATTTTTCAAGAAGTAACCGAGTTGAGACCGGAAAAACTAAAATATGAACCAGGAACTTCCAAGATTTTGAGTTGTAGAATTAGTGGACTCAGCTATGTTAAACCAGCATGATTCACAAACAGTAAAGTACGATAAACAGGCTCTGATTCCTCAAACTGCTCAGCAAAACCTCTCTAGAGAACAGTAGTAGTTGCAAAAAGAGTCAACTCCCTGCATTTGCACCCTAGTATCATACTATTCCACCGCCCAACTTTTAAAAAAGGTATCTTAAGCTGGAGCAGGAAAAAAATGTGATACAATAAATCGTTCCATCCTCAGCATCAATCATTGCTTCTTTCAAGAACAAAAAATGCATGCAGTGTACCCTTCACCTAACCTGCCACTCATGCACAGAGGACACAGCGGTCGTAGTCAATAAAGCATAAATGAGGCAAAGCAATTAGTTGGGAGGAACTTCCTTATCACCCATCATCAGATTAACCATAAATTATCAACATCCTAGCAAATGCAACAAGCACCACTCAAATTATGCATTGTTTCATACGAAGCACTCGGCCAAAAGAAGATGGACAATAACATTAGGCATGTAGAAGGCAGCATCATAATTGTAACAACAGGTCATTTTCTTCAACAAAATACATATTTCAAGAGTTATGAACTCCTAAGATCAGTCAAGAAGCAGATTCACTCAAATGCAAGAAATCACAGAGAAAATAAACAAATCTTTTCCAGTAAATAAAGTACCCACAGAAAAGGAAATACATTGTATACTTGATCAGATCTATGATAAGTTTGCACTTGGGGTGACTTACTTTGAACATAGCCATCTTTATCAATAAAAGAACTTTTCCGCTTTGGGATACTGAAAGGACATGAATCTAGCTAACATATACTATTGAATATAAGCCAAACCAAGTAATCAAAATAGATGAGTTCTACCAACACGGCAATATGATTGTGCTGATACTTCCATTAAGGAACCCATATCGCCACACCAGCTGAAACCCCACTCACATAGACCAATGACATTTTATAGAGCACCATATCAACAGGTTATTTCCAATGCTGATAACCCACAAAACATATAATGTTACTGCTGATAGCACGACAGTTGCACATATGAAAACATATGCAGATATAAGACAGTGCCTATGACAGATGAAAAATCTCATAAGAGTTTGCTGACATGAAATGAGAAGACAATGTACAATTGTGATGTGCTAAGTGTAGCGGAGAGAAATTATAGGTGCTCTAAAATTATCAACTAACTAGAATCATCAAGACAGCGCACATTCACGCAACACCACTCATTCATGTGCATGGCAAAGTCGAAGATATATATCTGGAACTACACAAGTCACACCACGATCACTGAGCATGATGCAGGTTGCTGAGCAAATAGATGACAAAGTTCATAAACGATCCGGGATGTTAGAAGCTACGACAGTGCATAGATGGTATATCTAACTTCATATGTGGAATAGACGATGACACACTAGTTAACATACATAATGTGCTAGCCAGGGATTGCACCGAGCCAAACCATCCAGAGGCAGCAGCGATGGCACCACGCCAAAGGATACCTCCTAATTCCCAGATATATCATCTGATACATACATATTCACATCTCATTGGAGCGAACGATGTTTCTTTCTTAGCCACCATTTCCCAATCCAAACCGCATATAGGCCTATGAACAAAAACATCGCCAAAAGATAGCATCGGATGGGGACAACGCACGCCATGGTTACGAACACATGCCGTATTCACACGAAGAAAAAATACCCCCCACCCCCCCCCCCCCCACGCGCAAATCAGACGCATCCTGCTCCCCTAGATCATCGCGTGCCATCCCAAATTTCTAGTTCGCCGGCCGATGCCGTCAACAGCACCACCAGCGAAATGGATGACCGAGGCACCGAGCGACCAGATCTGGAACGGTTCCTAACGATTTAGAGGGGGAAACCTAGGATCGGATCAGCGAGAAGGTCGCGTAGGAATCGATTCGTGCGTCAGGACACGGAAACCCGAGGGATCGATTGAATGGAGCAGGTTCGAGCGGCGTGGGAAGAGGGGTCTGACCTTGCCGCCGCCGGAGGAGAAGAGGGAGAAAGACGCCTGCGCCGCCGGAGGAGGAGAGGGAGAGAGAGGCCGATTTGTTACGGGGAACGGCGTTTTTGCGGAAACGCCCATTTAAGGGCTGAGATTCGCGGACGGGCCCGGTCCACACGGGTGGTCTGAGCGAGTGGATGGATGGCCCTTCGTCTATTTTCTCCCTCTGTTCCATAATATAAGTCTTTTTAGAGATTCCACTAGAAGACTACATATTGATGCATATAGACATACTTTAGAGTGTAGATTCACTCATTTTGCTTCGTATGTAGTCCCCTGATGAAATCGTTTAAAAGACTTATATTTAGGAACGGAGGGAGTATGTTGTTATTTTTCACCGAGCAACCGACCGGAACACTGCCTTTTCATCAGTTAGAATTAGAAAGAATAAAACTATGTACAAATGGGATATTTATGGAAAAGATATATGTTGAAAAACTCCCAGAAAAAAAAACAATCCCAAGCTAACTACTCCCTCTGTTTCTAAAAATAAGTCTTTTTAGAGATTTCATTAGGGACTACATACGAAATAAAATGAGTGAATCTACACTTTAAAGAATATCTATATACATCCGACTTATATTTAGAAACGGAGGGAGTACTCATGATTCATGAAGATGGAATACTCTAGGTCGGAAGGACGTGCCCTGGTGTTTGTTATCCTCAAAAGTAAGATGCTTCACCTTAAGTCCTTAATGTGTGTTAAACTTGTCACGTTTAAAACCTGTTGATTTCGTTTTTCATGCGTTTCACATGATGTCCATTCCGCCTCTTCTTGTGCTTATTGTCAATGTACCACAAAAGTACCGCCCCCACCAAACGTTGTGGTTCAACGCCTCAGTCAGAGGAATGTGGTCGTCGGTCCAAGAAAGGACCAAGTGGTGGACAATAGTGATGAAGGGGCAAAAGGCAAAGCACAATTTGAACCGTCCGCAAAGCAGAGTTGACAGATAGGCTCATGGAGCCAACCTTGTTGCTCAAGTCGGTCGGCGGTCAGAATTTTTGTGTGAAGTACAAGCCATTTGGCTTTTCTAGATTTCGTAGGACACCTATTGATGTTAAAATAAATCAAACATATCACGCAATGGGCATTTGGTCTAGTGGTATGATTCTCGCTTAGGGTGCGAGAGGTCCCGAGTTCAATTCTCGGAATGCCCCCAATTGTTTTTATATTTTTTAGCCATCGTAACACAGCTCCTTCAGATTTACGAAAGTGAGAATTGTTTGTGTCTTTTGTTTCTCGCTTCCACAAACACCAATTCACCAGGCTTTACAGAAAGAAAACTCACCAGGAAAAATAAAACTGTCTTTGTTTGCTGTCTTTCTATATGTATCTGTATAATATCTACTTAGAAATCATCCGGTAACATCACTAGTTCAGTACATCTCAACGGTGTAGTAAAACAAACTGGTGCAGTACACGATAATCTTTTACGCACAGAGCTATGTGTAACTATTTTGTAACTCGCTTATTGGACCGACAAACAAATTTGCATCACCGGGACTGGCCGTCCTCTCTTATTCTGAAGGTGCATGAACGAATGCGGCTGCGAAAAAAAGGAGCAAATCAAGCGCTCCCGCGGACAGCTTTGTAGCACTCTAGGCTGCAGAGGGGGAGCTTCAGCTTCGAGTCCCTGTACCGGTACGCGTTCGTGCAAGACGGTCCGGCGCACTTCTCACGCGGCGGAGGGTAGCTGGGTGGTGGAAGGCAAAAGTGAGACGATGTAATCTGTGGCGCACATTTGGTGCGGCTGATTTCTCGAACATGGGGAGGAATTGCAAGTATTGGTTACCTGCAGGGTTTGGAGTTGAAGATACTTGGGAGGCCTACATCTTCAGGGAACGTAACCACCGTGCCTGTGGGCCCCATGACCCACCGGATAGAGCTCCTGGCAAGTTCTTGCGCTCTGGCTGCCTTCTCCTGAGTAAAAAGGAATGACACTGTCAGAAGATAATTCAGAAGATGATGGTAGTAGAGACGCGAGTGTCATGGGCATGATCAAATGATGCAATGAACCTTCTCCTCTCGCTCCTTTTGCTTCCTCTCTTCTTTCTTCTTCTCGGTGTCCAGGCCCAGTATTTTCCTTATAGCTTCAGCCTGCAGTTAACACTTTTGAGAACTCCTAGGAACTCAACCTATTCCAGGAAGTTTAAAAGAGAGTAAGCAAATGTTTCTCCAACCTCGCTTTCTTTAGTGGCTTTCTCCACTTGCATCTTGCGCCGCTGAGCAGCCTCCGCCTTCTTCGCCAGCATCTCTGCATCAGAGAGCTTTTCCTTCTTGCCTGGAGCCACAGAAAAATGTTTCAAATTAAATCAGCGCAAGACTTCAGTCAAGTTACAACAGGCAACAAGGTAGTATGTACTTCTTGACGAAGCTGCCGGTAAACCATCGGGGAACTCAATGGTACTGTTGCTGTTCCCATCCATCCATGATTGAAGAGCTCGGCGACGTGTTGTGAGAGGTTCACTCTTAACACTGGCAGACAATTCAGTGACTGCCTTCTGCTTCTTGTTTTCAGCTTCAAGTTCGTTATCAGAGGCCAACTCCTCTTCTGCATTATCCTCATCAGCATCAGTAGAATCTCTTGACCTTTTCTTGCCATCTCTATTTGATTGGGGTCTAACAAAATCATTATCAACCTCATAAACAGTGCTCCTGCCCCGGTCTTTCTTGGAGGCATTCTTCTTAAGGTTACTCCCTCCTTTGTTTTTAGGTTCACGAATATGACCCTCATTATCATTAGAAGCTCCATGGTTTTCAGGAGTACTTAAACCATATTCCTCGTCTAATTCACTGTCCAAGTTGGATTTCTTAGCTATCCTTCTACTCTTCCGGACAGGATCCGAAGACGCTTCTCTCTGAACTTTGGCAGGTTGTTCCGGAGTCAAGGTATCTTCAATTTTCCTCAGCTTTCTTGTTTTCTTGTCTTGAGAAGAGGGCAACCTATTTGAATCTTTGACACCTTCAGTCTGAAAGTAATTCATCGTTTTTATTGGGTATCAATTATGAATAGCAATTTGAAGCAAATAAAGGGACAAGACGTGCGGAAAACCCACATAACAGAATGACTTGCAAAATACTCACTTTGTTTTTATTTACTCTGCATATTAGATTTATCTCAAGTCAAAACTTGTAAACTTTGACCAAGTTTATATAAATTTATTAACATCCACAGTACCAAATAAATACCATCAGAATTCTCATTGCATATATTTATGCATCTTATATACTATTTGTTATTGTGAAAGTTTATATTATTTTCTATAAATTTGGTCAAACTTTATACAGTTTGACTTAGATCAAAGCTAATATGCGGCGTAAATAAAAAGGGAGGGGTATAATCAGAAGTTCAGAACAGGTATAGTGCCAAGATTATGAGACAAAAGAAATATCTTGACAGAAACTGCATGTGTATGTCCTGATAACACCAACCAGTTTTCCTTGCAGAACTTGAATTTAGCAAGCTAGCAAATTTTCTTCTGTCCAGTCAAGATCCTTCTTTTCAGGTTTCAAGTACACTACGAAACAAAAGACACTGATCACTTGTTGTTTACCTGATTACCATGCTTTTGCCGGTGCAATGAATGTCCTGGCCGTGTAGACTTTGCAGCTGAAGACCTGGAATCTGGTATGGCAGGGTTTGGTTTTGCCGGTATGGTCCGACTGATTCCACCAATTTTGAGTTTCACTTTCCTTGGTTTCTGTGTGGTTGACAAATCATCATTCCCTGCCGACACATGTATCCCATGATTGCTTTCACCCTTTCTTGAGTTACTTCCTGAAGCCTCAGAATGCAACTGGTGGCTCCCCTTGCTCTTATGTGAGTTTTTCAAGTTTGGAGGGGACAGAACACCCTCGGTGATACGCTTGGAAGCACGGTCCAGGGAAGGTCCATTCAGATAAAACTCTCGACGTCGGGGTCCTCCGTCAGAGGCAACATTGTCATCTGAGGGCAGCCTCTTTGAATTACTCCTAGATGACATAGATGACATAGATGACTACTTCACAGCAGGATTGCACTCTGGCCTGGGTCTCCTCGTTGTGCTGGTCCAGTGGATATTCTAACCAAATAAGACAACACACATAAACAAAAGGCATGTCTTTACTGGAAATGTTGAGTGTAAGTCGAAAATGTTGGGAAAATATATTGCATGATGCCTCTTATGACTACAGAATGTGAAGCTGGCATCACCACAATGCTGCAAGCTCAAAAATAATGGTACTTATAGGGAAGGTTATTAATTTACAATAATAATAATAATACACATATTATTTTTTAATGGCTCGTGCCTCCTTTTCTTTTTGACTAAAAAATCTAGCGGAGGCCCCAACAACTATGCAAAAGATAGCAAAACTCATGTAGGTAAGATTCAGGACAAGAAGCAAACCCAGGCCTTGAATGGTGCCTTAGCTATTCTTAACTAGGATTTCAAGGATGTAAGGTCAGGGACAACAATGTCAGAAATCTTTGCATTTCTTAGCTAGCAAACGTTCCAAACAGCGATGGTGAGTACCACCATGAAGTGTGGCATGTGGAAATGAGAATGACCAAGGTTAAAGGACCACTCCAAGAGTTGGGCCAGACAATGCTAATAGCTACTGTTATGTGTACGCAACTTAAATAAAACTTTACATGGACATGGAACGCGGTTAGAATTTATTACCATCACCTATCTTTAAACTAGAGTTTATTTCTAGAGTAAAATCCATTCACGGTACTCAAACTTATACCAGGAGTTCACTTTGATCACTGCACATAAGAAGCTAGTCAATACGGCTATGTACACATCTTGATGATTATACGGTCACCGCCTGAACTTATAGCTCGTATTTTATCTAAGTTGACCGGCCAACTCTCCACCCCACGCAGGTCCCACCTGTCAGTAATTGTAAGAAAGTAATAAAGAGAAGAATAAAAATTTGCTTCAGTGCGGATTCGAACACAAAACATAACGGCCATGTTCGCACGAGACAGCCTACAGACCCAACACGCTTTCTACTACACATTAGAGCGACTTGCTTTTTATTCGTATATAAGAACACACGCATGCACGCAGACCACGCATCATGACCGCACGCGCACATAGGCATGCACCGGTGGTGGCCTGACACAGGCACGCACGCGAGCATGACGCGCACACACACAATCGCAGTCTCTGAATTTTAGAATTATTTTAGCCCGAGATTTTCAAACGAATTTTGAAATTCAAAATTATTGATTAAAAAAAATCAAAAATATTTAGCGCAAATTATGTTATGTTGAACTCAAATTTTGCATGAACTACTTGATGGTTAAGTGGTCAGCATGAGTTAGTTACTTATTATCGATGGTGGCGAGTTCGAATTTTTTAATATAACGCACAACGGCCAGTATTTTTTATGCTCATATAACGCCAAAAAGAAAATGAAAATTGCAAGATAGTGCCTCAAACTTAGGCCGCCAAGATGATAGGCTGCGTGTCCTACGGCTATGCCAATTGCTGAGTTATGTCAAAACATGTATATGAAGCATATTTGACATTGCTTGGTCGTCTAAATTAAAAAAATGCAAATATTTTGGCCGGTCCTAAAAGAAAAAAACTAGTGACAATCACCCAACACACACAGCCGAGCCCGATGCACGCACACATGCAAAACCAGAGCGAGCAACCACATGAACATAAAAATACCTGGTGGTAAAACTGAGATACACAACAAGTCAGCAACAATGTTAAAAGAAACTCAACGGTGTATCCCTTATCAAAATTTGTAGAATGGAATAGTTGATCAACAAATTAATACATTTAAGAACATGTCGCTAAACTTAGTTAGAGTTGTGACTTGGAGTAGAATAAATCCGATGCTCTCCCCGCTCATGTTCTCCCCCCTCAACCTCAAGGATGAAGAACAGTCTCATGAATAAGTTGTCAATAGTCTCAATAGAAAAAAATCATGATATATGTACTGCATGATGTTGATTACTTGAATAAAAGTCAAACAGAAAAATATATTATTGCACACAAATCAATCACCAGTAACTCAATTCATGATGAACCTAGCAAGAAATGAATCCACAAAGTTGATCGTCCTTGAATTCCTAGCAAGCAACTTGTATTGACACCTTTAATTTTATTCACGAACAAGCAAAAAGTGAAACCACAAAGTTGATCATTCTGGAGA
The DNA here is from genome assembly GCF_904849725.1 of Hordeum vulgare subsp. vulgare. Classification (NCBI taxonomy): domain Eukaryota; kingdom Viridiplantae; phylum Streptophyta; class Magnoliopsida; order Poales; family Poaceae; genus Hordeum; species Hordeum vulgare. The sequence continues at coordinate 106,315,820 of NC_058522.1, read as the reverse complement.
ACCTAGAATATTATTAGCTGACGAAAATTACAAAAGATCAGGACCCACAACTTGTTTAGACACTCTTAATTTTGTAATAAGCAGCATAACAATTGTTTTTTAGCTACTTCCCAATTGTAACATATCTTCTTCACAAATGCAACAATAAACTTGTTTAGCTACTTTACAATTGTAACATATCCTCTTCACAATTATAATAATAATGTAATATCAAGTTCAGTCAGCATCAGGTGATTAGCTACAATAACGTAATGGATAGGCATCAGGTACTTTGTACTGATTAACACAACTGAATTATGGGCAAAAATTACGGTGGTAAAGGACAATAGGAATGGTTGGCTAGTTAGCTGCAGTGCAGAAAATAACAATAGCAATGTTACAAGAAACTCAATGATGTATTCCTTATTAAAAAAATAGAATGCACCAGTTGATCAACAAATTAAGACATTTAGTTAGAGTTGGACTTGTAGTAGAACAAATCCAATGGTCTCCCTGCTATCGTTGATGAAGACGAGCCTCGTGGATCGCTTGTTATAGTCTCATAGAGAAAATCATGATATCTGCACTTCTTGCTGGTAATTACTTGAATCAAAGTCAAACAGGAAAACTATATTACTGCACACAAATCAATCGCCAGTAATTCAATTCGTGAACAACCTAGCAAAGAATGAAACCCCAAAGTTGATCGTCATTTGAATTCCTAGCAAACAACTTGTTTCGACGCTTTTCATTTTATTCGTGAATAACCTAGCAAAAAATGAAACCGCAAAGTTGATCGCCCTTTGGACAACCTAGAAATATCATCAGCCGACGAGAATTCCTAAAGATCAGGACGAACAACTTGTTTAAACACTCTTAATTTCGTAATAATAAGGTCGTTTGTATGTACTTCCTCCGCCAACTCAGCGTAGGCACCTAGATTTGTTGGTAAATTACATTAGCCCTAGCCCCTTGAAACACAAGAAACAAGGTGTATGTAGCGACTACTACCGAAACCTTCAGCGGGTAGGGTACCAGATGATGAATAAATATACGAGAGGCCAGGGGGGGGGGGGGGGGGGGGGGGGGGGGGGGGGGAGGGGAGGGCTTAACAGGGAAGAGAAAATCGGATGAGACCTTACTCACTTCGGGAGCGACCAGACGGCCGGCGGGAGATCCGAGGATTGGGAAGACGGCTGCGAGGGACGGCAATTCGGGGCCGGGAGGAGGGCCGGGCGCAACGGCCTGCCCGCTGGGCGCCGCCGACTTGGTGAGTGGGGAGGGAGGGGGAGGCGGAGGGGCGGGGAGCTCGCCCTGCTCGTCGATTTGGGGGAGACGAGAAAGACGAAACTCCACGGGTTCAACCGCTAGCGGCAGGGGCAGGGCCCGTTTGGGAGCTTCGTAAACTTCTCCACCCGTAAAAAAAAAAAATCCCGAACTCAAAAAAAAAAAAAAAAAAAACTCTCCTCAGGAAAAGGAAAATAGAGACCATTGTAAAAATTTCCTTTTTGGGTAGGAAGTTGCAACGTGAACCTGAAAATAATATTCGCTCCGTCTCAAAATAAATCTCTCCTTAATAATAAAGCATCGATGGCTTCTGTCGTTCGTCATGACAGTTTTGCAAAAACGTCCCCCTGTTTTTTAAATCAACTCGCGGTCCTCCATTAAATGGAAAAAAACGTTTTGTTTTTCAAAAAAGCCACTGTCCTCCACCGGTCCAGGGATGGGTGGATCCGACCTGGCTAAGGAGGAGGTCGGTCCGTCGACGGCGGCTCCGACACCGACGAGCGTCGCGGCGGTGGTCAGAGGTGGAGGCGAGGCCGAGGGGCGCGTGGGGCGGCCGGATCCATGGCGAGCCAGGCCGGATCTGGCGGCGGGCGCAGCGCACCATGCGGCGGGGCGGCGAGGCTGAAAGCGACGGCGGCGGCAACGCAGTCGCGCGAGGCGGCGGCGTCGGCACGCGGCGGTGCACGCGGCGGGTCGGCGAAGTGCGGTGGAAGGAACCGCCCGGCCGGGGCGGCATGGTACGGCGGCTGACGGGAGGAGAGGGGAGGTGAGGCGGCGAAGGAGGAAGAGGCAGGTAGCGGCGGCGTTGCAGGTGGGCAGGGAGGATATCTGGGAGGGAAGGAGGCGACGACGTGCGAGCTGGAGGTTTACGGCATCGTCGTGCGATAGGGAGGGAGAAGCCTCGCCCCTGGACCTGGAGGAATGGGGAAGAAGAAGGACCCAAAATTTTCTTGGATGCCTGGACCATATGATCCTCGATGAAGGGCCTAGATTCTTCATGTCAAGACGGCCTGTCATTTACATTCTTTTTTGTTTTCCTTTTTTTCTACTTTAAATAATTTGGGGCTTCATAAAAAATTTTGAAAATTTAAGAAAGTGGGAATTTTGAATAGAATGTTTAATAAATTATAAAATGTTTGTGGATTCAAAAATACTCGCAATTTTGCAGAAAATGTTTGAAATTTTGAAAACAAATATTCAAGAAATCAAACAATGTTCATGATTTTTTTAAAGTTCATGAAGTACTTTTTATAATGAATTTGTGCAAATTTTTGTCAATTCTAAAAATGATTATGAATGGAAAATATTCTAAAAGCTCAAAGAAACAATGGTTTGTGACTTATAAAATAGTTTTTCATTCATAAAATGTTTGCTGATTTAAAAAATAATCACCCATTTCTTTGTCCCGTAAAATGTTTGCTGATTTAAAAAATAATCACCCATTTCTTTGTCCCACTGCGACGCACGGACCTTTTTACTAATGTAATATAAAGTTACATTAAAATTAAGACACTTATCTTAAGACATGCGGAGTAGTTCTCCGTCCAAAATTTATAGGCGGATACATCAAATCCGACCCATTAAATGTCCAGAGACATTGACCATTTACACGTTAAATAATCAATTTCAATTAGGAAATCTTAAATCGCTACAATTGCATATAACATGATACATAATTTAAGTGACGCTCGTGCGGCTTCGTTGTGTTCATGTTCGGTGGGTAGCTGCGTCCTTCGAAGTGTTGCTCGAGTCGCGTGCAAGATAGACTAGGACACTGGGCACACACTAGCTCATGGGACTCGAGGAGCCGCCGTCTCACATGCCCTACTCTTTCTCCTTGGAGCCTGTCGTCTTCACATGGCATGTGAATGTGAGATCGATGACATATCTATCGTGGTCTCATGCCACGTCCACCACAATACGGCTGCAACCCCCGGGGTTGCAGGCCATCCATCCAGACACTAGAGAGTGCGACTCTGCCTTGCCGAACACTGTCACAACCTCCTGCTCCCTCTTCCTTGCACCACGGGCACGTTGTCCCATACTCTCAACCTCAACATCGGCACACCAACAAAGGTATTACGCGTCATCCACGACGATCGGACGCCAAACAAAGCGCACCGCCTCCGGCGAGGCAGCGATGACCTGCCTCGTCAGATCCACACACCATTTGGGTGGAAGCGATGGATTCACAGCGGATTGAGTTTCGGGGGACGCAAGATGGCAGGGCCTACAACCTCCAGCTCCTCGAGGAGCCCGACAGGCGAAGGAGCAACTCGACTATGGAAGGGCGATTTCACCGAATGCGGACGTGGCGGAGCAGGCAGCACTGCTCAGTCCTATCGTCTCGCCCGCCAGATCCAACTCGACCGCTTGCGGTACCACCGGTGTCAAAGGGAACTGAAGGCCACCTACAAGGAGTTTGACGAGGCGGCGAACAAGGTGTGAGGCAAGAGCGACGACCAGGAGGACATCGCCTGCTCCGCCAAGGCCCCCCTCCCCCTCCCCCGTCGCCACGACCATAAAGCCGACACGTTCGCGGGCACCGCCGAAGTGATGAAGAGTAGTGCATGATAGGTAGCCGCTGCTCAAGCTTGATGGATTGATAATCGTCGGTCGATTAGCCGCTCAAGCTGCAACAACGGGGGCTACTCAGAATGAGTCGGAGAAAGTGAAGGCAAGTCCGAGAGCTTCAATCCTCATGGCTCATCGCAGTCCAATGAAGAACAGGCATCGACGACCATTTAGATTAGGAATTAATTATACCTTTAAAGTCGGACGAGTTCCGCTTTTAGTTGAAGTATGTCTGAAATGTAATGAATTCTATCATGTTTAAATGAAAATCGTGTTCTTTGCATGAATCTCTTCCAGTTTATTTGAAAATTCTCCCGGTTTGCACGAATTTTGTTTGGTTAGTTCAAATAGTTGTTGAAATGTATGTGTGCATCGTTGAATGGGGGGCTCCGGCATCCGTCCACGAACATGAATTTGTGGGTCGCCGTTGGTGATAACCTAACGATACATGATGTGATCTTGACAGATGCATTGTGACATCCCTCGATTAAGCTACAATGATCATTGTAATTAAGATGCAGTGATGGTCAAGATTAAACTAATGCTTTTGCTAAATAGTGCTTGATCAATTTTAGAATCATATCTCATTCCAAATTCCCGTTAAAATCCAAAATCCAAATAATAAGTGGATTAAATATTTTGTCAAATATGCAAACTAAAATCATGGTTGGATTGCAAATATTCACCTAGTAATTATAAAATATGAGCCAACATTTTAGCAAGTATTTTGCTGCCTCAAAATAATTATAACAGAGGCCAATTCAATTATTAGATCCTCTTTTTAATTATGAAAATTCCAAATAAATTCCAAATGGCTGCCAAACCTTTTATGGGAGTGCCATATATTGCAAAAGGAATAATGAACCAGATCCACAATTTTACAAAAGTTATTTTATTACTAAAATAAATAAAACATAAAACAAATAAAATAGAAAAAGAAAAAGAAAAGAAATAAAACTAAATGGCCTAAGTGCACTGTGCACTTAGGCGAGACGACCCTGCGTGGTGGCCCAGCCCTCCTACCCCCTTCTCCCTCCTCCTGCTCACTCGGGGCGACGTGTGCACGACGATGGCCGCATCGGCCGCCCTTGTCGCTGTGGCGCACATCCCGCGGCTCCCCCGCACCTACAAGGTCGCCCAGATCCCCTTGAACCCTAGCCCACCCCCACGTGTCCCCCTCGCCCCGTGCTCCTCCCCACGCTAGAACCAGTGCCACCGTTGCCATGGTCACCCCTGCTCGTGCTCTCCTCGGCCTCCCCTTCACCTAGGACTGTGCTTGGAGCATCGCACGCGTGAAAAGACCTCGATGATGCCTAGAGGGGGGGGGTGAATAGGCTATTTAAAAACTTCTTCAGATTTGGCTTGAACCTAATGCGGAAATAAACTAAGAGGGTACTTGTCAAGCACAAATCCTAAATGCACTAGGCACTGCAACGTGTATCAACAACACGATCTACCAAGATGGACACAATACAGTTACTAACAAGCACAAGTAAGTTACACAAACTTACTTGAGCTATATCACTCGACAAGTAGGTGAACAACGCAAGATACTAGATCACACTATATCAACACAATATATCAAGGGCTGCAAGTATGAACGTGTGGATATAGAGGGTATGCTTGAATGATTAATCTTGTACAAGAAATAGCCAACACAATATAATGAGCACAACCAATATGCAATGTATGTATGCTCAAATAACACAAGTAAACCACAAGTAAGGAGTTAGGGTTAAGGATAACCAAGGTCACTGAGACGAAGATGTATCCCGATGTTCACTTCCTTGGAGGGAAGCTAGTCACCGTTAGAGAGGTGGATGTTACCACGAAGGCACACCAACGCCACGAAGGCTCACCCTATTCTCCCTTTGAGATAACACCACGAAGGCGTTTCTCAACCACTAGTGGTAAGCCTTTGAGGTGGCTTCCAAACCCTCACAAACTTTTCCGGGGGAAATCACACGAATTGATTCCTCTCCGAAGAACTCCTACCGCCTAGGAGTCTCCAACCTCCAAGAGTAACAAGATCACGGGGAATGCTCAAAACTTGCTCAAATCACAAATAGCTTGGGTTGAGAGAAGGAGAGGGAGACGATCTATCTTTTGATTGGAACAACTCTCAAAGGGGCTCACAAATGCTCTTGGGATCTAAGATTTGGAGTGAGCAAATGTGTGTGAGGTGGAAATGTGTTCTTATGAGGATAAGGCTGTGTTAGGCAACCCTCTCACGAAGTAGGAGGGGGGTATTTATAGTGAGGAGAGAAAAAGAGCCGTTGGGGACACTTTAAGTCACACAGGGTCCGGACGTCCGACAGTTGTCGGAAGTCCGGGCTTCCGCGAGGGGTCGGACGTCCGACAGGGGTCGGTCGTCCGAGGCGTGTAGATACGACTGAAACCATTTTGAATTAAACAGCGACCGGACGTCCGACAGGGGTCGGTCGTCCGAGGCCTGTGGATACGACTGAACCTATGTTGAATTTATCAGCCACCGGACGTCCGGAGAGGACCGGAAATCCGAGTTATACAACTCAACTTCTACTGGTGGTAGGTTCCGGATTTCCGACGGGTGTCGGACGTCCGGCGCTCGGACGTTCGGAGGGAGCCGGATTTCCGAGATATAGAACTCAACTTCTACTGGTGCAGGCTTCCGGATTTCCGGGACTTGGCCGGACATCCGGGCTAGCCGGAAGTCCGAGTTATATGGCTCTGATTTCTCTAGTATAGGATTCTGGATTTCTGAACTAGTCGGTCGTCCGGTCCTCGGACGTCCGGAGAAAGCCGGGTGTCCGAGGCATTGGTTCTGTTTTGAGATAACAACAAAACAGTGGAGATTTGGACTGAGCAGAAAGTGATGATGTAGTTTGAGCAAGTTCATCGCAAAACCTGTGATCCCCTCTTAATAGTGCGGGATCCCTAAGGACTCAAGAATCATAAAAGAGTACTGATGATCCATACTTGAGTGTATACTTTTATTCGCTGATCATCACTCCGCACCACTAACGTCAAAGGAAACTGATACCTTTGAGTTAGCCCTTTCACGTGAGCTTGATGTTGTTGTTCCTTCTTGGCTCAAGTTGAAAGAAAGACATGATGAAGTCTTCAAGTAGCTTTCCCATACACAATGCGGAAAGCCTAGCTTATGTATTTATCTTCATTTGTCCACCATGTGAACATCCACAAGAATCAAGCATGTAGTGCTCAAGAATGCTTATCTTGATCTTGTCCTTGTTAGCACATGAGATTGTCCTTATCAACACATGATCATTGACAATAGTTTCAATGATATATTCGTGCTGATCCACTTGAACTTGCACACCACAATCTTGATGACGATCACCACTTGACGTCATCCTTCATGGGTTGTATGAGATCTTCCTTTTGACGCAAGCCCAATGGAAACACACCTAACCCCCACCTAGGAGTCTCACAAAGACCATGGGTTAGTACACAAACACGTAATGGACAGTGCTTACCATACCATGGGATCACTTGATCCTCTCGGTACATCTTATACGCTTTGTGTGTTGATCATCTTGATTTACTCTTAGTCTGAGATCTTGATCAACCTAGTGTTTCTATGACCATTCTTTGGATAACACCTTGAATAACATCTTGGTCAACATATAAACTCCTTGAACCCAACAGATGGACTTCAAGAAGTGCCTATGGACAAATCCTATAAATATAACTTAAGGCAACCATTAGTCTACAGGAATTGTCATCAATTACCAAAACCACATATGGAGATATATGCTCTAACAACGTGTCTTCCGCTTCGACTGGGAGGGGCTGGACGACAGGAGTTGCACTGAAGCGAGGGATTCGAGCCAGTCTTCTTCCTTTGCCCGCTGGTCGTCGCCAGCGAATCCGTCGACTCCGAGCTATCCCTGGGCCCACTAAGCGCATGTCCAGGCTCGCTGTAAGCCCGTGCTCCACTTCCTTCTCTCTCCGAGCTTGCGTGTGGCCCCTAGCCCCTTTTTTCTCCATGGCCGAAGCTCGCCGCCGCACGAGCTCGTCGACGGGCAGCCTTCGACGACCTTTTGGTTATGCGCTCGCCATCACTCAGCTCTCCGCGTCGCGTAGGTCTTCCCTAGATGCTTACGCTAGCATGTTGTAGCGCCATCCCCGTCGTAGCACGACCCCGGTCATCACTAACCTCATCGCCGGCGATGCTAGTGTCCACCCCAGGTCCTCCCACTAGTCGGGATGGATGCGGGTGTGCCCGAGCTTTCGAACGAGCCCCTCCGCACGCCAAATGACGCTCGATCGCCGAATCCCTACCCCTCCCATGCCTCCGCCGTGTTGTTTGGCTCGCGAGAGCAACTCCGACGCCGCCCGCCGACGAGGTTTGACCGGGACCACCCTCAATGCCACTGACCTGTAGCCCCCTAGCCCTAGTTGATTGGTGGACATGGTCAACTATGCTGACTCGGCAGCCCGAGTGGCTGACTAGTGGGCCACCACCTCCTGGGCCATTAACATGTGGGCCCATGTTTAATTAGCCACTAATTCATCTATTAAATTAAATAAAACAGTTAATTTGCACTAACAGATAATGACATGTGGGCCCTTGAAATTTGACTGGAGGCGAGCCCGGATGCAGAGATAGATGGATGAATGGTATCAATTTCCACTTTGAGATTGTGTGGTCCGCCTTTCTCTACTATGCCTTTTTCGTGAACTACTAAATGACTCCTCTTGCTCCAAGCTCCCTTTTGTTGCCTTCTCGTTCACATCCTCATTCAATTGAAACAAGCTCTGAAATCAGTTTGTTGCCCTGCAAAGTCTTTGACCTTGGGTATATGAGTAGGAGACTTAGGACAGTAGCGTCGATAGACAGTAGGGCAAGCTGTCGGATTGACAGACAGTTATTAGGATAGTGGGTAAGCTACTTAGGCTAGGGAATAGGCACACATGGGTGAGATACGCGGGCAAGTCTCCTGGTCACTCCTTCCATGTCGGAGATATGGTTTTCTTAAAGTTAAAGCCATATGCTCCCAAATCTCGGTGGCACAGCGGGCTAACCACAACCCTTCCTTCCGATACTTTGGGCCTTACAAGATTCTAGATAGGTGGGGCCGAGCTGTCAGGTTTGATCTGAGACAACTATGTTGACTGCTGACATCACCCTCATGTCATGCTGATGCAATAAGTGAATTTTTTAATTTAAATACATATATATTAATTTCTGAATATTATTAAAACTTTGAAAATAAATATAAAATAATCTACAAGTCAGATGAAAATAATTTAGATATGAAAGCTGCTCAGAAAAATCCCACGAATCCGAATACGATGTCCGTGCATCCGTCACATGCTCCTAGCATGATGAACATGAACATTTTGTCGTGAGGATCACTTGCCCGGTAGTAGCCAGAGACTCGGGAAATATCGTCGGATATGTTCCCGCTCCGTCCATGACATGTAGTACTCGTTAGCTCATCCCTAGCACTGCATATTGCCATGTCATACATCGTGATGCACCTGCTTGCTTTTATTTATTATTTCTGCCCCCTCTTCTCTTCAGTAGACGCTGAAGTTGATGTTGTTGTCGGGTACGACTACCCCCCTGACGATCATCCTTTTGCAGCAGAGCAACAAGGCAAGCAACCCCCTTAATCATCCATATATCGCCCGTTCTTTCTTCCTCATGCTTGCAATAGATTTTGCTACTCCTATAGATAGCTCCTATTCTAATGCATAGCTTGCTTTTGTTAAACTGTTGTTGTACCATATTAAATATTAAATGCTTAGTATAGGTTGATTAGTGATCCCCAATGACCCCACTAGCCCAGTTGCATGTGCTTCATCGTCGAAGACTCGAACACTCGATCAACTGATCGATAAGCCATGACCCATCACATTACTTCACACTCCCCTTAGTTGCACGACTCTGCAGAGCTACTATCGAGTACCAAGGGTGACGCCTTGTTATGTACTCCTGATGTTATCTATGTAGTGTAGTTAGCGAGAGGTGGATTACGGAGGGTGATTCCTCCTTCACCACCTCTGATAACGACTATGTCGTGCAACCCCTCAAGCATGAACCATCAAGGGTGATTCCTCCCTGATCACCTTGACGGTTATGTCGATTGGAATCCGTCGAGGGTGATACCTCGGATTCCTCTGATGTTATAGACACACTGTTACTTTCACTTACTACTAGAACATGATGAAATGTGTGGTGCGGGTGGATTCCCGCGTAATTGTGACGAGGCATGGCCGAGCATTCTTGGCCCTTGCCACACATCCTCGAGACGGGGAGATGGGACCACATATTGTGGATCGCTAATTGTCGCTGTAGTTAACAAAACATTAATGGGATTGAGTATTTGATCTGAGTTGGTCGTTTGACCTTTTTCGCACTAACCTTCACGCGGGGCAGTTATGGGCACTTAGTGTTGTGGTATCGGCCGAATCTCTTCGAACGTCAGCAATGGAGTGGCGTGCGCCCGAGTGGTCCGTGTAAGCATTGATCTTGTATAAGAGTTGACATGACTGACCTCGACTGCCCTCGCAACATGCATGAGTGCAAAGGGCGATGGGCCCAAGACCCTTGCGCTTAGGATTTAGACCAGCGGGTTGGCTTATCTGTTGAGCCTAGTTAGGGCTACGACATGTTGATCTCCCCAGGCCGGGCATGACCTAGGAAAGTGTGTCCGACCGGAGTTTATCGAGTGTGTTAGGAAATGTGGTGCACCCCTACAGGGATGAATTGAACTATTCGAATAGTTGTGTCCATGGTAATAGTACGACTTGGAGTTGTATCCCGATCTAATACAACTAGAACTGCGACTTAACTTCAATGATTCGCTTCGAGATTGCTTTCTCGCAGGGAGTCGAGGAAGGATCTTTGGGCGTGATTTAATAAAATTGCTGCAACAATATGATTATATATGTGTTACTGATCTGTACGCTTCTATTGCTGCAAGACACTGAAGATGCTAGTCTTTGATAGGACTAGGCCTTCTCTCTATTGTGACATTTCTGCAGTCAGTCCAAAGATATAGACCCATTCATTTGATATTGATGCATAACTTAGCATAGTTCTCATGTCAGTCTTGTGAGTACTTTGGATGAGTACTCACTATTACTGTCGTGGTTTTGTCACGGCAGATGTCCTCGTGAAAGGACTTAGTGATGGAGCCATCGCACCTTGGTGGCGACTCAAAGGGGGTGAGAAGAAGCGAGACTCAGGTTATCCCAGGTTCGGCCCCTCCTATGGAGGTAAAAGCTTGCGTCCTGCTTTGTGTATATTGATGGTGGATTCGATTACAAGGAGGGTGTAACTCGCCTGACCTAGCTCTCGATGGATTCTAACTTAACCTATCTGCCCTAGAGACTCGCCTTTATATACAGGTCGAGGCCCTAGGGTTTACAAAGTCCTGGCCACATTACAAATCGTGGGCTTCCATATCTCTAAGCCGCCGTGTCTTCCAAGCTAGGAAACCTCCTCGGCGACGTATCTTCTCCGTTAATCTTGAAACGCCATCTAGCTCATGGGCCTTGGCCGGCTCTTCATTGAAGTTCTCGTGATGCATCTCAGACCCTGGGCCAAGGCCTATCTTGATCATGAATGTTGAATCGCCGTTTACCTGACCCGGCCCAATAGGGCGGGTCATACCGCAGGTAATATCTCCAACATTAGGCCCAAGATTGACTTGAATTTGTTCACACCAATAAACCTTCACGCTTGTCTATGGTGATTTACACACGATCTCTGGCCTTTCTTCTTCATTGAGTGATGAGCCGCCAATCTTCATGGATCGCCTGAGTCGCCAGGTCTTTATTGATGATGTCATCTTCTCCACTATTCCAGGGATCTTGATGACATCACTTCCAACGAATCTTTGTCATATCCTCTTATCCCGAGAATCTAGGCGCCATCATTTCTGATTTTTAATGTGCCTCCTTGACTCCCGCGCCTGCCATTTCGATTTCTGCCTTAGGTCTTTAAATAGCCACAGGGGGGAGAGGGGCATCCCCACCTACCTCTATTCCATCGCCTCCACTGCGTCTTTTTCCTCGAGCTCGTGTCGCGAACACCGTGCCGCCACCGAACCTCTGCTTTGGACCGGTTGCTCCTCGGGATGATCTAGGGTGTGGTCTTCGGTGTAAACCTCCGCGGCCTGCTTCCATCGTCACCTTCCCTCGGCAGGTAACTCCTTCTCCTCTAGTAGATCTAAATCTCGAACCTCCCCATTTCTCAGGGTAGCACCGAAACTCCATGAACATTGGCTCATCGCACCATCGACCCGTATAGGAACGATCTTTAGATCCTTCTTTTTAGCAAACAACTGCGGTAGTCCCGTCAACAATCCTAGGTAAATCTGTTGTTCCCCCATTGTTCCAACAGGACCACCACACTGCTCCATGATACGTCTCCATCGTATCTACTTTTCCAAACTATTTTGCCCTTGTTTTGGACTATAATTTGCATGATTTGAATGGAACTAACCTGGACTGACGCTGCTTTCAGCAAAATTGTCTTGGTGTTATTTTTTGTGCAGAAATCAAAGTTCTCCAAATGTCTTGAAAATTTACGGGGAGCAGTTTTGGAAAATATAAAAAATATCTGCGCAAAGTTCCACCTCAGGGGGTGGGCCAGTGGCCCACAAGACATGGCTCCGCCACCACCCCCTCGTGGCGGTGGGTAGGCTTGTGGGGCCCACACGGCTCTGCCGCCCCCAATTCCAGCTCTATAAGATCCCTTTCATCCGAGAAAAAATAAAGAGAGAAGTTTTCGTCGCTTTTTTGATACGGAGGCGCCGCCACCACCTGTTCTTCATCTGGAGGGCAGATCTGGAGTGCGTCTTGGGCTCCGGAGAGGGGAAATTGATGCCATCGTCATCATCAACCTTCTTCCCTCTCCAATTCCATGAAGCTCTTCGTCGTTCGTGAGTAATCTATTCGTAGGCTCGTTGGGCGGTGATAACTAGGATGAGATCTATCATGTAATCGAGTTAGTTTTGATGGGGATTGATCCCTAGTATCCACTATGTTCTGAGCTTGATGTTGCTACTACTTTGCCATGCTTAATGCTTGTCACTAGGGCCCGAGTGCCATGATTTCAGATCTGAAATTATTATGTTGTCACCAATATATGTGTGTTTTAGATCCGATATTGTAAGTTGTAGTTACCTACTATGCGTTATGATCCGGCAACCCCGGAGTGACAATAACCGGAACCACTCACGGTGATGACCATAGTTTGAGGAGTTCATGGGTTCACCAAGTGCTAATGCGTTGGTCCGGTTCTTTATTAAAAGGAGAACCTTAATATCCCGTAGTTTCCTTTTGGACCCCGCTGCCACGGGAGGGATGGACAATAGATGTCATGCAAGTTCTTTTCCCTAAGACGTATGACGACACATGGAATGCATGCATACATCACATTGACGAACGGGAGCTAGCCACATATCTCTCCGTGTTATAGTTGTTGCATGATGAATATCATCCAAACAAATCACCGACCCATTGCCTACGAGTTTGTCCTACTGCTGCTGTTACTTGTCTTGCTCTGCTACTGCTACTACTGTTGCTACTGCTGTTACTTGTCTTGCTTTGCTGCTGCTGCCACTGCTGTTGCTACTGCTGTTACTTGTCTTTCTCTGTTGCTACTGTTGCTACTATTGTCGCTTGCTACTGCTGTCACTACTGCTGTTCCTTGCCACTGCTATTGCTCGTTACACTGCTACTACCTGCTACACTGTTGGTTCGCTGGCCGTTGAAGGGAATTGACAACTTCCGTCAACGCGGCAACAGAGGCGCCATTGATACAATCGTTAGGAATAGTCTGCCGTCAACAGATCGTTTCTGACATCGTTGTTATCATACTACTTTGCTGTTACTACTGTGCTTGCAGATACTAATCTTTCAGGTGTGGTTGAATCCGACAAATTCAGCTGCTAATACTTGAGAGTATTCTCTCACCTCCTGCGGCTTATCAACAAATTGGGTCGAATACTTTACCCTCGAAAACTGCTGCGAACCCACGCGCTGGTGGGCCATCAACAACATTCTTCTAGTCTCATTACTGGGGAGTGCTTTCAGCATTCTTCTGGTGCCGTTGCAGGAGAAGGTTTGTTGTCATAAGCATTCGTCTAGCTAGCGCCAGAGATTGCAGATCACTCCATAGTGTCCCCGTGTTCTTAGTGCTTTTATTTCGGCAAGTTTATTTTCCTCAATAGAATCACCCGTAGACCCGTGAACTTTGTCTTGGCATTAGAAACCTGTTTATCCTTGATTAGAAATATCCTAAGGAAATTTTTAGAATCACAACCCGCCCTCAATACTGCGGCGAGTCACAATTCCCTTTTAGACATGCTCTCAGCTGCTGGCATGCGAGTTACCATTTCGTAGGTCCTGACGACCCGCCAACCCTTCTTACGCAGATCTCCGTCCCCCTTCTTTTAAGCTCATAATCATGGGTTCCATCTCTAAGTGCAACTGGTTTCCAGCAGAAGTTGATGATGCCTATGTTGCAAACTTTGTGAAAGTGGGCAATCTTGCACCTAAAGAAACGATCGGCCGGCGAACCGCCCTAGGAGAGCAGCGTCCACAACCCGCCGAAGGGGAGGTAGTCCTTTTTGCTCATCACCTCGAGCGAGGCTTCACACCACCCGACTCAAAGTTTTTTAGGGATGCCTTGCATTTCTTCAACCTCCATCCCCAAGACTTAGGGCCAAACTCCGTCAACAACCTTTGCCAGTTCCAAGTGTGCTGTGAGGCTTACTTGCAGATAGAGCCTACTGTACTTTTCTTCAGGAAGTTCTTTTATCTGAACCGCCAAACAGAGTTTGCCAACGGGCCCTGCCTAGAGCTTGGGGGAGTCAACATCTAGCGACGACGAGAATGCGGGTTCTCGGTTGTTACATTGCCCAGTCATCCCAAGGGTTGGGAAAAAACTTGGTTTTACTGCAGCGACACTTCTCCACCCAACGAGAACCCCTTACCAGGTTTCAGGGAGGAACATCTGCCCATGGATTTCAAGTTGCCTGAAAAGCTAACTAAAGAAGAAGAAGCTTCATTTGTCCTTGTCTTCGCAAAGCTCATGGCTCTTACCGTCAATGGTCTTACCGGGATCGATCTGATCCGCTGCTGGGTGGAGTGGAGAATCATACCTTTGAGCCGCCGGAACGGCTTAATGTGTGAATCAATGGTGACCTAAACCACCCTCAATGCTTCTATAATGTGAGGCTTGAAGAAGAAGATATTGTTGAAATTGTGAAGAGGCTAAGTGGTGAGCCTGTTGAGAACTGCTCCAAAATCGGGCTAAAACCTTTGTGCGTTTCTAACCCGGCTCCACAGGTAAAACATCCCAACTCGCCCTTCTAGCTTTTTAATATACTCACGCTTGTTTCTGATCTAGGCTTTAATTATGTCAATCAGAGGGGTTCGGCCTTCTGGAACCAAAGTCCCAAGACAGTCATCAAGAAAACGACCAAACCCGCCCCGAAGAAAAACAAAAACAAAGGCAAGGCCACTGCAAAGGAGTCATCCTTTGTGGGCGAGTCTCGGGTCGCCGAAGAACAATCAGAGGTAAATGCTCTTTGTCTTTATTGCTTTAATCTGACTTTTACTCATGCTTTGTTGCTTATATTTATAGGATGATGACTTTGAAAGCCAAGATGAAGACGTCAAGGTAATTTCCATTTCTTCTGACTCAAACTCTTCTCCTCCCAAGCCGGCGAGAAGAATCTGTAGGAAAGTTCCCCTGCCTCACCCGGATGGTTATCTCGATCCCATTTTCCTTTTGAAGAAAGCGAGTTTTACGCCCAAGTGTCATACTCGAAGCCACTCCGGGGACCTTTTGTCCGTCTTGCCCGAGAAAACAACTGGTCGCAAACGACAGAACGAGGTACATTTTCTAAAACGTCCTTTCTTCCTGTGCAAATCATTCTCGCGATTTACCCAATCGTTCAATCCTTCATCCAACAGGTTTCACCTCCTTCATCTGGCGACTCAGTTGCCTCGACTCTTCCCCCATTGATCCGTCTTCAGGGGTAAGTTCTGTCATTAACATGTTCCTTCGGGTGTCCATGTTTCTATTTTAACATTTGTACCATAATTCCATAGGGCTCAAGCAAAGAAGAGGAAAGCCGGCGAGTCATCTTCAGCCCCCAAGGCGGCTGAAATATTTGGAACGAGTACCACTATCCCGGAAGCTCAAGACGAGCCAGCTGAGACTCATGCTGATGCCTTTGATGATTTTCTTGACATCCCGGGACGAGCTTCCAAGTCCTCAAAAGGAGTTAACTGAAGAGCTCAACCCGCCCAGTTCTCATAAGGCGGTTGAAGACGTGATACCTGACCTAGATCCAGTCGTCGTCACTCGTACTAGTTACTCTAAGCCTACAACCGCGATTTTAACCAAGCATGTACCCAAAGACACCTTAGTCTTTGCAAAAAAAGACATCACAAAACTGAAGCTTCCTGATACGTCTCCAACGTATCTACTTTTCCGAACTCTTTTGCCCTTGTTTTGTACTCTAACTTGCATGATTTGAATGGAACTAACCCGGACTAACGCTGTTTTCAGCAGAATTGCCATGGTGTTGTTTTTGTGCAGAAATAAAAGTTCTGGAATGTCCTGAAAATTAACGGAGAATTTTTTTGGAATTAATGAAAAATACCCGTGCAAAGATCCACCGGAGGAGGTGTGCCAGTGGGCCACAAGCCCCTGGGCCACGACCACCCCCAAGCCGCGCCATGAGGGCTTGTGGGGCCCACGTGGCTCCACCGCCCCCAAACTCAGCTCTATTTATTCCGTCTCGCCCGAAAAAAAATCAGAGAGAAGGATTCATCGTGTTTTACAATACGGAGGCGCCGCCACCTCCTGTTCTTCATCTGGAGGACAGATTTGGAGTCCGTTCCGGGCTCCGGAGAGGGGAAATCGTCGCCATCGTCATCATCAACCTTCCTCCATCGACGATTCCATGATGCTCTTCACCGTTTGTGAGTAATCTCATCGTAGGCTTGCTGGACGGTGATGAGTTGGATGAGATCTATCATGCAATCAAGTTAGTTTTGACGGGGATTGATCCCTAGTATCCACTATGTTCTAGATTGATGTTGCTACTACTTGGTTATGCTTAATGCTTGTCACTAGGGCCCGAGTGCCATGATTTCAGATCTGAACCTATTATGTTGTCGCCAATATATGTGTGTTTTAGATCCTATCTTGCAAGTTGTAGTCACCTACTATGTGTTATGACCCGGCAACCCCGGAGTGACAATAGCCGGAACCACTCCCGGAGATGACCATAGTATGAGGAGTTCATGTATTCACCACGTGTTAATGCGTTGGTCCGGTTCTTTATTAAAAGGAGAACCTTAATATCCCGTAGTTTCCATTAGGACCCAGCTACCATGGGAGGGATGGACAATAGATGTCATGCAAGTTCTTTTCCCTAAGCACGTATGACTACATACGGAATACATGCCTACATTAGATTGACGAACGAGAGCTAGTTACTTATCTCTCCGTGTTATAGCTGTTACATGATGAATCACATCCGGTATACTCATCCATCACCGATCCACTGCCTACGAGTCTTTTACTACTGATCCTTGCTATGTTACTTTGCTGCTACTACTGTCGCTACTGCTGTTACTCTGCTCTTACTTGCTACTGTTGTTACTCTGCTGTTACTTGCTACTGCTGTCACTACTGCTGTTCCTTGCTACTGCTGTCACTACTGCTGTTACTTTGCTGCTACTTGTTGCAAAACTTTTCTGGAGCCGTTGCCGGCAAAGAATAGTTCCCCGTCCATGTGCTATTTACTGGCGCCATTGATACAACAAGTTAGGAATAGTCTGCCGTCAACAGATCTGTTTCTGGCACCGTTGCTATCATACCACTTTGCTACTGATACTTTGCTTGCAGACACTAATCTTTCAGGTGTGGTTGAAATTGACAAACTCAACTGCTAATACTTGAGAATATTCTTTCGCTTCCCTTTGTGTCGAATCAATAAATTTGGGTTGAATACTCTACCCTCGAAAACTGTTGCGATCCCCTACACTTGTGGGTTATCAAGACCATTTTCTGGCGCCGTTGTCGGGGAAGCACAGCTATATTCTCTGAGTCACTTGGGATTGACATCTGCTGATCACTATGAGGAATCCAAAAGATCCAAGAACTGAAATCTTGCCTTCCACTACGAGGAGAGGTAAGGAACTGCCATCTAGCTCTGCACTTGATTCACCTTCAGTTTTGAGTAAGTTTGCGACATCGTCTCCTGCTAGAAATCTTGATATGTCGCCTGTGCTTGATGATGCTACTTCTGCTACCCATGATGCTATGCTTGATACTTTGCCTGATGATGCTATGCTTGATACTATGCCTGATGATGCTATGCTTGATACTATGCCTGATGATGCCATGCCTGATGATGCTATGCTTGATACTTTGCCTGATGATACTATGCCTGATGATGCCAGGTCTGAAAATCGTGATGAAGAAATTGATGAAGTGATTCACGAGGGCTCCTTGAATGAAAAGCATGATTGCAATGGTTTCACTATAAATTCTATTAGTGACAATCATGCTAAAAATATGCAAAACCCTAAGCTTGGGGATGCTAGTTCTGCTATGTCCACTACTTGTTGCAATGATCGTGATTGGGGTGAAATTTTTTCTTATGATCTTGAAAATTTGTTTAAACCTCATGATGAATGTGATATTTGCAATATTATTGAAAGTGGGTTTGGAGAAGTCATGACTTTAGTTGATGATAATCCCACTATTTTTGAAGAGCGTCAACTTTGCATGCATGTGGATCATGAAAAGAATATCCTATGTGATAGTTACATTGTTGAATTCGAATATGATCCCACATGTAATTATTATGAGAGAGGAAAATATGATGGTAGAAACTTTCATATCACTAAGTCACCTCTCGTTATGTTGAGATTGCTCTTGTCTCTTTCTTCTTCCTTGCATATGGTAACTATTGGTTGTCTTGACAATCTGTTTTCCTATAAAATGCCTATGCATAGGAAGTATGTTAGACTTAGATGTGATTTTCACATGCTTTATGATGCTCTCGTTGTGCTTCAGTTCTTGTCTTTTGTGTGAGCATCATTGAATTATCAATGCCTAGCTAAGGGCGTTAAACAATAGCGCTTGTTGGGAGGCAACCCAACAAATCTATCCTTTTTCTTTCTGTTTTGTGTTTTCCACACTTTCATAATTCTGTTATGATTGTGTTTTTTGTGTTTCTTTTGCGTTTGTGCCAAGTAAAACCGTTATGATTAGTCTTGGGGATGATCGTTTGGTCATGCTGGAAAAGACAGAAACTTTCTGCTCACGAAAAGAATTTTCATTTTTTTTGTAAGAGCTTTTGAGTTGATTCTTTTTGCTGCGGATTTCTACGCAAATTCTGCAGACTTTCATAATTTTTAAGAATTTTGAAGTACCAGAAGTATACGAAGTATACAGATTCCTACAGACTGGTCTGCTGTTAACACATTCTATTTTTGTTGAGTTGGTTGCTTATTTTGATGAAACTATGGATATTATCGAGGGGTATTAGCCATGGAATATTGAAAAAAAGTAACCCAACATCAACATAAGTAGAATTTAAGTTTGCTATAGTACCTAAGGAAGTGGTGGTTTGCTTTCTTATACTAATGTTATCACGAGTTTCTGTTTAAGTTTCGTGTTGTGAAGTTTTCAAGTTTTGGGTGAAGTTCTTATGGACAAAGAGATAAAGAGTGGCAAGAGATCAAGCTTGGGAATGCCAAGGAAACCCAAGTTGATTCAAGGATGCCATAAAAGCCTAAGCTTGGGGATGCCCCGGGAAGGTATCCCCTCTTTCGTCTTCAATCCATCGGTAACGTTACTTGGGGCTATATTTTTATTCACCACATGTTATGTGTTTTGATGGGAGCGTCATGTATCGTAGGAGTCTTTTATTTTTGTTGTGTCACAATCTTCCTTGCTGCACACCTAGAGAGAGAGACATGCACTCACCGTGATTTTGTCGAGCTTCACTTATATCCTTTGGTTAGACAATTCAGCTCACATGTGTTTCACTTATATCTTTTGAGCTAGTTGATTTTGCTCTATGTGTTTCACTTCTATCTTTTAGAGCACGGAAGCGCGTGGCGTGGTAGTTGATCTATGCTATGAAAGTAATCTCAAAAGGGGTAGTTATCCAAAGGGATATGAAAACTTCCACCTTCATGTGCATTGAGTAGTTAGAGAAGTTTGATTCATCTCAATTAGTTTTGAGTTGTGGTTGTGGTAATATTAAAGTTATACTAGTAAGGTGTTGTGGATCTAGAAATACTTGTGTTGAAGTTAGTGATTCCCATAGCATGCACGTATGGTGAACCGCTATGTGATGAAGTCTGAGCATGATTAGTTTATTGATTGTCATCCTTTGTGTGGCGGTCGGGATCACGCGATGGTTTATACCTACCAACCCTTCCCCTAGGAGTATGCGTTGAATGCTTTGTTTCAATTACTACTAAAACTTTTGCAACAAGTATATGAGTTCTTCATGACTAATGTTGAGTCCATGGTTTAGATGCACTTTCACCTTCCACCATCACTATCTTCTTTAGTGCCGTGCAACTTTCGCCGGTGCACAAAACCCACCATATAGCCTCCCTCAAAACAGCCACCATACCTACCTACTATGGCTTTTTCAAAGCCATTCCGAGATATATTGCCATGCAACTACCACCATGACATGTGCCACCACTTCTACATTGCCATTGCATGATCCTAAGATAGCTAGCATGATGTTTCCATTGATGTCTATGTCATTCTAGATCATTGTCACGGTACACTACCAAAGGCATTTCATATAGAGTCATCATTGCTCTAAGTTTTGAGTTGTAAGTGTGATGATCATCATTGAGGGAGCATTGTCCCATGTGAGGAAATAAAAGAGGCCAAAGAGGCCCACAAAAATAAAAAATATATATATGTAAAAGAATATAAAAAAAGAGGCCAAAGAGCCCACCAAAAAAAATGAGAGAAAAAGAGAGAAGGGACAATGCTACTATCTTTCCACACTTGTGCTTATTAAGCACCATGATCTTCATGATTGAGAGTCTCTCGTTTTGTCACCACCGTATAACTAGTGGGAAATTTTTATTATATAACTTGGCTTGTATATTCCAATGATAGGCTTCCTCAAAATTGCCTTAGGTCTTCGTGAGCAAGCAAGTTGGATGCAAACCCACTAGTTTTCTTTAAGAGCTTTCACATACTATTAGCTCTAGTGCATCATTTGTATGGCAATCCCTACTCATTCACGTTAATATCTATTGATGAGCATCTCCATAGCTCGTTGATATGCCTAGTCAATGTGACCATCTTCTCCTTGTTTGCCTTGCAACCTCCACCACACTCCATTCCACTTATAGTGCTAAAACCATGGCTCACGCTCATGTATTGCGTGAGAGTTGAAAAAGTTTGAGAAAGTAAAGGTGTGAAAACAATTACTTGGCCAATACCGAGGTTGTGCATGATTTAAATTTGTTGTGCAAGGATGATAGAGCATAGCCATACTATATGATTTTGTAGGGATAGCTTTCTTTTTGGCCTTGTTATTTTGAAAGTTCATGATTACCTTGCTAGTTTGCTTGATGTATTATTGTCTCCACGTCAATAGCAAACTATTGTTTTGAATCTAATGGATCTGAACATTCACGTCACATAAGAGGAGTTACAAAGGACATCTATGCTAGGTGGCATGAAAGCATCAAAAATTCATTCTTTTTCACTTCCCTACTTGAGGACGAGCAGGAGTTAAGCTTGGGGATGCTTGATACGTCTCAAACGTATCTATAATTTTTGATGGTTTCATGCTGTTATCTTGTCATATTTGGATGTTTTATATACCTTTTATATCTTTTTTGGGACTAAATTATTAATTCAGTGCCAAGTGCGAGTTCCTGTTTTTTCTTTGTTTTTGACTCTTTTCAGATCTGATTCTGGAACAGAGTCCAAACGGAATAAAATTCCCAAAATAAATTTTTCCAGAACAGAAGAAGATCGGGGGACTTGAGGGCCAAGGCAGGAGGCCCACACGGAGCCTACAAGCCATGACGCCGCGGCCAGGGGGGCGTGACTACCAGGCTTGCGGCCTCGCTGGCACTCCCCTGCCCTAGCTCTTTGGCTATATATTCCCTAAAAATCCAGAAAAAATCGGGGTGTCCACGAAACCACTTTTCCGCCGCCGCAAGCTTCCGTTTCCGCGAGATCTCATCTGGAGACCCTTCCCGGTGCCCTGCCGGAGGTGACTTTGGAGTTGGAGGGCTTCTACATCAACATCATCGCCTCTCCAATGACTCGTGAGTAGTCCACTTCAGACCTACGGGTCCGTAGTTAGTAGCTAGATGGCTTCTTCTCTCTCTTGGATCTTCAATACAAAGTTCTCCATGATCTTCATGGAGATCTATTTGATGTAATCCTCTTTGGCGGTGTGTTTGTCGATATCCGATGAATTGTGGATTTGTGATCAGATTATCTTTGAATTATATTTGAGTCTTTGTTGATTTCTTATATGCATGATTTGATATCCTTGTAAGTCTCTCCGAGTCTTGGGTTTTGTTTGGCCAACTAGATCTATGATTCTTGCAATGGGAGAAGTGCTTGGTTTTGGGTTCATACCGTGCGGTGACCTTTTCCAGTGACAGAAGGGGCAGCAAGGCACACATCATGTTGTTGCCATCAAGGGTAACAAGATGGGCTTTCATCATAGATTTGAGATTGTCCATCTACATCATGTCATCTTGCTTAAGGCATTACTCTGTTCTTTTGAACTCAATACACTAGATGCATGCTGGATAGCGGTCGACGTGTGGAGTAATAGTAGTAGATGCAGAAAGTATCGGTCTACTTGTTTTGGACGTGATGCCTATAGATATGATCATTGCCATAGATGACATCATGACTTTGCGCAGTTCTATCAATTGCTCGACAGTAATTCATTCACCCACCGTCTACTTGCTTTCATGAGAGAAGCCACTAGTGAACACTACGGCCCCCGGGTCTATTCACAACTATCGTCTCCACTTTCACTTTTACTTTGCTTTGTTTACTTTTTTCTTTCAGTTCTCACTTTGCAAACAATCTATAAGGGATTGACAACCCCTTCATAGCGTTGGGTGCAAGCTCTTTGTGTTTGTGCAAGTACTTGTGACTTGACGTGATCTTCCCACTCGATCGATACCTTGGTTCTCAAACTGAGGGAAATACTTACCGCCGCTGTGCTACATCACCCTTTCCGCTTCAAGGGAACACCAACGCAAGGCTCCAAGGCCGCGGGGAAATCCTTTGAATTTTTGCCAAGGAAGTCCCTATAGGCGTAGCCCGTAGCAGAAGGATTCCTGGCGCTGTTGCCAGGGAAGGTCTTTTGTTGCCGTAGCAGGCACCCCCCAGGCCGCGCCATGAGGGCTTCTGGGGCCCACGTGGCTGCACCTCCCCAAAAATCAGCTCTATTTATTCCGTCTCGCCCAGAAAAAAGTCGGAGAGAAGGATTCATCGCATTTTACGATACGGAGGCGCCGCCACCTCCTGTTCTTCATCTGGAGGGCAGATCTGGAGTCCATTTCGAGCTTCGGAGAGGGGAAATCGTCGCCATCGTCATCACCAACCTTCCTCTATCGACAATTCCATGATGCTCTTCACCGTTCGTGAGTAATCTCATCGTAGGCTTGTTGGACGGTGATGAGTTGGATGAGATCTATCAGGTAATCGAGTTAGTTTTGACGGGGATGGATCCCTAGTATCCACTATGTTCTAGACTGATGTTGCTACTACTTGGCTATGCTTAATGCTTGTCATTAGGGCCCGAGTGCCATGATTTTAGATCTGAACCTATTATGTTGTCGCCAATATATGTGTGTTTTAGATCCTATCTTGCAAGTTGTAGTCACCTACTATGTGTTATGACCCGGCAACCCCGGAGTGACAATAGCCGGAACCACTCCCGGAGATGACCATAGTATGAGGAGTTCATGTATTCACCACGTGTTAATGCGTTGGTCTGGTTCTTTATTAAAATGAGAACCTTAATATCCCGTAGTTTCCATTAGGACCCCGCTGCCACGGGAGGGTTGGACAATAGATGTCATGCAAGTTCTTTTCCCTAAGCACGTATGACTACATACGGAATACATGCCTACATTAGATTGACGAACGGGAGCTAGTTACTTATCTCTATGTGTTATAGCTGTTACATGATGAATCACATCCGATATACTCATCCATCACCTATCCACTGCCTCCGAGTCTTTTACTACTGGTCTTTGCTATGTTACTTTGCTGCTACTGCTGTCGCTACTACTGTTACTCTGCTGTTACTTGCTAGTGCTGTCACTACTGCTGTTCCTTGCTACTGCTGTCACTACTGCTGTTACTTTGCTGCTACTTGTTGCAAGACTTTTCTGGAGCCGTTGCTGGGAAAGAATAGTTCCCCGTCCACGTGCTATTTACTAGCGCCATTGATACAACAAGTTAGGAATAGTCTGTCGTCAACAGATCTGTTTCTGACACCGTTGCTATCATACTACTTTGCTACTGATACTTTGCTTGCAGACACTAATCTTTTAGGTGTGGTTGAAATTGACAAACTCAGCTGCTAATACTTGAGAATATTCTTTCGCTTCCCTTTGTGTCAAATCAATACATTTGGGTTGAATACTCTACCCTCGAAAACTGTTGCGATCCCCTACACTTGTGTAGCCCCCAAGGGCCGGGTCATCTTTTTGAAAGATGAGCCGGGTCTTTAGTTTATACTTGAAGAAAAGCTTCAACCTATAGCCCCCAAGGGCCGGGTCATATTTTTGAAAGATGAGCCGGGTCTTTAGTCTATACGTGAAGGAAAGCTTCAACTTGTAGCCCCCAAGGGCCGGGTCATCTTTTTGAAAGATGAGACGGGTCTTTAGTTTATATTTGAAGAAAAGCTTCAACCTGTAACCCCCAAGGGCCGGGTCATATTTTTAAAAGATGAGCCGGGTCTTTAGTTTATACTTGAGAAAAGCTTCAACCTGTAGCCCCCAAGGGCCGGGTCATCTTTTGTAAAGATGAGCCAGGTCTTGCTTGAAGGTATTACCTTAGAAAAAATGAATCGTACATTAGCCCCAAAGTGTCAGGGATGTTGCTTGCAATGGTCCTGAAACTTTCTTTCCCTGATGTTTTTGCAGGAATCATTGACTCGGGCTGACTCAATTGTGGCCGATTTAAAACAAAGTCTGGCTGAACAGTAGTATGCTCGAGCTAAATTTGAAGAGAGGCTTCGCCTTGCACTCGCTGACATGGAAAAAATGAAGGCAGAGCACAAAGAGTTTGAAGACAAGGTCCACACCGAGCAAGCTGCCTTACTGAAAAGGGCGGAACATGCCGAAGAGAAAATGAAGGCCGTCATGCAAGAGCTGTCCGGATTAAAACATCATATCTCAAAGATGGCCCATGCTGTGTTCGGTAAGTATCGATTATTTCCTTCTGAAGGCGTATTGTACGACCTTCCGGTGACTTATGATCGTGCCTCTTTACTGCAGGTCCTCGAGCCGCCACTCTTCAGAATGATTGTATTTTGAAGTTGAAGGCAATCTATACTTTGACGGAGCAGCTGTACACTGGTAGCGTGATGACTATGAAGGCCGTCATGGGTAACAAAGAGCCCATAACATCCATCAAGCATATGCTGGGTTGTTTGTCCATGCTGCCACCCTAGATAGAGGAGTTGAAGAGGTCAGCCGCCCGCAAAGGAGCACTAACCGCCTTAAGTCGGTGCTTGGCCTATGCTCCAGAGCTGAAGCTGGAAGAAATAACTGGGGGATTTCCAGAGGTGAAAGACGACGGGTCAGAGTTTACCGAAGAGGATTACCATAGTTGTGTAAAAGAATCTCTCTTCGTGGCGACTCAGCTCGCAGCCGGCCTGGATTTAGGCAAATATCAGGCGGCTTATGATGAGCACAGCAAACGGGTTACTCCTCCTTCATATGAAATCACCATCCTGACTCCGAAGCGCCGTAAGCATCATTTTGACTCTGATGCCGATCTGTCCACCATCTTGACTGACGAGGATGAGTTCCATGCCTTGACCAATTGCAATTGGAAATTGGGTGAGTTACAAATCCAAGATGGCGAAAGCTCGAGGCAGGATAATCCGGAGGCGGCTTGAGTCACGAGTGATGTGAAGATCACCCGTGGAATTTAGTTTGATCATCCAAGGTCGGGTTATGTCACCTGATATGGCCTTCTAAGCCATGTAATAGGCTAGAGATTGAAACAATATTATGATATAACTGTATCTTGTGCTGACTTTTAAAGTCTCACCCTTTCATTAATATGAATCGCCTTGCCACGTGCTTTTGCCATGTCTGACAGATAATCTCTTTCCCCGTTTATCAGAGAAGAAAAAATAAGCCGACTCAATGAGTCGCGACGGTTTAGAATGGAGTTTTTATGAAACTCTTTGGCTATGCTACAAAGATACTTTGTAGTCATAAAGGTTGTCGGCTCAATGAGTCACGACAGGGTAGGACGAGTTTGCAAGACTCTAGTGCTACCCCAGGAAGGTTTTGCAATAGCCTGAGTTGTTTAGACCGGCTTATCAGGCGCGAGTCAAGCTTCGGTGAAGCAGGTTCAGTGAACCCATGGTTTGTCTATTTTCCATATGCCGGCTCCTGCTAGCACTGTGACAACCCAAGACCAACGTTCCACAAGATTCCCCTTTATTCCGTTTCCGTCGTGTGCTTATTTTTATTTGTCGCATCATCATCGCATCTTGCGCATCATCAGCATTGCATCGGCATCCCGTTGCCGCCAGTTTTCAAACTTGTATCCGTTGTTAGTTGCCGGTTCTCGTCGTTGTCCGTTCGGAGCCCGACCGCACTCGCACGCGCCCGCGGCATCGCCAAATCCTTGTTTTTAAAAGTGTGTTGAAAACTTTCTCTGGTTGGGTTGGAACTTGGAGTGCGGTCGTAATTAGTTGTAGCTAGGCCGCCTGTCAAGCTTCGTCGCAATCGGAGTCCGTCTAGTACCCGAACGGTCGACCGTAACGGCACTGTATTAGGTCTATCGTCGAACGTCTTTCAGTGTTTTAAATCTCGTTGCCGGGCCGCCCGTTTTCCCTCTCATCTCTGGTTAACCACTCTACATGGCCGCTTAACCGTCCCCGCGTTCGAGATTGTCCGATTCCGACCGCGCGGTTGGATCCGGGACGAAATTTCGCTAAACCTAGCCCCCCTTTTGTCTATAAATAGACCCCCATGCATTTTAGACAACCCCTCTCCTTCCACCTCGGGATCCGCGCCCCTCAAACTCTAACCCCAATCTCTCTCTCCCGTGTCTCCCACCTCCAGCCGCCGGGCCCGCGGAGCCCATGTTGGGCCCGCCCGAGCCCATGTGGGCCCGAGGCTCCCGGAGCTCCCTGCAACCTCCTCCTCCCGAGCACCTCGCCGCTGCCTCGGTTCCGCAGGTTCGTGCCGCGCCTCCTTCCTCAACGCCGCCGGCGACCCCGCAGCCTGCCGGGGCCGGCCACCGCAGCATCCGGCGGCTCGCCCCGCATCAGTACCTGCCAGCCATGGCCCCGACCTGCAAGGAGCCGCCACCGCCTGTCTTCGCCCCGCCGCCTTGGTTCCCCGCTTTGCAGCCCTGCCGGCGGTCAGATCCGGTGGATCTCGGCCGGATCCGGTGACCCTTGGCAGGATCCGGGCGCCCCTGCCCCGTTCACCTTCCCGCCGACGTTGACCTGCCATGGTTGTCTTTGCTGCAACGTCGGGAGCCGACGAGACGACTCGCCCGAGCGCAGCGCTCCCCGCTCGCCAGCCGCGTGGGCCTCGCCCCAGCCCAGTACGACCCCGCAGCCAGGCCCAAAAACCAGCACCCCTTCGGCCCAGCTACCCCTCCCTCCAGGCCGGCCCAGGTGAGCAGCCCGAGATCTATCCCTCCCCATGTGCATGATTGCTATGTTACGCCTTAGTCTCGGCCCGGTTAGTTAATTTAGGTTTTTTCCGATTAGTTAAAATTCCAGAAAATAGACGTATATTCTAATGCCCGTATCTTTTAATCCGTAAGTCGGATCGAGGCATGTAACATATGTTTCTTGTGTAGTTTCTCGCATAGATTACGATTTTACAACTTTCCTAAATGTTTGAAGTAGTTTGAACCGCCAAATGCATAGTTTTACGTGCTGTCCCAATAGGATTCGTCCCGTATTTATTTTCTCGTGCGTGTCCGGATTGCTCGAATGCCGTAGATAAAATGTTCTTGTTTTAGGAACCCCTTTGCCATGTATTTTAGAGTAGTCGTTGGTATTTTTGCATGTAGGATTCCGTAGCTAGTTTGTTATACCGTGTTTAGGACTTTATCTCGCATTTATGTGTGGCGATATTTTTGTGTTGCAACCCCACATGTTTTATATGTTTTCGGGGTAGAAAAATCCATAGGATTTAAGTGTGTATTTAGTCTTAGCTTTATAGCAAGTTAGTTCGCGTGATATTTTGCCGTGATGCCCTTTTGTTTATTTAGTGGGATTTAATCCATGCGTGATATGAAGGAGTTGTCAACTAGAGAGTTGCTCTTTGATGTTTAGTCTAGCCCCTGGTAATTTTGGTGGCAATAGAAATCCATGTTTAGGTGTGGTTTGATTGTTCTTTAGTTGCTAGAAAATAATATTGTTTTAGAGATGCTGAAATATTTCTAAGTCTGAAATCTGTTATATTTTGTTGCTGTCTTTGCATGAGTTTATCTTGTGATATGTAGCTCTTTTGAGGTTGGTGCAATGGAGTTAGTTGTAGACTTTGGGATTCTCTAGCATGCTGTGAATGTTCATGCCATTTGGAGTCTTGTAGCTTATGGTTTTGCTACTGTCAATATTGATGGGTAACGTAGCATAAATTCATAATTTTCCTACGCATATTCAGATCTTCCTATGGAGAGACCAGCAACGAGAGAGGGGTAAGAGCATCTTCATACCTTTGAAGATCGCTAAGCGGAAGCGTTGCTAGAACGCGGTTGATAGAGTCGTACTCACAGCGATTCCGATCTAGTGCCGAACTACGGCACCTCCGCGTTCAACACACGTGCAGCCCGGTGACGTCTCCTGCACCTTGATCCAGCAAGGAGGAGGGAGAGGTTGGGGAAGAACTCCAGCAGCACAACGGCGTGGCGTCGATGGAGAGACGAGGTCTCCCGGCAGGGCTTCGCCAAGCACCGGCCGAGAGGAGGAGAAAGAAGAGCAGGGCTGCGCCGAGGGAGAGGGAAAAGTCTGTCTCTCAATGGCCAAAAGTGCCCGATATATATAGGGGGCAGGGGAGAGGGGGTGCCACCCCTAGGGTTCCCACCCTAGGGGGTGCGGCAGCCCCCCCAGATGGGAGGTGCGGCGGCCAGAGGGGGGAGGAGGGGGTGGCGCACCATCTGGTGGGCCTTAGGCCCACCCGGCTTAGGGTTTGCCCCCCCCTTTTCTCTCCCCTGCGCATTGGGCTGAATGGGGAGGCGCACCAGCCCACCTAGGGGCTGGTTCCCACCCCACTTGGCCCAGCTTACATCCTGGGGTCGTTGCCCCCCTTCGATGGTCCCCCGGGGCCACCTCCGGTGGTCCCGGTGGTCCCGGTACGTTACCGGTGATGCCCGGAACACTTCCGATATCCGAAACCATCCGTCCTATATATAAATCTTTACCTCCGGACCATTCCAGAGCTCCTCGTGACGTCTGAGATCTCATCCGAGACTCCGAAGATCTTTCGGTAACCTCGTATAACAATTCCCTATAACCCTAGCGTCATCGAACCTTAAGTGTGTAGACCCTACGGGTTCGGGAGACAGGCAGACATGACCGAGACACCTCTCTGGCCAATAACCATCAGCGGGGTCTGGATACCCATGGTGGCTCCCACTTGCTCCACCATGATCTCATCGGATGAACCACGATGTCAAGGATTCAATCAATCCCGTATACGATTCCCTTTGTCTGTCAGTATAGAACTTGCCCGAGATTCGATCGTCGGTATACCTATGCCTTGTTCAATATCGTTACCGGTAAGTCTCTTTACTCGTTCCGTAGCACGTCATCATGTGACTAACTCCTTAGTCACATTGAGCTCATGATGATGTTCTACCGAGTGGGCCCAGAGATACCTCTCCGTCACACGGAGTGACAAATCCCGATCTCGATTCGTACCAACCCAACAGACACTTTTGGAGGTACCCGTAGTGCACCTTTATAGTCACCCAGTTACGTTGTGACGTTTGATACACCCAAAGCACTCCTACGGTATCTGGGAGTTGCACAATCTCACGGTCGAAGGAAAGGATACTTGACATTAGAAAAGCTTTAGCATACGAACAATACGATCTAGTGCTATGCTTAGGATTGGGTCTTGTCCATCACATCATTCTCCCAATGATGTGATCCCGTTATCAATGACATCTAATGCCCATTATCAGGAAACCATGATCATCTATTGACTAACGAGCTAGCCAACTAGAGGTTTGCTAGGGACACATTGTGATCTATCTATTCACACATGTATTATTGTCTCCTGTTAATACAATTATAGCATGAACAATAGACGATTATCATGAACAAGGAAATATGATAATAACCATTTTATTATTGCCTCTAGGGCATATTTCCAACAAATATGCCTTCAGATCGAAAACTGCAGTTTCATAAACTGTTATTTTCACTAAGTCTGAAACTGTGTGTGACATGCCTTTTTGTGACTTCTTTTCCTAGTGTTCCATGCTCCCATGCTAGGTGTTGTTAGTTGTATGTTGTAGTGATTCTTGCCCTCTATCGTCTCATGCCTTGGTTGAGTATATTGGAGTTGTGTAGCTCGTAGTTGTGGGGTGTAGAAAATGCTATGTGGCTGATTTTGGCAGATTGTAGTGATTTCTTGTTTAGCTCGTAGTTGTTGAACCGTTGCTCCGTTTTGACCGTTTCCAACATGAAACTCTCTTCGAATCTCGGGTAGTTTCATTTTATCATGCTGGTTGTATGTTTTGAAGTGCTCGTGACCGTCGTTGCACACATATTGCATTCATGCCATCATATCTTGCGGTGTCCGTATCTTTTCATCCGTAGCTCCGTTGGAGATGTTCTCTATGTGTAAATTGCTTGTAACGACGTGTAGAATCACGTGAACATATTTGTTTTTCTGTTTAACAACTAATTAAATGTGTTAGTTCAGGTCTGGACAGAATTATAAATTAACATGTGAGGTCGTCTCGGAGGTGCTATATGTCATTTCCGACCTCACTTAAAATGCCTAGATAGGTAGTTTAATTATGCTTCACCTCTTGCCATGTGTAACCACATTTAATATTGCCGTGTACCTAATCGGGAAAGAACTAAATAACTCGTATGTGGAGTTTCGTCAATATGCAACTCGTTGCATATTGAACTTCACTTAATGTGTAGTATTTGGTTGTTGTGAATTGACATGCCGTGACTTGCATGTATTCTCCGTTGTCACACCCTGTTTTTCACCACCAATGTTTTGAGTTGCAAAAATCAGGGCTTGTTAAAACTTTTTCTAATGATGTTGTGGATGCTATGAATGCCTTGTATGAATGTATGCTTGTTTAACCAAACCCATGGCAAATTTATTTATTTTTAAAATGAATTTCCAAAACTCTTTTCTTTGACATCAGATCAACTCTACCTTGCTTGGGTTACACTACTAGCTCATGATGCCTAGTAGCACTTCCAACCAAAGTTGGTGATCTGAACTCAAATACTATTATTATTTGCCAAAAACATTATTTAATGATTTAAAACATTATTATTCTATTTTAAATACATGTCTGTTTCTAAGGCCAGGAATGATATTCCCACAAGGAAAAATACTTCTCTGCCTTAGAAAATTCTGAGTAAAATCATGGAAACTCAGAAGGACATATATTTTCCATACATAAGATTTTGAACCCTATGTTATATTATAATTATTTGAGTAAAACCTTGAAAACCATTCCTGTCTGTTTTAACCCTTTGAGATATTTCCAAAGGAAATATTCTCAATAAAATCCCATTAAATTACATGAGCCTCCCAAGCCATATTTGGTGCCCACATAAAATCTCACCTTGATACAAGGTGGGGAAGGTCACCAAATGAGCCTAAAACCCTCTTTGTCCAAAATAGAGTTGGAACAACTCTACATAGCAAAGTTTGTCCAATAGGGCTGAAACTTTGCACGGGTGTTTGGCACCTCAAATGAGGACTCCACACCAAAAATGAGATTTGCTAGACTCTGTTTAGTCACACTCCCTTTGGAGAGGACAGATCTGGCCACTTTCATGCATTTTCAAGTTTACAAAGCTAAACTTGTGCAATGGAGCTCAAAATTGGTTGAAACCCCTACTTTAACTCCGAGACCAAACCTGTTAAGTTGCAGTTCCAGTGGTGGAGTGGAAGCACCCCAAACCACTGCCGAACACCTTGTGACAGCAAGGTAAAAACCCACCTAGCCACTGTTTTACCCAATGTCAGAGCCTCAAACTAGGTGTATTAGTGCCTCAGACCAACCTAAACACCGAGTCAACTGGCCCCTCCCCAGTTCAAACCACAAGTGACAAAAACTCCAATTTGTGCCACATATCAGGACTGGCAGCACTAGTAAAACATGCCCCCTTGACCAACCAGTGCTCACACCAGCACACAACGACTAGTTACACTCCCAACAACACCCAGGACATGAGGGACACGTCTGAAGTGTACCAGAGCGTGCCAGCATGCCGTGGCATGCCAAAACTGCGCTCTGGACGCGCTACAGGGAGCAACCGAGAAGGGGACGACGCTTCCGGCCGGTTCCAACCTCCCCCGAAGTGTCTAAGACCTCCCCCGACAACCCCTCAGTGTAAAGCAGCCGCCAAGGACCCTCCTCTCACGCGCTAGAGCTCGGGAGACGCGTGCCCGCACGCACCCGACTCGACCGAGCATGCATGGACGCTGCAGCTCGACCCCACGCCTTCTCCCTGTGCGGCCGATGCTTGAGAGCGTCCTAAACCACGTCCGGAGACCGTGGTTTCGCAGACAGCTCCTCCCTGTGCACGCACGCGCGCCGCGGTGAGTCACCGGCGCAGCGATTTCGGCTCACCGTCGCGAGCCTATAAATAGCCCCCCCGGCACCTCAGCACCCCTCCAACAGCCTCTGCACGACCACTAGCTCCCCCCTAGCCACCCAATCGAGCTCGCAGAGCCCCGGTGCTTGAGATTGACCGAGGCCCCTCCGCCTCGGAGCTCCGGTCGATCTTTGGCTACACGCCGGCTCGTGCAACACTCGACCGACCAGAGCACTCCCCTCGACACCAGGAACCTTTCCCCCAACAGCCCCGAGCTTTTCCGTGCCCCTAGCTATCACTTCCACCACATCCCGAAACTCCTCCGCCACGGCCACCTCGTCGCCGGCGACTCCAAGCCTCTCCGACGCTGTCCCGACCACCTGCAGGTAGGCGGAGGCATGCTGAACCCATTCCTGCCCTTAGCTAGGCCCATGGACGACGGTAGCCTCGCCGGCGTTCGTCTCCTCCTCCCTGCGTGGAGGTAGGGGAAGAACCCGACAAGTGGGCTCCACCTGTCGGCGTCCTGGAGCTGCCCCGCGCGCAGCCACTGCCGCTGACTCCAGGGGCCCGCATGTCAGGTTCAAACCTGGCGCGCGCGCGCCTCGCAGCTTGTTGGCTGGCTGGGTCGGCCTGCTTCCTAGGCCAGGCTTTGGCCTTTTCTTTTATTTTTAAACCTGAGACTAAAATGATTTTTGTAGAAATAACTATCCAGTGGAAAAATATGATTCTTCCACTGATATTTTTCTAAAAATGAGTAGTATTTGATTCTGCCATTGTTGACATTTTTCAAAAATAGAATCTGTTTTATAATAATATAAAGGCATTAAAAGCAATAGTTTGCTCGTGTTTTGTAATTATTAAAAATGCTTTGCTAGTAAAACAAAGAGAAGATATTTTTCAAAGTAACAACCTGATTTTTACCAAGTTTTGCAACATTTTTAAAAGTGGTTTGTGATCTGTTTTTGTGTGGGCTATTTCTTATTTATTCTATTCTCGACGATAGAATTACCGAGTGACGAAGGATTCGGAGCAGAAGACCTCGAAGACCAAGGATACCTAGCTGACCAAGGCAAGCGGCCCTTTGACCATGACTTGAGCATATGATTTGATGCATGCTAGAATAGCAAGTACCTTTCCGTTGCATGTGATCATAATGCCGGTTCATCATTGGTGTGATGATACCGAAGGCTTCTTCAAAGCACTTGCATGATGATGATGTTATACGCATGGCTCCTTGAAGCACAAGCATGATGAGCTTGACCCTACCATCTATGATGATCATGCTACTGTCATGCTGACTACTAGAGTTATAGGACCATTGCATTGAGCTTGACCCTACCCCTTGAGGGTCATGTTAATACCATGTTGACAAGTAAAGATAGAAGCATATTATCATGAGCATGATCATGAGTTAAATCAAAGAGTTTATGAAAACCTCGTCGGGTGCCACTAATACCCGAGGGTGATGATGAGTTGGTGGTCACTTTTGGTGAAGTGATGCACCGGTGTTTTGTGTGAGTATGGTTTCGGAAATGGGATTAGATTTATGATGTGTCGACCGTCCCAACCTTACCAGTACGACCACGATACCCCTTTATGGGACGGGGGTTTGTTGATTACTCTGGTCGGTTCTAGCAAACAACCACATTACTAGTGGCGGGAGTGATTGTCGTCACTCTCGTGATGGGGTTGTGCCAGGTAGGACGACTATGCCATTATTATGAGTTCCAGGCACACCGTTGGTCCCCACAAGGTTGATACTGTCCAGAGTCGGTGCTCGTAAGACGTACAACATGTGGGCTGGGTACCAATCGAGTGGACCTCTTTGTCTAGTATCGTCAGGGGAAAGATGATGATCAGGTACTTACCTCGGGTATATGTGATATACCGCGAGTCGTGGATGACACAGAGGTTTCCCGTTTCTCGTGGGTCCAATGTACTACCTCTGCAGAGTATGAACTATTCGAATAGCCGTGTCCACAGTCAAGGACAGTTGGGTAATCCTGCTTAAACAACGTCCTGATATTTCCGCATAAACCAAGTGTGTGTGAGTGTGTGTGTTAGTGTTAAAAAGGTGTTGATAATAATAATAATAATATGACCAAGTTCGGTGACTTGGCATATAGGGTAAACCCGGATGGTTTAGCCCTCAGTTGATACATTGAGGTTATGACAAGTCCGATGACTTGGCATATAGGATGAACCCGAATGGTTCAACCCTTAGCAGATATGTTGATATCTGTAACCTGTTCTTCAAAAGTAATTCTTTAACTTGATGCATATTCATGACCATTCTACCCAGATGTGTTATACTAGAAAGGCATGATATTGTCATCCTTCACTTTCATTGTTCATATCATGGGCTGTTTGCGAGTACATTCAAAGTACTCATTGGCTTGCCACTGGTTATATTATTGACCATACAAGGAAGGACCGGAATTTGGCGACGAGTACGTCTTCGGAGACGGACCTGCGATCTAGGACGCTTCCAAGTCAGAATGCCTGTCGGAGTAGGCTTGATGGCATGGGCACCCGCTTAGCCCTTATGAGTTTCCGCTACCCGTTCTACCCGTTTTATTTGGCCTTCGGCCCTGTTTGTGAACCTCACCCTTCGGTCATTTGATGTAATATTCGATATTTGGATGTAAGACTCTATTATTCAGTATCTGTGTTCAGTGAGCATTGATCCTTGGGATCACTGGGCACGGCGATCTCGACTCACCAGTCGGGGTCCCCACATAACTGGTATCAGAGCCATCCTGACTATAGGAAGCCTTAGGTAGCATGGACGTTAGCCGAGAGCGATTAGTACACCAGCCTTACACAACTTTGCACCTAAAACCTTCTGATTTTCTCTCTCTCCTATATCTTGTAGATGGCCGCCGTACCTGAGACGCTTCTGGAGACCGGATTTCCCCTACTTCTGGTGGATAGTCTCGAGAAGTGCCACGTACGCTGCACGCCCATTTTCCTCTACCACGAGCACTGGGTCAACGCCGACACCGAGGAATATCACGTGGACGTGATAGTGAAGGCTAATGACTCCCCGACTAGTTGGTTCTTTGAAGGACCACAAATGGGAGAACTGATGCTGGAGTGGAGACAGCCGCACGAGAGGCGCTCGTGCGTCTCCGCGATATCCTGCCTGAGATGGCTGATGAACCCGCTACTCGCCACCTACCTTTTCTTAAGGAAGGAGTGGACGGGAGCTGGATGCTCACCCCATCGTCTGAGGACGGGATGCCATTAAGGTTTCAAACCTACTTCAGTCTCTCATCCGACACCCTTCCGCACCTTCTGGTTAAGGAATCAACGAAGCTTCGCCAAGAACTACACCAAGTCAAGGGCCTACTTCACACCGAGAAGATGAAGAATCGCAAGATGAAGAAAGAAGGCGCACCTGAAGGAAGGGCCGGTATTGCTACCAGGGGTGGTGTGCTACCAATCCGGGCCGTCCCTCTTCAGAGTCGCCGCGTGACAGCGGAAGAATATACTGAGCTCTTCGCCGCCTCACCTAAGAGACGCCGTGATGTGTGAATTCTTTCTTCCACTCCATTGAAGGAAGAAGACACCAACGAAGACGAAGATCCTGCCGAACACACTTTTGAGACCGAGCAGTCCGCCGCATAGGATTTCAACGTAGGCAACTAGGAGTACCCCTGAGCATAGGGTATCCATGTATCCGATCTTTTAAGTTATGAGTGTGTATGATGTAAGTCGCATTCTGCCTTAGGCAGCCTGTACGCGACTACGTCACTTGTTTCAATGAATGCAAATTCAGTTTTCAAGACTCTGATTTTAAAAACTCGCACTAGCACATTTGGACCCCCCTCTTACTAGAGCAAACCCTTGTGGTTTCAAGCAAGGCGGATTTTTGACCTGTCTGTTTCCATGACAGTATGGTGAATGCAACCCGCAACAGCACCTTCGGCAACCCCGGCACCGCCTCCTCAGGTCAGCCGCAGGGAACCGAAGGAGAAGCTCACGCTGGAGATCACCATGAGCAGCATGTCAATGTTCCTCCGCCACCTCCTCCCGAGAACTTGACTATGTCTCAGTTCCTTCATGCTCTTCGCGAGGAGCGTCAAGCCAACAATGCCGCTATTCAGCAACTGGCTCAAGTCTTAGTGAACAACCCACCGCAGAACGGGAATGGCAATGGCCGCTCTACTCTCTCAGAGTTTATGCGGACTACGCCTCCCATATTCACGAAGACAACTGAACCGTTGGATGACGATGACTGGATTCGCACTATTGAAGACCTCCTTGCGCTGGTCAAGTGCACCGATGAACGTGAGAAGGTCTTTTATGCCTCTCACTGTCTCGGAGGTACTGCCAGGGCTTGGTGGGATGGTTTCCAAATCATGCGAGTCATCACTTGGGCAATGTTCAAGGAAGGATTCCGTGCGGCTCATATTTCGCCAGGAATGATGACCATCAAGAAGCGGGAATTCTGAGCCTTGAGGCAAGCAGTGGAACTGTTAAGGAGTATCTACAGAAGTTTAACCTCTTGTCGAGGTATGCCCCTGAGGATGTTAACACTGAGGCCGCTAAGGTGGAACGCTTCATGGAAGGATTGCAGCAGTCCCTGCAATATCAGTTGGTAGTTTATGACTGCAAGACCTTCAGCGACCTGGTTAACAAGGCATTTATGCTGGAAGACAAGCGTCGTGCAATGGACGACACCCGCAAGCGCAAGATGATAGGCAGTGGAGGACCCACTAATGCAAGATCAAGACCATGGCAGTCAGCACCTGCGAGGCCCAACTATCAGCAACATCAGTACAAGACCCCGGTATTCCGTCAGAATTATCAGCCTCAAGTCAACACCAAGCCAATTTCCAACCCGCCGAACAATAGTGGAGTCAAGACCAACCCTCCGGGTCAGGTCACCTGTTTTGAGTGTGGTCAAACCGGGCACTAATCCAGGCAGTGTGCCAACAAGAAGCCCGATGCACTGCGTCCCAATGCACCCAACCCAGGTCAAGGAGCACCAGGAAGAAACCAAGTTCCCCGCAATCAGTAGTTCAACAGCAGGGGGCGGATCAATCACATCACCGCCGAAGAGGCGCAGGAAGACCCGGACTGCATTCTGGGTACGTTCCTCGTCAACTCCACCCCAGCTACAGTGTTGTTTGATTGTGGTGCTTCACACTCTTTTGTTACTCAAAGGTTTGCGGAGAAGTGTGGTTTAAAACCCACTCTGCTTCGCGGGCAGATGGCAATTCAAACCCAGGGAACAGTATTGAGGTCCAATCTAGGGTGTAGAAAGGTCAAGATAGTTATCAATGGGACGAGCTTCTTGGCAGACCTCATTGTGCTTAAGTCGCAAGGCTTAGAAGTAATTCTCGGCATGGATTGGCTGGCCAAGCACCAGAGTCTCTTAGACTGTGCCAACAGGGCCATTACCATGACAAGCGACCAAGGGGTCAAGGTCAAGTATGT
Source organism: Hordeum vulgare subsp. vulgare (assembly GCF_904849725.1). Taxonomy (NCBI): domain Eukaryota; kingdom Viridiplantae; phylum Streptophyta; class Magnoliopsida; order Poales; family Poaceae; genus Hordeum; species Hordeum vulgare. The sequence continues at coordinate 106,277,496 of NC_058522.1, read as the reverse complement.
CTCTGAGCCGGTATCAGCTCAAGTACCTCGAATCAAGAGCCTATCCGAGGTAGAGCTTGACCAAGTGCCAGTAGTCTGTGAGTACCCGGACGTCTTCCCTCACGAGCTACCCGGAATGCCTCCTGAACGAGACATCGAGTTGATCATCGAGGTCATGCCCGGGTCAAGGCCTATTTATAAGAAGCCTTACAGGATGGGATCCGAGGAGCTAGCAGAGCTGAAGAAGCAGCTGGAGGAGCAACTCAGGAAAGGATTCATCCGTCCGAGTGCGTCACCTTGGGGATCACCTGTTCTGTTTGTATCAAAGAAGGATGGTACCATTCGACTCTGCGTCGATTACCGTTCTCTCAACGAAGTCGCAATCGAGAATAAGTACCCACTCCCCAAGATAGAAGACCCGTTTGACCAGTTAAATGGAGCTAAGGTATTTTCCAAGACCGACCTTTGATCTGGATATTACCAGTTGAAGATTCGATCCAAGGACATACCCAAGACTGCATTCGTGACCCGATACGGTCTCTATGAGTGCACTGTCATGCCCTTCAGATTGACAAATGCCCCACCTTACTTCATGTACCTCATGAACAAGGTCTTCATGGATTATTTAGATAAGTTTGTCGTCGTATTCATCGATGACATTCTAATCTTCTCAAAATCCGAAGAAGAACATGAGCAACACTTGAGGATAGTCCTGGGAAAGCTTCGAGAGCACCAACTGTATGCCAAGTTCAGCAAGTGTCGATTCTGGCTGAACGAAGTTGGATTTTTGGGTCATATCATGACGGCAAGCGGATTGGCAGTAGATCCATGCAAGATTACCACAGTGGCCAACTGGGAATCGCTGAGGGACATGAAGGATGTCAGGAGTTTCCTCAGACTCGCGGGATACTACCGCAAGTTCGTAGAGGGATTCTCCAGCATCGCTCGACCTATGACTCAGCTTTTTAAGAAAGGTCGGAAGTTCGAGTGGACACCGGCATGTGAAGCAAGCTTCCAAGAGTTGAAGAAAAGACTGACTACCGCCCCGGTACTAGCTACCCCGGACATCAACAAGGAGTTTGTAATTTACTGTGATGCCTCCGGAACCGGACTCGGTGGAGTCTTAATGCAAGATGGCAGAGTCGTGGCGTACTTGTCACGGCAACTGCGTCAGCATGAGGAGAACTACACCACCCATGATCTCGAGTTAGCAGCCGTAGTGCATGCCTTGAAGACATGGCCACATTACCTTTTGGGGAAGCAATGTGAAATATACACGGACCAGAAGAGTCTGAAATATATCTTCACCCAAAGGGAGCTGAATATGAGGCAACGAAGATGGCTTGAGTTAATCAAGGATTATGACCTCAACATTCAGTACCACCCCGGTAAGGAAAACGTGGTAGCTGATGCTTTAAGCCGGAAGGCCGGCACCTTGAACGTCATACTCAAGGAACGGTTGCCCGCCTTGTATGAAGAGATGGAAAGCTTCGGACTGGAGTTGGTCGGACCAGGATACCTGGCCAACCTCGAAGTCAAACCAACTCTGGCTGATGATATCAAGGAAGCCCAGAAGGGACACAAGAGTATTGAAGGCCTCAAGAGGAAGATTCGGGAAGGCAAGGCCCCAGGGTTCTTGGTCGATGATCAAGGAGTGGTGTGGTATGGGAAACGCTTATGCGTGCCCAACAAGGCCGAACTCAAGGACTTGATCCTGCAAGAGTCTCATGACACACCATACTCCATCCATCCTGGTGGTACCAAGATGTATCAAGACCTCCGAGAACGATTCTGGTGGCATGGCATGAGAAGAGAAATAGGCTCCTACGTCGCTAAGTGTGATGTATGCCAGTGGGTCAAGGCTGAGCATCAACGACTTGCTGGGCTGCTACAACCTCTTCAAGTGCCAGAATGGAAATGGGACAAGGTCGGCATGGACTTCATCACCGGACTACCCCGGTCAAGCACGGGTCATGAGTCCATATGGGTCATTGTCGACCACTTAACTAAGGTGTCTCATTTCATTCCGGTCAACACCACCTATGGGGGCGACAAGTTGGCTAACCTCTACATTGAGCGCATCGTTAGCCTTCTTGGAGTTCCTAAGAAGATCGTGTCCGACCGCGGCACACAATTCACCTCAAGATTCTGGAAGAAGTTTCAAGAAGCTCTCGGAACCAAGCTCTCTTTCAGCACGGCTTTCCACCCACAGACGGGCGGACAGACCGAGAGGGTGAACAGATACTCGAGGACATGCTCCGCGCATGTGTCCTGGCCCATGGTGCCAAGTGGGAAGATTGTCTACAGTTTGCTGAGTTCTCATACAACAACAACTACCGGTCCAGTCTCCAAATGGCCCCATTCGAGGTGCTATATGGGCGGAAGTGCCGCACCCCACTCAATTGGTCCGAAACCGGAGAAGGACTAGTTTTTGGTCCAGAAGCGTTGCAGGATGCGGAAAGAAAGGTGCAGCTCGTCCAAGAAAACCTGAAGGGAGCTAAGTCACGACAAAAGAGCTATGCGGACTCCCACCCTCTCAAGGGAACCAAGCGTTTCCACGTCAAGGGGAAGCTAGCCCCAAGATTTATTGGACCCTTCAAGATCGTGGCAAGGCGCGGGGAAGTGGCTTATCAGTTAGAGCTACGCCCAGAACTTTCGGGTGTGCACAACGTGTTCGACGTGTCACAACTTCGGAAGTGCTTACAAGTGCCGAACCGTTCTGATCATTGCAAGGACATTGACCACCAAGATATTGACCTTCAACCAGACCTTACCTATCGCGAGAAGCCGATTCACATTCTGGATGAAGCAGAGCGTTGCACCAGAAGCCACACCATAAAGTATTTCAAGGTTCAGTGGAGCAACCATACCGAAGCAGAAGCAACATGGGAACGTGAAGACTATCTCCGATCAGAATTTCCAGAGCTATTTAACGCCTAGCTTAGGAATCTCGGGGACGAGATTCTTGTAAGAGGGATAGGTTTGTCACACCCTGTTTTTCACCACTAATGTTTTGAGTTGCAAAAATCAGGGCTTGTTAAAACTTTTTCTAATGATGTTGTGGATGCTATGAATGCCTTGTATGAATGTATGCTTGTTTAACCAAACCCATGGCAAATTTATTTATTTTTAAAATGAATTTCCAAAACTCTTTTCTTTGACATCAGATCAACTCTACCTTGCTTGGGTTACACTACTAGCTCATGATGCCTAGTAGCACTTCCAACCAAAGTTGGTGATCTGAACTCAAATACTATTATTATTTGCCAAAAACATTATTTAATGATTTAAAACATTATTATTCTATTTTAAATACATGTCTGTTTCTAAGGCCAGGAATGATATTCCCACAAGGAAAAATACTTCTCTGCCTTAGAAAATTCTGAGTAAAATCATAGAAACTCAGAAGGACATATATTTTCCATACATAAGATTTTGAACCCTATGTTATATTATAATTATTTGAGTAAAACCCTGAAAACCATTCCTGTCTGTTTTAACCTTTTCAATAAAATCCCATTAAATTATAGGAGCCTCCCCAAGCCATATTTGGTGCCCACATAAAATCTCACCTTGATCCAAGGTGGGGAAGGTCACCAAATGAGCCTAAAACCCTCTTTGTCCAAAATAGAGTTGGAACAACTCTACATAGAAAAGTTTGTCCAATAGGGTTGAAACTTTGCAGGGGTGTTTGGCACCTCAAATGAGGACTCCACACCAAAAAAGAGATTTGCTAGACTGTGTTTAGTCACACTCCCTTTGGAGAGGATAGATCTGGCCACTTTCATGCATTTTCAAGTTTACAAAGCTAAACTTGTGCAATGGAGCTCAAAATTGGTTGAAACCCCTACTTTAACCCCAAGACCAAACCTTTAAGTTGCACTTCCAGTGGTGGAGTGGAAGCACCCCAAACCACTGTCGAACACCTTGTGACAGCAAGGTAAAAACCCACCTAGCCACTGTTTTACCCAATGTCAGAGCCTCAAACTTGGTGTATTAGTGCCTCAGACGAACCTATACACCCAGTCAACTGGCCCCTCCCCAGTTCAAAGCACAAGTGACAAAAACTCCAATTTGTGCCACAGATCAGGACTGGCAGCACTAGTAAAACATGTCCCCCTTGACCAGCCAGTGCTCACACTAGCACACAACAGCTAGTTACACTCCCAGCAACACCCAGGACATGAGGGACACGTCTGAAGTGCACCAGAGCGTGCCGGCATGCCGTGGCATGCCAAAACTGCGCTCTGGACGCGCTACAGGGAGCAACCGAGAAGGGGACGACGCTCCCGGTCGGTTCCAACCTCCCCCAAAGTGTCCAAGACCTCCCCCGACAACCCCTCAGTGTAAAGCAGCTGCCAGGGACCCTCCTCTCCCGCGCTAGAGCTCGGGCGACGCGTGCTCGCGTGCACTCGACTCGACCGAGCATGCACGGACGCTGCAGCTCGACCCCACGCCTTCTCCCTCTGCAGCCGATGCTTCAGAGCGTCCTAAACCACGTCCAGAGACCGTGGTTTTGCAGCCAGCTCCTCACTGTGCACGCACGTGCGCCGCGGTGAGTCACCGGCGCATCGTTTTCGGCTTACCGCCGCGAGCCTATAAATAGCCCCCCGGCACCTCAACACCCCTCCAACAGCCTCTGCACGACCACTAGCTCCCCCCTAGCCACCCAATCGAGCTCGCCGAGCCCCGGTGCTTGAGATCGACCAAGGCCCCTCCGCCTCGGAGCTCCTGTCGATCTCCGGCTACACGCCGGCTCCTGCGACACTCGACCCACCAGAGCACTCCCCTCGACACGAGGAACCTTTCCCCCAACAGCCCCGAGCTTTTCCGTGCCCCTAGCTATCAGTTCCACCACATCCCGAAACTCCTCCGCCACGGCCACCTCGTCGCCGGCGACTCCAAGCCTCTCTGGCGCTGTCCCGACCACCTGCAGGAGTTGCCCCGGGTCAGGTAGGAGGTGGCATGCTGAACCCATTCCTGCCCTTAGCTAGGCCCATGGACGACGGTAGCCTCGCCGGCGTTCGTTTCCTCCTCCCTGGCTGGAGGTAGGGGAAGAACCCGACAGGTGGGCTCCACCTGTTGGCGTCCTGGAGCTGCCCCGCGCGTAGCCTCTGCCGCTGACTCCAGGGGCCCGCACGTCAGGTTCAAACCTGGCGCACGCACGCCTGGCAGCCTGTTGGCTGGCTGGGCCGGCCTGCTTCCCAGGCCAGGCTTTGGCCTTTTATTTTATTTTTAAACCTAAGACTAAAATGATTTTTGTAAAAATAACTATCCAGTGGAAAAATATGATTCTTCCACTGATATTTTTCTAAAAATGAGTAGTATTTGATTCTGCCATTGTTGACATTTTTCAAAAACAGAATCTGTTTTATAATAGTATAAAGGCATTAAAAGCAATAGTTTGCTCGTGTTTTGTAATTATTAAAAATGCTTTGCTAGTAAAAACAAAGAGAAGATATTTTTCAAAGTAACAACCTGATTTTTACCAAGTTTTGCAACATTTTTAAAAGTGGTTTGTGATCTGTTTTTGTGTGGGCTATTTCTTATTTATTCTATTCTCGACGATAGAATTACCGAGTGACAAAGGATTCGGAGCAGAAGACCTCGAAGACCGAGGATACCTAACTGACCAAGGCAAGCAACCCTTTGACCATGACTTGAGCATATGAATTGATGCATGCTAGAATAGGAAGTACCTTTCCGTTGCATGTTATCATAATGCCGGTTCATCTTTGGTGTGATGATACCGAAGGCTTCTTCGAAGCACTTGCATGATGATGATGTTATACACATGGATCCTCGGAGTGCAAGCATGATGAGCTTGACCCTACATCTATGAGGATCATGCTACTGTCATGCTGACTATTAGAGTTATAGGACCATTGCATTGAGCTTGACTCTACCCCTTGAGGGTCATGTTAATACCATGTTGACAAGTAAATATAGAAGCATATTATCATGAGCATGATGATGAGTTAAATCAAAGGGTTTATGAAAACCGCGTCGGGTGCCACTAATGCCCGAGGGTGATGATGAGTTGGTGGTCACTTTTGGTGAAGTGATGCACCGGTGTTTTGTGTGAGTATGGTTTTGGAAATGGGATTAGATTTATGATGTGTCAACCGTCCCAACCTTACCAGTACGACCACGATACCCCTTTATGGGACGGGGCTTTGTTGATTACTCTGGTTGGTGCTAGCAAAGAGCCACATTACTAGTGGCGGGAGTGATTGTCGTCACTCTCATGATGTGGTCGTGCCAGGTAGGACGACTATGCCATTATTATGAGTTCCAGGCACACCGTTGGTCCCTGCATGGTTGATACTGTCCAGAGTCAGTGCTCGTAAGACGTACAACATGTGGGCTGGGTACCAATCGAGTGGACCTCTTTGTCTAGTATCGCCAGGGGAAAGATGATGATCGGGTACTTACCTCGGGTATATGATGATGATCGGGTACTTACCTCGGGTGTATGTGATATACCGTGAGTCGTGGATGACACGGAAGTTTCCCGTTTCTCGTGGGTCCAGCGTACTACGTCTGCAGAGTGTAAACTATTCGAATAGCCGTGTCCACGGTCAAGGACAGTTGGGTAATCCTGCTTTAACTACGTCCTGATATTTCCGCATAAACCAAGTGTGTGTGAGTGTGTGTATTAGTGTTAAAAAGGTGTTGATAATAATAATAATAATATGACCAAGTTCGGTGACTTGGCATATAGGGTAAACCCAGATGGTTTAGCCCTCAGTTGATACATTGAGGTTATGACAAGTCCGATGACTTGGCATATAGGGTGAACCCGGATGGTTCAACCCTTAGCAGATATGTTGATATCTGTAACCTGTTCTTCAAAAGTAATTCTTTAACTTGATGCATATTAATGATCATTCTACCCAGATGTGTTATACTAGAAAGGCATGATATTGTCATCCTTCAATTTCATTGTTCATATCATGGGCTGTTTACGAGTACATTCAAAGTACTCATTGGCTTGCCACTGGTTATATTATTGACCAGACAAGGAAGGACCAGAATTTGGCGACGAGTACGTCTTCGGAGACGGACCTGCGATCTAGGACGCTTCCAAGTCGGAATGCCTGTCGGAGTAGGCTTGATGGCATGGGCACCCGCTTAGCCCTTATGAGTTTCTGCTACCCGTTGTACCCGTTTTATTTGGCCTTAGGCCCTGTTTGTGAACCTGACCCTTCGGTCATTTGGTGTAATATTCGGTATTTGGATGTAAGACTCTATTATTCAGTATCTATGTTCAGTGAGCATTGATCCTTGGGATCACTGGGCACGGCGATCTCGACTCACCAGTCGGGGTCCCCACATCCGTTCATGCATCATAAGTGTTGTGCATCATGTGGTGAATATCGTGTGTTGATTCTTGTTTCCGGTTTCCTTCGTCTCGATAGACTTCCACAAGCGTGTCAGAAAGTGAGGACCCGTTCGACTACATCGGCTCGTCTGCTTCACGGAGTCATTCTTTTTCCAAGCGGGATCTCAGGCAAGATGACCATTTCCCTAGATACCATTACTATCATTGCCATGCTAGTTTTACCGCTTCAATCGATTATGTCTTGTTGCCTACCACCTGTTAAATATCAGCCTCTCAACATTGCCATGGAAACCTTTAACGTGTTCACAACCTAGCAAACCATTGATTGGCTATGTTACCGCTTGCTTATCCATGTGTTAGCGTTGCTAGATGCAGGTGCAGTTGTTTCCATGTGATAACATGGGTCCCTTGATATATCACCCTATTAATTGCTATTTAATTTAGTGCACCTATATACTTGGTAAAAGGTGGAAGGTTTGGCCTTTCTAGCCTGGTGTTTTTTTCCACCTTTGCCCCCTTAGTTTTGGTTACCAGTGTTATGTTCCATAATTGAGCGCTCCTAACATGATCGGGGTTGTTATGGGGACCCCCTTGATAATTCATTTTAGATTAAAGCTGGTCTGGCAAGGCCCAACATTGGTTCTACATTTTCCCAACATAGTAATTCTGTTAATACTGAAATGCATAGGGAGTTAGCGCTACCCGATGAGTAATTCTACATAATACAGGGGAGCCAGTGCTGATGGTGCTGGTCCAAAATTAGAGCCGTTTGCGGGGCCAACCCAGGGCAACTTGGGAGATTTCTATCAGGCCACCGTACGCTGTGCTTATCCGTCTTGTCGCGAGAACGAGATACACGGCTCCTATCGGGATCGTCGACACGTCGGGTGGCCTTGCTGGATTAGTTTTACCTTTGACGAGATATCTTGTGCATCGGGATTCCGGTGATGCTTTGAGTAATCTCAGAGTTGAGGTTTTCCACTAAGGAGTCCTACGAGATTGTGAGCTTCGTGATCGAGGATTTCTATGCGGCTTGTGGTAATATCTGATGGACTAGTTGGAGCACCCCTACAGGGTTAAATCTTTTCAGAAAGCCGTGCCCGCGGTTATGCGGCAACGTGGAAACTTTGTTTGTTCTAGATAACTTGAAGTTAACTTAATTAAAACTTGCCAACCGAGTGCGTAACCGTGATTGTCTCTTTCGTGAGTTCCTTCTCCGATCGAGGACACGGTGAGGTTATGTCTGATGTAGGTAGGTGTTCAGGATCATTCATTTGATCATCAGTAGTCATGTCCGCTATGTGTAGAACTTCCCCCTCTTATTTCTTGTACTCATAAGTTTAGCCACCAAATATATGCTTAGTCAGTGCTGCAACCTCACCACTTAACCTTACCTCACCCATTAAGCTTTGCTAGTCTTGATACCTTTGGAAATGAGATTGCCGAGTCCCCTGTGGCTGACAGATTACTACAACACAAGTTGGAGGTACAGGTAAAGGTTACTTGACACGAGCGCGTTGATTGTACATTTGGAGTTGCTTCTTCTTCTTCTTGTTCATCGATCTAGGATGGGTTCCAGGCCGGCAACCTGGGATAGCAAGGATGGACGTCGTTCTTATTTTCTCGTTTGATTTCGTCCGTAGTCGGACCCTGCTCTTCTTCATGATGATTATGTATTGTACTGATGCGACTCTGATGTAGCTTGTGGCAAGTGTAAGCCAATTCTATATATCTCTTCTTTTCAGTACATGTACTTGTAACGATATCCATTCTTGCGAAACGACGAGATGCGCTTCTATCGCTGATGAGGCCTTCGTGCCAAATTGAGGATAGGGTCGCATCTTGGGCGTGACAAGTTGGTATCAGAGCAGTACCGACCTAGGGGCCCCCCTTGATTGATCGAATTTGGCCTAGTCGAGTCTAGTGAAAAACTATTTTGAGTCTAGTTATATATCGGAGAGTAGGATTCTTTGTTCTCCTCTTCTATGCTCTGGTGAGGAATCTTGACGTAATAGTTTAATTCTACTCCTCTTCTCACTCAAATTGTTTTTTAGGATCACGCGAACATTCTTGGAATCTATATGATGCCGTTGTGATGGAGTTCTGTCTTGGTGCCTCCCGTCTGACTTGATTTCTTCCGGGAGTTGAGCTCTAGGGGATTCTTGAGCACATCGTTATCATTCAGATTTCTTAGTATCTCAGGACGAAGGATGTTCGTAATTGCTTCAATACTAGTAGTGGTGAGATAACCCCGATGTCCCCAGTACTGGTGCAGATTGTTCGGGAGTACTGCCATACTTTGTATCGTTGTGATCATGAGTGTCTGAAATAGATGAAGGTCCGAGATTCTGGTTATGTGTTGACGGATGTGATACATTGGATGGGTTAGTATAGGAGTTGTGTGAAATATTACTCCTTGTATCCGTGTACCAGATTGCATGACCAGAAATTTCAGGAATTCTTAGGTGGGAATTCAAGTAGTTACTTATAGGACAATCTTCCAACAAATGCATGATGTTAGGTTGGGGTTCAACATCTAGTGGATTCGTTTGTTCACGGTCGTCTTATAGAGGTTCTCGTTGTGTCTTAAAGAGTCCTTGTAGCTTGCTACGACTCGGGGATGCTTCGTATGTCGTGTGCACTGCCTTGCACAGGATGGCTACTGTAAGGATCCAGCCCGTGCGATCCTGTCCACGAAAATATTGAACGGAAATATCTCTCATGAGTTTGTTCTGACTAATTTGCAAGCCTCACCCCTTGTTTTGTTGAATATGGTAATTCGAGTTGCTTCGATGTCAAATGGTGATTTCAGATCTTTCCTAAAAAGTGTTCTCATATTTTTATGGGAGTGCTAATTCCGTTGCTCAAATCAGTGGTCTTATCAATTCTAGTCAACCGGAGTGTCATATCAATTCTTTTCCAACCGGTGTGCTTCTCTTCAAGTGAATTCCATCCTCTCCAATTTTGCAGATCATTCTCTCATTTTATTCCGGAGTTCACTCATCTGTCCCAAGTTCTCTTTATTTTTCCCGCCCTCCCACCCTTTTCTTCCGTGATTAGTTTCTTATCCTAGTGACTTCCTTTTCATTGTTGCTTCCGCTATCTTTTCTTCCGTGTCCTATCCGTTGATTCATTGTGAAGATTATCAGGAGCTTCATGTTCATGTTTATTCAGTCTTGTTATCTTTTTCGGTGAATTCAATTCAGTTATCCGTGTCATCATATCCTATTCATCTTTCTATTCTTTCCCATGTTGGAAATTCTTATCAAGTCTTCTTGTTGTCATTTCTCTCTATTCTATTCGGAGCGTTGAAGTTATCTCAGAGTTTCTTGTTTCAATTCTTTTAATTATTTCGAGGGCCTCACCTCATCTAGTTTTTCATTGTACCGGTGCAATATCTCTCTTTTTGAGCAATCTTTTCAACGGAGTTTTCTTTTTAGTGGGCCCATAACCCACATGTTCTTTCCTAGGATCTTATCCTACTCTTGTAATCCTTTCTGGAGATCTCTAATTCTGTTCAACTATGACGTAAATATGAATTTCATGAGTCATATTCCTTCTTCAAGATAACTTTTAATTAATTCTTATATTTGGCTCAACCTTGCTTTTTTCTTTATTCCGGAGTGTCTCAGTTATTCTTGGTGGTGTCCTCCTCATCATTTTCAGCTTGGAAGACCGAAGGGGTGTTTCTCTCAAATCTTGGTACATTCTCTTGGAGATTCATCATTTCAGCTGTGTGCCATCATCTTGAATTGTTCCATTCAAGAGTAATCCCTTTCTTGCTATTCGGTGCTTTTCTGAGTTGTTTTCATTCTCGATCCTCCGAAGGCCATGATCCAGAAGATTTTGTTCGTTCTCACCTTGCAACTTTCATTCTCAAATTCTTCTCCATTGTTGTCTCTTCGTTCATCTCTCAATTAATCCATTGCTTGTCATCAATTAAACTTGATGAAGGATAAGCTTAACATAATTCTTATTCTTGTTCGTAGTATTTTGGAATTCTTCTTCTGGACCGGCTCATCATATCAACTCTTTTCTCAAGTGCTTATCTTTCTTTTTCGAAGTTCCAAGTTCTATTAAGTATCTCTTTGTGAGGCTACATCTAAATCTTGGCATGGTCTTAATCTTATTCTTTTCTACCTTCATATCTTTGCATCATTCAATTGTATACGGAGGTCCTTCATGGTGGTTCATCAAGGTTTCAATTCATTCTCACGAGTTCTTCAAGATTCTTGTGATAGTAGTTGTCATTCTCTTATTCTTTCTTTGTTCCCAATGATCTAGTTTTATTCTCTTGTTCCGGAGGCATTGTGATGTTGCTCTTTTGGGTCAATCATGTTGTGCTATCAAGATCATGGTGCTCCCTTGTTATATTTAGTTGCTTGTTATGAATCTTGCCTAATTCTCCAACCTTATCGAATTTTTTGTCCCCTTTTCCTACCGAAGTGTTGCCGAAATTTTCCGTGAATTCTTGCTTGTTTCTCATAGCATTCCTCATCGCTTGGCAACCTTCAAGGATCGTTGGTTTCACTCGTTTGTCAAAGAAGCGACTAAGTTTTACCTCTTGCTTTCTCATCCTCTTCCCCGTTCACTCTTGGATCTCGGGTCGAGATCCTCTTGTAGTGTAGGAGAGTTGTGACAGCCCGAGACCGACATTCTAGAAGATTCCCCTTTATTCCGTTACTTCGTGTGCTTATTTTTATTTGTCGCATCATCATCGCATCTTGCGCATCATAAACATTGCATCGGCATCCCGTTGCCGCCAGTTTTCAAACTTGTATCCGTTGTTAGTTGCCGGTTCTCGTCGTTGTCCGTTCGGAGCCCGACCGCACTCGCACGCGCCCGCGACATCGTCAAATCCTTGTTTTTAAAAGTGTGTTGAAAACTTTCTCTGATTGGGTTGGAACTTGGCGTGCGGTCGTAATTAGTTGTAGCTAGGCCGCCTGTCAAGTTTCGTCGCAATCGGAGTCCGTCTGGTACCCGAACGGTCGACCACAGCGGCACCGTATTCGGTCTATCGTCGGACGTCTTTCGGTGTTTTAAATCTCGTTGCCGGGCCGCCCATTTTCCCTCTCGTCTTTGGTTAACCACTCTACACGGCCACTTAACCATCCCCGCATTCAAGATTGTCTGATTCCTACCGCGCGGTTGGATCCGGGACGAAATTTCGCTAAACCTAGCCCCCCTTTTGTCTATAAATAGACCCCAGTGCATTTTAGACAGCCCCTCTCCTTCCACCTCGGGATCCGCGCCCCTCAAACCCTAACCCCACTTTCTCTCCCGTGTCTCCCACGTCCAGCCGCCGGGCCCGCGGAGCCCATCTTGGGCCCGCCCGAGCCCATGTGGGCCCGAGGCTCACGGAGCTCCCTGTAGCCTCCTCCTCCCGAGCACCTCGCCACCGAGAGCCCTCGCCGCCGCCTCGGTTCCGCAGCCCCGCGCTGCGCCTCCTGCCTCAACGCCGTCGGCGACCCCGCAGCCTGCCGGGGCCGGCCACCGCAGCATCCGGCGACTCGCCCCGCGTCAGTACCTGCCAGCCATGGCCGCGAGCTGCAAGGAGCCGCCGCCGCCTGTCTTCGCCCCGCCGCCTTGGTTCCCCGCTTCGCAGCCCTGCCGGCGGTCAGATCCGGTGGATCCTGGCCGGATCCGGAGACCCTTGACAGGATCCGGGCGCCCCTGCCCCGTTCACCTTCCCACCGACGTTAACCCGCCATGGTTGCCTTCGCTGCAACGCCGGGAGCCGACGAGACAACTCACCCGAGCGCAATACTCCCCGCTCGCGAGCCGCGTGGGCCTCGCCCCGGCCCAGTACGCCCCCGCAGCCAGGCCCAGCAACCAGCGCCCCTTCGGCCTAGCTATCCCTCCCTCCAGGCCGGCCCAGGTGAGCAGCCCGAGATCTATCCCCCCCCATGTGCATGATTGCTATGTTACGCCTTAGTCTCGGCCCGGTTAGTTAATTTATATTTTTTTCGGATTAGTTAAAATTCCAGAAAATAGACGTATATTCTAATGCCCGTATCTTTTAATCCGTAAGTCGGATCGAGGTGTGTAGCATATGTTTCTTGTGTAGTTTCTCGCGTAGATTACGATTTTACAACTTGCCTAAATGTTTGAAGTAGTTTGAACCGCCAAATGCATAGTTTTACGTGCTGTCCCAATAGGATTCGTCCCGTATTTATTTTCTCGTGCGTGTCCGGATTGCTCGAATGCCGTAGATAAAATGTTCATGTTTTAGGAACCCCTTTGCCATGTATTTTAGAGTAGTCGTTGGTATTTTTGCGTGTATGATTCCGTAGCTAGTTTGTTATACCGTGTTTAGGACTTTATCTCGCATTTACGTGTGGTGATATTTTTGTCTTGCAACCCCACATGTTTTATATGTTTTCGGGGTAGAAAAATCCATAGGATTTAACTGTGTATTAAGTTTTAGCTTTAGAGCAAGTTAGTCCGCGTGATATTTTGCCGTGATGCCCTTTTGTTTATTTAGTGGGATTTAATCCGTGCGTGATATGAAGGAGTTGTCAACTAGAGAGTTGCTCTTTGATGTTTAGTCTAGCCCCTGGTAATTTTGGTGGCAATAGAAATCCATGTTTAGGTGTGGTTTGATTGTTCGTTAGTTGCTAGAAAATAATGATGTTTTAGAGATGCTGAAATATTTCTAAGTCTGAAATCTGTTATATTTTGTTGCTGTCTTTGCATGAGTTTATCTTGTGATATGTAGCTCTTTTGAGGTTGGTGCAATGGAGTTAGTTGTAGACTTTGGGATTCTTTAGCATGCTGTGAATTTTCATGCCATTTGGAGTCCTGTAGCTTATGGTTTTGCTGATATCAATATGCCTTCAGATCAAAAACTGCAGTTTCATAAACTGTTTTTTTCATTAAGTCTGAAAGTGTGTGTGAGATGCCTTTTTGTGACTTCTTTTCCTAGTGTTCCATGCTCCCATGCTAGGTGTTGTTAGTTGTATGTTGTAGTGCTTCTTGCCCTCTATCGTCTCATGCCTTGGTTGAGTATATTGGATTTGTGTATCTCGTAGTTGTGGGGTGTAGAAAATGCTATGTGGCTGATTTTGGCAGATTGTAGTGATTTCTTGTTTAGCTCGTAGTTGTTGAACCGTTGCTCCGTTTTGATCGTGTCCTACATGAAACTCGCTTAGAATCTCATGTAGTTTCATTTTATCTTGCTGGTTGTATGTTTTGAAGTGCTCGTGACCTTCGTTGCACACATATTGCATTCATGCCATCATATCTTGCGGTGTCCGTATCTTTTGATCCGTAGCTCCGCTGGAGATGTTCTCTATGTGTAAATTGCTTGTAACGACGCGTAGAATCACGTAAACATATTTGTTTTGCTCTTTAACAACTAATTAAATGTGTTAGTTCAGGTCTGGACAGAATTATAAATTAACATGTGAGGTCGTCTCGGAGGTGCTATATGTCATTTCCGAGCTCATTTAAAATGCCTAGATAGGTAGTTTAATTACGCTTCACCTCTTGCCATGTGTAACCACATTTAATATTGCTGTGTACCTAATCGGCATAGAACTAAATAACTCGTATGTGGAGTTTCGTCAATATGCAACTCGTTGCATATTGAACTTCACTTAATGTGTAGAATTTGGTTGTTGTGAATTGACATGCCGTGACTTGCATGTATTCTCCGTTCATGCATCATAAGTGTTGTGCATCGTGTATTTATTCTTGTTTCCGGTTTCCTTCGTCTTGATAGAGTTCCGCAAGCGTGTCGGGAAGTGAGGACCCGTTCGACTACATCGGCTCGTCTGCTTCAGAAGTCATTCTTCTTCCAAGCGGGATCTCAGGCAAGATGACCATTTCCCGAGATACCATTACTATCATTGCCATGCTAGTTTTACCGCTTCTTTCGATTATGTCTCGTTGCCTACCACCTATTAAATATCAGCCTCTCAACAATGCCATGAAAACCTTTAACCTATTCAAAACCTAGTAAACCACTGATTGGCTATGTTATCGCTTGCTTATCCATGTGTTAGCGTTGCTAGATGCAGGTGCAGTTGTTTCATGTGATAACATGGGTCCCTTGATATATCACCCTATTAATTGCTATTTAATTTAATGCACCTATATACTTGGTAAAAGGTGGAAGGCTTGTCCTTTCTAGCCTGGTGTTTTATTCCACCTTTGCCCCCTTTGTTTCGGCTACCGGTGTTATGTTCCATAATTGAGCGCTCCTAACACGATTGGGGTTGTTATGGGGACCCCCTTGATAATTCGTTTTAGATTAAAGCTGGTCTGGCAAGGCCCAACATTGGTTCTACATTTTCCCAACATAATAATTCTGTTAATACTGAAATGCATAGGGAGTTAGCGCTACCCGGGGAGTAATTCTACATAATACAGGGGGGCCAGTGCTGATGGTGCTGGTCCAAAACTAGAGCCGTTTTCGGGGCCAACTGTAACGCCCCGGACACACCCGCCGGCGGTTGTTACTCCTGGCGGGATCTAGACTGGCCCCACATATCAATACTAGTCTTTTCTGCGCACTTTGTCCTCACTCATGCGCACTTCTGTTCGAAAGGGCTCCCGGAAAAGAAGGAATTCCTTATTGATATGAGTAGTCTATCATCCCTAATAAGCCAGGCTATCACATACACCACCACTCAGAGGAACCGACGCCCTCGTTGGGCCACAGGAGCGTTCCCTCTTGGTACAAACGTCTGTGCATCTAGTCCAGTACATGTACCATGCCGTGTGCCACGACGGGTCACAAACGTCATGAACAACATGACCGCACACCTGTCCGCAAACATCCGTGTAACCGCGAGGGTCGGCTCTGATATCAAACTTGTAAGGCCCCGGACACACCCGCCGGTGGTCGTTACTCGTGGCGGGATCTAGACTGGCCCCACATATCAATACTAGTCTTTTCTACGCACTTTGTCCTCACTCATGCGCACTCGGGATCAACTTCCCGGTCGCTCATCCATCCTAGAACTACTCCAAGATGAGCATGCTTAACCTGAGAGTTATGTTCGAATGGGCTCCCGGAAAAGAAGGAATTCCTTATTGATATGAGTAGTCTATCATCCCTAATAAGCCAGGCTATCACACCAACCCAGGGCAACTTGGGAGATTTCTATCAGGCCACCGTACGTTGTGCTTATCCGTCGTGTCCTGAGAACGAGATACGCGGCTCCTATCGGGATCGTTGACACGTCGGGTGGCCTTGCTGGATTAGTTTTACCTTTGACGAGATATCTTATGCATCGGGATTCTGATGATGCTTTGAGTAATCTCAGAGTTGAGGTTTTCCACTAAGGAGTCCGATGAGATCGCGAGCTTCGTGATCGAGGATTTCTATGCGGCTTGTGTTAATTTGTGATGGACTAGTTGGAGCACCCCTGCAGGGTTAAATCTTTTCGGAAAGCCGTGCCCACGGTTATGTGGCAACGTGGAAAATTTGTTTAACACTGGTTCTAGATAACTTGAAGTTAACTTAATTAAAACTTGCCAACTGAGTGCGTAACCGTGACTGTCTCTTTCGTGAGTTCCTTCTCCGATCGAGGACACGGTGGGGTTATGTGTAACGTAGGTAGGTGTTCAGGATCATTCATTTGATCATCAGTAGTCACGTCCGCTATGCGTAGATCTTCCCCCTCTTATTTCTTGTACTCGTAAGTTTAGCCACCAAATATATGCTTAGCCGCTGCTGCAACCTCACCACTTAACCTTGCCTCACCCATTAAGCTTTGCTAGTCTTGATACCTTTGGAAATGAGAATGCTGAGTCCCCTGTAGCTCAAAGATTACTACAACACCAGTTGCAGGTACAGGTAAAGGTTACTTGACGCGAGCGCGTTGATTGCACATTTGAAGTTGCTTCTTCTTCTTCTTCTTCATCGATCTAGGATGGGTTCCAGGCCGGCAGCCTGGGATAGCAAGGATGGACGTCGTTCTTATTTTCTCGTTTGATTTCGTCCGTAGTCGGACCCTGCTCTTCTTCATGATGATTATGTATTGTACTGATGTGACTCTGATGTAGCTTGTGGCGAGTGTAAGCCAATTCTATATATCTCTTCTTTTCAGTACATGTACTTGTAACGATATCCATTCTTGCGAAACAACGAGATGCGCTTCTATCCCTGACGAGGCCCTTGTGCCAAATTGAGGATAGGGTCGTGCTACTTCTCAAACAATAGTGCCAGAAATTGACACATTTACGGAGACTGGGCTTGCGTTGGTGAAGATGACGGAGGTGTTGGTGTAGATCGCCGTCACACGATGATGTCCCGGGCGGTGTTTCGGCGCCGCCGGGAGAGAGGGGAAGAGAGCCCCCCTTCTTCTTCTTCTTCCTTGACCTCCTCCCTAGATGGGAGAAGGGTTTCCTCTCTAGTCCATGGTCTCCATGGCGGCGGAGGGGCGAGAGCCCCTCCGAGATTGGATCTCTCTCTCTGTGTCCTTTTGTTTCTGTGCTCCCAGATTCTGGCTTTCACCGTTTTTTAAATTTCCAGAGACCCGTAACTCCGATTGGGCTGAAGTTTTAACAATATTTTATTCCGGATATTAGCTTTCTTGCGGCGAAAGAAGGGCCCCAGCCGCCTTAGGGATTGGTCACAAGTTTGCCAGGCGCGCCTCCTGGGCTTGTGACCCCCTCGGGCATCGTTTCGCGTTGATTCTTCTTCCCAAAAATCATAAATATTCCAAAAAAATCCCCGTAGTTTTTTTTATTGCGTTTGGACTTTGTTTAGTATGGATATTCTGCGAAACAAAAAACATGCAACAAACAGGAACTGGCACTGGGCACTGGATCAATATGTTAGTCCCAAAAATAGTATAAACAGTTGCCAAAAGTATATGAAAGTTGTAGAATATTGGCATCAAACAATAAAAAAATATAGATATGACAGAGACGTATCAGTCAACATGCTGGGCGACTTGCCATGGCTGGTTAGGCTCCATCCCAGGCGTATGTGGGCTATCGAAGAGTCGAGTTGGGTTCAGATCGGCTGGCAGACGGTTGTGATGCCTCCTCTGGTGAAACGCATCGGAAGCCCGCTGTTGTCGTTCCATCCGCCATCCCTCAACACTTAGCCGTTCTGTCTCCGCGGTAATCTGGGCCCGTTGGGTTGCCATCCTGGCGGTTTCACCTTCAATATTGCGCTGGATTTTGGCCATCTCCTCCCTTAGTTTTGCTAACTCAGCGTTGACTTGTTCCCGATTCTCCGTCGTCACAGTGATCGCCGTGAGCTTGAGCCGGGGTCTTCCCTGATCCACTGGCTTTGTTGTTGCCAGCCGTGTTTGGCCGAGGGGCCGCTGCTCCCGCCATGTAAATGGTGACCTGACGATGGGGCCTTCAATGTCCTCGGAAATTGCTGCCTAAGGCAATCCCCCGAGCTGTCCTTTGTGGAGAGGATAGATTGAATCCGTGTCGCCCATGGACGACTCGTCGCCCGAGTTGACAGGGATGTACTTTTGGATCACCGACTCGTTCGGTAGGTCGGTTCCTTGTGTAAAACCAATGAAAGCACGGCGTTTCCTGACCTGATGCTTGGCAGGATGGGCGTACCAGGCCGGCTTGACGGTGTTGGTGAAGGTGTCCGGCTCAGGTACGGGAGGCCCAAACTTGCCAATGAAGACGTCAATCTTGCTGAAGGGGACCTGATACGTCCATTTTGCATCATGTTTTCATGTTGATATTTATCGCTTCCTGGGCTGTTCACTTCACAGGTCTGGGTTGGAGAACGTTCTTGATGACCCACAACCAATTGATGATAGATTTCCCGATGAGCAATGAATGTCATCAATGCTTCACGTAGTGCACCGTGGTATGCTGATTATGCAAACTATATCGTTGCCAAATATATACCACCTACTTTCATGTACCAGCAAAAGAAGAAATTCTTCTTCGACTTGAGACACTACTTTTGTGATGATCCTCACCTTTATAAGGAAGGAGTAGATGGTGTTATTAGACGTTGTGTACCTGAACATGAACAGGAATAGATCCTACAGAAGTGTCACTCCGAGGCCTATGAAGGACACCATGCGGGAGATAGAACTGCACACAAGGTATTACAATCAGGTTTCTATTGGGCCACTCTCTTCAAGGATGCGTGTAAGTTTGTCTTGTCTTGTGACGAATGTCAAAGAATAGGTAATGTTAGCAAACCTTAGGAAATGCCTATGAACTATTCACTTGTCATTGAACCATTTGATGTTTGGGGCTTTGATTATATGGGACCTTTTCCAGAATCCAACGGGTATACGCATATCTTAGTTGCTGTTGATTACGTCACTAAGTGGGTAGAAGCTATCCCCACTAGTAGTGCTGACCACAACACCTCTATCAAGATGTTGAAAGAAGTTATCTTCCCTAGATTTGGAGTCCCTAGATATCTAATGACCGACGGTGGTTCACACTTCATTCATGGTGCTTTCCGTAAAACACTTGCTAAGTACGATGTCAACCATAGAATTGCGTCTACCTATCACCCTCAGTCCAGTGGTCAAGTAGAGCTAAGCAATAGAGAGATTAAACTAATTCTGCAAAAGACTGTCAACAAGTCTAGAAAGAATTGGTCTAAGAAGCTCGATGATGCATTGTGGGCTTATAGAACTGCCTATAAGAATCCCATGGGCATGTCTCCGTGCAAAATGGTGTGCGGTAAAGCGTGTCATTTACTTCTTGAGCTAGAGCATAAAGCTTATTGGGCAATCAAAGAGCTCAACTTTGATTTCAAACTTGCTGGTGAGAAGAGGTTATTTGATATTAGCTCACTTGATGAATGGAGAACTCAGGCATATGAGAATGCCAAGTTGTTCAAAGAAAAGGTTAAGAGGTGGCATGATAAGAGGATACAAAAGCGTGAGTTCAATGTAGGTGATTATTTCTTGCTATATAACTCTCGTTTAAGATTCTTTGCAGACAAGCTTCTCTCTAAATGGGAAGGTCCCTATGTTGTTGAGGAAGTATATCGTTCCGGTGCTATCAAGATCAACAACACGGAAGGTAATTGTCCGAGAGTTGTAAATGGGTAGAGAATCAAGCATTATATCTCAGGTACTCCCATAAATGTTGAAAGAAATATTATCAATACCATAACTCCGGAAGAATACCTAAGGGACATTTATCAGCCTGTTTCAGACTCCGAAAATGAAGAGGTATGTGATTCGGTAAGAAAACAGAGTCCAAAACTTTTCCAGTAGGAAATTTTCTCCGTTTTGGAGTATTTGAAAAAAATACAAAAAATAAAAGTAGTCCGGAAAGTGCGCGAGGAGGCGACAAGCCTACAGAGCGCGTGCCCACCCCCTGGCCGTGCCGTGAGGGCTTGTGGCCACTTCGTGCGCCTCCCGAACTCCGTTTTCATGCAGGGTACTCCTTCTGGTCTGGAAAAAATCATTATATATACTTCCGTTTGGTCTGACCCCTACATCACGTAGATTTCCTCTATTTTTCGTTTTGAGCCTGTTTCTGTTGCAGATCTAGATCGCCATGACTTCCCCAAAAGCTCCGAAGGACAAGATCTTCGAGAAGGTCATCAATCCCTACCTCACGGGAGTGTTGCAACACCCTCAATCTATCGAGATGCGTGAGGGGATGTTGCACATCCGTGATGTTGAGGGGCCCAGGAAGACCGGAAGCGTGGAGACTAGGCTCGAAGCAATGGAGCGACAAGTCTTCAAGTGCCAAGGGATGGTGGAGCATGGACTCAGCGCCAACCACATGACGATCACGGAGTTCATCAGCAAGCACAGGATTGATGTCAATGACATTGGGAAACACCTCTCGATGCTCTGTGACAGGATTGATCAACTCTAGGGCCAGATCTATGACCTGCAGAACCAAAATTGTGAGTATGAGTATAGATTTAAATCAATACGGTTGGCTGCAGATTTGAGGATTCCGGAGACTCGTTCATCTTTCCATGATGGAGCACCTATGCCTTGGAACACGGAGGATCAAGCCCATGTTGCAACAATTCCACCACCATCACCTCCTAAGGAAGACAACTAAGCATGGGTATGGGCAATCCCCTTGGCTTGTGCCAAGCTTTGGGGAGTTGCCCCGGTATCGTATCACCATCACATCTTTTGCCTTTACCTTTGTTTCAGTTTTCTCTTTCTCTAGTAGATTTAAAGTCTTAGTGTTTTAGTCTTGAGTTTTGCTTTGTGTCACCCCCGATGTATTCGAGCTCGTGAGCCATATAATAAAGAGTGTCTTAGCTAAAGGGCTTTGCCTCTTGCCATGATCAAAATAGTGAGAATAGAACAAAAGCATGAAAGATCATGTAATGATCTTATGGGAAGTGATGGCTTCACATATAAAAATAATGAGGATTGAAACTTGTTGAGGGTAGGCAAACGTAGACCTTGGTCATTGTTGCAATTAATAGGAAGTGATAAAGAAGGAGAGGTTCACATATAAATAAATCATCTCTGACACCATCTATGATTGTGAACACTCACAAAACTATTGCATGCCTAGAAGTAGAGGTTGGACAAGGAAGACAACATAATGAATTGTGATTGCTTAGTTCCGAACAATGTTATATGATTAGAGATCCCTCAGCATGTGACGATTGCTTCCACCTCATATTAGCCAAAACCTCCCGCACCAAGTAGAGATACTACTTGTGCATCCATAAACCTTCAAACCAGTTTTGCCATGAGTGTCCACCATACCTACCAATGGATTGAATAAGATCCCTGAAGTAAGTTGTCATCGGTCCAAGCAATAAAAATTACTCTCTAATATGTATGATCTATTAGTGTGTGGAAAATAAGCTTTGTACGAACCTGTGATGAGGAAGACATAAAAGCGACAGACTACATAATAAAGTTCTTTATGACAGGGGGCAATATAAAGTGATGTTCCTCCGCACTAAGAGGACACACATCCAAACCTCAAAAGCGCATGACAACCTCTGCTTCCCTCTGCGAAGGGCCTATCTTGTACCTTTACTTTCTGCCCTTGAAAGAGTCATGGTGATCTTCACCAATTCCTTATTTCGCCTTTATCTTGGCTACCATCATATGCTTGGGAAAGATCTATATTCATATGTCAACTTGGAGGTAGGCATTCATGAGTTATTATTGTTGACATTGCCCTTGAGGTAAGCAGTTGGGAGGCAAAACTATAAGCCCCTATCTTTCTCTGTGTCCAGCTGAAACTTTCATCTCATGAGTATCACGTGAGTTGTAGCAATTGTAGATAAGGAAAGAATGATTGAGTATGGGGATTTGCTTTACAAGCTCTTATTTGAGTATTTCTGATGTTGTGATAAATTGCAATTGCTTCAATGACTAAAGGCAATCGGTTGTTACTTCTCGGTAAGGTTCTTGATCCATGCTTTACTTTGTGAAGGAATTATCACTTTAGCATGAGAGATTATATGTTGGTATTGCTGTTCTGATCATGATCATGATGCATGCATGTTCGTATCTTGTTTTGTCGACACCTCTCTCCCTAAACATGTGGACATAATTATTGAGCTGGTCTTTCGCTTGAGGACAAGCAAGGTCTAAGCTTGGGGGAGTTGATACGTCCATTTTGCATCATGTTTTCAAGTTGATAGTTATCGCTTCTTAGGCTGTTATTTCACTTCACGGTACAATTCTTATGCATTTTCTCTCTTATTTTGCAAGGTTTACATGAAGAGGGAGAATACCGGCAACTGGAATTCTGGCCTGAAAGTGGAGCAAGTTTGAGATACCTATTCTGCGCAACTCCAAACGCCGTAAAAATCAACGAGGATTTTTTCCCGATTTATCAAAAATACTAGGCCGAAGAAGTACCAAAGGGAGGCGTGCAGGTGGCCATAAGCCTGCACGGCGCGACCACCCCCCTGGCCGCGCCATGAGGGCTTGTGGGCACCCAGCAGGCCCACTTGCCCCCCTCTTTTGCTATATGGAGGGTTTCGTCCAGGAAAAAAAATCAGGGAGGAGCTTTTTCGTGGTTTCGCCGCCGCCACGAGGCGGAACTTGAGCAGAACCAATCTAGAGCTCCGGCAGGACGATCCTGCCGGGGAAACTTCCCTCCCGGAGGGGGAAATTGTTGCCATCATCATCACCAACACTCCTCTCATCGGAGGGGACTCGTCACCATCAACATCTTCATAAGCACCATCTCATCTCCAAACTCTAGTTCATCACTTGTAACCAATCTTCGTCTCGCGACTTCGATTGGTACTTGTAAGGTTGCTAGTAGTGTTGATTACTCTTTGTAGTTGATGCTAGTTCGATTACTTGGTGGAAGAGTTTATGTTCAGATCCTTGATGCTATTCATTACCTCTTTGGTCATGAATATGATTATGCTTGGTGTGTTGGGGAACGTCGCATGGGAAACAAAAATTTTCCTACGCGCACGAAGACCTATCATGGTGATGTCCATCTACGAGAGGGGATGTGTGATCTACGTACCCTTGTAGACCGTACAGCAGAAGCGTTAGTGAACGCGGTTGATGTAGTGGAACGTCCTCACGTCCCTCGATCCGCCCCGCGAACCGTCTCGCGATCAGTCCCATGATCTAGTGCCGAACGGACGGCACCTCCGCGTTCAGCACACGTACAACTCGACGATGATCTCGGCCTTCTTGATCCAGAAAGAGAGACGGAGAGGTAGAAGAGTTCTCCGGCAGCGTGACGACGCTCCGGAGGTTGGTGATGATCTTGTCTCAGCAGGGCTCCGCCCGAGCTCCGCAGAAACGCGATCTAGAGGAAAAACCGTGGAGGTATGTGGTCGGGCTGCCGTGAAAAAGTCGTCTCAAATCATCCCTAAAACCTCCGTATATATAGGTGGGAGAGGGGGAGCCTTGCCTTGGGGCTCAAGGAGCCCCAAGGGGGTCGGCCGAGCCAAGGGGCGAAGGTCTCCCCCCCCAAACCGAGTCCTACTTGGTTTGGTGGGTAGAGTCCTTCTTTCCTTTCCCACCTCCTTTTTTTTTTCTTTTCTCTTTGATTTTCTTCCTATGGCGCATAGGGCCTTATTGGGCTGTCCCACCAGCCCACTAAGGGATGGTGTGCCACCCCCAAGGCCTATGGGCTTCCCCGGGGTGGGTTGCCCCCCGGTGAACTCCCGGAACCCATTCGTCATTCCCGGTAACTCCGAAAACCTTCCGGTAATCAAATGAGGTCATCCTATATATCAATCTTCGTTTCCGAACCATTCCGGAAACCCTCGTGACGTCCGTGATCTCATACGGGACTCCGAACAACATTCGGTAACCAACCATATAACTCAAATACGCATAAAACAACGTCGAACCTTAAGTGTGCAGACCCTGCGGGTTCGAGAACTATGTAGACATGACCCGAGAGACTCCTCGGTCAATATCCAATAGCGGGACCTGGATGCCCATGTTGGATCCTACATATTCTACGAAGATCTTATCGTTTGAACCTCAGTGCCAAGGATTCATATAATCCCGTATGTCATTCCCTTTGTCCTTCGGTATGTTACTTGCCCGAGATTCGATCGTCAGTATCCGCACACCTATTTCAATCTCGTTTATCGATAAGTCTCTTTACTCATTACATAATACAAGATCCCGCAACTTACACTAAGTCACAGTGCTTGCAAGGCTTGTGTGTGATGTTGTATTGCCGAGTGGGCCCCGAGATACCTCTCCGTCACACGGAGTGACAAATCCCAGTCTTGATCCATACTAACTCAACGAACACCTTCGAAGATACCTGTAGAGCATCTTTATAGTCACCCAATTACGTTGCGACGTTTGATACACACAAAGTATTCCTCCGGTGTTAGTGAGTTATATGATCTCATGGTCATAGGAACAAATACTTGACACGCAGAAAACAGTAGCAACAAAATGACACGATCAACATGCTACGTCTATTAGTTTGGGTCTAGTCCATCACGTGATTCTCCTAATGACGTGATCCAGTTATCAAGCAACAACACCTTGTTCATAATCAGAAGACACTGACTATCTTTGATCAACTGGCTAGCCAACTAGAGGCTTGCTAGGGACAGTGTTTTGTCTATGTATCCACACATGTAAATGAGTCTTCATTCAATACAATTATAGCATGGATAATAAACGATTATCTTGATACATGAATTCTAATAATAACTATATTTATCATTGCCTCTAGGGCATAATTCCAACAGTCTCCCACTTGCACTAGAGTCAATAATCTAGTCCTCACATCATCATGCGAATTACATTGTAATAAATCTAACACCCATACAGTTCTGGTGTTGATCATGCTTTGCCCGTGGAAGAGGTTTAGTCAGCGGGTCTGCTACATTCAGATCCGTGTGCACTTTGCATATATTTACGTCCTCCCCTTCGATGTATTCGCAGATGAGGTTGAAGCGTCGTTTGATGTGTCTGGACTTCTTGTGAAACCGTGGTTCCTTTGCTAAGGCAATGGCACCCGTGTTGTCACAGAACAAGGTTATTGGATTCAGTGTGCTTGGCACCACTCCAAGATCCGTCATGAATTGCTTCATCCAGACACCCTCCTTAGCCGCCTCCGAGGCAGCCATGTACTCCGCTTCACATGTAGAATCTGCTACGACGCTTTGCTTGGAACTGCACCAGCTTACCGCACCCCCATTAAGAATAAATACGTATCCGGTTTGCGACTTAGGGTCATCCGGATCTGTGTCAAAGCTTGCATCGACGTAACCTTTTACGGCGAGCTCTTCGTCACCTCCATACACGAGAAACATCTCCTTAGTCCTTTTTAGGTACTTCAGGATATTCTTGACCGCCGTCTAGTGATCCACTCCTGGATTACTCTGGAACCTACCTGCCATACTTATGGCCAGGCTAACGTCTGGTCTAGTGCACAGCATCGCATACATGATAGAACCTATGGCTGAAGCATAGGGGACGGAGCGCATATGCTCTCTATCCTCATCAGTTGCTGGGCACTGAGTCTTACTCAATCTCGTACCTTGTAAAACTGGCAAGAACCCTTTCTTGGACTGTTCCATTTTGAACCTCTTCAAAACTTTATCAAGGTATGTGCTTTGTGAAAGTCCTATCAGGCGTTTTGATCTATCCCTATAGATCTTAATGCCTAGAATGTAAGCAGCTTCTCCTAGGTCCTTCATAGACAAACTTTTATTCAAGTAATCCTTTATGGTCTCCAAAAACTCTACGTTGTTTCCAATCAGCCATATGTCATCCACATATAATATTAGAAACGCCACAGAGCTCCCACTCACTTTCTTGTAAATACAAGATTCTCCAACCACTTGTATAAACCCAAAAGCTTTGATCACCTCATCAAAGCGTTTGTTCCAACTCCGAGATGCTTGCACCAGTCCATAAATGGATCGCTGGAGCTTGCACACCTTGTTAGCATTCTTAGGATCGACAAAACCTTCGGGTTGCATCATATACAATTCTTCCTTAAGGAAACCGTTAAGGAACGCCGTTTTGACATCCATCTGCCAGATTTCATAATCGAAAAATGCAGCTATTGCTAACATGATTCTGACGGACTTAAGCATCGCTACGGGTGAGAATGTCTCATCGTAGTCAACTCCTTGAACTTGTGAAAAACCCTTTGCCACAAGTCGAGCTTTATAACGGTCACATTGCCGTCAGCGTCCGTCTTCCTCTTAAAGATCCATTTGTTCTGAATAGCCTTGCGACCCTCAGGCAGTACTTCCAAAGTCCACACTTTGTTCTCATACATGGATCCTATCTCGGACTTCATGGCTTCTAGCCATTTGTTGGAATCTGGGCCCACCATTTCTTCTTCATAATTTGCAGGTTCATTGTCGTCCAACAACATGATTGATAAGACGGGATTACCGTACCACTCTGGAGCAGCACGTGGTCTCGTCGACCTGCGTGGTTCGACAGAAACTTGAACCGGAGTTTCATGATCATCATCATTAACTTCCTCCTCAACCGGCGTCGCAATGATAGAGGTTTCCCCTTGCCATGCGCCACCATCCAGAGGGATGAGAGGTTCGACAACCTCGTCAAGTTCTATCTTCCTCCCACTCAATTCTCTCGAGAGAAACTCCTTCTCGAGAAAAGCTCCGTTTTTAGCAACAAACACTTTGCCCTCGGATTTGAGATAGAAGGTGTACCCAACTGTCTCTTTTGGGTAACCTATGAAGACGCACTTTTCCGCTTTGGGTTCCAGCTTTTCAGGATGAAGCTTTTTGACATAAGCATCACATCCCCAAACTTTAAGAAACGACAACTTTGGCCTTTTGCCATACCACAGTTCGTATGGTGTCGTCTCAACGGATTTTGATGGTGCCCTATTTAAAGTGAATGCAGCTGTTTCTAATGCATAACCCCAAAACGATAACGACAGATCGGTAAGAGACATCATAGATCGCACCATCTCTAATAAAGTACGATTACGACGTTCGGACACACCATTATGCTGTGGTGTTCTAGGCGGTGTCAACTGTGAAACAATTCCACATTGTCTTAAGTGAGCACCAAACTCGAAACTCAGATATTCACCCCCACGATCAGACCGTAGGAACTTAATCTTCTTGTTACGATGATTTTCAACTTCACTCTAAAATTGCTTGAACTTTTCAAATGTTTCAGACTTGTGCTTCATTAAGTAGACATAACCATATCTACTCAAATCGTCAGTGAAGGTGAGAAAATAACGATATCCGCCGCGTGCCTCTACGCTCATCGGACCACACACATCGGTATGTATGATTTCCAACAAGTCACTTGCACGCTCCATTGTTCCGGAGAACGGAGTTTTAGTCATCTTGCCCATGAGGCATGGTTCGCATGTGTCAAGTGAATCAAAGTCAAGTGACTCCAAAAGTCCATCGGCATGGAGTTTCTTCATGCGCTTTACACCAATATGACCTAAGCGGCAGTGCCACAAAAATATGGCGCTATCATTGTTAACTCTAACTCTTTTGGTCTCAATGTTATGTATGTGTGTATCGCTATCAAGATTCAATATGAACAATTCTCTCACATTGGGTGCATGACCATAAAAGATGTTACTCATAGAAATAGAACAACCATTATTCTCTGACTTAAAAGAGTAACCGTCTCGCAATAAACAAGATCCAGATATAATGTTCATGCTCAACACAGGCACTAAATAACAATGATTCAAGTTCATAACTAATCCTGATGGTAACTGAAGTGAAACTGTGCCGACGGCGATTGCATCAACCTTGGAACCATTTCCTACGCGCATCGTCACTTCATCTTTCGCCAGCCTTCGTCTATTCCGCAGTTCCTGTTTCGAGTTGCAAATATGAGCAACATAACCGGTATCGAATACCCAGGCACTACTACGAGAGCTAGTTAAGTACACATCAATAACATGTATATCGAATATACCTGATTTTTCTTTGGCCGCCTTCTTATCAGCCAGATACTTGGGGCAATTGCGCTTCCAGTGACCCATACCCTTGCAATAGTAACACTCTGTTTCAGGCTTAGGTCCAGCTTTGGGTTTCTTCATTTGATTGGCAACAGGCTTGCCGCTCTTCTTTGATTTACCCTTCTTGCCTTTGCTGTTTCTCTTGAAACTAGTGGTCTTATTCACCATCAACACTTGATGTTCTTTACGGAGTTCAGACTCTGCGACTTTCCGCATCGCAAACAACTCGCCGGGTGACTTGTTCATCCCTTGCATGTTGTAGTTCAACACAAAGCCTTTATAGCTTGGCGGCAGTGATTGAAGGATTCTGTCAGTGATAGCCTCTTGCGGGAGTTCAATCCCCAGCTTAGCTAGACGGTTTGAGTACCCAGACATTTTGAGCACATGTTCACTGACAGACGAGTTCTCCCCATCTTGCAAGCATAGAATTTATCGGAGGTCTCATACCTCTCAATCCGGGCGTTCTTCTGAAAGATAAACTTCAACTCCTGGAACATCTCAAATGCTCCATGACGCTCAAAGCGACGTTGAAGTCCCGGTTCTAAGCCATACAAGACTGCACATTGAACTACTGAGTAGTCCTCCTTACGTGCTAACCAAGCGTTCTTAACATCTTGATCAGCCGTAGCGGGTGGTTCATCTCCTAGCGCAGCATTAAGGACATAATCCTTCTTCCCAGCTTGTAAGATTAGCTTAAGATTACGAGCCCAGTCTACAAAGTTGCTTCCATCATCTTTCAACTTAGCTTTCTCTAGGAACGTATTAAAATTCAGGGTGACTGTCGCGTGAGCCATGATCTACAACACAAATATATTCAAAGTGGACTTAGACTATGTTCAAGATAATTAGGGTTTAACTTAATCAAATTATTTGCTAAACTCCCACTCAAAAAGTACATATCTCTAGTCATTTGAGTGGTTCATGATCCACTTACACTAGCTCAAGTCCGATCATCACGTGAGTTGAGCATAGTTTCAGTGGTAAGCATCCCTATGCTAATCATATCATCTATATGATTCATGATCGACCTTTCGGTCTCATGTGTTCCGAGGCCATGTCTGCACATGCTAGGATCGTCAAGCTTAACCCGAGTGTTCCGCGTGCGCAACTGTTTTGCACCCGTTGTATGTGAACGTTGAGTCTATCACACCCGATCATCACGTGGTGTCTCGAAACGACGAACTGTAGCAACGGTGCACAGTCGGGGAGAACACAATTTTGTCTTGAAATTTTAGTGAGAGATCACCTCATAATGCTACCGTCGTTCTAAGCAAAATAAGGTGCATAAAAGGATTAACATCACATGCAATTCATAAGTGACATGATATGGCCATCATCACGTGCTCCTTGATCTCCATCACCAAAGCACCGGCACGATCTTCTTGTCACCGGCGCCACACCATGATCTCCATCAACGTGTCGCCATTGGGGTTGTCGTGCTACTCATGCTATTACTACTAAAGCTACATCCTAGCAAAATAGTAAACGCATCTGCAAGCACAAACGTTAGTATAAAGACAACCCTATGGATCCTGCCGGTTGCCGTACCATCGACGTGCAAGTCGATATTATCTATTACAACATGATCATCTCATACATCCAATATATCACATCACATCATTGGCCATATCACATCAAAAGCATACCCTGCAAAAACAAGTTAGACGTCCTCTAATTTTGTTGTTGCATGTTTTACGTGGTGACCATGGGTATCTAGTAGGATCGCATCTTACTTACGCAAACACCACAATGGAGATATATGAGTTGCTATTTAACGTCATCCAAGGACCTCCTCGGTCAAATCCGATTCAACTAAAGTTGGAGAAACTGACACTTGCCAGTCATCTTTGAGCAACGGGGTTACTCGTAGCGATGAAACCAGTCTCTCGTAAGCGTACGAGTAATGTCGGTCCAAGCCGCTTCAATCCAACAATACCGCGGAATCAAGAAAAGACTAAGGAGGGCAGCAAAACACACATCACCGCCCACAAAAACTTTTGTGTTCTACTCGAGAAGACATCTACGCATGAACCTAGCTCATGATGCCACTTTTGGGGAACGTCGCATGGGAAACAAAAAATTTCCTACACGACTTCGATTGGTACTTGTAAGGTTGCTAGTAGTGTTGATTACTCTTTGTAGTTGATGCTAGTTGGATTAATTGGTGGAAGAGTTTATGTTCAGATCCTTGATGCTATTCATTACCTCTTTGGTCATGAATATGATTATGCTTGGTGTGTTTGGGAACGTCGCATGGGAAACAAAAATTTTCCTACGCGCACGAAGACCTATCATGGTGATGTCCATCTACGAGAGGGGATGTGTGATCTACGTACCCTTGTAGACCGTATAGAAGAAGTGTTAGTGAATGCGGTTGATGTAGTGGAACGTCCTCACGTCCCTCGATCCGCCCCGCGAACCGTCTCGCGATCAGTCCCATGATCTAGTGCCGAACGGACGGCACCTCCGCGTTCAGCACACGTACAGCTCGACGATGATCTCGGCCTTCTTGATCCAGCAAGAGAGACGGAGAGGTAGAAGAGTTCTCCGGCAGCGTGACGGCGCTCCGGAGGTTGGTGATGATCTTGTCTCAGCAGGGCTCCGCCCGAGCTCCGCAGAAACGCGATCTAGAGGAAAAACCGTGGAGGTATGTGGTCGGGCTGCCATGAAAAAGTCGTCTCAAATCAGCCCTAAAACCTCCGTATATATAGGTGGGAGAGGGGGAGCCTTTCCTTGGGGCTCAAGGAGCCCCAAGGGGGTCGGCCGAGCCAAGGGGCGAAGGTCTCCCCCCCCAAACCGAGTCCTACTTGGTTTGGTGGGTGGAGTCCTTCTTTCCTTTCCCACCTCCTTTTTTTTTCTTTTCTCTTTGATTTTCTTCCTATGGCGCATAGGGCCTTCTTGGGCTGTCCCACCAGCCCACTAAGGGATGGTGTGCCACCCCCAAGGCCTATGGGCTTCCCCGGGGTGGGTTGCCCCCCCGGTGAACTCCCGGAACCCATTCGTCATTCCCGGTACATTCCCGGTAACTCCGAAAACCTTCCGGTAATCAAATGAGGTCATCCTATATATCAATCTTCGTTTCCGGACCATTCCGGAAACCCTCGTGACGTCCGTGATCTCATACGGGACTCCGAACAACATTCGGTAACCAACCATATAACTCAAATATGCATAAAACAACGTCGAACCTTAAGTGTGCAGACCCTGCGGGTTCGAGAACTATGTAGACATGACCCGAGAGACTCCTCGGTCAATATCCAATAGCGGGACCTGGATGCCCATATTGGATCCTACATATTCTACGAAGATCTTATCGTTTGAACCTCAGTGCCAAGGATTCATATAATCCCGTATGTCATTCCCTTTGTCCTTCGGTATGTTACTTGCCCGAGATTCGATCGTCAGTATCCGCATACCTATTTCAATCTCGTTTACCGGCAAGTCTCTTTACTCGTTACATAATACAAGATCCCGCAACTTACACTAAGTCACATTGCTTGCAAGGCTTGTGTGTGATGTTGTATTACCGAGTGGGCCTCGAGATACCTCTCCGTCACACGGAGTGACAAATACCAGTCTTGATCCATACTAACTCAACGAACACCTTCGGAGATACCTGTAGAGCATCTTTATAGTCACCCAGTTACGTTGCGACGTTTGATACACACAAAGTATTCCTCCAGTTTTAGTAAGTTATATGATCTCATGGTCATAGGAACGAATACTTGACACGCAGAAAACAGTAGCAACAAAATGACACGATCAACATGCTACGTCTATTAGTTTGGGTCTAGTCCATCACGTGATTCTCCTAATGACGTGATCCAGTTATCAAGCAACAACACCTTGTTCATAATCAGAAGACACTGACTATCTTTGATCAACTGGCTAGCCAACTAGAGGCTTGCTAGGGACAGTGTTTTGTCTATGTATCCACACATGTAAACGAGTCTTCATTCAATACAATTATAGCATGGATAATAAACGATTATCTTGATACAGGAATTATAATAATAACTATATTTATCATTGCCTCTAGGGCATAATTCCAACATGGTGAGTAGTTACTTTTGTTCCCGAGGACATGGGAGAAGTCATGCTAATAGTAGTTATGTGAATTTGGTATTCGTTCGGTAATTTGATATGTTGTATGTTATTTTTCCTCTAGTGGTGTTATGTGAACATCGACTAGATAACACTTCACCATTGTTTGGGCCTAGAGGAAGGCATTGGGAAGTAGTAAGTAGATGATGGGTTGCTAGAGTGACAGAAGCTTAAACCCTAGTTTATGCGTTACTTCGTAAGGGGCTGATTTGGATCCACTAGTTTAATGTTGTGGTTAGAATTTGTCTTAATTCTTCTTTCGTAGTTGCGGATGCTTGCGAGAGGGGTTAATCATAAGTGGGATGCTTGTCCAAGTAAGGGCAGTACCCAAGCGCTGGTCCACCCACATATGAAACTATCAATGTAACGAACGCGAATCATATGAACATGATGAAAACTAGCATGACAGAAATTCCCGTGTGTCCTCGGGAGCGTCTTTCCTCCTATAAGACTTTGTGCAGGCTTGTTCCTTGCTACAAAAGGGATTAGGCCACTTTGCTGCATCGTTGCTACTTTTGTTATTTGTTGCTTGCTACGAATCATCTCACCACACAATCACTTGTTACCGACAATTTCAATGCCTGCAGATTTTACCTTGGTGAAAACCACTTGTCAGATCCTTCTGCTCCTCGTTGGGTTCGACACTCTTACTTATCTAAAGGTCTATGATTGATCTCCTATACTTGTGGGTCATCAGGACCCTGTATCCAGATTCAATTGAATCGGCCTCAGGCCCCCACCGGGAGTTGTCGATGTAGCACTTCCCACGACGGCTTTTAGTCATGATGCCGACCGCGTAGCTTCCAAACCCTGGAAGGGCTCCCTTTGAGAACTCAACTCCACCGTGCGCAAGCCTCACAGTGGGCGCCAACTGTCATGGTTTTGTCACGGCAGATGTCCTCGTGAAAGGACATAGTGATGGAGCCATCGCACCTTGGTGGCAACTCAAAGGGGGCGAGAGGTAGCGAGACTGAGGTTTACCGAGGTTCGTCCCCTCCTATGGAGGTAAAAACCTATGTCCTGCTTTGTGTATATTGATGGTGGATTCAATTACAAGGAGGGCATGACTCGCCTGACCTAGCTGTCGATGGATTCTAACTTAACCTATCCGCCTTAGAGACTCACCTTTATATACAGGTCAAGGCCCTTGGGTTTACAAAGTCCTGGCCACATTACAAATCGTGGCCTTCCATATCTCTAAGCCACCGTGTCTTCCAAGCTAGGAAACCTCGTCGGCGACTTATCTTCTCCATTAATATTGAACCGCCATATGGCTCATGGGCCCTGGCCGGCTCTTCGTTGAAGTTCTCCTGATGCATCTCAGACCCGGGGCCAAGGCCTATCTTGATCATGAATGTTGAATCACCGTTTACCCGACCCGACCCAATAGGGCGGGTCATACCGCAGGTAATATCCCCAACCGTTGCTTTGCTCCCCTTTTTCCTCTTGATACGATTGTCGCGACCAGATGACGGAGCCCAGGAGATGGCGGATCCCGCTGACGACTACTACCCCGACGGAGCCTACTACTACGTGGAGGTCGCTGACGACCATGAGTAGTTAGGAGGTTCCTAGGTAGGAGGGCTCGCCTCTTCGATATATGTTACGTTTGTGCTAGCCTTCTTAAGGCAAAACTAGTTTTCTATGTGTGTACTCAGATATTATTTGCTTCCGCTTACTCGTTTGTATTTGAGATTATGTATTCGAGCCCTCGAGGTCCTTGACTTGTAATATGAATCTTGTATGACTTTAATTTGTGTCTAGAGTTGTGTTGTGATATCTTCTCGTGAGTCCCTAATCTTGATCGTACGCATTTGCGTGTATGATTAGCGTATAACAAAGTTAGGGGCATCACAAGTTTGTATCAGAGCAGACTGCGTGTAGGTAGCCCCCTTTCCAACTCCTTTGCCGAAGTTGATTCTAGTACTTGAAGAACTTTCACTAACATTGTTGTGTGGCCTATGGGCCCACATCTCAATCGGGTGGTATTAGGATCTTTTACTCCTCTTCTATACTCTGGGTTCTAATCTCTCTTCTCTTTCGGCTTAAAGATTTTGCTAACTCTAACATTAGGTTCTCGTAATCACATCAACCCAGAGAGTTGGATTATCTACTGCTATTCTTTTGAAAGTATGTTGCACAAACTGTCGTTTGACATCTTTGAATCTCCTTGTTTCAGATGAGTCTCGCAAGACAGCTCGCACGCCTGACTATGGCTGTTGATGCAATTGGGTTCCTGGCCATTCTGGTCGACCTCTTGACCAGGCTGGGATATTGCTGGTACCCCTAGTACAATGTTTACAAGGACTACCACGAGTTCAACTAGGAACGATACATGCTCTGGTTCGTATCTTCAATCGGCAAAACATCTCCATCACTGAGTTGCACACCTTTTGCGGTGTTGGGCTGACTGTTGATATGGCAGTCCATGACGTTGCCTATACTACTATCGCCCACCTCCGTGGAGAGTACCCTCACTTGGAGGAGAGTAGATTCAGATACATCCCGTATGCTGCCGCTAGGGATGAGACTTGATCTGACATCGCTGCCTACACTCCTTACGTGTGGCAGCATAACGACCGATCCTACACCACTGTTTGTACCCCCTACATGAGTCGTCGCTACGAACCATAGGTTCTGGTTCGGTACACTAAGGTGCTGGATCGTGTTGTCCAAGCTCGCACTGTTGAGTTGTACGCTACCCGTACTCGTCTTTACGACGCGATGACACAATTGCTACCAGCAGTCAGTGCGAGGATACATCGTGAGTACATCCTTTACCCGTGTAGGATAGAGCTACCATTAGGTCTTGAATGGCCTGCTTTTGGAGTTTGTAATCCTTCACGTGGACCTTTGCTCCCCGTTTGGGACCAGTACCCGCACCCGAGTCTTCATGGGATGCAGAATCCTGCCCTCGGCTTTGCCGTTCAGGGTCACTGTCAGTTACCTGGCTTCAGTGGTTGTCCCCGATGTTGATGTAGCATGATCGCTATGTCCTGTTGTTGTATCCCTTTACCGCGTGCCTACGTGCCGCCTAGTTGGTTTAGGTTATCATCAAATTTCGAACTTGTAATGCTGGTTTGTAATCGAACTTATGTATGGATTTGTATGTCGTACTTGGCTACTATGAAATATCTATCACATTTCCCTTTCATTGTGCTTGTTACTTCATGAATGATTCCATACCTGTGCTATTATGCTATGCTAAACTATCCATGTTAAAATTTAGGAGGATGGTTAGACCAGCTGGCCGTGGTCGTGGTGCCGCCAACCCACCACCCCCCGAATACATGGCTGGAATGATCCAACAGTTTGAGCTGAACCGTCAATTTATGCAAGGTCTCATGGACCAGTTCCCACGTCCAAACATGAACCAACAGCAAGGCGTGACAATGGAGGACTTGTGTCGTCTCAACCCTGCAATTTACCGCAGCTGAACTCAGCCTCTCGATGTTGATGACTAGCTCCATGACATCGCTTATGAGCTGGTGTCTGCTAATGTCCCCTGGAAATTGATACGTCTCTGTCGTATCTACTTTTCCAAACTCTTTTGCCCTTGTTTTGGACTCTAATTTGCATGATTTGAATGGAACTAACCCGGACTAACGCTGTTTTCAGCAGAATTGCCATGGTGTTGTTTTTGCGCAGAAATAAAAGTTCTCGGAATGACCTGGAAATTTATGGGGATTTTTTGTGGAATATATTAAAAATACTGGCGCAAGAATCAACCGGAGGGGTGGAGATGAGAGCCCACAAGCCCACCAGGCGCGACCCCCTGGCCATTCCTGGCAGGCTTGCGGGGCCCACGAAGCTCCACCACCTCCAATATCAGCTCTATTTAGTCCCTTCCGTCCGGAAAAAAATCAAGGAGAAGAGTTCATCGCGTTTTACGATACAGAGACGCCGCCAACTCCTGTTCTGCCTCTCGAGAGCAGATCTGGAGTCCGTTCTGGGCTCCGAAGAGGGGAGGTCTTCGCCATCGTCATCACCAACCTTCCTTCATCGCCAATTCCATGATGCTCTTCACCATTCGTGAGTAATCTCATCGTAGGCTTGCTGGACAGTGATGGGTTGGATGAGATCTATCATGTAATCGAGTTAGTTTTGACGGGGATTGATCCCTAGTATCCACTATGTTCTGAGATTGATGTTGCTACTACTTTGCCATGCTTAATGCTTGTCACTAGGGCCCGAGTGCCATGATTTCAGATCTGAACCTATTATGTTGTCACCAATATATGTGTGTTCTTGATCCTATCTTCCAAGTTGTAGTCACCTACTATGTGTTATGACCCGGCAACCCCGGAGTGACGATAGCCGGAACCACTCCCGGAGATGACCATAGTATGAGGAGTTCATGTATTCACCAAGTGTTAATGCGTTGGTCCGGTTCTTTATTAAAAGGAGAACCTTAATATCCCGTAGTTTCCATTAGGACCCCGCTGCCACGGGAGGGATGGACAATAGATGTCATGCAAGTTCTTTTCCCTAAGCACGTATGACTACATACGGAATACATGCCTACATTACATTGATGAACTGGAGCTAGTTACATATCTCTCCGTGTTATAACTGTTGCATGATGAATAACATCCGACATAATCATCCATGACCGATCCAATGCCTACGAGTCTTTTCCTAC
The DNA here is from genome assembly GCF_904849725.1 of Hordeum vulgare subsp. vulgare. Taxonomy (NCBI): domain Eukaryota; kingdom Viridiplantae; phylum Streptophyta; class Magnoliopsida; order Poales; family Poaceae; genus Hordeum; species Hordeum vulgare. The sequence continues at coordinate 106,240,090 of NC_058522.1, read as the reverse complement.
TGGACCTTGCTATGTTACTTTGCCGCTACTGCTGTCACTGCTGCTACTGTTGCTCTGTTGCTACTGCTGTTACTTTGCTGCTACTGCTATCACTTTGCTGCTACTGGTTACTCTTTCTACTGTTGCTATCACACTACTCTGCTACTGATACTTTGCTGCAGATACTAAATCTTTCAGGTGTGGTTGAATTGACAACTCAACTGCTAATACTTGAGAATATTCTTTGGCTTCCCCTTGTGTCGAATCAATAAATTTGGGTTGAATACTCTATCCTCGAAAACTGTTGCGATCCCCTATACTTGTGGGTTATCAAGACTATTTTCTGGTGCCGTTGCCGGGGAGGCTTAGCTCTATTTTCTGAGTCACTTGGGATTTACATCTGCTGATCACTATGAGGAATCCGAAAGATCCAAGAACTAAAGTCTTGCCCTCAACTACGAGGACAGGTAAGGAACTACCATCTAGCTCTGCACTTGATTCACCTTCAGTTATGAGTAAGTTTGCGACACCACCTCCTGCTAGAAATCTTGATATGTCGCCTGTGCTTGATGATGCTACTTCTGCTGCCCATGATGGTTATGATGATGCTATGCTTGATACTGCTTTGCCACTTGGTGCATTCCTTGATGCACAAATTTCTAGAGTTATTGTTAGATGTGATGATACTTCTGAAACTGCTAAGATTATTGAAGTAGAACCTGCTATTTTGCCTGTTAGAACTAGCTCTCCTAGATATGAATTGCCTGATATGCCTGAGGGTTATGTTATGGAGGGAGAGATAGCTGAGGACTTTCTTGCTTGTAAGGATAGCTATGATGTTGAGAAATTACTGCGCAAGTGGAAAGAAAAATCTTTGAACGCTAGGATGAAATACGACCCGAAGTTTGCTACTTCGCCTATCTTTGTGACCGATAAGGATTATGAATTCTCTGTCGACCTTGAGTTAATCACTCTGGTCGAATCTGATCCTTTTCACGGTTATGAGTCTGAATCGGTTGTAGCACATCTTACCAAACTACATGATATAGCCACCCTATTCACGAGTGAGGAAAAGATCCGCCACTACTATATCCTTAAGATGTTTCCTTTCTCGCTAAAGGATGATGCTAAGACTTGGTTCACTTCTCTAGCTCCTGGTTGTGTGCGTAGCCCCCAGGATATGATCTACTACTTCTCTGAGAAATATTTCCCTGCCCATAAGAAGCAAGCTGCCTTGCAGGAAATATACAACTTTGCGCAAGTTTAAGAAGAGAGTCTCCCACAAGCTTGGGGGAGGCTCGTCCAGCTACTAAACGCTTTGCCTGATCACCCTGTTGAGAAGAATGAAATATTTGATATGTTCTATAATGGACTAACCGATAATTCTAGAGACCACCTAGATAGTTGTGCTGGTTGTGTTTTTAGGGAACGAATTGTAGAACAAGCTGAGATCCTATTGAATAATATCTTCTGCAATGAGAATGCTTGGACTATTCCCGAACCACCTCCTAAGCTAACTCCTAAGAAAAGAGGTATTCTATTCCTCAGTCCTTAAGATATGCAAGAAGCTAAGAAATCTATGAAAGAGAAAGGCATTAAATATGAAGATGTCAAAACTCTACCACCTATCGAAGAGATCCATGGTCTTGATAACCCGATACAGGTAGTAGAAGTAAATTCTCCACGTAGATTCAATGAGAGTGATATTCCTTTTGACAAACCTGCTAGCTTATGCCTGGATGAATTTGATAACTTTGTTGCCAGACAACAGAGTTTCAATGATTATATTAGCAGACAATTGGAACAGAATGCTCGTATGCTTAGTCATTTAATTGCTTGTGTGGAGAGAAACGTCAATGAACTTAAGCTCTTGAGTAAACATGCCTCTATGGTTACTACTCAAGTAGAACAAGTACTTAAGGCTCAGAATGACTTGCTCAATGAGTTGAATGACAATTCTGTCAGAGTCGACACTAGAGGCGGTAGAATAACCCAGGAACCTTTGTATCCTGAGGGTGATCCTAAGAGAATTGAACAAGATTCTCAAGGAGTCAGCACTGATGCACCTAGTCATCCTAGGAAGAAGAAGAAAGATGATAGGAACTTGCACGCTAGCAACCCTGTTGTTGTTACACCTGAGAGTCCAAACGATGTCTCTGTCTCTGATGCCGAAACACAATCTGGTGATGAACATGAGCCTAATGATAATATCGATAGTGATGTTCATGAAGATGCTCAACCTAGGAATGATAAGGATGTGGAGATTGAACCTGTTGATCTTGATAACCGACAACCTAAGAATAGGAGATACGATAAGAGCGACTTCGCTGCTAGGAAGCATGGTAAAGAAAGGGAACCATGACATGCCCTTTCCTCCCAAACCATCCAAGAAAAAGGATGATGAGGATTTTGAGCGATTTGTTGAAATGATTAGACCTGTCTTTCTGCAAATGCGTTTGACAGATATGCTCAAAATGTCTCCGTATGCTAAGTACATGAAAGATATCATGACTAATAAGAGGAGGATACCTAAGGTTGAGATTTCCACCATGCTCGCTAATTATACCTTCAAGGGTGGAACTCCTAAGAAACTAGGTGATCCCGGAGTGCCCACTATACCTTGCTCCATTAAAGGCAACTATGTTAGAACTGCTTTATGCGACCTTGGAGCCGGTGTTAGTGTTATGCCTCTCTCTCTTTATCGTAGACTTGAACTGGATATGTTGACACCCACGGAAATCTCTCTGCAAATGGCCGACAAATCAACTGCTTTCCCTATTGGCATTTTCGAGGATGTGCCCGTTGTGGTTGCTAATGTCACTATCTTAACAGACTTTGTTATCCTGGATATTCCCGAGGATGATGCCATTGCAGTCATCCTTGGAAGACCCTTTTTAAACACTGCAGGGGCTGTTATTGATTGCAACAAAGGCAATGTCACTTTCCATGTCAACGGTAATGAGCATACGGTGCACTTTTCGAAGAAACAATATCGAGTACATTGCATCAATGCTATCGAAAAGACTTCATCAATTCTTATTGGGAGCTTTGAATGCCCTATACCTACTGTGAAGATGAAGTATGATTTGCTTGTTGGGGATATCCACATCCCCATTGAGGTAACGTAGTGACTATTCGAAAATTCTCCGTTCCTTTTTATGCGATTCGAAAAGTTTGTCAAGGAAACTTGATCAACCTCATTGACGGATTTCTTTCGATGACCATGGGATGGATGAATCGAGGAGTCACAAATCTGTGTTCCAAGCTTTCACCTTCGGTTGCTTAGAAGAAAAATGATAGATTTAGTTTAGTTTTCCCTGTTTTCTGTTTTAGCGTCCCGAAGAAAAGTACCCCGAAAATAAAAGTTCTCCGAATGTCGTGAAAATCAAGTATGATTTTTTTCTGGATTTTTTGAAAAATTCTGAGACGAAGAGCTAGTCAGGGGGCTGCACCAGTGGGCCACAAGCCCTGGAGGCGCGGGCACCCCCTGGTCGCGCCTACCAGGCTTGTGGGGCCCACGTGCACCCCCTCCACTCATTCTAGCTCCCATCTGCTTCTCCTAGCTCCAGAAAAAATCGTTTCGCAGCTCAAACCCGTGTTCTTGCTCTTCTTGCCAGGATTTTCGATCTCCTTGTACAAAGCACCTTTCACCAAACTATTTTGGGGAAATTGCTCCTTGGTAAGTGACTCCTCCATTGGTCCAATTAGTTTTTGCTCTAGTGCCTTATACATCGCATATTTTTGCTGCCTTGGTGACCCTGTTCTTGAGCTTTGCATGCTAATTTTTGCAGGTCCCAAGTAGTTTTGATGCGTGATAGGGCCTCTAGGCACTTGTGGGAGTAGTTGCTACGAGTTTCGTTGAGCCTTGTTCACTTTTCCTTAGAGTCACTAAAATTTCAGAAATTTTCAGAGATAGAAAAGGGAAAAGATGAGGAGGTTCTTAAGAGGCTCTTCAAGTCGTGACCCCAAGGATGACGGGAATGAGAAGAAGAAACCCAAGTATCCGGTCCCCCGAGTTGCAGAAGTTCGAGCGTGCGAGTGGCCAAGCGATGTGTTCTTATGCGCCGCCGGACTTTATGAGGACTTCTATTACTTGGTGGAGAACGTAGGCCTTACCGCCTTTGTTGAAGATAAGTGTCCGCAATACCTCCTCCTCACTAATATTTTAGTGCAAAGCTTTAACTTCTATTCAAAGAAGAATCCCCCTATGGTTGAGTTCAAGTTATATGATATCCCCTAGCGCATGTCACTTCAGGATTTTTGCAATGTTTGCAAATTACCTTATGTTGGGGATATTCATGAACCTCGTCCACGGGACTTGGAGGCTTTCATAGATACTATTGATGTAGGAGAGGAGAGAGGAGTGTCTTGCGCTAGAGCTACTAGCATACATTTTCCCGTGCTTCGGTACTTCTCATTATTCACGGGAAAATGTTTGATTGGCCATGGGAAAGCTGGGGCCCTTAGCTCTCCAGATCTCGCGGTCTTGCACTAAGCCCTTTATAATGACAAAACTTATAGCTTGGGCACTATAGTAGCTCAACGGTTGAACACGAACCGTTCTAAAGGCATTGTCTATGGAGGTATCTATGCTACTTGTCTTGCTAGACATTTTGAGATACCTATTAGACTGGAGGAGGAAGAAGAGATTCTTCTTCCTAAGAGATATCTAGACTATGATAGCATGGTTCGCCATGACTTTCTTGATAGAGATATAAATAGAAGGATGATTTATAACCTGGTATTTAGTCAGGGTACTCGTCAGACTATTACTTTGCCTGCTCCTTCTTTGTTCAATCTTCATACAGGCAGGTACATTATTATGCCCTCGGACATCTACGCATATTGGGGCATAGCCCAACCACAGGTGCCCGTCCCCGAGCTACCAGTCGAGTACCAGACGCCAGTTTATCAATGGGAGCCAGAAGAGCTCACACAACAGTGGCACCCTCAGTACACTCCGGAGTACCCCGGAGCTGGTTATTTCCCTCCTTGGGAGTACACCAACTTAGGCAAAAAGCCTAAGCTTGGGGGAGTACGTGTTTCTCACCGACTTCACGTTCTTGCTTACGCTTTCACTTTGTCAGTCGGTGTTCACACTTTGCCACTGTATCATCCATGCTAGTTTATTTTTTTCTCGTGTTCTTTTCGTGTGTTTGTCAAGTTTGAGAAAACCCAAAAAGATTTCTTGTTCTTCTTTTACTTGTTGGGAGCTTTCCCGTGTAAATAGTTTTCTTTTTTCTTTGGGTCAAGGTAGAAGACCATGGTTACAATGTTTAGTGGCTCTCGCATGCATATCTGTTTATCTGTCAAAGAGCCATATTACTTTGTCTTCTCCTTTGTGTTTGCTTGCAGATTCTAGCTTAGTCCAATGCACGAGCACTCTTATTATTGTTCACATCATTCGGTCGTGCAAGTGAAAGGCAATAATGAGGATATATGATGAAGTGATTGAGCCTGGAAAAGCTGGTATGAACTCGATCTATTTTGTTTTTGTAAATATGACTAGCTCATCGTTCCCGATTCAGATTTGTTGTGAGAGAAACATGTTTGCAATCACAACTTAGAGATCATAGTTTCTGATGTCATGCTTAATTAGCTAGGAGCTTATAATGGTTTGTCCTGGATGCCAACATGAATTTTGAGATGACTATGATGTAGTATGATAGGATGGTATCCTCCTTTGAATGATTCAAGTGGCTTGACTTGGCGCATCTTTACGCATGTAGTTGAAACAAAATCAACATAGCCTCTATGATATTCATGTTCATGGTGATTTATGTCCTACTCATGCTTGCACTCAATGTTGGTTAATCTCAATGCATTTTGATGACTGTTGTCGCTCTCTAGTTGGTCGCTTCCCAGTCTTTTGCTAGCCTTCACTTGTACTAAGCGGGAATACTACTTGTGCATCCACTTCCATAAACCCAAAGTTGTTCCATATGAGTCCACCAAACCTACCTATATGCGGTATCTACCTGCCGTTCCAAGTAAATTTGCATGTGCCACTCTCTAAACCTTCAAGAAATAATCTGTTTTGCATGCCCGAACCGCTCATGTGGTGACAAGGGGCGATCAGTATTTTCCATGCTAGGCGTGTTATCCTCGATATGTGTTTATTCACTATCATTCACGAGAAAGGGGCCGGTAATTGGAATGCCCAGTTCCATGCTCAAATCGAAAAGATAATTGCAAACAAAACTCCCCTGGATTGATGTTGGTATGGACGGCACCCGAGTATTCGGCTAGTCGTGGAGTGATTGATTGGTGGTGGGGGAGTCAAAACTTTACTTTTCTGTTTGGGAACCGCCTATAGTATGTGTAGCATGGAAGATGGTGAAAACTCTTGGTCATTGCGTTGACAATGAAAGCATACCACCCAAAATTATTATCTCTGTTTAAAAGTTGAGCTCTGGCACCTCTGCAAATCAATGCTTCCCTCTGTGAAGGGCCTATCTATTTATGTTCCTGTTGAGTCATCCTCTTCTTATAAAAGCACCAATTAGAGAGCACCTCTGTCATTTTTATGCTTAGCTTTTAACTGTGTTGAGTATGACTGTGAATGGATCTTCTTTGCCATGAATTACAATGTTTAGTTAGCCCTTGGTCTTTGAAGGTGCTCTGCATTTATGTTTTGCGGTCTCAGAAAGAGCTAGCGAGATACCATCTGTTCGTAGTGCTTCATGATTGTTTTGATTGAAGTGTTGACGTTTGAGACTTATTATTATTGCTCGCTAGTTCATTATGCCATTGATACGAGTTTACCGTGAAACCTAGATGTCATTTGCTTATGTGGTTAGCTTGTGATCTTGCTGAAATTCTGGTTATGAGTTAGACATAGTTGCAACAACAAGGTCAAATAGAGTTCATAAAAGTTTTTCTTTTGTCTCTTTCAGTTTGTCAACTAAATTGCTTGAGGACAAGCAATGTTTTAAGCTTGGGGGAGTTGATATGTCTCCGTCGTATCTACTTTCCCGAACTCTTTTGCCCTTGTTTTGGACTCTAATTTTCACGATTTGAATGGAACTAACCCAGACTAACGCTGTTTTCCGCAAAATTGCCATGGTGTTGTTTTTGCGCAGAAATAAAAGTTCTCGGAATGACCTGGAAATTTATGGGGATTTTTTGTGGAATATATTAAAAATACTGGTGCAAGAATCAACTAGAGGGGTCGAGCTGAGAGCCCACAAGCCCACCAGGCGCGCCCCCTGGCCGTGCCTGACAGGCTTGTGGGGCCCACGAAGCTCCACCGCCTCCAATCTCACCTCTATTTAGTCCCTTTCGTCCGGAAAAAATCAAGGAGAAGAGTTTATCGCGTTTTATGATAAGAAGGAGCCGCCACCTCCTGTTCTTCCTCTAGAGAGCAGATATGGAGTCGGTTCTGGGCTCCGAAGAGGGGAGATCGTCGCCATCGTCATCACCAACCTTCCCTCATCGCCAATTCCATGATGCTCTTCACCATTGGTGAGTAATCTCATCGTAGGCTTGCTGGATGGTGATGTGTTGGATGAGATCTATCATGTAATCGAGTTAGTTTTGACGGGGATTGATCCCTAGTATCCACTATGTTCTGAGATTGATGTTGCTACTACTTTGCCATGCTTAATGCTTGTCACTAGGTCCCGAGTGCCATGATTTCAGATCTGAACCTATTATGTTGTCACCAATATATGTGTGTTCTTGATCCTATCTTGCAAGTTGTAGCCACCTACTATGTGTTATGACCCGGCAACCCCGGAGTGACGATAGCCGGAACCACTCTCGGAGATGACCATAGTATGAGGAGTTCATGTATTCACCAAGTGTTATTGCATTGGTCTAGTTCTTTATTAAAAGTAGAACCTTAATATCCCGTAGTTTCCATTAGGACCCCGCTGCCACGGGATGGATGGACAATAGATGTCATGCAAGTTCTTTCCCTAAGCACGTATGACTACATACATAATACATGCCTACATTACATTGACGAACTGAAGCTAGTTACATATCTCTGCGTGTTATAACTGTTGCATGATGAATAGCATCCGGCATAATCATCCATCACCGATCCAATGCCGATGAGTCTTTTCCTACTGGTCCTTGCTACGTTACTTTGCCGCTACTGTTGTCACTGCTGCTACTTCTGTTACTTTGCTGCTACTGCTGTCACTTTGCTGCTACTGGTTACTGTTGCTACTGTTGCTATCACACTACTTTGCTACTGATATTTTGCTGCAGATACTAAATCATTCAGGTGTGTTTGAATTGACAACTCAACTGCTAATACTTGAGAATATTCTTTGGCTTCCCCTTGTGTCGAGTCAATAAATTTGGGTTGAATACTCTACCCTCGAAAACTGTTGCGATCCCCTATACTTGTGGGTTATTAGAAATCTATGTCACCTTTGGGGCATACTTCCTAAAGGGTCCTGCTGCTCAATGGTGGGACAGTCACGGGCATTCTCAGCCTGCTCGGACCATCATCACCTGACCGGAGTTCCAAGCTGCCTTTCGTACCCGCTACATTCCGCAGGGAATCATGGTCAGGAAGAAGCATGAGTTCCGCAACCTCACTCAGGGCAACAAGACTGTGGATGCTTATCACCGGGAATTTTTGGACTTATCCCGCTATGCTAAAGAAGACATTTCAACGGATGCTCGCAGACAGGAGAAGTTCCGTGATGGCCTTCACCCCGACATCAAGCTCGCGCTCCTTCTTCAGGACTATCAATTTCGCCACCTTGGTGAACAAGGATGGCAACAAGAAAAACCATGACATGGGCTCATCTTCGGGCTCATGTGCACATAAGTGGATAATCTAGATTTCCCACAACATGTATCATGCACCTGCTCCTGCCCCAAGGCCGTCATATGTTGCACCTCGCCTGCCTCCTCCACCAGCTAGGCACCCGAGGCTCCTAGCTCCGCCACCCCGAGCTCCTCCTTCCCGCCCTAAGGATGGGCTGTGCTTCAAGTGTGGTCGTCCAAGTCACCGTGTTAGAGATTGCAAGCAGGAGCAGAATCAGCTGACACTGCCCTCAACTAGCAGTGGTAACAATGAGAACCGCAACAACAATGCCAAACCTTCTTATGGTCATGGTGAGGCTAACAACATTGAACCGAGTCAAGCTCAAGATCAGCCTGCTACTGTGATGGGTACACTTCTTGTTAACTCAGTACCAGCTTCTGTATTGTCTGATATAGGAGCATCGCATTATTTCATGTCAGAAAATTTTGCATACATGCATGGCATTAAATACAAAGAGACTAGCATTCAAATAGTGGTAAACATGTAATGCCCAAGATGCGATCCTATCCTTAATTTGGCATGAGGGCCTCGTCTGGGATAGAAGCGCATCTCGTCGTTTCGCAAGAATGGATATCATTACAAGTACATGTACTGAAAGGATGAGATACATAGAATTGACTTACACTCGTCACAAGCTACATCAGAGTCACATCAGTACAATACATAATCATCATGAAGAAGAGCAGGGTCCGACTACGGACGAAAAACAAATGAGAAAAGAAGAACGACGTCCATCCTTGCTATCCCAGGCCGCCGGCCAAGAAACCATCCTAGATCGATGAAGAAGAAGAAGAAACTCCGAATGAACAATCAACGCGCTCGCGTCAAGTATCCTGTACCTGCACCAGCAACTGGTGTTGTAGTAATCTGTGAGCCACAGGGGACTCAGCAATCTCATTTCCAAAGGTATCAAGACTAGCAAAGCTTAAAAGGTGGGGTATGGTTAAGTGGTGAGGCTGCAGCAAGCGACTAAGCATGTATTTGGTGGCTAACTTACGAGTACGCGAATAAAGAGGCAGATGATCTACGCATAGCGGACGTGAACTAATGATGATCAAAGGAATGATCCTGAACACCTATGATACGTCCATTTTTCATCATGCTTTCATGTTGATATCTATCGCTTTTTGGGCTGTTATTACACTTCACGGTACATTACTTATGCATTTTCTCTCTTATTTTGCAAGGTTTACATGAAGAGGGAGAATGCCGGCAGCTGGAATTCTGGCCTGAAAAAGGAGCAAATTTGAGATACCTATTCTGCGCAACTCCAAAAGCCGTGAAAATCAACATGGATTTTTTTGGGATTTATAAAAAATACTGGGCTGAAGAAGTACCACAGGGGCGCTAGTAGGAGGCCACAAGCCTGCTAGGCGCGGCCTCCCCCCTGGCCGCGCCCAGGGGGCTTGTGGGCTCCCAATTGGCCCACTGGCTCTCCCCTTTTTCTACAAGAAGGGTTTCGGCCTGGAAAAAATCAAGACGAGGCTTTTCGGAGGATTCGCCACCGCCACGAGGAGGAACTTGAGCAGAACCAATCTAGAGCTCCGGCAGGACGATCCTGCCGGGGAAACTTCCCTCTCGAAGGGGGAAATCGTCGCCATCGTCATCACCAACACTCCTCTCGTCGGAGGGGACTCATCACCATCAACATCTTCATCAGCACCATCTCGTCTCCAAACCCTAGTTCATCTCTTGTAACCAATCTCCGTCTTGCGACTCCGATTGGTACTTGTAAGGTTGCTAGTAGTGTTAATTACTCTTTGTAGTTGATGCTTGTTGGATTACTTGGTGGAAGAGTTTATGTTCAGATCTTTGATGCTACTCATTACCTCTCTGGTCATGAATATCATTATGCTTTGCGAGTAGTTACTTTTGTTCCTGAGGACCTGGGATAAGTCATGCTATAAGTAGTCATGTGAATTTGGTATTCGTTCAATAATTTGATGTGTTGTATGTTGTTTTTGACTAGTGGTGTTATATGAACGTCGACTACATAACACTTCACCATTATTTGGGCCTAGAGGAAGGCATTGGGAATAGTAAGTAGATGATGGGTTGCTAGAGTGACAGAAGCTTAAACCCTAGTTTATGCGTTGCTTCGTAGGGGGCTGATCTGGATCCACTAGTTTAATGCTATGGTTAGACTTTATCTTAATTCTTCTTTCGTATTTACGGATGCTTGCGAGAGGGTTAATCATAAGTGGGATGCTTGTCCAAGTAAGGGCAGTACCCAAGCGCTGGTCCACCCATATATCAAACTATCAAAGTAACGAACGTGAATCATATGAACATGATGAAAACTAGCTTGACAGAAATTCCCATGTGTCCTCGGGAGCGTTTTACCTCCTATAGGAGTTTTTCCAGGATTGTCCCTTGCTACAAAAGGGATTGGGCCACTTTGCTGCACCGTTGTTAATTTTGTTACTTGCTACTTGCTATGAATCATCTCACCACACAACTACTTGTTACCGATAATTTCAGTGCTTGCAGATATTGCCTTGCTGAAAACCACTTGTCAGACCTTCTGCTCCTCATTGGATTCGACACTCTTACTTATCAAAAGGACTACGATAGATACCCTATACTTGTGGGTCATAAAGACTCTTTTCTGGCGCCATTGCCGGGGAGTGAAGCGCCTTTGGTAAGTGGAATTTGGTAAGGAAACATTTATATAGTGTGCTGAAATTTATTGTCACTTGTCACTATGGAAACTAATCCTTTGAGGGGCTTGTTCGGGGTATCTTCACCTCGAACGGAAGCACAAAGAGTTTCTCCTCAACCTGCTGCACCTACTGAAAATATTTGCTATGAATTTCCTTCGGGTATGCTTGAGAAACTGCTAGCTAATCCTTTTACAGGAGATGGAACATCACATCCAGACTTGCATCTAATCTATGTAGATGAAGTTTGTGGTTTATGTGAGCTTGCAGGTTTGCCCGAGGATGAGCTCAAGAGGAAGGTCTTTCCCTTATCTTTGAGGGATAAGGCGTTGACATGGTATAGGCTATGTGATGATACTGGATCATGGAACTACAATCGGTTGAAATTTGAATTTCAACAAAAGTTTTATCCTATGCATCTAGTACATCGTGATCAGAATTATATTTATAATTTTTGGCCTCGTGACAGAGAAAGCATCGCTCAAGCTTGGGGAGGCTTAAATCAATGTTATATTCATGCCCCAATCATGAGCTCTCGAGAGAAATTATCATTCAGAACTTCTATGCTCGGCTATCTCAGGATGATCGCACTGTGCTTGACACTTCTTTTACCGGTTCTTTTATGAAGATAGATATTGACTTCAGATGGAGTTTATTGGAAAGAATTAAACGCAACTCTGAAGATTGGGAGCATGATGAAGGTAAGGAGTAAGTTATGAATTTCAAGTTTGATTGCGTTAAATCCTTTGTTGAAACAAATAATTTTTGTGATTTTAGCGCTAAGTACGGACTTGACTCTGAGATAGTAGCTTCTTTGTGTGAATCATTTACTGCTCATATTGATCTCCCCAAAGAGAAGTGGTTTAAATATCATCCTCCCTTAGAAGTCAATGTAGTTAAACCCCATCCAGTTGAAGAGAAAGTCATTGCCTATAATGATCCTATTGTTCCCAGTGCTTACATTGAGAAACCACCTTTCCTTGTTAGGATAAAGGATCATTCTAAAGCTTCAACTGTGATACGTAGAGGCTACATTAGAACACCTACACCCCCTGAGCAAATTAGAGTTGAACCTAGCATTGCTATTATCAAAGATCTCCTGTCCGACAATGTTGATGGCCATGATATTCACTTATGTGAAGATGCTGCTAGAATTGCTAAACCACACGTTGGCACACCTGTTGTTTCTGTTAAGATAGGAGATCATTGTTATCATGGTTTATGTGACGTGGGTGCTAGTGTTAGTGCAATACCTCAATCCTTATATGATGAAATTAAAGACGAGATTGCACCTATCGAGATAGAACCCATTAATGTCACTATTCAGCTTGCCAATAGAGATACTATCTGCCTTGTGGGAATTGTTAGGGATGTTGAAGTCTTGTGTGGTAAAACTAAGTATCCTGCTGATTTCCTCGTTCTTGCTACCACACAAGATATCTTTTGTCCCATCATATTTGGCAGAACTTTTCTCAATACTGTCAATGCTCATATTGACTGTGACAAGCAAACTGTCACTGTTGGCTTTGAAGGTGTGTCACATGAGTTCAATTTCTCCAAGTTTGGTAGACAACCTCATGAAAAAGAGTTGCCTAGTAAGGATGAAACTATTTCCTTAACTTCTATTGCCGTGCCTCCTACTGATCCTTTAGAGCAATACTTGCTTGAGCATGAAAATGATATGCATATGGATCAGAGAGATGAGATAGATAGAGTTGTCTTAGAACAATATCCTATCCTTAAGAATAATTTTCCTGTTGAACTGCTTGGGGATCCACCCCCACCAAAGGGTGATCCTGTGTTCGAGGTTAAACAGTTGCCGGATACTCTTAAGTATGCTTATCTTGATGAAAAAGAGATATATCCTGTTATTATTAGTGCTAGCCTCTCAGAGCATGAAGAAAAGAAGTTACTAAAAACTCTGAGGAAGCACCGTGATGCTATTGGATATACTCTTGATGATCTTAAGGGCATTAGTCCCACTCTATGCCAGCACAAGATTAAAACTGATCTTGATTCCAAGCCAGTTGCTGATCATCAACGGAGATTAAATCCTAAGATGAAAGAGGTAGTAAGAAAAGAAATACTAAAGCTCCTGGAAGCGGGTATTATCTATCCTATTGCTCATAGTGATTGGGTGAGTCCGGTGCATTGCGTCCCTAAGAAGGGAGGTATTACCGTTGTCCCTAATGATAAGGATGAATTGATCCCACAGAGGATTATTACTGGCTATAGGATGGTGATTGATTTTAGGAAATTGAATAAAGCCACTAGGAAAGATCATTACCCTTTTCCTTTTATCGACCAAATGCTAGAAATACTGTGTAAGCACACACACTTCTGCTTTCTAGACGGTTATTCTGGTTTCTCCCAAATACCTGTTGCACAATCTGATCAGGAGAAAACCACTTTCACCTGCCCTTTCGGTACCTTTGCTTATAGACTTATGCCTTTTGGCTTATGTAATGCACCTGCCACCTTTCAAAGATGTATGATGGCTATATTCTCTGACTTTTGTGAAAAGATTGTTGAGGTTTTCATGGATGACTTCTCCGTCTACGGGTCTTCTTTTGATGATTGCCTCAGCAACCTTGATCGAGTCTGCAGAGATGTAAATACACCAACCTTGTCTTGAATTGGGAGAAGTGACAATTTATGGTTAATGAAGGCATCGTCTTAGGACATAAAATTTCTGAAAGAGGTATTGAAGTCGATAAGGCTAAGGTGATGCAATCGAGAATATGCCATACCCCACAGATATCAAAGGTATAAGAAGTTTCCTTGGTCATGCTGGTTTCTATAGAAGGTTCATTAAAGAATTCTCGAAGATTTCTAGGCCTCTTACCAATCTCTTGCAAAAGGATATTCCTTTTGTCTTTGACGATGATTGTGAGGAAGCCTTCGAAATACTTAAGAAGGCTTTGATAACTGCACCTATTGTTCAACCACCTGATTGGAACTTACCTTTTGAAATCATGTGTGATGCTAGTGATTATGCTGTTGTTGCTGTCCTAGGGCAAAGAGTTGGTAAGAAGTTGAATGTTATTCACTATGCCATTAAAACTCTAGACAGTGCCCAAAGAATCTATGCTACTATGGAAAAGGAATTTTTAGCAGTCGTGTTTGCATGTGAAAAGTTCAGATCTTACATAGTTGATTCCAAAGTCACTATTCACACTGATCATGCTGCCATTAAGTACCTAATGGAGAAGAAAGACGCAAAACCTAGACTTATCAGATGGGTTCTCTTGCTACAAGAATTTGATTTGCATGTTGTAGACAGAAGGGTGCTGATAACCCCGTAGCAGATAACTTGTCTAGGTTGGAGAACGTTCTTGATGACCCACAACCTATTGATGATAGCTTTCCTGAGGAGTAACTGAATGTCATCAATACTTCACGTAGTGCACCGTGGTATGCTGATTATGCAAACTATATCGTTGCCAAATATATACCACCTAGTTTCACATACCAGCAAAAGAAGAAATTCTTCTTTGATTTGAGACATTACTTCTGGGATGATCCTCACCTTTATAAGGAAGGAGTAGATGGTGTTATTAGACGTTGTGTACCTGAACATGAACAGGGACAGATCCTAGAGACGTGTCACTCCGAGGCCTACGAAGGACACCATGCGGGAGATAGAACTGCACACAAGGTATTGCAATCAGTTTTCTATCGACCCACTCTCTTCAAGGATGCCCGTAAGTTTGTCTTGTCTTGTGACGAATGTCAAAGAATAGGTAATATCGGTAAACGCCAGGAAATGGCTATGAATTATTCACTTGTCATTGAACCGTTTGATGTTTGGGGCTTTGATTATATGGGACCTTTTCCAAAATCCAACGAGTATACTCATATCTTAGTTGCTCTTGATTACGTCACTAAGTGGGTAGAAGTTATCCCAACCAGTAGTACTGATCACAACACCTCTATCAGGATTCTTAAAGAAGTTATTTCCCCTAGATTTGGAGTCCCTAGATATCTAATGACCGATGGTGGTTCACATTTCATTCATGGTGCTTTCCGTAAAATTCTTGCTAAGTACGATGTCAACCATAGAATTGCGTCTCCCTATCACCCTCAGTCCAGTGGTCAAGTAGAGCTAAGCAATAGAGAGATTAAACTGATTCTGCAAAAGACTGTCAACAGGTCTAGAAAGAATTGGTCTAAGAAGCTCGATGATGCACTGTGGGCTTATAGAACTGCCTATAAGAATCCCATGGGCATGTCTCCGTACAAAATGGTGTACGGTAAAGCATGTCATTTACCTCTTGAGCTAGATCATAAAGCTTATTGGGCAATCAAAGAGCTCAACTTTGATTGCAAACTTGCTGGTGAGAAGATGTTATTTGATATTAGCTCGCTTGATGAATGGAGAACTCAGGCATATGAAAATGCCAAGTTGTTCAAAGAAAAGGTTAAGAGGTGGCATGATAAAAGGATACAAAAGCGTGAGTTCAATGTAGGTGATTATGTCTTGCTATATAATTCTCGTTTAAGATTTTTTGCAGGCAAGCTTCTCTCTAAATGGGAAGGTCCCTATATTGTTGAGGAAGTATATCGTTCCGGTGCTATCAAGATCAACAACACGGAAGGTAATTTTCCGAGAGTGGTAAATGGGCAGAGAATCAAGCATTATATCTCAGGTACTCCCATAAATGTTGAAAGGAATATTATCAATACCAGAACTCCGGAGGAGTACCTAAGGATATTTATTAGCCTGTTTCAGACTCCGAAAACCAAGAGGTATGTGATTCGGTAAGTAAACAGACTCCAAAACTTTTCCAGTAGGATTTTTCCTCCGTTCTGGAATTTTTGAAAAATAGAAAATTTTGAAGTAGTCCGGAAAGCGCACGAGGAGGCGACAAGCCTGCCAGGCGCGGGCCACCCCCTGGCCGCGCCTGGGGGGCTTGTGGCCACCTCGTGTGCCTCCCGGACTCTGTTTTCTTGTGGAGTACTCCTTCTTGTCGGAAAAAATCATTATATATTCTCCCGAAAGGTTTGACCCTCGTATCACGCAATTTTCCTCTGTTTTCGTTTCGAGCCTGTTTTTTGCCGCAGATTTAGAGCAAGGATGCCGTCTGAGGAATCTGTCGGGGAGAACAATTTCCCTCAAGTCTATGAAGAAGTAGATGCTGATCTGAAAAGAGTGGAAGTCACGAAAGCCAAGGGGAAAACTAAGGAGAAGAATCAGGCGTGGGATGAAGTACAATCTGTGTTCAACAAGGAAGAAGTTGAAGAAGTGGGTTTCCTCCAACCCTACCTCCACCTACTGTCTTCATCCTTGATTGAACTCTTGAGGTTTTGTGAAACAACTCGTGCTCGCAATAATTATCTCACCCGTGAAGTTGTTTTTCTGGAGAAACATATCACAGATCTCCAAGGTATAAATCAAAGATTGATGGCCCTCTTGGAATCAAAGGACAAAACGACTCGATCACCATCACCTCCAAAGGAAGACAACTGAGCATGGGTATGGGCAATCCCCTTGGCTTGTGCCAAGCTTGGGGGAGTTGCCCCGGTATCGTATCACCATCACATCTTTTGCCTTTACCTTTTCTTAGTTCGTTCCTTTTTGGTTTTATCTTTCTCTAGTAGATTAAAGTTCTTAGTGTTTTAGGCTCGAGTTTTGCTTTGTGTCACCCCCAATATATTCGAGATCGTGAGCCTTATAATAAAGAGTGTCTTAGTTAAGGGCCTTGCCTCATGCCAAGATCAATAGAATGAGAAAAGAACGAAAGCATGAAAGATCATGTAATGATCTTATGGGAAGTGATGGCTTCACATATAGAAAGAATGATGATTGAAACTTGTTGAGGGTAGACAAACGTAGACCTTGGTCATTGTTGCGATTAATAGGAAGTGATAAAGAAGGAGAGGTTCACATATAAATATATCATCTTTGACACCATCTATGATTGTGAACACCCACTAAACTATTACATGCTTAGAAGTAGATGTTGGACAAGAAAGACAACATAATGAATTGTGTTTGCTTGGTTGCGAACAATGTTATATGACTAGAGATTCCTTAGCATGTGACGATTGCTTCCACCTCATATTAACCAAACCTCCCACACCAAGTAGAGATACTACTTGTGCATCCATAAACCTTCAACCCAATTTTTCCATGAGAGTCCACCATACCTACCTATGGATTGAATAATATCCCTCAAGTAAGTTGTCATCGGTGCAAGCAAGAAAAAATTGCTCCCTAATTATGTATGATCTATTAGTGTGTGGAAAATAAGCTTTGTACGAACCTGTGATGAGGAAGACATAAAAGCGACATGCTGCATAATAAAGTTCTTTACCACAGGAGGCAATATAAAGTGACGTTCCTCCACACTAAGAGGACACACATCCAAACCTCAAAAGCGCATGACAACGTCTGCTTCCCTCTGCGAAGGGCCTATCTTGTACCTTTACTTTTTGCCCTTGAAAGAGTCATGGTGATCTTCACCAATTCCTTATTTTGCCTTTATCTTGGCTAACGTCATATGCTTGGGAAAGATCTATATTCATATGTCAACTTGGAAGTAAGTATTCATGAATTATTATTATTGACATTACCCTTGAGGTAAGTGGTTGAGAGGCGAAACTATAAGCCCCTATCTTTCTCTGTGTCCGACTGAAACTTTGATCTCATGAGTACCACGTGAGCTGTAGCAATTGTAGAAGATGAAAGGATGATTGAGTATGTGGATTTGCTTTACAAGATCTTATTTGACTCTTTCCGATGTTGTGATAAATTGCAATTGCTTCAATGCCTAAAGGCTATCGGTTGTTAATTCTCGGTAAGGTTCTTGATCCATGCTTTACTTTGTGAAGGAATTGTCACTTCAGCATAAGAGATGATATGATGGTATTGCTGTTGTGACAATGATCATGATGCCTACATGTTCGTATCTTGTTTTGTCGACACCTCTCTCTAAACATGTGGTCACGTTTATTGATCTCGACTTTCGCTTGAGGACAAGCGAGGTCTAAGCTTGGGGGAGTTGATACGTCCATTTTGCATCATGCTTTCATGTTGATATTTATCGCTTTTTGGGCTGTTATTACACTTCACGGTACATTACTTATGCCTTTTCTCTCTTATTTTGCAAGGTTTACATGAAGAGGGAGAATGCCGACAGCTGGAATTCTGGCCTGAAAAAGGAGCAAGTTTGAGATACCTATTCTTCGCAACTCCAAAAGCCGTGAAAATCAACGTGGATTTTGTTTGGAATTTATAAAAAAAACTGGGCCGAAGAAGTACCAGAGGGGCGCCAGGAGGAGGCCACAAGCCTACTAGGCGCGGCCTCCCCTTGGCCGCGCCTAGGGGGCTTGTGGGCTCCCACTTGGCCCTCTGGCTCCCCCCTTTTGCTACAAGAAGGGTTTCTGTCTCGAAAAAATCAAGACGAGGCTTTTCGTAGGATTCTCCGCCGCCACGAGGCGGAACTTGAGCAGAACCAATCTAGAGCTCCGGCAGGACGATCCTGCCGGGGAAACTTCCCTACCGGAGGGGGAAATCGTCGCCATCGTCATCACCAACACTCCTCTCGTCGGAGGGGAGTCATCACGATCAACATCTTCATCAGCACCATCTCATCTCCAAACCCTAGTTCATCTCTTGTAACCAATCTCCGTCTCACGACTCCTATTGGTACTTGTAAGGTTGCTAGTAGTGTTAATTACTCTTTGTAGTTGATGCTTGTTGGATTACTTGGTGGAAGAGTTTATGTTTAGATCTTTGATGCTATTCATTACCTCTCTAGTCATGAATATGATTATGCTTTGTGAGTAGTTACTTTTGTTCCTGAGGACATGGGATAAGTCATGGTATAAATAGTCATGTGAATTTGGTATTCATTCGATAATTTGATGTGTTGTATGTTGTTTTCCTCTAGTGGTGTTATGTGAACGTTGACTACATAACACTTCACCATTATTTGGGCATAGAGGAAGGCATTGGGAAGTAGTAAGTAGATGGTGGGTTGCTAGAGTGACAGAAGCTTAAACTCTAGTTTATGCGTTGCTTCGTAAGGGGCTGATTTGGATCCACTAGTTTAATGCTATGGTTAGACTTTGTCTTAATTCTTCTTTCGTAGTTGCGGATGCTTGCGAGAGGGGTTAATCATAAGTGGGATGCTTGTCCAAGTAAGGGCAGTACCCAAGCGCCGGTCCACCCACATATCAAACTATCAAAGTAACGAACGCGAATCATATGAACATGATGAAAACTAGCTTGGCAGAAATTCCCATGTGTCCTCGGGAGCGTTTTACCTCCTATAAGAGTTTGTCCAGGCTTGTCCCTTGCTACAAAATGGATTGGGCCACTTTGCTGCACCGTTGTTACTTTTGTTACTTGCTACTTGCTACGAATCATCTCACCACACAACTACTTGTTACCAATAATTTCAGTGCTTGCAGATATTACCTTGCTGAAAACCACTTGTCAGATCCTTCTGCTCCTCGTTGGGTTCGACACTCTTACTTATTGAAAGGACTACGATAGATCCCCTATACTTGTGGGTCATCAACCTACTTACGTCAAACATAACCCCACCGTGTCCTGAATCGAAGAAGGAACTCACGAAAGAGAAGGTCACGGTTACGCACTCAGTTGGTATATTTTAATTAAGTTACTTCGAGTTGTCTAGAACCAGTGATAAACAAAGTTTCCACGTTGCCACATAACCGCGGGCATGGCTTTCCGAAAGATTTAACCCTGCAGGGGTGCTCCAACTAATCCATCACAAATTACCACAAGCCGCATAGAAACCCTCGATCACGAAACTCACGATCTCGTCGGACTCCTTAGTGGAAATCCTCAACTCTGGGATTACCCAAAGCATCACCGGAATTCCGATGCACAAGACATTCGTCAAAGGTAAAACTAATCCAGCAAGGCCGCCCGACGTGTCGACAAACCCGATAGGAGCCACGTATCTCGTTCCCAGGACACGACCGGATGGGAAAGGCTACACGTACCAAACCTCGAGTTCCCCCGTGGTGGCCCCGCAGTCTGCCCTTTTGGGACCAACGCCATCAGCACTGCCCCCCGTATTATGTAGAATTACTCCTCGGGTAGCGCTAACTCCCTATGCATTTCAGTATTATCAGAACTATTATGTTGGGCAAATGTAGAACCAATGTTGGGCCTTGCCAGACCAGCTTTAATCTAAAATGAATTATCAAGGGGGTCCCCATAACAACCCCGATCGTGTTAGGAGCGCTCAATTATGGAACATAACACCGGTAGCCGAAACTAAGGGGGCAAAGGTGGAACAAAACACCAGGCTAGAAAGGCCAAGCGTTCCACCTTTTACCAAGTATATATGTGCATTAAATTAAATAGCATTAATATGGTGATATAACAAGGAACCCATGTTTTCACATGGAAACAACTGCACCTGCAACTAGCAACGCTAACACATGGTAAAGCAAGCGGTAACATAGACAATCAGTGGTTTGCTAGGTGGTGAACAAGTTGAAGGTTTTCATGGCATTGTTGAGAGGCTGATATTTAACAGGTGGTAGGCAACAAGACATAATCGATAGAAGCGACAAAACTAGCATGGCAATGCTAGTAATGGTATCTGGGGAAATGGTCATCTTGCCTGAGAGCCCGCTTGGAAGAAGAATGACTCCGTGAAGCAGACGAACCGATTTAGTCGAACATGTCCTCACAATCCGACACGCTTGCGGAACTCTATCGAGACGAAGCAAACCGGAAACAAGCATCAACACGGATATTCACCACGTGATGCACAACACATATGATGCATGAATGGTTGAACATATGCAAGACATGGCATGTCAATTCACAACAATCAAACACTACACATTAAGTGAAGTTCAATATGCAACTCGTTGCATATTGGTGAAACTCCACATATGAATTATTTAGTTCTATCCCGATTGGTACGCGTCAATATTAAATGTGGTTAAACATGGCAAGAGGTGAAGCGTAATTAAACTACCTATCTAGACATTTTCAATGAGGTCGGAAATGACATATAGCATCTCCGAGATGACCCCACACGTTAATTTATAAATCTGTCCAGATCTGAACTAACACTTTTACATATTTTTAAACAGCAAAATAAATAGGTTCACGTGATTCTACACGTCATTTCAATAGATCTGTACATAGAGAACATCTCCAACGGAGCTACGGTTCAAAAGATACGAACACCGCAAGATATGATGGCATGAATGCAATATGTGTGCAACGACAGTCACAAGCATTTCAAAACACAGAAACAGAATGAAAATATGAAACTACAGGAGATTTTAAGCAAGTTTCATGTAGGACACGATCAAAACGGAGCAACGGTTCAACAACTACAAGCTAAACAAGAAATGACTACAATATGCCAAAATCAGCCACATAGTATTTTCTACACCCCACAACTACGAGCTACACAACTCCAATATGCTCAACCAAGGCATGAGTAAATAGAGGGCAAGAAGCACTACAACATACAACTAATAACACCTAGCATGCAAGTACGGATCACTAGCAAAAGAAGTCACAAAATGGCTTGTCACATGGAGTTTCAGACTTAGAGAAAAACACAGTTTATGAGAGTGCAGTTTTCGATCTGAAGGCATATTGACAGCAGAAAAACCATAAGCTACAAGACTCCAAATGGCATGAAAATTGACAGCATGCTAGAGAATCCTAATGTCTACAACTAACTCCATTTCACCAACCTCAAAAGAGCTATAGAACGCCAGATAAACTCAAGACAAGACAACAACAAAATATAAAAGATTTCAGACTTGGAAATATATCAGCATCTCCAAATCAACACTATTTCTAGCAAGTTGAGAACAAGCAAACTACACCTAAACATGGATTTCTATTGAAACCAAAATTACCAGAGGCTAGCCTACACATCCAAGGGCATATCTCTAGTTGACAACTCCTTCATATCATGCACGGATTAAATCCCACAAAATAAACAAAAGGGCATTATGGCAAAATATCACGCGCACTAACTTGCTCAAAAGCTAAATCTAAATGCACAGTTAAATTCTATGGATTTTCCTACCCCGAAAACATATATAACATGTGGGGTTGCAACACAAAAATATCGCCACAGGAATATGCGATAATATGTCCTAAACATGATATAGCAATCTAGCGACGGAATCCTACACGCAAAAGTACAAACAACTACTCTAAAATACATGGCAAAGGGTCCCTAAAACATGAGCATTTTATCTACGGAGTTCGAGCAATCCGGACACGCACGAAAATAAATACGGGGTAATTAACCTATTGGGACAACATGCAAAATGAGGCATATGGCAAGTCAAACTATTTCAAACATGCATGCAAGCTGCAAAATATTAATCTACACGGAAAACTAATCAAGTTTCATATTTAACTTATCGCAATTCGACGCACGGTTAAGAATCTATGAGCGTTTGAAAATCCGCTAATTCCTGCAACTAATAAAACCGAATAAAATCCTAAAAACACTACCGGGCTGAATCTTGCCTATGGGCCACATCAGAGCTGGGCACAACATAATTATTCCTCACCTAGGCGAGGATAAGGTTGCGGGGGGGGGGGGGGGAGTCCTCACCTTGGGCTCAAGGCCTGCTGGAGGGGGAGGCAGGCCGGCTTAGGGGCGGTTCGAGCGGGCCGATCGCGCGGGGTAGGCGGAGCTGGGCCGAGGCGCGGGATTGGCTGAGCTGGGCCGAGGCGGCGCTGCTCCTAGCCCACGCGGTGGCAGGCACTCGAGCGCTTGCCCTACAACGGCTTGACGCAGGCGAGGGGAGGCGGGATTGCAGGCGGCGACGGCGAGGCTCGCCGGCAGCAGGGGCGTCGACGGCTGGCGAGGCCTCGTCGGGATCTGGCCGAGGGGAGCGATGCACGTACTAGCGCGGGGCGGCGGCGACTTTCGTGGCCAGATCTGGCGAAGGTCAACGGGAGGAGGCGGTTCCAGGCGATGGCGGCAGCAAGGCAGCCGACGGCGGGCCAGAGATCCGGCGAGGCACAACGGCCCGGCGCGACGGAAGGCGGCGGGGCGAGCGGGACCGGCCGCCGGGCGTCGGCAGGAGGCGCGGGGCGCGGCAAGCTCGGGGCTGCTGCCCTCGGGCACGGGCTACAGCCTCAGCGGATCGGCGGCGGCGCGCAGATGGGCCCGAGAGGGCCCGATCCAGGCCCGGGCGGGCCTGGTGCGACGAGAGAGAGTGGGGTGGCGTCTGCTGGTAGGTGGGAGAGAGCTGCGGGCACGGATTTCGAGGAGGGTTAGGGTTAGGTGGCTAGGGTTCTATTTATAGACAAAACGGGTTAGGGTTATCCGAATTCGGATCAGTTTTCGACCACGGGATCGCAATTGGACGGCCACGGACGCGGAATGCTTAGGTGGGCTGTGTAAAGTGGCTAAGCAGAGGTGAGAGGGAAATAGCGCGGCACGAAAACACGATTTTTAAACACCGAAAAACGTCCGATGATAGATCGAATACGGTGCCGCTACGGACGACCGTTTGGGTACCAGATGGACTCCGATTGCGACGAAATTTGGCAGGCGGTCTACCTATATCAAAATAAGACCGCACGCCAAGTTTCAACCCAATCAGAGAAAGTTTTACACACACTTTTAAAAACAAGGTTTTGACGATGCCGCTTACGCGTGCGAGTGTGGTCGGGCTCAGAACGGGCAACGTCGAACACGGAGAGAACCGACAACTAATAACGGATGTGATTTTTGAAAACTGGCGGCAACGGGATGCCCATGCAATGCAGATGATGCGAATGACGCGATGATGATGCGACAGATAAAATAATCACACGACAAAAAAGGAATAAAGGGGAATCTTCTGGAACGTCGGTCTCGGGCTGTCACAACTCTCCTACAGTATAAGAGGATCTCGACCCGAGATCCAAGAATGAAAGGGGGAGAGGAAGAGAAAGCAAGAGGTAAAACTTAGTTGCTTCTTGACGAACGAGTGAAACTAACAATCCTTGAAGGTTGCAAAGAGATGAAGAATGATATGAGAAACATGTATGAATTCACAGAAAATTTTGGCAGAACTTCGGTAGGAAAAAGGGACAAAAAATCAATAAGATGGACAGATCTTGAGACCATTCTCAACAAACTAACTAAATTGAATAAACCATGAGAGAACATGATCTTGATAGAACAAGATGATTGACCCAAAAGAGCAACATCACAATGCCTCCGTTAGAAAGAATATAAATTAGCTCTTGGCAAGAAAAGAACGAAGAAGAAATTGAGAACTACTACCACTAGAATCTTGAAGAACATCTTGAGTCAAAGAATTGATATCATGAGCCAATCCGGAAGAATAATTGAAATCACTATGAAACACGGATAAGAATTATGTTATTCTTATCCTTCATCAAGTTTAATAGATGACAAGGAACGGATTTAGCGCACCACTTATTCTTCTTGAAAAGATTGAGGAGAGATAAGAGCATAAACTTGAAGAAGTCTTGAAGGAGACACCGGTAAGAATTGAAATGAATGAGGAAACCATGAATGAATGGAGATACATGAGAATGAAGAGATCATGAGCCACCCGAGAGAAGAAAACTTAAACAAGACACCAGAATAATTGAGAGATGAACGAAGAGACAACAATTGAGAAGAATTTGAGGATGAAAGCTGAAAGCTGAGAACGAAGAAGTCTTCTGAAATGATGGCCTTCAGAGGATCGAGAATGAAAACCACTCAGAAAAGCACCGGATAGCAAGAAAGGGATTACTCGTGATTGGGAATAATGAGAGGATAACACAAAGCTGAGATGACAATCTTCACAAGAATGGACCAAGATTTGAGTGAAACACTCTTTCGGTCTTCCAAGCTGAAAATAATGAGGAGAACACCACTAAGAATAACCGAGACACTCCGGAATAAAGAATATGCAAAGGTTGAGCCAATGATGAGAACAATTCGGATTGATCTAGGAGAATGGATATGACTGATGGAAATCATTCTTATGTCATATTTGAAAAGAATTAGAGATCTCCGGAAAGATTACAAGAGCCAGAAAAGATCCTGGGAAAGAACCTGTGGGTTATGGGCCCACTCAAGGAAACCACCGTTGAAAAGATTGCTTAGAAGGAGAGATATTGCACCGGTACAAAGAAAACTAGATGAGGTTGAGCACCTTGAAATAACTGAAAGAATTGAAAACAAGAAACTCTGAGACATCTTCAACACTCCGGATAGAAAAGAGAGGAATGAATAAACAATATAGGATGATAAGAATCTCCAACATGGGAAAGAATTACAAGGACGAAAAAGGACATGATGAACACGGATAGCTGAATTGAATTCACCGGAAGATGACAAGAATGAAGAAATGATGAACTAGAACTCCTGAGAATCTTCCCAATGAATCACCGGATACCACACGGAAGAGAAGATAGCGGAAGCATCACTGAAGAGGAAGCCACTTGGATGATGACTGAAACATTGACGAAAAGGGTGGGAGGGGGGAAAAAACAAAGACAACTTGGGACAGATGAGATGAACTCCAGAAAGAAAAGAGAGATTGATCTTGCAAAATTGGAGAGGATTGAATTCACTTGAAGAGAAGCACACCGGGTGGAAAAGAATTGACACAACAACTCCGGTTGAGAAGAATTGAAAAGACAACTTGCTTGAGCAAAAGAATCAACATTACCATAAAATATGAGAACACCTCTTCGAAAGATATGAATTCACCATTTGACATCGAAGCAACTCGAATTACCATATTCCAACAAAACAAAGGATGAGGCTTGCAAATTAGCCAGAACAAACTCAGGAGAGAGATTTCGTCTGATATTTTCGTGGTCTCGATCTTACAGTAGCCATCCTGTGCAAGGCAGTGCACACGACATACAAAGCGTCCCGGAGTCGTAGTAAGCTACAAGGACTCTTTAAGACACAACGAGAACCGTTGTAAGTCGACCGTGAACAAACGAATCCACTAGATGTCGAACCCCAACCTAACATCATGCATTTGTTGGAAGATTGTCCTATAAGTAACTACTTGAATTCCCACCTAAGAACTCCCGAAATTTCTGGTCATGAAATCTGGTCCACGGATACAAGGAGTAATATATCACACAACTCCTATACTAACCCGTCCAGTGTATCACATCCGTCAACACATAACCAGAATCTCGGAACTTCATCTATTTCAGACACTCGTAATCACAACGATACAAAGTATGGCTATACATCCGGAACTCTCTGCACCAGCACTGGGGAAGCCGGACTCCTCTCGCCACTACTAGTATTGAAGCAATTTCGAACATCCTTCGTCCTGAGATACTAAGAAATTTGAATGATAGCGATGTGCTGAAGAATCCCCTGGAGCTCAACTCCCCGCAAGAAATCAAGACAGACAGGAGGCACCAAGACAGAACTCCGTCACATCGACATCATATAGATTCCAAAAATATCCGCGTGATCCTAATTTTTTTTTGAGTGAGAAGAGGAGTAGAATCAAATTGTTACGTAAAGATTCCTCACCAAAGCATAGAATAGGAGAAAAAAGAATCCTACTCTCCGATGTATAACTAGACTCAAAATAGTTTTTCACTAGACTCGACTCGGCCAAGTTCGATCAATCAAGGGGGCTCCTAGGTCGGTACTGCTCTGATACCAACTTGTAAGGCCCAAGATGCGATCCTATCCTTAATTTGGCACGAGGGCATCGTCAGGGATAGAAACGTATCTCGTCGTTTCGCAAGAATGGATATTGTTACAAGTACATGTACTGAAAGGATGACATACATAGAATTGGCTTACACTCGCCACAAGCTACATCAGAGTCACATCAGTACAATACATAATCATCATGAAGAAGAGCAGGGTCCGACTACGGACGAAAAACAAATGAGAAAAGAAGAACGACGTCCATCCTTGCTATCCCAGGCTGCCGGCCTGGAACCCATCCTAGATCGATGAAGAAGAAGAAGAAGAAACTCCGAATGAACAATCAACGCGCTCGCATCAAGTAACCTGTACCTGCACCTGCAACTGGTGTTGTAGTAATCTGTGAGCCACAGGGGACTCAACACTCTCATTTCCAAAGGTATCAAGACTAGCAAAGCTTAAAAGGTGGGGAATGGTTAAGTGGTGAGGCTGCAGCAAGCGACTAAGCATGTATTTGGTGGCTAACTTACGAGTACGAGAATAAAGAGGGGGATGATCTACGCATAGCGAGCGTGAACTAATGATGATCAAAGGAATGATCCTGAATACCTACTTACGTCAAACATAAGCCCACCGTGTACTCGATTGGAGAAGGAACTCACGAAAGAAAGGGTCACGGTTACGCACTCAATTGGCATATTAAAATTAAGTTACTTCGAGTTGTCTAGAACGAGTGTTAAACAAAGTTTCCACGTTGCCACATAACCGCGGGCACGGCTTTCCGAAAGATTTAACCCTGCAGGGGTGCTCCAACTAATCCATCACAAGTTACCACAAGCCGCATAGAAACCCTTGATCACGAAACTCGCGATCTCGTCGGACTCTTTAGTGGAAAATCTCAACTGTGAGATTACCCAAAGCATCACCAGAATCCCGATGCACAAGACATTCGTCAAAGGTAAAACTAATCCAGCAAGGCCACCCGATGTGTCGACGAACCCGATAGGAGCCGCGTATCTCGTTCTCAGGACACGACCGGATGGGAAAGGCTACATGTACAAAACCTCAAGTTGCCCCGTGGTGGCCCAACAGTCTGCCCTTTTGGGACCAACACCATCAGCACTGGCCCCCCTGTATTATGTAGAATTACTCCTCGGGTGGCGCTAACTCCCTATGCATTTCAGTATTATCAGAACTATTATGTTGGGAAAATGTAGAACCTATGTTGGGCCTTGCCAGACGAGCTTTAATCTAAAACGAATTATCAAGGGGGTCCCCTTAACAACCCCGATCGTGTTAGGAGCGCTCAATTATGGAACATAACACCGGTAGCCGAAACTAAGGGGGCAAAGGTGGAACAAAACACCAGGCTAGAAAGGCCAAGGCTTCCACCTTTTACCAAGTATATATGTGCATTAAATTAAATAGCATTAATATGGTGATATAACAAGGAACCCATGTTTTCACATGGAAACAACTGCACCTGCAACTAGCAACGCTAACACATGGTAAAGCAAGCGGTAACATAGACAATCAGTGGTTTGCTAGGTGGTGACCATGTTGAAGGTTTTCATGGCATTGTTGAGAGGCTGATATTTAACAGGTGGTAGGCAACGAGACATAATCGATAGAAGCGATAAAACTAGCATGGCAATGATAGTAATGGTATTTGGGGAAATGGTCATCTTGCCTGAGATCCCGCTTGGAAGAAGAACGACTCCGTGAAGCAGATGAACCGATGTAGTCGAACGGGTCCTCATAATCCGACACGCTTGCGGAACTCTGTCGAGGCGAAGAAAACCGGAAACAAGCATCAACACAGATATTCACCATGCGAGGCACAACACATATGATGCATGCACGGTTGAACATATGCAAGACATGGCATGTCAATTCACAACAATCAAACACTACACATTAAGTGAAGTTCAATATGCAACTCGTTGCATATTGGTGAAACTCCACATACGAATTATTTAGTTCTATCCCGATTGGTACGTGGCAATATTAAATGTGGTTAAACATGGCAAGAGGTGAAGCGTAATTAAACTACCTATCTAGACATTTTAAATGAGGTGGGAAATGACATATAATATCTCCGAGATGACCCAACACGTTAATTTATGAATCTGTCCAGATCTGAACTAACACTTTTAAATATTGTTAAACAACAAAATAAATAGGTTCACGTGATTCTACGCGTTATTTCAATCAATTTACATATAGAGAACATCAACGAAGCTACGGTTCAAAAGATACGAACACCACAAGATATGATGGCATGAATGCAATATGTGTGCAACGATAGTCACAAGCATTTCAAAATACGCAACCAACAACAAAATATGAAACTACACGAGATTCTAAGCAAGTTTCATGTAGGACACGATCAAAATGGAGCAATGGTTCAACAACTACAAGCTAAACAAGAAATGACTACAATCTGCCAATATCAGCCACATAGTATTTTCTACACCCCACAACTACGAGCTACACAAATCAAATATGGTCAACCAAGGCATGAGGGAATAGAGGGAAAGAAGCACTATAACATACAACTAATAACACCTAGCATGGAAGCATGGATCACAAGGAAAAGAAGTTACAAAATGGCTTCTCACAGTCAGTTTCACACTTAGAGAAGAACACTGTTTATGACAGTGCAATTTTCGATCTGAAGGCATATTGACAGCAGCAAAACCATAAGCTACATGACTCCAAATGGCATGAAAATTGACAACATTGTAGAGAATCCTATGGTATACAACTAACTCCATTGCACCAACCTCAAAAGAGCTATAGAACACCAAATAAACTCAAGACAAGACAACAACAAAATATAACAGATTTTAGACTTAGAAATATTTCAGCATCTCCAAATCAGCACTATTTCTAGAAAGTTGAGAACAAGCAAACTACACCTAAACATGGATTTCTATTGCAACCAAAATTACCAGAGGCTAGCCTACACATCCAAGGGCATATCTGTAGTTGACAACTCCTTCATATTTGTGGGGACCCCGACTGGTGAGTCGAGATCGCCGTGCCCAGTGATCCCAAGGATCAATGCTAACTGAACACAGATACTGAATAATAGAGTCTTGCATCCAAATACCGAATATTACATCAAATGAACAAAGGGTCAGGTTCACAAACATGGCCTAAGGCCAAATAAAACGGGTACAACGGGTAGCGAAAACTCATAAGGGCTAAGCGGGTGCCCATGCCATCAAGCCTCCTCCGATAGGCATTCTGACTTGGAAGCGTCCTAGATCGTAGGTCCGTCTCCGAAGACGTACTCGTCGCTAAATTCCGGTCCTTCCTTGTCTGGTCAATAATATAACCAGTGGCAAGCCAATGAGTACTTTGAATGTACTCGCAAACAACCCATGATATGAACAATGAAAGTGAAGGATGACGATATCATGCCTTTCTAGTATAACATATCTGGGTAGAATGATCATGAATATGCATCAAGTTAAAGAATTACTTTTGAAGAACAGGTTGCAGATATCAACATATCTGCTAAGGCTTGAACCATCCGGGTTCACCCTATATGCCAAGTCATCGGACTTGTCATAACCTCAATGTATCAACTGAGGGCTAAACCATCCGGGTTTACCCTATATGCCAAGTCACCAAACTTGGTCATATTATTATTATTATCAACACCTTTTTAACACTAACACACACACTCACACACACTTGGTTTATGCGGAAATATCAGGACGTAGTTTAAGCAGGATTACCCAACTGTCCTTGACCGTGGACACGGCTATTCGAATAGTTTACACTCTGCAGAGGTAGTACGCTGGACCCACGAGAAACGGGAAACTTCCGTGTCATCCACGACTCGCGGTATATCACATATACCCGAGGTAAGTACCCGATCATCATCTTTCCCCTGACGATACTAGACAAAGAGGTCCACTCGATTGGTACCCAGCCCACATGTTGTACGTCTTACGAGCACCGACTCTGGACAGTATCAACCATGCAGGGACCAACGGTGTGCCTGGAACTCGTAATAATGGCATAGTCGTCCTACCTGGCACGACCCCATCACGAGAGCGACGACAATCACTCCTGCCACTAGTAATGTGGCTCTTTGCTAGCACCGACCAAGGTAATCAACAAAGCCTCGTCCCATAAAGGGGTATTGTGGTCGTACTGGTAAGGTTAGGACGGTTGACACATCATAAATCTTATCCCCTTTCCGAAACCATACTCACACAAAACACCGGTGCATCAGTTCACCAAAAGTGACCACCAACTCAACATCACCCTCGGGCATTAGTGGCACCCGACGGGGTTTTCATAAACTCTTTGATTTAACTCATCAACATGCTCATGATAATATACTTCTATCTCTACTTGTCAACATGGTATTAACATGACCCTCAAGGGGTAGGGTCAAGCTCAATGCAATGGTCCTATAACCCTACTAGTCAGCATGACAGTAGGATGATCCTCATAGATGGTAGGGTCAAGCTCATCATGCTTGTGCTCCGAGGAGCCATGCGTATAACATCATCATCATGCAAGTGATTCAAAGAAGCCTTCGGTACCATCACACCAATGATGAACCCGCACTGTGATCACATGCAACGGGAAAGTACTTGCTATTTTAGCATGCATCAATTCATATGCTCAAGTCATGGTCAAAGGGCTGCTTGCCTTGGTCAACTAGGTATCCTGGGTCTTCGAGGTCTTCTGCTCTGAATTCTTCGTCACTCGGTAATTCTATCGTCGAGAATAGAATGAATAAGAAATAGCCCACAAAAAAACATATCACAAACCACTTTTTTAAAAATGTTGCAAAACTTGGTAAAAATCAGGTTGTTACTTTGAAAAATATCTTCTCTTTATTTTTACTAGCAAAGCATTTTTAATAATTACAAAACGGGAGCAAACTATTGCTTTTAATGCCTTTATATTATTATAAAACAGATTCTGTTTTTGAAAAATGTCAACAATGGCAGAATCAAATACTACTCATTTTTAGAAAAATATCAGTGGAAGAATCATATTTTTTCCACTGGATAGTTATTTTTACAAAAATCATTTTAGTCTCAGGTTTAAAAATAAAAGAAAAGGCCAAAGCCTGGCCTGGGAAGCAGGCCGGCCCAGCCAGCCAGCAGGCTGCCAGGCGCGCGCGCGCCAGGTTTGAACCTGACGTGTGAGCCCGTGGAGTCAGCGACAGTGCCTGCGCGTGGGGTAGCTCTAGGACGCTAACAGGTGGAGCCCACCTGTCGGGTTCTTCCCCTACCTCCAGCCAGGGAGGAGGAGACGAATGCCGGCGAGGCTACCGTCGTCCATGGGCCTAGCTAAGGGCAGGAATGGGTTCAGCATGCCTCTGCCTACCTGCAGGTGGTCTGGACAACGCCGGAGAGGCTTGGAGTCGCCGGCGACGAGGTGGCCGTGGCAGAGGAGTTTCGGGATGTGGTGGAACTGATAGCTAGGAGCACGGTAAAGCTCGGGGTCGTTGGGGGAAAGGTTCCAAGTGTCGAGGGGAGTGCTCTGGTGGGTCGAGTGTCGCAGGAGCCAGTGTGTAGCCGGAGATCGACCGGAGCTCCGAGGTGGAGGGGCCTCGATCGATCTCGAGCACCGGGGCTCTGCAAGCTCGATTGGGTGGCTAGGGGGAGCTAGTGGTCGTGCAGAGGCTGTTGGAGGGGTGCTGAGGTCCCGGGGGGGCCTATTTATAGGCTCGCGACGGTGAGCCCAACTCGGTGCGCCGATGACTCACCAAGACGCGCGTGCGTGCACAGTGAGGAGCTGGCTGCGAAACCACGGTCTCCGGACGTGGTTTAGGACGCTCTGAAGCATCGGTCGCAGAGGGATAAGGCGTGGGTCGAGCTGCAGTGTCCGTGCATGCCCGGCCGAGTCGGGTGCGTGCGGGCACGCGTCGCCCGATCTCTAGCGCGGGAGAGAGGGTCCCTTGCGGCTGCTTTACACTGAGAGGTTGTTGGGGGGACGTCTTAGACACTTCGGGGGAGGTTGGAACCGGCCGGGAGCGTCGTCCCCTTCTCGGTTGCTCCCTGTAGCGCGTCCAGAGCGCAGTTTTGGCATGCCACGGCATGCTGGCGCGCTCTGGTGCACTTCAAACGTGTCCCTCATGTCCTAGGTGTTGCTGGGAGTGTAACTAGCCGTTGTGTGCTAGTGTGAGCACTGACTGGTCAATGGGGACATGTTTTACTAGTGCCGCCAATCCTGATTTGTGGCACAAATTGGAGTTTTTGTCACTTGTGCTTTGAACTGGGGAGGGGCCAGTTGACTGGGTGTTTAGGTTGGTCCGAGGCACTAATACACCAAGTTTGAGGCTCTGACATTGGGTAAAATAGTGGCTAGGTGGGTTTTTACCTTGCTGTCAGAAGGTGTTCGAAAGTGGTTTGGGGTGCTTCCACTCCACCATTGGAACTGGAACTTAACAGGTTTGGTCTTGGGGTTAAAGTAGGGGTTTCAACCAATTTTGAGCTCCATTGCACAAGTTTAGCTTTGTAAACTTGAAAATGCATGAAAGTGGCCAGATCTGTCCTCTCCAAAGGGAGTGTGACTAAACAGAGTCTAGAAAATCTCATTTTTGGTGTGGAGTCCTCATTTGAGGTGCCAAACACCCCTGCAAAGTTTCAGCCCTATTGGACAAACTTTGCTATGTAGAGTTGTTCCAACTCTATTCTGGACAGAGAGGGTTTTAGGCTCATTTGGTGACCTTCCCCACCTTGGATCAAGGTGAGATTTTATGTGGGCACCAAATACGGCTTGGGGAGGCTCCTGTAATTTAATGGGATTTGATTGAGAATATTTCCTTTGGAAATATCTCAAAAGGTTAAAACAGACAGGAATGGTTTTCAGGGTTTTACTCAAAGAATTATAATATAAAATAGGGTTGAAAATCTTATGTATGGAAAATATATGTCCTTGTGAGTTTTCATGATTTTACTCAGAATTTTCTAAGGCAGAGAACTATTATTCCTTGTGGGAATATCATTCCTGGCCTTAGAAACAAACATGTATTTAAAATAGCAAAATAATGTTTTAAATCATTAAATAATGTTTTTGGCAAATAATAATAGTATTTGAGTTCAGATCACCAACTTTGGTTGGAAGTGCTACTAGGCATCATGAGCTAGTAGTGTAACCCAAACAAGGTAGAGGTCATCTGATGTCAAAGAAAAGAGTTTTGGAAATTCATTTTAAAAATAAATAAATTTACCATGGGTTTGGTTCAACAAGCATACATTCATACAAGGCATTCATAGCATTCACAACATCATTAGAAAAAGTTTTAACAAGCCCTGATTTTTGTAACTCAAAACATTGGTGGTGAAAAACACGGTGTGACAGACCTATCCCTCTTACGAATCTCGTCCCCGAGATTCCTAAGCTTGGCGTTAAATAGCTCTAGAAATTCTGATCGGAGATGTTCTTCACGTTCCCATGTTGCTTCTGCTTCGGTATGGTTGTTCCGTTGAACCTTGAAATACTTGATGGTGCGGCTTCTGGTGCAACACTCTGCTTCATCCAGAATGCGAATCGGCTTCTCGCGATAGGTAAGGTCTGGTTGATGGTCAACATCTTGGTGGTCAATGTCCTTGCAATGATCGGAACGGTTTGGCACTTGTAAGCACTTCGGAGTTGTGACACGTGGAACACGTTGTGCACACACGAAAGTTCTGGGGGTAGCTCTAACTGATAAGCTACTTCCCCGCGCCTTGCCGCGATCTTGGAGGGTCCAATAAACCTTGGGGCTAGCTTCCCCTTGACGTGGAAACGCTTGGTTCCCTTGAGAGGCGTAACGCGCAGGTACACCTGGTCTCCGGGAATGAACTCCACATTCTTGCGGTGGGAGTCCGCATAGCTCTTCTGTCATGACTTAGCTGCCTTCAGGTTTTCTTGGACGAGCTGCACCTTTCTTTCCGCTTCCTGCAGCGCTTCTGGCCCAAAAACTAGTCCTTCTCCGGTTTCGGACCAATTGAGTGGGGTGCGGCACTTCCGCCCATATAGCACCTCGAATGGGGCCATTTGGAGACTAGACTGGTAGCTGTTGTTGTATGAGAACTCAGCAAATGGCAGACAGTCTTCCCACTTGGCACCATGGGCCAGGACACATGCGCGGAGCATGTCCTCGAGTATCTGGTTCACCCTCTCGGTCTGTCCGCCCGTCTGCGGGTGGAAAGCCGTGCTGAAAGGGAGCTTGGTTCCGAGAGCTTCTTGAAACTTCTTCCAGAATCCTGAGGTGAATTGCGTGCCGCGGTCGGACACGATCTTCTTAGGAACTCCATGAAGGCTAACGATGTGCTCAATGTAGAGGCTAGCTAACTTGTCGCCCCCATAGGTGGTGTTGACCGGAATGAAATGAGACACCTTAGTTAAGTGGTCGACGATGAACCATATGGAGTCATGACCCCTGCTTGACCGGGGTAGTCCGGTGATGAAGTCCATGCTGACCTTGTCCCATTTCCATTCTGGCACTTGAAGACGTTGTAGCAGCCCAGCAGGTCGTTGATGCTCAGCCTTGACCCGCTGGCATACATCACACTTAGCGACGTAGGAGCCTATTTCTCTTCTCATGCCATCCCACCTCAATCATTCTCGAAGGTCTTGATACATCTTGGTACCACCGGGATGGATGGAGTATGGTGTGTCATGAGACTCTTGCAGGATCAAGTCCTTGAGTTCGGCCTTGTTGGGCACGCATAAGCGTTTCCCGTACCACACCACTCCTTGATCATCGACCGAGAACCCTGGGGCCTTGCCTTCCCGAATCTTCCTCTTGAGGCCTTCAATACTCTTGTGTCCCTTCAGGGCTTCCTTGATATCATCAACCAGAGTTGGTTTGACTTCGAGGTTGGCCAGGTATCCTGGTCCGACCAACTCCAGTCCGAAGCTTTCCATCTCTTCATACAAGGCGGGCAACCGTTCCTTGAGTATGACGTTCAAGGTGCCGGCCTTCCGGCTTAAAGCATCGGCTACCACGTTTGCCTTACCGGGGTGGTACTGAATGCTGAGGTCATAATCCTTGATTAACTCAAGCCATCTACGTTGCTCATATTCAGCTCCCTTTGGGTGAAGATATATTTCAGACTCTTGTGGTCCGTGTATATTTCACATCGCTTCCCCAAAAGGTAATGTCGCCATGTCTTCAAGGCATACACTACGGCTGCTAACTCGAGATCATGGGTGGCGTAGTTCTCCTCATGCGGACGCAGTTGCCGTGACAAGTACGCCACGACTCTTCCATCTTGCATTAAGACTCCACCGAGTCCGGTTCCGGAGGCATCACAGTAAATTACAAACTCCTTGTTGATGTCCGGGGTAGCTAGTACCGGGGCGATAGTCAGTCTTTTCTTCAACTCTTGGAAGCTTGCTTCACATGCCGGTGTCCACTCGAACTTCCGACCTTTCTTCAAAAGCCGAGTCATAGGTCGAGCGATGCTGGAGAATCCCTCTACGAACTAGCGGTAGTATCCCGCGAGTCCGAGGAAACTCCTGACATCCTTCACGTCCCTCGGCGATTCCCAGTTGGCCAATGTGGTAATCTTGGATGGATCTACTGCCAATCCGCTTGCCGTCATGATATGACCCAAAAATCCAACTTCGTTAAGCCAGAATTGACACTTGCTGAACTTGGCATACAGTTGGTGCTCTCGAAGCTTTCCCAGGACTATCCTCAAGTGTTGCTCATGTTCTTCTTCGGATTTTGAGAAGATTAGAATTTCATCGATGAATACGACGACAAACTTATCTAAATACTCCATGAAGACCTTGTTCATGAGGTACATGAAGTAAGCTGGGACATTTGTCAATCCGAAGGGCATGACAGTGCACTCATAGAGACCGTATTGGGTCACGAATGTAGTCTTGGGTATGTCCTTGGGTCGAATCTTCAACTGGTAATATCCGGATCGAAGATCGATCTTGGAAAATACCTTAGCTCCATTTAACTGGTCAAACAGGTCTTCTATCTTGGGGAGCGGGTACTTGTTCTTGATTGTGACTTCGTTGAGAGAACGGTAATCGACGCAGAGTCGAATGGTACCATCCTTCTTTGATACAAACAGAACAGGTGATCCCCAAGGTGACGCACTCGGACGGATGAATCCTTTCCTGAGTTGCTCCTCCAGCTACTTCTTCAGCTCTGCTAGCTCCTCAGATCCCATCCTGTAAGGCTTCTTATAAATAGGCCTTGACCCGGGCATGAGCTCGATGATGAACTCGATGTCTCAGTCAGGAGGCATTCCGGGTAGCTCGTCAGGGAAGACGTCCGGGTACTCACAGACTACTGGCACTTGGTCGAGCTCTACCTCGGATAGGCTGTTGATTCGAGGTACTTGAGCTGATACCGGCTCGGAGACATACTTGACCTTGACCCCTTGGTCGCTTGTCATGGTAATGGCCCTGTTGGGACAGTCCACGAGACTCTGGTGCTTGGCCAGCCAATCCATGCCGAGAATTACTTCTAAGCCTTGCGACTTAAGCACAATGAGGTCTGCCAAGAAGCTCGTCCCATTGATAACTATCTCGACCTTTCTACACCCTAGATTGGACCTCAATACTGTTCCCGGGGTTTGAATTGACATCTGCCCGCGAAGCAGAGTGGGTTTTAAACCACACTTCTCCGCAAACCTTTGAGTAACAAAAGAGTGCGAAGCACCACAATCAAACAACACTGTAGCTGGGATGGAGTTGACGAGGAACGTACCCAGAATGCAGTCCGGGTCTTCCTGCGCCTCTTCGGCGGTGATGTGATTGATCCGCCCCGTGCTGTTGAACTGCTGATTGTGGGGAACTTGGTTTCTTCGTGGTGCTCCTTGACCTGGGTTGGGTGCATTGGGACGCGGTGCATAAGGCTTCTTGTTGGGACACTGCCTGGAATAGTGCCCGGTTTGACCACACCCAAAACAGGTGACCTGACCCAGAGGGTTGGTCTTGACTCCACTGTTGTTCGGCGGGTTGGAAACTGGCTTGGTGTTGACTTGAGGCTGATAATTCTAACGGAATACCGGGGTCTTGTACTGCTGCTGCTGATAGTTGGGCCTCGCAGGTGCTGACTGCCATGGTCTTGATCTTGCATTAGTGGGTCCTCCACTGCCTATCATCTTGCGCTTGCGGGTGTCATCCATTGCACGACGCTTGTCTTCCAGCATAAGTGCCTTGTTAACCAGGTCGCTGAAAGTCTTGAAATCACAAACTACCAACTGATATTGCAGGGACTGCTGCAATCCTTCCATGAAGCGTTCCACCTTAGCGGCCTCAGTGTTAACATCCTTAGGGGCATACCTCGACAAGAGGTTAAACTTCTGCAGATACTCCTTAACAGTTCCACTGCCTTGCCTCAAGGCTCGAAATTCCCGCTTCTTGATGGTCATCATTCCTGGCGGAATATGAGCCGCGTGGAATCCTTCCTTGAACATTGCCCAAGTGATGACTTTCCCATCTCGCATGATCTGGAAACCATCCCACCAAGCCCTGGTGGTACCTCCGAGACAGTGAGAGGCATAAAGGACCTTCTCACATTCATCGGTGCACTTGACCAGCGCAAGGAGGTCTTCAATAGTGCGAATCCAGTCATCGGCATCCAACGGTTCAGTTGTCTCCGTGAATATGGGAGGCTTAGTCCGCATAAACTCTGAGAGAGTAGAGCGGTCATTGCCATCCCCGTTCTGCGGCGGATTGTTCACTAAGACTTGAGCCAGTTGCTGAATAGCGACATTGTTGGCTTGACGCTCCTTGCAAAGAGCATGAAGGAACTGAGCCATAGTTAAGTTCTCGGGAGGAGGTGGCGGAGGAACATTGCCATGCTGCTCATGGTGATCTCGAGCGTGAGCTTCTCCTTCGGTTCCCTGCAGCTGACCTGAGGAGGCGGTGCCGGGGTTGCCGAAGGTGCTGTTGCGGGTTGCATTCACCATCCTGTCATGGAAACAGACAGGTCAAAAATCCGCCTTGCTTGAAACCACAAGGGTTTACTCTAGTAAGAGGGGGGGGGTCCAAATGTGCTAGTGCGAGTTTTTAAAATCAGAGTCTTGAAAACGGAATTTGCATTCATTGAAACAAGGTACGTAGTCGCGTACATGCTGCCTAAGGCAGAATGCGGCTTACATCATACACACTCATAACTTAAAAGATCGGATACATGGATACCCTATGCTCAGGGGTACTCCTAGTTGCCTATGCTGAAATCCTACGCGGCGGACTGCTCGGTCTCAAAAGTGGGTTCGGCAGGATCTTTGTCTTCGTCGGTGTCTTCTTCCTTCAACGGAGTGGAAGAAAGAATTCGCACATCACGCGTCTCTTAGGTGAGGCGGCGAAGAGCTCAGTATATTCTTCCGCTGTCAGGCGGCGACTCTGAAGAGGGACTGCCCGGATTGGTAGCACACCACCCCTGGTAGCAATACCGGCCCTTCCTTCAGGTGCGCTTTCTTTCTTCATCTTGCGATTCTTCATCTTCTCGGTGTGAAGTAGGCCCTTGACTTCGTGTAGTTCTTGGCGAAGCTTCGTTGATTCCTTAACCAGAAGGTGCGTGAGGGTGTCGGATGAGAGACTGAAGTAGGTCTGAAACCTTAATGGCATCCCGTCCTCAGACGATGGGGTGAGCGTCCAGCTCCCGTCCACTCCTTCCTTAAGAAAAGGTAGGTGGCGAGTAGCGGGTTCATCAGCCATCTCAGGGAGGATATCACGGAGATGCACGAGCACCTCTCGTGCGGCTGTCTCCACTGCCAGCATCAATTCTCCCATTTGTGGTCCTTCAAAGAACCAACTAGTCGGGGAGTCATTAGCCTTCACTATCACGTCCACATGATATTCCTTGGTGTCGGCCTTGACCCAGTGCTCGTGGTAGAGGAAAATGGGCGTGCGGCGTACGTGGCACTTCTCGAGACTATCCACCAGAAGTAGGGGAAATCCGGTCTCCAGAAGCGTCTCAGGTACGACGGCCATCAACAAGATATAGTAGAGAGAGAAAATCAGAAGGTTTTAGGTGCAAAGTTGTGTAAGGCTGGTGTACTAATCATTTTCGGCTAACGTGCATGCTACCTAATGCTTCCTATAGTCAGCATGGCTCTGATACCAGTTCTGTGGGGACCCCGACTGGTGCATCGAGATTGCCGTGCCCAGTGATCCCAAGGATCAATGCTCAGTGAACATAGATACTGAATAATAGAGTCTTACATCCAAATACCGAATATTACATCAAATGACCGAAGGGTCAGGTTCACAAACAGGGCCTAAGGCCAAATAAAACGGGTACAACGGGTAGCGGAAACTCATAAGGGCTAAGCGGGTGCCCATGCCATCAAGCCTACTCCAACAGGCATTCTAACTTGGAAGCGTCCTAGATCGCAGGTCCGTCTCCGAAGACGTACTCGTCGCCAAATTCCGGTCCTTCCTTGTCTGGTCAATAATATAACCAGTGGCAAGCCAATGAGTACTTTGAATGTACTCGCAAACAACCCATGATATGAACAATGAAAGTGAAGGATGACAATATCATGCCTTTCTAGTATAGCACATCCGGGTAGAATGATCATGAATATGCATCAAGGTAAAGAATTACTTTTGAAGAACAGGTTACATATATCAACATATCTGCTAAGGGTTGAACCATCCGGTTTCACCCTATATGCGAAGTCATCGAACTTCTCATAACCTCAATGTATCAATTGAGGGCTAAACCATCCGGGTTTACCCTATATGCCAAGTCACCGAACTTGGTCATATTATTATTATTATTATCAACACCTTTTTAACACTAACACACACACACTCACACAAACTTGGTTTATGCGGAAATATCAGGACGTAGTTTAAGCAGGATTACCCAACTGTCCTTGACCGTGGACACGGCTATTTGAATAGTTTACACTCTGCAGAGGTAGTACGCTGGACCCATGAGAAACGGGAAACTTTCGTGTCATCCACGACTCACGGTATATCACATATACCCAAGGTAAGTACCCGATCATCATCTTTCCCCTGATGATACTAGACAAAGAGGACCACTCGATTGGTAGCCAACCCACATGTTGTACGTCTTACGAGCCCCGACTCTGGACAGTATCAACCATGCAGGGACCAATGGTGTGCCTGGAACTCGTAATAATGGCATAGTCGTCCTACCTGGCACGACCCCATCAAAAGAGCGACGACAATCACTCCTGCCACTAGTAATGTGGCTCTTTGCTAGCACCGACCAGAGTAATCAACAAAGCCCCGTCCCATAAAGGGGTATCATGGTCGTACTGGTAAGGTTGGGACAGTCGACACATCATAAATCTAGCGCGGGAGAGGAGCGTCCCTGGCGGCTGCTTTAAACTGAGGGGTTGTCGGGGGAGGTCTTAGACACTTCGGGGGAGGTTGGAACCGGCCGGGAGCGTCGTCCCCTTCTCGGTTGCTCCCTGTAGCGCGTCCAGAGCGTAGTTTTGGCATGCCACGGCATGCTGGCGCGCTCTGGTGCACTTCAGACGTGTCCCTCATGTCCTGCGTGTTGCTGGGAGTGTAACTAGTCGTTGTTTGCTAGTGTGAGCACTGACTGGTCAAGGGGGACATGTTTTACTAGTGCTGCCAGCCCTGATCTGTGGCACAAATTGGAGTTTTTGTCACTTGTGCTTTGAACTGGGGAAAGGCCAGTTGACTGGGTGTTTAGGTTGGTCTGAGGCACTAATACACCAAGTTTGAGGCTCTGACATTGGGTAAAACAGTGGCTAGGTGGGTTTTTACCTTGCTGTCAGAAGGTGTTCGACAGTGGTTTGGGGTGCTTCCACTCCACCACTGGAACTGCAACTTAACAAGTTTGGTCTTGGGGTTAAAGTAGGGGTTTCAACCAATTTTGAGCTCCATTGCACAAGTTTAGCTTTGTAAACTTGAAAATGCATGAAAGTGGCCAGATCTGTCCTCTCCAAAGGGAGTGTGACTAACAGAGTCTAGCGAATCTCATTTTTGGTGTGGAGTCCTCATTTGAGGTGCCAAACACCCCTGCAAAGTTTCAGCCCTATTGAACAAACTTTGCTATGTAGAGTTGTTCCAACTCTATTCTGGACAAAGAGGGTTTTAGGCTCATTTGGTGACCTTCCCCACCTTGGATCAAGGTGAGATTTTATGTGGGCACCAAATACGGCTTGGGGAGGCTCCTGTAATTTAATGGGATTTGATTGAGAATATTTCCTTTGGAAATATCTCAAAAGGTTAAAACAGACAGGAATGGTTTTCAGGGTTTTACTCAAAGAATTATAATATAAAATAGGGTTGAAAATCTTATGTATGGAAAATATATGTCCTTGTGAGTTTTCATGATTTTACTCAGAATTTTCTAAGGCAGAGAACTATTATTCCTTGTGGGAATATCATTCCTGGCCTTAGAAACAAACATGTATTTAAAATAGCAAAATAATGTTTTAAATCATTAAATAATGTTTTTGGCAAATAATAATAGTATTTGAGTTCAGATCACCAACTTTGGTTGGAAGTGCTACTAGGCATCA
This sequence comes from Hordeum vulgare subsp. vulgare, assembly GCF_904849725.1. Taxonomy (NCBI): domain Eukaryota; kingdom Viridiplantae; phylum Streptophyta; class Magnoliopsida; order Poales; family Poaceae; genus Hordeum; species Hordeum vulgare. The sequence goes on along the minus strand of NC_058522.1, from coordinate 106,197,564 downwards.
TGAGCTAGTAGTGTAACCCAAGCAAGGTAGAGGTGATCTGATGTCAAAGAAAAGAGTTTTGGAAATTCATTTTAAAAATAAATAAATTTGCCATGGGTTTGGTTCAACAAGCATACATTCATACAAGGCATTCATAGCATTCACAACATCATTAGAAAAAGTTTTAACAAGCCCTGATTTTTGCAACTCAAAACATTGGTGGTGAAAAACAGGGTGTGACAATATCATGCACGGAATAAATCCCACAAAATAAACAGAAGGGCATCATGGCAAAATATCACGCGCACTAACTTGCTTAAAAGCTAAATCTAAATGCATAGTTAAATTCTATGTATTTTCTACCCTGAAAACATATATAACATGTGGGGTTGCAACACAAAAATATCGCCACACGAATATGCGATAATATGTCCTAAACATGATATAGCAATATAGCGACGAAATCCTACCTGAAAAAATACAAACAACTACTCTAAAATACATGGCAAAGGGTCCCTAAGAACATGAACATTTTATCTACAGAGTTCGAGCAATCCGGACACGCACGAAAATAAATACGGGGCAATTAAACTATTGGGACATCACGTAACACTAGGCATATGGCAAGTCAAACTATTTCAAACATGCATGCAAGTTGCAAAATATTAATCTACACGGAAAACTAATCAAGTTTCATATTTAACTTATCGCGATCCCACGCATGGTTAAGAATCTACGAGCGTTTGAAAATCCGCTAATTCCTGCAACTAATAAAACCGAATAAATCCTAAAAACACTACCGGGCTGAATCTTGCATATGCGCCACATCAGAGCTCGACGCAATATAATTATTCCTCGCCTAGGCGAGGGATAAGGTTGCGAGGGGGAGTCCTCACCTTGGGTTCAAGGCCTGCTAGAGGGGGAGGTAGGCCGGCTTGGGGGCGGTTGGAGCGGGCCGATCGCGCGGGGTAGGCCGAGCTGGGCCGAGGCGCGAGGTAGGCCGAGCTGGGCCAAGGCGGCGCTGCTCCTAGCCCAGGCGGTGGCAGGCGTTGGAGTGCTCGCCCTCCAGTAGCTCGACGCACGCGAGGGGAGGCGGGACTGCAGGCGGCGACGACGAGGCTCGCTGGCAGCAGGGCGATGACGGTTGGTGAGGCCTCGTCGGGATCTAGCCGAGGGGAGCGATGCAGGTACCAGCGCGGGGCAGCGGCGGCTCTCATGGCCTGATCTGGCGAAGGTCAACGGGAGGAGGCGGTTCCAGGCACTTGCGGCAGCAAGGCAGCCGGCGGCGGGGCAGAGATCCGGCGAGGCAGAGCGGCCCAACGCGACGGAAGGAGGCGGGGCGAGCGGGACCGGCCGACGGGCGTCGGCACGAGGCGTGGGGCACGGCAAGCTCGGGGTTGTTGCCCTCGGGCACGGGCTGCAGCCTCGGCGGATCGGCGGCGGTGCGCAGATGGGCCTGAGAGGGCTTTGAGCGAGGAGAGAGAGTGGGGTGGCGTTTGCTGGTAGGTGGGAGAGAGCTGTCGGCACAGATTTCGAGGAAGGTTAGGGTTAGGTGGCTAGGGTTCTATTTATAGACAAAACAGGTTAGGGTTATCTGAATTCAGATCAGTTTTCGACCACGGGATCGCAATCGGACGGCCACGAACGCGGGATGACTAGGTGGGCTGTGTAGAGTGGCTAAGCGGAGGTGAGAGGGACTCCGATTGCGACAAAATTTGGCAGGCGGTCTACCTATATCTAAATAAGACCGCACACCAAGTTTCGACCCAATCATAGAAAGTTTTGCACACACTTTTAAAAACAAGGTTTTGACGATGCCGCGGGCGCGTGCGAGTGTGGTCGGGCTCAGAACGGGCAACATCGAACACAGAGAGAACCGACAACTAATAACGAATGCGACTTTTGAAAACTGGCGGCAACGGGATGCCGATGCAATGCAGATGATGTGAATGATGCTATGATGATGCGACAGATAAAATAATCACACGACAAAAATGGAATAAAGGGGAATCTTCTGGAATGTCGGTCTCGGGCTGTCACAAAACACCCCCACAAGCCAATGTCGAACCTCCATGGTTAGCCCCAATGTCCCCGTTGAAATTGAATGGTTGGAATTCCTTGCATCTCCCATATTGCTAAAGTCTTCCAATATTGACGTCATTCTAGGAATGTACTAGTTGAAAACTCATACAACTTCAATGTTTGTGCCACCAAAACCGCCCATCTGCTACGTCCTTCAAATGATATAATAAGCGAACATGCTCATCTTGTTCGAGATGCTGAAGCCCGGTTATATGCCTTGAATGCCTTGAATGTATCACCTCTGGAGGGGATTGAAAGCATTCCAGTTGTCCGTTACTTCCCATATGTCTTTCTAGAAGAACTCACATGAATTTCCCGTGTAAGAGTTGTTGGTTTTGTCATTGACTTAGTGCTAGGCACCGCTCCTATCGCCAAACGACCCTACAAAATGCCACCACATGAACTCCTTGAACTTAAGGAAGAAATCGACAAATCTCTTTGTTGTGGTTTCATTCGTCCAAGTTCCTATGCTTGTAGAGCACCTTCTCTCTTTGTTAAGAAGAAGGATGGAACAAATCGTTTGGTTCAAGATTACCGTCTTATCAACCAGGCAACTATTCAGAACAAGTATCCTCTTCCTGGGATAATTGATCTGTATGATCAACTTGCTGGTTCCTCAGTGTTCTCTAAGCTCGACTTGAGGTTGGGATACCACCAGATCCGTGTTTGCGAAGAGGATATCCCAAAAACCGCCTTCGTTACTCGTTATGGTTTATACGAATATACCATCATGTCTTTTGGCTTAAACAATGCTCCAGCAACATTCTCTCGATTGATGAATTATATCTTCATGGACTACCTTGAAAAATTCGTCGTGGTTTATCTGGACGATATCCCGATATACTTCAAGAATAAATAAGAGCATGCTCAACATCTTTAGGTTGTGCTGGTGTAAGAGCACAATTTATCATAAGTAGATTTGGTGGTTGATGATGATGCTCCTTGTGGACTAATCGTGTGCACTAAACTTTCGAACAATTATCATGTGGCACGAGACGGTTATTTTCCCCTGAGTGTTCGAAAGAGAAGATGGTGTTTTTCTATCGATTTAGTGTTGGTGGACTTGAGTCATAGGTAAACCCGTACTATCAAGAGGGGATCCGTGTTTTTGATGGCTTCTCAAGTGAACCCCAAGGTGGGAGCTTGCATGCGATAGAAAATTATTCTAGACTCATGCTAAAGTCTTTATCATAGAGATTAAATAACACTCTAGAAGTACTAGATTGATAACGAAATCCATGCGTGAATGTACATGTAATGTTATAATGTTGAACACACTTACCTAGAAGGAAGTCGGTAAGGCCGGTATTGTAGATGAAATGATCAAATTCCTCCTTGATACCTGCACCCCTCATGAACTCATCTCTTGGCCACCGACACGATTTGGTGTGAGCCATGACTATCTGATTGGCCCGAGGCTAAATGGAAGCTTGTCGTATCGAGCCCTCACTCGATGATTCACCCGAAGTACGCCTTCTCGAGGAGCTCCTCCTAAAGAAACTCATCTCCCTAAGCACAAATTTCCGAAATTTTCGAGCCACAAATTTTTGTCAACAAAACTCTATGAAATTGGTAGCAACTGGTCATATGGATACTTAGAGGCTATATCAAGCATTCATACTACTTGGAACTCAAAGAATTTAACACGCAAGCTCATTTTCTGTAGCACCAAGTGAAGCAATTAATGCAAAATATAAAACACTATAGCAAAAACTAATTGGAGGGATGGAGGAGTGACATACCAAGGAACAATGTCCTCAAAATAGTTTTGAAAACAAAGTTCGGAGCAAAGAGGTCGAAAATTTCAGTTTCTAGAGGAAGAACACGAGAGAGAGAGAGTGCTAGGGAATTTTCTTTTAGAGCTAGAGGATGAACTGAGTTGAAGGGATAAGGCAGGGGGCCTCTGGGCCCCACAAGCCATCATGGTGCGGCCTAGGGGGTCCTGTTGGCTTGTAGCCCACACATGCTTCTGTGTGTTGTTATTTTTATGCCAAAAATTCTAATATATTCCAGAAAAAATCATGTTAAAACTTTGTAGCAATGTGAGACTTCTTATTTTTAGGTCATTTTTTATTGCACTGGAAATATTAGAAAACGGGAAAAGTCAAACTAATTTCTCTTTCTTAATTAATAGTAACTGAGAACAAACTTGTGATAGTGAGAGTTGTGAATACTCAATTCATCAATCACATCTCTTTCAAAAAGGATCCATTAATAAGGTTGATCAAGTCTTATTAATTATGGTTTTCGATTAACATGAAACTTAATTTTTTTTGTATATCACTAGGTTACCTCAATGGGGATTTGCATCTCCCCAACAAAAATATTATAGTATTTATTTTTCTTGGTAGTAGGTAGAGGGATTGTAAAATCTCCAATGATGACGGTTGACGTGCAACTATTCCTGACTTGATGCCTCCACGGCAACAGAGCCAGAAAAGAGCTTGTCCCAGTTGCTCAACAATTAGCAATTGTCTTGCAATGGCCCACCAACGTGTGGGATCATGGCAGTTTTCGAGGGTAGAGTATTCAACCCAAATTTGTTGGTTCGCATGACGGGAAGTGAAAGAATATTCTCAGGTATTCGCAGCTGAATGTGTCAGATTCAACCACACCTGAAAGATTAGTGTCTGCAAGCAAAGTAGTATGATAGCAACGGTGCCAGAAAAGATCTTGTGACAAGCCAGACTATTCCTAACGGTTGTATCAATGGTGCCAGAAAAGTATTGTAGCAGGTAGCAGCAGGGTAACGAGTAACAACAGTGACAAGGAACAGCAGTAGTGACAGCAGTAGCAAGTAGCAGCAGCAGCAAGTAGCAGCAGAAAAAAGCAAGTAACAGTAGCAGCAACAGTAGTAACAGCAGTAGCAGCAGAGCAAGTAACAGTAGCAGCAAGTAACAGTAGCATTAACAGTAGTAGCAACAACAGATCAAAGCAAGTAACAGTGGCAGTGGGACAAACTCGTAGGCAATGGATCAGTGATTTGTTGGATGACATTCATCATGCAACAGTTATAACACGAAGAGATATGTGGCTAGCTCCCGTTCGTCAATGTGATGTAGGCATGCATTCCGTGTGTAGTCATACGTGCTTAGGGAAAAGAACTTGCATGACATCTATTGTCCATCCCTCCCGTGGCAGCGGGGTCCAAATGGATACCACGGGATATTAAGGTTCTCCTTTTAATAAAGAACTGGACCAACGCATTAGCACTTGGTGAACACATCAACTCCTCAAACTATGGTCATCACCGGGAGTGGTTCCGGTTATTGTCACTCCGGGGTTGCCGGATCATAACACATAGTAGGTAACTACAACTTGCGAGATCGGATCTAAAACACACATATATTGGTGACAACATAATAATTTCAGATCTGAAATCATGGCACTCGGGCCCTAGTGACAAGCATTAAGCATGGCAAAGTAGTAGCAACATCAATCTCAGAACATAGTGGATACTAGGGATCAATCCCCGTCAAAACTAACTCGATTACATGATAGATCTCATCCTATTCATCACCGCCCAGCGAGCCTACAAATAGATTACTCACAAACGATGAAGATCTTCATGGAATTGGAGAGGGAAGAAGGTTGATGATGATGATGGCGACGATCTCCTTGATCCGGAGCCCAAAACGGACTGCAGATCTGCCCTCCAGATGAAGAACAAGATGTGGCGGCGCCTGCATATCGCAAACGCGACGAAATCTTCTCTTCTGATTTTTTTCGGGACGAAAGTGAAACGCGATGAAATCTTCTCTCCTGATTTTTTTCGGGACGAAAGGGAATACATAGCGCTGGAATTGGGGGCGGTAGAACCACGTGGGCCCCACAAGCCCGGACGCCGCGACCTGGGGGGGGGGGGGGTTGGCCGCGGCCACAGGGCTTGTGGCACACTCGCTCACCCCCTCAAGTGGATCTTTGCGCAGGTATTTTTCATATTTTCCAGAAATATTTTCCGTAAATTTTCAGGACGTTCCGAGAACTTTCATTTTTGCACAAAAACAACACCATGGCAATTCTGCTGAAAACAACATCAGTTCGGGTTAGTTCCATTCAAATCATGCAAGTTAGAGTCCAGAACAAGGGCAAAAGAGTTTGGAAAAGTAGATACGATGGAGATGTATCAAACTCCCCCAAGCTTAAAACCTTGCTTGTCCTCAAGCAACTCAGTTGACAAACTGAAAGAGAAAGAAAAACTTTGACAAACTTTGTTTGATCTTGTTGTTGCAACTATGTATAACTCATAACCATATTTCAGCAAGATCACAAGTTAACCACATAAGCAAGTGACACATAGGTCTCACGGTAAACTAATATCAATGGCATAAACAGCTAGCGAGCAAATAATAATGAGTTTAAGATACCAACAATTCAATCAAAACAAGCATGCAGCAATATGAATAGGTGGTATCTCGCTAGCTCTTTCCGAGACCGCAAAACAAAAATGCACAACACTTTCAAAGATCAAGGGCTGACTAAACATTGTAATTCATCGCAACAAAGATCGAGTCATAGTCATACTCAATTTCAATCAAAAGCAAAGCATAAAAATGATAGAGGTGCTCTCTAATTGGTGCTTATATAAGAAGAGGATGAGTCAACAGGAAAATAAATAGACATGCCCTTCGCAGAGGGAAGCATTGATTTGCAGAGGTGCCAGAGCTCAAGCTTTGAAAACAGAGATAATAATTTTGGGTGGCATGCTTTCATTGTCAACGCAATGACCAAGAGTTCTCAATATCTTCCATGCTACTCATGCTATAGGCGGTTCCCAAACAGAAAAGTAAAGTTTTAACTCCCCCGCCACCAATCAATCACACTCCACTGCTAGCCGAATCCTCGGGTACCGTCCATACTATCATCAATCCGGGGGGAGTCTTGTTATACAGTTATGTTTTCGATTTAAGCGTGGAACTGGGCATTCCAATTCATGGCCCCTTTCTCGTGAATGACAGTGAATAAAGACATGTCAAGGATAACACGCCTAACATGGAAGATACCAATAGCCCCCTGTCACCACATGAGCGGTTCGGGCATGCCAAACAGATTATTTCTTGAAGGTTTAGAGAATGGCACATGCAAATTTACTTGGAACGGCAGGTAGATACCGCAAATAGGTAGGTATGGTGGACTCTCATGAAAAACTTTTGGGTTTATGGAAGTGGATGCACAAGCAGTATCCCGCTTAGTACAAGTGAAGGCTAGCAAAAGACTGGGAAGCGACCAACTAGAGAGCGACAATAGTCATCAAGATGCAATGAGTTTGACTAACATTGACTGCAAGCATGAGGAGGATATAAATCACCATGAACACAAACATCATAGAGGCTATGTTGATTTTGTTTCAACTACATGCATGAACATGCGCCAAGTCAAGCCACTTGAATCATTCAAAGGAGAATACCATCCTATCATACTACATCATAGTCATCTCAAAATCTATGTTGGCATTCAAGACAAACCATTATAAGCTCCTAGCTAAATAAGCATGGCATCAGAAACTATGATATCTAAGTTGTCATTGCAAACATGGTTCTCTCACAACAAAGCTGAATCTGGGATGACAAGCTAGTCATATTTATAAAAACAAAATAGATAGAGTTCATACCAGCTTTTCCAGTCTCAGTCACTTCATCATATATCATCATTATTGCCTTTCACTTGCACGATCGAATGATGTGGACCATAATAAGAGTGCTCGTGCATTGGACTAAAGCTGGAATCTGCAGGCAAACACAAAGGAGAAGACAAAGTAATATGGCTCTTTGAAAGCTAAATAGGTATGCATGCAAGAGCCACTAAACATTGTAACCAATATCTTCTACCTTGACCCAAAGAAAAAGAAAACTATTACACGGGAAAGCTCCCAACAAGAAAAAGAAGAAAGGAAAATCTTTTTGGGTTTTCTCAAAAGGACACAAAACAAGAAAACAAGAAAACAAAAATAAACTAGCATGGATAATACAGTGGCAAAGTGTAAACACCGACTAACAAAGTGAAAGCATAAGCATGAATGTAAAGTTGGTGCAAACACATACTCCCCCAAGCTTAGGCTTTTGGCCTAGCTTGGTCTACTCCCAACGCGGGAAATAACCAGCTCCGGGATACTCCAGAGCGGACTGTGGATGCCACTGCTGTGTGGGCTCCTCTGGCTCCCACTGATAAACTAACGTCTGGTACTCGACTGGCGGCTCGGGCACGGGCACTTGTGGTTGGGCCAAGCCCCAATACGCGTAGATGTCCGAGGGCATAATAATGTACCTGCCTGCATAAAGGTTGAACAAAGAAGGAGCAGGGTAAGTAATACTCTCTCGAGTACCCTGACTAAATACCAGGTTATAAATCATCCGTCTACTAGCATCTCTATCCAGAAAATCATGGTGAACCATGCTGTCATAATCCAGATATTTCTCAGGAAGAAGCATTTCTTGTTCCTCGCGAAGTCTAATAGGTATCTCAAAGTATCTAGCAAGACGAGTAGCATAGATACCTCCATAGACGACACCTTTGGAATGGTTTGTGTTCAACCGCTGAGCTACTATAGCACCTTGGCTATAAGTCTTATTGTTATAAAGGCCTTCGCGCAAAACGGCAAGGTCTGGAGAGCTAAGTGATCCAGCCTCCCCAGGGCCAATCAAACATTTTCCCACAAATAATGAGAAGTACCGAAGCACAGGAAAATGTATGCTAGCAATTCTGGCGCGAGACACTCCTCTCTCCTCTCCAACAACAATAGTATCTATGAAAGCCTCCAAGTCCCATGGACGAGGATCATGAATATCCCCAACATAAGGTAATTTGCATACATTGCAAAAATCCTGTAGTGTCATGCACTGGTGGATATCGTATAACATGAACTCAACCATAGGAGGATTCTTCCTCGGATAAAAGTTGAAGCTTTGAACGAAAATATTGGTGAGGAGGAGGTATTGTGGGCACTTATCTTCAACGAACGCGGTAAGACCTGCGTTCTCCACCAAGTAATAAAGTCTTCATAAAGCCCAGCGGGGTGCAAAAATTCATCACTTGGCCACTCGCACGCTCGAACTTCTGTGACTCGAGGAACCACATACTTGGGGTGGTTCTTCTCATCGTCCTTGGGGTTACACCTTCAAGAGCCTCTCGAGAACCTCCTCATCTTTTCCTTTTTCTAATTCTGAAAAATTCTGAAATTTTTAGAGACTTCGAAAGAAAAGTGAGTAAGGATTAACCCAACTAATAGCAACTACTCCTGCTAGTGCCTAGAGACCGTACCACGCGCTAAAACTACTTGGGACCAGCTAAAATCAACATTTCAAGTTCAAGAACAAGGTCACCAAGGTAGCAAGAATACGCGAACGATAAAGCACTAGAGTAGAAACTAATTGGACCAATGGAGGAGTCACTTACCAAGGAGTAATTTCCCCAAAACGGTTCGAAGAATGGTGCTTTGAGCAAGGAGATCTAAAATCACAGCCAAATGAGCAAGAACACGGGTTTGAGCTGCGAAACAAATTTTCCTAGAGGTAGAAGAAGAGGATGGGAGCTGGAATGAGTGGAGGGGGTCCCTGTGGGCCCCACAAGCTTGGTGGCCACGGCCAGGGGGAGCCCGCGGCGTCAGGGCTTGTGGCCCACTGGTGTGGCCCCCAGGCCAGCTCTCAGTCCCAGTATTTTTCAAAAATCCAGAAAAAACATATTTGATTTTCAGGACCATCGGAGAACTTTTATTTTTGGGGTACTTTTCTCCGGGATGCTAAAACAGGAAACATGGAAAACTAAACTAAATCTATCATTTTTCTTCTAAGCAACAAAAAGTGAAAGCTTAAAACGGAGGTATGTGACTCTTTGATTCATCCATTTCATGGTCATCGAAAGAAATCCGTCAATGGGGTTCATCAAATCCTCATGACAAAACTTTCTCGAATCGCAAAAGAGAACGGAGAATTTTTGAATAGTCACTAGGTCACCTCAATGGGGATATGTATCTCCCCAACAAGCAAATCATACTTCGTCTTGACACAAGGAATAGGGCATTCAAAGCTCCCAATAAGAATCGATGAAATTTTTTCGATAGCATTGATGCAATGTACTCGATATTGTTCCTTCGGAAAGTGCACCGTATGCTCATTACCGTTGACATGGAAAGTCAATTGCCTTTGTTGCAATCTATAACAGCCCCTGCAGTGTTTAAAAAGGGTCTTCCGAGGATGACAGCCATGGCATCGTCCTCGGGAATATCCAAGATAACAAAGTTTGTTAAGATAGTGGTGTTAGCAACCACAACACGCACATCCTCGCAAATGCCGACAGGGAAAACAGTTGATTTGTCGGCCATTTGCAGAGAAATTTCAGTGGGTGTCAACTTATCCAGTTCAAGTCTACGATAAAGAGAGAGAGGCATAACACTAACACCGGATCCAAGGTCACATAAGGCAGTTCTTACGTAGTTTCCTTTAATGGAGCAAGGTATAGTGGGCACTCCGGGATCACCAAGTTTCTTAGGAGTTCCACCTTTGAAAGTGTAGTTGGCGAGCATGGTGGAGATCTCAAGATCTGGTATCTTCCGTTTATTAGTCACGATATCTTTCATGTACTTGGCATATGGAGACATTTTGAGCATATCAATTAACCGCATCTGCAGAAAGACGGGTCTTATCATTTCAATAAAGCGCTCAAAATCCTCATCATCCTTTTTCTTGGATGGCTTAGGAGGAAAGGGCATAGGTCTCTGAACCCATGGCTCCCTTTCTTTACCATGCTTCCTAGCAGTGAAGTCATTCTTATCGTATCTCTTAGGTTGTGGGTTATCAGGATTAACCGTAGGTTCAATCTCCACATCCTTATCATTGCTAGGTTGAGCATTATTATGAACATCGCTGTCCATATTGTCACCATGTTCATGTTCATCACCAGATTGTGTTTCTGCATCAGACACAGAAATATCATTTGGTTCTTCAGGTGTGACAGTATTTGGTGAACTGACATGTAGGTTTCTATCATCCTTCTTCTTCTTCTTATGATAACTTGGTGTATCAGCATTAATTCCTTGAGAATCTTGATCAATTCTCTTAGGATGGCCTTCAGGATACAAAGGTTCCTGAGTCATTTTGCCTCCTCTAGTAATGACTCTGACAGAGTTGTCATTTAATACATTGAGCAAGTCATTCTGAGCTTTAAGTACTTGTTCTACCTGAGTAGTAATCATAGAGGCATGTTTACCCAGAAGCTTCAGATCATTGACATTTCTGTCTACACCAAGCACTTAAATGACTAAGCATACGAGTACTTTGTTCCACGTGTCTGCTAACATAATCATTGAAACTCTATTGTTTGGCAACAAAGTTGTCAAATTCATCAAAGCATAGGCTAGCGGGTTTATCAAAAGGAATATCACTCTCATCAAACCTACGCAGAGAATTTACTTCTACTACCTGTATCAGGTTATCGAGACCATGGATCTCTTTGATAGGTGGTAGATTTTTGACATCTTCAGATCTAATGCCTTTCTCTTGCATAGATTTCTTGGCTTCTTGCATATCTTCGGGACTGAGGAATAGAATACCTCTTTTCTTAGGAGTTGGCTTATGAGGTGGTTCGGGAATAGTCCAAGCATTATCGTTGATCAAGATGTTATTCTGTAGAATCTCAGCTTGTTCTATAGTTCGTTCCCTAAAAACACAACCGGCACAACTATCTAGGTGGTATCTAGAGGCATCGGTAAGTCCGTTATAGAAGATATCTAGTATCTCGTTCTTCTTAAGAGGGTGATCAGGCAAAGCATTTTGTAGCTGGATGAGCCTCCCCCAAGCTTGTGGGAGACTCTCTTCTTTGTGTTGAGCAAAGTTGTATATTTCCTGCAAGGCAGCTTGCTTCTTATGGGCAGGGAAATATTTCTCACAAAAGTAATAGACCATATCCTGGGGACTACTCACACATCCAGGAGTAAGAGAAGTGAACCAGGCTTTAGCGTCATCCTTTAGAGAGAAAGGAAACAGCTTAAGGATATAGTAGTAGCGGATCTTCTCCTCACTAGTGAAAAGGGTGGCTATATCGTGTAGTTTGGTAAGATGGGATACAACCGTCTCAGACTCATAACCGTGGAAAGAATCAGATTCGACTAGAGATATTATCTCAGGGTCGACAGAGAATTCACAATCCTTATCGGTGATAAAGATAGGTGAAGTGGCAAACTTCGGGTCGTATTTCATCCTAGCTTTCAGAGATTTTTCCTTCCACTTGAGAAGTAATTTCTCAGCGTCATAGGCATCCTTACACGCAAGAAAATCCTCAGCTATCTCTCCTTCCATAACATAACCCTCAGGTATATCAGGCAATTCATATCTAGGAGAGCTAGATCTAGCAGGAGCAAAAACAGGTTCTACCTCAATAGTATCGGCAGTTTGAGAAGCATCATGAGTATTGGCAGTAACTCTAGCAATATGAGCATCAAGGAATGCCCCTAGTGGCATATCAGGCAAAGTAGTATCTCTAGCAGTATCAAGCATAGCATCATCAGGAAAAATAGCATCTCTAGCATCATCAGGCAAAGTAGTATCAAGCATAGCATCTCTAGGATCATCAGACAAAGCAATATCAAGCATAGCATCTCTAGCAGTATCAGGCATATCATCTCTAGCAGTATCAAGCATTGCATCTCTAGCAGTATCAGGATAGCATCTCTAGCAATATCAAGCATAGTAGCATCATAAGCATCATCAAGCACAGACGACATATCAAGATTTCTAGCAGGAGGTGGTGTCGCAAACTTACTCATAACTGAAGGTGAATCAAGTGCAGAGCTAGATGGCAGTTCCTTACCTCCCCTCGTAATTGAGGGCAAGACTTTGGTATTTGGGTCTTTCAGATTCTTCATAGTGATCAACAGATATAAATCCCGATTGACTCAGAGAATATAGCTATACCTTCCCCGGCATCGGCGCCAGAAAAATGTTGTTGACGTGCAACTATTCCTGACTTGATGCCTCCACGACAACGGAGCGAGAAAAGAGCTTGTCCCAATTGCTCAACAATTAGAAATTGTCTTGCAACGGCCACCAGCGTGTGGGATCGCGGCAGTTTTCGAGGGTAGAGTATTCAACCCAAATTTGTTGGTTCTCACGACAGGAAGTGAAAGAATATTCTCAAGTATTAGCAGCTGAATGTGTCAGTTTGAACCACACCTGAAAGATTAGTGTCTGCAAGCAAAGTAGTATGATAGCAACGGTGCCAGAAAAGATGTGGTGACAAGGCAGACTATTCCTAAAAATTGTATCAATGGCACCAGAAAAGTATTATAGCAGGTAGCAGCAGGGTAACGAGTAACAACAGTGACAAGGAACAACAGTAGTGACAGTAGTAGCAAGTAGCAGCAGTAGCAAGTAACAGCAGCAACAAGTAGCAGCAGAGCAAAGCAAGTAACAATAGCAGCAACAATAGTAACAACAGTAGCAGTAGAGCAAGTAACAGTAGCAGCAAGTAACAGTAGCAGCAACAATAGCAAGAGCAACAGAGCAAAGCAAGTAACAGTGGCAGTGGGACAAACTCGTAGGCAATGGATCGGTGATTTGTTGGATGACATTCATCATGCAACCGTTATAACACGGAGAGATATGTGGCTAGCTCCCGTTCGTCAATGTGATGTAGGCATGCATTCCGTGTGTAGTCATACGTGCTTAGGGAAAAGAACTTGCATGACACCTATTGTCCATCCCTCCCGTGGCAGCGGGGTCCAAATGGATACTACGGGATATTAAGGTTCTCCTTTTAATAAAGAACCGGACCAACGCATTAGCACTTGGTGAACACATGAACTCCTCGAACTATGGTCATCACCGGGAGTGGTTCCGGTTATTGTCACTCCGGGGTTGCCGGATCATAACACATAGTAGGTAACTACAACTTGCAAGATCGGATCTAAAACACACATATATTGGTGACAACATAATAATTTCAGATCTGAAATCATGGCACTCGGGCCCTAGTGACAAGCATTAAGCATGGCAAAGTAGTAGCAACATCAATCTCAGAACATAGTGGATACTAGGGATCAATCCCCGTCAAAACTAACTTGATTACATGATAGATCTCATCCTACTCATCACCGCCCAACGAGCCTACGAATAGATTACTCACGAATGATGAAGAGCTTCATGGAATTGGAGAGGGAAGAAGGTTGATGAGGACGATGGCGACGATCTCCTTGATCCGTAGCCCAAAACGGACACCAGATCTGCCCTCCAGATGAAGAACATGATGTGGCGGCGCCTCCGTGTCGTGAAACGCGATGAAATCTTCTCTCCTGATTTTTTTCGGGACGAAAGGGAATAAATAGAGCTGGAATTGGGGGCAGCAGAGCCATGTGGGCCCCACAAGCCCTGACGCCGCGACCTGGGGGGTGGCCGCGGCCACAGGGCTTGTGGCCCACTGGCTCACCCCCTTCGGTGGATCTTTGCGCAGGTTATTTTCATATTTTCCAGAAATATTCTTCGTAAATTTTCAGGACGTTCCGAGAACTTTCATTTCTGCACAAAAACAACACCATGGCAATTCTGCTGAAAACAACGTCAGTCCGGGTTAGTTCCATTCAAATCATGCAAGCTAGAGTCCAAAACAAGGGCAAAAGAGTTTGGAAAAGTAGATACGATGGAGACGTATCAATGACCATGGGAATAGTCACAGTGACATTAATATTTTTAACCAAAGTTTGCTTCTTTGGAAAATGCACAATATGTTGCTTGCCATTAACATGAAAAATGATCTTGCTTTTGTTGTAATCAATAACAACCCCTGCAGTATTTAAAATGGGTCTACCAAGGATGATCGACATATTGTCATCCTCGGGCATATCAAGAATAACAAGGTTTGTTAAGATAGTAACATTTGCAACCACAACAGAAATGTCCTCGCAAATTCCAATAGGTAAAGTAGTGGATTTATCAACCATTTGCAATGATATCTCAGTGGGTGTAAGCTTATTAAATTCAAGTCTTTTATAAAGGGAGGAAGGCATAACACTAACATAGTATCACTGGCTCCTAAATCACATAAAGCGGTTTAACATAATTTCTTTTAATAGAGCAAGGTATTGTGGGTATAACCTGATCTCACAACTTCTTAGGTACTCCACCATCAAAATAATAATTAGCAAGCATGGTAGCAATTTCAGTTTCGGGTATCTTTCTTTTGTTGGTAAAAATATCCTTCATATACTTAGCATACAAAGGCATTTTCAATATATCAGTCAAGCGAGTGCGGAAAAAGACATGTCTAATCATTTCAGCAAAGCGTTCAAAATCTTCATTATCCCTACTTTTAGAAGGCTTTTAAGGGAATGTCATGGGTTTTTGAACCCACGGTTCTCTTTCCCTTCCATGTTTTCTAGCAACAAGTCTCTCTTGTCATAAAGTTTATTTTTAGGAGGTGGGTTATCAAGACGCTCAATAGGTTCTATCTCCACATCATTATCATGTTCTTTGTTACTATCCGGTGGAACATCTACATGCACCTTATTACTTTCATCTTCATTTTCATTATCACTAGGTGCATGTTCACTACCGAATCGTGTCTCAGCATCAAAAATAGAAACATCATTGTGACTCTCAACATGTTTTTCTATAACAGGTTTTCTAGAAGCATGCAAAGTCCTATCATCTTTATTTTTTCCCCTCTCAGGTGGACTAGGTGCATCATCATTTATCCTCCCAGAATCTTGTTCAATTCTTTTAGGGTGACGTTCAGGATAAAGAGGTTCCTGACTCATTCTACCTCCTCTAGTCACTACTCTAACAACATGATCATTAATATTATTGTTCATTTCAGCAGACAAATCATTTTGTGACCTAGCTAGTTTCTCTAGTTGGGTGTGAACCATAGATGCATGTTTACCTAGACCTTTCACATCATTAGGAATTCTAAACATAAAGTCACTTAAGCGGTCTATCATCATGTCATTATTTTCCAATTGATCCTTAACATAGTTATTGAAGTGCTCTTTCTTAATAACCTAATCATCAAATCCATCCATGCATTGATTAGGAGTATTAGCATAAGGTATATCATTCTCATTGAAGGATCGGGGAGAGTTTACCTATACTACCTGTGTCGAGGTATCAAGTCCATGTATTTCTTCGATCAGTGGTATTTTCTTGACATCCACAATTTTAATACCTTTCTCTTTCATAGATCTTTTTTGCTTCTTGCATATCTTCAGGGTTCAGGAATAGAATACATCTCTTCTTTTGAATATGTTCCGGCATTGGTTCAGGGAGTGTCCAAGCATCGACATTTTGCAAAATATTATTTAATAACTCTTCAACTTGTACAACGGGTCTTTCCCTGAAAACACAACAAGCACAACTATCTATGAAATGCCTAGAAGCATATGTTAGTCCATTATAAAAGATATCAAGAATTTCATTCTTCTTAAGAAGACAACCACAGAGAGCTTGAAGTAAGAGGAGAAGCCTCCCCAAGCTTGCAGGGGATTCTCTTCTTTAATTTGCACAAAGTTAAATATTTCCTGTAAAGTAGCTTGTTTCTTATGAGCAGGAAAATATTTTTCAGAAAAGTAATAAAGCATATCCTGGGGACTATGCATACAACCAGGAGCAAGAGTAAGGAACCATTCCTTGGGCTCACCTTTCAATGAGAGAGGAAAAAATCTTAAGGATATAATAGTAGCGTATCTTTTCATCATTGGTAAACAATGCATCAATATCATTCAGTTTCATATGGTGTTCGGCCATAGTTTCATTTTCATAACCATGGAAAGGATCAGACTCTACTATGGGATTCAGTTTATGGTCTATAGCGAATTCATAGTCCTTATTAGTCACAAATATAGGAGCAGTAGCAAATTTAGGATCATGTTTCATTTTCTCAATCATAGTTTTTTCTTTTAGTTTGCATAGTAATCTCTTCAAATCATCTCTATTTTCACAAGCGAGAAAATCCCTAGCTACCTCACCATCCATAACATAACCTTCAGGTACAAAAGGCAATTAATATCTATTAGAAGCATGAGGTGTAGAAGGTGATTCAAAGTCTTCATCAGTTTCAACATTTCCATGTTCGCAAGATCTAGCAATATGAGCATCAAGTAATTCACTTAGTGGCATAGTTATAGTTCAACATGTGTAGCCATAGTATTATGATTAATTTCAGAAGTAGCATCATCAAGTTCATGTGACATATCAGGACGATCAATAGGTGGTGGTGTAATAAGCTGATTCAAAACAGTAGGTGAATCAAAAGTAGAGTTAGATGATAATTCATTACCTCCTCTCGTGCGAGAGGGGACAATCTTACTTTGATTATATTTCATATTATTCATAGAGGCAATTGGATATTCTCAAGTAAACACAATAAATAAAGCTATGCTCCCCAACAACAGTGCCAGAAGAAGGTCTTGATAACCCACAAGTATAGGGGACCGTGACGGTATTCACGGGTAGCATTTCACCCTAATTTATTGATTTTACACAAGGGGATCCAAAGAATATTTATTGGCCTGGATAGTTGAGTTGTCAATTCAACCGCACCTCTCTCTGTAGCAAGGGTTTAGTAGCACAACAAATGATAGTAGTGACAGTAATAATGATACCAACAATTTTGGTAACAGTAGTAACAGTAGCAGTTGAGTAGCAGGTGTGACAGTAGCAGCAACAGTAGTAACTTAGAAAGATACAATATATGTAAAGCATATGCACGTGGACCGGTGATGGATAATGATTTAGATGACATTGATCATATAACAGTTACACATTAGGGCGACACAGAACTAGCTCCAATTCATTAATATAATGTAGGTATGTATTTCGTATATAGTCATACGTGCTTGCGATAAGAACTTGCATGACATCTTTTGTCCTACCCTCCCGTGGTAACTGGGTCCTATTGGAAACTAAGGGATATTAAGGTCTCCTTTTAATAGATAACTGGAACAAAGCATTAACACATGGTGAATACATGAACTCCTCAAACTACGACAATCACCGGAAAGAATCCCAATTATTGTCACCTTGGGTATGTGGATCAAGACAGTAATAGGTGCATACAACTTGGAAGATAGGATCCAAATCAATCTTATATTCTTGAAAACATACTATGTTCAGATCTGAAATCATGGCACTCAAGCCCTAGTGACAAGTGTTAAGGATAGCAACGTCATAGCAACACCAATCTCAAAACATAGTGGATACTAGGGATCAAGCCCTGTCAAACTTAACTCGATTACATGGTCAATCTCATCCAATCCCACCACCGTCCAGCAAGCCTACAAAGGAATTACTCACTCTCGGTGGTGAGCATCATGGCGGTATTGATGGAGAAGGGTTGGTGATGATGATGGCGACGAGCCCCCCTCTCCGGAGCCCCAAACGTACTCCAGATTAGCCCCCCGGAGGAAGAACAGGAGGTGGCAGTGGCTCCGTCTTGTAAAACATGATGAAAACTTCTCTTTTAAGATGTGATTTTATAGTACTAGAATTAAGGTCGGAGGAGCCATATGGGCCCCACAAGCCATCAGGGTGTGGCCTGGAGAGGGGGGCACCCTGTTGGCTTGTGCCCCCCCTCGCAACCTCACTCCGACAGATCTTTGCTTCATAATTCATTATAAATCTCAGAAATAATTCACGAAAAGTTTCATCTAATTCCGAGAACTTTTATTTCTGCAAAAAAATGACACCAAGGTAGTTCTGCTCAAAAGAGCATCACTCCAGGTTAGTTTCATTCAAATCATGCAAATTACAGGTCAAAACCAGAGCAAAAGTATTTGGAAAAGTAGATGCGTTGGAGACATATCAGTGGTATGCGAACAAGACCCATGCGCGTCACTCCCAATATGCGCAGGACAAAGCACATCACGAACCTCTTGGTGAAAACAAGTAGCGTACATAAGGATGGGGCAATGCACTTCCTGACTTTGTCAGAAGCAAGAGTGCCACCCATGGCTCGCATCGCGCCATTCCAAACTGTTGGTGAACGTCGCATGGGAAACAAAAGATTTCCTACATGCACACAAGATCTATCCATGGTGATGAGCATCTACAAGAGGAGATATAGTATCTACATACCCTTGTAGATCGCTAAGTGGAAGCGTTAAAGAACGCGGTTGATGTAGTGGTACGTCTTCGTGATCCAATCATGATCCGTCCCACGAACTCCCGATTGAGCGCCGAACGGACGGCACCTCCACATTCAGCACATGTACAGCTCGATGACGTCTATGCCTCCTCGATCCAGTGAGCGAGGGCGGAGTGGTAGATGAGTTCTCCAGCAACACGGAAGCATGGTGGCAACGGCGGTGGCGCTATCCCGGCAGGGCTACGCCTAGCGCTACCAAAACAGTAGGAACAACTACATTGGCATGCAGAAAACAGTAGCAATAAACTGACACAATCATATGCTACGTTCATAGTTTGGGTCTTGTGCATCACATCATTCTCCTAATGATGTGATCCCATTATCAAACGACATCTCATGTCAATGGCCAGGAAACTTTGACCATCTTTGATCAACGAGCTAGTCCTTCAAAGGCTTACTAGGGACAGTGTGTTGTCTATGTATCCACACATGTATTTGAGTTTCCAATCAATGCAATTCTAGCATGGATAATAAAAGATTATCATGAACAAGGAAATATAATAATAACCATTTTATTATTGCCTCTAGGGCATATTTCCAACAGTCTCCCAGTTGCACTAGAGTCAATAATCTAGTTCACATCACTATGGACCGCAATGAATCTAACAACCATACGATTCTGGGGTTTGATCATGTCTTGCTTGTGAGAGAGGTTTTAGTCAACGGGTCTGAAACATTCAGATCCATGTGTACTTCACAAATCTCTATGTCATAAGGTAGATCCTTCTACCACGCTTCACTTGGAACAATTCCAAACGACTGCTCCACTATACGAATCCGGTTTACTACTCAGAGTTATCCGAATTAGTGTCAAAGCTTGCATCAATGTAACGCTTTACGACGAAATATTTTATCACCTCCATAATTGAGAAAAATTCCTTAGTCCACTAGTTACTAAGGATAACTTTGACCGCTGTCCAGTGATCCATTCCTGGATTACTCTTTGTATCCCTTGACACACTCATGGCAAGGCACACATCAGGTGCGATACATAGCATGCAATACTTTAGAGCCTATGCCTAAGGCATAGAGGACGACCTTCGTCCTTTCTCTTTCTTCTATCGTGGTCGAGCTTTGAGTCTTACTCAAATTCACACCTTACAATATAGCCAAGAACTCGTTCTTTGACTGATCCATTTTGAACTCTTTCAAAAACTTGTCAAGGTATGTATTCATCGAAAGTTTTTATCAAGCGTATTAATCTATCTCCATAGATGTTGATGCTCAACGTTCAAGTAGGCTTAATTCAGGTTTTGCTTTGAAAAACACTTTTCAAGCAACCATATATGCTTTCCAGAAATTCTACATCATTTCCGATCAACAATATGTCAACCACATATACTCATTAGAAATTCTATAGTGTTCCCACTCACTTTCTTGGAAATACAAGTTTCTCATAAACCTTGTATAAACCCAGAAGCTTTGATCATCTCATCAAAGCGTATATTCGAACTCCGAGACACTTGCTCCAGTCCATAGAAGGATCGCGGGAGCTTGCGTACTTGTTAGCATCCTTAGGATCGACAAAACCTTTTGGTTGTATCGCATACATCCTTTCCTCAAGGAAACCGTCGAGGAAACAATGTTTTGTCATCCTATCTGCAAGATTTCATAATAAATAATGCAACAGTTGCTAACTTAATTCCAACAGACTTTAGCATCGCTATGGGTGAGAAAGTCTCATTGTAGTCAACTCCTTGAACTTGTCGGAAATATATTTGCGACAAGTCGAGCTTTCTTAATGGTGACATTTACCATCATCATATGTCTTCTTTTTAAAGATCCGCTTCTACTTAATAGCCTTACAACCATCAAGTAGTTCTTCCAAAGTCTACACTTTGTTTTCATACATGGATCCTGTCTCGAATTTCATGGAATTCAGCCATTCGTCGGAATCTAGGTCCACCCTCGCTTCTCCATAGCTCGTAGGTTCATTGTTGTCCAACAACATGACCTCCAAGACAAGATTACTGTACCACTCTGGAGCAGTACGTGTCCTTGTCGACCTATGAGGTTTGGTAGTAACGTGATACAAAGCTTTATGATCACCATCACCACCTTCCACTTCTACTAGTGTAGGAGCCACAGGAACAATTTCCCGCGCCCTTCTACTCTCTCGTTGAAGTGATGGTTCAATAACCTCATCAAGTTCCACCGTCCTCCCACTCAATTCTTTTTAGAGAAACTCTTCCTCGATAAAGGACCCTTTTCTCGAAACAAACATTTTGCTTTCAGATGTGAGATAGGAGGTATTCAGAACTATTTTGGGTATCCTATGAAGATGCATTTATACGCTTTGGGTTCGAGCTTATCAAGCTGAAACTTTTTCACATAAGCATCGCAACTTCAAACTTTTAAGAAATGACACCTTAGGTTTCTCCAAACCATAGTTCATACGGCGACATCTAAACGGAATTACGTGGTGCCCTATTTAAAGTGAATGCGGTTGTCTCAAATGCCTAACCCAAAAACGCTAGTGGTAATTCGACAAGAGACATCATAGTATGCACCATATGCAATAGGGCGGCTATGATGTTCGGACACACCATCACACTATGGTGTTCCACGTGGCATGACTTGTGAAACAATTTTCATATTATCTTAAATGTTTACCAAACTCGCAACTCAGATATATATTTACCCCCACATGACATCATAGACATATTATCCTCTTGTCACGACAATCTTCAACTTCACTCTGAAATTGCTTTGAAATTTTCAATATTTCAGACTTTGTGATTCATCAAGCAAATACACCTGTATCTACTCAAATCATCAGTGAAGTAAGAACATAACAATATCCATTGCGTGCCTCGGCACTCATTGGACTGCATACATCAAAATGTATTATTTCCAACAAGTCACTTGCTCGTTCCATCTCATTGAAAACGAGGCCTTCAGTCATCTTGCCCACGTGGCATGATTTGCATGTCCCAAGTGATTCAAAATCAAGTGAGTCTAAACAATCCATCTGCATGGAGTTTCTTCATGCGTTTATACCAATAGGCATGGTTCGCATGTCTCAAATTATTCAAAAACGAGTGAGTCCAAAGATCCATCAACATGGAACTTCTTCATGCGTTTTATACCAATATGACTCAAGCGACAGTGCCACAAGTAAGTGGTACTATCATTACCACTTTGTATCTTTTGGCATCAATATTATGAACATGTCTATCACTACAATTGAGATTCAATAAACCATTCATTTTAGGTGCAAGACCATTGCAGGTATTATTCAAGTAAAACAAAGTAACCATTATTCTCTTTTAATGAATAACCGTATTGCAATAAACACAATCTAATCACGTCTATGCTCAATGCAAAAACCAAATAACAATTATTTAGGTTCAACACTAATCCCGATGGTAGAGGGAGCGTGCGATGTTTGATCACATCAACCTTGGAATTACTTCCAACACACATCGTCACCTCACCCTTGCTAGTATCAGTTTATTCCATAGCTATAATTTCGAGTTACTAACACTTAGCAACTGAACCGGTATCTAATACCCCGGTGCTACAAGGAGTACTAGCAAGGTACACATCAATGTCACGTATATCCAATATATTTTTGTCGACTTTGCCAGCCTTCTTATCTACCAAGTACCTTGGGTAGTTCCGCTTCAGTGACCGTTCCCCTCATCATAGAAGCACTTAGTCTCGGGTTTGGGTTCAACCTTGGGTTTCTTTACTAGAGAGGAAATAGGTTCGCCAATCATGAAGTATTCGTTCTAGCCCTTGCCCTTCTTGAAACTAGTTTTTTTACTAACCATCAACAATTGATGCTCCTACTTGATTTCTACTTTCGCGGTGTCAAATATTGCGAATAACTCAGGGATCATCTTGTGTATCCCTGATATGTTATAGTTCATCACGAAGCTCCAATAGCTTGGTCACAGTGATTTTGGAGAACTATGTCAATCACTATCTTATCTGGAAGATCAACTCCCATCAATTCAACCGATTGTAGTACTCAGACAATCTGAGCACATGTTCAACGATTGAGTTTTCTCCCTTACTTTGTAGACAAAGAATCTTATCAGAGGCCTCATACCTCTCAACACGGGCACGAGTCTGAAATCCAAATCTCAGCTCTTAGAATATATTATATGTTCCATGTCATTTAAGAATGTTTTGGGCGCCTCAATTCTAAGTTGTTAAGCATTACACACTGAACTATCACGTAGTCATAGAAAATGTGTATGTCAGATGTTCGCAACATCCACAAACGATGCTCGGGGGTAGCACACCGAGAGGTGCATTAAGGACATAAGCCTTCTGTGAAGCAATGAGGACAATCCTCAGTTTACGGACCCAGTCCGCATAATTGCTACTATCATCTTTCAACTAAGTTTTCTCTAGGAACATATAAAAACAATGGACCTACAGCGTAAGATACAACATAATTTGAAAGACATATTGATTATGTTCATGATAATAAGTTCAATTAGTCATATTACTTAAGAACTCCCACTCAAATTGTGTAGCGACCCGACTCAACGAGTCAAGCCTCTGGTGTTTCCGTACCATCCCAAGATCATGCTGGTACACACACAGTACATAATGTATATATTCAAGAGTGCAATCACACAGCTTTATTAATTGAAATCTCATAAAGAGTACTTTATTACAATAAAGAAGTACAATAAAGTGGCTGAAGGCCATCTCATGAGATTATCTAACGAAGACTAAGCGGAAGCATCACGTAGACGAGTCCATCCGACTCCAAGGGCATGTCGCTGAGCGTAGAACCGTAGCCTCACTCTAGGTCGGAAAAGTACTCTGCAACATGATACGTTGCAGCCGTGTAGGTCAGCATATTGAATATGCTGGCAAATCATCAAAGAGAGGGGTAAGCTAATAATCAACTACCTCTACATGCATATTTGGCCGGTGGAGCTAGTTTTGAATAAAGCCAGTTTTATCCTACAACAAAAGGGGTTGAAAGCAAAATATTACTACAATGTTTGTTGTTAACGAGATGGTTCCGCCAACCAGTTCTCGTACCCGAATAGTTGTTAACACCCACATCATTATTAAGTTGTGTCGAGAGTTCCGGGGAAATTCAATGCCTTCGGCTCAAGTTGTCCATGACCGTGGACACGGCTAATCGATTAGGTTGGGTACTCTGCAGAGTTTTGCACACGTTCCCGACAAGATTTTATCGCCTCCGTGTATGTCCTCGCACTTCAAGGTGTTTGAAGACCGGATGATCAAAACATGGTCTTTCAACGGGTCCCTCTGAATCCCTGTCGGTGCCCATCCATTCCTACCGTTCGTCTACATCTGCTAGCACCGCCTGTCCAGAGTCGCCGCGTTGTCCAACCAAGCCAGAGCCCATAATGACTTGTCACTGTGCAGGTAAGCCTTGAGTCTTGAAAATATCCGTCCGTCTCTTTGAGCCTGGGTGAAGCTTTCCGCAGGATGACATGGCCTCTCCAGCATCCCGGGCATCCACTGGGTTTTCCAGGGAGCCGAACAACCGTCCTTCACCCAGTGTTGCATTGCGTCCGAGGTCTTGAAAATCTTGTCTTAGTCCGGTCTTGGTTATTATATCAACCTCGCATCACTCGTGGAATACACTCAACCGATAACCCGTCTACTAGAGCATAGCATATATAACATTGTCGTCCCGGGCCCAAGTATCGGGGTGTTGGTGTTCCTACCACATGATACTACACCTATGACTAAAGTTTCCAAGTACCTAGGCAGCATGCAAATTGGGCAAAGAAGGTGATCTACTATGCATTGAAAACATAGGTAAAATAACATGATCAAAGATGACTTGCCTTGACGATAGTTGTCCTGCTCGAGCGTCTCTAAGTAACACGCTTCGCACTCCGGATGATCTACCGATACAAACACAAAGCACACCATAAGCAATTCAATCATGCCACAAGTAAAAATAACATCACATGCGATGATTTGCAAAAGACTACGCAAAAGAATTTATCGCGCGCGGTATGGCAGAAACTTGTTTCTGTTGATAACACCAGTAAAAATACTTTAAAAATTCTGAAACTTCTACCACAGTAAGATTTTATCACTGGAAAACAGTAGCAAAAAGAATAAACTCAATATCATTTTTCAAACTCCTGGAATAGGCAAAACAGTGTTTAAACTAAATCTGCTCTAACTTATATTTAAAAATTTCAAACATAGACAAATTATATATTTTTAAAAACTAAAGGAAATTTGTGAGCTACTGGAGAAAGAATCAATTTCATTGGACGTAGGGATAAAAAGTTGTGGCCAAAACAAAATTGAAAGTTTCTGTTTTTGTAATCTGGACAGAAAGTTACAAAACTGCTAGTGTTAAAAGAGAGGCACACGTGGCAAGTTTCTACTGGCTGTAGTGGCGTTTGTTGAATGGCTTCGTGAAAACGGCCGAGGACTAGCAAGTCTGCTGGTTAATTCATAAGTGACTAAAAGAACCTACTGGTTTTCTGAGATAAACCGAAGGGGTACTAGTGTTCTAATCCTAGCCATTGCATGGGATTGCATGGGATCTAAGGGCTAGGAGGGGATGCATGCAAACTAGAGAGAGAGAGGGAGGTAGCTACCTGCTGCAGAAGCTTGCACCGGCGAGGGGGAGTTGGCCGGCGAGGGAGGAGCTCCGGGGCGGGGTTGGAGGCTTCGGGGAGGCGGCGGCGGGGTGCTCCTCCGAGGGGGAGGCGGTGGTGGAGTGTAGGGGGTCGGGGAGGCTCTCCCAGGCGAGGCCGAGAGGTGGCGCAGCCTCGGGCTGCTGCTGCACCGGCGAGGCTTCGGGCGGCGAGGGGGCGTGGCGGCGGTGGCGGCTAGGGTTGGGAACGGGGTCTCCGGGGGGTGGGGCTTATATATAGGCTGGGTGGAGGGAGTAGAAAGGAAGGAGGAGAGGAAGTACTTGGGAAAGAAATCGCTGGGAGAAGGGCTCGGTTCGGTGCTGATGCAGAGAAGGAAAGAGAGGAGAGGAGATATAGGAAAGTGACGTGGGGGAGGAAGGTTCGGCCAGGGTGGTGGTGGTCCACGGCAGAGAGAGGGGGAGGCAAGGCAGGAGAGGGAGGCAGTAGAAGAGATAAGGGAGGAGAGGGAGGAAGCTTCGGTCTCTGGTGGAGAAAAGGAAAGGGAGGGAGGAGAACATCGCGTGGGGGAGAGACAGAAGAAAGGGGACGTGGGGTTCGGTGGGGCTGTGCATGCGTGCATGGTTGTTGCATGCTGGGGCTCGGGTGCATGGGGCTCGTGGGGGCGGCTGGGCTGAGCCCCTTTGGCTCGGCCTGGCAGGTTTCCTTTTTTTTTTGAAAAACAAACAGCAGCAAAAAAGTAAAACAAAGTAAAATATATGACCTAGCTAACAAATACTAGAAAATAGGTACTAATATATGTACACTAGAATACTTAGGAGAAAAACAAAATAGAAATATATACAACTAATGAGTTTTATGCAATCTTTCGAAAATGAGTTTTATGCAATAGGTCACACAACGCGATTGAAAAACTCAACTAAAATAATTCGGAGTTTAGAAAATTTGCAAAACCAAATTGGTGACTCCAAAATAAAATTCGAAACGTTATGCACTTTAATTCGACGGGGGGGGGGGGGGGGAGAAGTCATATTATCTCCACTCCAATAAATCGCCCGCAGTCACATAACGAAAATAATTTTCAAAAGAACACAAATATGCATAAAATATGAGATGCATATGAATGATCTATTAACATCCGAATTTTAGAAAATTGGGATGTTACAAACCTACCCACCTTAAGATGAATCTCGCCCTCGAGATTCGGGTTGGCTAGAAAATAGGTGCGGGTGGTCTCGACGAAGATCCTCTTCTCGTTCCCAGGTGGCTTCTTCCTCGGTGTGGTGGCTCCACAACACCTTGCAGAACTTGATGATCTTGCTGCGGGTAACTCTGTTGGCAGTCTCGAGAATCCGGATGGGTTTCTCCTCAGACGTCAGATCACTGTCAAGCTGTATGGCCTCTAGGGGCACTGTATCTCTCAACGGAACATCGGCCAGCTCAGCGTGGCATTTCTTCAACTGGGAAACATGGAAAACATCATGAACTCCGGACAATCCTTCTGGCAGTTCCAGTTTGGATGCAACTTCGCCTCTACGCTCCAGAATTTTGTAGGGGCCAATGAAACGTGGTGCTAATTTTCCTTTCACACCGAATCTCTTGATTCCTCGAAGTGGAGACACCCGAAGGTATGCTCGGTCTCCCACTTCGTACATTACTTCCTTGCGTTTGCTGTCGGCATAACTCTTCTGCCTGGACTGAGCTATCTTGAGTCGGTCACGAATAAGCTTGACCTTCTCTTCAGAATCTCGGATAAGGTCGGGACCAAAAAGTTGTCGGTCTCCAACTCCATCCCACATCAACGGTGTTCTGCACCTCCTTCCGTATAGAGCTTCGAAAGGGGCCATCTTCAGACTGGTCTGGTAGCTGTTGTTGTATGAGAACTCGGCATACGGTAAATTGTCATCCCAACTAGACCCATAGTCTAGTGCGCAAGCTCTCAACATGTCCTCCAGAATCTGATTGACTCTCTCGGTCTGTCCATCTGTCTGCGGGTGAAATGCTGTGCTGAACTCCAATCTCGTTCCCAAGGTTTCATGCAGTTGGTGCCAAAATTTCGATGTGAACTGAGTCCCTCTATCAGACACAATGCTCTTAGGTACTCCGTGCAGACATACGATCCTCGTCATATAAATCTTGGCCAGCTTGGCACTCGTGTTGGTAGTCTTCACCGGAATGAAGTGAGCTACCTTGGTCAAACGATCGACCACAACCCAAATAGAATCATAGCCAGAACGGGTCCGAGGTAATCCTGTGATGAAGTCCATTCCAAGCTTTTCCCATTTCCATTCGGGTATCGGCAGAGGTTGGAGCAAACCTGCTGGCTTCTGATGCTCGGCTTTTACTCGCTCACAGACATCGCATATAGCTACATACTCGGCAATGTCTTTCTTCAATCCTGTCCACCAGAAACTTTCTTTCAGATCCAGATACATCTTGGTGTTGCCGGGGTGTATCGAGTACGGGGAATCATGAGCCTCCTGAAGTATCAACTTCCTGAGCTCGGGATCATTGGGAACATAGATGCGATCCTCAAACCATAAAGTTCCGTGTTCATCCTCACGAAAACCTTTAGCTTTCCCGTCTTCCATTTTCTGCTTAATCTCAGCTATCTCCTTGTCAGCTTTCTGTGCTTCATGGATCTTTTTCATCAAAGTAGACTGAATTTCCAGAGTGGCAACAATTCCTCTTGGAACTATCTCCAATTTGAGCTCTCGGAGGTCATCGACTAACTCCTGAGGTAATCCTCCCGCTGTGAGCGTGTTCACATAACTCTTGCGGCTCAACGCATCGGCTACAACATTTGCCTTGCCTGGGTGATAATGCAATCTCATGTCATAGTCCTTGATCAACTCTAGCCATCGCCTCTGTCTGAGGTTCAACTCCTTCTGCGTGAAGATATATTTCAGGCTCTTGTGATCAGTGTAAACATCACAACTATTTCCGATCAGGAAATGTCTCCAGGTCTTGAGAGCGTGCACTACGACTGCTAGTTCCAAGTCATGTGTGGCATAATTCAACTCATGAGGTCTGAGCTGTCTGGATGCATAGGCTATAACTTTGCCTTCTTGCATGAGCACTCCTCCGAGTCCTTGACGAGAAGCGTCACAGTAAACCTGGAAATCCTTCCGAATGTTCGGCAATATCACCACCGGGGCTGTAACAAGACGTTTCTTCAGCTCTTGAAAACTGGTTTCACATTCCTCAGTCCAAATATACTTGGATTCCTTCTTCAACAACTCTGTCATGGGCTTGGCAATCTTTGAGAAATTCTCAATGAACCTCCGGTAATATCCGGCAAGTCCGAGGAAACTGCGGATCTCCTTGACTGAAGTGGGTGCTACCCATTCGGTGACTGCTCCTACCTTTGCAGGGTCCACTGCTATTCCTTCTCCTGAGATGACGTGTCCGAGAAATCCGACTTCCT
This sequence comes from Hordeum vulgare subsp. vulgare, assembly GCF_904849725.1. Classification (NCBI taxonomy): domain Eukaryota; kingdom Viridiplantae; phylum Streptophyta; class Magnoliopsida; order Poales; family Poaceae; genus Hordeum; species Hordeum vulgare. Next base: position 106,168,389 of record NC_058522.1, on the reverse strand, counting down.
TCAACCAAAACTCACATTTGCTGAACTTTGCATATAGCTTATGTTCTCGAAGCTTCTCCAGAACTAGACGCAGATGTTCCTTGTGTTCCTCTTCGTTCTTGGAGAATATCAGTATGTCATCGATGAACACCACGACAAACTTGTCCAAGTATTCCATAAATACCTTGTTCATCAGATTCATAAAATATGCCGGAGCATTAGTCAGTCCAAATGACAGGACAGTGTACTCATACAAGCCGTACCGAGTGGTAAAGGCTGTCTTGGGTATATCATGTTCACGAATCTTCAACTGATGATACCCGGATCGAAGATCGTTCTTTGAGAATACGCGAGCTCCATCTAACTGATCAAACAGATCATTGATCATCGGCAAGGGTTACTTGTTCTTGATGGTCACATCGTTCAATGCACGATAATCGACAACCATTCTCAAGGACTTGTCTTTCTTTTCAACCAAGAGCACTGGGGCTCCCCAAGGTGAAGAACTTGGGCGAATATACCCTTTGTCCAATAACTCCTTAATTTGCTTTTTGATTTCTATCAAGTCATTTGCGGGCATCCGATAAGGTCTCTTGGATATCGGGGCTGTTCCGGGTAATAGCTCAATCAAGAACTCAATCTCTCTATCGGGTGGCATGCCCGGCAATTCCTCCGGAAATACATCTGGATACTCCTGTACAATCGGTACTTCCTCCTGGACTACTCCCGTGAGAGAGTTTACTCGCTTACTCCGTGTCGGGCGCTGTGACACGTACTTAATCCGCTTCTGCTCGGGGGTGGTGAGCAAAATAGACTTAACGGCACAATCTATATTCCCTTCATACTTGGCCAACCAATCCATGCCTAGGATTACATCCAATCCCTGGGACTCTAATACGATGAGGTCGGTGGGGAAATTATGGTTCCCGATGTTGAGACTCAAAGCATGGCATCCTATCCCGGCTGTCATCATGCCTCCTGGGGAACTGACCTTAATAGGTTGGCTGAGGGTTCTAGTTGGCAAACTATACTTTTCCACAACTACCCTTGATATGAATGAATGCATTGCACCAGAATCAAAAAGTACCAATACTGGATGTGAATTTAGCAGAAACTTACCAACCACAGTATCGGGGTGATCATAGACCTCTTCCACATCAATGTGGTTCACCTGAGCTCGAGGAAAAGGATTGGGCTTCTTAGCTGCAGAGTTGCCGTTGCCGTTACCGTTTCCATTTCCCTGCTTGTTCTGGGGACAATCAGTGGCATAGTGTCCCTTCTTCTGACACTTGAAGCAAGTGATGTGAGTCAGATCCTTCTGAGCTGGAGCTGAATTCTGCTGAGTGCCAGTACCGCCATTCTTGAAGTTGCTGTTGTTGCGGTGATTCCCATTTCCTCCATGGTTGTGACCTCCATGGTTGTGCACAGGGTGGTTATGCTGAACGTGTCCTCCAAACTTACTGGATCCAGTCCCGGTATTCCCTGGATAAGGGGTGTAGCGAGGCTTCTGCTGAGTGCCGGAGTTGAACTTTCCAACCCCATACTTTCGCTTGCGGTTCTCCATCTGCTGATGTTTCCCCTCCAAGATGAGGGCCTTATCAACCAGCTCCTGGTAGTTGTTGAAGGTGGCTACCGTCAACTGAATGCTCAGCTCATCATTCAGTCCTTCCAAGAACTTTTCCTGCTTGGCCGCATCATCGGCCACATCTCCAGGTGCATAACGGGCGAGCATGCTGAATTCATCAACGTACTGGGCCACAGAGCGATTCCCCTGGCGTAAGTTGCGAAACTCACGCTTCTTCAGACTCATTGCACTAGCTGAGACATGCGCGGTGCGGAAGGCTTGCTTGAATTGCTCCCAAGTGACTCCAGCAATGGGATAAGTGGTGGTGTAGTTCTCCCACCAAGCAGCTGCAGGGCCTTCAAGTTGATGCGCGGCAAAACGCACCTTCTCAGCTTCAGAACAACCAGCAGTGATAAGTTCACGCTCCATCTTACGGAGCCAATCATCTGCCACAATGGGCTCAATGCTGCTGGAGAAAGTTGGAGGGTTCAACCTCAGAAAACGGGTGAGATTGTCAGCCTGGGGTGGGGGGCGGTTGTTGTTATTGTTCTGGTTCTGGATGATCAGCTGCATCAGGGTGTTTTGTTGCTGGATCAACTGGGTGAGTTCCAGCGGAAAGTTGGAGGTAGGGGCGCGTCTCGGAGGCATCTGATGTTTGTAGAGGGGTGAGATTAGCATAGAACAATGGTCTAGAGGAATTACACTACCCATATGAATGCAACACACAAGTATCACACCACACATTTTATTCATTCATCACAAAGGTTCACACGAGGATACAAAATTCGATAATCCTAAACATCGGCCTAAAACGTAAAACGATAAAGTAAATTTGGTGGTCTAGTCTAAGTGTCCTCCTCAGAATAGCATGGTGTCGGGTCCTTCGGTGGAGCTTTCTTCATAGTCCTCGTCGTTGCTGATCACGGGGGCTACGTCTCCTTGGGGATGAAGGTTCTCGCCCATGTCCAGTTCCTCCTCCAGGTATGCAACTCGAGTCTTCAGCTTCTCGATCCGCTCCAGAAAGTCCTTCACTTCCAGTTCATGTTCATAGTGGGCTTCCCAGGCTGCATCTTCAAGTTCAAGCTCGCGGAGTGACAGTTGCTTGATCTTCCTGGCGTCCTTGATCGCGTGATACTCCAGAGTCCCACTGTGCTTCTCCAAGGTCTGGGCATAAGACAAGAGAGCGCCATTGGTCTTTCTTGAGATGATATCTCCGTCTTCATTTCTCCGGGATACGGCGAATAGGTCTGGAGAAATAGGGCTGCCTTTGTATTCATCCTTGATACGTCCGAGTGCACAATGGATCGCCATGTCCCTTCCGAGAATCCAGTTGGGTGCGATGAACTTGAAATCCATCGGCTCAGTGCGCGGCTGGAACGTCCTTCCGGGAATATGCACCTCGATCCTGTAGCGTGAATCCTTCGGGTAAGACGAAGTTGGCTTCCCTGTGATAGTCGGTAGAGCAATCCTCAAATACTTGGTGATCTGCACCAGCTCTTTTCCGAACGGCATAGTGGTGTCGGGCTGGCAAAACTCCGTGAACTTAACAGGGATGAAGGTGGCCATCTAAACATTGTAAAATCGGAGAGAAGTCAGAAATGATCAGAAGAGGAAATAGAAGATATAAGAGAAAATAGTTTTCTTCCTAAGGCTTTTCCATTCCTAGAGGTTACGTCCTAAGGTCAGCGTGTGCTCTAAATACCATTTCTGTAGCGACCCGACTCAACGAGTCAAGCCTCTGGTGTTTCCGTACCATCCCAAGATCATGCTGGTACACACACAGTACATAATGTATATATTCAAGAGTGCAATCACACAGCTTTATTAATCGAAATCTCATAAAGAGTACTTTATTACAATAAATAAGTACAATAAAGTGGCTGACGGCCATCTCATGAGATTATCTAACGAATACTAAGCGGAAGCATCAGGTAGACGAGTCCATCCGACTCCAAGGGCATGTCGCTGAGCGTAAAACCGTAGCCTCACTCCTGGTCGGAAAAGTACTCTGCAACATGATACGTTGCAGCCGTGTAGGTCAGCATATTGAATATGCCGGCAAATCATCAAAGAGAGGGGTAAGATAATAATCAACTATCTCTACATGCATATTTGGCCGGTGGAGCTAGTTTGGCATAAAGCCAGTTTTATCCTACAACAAAAGGGGTTGAAAGCAAAATATTACTACAATGTTTGTTGTTAACGAGATGGTTCCGCCAACCAGTTCTCGTACCCGAATAGTTGTTAACACCCACATCATTATTAAGTTGTGTCGAGAGTTCCAGGGAAATTCAATGCCTTCGGCTCAAGTTGTCCATGACCGTGGACACGGCTAATCGATTAGGTTGGGTACTCTGCAGAGTTTTGCACACGTTCCCCACAAGATTTGATCGCCTCCGTGTATGTCCTCGCACTTCAAGGTGTTTGAAGACCGGATGATCAAAACATGGTCTTTCAACGGGTCCCTCTGAATCCCTGTCGGTGCCCATCCATTCCTACCGTTCGTCTACATCTGCTAGCACCGCCTGTCCAGAGTCGCCGCGTTGTCCAACCAAGCCAGAGCCCATAATGACTTGTGGCTGTGCAGGTAAGCCTTGAGTCTTGAAAATATCCGTCCGTCTCTTTGAGCCTGGGTGAAGCTTTCCGCAGGATGACATGGCCTCTCCAGCATCCCGGGCATCCACTTGGTTTTCCAGGGAGCCGATCAACCGTCCTTCACCCAGTGTTGCATTGCGTCCGAGGTCTTGAAAATCTTGTCTTAGTCCGGTCTTGGTTATTATATCAACCTCGCATCACTCGTGGAATACACTCAACCGATAACCCGTCTACTAGAGAATAGCATATATAACATTGTCGTCCCGGGGCCAAGTATCGGGGTGTTGGTGTTCCTACCACATGATACTACACCTATGACTAAATTTTCCAAGTACCTAGGCAGCATGCAAATTGGGCAAAGAAGGTGATCTACTATGCATTGAAAACATAGGTAAAATAACATGATCAAAGATGACTTGTCGTGACGATAGTTTTCCTGCTCGAGCGTCTCTAAGTAACACGCTTCGCACTCCGGATGATCTACCGATACAAACACAAAGCACACCATAAGCAATTCAATCATGCCACAAGTAAAAATAACATCACATGCGATGATTTGCAAAAGACTACGCAAAAGAATTTATCGCGTGACGGTATGGCAGAAACTTGTTTCTGTTGAAAACACCAGTAACAATACTTTAAAAATTCTGAAACTTCTACCACAGTAAGATTTTATCACTAGAAAACAGTAGCAAAAATAATAAACTCAATATCATTTTTCAAACTCCTGGAATAGGCAAAACAGTGTTTAAACTAAATCTGCTCTAACTTATATTTACAAATTTCAAACATAGACAAATTATATATTTTTAAAAACTACAGGAGATTTGTGAGCTACTGGAAAAAGAATCAATGTCATTGGACGTCGGGATAAAGAGTTGTGGCCAAAACAAAATTGAAAGTTTCTGTTTTTGTAATCTGGACAGAAAGTTACAAAACTGCTAGTGTTAAAAGAGAGGCACACGTGGCAAGTTTCTACTGGCTGTAGTGGCGTTTGTTGAATGGCTTCGGGCAAACGGCCGAAGACTAACAAGTCTGCTGGTTAATTCATAAGTGACTAAAAGAACCTACTGGTTTTCTGAGATAAACCGAAGGGGTACTAGTGTTCTAATCCTAGCCATTGCATGGGATTGCATGGGATCTAAGGGCTAGGAGGGGATGCATGCAAACTAGAGAGAGAGAGGGAGGTAGCTACCTGCTGCAGAAGCTTGCACCGGCGAGGGGGAGTTGGCCGGCGAGGGAGGAGCTCCGGGGCAGGGTTGGAGGCTTCGGGGAGGCGGCGGCGGGGTGCTCCTCCGGCGAGACTTCGGGCGGCAAGGGGGCGTGGCGGCGGTGGCGGCTAGGGTTGGGAACGGGGTCTCCGGGGGGTGGGGCTTATATATAGGCTGGGTGAAGGGAGTAGAAAGGAAGGAGGAGAGGAAGTACTCGGGAAAGAAATCGCTGGGAGAAGGGCTCGGTTCGGTGCTGATGCAGAGAAGGAAAGAGAGGAGAGGAGAGATAGGAAAGTGACGTGGGGGAGGAAGGTTCGGCCAGGGTGGTGGTGGTCCACGGCAGAGAGAGGGGGAGGCAAGGCAGGAGAGGGAGGCAGTAGAAGAGATAAGGGAGGAGAGGGAGGAAGCTTCGGTCTCTAGTGGAGAAAAGGAAAGGGAGGGAGGAGAACATCGCGTGGGGGAGAGAGAGAAGAAAGGGGACGTGGGGTTCGGTGGGGCTGTGCATGCGTGCATGGCTGTTGCATGCTGGGGCTCGGGTGCATGGGGCTCGTGGGGGCGGCTGGGCTGAGCCCCTTTGGCTCGGCCTGGCCGGTTTCCTTTTTTTTTTGAAAAACAAACAGCAGCAAAAAAGTAAAACAAAGTAAAATATATATCCTAGCTAACAAATACTAGAAAATAGGTACTAATATATGTACACTAGAATACTTAGGAGAAAAATGAAACAGAAATATATACAACTAATATATATATATAATATATATAGGAACCGTAGTTCCACCTAATGCAAACTTTCGAAAATGAGTTTTATGCAATAGGTCATACAACGCGATTGAAAAACTCAACTAAAATAATTCGGAGTTTAGAAAATTTGCAAAACCAAATTGGTGACTCCAAAATAAATTTTGAAACGTTATGCACTTTAATTCGACGGGGGGGGGGGGAGAAGTCATATTATCTCCACTCCAATAAATCGCCCGCAGTCACATAACGAATAGAATTTTCAGAAGAACACAAATATGCATAAAATATGAGATGCATACGAATGATCTATTAACATCCGAATTTAAGAAAATTGGGATGTTACAAATTGACATCCCTCTAGTCATTCGAGTGATACATGATCCAAATTCACCAACTCAAGTCCGATCATCACGTGAGTTAAGTTGGCTTCAATGCTGAACATCTCTATGTTGATCATATCTATTATATGACTCATGTTCGACCTTTGGGTCTCTTGTGTTCCGAGGCCATGTCTGTACATGCTAGGATCGTCCAGTTTAACCCGAGTGTTCCGCGTGTGCAACTGTTTTGCACCCATTGTATGTGAACATAGAGTCTATCACACCCGATCATCACGTGGTGTATCGAAATGACGAACTGTCGCAACGGAGCACACTCAGGGAGAACACAATTTTATCTTGAAATTTAAGTGAGGATCACCTTATAATGCTACCGTCATCCTAACCAAAATAAGGTGCATAAAAGGATTAACATCACATGCAAATCATAAGTGACATGATATGGCCATGAACTTGTGTTTCTTGATCTCCATCACCAAAGCATCGACATGATCTCCATCATCACCGGCGCCACACCATGATTTCCATCATCATGATCTCCATCATTGTGCTGCCATCGAGGCTGCCACGCCACCTATGCTATTACTACTAAAGCTACTGAACTAGCGATAAAGTAAAGCATCACCAGGCGCAAAATAATTAAAGACAACCCTATGGCTCCTGCCGGTTGCCGTAGCATAGACGTGCAAGTCAACATTTAACTATTATAACAATATCATCTCATACATCAAATATATCATACCATATGTTTGGCCATATCACATCCCAACATACCCTGCAAAAACAAATTAGACGTCCTCTAATTTGTTGTTGGATGTTTTACGTGGTTGCTATGGGTATCTAGTATGATCACATCTTACTTACGCAAAACCATAATGGTGATATGCAAGTTGCTATTTAGCCTTCTCCAAGTATCACCTTGGTCAAATCCGATTCAACTAAAGTTGGAGAAACAGACACCCGCCAGTCATATTTATGCAACAAGTTGCATGTTAGTCGATGAAATCGGTCTCTCGTAAGCGTACGAGTAATGTTGGTCCGGGCTGCTTCATCCAACAATACTGCCGAATCAAGAAAAGACTAAGGAGGGAAGCAATCTGAATATAAACACCCACAAACTCCTTTGTGTTCTACTCGATATGTCATCTACGCATAGACCTAGCTCATGATGCCATTGTTGGTGAACGTCGCATGGGAAACAAATGATTTCCAACGCGCACACAAGATCTATCCATGGTGATGACATCTACGAGAGGAGAGATTGTATCTACATACCCTTGTAGATCGATAAGAGGAAGCTTCAAAGAACATGGTTGATGTAGTGGTACGTCTTCGCGATCCAATCACAGTCCGTCCAACGAACTCCGATCGAGCGCCGAACGAACGACACCTACGCGTTCAGCACACGTACAACTCGATGATGTCTTCGCCTCCTCCATCCAGCGAGCGAGGGCGGAGTGGTAGATGAGTTATCCGGCAACACGACGGCATGGTGGCGGGGTGGTGGTGCTATCCCGGCAGGGCTACGCTTAGCGCTACCGGAATTGCAAACGGAGGAGAAAACGATCTACGGAGAGAGATGGGAGCCAAGGGCTTCGTGTCTGCTCTTGGGGCACCCCTCCCCTCTATATATAGGTGGAGGGGCGTGGGAACAGCCCCTCCAATCCCTAGGGTGAAGCCAAGGTGGGAAGAGGTGGAATCCTAGTCCCCCTCCTTCCCTTCCATACAAAGGTGGACTTTCCACCTTTCCCAACTGCATGGGCCTTGAGGGACTTGTGCGCTTGGCCCAATAAGGCCACGATGTCTCCCCTCATCCCATGCAAACCGTTGGGACGTGGTAGAACCCTTGGTGGACTTCTGGACTCCTCCGGAAGTTTCTGGAACCTTCTAGAAGCTTCCTAGAACAATAGCAGAAAAACCCAAAACTTTTCCGGTAGCCAAAATATGACTTCCCATATATAAATCTTTACCTCCGGACCATTCCGGAGCTCCTCATGATGTCCGGGATCTCATCCAGGAATCTGAACAACTTTCGGTTACCATCACACATAACTCATTAGTACTAAATCGTCACCGAACCTTAAGTGTGCAGACCCCGCGGGTTCGAGAACTATGCGGACATGACCGAGACACTCTTCGTCCAATAACCAATAGCGGGACCTGGATGTCTATATTGGCTCCTACATATTCTACGAAGATCTTTATCGATCAAACCAAGATGTCAAGGATTCAATCAATCCCATATACAATTCCCTTTGTCTATCGGTATGTTACTTGCCCGAGATTCGATCGTGGGTATCTCCATAACTAGTTCCATCTCGTTACCGACAAGTCTCTTTACTCATTCCGTAATACAAGATCCCATGACTAACTCCTTAGTCACATTGCTTGCAAGGCTTATTGTGATGTTGTATTACCGAGTGGGCCCCGAGATACCTATCCATCACACGGAGTGACAAATCCCAGTCTTGATCCATGCCAACCCAACAAACACCTTTGGAGATACGTGTAGAGCACCTTTATAGTCACCCAGTTATGTTGTGACGTTTGATACACACAAGTTATTCCTCCGGTGTCCGGGAGTTGCATGATCTCATGGTCATAGGAGCAAATACATTGACATGCAGAAAACAGTAGCAACAAACTGACACGATCATATGCTACGTTCATAGTTTGGGTCTTGTCCATCACATCATTCTCCTAATGATGTGATCCTTTTATCAAACGACATCTCATGTCTATGGCCAGGAAACATTGACCATCTTTGATCAACGATCTACTCCTTAAGAGGCTTACTAGGGACAGTGTGTTGTCTATGTATCCACACATGTATTTGAGTTTCCAATCAATACAATTCTAGCATGTATAATAAACGATTATCATGAACAAGGAAATATAAGAATAACCATTTTATTATTGCATCTAGGGCATATTTCCAACACAAAGACCATGTATGAAGCTTTGGCATAAGCCGATTTATTGTTGGACTTCCCGCCCACGTTAGGGAAGATGGAGGAATGGATCGCCACCATCCAAAGCCTGCTGAGCTTCGCCAATCGTGACAACACATAGGAGGTGGGGCCCTCACGAGCACTCCAGGAAGCACCAACAAAGCATGTTGTTGGGAACAGTGGTGGTGGAGCACCCATGATCCTGTCACCACTATGGCAACAATGACAACTAACACCCCGAACTGATGAACAAGACAAGATGTCTTTTGCATCATCAGAACTGCGACAACATCAAGACCAGTGCCAAGTCTTGAAGGACAGGCGACAAGGTGGTGCTCAATCACTTCCTTAGGAACACCGGGGATTTGAGATGGTTGCCAGGCAAATACACCGACATCCGCCCACAAGAAGGAGATGAGCGCGCTTTCCTATCTGTCATCGAGGGTGGCACTTATGGTGAAAGTGCCGCCCTCACCGTCCTCCTTTGTATCCAGTTGCTTCGTCTTGGGGATGGTAACCTTGTTCTTCTTGCTCCGGGAGGTAGAGCTCTACGATAAGTCCTTGTCGGGCATGCTGCTCTCTGTGGTGCGCTTCCCAGAGTCCTCACCAGAGGTCTTGCCCAAACTCTCGTTCTTCTTCCTTCCTGTCCGCGAATGCGGATGTGTTTTTGTGGCAACCATCGGCACCCCGGGTGATCCCAGGGAGGTGATTGAGCACCACCTTGTCGTCCGTCCTCACGTGCACCCCATCAAGCAGAAGGTTAGGAAGCAAGCTCTAGACATGGATTAGTTTATTGCCGAAGAGATCAAGAAGTTAGAGGCAGCAAGCTTGATTATATGTGTGATCCACCCCACATGGTTAGCCAACCTAGTGGTAGTGTGGAAGGCAAACAGAAAGTGGAGGCTTTGTATCGATTTTACCAATATCAGTAAAGCTTGTCCAAAAGATCCCTTTCCCTTTCCGCATATCGATCAATTTATGGATTCCACTACCGGTTGCAATCTACTATCCTTCCTTGATGCTTACTCTGGTTATCATCATATCTTCATGGCCAAGGAAAACGAAGAAAAAACCACGTTCACCACCCCATGTGGCACATACTGCTTTAAGCGTATGCCTTTTAGGTTGAAGAGTGTTGGGTCAACATTTGCAAGACCCGTCCAGATTGTTTTTGAGCCATAGCCGCACAGAAATGTGGAATCTTATATGTATGACATAGTGGTCAAGACCAAGGACAAGGATACATTAATTCAAGACTTGAAAGAAATGTTTGCAAACTTGCGCAAGATCAACTTGAAGCTTAACCCCAAGAAGTGCATGTTTGGCGTCCCATCCGAAAAGATTCTCGGGTTTTTGTGTCGCAACATTGGATTGAAGCTAACACCGCCAAGATCGAGGTGATTGAGAAGTTGGAGGCACAAAAACATGTCAAGGATGTACGTCACTTGGGGGATTGCATCACCGCCCTTAGCAAGTTCATCTTTAAGTCTCGAGAACGCGCCTTGCCATTTTTCAATTTTTTTAAAAAGGCAGGTCCAATGAAATGGACTCCAGAAATGGAGGCAATGCTGCGAGATTTGAAGAAATATTTGTCCTCAACGCTGGTACTAGTCGCGCCTAAACCACAAGAGTCGTTGCTTGTATATTTGGCGGCAACAAACCAAATTGTTAGTGTTGCACTTGTGGTAGAGAGGGAAGTTGAGGATGAAGAGGTGACAAACCCCGAGCCGGCAACCGGCAAGCCAGATTCAACCCCGGTAAGCCAAGGAGCCACCAACACAAGTACAACGCAACAAGCAAAACAATAGGTTCTACAGAAGAAGATGGTGCAGTGCCTAGTCTATTTTGTCATCTGCCTCCTACAGGGGGCTAGGTCAAGATATTATGATGTGTAGAAGTTGCCTTTTGGCCTTCTCATGGCCTCCCGAAAGCTGCGCCATTACTTCCAAGCATATCACATCACCGTCGTCATCCTCTTTCCATTACAATGCATCTTGAGGAACCCAGAAGCCACCGACAAGATTGTTGAGTTGGTGTTGGAGCTGGACAACTTTGATCCGAGCTTTGAGAGCACAACAACTATTTAGAGCAGGGCCTGTGCAGAGTTCATTGTTGAATGGATGCAAACACAAGACGAAGAAATCCCAGAGACAACCCTCCATGGTAAGGAAGCACCACAAGAGTGGGTTATGTACTTTGACGTGGCCTTTTGGCTGTAAGGCACCGGTGATGGAGTGCTGCTTGTCGCACCCACTGGAGAGCACCTCAAGTAGATGCATTTTCCAGGGGAGGTATTAACAAACAACACAGTTGAATATGAAGGACTACTTGATGGTGTGCAGATAGCAGTTCATCTTGGCATCATAAAGTTAATTGTCCGGGGAGATTCACATCTTGTTGTGAGTCAAATAAACAAAGACTACTAGGGCCCACCGATGGAAGCATATGTTGATGAAGTGATGAAGTTGGACAAGCATTTTGACGGTCTACAAACAGAGCACATCCCTCGTGCGAAAAAGAACATTGTTGGTTACCTATCAAAGCAAGCTGCACAAAAGATACCTATGGAACCACGTACTCTTGTACTTTAACTGACTCAACCATCCGTCACACCATCGGCTCGACAAGCAAAGAAAATAAAGATCAGTCTTGGCGACTAGTTCCCGACATAACTGCCAGCCACCAGGAAAGTTGTCGGAAATAACGAAATGCTTGCCGGAGAGCCACAAGCTCTCGCATGCCCCTTGACCCTTGCCGTTGAAGCTAGCACTCCTGGAGCAGAAGAGATGCCATTAGTCCTTGTCGTTGAGCCACAAGCTCCGACATGGGCACAACACATTGTCGAGTTTCCTCAAATAAGAGAACTTCCGGACAAATAAGAGCAAGCTAAAAGAGTAGCCCAACAATCAAGCATGTACCTATTTGTGGACAACACTCTATGCAAGAGAAGACCAAACAGGGTGAAATTGAAGTGCATTTCCCGTGAAGATGGACATAAATTGTTGACAGAAATACCTAATGGGATATGCGGTTCCCATGCTCTTGTCGACAAGGCATTCTGACAAGGATTCTATTGGTCGGCAACCCTTCAAGACGCCTTGGCGGTGGTAACCACATGTAAAGCATGCCAATTCCATGCCAAGAAAATCCATCAACCAACACAAGCACTTCACACCATACCACTCCCGTGGCCATTCTCAATCTAGGGGCTTGACATTGTCGGACCTTTCCCCATGCTACCAGGGGCTTTGAATTCTTGTTTGTTGCAATCGACAAGTTTACAAAGTGGACTGAGGTGGAACTGGTGAGAAAGGTTACAACGCAAGCTATTGTCAAGTTCTTGAGAGGAATAATCTACAGGTTTGGGGTGGCCAACAGGAGCATCACTGACAATGACACACAGTTCACCAACAACAACTTCATACAGTCCTGCCAAGATATTGGCGTCAAGGTTTTCTTTGCCTTAGTTTCTCACCCTAGGAGCAATGGACAAGTGGAGAGGGCAAATGCTAAAGTGTTGTGGGGGCCTCAAGACAAGAACTTTCGACAAGCTACACTAGCACGAAAGGCACTCGATTGATGACTTCTGGTGGTTCTTTGGTCAATCAGGACGACACCAAATCGAGCCACCGATGAGACACCATTCTCCCTATTATATGGTGTAGAAGCAGTGCTCCGCACGGAACTCACATATGGGTCACCTCGAGTGCAAGCCTTTGATGAGGACCAACAAGAGCAACTACGGCAAGACGATGCCACACTCCTTGAGGAAGATCGTCTTTAGGCTGCCCTGCATGTTGCTAGGTACCAGCAAGCCTTGCGCCGCTATCACAGCCGCAAGGTGCACGCCGAAAGCATTGAGGAAGATGAACTTGTTGTTTGTCGGATCTAGTTCACGAAGGGATCAAACAAGTTGATGCCGTAGTGGGAAGGCCCTTACCAGGTGGTTGTTGGAGTTATGCCCTAGAGGCAATAATAAATGTATAGTTATTATTATAATTCCTGTATCAAGATAATAGTTTATTATCCATGCTATAATTGTATTGAATGAAGACTCATTTACATGTGTGGATACATAGACAAAACACCGTCCCTAGCATGCCTCTAGTTGGCTAGCCAGTTGATCGATGATAGTCAGTGTCTTCTGATTATGAACAAGGTGTTGTTGCTTGATAACTGGATCACGTCATTGGGAGAATCACGTGATGGACTAGACCCAAACTAATAGACGTAGCATGTTGATCGTGTCATTTTGTTGCTACTGTTTTCTACGTGTCAAGTATTTATTCCTATGACCATGAGATCATATAACTCACTGACACCGGAGGAATGCTTTGTGTGTATCAAACGTCGCAACGTAACTGGGTGACTATAAAGATGCTCTACAGGTATCTCCGAAGGTGTTAGTTGAGTTAGTATGGATCAAGACTGGGATTTGTCACTCCGTGTGACAGAGAGGTATCTCGGGGCCCACTCGGTAATACAACATCACACACAAGCCTTGCAAGCAATGTAACTTAGTGTAAGTTGCGGGATCTTGTATTACGGAACGAGTAAAGAGACTTGCCGGTAAACGAGATTGAAATAGGTATGCGGATACTGACGATCGAATCTCGGGCAAGTAACATACCGAAGGACAAAGGGAATGACATACGGGATTATACGAATCCTTGGCACTGAGGTTCAAACGATAAGATCTTCGTAGAATATGTAGGATCCAATATGGGCATCCAGGTCCCGCTATTGGATATTGACCGAGGAGTCTCTCGGGTCATGTCTACATAGTTCTCGAACCCGCAGGGTCTGCACACTTAAGGTTCGACGTTGTTTTATGCGTATTTGAGTTATATCGTAGGTTACCGAATGTTGTTCGGATCCCGGATGAGATCACGGACGTCACGAGGGTTTCCGGAATGGTACGGAAACGAAGATTGATATATAGGATGACCTCATTTGATTACCGGAAGGTTTTCGGAGTTACCGGGAATGTACCGGGAATGACGAATGGGTTCCGGGAGTTCACCGGGGGGGCAACCCACCCCGGGGAAGCCCATAGGCTTTGGGGAGACACACCAGCCCTTAGTGGGCTGGTGGGACAGCCCCAAAGGGGCCTATGCGCCAAGAGAAGGAAATCAAAGGAAAAGAAAAAAAAAGAGGGAGGAAGTGGGAAGGGAGGGGGACTCCTCCCACCAAACCAAGTCCAACTCGGTTTGGGGGGGGGAGTCCTCCCCCCTTGGCTCGGCCGACCCCTTTAGGGTCCCTTGGACCCCAAGGGAAGGTCCCCCTCCCTCCTCCTATATATATGGAGCTTTTAGGGCAGATTTGAGACGACTTTCTCACGGTTGCCCGACCACATATCTCCATAGTTTTTCCTCTAGATCGCGTTTCTGCGGAGCTCGGGCGGAGCCCTTCTGAGACAAGGTCATCACCAACCTCCGGAGCGCCGTCACGCTGCCGGAGAACTCTTCTACCTCTCCGTCTCTCTTGCTGGATCAAGAAGGCCGAGATCATCGTCGAGCTGTACGTGTGCTGAACGCGGAGGTGCCGTCCGTTCGGTACTAGATCGTGGGACTGATCGCGGGATTGTTCGCGGGGCGGATCGAGGGACGTGAGGACGTTCCACTACATCAACCGCGTTCTCTAACGCTTCTGCTGTACGATCTACAAGGGTACGTAGATCACTCATCCCCTCTCGTAGATGGACATCACCATGATAGGTCTTCGTGCACGTAGGAAATTTTTTGTTTCCCATGCGACGTGCCCCAACAGTGGCATCATGAGCTAGGTTCATGCGTAGATGTCTTCTCGAGTAGAACACAAAAGGTTTTGTGGGCGGTGATGTGCGTTTTGCTGCCCTCCTTAGTCTTTTCTTGATTCCGCGGTATTGTTGGATTGAAGCGGCTTGGACCGACATTACTCGTACGCTTACGAGAGACTGGTTTCATCGTTACGAGTAACCCCCTTTGCTCAAAGATGACTGGCAAGTGACGGTTTCTCCAACTTTAGTTGAATCGGATTTGACCGAGGAGGTCCTTGGATGAGGTTAAATAGCAATTCATAGATCTCCGTTGTGGTGTTTGCGTAAGTAAGATGCGATCTTACTAGATACCCTTGGTCACCACGTAAAACATGCAACAACAAAATTAGAGGATGTCTAACTTGTTTTTGCAGGGTATGACAAGAAGATCGTGCTGGTGCTTTGGTGATGGAGATCAAGAAGCACGTGATGATGGCCATATCATGTCACTTATGAATTGCATGTGATGTTAATCCTTTTATGCACCTTATTTTGCTTAGAACGACGGTAGCATTATAAGGTGATCTCTCACTAAAAATTTCAAGACGAAATTGTGTTCTCCCCGACTGTGCACCGTTGCTGCAGTTCGTCGTTTCGAGACACCACGTGATGATCGGGTGTGATAGACTCAATGTTCACATACAACGGGTGCAAAACAGTTGCGCACGCGGAACACTCGGGTTAAGCTTGACGAGCCTAGCATGTGCAGACATGGCCTCGGAACACATGAGACCGAAAGGTCGATCATGAACCATATAGCTGATATGATTAGCATAGGGATGCTTACCACTGAAACTACTCTCGACTCACGTGATGATCGGACTTGGGATAGTGTAAGTGGATCATGAACCACTCAAATGACTAGAGAGATGTACTTTTTGAGTGGGAGTTTAGCATATAATTTGATTAAGTTGAACTCTAATTATCTTGAACATAGTCTAAGTCCACTTTGAATATATTTGTGTTGTAGATCATGGCTCACGCGACAGTCATCCTGAATTTTAATACGTTCCTAGAGAAAGCTAAGTTGAAAGATGATGGAAGCAACTTTGTAGACTGGGCTCGTAATCTTAAGCTAATCTTACAAGCTGGGAAGAAGGATTATGTCCTTAATGCTGCGCTAGGAGATGAACCACCCGCTACGGCTGATCAGGATGTTAAGAACGCTTGGTTAGCGCGTAAGGAGGACTAGTCAATAGTTCAATGTGCAGTCTTGTATGGCTTAGAACCGGGACTTCAACGTCGCTTTGAGCGTCATGGAGCATTTGAGATGTTCCAGGAGTTGAAGTTTATCTTTCAGAAGAACACCCGGATCGAGAGGTATGAGACCTCCGATAAATTCTATGCTTGCAAGATGGAGGAAAACTCGTCTGTCAGTGAACATGTGCTCAAAATGTCTCGGTACTCAAACCGTCTGGCTGAACTGGGGATTGAACTCCCACAAGAAGCTATCACTGACAGAATCCTTCAATCACTGCCGCCAAGCTATAAAGGCTTTGTGTTGAACTACAACATGCAAGGGATGAACAAGTCTCCCGGCGAGTTGTTTGCGATGCTGAAAGTCGCAGAGTCTGAACTCCGTAAAGAGCATCAAGTGTTGATGGTGAGCAAGACCACTAGTTTCAAGAGAAACGGCAAAGGCAAGAAAGGCAATTCGAAGAAGAGCGGCAAGCCTGTTGCCAATCCGTCGAAGAAACCCAAGGCTGGACCTAAGCCTGAATCAGAGTGCTTCTATTGCAAGGGTATGGGTCACTGGAAGCGCAATTGCCCCAAGTATCTGGCAGATAAGAAGGCGGGCAAAGAAAAATCAGGTATATTTGATATACATGTTATTGATGTGTACTTAACCGGCCCTCGTAGTAGTGCCTGGGTATTCGATACCGGTTCTGTTGCTCACATTTGCAACTCGAAGCAGGAACTGCGGAATAGACGAAGGCTGGCGAAAGACGAAGTGACGATGCGCGTAGGAAACGGTTCCAAGGTTGATGCAATCGCCGTCGGCACAGTGTCACTTCAGCTACCATCGGGATTAGTGATGAACTTAAATCATTGTTATTTAGTGCCTGCGTTGAGCATGAACATTATATCTGGATCTTGTTTATTGTGAGACGGTTACTCTTTTAAGTCTGAGAATAATGGTTGTTCTATTTCTATGAGTAACATCTTTTATGGTCATGCACTGAATGTGAGAGGATTGTTCATATTGAATCTTGATAGTGATACGCATATACATAACATTGAGACCAAAAGAGTTAGAGTGAACAATGATAGCGCCATATTTTTGTGGCACTGCCGCTTGGGTCATATTGGTGTAAAGCGCATGAAGAAACTCCATGCTGATGGACTTTTGGAGTCACTTGACTTTGATTCACTTGACACGTGCGAACCATGCCTCATGGGCAAGATGACTAAGACTCCGTTCTCCGGAACAATGGAGCGTGCAAGTGACTTGTTGGAAATCATACATACCGATATGTGTGGTCCAATGAGCGTGGAGGCACGCGGCGGATATCGTTATTTCCTCACCTTCACTGACGATTTAAGTAGATATGGTTATGTCTACTTGATGAAGCACAAGTCTGAGACATTTGAAAAGTTCAAGCAATTTCAGAGTGAAGTGGAAAATCATCGTAACAAGAAGATCAAGTTCCTACGGTCTGATCATGGGGGTGAATATCTGAGTTTCGAGTTTGGTACTCACTTAAGACAATGTGGAATTGTTTCGCAGTTAACACCGCCTGGAACACCACAGCGTAATGGTGTGTCCGAACGTCGAAATCGTACTTTGTTAGAGATGGTGCGATCTATGATGTCTCTTATTGATTTGTCGTTATCATTTTGGGGTTATGCATTAGAAACAGCTGCATTCACTTTAAATAGGGCACCATCGAAATCCGTTGAGACGACACCATACGAACTGTGGTATGGCAAAAGGCCAAAGTTGTCGTTTCTTAAAGTTTGGGGATGTGATGCTTATGTCAAAAAGCTTCAGCCTGAAAAGCTGGAACCCAAAGCGGAAAAGTGCGTCTTCATAGGTTACCCAAAAGAGACAGTTGGGTACACCTTCTATCTCAAATCCGAGGGCAAAGTGTTTATTGCTAAGAACGGAACTTTTCTCGAGAAGGAGTTTCTCTCGAGAGAATTGAGTGGGAGGAAGATAGAACTTGACGAGGTTGTCGAACCTCTCATCCCTCTGGATGGTGGCGTAGGGCAAGGGGAAACCTCTGTCATTGCGACGCCGGTTGAGGAGGAAGTTAATGATGATGATCATGAAACTCCAGTTCAAGTTTCTGTTGAACCACGCAGGTCAACGAGACCACGCGCTGCTCCAGAGTGGTACGGTAATCCCGTCTTATCAATCATGTTGTTAGACAACAATGAACCTGCAAATTATGAAGAAGCAATGGTGGGCCCAGATTCCAACAAATGGCTAGAAGCCATGAAATCCGAGATAGGATCCATGTGTGAGAACAAAGTGTGGACTTTGGAGATACTGCCTGAGGGCCGCAAGGCTATTCAGAACAAATGGATCTTTAAGAAGAAGACGGACGCTGACGGTAATGTGACCGTTTATAAAGCTCGACTTGTGGCAAAGGGTTTTTCACAAGTTCCAGGAGTTGACTACGATGAGACCTTCTCACCCGTAGCGATGCTTAAGTCCGTCAGAATCATGTTGGCAATAGCTGCATTTTTCGATTATGAAATCTGGCAGATGGATGTCAAAACGGCGTTCCTTAACGGTTTTCTTAAGGAAGAGTTGTATATGATGCAACCCAAAGGTTTTGTCGATCCTAAAAATGCTGACAAGGTGTGCAAGCTCCAGCGATCCATTTATGGACTGGTGCAAGCATCTCGGAGTTGGAACAAACGCTTTGATGAGGTGATCAAGGCATTTGGGTTTATACAAGTGGTTGGAGAATCTTGTATTTACAAGAAAGTGAGTGGGAGCTCTGTGGCGTTTCTAATATTATATGTGGATGACATATTACTGATTGGAAACAACGTAGAGCTTTTGGAGAGCATAAAAGGTTACTTGAATAAAAGTTTCTCTATGAAGGACCTAGGAGAAGCTGCTTACATTCTAGGCATTAAGATCTATAGGGATAGATCAAAACGCCTAATAGGACTTTCACAAAGCACATACCTTGATAAAGTTTTGAAGAGGTTCAAAATGGAACAGTCCAAGAAAGGGTTCTTGCCAGTGTTACAAGGTACGAGATTGAGTAAGACTCAGTGCCCAGCAACTGATGAAGATAGAGAGCATATGCGCTCCGTCCCCTATGCTTCAGCCATAGGTTCTATCATGTATGCGATGCTGTGCACTAGACCGGATGTAAGCCTGGCCATAAGTATGGCAGGTAGGTTCCAGAGTAATCCAGGAGTGGATCACTGGACAACGGTCAAGAATATCCTGAAGTACCTGAAAAGGACTAAGGAGACGTTTCTCGTGTATGGAGGTGACGAAGAGCTCGCCGTAAAAGGTTACGTCGATGCAAGCTTTGACACAGATCCGGACGACTCTAAGTCGCAAACCGGATACGTATTTATTCTTAATGGGGGTGCAGTAAGCTGGTGCAGTTCCAAGCAAAGCGTCGTAGCAGATTCTACATGTGAAGCGGAGTACATGGCTGCCTCGGAGACGGCTAAGGAGGGTGTCTGGATGAAGCAGTTCATGACGGATCTTGGAGTGGTGCCAAGTGCACTGGATCCAATAACCTTGTTCTGTGACAACACTGGTGCCATTGCCTTAGCAAAGGAACCACGGTTTCACAAGAAGACCAGACACATCAAATGACGCTTCAACCTCATCCGCGACTACGTCGAGGAAGAGGACGTAAATATATGCAAGGTGCACACGGATCTGAATGTAGCAGACCCGCTGACTAAACCTCTTCCACGGCCAAAACATGATCGACACCAGAACTGTATGGGTGTTAGATTTATTACAATGTAATTCACATGGTGATGTGAGGGCTAGATTATTGACTCTAGTGCAAGTGGGAGACTGTTGGAATTATGCCCTAGAGGCAATAATAAATGTATAGTTATTATTATAATTCCTGTATCAAGATAATAGTTTATTATCCATGCTATAATTGTATTGAATGAAGACTCATTTACATGTGTGGATACATAGACAAAACACCGTCCCTAGCATGCCTCTAGTTGGCTAGCCAGTTGATCGATGATAGTCAGTGTCTTCTGATTATGAACAAGGTGTTGTTGCTTGATAACTGGATCACGTCATTGGGAGAATCACGTGATGGACTAGACCCAAACTAATAGACGTAGCATGTTGATCGTGTCATTTTGTTGCTACTGTTTTCTGCGTGTCAAGTATTTATTCCTATGACCATGAGATCATATAACTCACTGACACCGGAGGAATGCTTTGTGTGTATCAAACGTCGCAACGTAACTGGGTGACTATAAATATGCTCTACAGGTATGTCCGAAGGTGTTAGTTGAGTTAGTATGGATCAAGACTGGGATTTGTCACTCCGTGTGACGGAGAGGTATCTCGGGGCCCACTCGGTAATACAACATCACACACAAGCCTTGCAAGCAATGTAACTTAGTGTAAGTTGCGGGATCTTGTATTACGGAACGAGTAAAGAGACTTGCCGGTAAACGAGATTGAAATAGGTATGCGGATACTGACGATCAAATCTCGGGCAAGTAACATACCGAAGGACAAAGGGAATGACATACGGGATTATACGAATCCTTGGCACTGAGGTTCAAACGATAAGATCTTCGTAGAATATGTAGGATCCTATATGGGCATCCAGGTCCCGCTATTGGATATTGACCGAGGAGTCTCTCGGGTCATGTCTACATAGTTCCCGAACCCGCAGGGTCTGCACACTTAAGGTTCGACGTTGTTTTATGCGTATTTGAGTTATATGGTTTGTTACCGAATGTTGTTCGGAGTCCCGGATGAGATCACGGACGTCACGAGGGTTTCCGGAATGGTCCGGAAACGAAGATTGATATATAGGATGACCTCATTTGATTACCGGAAGGTTTTCGGAGTTACCGGGAATGTACCGGGAATGACGAATGGGTTCCGGGAGTTCACCGGGGGGGCAACCCACCCCGGGGAAGCCCATAGGCTTTGGGGAGACACACCAGCCCTTAGTGGGCTGGTGGGACTGCCCCAAAGGGGCCTATGCGCCAAGAGAAGGAAATCAAAGGAAAAGAAAAAAAAGAGGGAGGAAGTGGGAAGGGAGGGGGACTCCTCCCACCAAACCAAGTCCAACTCGGTTTGGGGGGGGAGTCCTCCCCCCCTTGGCTCGGCCGACCCCTTGAGGGTCCCTTGGACCCCAAGGCAAGGTCCCCCTCCCTCCTCCTATATATATGGAGCTTGTAGGGCAGATTTGAGACGACTTTCTCACGGTTGCCCGACCACATATCTCCATAGTTTTTCCTCTAGATCGCGTTTCTGCGGAGCTCGGGCGGAGCCCTACTGAGACAAGGTCATCACCAACCTCCGGAGCGCCGTCACGCTGTCAGAGAACTCTTCTACCTCTCCGTCTCTCTTGCTGGATCAAGAAGGCCGAGATCATCGTCGAGCTGTACGTGTGCTGAACGCGGAGGTGCCGTCCGTTCGGTACTAGATCGTGGGGCTGATCGCGGGATTGTTCGTGGGGCGGATCGAGGGACGTGAGGACGTTCCACTACATCAACCGCGTTCTCTAATGCTTCTGCTGTACGATCTACAAGGGTACGTAGATCACTCATCCCCTCTCGTAGATGGACATCACCATGATAGGTCTTCGTGCGCGTAGGAAAATTTTTGTTTCCCATGCGACGTTCCCCAACAGTGGTACGAGTCACTAGGCCTGGTGTTTTCCACTTGGAGACCAAATATGACACCTGAGTGCAAAACTCATGGAATATCGAGCATCTTCGCAAGTTCTACCCATAAGGAGCAGTTGCAGGGCTGTACAACGGCAACCCCTTTTGTACAAGTCTACCAACAAGGCATGTAATCGTTTGTACAAAGGCATGCAAATACCATGTGGATAATCAATAAAGCTAAGCGTTTTTCAATTTCTTTGTCAAAGTACATATTTATTTTATGTATGTTGTGTGAAATGTTGTGCTCACAATAACTTGCGCATAATGATTGTTGAACCGACAAGGTTCCTACCCCTTCTTTTCTATTTTTTTTCTCAAAGGACAGGAGAGGCCCTCACGTGCAAGTCTTAGAGGGGGAGCAGTGGTATGGATACCTAAATACGTTCAACAGATCGTTTTGCGACAAGAAGTATAACAAGGAAAAGCTAAGTTGCAAAAACTTTAAAATTCTTTGTTGTAAGCTATTTTCCCTTGAACGGTTTCAAGACTCGTATAGAAAACCTGGACGTGAAGGACCCTTGTCAGGATTGCTCGCACTCTTAGGTTGCTTTGAGTTTGCTCAGCAACCAGAGTATCTGCAACAAGGATGGCAAGGCGATCTTGACGGTAGCGGCGTCACGAGCAGGTTGCTAAGGACCCATTACTAAAGCACTCACGACAAGAATGTGCGCACCAACAAGTGTTTCTGGCAAGCGTACAGATTGAAACATACAAGTGCGATATTGAACACAAGGGAAATTATCCATTCATTCTAGCAAATAAAGTATATTACATCCAAAAGTAAAGTTGCAAATTCTAATAAAGATAAATATCTTTGATACACACGTTGTGTCAATGACAAGAAGTTTATTTCTTCAAAGTAATAGAGCCAACTCTCTCAGAGATGGGAGTGACAAGGGCGTCAAGAGCGCTAGTGTCGAAGCCTTTCGGATGCTTGGAGAAGGCCTTGCTCAAGTCGAGGCCAGGGTTGTGGTGGGCAATCTTCACCAAGATCTTATGGAGAACCCCACGCCAAAGCTCGCGGGAACCATGGAGGAAGTTGTCGGCTCGCCCTTCCTCGTACTACGCCAATGCCCCAACAAGCTTCTCGAAGAAGATGGACAACCTGACACTCACCACCTCCCTGGTGTCATTGGAGAAGGCACACTCCTCCAAGTCCATGGCTGCGAATTGAATGGAGAGCCCACCGGCAATGTTGATGAGCTGCTCCGTCCATAGTTCTATGCTCTTATGTAGCTCATTGGAGGTGTGTGCAGTGATTCGAGCATCTCCTTCTCCTTCCGGAGATCTTCAAGCAGCGCCTTCTCCCTGGTCTTGGCGGCCTCGAGACTATCCACATAGGTGGTCACCTTCACCTGCAAATCAACGTTGACATTTTCGGCATCAATAAGTTCCTTGGTCTTGTCGGAGAGCGACACTTGCATATCCGCCAAGTCTGGGCTATACGTCTCCGTCGTATCTATAATTTTTTATTGTTCCATGCCAATATTATACAACTTTCACATATTTTTGGCAACATTTTATATGATTTATTGGACTAACATATTGATCCAATGCCAAGTGCGAGTTCATGTTTGTTGCATGTTTTGTTTCATAGAATATCCATATCAAACAAAGTCCAAACGCTATATAACATTATGGAGAATTATTTTGAAATATATGTGATTTTTGGGAGGTGGAATCAATGCAAATG
Organism: Hordeum vulgare subsp. vulgare; assembly: GCF_904849725.1. NCBI lineage: Eukaryota > Viridiplantae > Streptophyta > Magnoliopsida > Poales > Poaceae > Hordeum > Hordeum vulgare. The sequence goes on along the minus strand of NC_058522.1, from coordinate 106,144,656 downwards.
GATACCCACAACCTCCACTAGGTACTAGAGCGCGACCCATACCCCCTGGTGCGGGGTAGTGCCTAGTGGCCACCCTGTAAGTCGGTTGGGTCTCTTCTCCAGGCGCAAGAAAGATAATTTATGGAAAACAATTGTGTAAAATTTTAGCCCGATTGGAGTTCTGGATCTCCAGGAATTTAAGAAATGGTGAAGGGCCAGAAATCAGGAACGCGAAACACAAGAGAACAAGGAGGGAGATCCAATCTCGGAGGGGCTCTTGCCCCTCCGCTGCCATGGCGGCCATGGACCAGAGGGGGGACTCTCCTCCCATCTAGGGGGAGGCCAAGGAAGAAGAAGAAGAAGAAGGGGGCTCTCCCCCCGGGGCAAGGAGCGTGATGACGATCTACATCAACAATCTTGTCACCGTCAACACCAACTCCCTCCCCCTCTATGCAGCGGTGTAACACCTATTTTCCCGCTGTAACTCTCTACTTAAACATGGTGCTCAACACTACATACTATTTCCCCATGATATGTGTCTATCCTATAATGTTTGAGTAGGACCGTTTTGTCCTATGGGTTAATTGTGATATGATGTTATTGATATGAGTTGTGTGTTGATATTGTGTTGTCCTAAGGTGCCTTCCGTGAGGTGCACACGTGAAGTATACACGCTGGAGGGTTTGCAATATGTTAATGATTCACTTATAGTGGGTGGCGATAGTGGAAGAAACTTACACCAGAGTAAGGGAGTCTTACGCGTATGGGAGTAAAGAGGACTTGATGTTTAATGACGTGTTTGGGTTTACCTTAATGATTTCTAGTAGTTGTGGATGCTTGCTAGAGGTCCAATCATAAGTTCATATGATCGAAGTACGGAAAGTGTGTTAGTGTATGCCTCTCCCTCATTGCACATGATAAGTATCTATCATGTTATATTCCATTGCGTATGGACAATTTTTCTCTTGTGTTACACAAAAAGCTTTCTACTAAACACCCCCAAACTTTTATTTACTTGCTCTTTATTTTCTTGCAAAGTACTTCTACTTTTATTCTTGTTTTAGGTCAAGCAAATGTTAAGTGTGCGTAGAGTTGTATCGATGGTCGATAGAACTTGAGGGGATATTTATTCTACCTTTAGCTCCTCGTTGGGTTCGACACACTTACTCATCATAAAAGGCTACAAACGTCCCCATACACTTGTGGGTTATCAAGACCTTTTTCTAGCACCGTTGCTGGGGAGAAATAACATGGGGTGAATATTCTCGTGTGTGCTTGTTTGCTTTATCACTAAGTAGCTTTTATTTGTTGTTCTAAGTTATTCTCTATCTTTAGTTATGGATACGGAACACGAAATACCAAAACAATTAGGTGTACTTGCTACTCATGGAGATGGGGAACCTCCTAAAACCATGGATGCTCGTTATGTGGAAAATATTAAATACCATTTTGATAATCCCGAGAATTGCCCATTGAACTTGATGATATGATACACGTTGGATCAACGGGAATACTTTACAACTCATTTGGCACCCCTGAGTTAATTTCATTTGGTAGAAATGAAATGAAATGACATTTTTGGCAGGATTTCATTTGGTTGTAATGGATTTCAAATTCCAAAAAACGTGTTTGGCTGCAACAAGGATTTAGAAATTTAAATGATTTCTTTAGCATGTTTGGCTGACACAAGGAAGACATTCGCACAATCTGATTTCTGTTAGCTGTATATCCATTCTTGTTTTTTTGGAACTCATTCATTCAATTTGCATACATGCATTTTTTAAATGCAGGTAATTTTATTTATGCATGTTTGCATGGAGTGTGGCATCGACAATATCCATTGCCACATGATAACAATCTATGTACTCATGAACTACTAGTATCTCTAAACCTTGGTGTTCATGTCTTCACTGCAAGATCATCATCTCAGACGGACTTTTGCACAAGAATGTGATGACTGAAGGCACCACCTTATGCGATCATATCGGAGGAAGAGGGATGTGCTGCTGAGGCAAAGAAGAGAAGGGCAATTCTTGAGAATAATAATTGATAGGGGAATACTTCCTATAGAATTCGAGGATGGGGCGCTGCACCTTGAGTAGATCGACTCTCGCCTCCTTTAAATTTATCTGGTTCTGATAGAGGCGAGGGTGTCCCGATCTTTCGATGAGATGATAACTATCGATTTGGTGGAGACAACTTTGATGATCGGACTACAAATGCACACGACGTTGCGCCTTACCAATCGCTAAACCAATCTCCAAGGGGTTATTGACCACGCCGGAGCACGATCAACATGACCACAAAGGTCTATTCCTGCAAGCAATCGAAGAACAAGCAATAATATGATATTGTAATATGAATATTGCGAATATATATGAATTTTTGATAAGTGTGGTGATCCGAAAGCGGTCTTAGTCAAGTCGTTGGACACAAACGAAGTACACGAAGTTGCAATGGCTAACTTTTAACTAAACAAATCTCCCCAAAAAGCTACCAGATTTATCTACTTATATAGGAGCCAGGGGTGGCTGCCAAGGAGGTGGGAGGACGTCCTGAGGCACCCTAAAACTAACCCTAGGTCATACAAGGCCTGTAGGCACAAGTGGAGGTGATGCAACACCTTTGAACTTGTTGTTTGACTCGGATTCTGGTGCAATGTTACATTATTTGGTCGATATCTCCATGCTCTGGACGAATTTGATGGTGAATCCAATAGGGTTGGAAAGCACATAAAATCTACTTTGCGGCCCAACAATAATCACCCAATTTGGAGCCCGGATGTAAAAGTTGTTGGCGTTTTGGTACAAGTATGTATGTGTAGTCCGAATCCGAGTCCAGAACGTGAGAGACTTGGACTCTATCTTCTCTTGGGCTAAAAGTGACGTGAGAGAACTTCTTGAATAGAAACTAATCATTTGCTTTGACATGAGAGGACATCTTGAATAGCACCCAACCATTTCCTCTTCACTTGTCATCACACGTGGTTTATACAAGTGTTCGACTATTCTGCATTTAGGCATAAAATAAAAAAAAATGAAGTATTTTTGTTCCGGATAACATAAATAAATTATTGCATGACTTTTATCAGAAATCACCTCAAATAAATACGCATATGCAATGATTGTGATAATATCCAAAGTAGTCATGTCCTCATCATCCTACCTTTTTTGAAAATAAAGCCGTCCTCGATGCTGCCTAATCTGAAATGTGGATAACGAGAGAGACAAGGTGTACATGTTGTATATGTATATGTCATTCATTTTTATTTCCCTTGGTTTGTGCAAATATGACACATGTATACATGAGTAACTTTCATAGGTTATGAAAACTAATGCCAAAATACTATTAGAAGAAGTAGAACGCATGAAAATATTGCAACTCAGTTTGCACATATAAGTGAAGCTCTTATTTATATTAAAAGGTTGAAAATGCTCATCACTAAACCAACCCAACATTGGTGAAGAAACTTGAATTGTTTCAAATGTACATGCTACAACAGGCTGAAATAAGAAAACATGCAACATGTCATTTGACATAGAATCATCACCGAGATTGGAGGTCATATCAAAATGATTAAACATTGGAACAGTTATTTTCAAACATATTTGATCCAAAATTGATTTATTCCCTTGTTCACATGGTTCTTTCTCAGCAATAGTTAATTCAATGGGCGCACTCAAAATTGTTGATATTGCAGTTGTTTGATCACACGGCAAAGTCAAATCATCAACGTAGTTCTCTAAAATAGGTGGTGTGATCAAAGTAATAGGTGGCTCATCACAGGGTGCATTCAAATTGACAAGACATTCATCATACTCATGTGGAGGTGGAAGATCAATACCTTTGTCATTACCTATTACGATCAACTCAGTTGATGTAGGCATTCTCGGTGGTGATGTGCCACATGGTGAAGGTGATGTAGTCGTTAGAACAATTGATGTGGATGTCATAGTAAGCCTAGTAGTGGAATGAACAATCAAATCAACTCTTGGAATGTGCACCTTGAGCTCGTTCTCCTTGTGAGTAACACGTTGTTTTATTTCCTGTTCAGCTGTGCAAGCAAGACGAAACAAACAATCCATAGGATAACACTTTTCATGAATTAATAGCTCATGAATATCACCGTTTAATCCTCCCCAAGATCTATCCATAAAATCTTCTTCACTTTCTTCTAACGGGGAATGCAACAAGGTCGTTTGTAAATCATCATAATATTTCATTACAATGTCACTACCTTGTTTTAAATGTTTTAGCTTTTTAATCATGCCACGAGTATAATAAGCAGGAACGAATGCGTGTCTCATGGCAAGTTTCAAATCATCCCAAGTAGTAGGTATATAATCAGGGTGTAACCGACAATATTCGCTCGACCAAACTGAAGCATGACCGGTGAAAGAACCAACCGCGACCTTAACTTTCTTATGTTCAGAAATTTTATGGGAAGCAAATATATCATTTATTTAAAATTCCCATTCAATATATAAAGCAGGTCTAAAACGTCCATTAAATGGTTGTATAGAAACATTAACCTCATGGTGTGCATTTGTATATCTCTGTACCTCTCGTAACAGTTGTTGTAGTGGCACGTCTCCCACGATCGAAGAAGCGCATGAACTAACATCTCTGGATCCTGTCATGACTAGTAGAAACAAGAAACAAAAATCCAAGAATATTGTTCCTATGAACTATGAGGATGTGTTGGTAAAACACTCACTGTAAAGAAAATATCAATGTCTTACAAATTCTTACCATGCAGCACGCAGTGATCGGCAACCGATGGTGTCAATATCTCTGAAGATTGAGTAAAACAATTACCAGGTAAGCGTATCTATACACGGTGTAGAAATATGTGGAGCTAGGAAGGCTTAATATATGGTAGCAAAAGATAAGCAATAATCAATTCAGAGATGCAATGCTGAATAAACGCTCAACGACGGTACTGTGCTGGTCCTAGGCTAGACCGTACTAGAGATGCAAACCTAGAACACTAATGGAGTCACGACATACCACAAGTATCAACAACGGATGATATGAAATAGCTCTAAATAGCAAGATATAAGTGAAGATCACAATGGCAGTAAAGATAATGATGATAAATGACCGCTAAGCATGATATACCAAAACTATCTCAGCAACTTTCCTCCAGAAAATATGATGTAAAATTTCTGATATTTTTTTCTCAAGATTGCCACTAACCCAAGCTTGTCAATGCAAAAATAACTACTCAATTCCGATTTCGCATGAGTAGTCAAACAATTCGGGAACATACGTGAAAAAATTGACAAACTATGTTCGTGACCTTGAGAGGGCAAAAAGTCCTATTTAGAAACCGATTTAGAGGTGATAATAACGAACTAGCTTGATGAACTATTTAGACGCGACTCGCCGATAGCTCGAAATTGAGTACTCGTGGAGCCAAAACAGACTTCGCATGAGGAAGATACACCTGTTTTACTGAACAATGCACAAAAGGTTTCCAATCCGAATTCACATACGGGATTGCCTCTAAATAGATCCGGTTTTTTTTCTCTTCTCTTCTTTTTCTCACCGTTTTACTTTTTTTTCTCTCACTTTTTTTCCTCTTTTTTGCTCTCACTTTTTTTCTCATCTCTCAAACAACCAAATAAAATGCAGATTGGATCAAGCACACATGCGAATAACCTCAAGTATGATAATGACAATGAACAATTGGAGGACGTGGTGGATATTGATGGATGGTGGTGGGCGACAACGGAAGGGATGATGGCGGCGTGGTGGTGGTATATGGCAGAAGCGATGAAGATGGTGCGGCAGCAGCGTGACAACTTGTGAACAAAACTCAAAACTCTAGAAGACTAGACGCGAAGACAAGCAACTTGACACGACGATGCAATCGATAATCTAACTATGCAAGCACTAAAAATAAAATTGCAAAGGCTCAGATTGGCTTGGACAAATGATGACTAGATCTAAATCTTTTTTGTGGTTTTTTCTTGGATAATAGGTAAGAAAAATAAATCTAATCTAGGGATAACTGGAAATTCTCACCGAGCAACGTGAAAACTGATACCACTTGATATAAACGAGGGTCCTGATCTTTCAATGACATGATAACTATCAATTTGGTAGGGACGACTTTGACGATCCGACTACAAACGCACACGACGTTGCGCCTTAGCAATCGCTAGACCAATCTCCAAGAGGTTATTGACCACGCCGAAGCACGATCAACCTGACCACGAAGGTCTATTCCTGCAAGCAATCGGAGAACAAACAAGAATATGATATTGCAATGTGAATATTGCGAATATAGATGAAGTATTGATAAGGGTGGGGATCCGAAAATGGTCTTAGGCTGGTCGTTGGACACAAACAAAGTAAACAAAGTTGCAATGACTATTTTTTAACTAAACAAATCCCCCCAAAAGCTACCAGATTGATCTACATATATAGGAGCAAGGGATGATGGTCAAGGAGGTGGGAGGGCGTCCTAAGGCACCCTAAAACTAACCTTAGGTCGTACAAGGCCTATGGGCCCAAGTGGAGGTGATGCAACACCTTTGGACTTTGTTTGACTCGGATTCTGGTGTAACGTCATATTGTTTGATTGATATCTTCACGCTCCGTACGAATTTGATGGTGAATACAATTGGGATAGAAAGCACATAAAATCTACTTCGCAGCCCAAAACGAATCACCCAATTTGGAGTCCGGACATAAAAGTTGTTGGCGTTTTGGTACAGATATGTCTATGCAGTCCAAATCTTAGTCCAAAACGTGAGAGACTTGGACTCTATCTTCTCTTGGGATAAAAGTAATATGAGAGAACTTTATTGAATAACAACTAGTTATTTCCTTTGACATGATAGGACCTTTTGAATATCACCCAACCATTTCCTCTTCCCTTGTCATAACACGTGGTTCATACAAGTGTTCGACCATTGTGCATTTAGGTAGAAAACAAAAACAGGTGAAGTATTTTTGTTCCGGATAACATAAATAAATTATTGCATGACTTTTTTCAGAAATCACCTCATATAAATACGCATATGCAATGATTGTGATAATATCCAAGGTAGTCATGTCCTCATCAGGTTCTCCTTGCAGAAGATGATCACAGGGAGGGATGGCTACAACCGCCGGCACGCTACACCTTCAGCGGGTGCAGTAACGCCATGCATGTCGATGCAAGACGGTACTAGCATCGCACACCCGTCGCGCGGGCGGAGGAGCGGCTCCCATTGGCAAGCAGAGGAGACATCAGAGCGGTGTGGTGTGATACGTCTCCGTCGTATCTATAATTTTTGATTGTTTCATGCCAATATTCTACAACTTTCATATACTTTTGGCAACTTTTTATACTATTTTTGGGACTAACATGTTGATCCAGTGCCCAGTGCGAGTTCCTGTTTGTTGCATGTTTTTTGCTTTATAGAAATTCCATATAAAACAAAGTCCAAACGGGATAAATACTTCCGTATATTTTCTTTGGAATATATGTGAATTTTGGGAAGTGGAATCAACAAAAGGAGATGCTCGAGGGGCCCACAAGCTAGAGGGGCGCAACCTCAGGGGTAGGGCGCGCCAGGCTGTATTGTGGCAACCCCGTAAAGTGGTTGGTGCCCTTCTTTCGCCGCAAGAAAACTAATATCCAGATAAAAATCGTTTTAAAATTTCAGCCCAATCAGATTTACAGATCTCCGGGAATAAAAGGAACGGTGAAACTCTAGAATCTCAAAAGGTAGAAAAAGGCACAAACAGAAAGGAAGAGAGATCCAATCTAGGAGGGGCTCTCGCCCCTCCGCCGCCATGGAGGCCGAGGACCAGAGGGGAAACCCTCCTCCCATCTAGGAGGGAGGCCAAGGAGGAAGAAGAAGGAGGGGGCTCTCTCCCCTTCTCTCTTGGTGGCACCGGAACGCCGCCGGGGCCATCATCGTGACGACGATCTACACCAATAACTTCACCGCCGTCATCACCAACTCTCTCCCCTCTATGCAGCGGTTCAAAACCTCTTCTCACCGTTGCAATATCTACTTAAACATGGTGCTCAATGCTATATATTATTTCCCAATGATGTATGGCTATCCTATGATGTTTGAGTAGATCCGTTTTGTCCTATGTGTTGATTGATGATCATGATTGGTTTGAGTTGCATGTTTTATTATTGGTGCTATCCTATGGTGCTCTCTGTGTCGCACAAGCGTGAGGGATCCCCGCTGTAGGGTGTTGCTTGAGTGACAGAAGCATAAAACCGAGTAGGTGGGTTGTTGCATATGGGAGTAAAGAGGACTTGATACCTTATAATGCTATGGTTGGGTTTTACCTTAATGATCTTTAGTAGTTGTAGATGCTTGCTAGAGTTCCAATCATAAGTGCATATCATCCAAGTAGAGAAAGTATGTTAGCTTATGCCTCTCCCTCATATAAAATTGCAATAATGATTACCGGTCTAGTTATGGATTGCCTAGGGACAAAGAACCTTATTGTGACAAACAGATCTCTACTAAGACCAACTTAGTTGTTTCTTTATCTAAGCATCCCCTAGTTTTTATTTACGTGTTCTTTATTTTCTTGCAAACGTATCCTATCACGCCTACAAAGTACTTTTTGTTTCATACTATCTATTATATTATTAAAACGATAGAAAACGGACGACTCAGATGAAACAATAGAAAAAGAGTTTAAAAGAACGGCTGTGATTTATAGCAAAGAAATAAGTACGCATGCATGTTTCTTAATCGTACACGTTTAAAAAAAACAATTTGCTGGCCTTGCAATATTGGAATCCTACGCATGCATGTTTCTTAATCATACACGTTTCAAAAATAAAACAATTCGCTAGCCTTGCCACATTGGAATCCGTAGTAGAAGGAAAACACGAGGTAAAAAGAACGTACGCATGCATGTTTTATATTCCCTTACGTTCGAAAAAGAATCGCTAGGCTTACAATACTGAAATCTATCGGAGAAGCATAGAACGAGTTCCTATTCCCATGTGTTCCAAGAAAACAATCGCTAGGCTTACAATATTAAAATCTGTCGGAGAAGCTAAGCACGAGTTCAAAAGAACATACCCATGCATGTTTTCCTAATCCCATATGTTAAACTTTTTTCGCTTTGCTCACACGATTGGAAGGATTCATATGCAAGTGGCAAAGCTAGAGAACATTATATACGTGTCTTTCATTACATAAGTCATCATAAATGATTTTGACGTAAACACATCATAAGCATTAACCAAAGGTACTGCCTCCTTTAAATTTTTACATTGCTTCTCTACCTGGTCGGACCATATTTGAAGGCCAAGCACAAAATCACGTCTCGGAAAAAACATACTATATGTTTTTTTGTGTCATCACTTCCTAATCTGTATGAAGAGCCAATTTGTAAGTCAATTACAAGTGATGATTTCGTTCGGACATCAGCAAGAAAGGAGACGCCAAACCTTTTTTTATCTAGCCCTTTTTAATTTCTACGCATCAGCGAAAACATTCTAATTGCCTTTGATGCTGGCATGAGAAAAGGCAGCAAGCATAAACTTTTAGTTTTTGCCTCATTAGCCAATTATTCTTTACTTCATACGGGCTTAGTTGGCACATAATTAAGCCACAAGGAGCATATTGTGGAAGGAGAGATAAGAATGATATGGCTGTGCAAAAAAATCTAATGGACATATTTTGGCAAAAATAAATAAATCAAAATAATACACAGAGACATTTGAAATATTAATATTAATAACATTATAAATCATATACATAGGATTTTTTTTCTTTTGCAGGAAGTCATAAATATTAAATACACAATAAATATAAGCTCCAAATAGTGAAATATTTGTCAACAAAAATGCAAGAACACACGCACAAATATAAATACGAAGAGAAATTTTATTCCAAAAAAATCAACACAAATATATCTATCTAGCCTCGACGTGATTTGAAATAGGTCAAAATATATGATCCGCTAATTATGTATTTTTGTCGGGACCCCGATCCTAAGCCATAGGAATCTAGCCTGTAACACATCGCATCGCTTTGCGGTCTCATGCACGGTTAACTCCTCGGCTGCAGCCTTACCTTAGCCGGGACCGTTTTCGTATTTTGACTCACATATGCAATAGTGTCGCTAGCATTCCAATGTCAAAGAACCCGGATCGACATGTCTAGTCATAAACTAAAGTGGAAGTTCCGCACAAGGACAGGCATACATGACCCAACAAAGCAGGTGTCGGTCATCAGCGAATGTAGACGAGTCGTAGCAAGCTACAAGGACTCCATTACATCGCGTGATATTTCCCCAAAGAGGACAGACACAGCAGCTAAGAAGGACACATGCCGGTCAACCAATGTGTCCGGAGCAGTAGCGAACTACCAAGGCTCATTGGATCACAAAGGGGCATTTCCTTGTAAGGAGTGCTACTAAAGTTCACGACTAGGTAATCGAACCCCATACATATCAAGTACGACACACGTACGCATGGCATACCGATATGTATAGATACATCGATGGCATCACAACATAACCATAAACATACAACCTCTATTTAAGAGGCTCGGAAGAGCCACACACATAATATTACACATTAAGGGTCTCACGACCCATAATAGCAGTCATACAATTACAAGCCAGCGGAAGAGTTATAAACTGTCTGGGTACAGACAGGGAAACTAGAAGGCACATGGCCTGACTATACTACAGAGCCGACGTAGGGCCAGATCGTAGCTGGGACACCAGCTACTCGTCGTCGTCGATGTCTACGAAGAACCCTCCATTAGGGTCATTAGCAACCTCTGCAACATTTATTAAGCAAACATGAGTACGAAGGTACTCAGCAAGACTTTAGGATGACTAACTACTCATGCAAGGTATCAAAATGTATTGTGGGGTTTCATGCGGAAAGCCAGCATTTGACTCGTGGCTAGACAACTTGCATTTTTTAAATAATTTTGACAACTTGATTTCTCGCACACGAGTCCACTAACACCACAACAATACACTATCGTGGAATCATTCCGTCTCCATACAGAAATGCCGTCCACGACACTCATGCTTATCTTGGCAATTTTATGAGTAGCCATTGAAGTTATCTATGAACAACATATGTCTCCAGGTAGTCCATATCCGCGGACGCGGCTATTCGAATAGATCATAACCCTGCAGGGGTGTACTTCGTCACACACGCTCTCGCCACTTATCGCCATCTGCACGTCATGCACCTCGGCAACCTTCAAGCGGAAGCCCAGCGAGGGAGTCGGCCACGACCGTTAACCACATTAGTGCCTAGTCCAGGTTTATCGCCTATCTGAGAGTAACCCGTACGGAAGTCCGGCCGAGGTTTCCGCCACGGCCTCAAACGATGTGCGCAGGGTTCCCAAGCCCACCATCCGGGTGCCACTTGGTACACCGTGCCACTGCCTACCGCATCACGGCCCACCTCTCAGGTCAACACCATGCACGGCCTCCAGGATTACTATAAACACCAGAAACTACTTGCAACTCCTGGACCGGGTACTACGCGATTAATAGGCCGAGCGGGGTCATATTTCAGGGCCCAGCATGTGGTAGTATCTAGTCTTGGAATACATACACGGAACTCAGTTCCTAAGGACGGTTCCAATGAAACAACCCGCCATGTACTCCTACACAACCTTTCACCGGTACCTTTACCAACTCAAGTTCAACACACAACCTTTGCCTACCGAACACATTCCACATTTCTGTTCATCTCCCAGATGACAGACCATACACAACTCTAAGCATAGCATGCATAGCAGGATAAGGCACATCATAGCTCAAACAACTACCAGGTATGCTAGGTTGCAAGGTTTGGCTATTTACTGTGACAAGGTTAAGTCATGCAAAGGAGGTGGGTTCAACTATCGTGGCAAAAGCAGTTGAAGCATTTGATCTTAAATGCAATAAATAGGTGCAGGAGCAAGAACATGGGAATTATCGGGATGATCAAAAGGGTTGCTTGCCTTGTTGCTCAGAGGAGGAACGATATCCGTCAGACGGATATTCGGTGGAATCCGGGGGTGCGGAGCCTACCGAAATGAATGGCAACATTCAATAGCAATCATATGCACTCAAAATGATGCATGAGCATGGCATGAGAATGCAAGGTGATAAGTTATTATTTTCAACATGTATTAGGTTTAGAGTTGATTTGAATCACATTCGAATAGCAATTCAAACGGGGTATTCTCGGATACCGGTTTAATTGATTCGACCTGATGCTCAGATCAACTTGATGTTAACATGCATGAAATGTCATGTTATGGTACTGATTTGTAATTAGGACAGTGGTGAACACTGTATATATAATGGAATTTGAATATTCTTGCGATTTCCATTTAAAAAGTGATTATAAGAATTGAATTATTCCTTATTCCACAATTTAGGGTTCTGTAAATTATTCAAACATGGTTGAAAATAGCATAATCAGAATCCTTGAATTTTTCTGATACTTTTTCATATATAAATTATTTTCATTGGAGTTACAGATTAATTTCTATGATTTTTACAAGTTTTAGCAATTTACTGGAATTATTTCTATACTGGAAATTCTATTTATTGCATTAGGCTGACGTCAGCAGGTCAGCCGACCTGTTCAGGTCAAACCTGACAGGGGGCCCCACTGGTCAGCCTCTCTGGGACTAATCCCGCGCTGACCAGCCCTAACTGAGGTTTGACTTGGCCTTGGGCCCACTTGTCAGCGAGTGATTAGGTGCTGAGCTGCTGGGTTAGCTTTGCCACGTCGACATCCACCGTCGGCGAGGTCGTCCTCGCCGGCGGGGAGCCTCCGGCGACCACCAGCACGGCGGAGGGGCTCGGAAACGGCGCACAGGGGGCCAAATGCTGCGCGGAGAGCACCAGAGGAACGACACGTCTCCCGCAGCTTCATTTCTGCACTTAGCCGGGGCTGATCTGGCCGGAGATGACGCCGGCGACGAGCTTGGCGGCAGCCAAGGCTCGGGCGTCATCGGGGTCTTTGAATCAGAGGGATATACGCTCGGTTCTTAGCGGCTACAGCATCTACGCGTCGACCTGGAGCTGCTGGTGCCCTCGGAAGGACGAGCTGATCATCGGAGGGCTACCGGCGACGAGCGGCAGCGGCGGTCCTCGTCGGGCTCCGGTGAAACTAGAGCTAGAGGAGGGGATCGACGGGGAAAACTTAGGGGAAATGGCCGCATGCTCACGGGGAGTGCAGAGCAGAGCTTAGACGGCTCGGGGAAGGCCTGGGGGCGACGAATCGACGGGAGAGGTCCGATGGCCGGAGGTGGAAGACGACGGTGTTGCGGGCGTTGCAGGGCTCGAGGAAGCTTCGGCTTCTGCAGGGATGACCAGGGCGACGAGGCGGAGCTAATGGCGTGCTCTGGGAGGGAATCCTATGGCTAGGGGCACGGGCAGCTCGAGCTCGAGCTCGGCTCTAATGGCGGCAGCAAGGAGGAGGAGGAGATCCGGGAGGAGGAAGAGAACCGAGGCGGGGAATGGATAGGGGAGGCCCTGGGGAGCTTATCCCCGTCGTCGCCAGCGCGAGGCGGCGGCCAGGCAGGCACGCAGGTGCGTGGCCGCACCGGAGGGGGTGGCGGCCACCTCCTGCTGCCTACTGGCGCGAGGGAGGGGACGAGCGAGGGAGATGGGCCGGGCCAGGCTAGGCGTCAGGTAAGGTTTTTCCATTTTTTCTGTTTTTGTTTTTTTTGTTTTGCTAATTATTGTTTTGCTAATTAATTCAGCTCCAAAACAAAAGTAAAAACTATTTTAGACCTCCTGAAATATTTTTTATAACATTCCCAACCATTTCCAAAGTTTTCAACATTTTTGGAAATTTATAGATTCTGATTTCAAATTTAAAACTTGAAACCAGTAGCCTTTTGCATTTATTTAAAATGCTTAAAGTGTCAAGAAAATAGTTTTCTCCAATGCTCATTTACTTTCATGATTTATCAGAAAGTTTGAACATTTCTTGAGGCCATTTTGGGTTCATTGATTTTGAACTAGTTTGAGATTTCCTTTAATTGAATTGGTGGCTAGGGTTTTGAGTTTTTCCTTTGCCACTTTGTTGTTTTTGTTGAAACTTCTTAGATGCAAATGCAAAGAAGACATGAGCACAATGTTATCTTGCTTAAGGGTTAGGGATGTGACAACTCACCCCCACTCAAAAGAATCTCGTCCCGAGATTTAGAAGTCGTCGGGAATAACGCAGGATACTCAAGTCGGAGACGATCCTCTCTTTCCCAAGTTGCCTCCTTTTCAGAATGATTTGACCATTGAACTTTAAGAAACTTGAGGTTTCGACGTCGAGTGGTACGCTCAGCTTGATCAAGAATACGCACGGGGTATTCTCGGTATGAAAGGTTATCTTGTAGATCAAGCGTTTCGTGGTCCACTTCACGGATAGGATCCGAGAAGCAACGCCTGAGTTGCGAGACGTGGAAAACATCATGAACCTTGGAAAGATGCGGAGGAAGTTCCAACTGGTAGGCAACTTCTCCTTGTTTGGCAAGAATGCGAAAAGGACCAATGTAACGAGGAGCCAACTTGCCCTTGATACCGAAACGATGGGTACCCTTCAAAGGTGTAACCCGAAGGTAAGCCTTCTCGTCAACTTCAAAGGTCACAGCCTTATGATGACGATCATATTGGCTCTTTTGACGAGACTGGGCTGTTTTCAACTTTTCACGAATAATGCGAACCTGCTCCTCTGCATCCTCGATCATATCCAGACCAAAGAGTTGCCTCTCTCCGGTTTCCGACCAATTAAGAGGTGTTCGACATCTTCGTCCATAGAGAACTTCAAAAGGGGCTTTGCCCAAGCTTGATTGATAACTATTGTTATAAGCGAATTCGGCGAATGGAAAACACTTCTCCCAATTCATACCAAATGAAATAACAGAAGCTCGGAGCATATCTTCTAGGATTTGATTCACTCTTTCTACTTGACCACTTGATTGGGGATGGAAAGCAGTGCTAAAAGATAAGTGAGTCCCCATGGCATTCTGAAAACTTTCCCAGAAGCGAGAAGTAAAGATACTTCCACGGTCCGAGTTAATTCCCAGGGGAACACCTTGAAGAGACACTATTTGAGAGATATATAACTCTGCTAGCTGGCTAGCTGTTATACTCTCACGAACAGGAAGAAAATGAGCCACTTTGGAAAGACGGTCAATGACCACAAAGATAGCATTATTTTCTTTCTTGGTCTTGGGAAATCCGGTAATGAAATCCATGCTAACTTTATCCCATTTCCATTCAGGAATAGCTAAAGGTTGAAGGGTGCCAGTAGGCCTTTGATGTTCTGCCTTAACTCGACGACAAACGTCGCAGTTAGCAACGAACTCGGCAATTTCTCTCTTCATCCTAGTCCACCAGAACCTCTGGCGTAGGTCCTGATACATCTTAGTACTACCGGGATGAATGGTGAGAGGAGAATCATGAGCCTCCTTAAGGATTAACTGCCTTAGATGTGGGTTCTTAGGAACCACTAAACGATTCTAGAAGAACACAACACCTTGATCGTTCATGGAAAATTCTTTAGCGTTTCCGCTAAAAATATTCTCCTTGATCCGTGATATACCCTTGTCACGCTTTTGGCCAGCTATAATTTGATCCTTAAGAGTAGGCTTCGCCACCAGGGTAGAAAGGAATCCTTGAGGAACAATATGAAGATTCAACTTCCGAAAGTCCTCATGGAGATGTGGTTGACCTTGTTGTAGCATCAAATTGTTACAATAAGATTTACGACTTAGCGCATCGGCCATAACATTGGCCTTCCCCGGGGTGTAAGTTATCCCTAAATCGTAATCCGAGATCAACTCAACCCACCGTCTTTGCCTGAGATTCAAATCCGGCTGGGTGAAGATATATTTCAGACTTTGGTGATCAGTGAATATTTCGCAACGATTACCCAAAAGGTAATGTCGCCAGGTTTTTAGTGCATGGACCACAGCTGCAAGCTCAAGGTCATGTGTGGGATAATTATCCTCATGTGGACGCAACTGTCGAGATGCGTATGCGATCACATGACGATCTTGCATGAGAATGCAACCTAATCCTTGTCGCGAGGCGTCGCAATAGATAACAAAGTCCTTAGAAAAATCTGGTGGTAGCAACACAGGTGCGGAAGTCAGGCGTCTTTTCAGTTCCTGAAAACTATGCTCACACTGTGGTGTCCACTCGAACTTTTTATCCTTCTTGAGGAGTTCAGTTAGAGGCTTTGCAACCTTGGAGAAATTCTCGACGAAGCGGCGACAATAGCTCGCTAGACCAAGAAAACTCCTAACTTGCTTAACCGATTCAGGTTGGGTCCAATCAAGGACAGCTTGAACTCTCTCGGGATTGACAGCAATACCCTTACCAGAGATTACGTGGCCTAGATAGGTCACTTCTGGTAACCAGAATTCACATTTTGAAAATTTGGCATAAAGGCGATGCTCTCGAAGTTTCATCAATACCAGCCTTAGATGCTCGGCATGTTCTTGTTCATTCTTTGAGTAGATGAGAATATCATCGAGGTATACTACGACGAATTTATCCAAATACTCCATAAAGATTGAATTCATCAGTCGAGAGAAGGTGGCTGGGGCATTGGTTAAACCGAAGGACATAACGGTGTACTCATATTGGCCATAACGAGTAACAAAGGCCGTTTTTGGAATGTCCCCGTTCTTAATCTTGATTTGATGGTATCCCAACCTCAAATCCATTTTAGAGAAGACTGAGGATGCAGCGAGCTGATCGTACAGATCATTGATCCTGGGGAGCGAATACTTGTTCTTTATGGTGACCAGGTTAACTGGTCGGTAATCTACAACCATCCGATCCGTTCCGTCTTTCTTCTTGACGAAGAGGACGGGACAAGCCCAAGGAGAAGAGCTAGGACGAATGAAACCTTTGTTCAAGGCCTCATCTAATTGCTTCTTAAGTTCGGCTAGCTCCAGGGGTGCCATCTTATAAGGTCTTTTGGCTATTGGGACAGTTCCCGGAACAAGATCTATTACAAACTCTACATCTCTGTCAGGTGGGATTCCTGGCAGTTCCTCTGGAAAAACATCCGGGAAGTCACGGACTACCGAAATGTCTTCAAGTTCCGGAAGAGGGTTGGCATTTAGGGAATAGAGTTGGCATTTGGCAACTCGAGTAGAGACATTTACTATCTCACCCGAGGGATGGGTAAGTTGGACATTTCTAGAATGAGTATCAATCTTGGCATAGTGAGCTGACATCCAGTCCATGCCCAAGATGATATTAATATCCGAAGATTTCAATGCTATCAATGAGGCTAGAAAAACTAGCCTGTCTACTAGAATTTCATTGTCATAGGTTATCCTAGAGGTTTGCCATTTACTACCAGGGGTTTGGACAACCAATGGGATTGGCATATCACAAAATGACATGTTATGCAACTGTGCATAACTTTCCGAAATGAAGGAATGAGAAGACCCAGTGTCAAAGAGAACGGACGCTGGGTGATGATTAACAAGAAGCGTACCCAGCATGACGTCGGGATCCTCTGCAGCTTCTTCTGCTGACACATAGTTCACACGGCCACGTGCAGGAGTTGGCTTCACATAATAAGCTTTGCCCGACTTGGCCTGCCCGACGGACTTTCCGGGTTGCTTGGCACCCACATTCTGAGGACACTCACGGGAATAATGCCCTGGTTCTCCACACTTGTAGCATATCACCTGGTTGGCACGTGGTGCAGCATTGCTAGCTGGACCACCATAAGCTTTTGCTGGAGGGTTGGCCTGATTCGTCTGAGGCGCCACGTAGGATGGCCTCGGAGTGTATCTTGGCGGCAGAGAACTGTTTGGAACCCACAGCCTGCGTTTTGGAAACGCGGAACCAGAAGATGAGCCAAAGTCACGGGAGTGCTTCCTCGTGGCTTTGAAGTCAGTATGACCAGTCTCGGCACTGATCGCTTTGTTGACCAGGGCTTGAAAGCTTGCACACTCATGGAGGCGCAGGTCTCGACGGAGCTCAGGGCTCAGACCCTTACGGAATCTTGCTTGCTTCTTGGCGTCAGTAGACACCTCCTCTGTTGCATAGCGGGCGAGGTTACCGAACTCGCGGCTATAGGCATCCATAGACAAGTTGCCCTGAGTGAAGGCATAGAACTCCTCACTCTTTCTGTCCATCAGGCCCTCTGGAATATGGTGCAGACGAAAAGCTGCACTGAAGTCTGCCCACGTGGCCACTGGTTCAGCGGGACGCATAGCTTCAAAATTCTCCCACCACAGATTGGCGGGTCCTTCCAGGAAATACGCCACAAAGGTCACCTTGTCGGCCTCAGACACATTCGCAAAGCGAATCTTGCGTGAGATGCTGCACAGCCAGTCATCAGCGTCGAGGGGATCGACGGAATGATGAAACTTTGGAGGATTCAGCTTCACAAAGTCATTGAGGGACACTGCAGCATTCCTAGGCTGTCGAGCCGTATTCTGCTCAATACGCTCTAGCAGTCGGTTGGTCTCCCTTTTATTTCTTTCTGCCTCAAGCATCACTTCTACCAGAGAAGGTGGGTGAGGCAGGTCTTCCTGCGACGCTTGACTACCCTCACCTTGCTCATGAGCAGGGGCACGGTTCAACCTGGTGAACACCATCCTGACAAACAAACTCATAGCTTAGACCAATATGATAACAATACTAGCTATGGATTAAGAATGTACTGAACACACGGAATGCGGAAATGAATATCCGAACAACATGGTAACAAGCAACTGCTATATATACACCATGGTTCATACACACCCTTACATAGTCCAGTACAAACTTACTCGAAGAGCAAACTACTGAAATGGTGGAACTACTCATCAGAGGCTTACAAGCTTCCTATACATTATTTATCTAGGCCTCCGGAATTCATTTCACATTACTACCATACTTCACAAGTCACGCAGGACTGTGAACGTACGGCTACTACCATACTATCCTTCCGCTCATAGCTCAGGCATCCGCATAGAACATCTCATAGAGATTACCTCCATGACCTGGAAGCTCAACCTGCGGATCAGGAAATACTCTAGCCTGAGATCCCTGGGATCCGTAAGGACACGGATGTGGCCTTGGTCCCCTGACTGGTGGTAAGAGGGGTCCCCGAAGAGGTGTGACTCCTCCTATGGCTGGCCAGTCAACGTGGGCCGGAAGATGGGTTCTAACAGGGTTCAGCATCTCCATCTCTCCATACCCTGTCTGGACTACCGGTGCCAGCTGCGTCAAAGCTGTCCACAGACGGGCACGGGTAACATAAAGCTCAATGCGGAGAGCACGAGCATCCCTGTCTCTGTTCTCTAGCATCTCAACAGTGGACTGCAGAAGTGGATCCTCCATAGAAGAATCAAAATAGACTCCACTGAGGTATCCCTCTTCACCAGACTGAGAGGCCGGAACATAGCAGAACTCTGAATTTTGCAGCAATGCATGTCTCGCTCTCATAATAGTCAGCATTGAATAGGCAGCATCCTGTACTTCCATGTCAACGGTGACCCCCAACCCATAGGACCAATGGATTGGCTTCTCAGCTCCAGGGTAGTCTGGAAATACCCTAACAGTGCAGATGTACTGGCTCTAGTTGATGTCTCGGTACTGTTCCTCCACTGTGTACTCGGGGTACCAGCGGTAACCGCACACCGACATCACCCTGACCAGCATGGCCGTATGACCCGGTACATCAATGCACCTGGTGAGACGTACCACCTGACGAGAAGGACGGCCAGGCATCTGTAAATAGAGAGTAATGCAAAAGCATTAGTGCTCTGAATGCAAAATTGGGCAGCATAACGGGTGTAATTGCTCAAAACAAATTTTGAGACAACCCAAAAATGGAATAGCGTAACCACTCAACTATCAAGTTCAACTCTCTGATCATCAAACTTACTTCCTGCTTCCTAGGAATAAAAGAAACCCAATATCTCTCGACCCGTAGTCCTATAATCTACCGATCAGAAACACGAGCCTAGGAGAAGATGAGTAACCTAGTCCTTAATTCCCGCAGAAAAGACGAGGATGACCAGAATAGAATATCTTGAGAAGAGAACAAGAGTGTTACGTTCCCTCCCACAAACAATTCCCTTATATATAACTAAGAAATTCTAGACTCAACTTCGACCAGTTTGGCTTGGTAATCCTACAGTCAGTCAGGCTCTGATACCAACGCTGTCGGGACCCCGATCCTAAGCCATAGGAATCTAGCCTGTAACACATCGCATCCCTTTGCGGTCTCACGCACGGTTAACTCCTCCGCTGCAGCCTTACCTTAGCCGGGACCGTTTGCGTCTTTTGACTCACGTATGCAATAGTGTCGCTAGCATTCCAATGTCAAAGAACCCGGATCGACATGTCTAGTCATAAACCAAAGTGGCAGTTCCGCACAAGGACAGGCATACATGACCCAACAAAGCAGGTGTCGGTCATCAGCGAATGTAGACGAGTCGTAGCAAGCTACAAGGACTCCATTACATCGCGTGACATTTCCCCAAAGAGGACAGACACAGCAGCTAAGAAGGACACATGTCGGTCAACCAATGTGTCCGGAGCAGTAGCGAACTACCAAGGCTCATTGGATCACAAAGGGGCATTTCCTTGTAAGGAGTGCTACTAAAGTTCACGACTAGGTAATCGAACCCCATACATATCAAGTACGACACACGTACGCATGGCATACCGATATGTATAGATACATCGATGGCATCACAACATAACCATAAACATACAACCTTTATTTAAGAGGCTCGGAAGAGCCACACACATAATATTACACATTAAGGGTCTCACGACCCATAATAGCAGTCATACAATTACAAGCCAGCGGAAGAGTTATAAACTGTCTGGGTACAGACAGGGAAACTAGAAGGCACATGGCCTGACTATACTACAGAGCCGACGTAGGGCCAGATCGTAGCTGGGACACCAGCTACTCGTCGTCATCGATGTCTACGAAGAACCCTCCATTAGGGTCATTAGCAACCTCTGCAACATTTATTAAGCAAACATGAGTACGAAGGTACTCAGCAAGACTTTAGGATGACTAACTACTCATGCAAGGTATCAAAAGGTATTGTGGGGTTTCATGCGGAAAGCCAGCATTTGACTCGTGGCTAGACAACTTGCATTTTTTAAATAATTTTGACAACTTGATTTCTCGCACACGAGTCCACTAACACCACAACAATACACTATCGTGGAATCATTCCGTCTCCATACGGAAATGCCGTCCACGACACTCATGCTTATCTTGGCAATTTTATGAGTAGCCATTGAAGTTATCTATGAACAACATATGTCTCGAGGTAGTCCATATCCGAGGACGCGGCTATTCGAATAGATCATAACCCTGCAGGGGTGTACTTCGTCACACACGCTCTTGCCACTTATCGCCATGTGCACGTCATGCACCTCGGCAACCTTCAAGCGGAAGCCCAGCGAGGGAGTCGGCCACGACCGTTAACCACATTAGTGCCTAGTCCAGGTTTACCGCCTATCTGAGAGTAACCCGTACGGAAGTCCGGCCGAGGTTTCCGCCACGGCCTCAAACGATGTGCGCAGGGTTCCCAAGCCCACCATCCGGGTGCCACTTGGTACACCGTGCCACTGCCTACCGCATCATGGCCCACCTCTCAGGTCAGCACCATGCACGGCCTCCAGCATTACTATAAACACCAGAAACTACTTGCAACTCCTGGACCGGGTACTACGCGATTAATAGGCCGAGCGGGGTCATATTCAGGGCCCAGCATGTGGTAGTATCTAGTCTTGGAATACATACACGGAACTCAGTTCCTAAGGACGGTTCCATTGAAACAACCCGCCATGTACTCCTACACAACCTTTCACCGGTACCTTTACCAACTCAAGTTCAACACACAACCTTTGCCTACCGAACACATTCCACATTTCTGTTCATCTCCCAGATGACAGACCATACACAACTCTAAGCATAGCATGCATAGCAGGATAAGGCACATCATAGCTCAAACAACTACCAGGTATGCTAGGTTGCAAGGTTTGGCTATTTACTGTGACAAGGTTAAGTCATGCAAAGGAGGTGGGTTCAACTATCGTGGCAAAAGCAGTTGAAGCATTTGATCTTAAATGCAATAAATAGGTGCAGGAGCAAGAACATGGGAATTATCGGGATGATCAAAAGGGTTGCTTGCCTTGTTGCTCAGAGGAGGAACGATATCCGTCAGACGGATATTCGGTGGAATCCGGGGGTGCGGAGCCTACCGAAATGAATGGCAACATTCAATAGCAATCATATGCACTCAAAATGATGCATGAGCATGGCATGAGAATGCAAGGTGATAAGTTATTATTTTCAACATGTATTAGGTTTAGAGTTGATTTGAATCACATTCGAATAGCAATTCAAACGGGTAATTCTCGGATACCGGTTTAATTGATTCGACCTGATGCTCAGATCAACTTGATGTTAACATGCATGAAATGTCATGTTATGGTACTGATTTGTAATTAGGACAGTGGTGAACACTGTATATATAATGGAATTTGAATATTCTTGCAATTTCCATTTAAAAAGTGATTATAAGAATTGAATTATTCCTTATTCCACAATTTAGGGTTCTGTAACTTTTTCAAACATGGTTGAAAATAGCATAATCAGAATCCTTGAATTTTTCTAATACTTTTTCATATATAAATTATTTTCATTGGAGTTACAGATTAATTTCTATGATTTTTACAAGTTTTAGCAATTTACTGGAATTATTTCTATACTGGAAATTCTATTTATTGCATCAGGCTGACGTCAGCAGGTCAGCCGACCTATTCAGGTCAAACCTGACAGGGGGCCCCACTGGTCAGCCTCTCTGGGACTAATCCCGCGCTGACCAGCCCTAACTGAGGTTTGACTTGGCCTTGGGCCCACTTGTCAGCGAGTGATTAGGTGCTGAGCTGCTGGGTTAGCTTTGCCACGTCGACATCCACCGGCGGCGAGGTCGTCCTCGCCGGCGGGGAGCCTCCGGCGACCACCAGCACGGTGGAGGGGCTCGGAAACGGCGCAGGGGGCCAAATGCTGCGCGGAGAGCACCAGAGGAACGACACGTCTCCCGCAGCTTCATTTCTGCACTTAGCCGGGGCTGATCTGGCCGGAGATGACGCCGGCGACGAGCTTGGCGGCGGCCAAGGCTCGGGCGTCATCGGGGTCTTTGAATCAGAGGGATCTACGCTCGGTTCTTAGCGGCTATAGCATCTACGCGTCGACCTGGAGCTGCTGGTGCCCTCGGAAGGACGAGCTGATCATCGGAGGGCTACCGGCGACGAGCGGCAGCGGCGGTCCTCGTCGGGCTCCGGTGAAACTAGAGCTAGAGGAGGGGATCGTCGGGGAAAACTTAGGGGAAACGGCCGCATGCTCACGGGGAGTGCAGAGCAGAGCTTAGACGGCTCGGGAAGGCCTGGGGGCGACGAATTGACGGGAGAGGTCCGGCGGCCGGAGGTGGAAGACGACGGCGTTGCGGGCGTTGCAGGGCTCGAGGAAGCTTCGGCTTCTGCAGGGATGACCAGGGCGACGAGGCGGAGCTAATGGCGTGCTCTGGGAGGGAATCCTATGGCTAGGGGCACGGGCAGCTCGAGCTCGAGCTCGGCTCTAATGGCGGCAGCAAGGAGGAGGAGGAGATCCGGGAGGAGGAAGAGAACCGAGGCGGGGAATGGATAGGGGAGGCCCTGGGGAGCTTATCCCCGTCGTCGCCAGCACGAGGCGGCGGCCAGGCAGGCACGCAGGTGCGTGGCCGCGCCGAAGGGGGCGGCGGCCACCTCCTGCTGCCTACTGGCGCGAGGTAGGGGACGAGCGAGGGAGATGGGCCGGGCCAGGCTAGGCGTCAGGTAAGGTTTTTCCAATTTTTTTTGTTTTTGTTTTTCTGTTTTGCTAATTATTTTTTTGCTAATTAATTCAGCTCCAAAACAAAAGTAAAAACTATTTTAGACCTCCTGAAATATTTGTTATAACATTCCCAACCATTTCCAAAGTTTTCAACATTTTTGGAAATTTATAGATTCTGATTTCAAATTTAAAACTTGAAACCAGTAGCGTTTTGCATTTATTTAAAATGCTTAAAGTGTCAAGAAAATAGTTTTCTCCAATGCTCATTTACTTTCATGATTTATCAGAAAGTTTGAACATTTCTTGAGGCCATTTTGGGTTCATTGATTTTGAACTAGTTTGAGATTTCCTTTAATTGAATTGGTGGCTAGGGTTTTGAGTTTTTCCTTTGCCACTTTGTTGTTTTTGTTGAAACTTCTTAGATGCAAATGCAAAGAAGACATGAGCACAATGCTATCTTGCTTAAGGGTTAGGGATGTGACAATTTTAATGGACGAGAATTAAACAAATGCTCATCAAAAACATTTTTATAGCTCCCCACATATGATATGTGGTAATAAAAACACATATGATCATGCACATGTACACAGACACGATACACTTTAGCATGACTCCAAAAAGAATTATACACTGCATTACGAAGAGTAGTGAAATCTAAGATATTACTTTCCAACTTAGTATAGAGTTCATTCGTATATTCCTCATGTAATATAGGAATTCCAAATAAATAACATAGCATACTTTTATATCTTTGGTCAGAGTATTAAATAAAAACAGCTTAGTATATCAGTTTGCTAACTAAGTACACTTAATATAAATATTTATATAGTATTCCTTCATAATTTGTTATATATTTATCATTGCTAATTTAATAGAACAATTAAATCGCATAACGATTGGCTGCAGGTAGACACCGGTAGAGAAAGAAATATTGTGGGAACACAAAAAATAGCAAGTTATGGTGCGCATGGGACAAAAGATTTTACCATTTTTGATACCATCTACCAGTTATTATGTTCATTTAAATTTAATATGAGAAGACGTCGAAACATGTAGATCATGTATGGTATAATATTATTAGAATAACGAAATTGCAATGTGGTCACTTACGCGAGAGGGAATTGAATCGAGAATTAAAGGCTATGGAAAAGTATAAGATTATTTTGTCTTCCACTATCACACGTCAAGATCTTAACACCGACTTAGTACAAAATAGGAACATTATCAAAATTTATTTGATGCAGATAATAGGTAATGGAAAAAAATATGTAAAATAGCCGCGCGTAACTATCAGAAAAATGCATATTTATATTCTAGCCGCGCAAATGCGCGGGCAACCCTGCTAGTTTCTAGGTAAAGCGAACGTTAAGCGTGCGTAGAGTTGTATCGGCGGTCGATAGAACTTGAGGGAATATTTGTTCTACCTTTAGCTCCTCATTAGGTTTGACACTCTTACTTATCGAGAAAGGCTACAATTGATCCCCTATACTTGTGGGTTATCAAGACCTTTTTCTAGCGCCGTTGCCGGGGAGCAATAGCGTGGGGTGAATATTCTCGTGTGTGCTTGTTTGCTTTATCACCAAGTAAATTTTATTTGTTGTTTAAGTTGTTCTCTATCTTTAGTTATGGATATGAAACACGAAATACCAAAAAAATTAGGTGTACTTGCTACTGATGGAGATGGGGAACCTCCTAAAACCCTCGATGCTCATTATGTGGAAGATATTATGCACTACTTTAATAATCCCGAGAAAACCCCATTCAATTATATAATGGGAGACACGTTGGATCAACGTGAATACTTTAGGGATTATCGCTTGACTCAAAAAGGGAAGGTGTTATGGGATCAAATTCATATGTTGAAATGGTATGCTTGGAATATATCCTTGAGAAATGATGAAGGCTAAACACCTTCCATTTTCATGTAAATTTAATGATAATCAAACCTTGGCTTCTTATGCTAATGGTATATATGATTAATATGATGTGCAAAAAATGGAAGAGTTTGTTTCTTTTAAGGGTGCTTATGATATTGAAGCTTTGTTTGAAAAGTATGAAGATTATGATGATGCTGTTTACCGATCTCGAAATTTGGCTATTCTTAAAAATTGTTATGCCAATTATGAATATAATGCCCATATTTATCGATTTATTGAGAAAGTCTCCGCTATCCAAGAAGAGACTAATATTTTGCAGGAATCTATGGAAGAAGAAATTGATGTCACTATGAGCTCATTAGATGAAAAAGATGAGGAGGAGAGCGAAGAACAAAAGGAGGAAGAGTGGATTAGATACCCATGCCCACCTTTTAATTAGAGTAACTCTTCAACTCATAGATTGTTTAGTTTCCCTTCGTGCTTACCGAAGGATGAATGCTATGATAATTGCTATGATCCCTTGGATTCATTTGAAATATCCCTTTTTGATGAACTTGATGCTTGCTATGCTTGTGGCCATGATGCCAATATGAATGAAGATTATGGAGATGAACTTGCTATAGTTCCTTATGTTAAGAATTAAATTGTTTCTATTGCACCCACACATTATAGTCCTATTATCTTTTTGAATTATCCCAACTACACTATATTGGAGAAGTTTGCACTTATTAAGGATTATATAGATGGGTTGCCTTTTACTATTACACATGATAATTTTGATAGATATAGTATGCATGTTCTTGCTGCTCCTACTTGCAATTGTTATGAGAGAGGAACTACATCTCTGCCTCTCTATGTTTCCAATACGATAAAATTTCAAGAAATTGTTTATACTATGCATTGGCCTTTACTTTGTGTGCATGAATTGTTCTTTTATGACATGCCGATGCATAGGAAGAGAGTTAGACTTTGTTGTTGTGTGATATATGTTACTTTGTGCTTACTACTAAATTACAAATCATTGATAATTAAAATTGGCTTTGATATACCTTGCGATTCAGGTGGATCAATTACTTGAGCACTTCATGCCTAGCTTAATGTATTTAAAGAAAGCGCTGCCAGGGACACAACGCGGAAGTTTTAGAGAGTCATTTTATTCTGTTGTGTGCTTTTATATAGTTTAAAAAACAAAAACAAAAATAAAGAGGGGAACCTAAAACTTTTTCAAAAAGAAAAGTGAAAGTGAGAGAGACGAGCATTGTTAAAATGGGAGCATGCCTTGACCTTTTTCATGCCCATGAAAACGTTGTGAATCTTAATTACAGAAAAATTTCAACAAAAATAGTTATCCCCTTGTATAAATCCATTTTATTACAAAAATAATTTGCCAAGATTTTCCTTTAGGATGATTTGATTGCTTGTTTGGTGTGTGCAGTGCAAAAACAGAAACTTTGGCTGTAGTGCGTGAATTTACATTTTTTTACTGGAATGTCAAAAGTTTCTGAAATATTTACACAGTACTGCTATGCAAATTTTTATTTCTTCCTAATTTTCCAGAACTTTTAGAGTTACAGAAGTATGATTAATGTACAGATTACTACAAACTGTCCTGTTTTTAACACATTCTACTTTTGATGCATTTTTTGCTCGTTTTGATGAAACTATCGATTGTATCGGTGGTATAAGCCATGGAAAAGTTATATTCGAGTAGATACAATGCAAAAAAAAATATGAATTGGTTGGCAATAGTACTTAAAGTTGTAATTTTCTTTATTATTACTAACGGATCTCACGAGGGTTTTGTTAAGTTTTGTGTGATTGAAGTTTTCAAGTTTTGTGCGAGATCAGGATGGATGAAGGAATAAGGAGTGGAAAGAGACTAATCTTGGGGATGCCCGAGGCACCCCAAGGTAATATTCAAGGACTCCGAAGCAACTAAGCTTGGGGATGCCCTGGAAGGCACCCCCTCTTTCTTTTAACAACTATCGGTAATTTTACTTGGAGCTATATTTTTATTCGTTACATGATATGCGTAAATCTTGGAGCATCGTGTGCTTTTTATTTTACTTTTAATAATGCACCATGCTGGTATGAGAAAGTCCTTGGTTGATTTATAGAAGGCTCTTTGCACCTCACTTATATCTTTTGAGTATGACTTTATAGAATGCTTCATGTTCTTCACTTATATCATTCGAAGTTTGGATTGCCCGTTTCGACACACATAGAAAACCGCGATTTGTAGAATGCTCTTTTACTTCACTTACATTTGTTAGAGCGTGGGCATATCTTTTGTAGAAATAATTAAACTCTCATGCTTCACTTATATCTATTTAGAGAGTTAACATGAGTTGGTCATTCACATGGTTAGTCATAAAATCCTACATAAAACTTGTAGCTCACTGAATATGGTATGTTTGATTCCTTGCAATAGATTTGCGTTATAAAGATGGTGATATTGGAGTCATGATAGTGAGTAATTGTGGATGGTAGAAATATTTGTGTTAAAGTTTGTGATTTTCGTAGCATGCACATATGGGAACCGTTATGTGAAGAAGTCGGAGCATGATTTATTTATTGATTGTCATCCATTGTGTGGAGATCGGGATCGCGCGATGGTTAATTCCTACCAACCCTTCCCCTACGAGCATGCGTGTAGTACCTTGTTTCTATGACTAATAAATGTTTGCAATAAGTATGTGAGTTCTTTACGACTAATGTTGAGTCCATGGATTATACACACTCTCACCCTTCCACATTTCCTAGCCTCTCTAGTATCGTGCAACTTTCGCCGGTGCATTAATCCCACCTTCCTCAAAACAACCACCATATACCTTCCTCAAAAACAGCCACCATACCTACCTATTATGGCATTTCCATAGCCATTTCGAGATATATTGCCATGCAACTTCTACCGTTCCGTTTATTATTGTTAAGCTTCATGCACTAGCGAACGCAACCAAAAGTGCGAACTGATGGAAAGGGCTAGGCAATCCACATATAGTGTAACACCCCCTCTCACGTGTGACGGGGAAGACAAGTCAAAACGTGCAACCGGAAGAGAACGACGGCACGTGAAACTCACGTATGACTCAATAGGCCTCTACGTGGACACAAAGGGGGGCTACTAGCAATTTTGAATAAATTGCGAAAGCCAGGACTTGAACTCAAGACCTTAGCTCTGATACGATGTTAAGCTTCATGCACTAGCCAAGGCAACAAAAAGTACGAACTGATGGAAAGGGTTAGGGAATCCACATATAGTGTAAAAATTATGACACGCACCATCATTGTCATATTGCTTTGCATGATCGTAGCTAGCATGATGTTTTCATGGCTTGTCCATTTTTTGATATCATTGCTACGCTAGATCATTACACATCCCGGTACACTGTGGGAGGCATTCATATAGAGTCATATTTTGTTCTAGTATCGAGTTGTAATTCTTGAGTTGTAAGTAAATAAAAGTGTGATGATCGTCATTATTAGAGCATTGTCCCATGTGAGGAAAGGATGATGTAAGCTATGATTCCCTCATAAGTTGGGATGAGTCTCCGGACTTTATGAAAAATAAAAGAGGCAAAAGAAGACCCTCCAAAAAAGAGGCCAAAGAAGCCCATAAAAAAGTAGAAAAAGAGAGAAAAGAGAGAAGGGGCAATGCTACTATTCCTTTTTCCACAGTTGTGCTTCAAAGTAGCACCATGATCTTCATCATAGAGAGTCTCCTATATTGTCACTTTCATATACTAGTGGGAATTTTTCATTATAGAACTTGGGTTGTATATTCCAATGATGGGCTTCCTCAAATTGCCCTAGGTCTTCGTGAGCAAGCAAGTTAGATCCACACCCACTTAGTTTCTTTTAATCTTTCATACACTAATAGCTCTAGTGCATCTCTTGCATGGCAATCCCTACTCACTCACATTGATATCTATTGATGGGCATCTCCATAGCCCGTTGATAAGCCTAGTTGATGTGAGAATGTCTCCTTCTTTTTGTCTTCTCCACAACCTTCACCATATTCTATTCCACCTATAGTGCTATACCCATGGCTCACGCTCATGTATTGCGTGAAAGTTGAAAAAGTCTGAGAATAGTAAAGTATGAAACAATTGCTTGGCTAAAACCGGGGTTGTGCATGATTTAATACTTTGTGTGATAAAGATGGAGCATAGCCAGACTATATGATTTAGTAGGGATAACTTTATTTTAGCCATGATATTTTGAGAAGACATGATTACTTTATTAGTATGCTTGGAGTATTATTGTCTTAATGTCAACTAATAGACTATTGCTTTGAATCACTCGTGTACTAATATTCATGCCATGATTAGCTTATATGATCAATATTATGCTAGGTAGCATTCCACATCAAAAACTATCTTTTTTATCATTTACCTAATCGAGAAGGAGCATGAATTAAGCTTGGGGATGCTAATACGTCTCCATCGTATCTATATTTTTTTTATTATTTCATGCCAATATTCTACAACTTTCATATAATTTTGGCAACTTTTATACTATTTTTGGGACTAACATATTGATCCAGTGTCCAGTGCCAGTTCCTGTTTGTTGCATGTTTTTTGTTTTGCAGAAAATCCATATCAAACGAAGTCCAAACGGGATAAAAACTTATGGAGATTTTCTTTGGAATATATGGGAATTTTGGGAAGTGGAATCAAAAGAAGGAGATGCCCGAGGGGCCCACAAGCCAGAGGGGCGTGGCCTGGGGGATAGGGCATGCCAGGCTGTCTTGTGGCCACCCCGTAAGGCGGTTGGTGCCCTTCTTTCGCCGCAAGAAAGCTAATATCCGGATAAAAATCGTGTTAAAATTTCAGCCCAATCGGAGTTATGGGTCTCCAGGAATATATGAATACAATGCCCATATTAATGAATTTATTGAGAGAATTTATTAATGAATACAAGGATTATATTGATGGATTGCATTCTACCACTTCACATGATGATTTTTATGGATATAATATGCATATTCTTGCTGCTCCTACTTGCAATTATTATGAGAGAGAATCCACATCTCCACCTCTTTATGTTTCCACACGATAAAATTACAAGAAACGAATTATGCTATCTATTGGCCTTTACTTGATGTGCATGCATTGTTCTTTTATGGCATACCGACGCATAAGAAGAGAGTTAGACTATGTCATTTCATAATATATGTTACCTTGTGCTCAATACTAAAGTCCAAAGCATTGTTAATTAAAATTGGCATTGATATACCTTGGGATCCGGGTGGATCCATTACCAGAGCACTTTATGCCTAGCTTAATGACTTTAAAGAAAGCGCTGCCAGGGAGACAACCGAGATGTTTTATAGAGTCATTTATTTATATTGAGTGCCCTAAAAAAATTTAAAACAAAAAATATAGAGGGGAACTTAATTTTTTTCAAAAAGAGAAGCGATTGGAAGGTTATGCACTCGAGAAGTGAGGGCCGACCTTGAACAATTGTGTTCATGCTCACGAAAATAATGTAGAATTTTTCATGAGTTTCTCACAGAAATAATTATCCCGTTGTAAAAATCCACTCTATTATAAAAATAATGTGGCAAGATTTGCCTTTAGGATGATTAGATTGCTTGTTGGTATGTGCGGTGCAAAAACAAAAAACTTTGGCTGTAGTGCATTTTTTTTACTGGAACATCGAAAGTTTCTGAAATTTTTACACATTAATTCTACGAAAATTGTTTATTTTGTCTTAGTTTTTCAGAATTTTTTAAGTTAGATAAGTATGGTTAATGTTCATATTACTACAAACTATCCTGTTTTTGACAGATTCTGTTTTTGATGCAATCGTTTTGCTCGTTTTAATGAAATTACAAGTTGTATCGATGATATAAGCCATGGAGATGTAGTATTACAGTAGATATAATGCAAAAGGAAAATTTGAATGAGTTTTCAACCGTACTTAAGGTAGTAATTTGCATTGTTATATTAACGGATCTCACGAGTTTTCTTGTTAAGTTCTGTGTGGATGAAGTGTTCGAAGTTCGAGGAGGTCTCGATATAAGGAGATGGAGGAGAGGCAAGAGTTCAAGCTTGGGGATGCTCAAGGAACCCCAAGTAAGTATCCAAGGAGAGCGTCTAAGCTTGGGGATGCCCCGAAAGGCATCCCATCTTTCTTCAACAAGTATCAATATGTTTTCATCTTTGTTTCGTTCATGTCATATGCATAAATCTTGGAGCGTCTTTTGTGTTTAGTTTTAAGTTTTATTTTATGCACCATGCTGGTATGAGATAGTCCATGGTTGACTTACATAATGCTCATTTCACTGCACTTATATCTTTTTAGTATGGCTTTATAGAATGCTTCATGTGCTTCACTTATATCATTTGAAGTTTGGATTGCGTGTTTCTCTACATATAGAAAATCGTTATTTCTAGAATACTCTTTTGCTTCACTTATATTTATTAGAGCATGGTTTTTTGAAGAAAGTGTTAAACTCTCATGCTTCACTTATACCTATTTAGAGAGTCAACGGGAACCGGCCATTTACATGGTTAGTCATAAAATCCTACATAAAACTTGTAGATCACTGAGTATGATATGTTTGATTCCTTGCAATAGTTTTGAGACATTAAGATAGTAATATGTGAGTGCACTAGTTCATGATTGTGGATTTGTAATAATATTGATGTTAAGGTTTTGATTCCCGAAGCATGCACGTATAGTCTTTGGTTATGCAATGAAGTTGGAGAATAATTTATCTTTGATTGAAATCCTTTGTGCTGTTATAATTGGAGTCGTGCGATGGTTAACTCCTCCCAACCTTCTCCCTAGGGGCATGCGAGTAGTGCTTTGTTTTTAGAGAGACAATAAGATCTTGCAATAAGTATGTGAGTTCTTTGTGACTAATGTGAATCCTTGGATATATGCACTCTTACCTTTCTGCAATTTGCTAGCCTCTACGGTACCATGCATTGCCCTTTCTTACCTCAAGAGTCGGTGCAAATTTCGCACGTGCATCCAAACCCCATGATATGATACGCTATATCACACATAAAACATATTATATCTTCCTCAAAACAGCCACCAGACCTACCTATTATGGCATTTCCATAGCGACTCCAAGATATATTGCCATTCAACTTCCACTGCTTCCGATTTGATGACTTGAGCATTCATCTTCATATTGCTTTGCATGATTGTAAGATGGCTTGCATGATATTTCCATAGCTTGTCCTTTTTTATATCTTTTGCTACGCTAGATCATTGCACATCCTCGTACACTTTGATATGCATTCATATAGAGTCATATCATCCTACCAGTTTTTCATATAGAGTTGTAAGTAAATAAAAGTGTGATGATCATCATTATTAGAGCAT
Source organism: Hordeum vulgare subsp. vulgare (assembly GCF_904849725.1). Taxonomy (NCBI): domain Eukaryota; kingdom Viridiplantae; phylum Streptophyta; class Magnoliopsida; order Poales; family Poaceae; genus Hordeum; species Hordeum vulgare. The sequence continues at coordinate 106,111,638 of NC_058522.1, read as the reverse complement.
TGTCACAATGATTAAAGGATGATGGAGACTATTATTTCCCCACAAGTCGGGATGAGACTCCGGATGAAAAATGAAAAATGGGGGAGGCCAATTGAGCCCACCACAAGAAAAAAACAGAAATAAAAAAAGAAAAAAGGAAGATAAAAACAGAAATAAAAAAATAAGAGAAAAGAAAGAAGGGGCATGCTAACCCCACACTTGTGCTTCAAAGTAGCACCATGTTTTTCATATGGAGAGTCTCCAAAGTTGACACTTTCATATACTAGTGTGAAGTTTTCATTATAGAGTTTGATGCACACCCACTTAGTGTTCATATTGAGCTTTCATACACTTATAGCTCTTAGTGCAACCGTTGCATGGCAATCCCTACTCCTCGCATTGATATCTATTGATGGGTATCTCCATAGCCAGTTGATATGCCGAGTTGATGCAAGACTTTCTTCTTCACTTTTATCCCTTTGAAACATACCACCATATTCTATTCCACCTTTATGCTATATCCGTAGTTCACGCTCATGTATTGAGTAAGTAATAAAAAGCTGAAGCACGTTAAAAAGTATGATCCAATTGCTTGATTTAACATCGGGGTGCTCATGATTTATACCTTATGCTAGGAAGACCAAGCATGACAAGCTATATGATTTTGTAGGGATATCATTCTTCAAGCATTGTTATTTTGAAAGGACATGATTGTTTGCTAGTAAACCTGATTACATATGTCTTTTTTTCAAATGATAGACTATTGCCTTGAATCACTTGTATCTTAATATTCAGGCCATGATTAGATATATGATCAAGATTATGCTAGGTAGCATTCCACATCAAAAATTCTCCTTTTTAGCATTTACCTAATTGAGGACGAGAAGGGATTAAGCTTGGGGATGCTGATACGTCTCCATCGTATCTATAATTTTTCATTGTTCCATGCCAATATTATACAACTTTCACATATTTTTGGCAAAATTTTATATGATTTATTGGACTAACATATTGTTCGAGTGCCAAGTGCTAGTTCATGTTTGTTGCATGTTTTTTGTTTCACATAATATACATATCAAATGAAGTCCAAATGCGATAAAAATTTATGGAGAATTATTTTGGAATATAGGTGATTTTTTGGCGGTGGAATCAACGCAAATGGAGGCCCACAACCTACACTAGGTACTAGGTCATGACCCATACCCCCTAGAGCGGGGTGGTGCCTACTAGCCACCCCGTAACTCGGTTGGGGCTCTTGTTTGAGCGCAAGAAAGTTAATTTATGAAAAAAAAAATGTAAACATTTCAGATCGATCGGAGTTACGGATCTGTGGGAATTTATGAAACGGTGAAGGGTCGGAAAACAGGAACGCGAAACAGAAGAAAACAGAGAGGGAGATCCAATCTCGGAGGGGCTCCTACCCCTCTTCTGCCATGGAGGCCATGGACTATAGGGGGAACTCTCCTCCCATCTAGGGGAGGCCAAGTAAGAATAATAAGAAGGGGGGATATCTCCCCCTCTCTCCCACCAGCGTCGGAGTGTTGCCGAGGGAAGGAGCGTGACATCAATCTACATCAACAATCTTGCCGCCATCAACACCAACTCTCCTCCCCTCTATGCAGCAATGTAACACCTCTTTTCCCGCTGCAACTCTCTACTTAAACATGGCGCTCAACACTACATACTACGCTCAACACTACATACTATTTCCCTATGATATGTGGCTATCCTTTGACGTTTGAGTAGATTTGTTTTGTCCTACGGGTTAATTGTGATATGATGTTATTAATATGAGTTGTGTGTTGATATGGTGCTGTCCTAAGGTGCCTTACGTGAAGCACACATGTGAAGGATACACGCTGGAGGGTTTGCAATATGTTCATGATTCGCTTATAGTGGTTGGCGAGAGTGACAGGAACTTACACCCGAGTAATGGAATTGTGCACGTATGGGAGTATAGAGGACTTGATGTTTAATGCTATGGTTGGGTTTACCTTAATGATTTCTAATAGTTTCAGATGCTTGCTAGAGGTCCAATCATAAGTGCGTATGATCCAAGTATGTAAAGTGTGTTAGCGTATGCCTCTCCCTCATTGCACATGATCATTATCTAGCATGTTATATTCAATTGCCTATGGACAATTTTTCTCTTGCGTTATACAAAAAGCTTTCTACTAAATAGACCCAAACTTTTATTTACTTTCTCTTTATTTTCTTGCAAAGTACTTCTAGTTTTATTCTTGTTTTAGGTAAAGCAAACATTAAGTGTGCGTAGAGTTATATCAGTGTTCGATAGAACTTTAGGGAATATTTATTCTACCTTTAGCATCTCGTTGAGTTCGACACTGTTACTTATCAAAAAAGGCTACGAATGATCCCCTACACTTGTGGGCTATCAGGCCCTTCGTGGGTGGAGCCTTCCATGGACTCTTGCAGCCGTTACCCTCCGTGGGTTGAAGTCTCCATCATCATGGACATCCGATAGCACCACCTACCGGAAGCACGCCAAAAATCTATGTGTCTTTAATCCGTTTGATCTTCCTATCTATACTCTTCACTTAAATTTGCATGTGATTACTTCTCGCTGCCATACTCGTTGACTTGCATGCGTAGGGTGTGCTAGACTTGATAGAATCGCTAGAACTTTCCAACCTCTAAAATTGGGAAAAGGACAAGTTTTTATTTGGTCAAGTAGTCTATTCACCCCCCTCTTGATTCCTATCCTCGATCCCACATTTGGTAATAGAGCTATGGTTTTGATTGCTTTGGTTTTATCACCATTGAGGGAAGATGGATGTGCCTAGTTTGGGGTGTCTTAGTTGTAGAGTGTCTATTCTCAGTGGGGAGTACTATACTCAATGGAAAGACAAAATGCTTGATATATTTGATAATGTTTAGTTTAGAAATTATGTTGATAGTCCCTATGTGTCTCACATTGATCCCTTACATCCTTCTCACGAGGAATAAATTGATATACTTCGTAATCTTAGAACTGTCAATCTTATCATTAGATGATTACCAGGAATCGTGTTTGATCATATGAAAAACTTTGACTGTGCGTATACTTTGTGGAAGGACTTGGAAGAAAGATATCCAAACTACTCTTCAAAAAATCTTGATGTATTCTCGATAAAACTATTGCCTTTCACAAAATGAATCATGTGATCCTAATTTGGATGAATGCCCATTTGAGCTTCGTCACCTCATGCGTGCTAAAGTAGATGTCATTAAAATCAATAATATCACTATAGAAGCCATTCACATTCATAATATTGAACATTGTCATAGTCACAATTCTAACGACTCACTTGATCTTTATGAAAAGGACATTCCATTTGAGGATGACAATAAGGAGCATGGCTACTATGATGAAGATTAAGAATTCTACATTGAATTCTTGAGGAATATGAAGAACCTAAATCTCATGGAAAATTTCAAAGATTACATGTCTGGTGGAAAAGAATTGATTCTCGATAGTGGATGCATCGATCATATGACCAGAGATAGAGACATTTTCATGAGATCACATCGAAAAATGGAGCATACAGGTACGTGACCTTCGGAGACAACTCCGAGGGTAAGGTTCTCTGCCTTCGTAAGGTGGACATATCTCATGATAGCTCTGTGCAAAATGTCATGCTCGTTAAGTATCTTGGTTAGAATCTTCTTTCCGTATCTAGACTTGCTGACTTTGATTTCAGTGTGTTATTTACCAAAGTATATTTCCAAGTGTTTCATCAAGACAATCATAACATGGTATTTATTGGTTTTTGTAGAGGTGATCTATACATTGTTGATTTCACTAAGATAACCCAACCTCATACTTGTCCCATTGCAAAATCTTCAGAAGGTTGATTGTGGTATAGGAGGCTAGTACATGTTGGTATGCGTAATCTAGACAAACTCATTAAAGGTGATCATATACTTGGTGTAACAAATGTTATGTTTGACAAAGATATACTCTTTAGTGCTTGTCAAACAGGAAAATAAGTTGGAGGAAGTCATCCCATAAATAATATAATGATTAGTAGAAGACCTCTCGAGTTGCTTCACATGAATCTTTTTGGTCCCAATGCTTATAAGAGCCTCGGTGAGAATTCCTTTGGTCTAGTTATAGTTGATGATTTTTCCAAATTTACGTGGGTATTCTTTCTTGATGACAAGTCACATGTACAAAAGATCTTCAAGAACTTCGGTTGGAAGGCCCAAAATCAATTTGAAATGAATATCAAGAAAGTTCCGAGCGACAACGGATCGGAATTCAAGAACACTAATGTGGATACTTTTATTGACGAAAAAGGTATCTTACATGAGTTCACGGCTACGTTCATGACTCTACAAAATGGAGTTATTGAGAGGAAGAACTAGACTCTCATATAGATGGCTAGAATGATGCTCGACGAGTACATAAGTCCAAGAAACTTTCGGGCAGAAGCCGTGGAAACAACTCGTCATGCAACAAACCGACTCTATCTACACAATCTTCTCGGCAAAACGACATATGAGCTACTAACCGGTAACAAACCCCAAGTTGGATACTTTTAGGTATTTGGATCAAAGTGCTATATTCTTGATAAGCACCATCATTCTAAATTTTTTTCTAAATCTCATGAAGGTTTCCTAGTCGAATACGGTCAAACTCTCGCACCTACCATACTCTCACACCTATCATGTCTACAACAACTTCACTCGATAAGTTAAAGAGAATGTAGATATGAAGTTTGATGAGACTAATGGTTCACAAGTCAAACAATTTCCAAATGATGTAGGAGCTAAGGAACCTTTGGATTACATATAAGACTTGTAAATTGGCAAGATTCATCCCATGGAGGTGAAGGAAAGTACTTCATCAACTCAAGTGGAAGCCCCCACTTCACGTCAAGGTTAATCTCAAAATGATGAGAAGGCATTGATACGTCTTAAACGTATCTATAATTTTTGATGGTTTCACGCTGTTATCTTGTTAACTTTGGATGTTTTGTTTACCTTCTATATCTTTTTTCGGGACTAACTTATTAACTCAGTGCCAAGTGCCAGTTCCTGTTTTTTCTGTCTTTTTGACTCTTTTCAGATCTGATTTTGGAACGGAGTCCAAACGGAATAAAATTCCCAAAATTATTTTTTCCAGAACAGAAGAAGATCGGGAGGCTTGAGGGCCAAGCAAGTGGGCCCACAGGGAGCCCACAAGCTCTGTTGCCGCGGCAACCAAGCTTGTGGTCTCCCTGGCGCCCCCCTGCCCTAGGTCTTTGGCCTATGTATTCCCTAAAAATCCAGAAAAAATGAGGGTGTCCAGGAAAACACTTTTCCGCCGCCGCAAGCTTCCGTTTCCGCGAGATCTCATCTGGAGACCCTTCCCGGTGCCCTGCCAGTGGGGACTTTGGAGTTGGAGGGCTTCTTCATCAGCATCATCGCCCCTCCAATGACTCGTGAGTAGTTCACTTCAGACCTACGGGTCCGTAGTTAGTAGCTAGATGGCTTCTTCTCTCTCTTGGATCTTCAATACAAAGTTCTCCATGATCTTCATGGAGATCTATCCGATGTAATTCTCTTTGGCGGTGTGCTTGTCGAGATTGGATGAATTGTGGACTTGTGATCAGATTATCTATGATATATATTTGAGTCTTTGCTGATTTATTATATGCATGATTTGATATCCTTGTAAGTCTCTTCGAGTCTTGGGTTTTGTTTGGCCAACTAGCTATGATTCTTGCAATGGGAGAAGTGCTTGGTTTTGGGTTCTTACCGTGTGGTGACCATTCCCAGTGACAGTAGGCGCAGCAAGGCACACATCGTGTAGTTGCCATTGTTGGGTAACGTAGCATAAATTCAAAATTTTCCTACGCATATTCAGATCTTCCTATGGAGAGACCAGCAATGAGAGAGGGGTAAGAGCATATTCATACCTTTGAAGATCGCTAAGCGGAAGCGTTGCTAGAACGCGGTTGATGGAGTCGTACTCGCAGCGATTCCGATCTAGTGCCGAACAACGGCACCTCCGCGTTCAACACACGTGCAGCCCGGTGACGTCTCCCGCACCTTGATCCAGCAAGGAGGAGGGAGAGGTTGGGGAAGAACTCCAGAAACACGACAGCGTGGTGTCGATGGAGAGACGAGGAGGAAGAAGAGCAGGGCTGCGCCGACGGAGAGGAGGAGGAAGAAGAGCAGGGCTGCGCCGAGAGAGAGGGAAAAACGGTGTGTCCCAATGGCCAAAAGTGCCCGATATATATAGGGGGAGGGGAGAGGGGGTGCCACCCCTAGGGTTCCCACCCTAGGGGGTGCGGCAGCGCCCCCAGATGGGAGGTGCGGCGGCCAGAGGGGGGAGGAGGGGGTGGCGCACCATCTGGTGGGCCTTAGGCCCACCTGGCCTAGGGTTTGCCCCCCCTTTTATCTCCCTTGCGCAATGGGCTGAGTGGGGAGGCGCACCAGCCCACCTAGGGGCAGGTTCCCACCCCCACTTGGCCCACCTTATCTCCCGGGGTCGTTGCCCCCCTTCGGTGTTCCCCCGGGGCCACCTCCGGTGGTCCCGGTGGTCCCGGTATGTTACCGGTGATGCCCGAAACACTTCTGTTATCCGAAACCATCCGTCCTATATATCAATCTTTACCTCCGGACCATTCCGGAGCTCCTCGTGACGTCCGGGATGTCATCCGGGACTCCGAACAACCTTCTATAACCTCGTATAACTATTCCCTATAACCCTAGCGTCATCGAACCTTAAGTGTGTAGACCCTACGGGTTCGGGAGACAGGCACACATGACCGAGACACCTCTCTGGCCAATAACCATCAGCGGGGTCTAGATACCCATGGTGGATCCCACTTGCTCCACGATGATCTCATCGGATGAACCACGATGTCAAGGATTCAATCAATCCCGTACACGATTCCCTTTGTCTGTCGGTATAGAACTTGCCCGAGATTCGATCGTCGGTATACCTATACCTTGTTCAATCTCATTACCGGTAAGTCTCTTTACTCGTTCCGTAGCACGTCATCGTGTGACTAACTCCTTAGTCACATTGAGCTCATGATGATGTTCTACCGAGTGGGCCCAGAGATACCTCTCTGTCACACGGAGTGACAAATCCCGATCTCGATTCGTACCAACCCAACAGACACTTTCGGAGGTACCCGTAGTGCACCTTTATAGTCACCCAGTTACGTTGTGACGTTTGATACATCCAAAGCACTCCTACGGTATCCGGGAGTTGCACGATCTCACGGTCGAAGGAAAAGATACTTGACATTAGAAAAGCATTAGCATACGAACAATACGATCTAGTGCTAGGCTTAGGATTGGGTCTGGTCCATCACATCATTCTCCCAATGATGTGATCCCGTTATCAATGACATCTAATGCCCATGATCAGGAAACCATGATCATCTATTGACTAACGAGCTAGCCAACTAGAGGCTTGCTAGGGACACATTGTGATCTATTTATTCACACATGTATTACTGTTTCATGTTAATACAATTATAGCATGAACAATAGACGATTATCATGAACAAGGAAATATGATAATAACCATTTTATTATTGCCTCTAGGGCATATTTCCAACAGTCTCCCACTTGCACTAGAGTCAATAATCTAGTTACATTGTGATGTATCGAACACCCATAGCATTATGGTGTTGATCATGTTTTGCTCGTGGAAGAGGTTTAGTCAACGGGTCTACAATATTCAGATCCGTGTGTACTTTACAAATATCTATCACTCCACTCTGGACATGGTCCTGGATGGAGTTGTAGTGGCGCTTGATGTGCTTCGTCTTCCTATGAAACCTGGGCTCCTTGGCTATGGCAATGGCTCAAGTGTTATCACAGAAGAGTGTCATAGGACCCGACGCGCTTGGAACCACTCCAAGGTCGGTGATGAGCTCCTTCATCCAAATTCCTTCATGAGCCGCTTCTGAAGCAGCTATGTACTCCACTTCACATGTAGATGCTTCCACGACTTCCTGCTTGCTGCTGCACCAGCTCACTGCCCCACCATTCAACACATATACGTATCTGGTCTGTGACTTAGAGTCATCCGGATCTGTGTCGAAGCTAGCGTCGACGTAACCCTTTACGACGAGCTCTTCGTCACCTCCATAAATGAGAAACATTTCCTTAGTCCTTTTCAGGTACTTAAGGATATTCTTGACCGCTGTCCAGCGTTCCATACCGGGATCACTTTGGTACCTCCCTACCAAACTTATGGCAAGGTTTATATCAGGTCTGGTACACAGCATGGCATACATTAGAGAGCCCACGGCTGAAGCGTAGGGGACAGAACTCATCTTCTCTCTATCTGCTGCCGTGGTCGGCGACTGAGTCTTACTCAATCTCATACCTTGCAAAACTGGCAAGAACCCTTTCTTTGAGTTTTCCATATGGAACTTCTTCAATATCTTGTCAAGGTATGTACTTTGCGAAAGACCTATGAGGCGTCTCGATCTATCTCTATAGATCTTGATGCCTAATATGTATGCAGCTTCTCCAAGGTCCTTCATTGAAAAACTCTTGTTCAAATAGGCCTTTATGCTCTCCAACATCTCTATATTATTCCCCATCAATAATATGTCATCCACATACAGTATGAGGAAAGCTACAGAGCTCCCACTCACTTTCTTGTACAGACAGGCTTCTCCGTAAACCTGTATGAACCCAAACGCTTTAATCACCTCATTAAAGCGAATGTTCCAACTCCGAGATGCTTGCACCAGCCCATAGATGGAGCACTGGAGCTTGCACACTTTGTTAGCACCCTTAGGGTCGACAAAACCTTCTGGTTGCATCATATACAACTCTTCCTTAAGGTTCCCGTTAAGGAACGCTGTTTTGACGTCCATTTGCCAAATTTCATAATCATAAAAGGCGGCAATTGCTAACATGATTCGGACTGATTTCAGCTTCGCTACGGGAGAGAAAGTCTCTTCGTAGTCAACTCCTTGAATTTGTCGAAAACCCTTTGCGACAAGTCGAGCTTTGTAAACGGTTACATTACCGTTTGCATCAGTCTTCTTCTTGAAGATCCATTTATTTTCTATGGCTCGCCGGTCATCGGGCAAGTCCACCAAAGTCCATACTTTGTTCTCATACATGGATCCTATCTCGGATTTCATGGCCTCAAGCCATTTGTTGGAATCCGGGCCTGCCATCGCTTCTTCATAGTTCGACGGTTCACCGTTGTCTAACAACATGATTTCCATCACAGGGTTGCCGTACCACTCTGGTGCGGAGCGTGCCCTTGTGGACCTTCGCGGTTCAGTGGTAACTTGATCCGAAGCTTCATGATCATCATCATTAACTTCCTCTTCAGTCGGTGTAGGCGCCACAGGAACAACTTCCCGCGCTGCGCTACTATCCTGTTCGAGAGGGGGTGCAATTACCTCATCAAGTTCGACCTTCCTCCCACTTATTTCTTTTGAGAGAAACTCTTTCTCTAGAAAGGATCCGTTCTTGGCAACAAAGATTTTACCTTCGGATCTAAGATAGAAGGTATACCCTATAGTTTCCTTAGGGTATCCTATGAATACGCATTTCTCCGCTTTGGGTTCAAGATTTTCTGGTTGAAGTTTCTTCACATAAGCATTGCAGCCCCAAACTTTAAGAAACGACAACTTAGGTTTCTTGCCAAACCATAGTTCATACGGTGTCGTCTCAACGGATTTAGACGGTGCCCTATTTAAAGTGAATGCAGCAGTTTCTAATGTGTATCCCCAAAATGATAGCGGTAAGTCGGTGAGAGACATCATAGATCGTACCATATCTAATAAAGTGTGATTACGACGTTTAGACACTCCGTTGCGCTGCGGTGTGCCAGGCGGCGTCAGTTGTGAAACGATTCCACACTTCCTTAGGTGTGTGCCAAACTCGTGACTCAAATATTCTCCTCCACGATCAGATTGTAGACATTTAATTTTTCTGTCACGTTGATTCTGAACCTCACTCTGAAATTCCTTGAACTTTTCAAACGTCTCAGATTTGTGCTTCATCAAGTAGATATACCCATACCTACTCAAATCATCGGTGAGAGTGAGAACATAATGATAACCACCACGAACTTCAACGTTCATTGGACCACACACATCAGTATATATTATTTCCAATAAGTCGGTTGCTCTCTCCATTATTCCTGAGAATGGAGTCTTAGCCATCTTGCCCATGAGGCACGGTTCGCATGTGTCAAATGATTCAAAGTCAAGAGACTCTAATAGTCCATCAGTATGGAGCTTCTTCATGCGCTTAACGCCGATATGACCAAGGCGGCAGTGCCACAAGTATGTGGGACTATCATTATCAACTTTGCATCTTTTGGTACTCACACTATGAATATGTGTAACATCATGATCGAGATTCATCAAGAATAAACCATTCACCAGCGGAGCATGACCATAAAACATATCACTCATATAAATAGAACAACCATTATTCTCTGACTTAAATGAGTAGCCGTCTCGCATTAAGCAAGACCCTGATACAATGTTCATGCTTAAAGCTGGTACTAAATAAAAATTATTAAGGTTTAAAACTAATCCCGACGGTAGATGTAGAGGTAGCGTGCCGACGGTGATCACATCGACCTTTGAACCATTCCCGACGCGCATCGTCACCTCGTCCTTGGCCAGTCTCCGCTTATTCCGCAGTTCCTGCTTTGAGTTGCAAATGTGAGCAACAGCACCGGTATAAAATACCCAGGAGCTACTACGAGCGCTGGTAAGGTACACATCAATAACATGTATATCACATATACCTTTAACGTTGCCGGCCTTCTTGTCCGCTTAGTATTTGGGGCAGTTCTGCTTCCAGTGACCCTTTCCCTTGCAATAGAAGCACTCAGTCTCAGGCTTGGGTCCGTTCATTTTCTTCTTCCCGGCATCTGGCTTACCGGGCGCGGCAACAGCTTTGCCGTCTTTCTTGAAGTTCTTCTTACCCTTTCCTTTCTTGAAACTAGTGGTCTTGTTGACCATCAACACTTGATGCTCCTTCTTGATTTCTACTTCTGCAGACTTGAGCATCGAGTACAACTCGGGAATGGTCTTCTCCATCCCTTGCATGTTGTAGTTAAGCACAAAGCCTTTGTAGCTTGGTGGGAGAGACTGGAGGATTCTGTCAATTATAGCATCATCCGGAAGTTCGACTCCAAGTGAAGTTAGACGACCGTGTAACCCAGACATTTTGAGTATGTGCTCACTGACAGAACTGTTCTCCTTCATCTTACAGCTGAAGAACTTGTCGGAGACTTCATATCTCTCGACACGGGCATGAGCTTGAAAAACTAGCTTCAGCTCCTGGAACATCTCATATGCCCCGTGTTGCTCAAAACGCCTTTGGAGCCCCGTTTCTAAACTGTATAACATGCCACACCTAACCAGAGAGTAGTCATCACTCCGCGTTTGCCAGACGTTCAGAATGTCCTGGGCTGCTGCAGGAGCGGGAGGGTCACCTAGTGGCGCATCAAGGACATAAGCCTTTTTAGCTGCTTCAAGGATGAGCTTCAAGTTGCGAACCTAGTCCGCATAGTTGCTACCATCATCTTTCAGCTTGTTTTTCTCTAGGAATGCGTTGAAATTGAGGTTGACGTTGGACATCTACAATATTTATAAAGACAACTTTTAGACTAAGTTCATGACAATTAAGTTCATTTAATCAAATTAAGTATGAACTCCCACTTAAATCGACATCCCTCTAGTCATCTAAGTGATACATGATCCATGTTGACTAACCCGTGTCCGATCATCACGTGAGACGGACTAGTCACCATGGTGAGCAACTTCATGCTGATCGTATTCAACCATACGACTCATGTTCGACCTTTCGGTCTCTTGTATTCGAGGTCATGTCTGTACATGCTAAGCTCGTCGAGTCAACCTAGGTGTTTCGCGTGTGTAAATCTGGCTTACACCCGTTGTATGCCAACGTTAGAATCTATCACACCCGATCATCACGTGGTGCTTCGAGACAATGAACCTTCGCAACGGTGCACACTTAGGGGAATACGTTCTCGAAATTTTAAGAGGGATCATCTTATTATGCTACCGTCGTTCTAAGCAATAAGATGTAAAACATGATAAACATCACAATGCAATCATATAGTGACATGATATGGCCATTGTCATCTTTGCTCTTTCGATCTCCATCTTCAGGCATCGCATGATCATCATCATCACCGGCGTGACACCATGATCTCCATCGTCGTGTCTCCGTGAAGTCGTCACGCCAACTACTACTATCACTACTACTATAGCTAACCGTTAGCAATGAAGTAAAAGTAGTAAGCACATGGCGTCGCATCTCATACAATAAATTAAGACAACTCCTATGGCTCCTGCCGGTTGTCATACTCATCGACATGCAAGTCGTGAAACCTATTACAATAACATGATCATCTCATACATCATACATGCAACATCACAACTTTGGCCATATCACATCACATGTCAAACCCTGCAAAAACAAGTTAGACGTCCTCTAATTGTTGTTGCAAGTTTTACGTGGCTGATTTGGGTTTCTAGCAAGAACGCCTTCTTACCTACGTGACAGCCACAACGATGATATGCCAAAGCTATTTACCCTTCATAAGGACCCTTTTCATCAAATCCAATCCGACTAGAGTAGGAGAGACAGACACCCGCTAGCCACCTTTATGCACGGTGTGCATGTCTGTCGGTGGAACCAGTCTCACGTAAGCGTACGTGTAAAGTCGGTCCAGGCCACTTCATCCCACAATACCGCCGGAAAAGAATAAGACTAGTAGCGGCAAGCAAATTGACAAATCATCGCCCACAACTTTTGTGTTCTACTCGTGCATAGAATCTACGCATAGAAAACCTAGTTCGGATGCCACTGTTGGGTAACGTAGCATAAATTCAAAATTTTCCTACGCATATTTAGATCTACCTATGGAGAGACCAGAAACGAGAGAGGGGTAAGAGCATCTTCATACCTTTGAATATTGCTAAGAGGAAGCGTTGCTAGAACGCAGTTGATGGAGTCCTACTCGCAGCGATTCCGATCTAGTGCCGAACAACGGCACCTCCGCGTTCAACACACGTGCAGCCCGGTGACGTCTCCCGCACCTTGATCCAGCAAGGAGGAGGGAGAGGTTGGGTAAGAACTCCAGCAACACGACGGCGTGGTGTCGATGGAGAGACGAGGTCTCCTGGCAGGCCTTCGCCAAGCACCGGCGGAGAGGCGGAGGAAGAAGAGCAGGGCTGCGTCGAGAGAGAGGGAAAAACCGTGTGTCTCAATGGCCAAAAGTGCCCGATATATATAGGGGGAGGGGAGAGGGGGTGCCACCCCTAGGGTTCCCACCCTAGGGGTGCGGTACCCCCCCAGATGGGAGGTGCGGCGGCCAGAGGGGGGAGGAGGGGGTGGCGCACCATCTGGTGGGCCTTAGGCCCACCTGGCCTAGGGTTTCCACCCCCCCCCTTTTCTCTCCCTTGCGCAATGGGCTGAGTGGGGAGGCGCACCAGCCCACCTAGGGGCTGGTTCCCACCCCCACTTGGCCCACCTTATCTCCCGGGGTCGTTGCCCCCCTTCGGTGGTCCCCCGGGGCCACCTCCGGTGGTCCCGGTACGTTACCGGTGATGCCCGAAACACTTCCGGTATCCGAAACCATCCGTCCTATATATCAATCTTTACCTCAGGACCATTCCGGAGCTCCTCATGACGTCCAGGATCTCATCCGGGACTCCGAACAACTTTCGGTAACCTCGTATAAAAATTCCCTATAACCCTAGCGTCATCGAACCTTAAGTGTGTAGACCCTACGGGTTCGGGAGACAGGCAGACATGACCGAGACACCTCTCTGGCCAATAACCATCAGCGGGGTCTGGATACCCATGGTGGCTAACACTTGCTCCACAATGATCTCATCGGATGAACCACGATGTCAAGGATTCAATCAATCTCGTACACGATTCCCTTTGTTTGTCGGTATAGAACTTGCCCGAGATTCGATCGTCGGTATACCTATACCTTGTTCAATCTCATTACCGGTAAGTCTCTTTACTCGTTCCGTAGCACGTCATCGTGTGACTAACTCCTTAGTCACATTGAGCTCATGATGATGTTCTACCGAGTGGGCCCAGAGATACCTCTCTGTCACACGGAGTGACAAATCCCGATCTCGATTCGTACCAACCCAACAGACACTTTCGGAGGTACCCGTAGTGCACCTTTATAGTCACCCAGTTACGTTGTGACGTTTGATACACCCAAAGCACTCCTACGGTATCTGGAAGTTGCACAATGTCACGGTCGAAGGAAAATATACTTGACATTAGAAAAGCATTAGCATACGAACAATACGATCTAGTGCTAGGCTTAGGATTCGGTCTTGTCCATCACATCATTCTCCCAATGATGTGATCCCATTATCAATGACATCTAATGCCCATGATCAGGAAACCATGATCATCTATTGACTAACGAGCTAGCCAACTAGAGGCTTGCTAGGGACACATTGTGATCTATTTATTCACACATGTATTACTGTTTCCTGTTAATACAATTATAGCATGAACAATAGACGATTATCATGAACAAGGAAATATGATAATAACCATTTTATTATTGCCTCTAGGGCATATTTCCAACAGCCATCAAGGGTAACAAGATGGCTTTGTCGTAGATATGAGATTGTCCATCTACATCATGTCATCTTGCTTAAGGCGTTACTCTGTTCTTTTGGACTTAATACACTAGATGCATGCTGGATAGCGGTCAACGTGTGGAGTAATAGTAGTACATGCAGAAAGTACCGGTCTACTTGTTTTGGACGTGATGCCTATAGATATAATCATTGCCATAGATATCATCATGACTTTGCGCGGTTCTATAAATTTCTCGATGGTAATTTGTTCACCCACCGTCTATTTGCTTTCGTGAGTGAAGCCACTAGTGAACACTACGGCCCCTGGGTCTATTCACACCTATCGTTTTCACTTTTGCTTTTAATTTGCTTTGTTAATTTGTTGCTTTCAGTTCTCACTTGGCAAACAATCTATAAGGGATTGACAACCCCTTCATAGCGTTAGGAGCAAGCTCTTTGTGTTTGTGCAGGCACTTGTGATACTCCTTCACTGGATCGATACCTTGGTTCTCAAAACTGAGGGAAATACTTACCACCGCTGCGCTGCATCACCCTTTCCGCTTTGAGGGAACACCAACGCAAGGCTCCAAGGCCGCGGGGAAATCCTTTGCATATTTTCCTAGGAAGTCCCTAAAGGCGTAGCCGTAGCAGAAGGATTCCTGGTGCCGTTGCTGAGGAGTAAAGAACAGTCTCGCGTCAGCACTGTTTCTGGCACCGTTGGAAGTTCTTTTGTTGCCATAGCAAGAAGAATTTCTAGCGCCGTTGCCGGGGAAGGAGAGATCTATCCAAGTAGGTCTCACAAACTCATCTCTTGCATTTACCTTTTTGCCAGTTGCCTCTCGTTTTCCTCTCCCCCACTTCACATTTGCCGTTTTCATTTGCCTTTCTCCTTTGCCGTTTTCTTTTGCCTTTTTGTCGTTCTCTTTCACCCTTTTCTCTCGCTTGCTTTCTGTTCGCTTGTGTGCCATGTGCCTTCAATATGCTTGCATCTTTGCTTGCTGAAAATCTTTTGATATGGATCCTCATCCACTAGCTAATCTCTTTAAGAGATCCACTTATGTGGAACCAATTGCTAGTGAGTTGAGTGCACTTGAATTTCTCTATGGAGTTTTGCTTGAGATGCGTGAATCTGAAAATCGTGATGAAGAAATTCATGAAGTGATTCACGAAGGCCCCTTGGATGAAAAGCATGATTGTAATAGTTTCACTATAAACTCTATTAGTGACAATCACGCTAAAATTATGCAAAACCCTAAGCTTGGGGATGCTAGTCTTGCTATGACCACTACATGTTGCAAAGATCATGATTGGGGTGATGATTTTTCTTTTGATCTTGAAAAGTTGTTCAAGCCTCAAGATGAATATGATATTTGCAATATTATTGAAAGTGGGTTTGGATAAGTCATGACTTTAGTTGATGATAATCCCACTATTTTTGAAGAGCATCAACTTTGCAAGCATGTGGATCATGAAAAGAATATCCTATGGGATAGCTATATTGTTGAATTTGAATATGATCCCACATGTAATTGCTATGAGAGAGGAAAATATTGTGGTAGAAACTTTCATGTTACCAAATTACCTCTCGTCATGTTGAGATTGATATTGTCTCTTTCTTCTTCCTTGCATACGACAGCTATTGGTTGTCTTGAAAATTTGGTTTCCTATAAAATGCCTATGCATAGGAAGTATGTTAGACTTAGATGTGATTTTCACATGCTTTAGGATGCTCTCGTTGTGCTTCAATTCTTGTCTTTTGTGAGAGCATCATTGAATGCCTAGCTAAGGGCGTTAAACAATAGCGCTTGTTGGGAGGCAACCCAACGAATCTATCCTTTTTCTTTCTGTTTTGTGTTTTCTGCACTTTCATAATTCTGTTATGATTGTGGATTTTGTGTTTGTTTTTGCATTTGTGCCAAGTAAAACCGTTATGATTAGTCTTGGGATGATCGTTTGGTCATGCTGGAAAAAAAAAGAAACTTTCTGCTCACGAAAAGAATTTTCTTTTTTTTTCTGTAAGAGCTTTTGAGTTGATTCTTCTTGCTACCAATTTCTACGCAACTTCTTCAGACCGTCGTAATGTTTAAGAATTTTTGAAGTGCCATAAGTATAAGAAGTATACAGATTGCTACAGACTGGTCTGCTGTTAACAGATTCTGTTTTTGTTGAGTTGGTTGCTTATTTTGATGAAAATATGGATAGTATCGGGGGGTATTAGCCATGAAAGATTGAAAATACAGTAACCCAACATCAACATAAGTAGAATTCAAGTTTTATATAGTACCTAAGGAAGTGGTGGTTTGCTTTCTTATACTAATGTTATCATGAGTTTCTCTTTAAGTTTCGTGTTGTGAAGTTTTCAAGTTTTGGGTGAAGTTCTTATGGACAAAAAGATAAAGAGTGGCTAGAGCTCAAGCTTGGGGATTCCCAAGGCACCCCAAGATGATTCAAGGATGTCGTAAAAGCCTAAGCTTGGGGATGCCCCGGGAAGGCATGCCCTCTTTCGTCTTCAATCCATCGGTAACGTTACTTGGGGCTATATTTTTATTCACCACATGTTATGTGTCTTGCTTGGAGCGTATTGTATCCTAGGAGTCTTTTTTTTGTCACAATCATCGTTGCTGCACACCTAGAGAGAGAGACATGCACTCACCGTGATTTTGTCGAGCTTCACTTATATCCTTTGGTTAGACAATTCAGCTCACATGTGCTTCACTTATATCTTTTGAGCTAGATGCTTTTGCTCTATGTGCTTCACTTATATCTTTTAGAGCACGGCTGTGCATGGCTTGGTAGTTTATCTATGCTTTGAAAGTAGTCTCAAAAGGGGTAGTTATCCAAAGGGATACAAAAACTTCCACCTTCATGTGCATTGAATAGGTAGAGAAGTTTGATTCATCTCAACTAGTTTTGAGTTGTGGTTATGGTAATATTGAAGTTATATTAGTAAGGTGTTGTGGATCTAGAAATACTTGTGTTGAAGTTAGTGATTCCCGTAGCATGCACGTATGGTGAACCAATGTGTGATGAAATCTGAGCATGATTAGTCTATTGATTGTCATCCTTTGTGTGGCGGTTGGGATCGCGCGATGGTTTATACCTACCAACCCTTCCCCTAGGAGTATGCGTTGAATGCTTTGTTTCGATTACTAATAAAATTTTTGCAACAAGTATATGAGTTCCTCATGACTAATCTTGAGTCCATGGTTTATATGCACTTTCACCTTGCACCATCACTATCTTCTTTAGCGTCGTGCCACTTTCGTCGGTGCACAAATCCCACCATTAGCCTCCCTCAAAACAGCCACCATACCTACCTACTATGGCTTTTTCAAAGTCATTACGAGATATATTGCCATGCAACTACCACCATGACATGTGCCACCACGTTTACATTGCCATTGCATGATCGTAAGATAGCTAGCATGATGTTTCCATTAATGTCCATGCCATGCTAGATCATTGTCACGGTACACTAGCGAAGGCATTCCATATAGAGTCATCGTTGCTCTAAGTTTTGAGTTGTAAGTGTGATGATAATCATTGATGGAGCATTGTCCCATGTGAGTAAATAAAAGAGGCCAAAGATGCCCACCAAAAAAATAGGCCAAAGAGCTCATCCAAAAAAATGAGAGAAAAAGAGAGAAGGGATGATGCTACCACTTTTCCACACTTGTGCATATTAAGCACCATGATCTTCATGATTGAGAGTCCCTCGTTTTATCACCACCATATAGCTAGTGGGAAATTTTCATTATATAACTTGGCTTGTATATTCCAATGATAGGCTTCCTCAAATTTGCCTTAGGTCTTCGTGAGCAAGCAAGTTGGATGCACACCCACTAGTTTTCTTTAAGAGCTTTCACATACTCGTAGCTCTAGTGCATCATTTGTATGGCAATCCCTACTCATTCACATTGATATCTATTGATGAGCATCTCCACAGCTCATTGATATGCCTAGTTAATGTGACCATCTTCTCCTTGTTTTTCTTGCAACCTCCACCACACTCCACACCACTTATAGTGCTAAAACCATGGCTCACGCTCATGTATTGCGTGAGAGTTGAAAAAGTTTGAGAAAGTAAAGGTGTGAAAACAATTACTTGGCCAATACCGGGGTTGTGCATGATTTAAATTCGTTGTGCAATGATGATAGAGCATAGCCACACTATATGATTTTGTAGGGATAACTTTCTTTTGGCCTTGTTATTTTGAAAGTTCATGATTACTTTGCTAGTTTGCTTGAAGTATTATTGTCTCCACATCAATAGCAAACTATTGTTTTGAATCTAATGGATCTGAACATTCACGTCACATAAGAGGAGTTACAAAGGACATCTATGCTAGGTAGCATGAAAGCATCAAAAATTCATTCTTTATCACTTCCCTACTCGAGGACGAGCAGGAGTTAAGCTTCGGGATGCTTGATACGTCTCAAACGTATCTATAATTTTTGATGGTTTCACGTTGTTATCTTGTCAGCTTTGGATGTTTTGTTTACCTTTTATATGTTTTTTGGGACTAACTTATTAACTCAATGCCAAGTGCCAGTTCCTGTTTTTTCTGTGTTTTTGACTCTTTTCAGATCTGATTTTGGAACGGAGTCCACACGGAATAAAATTCCCAAAATGATTTTTTCCAGAACCGAAGAAGATCGGGAGGCTTGAGGGCCAAGCAAGTGGGCCCACAGGGATCCCACAAGCCCTGTTGCCGCGACCAGGGGGGAGGCCACGACAACCAAGCTTGTGGCCTCCCTGGCGCCCCCCTGCCCTAGGTCTTTGGCCTATATATTCCCTAAAAATCCAGAAATAATCAGGGCGTCCACGAAAACACTTTTGCGCCGCTGCAAGCTTCCGTTTCCGCGAGATCTCATCTGGAGACCCTTCCCGGTGCCCTGCCGGAGGGGACTTTGGAGTTGGAGGGCTTCTTCATCAACATCATCACCCCTCCAATGACTCGTGAGTAGCTCACTTTAGACCTACGGGTCCGCAGTTAGTAGCTAGATGGCTTCTTCTCTCTCTTGGATCTTCAATACAAAGTTCTCCATGATCTTCATGGAGATCTATCCGACGTAATTCTCTTTGGCGGTGTGTTTGTTGAGATCCGATGAATTGTGGATTTGGGATCAGATTATCTATGATATATATTTGAGTCTTTGCTGATTTCTTATATGCATGATTTGATATCCTTGTAAGTCTCTCCGAGTCTTGGGTTTTGTTTGGCCAACTAGATCTATGATTCTTGCAATGGGAGAAGTGCTTGGTTTTGGGTTCTTACCATGTGGTGACCTTTCCCAGTGACAGTAGGCGCAGCAAGGCACACATCATGTAGTTGCCATCAAGGGTAACAAGATGGGCTTTGTCGTATATATGAGATTGTCCATCTACATCATGTCATCTTGCTTAAGGCGTTACTCTGTTCTTTTGGACTTAATACACTAGATGCATGCTGGATAGCGGTCGACGTGTGGAGTAATAGTAGTAGATGCAGAAAGTATCAGTCTACTTGTTTTGGATGTGATGCCTATAGATATAATCATTGCCAAAGATATCGTCACGACTTTGCGCGGTTCTACAAATTGCTCGATAGTAATTCGTTCACCCACCGTCTACTTACTTTCATGAGAGAAGCCACTAGTGAACACTATGGCCTCCGGGTCTATTCACACCTATCGTTTCCACTTTCGCATTTACTTTGCTTTGTTACTTTGTTGCTTTCAGTTCTCACTTGGCAAACAATCTATAAGGGATTGACAACCCCTTCATAGCGTTGGGAGCAAGCTGTTTGTGTTTGTGCAGGCACTTGTGATACTCCTTCACTGGATCGATACCTTGGTTCTCAAAATTGAGGGAAATACTTACCACCGCTGCGCTACATCACCCTTTCCGCTTCGAGGGAACACCAACGCAAGGATCCAAGGCCACGGGGAAATCCTTTGCATATTTTCCTAGGAAGTCCCTAAAGGCGTAGCCGTAGCAGAAGGATTCCTGGTGCCGTTGCTGAGGAGTAAAGAAAAGTCTCCCATCAGCACTGTTTCTGGCGCCGTTGGAAGGTCTTTTGTTGCCGTAGGAGGCATCCACAAGCTGTACACACCAAGATTGAGGAAATGAAGAAGTACATCAAGATGATCCACCTCAACCTTCTTCACCACATTGGTGACATAAGAAATGGGAGAATCACTCGCTCTAAAAGTCTCTTAGATAAATTTTGTGAGTATTACTCATTTATCTTTAGTATTGATCCTATGAAGGTGGAAGAATCCCTTGAAGACCTAGATTGGGTAAATGCCATGCATGAGGAGTTACACAACTTCGAGAGGAATCAAGTGCGGACACTAGTGGGGAAACCCAAGGATGAGCACAACTTCATTGGAACTAATTGGGTGTTTTGCAACAAGCAATATGAGGATGTAGAAGTAGTGTGAAACAAGGCTCGCCTTGTAGCTCAAGGCTACACTCAAAGGTATGGACTATGGTAAGACTTACGCCCCCGTCGCTAGACTCTAGTCCGTTTGCATACTTCTTGCTTATGCCAATCACCATGATATTACTCTTTACCAAATGGAAAATAAAAGTGCTTTATTAATGATGAAACTAAGGAGGAATTCTATGTTAAACAACCCCTCAGCTTTGTGAACCCTAAGAAACCTAATCTTGTCTATAAACTTCGCAAAGCTCTCTGTGGTCCTAAACAAGCCCCTCAAGCTAGGTACAAATTCTTAACGAGGTTTCTCATAGAAAAGGTTTTGAAATTGGTAAAATTGATGCAACCTTTTTCACTAAAAGAGTTAATGGTGAATTATTTGTGTGCCAAATTAATGTAGATGATATTATCTTTGGATCTACTAACCCACATTTTAGTGAGAAATTTGGAAGATTGATGTCCGAGATATATGAGATGTCTATGATGTGTCAGCTGAAATTCTTCCTTGGTTTGCAAATAAAGCAAACAAGAGATGGTACATTTATATCTCAAACAAAGTACACTAAGGACTTGTTCAAAAAGTTCAACATGTAAGACTGCAAAGGTATGAGAACCCCCATGCCTACAAGTGGACATGTTGACCTCGCTAAGGAGGAAAAACCGGTTGATCAGAAAGTTTGTCGATCAATGATTGGTTCATTGTTATATCTTTGTGCCTCCCGTCGCGATGTCATGCCAAGTGTGTGCATGTGTACCCGATATCAAGCGGCACCCAAAGAGTGTCATCTTAAGGCCTTGAAAATAATTGTGAGATACTTGATACATACACCAAACTTTGGTATTTGGTATCCTAAGGGCTCTTCTTTTACCCTTATGGGCTATACGGACTCAGACTATACCAGAGATAAGGTTAATAGAAAATTCACCTTGGATACTTATCAATTTTTTGAGAGATCTCTTGTGTCTTGGTCATCCAAGAAACAAAACTTGGTGTCTCTATCTACCGCCAAAGCGGAATACATTGCCGTCGAATCGTGTTGTGCACAATTGCTATAGATGACTCAAAGTCTTAAGGACTGTGAATACATGCGAGACATGTTTCATTGTTTTGTGACAATGAGAGTGCCCTTAAGATTTTTGACAATCCCATGCAACATTCTCGAACTAAGCATATTCAAGTTTGTCATCATTTCATTGGTGATCATGTTGCCAAAGGAGCTATTAATCTCAAACATGTTCGTATCGACAAGCAATGGGCGGATATGTTTACAAAGCCACTTGATGGGAAAGTGTTTTGTCACTTGAGGAGTGAGTTGAACATCATATATGCTTCAAACTTGTTCTAGATACTCTCTTGGATGCATGATAGGGCATGAGCTTACATGACCATTCCTTGATAACATTGACACGATATTATTTCATATCATGGAACTGTGCTCCCTTGTATTGAATCTAACCTTTTGTAGGTACTTGAATGGACTACACGCCACAATATTATCATCAAATCATACTACAAGTAATCTTGTCCGGTCCAAATATCAACATTCACTCTTTGCGATGAAGGAAGGATACACTACAAACTATATCCTTGACAAACATTTGATGCAAAACTTCAACCTTGTCATTTAGATAAATTTATGTTATTCCTTGCATGAATAACCCATGTTGGAGGACCTGCTTCAAATAAATAAGGATTGCTCCAAACTCCAACTCTTAAGCATCCACAACTAGTCCACCTACACGCTACATCATCTACATCTTTCAAAGGTATGTAATCATATCCTTGAAGAAGCTTTACAACAAGACATGAGATAAAACAATTCTATATGATATGAAACATCAAAATGCTTACACAAAAAATGGTAACCCCATTTGGGATTAACGATGAGTATGACCTATGATCAAGCATTCTTGCTTGGCTCCTTAAGTCAATGTACTCTTATATAAGTGACCTAGTCGCTGATCAATATCTAGATGAAGGAAAATGAATGTTTGCTTTTTTGCATGTATTTTGGATCCCGTTCAATCCTCACCTAGTTGTAAATTCCTTGCAAAACAGTCAAATCTTTTTGCAAATTTTCTTTGACGAAGTTGGTCAATAGTGTCTTTGCCAAATTTCTTTTTTCAACTCACGCACTCTGACTGAGAGGGATCGACGTCACTGATGCAGCAAATAAACTGCTCAGAGTTTCTTCGGCGCAACCAATGATGTATACTAGACAACTTTATTCTTGTATACTCTATTGGCCCTCCAAGTGCAGAGTCCTTTAGGATAGTAGCAATTTTACCTCAAGTGGATTACCTAAGGTTAATCAATCCATGGGAGGTGTAGGATGAAGATGTTCTCTCTCAAATAACACTGCAATCAAATACAAGAAATCTCTTGTGTCTCCAAGACACCCTATACAATGGAAAATTGTATAGGTGCACTAGTTCGACGAAGAGCTTGTGATACAAGTGCAATATGGATAATAGATATAGGTTTTTGTAATCTGAAAATACAAAAACAGCAAGGTATCAAGTGGCAAACATCGAGCAAAACAGTGTTGCAATGCTTGGAAAGAAGGCCTAGGGTCCATACTTTTACTAGTGCAATCTCTCAGTAATGCCAACATAATAAAATCATATGATCACCCCTCAACGTGCATGAAAGAATCACTCCAAACTTAATATCAAGCGGAGAACATAATATGAAATTGTTGTAGGTAGTAGAATCACCTCAAAGTTATTCTTTCTGGTCAATCTATTGAGCTATTCCTATAAGTGTCACAAACATCCCTAGATTTCGTACTAGAATAATACCTATGATACACATCAATCAACCCTAATATCACCTAGATACTCCAATGTCACCTCAAGTATCCATGGTTTCATTATTTTAAATGCATCAAACAATTTCAACTCATCATATTCAATAAAACACAAAGAACTTCAAAGAGTACCCCAAGATTTCTATCGGAGAAAGTAGGAAAAGAACGTGTATCAACACATATGCATAGATTACCCCATTGTCACCATGGGAAACCGCATCCAAGACATACATCAAGTGATCTCAAATCCAATATGCAAACCGACATAACGAAATCTCAAAGAGAAGATTCAGTTCATCATATCAAGATAGCAAGGGATGAACACCATATGGTCTAACTATATTAGCATAGCCCATGATACATCAAGATCTTGCCATCTCAAGAACACGAGAGAGAGATCAAACATATAGCTATTGGTACATACCCTCAGCCCCGAGGGTGAACTACTCCCTCCTCGTCATGGACACCCGTGACATGATGTTGATGGCCTTTGGTAATGATTCCCCCCTCCGATAGGGTGCCGGAACAAGGCTCTCGATGAGTTTCCTTTGGTACAGAGGCTTACAATGGTGGAGTGGAAGCTCTAGGTTTATTTGTGGTTTTTTTTGTATATGTGGGATTTTCTAGCGTTCGAATGATGTCAATCGGAGCCACGAGGTGGTCCCAATCCATTTGGGTGTGCCCAGGGGGGTGGGCACGCCCTGTTGGCTTGGCACCAACAGGTGGCACCCGTATGGTGGTTCTTCGCTCTGGTATTTCTTATTTGCTCCAAAAAAATCATCAAAAAGTTTGAGTCGATTATGAGAACTTCTATTTTCTACACAAAAAATAACACCATGGTAATTCTGCTACAAACCACGTCAGTCCAGGTAGTTCTAATTAAATCATATAAAGTGCATCAAAATCGTATATAAAATTATTGTAAACATGGGTAAATATGGCGTGAATACTTCATAAATTATCAATATGTTGGAGACGTATCAACCAACATGAAACTCTTCGGTTTCACCGATATTACCGAGAACCCTAAAATCCTTTTCGGATCCACTGATCAGAATTGCCTAGGAGTCTCCAACTTTTGCTGCTACTTGAGTTCTTTGCCAAATCTTGACATTTTCAAACAAAACTTTCCATGACCCTCATTCTCTAGGATCCTTTTTTACCGAAGACGAAATAGCTTACATCCCATAGTATTTTATTGATTAAAGAGCAACAGAACAATACAAAATTATGTATAAGTTCCTCCAACAGAGGGAACTAAAGAGAAAAGAACGATAAAAGAAAGGGAAAAATTACAAACCCCACTAGGGATGAAAAACTCTAGGATCTTTTACCCTCCGACCCTTCTCGAAAATTCATGCCAAAGGGGGAGAAATGTTCAAGGCTTAATTTCAAAGCTTCAGGGGGAGAATCATCAAAAGCTCAAAGCTAACCATTAAGGGCGATATATCAATGATCAAATATCATACCAATACCATTAAAAGGAGATATAAATCCTAAGTGACTTGGATTTGACCTATACCTACTTGATCTTTTCTTTTCTTGTTAGACTTCTCTCACCCTACCTACTCCCAATATCTACATACTGAAGATTCAGGGGGAGAGGACAATTTGAAAAATCATATTCAGGGGAGAAAGTTCTACAAATATTCTTGGAGAGATGTCTATCTTAGAACAATACTATTTCCTACATGTCATCCAAATCTTGGTACACTTGAAATCTTTTGCATTTGTATGGAAGAAACATTTTGTGTTGTCTAACCTTATTTTCTCAAGTATGTTTCTCTAGTTAAAATGGTCCAGAGTTTCAAGGTAAGTGTATGCATCATACCCATGCTCAGGATGATCTCTTGTTTCTTGCACATATTGTTTGCAAGAGTGAATCTCGAACATGGAGACCCTTCATTCACACATATTTGTTGCATATGACCAAGGTGCATAGGACTTGTCATGTCCTTTCTACTGTGTGTGCTCATGCATTCCAAAAGCAGCCATTCCTTAAAGGGATAGCAATCTCTAGGAGGATCTTGCCTTAGTCATATGTTTCTCAAAGCTATCATATATTACTGCAAATTTTTGAATTGAAACTTTGACTTTATGTGGTCATGAATTGCCAAAAAGGGGGAAATTTAATGTACGTATGCTCCCTTGGGGTTTTTGATAATTCATGACAACATACATTATCTCTTGGACTAACAGTTCTACCTAGTTTGTTTGAGATTAAGTCCAACTATAGTAAAGGCTGGGAATTGTGAAGAGGATTCCCAAGAAGGGAATGAACACTATTGGCACAAGCTTCAAGCTTCAATACTCTACATTTTATTTTATGTGAGAAATCACAATTGATTCCATAGGAAAGCCAGTGCTATTAAAAGGGGATGAGGTATTGATAATGATCTGGTTGATCAAATTTTTTTGAGATTAGCCACCAAAAACCCAAGTCATTTTCTCACAAAACATTCAATCCAAAACCCAAATGATCAAATTTGGTGCCACCAGTATTTTCTAATTTTCCCCACCGTGTTTTCCTTAGATAGAACCCAAGCCAAACCTAGGATCCTTTTTTACCAAAGACTAAATAGCTTACATCCCATAGTATTTTATTGATTAAAGAGCAACAGAACAATACAAAACTATGTATAAGTTCCTCCAGCAGAAGGAACTAAATAAAAAAGAATGATAAAAGAAAGGGAAAAATTACAAACCCCACTAGGGATGAAAAACTCTAGGATCTTTTACCCTCCAACCCTTCTCGGAAATTCATGCCAAAGGGGGAGAAATGTTCAAGGCTTAATTTCAAAGCTTCAGGGGGAGAATCATCAAAAGCTCAAAGCTAACCATTAAGGGCGATATATCAATGATCAAATATCATACCAATACCATTAAAAGGAGATATAAATCCTAAGTGACTTGGATTTGACCTATACCTACTTGATCTTTTCTTTTCTTGTTAGACTTCTCTCAACCTACCTACTCCCAATATCTACATACTGAATATTCAGTGGGAGAGGAAAATTTGAAAAATCATGTTCAGGGGAGAAAGTTCTACAAATATTCTTGGAGAGATGTCTATATTAGAAGAATACTATTTCCTACATGTCATCCAAATCTTGGTACACTTGAAATCTTTTGCATTTGTATGGAAGAAACATTTTGTGTTGTCTAACCTTGTTTTCTCTAGTTAAAATGGTCTAGAGTTTCAAGGTAAGTGTATGCATCATACCCATGCTCAGGATGATCTCTTGTTTCTTCCACATATTGTTTGCAAGAGTGAATCTCGAACATGGAGACCCTTCATTCACACATATTTGTTGCATATGACCAAGGTGCATAGGACTTGTCATGTCCTTTTTACTGTGTGTGCTCATGCATTCCAAAAGCAGCCATTCCTTAAAGGGATTGCAATCTATAGGAGGATCTTGCCTTAGTCATATGTTTCTCAAAGCTATCATATATTAATGCAAAATTTTAAATTGAAACTTTGACATTATGTGGTCATGAATTGCCAAAAAGGGGGAAATTTAATGTACGTATGCTCCCTTGGGATTTTTGATAATTCATGACAACATACATTATCTCTTGGACTAACAGTTCTACCTAGTTTGTTTGAGATTAAGTCCAACTATAGTAAAGGCTGGGAATTGTGAAGAGGATTCCCAAGAAGGGAATGAACACTATTGGCACAAGCTTCAAGCTTCAATACTCTACATTTTATTTTATGTGAGAAATCACAATTGATTCCATAGGAAAGCCAGTGCTATTAAAAGGGGATGAGGTATTGATAATGATCTGGTTGATCAAAAAAATTTGAGATTAGCCACCAAAAACCCAAGTCATTTTCTCACAAAACATTCTATCCAAAACCCAAATGATCACATTCGGTGCCACCAGTATTTTCTAATTTGCCCCACCGTGTTTTCCTTAGATAGAACCCAAGCCAAACCTAGGATCCTTTTTTACCAAAGACTAAATAGATTACATCCCATAGTATTTTATTGATTAAAGAGCAATAGAACAATACAAAACTATGTATAAGTTCCTCCAGCAGAGGGAACTAAAGAAAAAAGAACGATAAAAGAAACGGAAAAATTACAAACCCCACTAGGGATGAAAAACTCTAGGATCTTTTACCCTCCAACCCTTCTCGGAAATTCATGCCAAAGGGGGAGAAATGTTCAAGGCTTAATTTCAAAGCTTCAGGGGGAGAATCATCAAAAGCTCAAAGCTAACCATTAAGGGCGATATATCAATGATCAAATATCATACCAATACCATTAAAAGGAGATATAAATCCTAAGTGACTTGGATTTGACCTATACCTACTTGATCTTTTATTTTCTTGTTAGACTTGTCTCACCCTACCTACTCCCAATATCTTCATACTGAAGATTCAGGGGGAGAGGAAAATTTGAAAAATAATATTCAGGGGAGAAGGTTCTACAAATATTCTTGGATCATGAGATTGATAATGATCTGGTTGACCAAAAACCTGAGTCATTTTCTCACAAAACATTCTATCCAAAACCCAAATGATCAAATTCGGTG
This sequence comes from Hordeum vulgare subsp. vulgare, assembly GCF_904849725.1. NCBI lineage: Eukaryota > Viridiplantae > Streptophyta > Magnoliopsida > Poales > Poaceae > Hordeum > Hordeum vulgare. The sequence goes on along the minus strand of NC_058522.1, from coordinate 106,083,294 downwards.
CCACCAGTATTTTCTAATTCGCCCGAGCGTGTTTTCCTTAGATAGAACCCACTTGTGATTGTGATCGACTTTCTGGTGAATACTGAGGAGAAGCTCTCTGTTAGTCATCGCCCTTGGGGCAGTTGGGCTTGTAGGTTTTGCTCTGCCATCAGATTCTTGAGTGGTAGTGTCATCATACGAGGAATAAGAGGCAACCTTGCGAAATTGACCATCCAGAGGCCGATTTCCTTCATCAATTGCCTTTGACTTCAATAGGTTCAAAAGTTTTCTTGATGACTTTGACAGGTGGCAGATAGCCGAGGTGATTCTGATAATCAGCCTGGTAGTTGATGTCATATCTGTTTCCGATGAATCTCATGATCCAAGGCGCATAAACCTTCAGCTCAAATGGTGACAAAGCATTCCCAGCCAAAGTCCTCAAGAAGAAATCGTGAAAGTTCATTTTGATTCCATGAATGACATTGAATAGGATATTCTTCATGATCCCAACAACATTTTCTTCCTTGTCATGCCCTTTGATAGGTGCAAAAGAATATGCCAAAATTATGTAAACAGTCCTGGGCACATATTTCAATTCCTTAATGAGTAATCTAGTCCTTGGAGGTTGGCCCGGAGCCAAAGGTTTCATGAGGGCCTCCATGAGATGATTTGGCAGTTCACTTTCATCATACAACTTGACTGCATCGTCTGAAGGAATTGGGATAGGAATAGCTCGAAGCAATTATGTGGCTGGAGCTTTGTACTGAGTATGCTATGTCATCCAGTCCAGGACCGAGGATTTGATGTCTTTGGGGTCATTAGAGATATGCAGTGTGGCATAGAACTGAAGAATTATGTATGTATTCCAGTCACCGATATATGTGCAGAATGGCAATAGCCCTGCATCATGAAGAACGCTCAGTACTGGGGTGAAGCAAGGAATTTCCTCCATGTCACAATGAGGAATATGGGTGTGATGAAATATCTTCCTTCTCCCACAGAGCACAGAAGCATAGTAGTTAAGTTGAGTTATGGTCCAGAACTTTCTGTGGCTGATGCGAAACCTATCTTAAGGATTTTCTCCAGTGAAGAAATGATGTTCATCATAAAAGTTTGGCTTCTGAAACTTTGGCCTCTTTGAGAAGGGCTAATGAGGCTTTGGTTGAAGATTATGATGCTGCTCATCTTGAGGAGTTTGGGCCACCACAATTGCAGTTTCAGGATTTACCACTACAATTGCAGTTTCAGCATTTTCAGCAGGAGTTTGTTCTTCAGCTTGAGGAATTTTTATTCCAAGGGAGCAGATGTAGTTTCTGGTGCTGCAGTTTCCTTTTCAGTTTCTTTAGCTGATGCAGTTGATTCTTGGTGAGGTGCTGATTTCACATCTATGCTCTTTTCATCAGTTCCAGTCAGAATTTCAGTGGCAGCAGGAGTTTCAGGAATTTGGATGGTTATTGGCGAGTTTGTGTGAGCCTGTTCTCAAAACTCATCATGGATAACATGTGTGCTGCTGCCAATGTGTTCATCACCCTCCTTTTCTTCAGCAGTCATTTCTGGGTTTTGAGGAGGAGGTGTTGAAACTTGAGGAATTTCATCTGCTTGAATTTCCTTATCTATTGCTGTAGATGCAGTAGCGTGATTATCATCCATTTCCTCATCATGTTCTGGAATGATATGCTCTTCACCAAATGGAACAATCATATATGATGGTTTAACATTGAGGGGAGTCGCATCAAATGGAGCGATGATGTAGTAGGCATAGTCTTTAGGCGTTTTGCCTCTGAAGACTCTGAAGTTGTTGAAACTATTCTCTTCTTAGCTTCCTTCTCAACACCTTTTGTTTTCTTCATGTCTGATGCAGACGGAAGAGTCACTTTCTTCACCCTTGAAGACTTTGGTGAAGGAGCAATTTCATCACACATTGCTTTAGCAGTCTCAGGCCTAGCAGATTCTTCACCTGTAATATTCTGAGTAATTTCATCAACAGCTGGTTCTTCATCTTGATCAGAGTCAGGCAGTTGTAGAGTATAGCTGGGCCGAGGATTTTCTGGTTGCTTTGGGGGTGCAATCCTACTTTTGTATTCATCAATTGCAGCAGTTGTTGCTTTGACAAACTTCCCTTTGACACTCTTTTGATCCGCATGAAGACTTGTATATGCGTGAGTGAGGGTTTTCAGCTCTGCCTGAGTAGAAACAAGTTTCTCAGGCGTGAGGTTAAGGATGTTTTTCTTCAAAAATTTCTCCTTTTTAATCTTCGCAGTCCTAGCCTGTTTCTGTAAGTGCATCTAGTGCCCCTTAGTGATTTTGGTGGTTTGAAGACGTATAGGTTAAGTATCTAATGTGTTCATGAGTGTACACATGATCTATAAGTCACTGAGGAGTTTGGAATATACGATGAATATCGACCCCTAAAAATGTATATCTTCGGCTGAAGAAATTGGTCTTCTGCTGAAGACTTTGATCGCGAAGAAATTGCGATGAAATTGATATTCCTCATGAAGACATTGAAGATGAGAAATCGGTGTGTCCTGAAGAAAAACGATCCGAAGACTTTGAAGCGTGTAGATTTGTTCTTTCTGTTTCATTTTATTCACTCTTGAGTCATAGGAACACCGTACTATTAAAGGGGGTCGAGGTAGCACTTCGGAATAAATTTCCTCATGATGCTCAACCCAAGCCTAATCCTACCAAAAGCCTCAAGTGAGGAATAAGAGAGACATGAGGACTCTCACATATGAGGGTCCCGACCGCTGCCGCAATTCATGCCACATCACCGGTCTTATCCACATCAATGGTCATATTATTTAAGGGCATTAATGTCAAATCATGTCGGGATGCTCACAGGCTATAAATAGCCGCCCCACAACCATTAGCTGGTTGGCTGCTCCGTGAGAAACTGACACTTGTCATTTAGAGCAATCCGAATTCCTCAGAGTCTTCGAGAGTAAATCATCAGTGAGGCAATACACCAAACACCAAACCACAAACCAAAAACCAAGTGATTGAGCATCACTGAAGAATTTGTTCCTGTGTGGGACTGAAGCCTTTTACCTTTGAGGACTGTGCATCCTCGAGACGGTTAGGCGTCATGGTCTAGAACATTCCAGCAGTCAATTGTGGATCGCCCGGTGACCAAGTTTGTGAGGGTTTGGAAGTCTGCCGTGAAGGCTTACCACGATTGTTGGGCGAGGACTATGTGTCCTTAGCTCAAGGAGAATACAGTAGGGAATGTGTGTCCCAGGACTATGTGTCCTTTGGTTTCAATACCAAGCCGCTCCAAACCAGATGTACAACTGTCACAGCAGTTGAAACTGGGTCATCAACCACTGTCTTCACTGTGATACGGGTTCTATTTCTTCAACTCTTTCAATTCCTCAATATTGTATGTTGAAGATTTTCATTGTAACTATTTGAAGAATTTGCTCAAGACTTTCTCTGAAATTCCTCAACCTCAAATTCTTCATGCGAGTTAATGCTCACGTGCTTTCTCTGTGCATGCATACTGTGCAAACTATTTTTCATATTCCTCATCTTGAAAACTTCTGTAGTGATACTTTGCACCCGTGATCCTTTGTTGTTTCCGCTGCAAGTTAGTCATGAGTGAGGAATTTCCTCAAAAGGAATTTCCTCAGTGATGAAATTCTAAAAATATCCTATTCACCCCCCTCTAGTCGATATAACACACTTTCAATTGGTATCAGAGGAAGGTACTCCCTTGTTCTGTGTGATTTTGGTTTAACCACTTGGAGTTTTAGTTATGTCAACTGCAGACATGATCAAGGTTACTGCAGGATGTCCTACTTTCGAAGGAAATGACTTTCCCTTCTGGAAGACCAAGATGCAGATGCATCTACAAGCTATTGACAATGATCTCTGGTATATTGTGGTACATGGTGTTCCTCTCATCACTGCTACTGTATATGCCGCTCATGTGAAGAAATTCAAGCAACTTGATTCTCAAGTGAAGAATATCATTTGTGGCCATCTGAGAAAAGGTCAGTATGGCACAGTGAGTGCTTTGGGCTCAGCAAAACTAATCTGGGAAAGGCTGTCCAAAGTAAATGAAGGAGTATCAACTCAGCATGACTCTCGTGTTGATGTTCTTTGCAATCTCTTCAATTGCTTCAAGAGGCTTGACAATGAAAGCTGCCAAGATACCTTTGATCGCCTCACCGACATATCAAATGAACTACAAGCACTGGGAGCTCGAGACATTACTGACCATGAAGTTGTGAAGAAACTGCTAAGATCTTTGGATTCTTCATTTGATACTTTAGTTCTGATGATTCAAGAAAGACCAGACTACAAGATGCTTGATCCTGCTGATATACTCGAAAGACTCAATACTCATGAATTCCTACAAGAAGAAAAGAGAGATCTATATGGACCAAGCTATTCTAGACCTTGTGCACTAAAGGCCAAAGCAATTTCCTCATATGAAGAAGAAGACTCAGATTGCAACACTGATGATCCCGAAGAACTTGGACATGAGCTTGTAATGCTCGTGAGGAAATTCCAGAAGTTTACAAGACGTGGCCAGTTTGGTAAATCTTCAAGAAGAGATATGAGGAAATCAGAATCTTCATCTGAGGACTACAAGAAAAGAACCTGCCACAAATGCAAGAAATCAGGTCACTACATTGCTGATTGTCCTCATTGGGTGAAGGAATCAAAGAAGAAGAAATACAAGGATGAAAGTTCTGATGACTCGAAGAAAAAGAAGAAATCTTCAAAAATCCTCATCCTCAAAGTCCTCATCGCACAAGAAGACTAGTTTCAGAAAGGCTCAGACACTTATTGGCAAGGAAATGTATTCTGAGGCAGAATCTGAGGAATGTGATGAAGAGGAGGGTTCTGAAGAAGACTCAGAATCTGGACACGCTAGTCTTGCACTAGCTACCACATTCGTGCAACAAGCCAACTCTCTAAACAAGATAAGCATGATAACTTGAAAGTGTGTTATATCGACTAGAGGGGGGTGAATACGAGATTTTTAGAATTTCATCACTGAGGAAATTCCTCACTGATGACTAACTTGCAGTGGAAATAGAAAAGGATCAGGAGTGCAAAGTATCACTACAGCAGTTTGCACAGTATGCAAGCACGGAGAAAACAGATGAGGATTAACTCGCGTGAAGAATTTGGGGTTGAGGAATTTCAGATAAAGTCTTCAGCAAATTCTTCAAACAGTGACAGTGAAAATCATCAACATACAATATGAGGAATTTAAAGAGTTTAAGAAATAGAACCCGTTTCACAGTGAAGACAGTGGTTGATGACCCAGTTCGAACTGATGTGATAGTTGTACATCTCGTTTGGAGCTGCTTGGTATTGAAACCAAAAGACACACAGTCTCGGGACACACAGTCCCTACCATATTCTCCTTGGGCTAAGAACACACAGTCCTCGTCCAACATTCGTGGTAAGTCTTCAGGGCAGACTTCCAAACCCTCACAAACTTGGTCACCTGGTGATCCACAATTGACTACTGGATTGCTCTAGACCATGACGCCTAACCGTCTCGAGGATGCACAGTCCTCAAAGGTAAAAGGCTTCAGTCCCACACAGGAACAACTTCTTTAGTGATGCTCAATCACTTTGTTTTCGGTTTGTGGTTTGGTGTTTGGGGTATTTCCTCACTGATGAATTACTCTCGAAGACTCTGAGGAATTTGGGTTGCTCTTATGACAAGTGTTAGTTTCCAACGGAGCAACCAACCAGCTAATGGTTGTGGGGGCGGCTATTTGTAGCCTGGGAGCATCCCGACATGATTTGACATTAATGCCCTTAAATAATATGATCGTTGGTGTGGATAAGATCAGTGATGTGGCGCGACTTGCGGTAACGGTTGGGACCCTCAACTGTGAGAGTCCTCGTGTCTCTCATATTCCTCACTTGAGGCTTTTGGTAGGATTAGTCTTGGGTTGAGCATCATGAGGAAATTCATTCCAACGTGTAACTTTGACCCCCTTTAACAGTACGGTGTTCCTATGACTCAAAAGTGAAGAAAATAAAAAAGTCAAAATAAATCTTCATGCTTCAAAATCTTCACATTGTTTTTCTTCAGGACACACTGAATTCCCTATCTTCAATTTCTTCATGAGGAATATCAATTTTATCGCAATTTCTTCGCGATTCAATTCTTCAGCTTCAGACCAATTTCTTCAGCCAATGATATACATTTTTAGGGGTCGATATTCATCGAATATTTCAAACTCCTCAGCGACTTCTAGATCATGTGTACACTCATGAACACATTAGATACTTAACCTATAAGTCTTCAAACCACCAAAATCACTAAGGGGCACTAGATGCACTTACATAACTCAAGAGAGTTCCAAAAGCAACCTAAATAATAGCTCTTAAAAAGATAAAGCATGAAAACTAAGAGCTAAGCATGACAGCAGCTATGAAAAGATAAAGAACACACAAAAAGATAAGCATGAAAACCTATGTCGTGTTCTAGGGTGGAGTGGAACATGTTTCTCTCCGAAACAAAGAAGGCTAGGTTCCAACTTGTTATGAACAGCAAGCAAAACTAAAATAAACTAAAAAGTAAAGAGCGGGACGCTCCAAGCATAGAACATAACATATGAAGTGATAAAAATATAGCATGGCGAAGAACGAACTGATGATTTTTGATGGAGAAGGGGATGCACGGGGGCATCCCCAAGCTTAGACGCTTGAGTCTCCTTGAATATTTCTTGGGGTGCATGGCGGAATCCCCAAGCTTGAGCGCTTGACACTCCTGGATCTTGTTTCATCATCTTCCATCGCATACTTGAAAACTCCCTTCATACGAAACTCATCATAAGATGATTAGAGTGGTTAATCCCATAATAAAATATTTTTTTCTCTACTGGAAATAAAGATTTTCATGAAGAGCTACTGTTTCTAAAGATTGCCAAAAGGTCTTTGCAAAGAAAAAGCAAGCTTAAGATTTGTAAAACAATGAAAACGCAAAACAGGGCAGAACCTGAGAAAAACAGAACAACAGGTAGTAAATAATTTTTTCGGGGAACTTCTGAAACTCAAATCAAAAACTCATAACAGACGCCAGAAATACAATTATATAGAGCATACTGTCAAAATAATTCAGATCACAAAGATGATATGGTGATTTTTGGCGAATTTTTCCGTCAAGCAGACATAATCTGCTTCTGGACAGCATGTCACAAGTTTTGAACTTTCTTGCAATCGGAGGCTAAAACTTGGCACAAAGCTTGAAAATTAAGATAGAATGATGTTTCTACAGTACTAACAAGCATCAAGACCACTAAACCTGAAAGTAAAAACAAATTGGGTTGCCTTCCACCAAGCGCTTTCTTTTATGCCTTTGAGCTAGGCATGACGCAAAAAGATCAAGTATTGTCAACTCCAAAAGAATAACTTGCCCGAATAACGGACTCATAAGGTAACTTAATCTTCCTTAGAGGGAAGTGTTCCATTCCCTTTTTAAGGGGAAATTGGAATCTAATGGTCCCTTCTTTCATGTCAATGATAGCACAAACGGTGCGGAGAAAATGATGTCCCAAAATAATTGGACATGAGGGATCACACTCAATGTCCATAATAAGAAAATCAACGGGAACATAATTATCATTGACAACAATAAGAACATCATCAATTCTCCCTAAAGGTTTCTTTATGGAAGAATCAACAAGACGAACACCAAAAGAACATTGATCAAAAGGTTTCAAATCAAGCATATCATACATTCTTTTGGGCATAACGGAGGCACTAGCTCCAACATCACATAAAGCAAAGCAAGAGAAATTATTCAATTTAATATTGACCATAGGATCCCAACCATCTTCTTGTTTTCTAGGAATAGAAGTCTCTAGCTTGATCTTGTCCTCCCTAGCTTTGAGAAGAGCATTGGTAATATGCTCGGTGAAGGCAATATTGAGTGTACTAGTGTGGGGGTCTTTAGCCATTCTTTGCAAAAAAGTGATAACTTCGGAAAGACTACAATTATCAAAATTAATATCATCGCTATTAAGTAAAATTGTAGGGTCATCCTCTATATTTGATTTGCTCTCTGTTATAAAAATTTGGATGTCTTCCCAAGTTTGGAGACGTTTAGGAGCAACTTCAAACCAAAGATCTGGTTCCTTCCCGGGAAGACCATGCCAAGGGCATAATTCTCCATGATAACTAACATAGTCAAAAGGTCTATTACTTTTATAAATACCCACAGTGGCAATTGGAGCAATAGAAGTGAAGGTAAAATCATTGTTGTAACTAGTGAAGTCACACAACTTCGTGTTCTTAGTGGAACCCATAGCAGCAACAACAAGCAAGAACAAAGCAACAAATTTTTTTGTGGTCTTTGGTATAAGACTCTAAAGAAAAATCTAGAAAGAAAACCAACAAGACTAAAAAGCAAAGGTAAAGGATAGTGTGCAACTCCCCTATCTGGAAGACTGGAGTCCCCGCCAACGGCGCCAGAAATTTGCTTGATGGCGAGTTGATGGATATACTTCTCGCCCCTCGTTGGTTACCCCAAGTGGAAGGTGGAGATGTAGTCAGCAGCAGATTTCCCTTACACGGGGACTGTAAGTTTTATTGAACCAGGAGGACTCCGAGGATCTACAAGTAGGTGTTCGCTGCTCTGGCGCTAGCAGAAGACGTGGACCTGCACACATAACAAATAATTTTGCTCCCAACGAGTTCAGAGAGGTTCTCAATCTCTTCGGCCTTGTAGTTCGCAAAGGATCAAAACACAAGCGGGAATAGCGGTAGTGATTGCAACGGAAAAGTAAATAAAATAGTAAATGATGGAGGTGTAAATAATGGTGGTAATATGGACCGGAGTCACATGATGTTCACTAGTGATGTCTCTCTCCCAAAATACGATAAACAACTATGCTAGGTAAACAAATTAGAGCTAGGCAAATAACAGAATTATAAACGCACCGCAATGCTAAGCATGCTACAAGAAAGTTAGAGGCTCAAAAGTAATGGACAGTACACCAAGACAAGTAGACCATTTATCCATCAACATCTACTCTCTAATCATCAACCTTGATATATCTATACAGAACATCTCATTGGTATTAAGTTGCGAGCCCCACCCAAAGTGTAAACTCAAAGCAACAGACAACTGCATTAACGAACTTTGCGTAAGGTAAACAATCCTTGCAACCGTGGTGACAAGCACCGTTGTTTTCTCCCTGGTGGAAATAGCACATCCCCTAGTCTGATGTTTCTGTCACTCAAGATAGACATCAGGGGGCATGAACCCACAATCATGCATAATGCTCCCTCTTGGAGTTACAATCTACTACTCGGCCAAAGCAATAAAAAGCAACGAAGAACATGCATGAATTGCTCAAGAACATAATATAAAGGAGAACCAAATATATAACTCATCACAATCTGAACGTAATCTCATAATTCATCGAATCCCAGCAAACTCAGCATAGAAATAGTAGGTAAATTACATAGATGCCTTGATCATGTAGGGCAGCTCACAAGCGCTAAGCATTCAAGCACAAGATTGGAGAGAAGACATCACATAGCTACTGGTCATGGACTCATGGTCCAAGGAGGACTACTCACGACACGTCCTGGAAGCGTCCATGGTGGTGGAAAAGCTCCCGGAGGTCAATCCTCCCTCCGGCAGGGTGTCGGGAAGAGGTCTTCCGGCGCTCCCGATCTCAGAAGCGCTGTGGCAGCGGAACGGTGGAGAAATTCGCGATTCTGGATATATCTTTAGGGTTTTCCGTCCGAGGGGTAAATATAGGCCAAAGGAGGGCACCAGGAGGTGGACCAGCCGCCCAGGCGACCTGGTGGCGTGGCCAAGAGGGGGCCCGCGCCAGGTGGCCACCTGGGTGAGGCCTAGCTCCCCTCTGTCCCACCTTGGTGCTTCGTGAAGCTTTCGTCACGCTGATTTTTATATATTTTTCTCGGGATTTTTGGGGCTCTAAAAATTGGGTAAAAGACATCAGCAGACAGAAACTGGCACTGGGTGCACTGAGTTAGTAGGTTAGTCCAAATATGTGTAAAAAGGTATGAAAGTGTAGCAAAACATATAACAATGTCACCCAAAAGAGCATGGTACAAACAGAAACTATAGATACGTTTGGGACGTATCACGTGTCGTTGATGGAGAGGGGGTGGTCGTGTACGCCCTTGAAGTTGGTGACAAATTTATCGTAGAGTCCTCTCCACGAGGAAATCGACTCCTCGGGCACGTTCATGAGCCATGAGTGGGCGCCGTCCTTGAGAGACATGGGGAACCCATTAACCATGGCCTTATCGTCGCCGCCAACTGCCTCTATGCTGGAGGTATAGAGCTATAGGAACTGTGTGGAGTTGGGGGTGCCTTCATTGTGCGGGTGATTTTCGTAATTAATAACAACATATCTATCATTGAACTAATGATTCTATCCAAGTATATTTCAGAAAAGTTCAAAAATGCATTGGCTAAAGGATTGTAAGGAGAAACCCCTTGATGCAAGGAAAGGAATGGGATTGGACAAGCTTCAAGCAAGAAGACTCTACATTTTATATTTGTTAGAAATCATATTTGAGTCCATAAGAAAGACAATACTATTAAAAGGTGGTGAGGTATATGATGGGGTTATAGTCCCAGGGTAGGGTCATAGGTCTGCCCTATAGGTCCTACCCAAGGACTACCCTTCATAGGGGACAAGGCCCTTAGACAGTTTCGACTGAACTAAGGACGCCCCCATCATCCAGTCGGCGACGGTCCACTCGGAGCATATCTAACGTGTCGACTGGAATCCACTCTGTACATCGTAACCTCCCAGGAGGGCAACGGTCATACGTTTTCATACACCATAACTAGCATTTAAGACTTACGTTACCAGTAACGCCAGCATTTACTCGCCACTACTCCACCCCTGTCCACCGGACCATTATGAAGGGCAGCACACTCTATATAAGCGGCCCTTCACCACTGGTATAGGGGTTGGCACTTGCTGTAATTCCTTAATACACTCGACACAAAGCTCCCAAGAGCACTAAGACGTAGGGCTTTTACCTCCACCGTAGAGAGGCCTGAACTCATACATCCTCGCCGTAGCTAAGGCTCTGCCCATATACTTTCGTACCCCGTAATTCTACTGTCAGACCTATATCCACGATAGCTGACATGCCAGGTGTACCCAGGGAGGTGGCTGAGCACCGACTGCATGTGGATCCTGCCGCTCGGCCCGTCCGAGAACGCCTGCGTCGGTCCACCGCGCACAAGAGAAAAGCAATCGGAGAGGAGATAGCTAAACTTCTGGCAGACAATTTCATTCGCGAGGTACACCATTCCGAGTGGCTCGCTAATGTTGTCATGGTGCCCAAGAAGGACAAGTCTCTTCGTATGTGCATTGATTTCAAGCACCTTAATAAGGTCTGTCCGAAAGACCACTTCCCGCTCCCCCGCATTGATCACATCGTTGATTCGACTGCGGGTTGCGAGCGCTTATCCTTCCTTGATGCCTATTCGGGCTATCATCAGATCCGTCTGCATGGTCCAGATGAATTAAAAACATCTTTCATCACCCCATTCGGGTGCTTCTGTTATATCACTATGCCATTCGGTTTGAAAAATGCAGGAGCAACTTTTATGCGAATGATCCAAAAATGCCTCCTAGACCAGATTGGTCGAAATGTGGAGGCATATATGGACGATATCATAGTCAAGTCACGCAAAGGTTCCGACCTGCTGACTGACTTGGCAGAAACATTCGCCAACCTACGTAGGTACGATATCAAGCTCCACCCAACCAAGTGTTCATTCAGCGTTCCCAGCGGGAAGTTACTCGGTTTCTTTGTTTCCGAACGAGGGATCGATGTCAACCCCGAAAAGATCGGGACCATTATTCGAATGGAGCGGCCGGTAAGAGTACATGATGTACAAAAGCTCACAGGTTGCCTAGCGGCTTTGAGCAGGTTTATCGCTCGACTCGGCGAGAAGGCCTTACCTCTGTACCGACTCATGAAGAAGTCAGATACCTTCGAGTGGACAGACGAAGCCCAAACCGCATTCGACGACCTCAAAGCCCTGCTTTCCACCCAGCCGGTTCTTACTGCCCCGCTCAGTAAAGAACCCCTTCTTGTGTACATCACGGCTACAAATCAAGTCATCAGCACCGTTCTGACAGTCGAACGCGAAGAAGAAGGCAAAGCGTACAAGGTTCAGCGGCCAGTATATTATGTTTCCGAAGTCCTGACTCCTTCCAAGCAGAGGTATCCCCATTATCAGAAGCTTATTTATGGGATCTACATGACTGCAAAGAAGGTGGCTCATTATTTCCAAGACCACTCGGTATCTGTCATATCTGATGCTCCGTTGTCGGAAATTCTCCACAATCGAGACGCATCAGGCCGAGTGGCAAAGTGGGCAATGGAGATGCTATACTGCGACATCAAGTTCGAAGCCAAGAAAGCTATAAAGTCTCAAGCTCTTGCTGACTTCATAGCAGAATGGGTAGAACAACAGCAACCGACTCACATCTACTCGGCTCATTGGACCATGTTCTTCGATGGGTCCAAGATATTGAATGGCTCCGGCGCCGGCGTAGTGCTCATATCCCCGAAAGGTGATAAACTCAAGTATGTGTTGCAGATCCATTTTGATTATTCCAACAACGAAGCAGAGTACGAAGCTCTCCTTTACGGGTTGCGCATGGCCATCACACTCGACGTCCGTCGCCTGATGGTCTATGGCGACTCAGATCTAGTGGTTAATCAAGTAATGAAGGAGTGGGATGTAAGGAACCCCACCATGACTGCATACTGCAACGCAATAAGAAAGCTCGAAAATAAGTTCGAAGGTATGGAACTTCACCATCTTCCCCGACTGAAAAACCAAGCAGCAGATGAATTGGCAAAACTTGGATCCACACGGAGACCTGTCCCGAGTGATGTCTGCCTCGAGCACCTACACCTCCCCTCGGTAAAAGAAGATTCTTTTACAGAGGAACCTGTGCAACCGAAGAGCTCAACAGATCAGACTGAAGTCGAGGTTCCCACTGTGGTTGACCTGGTCATGGAGATTCTAGTTGTCATTCCCGAATGGACTGTGCCGTTCATTGCGTACATCCTGAGGCAAGAGTTACCGGAAGACGAGGTCCAAGCTAGGCAGATCGTTCGCAGGTCGAAGTCCTTCACCGTTGTTGATGACCAGTTATACAGAGAAAGTGTTTCAGGCGTCCTCCAGCGGTGTATCTCTCCTGAGGAGGGCCGGTTAATTTTGGAAGAAATTCACTCGGGAACCTGCGGCCATCATGCCTCCTCAAGGGCAATCGTCACCAAAGCATTCAAAGCTGGTTTCTTCTGGTTGCAGGCGAATGAAATGGCAAAATATATAGTCGACCAATGCGAAGGTTGTCAGTCCTATTCAAATAAGTCCCACAAGCCAACGTCCGCGCTGAAGACAATTCCCCTTTCTTGGCCATTCGCCGTGTGGGGATTAGATACAGTCGGACCATGCAGAACAGGCCAAGGAGGATTCACCCATCTGTTGGTAGCAGTCGACAAGTTTACCAAGTGGATTGAAGCCAAGCCAATCAAGATGCTTGATGCCCTTACGGCCATCAAATTTATCACAGACATCATCGCCAGATACGGGGTTCCACACAGCATAATCACCGACAATGGCACAAACTTTGACTCGGACGAGTTCAAAGGTTTTTGCGCAGGCCAAGGTATCCGAGTGGATTTTGCATCCGTTGTGCACCCCCAAACAAATGGACAAGCGGAGCGGGCGAATGGACTCATTCTTCAAGGGTTGAAGCCTCGACTCCTGCCGGAAGTTGGACATGCCGCCGGCGCATGGGTCACCGAGCTGCCTTCAGTGTTGTGGGGCCTCCGAACAACTCCGAATAGATCGAGAGGACGATCCCCGTTTTTCCTCGTTTATGGAGCAGAGGAAGTCCTTCTAAGTGACTTGCTTCACATCTCTCCACGAGTCGAACTCTTCTCCGAAGCCGAAGCAGAGCAAGCCAGGAAAGACGGAGTAGACCTTTTAGAAGAGGAGCGCGAGATGGCATTGATCCGTTCAACAATTTATCAGCAAGATCTGCGGCGATTTCATGCGTAGCACGTCAGGAGCCGCACATTCCAAGCAGGCGACCTGGTGCTCCGAGTGGATCAACAGAGACCACACAAGTTGGCTCCCGCCTGGGAAGGACCGTTCATCATTTCTAAGGTGCTGAACAACGGAGCATATCGACTCTACAACCTCGACAGGGAGACGAATGAGCCGCGAGCATGGAATGGAGATCTACTGAAGCGCTTCTACACATAACCGCCGACAGAGACAATGTAAAGAACAAATGTCATCGAAGTAATACAAAGCGGATTAATTTCTTGCCGATTCAAAATTCTTCCACGTTTGCAGACTCCGGTCTAAAAAACTAACTCCGAGTGTGCACCAAAAGTCAGACTCGAAGACTTAGCTACGACCCAGAGTCGTCTAACTAAACAACTTGCTCCGAGTGTGCACTAAAAGTCACACTCGGGGACTTAGCTGTGACCCAGAGTCGCCTAAGTAATAAAATTGCTCCGAGTGTGCACCAAAAGTCACACTCGGGGACTTAGCTGCGACCCAGAGTCGCCTAAGTAAGCAACTTGCTCCGACTTAGCTGCAACCCAGAGTCGCCTAAGTAAACAACTTGCTCCGAGTGTGCACCAAAAGTCACACTCGGGGACTTAGCTGCGACCCAGAGTCGCCTAAGTAAACAACACGCTCCGAGTGTGCACCAAAAGTCGCACTCGGGGACTTAGCTGCGACTCAGAGTCGCCTAAGTAAACAACTTGCTTCGAGTGTGCACCAAAAGTCACACTCGGGGACTTAGCTGCGACCCAGAGTCGCCTAAGTAAACAACATGCTCCGAGTGTGCACCAAAAGTCACACTCGGGGACTTAGCTGCGACCCAGAGTCGCCTAAGTAAACAAATTGCTCTGAGTGTGCACCAAAAGTCACACTCGGGGACTTAGCTGCGACCCAGAGTCGCCTACGTAAACAACTTGCTCCGAGTGTGCACTAAAAGTCACACTCGGGGACTTAGCTGCGACCCAGAGATGCCTAAGTAAACAAGTTGCTCCGAGTGTGCACCAAAAGTCACACTCGGGGACTTAGCTGCGACCCAGAGTCGCCTAAGTAAACAACTTGCTCCGACTTAGCTGCAACCCAGAGTCGCCTAAGTAAACAACTTGCTCCGAGTGTGCACCAAAAGTCACACTCGGGGACTTAGCTGCGACCCAGAGTCGCCTAAGTAAACAACACGCTCCGAGTGTGCACCAAAAGTCACACTCGGGGACTTAGCTGCGACCCAGAGTCGCCTAAGTAAACAACTTGCTTCGAGTGTGCACCAGAAGTCACACTCGGGGACTTAGCTGCGACCCAGAGTCGCCTAAGTAAACAACATGCTCCAAGTGTGCACCAAAAGTCACACTCGGGGACTTAGCTGCGACCCACAGTCGCCTAAGTAAACAAATTGCTCTGAGTGTGCACCAAAAGTCACACTCGGGGACTTAGCTGCGACCCAGAGTCGCCTAAATAAACAACTTGCTCCGAGTGTGCACTAAAAGTCACACTCGGGGACTTAGCTGCGACCCAGAGTCGCCTAAGTAAAAAACTCGCTCCGAGTGTGCACCAAAAGTCACACTCGGGGACTTAGCTGCGACCCAGAGTCGCCTAAGTAAACAACTTGCTCCGAGTGTGCACCAAAAGTCACACTCGGGGACTTAGCTGCGACCCAGAGTCGCCTAAGTAAACAACTTGCTCCGAGTGTGCACCAAAAGTCACACTCGTGGACTTAGCTGCGACCCAGAGTCGCCTAAGTAAACAACTTGCTCCGAGTGTGCACCAAAAGTCACACTCGGGGACATAGCTGCGACCCAAAGTCACCTAAGTAAACAACTTGCTCCGAGTGTGCATTTAAAGTCACACTCGGGGACTTAGCTGCGACCCAGCGTCGCCTAAGCAAACAACTTGCTCCGAGTGTGCATTTCAAGTCACACTCGAGGACTTAGCTGTGAACCAGAGTTGCCTAAGTAAAGAGCTTCCTCCGAGTGGTCACACAAGTTACACTCGGAGGCTTAGCTGAGTCGCCTAAACAAAAACCACGAGCCAAAATCGTGTCAAAAAAACTCAGCGAAAGAAGAGCAAAAGATCCGGTTCGAATTCAAATTGAGTTCAACGATCAGTCGGCTCGGTGTGAATCATGTTTATCCACACAGAGCCACGAATGTACCAGCCAACAGCATTGGCCAAAGTTTAATACAAACTCCACTCGGCATACCGAGGTAAATGCGCATTCAGCATAAAGTCAATCAAGCATCGCCGGGGCTGGCAGGCTCCACGAAGGTGTCGAGGTCGATTCCATCTGCAATCCGAGTGGCCGTGTCGAGGAAGGTCTCCATGAAGTCTTCAAATCGAAGCTTCTTGGTGTTGGCGACCTGCAACGTCTTCAGCTTGTCTTCACGGGCTTCCTTAGAATGCACTCGGACCAGAGACAACGCCACGTCCGCGCCACACCGAGCGGCAGACTTCTTCCATGCCTACACTCTGCTTGGAACATCCTCCAGTCGAGTCATCAACCCCTCTATCTCATTCCAGGAGTCATCTTCAGGCCACAACCCTTTGTCAATTCGGCCGATAACTTCTCTCAAGCGACCAACGAAAGGACCCACCTTGTTAAGGTGGGAATTCAGTCGGAATATGTCCCGGTTAGCTTCATCATCGAGTGGAACATTCGGTTGCCCAAGCGCCGGTTCAATTTCGGCGGTCTCGGCTTCAACGTCCCGACAGTAATCTGCAAAGAAAAGACAGGGAGAAAATAAGCACGGAGTGAACTCCAAAGTCAAAGAGCACTCGGCAAGCAACTTACCACCAAGCAGTGCGACCATCTTCTTCGCCCAGTCGCCGACGTATTTCTCCTGGGCTTTGCACCGAGCGTTCATTGACTTCAGCTGGCCCACCCATTCAGATCTCTCCTTCTTCATATTTTCTAACTTGGCTAACAGTGCCTTGTTAGTCTCCCGAGATTCCTCCAAAGATATTTCTCGTTCAGCGAGAGCCTTCTTCATGCCAGCCATATCATTCGCAGCTACCTCTAAGTCGGCAGCAAGTTGAGTCTTCTCAGCCATCAGAGCATTATAGGCCGATCCCACTTCACAAGTCTTTTGTCAAAGAGACACAAAGGGAGGATCAGCCAGATTGAACAAGGAAAAAGTCTCGACAGATATGACAAAACAATCAAAACTCAAGATTCTTCAGACCCCTACCGATGCAAGCAATCGACAGCGGTCTTGGGGACTACACCCAGTGGGTTCACTGAGAGTGACCCCACTGGTATGAAGCTCGAACAGGTCGGTCCCATTGAGCTCCATAGCAAACCAACAACACTATGAGACTACTATTACTCGACCCGCGTAACACTACTCTCGGGGACTACACCCAGTGGGTGCACTCGACGTGCCCCCACTGGTACCATTCGGGCAGATCAGCTCTGATATGTAGAGATTATGGAAAATACATATAAAGACAACTGCCGATGCAAACACTCCGCAGAAGTCTCCGGGACTACACCCACTGGGTTCACTCGGAGTGAACCCACTGGAAAATTAACCTACTGTATCCGAGTATCTCGCCAAAACCCCCAGTGGGCACCAAGAGGAATGTAAACACTTACTAGCGCACTTACTCGGATATCATCCCGAAGCTCCAAGCTCTTCTTGTACAGGGACGCAAGGGAGTCATATGCTCCTTTGACTTCGCTCACCATCAGCTCCACTAGTACCATGGCGTACTTGGCGGCTCCTACTTGATCTTCCGAGAGGCATCGGGCATCATAGTAAACAGTCGACGGACCCGGCGTGGCAGAAGGATCCCTAGGCATCCCGAGCTCCCTCAGCATCCCGAGCTCTGCTCCAGTCGGTTCCACCGTGAAGGCCACCGTCTCAGTCGGCGGCACGCTCATGGCGGGGCTGGCAGCAGGTTGGATAACCCCAGGGGCAGGCGCCAAATCTGGTTCCGACCCCCTTTGGTCGTCGTCGTCCAGATGGATCACCTCCGAAGGAAGCCCGACTGAACAAAATAAAAATACAGAAAAAGATCAAGATCAAAGACAGCACTCGCGAAACGGTAATACAGCTCTCAGAGTCGTGATAACGTACCTTGTTGGGACGTGGCAGCGTCATCAGTGTCCATGGGATCGTCACCCTGACGCGGCAGAGAGGTGGCGGAGGTAGCAGCTCTGTTGAGTGAAATCCATTCGACGGGTAAACATGAATTCCCAAAAAGAAGAGTCCAATCGAATACTGAAGGAAGATGGAAGAGCAAAGATACTTACGCTGAGGCGACCGGAACAGTGATCCTCATCCGGGGCAAATCTTTCTGAGGCTTAGACCCGCTGAGTTTAGCCACCTTGGACGGCAGATCCACGGGCTCGGCAGAAGAACCACTGGTTCTCTTCACACTCCGAGCACTCGGGGCCACGGGAGGAGCCGACGGAACAGCGGGGTCATGACAGTGCTTGGTTCGGCGTTCTGGTGGTGAGGGTGACGAGCTCTGCTCTTCACTCTCCTCCTCCTCCTCTTCTGTTTCCTCCTCCGTCTCCCTACTGTCAGAGATGTACACGGCACTACCCGCGCTACCCTCCATGCTGCCTTCTTCTTCCTCGACCGGATCCCCATTTGAGACTGCACAATGCCAGTTCATCCACTATTGCACAAAACACAGTCGGCAACGTCAGTCGGCGAGACAAGAAAAGCAATAAAACTGAGAAGGTTAGAAGCACTCGACAACATGTACTCACCTCATTCGGAGGAGGATTTTGGGCGCGGAAGGCCTTCACCCGCCGAGCTCCCACGGGGTTATCACATGTGCCCGTGATGCTGCGGACCCACGCACCCACGGTCTCCTCGCTCACGTCTTCAGGATGGGACCGAGTGGTATCCGAAGGCCCCGTGTAATGCCACATTGCATGGTCTCGGGCCTGGAGCGGCTGGATGCGTCGACCCAGAAAAGTCTCCAACAAGTCCATGCCGATGACTCCGTTCCGGACGACGGTTATCAGCGCGTCGATCAAAGGCTGGATCTGGGCTTTTTCTCCATTAGAGAGCGCTAGCTTCCTGGGAGGGCCCAGGCGGTCTAAACTAAATGGTGGTAACCCACTCGGAGCATTCGGGCAGGCAATGTCCTGGCAATAGAACCAGGACGATTGCCAGTTCCTAACCGACTCGGATAGGTGAAGGGAGGGATAACTACTTTTCGTTTTCTTCTGAAATCCTAAACCCCCGCGGAGCTGGAGGATGTGTGTCTTATCATCAGACTGGCTAAGTTTCTTAACCGTTTGAGATCTAGCAAAGAAAACATATTTGAAGAGCCCCCAGTGGGGAGGACATCCTATGAAACACTCGTAGAGGGAGATGAATGCGGAAAGATGAGCTATCGCATTCGGCGGAAAGTGATGGAGTTGCGCCCCGAAGTAGTTCATAATACCTCATAAGAAAGGATGGGGAGGCAGGGAGAAACCTCTGGCCACGTGGCTGAGCAGCAGGACGTGCTCCCCTTCCCTCGGCGCCGGCTCCATCTCGCCTTCCGGCAGCCTCCAAGACTTATCGACGACCATGCCGTGCTCCACCAGCTCCAGCACGTCGGTCTTCCTCACCGTGGAGGGGAGGAAGTCCCCCTGGATCCAGCCCGCCGGCAACGCCCGCTTCCACCGCTGAGTGGAGGCCGCCCCCTTCTTCTTTTTCTTCGCCTCAAGCTTGCTGGTCTGCCCCTTCGTCATGGCGAGGGCGACGGATCCACACAGGAGGAGGGGGAGGAGGTGGCTAGAGGTGTGCAGGCAGTTGCGGGGAGGCGAGATCAATGGGAAGAAGACGAGAAGCGCAACAGGAAGGTCCGCCAGGAAGGCTTTAAAAGGCCTCTGACTGAGTCACCTACAGGTGGGCCCAAGATCTTATCCTCCCAACCGGCTGCTGCAAGATTAGTGGAGAAGATCGCCGCACGGTAATCGAGGAGGCGAAATCTACTCGATGGCGATGACGTCATCCCCGCTGAGCGCGCGGCAACCGAAATTTGAGAATCCCGGAAAATCCGGCGCTGTCAGTATGACCGGTCTCGTCGAAAGATTCTGCGGAAGCAATCGGTCCCTCATGGTTCGTTTCGCTTGCATATTCACTCGGATCACTAGCCGCAAAGATAAAATGGATCGAGGCAGACAACGCTAAGATCACCTCAATACCAGTCGGCTCCAAATTCCGGACATCACTTCCTCGTTCCGGCCCCGATCCATTCAGGGACTAATGATGGGGTTATACTCCCAGGGTAGGGTCATAAGTCTGCCCTATAGGTCCTGCCCAAGGACTACCCTTCATAGGGGACAAGGCCCTTAGACAGTTCCGACTGAACTAAGGACGCCCCCATCATCCAGTCGGCGACGGTCCACTCGGAGCATATCTAACGTGCCGACTGGAATCCACTATGTACATCGTAACCTCCCAGGAGGGCAACGGTCATACGTTTTCATACACCATAACTAGCATTTAAGACTTATGTTACTGTTGGAATTATGCCCTAGAGGCAATAATAAATATAGTTATTATTATAATTCCTCTATCAAGATAATCGTTTATTATCCATGATATAATTGTATTGAATGAAGACTTATATACATGTGTGGATACATAGACAAAACACTGTCCCTAGCAAGCCTCTAGTTGGCTAGCCAGTTGATCAAAGATAGTCAGGGTCTTCTGACTATGTACAAGGTGTTGTTGCTTCATAACTGGATCACGTCATTAGGAGAATCACGTGATGGACTAGACCCAAACTAATAGACGTAGCATGTTGATCGTGTCATTTTCTTGCTACTGTTTTCCCGTGTCAAGTATTTGTTCCTATGACCATGAGATCATATAACTCACTGACACCGGAGGAATGCTTTGTGTGTATCAAACGTCGCAACGTAACTGGGTGACTATAAATATGCTCTACAGGTATCTCCGAAGGTGTTCGTTGAGTTAGTATGGATCAAGACTGGGATTTGTCACTCCGTGTGACGGAGAGGTATCTTGGGGCCCACTCGGTAATACAACATCACACTCAAGCCTTGCAAGCAATGTAACTTAGTGTAAGTTGCGGGATCTTGTATTATGGAACGAGTAAAGAGACTTGTCGGTAAACGAGATTGAAATAGGTATGCGGATACTGACGATCGAATCTCGGGCAAGTAACATACCGAAGGACGAAGGGAATGACATACGGGATTATATGAATCCCTCGCACTGAGGTTCAAACGATAAGATCTTCGTAGAATATGTGGTATCCAATATGGGCATCCAGGTCCCGCTATTGGATATTGACCGAGGAGTCACTCGGGTCATGTCTACATAGTTCTCGAACCCGCAGGGTCTGCACACTTAAGGTTCGACGTTGTTTTATGCGTATTTGAGTTATATGGTTGGTTACCGAATGTTGTTCGGAGTCCCGGATGAGATCACGGACGTCACGAGGGTTTCCAGAATGGTCCGGAAACGAAGATTGATATATAGGATGACCTCATTTGATTACCGGAAGGTTTTCGGAGTTACCGGGAATGACGAATGGGTTCTGGATGTTCACCGGGGGGCAGCCCACCCCGGGGAAGCCCATAGGCCTTGGGGGTGGCACACCAGCCCTTGGTGGGCTGGTGGGACAGCCCAAGAAGGCCCTATGCTCCATAGATAGAAAATCAAAGAGAAAAGAAAAAAAAAGAGGTGGGAAGGGAGAGAAGGGCTCCACCTTCCAATCCTAGTTGGACTAGGATTGGAGGAGGACTCCTCCTCCCCTTGGTGCGCAGCCCTTGGGGCTCCTTGAGAATCAAGGCAAGCCTCCCCTCCCTCCTCCTATATATATGGAGCTATTAAGGCTGATTTGAGACAACTTTTCCAAGGCAGCCCGACCACATACCTCCACGGTTTTACCTCTAGATCGCGTTTCTGCGGAGCTCGGGCGGAGCCCTGCTGAGATTAGATCACCACCAACCTCCGGAGCGCCGTCACGCTGCCGGAGAACTCATCTACCTCTCCGTCTCTCTTGTTGGATCAAGAAGGCCGAGATCATCATCGAGTTGTACGTGTGCTGAACGCAGAGGTGCCGTCCGTTCGGCACAAGATCGTGGGACGGATCGTAGGACGGTTCGTGCGACGGTTCACGGGGCGAATCGAGGGACGCGAGGACGTTCCACTACATCAACCGCGTTCACTAACGCTTCTGCTGTGCGATCTACAAGGGTACGTAGATCGGAAATCCCCTCTCGTAGATGGACATCACCATGATAGGTCTTCGTGCGCGTAGGAAAATTTTTGTTTCTCATGCGACGTTCCCCATCAGTGGCATCATGAGCTAGGTTCATGCGTAGATGTAATCTCGAGTAGAACACAAAAGTTTTTGTGGGCGGTGATGTGTGTGTTGCTGCCCTCCTTAGTCTTTTCTTGATTCCGCGGTATTGTTGGATTGAAGCGGCTTGGACCGACATTACTCGTACGCTTACAAGAGACTGGTTTCATCGCTATGAGTAACTCTGTTGCTCAAAGATGACTGGCAAGTGTCGGTTTCTCCAACTTTAGTTGAATCGGATTTGACCGAGGAGGTCCTTGGATAAGGTTAAATAGCAATTCATATATCTCCGTTGTGGTGTTTGAGTAAGTAAGATGCGATCCTACTAGATACCCATGGTCACCACGTAAAACATGCAACAACAAATTAGAGGACATCTAACTTGTTTTTGCAGGGTATGC
Organism: Hordeum vulgare subsp. vulgare; assembly: GCF_904849725.1. NCBI lineage: Eukaryota > Viridiplantae > Streptophyta > Magnoliopsida > Poales > Poaceae > Hordeum > Hordeum vulgare. The sequence goes on along the minus strand of NC_058522.1, from coordinate 106,060,557 downwards.
TTGTGATGTGATATGGCCAACGATGTGATGTGATATATTCGATGTATGAGATGATCATGTTGTAATAGATAATATCGACTTGCACGTCGATGGTATGGCAACCGGGAGGAGCCATAGGGTTGTCTTTAAACTAACGTTTGTGCTTGCAGATGCGTTTACTATTTTGCTAGGATGTAGCTTTAGTAGTAATAGCATGAGTAGCACGACAACCCCGATGGCGACACGTTGATGGAGATCATGGTGTGGCGCCGGTGACAAGAAGATCGTGCCGGTGCTTTGGTGATGGAGATCAAGGAGCACGTGATGATGGCCATATCATGTCACTTATGAATTGCATGTGATGTTAATCCTTTTATGCACCTTATTTTGCTTAGAACGACGATAGCATTATGAGGTGATCTCTCACTAAAATTTCAAGATGAAATTGTGTTCTCCCTGACTGTGCACCGTTGCTACAGTTCGTCGTTTCGAGACACCACGTGATGATCGGGTGTGATAGACTCAACGTTCACATACAACGGGTGCAAAACAGTTGCACATGCGGAACACTCGGGTTAAGCTTGACGAGCCTAGCATGTGCACACATGGCCTCGGAACACATGAGACCAAAAGGTCGATCATGAATCATATAGTTGATATGATTAGCATAGGGATGCTTACCACTGAAACTATAATCAACTCACGTGATGATCGGACTTGAGCTAGTGTAAGTGGGTCATGAACCACTCAAATGACTAGAGAGATGTACTTTTTGAGTGGGAGTTTAGCAAGTAATTTGATTAAGTTAAACTCTAATTATCTTGAACATAGTCTAAGTCCACTTTGAATATATTTGTGTTGTAGATCATGGCTAACGAAAAGTCACCCTGAATTTTAATACTTTCCTAGCGAAAGCTAAGTTGAAAGATGATGGAAGCAACTTTGTAGACTGGGCTCATAATCTTAAGTTGATCCTACAAGCTGGGAAGAAGGATTATGTCCTTAATGCTGCGCTAGGAGATGAACCACCCGCTACGGCTGACCAAGATGTTAAGAACGCTTCGTTAACACGTAAGGAGGACTACTCAGTAGTTCAATGTGCAGTCTTGTATGGCTTAGAGTCGGGACTTCAACGTCACTTTGAGCGTCATGGAGCATATGAGATGTTCCAGGAGTTGAAGTTTATCTTTCAGAAGAACACCCGGATCGAGAGGTATGAGACCTCCGATAAATTCTATGCTTGCAAGATGCAGGAGAATTCGTCTGTCAGTGAACATGTGCTCAAAATGTCTGGGGTACTCAAACCGTCTAGCTGAGCTGGGGATTGAACTCCCGCAAGAGGCTATCAGTGACATAATTCTTCAATCACTGCCGCCAAGCTATAAGGGATTTGTGTTGAACTACAACATGCAAGGGATGAACAAGTCACACGGCGAGTTGTTTGCGTTGCTGAAAGTCGTAGAGTCTGAACTCCGTAAAGAGCATCAAGTGTTGATGGTGAATAAGACCACTAGTTTCAAGAGAAACGGCAAAGGGAAGAAGGGTAATTCAAAGAAGAGCGGCAAGCCTGTTGCCAATCCGACGAAGACACCCAAAGCTGGACCTAAGCCTGAAACAGAGTGCTACTATTGCAAGGATATGGGTCACTGGAAGCGCAACTGCCCCAAGTATCTGGCTGATAAGAAGGCGGCCAAAGAAAAATCAGGTATATTTGATATACATGTTATTGATGTGTACTTAACCGGCTCTCGTAGTAGTGCCTGGGTATTCGATACCGGTTCTGTTGCTCATATTTGCAACTCGAAACAGGAACTACGGAATAGGCGAAGGCTGGCGAAAGATGAAGTGACGATGCGCATAGGAAATGGTTCCAAGGTTGATGCAATTGCCGTCGGCGCAGTTTCACTTCAGTTACCATCAGGATTAGTTATGAACTTGAATAATTGTTATTTAGTACCTGCGTTGAGCATGAATATTATATCTGGATCTTGTTTATTGCGAGACGGATACTCTTTTAAGTCAGAGAATAATGGTTGTTCTAATTCTATGAGTAACATCTTTTATGGTCATGCACCCAATGTGAGAGGATTGTTCATATTGAATCTTGATAGTGATAATACACATATACATAACATTGAGACCAAAAGAGTTAGAGTTAACAATGATAGCGCCATGTTTTTGTGGTACTGCCGCTTAGGTCATATTGGTGTAAAGCGCATGAAGAAACTCCATACCGATGGACTTTTGGAGTCACTTGACTTTGATTAACTTGACACGTGCGAACCATGCCTCATGGGCAAGATGACTAAAACTCCGTTCTCCGGAACAATGGAGCGTGCCAGTGACTTGTTGGAAATCATACATACCGATGTGTGCGATCTGATGAGCGTGGAGGCACGCGGCGGATATCGTTTTTTTCTCACCTTCACTGACGATTTGAGTAGATATGGTTATGTCTACTTAATGAAGCACAAGTCTGAAACATTTGAAAAGTTCAAGAAATTTCAGAGTGAAGTTGAAAATCATCATAACAAGAAGATCAAGTTCCTACGGTCTGATCGTGGGAGTGAATGTCTGAGATTCGAGTTTGGTGCTCACTTAAGACAATGTGGAATTATTTCACAGTTAACACCGCCTGGAACACAACAACGTAATGGTGTGTCCGAACGTCGTAATCGTACTTTATTACAGATGGTGCGATCTATGATGTCTCTTACCGATTTGCCGTTATCGTTTTGGGGTTATGCATTAGATACAACTGCATTCACTTTAAATAGGGCACCATCAAAATCCTTGAGACGACACCATATGAACTATGGTATGGCAAAAGGCCAAAGTTGTCATTTCTTAAAGTTTGGGGATGTGATGCTTATGTCAAAAAGCTTCAGCCTGAAAAGCTGGAACCCAAAGAGGAAAAGTGCATCTTCATAGGTTACCCAAAAGAGACAGTTGGGTACACCTTCTATCTCAAATCCGAGGGCAAAGTGTTTGTTGCTAAAAACGGAGCTTTTCTCGAGAAGGAGTTTCTCTCGAGAGAATTGAGTGGGAGGAAGATAGAACTTGATGAGGTTGTCAAACCTCTCATCCCTCTGGATGGTGGCGCGGGGCAAGGGGAAACCCCTGTTGTTGCAACACCGGTTGAGGAGGAAGTTAATGATGATGATCATGAAACTCTGGTTCAAGTTCCTATCAAACCACGCAGGTCGATGAGACCACGTGCTGCTCCAGAGTGGTACGGTAATCCCGTTTTGTCAATCATGTTGTTAGACAACAATGAACCTGCAAATTATGAAGAAGCAATGGTGGGCCCAGATTCCAACAAATGGCTGGAGGCCATGAAGTCCGAGATAGGATCCATGTATGAAAACAAAGTGTGGACTTTGGAAGTACTACCTGAGGGCCGCAAGGCTATTCAGAACAAATGGATCTTTAAGACGAAGACGGACGCTGACGGCAATGTGATCGTTTATAAAGCTCGACTTGTGGCAAAGGGCTTTTCACAAGTTCAAGGAGTTGACTACGATGAGACATTCTCACCCGTAGCGATGCTTAAGTCCGTCAGAATCATGTTAGCAATAGCTGCATTTTTCGATTATGAAATCTGGCAGATGGATGTCAAAACGGCGTTCCTTAACGGTTTCCTTAAGGAAGAGTTGTATATGATGCAACCCGAAGGTTTTGTCGATCCTAAAAATGCTAAAAAGGTATGCAAGCTCCAGCAATCCATTTATGGACTAGTGCAAGCATCTCGGAGTTGGAATAAACGCTTTGATGAGGTGATCAAAGCATTTGGGTTTATACAAGTGGTTGGATAATCTTCTATTTCCAAGAAAGTGAGTGGGAGCTCTGTGGCGTTTCTAATATTATATGTGGATGACATATTGCTGATTGGAAACAACGTAGAGTTTTTGGAGAGCATAAAGGATTACTTGAATAAAAGTTTCTCTATGAAGGACCTAGGAGAAGCTGCTTACATTCTAGGCATTAAGATCTACAGGGATAGATCGAAACGCCTGATAGGACTTTCACAAAGCACATACCTTGATAAAGTTTTGAAGAGGTTCAAAATGGAACAGTCCAAGAAATGGTTCTTGCCAGTTTTACAAGGTACGAGATTGAGTAAGACTCAGTGCCCAACAACTGATAAATATAGAGAGCATATGAGCACCGTCCCCTATGCTTCAGCCATAGGATCTATCATGTATGCAATGTTGTGCACTAGACCGGACGTTAGCCTGGCCATAAGTATGGCAGGCAGGTTCCAGAGTAATCCAGGAGTGGATCACTAGACGGCGGTCAAGAATATCCTGAAGTACCTCAAAAGGACTAAGGAGATGTTTCTCGTGTATGGAGGTGACGAAGAGCTCGCCGTAAAGGGTTACGTCAATGCAAGCTTTGACACAGATCCGGACGACTCTAAGTCGCAGACCGGATACGTATTTATTCTTAATGGGGGTGCGGTAAGCTGGTGCAGTTCAAAGCAAAGCGTCTGTAATGCCCCAAGTGTGGAACCTTCTCTATTTGGAACCTATTGCATGTGGGTCCACCTTGTCATGTATGATGATGTCATCTTGTGTCTGTGATTTCCTGTGCCACCTTGTGTCCCTTGCATATCTTCCTTGCATGCATGCTTAGCATAACATAACATGTCATCTCCTTGATCTTGTGATTTCATGTGACCCTTATTTTTAGTTTCCCTTGCATGCATGCAAACCATGATGCTCCATGTCATGTCTTGTGTGCACATATCTTGCTAGGTGTGATTGTGTGATCTTGTGATTTCATGTGTGGTTGCATAAGTGAAGTAGTGGGGTGATTTAGTGGAGTGTGGTGTTTGGCTTTGTTTTATTTTTAACCCCTTGTTAGTGTCCAACCTATCTCTCTTTATTTTTTTTCCCAAGTTCAAAAATCTATTTGCTCCTAGGCTGTTTTAAAAATGTTGCACCTTTGGAGCATTTTAGTTGGTATGTGGGGATGTAACACAGGGGTTTTTAGACTTATTTGGGTTGGATTTTTTCCTTTGTTTTCAGTTTAATTTAATCTGTTTGTCAATTAATTTTAGTTGCAAAAATATCATTTGGGTATTTTATAAATTTGGGCATAAATCCCTTGTGCCCAGGGGCATTTGTTTTTATTTCTTTCTAGGCCTTAGTATTTCTTGGTGTATTATTTGCTGTGGTGGTAGTTATATATATGAGAGGGCCTGGTTCTTTCTATTGTTTGTTCCTTCTCCCTGGCATTGAGGCCCAAATCCTCCTGGGCCCAAGTCCCTCGCCAGCAGCCCGCTCGTCCACGTCGTCTTCCTCCCTCGACGTCACGCTGTACGAACAGCGCTCCACCGCCGATCTTCCTTCCCGTTGATCTGGTGGTTCCAAGCTCACCTCCCGAGATGATATAAGGAGCCCAGGTCCTCCTCCTCCGCCCTAGGGCTCCCTCTCCTTCTCCCCAGCGCCGCCACCTCCCTCCTTTCCTCTTCCCTCTCCCTGGTAAGCCTGTGTAGGAGTAGGAGCAGAGAGAGAGAGAACTCTCCGTCGTTGAACGCCGTCTTCCCGTCGTCTCCGGCACCGGTGGCCATGTCCAGGGGCTTGGGGCGGTTACCCGCGCTCCATTCCCGCCATCGCTGAGGTCGAGGAGCGACCTCAACGACGGCCAGGACCTCGTCATCACCTCGGTCCAGGGGTTCTTCTTCCTCTTCTTCAGTAGCAGCAGTAGTTCGCCCCTCCCTCTCCGTCGTCTCGTCGCCGTGGGGTTCCCTCTTTCCTTCCCCAAGGTGAGGCGCCTTCCCCTTCCTTCGTCCTCCCTTCTCCCTCGTCGGCTCCGGCTAGCCGTAGTTGCTGCACTGCCATGCCCGAGTTCGTGATGTGCGTGCGCTGTTGGGTGGAGAGGCGAGTTCGCAGTAGTAGTAGAAGGGCGGGGCTAGCACCACGCAGCAGCAGCAGGGTAGCGTCGGGGTAGACCCCAGTGGCGCAGTAGCAGCAGCAGCACGACGAGCAGCCGGTGCTTCTTTGTTGCCGTGCTTCCATGTCGAGCGGTGCAGCAGCAGCAGAAACTCCGGTGCAGTCCGGGTAGCCAAGGGGGCACCTTTTCCCGTGCTCAGGATGGGAATGGAATCCCTGGGTTCCCCGCGTCCCCCGTCGAGGGTCCCCCCTGCCGTAGATGGCCAAGAGAAGCGCCGCCAGCTCTTCCTTGTTCGGTCACCGACGGGACACCTCCCTGCAGTAGAGAGGGCTCTTCTGTCTTCAACCACCCATTTCAGCCAGACGTCATAGCTTAGCACGGTGGCAAATGCGTGGGATTGTCCTCCTGAGATCCAGGGTTCGAGTCCCAGCGGCGCAAGCCCCCTTTTTTCTAATTTTTGTTCCGTTGTTTGCACCTCGTCACAGTAACAGCACTTAGCAGCAATACCAGGCAAACCCCTCTGTTCTGTCTAAAAATTGGCAAGAAGCAGGGTGGATTCGGCCTTGGGGTTTATCCAGGGGGTCCTGGGATCGAACCCCCCTTCCCCATTTTTTTATTTACATTCCTTTTGTTTGCTCCTATTTCATTTCCTGGTTTAAGTGGGCTTGCTCTACAGCAAGTGAGGTAGGTGTTTTGGCTTAGCAGTAGTGTTCTTCACCTTAATGCTTTAACTAGTAAAGGAAAGCATGCATGTATTTTGAGAGCACTTATGTTGAGTGTGTGTAAGAAGCAAGGGGATGTGTGTCTAGATGAGAGGTGTAGATATTTGCGAGGTAGTGTATGCGCATGTGTGTGTTCATTGGAGTGGTGTATGTGCATTCTCATGGGGTTGGCCAAATGTGAGTGTGTGGTATAGTGATGCTTCTTAGTAGATGGTCCTAGGAGCATATTAGATAGAGAAGATATAGCATGTGAAGATTCTTCTTTGTAGTAGGTTCTAGTATTTGTTGACTGCAATAGGTTGTGTGCGTGGGGGTAGTGTGTTGAAATGTGTGTGTGTGGACCTTCCCACCTTTGCAAGTGGTGCACCTCCTCATGTTTAATATTAGAGAGGGCATGTTGTGTGTGTGTGGGGTTGGCTTGTGATAAGCATTGGTGTTGTTGATGGGCATGACACAAACATGGGGTTCAAACCCCCATGTCACTTTGTCATTGTGCACATGAACTCTACCTTAGTAGTAGTTGTCTTAGTAGGGTGTTTTATGAAGTTGCATATTCAGTTTTGTTGCAAGTTTGGTCGTTGATTCCATGGAATAGGTGGAGCCCAAGGGCATGAGTATTGGTGTGATAGAAGTAGGGGTTTGTGCTCAACACCATAGTGGTGTCAATGACCTCTTGGTGTTGTGTGTGTGTGCAAACTATGCCTAGACAAAGTGGGCATGTGGCTGGAAAATTCCAGATTTTTGAACTCTGAAAATTTCACTAAGTCTGGGATGCTGGAAACATTTTCTTCCCCTGTAGATGAGGATGTGCTGGTCATTCTGTTGAGAACTGGCCTTAGTTCAGTGCTAGTATTTTTAACCTGATATGTTTGTGAAGCTTCTTGTCAATTTTCAAGTCATATGGAGTCCAGTAGATTGTGTTTTGATTGCTGTCAAAAAGCTTCAGAACAGAAACAGAAACTCAGGTGCAGGAATTTTCACTAAGTCCCTGAGATCTGATGGTTTTGGGAAAGTTTGTGGCCTTGTAACTTCTAGAGTTTAATTCCTTTTGCTGTGATTCTTGCTGGTGCTTGTAGTGTTCTTGGTTGGAAACAGCCACATCTATTATTTGTCATGTTTGAAGACCTGTAGCTATGTTGCATGTTGCTCCCAAACAGCTAAGATGCAGATTCTGGCAGATTATGTAGTTTTGCCATTTTGTTCAAAGTATGTGTTTATTTGATGTTGTGGTGTTCTACCTTGCTCCATTTCATTCATGTTGGGTTATTACATGTCTTGGCAACCTGGGAATACCAGATTTGTGCCAATTGTGTGTGTGGTGTTGAATCTTTCACGTAGAGCTTCATATCTTGTTTCATTGATTCCCGTTGATCCGTAGCTCCGTTTGCAATGTTCTTTATATGGTTTTGCACCGTTTTTACGAGCTGCATCTGTCCATGTCATTCTATTGCATGTCAAAATAACTTAGTGCCCAGTTCTGTCAAGAAACTTGTTGTAGTTTATTTTGCTTGTGCTAGTGATAGAAATAGAGGTGCATGCTCAACTTTCATCTCATGCATCATGTGATTGTTGCATCTTGTGGTGCTGCTGTTCATTGGCTGTTATTATTATGTTGGGTAGCACCGGGAGCGGAGAACGAATACGTGGAGTCAGGAGAGTACGTGCAAGACGATCCAGAACCATTCCAAGATGAGGATATCACAGGCAAGATGATATGACCTTGATTCCATCTCTAGACTTGTTATGTTAGTTTCGATTCCATGTCATATTTCTCGCTTCCTACCACTGTATTTACATTGCCTCTTCATATGCCATGAGCCCGAACATCGTACTCTTTCCTAGCAAACTTGTATGGCTAGGTAGGCTTGCTCAGCTACTAATGTTAGCATTGTTAGTTGCAGGTGTTTTAAACTCATGTGATGACATGAGCTCGATATCATTATCTTAAATTCTGTTTTTTTAATGCACCTATATACTTGGTTAATGACGGGAGGCCTAGCCTTTTGCCGGGTGCTTTGTTCCGTTATTGCCGCCTTAGTTACCGGTTACCGGTGTTTGATTCCATAATGATTGCTCCTAACACGTTCGGGGTTGTTATGGGGACCCCCTTGATAAATTGCGTAGTGCTAAGGCTTGTCCGGCAGGACCCAACTTTGGTGTTAATTTGCTAATCACTTAATAATAAACTGCGTAGGGAATAGCTACCCCGAGGATTCTAATCAACAACCCGGGCCAGTGCTCCTCATGAGCGTTGGTCCAAACTTGAGTCGTGTGCGGGGCCAACCCGGGGCAACTCGGGAGATGTCTATCAGGCCACCGTACGCTGTGCTCATCCGGAGTGTCCTGAGACTGAGATACGCGGCTCTTATCAGGGTCGTCGACACGTCGGGAGGTCCTTCTAGCCTTGCCTTACCTTAGCGGTATATCTTGCGTATAGGAATCCCAGTGAAGCTTTGGTTTCCCCCAGAGTTGAGGTTTTCCTCTAAGGAATCCGACGACATTACGAGATTCGTGATAGAGGATGCCTTTGCGGCCTGTGTTCGTTTGTGATGGACTAGTTGGAGCACCCCTGCAGGGTTTAATCTTTCGGAAAGCCGTGCCCGCGGTTATGTGGCAACTTGGAATATTTTGTTAACATCCGGTATTAGAGAACTTAAACATAAACTAATAAAACTGCCAACTGTGTGCGTAACCGTGACTGTCCCTTCGAAGATCTCTCTTCGATCGGGAACACGGTGGGGTTATGAATGCCGTAGGTAGGTGTTCAGGATCACTTTCTGATCAAGTAATTCCCGACCGTTAGCGTAGACCACCTTCACTTCGCTCTTATGTAAGTTAGCCACTTGATCAAACATAGGATGCAGCAGCCTGATACACTTTATCCCTACCTTTCCCAATAACATGACTAGTTCTGGCACCAAGGTCTTAGATTGCTGAGTCCCCGTGGCTCACGGATTCCTCCAAAACTCCCAGCAGGTACAGGTACCCCAGAGACAGAGGATCCCGACGCCACTCAGCTGACGTGGCAGTACGACGAGGAGACAGACCGCCTCTACGTGAACTATCCTGAGGACTGAGGCGTGATCGTGATCGTGGGCCTGCAGCGGGTAGCATAGCATTTTCCTTGTTTTGTAGTCCGTAACCGGAACTACCTTGTTTGTATCTGCGTTGTACTCTGATTTATTAATAAGAAGACAGTTGAATCCCAAATTGGCTACTTGTAATTATTATTTTTATGCTATGTTTACTTGCTTGCGAAACGCTTAGATGCGCTTCTTTCCTATTCGGGGGCCTTGACCCCCAGATCGGAAAGGACCGCATCTTGGTTGTTACAGCGTCGTAGCTGATTCTACATGTGAAGCGGAGTACATGGCTGCCTCGGAGGCGGCTAAGGAGGGTGTCTGGATGAAGCAGTTCATGACGGATCTTGGAGTGGTGCCAAGCGCACTGAATCCAATAACCTTGTTCTGTGACAACACGGGTGCCATTGCCTTAGCAAAGGAACAACGGTTTCACAAGAAGACCAGGCACATCAAACGACGCTTCAACCTCATCCGCGACTACGTCGAAGGGGAGGACGTAAATATATACAAAGTGCACACGGATCTGAATGTAGCAGACCCGCTGACTAAACCTCTTCCACGGGCAAAGCATGATCAACACCAGAACTGTATGGGTGTTAGATTTATTACAATGTAATTCGCATGGTGATGTGAGGGCTAGATTATTGACTCTAGTGCAATTGGGAGACTGTTGGAATTATGCCCTAGAGGCAATAATAAATATAGTTATTATTATAATTCCTGTATCAAGATAATCGTTTATTATCCATGCTATAATTGTATTGAATGAAGACTTATATACATGTGTGGATACATAGACAAAACACTGTCCCTAGCAAGCCTCTACTTGGCTAGCCAGTTGATCAAATATAGTCAGGGTCTTCTGACTATCTACAAGGTGTTGTTGCTTCATAACTGGATCACGTCATTAGGAGAATCACGTGATGGACTAGACCCAAACTAATAGACGTAGCATGTTGATCATGTCATTTTGTTGCTACTGTTTTCCGCGTGTCAAGTATTTGTTCCTATGACCATGAGATCATATAACTCACTGACACTGGAGGAATGCTTTGCGTATCAAACGTCGCAACGTAACTGGGTGACTATAAAGATGCTCTACAGGTATCTCCGAAGTTGTTCGTTGAGTTAGTATGGATCGAGACTGGGATTTGTCACTCCGTGTGACGGAGAGGTATCTTGGGGCCCACTCGGTAATACAACATCACACACAAGCCTTGCAAGCAATGTAACTTAGTGTAAGTTGCGGGATCTTGTATTACGGAACGAGTAAAGAGACTTGCCGGGACATCACTATGATAGGTCTTCGTGCGCGTAGGAAACTTTTTGTTTCCCATGCGACGTTCCCCAACAGTTACCAGTAACGCCAGCATTTACTCACCACTACTCCACCCCTGTCCACCGGACCATTATGAAGGGCAGCGCACTCTATATAAGCCGCCCTTCACCACTGGTACAGGGGTTGGCACTTGCTGTAATCCCTTAATACACTCGACACAAAGCTCCCAAGAGCACTGATACGTAGGGCTTTTACCTCCACCATAGAGGGGCCTAAACTCATACATCCTCGCTGTCGTGGTTTTGTCACGGCAGATGTCCTCGTGAGAGAACTTAGGTTTGAGGCCATCGCAACCATGTGGCGGCTTGAAGGGGTTGGTCGGAATCGAGAGACGCAAGTTTACCCAGGTTCGGCCCCTCCGATGGAGGTAAAAGCCTACATCCTGCTTGTGCTTCATTGATGAAGATGATGATCTCAATTACAAGGGTGCAGACCCGCCACCTCTAATCTCGTGGGTGTCTAATCTGTCTCCCTCATGATTTGTCTTGTCTAGACCTAAGTTGTGTATCTTGTCCCTCTTGGGGTGCCTTACCCCTCCTTATATAGGTGGAAGGGGTAGGTTTACATGTAGAGTCCTACTAGGAGTAGGAATAGGACTAGTGTCTCTTGCATCCTAATCCGGGTCTTGTTTCCTTCTTGTGGGAGTCTTTCCTCTTCTTGGGCCTTCTCTTGTGAGTCGGCCCTCCTGGCCTCTCTATGAGTCGCCTTATGCCAGGGTGCATGCTGGGTCTTGGGCCTTCGTCATTTATCCAAGTCGCCTGTGGGGACAAGTATGAGTCGCCCGCCAGGTCACTGCTGAGTCGCCGGTGAATCGCCAAGTCCTTTGGTGGGTCATACTCCAAGCTGGGTTACACTGCGGGGTATATCCCCGACATTAGCCCCCAAGGTTAGCTTGAATTTATTCATGGTAAGCTCCTGAAATAAGAATAATAAATAAGTTAAGGGACCGGCTTCCTCCTCTGGTCGGCTTGATTTACTGAAGTGGCTCCTTGAAAAATCCGGATTTCTTCGAGCCGTCTTCACAATCATCTTGTTGGTACGTGTCCTTTGTAATAAAATACATATGCCATTGAGTCGGTCTCCAATGCTTTGGCTTGATGAAAATTTGGGAAATAAGAAATCCACACAATGTTGAACTAGCTTCTCTTGCTTCGGCGGGTTATGATTGATAATGGCGGTTCATGATTGACAATGGCGGGTCATCATTGTTAGTAGTGCCACGTCAAACAATTGAACTCCAATTGACAAATCCGTGTGATGTTGAGCCGGTCTTTTAGTGCTTCAACTAGATAAAAATATGCTGAACCGGTCTCCCAATACTTCACCTCCATGACAGAATGAAATGTGCTCTTCAATTTTTTGATATATCCATATTACCTGTAGCCCCCAAGGGTCGGGTCATCAGGGTGTGATGGGCCGGGTCTTCAATTTGAACCTCATGATCTATGAAACAACTTAGCGCTGTAGCCCCCAAGGGTCGGGTTGTCTTGCCTGCAGCAACTTGGGACTTTAGAAATTATGATCTCAATAGTGTAGCCCCCAAGTGACGGGTCGATTGCTTGCGACGACTTGGGACTTCCACGTTCTTCTCCTTTGAAAATAAAACATCATATGATGTAGCCCCCAAGGGTCGGGTCATTATGCAATAATGAGCAGGGACTTCCTTGAATCCATATTTGAATAAAGAACGACCTGTAGCCCCCAGGGCCGGCTTATCTCCTTGAAATAGTTGGGTCTGTTGATGATGTGGTGATTTGAAAAGCTGATTGCATTAGCCCCCAAGTGTCATGGTGCATGCTTGCAGTGACATGGGACTTTCATAATTTGATGTAATCTTGATTTGAATAATGTAGCCCCCAAGTGTCGGGTTGTGTGCCTGCAGCGACTCGGGGCTATTCCTTCCACTCTAGAATAAAATCATATCCACTCTGTGAGCTGATGATGCTTTTGTGATAAAAGAAATCCTTGACTGTGGTTGCAATGTAGCCTAGCAAATATATCCTTGAGAAATCCATAAGTGTTGTAGTTTACTACAAAGCACAAGTTGAAGAAATCCAAGGGCCGGTCAATTAGATGACCCGGCATTTATATATGATAGGGCGGCTCTTCAACAATAGACAATTATTCCAAGCTGGCTTAAAAACCCCAATCGTTTAACACTGGTTATGATAAACCATGACGAAAATCCAGCCAAATTGGCTATTCAAAGATTTATTTGCACCTACAATAATTTATGCTTTGACCCGGTTTTGAAGACCGGCATGATATGTATGTATGATGCATGATGCAATGCTAGATGATGCATGTATATGATATGATAAGTATGGCATCAAGCTATTTTAAATAAGCCGGCTCAGTGAGTCACGGTGGCTAGCACCTCAGTGAGTAATGGGTGATAATAAATAGCAATCGACCCAAGATATTTTGAGGCGAGTCAGAAAAAAGCCTGAAAAACCTTGTGGCAGTGCCAGGAAGGTAAAAAATAGCAATTTCGTCGGCTCATCAGGTCGCGACAGGATGGGGCGAGTCAGAAAGCTCAAACGCCACCCAAGAATGATTTCGTCGGCTCATAAGGTCGCGACAGGATGGGGCGAGTCAGAATAGCCCAAGCGCGCACCCTAGATGATGGTTTCGTCGGCTCATAAGGTCGCGACAGGATGGGGCGAGTCAGAAAGCTCAAGCGCGCACCCTAAATGATGGTTTCGTCGGCTCATAAGGTCGCGACAGGATGGGGCGAGTCAGAAAGCTCAAGCGCGCACCCTAGATGATTTCGTCGGCTCATAAGGTCGCGATAGGATGGGGCGAGTCAGAAAGCTCAAGCGCGCACCCTAAACGATGGTTTCGTCGGCTCATAAGGTCGCGATAGGATGGGGCGAGTCAGAAAGCTCAAGCGCCACCCAAGGAAGACTTTTGTATCAAAAGCTCAAGTATTTAGACCGGCTTAATTTTTCTGTAATGACCCGGGGTTCTTGAATTATTCATCCCAGTTGAGCCTGCCGAGCCATGTCCATGTAGCCCCCGAGTCTTAAGTCGACTCACGGAGGCGGCTTGAGAGTCTCCATACTTGATTGTGGCATAAACTGGCAGAGAAAATATACTGGTACTCGCTCCATCTCCGAGATATAAAGCCACTGCACCAGCAAGTTGATGTTATCCGGACCGTAAGGGTGGCGACTTGCGTCCTTCTGTTAGGCAGCTCGTACAGGCGAGCATTGCACCGGCAGGTTCATGTAATCCGGACCATGAGGGTGGCGTCTTGCATCCTTTCTTGGGCGGCTCATATAAGCGAGCACCGCACTGGCGGGTTGATATAATCCGGTCCGTGAGGACGGCGACTTGCGTCCTTCTGTTGGGCGGCTCATACAAGCGAGCACTGCACCGGCACGTTCATGTAATCCGGGTCATGAGGGTGGCGACTTGAGTGCGAGAGTTGTCTGGCGTTTTGGCATGGACTCGAGAATCAACTGTAGCATTGTAAGCCGCCTTGGTTGCACATACGCGAAATTTGGCCTTGTCATTGTAAACCATTCTAGTTGCGCAGACGCGAGAGTTGGCTGCGTCATTGTAAGCCGCCTTGGATAATGATTCACCCTCGTCGTTTGTAGATCGGCGCGGACGGTGAGTCGCCCATGACATTACAGGCCGACGCGAATAGTGAGTCGCCCGTGGCGTTGATTGACACGAGCTTTGTGCTCGCAATATAACGCCAATTTAGTAATGAGTCTTTGTCCTGCGTAAAAATATCACAAACCGAAGTAATTGTTTTCAAGAAAATTAATATGAATTGACAAAGTATATAGGATGGATATCACCTGGATTAGGGGACGTTGTGTATTTCCTGAATGGCTTCTAGTGATAGACAGAATAAAATGTACGAGTTGTACTTTTTCTATCTTCTTTTTGTCTTGATGTGATGAAGAAAACACACCGTGGCTCTTGAGCTCCACCTTCACGTGAGAAGCAGTACTAGTAGGAGTACTACGCAACATAGCAACAACAGCCCTTTGCAGTCTGTACATGACGGAGCTCATCTTCATCATGCATGAAGAAACAGATGTGGTGGGCGCAAGCAGCTCCTCCTGTGCAGAACCTGGTGTAGTACTATGTAGGTCGCAGCCGGCTCAAGGCAAGGGGAGCCACGACAGCTGCGGCAGGCGCGACAGGGTGAGCCGGCTCAACGCGAGGCAGCGGTGGCATGGCGAGCCACGGCGGCGGCGGCAAACGTGACGAGGCGAGTCACGACGGCGGCGGCAGAGCGTGACGAGGTGAGTTACAACAGCGGTGGTAGGCGCGACGGGGCGAGCCGACTCAAGGTGAGGCGACGGGGGCGAGGCGAGTCACGGTGGCGGCAGCAGGTGGGCCAGGTGAGTCGGCTCCACGCAGGGCCGTGACGGCGGCGACTGAGTTCGTTGTCACATATCCTTCCGGCTCGCGGCTTGCTTCATAACTTTTCCTTCCTTTATTCTCGAAGTAATCTCCTGATAGCCTCCTCGTATCTGCGTAGGAATTAGGCTTCCCGAGAAGTAGCACTAGTGGAGTACTACATGACGATCCCTTGTATTTGACGCGGTCTTCACGGATTTGGCGAGGCGGCTGTGGCTTGTGCGGGCGCAGTGGAGGCGACGGTAAGCGGGCCATGACGCGAGGAGGCCAGAGAAGCGGAAACGGCAGCTGCAAGCCAGCGACTGGGCGTGTATACAGCGGTGGCGGAAGACGTCTCTGCGGTGAGAGGCGGCCTTGGTGAAAACCGGCATGTCAGACATCCCTGCGTGCGTGCAAGCTAGTCTCCGTGCAAACCATCCACCTCCCTGCCTTCTTGTAAGCTAGCTACCGAGCAAACCATCCACCTCCCTGCCTGCTTGTAAGCTAGCTTCCGAGCAAACCATCAACCTCCCTGCATGCTTGTTCAGGCTAGTTTAGTATGGGCGCGTATTGCACTATACTAGGATCCATCCATCATCTACGTATTCCATAGTGGCAGAGGCGCAGCGGAGGCGAGACGACAAAGTAGCTCGAGGCAAAGCTTGGCGTGTAGAGGCGAGGCGACTTGAACACGCGGCAATGATGGCTACACGACGGCTAAAAGCGCGGCGGCTCAAAGCGAGACGGAGCGACGCAGACGCAGCGCATCAAGCGCGGTGGGGTGGAGCCGACGGCGGCGCAGAAACGAGCGATGGCACAGGCGACGTGCGGACGCGCACGGAGGATCGGCCGGAGGTGGCGCGAGGCTCTGCCATGACCTGGGCGGCTGCGATGAGGGCGACTTGGATGGCGCGCATCGACGCGGGAAGCCGGCGAGGCGGCTACGGTGAAGGTGACTCAGATGGCGCGCATCGACACGGTAGGGCCGGCAAGGCGGCTACGGAGGGAGGCCGAGCCGACCACGGTGCGGTGGCAGCAGAGGCGAAAATCGGCTCGAGGGCAGGCAGCTGCGGCGTTGGAGCGAGGCGGGTGACGCGGGGGGCCGGCTTGTGCGAGAACAGCTGCAGCGGCGAAGCGGAGTCGAGGGCGACTCAGGTCAGGCTTGACCTGAGTCAGAACTTGATCCGTTTCTATCGTGGTGACAGCCAGGCTCTGAAATCAAGCGGTGGATGGATCGATTGCTTCTCGAAGCTGGTATCCCTGGGCTGCAATAATAGATGTATAATGCTCGTTGGAAGCGCACACCGGAGGCGAATTCGACGGCGGAGGCTGGCGGCTTGGACCCGAGGCGGCAGCGGCCGGCTCGACGGGTCAAGGTGGAGAGATGTGGCGACCAGCTCAGCAAGGGGACGCGCGGCGATGCAGGCGGACTACTACTAAGTCCAAGTAGTATATTTATGTGGTCAGGACATTGAAGGTGTTTCACAAACCGCCTCGGATTAGTTGGAACCCTCGCGCATCTGATCTTGCCGATCTCCTCATCTTCGTATTTCGCTGATCACCATGGCACACGCGGCGGCTGCAGAACGAGGCGAATCCAAGTCCTGCCCGGTTTGGTGAATCCATCATTGAAATTTCTTCCAATCTGAAGTGATGAACTTCAAGTTGATGTAGATCTGAGTCGGCTCTCTTTTTTATCTGGCCAATTACGAGCCTCTCGATCCCTGGTTGGGCTCCCTCCAAGAACACAATACCACCGTGCGATAAGCCCCACGGTGGGCGCCAACTGTGGTGGTTTTGTCACGTCAGATGTCCTCGTGAGAGAACTTAGGTGTGAGGCCATCGCAACCATGTGGCGGCTTGAAGGGGTTGGTCGGAATCGAGAGACGCAAGTTTACCCAGGTTCGCCCCCTCCGATGGAGGTAAAACCCTACGTCATGCTTGTGCTTCATTGATGAAGATGATGATCTCAATTACAAGGGTGCAGGCCTGCCACCTCTAATCTCGTGGGTGTCTAATCTGTCTCCCTCATGATTTGTCTTGTCTAGACCTAAGTTGTGTATCTTGTCCCTCTTGGGGTGCCTTACCCCTCCTTATATAGGTGGAAGGGGTAGGTTTACATGTAGAGTCCTACTAGGAGTAGGAATAGGACTAGTCTCTCTTGAATCCTAATCCGGGTCTTGTTTCCTTCTTGTGGGAGTCTTTCCTCTTCTTGGGCCTTCTCTTGTGAGTCGGCCCTCCTGGCCTCTCAATGAGTCGCCTTATGCCAGGGTGCACGCTGGGTCTTGGGCCTTCGTCATTTATCCAAGTCGCCTGTGGGGACAAGTATGAGTCGCCCGCCAGGTCACTGCTGAGTCACCGGTGAATCGCCAAGTCCTTTGGTGGGTCATACTCCAAGCCGGGTTACACTGCGGGGTATATCCCCAACACTCGTCGTAGCTAAGGCTCTGCCCATATACTTTCGTACCCCGTACTTCTACTGTCAGACTTATACCC
Organism: Hordeum vulgare subsp. vulgare; assembly: GCF_904849725.1. Taxonomy (NCBI): domain Eukaryota; kingdom Viridiplantae; phylum Streptophyta; class Magnoliopsida; order Poales; family Poaceae; genus Hordeum; species Hordeum vulgare. The sequence continues at coordinate 106,042,678 of NC_058522.1, read as the reverse complement.
ACGACAGTATCTATGATGAATTGGTTGCTCAAATGCTTAGAGATATCCACCAAAAATACTTAGCCATTCTCCCACAAAATTCTCTGTCCAAAGCCTAAACATCAAAATCGGTGCCACCAACAATTTCCACTTGGCCCTACCAATTTTTTCCACAAACAGAACCTTTGGCAAACCCTCAAATCTCGGTACCACCAACTTCCACTTCAGTGCCACCGAAATCAGTGACCAACTCTATGGTATGTCGATTTCAAGAATCGGAATTTCCAAGTTGGAAAATAATGGTGTAATGGTTGTATTTTTGGAGATGCCTATATATACCCATCCATCACCTTTCATTCGCAGGTAAGCACTCATAGCACACACACACACTTGCCATATCCTTATTTGTGTGTGTGAGAGAGAGAGAGAGACACCTACTCATGTGTTGAGATTAAGATATTCCACTCCATCCATTTGAAACTTGATCTCTAGCCTCCCCAAGTTTATTTCCACCTAATCAATCTCTTCTACCCATGCCAAATCTATGAGAGAGTGACTGAGTGTTGAGGAGACTATCATTTGAAGCACAAGAGCAAGAAGTTCATCGTACTACCACATCTATTACCTTTCGGATGGTGGTGCCTCCTAGACTGGTTAGGTGTCGCTTGGAAGGCTCCTACTTCATGTTGTGGTGTTGAACCAAGAAGTTTGTAAGGGAAAGGAATTGACCTACTTCGTGACGATCTACCCTGAGTGAGGCTAGTCCTATGTGGACGTAAGCCATGGTGGAATAGACAAGGCCGCTTCTTCGTGGACCCCTTTTGGGTGGAGCACTCCATGGACTCTCGCAGTTGTTACCCTCCGTGGGTTGAAGTCTCTAGTAATGTGGACGTACGATAGCACCACCTATCGGAACCACGCCAAAAATAGCCATGTCAACCTTAGTGTTTGATCTTCCTTTCCCTACCCTCTACTTACATTTGCATGTCATAACTTTCCATTGATATACTCTTAGCTATGCATGTGTAGGGTGTGCTTGACTAGTTACAATTGCTAAAACGGGCCCATGACTAAAATTGGAAAAGGCTAAGTTTTTATTTGGTCAACTAGTCTAATCACCCCCTCTAGACATACTTTGGATCTTACAAGTGGTGTCAGAGCTTTGGTCTCCATTGCATTGGTTTCAGACCTAGGAGAGTGGCGTCTAATGAGGGAAATTACCACTGTGGAGGTACATATTTTGATAGTACAAACTTTGCTAGTTGGAAGCATAAGATGAAAATGCATAATCTTGGTCATAACCCCGCCGTTTGGGTTGTTGTTCGTGTTGGTGTGCAAGGTGATTTCTTCGGTGATGGAAGGGAACTGGATCGTGATGCGACAGTGGAAGAGTTGAATATGTTGCAATACAACACTCAAGCATGTGACATTCTATTCACCTCCATGTTCCCCGAAGAGTTCAACAAAATCAGCCATCTTGAGAATACGAATGAAATTTGGATACTTTGTTTGATATGCACGAAGGTACCGAATCCGTCAGGGAATCTAAGTTGGATGTGCTACAAAGTCAGCTTGACAAGTTCACGATGAAGGAGTGTGAAGGAGTCATTGAGATGTACTCTAGGCTTGATCTTATCAAAAATGAGATAGCTGGCTTGGGAAGTGAAGAGATGACCGACAAATTCATCATCAAGAAGATACTTGGAGCCTTGGATGGAAAGTACGACACCTTGTGCAAAACTACAAGGATCTCAAGTAAACGGAAGTCACTGGAAGGATTGTTGCTCATGAAATGCCGCCCAAGAACAAAGAAGAGTTGCACAACAATTCAAGCGATGCTTACAAAGATACAAGTGATACTCCCACTACTTCAAATGACAATCTCATCACCAATGAAGAGATAAGCCTCATGGTCAGAAAATTCAACAAGTTCTACAAGAGTATAGGAAAAGAAAGAAGTTCCAGCTCAAGATATGAAGAGAAACGTTCTTGTAGTCATGACAGAAACTGCTACAATTGTGGAGAGCCTCGAGACTATTCCAATGAGTGCTCGGCTCCCCACAAATGAAGAGAACATTCTCCTACAAAACGAAGCACAAGAGAAGAGTCACCTCGTAGAGAGAGAAGGAGTAGAGAAGATCGTTATGAACGAAGACCCTCCTGGAGAAGCAAGGAATCGGAGAAGAAGGACAAGTACACAAAGAGCAGCTCAAGAACAAGACATCAAGCTCATGTTGGTGAATGAGTATCCAGCTATGAGTCCGACAACCAATCTGAGAGAAGCTATCACTCCAACTCCGACTATAGTCAATATGAAGGTGTTGTCGGTCTTGCACTCGTATCCTCCAACTCCTATGACATATTTGATTCACCGTATGAAGGGATTGGAAGCTGCTTCATGGCTAAAGGCTCCAAGGTATCACTCCCCGAGTACTTTGACTTTAATAGTGATTGGGATGACTTGCTAGGATAAGATGACTTGCTCTTTGATTAAACTAGTGATAACAATGAAAATGAACTTGATGATAATCATGCTAGTCAAGATAAGTTGTGTGATGATGATAAGAAATAGATTGAACGACTAAGTAAAGAATTAAATACAATTGAGTTAGCTCATTAATCTACTCTAGAAGATCATAGAGAGCTTGCAAGAACTCATGAGAAGCTATGTTTCGAGAAGCTAAATTTAGAGCAAGAGCGTGAGTTTCTAAAAGTAATCAATGATGATCTTCGAAATAAGAGTTCTTCTTATCTAGCCAAATGATTACTCTTGTCTACTTCTGTTCCACAAGTTAAACCCAAGAACACTAGTAACACAGGCATGAATGTTTCTTCATCTAGGAAGAACAATATTAAAGTTAAATCAAATGATGTTGTTGCTAGTAACTCTCTTGATTCCATTAATGATTCTCTTAGCCAAGTTACACTTGAGCAAGAAAAAGATCAATTGAAAAGAATTATAGAGAGATGTGTCTTCAAGATTCTTGTCGGAAGTAAGCAATTCGAGAAAATTTTACGCAAGCCAGGAGGACACCGAAAGAAGCAAGGTGTTGGCTACTTCAATGCCAATGGAATTGAATGGGAAGAAGGTCGATACCCCAAACCAAAGTTTTTCCACAGAAGGAGAAGTATGACCCTACTCTCCCCAAGGGAACAAGCTCGGAAGATGACCTTCCACCACAAGACCACAAGGGCAAGTACAAGCTTCAAGAGGAGATTTACTCATTTGAGGAATAAACCAAAGCCATGGTCAAGTGGATTCCCAAGGCCACTACTAGCTCTACTTCATCAAATGCTACCACAACTCCAAGGATCCCCATTAAGTTGATGTGGGTCCCCAAGAAAAAGAACTAGACAAGTTCTTGAGGGGTGACTCCGCCAATGAAATTCACTCTTATTCATTTGCAAGAACTATATGCAATCAACTCCAACCATATGATTAGTTCAAGGAGTCACACATTCCCTCAAAGGTAAGCAAGGGACAAGGTAATTAATGTATCATTGGACATCATCTCACATGTACTTCACTTCATGTCGATAGATATCCTTGTATTTTTTTCCTTGTGCTTGGGACTAACCCATGTAGGTGAAAAAGAGTAAGAAACAATAGGGATTGCTCCCAAATCACGATGATCTTCATCAACAACGAGCATACACCACTACTACACCTACATGAAGTCTTCTTCGACAAAACCCAAGGTTAGTTTATACCTCTTAGGGGGGATGTCACATCAAGGGGAGCTTTACTCTAAGACTTGACTATAAGCATCTCTTAATATGTGAACACAGTGAAAACTTAATGTAAAAGTGGCAACACCAATTGTGCTTAAACGATGAGTATGACCTATGATCAAGTATTCTTGATTGGCTCCTAAGTCAATATACTCATATATAGATGACTTTGTCATCACAAAAGTGCTTCGTAGATACTAGAGTAGTTGTGCATGTTCACCATGTTTTATTTGACATCTTATTCCGTGAGCATGTTGGTATGCATACTTTTTCTCATTTGATGATATCCAATTGTTGTTATTTGGCTTTTCATTTTTCTTTCGCCAATTGGATATACAAGAATGCCTAAGTACCCCTCTCTAGATATCTATGCTTTCTCGTCTCAAATTCTATTCATGCTACAAAACTTGAGCAAGAACTTTACGGACAATCTCTGTGAGGAGCACTCGGAGATCCGTCTCGACAAGGGCTGACTTCCAAAACCTCCCAAGTGCATTTCGGTGTGAACAACTCCAAGATCTCGGTCCTTCCGATGCTATCATGTTTTCTCATCTCGGTACCACCGATAGGATGTTTTCGGCCTCATCAAGTTTCACTGTCTCGTGACGGTTATGGAACTTAGTGGCACTGAAAATTCCAACTCGATGTCACCGACAACCATGGGGTATATATACTCCGCGGACCCAACTTTTGAAGTACTTCCTCAAACATCGCCTCTTGTACCTCCTCACTATCGAGCTCTCGTCCCCAGGACATCGCCTTCATATCCTGTGCGCCCTTGCCACAGGAGTCCTCGCCGTCGACGAGAATCTCATCCTTCGTCATCGCCAAAGTGAGACCTTCACCAAGTTAGGGTAAGGTTTCGGCCCTCTTCGCGCTCCCCAATCAAAATCTTACGCAAATAGGTTTACTCCATCTTCAGTCCATGATTGCAATGTTCCTATCCAGAAGAAAATTCCGTTAGATTAGATAACAAACACAATTTTAGGGTTAACCGTCGGCAAAACTGAATTTCGGTGTCATCGAGTCAAAAAAATCGGTGTGGCCGATTTTAGTTCTGGGTTGTTGAGAACAATCTCGGTGAAACCGAGTTACTCTTTTCGGTGAAAACGAAAAGTGTATCAAGTTTCTGGTAAGGAGGTTTTCTATCTCTGTGGTTCCGAAATATTTGACTCGGTGGAACCAAAATCCCTTTTTGCAGGAAGTTAAACTTAAGATTTTTCAGTTCAAACTTTTGAAAAACTTCTATGTTTTGTGATGCTCATCCACTCGTGCTCTTCTAATCCTATTCACAGGTTCACCTTGTTTGCTTGGTTGCTTGTCAGGTTGTCAGTATGTCAGGTTCCGAGGATAGTCAGAATGACTCCAGAGAGCCTAGTGTGGAAATGGAATCGGGCACTAGTCGTGAGAGGACTACTTCTGACCCAGGTACTCCAAGTTCTCATGATTTTCCCAAGGCAGCTACCATGTCCAGGAACAAGCTTAACTCAGATGAGGATGATGCTGACTTCATGCCAGAAAAAACATTCCACAGCAGCAAAAGGAGAGAATTGCAGTCAAGAAAACGGTGAGAAAGGAGTATGCTAGGCCTGATCCTATGAAAGCTTCAGAGACTGCTCAGAAAGGGATGAATCTCACCCTCGAGAACCCCTCTTCCAAGAAGGCAAAGAATCCAGGGCAGAAGTGATCCAGGAAGAGAGTGGTGCATGTTGTTGGAAGGCCAACATCTATGTATGAAGATCCAGCGGAAGCTACTGAGGAAGAGGAAGAAGAGATTCCTTCTAATGTGCCTCGTGCCAAGAAGAAGAAGCTCATGGCAGATGCTATGCCCAGCAGGTCTGCAACCCAGACAAAGCCTTCTGCTCCCAAGTTCAAGAAGCCAGTAGCTCCCAAGAGGACTACTATGGATATACCTACGACTGAGGGAGTTCCGGATTAAGGGGTCCTCTGGTGGTCGAGTTATCCCTCATGGGCCAATTATATGGGATGCGTCATTGAAGACCGGATTCTCTGATGACTACGTGATCAAGATGGAAAGCTCCGAAGACAGGCATGCACTCCAAGGCAGGATGACCAGTTCAGCCCATCTACTCCCGATCTATGTTGGTAACCATAAGGATCCTGGTGTCTATATAAACTAGAGGCCCTTATACGTAGAGACAGGTTAACTCATCTAGGGTTTTAGCTCATACGATCTTGAGGTAGATCAACTCTGTAACTATTGTTCCCCATCAATATAATCAAGCGGGGCGTAGGGATTTACCTCCTTAAGAGGGCCCGAACCTGGGTAAACATCGTCTCCCCCTCTCTCCTGCAACCCATCGATCTAAGCTCCATAATTCGGGACCCCCTACCCGAGATCTTCTGGTTTTGACGCCGAGATAGGTGATTTCATTGAGAGTTCCCTAGTTGGATCACCGCAAGGATCGATGGCTCGCTTGATCATCAACGGTCGACTCCGCGACGAGGGCATCTTCACCCCTGAACACGTCTCCATGCTCGGACACTTCACGCTGAGCACAGACCTAACCGGCCATCTTGGCCAGATCGGTCATTTTGTCCCCAGTCACCGAATAAGGTTCGGAGAGTTCGAAGTCTCCACCGACTAGCGGGGCAATCTGTTCCCCGCTAACCTCACGACCTTGGCCGATGAGATATAAAATCTCGAAGCCTTGTCTCCGGGTCCCCTGTCTGACCATGGTTTTGGTCCTCTCCTTATCGGAGAGAAGGCTTCGAGCTCGGAACCGACCAAAGTGTCCGTACAAAGGGAAACGGCTACTCCCGAATTGGTTTGCTTCCCGGAAGTCACGGAGGTTAACTCCAAAAACATACAAAGAATTGGTCAGGTCAGCATCTCGATGTTGAACGAGACGCTCGACCAGATGGAGTCGCTTCAAATATCGCTTACCCGAAGTCTGGCTTGTTCAAAGATCGGCTCCGAGGTGGATTATGGGGACTTTTACGACCCACCCACCACCCACTTAATTGCCATCGTCGAAGATTTAACCGATGCTCTGGACTACACCTCCGAAGAGCTTGAGGATATGGACGAAGAGGCCAACTACCCCATTCCCATATAAACCGCGAAGTGGACCAAAACATCAACTTATGATGTTTACATGGTGGACACGCCTCGTGACACAGATAATGCCACACCCAAGCAGAACGACGATAAGCCCAGTGAAGACCCCTTAAAACGCTGAAAGTCACATAAGCGCTCGAAGGCAAATAGAGGAAGGGGCTCCGCACAAGGCACTGGGGAAAACATGACCCATGAGGGACACTGCAGCCCCGAGGCTCCCGAACTTGAACCATAGGAACCGCCCAATGACAATCCCACGGCCGCAACAATTCGGACGACGATGACGGTTACCTCCCTCCCGTCGACGACCTCAATAGACTTGAAGCCAAAGAGTTCGTAATTCCCAAAGACCCTGAAGGCTAGGAGAAATTTTGGCAGCAGCTTATAGCCACCGCCCAAATCTTAAAAGCAAAGCAACAACAGCTCGAGGACAAACATGATACCATCAATAACAAGTGGATCAAAATCCTAGCGGCCGAAGAAGGATATGGCATAGAATGGCCGGACCAGAACAAAAAATACCCGCACCGACGACTACTCCCACAGTTCGATGACGAGGCCCCAGAGCATGTGTCCCCCCGATGCACCGACTACGACCAGCCTAATCGCCCACGCAAAGGGCGTGATAGAACGACCGAAGAGAACGGGCATAAACCCGAACCTCCGTGCCGAAAAGGTAAAGAGCGTATGCACCATGGGGACACACCCGACCCATGATATGATAAATGGGGTCGCAGCGGGTCCATCTGTGGATCCAGGAGGTACTCTCCCACTCGATGGGATGATGAACCAGCTAGGTCGCTTCCAAGAGCAGAGGCTGGGAAACGTACTGGGCTCAACCCGGAGCTGATCTATGGCGCAACATAGCCTGGATAAGAGGCGCCACTCACCCACTATGTTTCACGGACGAGGTCATGCAGCACCAGTTTCTCGAAGGGTTCAAACCAGTAAACATCGAACAGTACAACAGCACAACAGATCCCGTCGCGTGGATAGAGGACTTCCTTCTCCACATTTATATGGCCATAGGAAATGATCTCCATGCTATAAAATATTTACCACTAAAACTCAAAGGATCGACACGGCATTGATTAAACAGCCTAACGGAAGATACCATTGGATGCTGGGAAGACCTTGAGGAGGCGTTCCTATCCAACTTTCAAGGAACATATGTTCCGCCACCGGATTCATCCTATTTAAGCAACATCGTCCACAAGACGGGGGATTCAGTACGAGAATTCTGAACCCGGTTCCTCACTAGAAAGAACCAAATAATAGACTATCCGGATCCCGAAGCAATAGCTTCTTTCTGGCACAACATCCGGGATGAATGGCTTGCTAGACAGCTCGGCCAGGACAGGGTGAGAACAATGTCCGCTCTTACCTCCCTCATGACCCGCTTTTGCGTGGGTGAGGATAATTGGCTTGCTTGGCGCAACCATAATGCAGACGACCCCGAAACCTCTGAAGTTCGGGACGGAAACGACAAGCCATGGAAAAATAAAAACAAATGCCGCCATCGTAATGGTGATGCCGATGATACAATAGTCAATGTTGGATTCCGCAATACCAAACAAGGACAACGGAAGAAACCCTTTAAAGGGAACAGGGATGGACCAACCCAATGGAAAAAAATCATGGAGCGGCCCTGCGAGATTCACGGCACCCAAGATAAGCCCACCACCCACACCAACCGTAATTGTTGGGTGTTCAAATAGGCACGCAAGATGGCCACTGATGACCAAAATAGGGGCCCACGAATTGAAGACGACGAGGAGCCTCGCGGCACAAATAATGGAGGCCAAAATCAGTTCCCTCCCAAGGTTAAGACCGTGAACATGATCTATGACACCCATATACCCAAGAAGGAAAGGAAATGGGCACTGCGGGAGGTATACGCCGTGGAGCCCGTAGCACCCACATACAACAAATGGTCGGCTTGCCTGATCACTTTCGACCACAAGGATCATCCAACCAGCATCCGTCATGGAGGGTCGGCCGCCCTAGCCCTCGACCCTATCGTCGATGGTTTCCACCTCACTCGAGTCCTCATGGATGGAGGAAGTAGCCTCAATCTGATTTATTCGAATACGGTGAAAAATATGGGCATAGACCCATCACGCATCAAGACAAGCTGCACTACCTTTAAACGAGTGATACCAGGCGTGGAAGCCCGCTGCTTGGGCACGATAACATAGGAAGTTGTGTTTGGTTCTCTTGATAACTTCCATAGCGAGGACTTGATCTTCGACATCGTCCCCTCCCGCGGTGGATATCACACACTGCTCGGTCGCACATCCTTCGCCAACTTTAACGTCGTACCCCACTACGCCTTCATGAAGCTCAAAATGTCCGGACCCAAGGGAGTCATCACGATCAACAAAAACACAGAGCGTTCTCTCCGGACTAAGGAGCACACGGCCGCACTAGCAGCTGAATGCCAACACGACCGCAATACTTCAAGCCATAGACCGCCAACAAATGAGCGAAGGGGAGGCAAATGGACACGAGCTTGAACTGACCAGCCGGATAATTCTTTGGCCGAGAGTGTATAGGGATACGGCTCCCACGGCATGGCCCGGACACTACCAAGGTATGTCCTTCGACAACACAATTTCATTCTTAAAATACCATGGGAAGCCATGGGAGCAACCCACCAAGGACCATGGGATCGGGTCAACCGAGCTACGGTCCAACGAATCAAAGATAGGGCATCATGAAGAGCCCAAGTGTCAAGCTTCTTCGTGTCATCAGCAGCTTCTCAAGACCCTCTACTTAACGCCCGCTTGCCGATCGCAACTTCATGTAAAGGATCGTACCCCCACCCCTAGCAGAGGTCATAGATATAGTGCGGCCGAACAGAGGGTGAACATCAAGTCACCGATGCAAGGTTGCTTGAAAAGTAGCTTAACCATACTTGTATCGATAGTTACTTGTAACATCTGCCGTTGTGCTACGAGTTATAAAAATTGATCACACACATTATTCCAAGTACCTTGGTATACATACAGTTTATGCTTATCCGCACTGTCAGGTCAAAATTATTATTTGTATACGCTAAAAGTGCTAGCGATCAATGATCGAGGCTTGGATGGTAACACCTCCCCGATCACCATACCGTCACTATTTCTCCTCATAAGTGTTCGGCTTCTCAGGATTTTACTTTATATGCACCGGTTCCGAATTATGTCTTGGGTCTACAGTTGGATTGCCCGGCTCCTATGCTTACCCCCTTACGTTCCGCTAGTTCGGCTAAAGGGATAAATGGAGAACCACTACGATTGTATTCCCAGCTTTCCTGGTTCAAAATACCTCAGTGGAGAAAGCCGAAAACTGACCGTCATAATAAGAAAGAACTGGTCTCCAATCCGAGCTATTTACAAAGTCGATAGAGGCTACTCCTAGTCACACGGATGGGTTTGGACTTAATCAAACTTAGTGCTGATTATTTCAATTTCTGGTTTTTTTCTCGATTACGACAAAAGGCTCAGGGCTTGTCACCAGCCCTTGCATTCAAAGTTCCTAAGGCTAGACAAAAGCGATAAAGCCACATAGTTCGATTGCCTCATTTCCCTCATGCACTACCGCCCTCGAGCACCGATACATCAGCTAAATGTTACAGTGCCGATGTTGAAACACCCCACGTAGTCTCTACATGGGGGTTGAAGCCGACGAGTGGTAACTTTCAAATTGAAATGGCCAGAATAGGAATCAAAATAACACAAAGTGTACTCTACTTTGGGCATACATCTTGACAAATAAATTGTTCTGAAATACACTAACAAATATTCATTCTAATATTACTGAAAGTGCGTTATATCGACTAGAGGGGGGTGAATAGGAGATTTTTAGAATTTCATCACTGAGGAAATTCCTTTTGAGGAAATTCCTCACCGATGACTAACTTACAGCGGAAACAGTAAAGGATCAGAAGTGCAAAGTTTCACAACAACAGTTTTAGAGTGAAGAATGTGAAAACAGATTGCACTGTGAGCAGGCACGCAGAATACAGATGAGGATTAACTGACGTGAAGAATTTGGGGTTGAGGAAATTCAGAGAAAGTCTTCAGCAAATTCTTCAAACAGACGCAGTGACAGTCATCAACACATAATACGAGGAAAGTAAGGAGTTGAGGAATTAGAACCCGTTTCTCAGTGCAGACAGTCGTTGATGACACAGTTCCAACTGTTGTGACAGTCGTACATCTGGTTTGGAGCGGCTTGGTATTGAAACCAAAGGACGCACAGTCCCGGGACACACAGTCCCTACCGTGTTCTCCTTGAGCTAAGGACACACAGTCCTCACCCAACACTCGTGGTAAGTCTTCAGGGCAGACTTCCAAACCCTCACAAACTTGGTCACCCGACGATCCACAATTGACTGCTGGAAAGCTCTAGACCATGACGCCTAACCGTCTGGAGGATGCACATTCCTCAAAGGTAAAAGGCTTCAGTCCCACACAGGAACAACTTCTTCAGTGATGCTCAATCACTAGGTTTGGTTTGTGGTTTCGGTGTATGGTGTATTTCCTCACTGATGAATTACTCTCGAAGACTCTGAGGAATTGGGTTGCTCTTATGACAAGTGTCAGCTTCTAACGGAGCAGCCAACCAGCTAATGGTTGTGGGGGGTGGCTATTTATAGCCTGGGAGCATCCCGACATGATTTGACACTAATGCCCTTAAATAATATGACCGTTGGAGTGGATAAGACCAATGACTTGGCGTGGCTATCGAAACGGTCGGAACCCTCAACTGTGAGAGTCCTCATGTCACTCGTATTCCTCACTTGAGGCTTTTGGTAGGATTAGGCTTGGGTTGAGCATCATGAGGAAATTCATTCCAAAGTGTAACTTCGACCCCCTTTAACAGTACGGTGTTCCTATTACTCAAATGCGAAGAAAATAAAACAGAAAGTGTAAATCTTCATGCTTCAAATTCTTCAGAGTGATTTTCTTCAAGACACACCGGATTCCTCAATATCAGTATCTTCATGAGGAATATCAATTTCATCGCAGATTCCTCGCGATTCATTTCTTCAGCTTCAGACCAATTTCTTCAACTGAAGACATATATTTTTAGGGGTCGATATTCTTCAAATATCTCAAACTCCTCAATGACTTATAGATAATGTGTACACTCACAAACACATTAGATACTTAACCTATAAGTCTTCAAACCACCAAAATCACTAAGGGGCACTAGATGCACTTACAATCTCCCCCTTTTTGGTGGTTGATGACAATTAGGTTAGGTCTTCAACAGGGATCAAATATATGAAGTGTAAATACTCATTTGAGAATTTGAAATCAAGATTCAGAGAGACTCCCCCTGAAGATGTGTATATCTTGAGGATTTTGCTTTTCACAGCAAATGCACATTGATGATTTATATCATGGAGATCTCCCCCTGAGTCTTGTAAATCATGCATACGTGTAACATATCATATGAAGAAAATGAAAATGCATGATGACAAATGGTATCTGACGAATTCCAACATGCGTGCATTAAAACTTGAGGAATAAGCATGCGAAGAAAAACGTTCAAAAGCGTCAGAGTACCATCGGGCTTAAGTTACAACTCATTACATAAAAACTTCAGAAGAGCCAAGAGTTTGTAACTTAGATATAGTTCATAAGCCCCAAAGATATCCCACTTGAAGACTAACTCTCAAGTTTCTCCCCCTTTGTCATCAAGTGACAAAAAGGGACAAACTGAGGACTAACGCCCGTGAAGACTTCACTTCTTGGCAGTTGAGGAAGAGGCGTGATGCTTCTTGGGAGTAGTCTTCTTCCTTGGACCGGTAGCAGTGTCGAGTTGTTCTTCATCAGTTTCAGTAGTGCGAAATGAAGAAAAGGAGATGTCTTCAAGGTCTGGATCTGGAATAGGCCTGAACTTCTTCTTGGGAGGCCACGACTATTCAAAGTCTCGCTCAAAGTCCATTTCTTCAAGCTCAGTCTGAGTCTTCAGATGTGCAAGTGTAGCCCAGGTGCGACCAAAAACCTCATGTAGATAATGATGGTTGAGCTTCACAGAGTTCTGTGTTTCAGTGAGGGTTTTCACAATGGCGTCAAACTGGCGTTTGACCCACTTGTGATTGCGATCCACCTTCTGGTGAAGACTGAGGAGGAGCTCTCTTGTATTCATCACGCGAGGAGGAATGGGGCTTGTCGGACGAGTCTCAGTATCATCCCATGAAGAATAAGCTTATGGCTCTCTGAACTGGCCATCAAGGGGCCTACTGCCTTCTTCAATCACTAATTTGCCTTTTCCTTCAATGGGCTCGAAAGTCTTCTTGTTGACCCGGATAGGAGGCATGTATCCAACATGGTTTTGGCATTCAGCGAGAAAGTTGATGCATGTCCTTGTCCTGATGAATCTCATGATCCATGGGGCATATATCTTGTGGTCAAAATGACACATAGCATTGTCGACCAAAGTCCTCAAGAAGAAATCATGGATGTTGATAGGAATACCATGAATGATGTTGAAGAGGATATTCTTCATGAGGCCTACGACATCTTCTTCATCATCATGACCTTTGATCGGCGCGAGCACACTGCAGAGGATTCTGTAAAAAAATCTGGGTGTGTACTTGAGCTCGTGGACGAGGAAGGTTGTTCTCGGAGATTTTCCTTCACCCAAAGGCTTCATGAGTACTTCCATCATCCCATTTGGCAGCTCACGCTCACCATAAAGCTTCACAGCCTCATCTGAGGGAATTGGTACAAACAGTTCTCAGAGGAGTTCAGTAGCAGGAGCCTTGTAGTGAGTGTTTTGTGTCATCCAATCAAACACCCAAGTGTTAATGTCTTCAGGGTTGCCGGATATGTGAAGAGTGGCATAGAACTGAAGAATTAGCTCGATGTCCAGTCAGAGATGTCGGAGCACATTGGTAGTAAACCAGCATCATGGAGTACACTGAGGACTGGCTCCAGGCACGGTATTGCTTCAAGTTCAACATGAGGAATATGCATGTGCTAGAATATCTTGTTTCGTCCACATAGCACAGAGGCATAGTAATTCATCTGAGTCCTAGTCCAAAACTTCAGATGCCTCAATTGAGGCTTGTCATAGGGGTTCTCTCCAATGAAGTACATGTGTTCTTCAAAGAAATTTTCTTTTTGAAACTTTGGACGCTTGGAGAATGGCTGACGCTGAACTGGCTGAAGATTTTGCTGAGGAACAGGAGGGGAGACAACAATGGCAGTCTCTGGGTTGAGCACGACAAATGCATTGTCTTGGTCATGTGCATTCCCCTCAGCATTTTCCTCAGTGTGAGGAATTTCAGCAGGTGGTACTTCAGGCTGAGGAGATGGTGTTGGCTGGGCGTCAGGCTGAGGGGCTTGCTCTAGCTGTGCATCAGGCTGAGGAATAGCTTCTTGTTGCTCAGTTGGAGGAGTTGGGTCAGCCTGTTCCTCATCTTGAGGATTTTGCTTAGAGCGTTGAATGCCATCAGTTTGAGGATTTTCAGTTTGTTCTTCCTCAGCTGGCTTGGTGGCAGATGCAGTTTCATCAGCTGGTGCAGCTGATGCTTGAGCAGTGTCTTTCTGAGGAATGAAAGGCTGAGGATTGTCGTCTATATGAATTTCCTCGTTAGTGTGTTCCTCAGAGGCGGCATCCTTCATTTCCTCATCTGCCTTTTTTGCTGGATCAGCAATGATGACCATTTCATAAGAAGGAGCGACATTCAGGGGCACAGGGTCCAGAGGAGCAGTTTCTTCAAGTGCTTTGAGGCGCTTGGCCTCTGTTTCTTCTTCTGCTGAGGAGGCCTTTCTCTTTTTGGCTTCCTTCTCAGCAGCCCTGGTTTTCTTCACGTCTGATGCAGACGGAGTCATCTTATTCACCTTTGAAACTTTTGGTGAAGGGGTTCTCTCTACAGATTCTTCAGCTGGTATTGAGAACCAGCTGGAACAGAGTCATCAGCTTGCTTTGATGAAGCAGCTGGGTCAGGGGCAGTCTCATCAGCTGCAGCAAATTCATCAGCTGGAGTTTCCATGATGATTTCTTCAATAGCCGGTTCATCCACAGGGCATTCTTGGTGTACTTCCTCAGCTTGAGGAGTTTCCTCATCATGAGGAGATTCATCTACTGGCTCCTCAATCAAGGGCTGAGAAGTTGGTGCTGGGGGTGCAACCTTCTTATTGTAGTCATCAACAACTCTAGTGGCCAGCTTGATGAAATTGCTCTTGAGACTCTTGCGATCTGACAGCTTGGAGTACTTGTCAGTCAATTTCTTCAGCTCTGCCTGTGTTGATACCAGTGCATCAGGAGTCAAGTTGAGGAGATTCTGCTTGAGGAATTTCTCCTTTTTAAGCTTTGCAACTTTGGCCTGCTTGGTTTGCTGTTCTTTCCACTTGGCTTCATTGATGAAAGTGGCCACCATGTGGCTAATGCCAGGGGGAAGTTTCAAATCATCAAGAGGAGTGTTTGGGTCCTCATACCAGATGTTGATGTAGTCAAGGAGGACCTTGGGGTCCATGGCCAGAGGAATGACACTGCCTCATGCTTGAGCTACTCTTTCCTGCTTGTTTCTGATGATGGCTTGCAGGGCATATTCATCACTGCCCTCTAATGCAGACGGGACGGTGATGATTTTGATGGGGCTTGGCAGAGTTGCACGTTCAGTAGATACCTGAGTCATCGCAGGAGGTGTTGAAGACTTTGTCTCCGAGCTGGTTGCAGCTGGGAGTAAGGAGCTGGAGCTGGTGGTCATAGGCTTCATGACTTACTTCTGTACTGGTTTCTCTTGAGGCTTTGGTGTTGGTGCTAAGGATTTTGGAGCTGAGGAGATAGGCGCTGATGGTTTTGGTGCTGAGGGTTTTGTAACTGATGCCTGAGCAGACTTCTCTTGAGGCTTTGGAACCCTTGGCTTTGACGACACAGACTGCATTTGAGGAATTTTTGAACCAGAGGTCTCAGCGGCAGAGGAAGTAGCGGCAGCTGAGGATAGCAGCTGAGGATTCACTGAATTTCCTCACTGCAACTTCTGCTTGCTTCTTGAGCTTAGCCAGATGCTTTTCCTTCTCATCTGGATAGTCATCAATGGTCTTGAGGCTTGAGGGATGTGCTACTTGATGATCCTCAAGGGGGGCCCGTCTGCCAGGGGGCTTGAGAGCGAATTTCTTCGCATACTTGGGAGTCACAAACCTGTATTCCTTCCATTCCTTCGCCCATCGGCGTTCTATCTTCTGCAGCCGTATCTTTCTCTTGGCCATTGTCTCATTTTCATCAGGCGTGCAATAGTCCAAGTAAATATCCTCAGGGATATCCACAGCTGTGTTTTGCTCAAGTTTCTTTCCTCCCTTCTGTTTTCTGTCATCCTCCATTTTCTTCAACTGAGGATTTTGCTGATGAGATTGAACTCTTGAGGATTCTGATGAGACTTGAAGATTTTCTTCCAGAAACGCTACAAATGAGTTAATGTGATGAGAACCGAGAGATTCATCAGCTGACATGTGTGTACCCGTGAACAGAGTATAGTTGCGAGGAATTTGGAGAGGTCATATGCGTTCTCAGATTTGAAGAAAATGAAAAAGTTTGACATTTGAGGAATATAACCAGTTGTTGAGGAATTTGCCTAAGCATACTGTTCTTGGGTTCCAGAGTTGTACAGATCCGAAAATTCGCACAATTGAGGAATCTCGTGAAAGTCTTAGATGCTTAGCATAGTTCATCAATGATGTGGTGATAGGCAGTGTTTGAGGAATCAAGTGCTTATCGATTCTTGAGGAAATATAGATTTCACATAGAAGATGTAAATTTTTAGATCTAACTTGCGGTAAAAATGGGATTTTATTTACCCTGGAAGGTGCGCACGAAGAACACAGAAAGGTGTGTAGAGAAGCTCTTCGGTCGCGTGTCCAATGCACCCTAACCCTGTGACAGAGGACGTCTACGGCGGCGGCGGACGAAGATGGTCTGACTCCGGCGTGGTTCCGGCGACGGAGAAGTCGAGGCAGTGAAGCTCTTCCTCACCGACGACGAGACTACCATCGATGGCGCTAGGGTTCGGTGGTGTTTGCTGTAGCAGGAGAGCGACGGAGCGAAGAAGAGTTTGCCGAGGGGGATAAGGACATATTTATAGCCAGATAGTTACTGTTGGCGCGAAGATTTCGGACCAAACAGCCCCTGCCTCTACGTCTCCGCAGGACACGTGTAGCTCCCGAACAAGGAGGTGGAGAAAGTGGAGATCGTGGTTATCCGACCGTGGGAAGTGGGGTTCAGTTACTGTAAATTAAAGAAACATTTTTGAAGATTTGAGGATTTTCTTTACAAAATCATGAGCTGAGAAGGACGCGGTGAGGAATTTGGAACAAAGTTTCAAGTAGAACGCATATGAAGAATTGAATAGACTGGATGAGTATAGCATAGAGGGAAAGTAGGGTCCGATCACATTCACTTAGCATAAATATCAACTTGAAGAATTAGCTATAAGTGAATGCTGTTGAGGACTTGAAATCACAGTCTATCTAGTCAAATGAAATTCATCAAGTGTTTTTGAAGATTTTGTGATAAATCGTCACAATGAAGAACAGCTGTTTTTAAGAAAAACACATTTTGAGGAAATAGAACATTTGAAGAAAATCAACTTGAGGAATTTCACATTGGGCGGTGGCGTGACCCACCATATAAGAATGTTCATTACAGACGCCGCGTACAATTGTCGTAGGGCCCCGAGAATCAATTTCTTCGTTGATTTCTTCACATTCAGAGTGACATTCTTCATCAGTTGAAGAAAATCGATTCATCATGTCTTGCACATCTAAGTCATCAATTTTGCATAAGTGTTAGGATGTGTGCATGTTTTTACAAAACATTTGAAGATTCTAAGATATTTAGCTCACACCGCAACTTGCAAAACCTTTTCTCATCCAAGGGCTTAGTGAAGATATCTGCCAGTTGATCATCAGTCTTCACATGGTCGATGAGGATATTTCCCTTGAGGACATGGTCCCGAAGAAAATGATGACGAGTCTGGATGTGCTTGGTCTTCGAGTGTTGTACTGGGTTGTATGCAATCTTGATAGCACTCTCATTGTCACAGTAGAGAGGCACATTCTTCATGTTTATGCCGTAGTCCTTGAGGGTTTGCTTCATCCATAGTAATTGAGCACAGTAAGAACCAGCAGCAATGTACTCAGCTTCGGCAGTGGAGAGTGATACGCAGTTCTGCTTCTTTGAGGACCAGCAAACTAGTGATCTTTCGAGGAAATGGCATGTGCCAGAAGTTGACTTGCGATCCACACGGTCACCAACATAGTCAGAATCAGAATACCCTACCAGATGAAGATTTGAGCCCTTGGGATACCATAATCCTAGTGTTGGTGTGTGAGCTAAGTATCGAAGAATATGTTTCACAGCCTTATGGTGTGATTCCTTCGGTTTTGCTTGAAAACATGCACACATGCAAACACTAAGCATTATATCTGGCCTAGATGCACATAGATACAATAAAGAACCAATCATAGAACGATATACCTGCTGATCGAAATCTTTACCATTTTCATCATTGTCGAGGTGGCCGTTGGTAGGCATTGGAGTCTTGGCACCTTTGCATTCATGCATGTCGAATTTCCTGTTTCCACCAATGGCACATTGCAATAAGTATTGCTTACCAGTTTCCATAAGCTTGGCTTGGCGCACTTCTTCTTCATAGAACCTCCGCTTCATGCGCTCTAATTGAAGCTCGGTGAATAGTTTGGTGTGATCGGACATATGCTTTTGAGATTTCTGCTCTGAGGCCTCACACTTTGAGCTCGCCTCTTCCAGCTCCTACTGGATCTCCGTCCAGCTCGGCAGCCGCCTGTTCGGCCGCCACCTTGCTAGCAGCGGCCTCTCATTTGGCTTTCTCCAACTCAGCCCTAAGCTTGTCAAGCTCTTGGTCTTGGGCTACTAAAAAAGTTAAAATAGAAAAAGTCAGCTGGCGTGGCCAGGACGCTCCTTTTTTAAAGGACGGTATGAAGTTCTTTGACCCAGCTTACCCTGCTTCTTGTTAAGCCGACCATTTATGCCGTCAAGCTCTTCATCAGAAACTTTGAGTTTCCGATTCAGCTCGGCTATTTCCAACACATTGGCGTTGGCACCCGAGGATGAGGCGTGCAAGGTAAAAACAACATGTTAGTCCGATTTCGAATTATCGGGGCAAACATTACTCAGTCCCAATTCTCAAACAAAACAATTTAAACAAGTCTTCGGTCTATTCTTCGTCTTCCCACGAATTTTTGAGCCGCGGGTGAGTTCTCCTTTCCAACTCACCCATGGCTTGTGGGGCTATTATACCCATAAAAGTATATATATCACTTTGCAAAATAGAACCTACAATGTTACACGGCTTACCTTAAAGCCCATCAGCCAGCCATTGAAGGCTTCATTCAGTCCGCTGTTGACAGACTAAATACTTTTTAAAACCACACCCATAAAGGTGCGATGTTCTTCGGCTATAGAGGAGCCGATCAGGGCGTCTTCCATTAGGGTCGGCCCTTAAACATGGCTTGTTCTATCGTGGGCACCGCTGGGGGCGGCACAGAAGATGCCGGTGCATGAGGTCCCCCGGAGGTTTCTTCGGGCAATGCTCGGAGGGAATTGGTTCTTTTCCCCGCCTATGGAAAAGGAACCTTCCCCCTGAGTTTCAATGACCGAGTTATGTACCTCGGTCAAAATCTCCTGGTCCTCGGCGACCGGTGTGTTAACACCATCTGGAACCTCTCGGTCCTCGGAGGATGGTGTCTCTTCTTCGGCCAAGATCTCACGGTCCTTAGAGCCAGATGTATCCGTGTCGACGATCACCTCCTCGGTAGTGGTCAGCGGGGATTGATGGAACGTCACCTCGGCTAGCTCGTCTCAGGTCCAGGGAGGGGTGTTGTGGGACGCGTTCCCACTCTCAGCCAGCTCAGCAGGCTGGGAATCCCCCTCCGACAGTCGATCCGTTGGAAGATCACATACCAGGCTGTGATAGAAAAAGGCTCGGTCCTCATTGTTGATGAAAGTTGGAATAACTCTATTAAAATAGGGACTAGACTTTGTACCTTCGGGTCGGGGGCTTGACCCTCAGTGTTCGGTGAGGAACCGCCTCGACCTCTTCGTCGGAGTTCG
The DNA here is from genome assembly GCF_904849725.1 of Hordeum vulgare subsp. vulgare. NCBI lineage: Eukaryota > Viridiplantae > Streptophyta > Magnoliopsida > Poales > Poaceae > Hordeum > Hordeum vulgare. The sequence continues at coordinate 106,022,790 of NC_058522.1, read as the reverse complement.
GGCACGCCCCGAGACGGGCAACCTTGCACTTGCAGGGTTTCTTTAGAGCCCGAGGAGGTAAACCGTCCTCCGTCCCCTGTGGTGCCCCCTCTTCCTCGCCTGAAGAGACTCCTTCTGTTCCTCCTCGTTCGTTTCCTCCCCATCATGGGTAGAGGAGGCATGGGTGTCCTTGGATTTCGTATTCGGAGGACCCCTTGAATGGAGACCCCCACGGGTCTACTTCTTCTTGTTGTCTGGAGCCACATACGGCTACTCTACTAGCATCTGCTCCAGCAGAGGAGTCGGGGGTTCCTCGGGCACGGGAGTTGGGCCTTCTATGTTCTTGGCCAGTTCCATCCACTCCTACGAAATAGAAAGGATAGTAATATCTTTACAAAAATAAATCTCTGAGTGGATAAAAGAGCTTGGACGTACCTCCACCGGAGGAGTATTGTCGTCTAGGACGGTATCTTCATCCTTGGCTGGCAACTCCTGTTATGGTTTAAGCAGTACCCGCCATAGATCTTCATGGGTGGTGCGCTAGAACTCGAGCACCATCCAAGGCTCGTCGGCCTTGTGAGACCAAATGGGGTGGCCCGATGCTGGCAGGGAAGGATATGGCGATGGAGCGCAACCTGGACCACATCGGCCACCCGAATATTGGACTCCACCATTTGCGTAATGCGGTTTTGCAGTTGCTGCACATCCGAAGATGAACCCGAGTCCAAGCCTTTCCTAACCCATGACGTCAGACTCACCGGGGGACCAGACCTGAACTCGGCGGGAGCTGCATAGTTTTCTTCTCGTGGTTGTGTGATATAGACCACTCCTGCTGCCGATTCTTGATGGTGTTGATCAATGTGCCCTCCGTCCATGTCACGCGGCAGGTCTTTCTTATCACGGCCCCACCACAGTCGGCGTGCTAGCTACTAACTGACTTTGACTTAACACCAAAGACCTTGAGCCAGAGACCGAAGTGTGGATGAACCCACAGAAAAGCTTCACAAACGGTGATGAAGACCGATATGTGCATGATGGAGTCTAGGGAGATCATGAAAATCCACCCCATAGTAAAACATTAGACCCCTAACAAAGGGGTGAAGCGGGAATCCCAGTCCCCGGAGGAAGTGGAGGACGAACACCACCCGCTCCTCGGGCCCTGGCATAGGAACCACCTGACCCTTTTTTGGTGCTGGGTGGGCGATGTCGGTGGCGATGTAGCCACAACTCTTCAACTCCTGGATATCTCCTTCGGAGATGTCGGATACCTCCCATTTGCCATGAGGGCCCGAGCTACCCATTGCGGAGCTTGAGATGGAGGGCGACTGGAGGGATGGGAGGCAAAATGGATCTAGGCACTTGAGCGAGGAAGAAGGAGCAAGGGTTTGGAATGCATGTGGTTGGCTTTAGATCTTTTTTCCCTTTTAAAAAAAGGAGGTTGCGAAACCAAGGGTTTCCGCTTACTGCGCCACCAGCTCCTCCACTTCCTGAAACAACCGCACCGTTGGGACTTAAGTAGATTGGCTCAGATCATTTAAATCTAAATCCCCTTAAATACAGGACATGATCTCTACTGATGATGGAACGTGCCCCAAAGAAAGTGGCCTCGAGCCGCGATTTGAGTTTTACTCATTATTTGTTGTTGTGACTTTTCATCAAAAGAGTTGTCACATGGGTTACTATTCCCCTTCGGGCCTTTAATAGCCTCAGGATTTAATGATGCTTGTTTTCTATAAAACTATGTTGGTCAAATGACTAAGCCGATGTTGGCCAAATACAAAGGGAACTCGTCGTGCAAGCCAATTTGTTTATATGCTCGACTGCCGAAGACCACACACATCAGTATTGAAGGCCGGTTCAGGAGCTACTCAGGGAGTTTCGGATTAAGGGGTCCTCAGGCAGTCGGGTTATCCCTCATGGGCCAATTATATGGGTTGCATCATTGAAGACCGGATTATCGGACGACTACGTGATCAAGATGGAAAGCTCCGAAGACAGACATGCACTCCAAGGCAGGATCACCAATTCGTCCCGTCTACTCCCGATCTATGTCGGTAACATGTAACCCTAGGGGTCCTGGTGTCTATATTAACCAGAGGCCCTTATACGTACAGGAAGGTTAACTCATCTAGGGTTTTAGCTCATACGATCTCGAGGTAGATCAACTCCGTAACCATCGGTCCCCATCAATATAATCAAGCAGTACGTAGGGTTTTACCTCTTTAAGAGGGCCCAAACCTGTGTAAACATCATCTCCCCCTCTCTCGTGCAACCCATCGATCTAAGATCCATAGTTTGGGACCCACTACCCGAGATCTGCCGGTTTTTACACCGACATTGGTGCTTTCGTTGAGAGTCCCGTCATTGTATCACCGCAAGGATCAATGGCTCGCTTGATCATCAACGATCGAGTCTGCGATGAGGGCATCTTCGCCCCCGAACACATCTCTACACTCGGCCGCTTCACGTCGAGCACGGACCTAACCGACCATCCTGGCGAGATCGGTGGTTTTGTCCCAAGTCACCAGATAAGGTTCAGAGAGTTTGAAGTCTCCATAGACTAGTTGAGACTGTCAGGAGGACAGCTGGCGATCAGAAAAGATCTTGTGTATATGCTTCGTACATTCAAATGTTCATTAATGCGAGGAATGGGAAGCATGCATATCAACTTGATCGTCCACACCTGCCACTTCAGGCAGAGTTCAAAGATAACGAAGTTGTGATGGACCCTAGCCATCCCAGCTCAGCTACAATTCGTCACCATGCAGGGACAGCACAGGCACAGGCAGCTAGATCAGCTCGAGCACCATAGCTGAGATCGAGAGAGGAGCATATGTCATTTCTTGTCAGCACCATCCAAGGGATGGATAAGAACATTTCCGAGATTCTGCTGAACCAGAAGAGCCTTGAGAGGATCGTGGAGACTAAATTCCACGACCTGGATATCAAAGTAATGGAGTTGGCTACCACTATTGATTAGCTAAAGCATGAAGTTGATGTAGTGCACACACCTCGCTCTAGCAGTGATGATTATGATAATTCATCTCTTCCAACGACTACTCAGTTCAGGACTCAGACTAGGTGTGCAGTTATGCCAGTTCCAGAATCAAGACCATCTTCATCAGCCCAAGCATCAGCTCCTTCAGCTCAACTAGCTCCTGCACCTCCAGTGTCAACACCTCCACCTTAGAGAACATCCACTGAAGCCTTCGCCCATGCTCTCATATCTGCTCCGTAAACCGATGCCGATGGAGATCGAGCCTAGAGCGACGCTTAGTTCTAGACCTTTGAACTTTTTGGTAACTTGTTGCCAAAGGGGGAGAAGTGTATAAATCATTAGGACTTCGAGAGAGAGAGATTGTTTTTCTTTTTATTGCTCTCTTTTGGTTTTACAAAACATTTGATCTTTTGGATGTCTCAAACTTCCTTGTGTTTGACCATATGCCTTCATTGTTGATGCTACTACGTTATACTTTTGAGCTGTCTACATGATGATCATTCACTCATTTGTTTGGTGTTATGTGCATTACTCTTCACTCATATCATTTGTGACCCATGATCCTAATCGATTGTGCATTTGCATTCAAATGCAACTTTAAAATATTGCACAAATTTAGGGGGAGCTCTTGTTTTTATATACTTCTCAAAGTGACGATGCTAATCATTGATTATATCTTTTGTCGAAGCTTTGATCTATATGTTGTCATCAATTACCAAAACGGGGAGATTAAAAGCACAATTGCTCCCTAAGGTGCTTTTGGTAATTAATAACAACATATGTGTCATTGAACTAATGATTCTATCCAAGTATATTTCAAAAAAATCAAATATGCATTGGCTAAAGGATTGTGAGGTGAAACCCCTTGATTCAATGAAAGGGATAGGATTGTCCAAGCTTCAAGCAATAAAACTCTACTTATGAGAAATCACATTTGAGTCCATAGGAAATCCGATTGATGGGGTTATAGTCCCAGGGTAGGGTCATAGGCCTGTCCTATAGGTCCTACCCAAGGACTACCCTTCATAGAGGACAAGGCCCTTAGACAGTTCCGACTGAACTAAGGACGCCTCCATCATCCAGTCGGCGACGAGCACTCGGAGCATATTTAACGTACCGACTGGATTCCACTCTGTACATCGTAACCTCCCAGGAGGGCAACGGTCATACGTTTTCATACACCATTATTAACATATAAGGCTTACGTTACGTGTAACGTAGGCATTTATTCGCCACTATTACACCCCTGTCCACCGGGCCATTATGAAGGGCAGCGCACTCTATATAAGCCGCCCTTCCCCACTGGTTCAGGGGTTGGCACTTGTTGTAATCCTATAATCCACTCGACACTAAGCTCCCAAGAGCACTGAGACGTAGGGATTTTACCTCCACCGTAGAGGGGCCTGAACTCATACATCCTCGTCGTAGCTAAGGCTCTGCCCATCCTTTCGTACCCTACACTTCTACAGTCATCGACCGCGTCTCCAGCGTTGGGTGCAACACGCCCAGGCGCGACAGAGCGCGTCCTCTCAAGTGGTGGTGCTCGAATCGGTTGTGGTCGCGCCGCCATCCCAGTGCTTGGACTCAGTTCCGACTGAGCTACCTTTCGAGTACCTAGGTCGCGGGCCTGCAGCTGAAGTTCTCATGGCCGATTCCCATGGAAGTCCCCTCCGGACTGGTCGGAACGAGCATGAGGTCGGAGAATCATCCGGCGCTCGTCGTCAACACCATCGTTCTGCCAGTCGACGCACTCGCCAGAGCAACGTCGAGGTGTTCAACACACCCACCCTCAACCTGGCTGCGGCTGCCAGGATAGCCGATTCTCTCCAGCCGACTGATTCAGAGGCTGGTAGGGGGATCGAGCAAATCCGTGCCCTATTGCATCTGGCGCAGCAGCAAAATTCAGCGGTCTCCCAGTCGCACAACAGGATCCACAACAGTTCTGTTCAAGCGAACACGCATCGGTCGGTTTTCAGCCCCGACTCTCATCAGCGACGCAGAGGGACAGCCGTTCCAGGAATCCCGAAGATCGTCGTCGTTCGCGCACCCCTCCGCGGGGTGGGCCTTACTGGCCCCGGCATCACGATGATCGTCGTTCAGTCGGTGACGCGCATGATCCAAGGCCCGACGCAAGAGGGTACATCGCCCAGAAGAAGGTCGACAGAAGTCGAGCCCACCGTGATGGTCACGATAGAGACCGTCCGAGTGGAAGCAGGACCGTCGTCTCTGGTCCCGAGTGCTTCAGTCGGGCCATCCGCTCAGCTGACATCCCTCCCAACTTCCGATTGGCGACGGGAATCAGCAAGTTCACAGGAGAGTCCAAGACAGAAACATGGTTGGACGACTATAGAGTGGCGGTCCAGATCGGTGGCGGAGATGACCAGGTCGCCGTGAAACATCTCCCCCTGATGCTCGACGGCTCGGTGCGAGCTTGGCTGAACCAGTTAGCTCCGTCAGGCATCTACAGCTGGGCAGATCTGTCCCGAGTCTTCATCAAGACCTTCGAGGGTACGTGCAAGCGCCCTGCTGGTCTCGTAGAGCTCCAGCACTGTGTCCAGAAGCAGAACGAGCCCCTGCGAGATTTCATCCAGCGCTGGACGACCCTTTACCACACGGTGGAGAACGCACAGAACACCAAGCAGTCTGCGCCTTCAAGGCAGGCGTGTGGTACAGAGATCTGTACCTGAAGTTCGGTCGGACAGGCGACATCTCCATGAGCAAGATGATGGAGATAGCCGCACGCTATGCAAATGGCGAAGAGGAGGACCGCATACGTAGCGGCAAGCATAAGTCAGTCGCTGACGGAGATGGGAACAACAATCGGAAGCAGAAGCAGAAGGCTCAATCCACTCCGCAGGCAGAGGCAGCGGCCGTTACCAATGCCAAGTTCAAAGGCAAGGGTAAAGCTCAGTACACCCCCAAGAAGAGGCAGTCAGGAAATTCCATCCTGGATCAGCCATGTCCAATCCACACGAAGATGGACGAAGAAGGCAATGCCATATTCCCGAAGCATACCACTCGGCAGTGTCGCCTCCTGATCCAAGGATTCGGTGAAGAGCAGCCGAGTGAAAAAGACAACGAGCTATGATGAGGACAAGGAGGATCCGTTCCCCCAAGTCCATGCAACGTTGATGATTTTTGCTAATGTGGAAAGCAAAAGTCGATTGAAGCTGGTTAACAGGGAGGTGATCATGGCAACCCCAACCACCCCCACGTTCCTCAAGTGGTCACAGACTGCGATCACCTTCGATCAGTCGGACCATCCAGCACACGTACCCACCCCAAGGAGGCAACTCTGGTCGTTGACCCGGTGGTGGAAGGAGTCAGGCTGCGCAAAGTCCTCACGGACGACGGTAGCGGCAAGAACATCATGTACGCCAACACTCTCAAGGGGATGGGCATTCCGATGTCCAAACTTAGCGAGAGCAGTATGCAGTTCCACGGAGTCGTCCCAGGACGAAAGGCCAAATCACTCGGCCAGATCGCGTTGGATGTCGTCTTCGGCTCTGACAAGAACTTCCGCAAGGAGAAGCTGACATTCGAGGTGGTGGACTTCCAGAGTGCATACCATACGATTCTAGGCCGCCCAGCATATGCGCGTTTCATGGCCCGTCCATGTTACGTCTATTTGAAGCTGAAGATGCCAGGTCCCAAAGGTGTGATTACGGTCACAGGCAATCGGCAGCGCGCTGAGGAGTGTCTGCAGCAGGGGTCGAGGATTGCCGATTAGCAGATGGCTATTCTTGAGCTGGATGAGTACAAGAAGACAGTCGACCCCGCTGACCTCATGCGTTCGAAGAAGCCAGCTTCCGAGTCTGCATTCTAGTCGGCAGGAGACACGAAGAAAGTCAGCATCCACCCGAAGGACGACGCCGTTGCTCCGACAAACATATCCACCACCCTTGATCCAAAATAGGAAGCCGAGCTCATCCAATTCCTCCGTGAGAACTGGGACATTTTTGCAGGAAGCCCGCTGACATGCCAGCTCTACCCAGGGAGTTGGCTGAGCACCGATTGCATGTGGATCCTGCTGCTCGGCCCGTCCGGGAACGCCTGCATCGGTCCGCCGTGCACAAGAGGAAGGCAATCGGGGAGGAGGTGGCTAAACTTTTGGCAGCCAACTTCATTCGCGAGGTACACCACTCCGAGTGGCTCGCTAATGTTGTCATGGTACCCAAGAAGGACAAGTCTCTCCGTATGTGCATCGATTTCAAGCATCTCAATAAGGTCTGTCTGAAAGATCACTTCCCGCTCCCCCGCATTGATCAAATTGTTGATTCGACTGCGGGTTGCGAGCGATTATCATTCCTTGATGCCTATTCGGGCTATCATCATATCCGTCTGTATGGTCCGGATGAATTAAAACAGCCTTCATCACCCCATTCGGGTGTTTCTGTTACATCACTATGCCATTCGGTTTGAAGAATGCAGGAGCAACTTTTATGCGCATGATCCAAAAATGCCTCCTTGACCAGATCGGTCAAAATGTGGAGGCATATATGGACGATATCATAGTCAAGTCACGCAAAGGTTCTGACCTGCTGACTGACTTGGCAGAAACATTCGCCAACCTATGTAGGTACGATATCAAGCTCAACCCAGCCAAGTGTTCATTCGGCGTTCCCTGTGGAAAGTTACTCGGTTTCTTCATTTCTGAACGAGGGATCGATGTCAACCCCGAAAATATCGGGACCATCGTCTGAATGGAGCGGCCGGTAAGAATTCATGATGTTCAAAGGCTCACAGGTTGCCTAGCGGCTTTGAGCAGGTTTATCGCTCGACTCGGAGAGAAGGCGTTACCTCTGTACCGACTCATGAAGAAATCAGATACCTTCGAGTGGACAGACGAAGCCCAAATCGCATTTGACGACCTCAAAGCCCTGCTTCCACCCAGCCGGTTCTTACTACCCCACTCAGTAAAGACCCCCTTCTTCTGTACATCGCGGCTACAAATCAAGTCGTCAGCACCGTTCTGACAGTCGAACGCGAAGAAGAAGGCAAAGCATACAAGGTTCAGCGGCCAGTATATTATGTCTCCGAAGTCCTGACTCCTTCCAAGCAGAGGTATCCCCATTATCAGAAGCTTATTTATGGGATCTACATGACTACAAAGAAGGTGGCCCATTATTTCCAAGACCACTCGGTGTCTGTCATATCTGATGCTCCGTTGTCGGAAATTCTCCACAATCGGGACGCGTCAGGCCGAGTGGCAAAGTGGGCAATGGAGATGCTATACTGCGACATCAAGTTCGAAGCCAAGAAAGCTATAAAGTCTCAAGCTCTGGCGGACTTCATAGCGGAATGGGTAGAACAACAGCAACCGACTCACATCTACTCGGCCCATTGGACCATGTTCTTCGATGGGTCCAAGATGTTGAATGGCTCCGGCGCCGGCCTAGTGATCATATCCCAAAAGGTGATAAACTTAAGTATGTGTTGCAGATACATTTTGATTCTTCCAACAACGAAGCAGAGTAAGAAGCTCTCCTTTACGGATTGTGCATGGCCATCACACTCGGCGTCCGTCGCCTGATGGTCTATGGCGACTCAGGTCTGGTGGTTAATCAAGTAATGAAGGAATGGGACGTAAGGAACCCCACCATGACTGCATACTGCAACGCAGTAAGGAAGCTCGAGAAGAACTTTGAAGGTCTGGAACTTCACCATGTTCCCCGACTGAAAAAACAAGCAGCAGATGTATTGGCAAAACTTGGATCCACTCAGAGACCAGTCCCGAGTGATGTCTGCCTCGAGCACCTACACCTCCCCTCGGTGAAGGAAGATCCTTTTACAGAGGATCCAGTACAACCGAAGAGCTCAACAGATCCGACTGAAGTCGAGGTCCCCGCTGTGGTTGATTTGATCATGGAGATTCTTGCTGTCATCCCCGAGTGGATTGTGCCATTCATTGCGTACCTCATGAGGCAAGAGTTACGAGAAGACGAAGTCCAAGCTAGGCAGATCGTCCGCGGGTCTAAGTCCTTCACCGTCATTGATGGCCAGTTGTACAGGGAAAGTGTTTCGGGCGTCCTTCAGCGGTGCATCTCCCCTGAGGAGGGACAGTTAATCTTGGAAGAAATTCACTCGGGAACCTGCGGTCATCATGCCTCCTCAAGAGCAATCGTCGCCAAAGGATTCAGAGCTGGTTTCTTCTGGTTGCAGGCGAATGAAATGGCAAAAGATATGGTCGACCGATGCGGAGGCTGTCAGTTCTATTCAAACAAGTCCCACAAGCCAACATTTGCGCTAAAGACAATTACTCTTGTTTGGCCGTTCGCCGTGTAGGGATTAGATACAGTCGGACCATTCAGAACAGGCCAAGGAGGACTCACTCATCTGCTGGTAGCAGTCGACAAGTTTACCAAGTGGATTGAAGCAAAGCCCATCAAGAAGCTTCACGCCCTTACGGCCATCAAATTTATCAGAGACATCAACGCCAGATACGGGGTTCCGCACAGCATAATCACCGACAATGGCACAAACTTTGACTCGGACAGATTCAAAGGTTTTTGCACAGGCCAAGGTATCCGAGTGGATTTTGCATCCGTGGCGCACCCCCAAACAAACGGGCAAGCAGAGCGGGCAAATGGACTTATTCTTCAAGGGTTGAAGCCTCGACTCCTGCGAGAAGTTGGACATGCCGCCGGCGCATGGGTCACCGAGCTGCCTTCGGTGCCGTGGGGCCTCCCCACAACTCCGAATAGATCTACAGGGCAATCCCCGTTCTTCCTCGTTTATGGAGTAGAGGCAGTCCTTCCGAGTGACTTGCTTCACAACTCTCCACGAGTCGAACTCTTCTCCGAAGCCGAAGCAGAGCAAGCGAGGCAAGACGGAGTGGATCTTCTAGAAGAAGAGCGCGAGATGGCACTGACTCGCTCAACAATTTATCAACAAGATCTGCAGCAATTTCACGCGCGGCATGTCAGGAGTCGCACATTCCAAGCAGGCGACCTGGTGTTCCGAGTGGATCAGCAGAGACCACACAAGTTGGCTCCCGCCTGGGAAGGACCCTTCATCATATCTAAGGTGCTGAACAACGGAGCATATCGACTCTACAACCTCGGCAGGGAAACGGACGAGCCGCGAGCATGGAATGGAGATCTCCTGAAGCGCTTCTACACATGACGGAGACAATGTAAAGAACAAGTATCATTAAAGTAATATAAAGCAGACTGATTTCTTGCCGATTCAAAATTCTTCCGCGTTTGCAGACTCCGGTCTAAAAAACTAACTCCGAGTGTGCACTAAAAGTCACACTCGGGGACTTAGCTGCGACCCAGAGTCGCCTAAGTACAAACTCGCTCTGAGTGTGCACTAAAAGTCGCACTCGGAGACTTAGCTGCGACCCAGAGTCGCCTAAGTACAAAGTCGCTCCAAGTATGCTCTAAAAATCGCACTCGGAGACTTAGCTGCGACCCAGAGTCGCCTAAGTACAAACTCACTCCGAGTGTGCACTAAAGTAGTGCACACTCGAGGACTTAGCTGCGACCCAGAGTCGCCTAAGTACAAACTCGCTCCGAGTGTGCTCTAAAAGTCGCACTCGGAGACTTAGCTGCGACCCAGAGTTGCATAAGTACAAACTCGCTCCGAGTGTGCTCTAAAAGTCGCACTCGGAGACTTAGATGCGACCCAGAGTCGCCTAAGTACAAACTCGCTCCGAGTGTGCACTAAAAGTCACACTCGGGGACTTAGCTGCGATCCAGAGTCGCCTAAGTGCAAACTCGCTCCGAGTGTGCTCTAAAAGACGCACTCGGAGACTTAGCTGCGACCCAGAGTCGCCTAAGTACAAACTCGCTCCGAGTGTGCTCTAAAAGTCGCACTCGGAGACTTAGCTGCAACCCAGAGTCGCCTAAGTACAAACTCGCTCCGAGTGTGCACTAAAAGTCACACTCGGAGACCTAGCTGCGACCCAGAGTCGCCTAAGTACAAACTCGCTCCGAGTGTGCTCTAAAAGACACGCTCGGAGACTTAGCTGCGACCCAGAGTCGCCTAAGTAAAAAAGCTTCCTCCGAATGTATACTCGAGATGCACTGTAGGCTTTGCAGACCCTCATTGAGGCTCATGTGGATGTGAAGACAACTCAAAACTACATGAGTAACAACTCACTCCGAGTGTGCACGAAAAGTCACACTCAGGGACTTAGCTGCGACTCAGAGTCGCCTAAGTAAAAAGCTTCCTCCGAGTGTATACTCGAGATACGCACGGAGGCTTAGTAGACCTTCATTGAGGCTCATGTGGATGTGAAGACAACTGAGAACTACATGAGTAACAACTCACTCCGAGTGCGCACTAACAGTCACACTCGGGGACTTAGCCGCGACCCAGAGTCGCCTAAGTAACAACTCGCTCCGAGTGCGCACTAACAGTCACACTCGGAGACTTAGCCGCGACCCAGAGTCGCCTAAGTAAAAGCTCGCTCCGAGTGCCACTCGGAGACTTGGCAGACCCTCATTGAGGCTCATGTGGATGTGAAGACAACTGACAACTACATGCTCCGCATGTTTGCCATTGGCTTCACCAAGAAACGCCAAACAAAAACCACGAGCCAAAATCGTGTCAAAAAAAACTTAGCGAAAGAAGAGCAAAAGATCCGATTCGGATTCAAAGTTGGATCTACGATGAGTCGGCTCGGTGTGAATCAAGCTTATCCACACCGAACCACGAATGTGACGGCCAACAGCAATGGCCAAAGTTTAATACAGATACCACTCGGCATACCGAGGTAAATGTGCGTTCACCATCAAGTTTTTTCAAGCATCACCGGGACTGGCAGGCTCCACAAAGGTGTCAAGGTCGATTCCATCTGCAATACGAGTGGTTGTGTCGAGGAAGGTCTCCATGAAATCTTCGAATCGAAGCTTCTTGGTGTTGGCGACCTGCAACGTCCTCAGTTTTTCTTCGCGAGCTTCCTTGAAGTGCACTCGGACCAGAGATAGCGCCACGTCCGCACCACAGCGAGCGGTAGACTTCTTCCATGCCTGCACTCTGCTTGGGACGTCCTCCAGCCGAGTCATCAACCCTTCTATTTCGCTCCGGGAGTCGTCTTCAGGCCACAGCTCCTTGTCGATCCAGCCGACAACTTTTCTCAGACGGCCAATGAAGGGGCCCACCCTGTTAAGGCGAGAATGCGCTCGGAGCATGTCCCGGTTAGCTTCGTTGCCGATTGGAACGTTCGGAACAAGCGACCGTTCAATTTCGGCCGCTTTTGCCTCAACGTCCCGACAGAAGTCTGCAAAGAAAAGACAAGCAGAAAGTAAGCACGAGGAGTGAACTCCAAAGTCAATAAGCACTCGGCAACAACTTACCACCAAGCAATGCGACCATCTTCCTTGCCCAGTCGCTGACGTAGTTCTCCTGCGCCATGCACCGAGTGTTCATCACCTTCAGCTGGCCCATCCATTCGGATCTCTGACTCTTCAATTTTTCTACTTCGGCTAGCAATGCCTTGTTGGTCTCCCGAGACTCCTCCAAAGATTTCTCTCGGTCAGCAAGAGCCTCCTTCACACCAGCCAGGTCATTCACAGCCACCTCCAAGTCCGCAGCAAGCTGAATCTTCTCAGCCTTCAGAGCATTGTACGCAGATCCCATTTCAGAAGTCTTCTGCCAAATAGACACAAAGACAGGATCAGACACGTTCAACAAGGAAAAAGTCTCGACAAATACGACAATAAAAGCTCAAAGTTCTTCAGACCCCTGCCGATGCAAGCAATCGACAGCGGTCTCGGGGACTACACCCAGTGGGTTCACTAAGAGTGACCCCACTGGCATGAAGCTTGAACAGGTCGGCCCTATTGAGCTCCATGACAAACAAACAACATTATGAGATTACTATTACTCGACCCGAGTAACACTACTCTCGGGGACTACACCCAGTGGGTGCACTCGGAGTGCCCCCACTGGTACCATTCGGGCAGATCAGCTCTAATCTGTTCAGATTACGGAAAATACATATAAAGACAACTACCGGTGCAAGCACTCGGCAGAAGTCTCGGGGACTACACCCACTGGGTTCACTCGGAGTGAACCCAGTGCAAAATCATCCTACTATATCCGAGTATATCGCTAAAACCCCTAGTGGGCAACAAGAGGAAAGCAAACACTTACTAGCGCACTTACTCGGATATCGTCCCGGAGCTCCAAGCTTTTCTTGTACAAAGACACGATGGAGTCATACGCTCCCTTGGCGTCACCCACCATCAGCTCCACCTGCACCATGGTGTCCTTGGCGGCCCCCACATGGTCTTCCGGAAGGTGTCGGGCGTCATATTGAACGGTTGACGGACCCGGTGCGATAGAAGACTCCCTGGGCATCCCGAGCTCCGCTCTAGTCGGTTCCGCCGTGAGGAGCACTGTCTCAGTCGGCGGCACCATCTCAATTGGCGACACGTTCATGGTGGGAGCAGCAGTAGATGGGACAACCTCAAGGACACGCGCCAAAGCTGGCTCCGACCCTCTTTGGTCGTCGTCCTCCAGATGGATCACCTCCGAAGGAAGCCCGACTGAACAAAATGAAATTACAGAAAAGGGTCAAGATCAAGGACAGCTCTCGTGAAACAGTAATGCAGCTCTCAGAGTCATGACAACGTACCTTGCTGGGACGTGGCGGCGTTATCCGTGTCCATGGGATCATCGTCCTCGCGCGGCAGAGAGGTGGCGGAGGTAGCAGCCTCGACGGATAAGCATGAGTTCAATCGGATACTGAAGGAAGATGGAAGAACAAGACACTTACGCTCAGGCGAGTGGAACAGCGATCCTCATCCGAGGCAAAGCTTTCCGAGGCTTAGGCCCAATAGGTTTGGCCACCTTGGATGGCTGGTTCGCGGGCTCGGCAGCAGCGTCCCTGGTCCTCTTCACACTCCGAGCACTCGAAGCCACGGGAGGGGCTGGCGGAGCACTCGGGGCCGCTGGAGGAGCCGGCGGAGCAGCGGGATCGTGACGGCGCTTAGTTCGGTGCTCTGGTGGTGAAGGTGGTGAGCTCTGCTCCCCATCCTCCTCCTCCTCCTCTTCCGTCTCCTCCTCCGTCTCCCCACTGTCAGAGACGTACTCGGCGCTATCCACGCTGCCCTCCTGGCTGCCCTCCTCTTCCTCGGCTGGATTCCCGTTCGAGACGGCAGAATACCAGTTGGTCCACTCCTGCACAAAACACAGTCGGCAGCGTCAGTCGGCGGGACAAGATTAAAAGCACTCGACAAGATGTGTTCACCTCATTCGGAGGAGGATTGTCGACGCGGAAGGGCTTCACCCGCCGTGCTCCTTCGGGGTTATCACACGCGCCTGTGATGTCGCGGACCCACGCTCTCACAGTCTCCCCGGTCACGCACTCTGGATGAGACCGAGTGGAATCCGAAGGCCCCGCGTAGTGCCACATGGCATGGTGTTGGGCCTGCAGCGGCTGGATGCGCCGACCCAAAAAAGTCTCCAGCAGATCCGTGCCGATGACTCCCTTACGGACGACGGCTATCAGCGCGTCGACCAAAGGCTGGATCTGGATCCTCTCCCCCTTAGAGAGCGCAAGCTTCCTGGGAGGGCCCGGACGGTCTAAGCTAAAAGGTGGCAACCCACTCGAAGCATTCGGACAAGCAATGTCCTGGCAATAGAACCAGGATGATTGCAAGTTCCTAACTGACTCGGACAACTGGAGGGGGTAGGTACTCTTTGTTTTCTTCTGGAAGCCTAAACCCCCGCAGAGCTGGAGGATATGGGTCTTATCGTCCGACTGGCTAAGCTTTTTGATGGTTTGGGATCTAGCGGACAAGACATACTTAAAGAGCCCCCAGTGGGGGGGACATCCGATAAAGCACTCGCAAAGGGTGACGAATGCAGCAAGGTGGGCTATTGCGTTCGGAGGAAAATGATGGAGCTGCGCCCCGAAGTAATTCATGATACCTCGGAAGAAGGGGTGGGGAGGCAAGGAGAAGCCCCTGAACACATGGCTGAGCAGCAGAACGCGCTCCCCCTCCTTCGGTGCCGGCTCCGTCTCGCCCTCCGACAGCCTCCAGGACTTGTTGACGATCATACCATGCTCCACCAGCTCCAGCAAGTCATCCTCCGTCACCGAGGAGGGGAGGAAATCCCCCTGGATCCAACCCGCCGGCAGCGCCCGCTGCCGCCGCTGAGTAGGGGCCGCCCCCTTCTTCTTCTTCTTCTGCGACTCGAGTTTGCTGGTCTGCCCCTTCGTCATGGCAAAGGCGACGGATCCACAGAGGAGGAGGAGAAGGAGGAGGCTTGAGGCGTGCAGAGAGCTGCGGGAGGAGCGGGGTTCATGCGAGGAAGATGAGCAGCGCAACAGGAAATCCCGCCGGGGAGGCTTAAATAAGCTTCCGACTGGGTCACTAACAGGTGGACCCGAAATCTTATCTCCCCAACCGGCCGCTGCGATGTTAGTGGAGAAGATAAAGGCGCGGTAATCAAGGAGGCAAAACCTACTCGATGGCGATGTCGTCATCCCCGCTGAGCGCGCGGCAACCGAAATTTGAGGATCCCGGAAAATCCGGCGCTGTCAGTTTGACCAGTCACGTCGAAAGATTCCGCGGAAGCACTCGGTCCCTGACGGTTCATTTCACGGGTATATCCACTCGGATCACTGGTTGAAAGGATAAAATGGATCGAGGCAAACAACGCTAAAGTCACCTCCATACCAGTCAGTTCCATACTCCACACATCACTTCATCGTTCCAACCCCGGTCCATTCGGGGACTAATGATGGGGTTATAGTCCTAGGGTAGGGTCATAGGCCCGTCCTATAGGTCCTACCCAAGGACTACCCTTCATAGAGGACAAGGCCCTTAGACAGTTCCGACTGAACTAAGGACGCCTCCATTATCCAGTCGGCGACGAGCACTCGGAGCATATTTAACGTATCGACTGGATTCCACTCTGTACATCGTAACCACCCAGGAGGGCAAAGGTCATACGTTTTCATACACCATTATTAACATTTAAGGCTTACGTTACCTGTAACGTAGGCATTTATTCGCCACTATTCCACCCCTGTCCACCGGGCCATTATGAAGGGCAGCGCACTCTGTATAAGCCGCCCTTCCCCACTGGTGCAGGGGTTGGCACTTGCTGTAATCCTATAATCCACTCGACACTAAGCTCCCAAGAGCACTGAGACGTAGGGCTTTTACCTCCACCGTAGAGGGGCCTGAACTCATACATCCTCGCCGTAGCTAAGGCTGTGCCCATCCTTTCGTACCCTACACTTCTACTGTCAGACTTATCTCCACGACACCGATACTACTAAAATGGGGTGAGGTATCTATGATGAATTGGTTGCTCAAGATCTTAGAGATAGCCACCAAATATACTCAGCCATTCTCCCACAAAATTATCTGTCCAAAGCCTAAACATCAAAATCGGTGCCACCAACAATTTTCACTCGGACCTACCAATTTTTCGAGAGACAAAACCTTTGGCAAACTCTCAAATCTCGGTACCACCAACTTCCACTTTGGTGCCACCGAGATCAGTGACCAACTCTCTGGTATGACGATTTCAAGAATCAGAATTTCTGAGTTTTGAAATCGGTATCACCGAGAAACTACCCTAGGTCACCAATTTGGTACCACCGAGATTTCTATATCAGTCTCACCGAGAATTCGAAAGTTGCCACATTTTGTGCAAATCGGTGTCACTGAGATTCTCTTCGGTTTCACCGAGTTGGGAAATAATGTTGTAACGGTTGGATTTTTGGAGATGCCTATATATACCCATCCACCACCTCTCATTCGTAGAGGAAGCACTCAGAACACACACACACACACACACTTGCCATATCCATATTTCTGAGAGAGAGCCACCTACTCATGTGTTGAGATCAAGATATTCCAATCCATCCATGTGTTGAGATCCATATTTCTGAGAGAGAGCCCTCCCTGGACTCTCGCAATCATTACCTGATACGTCTCCAATGTACCTATAATTTTTTATTGTTCCATGCTATTATTTTATCTCTTCTGGATGTTTTATATGCATTAATATGTTATTTTATTTTATTTTTGGGACTAATCTATTAATCTAGAGCCTAGTGCTAGTTTGTGTTTTTCCATGTTTTTTAGTATTGCGGATAAGGAATATTAAACGGGGTCCAAATAGAATAAAATATCTGGAATGATTTTTCTTGGACCAGAAGAAACCCACAAGACTTGGAGTAGGGGGCAGGACACCTGCCGGGAGGCCACAAGCCTGCAGCGTGCGCCCTAGGGGGGTCGCACCCCCTAGCTTGTGGGTCCCCTATAGGTCTCCTAACCCTATTCTTCAACCTATAAATTCCAAAATATTCCCCCATCAAAAGCAAGAGCCACGAAAATACTTTTCCGCCACCGATGTAATACTCTTTTACGGTGTGTTTGTCGAGATCCAATAAATTGTGAGTTTATGTTCAGATTAACTATGAATATTATTTGAATCTCTTCTGAATTCAGAACTCTCAAAATTATTTAAGTGAGGTACGAGAGTTTAATAATTTCTATAAAACACAACACCGTCGTGCTCTAAAAGATATAAGTGAAGCACTAGAGCAGCATTGCCTATCTCAAAAGATATAAGTGAAGCACACAGAGTATTCTAATAAATTCACGATTCAGCGTATGTCTCTCAAAATATGTGTGCAACAAGGATGATTGTGGCAAACTAAAAAGTAAATACTCATAACATACAAGACGCTCCAAGCAAAACACATATCATGTGGTTACTAAAATTATAGCCTCAAGTAAATTTACCGATGGATTGAAGACGAAAGAGGGGATGCCTTCCGGGGCATCCTCAAGCTTAGGTTCTTTGGTATCCTTGAATATGTCTTGGGGTGCCTTGGGCATCCCCAAGTTTAGGCTCTTGCCACTCCTTATTCCATAGTCCATCAAATCTTTACCCAAAACTTGAAAACTGCACAACACAAAACTCAACGGAAAACTTATGAGATCCGTTAATATAAGAAAAATAAATCACCACTTTACGTACTGTTGTGAACTCATTATTTATTTATATTGATGTAATATTTACCGTATTCCAACTTTTTCATGGTTCATACCCCCGACACATAGGTAATAATGTGTGCATCACTCAAAAACATAAGAAAAAACAAAACCATAAAAATAAAATTGGGTTGCCTCCCAACAAGCGCTATTATTTAACGCCCCTAGCTAGGCATAATGCAATAGAACTAGGTATTGTCATCTTTGATATGCAATCCATAAGTAGCTCTCATAATAGATTCATAAGGTAGTCTTATTTTCTATCTAGGAAAGTGCTCTGTGCCTTTCCTTAATGGAAATTGGAATCTAATATTTCCTTCTTTCATATCAATAATTGCACCAATCGTTCTAAGGAAAGGTCTACCAAGAATAATAGGACATGTAGAATTGCAATCTATATCAAGAGCAATGAAATCTACGGGCACATAATTCCTATTTGCAACAATAAGAACATCATTAATCCTTCCCGTAGGTTTATTAATTGCAGAATCCGCTAGATGCAAATTTAAAGAGCAATCATGAAATTCATGGAATCCTAGCACATCACATAAAGTTTTTGGAATCATGGAAACGCTAGCACCCAAATCACACGAAGCATGGCACTCATAATCTCTAATTTTAATCTTAATAGTAGGTTCCCACTCATCATAAAGCTTTCTAGGTATAGAATCTTCCAACTCAAGTTTTTCTTCAAAATATTTCATCATAGCATCCACAATATATTTAGTAAAAGCTTTATTTTGATTATAAGCGTGCGGAGAATTCAACATGGATTGCAACAAGGAAACACAATCAATCAAAGAGCAACAATCATAATTAAAGTCCTTAAAATCCAAAAGAGTGGGCTCATTGCTATTTAAAGTTTTGACCTCTTCCATCCCACTTTTATAAATCTTAGCATTACGATTTATAAACTATGAATCATTGGGACGCCTAAAGTTGACTCATCTCCAGTCCCTTCATTTTTAAAATTTATACTAGAAAAAAAGATACAATAGGTGTCACATCAATCACTTTAAGATCTTCATCATTATTATCACGAGAAAACACCTTTTCAAGCCATTCACGCTTAGCACGTATTCTAGTGGTTCTTTCCTTACACTCATCAATAGAAATTCTCATAGCTTTTAAAGACTAATTAATATCATGCTTGGGTGGAATATATCTAATTTTCAAAGAATCAATCTCAAGAGAAATTCTATCAATGTTCCTAGCCAAATCATCAATCTCGAGCATTTTTTTCTTCAGTCATAGCATTGAAACCCTTTTGCGAGCTAATGAATTCTTTAATATTATTCTCAAGATCAGAGGGCATCTTATTACAATTTCCATAAGAATTGTTGTAGGAATTACCATAATTGTTAGAGGAATTACTAGGAAACAGCCTAGGATTGAAATTACCTCTATACGCGTTATTGCCAAAATTGCTCCTACCAACAAAATTCACATCCATAGATTCATTATTATTTCCAATCATAGAAGACAAAGGCATATCATTGGGATCAATAGGGTCACTCTTACTAGAAAACAATTTCATTAATTCATCCATCTTTCCACTCAAAGTATTTATTTCTTCAATAGTGTGCACTTTTTTACTAGTAGGAGATCTTTCGGTATGCCATTGAGTGTAATTTGCCATAATATTATCTAGGAGTTTAGTAGCTTATCCTAATGTGATTTAAATAAAGGTACCACCTCCGGCGGAATCTAAAATATTTCTAGAAGGAAAATTCAATCCCGCATAAAAAAATTGTATAATCATCCATAAACTCAAACCATGCGCGGGACAATTCCTAATCATTAGTTTCATCCTCTCCCAAGATTGTGAAACATGCTCATGATCAAGTTGCTTAAAATTCAATATATCGTTCCTAAGGGGGATAATCTTAGCGAGCGGAAAGTACTTGGAAATAAAAGCATCTTTACACTTATTCCATGAATCAATACTATTTTTAGGTAAAGATGAAAACCAAGTTTTGGCACGACCTCATAGTGAGAAAGGAAATAGCTACAATTTAACAATTTCATTATCCACATCTTTATTATTTTGCATATCACACAACTCAATGAAAGTATTTAGATGGGATGCGGCATCTTCACTAGGAAGGCCCGAAAATTGTTCTTTCATAACAAGATTGAGCAAAGCGGCATTAATTTCACAAGATTCCGCACTAGTGGCGGGAGCAATCGGAGCACTAATAAAATCATTATTAGTAGTAGTGAAAAATGACATAACTTGGTATTTTCTTGAGTCATCGTGACAAAGCAACCAATCTAGCACACAAGCAAGCAAACAAAAGGCGAACGGAAAAAGGGCGAATAAAAAGGCAAATATTTTTTGTATTTTCTGAAAATCATTTTAGAAGTGGGGGAGAGGAAAACGAGAGGAAAATGGAAAATAAAGTAACTGCAAGAGATGAGTTTGTGATGGGTACTTGGTAGGCTTGATCTTGCTATGTATCCTCCCCGACAACGGCGCTAGAAATCCTTCTTGCTACTTCTTGAGCTTGCGTTGGTTTTCCGTTGAAGAGGAAAGGGTGATGCAGCAAAGTAGATAAGTATTTCCCTCAGTTTGTTGAGAACCAAGGTATCAATCCAATAGGAGGAACAAGCAATGCCCCAATCGTAGTACCTACACAAACAATCAAACACTTGCACCCAACGCTAAAAAGGGGTTGTCAATCCCTTCACAGTTATTTGCAAGGATGAGATCTGATAGAGATAGATATAAAAGATTGCGGAAACAAAAGTAAATAAATTGCAGCAAGATATTTTTGTATTTTTGTTTTATAGATCTGAAAGTATAATATGGAAAATAGACCCGAGGGCCATAGGTTTCACTAGAGGCTTCTCTCATGAAGGAAAATAATACGGTGGATGAAAAAATTACTGTCGAGCAATTGATAGAAAAACAAATAATTATGAAGATATCCAAGGCAATGATTATGCATATAGTCATCACGTCCATGTCAAGTAGACTGAAACGATTCTGCATCTACTACTATTACTCCACACATCGACCGACTAATGCCTGCATCTAGAGTATTAAGTTCATGAAGAACAGAGTAACACATTAAGTAAGATGACATGATGTAGAGGGATAAACTCAAGCAATATGATGAAAACCCCATCTTTTTATTCTCGATGGCAAGAATAATATACGTGCCTCGCTACCCCTATTATGTCACTGGGTGAGGACACCGCAAGATTGAACCCAAAACTAAGCACTTCTCCCATTGCAAGAATTACCAATCTAGTTGGCCAAACCAAACCAATAACTCAAAGAGACTTGCTAAGATATGAAATCATGCATATAAGAATTCAGAAGAGATTCAAATACTATTCATAGATAATCTAAACATAAACTCACAATTTATCGGATCTCGACAAACACACCATAAAATAGTATTACATCAGATAGATCTCCATGAAGATCATGAAGAACATGGTATTGAAGATCAAAGAGAGAGAAGAAGTCATCTAGCTACTAGCTATGGAGTTGATGTAGATGCCCTCCGTGATCAATTCCCTCTCCGGGAGATTACCAGAAAAGGCTCCCAGATTGGATCTCACGAGAACAGAGGCTCTCAGCGGTGGAAAAGTATTTTCGTGGCTCTTGTTTTCAATGGGGGAATATTTTGGAATTTATAGGCCGAAGAATAGGGTTAGGAGACCTGCAGGGGACCCACAAGCCAAGGGGGCGCGGCCCCCCTAGGGCACGCCCTGCAGGCTTGTGGCCCTTCGGCAGGTGTCCTGCCCCCTACTCCAAGTCTTCTGGGTTTCTTCTAGTCCAAGAAAATCATTCTAGAGATTTTATTCCGTTTGGACTCCGTTTAATATTCCTGATCTGCAATACTCAAAAACATGGAAAAAACAGAAACTGGCACTAGGCTCTAGATTAATAGGTTAGTCCCAAAAATAACATTAAAAACATATTAATGCATATGAAACATTCAAAACAGATAATATAATAGCATGGAACAATAAAAAATTATATATACATTGGAGACGTATCAAGCATCCCCAAACTTAATTCCTGCTCGTCCTCGAGTAGGTAAATGATAAAAACAAAAAAAATTGATGTGGAATGCTACCTAACATATTTATCCATGTAATATTCTCTATTGTGGCATGAATATTCAGATCCATAAGATTCAAAACAAAAGTCTAATATTGACATAAAAACAATAATACTTCAAGCATACTAATAAGGCAATTGCTTCCTTTCGAAATAACATGGTCTTACAAAGTTATCCCTACAAAATCATATGGTCTGGCTATGCTCCATCTTCACCACACAAAGTATCTAAATCATGCACAACCCCGATGAAAATCAAGCAATTGTTTCACACTTTTTGTGTTCTCAAACCTTTTCAACTCTCACGCAATACATGAGCGTGAGCCATGGATATAGCACTACAGGTGGAATAGAGTATGGTGGAGGTTGCAAAAAAAGGAGAAGATAGTCTCACATCAACTAGGCATATCAATGGGTTATGGAAATGACCATCAATAGATATCAATGTCAGTGAGTAGGGATGGCCATGCAACAAATGCATTATAGCTATAAGTGTATGAAAGCTCAAAAAGGAAACTGAGTGGTTGTGCAAAAGATGTAATTCCACTAGTTATCTGAAAGTGACAAAATAGGAGACTCTCTATGAAGAACATGGTGCTACTTTGAAGCACAAGTGTGGAAAAAGATAGTAGCATTGTCCCTTCTCTATTTCTCTCATTTGTTCTTCTTTTTTTTGGTGGGCTTCTCTGGCCTCTTTTATTTTTTTGGGCTTCACTAGCCTCTTTTATTTTTTGTAAAGTCTGGAGACTCATCCTAACTTATGAGGGAATCATAGCTTCCATCATCCTTTTCTCACACGGGACAATGCTCTAATAATGCAAATCATCACACTTTTATTTACTTACAATTCAAAGATTACAACTTGATATCTAGAACAAAATATGACTCTATAAGCAATATGAAAGTGATGGCGCAAGTCATAAAAAACGGGACAGTGGTGTTGCATGGCAATATGTCTCGGAATGGCTATGAAAATGTCATAATAGGTAGATATGGTGGCTGTTTTGAGGAAGGTGGGTTTAATGTACCAACGAAAGTTGCGCGGTACTAGAGAGGCTAGCAAAGGTGAAAGGGTGAGAGTGCGTATAATCCATGAACTCAACATTAGTCATAAAGAACTCACGTACTTATTGCAAAAGCCTATTAGTTATCGAAGCAAAGTATTAGACGCATGCTCCTAGGGGAAGGGTTGGTAGGAGTTAACCATCGCGTGATCCCGACCTCCACACAAAGGTTGACAATCTTTAAACAAATCATGCTCCGACTTCATCACATAACGGTTCACCATACGTGCATGCTACGAGAATGACAAGCTTTAACACAAGTATTTCTTCTAATTCACAATTAATTACTAGCATGACTCTCATATTACCATCTTTATATCTCAAAACTATATGCAAGGAATCAAACTTCTCATCATATTCAATGCAATTAATACGAAAGTTTTTATTATATCCCTCTTGGATGCCCATTATATTAGGACTAAATTCATAACCAAAACTAATTATCATGTTGTTTAATAATTAAGTGAGGAACGAGAGTTTAATAATTTCTATAAAACACAACACCATCGTGCTCTAAAAGATATAAGTGAAGCACTAGAGCAACATTGCCTATCTCAAAAGATATAACTCTGAAGGGATTGACAACCTTTTTTTAGCGTTGGGTGCAAGTGTTTGATTGTTTGTGTAGGTACTACGATTGGGGCCTTGATTGTTCCTCCTACTCGATTGATACCTTGGTTCTCAACAAACTGAGGGAAATACTTATCTACTTTTCTGCATCACCCTTTCCTCTTGAAGGGAAACCAACGCAAGCTCAAGAAGTAGCATTACCCTCCCTCACTACAGGAATCACGCATTTTGCCGTCAGGACTTTACAGACGGCAAAGAGCTAATTACAAACGGCAATTTTTTTGTCGTCAGCCCATGACGGCAAAAAATGTCGTCAACCCATGTGCCCGCAAAGCGTATCTTTGTCGTCAGCGCCCGGTAGAGCAGACGGCAAATGTTTGCCGTTAGTGAAATTATGTTGCCGTCAGCTTGTCTGGTAGATGACAAAAAAATGGTCGGAAGACGGAACGGCCAAGCTAACGGACGACGTTAGCACTTTTGTTGTCTTCCTCACCCGTACATGACAGCAAAATATGGCAATTTTTGCCGTCTGCCTAACCTGTACATGACAGCAAAATATGTCATATTTTTGCTTCAAAACCACAAATTCAATAACACCTACAAGCCTATATATATATATATACCGATTATATAATAGTCCAAATGCAAAGGCGACCAGAAACGAACGGACAATGAACCCTACAATATCCGTCAAACTAGTTGTTCAATAATCAACAATGAACGAATGGATTTCATCGTATACATCACCAGATCCAAAATGAAACAAGTTTATTTCACAAGTTGAACGGATTACAAACGAGCAGTTTACACTGCAGTACACTACAGGAGTTGGATATGAGTGATGCGCATCTTTGTGCCTGTGCTCGCGAAAGCAGCAGCAACCAGCAGTCGCGCCCCTTATCCTTCCATTCTCCATCGATAGCAGCACAACGAGGCCGCCATGGACGCCTGTGGAGCTCAAGTTATCCACCACCATGTCAGAGGTCGCCACCCTCGTCCGGGCGTTGGATCTGGTCGCGGAGCCCCGGATCCATTGGACCTTGCCCACCCCATCAACCCATGTCCGCCGCCTGTAGAGGAGAGCAGCCGAGGAGGAGTCCTGGAGATCAAGAGAAGGGAGATAGTGAGGAAGAGGAGACCAAAGGAGCCGGATGTCAGCGGCGCGTCGAGGCGGGTGATGTGACGAGCAGGCCGAAGGTGGGAGGCGCCAGGAAGCCTGCATGCCATCGCCCCCAGCCATGTCTCCCTGTGCGCCAGTCACCAGCCCGGGCACCAGCAACCGGCCTGTCAACGCCGGCCTCCCGCACCATCTTTCGGCCTCGCTTGCCGCTGCCAGGGTGGCGGGAGCGAGGGGTGGGGGCGCCGCCACCGGCGACCTGATCGGGAGCATGGGTGGTGGTGCGTCGTAGGTAGGGGTGGGTGGTCGGGCACCGAAGGGAGGGGGCGGTGGGCATTGGAGGTACGGGTGGTGGGTGGTCGACGCGGGGGTGGCGGCGGCGAGAGTCCAGGTCGCCGGAGACGTGAGGTGGAGGGAGCGTGGTGGGGTAGGGGGAAGAGATCGATCCAGATCCACATCATTCGTGGGTGAGGGAAGACGTGAGGTGGGGTCGGCCGTTGGGGTGGTTGATGGAGACGTGAGGTGGGGTGGGGATGTGCGTGGGTGGGCTGGTGGGGTGGGGATCCACCGGTGGTGCTGTGGGAATGTGTGTGCGGTGTGGATGATGCCATGTCATCGATCCACGAGAGGAATCCGCGTGGTGTGCTTCTTCTTTGCCGTCATCTATTTTTATCACAGACGGAAAAATATTTTTGCCGTCATCTGTTTATATTACAAACGGCAAAATATTCCTTTGTCGTCAGCAATATTTACTATAGACGGCAAAATATGTCTTTGCCATCAGTCATTCTTTGTTGTCGGTGGTTTTTTATTATAGACGGAAAAAAATGGTCTTTGCTGTCATCCACGACAAAAAGCTGACGGCAAAGATCTTCAAAGTAGGCAAAATAGCTAATTCATGTAGTGCCTGGGTCAAAGCCTCCATTAATGTGGACGTACGATAGCACCACCTATCAGAACCACGCCAAAAATCGCCCCTCTCAACCTTTGTGTTTGATCTTTCTTTCCCTACCCTCTACTTATATTTGCATGTCATAACTTTCCGCTGCTATACTCTTAGATATGCATGTGTAGGGTGTGCTCGACTAGTTACAATTGCTCAAACTGGCCCACAACTAAAATTGAGAAAAGGCTAAGTTTTTATTTGGTCAAGTAGTCTAATCACCCCCCCCCCTCTAGACATACTTCAGATCCTATAGCGGGGGAAGCTCGGGCTTGAACTTGACGGGCCATACCACCCGACGCAGCTCCTGGGTGAAGGCACGACAACCCATGTTGCTCGAGGGGAGGCCACGAGCGAGAGCAGACCTGTTCTGGCGCTCGACCGCCGCAACATCTTGGACGATGTGGTCCTGATACTGGCGCTACTTCTCAAGAACCTCATGAGTGTCCTGCGGTGGGCGACAGACGACCCGATAACTGGCCTCATCTTGGGCCCGTGGAGAGCTCCACCATGCTGATCAGGCGGGTGTGCGTCGCAACGGGGCGGAGGAGCTCCTTAGGCCACGTCTCCTGCACGAGACGGAGTGGGTGCGAAGCGAGCGAGAGGGGCTGGGGTTCCCCGACAGCCGTGACTAGCTCGGTGATGCGGCCCAGCTAAGCATCGTAGTTGGCGTTCACCGGGTAGTAGCGGAGCAGCTCTTGCGCCATGAGCAATGCAGCTTGCGTGTCCACGTGCTCGGGGCGGGCGTTCGGGGAGGAATCCATGGCGGTGCGGCCATCCTACTGCGCGGAGGGGCAGAAGGAGGAGTCATGTTGTTCGTGGCCGACGGGGTCGCCAGCGACGTTAGAGGCCTCACTCGCGGGGTGGCGGCGGTCGTCGCTACTATGGCCAAACGGCACGGTCTGGGCGACGCGGGATGCCCGACGCTCGGCACAAACATGACGGGCATCAACCATCCGATGGGAGGAGGCAGAGCTGGGATGAAGCCTAAGAGTCGCAACGTACCCCTACCTGGTGCGCCAAATGTCAGAGTCGGAGCTTCGGGGACCCAGGAGGTTTGGACTCTGGGGTGTGCAGGCCCTCCTACCCTACTCTACTACGCAACAACCACGACGACGCTCCGGGGTGTTCGAGCTAAGGAAGAAGAACGGGGGACACACAGTTACCCAGGTTCTGGCAACCTCGCGGTGTAAGACCCTACTCCTGCTTGTCTGGATTACTCGAGATTGAGAGAGAGTACGAATGTGTGTTCTTACTAGCTCTGGGCCGACCCCCCTCTACGGTGGCAGACTGCCCTATCTTATACTGGCGGTGGTCCTCTTCCCGTGAAAGCACACGGCGGGAAGGGTTGCCACAACGACGAGTTTGAAGGCGGGCAGGATCGCAGTCTACCCTCGCAAAAGCAGTGGCCGCCTGCAAAAGCTTACTCCATGACGCGTCGGTAGGCTCGGGGATGACCTATGGCCGTGAAGATTTTCCCGTCCTCGTCTCCTTGCACCATGGACGAAAACCTTTGGGGATTGCTTTAGGAACCGGTGGTGGCCCTGTTCCCTTAGCACAAAAGAGGAAAGCCTTCTCATCCTCGCCCGCGTGTGCGCCTCCTGGCTCCGCCTCGCGTGGTGCGCATCACCCATGTGACACCGCATGGTCGTTCGACCCGCCAGGCCTCCTTTGCTCGGCTCGGCCCGCGAGAGTCCCAAGGGCATCCTCACGGGTTTCCCTCGCGAGGCGGGGCTTGACGTGGCGCATGCCGTCCTCCGCGGGGGGGGGGGGGGGGGGTCTCCTTGCGAGGTGGGGTCCTCGGGAGGGTCTTGGTCACGAAGCCCGAAAATGTGTCACGGTGGTTCCTGGCATGGGTTGTGCCTCGGCCTGCACGCAGACGGGACTGGATACCCCCGGTCCAACGGGCCCGACAACGACACAACAGGAGGCGGAGTGGCTTGTCCGCGAGCGACATGCAGTGGCCGGACAAGCCGGCCCTCCAACGTCGTTCTGCCGCTGGAGGGACCACAACGACGACGACACCAACCGAGATGGCGGTGCGGCAGGGCATGACGGCCACACGTACCATGTGGTCATACGGTATAGAGTTTATGTTTTCTTTCTAATTTTTTAGTTAAACAGTTGAAATATCGACCTTTTGTGTAAATTGTATCCGAACTTGAATGAAATCCATCATGTTTACACGAATTTCATTCAGTTGGTTCGATTTATTAACCGGATGTATGCGGTTAGGATTGGATGTCGTTCTCTTGTATCCATGTCCGCCTATTGATTGGATGGATGTGAAAGAAAATTTACGACTTGATGTTGGAGATGACGAGATCAAGTGATTGATGCACAAGTGCCTCCTGTGAGATGTCACTCCACGTCCTCTTGTGTCATTCCAATTTACCAAGGTATACCATATACTACCTATTTACCATTTTATATCCCTCTAAATTAGCAATATGTATGAGTATATTGCTAATTAAGTAATTACCTTCTCATACATATGCATAGCTTGCACTCTTTATCCATTGATTGATGCTTCAGAAAATGAATAAAAAAATATAAATAAACAATGTGTGGATGGCTTGATATAATCGCAGAGAGGAGAAATATGTTTCGAGAAAAAATTGTTGGATGAGACTGAAGATCGACCCCGTCATAAGTGAATTTCCATCGATGAATGTTATAAGAAAATTTGAAAGATATTATGTATAAATTATGATAAATATTGGTTTGCACCTATTTGCTGTTTGTCAGTAACATTTTATATATACGTATAGCAACTATTTTTGTAATGGTATCTATATTAAGAGGCAAAATTTCAGGACTGGCCCGGGTGGAGGCCAACGGCTTGCGCGATGGCGAGGCAGTTGCTGGCGAGCTTGGCGAGCTCGGCGTCTTGCTTGGACATGAGCCGCGGGAGCTCCTCGCGGTCCTCGAAGCCCTGGTCGCACGTGTCGACGTCGGTGCGGCAGGTGTCGAGCATGGTGCCGGTGGTGTCCTTGTCAACGGCGGCTATGGCTTTCTCCGCGTGGTCGAGACTGTAGGGGATGTCGTCATACGACTCGGCGCAGTCGCGGAGCGGGCCCACCGCTAGCTTCGGCGTCTTGGGGTCGGCGATGAGCGCGTTCGCCGCCTTCTTGGCCTCCGCCGCCTTGGCGCGCACCGCGCCCATGGCCAGCCGCAGCACGCCGGGCCCGTCCAGCTTCTTCCCGGCGGGCGGGGGCTGCTTGCCGATGGCAGCAAGGCACACGTCCGGGTAGTCCGTTTTGGCGCACAGGGCCTTCACGATGTCGCCGCCGGGGGCGACCGGCATGGCCTTCGGCGGCGTCGGCTTCGATTGCGGCGGCGTCAGCTTGGCCGGCGACGGGAGAGGGCCGACCTTGCCCGCCGCTCCGGGCTTGCGCGGCACGCAGATGCCGCCGGCCGGCGGTGCCGCCGCCGCAGAGAGGAGGAGGAGGACGAGGCAGGCGATGAGCGGTGGCCTCATGGCGTGCGCGCGGGCGTGGGGAAGGAAGGGATTGAAATGGAGGTTAGAATTAGGTAGGCGCGGGTTAATAGAGAGGCGGACGATTAATTGGTCCCTAAATTTGTTCGAACGGGGAGGGAAAGGAGGGGGCTGGCTGGCTGCGTTTCCCCGGTAAAGATGGGGCCAATGATGGCCAGTGGAAAGCAACCGCCATTTTTGGGGTGGATCATAATCACGTGGTAGCTGTCAAATTTATTTATTTTGGCATTGAACACAGCATATGCTCATAAATAGGCATATAAGTACACCTATTCATATAAATAGACCTTATCTTTATAAACATCTTCAAAAGATTGAATCGAAATACACACCATTTTATGACTGATGAAGTAATCATAAATACCTTTATAGTCGATGAAAATATCTTCTTTCATTAAATGCACATCATCGAGGAGTCTGAAATAGACCAAAGAAATGTCGACACTGATGTCAAGTCTAAAACTTGAGTGTTTGTGGTTTCGGAATACTATTATCCTTCTAACCATTTAGGCCCTGTTTTTTAAAAAAATCTTAGGACTTTTTTTAATCCTAACTAAAAAGTCCCTAGTCCCTATCCGTTTTTCTTTTCAGGGACTAAACAGGGACTAGAGATTATTAAATGACATGTAAAAAGACCATGTTACCCCTAGTAATGTATTAGAAATTATTAAATGACATGTTAAAACTAGGGGTACTGTTGAAAAAAGTGTGAAAAAGTCGCAAAAAGACCTTCTCATAGGGACTTCTTCCTTTAGTTCCAAATACCCTCTTTTAGTCCCTAAAAGTCTCATCCTGTTTTTTTCACATGGGAGATTTTTTTAATCCCTACAGCAAAAAGTCCCTCTAAACAAACACCCCCTTAATCTGAGGTTGATTCACATTTTTTTGACGTTTTCATGTACTTTTTATTAACACGGCACTTTCATCTTTTTGGCATGGATAGGAAAATAGCAAAAAAATATTTCCATAATGATGGTGGGACACATTAGGTCTGGCATCTTCTTCAATTTATACGCGACTAAAAAGGGAAAAGCGCTGAGACCATCTGCTGATTGTGTGAGGACGGGACTAAGCATAGGCTATGACCATGGTACGTATCACATCTACAAATCTCCTTCAAGTTTATACGGGGCAAACAGGAATAGCGTTGAGGCCATCTGCCGATTGTCTGAGCCTGGCACATGGGCCCTCAGTTGGTAGTTTTTTTTTATGACAGTACATATCTCATTCATATCATAAAAAAACATATTACAAATCAAGTAAAATCAATATGATAAAACTGAAAAGATAAGAGAACATCGTTGAGTTTGTCACCAAAATCCGTCATTTGTCTTTGGCATCACCACAACAGCCATTAAAGAAAAAACTGACGGACCACCTCCTTATCCGAGTTTGACGTGGCTCCATCACTGATATGCAGCTTTACAGATCTCTAAGGTGGCTCACCAAAGATGAAGCCATTTTCGCTGAACAATCAGACCGAGGCAACACCCCGGACACGTCATCAAACTCCAGATCTGATCCCCCCCACACCACCACGACTGAGACGCTGATGGAGGAAACCATACCCGTCATCCATCAACCACGAACTCAGCACACGTTCCGTCTTCTAAATGTCGTCGATGCAGACCACAATCTGCATCCGCTCCTCGACTACCACCTAAGCTCCACGCCAATGCTGTAGCAGATGACGCCGCAACGGCGGAGCCCGAGGACACAAGTACACCACAATGATGTCGTCGCCGCTATGATATCCTCGCTTGAACGGACTGGTTTCCAAATCCATCACCGGCCATAGAGATGATCGTCTCGCTAGAGAAGAATCTGAAGCTTCTTTATTCAGCATCGCCCTCGCCATTGCCAAAGCCAAAACGTCGGACGATCCAAAACCTAAGCTACTAAGGCCCTAAACCTAAAGCAAAAATGATCTTCATGCATGGGGTCAGGTGAGCCCCCTCACGAACGATAACCAAAAGGTCGTCGGCCAAGGAGAGCCGCCGAAAAACGGCGCCGGAAGATTGGTTCTCTTGGCGGCAGCTAGGGTTTCTGGTCCGCCCCACCCCACTCCATGCATGTTGGTAGTCCGTTTGATTCCTCATGTGCGGGTTGTGACGATGGCATGTACCACGTCTATGAAATTTCATCGCCTAAAAAATCTATTGAGCGTTTTTTACACTATACTAGTGTAAAAAACACTCTTTATGTTATGGAACGAAGAGAATACCAAATTATCTCCATGTTATCTTCTTCTCTCCATCTCCCTTAGTGTTTTTCGCCATTGTCGGTGGCCAGTGCCACTATGCCCCTGCCTCCGTCAACTCCCCTCCCCTCCTAACTCCTCATGTGACTTCTTCTGGTCCCATCGCAGCTTTCCAGCCAGTGCCGCCATTGCTTCTAAACGTGTCACCTCCTTCATCCCTCCCAAGGAATCTCTGCCCCGTCACCCTGCTCAGTGGGTGTTGATGCAATAATTTACCTCCTTATATCTTTGATATTGTTGTCACAATCAATAAGGACTGATATGTTTGCTAATGCATATAGAGTAACATGTCAGAATCCATGTAGAGTTTGGTACAAACTCCAAAGATAATCTCGTGTGCAGTAGAGAGAATTACCACGAAAGACCAAGTCTGTCGAGGGTGATCCTCAAAAATTGTTGACGCAAAGCAATTGACTTGGTGTGTCCCAAGATATTGACTTCGACTGTGAAGTTGAAGACGAAGTGAAGACGTAGCATTTATTACATTGTTCTTCTCTCTTTATTGAGTCATAGGTTGTAACGACTAAGATGCGGGCCATTCCGATTTAGGGAACGAGGCCCCGAATTGGAAAGAAGCGCATCTAAGCGTTTCGCAAGCACGGTAACATAGCACATACATAATAATAGTAGAATGAAAATAAGGGATTCAACTGCCATTTCATAAATATATCAGAGTTACATCACGCATCCAAACAAGGTAGTTCCGCTACGGACTACAAAACATGAGAAATGACTATGCTACCCTGCATGCTTGCCCACGATCACGACCACGCCTCGGTCTTCTGGATAGTTCATGTACAGGCGGTCGTTCTCCTCATCGTACTGCCACGCCAGCTACGTGCCGTCGGGATCACCTGCCTCGGGGGTACCTGAACCTGTTGGTGTTTTGAAGGAATCTGTGAGCCACGGGGACTCAGCAATCTATGACCTCGGTGTCAGATCTAGTCAAGTTCTTAGGTAAGGAAGGTGGAGTGTTTAGGTTGCAGCATCCTAAGCATATATGGTGGCCAACTTACGTAGAACATGTATAGAAGGTGGTCAATACTAACGATCGATGATTAGCTGACCACTAGTGATCCTGAACACCTACTTATGTCAATCATAACCCCACCGTGTTCCCAATCGAAGAGAGATCTTCGACGGGGACAGTCACGGTTACGCACACAGTTGGCAATTTTATTAGCTTAGGTTCAAGTTATCTATTACCGGATGTTAACAAAAATTCCAAGTTGCCACATAACCGCGGGCATGGCTTTCCGAAAGATTAAACCCTGCAGGGGTGCTCCAACTAGTCCATCACAAACGGTCACGGGCCGCAAAATAATCCTCTATCACGAATCTCGTGATCTTGTCGGATTCCTTAGAGGAAAACCTCAACTCTGGGGAGAACCAAAGCTTCATCGAGATTCCTGTACGCAAGATATATCGCTAAGGTAAGACAAGACTAGCAGGACCTCCCGTCGTGTCGACGACCCCGATAAGAGCGGCGTATCTCAGTCTCAGGACACGACGGATGAGCTACCGCACGATGGCCTGATAGAAATCACCCAAGTTGCCCTGAGTTGGCCCCGAACAGTGCTCAGTTTGGACCAACACTCATGAGGAGCACTGGCCCGGGTTGTAGATTAAATTCCTCGGGGTAGCTATTCCCTATGCAGATTATTATTAAGTGATTAGCAAATTAAAACCAATGTTGGCTCCTGCCGGACAAGTCTTAACACTACACGATTTATCAAGGGGGTCCCCATAACAACCCCGAACGTGTTAGGAGCGATCAATTATGGAATCAAACACCGGTAGCCGGTAACTATGGCGGCAATAAGGGAACAAAACACCCGGCAAAAGGCTAGGCCTTCCGTTATTTACCAAGTATATAGGTGAACTAATTAAATATCAGATTTAACATAATGATATCAAGCTCATGTTATCACATGAGACAAAGCACCTGCAACTAGCAACGCTAACATTAGAAGCTTAGCAAAGCCTACTTAGCCATTCAAGATTTGCTAGGAAGGGATAAGTGTTTGGGTTTCATGGCAATATCAGGAGGCAATTATTTCAGTGGTAGCCAGCGAGCATATGACGGAAGAAACGTAATCCAGCATAACAAGTCTGGAGATGGAATCAAGGTCATATCATCTTGCCTGTGATGTCCTCAGCTTGGAACTGCTCTTGTTCGTCCTGCACATACTCTCCCGGGTCCACGTACTCGTTCTCCGATCCCGGTGCTACCCAACATAAGAATAGCATCCAATGAACAACAACACAACAAGATGCAACAATCACATGATGCATGAGATGAAAATGAACATGCATCTCTATTCTACTCCCTTGCACATGCATGAGAAGAATATGTAAGCTACTGGACAGAACTGCACCCTAAGCTATCTTGACATGCATGAGAATGACATGAACAGATGCGTCACGCGAAAATGATGCAAATACATATAAAGAATGTTACAAACGGAGCTACGGATCAACGGGAAACAATGAAACAAGAAATGAAATCCTACGTGTCAAATCCATCAACACACACTCCAATGGCATACTTCTGGTATTCCCAGGTTGCCATATCACAAAACAAACAAACATGTATGGGGTGGTGCAAGGAATATCACCACACCATCATCTATGCACTCACAAGCATCAAAACATCAAAACTATACAATCTGCCATAAACAGCATCATAGCAGTTTGAGGGCTACATGCAAAGCACCAAGAGCCACCCAAATATGCCAAATAGGATATGTGGCAGAAGCTATCCAAGATTACTACAAGCACAAGCGAAAAATATATTGCAAAGGAGTTACACACAGAAAGTTACACAACTGCTAACTTGGCCAAAAATATCAGTTTTCAGGGACTTAGTGAAAATTCCAGATTCTCACTAGCTGTTTATGCTCTGAAGCATTTTGGCAGCACCCAAAACAATAGCTACATGACTCCAAATGAAATGAAAATTTACAGAGATCTAGACAAAAACAAAATCTACAACTTTCCAATTGATAGCTAAGGTTGATTCCCAACACATGGACCTCTACAAGCACAACAACATGAGAAGAAAATATAAGCAGATTCAGCCATATGAACTACTAAGCATGAAACAAAACCAACATGCGATAGAGGGGGTCACCCTCTAATGCCACAACAAGGAATCAACCTCTTGGGCTCACCACATCTCATGGAACCAAGCTCCCAACATTGAACAAATCTGAAATATAACATTTCCAGAAAGTGTTCCAAAGGCAAAACTGACTTCACCAATGGATTCCTGGGATGATTCTACCCCAAAAACATATAAAATACATAGTCACTTGCATAGAACACATGGGCACAAACTAGAAAGTAAAATCTACATGGAATCACATAGAGTGAATAGTGCATCATCACATGTGCTATTCACTAGAACAACACCTACACATCCTCTTGCACACTATCAACACTACAATGGTGCACATGAGGGGTAGACCTCATGCTCATGTACCTTAGCACACCACCACACACCATACACATCAAGCACAAGCAAGAAAGCACCTACACATGCTAAATAGAACACACCACTAACTTATACTCACAAATGCATCCTACACCTACACATACAACTTGCTCAGGTGCTCTCCAAGGCACTTCATGCCTTGGTGTTAGAGCATATATCTCCATATGTGGTTTTGGTAATTGATGACAATTCCTATGGACTAATGGTTGCCTTAAGTTATATTTATAGGATTTGTCCATAGGCACTTCTTGAAGTCCATCTGTTGGGTTCAAGGAGTTTATATGATGACCAAGATGTTATTCAAGGTATTATCCAAAGAATGGTCATAGAAACACTAGGTTGATCAAGATCTCAGACAAATAGTAAATCAAGATGATCAACACACAAAGCGTATAAGATGTACCGAGAGGGATCAAGTGATCCCATGGTATGGTAAGCATTGTCCATTACGTGTTTGTGTACTAACCCATGGTCTTTGTGAGACTCCTGTGTGGGGGTTAGGTGTGCTTTCATTGAGCTTGCGTCAAAAGGAAGATCTCAGACAACCCATGAAGGATGACGTCAAGTGGTGATCGTCATCAAGATTGTGGTGTGCAAGTTCAAGTGGATAAGCACGAATATATCATTGAAACATAAGCTAACAAGGATGTTGATAAGGACAACCTCATGTGCTAACAAGGACAAGATCAAGATAAGCATTCCTGAGCACTACATGCTTGATTCTTGTGGATGTTCACATGGTGGACAAATGAAGATGAATACATAAGCTAGGCTTTCCGCATTGTGTATGGGAAATCTACTTGAAGACTTCATCATGTCTTGCTTTCAACTTGAGCCAAGAAGGAACAACAACATCAAGCTCAAGTGAAAGGGCTAACTCAAAGGTATCAGTTCCTTTGATGTTAGTTGTGCGGAGTGATGATCAGCGAATAAAAGTATACACTCAAGTATGGATCATCAGTACTCTTTTATGATTCTTGAGTCCTTAGGGATCCCGCACTATTAAGAGGGGATCACAGGTTTTGTGATGAACTTGCTCAAACTACATCTTCACTTTCTGTTCAGACCACATCTTCACTGCTCTGGTGTTATCTGAAAACAGAACCAGTGCCTCGGACATCCGGCCTCCTCCGGACGTCCGAGGGCCGGACGACCGACAGCTTCGGAAATCCGGAATCCTATACCACAGAAATCAGAGCCGTATAACTCGGACTTCCGGCTCTCTCCGGACGTCCGAGGCCCGGATAGCCGACCAGCTTCGGAATTCCGGAACTATGCACCAGAGAAACTTGAACCATATAACTCGGACTTCCGGCTCCCTCCGGACGTCCGAGGGCCGGTCAAGGCTCGGACGACCGACTGGATTCGGAAATCCGGAGCCCTGCACGAGAAGAACATGAGTTCTATATCTCGGAAATCCGGCTCCCTCCGGACGTCCGAGCGCCGGACGTCCGACACCCGTCGGAAATCCGGAACCTACCACCAGTAGAAGTTGAGATGTATAACTCGGATTTACGGTCCTCTCCAGACGTCCGGTGGCTGATAAATTCAACATAGGTTCAGTCGTATCTTCAGGCCTGGGACGACCGACCCCTGTCGGACGTCCGGTCGCTGTTTAATTCAAAATAGTTTCAGTCGTATCTACAGGCCTCGGACGACCGACCCCTGTCGGACGTCCGACCCCTCGCGGATGCCCGGACTTCCGACAACTGTCGGACGTCCGGACCCTGTGTGACTTAAAGTGTCCCCAACGGCTCTTTTTCTCTCCCCACTATAAATACCCCCCTCCCACTTCGTGAGAGGGTTGCCTAACACAGCCTTATCCTCATAAGAACACACTTCTACCTCACACACATTTGCTCACACCAAATCTTAGATCCCAAGAGCATTTGTGAGCCCCTTTGAGAGTGGTTCCAATCAAAAGATAGATCGTCTCCCTCTCCTCCTCTCAACCCAAGCTATTTGAGATTTGAGAAAGTTTTGAGCATTCCCCGTGATCTTGTTACTCTTGGAGGTTGGAGACTCCTAGGCGGTAGGAGTTCTTCGGAGAGGAATCAATCCGTGTGATTACCCCCCGGAAAAGTTTGTGAGGGTTTGGAAGCCACCTCAAAGGCTTACCACTAGTGGTTGAGAAACGCCTTCGTGGTGTTATCTCAAAGGGATAATAGGGTGAGCCTTCGTGGCGTTGGTGTGCCTTCGTGGTAACATCCACCTCTCTAACGGTGACTAGCTTCCCTCCAAGGAAGTGAACATCGGGATACATCTTCGTCTCAGTGACCTTAGTTATCCTTAACCCTAACTCCTTACTTGTGGTTTACTTGTGTTACTTGAGCATACATACATTGCATATTGTTTGTGCTCATTATATTGTGTTGGCTATTTCCTGTACAAGATTAATCATTCAAGCATATCCTCTATATCCACACGTTCATACTTGCAGCCTTTGATATATCGTGTGATATAGTGTGATCTAGTATCTTGTGTTGTTCACCTACTTGTAGTGTGATATAGCTCAAGTAAGTTTGTGTAACTTACTTGTGCTTGTTTAGTAACTGTATTGTGTCCATCTTGGTAGATCGTGTTGTTGATACACGTTGTAGTGCCTAGTGCATTTAGGATTTGTGCTTGACTAGTACCCTCTTAGTTTATTTCCGCATTAGTTTCAAGCCTAATTCGAAGAAGTTTTTAAATAGCCTATTCACCCCCCTCTAGGCGTCATCGAGGTCTTTTCAATTGGTATCAGAGCTAGGTCTCTCTTTAATTAGGTTTCACGACCTAGAGAGTATCGATGTCGACTATTGGATTAGTGCACAATGGCATCTTTGACTTTGATGGCACAAATTATACCCTATGGAGAATTCCTATGCTTCATCACTTTCGGGCCATGGGCCCAAATACTTTACGAATTGTTCTTGTAGGGATTGCCGACAAAAAGGATGATGCATCTTCATCTACTAATGAGATGTATCTTGATTGTGAGGCTTTTCTTGCCATTCATCGAACTATAAGTCCTGAAGTGTTTAAGTCTATCTCGACTTGCAAGTCAGCTCATGAAGTTTGGACTAAACTTGAAGATATATATGGTGGGTCCAATCTTGATGAAGACGGTATTATGATGAAGGAGTTGGTGCATGAGCTCTTCACTCTTTTCGATCTTAAAGATTCCACCACTACTTCCATATCCGATTGCTTGCACACCTCAGCATCTTCAATCTCATAAGGTAATGACATGGTGAGTGAATAAATATATGTTGATGAAAATGGCATAGCCTCTATGGACACGAGCATATCTAGCACCACACATAGTGTAAATTATTGTGCTGATAGGTCTTGCATTTCACCTAAAGATCCCTCGACAAATGTTTGTGGTGATATGCCTGCTTCCTCGTGTCCTCTTGATCAAAATATCTTGTTTCTCCCTAGTTGCTCTATGACTAATCATTTAGGGGAAATCAAGAAATATGAAGTACCTTTGACTAATGAAGAATCTGATTCACCAAAAGAATCATCATCAACTCCTCCAGTTCACATGTGCCTCATGGCAAGAGGTAATAATGAGGTATCATCTTCCCTGTGCAATAACGATGATATTTGCGATGAGGATGATGATGATGACTTGACTGAAAATATCTATGTGATCATTAAAATTCTTCATAAAGCTAAAAATAACGCTCTTCAAAGATTCCAAGATGTTCTTGCTTACTTTGAAAATTGTAATGATTCACTTAATCATGAACAAGCTAAAAGTGAACAACTTGAACATGAACTTGAGAAGAGTCATCAAGCATGTAGAGACTTAAGATCTTCAAAAGGAGAGACTGAAGTTGCTCATGATAAACTTAAAAAGGATTTTGAGGTCCTTCTCCTTGAATGCAATAATGTCAAGGGAGAGCTCATCAAAACCTCTAAGATCTATGAGGAGCTTCAATCTACTCATGAGAAGTCTCTATTTGCTACTTACTCCTCTCATATTGTTGATGATACTTGTACATCTAACTCTACCTCATTTGAAGTATCAACATTGAAGGAGAATGTTGAGCTACGTGCTCAACTTGATTTACTAACTAGCAATTATGGGAAGTTGGAAGAAAACCATGTAATGCTCACAAGCTCTCATGCCGATCTTCTAACATCCCATAATGTGCAAAAGTTAGCTCATGAGGCTATCATCACCAAGGTAACATCAAGCGAGCCTCATGTGGACAATGGCACTACTTCTAGTCAAAGTACTATATTTCCATGTGCTAGTCCTCGTAATTCGTCTACTCATAATGTTGCTACCTCGTGTGATGAATTACTTTCCTTGCCTTGTTGCTCTAACATTGAAGCTTACACTTCCTCTAGTACTTGCATTGATACTAACCGTGCAGAGGAAATCAAAGAGCTCAAGGCCCAAGTCACTTCTTTGAAGAAAGACTTGGAACAGTGTCATGAAGGGATGCCCACACTCAACAACGTCCTGTGTGAGCAAACATCTCCGAATGACAAAAATGAGTTTGGAGTAAACTCAAACAAGAACAAGAGGGGCCTAGAACAAGTCAATAATTCGGCCAAAATCATTTGCTTCAAGTGCAAAGTTAAAGGGCACCATGTTAGATCTTGCCCTCTGAAGACGAAGTCTCAAAGTCACAAGCAACAAGGGAAGCGGCCACAAACTCAATCACATATTCAACTACAAGTTGAAGGAAGGCCTCTTCCCAATAAGACCCAAGCCAACACTCCCCAAGGTGAGAAATCAACTGGGAAGAAAACAAAGGGTAGATGTTGCTACTTATGTCGTGAGAAGGGTCACGTCGCTTCGTCTTGCACGAAAGGTAACTTATCCGACCCAATCACTATTGATGATACATATTCCCTTGGGAAGGATAAGGTTGGCAATGTGTTTGCCAAGTTTGTTGGTACTCAAAATGGTGTCAAGAAAAGAACCATTTGGATTGCCAAGCCTATTGTGATTAACCTCTTAGGACCCAATGTAGTTGGGGACCAACAAGCTCAAACTTGATCAATAGGTGACCTTGGAGGACATTAGAGACTTGGATACATAATGAAGAATTAAGGGGTCTTCATCATTCATATTATCTCAAGCCAAGTCATTTGGATTATCGAGTTCCTATCTTATATCCAATGTGCCTCCTTACGGTAACTTATACTTAAACTGTTTACATTGTTAGGTGCTTGCCCCTTTGCATGTTGTGGTTTTGTACCTTGCATGCATTTGTATATGTTGTGCTTCCAACTTGCTTATCTTGAGTAATCGAGTATGTGTATGTTGTTTTGCACATCATGTACATGTGAGTCCTGTATTGAGCCTATTTGCATCTTGTCTGTATTTTTGTTGGCTCTTGTGAGAGATTAATGGACTATCCCATTGTGGGGGAGTGATGTGCTTTGCACACCTCACAATCCTATAAATGTGTATACATGGGGAATACCACTTAGTTTTGATGCTTCAAGATTATCTAGTGTCTACGTGGTATGTCTTACTCATGAGAAATTCAAATTCTATATGGTCCATTAAGTATCTCTTGTTGGTTTTAATTTTCCACTTGTTAATGTTATTGGTTTATCACATTATGGGGGAGTAATATGCTATGTGCATATTACAAACCTAGAAAATGTGTACATTTGACGTATTGCCACTTAGTGTTGATATTGTAAATTATCTTGTTCCTAGGTGGCATGTTAGCTCTACAAGTGTCATTCGCTTGCATTTTATGGGTAAAGATGATCTTGGATATATTTGTGATCTACCAATGAGTATCATTTCAAAAATACTTCTTGTCCTTGACAATTGGTATTCCCATCATGTGACTGGAATTGATAATCATCTTTACATTGGATTTTGTGTTTCGTTTGTCTTTCTTGCCTCTTATGAATCTATTTTTAACATGTCTAGTGTGGTTATAGATATAGAGAAAGTGATGATCCCATCGTGTGTGTGTTGTATTCAAATGCAAATTCTATATAATGCACGTCCCTTGGGGGAGCTATCCTATTCTCTTTAAAACACTCTCTTTATTCACCCATCATAAAATCATTTGATCCACATCAAGTGTGTGTTGATGGGAGGAAAGTTTTGCTCTTTATGATGCTTTGTGCCATCATGAAAATTTGTATAGGGCTTTGTTTGTTGTAACCTAGCTCTCTCTTGGAAACTAGATACTTTGTGTTTGTTTTCCTTCAATTGGTTTCTTGTTGCCTTCCATTTGGCATATGTCAATGGATATCTCATTCCTTGAGGTATCTTTTAATTGATATCCTTCAAGTGATAGTTCTTTTGTTTTAGGATCTTATTATCACTTGATACCTTGTCTTTTGGTGACTTATCAACCTTGTGTTGAGTTGATTCTTGAGAGTCTTGAGCATGCGTATCTAGCTACTATATACAACTTATTTTGCTTGCTTTCCTCCTTTGACCCAATATATATAAGGGAAACTCCACCCTGTCATAAATTGGCTAAAGTGTGCATGAAATTCAAATTCATATCTATATGCACATATGTGTGTGGAGTTTGTCCTATGTATTGCTGGTTTTCTAACTCTTTGGTCCCAATGAGTTTGGGCACCATTTTGTTTGTTTTGTTGTTCCAGGAACAACTGGAGATGCAATGGATGCTCGGCTCACCTATAAGGAAGATGTTGAGACCATGTGATTATTGGAGCCAAGTTAGGATGATCAAAGAACAACTATCTACTACATCAATCCAATGTTGTCTCGGTAACAAGTATCCACTTCATGCATTCTTTTCTTGCAAAGGACCCAACCTGTCTTTTCTTTTCCAGGTTGCATCATGGCATGAATCTCTTGATTTGTTCTCGTAGCACTTGTTTGCTTTCTCAAAGCATCCGAACGATGATGTCTTACTGCTAGTTGGGATGTCTTTGATGTTCATATGTTGGAAGTTCATATTATACAATAAGAAAATATTAGGCCATGTGTTATGCTTCCAAGCAAAAGATCTCATTGATATATTTATGACTTCCCCTTTTGGATATCTAGTGTTCTTCCTTCTTGTAACCATTTCGTGTGTACATCCTTCTTTGTGGATATATATATCATCATGATTGTCTTCTACTTAGAATCTTGGTCACATGAGAGAAGTTACATCTCTAATTGATATCCTCTTTTCTTTCACGTCCATCGCTGCATTTCCTTTTTCGGTTTTGGTGGCAACGTGAAAGGATTTGTTTTGAGTGCGTATCTTATTTTCTTACATCTTGCTGCACTCTTTGGCCGTGGAGATTATTTTTCCTCATGCTTGTCTTGATGAGGGTTTTGCCATTTTCAATTAGTATCCCTCCTCTTGACAAGATTCTTACTTCCTATCTTCATAATGGGTTGTCACAAGCGTTGGTTCTTATTTTGTTTATTAGTATGTGTGTGTGGGAATGATATGTCTTGCACTTTGTCTCATATTCATCAAGACTATGTTGATGAGCAATGCTCATCCTTATCTTAAGTCTTTTCAAGTGCTTTGCCATGACTCACACACATTACTTTGGTTGAGATTATTCTTAAGTTGCTTCCTTTACATGTTGCTCAACCATAGTTTTGTGCAATTGATATGCCTATTGTCTCATCTATCTTCTTGCACTCGTTGTGTGTTTCTATTAATTCTGGGGAGCAACGATCCTATTTTGTGCACCTGTGTCAAATACAAAAATCTCATATTAGTGCACAAATCATGGGGAGCTTCTCTAGTTTTTGATAAAGCACTATGTTGCCTCTATCATAATATCTTTTATTCATGTGGTTCGAAGGACCATATGATTGTTTGTTCCATCTGGAATTCTTTGATTGCTTACCTCCATCTTTGTATGTCTTTGTGGCATACGATCGTTTTATTTGCAATCTTTGGGTCCTTAATATAGTTTGTTTTCCTCCAACTACTTATCATTGTATTTGTGTATTTTTTTTTGCACTCATTTGCTGAGAAGTACACACTTTTTGGAGGACCACCTACTATTTTGGCTTTCTAAACTTGTCGTCCATTTTGGCAATCGATGCCAATGGGGGAGAAGTTTAGAGAGTTTACTTTGGATATGTTTAGAGGGTTTTGCTTTTATTGCGTAAGCATTTACATCTTGCACACATGCATTATTACCTTGTATGTGTGCGCCTGGTTATGCTTATTTCTTTACATAAACTCTCTTGAAGTGGTTGTCTTCAATTACCAAAATGGGGGAGCTTGTTAGAGCATATATCTCCATATATGGTTTTGGTAATTGATGACAATTCCTATGGACTAATGGTTAACTTAAGTTATATTTATAGGATTTGTCCATAGGCACTTCTTGAAGTCCAACTGTTGGGTTCAAGGAGTTTATATGATGACCAAGATGTTATTCAAGGTATTATCCAAAGAATGGTCATAGAAACGCTAGGTTGATCAAGATCTCAGACAAAGAGTAAATCAAGATGATCAACACACAAAGCGTATAAGATGTACCGAGAGGGATCAAGTGATCCCATGGTATGGTAAGCATTGTCCATTACGTGTTTGTGTACTAACCCATGGTCTTTGTGAGACTCCTGTGTGGGGGTTAGGTGTGCTTTCATTGGGCTTGCGTCAAAAGGAAGATCTCATACAACCCATGAAGGATGACGTCAAGTGGTGATTGTCATCAAGATTGTGGTGTGCAAGTTCAAGTGGATCAGCACGAATATATCAGTGAAACATAAGCTAACAAGGATGTTGATAAGGACAACCTCATGTGCTAACAAGGACAAGATAAAGATAAGCATTCCTCAGCACTACATGCTTGATTCTTGTGGATGTTCACATGGTCGACAAATGAAGATGAATACATAAGCTAGGCTTTCCGCATTGTGTATGGGAAAGCTACTTGAAGACTTCATCATGTCTTGCTTTCAACTTGAACCAAGAAGGAACAACAACATCAAGCTCAGGTGAAAGGGCTAACTCAAAGGTATCAGTTCCTTTGACGTTAGTTGTGCGGAGTGATGATCAGCGAATAAAAGTATACACTCAAGTATGGATCATCAGTACTCTTTTATGATTCTTGAGTCCTTAGTGATCCCGCACTATTAAGAGGGGATCACAGGATTTGCGATGAACTTGCTCAAACTACATCTTCACTTTCTGTTCAGACCACATCTCCACTACTCTGCTGTTATCTGAAAACAGAACCAGTGCCTCGGACATCCGGCATCCTCCGAACGTCCGAGGGCCGGACGACCGACAGCTTCGGAAATCCGGAATCCTATACCAGAGAAATCAGAGCCATATAACTCGGACTTCCGGCTCTCTCCGGACGTCCGAGGCCCGGATAGCCGACCTACTTCGGAATTCCGGAACTATGCACCAAAGAAACTTGAGCCATATAACTCGGACTTCCGGCTCCCTCCGGACGTCCGAGGGCCGGTCAAGGCTCGGACGACCGACTGGCTTCGGAAATCCGGAGCCCTGCACGAGAAGAACATGAGTTCTATATCTCGGAAATCCGGCTCCCTCCGGACGTCCGAGCGCCGGACGTCCGACACCCGTCGGAAATCTGGAACCTACCACCAGTAGAAGTTGAGATGTATAACTCGGATTTCCGGTCCTCTCCGGACGTCCGGTGGCTGATAAATTCAACATAGGTTCAGTCGTATCTTCAGGCCTCGGACGACCGACCCCTGTTGGACGTCCGGTCACTGTTTAATTCAAAATAGTTTTAGTCGTATCTACAGGCCTCGGACGACCGACCGCTGTCGGACGTCCGACCCCTCGCGGACGCCCGGACTTCCGACAACTGTCGGACGTCCGGACCCTGTGTGACTTAAAGTGTCCCCAATGGCTCTTTTTCTCTCCCCACTATAAATACCCCCCTCCCACTTCGTGAGAGGGTTGCCTAACACAGCCTTATCCTCATAAGA
Organism: Hordeum vulgare subsp. vulgare; assembly: GCF_904849725.1. Lineage (NCBI taxonomy): Eukaryota > Viridiplantae > Streptophyta > Magnoliopsida > Poales > Poaceae > Hordeum > Hordeum vulgare. Next base: position 105,977,931 of record NC_058522.1, on the reverse strand, counting down.
ACACACTTCTACCTCACACACATTTGCTCACACCAAATCTTAGATCCCAAGAGCATTTGCGACCCCCTTTGAGAGTGGTGCCAATCAAAAGATAGATCGTCTCCCTCCCCTCCTCTCAACCCAAGCTATTTGAGATTTGAGCAAGTTTTGAGCATTCCTCGTGATCTTGTTACTCTTGGAGGTTGGAGACTCCTAGGCGGTAGGAGTTCTTCGGAGAGGAATCAATCTGTGTGATTACCCCCCGGAAAAGTTTGTGAGGGTTTGGAAGCCACCTCAAAGGCTTACAACTAGTGGTTGAGAAACGCCTTCGTGGTGTTATCTCAAAGGGAGAATAGGGTGAGCCTTCGTGGCGTTGGTGTGCCTTCGTGGTAACACCCACCTCTCTAACGGTGACTAGCTTCCCTCCAAGGAAGTGAACATCGGATACATCTTCGTCTTAGTGACCTTGGTTATCCTTAACCCTAACTCCTTACTTTTGGTTTACTTGTGTTACTTGAGCATACATACATTGCATATTGTTTGTGCTCATTATATTGTGTTGGCTATTTCTTGTACAAGATTAATCATTCAAGCATATCCTCTATATCCACACGTTCATACTTGCAGCCTTTGATATATTGTGTGATATAGTGTGATCTAGTATCTTGTGTTGTTCACCTACTTGTAGTGTGATATAGCTCAAGTAAGTTTGTGTAACTTACTTGTGCTTGTTTAGTAACTGTATTGTGTCCATCTTGGTAGATCGTGTTGTTGATACACGTTGTAGTGCCTAGTGCCTTTAGGATTTGTGCTTGACTAGTACCCTCTTAGTTTATTTCCGCATTAGTTTCACGCCTAATCCGAAGAAGTTTTTAAATAGCCTATTCACCCCCCCCCCTCTAGGCGTCATCGAGGTCTTTTCACTTGGTCATATGTGAAACACACACACACAAACACACACAACATCATACACACCACAACATCACATGAGAAGCTATAAAGACCCACACACAAGGTATGTGGGGGGGGAACCCACACACACATGCAAACCACTTGCACAACATGTATACACCACCTTAGTGCTATACACCCACAAGGTGCACACACACATACATGATTCTACACTTACATATATGCAAATCAACCTACACATGCATTCAATTCTACACATGCATATACAACACCTAAGCTAGCAAAACAATAGGAGCAGCATGCTGTTTGGAGGTAAGCAACAAAACCAAATAAGCTAATCTAGCATGCCACAGCAAGGATGCAAGTGAGAAATGCAAAACAGGAAGAAAAGGCAACAAAAAATAAAAGGTTTTGGGGGGGATCGAACCCCAGAGCCTCTGATCCACCAACAGACAAGCCACCACTCTGCTAACACGCACTAGCTCGACAAAGAAGGGGAGCCAAGCAAGGTAAGTCAATCCTACTGTGCTACTGCCAAAACAGGAATTAAAAAGGGGGTGGCGCCTTCGGGACTCGAACCCACAATCAGTTGTTCCACATCAACGAACTGCACCACTACGCTACGCCTCGGAGACTTGACTGGACAGAGGGGTACTACTAGGTGATCTACCACGAGCAACAAGATGCCCTGCTCTGAACACAGAGATGTCAGCGACAGAGACTATCACCGGAGCGAGGCCTCTACCGCTACTACGCGTCGCGGGGAACAACTACCCTACTGCTGCGAGGAAAACCTCTGCTCTGCTACTGCATCTACCGAGCACACCACACACAATATCTCATGCACACATGCAGAACTCCTCTCGGGACAGAGGCACGGCGACAAGCCCTAGGCCGATCCAACGAGGGTGAAGGGAGGAGGAGAGCTAGCTCACCTAGGGGAAGGAGAAGGGGGCGATCGAGGAAGCAGCCTGACAAAGACGAAGAAGATCTGAAGGAGCCCTCCTGCAAAACCGAAGTAGAGGAACAGGGAGGAAGTTCGCCGGGAACACGTCGTTGGTGAGCTCCTGTCCGTCGTTGTGGTCGCGCCTCGACCTCAACGACGGCGGGAATGGAGCGCGGGGTCCTGCCCCGAGCCCCTGGACATGGTGGCCGGCGCCGGAGACGACGGGAGCAGAGTGGATGTCGGCGGTGCACTTCTCTCTCTCTCTACTAGGTGGATCTACAAGAGCTCTTACCTGGAGAGGAAGGAGAGATGGAAGGAGATGGTGGCGGCACACAGAGGGGAGGCGCGGAACCCTAGGGAAAGGGGGCACGGACGCTAATGCTTATAAGAGGGCCTCGACGGGACGGCGCCGTCATCCTCTCGCTCTCTCTCTCTCTCTCGGTTGCCCTGACGGAAAGCAGCGCTGGGGGGGGGGGAACGCCGTCTGAAGAAGAAGAAGGAGCGCGCAAGTGGGCTGCCGCGTGGGAGGCAGAGAGGGAAAGATGGGCCTCCTAGTGGGAGGAAGCCCACTAGTGGCGCCAGATAAAGGAAATAAACCCTTGGGGTTTATTAAGTAAGCCAAGACCTGAGAAAGAAAACAAATGCACAGGTCAAACAGACAATGCTAAAAATAAAGCAAAGCTACCCCTGGTCATAAGAAATTATAACCTATTTAAGAAAAATAGCAAAGGGATTTTAGGAGCAACTAAATATTTACAAACCAGGATATGTTTGATCTGTTTTATGAATATATGCACCTTTAAAACTTGTTTCAAAACAACAACTTCACATCCTCACAATCACCACAAAATATGCTAAATCTTGGACATTTTTAAAACAAGGATGGGACAAGTGAAACTTGACCTTGAGATAAATAAGCACGAAGAGGGTTTTGAAGCCTAAGCAAACCACATAGTTTCCTACTAGCAATTGCACCACTCCATCACTCACATACACTATCATCACATGACATATTCATCACACCACATACATCATATGGATTCACAAAGGCACAAACACAATAGGCATGGGATGGATGAAATGCATGCATGCAAAGGAAGAACAAAACAAGGTGACATGAAATAACACATGCATTATACTCTCATATCTATGACAAGGTGGACCCACATAGAGAAGGTACCAAATATGGTAAGCTACACACTTGGGGCATTACATAGGTCCACTATACTATTAAGAGGTGTATATTGTTCGAAGACTTTTGGTTCGATGATGCTAAACCCAATTCATATGTGAGTTCTGAGAGAAATCTCTTTTTGCTCCGAATTGATTCTTGCCGACAAGAGACGATGTTCTTCTTCACTTTGAGTAACTTGATTCGGACCAAGGAGTTAGCGTTACTTGTCCCTCAAGTAACGTTACCGTTTCTCCCAAATTCGACTATTGAAAATGTGTCGGTTGGCCATTGGATGGACCATGCATACAAAATGGTAATTTCCCATTCGGTAAGGCTACGCCTATAAATACCCACCCCGTGTTTGTTGGCTGCTCTATGTGATTCCGAGAAGATTGTGTGAGCAACCCTCTCTCCTGAGTGATTTGAGTTTAAAATCCACCAAGAGAAAAATCTAGAGCCGAAAAACTAAAAAGTGGTTTAGGATCACTCGAAACTAAGTTCAGTACGCTCTACTTATTACTCTTGAGAGTTGGGAACTCTTTAGACGGTTAGGTTTCAATCTCTTCAGAAACCAAGAGCGATTGTGGTTCTCGAAGGAAGAGTTTTGTAAAGGTTCGTAGATCACCTCAAGTATCTACCATGAGTGATCAACATTGATTAATGAATCAATTGTCAAGGAGAATAGGGCTAATAGAGTTTATCTTTTGTGTTCAATCACAACCCTTCCAACGAGATGTAGTCCTTCTACAGAAGGGTGAACTGGTCTACCAAATTCCTTGTCAACATCGAGTCTCACTAGTCACATCCATCCCTACTATTTACTTTTGATCTACATTGTATGATATGGTTCAGTCATGTGACTTCACTCCATATGTGTCGTAGTTATTTATCGCTAGTTGATATTCGCTCATTGTACTATGTTTATCATTCACTCTGCTGCTGGGTTCCGAGAGTTCTGAAGATTCCGAAAGAATTTTTAAAACTCGCATTCACCCCCTCTGGTAGACATACTTTGTTCCTACAATTGGTATTAGAGAAAGGTACTCCTTGACTCTGCTAATTTTGGTCTAACAACATTGGAGTTTTAGTATGTCTTCAGTGAGCTACAAGTCGCATCCCAACATCCTTGTCTTTGATCTCGGAACCTCTATGGCTCAAGCTACCGAAAGAACCACACACTTAAGGTTGTGTTTGCATCTTCCTTAGAAGAAAATGTGGAAGAAGATTCCGATGATCCCAACAGCGTAAGCAAAGATCTTGCACTGATCACAAAATGTTCCCAGCGTTTTCGAAAGAAGAATCAGTTTCAAAAGAAAGGATCAAGCAACTCTGGAAGCTCCAAGCCGTCGTCAAAACCAACAGGAGACTACACCTGCTTCAAGTGCAAAAAGGCAGGTGAATTCCTCTCAGATTGTCCTCAGTGGGAAGCTGAAATTCGTGTCACTATAAGATTTGATTGGGGAAACGACAAGTTTGGAAAGAGCAAGAGCAAAAGTTATGATTCGGATGACGAGAAGAAAACCAAGAAGTTCTTCAAGAAGCGAGACAACTCTTATTCCAATCCCCGTCAAGGCCCTCGTCGCGAAATCCTCCAAGTCCTCATCCAATCGCAAGAACAACTCCCGCAAGATGAAATCTTACATCAATAAGGAAATGGATTCGGAAGAAGAAGAATCTTCTCGTTCTAATGATGCTAAGGATTCCGAAGTAGATTCACACCGTCTCATGGCAGGCATTGCATGTGCGTCGACTCCCTGCTCAAACTTCTCCGAGAACCATTCAAGCAATGAACTCGAGTGGCGCGGCCGATGTTGCACATACTTGCCTTTTATTTTTTGACAAATTGTAAGAAGTACATATATTATAATGATAGTAATAAACTAAAGTTCAAACATACCTGTGTTATAAATATTATACATACAAAAAGTAACTTGTTTAGAAAAATGTTCAAATAATTATAAAATGTATTGGCGTATTATTTTTGAAACGGTCTTATAAATAAAATAGTTATTATTATAATATTCTTTGTATAATTTCGAATAATAGAGATATTTTCTAAGTTATAATTCATAATTGCTTCCTCCATCCCATAATATAAGAACACTTTTGACACTAAACTAGTGTCAAAAGCGCCCTTATATTATGGAACGGAGGGAGTATTATTTTAATTATATGAACATTTTAATAATTATATGCATATTTTAAAACTTTCATTTTTTTTGAAGTATTTCTATATAATTTAAAATATTCATAATTATACAAAATTTAAAATTCATAATATTTTAATAAAATTTAACATTGACTATATTTAAACTAAATGGAAATTATGAATATATGCCACGAGTAAGAGTTATCACAAGTGAACATTAACAAAAAAATGTTTGTATTCATGATTTTTCATAATTTGTTTAAATATGATTCACGAGGTATACTTTTTAATTTTTTTACTAAAATGTTAATAATTTTGTAATTACTAAATTGTTTAAATGTTATCCATGCATAAATAAGCATTTTTAAAAAAATTACATGAATATTTTTTCAACAAGTTATTCAACATTTAAATATACTCCATCTGTTTCTAAATATAAGTCTTTTAAGAGATTTCACTACGAATTACATACGGATGTATATAGACATATATTAGAGTGTAGATTCATTTATTTTATTCCATATGTAGTCTTCAGTGAAATTTCTTAAAAGACTTATATTTAGGAACGGAGGGAGTAATATTTATAACAGACAATATTTTAGAATTATTGTAATTACTGTGATTATAATTTACAAACATTTTTTCAAATTTCTAAAAAACTAACATGTGCAAAAGGGGCTGCACCCACAGACGTGTTTCTGCACAATACATCAAACAAATGAATTGTCGCACAACATAAATCTGGTCCCTATCAAACTCAATCTCTCGATGCTTTGCAAACCCTTGGATAGGCTATTGTATTTGCTTTGTTGGCCCAACGCCGCGAGGTCGACTCCCACGGGCTACAAAAAATAGAAAAAGCTATTTGACGTTTACTGTGTTAAAATGTCGGTCTTTCGCACAGACCACCCCTTAAAACGAGCGAATTGGGCAAGTTCTTTTTTTCTGGTTTTAGGAAATTTTTACAATATTTCCTGAACCGGTTTGACTCTTTTTTTCGTTTTCGTTTTCGTTTTTCTTTATTCTTTTTGTTTCTTTTTCCGTTTCTGTTTCGAAAATGTCCTGGATTTTCAAAAAATGTTGCAGAATTTGAAAAAATATTCCGGAAGTTGAACAAATGTCCCGGAATTTGGAAATTGTTCTGGAATTTGAAAAATTGTTCCAGAATTTTGAAAAAATGTTCCGGATTTTGAAATAATATTTCGGAATTTGAAAAAATCTTCCAGAATTTAAAAAAGGTTCCGGAATTGGAAAAAATGAACTGGAATTTTTACCAAAATGTTTCGGATTTTCCATAAAAATATTCGGGAATTTGGAAACATTCCGAGATTTGAAAAATTATTCCGGAATTTGAAACAATATTCAGAAATTTGAAAAAAAACTTAAAAAATATATTTAAGTTTTTGAGACAAAAAAAAAGCTGGGCCGGCTCAGTTGGTGGCGAGCTGAAGATGGGCTGGCCCAGTGGGGGTGCCACCCCTGTACGACGCGCGACTCCTTGCCATAACGCCCGCGAATAAGAGGTCCTGCAAAAAATATTGTTTATTTTCGCTTTGTTTTGACATGTTGTCCTGTCAATAAAAAGCGCACTAACTGCTAACAATAAAGCACCCATCCACATAACAATAATTGTTTTTGTTATTAATAATACAAATTTTATTTTCTTAGTCATAAAAATGGCATCCACTTGACAATAAAAAATGCCATGTTACTAATAAAAAAGCCAATGCTCTTAATAATAAAAATCATGCTCTTAATAATAAAAATAACATGTTACTAATTATGAAAATGCCATGCACCTAATAAAAACGGACATAAGGGGGTTACAAAATACCTAGAAATTGCCATTCTACATATAATAAAAAAATGCACATGGCGAGTTTAGAACCCCACCCCCCAAAAAAAGGATTTTTGTTCAGTTAAGACTGGAAAAATATCTGGATTTTTGGAATCTTTTTTCCAAATGAAAAATTAAACTAAAAAGGAATTTAGCTTTGAAAATTAAACTAAGAATAATGATGATGTGACATTGTTGCATGGAGAGGAAAATTGAATAGTGGGTTCTAAGTGTTAGAGTAAAACGAGATTGAATGAAAGTGAATGGATTATTAGTCATGTTTCTATCGATTCTCAAGTATATATACATTTGGAAAGAGGTGCGAAGAAGAGATGTCTGTTCGGAGGCATCCCTCCAGAACAGGTGCCTGTTGGCAATATAGAGAGAGAGGAGACACGACTGTTCGGGGTTGGACACATCCCTTGGATTAATCTACTAATTAATTTGTAACACTCCCCCTTGTACAACACCGCTCCTTGAATGTTTCATCGTTGAAAGCTTCTTGCATATAGATCTTTCATCTTGAGAAATCTTCGAGATAATCTTGAGAGTCTCCCCCAAATACCCTGTGGGAAAAATATGAGGAGAATATAGTAGATATGTTGCTAAAACTCCTTCAAACCCAATGGGAAAAATAAGGAGAAAATGATGCAACATATTATGATCATTGTCTCTTGATAACTCATATGGGAAAACCTTTGAAGAAGGAGAAAACGCATTGATAAGTTTAGAGAACAATTAATATGTCTTGAGTACTTCCTTTAAAAACCCCGGTAGGGAAAATAGAAAGTATGACATATGATCTTTGAGAATATATTGCCTCACTAAAAATCATTATGAGAAACTTGAGAGAAAACTCATAAGGGAAAAGAGTGCAATCGTACATGCCATTGAAAACTCCTTTAAAACCCAGTGGGAAAAATACAAGGAGAAAATGATATGGCAAATAAAGACACTTGTGTTTATATTATCTCCTTAAAAACCTTTTATGAGAAACCATTATGGAAAAACTCATCAAGGGAAAAAGAGTACAATATATGCAATCTGATGATTGTTAATAGGTTATAGTCTGGGAGATTACTCCCCCTGAAATTTGCAAATATGGAGGATGTCTCATACCAATGCCATTGACATGAACATGTGATTGTGTATAATCTGTTGGATTATCACAATATTTTGTTTGCAAATTATTACCTCAGCTTTATATAATCCATGAGGATAAGTAATTTCTGAGCAATGTGATTTATGATATTGCTCTTCATATAACCTGTAGGTATTGAGTAACACAAGTGGAAGTATCTTGATAAATCAAGTTATGTGATTCTGATGAATCTCAAACACACGATTTTGAGTGTGGTTAATCATTCTGCCAAGCCATACATATTTTTGCAATGCTTTAAGATAAAGCAATTATGTCAGAATGATAAGTGGAAATAACCACTAAAATCCATTTATATGACTTCCATATGAAGGCTATTCCAGCAAATTCAGTCATTGATATGGCGTCGTTGGGATCAAATAAAGAGCCAATATCATTACATCATATCATGGTCATATCTTCTATTTCCTGATGGAAATATTCAAGATTTACTGTAATCTTCAGATATAAGATGATAGTACTTATATCAACCATATACCTTTTGTTTGAGGTTGCACTCCGAATAAAGATAGCAAATATAGTGTCAGGCATGACGTAGTTTGCAAGTATATGGGTGCTTTGGCATTAGTGAGATATAGAACTTCGGGTCCTAGTATCACTTCATTATCACCCCTAGGTATGAATGGATTTGTACCTTATCAAAGGTAGTATGACCATACATGTCTTTTATTAATATGATATATCCAAATTGAACTTCTCGTATATGTAGACTCATATGTATTCTTGAGAGAATGCTCAAGTTGTAAACTTCAGCTAAATTTGGTTGAATCCAAATTTTCCGTCTTGAGATGATTTTATGTATGTTTAGGTCTTGTAGAGACATTGATGATGAAATCATCATATACACTGAGGTGATGTAAGGAAATAAAATTTTGGTATTCCTTTATTAACACATAAACAATCATCATCCTTTGAGTAATCCTCTCAAGAAGGAACTCGTCTAGTCGGTAGTACCATATGATTCACGACTATTTCTAGTCATAGAGTGACTTATGAAGTTTTACACAATACATGTTGCGATTTGTTTTTGTATTCGGAAATGAAGCCCTTCAGGGACTTTAATATAGATTTCCAAAATGAGTGACTCATATGAGTATGTAGTCACTGCATCCATTAACTGCATGGATAATATTATTTGTACTGCCAATGGTATTTATTATAGAAACATAGTTCCACTCATACCAAGAAGGTATGTTACATCGTAATCGATGTCGGGTCTATACGTGAATCCTTTTGCTACAAGCCTCGCTTTCTCACCACCTCATTTACTTTGTCTATGAATGAGAAGTTTTAGTATTCTATAAGAAAGATACTTATGTGGAGTAGGTATTACTGTGGTAAATACCACTCGTTTGCAAAGCGAGTGCTATTCTTCATTACTTGCTTCCTTTTACGTGAACCAATATGAGTACAAGAGGCACTCTACCATGGATTTTGGTTCAGGGTCCAAAAGGTTTTAGCAAGTTTGAGAAGAAATATATGTCAACAAATGTAGACTTATGTTATATGATTCTGGAGGAATCAATGAAATTTGTGGAAATGTATTTATTCCTTTTAACTCCTTGTGATTTCCTACAACAATGGAGTCAATGTATTTCGATGTCCCGACACCAAAGCATCTGTGCACATTTATGTCGAGCTTTAGATGATGAGCATCTAGTGAGGTGTCTTTCAACTTGATGTTGAATTACATTTACTGGTTGAGGATTTGATTTCCTCTCCTTCCACGGAAGCATATGCGAGATTATATCTCGTGTGGTCAGATTTCTTCCCCTATTGCTCTCATTTGGGTACAAGAGTGGTTTATCAGGTACCTCCACTCTTTCTGACACTTTACTACAGGAATATAAAATTAAGTGACACCTTTGTCATCAGTAAACGTATGTGGCAGATTTGCAATGAGTTGCAAATATGTGATTCTAAACTTCTAGTTCAGATTCTTTGAGTACGTGGATATAAGGACTGAATGTAAATAACATTTATAATTTATTTCTCGACTGTGGTACTAATCTCCCCCTAATGCCTGAAATGTCCTTATTGCTGATGCAATCAGCATACAGACTACGAATAATTTTGATTGACGGATAATTTTTTTATTCCTCACATAGATCCCTATTTTTTTTGTGAGAGCCCATTGATGTATGCTGGAGTGGTGATATCGGTATGTAACCGAGTTATCGCAGATAGGAAATACTTTGTTGATTTCCACGTAATTACTACAAGGGGAAAGTAGTATGCTATGCAGTTGGTATGATTTATATCATACTTACGGTGTGTAATGTCGTATTTGTCTTGCATGAGGCTAGTAAATTACAATTCTATAAGTTTGGTCATATTAATAATTTCATTATCTTTGATAAGATATTGAACTAAACCATTCTGGGTATGCACATAAAGTACTATGTATAATCAGACATTACTTGTGAAATGAGTTCAAGAAAGTTGTCCATTCGAATGGATTTATCCCTTGTTTAGGATAATTTGCTCTTTACTTTGAGAATTTGAGAAATTAATTTAGTTATATCATTCATGGTTTTGTGTGACAAGAGACACACTAGAAATCATTTTACAAATGTTTCCATGAGTACCATGAAGTATCTATATAATACCACATAATGGTTGAGTAAACCACATATCTTCTGAATGTGTTCAAAGAAGAATGAGTTGGCTCATTTAGAATTGTAAGGTGAGAGTTCCTTAAATTAATTTCCCGTATGGCACATGCAATGCACATAAAATCTGTTGATTTGGAAAATTTTGCAACTTGTTAAGTTGTGACCAATTGAATTGTCAATAATTTTCTAATCGTCCCCAAACCAGGATGGCTAAGGCTATTAAGCTTAATATTTAATTTATTAATACTTAGAAAATCATTGTATATGCAACAATATTGAGTATGAATTGTTTCATACATTCAAAATTTATCGAATATAATGTCCAAGCAATAGGATATTGGACATCACACTACATGTAGTAGCATAAGTATAGGCTAATGGTATTTTGGGAATAATTGGGATATTATATGAGGTCACCCATATTACTGAAAAATGAATTACGCAAACATTGATGGGTAACGTAGCATAAATTCAAACTTTTCCTACGCATATTCAGATCTTCCTATGGAGAGACCAGCAACGAGAGAGGGGTAAGAGCATCTTCATACCTTTGAAAATCGCTAAGCGGAAGTTGCTAGAACGCGGTTGATGGAGTCGTACTCGCAGCGATTCCGATCTAGTGCCGAACTACGGCACCTCCGCGTTCAACACACGTGCAGTCCGGTGACGTCTCCCGCACCTTGATCCAGCAAGGAGGAGGGAGAGGTTGGGGAAGAACTCCAGCAGCACGACGGCATGGTGTGGATGGAGAGACGAGGTCTCCCAGCAGGGCTTCGCCAAGCACCGGCAGAGAGGAGGAGAAAGAAGAGCAGGGCTGCGCCGAGGGAGAGGGAAAAGTCTGTCTCTCAATGGCCAAAAGTGCCCGATATATATAGGGGGAGGGGAGAGGGGGTGCCACCCCTAGGGTTCCCACCCTAGGGGGTGCGGCAGCCCCCCCAGATGGGAGGTGCGGCGGCCAGAGGGGGGAGGAGGGGGTGGCGCACCATCTAGTGGGCCTTAGGCCCACCTGGCTTAGGGTTTGCCCCCCCTTTTCTCTCCCGTGCGCATTGGGCTGAGTGGGGAGGCGCACCAGCCCACCTAGGGGCTGGTTCCCACCCCCACTTGGCCCACCTTACATCCCGGGGTCGTTGCCCCCTTCGGTGGTCCCCCGGGGCCACCTCTGGTGGTCCCGGTACGTTACCGGTGATGCCCGAAACACTTCCGATATCCAAAACCATCCGTCCTATATATCAATCTTTACCTCCGGACCATTCCGGAGCTCCTCGTGACGTCCGGGATCTCATCCGGGACTCCGAACATCTTTCGGTAACCTCGTATAACAATTCCCTATAACCCTAGCGTCATCGAACCTTAAGTGTGTAGACCCTACGGGTTCGGGAGACAGGCACACATGACCGAGACACCTCTCTGGCCAATAACCATCAGCGGGGTCTGTACCCATGGTGGCTCCCACTTGCTCCACGATGATCTCATCGGATGAACCACGATGTCAAGGATTCAATCAATCCCGTATACGATTCCCTTTGTCTGTCGGTATAGAACTCGCCCGAGATCCGATCGTCGGTATACCTATACCTTGTTCAATCTCGTTACCGGTAAGTCTCTTTACTCGTTCCGTAGCACGTCATCGTGTGACTAACTCCTTAGTCACATTGAGCTCATGATGATGTTCTACCGAGTGGGCCCAGAGATACCTCTCCGTCACACGGAGTGACAAATCCCGATCTCGATTCGTACCAACCCAACAGACACTTTCGGAGGTACCCGTAGTGCACCTTTATAGTCACCCAGTTATGCTGTGGCGTTTGATACACCCAAAGCACTCCTACGGTATCTGGGAGTTGCACAATCTCACGGTCGAAGGAAAGGATACTTGACATTAGAAAATCTTTAGCATACGAACAATACGATCTAGTGCTATGCTTAGGATTGGGTCTTGTCCATCACATCATTCTCCCAATAATGTGATCTCATTATCAATGACATCTAATGCCCATGATCAGGAAACCATGATCATCTATTGACTAACGAGCTAGCCAACTAGAGGCTTGCTAGGGACACATTGTGATCTATCTATTCACACATGTATTATTGTTTCCTATTAATACAATTATAGCATGAACAATAGACGATTATCATGAACAAGGAAATATGATAATAACCATTTTATTATTGCCTCTAGGGCATATTTCCAATAAACATATCATAAGCGCAAAAGAATTGATCATTCTTTTATTGTACTATATTTTTGGTTCTCCTTCTCATGAAGATTCGAGAACATCATTTACCAGAATAGTTTTTGGTCGTATGTTTGCAAATTTTCAAATATCCCAATAAACTTATTTGCCTTTTAATAAATTCGTGGTGTGGTTTGACCATATGTTTGAGGGTTTGGTAATCATATGTACGATATTTATGTGACCACACATTTGACAAACTTGAGAGTTGTCTTTGTGATCATTTGAAAACGATATATTCCCTATTAAGAGGTAATTATGTCTTTGGTTGTCTTTTAGCCACCACTTTACTTTGAAGTCATCATGACTACATTCCGTCGCCACTGACTTGGTATTCACTACCAATAAGATTATCAAATGATGGTATAGCACGTGTGGGGTGAGTCTGATGATTTTAAGGAATTCCATATTCCTTCATCATGGAAAATGGTAGTACCATCATTAGAGGTTGTAAAGTGTATTAATGGATTTTCAATCGGATCTACATATGAAGATGTTGATCATGAGATCTCAACATGAAGTTTGATTAAGGTGATAGAATTGTGAGCCGCAATAAGACTTGATGTCTTTGAAAAACGAATGCGAGATCATTCGCGATGTGCTCATGGAAGCATGTTTCTCTTAAGCGAATATTCAAGGTGAATCTATATTCATCCGTTGTGTACTTAGTTTGAGAACCAAGTGAAGTTGATGACATATAAAATGCATATGTGCATCAATAGAATAGCCATGTGTTACATGAAATGATCATGCTTTATTGAATTTACTTCTTGAAGTAAAATAAAATATAAGGATGAAATGATCTTGTTGAGAAAAATCCGCCAAGGTGATGCTTGGTGAACATGGGTGTAAACCTTCAATATAGTGCATGCGATAAATCGTTGCTAATGTTTTGGGCTTCATTCATGAGAAAAAGTGTGACTTTACAGTCACCGCCAAAACATAGACTTCGCAATTTTAACATTGCTTAGTCACTATGAAAATAACAACCATAATGTGATGTGGATCTTGCAATAGTGTTTGAGACACTCGTTATAAATTATGGTATCCATCTTGATGGATGGATGACACTATAATTAGAAATAGTGACGTAGGCTCCATTGCCATGCATTCTACGAATGTAATAGAAGGTAATCACATGTATATGCAAATATTTTCATAGTTTCCTATGACATATTCAAACAAAAAGTGCAAGAACAATATTTACTGTGAGAGTAAAATATTTTAGTGAACAACAACAATGAATGCTTCGGAGGAGCAAATTCTAGTACGGTTGATGCCTTATAGCCATATGTGTAGACCTCAATTTATATAGGATAACACTTTGAAGATAATCACCAATATGGTGTAGATCTCGCAGTAACAGAAAACATAATCCGACTTTCGTTAGTAGATGTTCATATCTCTATTACCTTATATTATGCTATATTTATGAAAATCACTTTGAAGGTAGTCATATGTCAGAATGGCATGATGTAGACCTCACAATAATAGTGGATAATCTGCAAAATTATGCAGTAGATGACAATATTACCTTATGATATCTTGATGTAGTCACATCTAATATTAATATTTGGAAGAGCATGTTGAAGATAGTCGTCTTGCCAAAATGACAAAATGTAGATTTTATAGTAGTGATGGATAATTTGCAGAATATGCAGTAGATGTCATCAAATACCTTGTGATTCACAAATATAATTTAAGGTAGTCATATTAAGTATGACACTTCATAATTCATATTTGAATTTTCATCCATATTTGCAAGGAAAATGAATTCCAATTGCAAGAATACAGTTGTTGTATAAATATTGCTATTACAGAGAATGCTAGATTCAAACAAATTAAACATGTAATAGTATGTAACAAATTTCAGAAAATGTCTATTTCATTTCACAGAAAAATGGGGCATCAAATACAGAGACTGTATTGAACAAAAGTTAGACCTGAGGATCCAACATAGTCCGTTTACTATTCTGTGACATGGAGTTGTTACATTCCTGAAATATGATCTTAAAAAAAACCAACATATATAGATGTAAAGTGTACTTGCTTGCTTAACATGTACTATTACGTACTAACATGTGGATACAAGGAAGTGGGAGGGCCGAATAAAAAATTGCCTAAATGGATAAGATCCCCAATGTTTCTTCCCTGTGCGGTTTATGAATCCTGGGTAAAATAATGGTCGCTGGCTAGGAAGGCTCACGCATTATGGCCAGAGGCTGCTGCTGGGGTCATCGTCTGTCGCGCGTTGTGCTCCAGCCACAGGGCTTGGAAACGCGTGGGGGTGCAAGGCCGGGTCGAGCACCGCTGCGCCGTTAGCCACCATGACCGCGTCCCATCCCGTCCACGCTTTGACAGAGCCGTCGGATTGCCCCGCGCCTGAGGCTGCCGTCGCCACGAGCGCTCATGGTCCGCGCATGCTGGAAAGCAACAACGCCGTGCTTGAGGACTGCGACGTCCAGAGGATTCCGGATCGCCTCTCCAGAGGCCAGAACC
The DNA here is from genome assembly GCF_904849725.1 of Hordeum vulgare subsp. vulgare. Lineage (NCBI taxonomy): Eukaryota > Viridiplantae > Streptophyta > Magnoliopsida > Poales > Poaceae > Hordeum > Hordeum vulgare. The sequence continues at coordinate 105,962,424 of NC_058522.1, read as the reverse complement.
AAGAGGGCTTGCGCGACGGGTACCGGAGGGTAGCCGTCGCCGTACCAGATCGTCGTGGCCGGGCCGGAGGGAGAAGGCCCTGTCACGTTCATTCGCCGACTGCAATACCGGCCAGTGCGATGCGCTTCGAGAGAAGGCCATGGCCGCTCCTTCGCGCCTAGCGCCCGATGGCTTCGCCGTTCGGCCGTCTGCCATGTCACGTTACATCGGAGGGCGCCGCCACAGGAGGTCCAGGATGCGCCGTTCGCCTGAGGGCGCTACCGTCGCGCGCCTGAGACTGACGCTCGCGCACCTTTGAGAGGCCGCGGTGACGCAGTCGCCTGGAGGAGTCTCTCCTCCCGACGGTAGACTTTCATTCTTCTTCTCTCCGTAGTGGCCTAATCGCTCGTTCTAGGGCACAGTGCATGATAACGTGTTAGAGTAAAACGAGATTGAATGAAAATGAATGGATCATTAGTCTTGTTTCTATTGATTCTCAAGTATATATACATCTGAAAGAGGTGCGAAGAAGAGAGGTCTAGATTAATCTATTAATTAATTTGTAACACTAATTACTTAAGAATAGAAGATTTGTTTTCCGTACATGTGTACATAAAACTTGGTTCAATCCCCCGTGGGCACATTTTTTGATGGAGAAAAAAGCGATGGTTCGCCAGGAAACGCTTCACAGCAACGCCTCCACCTGATATATCCCTTGCTTTCCAGCGTACACAGCTGCTTGAAACGACGTTTCATGTTAAGCTAATAATTAATTATTGCAAACATTAAGTGTGTTTGTACTGCTCCGCAGAAAGGAACAAGCATTCGTTTAGCAAATTTGAAATTCGGATTTAAAATTGGAAGGTACTCCCTCCGTCCCAAAATAACTGTCTTAACTTTGTACTAGCTCTAGTACAAATTTGTACTAAGCTTAAGACACTTATTTTGGGACGGAGGGAGTATGTGGCAAGCGGTTGTAATATATAGTACTCCTATATCCACTCTCACACTAATTTCAGCACCGACTGACAAGAGAAGCATGCCTGATACTAATTTCAGAAATCACGTTGATCTATGGAAATAAGACAACGTCAAACACTTCAGCCATCTAAGAGCATCTACAACCGGACACCTAAAACGCTCCTTAAATGTTTGGACACCGGTCACTCTGTGGTCATAAAATATCGATCAGACGGGCCTATTAAACCGGCCTCAAACGTCCGATCTAACTGACACCCCTCATATCCAGCCCAAATATGAGGCGGATATGGGGGAGTCCGGATACGCCCGGGCATACCCGCGTGACATGTCTGGCCCACCGTCGACTCCACCGCCATGTGAGCCCGGCCCACCACGGACCCACTAAATACCCCAATCCGAAAACCCTAGAAATCCGGCAGTTCACTTTACGTCCACTCCACTTCCAATCCCTCACCCTCTGACCCGATAGCCGGTGACGGAAGCAACTCCGACGGATCGAACGTCGATGTGGAGGAGGTGGCCCTCCGCATCGCGTTGCCCCGGTTGCTGCAGGACCAAAGCGGCCCCGACGACGGTGGAGTCGGATGCACGTCGCCTCCATCGCAAGAATGCCCATGCACTCCGACTAGCCATCCAGTTATCACAACGTGAGACAGCAAAAGAGGCGGCGGCGAAGGCGAAAGCGGCCTGCCATGCCAAGGAGCAGGTCTGCCTACTATGCAGGCTGTCCGACATGCCCTGCAACTCCGCCGAGGACGACGACGATGACATCGACGATAGCGACTCCTCCATCTCCGACTCTGATGACGACGCCGACGCTCCACCACACGCCGACGCCTACATGGAGGATGGACACAGCTGTGTGGACCACCGAAAGGGGAAGGGGAGCGAGGAAATGGTGATTTCCTTCACCCTTCCCCTTGTTGTGTACATTTTAATTACGCTTAAGTAGTTTCAAGTATGAATTTGCTGATGAACTCCGATGAACTTGTTGGAAATATGCCCTAGAGGCAATGATAAATAGTTATTATTATATTTCCTGTTTAAAGATAATCGTTTATTATCCATGCTATAATTGTATTGAATGAAAACATAGATGTTGGAAATATGGCCTAGAGGCAATGATAAATAGTTATTATTATATTTCCTGTTTAAAAATAATCATTTACTATCCATGCTATAATTGTATTGAATGAAAACATAGATACATGTGTGGATACATAGACACAACAATGTCCTTAGCAAGCCTCTAGTTGGCTAGCCAGTTGATCAAGGATAGTCAAGGTTTTCTGGCTATATGCAAAGTGTTGTTGCTTGATAACTGGATCACACCATTAGGAGAATCATGTCATGGACTAGACCCAAACTATGAACGTAGCATATTGATCGTGTCATTTTATTGCTATAGTTTTCTGCGTGTCAAGTATTTGTTCCTATGACCATGAGATAATATAACTCACTCGCACCGGAGGAATGCCTTGTGTGTATCAAACGTCACAACGTAACTGGGTGACTATAAAGGTGCTCTACAGGTATCTCCGAAGGTGTCCGCTAACTAAGTATGGATCTAGACTCGGATTTGTCACTCCGTGTGACGGAGAGGTATCTCGGGGCCCACTCGGTAATACAACATCACACACAAGCCTTGCAAGCAATGTGACTAAGTGTAAGTCACGGGATCTTGTATTGCGGAACGAGTAAAGAGACTTGTTGGTAACGAGATTGAAATAGGTATGTGGATACCGACGATCGAATCTCGGGCAAGTAACATACCGAAGTACAAAGGGAATGACATACGGGATTATATGAATCCTTAACACTGAGGTACAACCGATAAGATCTTCGAAGAATATGTAAGATCCAATATGGGCATCCAGGTCCCGCTATTGGATATTGATCGAGGAGTACCTCGGGGCATGTCTACATAGTTCTCGAACCCGCAGGGTCTGCACACTTAAGGTTCGACGATGTTTTAGTATAGTTGAGTTATATGTGTGGTTACCGAATGTTGTTTGGAGTCCCGGATGAGATCACGGACGTCACGAGGGTTTCCGGAATGGTCCGGAGATGAAGATTGATATATAGGATGACCTCATTTGATTACCGGAAGGTTTTCGGGCATTACCGGGAATGTACCGGGAGCGAAGAATGGGTTTCGGTTGTTCACCGGGAGGGGGCCAACCCAACCAGGGAAGCCCATAGGCCCTAGGGGTGGCGCACCAGCCCTTAGTGGGCTGGTGGGACAGCCCAAGGAGGCCCTATGCGCCAAGGATAAGAAATCAAAGAAAAAAGAAAAAAAGGAGGTGAGAAGGAGGAGAAGGACTCCACCTTCCAATCCTAGTTCGACTAGGATTGGAGGAGGACTCCTCCTATCCCTAGCCAGCTCACCAAGGGGGCCTTGGCCCTCAAGGCAAGCCTCCCCTCCCCTCCTCCTATATATAGTGGAGTTTTAGGCCTGATTTGAGACAACTTTTGCCACGGCAGCCCGACCACAAACACCATGATTTTTCCTCTAGATCGTATTTCTGCGGAGCTCGGGCGGAGCCCTGCAGGAGTGGATCCTTCACCACCACCGGAGCGTCGTCACGCTGCCGGAAAACTCATCTAATTCTCCATCTTGCTTGCTAGATCAAGAAGGCCGAGATCATCGTCGAGCTGTACGTGTGCTGAACGCGGAGGTGTCGTCCGGTCGGCACTAGATCGGAGCGGATTGTGAGACGGATCGCGGGACGGTTCGTGGGATGGTTCACGGGGCGGATCGAGGGACGTGAGAATGTTCCACTACATCAACCGCGTTTCTTAACGCTTCCTACCGTGCAATCTACAAGGGTACGTAGATCCAAATCTCCTCTTGTAGATGGACATCACCATGATAGGTCTTCGTGCGCGTAGGAATTTTTTTGTTTTGCATGCGACGTTCCCCAACAGTGGCATCATGAGCTAGGTTCATGCGTAGATGTAATCTCGAGTAGAACAGAAAGGGTTTTGTGGACGGTGATGTTCGATTTGCTGCCCTCCTTAGTCTTTTCTCGATTCAGCGGTATTGTTGGATTGAAGCGGCCCGGACCGACATTATTTGTACGCTTACGAAAGACTGGTTTCATCCCTTGACATGCAACCTCGTTGCATAAAGATGACTGGTGGGTGTCGGTTTCTTCAACTTTAGTTGAATTGGTTTTGACCGAGGCGGTCCTTGGAGAGGTTAAATAGCAATTTGCACATCTCCGTTGTGGTTTTTGCGTAAGTAAGATGCGATCTACTAGATACCCATAGCAGCCACGTAAAACATGCAACAACAACTAGAGGACATCTAAGTTGTTTTTGCAGGGTATGCTTGTGATATGATATGGCCAATGACGTGATGTGATATATTGGATGTATGAGATGATCATGTTGTGATAGTTAATATCGACTTGCACGTCGATGGTACGGCAACCGGCAGGAGCCATAGGGTTGTCTTTAAACTAACATTTATGCTTGCAGATGCGTTTACTATATTGCCAGGACGTAGCTTTAGTAGTAATAGCATGAGTAGCACGACAACCCCGATTGCGACACGTTGATGGAGATCATGGTGTGGCGCCGGTGACAAGAAGATCGTGCCGGTGCTTTGGTGATGGAGACCAAGAAGCACATGATGATGGCCATATCATGTCACTTATGAATTGCATGTGATGTTAATCCTTTTATGCACCTTATTTTTCTTAGAACGACGGTAGCATTATGAGGTGATCTCTCACTAAAATTTCAAGGCGAAATTGTGTTCTCCCCGACTGTGCACCATTGCTACAGTTCGTCATTTCGAGACATCACATGATGATCGGGTGTGATAGACTCAACGTTCACATACAACGGGTGCAAAACAGTTGCACACGCGGAACACTCGGGTTAAGCTTGACGAGCCTAGCATGTGCAGACATGGCCTCGGAACACATGAGACCGAAAGGTCGAGCATGAATCATATAGTTGATATGATTAGCATAGGGATGCTTACCACTGAAACTATCCTCAACGCACGTGATGATCGGACTTGAGCTAGTGAAATTGGATCATGTACCACTCAAATGACTAGAGAGATGTACTTTTTGAGTGGGAGTTTAGCAAGTAATTTGATTAGTTAAACTCTAATTATCTTGAACATAGTCTAAGTCCACTTTGAAAATATTTGTGTTGTAGATCAATGGCTCACGCGATAGTCACCCTGAATTTTAATACGTTCCTAGAGAAAGCTAAGTTGAAAGATGATGGAAGCAACTTTGTAGACTGGGCTCGTAATCTTAAGTTGCTCCTGCAAGCTGGGAAGAAGGATTATGTCCTTAATGCTGCACTAGGAGATGAACCACCCGCCACGGCTAACCAAGATGCTAAGAACGCTTGGTTAGCACGCAAGGAGGACTACTCAGTAGTTCAATGTGCAGTCTTGTATGGCTTAGAGCCGGGACTTCAACGTCACTTTGAGCGTCATGGAGCATATGAGATGTTCCAGGAATTGAAGTTTATCTTTCATAAGAACGCCCGGATCGAGAGGTATGAGACCTCCAATAAATTCTATGCTTGCAAGATGGAGGAGAATTCATCTGTCAGTGAACATGTGCTCAAAATGTCTGGGTACTCAAATCGTCTAGGTGAGCTGGGGATTGAACTCCCGCAAGAGGCTATCACTGATAGAATTCTTCAATCAGTGCCACCAACCTATAAGAGCTTTGTGTTGAACTATAACATGCAAGGGATGAACAAGTCACCCGGTGAGTTATTCGCAATGCTGAAAGTCGCAGAGTCAGAACTCCGTAAAGAGCATCAAGTGTTGATGGTGAATAAGACCACTAGTTTCAAGAGAAACGGCAAAGGAAAGAACGGTAATTCAAAGAAGAGCGGCAAGCCTGTTGCCAATCCGACGAAGAAACCAAAAGCTGGACCTAAGCCTGAAACGGAGTGCTATTATTGCAAGGGTATCAGTCACTGGAAGCACAACTGCCCCAAGTATCTAGCTGATAAGAAGGCGGCCAAGGAAAAATCAGGTATATTCAATATACATGTTATTGATGTGTACTTAACCAGCTCTCGTAGTAGTGCGTGGGTATTCGATACCGGTTCTGTTGCTCATATTTGCAACTCGAAACAGGTACTGCAGAATAAACGAAGGCAGGCGAAGGATGAAGTGACGATGCACGTGGGAAATGGTTCCAAGGTTGATGCAATCGCCGTCGACACAGTTTCAGTTCAGTTACCATCAGGATTAGTTATGAACTTAAATAAATGTTATTTAGTGCCTGCGTTAAGCATGAACATTATATCTGGATCTTGTTTATTGCGAGACGGTTACTCGTTTAAGTCAGAGAATAATGGTTGTTCTATTTCTATGAGTAATATCTTTTATGGTCATGCACCCAATGTGAGAGGATTGTTCATATTGAATCTTGATAATGATAATACACATATACATAACACTGAGACCAAAAGAGATAGAGTTAACAATGATAGTGCCATGTTTTTATGGCATTGCCGCTTAGGTCATATTGGTGTAAAGCGCATGAAGAAACTCCATACCGATGGACTTTCGGAGTCACTTGACTTTGATTCACTTGACACGTGCCAACCATGCCTCATGGGCAAGATGACTAAGACTCCGTTCTCCAAAGGAATGGAGCGTGCAAATGACTTGTTGGAAATCATACATACCAATGTGTATGGTCCGATGAGTGTGGAGATGCGCGGCGGATATCGTTATTTTCTCACCTTCACTGACGATTTGAGTAGATATGGTTATGTCTACTTAATGAAGCACGTCTGAGATGTTTGAAAAGTTCAAGAAATTTCAGAGTGAAGTCAAAAATCATCGTAACAAGAAGATCAAGTTCCTATGGTCTGATCGTGGGGGTGAATATCTGAGTTTCGAGTTTGGTGCTCACTTAAGACAATGTGGAGTTGTTTCACAGTTGACACCGCCTAGAACACCACAGCGTAATGGTGTGTCCGAACATCGTAATCGTACTTTGTTAGAGATGGTGCGATCTATGATGTCTCTTACCGATTTGCCGTTATCGTTTTGGGGTTATGCGTTAGAGACAGTTGCATTCACTTTAAATAGGGCACCATCAAAATTCGTTGAGACAACACCATACGAACTGTGGTATGGCAAAAGACCAAAGTTGTCATTTCTTAAAGTTTGGGGATGTGATGCTTATGTCAAAAAGCTTCAGCCTGAAAAGCTGGAACCCAAAGCGCAATAGTGTGTCTTCATAAGTTACCCAAAGGAGACAGTGGGTTACACCTTCTATCTCAAATCCGAGGGCAAAGTGTTTGTTGCTAAAAACGAAGCTTTTCTTGAGAAGGAGTTTCTCTCGAAAGAATTGAGTGGGAGGAAGATAGAACTTGATGAGGTTGTCGAACCTCTAGTCCCTCTAGATGGTGGCACATGGCAAGGGGAAACCCTGTCGTTGCGACGCTGGTTGACGAACAAGTTGATGATGATGATCATGAAACTTCAGATCAAGTTCCTATCGGACCTCGCAGGTCGACAAGATCACGTACTGCTCCTGAGTGGTACGGTAATCCTGTCTTATCAATTATGTTGTTAGACAACAATGAACCTGCGAGTTATGAAGAAGCAATGGTGGGCCCGGATTCCAACAAATGGTGGAGGCCATGAAGTCCGAGATAGGATCCATGTACGAGAACAAAGTGTGGACTTTGGAAGTGCAACCTGAAGGCCACAAGGCTATTCAGAACAAATGGATCTTTAAGAAGAAGACAGACGTAGACGGTAATGTGACCGTTTATAAAGCTCGACTTGTGGCAAAGGGTTTTTCACAAGTTCAAGGAGTTGACTACGATGAGACGTTCTTACCGGTAGCGATGCTTAAGTCTGTCCGAATCATGTTAGCAGTAGCTGCATTTTTCGATTATGAAATCTGGCAGATGGATGTCAAAATGGTGTTCCTTAACGGTTTTCTTAAGGAAGAGTTGTATATGATGCAACCCAAAGGTTTTGTCGATCCAAAGAATGCTAACAAAGTGTGCAAGATCCAGCGATCCATTTATGGACTGGTGCAAGCATCTCGGAGTTGGAATAAGCGCTTTGATGAGGTGATCAAAGCATTTGGGTTTATACAAGTGGTTGGAGAATCTTGTATTTACAAGAAAGTGAGTGGGAGCTCTATGGCGTTTCTAATATTATATGTGGATGACATATTGCTGATTGGAAACAACGTGGAGTTTTTGGAGAGTGTAAAGGATTACTTGAATAAAAGTTTCTCTGTGAAGGACCTAGGAGAAGCTGCTTACATTCTAGGCATTAAGATCTATAGGGATAGATCGAGACGTGTGATAGGACTTCACAAAGCACATACCTTGATAAAGTTTTGAAGAAGTTCAAAATGGATAAGTCCAAGAAAGGGTTCTTGCCAGTGTTACAAGGTATAAAATTGAGTAAGACTCAGTGCCCAGCAACTACGGAAGCTAGAGAACAAATGAGTTCCGTCCCCTATGCTTCAGCCATATGTTCTATCATGTATGCAATGTTGTGCACTAGACCAGACATCAGCTTGGCCATAAGTATGGCAGGCAGGTTTCAGAGTAATCCAGGAGTGGATCACTGGACGGCGGTCAAGAATATTCTGAAGTACCTGAAAAGGACTAAGGAAATGTTTCTCATTTATGGAGGTGACGAAGAGCTCGTCGTAAAAGGTTACGTCGACGCAAGCTTTGACACCGATCTGGATGAATCTAAGTCGCAAACCGGATACGTATTTATTCTTAACGGGGGTGCGGTAAGCTGGTGCAGTTCCAAGCACAGCGTCGTAGCAGATTCTACATGTGAAGCGGAGTACATGGCTGCCTCAGAGGCAGCAAAGGAGGGTGTCTGGATGAAGCAGTTCATGACGGATCTTGGAGTTGTGCCGAGCGCACTAAATCAAATAACTCTGTTCTGTGACAACACTTGTGCCATTGCCTTAGCAAAGGAACCAAGGTTTCACAAGAAGACCAGACACATCAAACGACGCTTCAACCTCATCCGTGACTACGTCGAAGGAGAGGACGTGAATATTTGCAAAGTGCACACGGATATGAATGTAGCAGACCCGCAGACTAAACCTCTTCCACGGGCAAAACATGATCAACACCAGAACTGTACGGGTGTTAGATTTATTACATTGTAAATCGCATGGCGATGTGAGGACTAGATTATTGACTCCAGTGCAAGTGGGAGACTGTTGGAAATATGCCCTAGAGGCAATGATAAATAGTTATTATTATATTTCCTGTTTAAAGATAATCGTTTATTATCCATGCTATAATTGTATTGAATGAAAACATAGATACATGTGTGGATACATAGATAAAACAATGTCCTAGCAAGCCTCTACTTGGATAGCCAGTTGATCAATGATAGTCAAGGTTTTCTGACTATATGCAACTATTGTCACTTGATAACTGGATCACATTATTAGGATAATCATGTGATGGACTAGACCCAAACTATGAACGTAGCATATTGATCGTGTCGTTTTATTGCTATTGTTTTCTGCGTGTCAAGTATTTGTTCCTATGACCATGAGATCATATAAAGCACTGGCACCGGAGGAATGCCTTGTGTGCATCAAACGTCGCAACGTAAATGGATGACTATAAAGGTGCTCTACAGGTATATCCGAAGATGTCCGTTGAGTTAGTATGGATCAAGAGTGGGATTTGTCACTTCGTGTGACGGAGAGGTATCTCGGGGCCCACTCGGTAATACAACATCACACACAAGCCTTACAAGCAATAAGACTGAGTGTAAGTCATGGGATCTTGTATTATGGAACGAGTAAAGAGACTTGCCGGTAACGAGATTGAAATAGGTATGCGGATACCGACGATCGAATCTCGGGCAAGTAACATACCGAAGGACAAAGGGAATGACATACGGGATTATATGAATCCTTGACACTGAGGTTCAACCGATAAGATATTCGGAGAATATGTAGGATCCAATATGTGCATCCAGGTCCCGCTATTGGATATTGACCGAGGAGTGCCTCGGGTCATGTCTGCATAGTTCTCGAACCCGCAGGGTCTCCACACTTAGGGTTCAATGATGTTTTAGTATAGTTGAGTTATATGTGTGGTTACCGAATGTTGTTCGGAATCCCGGATGAGATCACGGATGTCACGAGGGTTTCCGGAATGGTCCGGAAATGAAGATTGATACATAGGATGGTTTCATTTGGTCACCGGAAAGTTTCGGGCAATTCCGGCAGTGTACCGGGAGTGACGAATGGGTTCTGGGTGTTCACCGGGAGGAGCCCACCCACCCGGGAGTGAGCCCAAGGCCCTAGGGTGGCGCCACAAGTCCTTAGTGGGCTGGTGGAGTCAGCTCAAGAGGGCTATGGCGCCACATAAAGAAAATACCAAAAGAAAAGAAAAAGAAAAACGAAAGAGGGAGGTGGGAAGGAAGAGGAGGCCTCCCCCTTCCCAAACCGAATTGGACGAGTCCTCCTCCTCCTGGAGGCCGGCGCACCTTGAGGGCCTTGTCCCTCAAGGCTAGCCCCTCCCACTCCCTCCTATATATAGTGGTGGTTTAGGATTTTTTGAGACACAATTTTGCCACGTGCAACTCTAGCCTATTCCACATAGTTTTACCTCTAGATCAGATTTCTGCGGAGCTCGGGCGGAGCCCTGCAGGAGTAGATCATCACCACCACCGGAGCGCCGTCACGCTGCCGGAGAACTCATCTACTTCTTCGTCTTGCTTGCTGGATCAAGAAGGCCGAGATCATCGTCGAGCTGTACGTGTGCTGGACGCGGAGGTGCCGTCCGTTCGGCACTAGATCGAAACGGATCGTGGGATGGTTCGAGGGACGTGAAGACGTTCCACTACATCAACCGTGTTTCTTAACGCTTCCTGCTGTGCGATCTACAAGGGTACGTAGATCTAATCTCCACTTGTAGATGGACATCACCATGATAGGTCTTCGTGTGCGTAGGAATTTTTTTGTTTCCCATGCAACGTTCCCCAACAGAACTATGATCCTTTTGTTCGACGAAACAATCCAATTCGATGAAAGATGTTGATTTGTTGTTTTACGTAGCGTTGCATGTGTTTGCATGGATATGAAGGATGCGGATGTGGAAGGAGTAAATAGTAAAAAAACATCACAACTGGGGATGCTAAAAGAGAAAACCGCGACCATTCGTTTTGTTTTCAAAATCATCGAGTATTCAGTAATCAATTTGCAAAAATCAGTGATAGCATGATTTACAGCGTTAATACTAAATCTAACAAGTAGGGCCAATTACATCTGGTGACATGGCGATACGGTGACGGCCATGGGAGGAGACGAAAATTGTTGTAGTCAAAAGGACCCGATTCCCTCTCATCCGGTTGTGCCCCGCATCGTCGGCTAACCAAGGTGTTGGTGGTCGACAACGCCGTCGAGGAGCCACAACAGATCTGCAGCTAACATGGCGTGGACATCGTAGAGGCGGTGGCAGACAACATCGAGCTGCGGGAGGTGGAGAAGGGGAAGAGATGTCGGACACGGGCGGGGACGCCCACCAGCAGTCGGTGGCGGCAGCCGAGCCGCGTGGAGTCCGACGGCGTCGCTCCCTGGATTCGGTCGTGGTTCGCCCCGATGCTGCTCCTGAGCGCCAGATCCAGTGACAGCCAGTGTCGTTGCCTCCTCTCTCCCCTTACCCAGCCGTCGCCACAGCCGACATCACCCTAAGCCACCGCCACCCGTTCCGACACCGACGGATCTAGGGGCGCACTGAGGTAAGGGAGTGGCGGACACCCGGGCACAGCGACACCGGCACGCGGTCGCCGGAGCACCTGAGTGCGGGGTAGGCGACACGCAGCGGCGGTGGAGGTTAGCACCCCAATTGCGACCCCCGTGTGCCTCCCGCTGCTATAGCCCGTGGCGGTTGAGGAAGAAAAGGAGGAGGGGCCGACATCGGTGAATGTCGGAGGTCGGCGCTCATTGAAGCTGGATGGCCTCTGCTGCTCGCCGTTGACCTCGTTGGGCTGCAGCGTCCATTTTTGCCGTGAGACACATGGGACACTCACGAGTGGACCACTTTTCTGATTTAACGTCCGGGTGAACGCTGTCAAGTTTCTTTTGCCACATCAACACCTATGGTGGGCGCCATGGGTCAGAAATGGTGTTAACGTGCGTTTAGTAACGGATTAGTTTTTTCTAAAAACTGCCAGCACAATGATGATGATTTTTTAATAACAAAGCGAATGGTGTCGCTTTTCTATTTTAGGGTTCTATGTTTTTTTTTGATAATTTACTCATGTGAAAGACAAAAAATAAGGCGATGTGTATTTATGAACGCGCCCGAACGTATTTGTGGACATTTGAGGATTGTATTTGCGATACGTGACTGTAGATGCTACATCTATGTAATTTACTTACGTAAGATTACACATGGGCTGATTTGAAGGACTATAATTAGTCACTAGAAGCGTATGGGCCCGTCCTAAAAATCAGGAGAGAGTTTTAATTAATAGAGAAAGGTATGTGCGTAAGGCTACGTAGGATTTATAGGTCTAGCATTTTTGGATGCTCTAAGCTATTAAAAAAGTTGAAGATATACGGGAGCTCCTGATGGTGTCAACAAAATTTCCTGAAATTATGACAAAACTTTGGTGCTGCCCAGGCTCGAACTGGGGACCTTTAGTGTGTAAGACTAACGTGATAACCGACTACACCACAGCACCATATTGGCAAATAGTTAACCGGCCTTAGTAACACTGAAGACTAAACATTGTTTAGGCTAACCATTCCAGCCTCCTCCAACCGCATGTTTGAGTCCGAGAGAGAGAGAGAGAGAGTTCTCTCCCGGTCCACTCCAAGTAGAATGCAAACACGTACACAGGCCTTGCGTGTGTCATACTGATTACTCTAGTATGCACGTGTACAAGTGTACAGCAACTGACAATCTTCGTCAAGATTGATGCTAACAGTGTGCGGGTGGCAGGTTGGCGAGATATGTTCCGGGCTCCATTCACCAAATCCCGGAAACCCGCCAATAAGATGCTGCTCCTTTTAGGCCTTGTTTAGAACCACTTAGATTATATAATTTAATTTTTATAATCTATTATGTCTTTAAACAAGACAGATTACGATGTAAATTATAAAAACTAGATGAATAGATTATTAAAAACTCATAATCTATTTTATCCCAGCTAAAATCAGATTATAAATTGCTAATGACCCATTACCTTTGTAAAGTTCGAGATAATTGCATTTCTATCATCGCCACCCTCCTCTTTTAAAGACAAACAGAGGGCAGACATGTCATTATGCAATGTAAAACTGACATTACAGTTTATATAATACGGCCTCCAAACATGCTCACCTAGATTATTTTTATAAACCAAATTATATAATCTATCTTCATAATCCAGATTATCATAATCTATTGTGGTTCCAAACAGGGCCTTAGATGGGCGGAAAACCACAACGGCTTAGAATTGTAGCTACTCTCACGTAGGTGTACCAATTGCTGATCCGGATTGCGCTCATTTCTGTGGCATCTGAACTTGAACAACGGCCGAGGGCAGCTTGGAATGGAAATGTTAGATGTATATAGCTCTTTTTCCGTATATTTCTATTGTATGAACGGTCTTTTACACTTTTACCACGTGTATATATACTCGCCTTTGGACCGTGTAAATGTCAGTTGCTCATTCTCTAACGTTGTATCAGATGCCAAGGTTTCCCTCCTGCAAGGTGCAATTCTGTGCACTCTCTACCTCCCCCCCCGCCGCCGCCGCTCCTAGTCGTCGTTCCTAGCTCAGGCCTCCCCGTGCCCAGACTCGCTCGCCGTTGGCTGTCTCTCGCTCAGCCTCACCCGAATCCGCCGTCGGCAGGCCGTCTCCTGCTCGGCCTTGCCAGGATTCGTCGTCGAAAGGCCGTCTCCCGCTCGGCCTCGCCAGGATCCACCGCTGACAGGCCGCCTCCAACTCGGCCTGCCCGGATCCGTCACCGGCTGGTCGTCTCCTGCTCGGCCTCGCCCGGCTCCGTTGCCGGCCGGACCCCTCCAGCCATCGTCCAATCGCAGCCGTTCCCCGTGTGCCCATCCGCGCCTGGATCCGCGGGCGGTTCGTCGCCCCTGCTCTGCCTCGACGCCGGCTGCCTCCAGCCCTTGGCCGGCCGAGGTTGTTCCTGTTTGGCGCCCGTTGTGGAGCTCGCTTGGTAGCCGTTGCCGCCACTGCCGCTCACAGCTCGGGCCTGATCCAGATCGGGATCGATTTGGGTTGACTCTGTCAAAGAGAGAGAGAGAGAGAGAGAGAGAGAGAGAGAGAGAGAGAGAGAGAGAGAGAGAGAGAGAGAGAGAGAGAAAGAGAGAGATAGAGAGATAGAGAGATTAGCAAGTCTTCTTCAAGCTATGTCGCCGTTCCTCGATGCCGAGTGATCTTTGATGGCACCAACTATGATGAGTTTGTGGGCTTCATGCGTATCCACATGCACAGTCTTTTGCTGTGGGGCGTTCTCTCTGGTGAGCTCTCGTGTCTGCCATGCCCTGTTGCCCCCGTGGCTCCTACCCCGTCGGTGCAGTCTGTTCTGTCTGTTGATGCTTCCCAGGCTAATCAGGATGCAACCAAGGCTCTCGATGATGCCGCGATCGATGCTTATGATCAACAGGTATCAGCTTATTCAGATGCTCTTTCTGACTACCGAGATGATCAATGTGCTTATACTCACTGGTGCAACAATGATGCTCGGGCTGCTGTTGTTCTCACTACGAGTGTCCTCCCTTAGTTTGCATTAGAGTTCATGGGTATTGGCACCGTTGCAACAATGTGGTCCTATCTCTGTCAGCGCTATCAACCCTCTCGTGATGCTCTCTACCTATTTGTGGTGCTTCAGTAGCACGCTCTTCAGAAAGGTGACTCTTCTGCTGATGAATTCTACACACAGAGTTCCGCCATTTGGCGCCAGCTTGACTCTCTTCGGACAGTTGTTTGTGGAACTTGCCGTTGTTGCTAGACTATGTGGTCCGACTTAGAGTTTCAGCGTGTCCATGGGTTCTTATCTCGCCTCTGTTCCGAGTTTGAGCCTCGACGTGCTCACTTATTTGCTCGTGGTTGTGTTCCTATCACACACGTACTTGCTGAGCTTCATGCTGAGGAGACCCGCCTTCGTTCTGCTGGGTTGCTTGCGGTTCCTTCTGTGTTGGTTGTCCGAGCTCTTATGTCATTTGCTCGTCCCATTGCACCATTGCTCCTGCCCACACTCACAGGGGGATGGGTCGCCCTTCTTATGCCGAGAAGGGTTGATCGCGTCATGGTACATTCTCTGGCTACTGCTCCAAGCCAGGTCATCCAGAGTCTGATTGTCGCCAAAAACAATGAGACCAGAGGTGCTCTTCCTCCAGTGGGGCTCCTGCATCTTCCTCGACTACGTCACTCACTGAACATGACATTATACATCTCAAGAGCCTCCTGGCTTACTCTGGCTCTTCATCAACGAGTTTCGCTGCCGCAGTGACTGCTCCCACCCCTCCATCACCATCGGCACCTACACAGTCAGGTACATCTTTGTGGGTTATGTATTCTGGAGCTTATTTTCATATGTCTTCTGATTCTTCCGCGTTGTCTTCTCTTCAACCTCTTGATTCTCCTGTTAATGTTCTCACTGCCGATGGCACACCCCTTCCTGTTGCTAGTCGTGGCACCCTTTCTACTCCGTATTTTTCTATTCCTAGTGTTTCTCATGTTCCCCGTCTTACCATGAACCTCTTCTCCACTGCCCAACTTCTGATTTTGGTTGTCGTGTAATTCTTGATACCGACTCTTTCTCTATTCAGGATCTTCGCACCAAGGCTTCAGTTGGTGCTGGCCCTCGGCACCGTGAGTTGTATGGTCTTTGGGAGGTTGATTGGCTTCATGTTCCTTCCGCTGCCACCACTTCTGCCAGTTCTCATGCACTTGCTGCCTCCTCTTCTGCGACCTTCCAGTAGTGGCATCATCGACTTGGTCACCTATGTGGTTCCCACTTGTCGTCGTTGGTGCGTCCGGGTGTCTTAGGGTCTGTCTCTAGAGATGTATCTTTACATTTGAAAGGACGTGGATGTCGCCTAGAGGGGGGGGGGTGAATAGGCGCTTTAAAATAATTACAGTTTAGGCTTGAACAAATGCGGAATAAAACTAACATTTAATTTGTCAAGCACAAAACCTAAAACAACTAGACTCACCTATGTGCACCAACAACTTATGTTAAGCAAGATAAACAACTAAGTGGTAGCAAGATATATAATAAGAAACAATATGGCTGTCACAAAGTAAACTGCATAAGTAGAGGGCTCGGGTAAGAGATAACTGAGGCACACGGAGACGACGATGTATCCCGAAGTTTACACCCTTGTGGATGATAATCTCCATTTGGAGCGGTGTGGAGGCATAATGCTCCCCAAGATGCCACTAAGGCCATCGTGATCTCTTCACGCTCTCGCACAATACAAGATGTTGTGATTCCACTAAGGGACCCTTGAGGGTGGTCACCGAACCCGTACAAACAAGGTTGGGGCAATCTCCACAACTTAATTGAAGGCTCCCAACAACACCACGAAGCTTCACCACGATGTACTGTGGCACCGTGATGACCTCAAATGCTCGGGGCAATCTGCACAACTTAATTGGAGACCCCGACGCTTGCCTGGAGCTTTACACCACAATAATTGAGCTCCAAGGCACAACCAAGCTTCTAGGACGCCAAAGCTTCCACGAAGAGTAATCCCTAGGGTACCAAGCACCCAAGGGTAACAAGCTTCTCAAACTTTTCACTTCCACGTATCACCGTGGAGAACTCAAATCGATGCAACTAGTGCAATGGCAAGAACACACAAAGTGGTCAAGTCCCTCACACTCAAATCCCTCCACAACAAAAAAGCTATGGAGGAATATGAGAGGAAGAACAAGGAGCTCACAAAGAACTCCAAGATCAAGATCCAAGAGGTTCCCCTCACATAGATGAGAAAGTGATTGGTGGAAATGTGGATCTAGATCTCCTCTCTATTTTCCCTCAAGAACTAGCAAGAATCATTGGAGGGATTGAGAGTTAGAAAGCTCAAAGAAGGTCAACAATGGGGGGCAAATACGAGCTCAATGGATAAAAGACCAATTGGGAAGAAGGCCCCTTAAATAGTGGGAGGAAATCTAGTTGTCATTTTGCTCAACGACTCAGCTAAGCGGTAGTGCCGTGCACCTGGGCTGTACTACCATCGTGTAGATAAAGGTACTTCCACTTAGCCTAGTCGAGGGTAGGCAAGATACTAGAAGAATTTACTAAGCGGTAGTGGGAGCGGCAGAAGTGGGGGGTAGTACCGCTCCCCCCTAGGCGATACTTTCGCCCAAAAATAGAAAACACCCCCACGATGCGAGAGAGAAGATAAGCGGAAGAGAGGCCATCACGGGAGAGCGGCAGTACCGCCATAGCAGTACTACCGCTCTGCCCGAGCAGTACTTCCGCTTGAGAGAGAAAACCTGCCCAGAACTGCCATAACTTTCGCATATGAGCTCCGAATTGAGCAAACTCAAGCTTGTTGGATTCAGGAGGACAAGGGAAATCTTAAGATCATGTAGTTATGAAAATACCAATGATATAGAGATGTGAAACCTCTATGAATGAAGAACCGACAAAAACTCCAACATGGAAAACATCATAGAAGATGCACATGAACTCCATTTTCGATGAACTTGAGCTTGTCATAAAGATGACCATAAGCTCTAATACTCACAAAGAGAAACACCAAACAAGAACCAAGAAATATGATGCAAGGATGCAAATGATTTGAGCTCTCAACAAATAATACGATCAAGCTACTCACTTGAGAGCTCCCCTTGACAGTACGTCAATCTATCCTAAAATATAAAAACCTATCAAGGGCAAACCTCTACCTTGCACATAGTCCACTTGAGCTAGATGATGATGATCGTGACTTCCTCAAGATGGACCACCTTTCTTGATTGCTTGACTTGATGAAGACTAGTTGATTGCTCCCCCATACTCACTATGGGTGAGCCACTCTTCAGCACATCTTCACAAGTCCATTGCCACCACAATGGACGGCAAGCTTCAAGCAAGATATTTTCATGATGCTCCACTTGATCTTGCACACCGTAATCTTGATGACAATCACCACCTGATGTCATCCTTCATTGGTTGAATGAGATCTTCCTCTTGACGCAAGCCCATGAAAACGCACCTAACCCCACATACAACTCTGATGATGTAACAACCCCAATGCACCACCTTCACTTTTTGTAATCTTCCCTTGTATGACACCTTGCTATGCTGGCATGATGAGTTGAATAAGAGTTTATGTTTGGCTTCATCACTTGTTGCATCATGGCATCATGTCATTTCATCTTGTTGTTTTGTGTTGCACATTGTGTGATTGAAAGCGTGAGTGTTGTGTGAGTGTGGCAATGTGATTGTTGTGTGATGGGATCCAACTATTTTATCTTCTCAAAACCCTTGATGCACCAAAGCTTGCAAAACCCCCTTATTTTAATTTATTTAGTAGCTGTGTTTCAAGTTTCTGTTTTGGGTCAAATAAAATGTTGCTCCCCTCTTAAAAACCCTCTTAATAATTGTAGTCTGCTTCCTATTCTGGTTTGGTATTTTTCTCTTTTGGGTTTTGCTAAAAACAGACCTCTACTTAAAATAGAAGTGTTTTATTTTGCTACTCGAAAATGCCCAACTCATTTTTATAAAATGGGGCATGATTTTAGAAGACCAGATATATTTTTATCTTCTTCAAAACCTTTTCCTTTTATCCCCTTTGATTTAACCAAAACTTGTTCTGTTTTTATTTGAAAAACCTTTAAACACAGAGAGGGAGTGTTCCACGCCCAGCCACTGTAGATTTCGGCCCAAAGCCCTCCTGGCGACCCTTCTTCCACCTCGTGTGCGTCAGCGGTGTACGACCCCATGGCCAGAGTGACATAGATCGACCTCCCGGTCACAGCAGACGGCCACGAGTCCCTGTTCCGGTCCTTATAACTGCACCACGGCCCCTCTAACCCTAGCCATCGCCTGTTCCCTCCTCCTCTTTGCCTCGCGCCGTCGGGGCAACCCTCCAAAACCACCACCGCACCCATGGCTTCTCCCTGCATGCGCTCGACGTTGTGGTGATCCGGCGTCTCCTTCTTCCCCGGCAGAACCAGGAACCCGCGGGCGATCGTGGCGTTCCATTTCCATGGAGAGCAGCCACCAAGATCGATGCCCTCGCCGTCCCCGACGACCGTCGCTTCGTCAATGTCGGGAGCTTCTTCTGTGAACCACGGCGACATCGTCCTCATCTCTCCGTCGCCGTGAACCCCTCTTCTCTGCCCCCTCAGTGACCCACGCCTCTCCGCTCTTCCCCTTGCTTCTCTGCAGCGTCGTCGCCCCGCGTTAGATCGATGCATCGCCGGAGTGCACCGGTGAGCCGCAGCCGCTCGCGCGCAGCCGATTGCACGCATGTTTGTTGCGTAGGCCAGGTGGATGCCTGCTGCTACATAGTGTGTAGCTGTGCACGTAGTACCCCGCGTATAGCCGTGCGTGTGCATGCGTTGCACCGGCGAGAGTTTGCCGCCAGCGCCTCTCTCTTGATCAGAGAAGTTGTCCCCTTTTTCTTTGTCAACTGGGATGGATCCCCTCATTGAGCAGATCCACCACCCTAGCCTGACTGGTCGTGCGCAGTGCATCGGTCACGGGATCAAATCCCCCACGCGCCCTTTTTAATTCGTTGTTTTCTTGTGTGGTACTAGCAGTGTAATCTGTATATGTTGATTTCTGTCCCTGTTCTAGCAAGTACATGTTACTACCATAGTGGCAATCGAGCCGCAGCCGCGCCTGTTGGTCGTGGGTTCGCGCGCGCACCCCTTTTTATTTGGGGATTTTCTTAGTTAGTATATGTGGTTTAGCTCCCTGTTAGTTCAGCTACCTGAGCATAGTGCAGTGGTTGGGTGCACGGTGGTGAGCGGAGTGGTATGGTGCACTCGGTGGTGAGCGGAGTGGTATGGTGCACGATGTTGTTTTGTTTTATTTGTGTGGGCATTCCATACTTGGAATAATTCCAGAAGTGGAATATGCCAAATCTGGCACTCATTTGACATATAAGTGATTTAGGATTTAGAGTAGATTTTCTTTGCTGTTTTATGTAATTTTTATGCATGCAACTATGTTAGTGTGATATATGTTTTTGGGGTAGAAAAACCCAAGGAATCCAATGGTGACATTGGATTTCACTTTTGAGAAAGTTTGTAAAAATGTCATTTTTTGTGATGAGGTGGCATTTTGTCATTTCTGTAGGAATTATTCTGTGCATGTTTTGAAGTTTGTGCCAACATGCAAGTTCTAGATTTTATTTGGGGATTTTCTTAGTTAGTATATGTGGTTTAGCTCCCCTGTTAGTTCAGCTACCTGAGCATAGTGCAGTGGTTGGGTGCACGGTGGTGAGCGGAGTGGTATGGTGCACGATGTTGTTTTGTTTTATTTGTGTGGGCATTCCATACTTGGAATAATTCCAGAAGTGGAATATGCCAAATCTGGCACTCATTTGACATATAAGTGATTTAGGATTTAGAGTAGATTTTCTTTGCTGTTTTATGTAATTTTTATGCATGCAACTATGTTAGTGTGATATATGTTTTTGGGGTAGAAAAACCCAAGGAATCCAATGGTGACATTGGATTTCACTTTTGAGAAAGTTTGTAAAAATGTCATTTTTTGTGATGAGGTGGCATTTTGTCATTTCTGTAGGAATTATTCTGTGCATGTTTTGAAGTTTGTGCCAACATGCAAGTTCTAGATTTTATTTGGGGATTTTCTTAGTTAGTATATGTGGTTTAGCTCCCCTGTTAGTTCAGCTACCTGAGCATAGTGCAGTGGTTGGGTGCACGGTGGTGAGCGGAGTGGTATGGTGCACGATGTTGTTTTGTTTTATTTGTGTGGGCATTCCATACTTGGAATAATTCCAGAAGTGGAATATGCCAAATCTGGCACTCATTTGACATATAAGTGATTTAGGATTTAGAGTAGATTTTCTTTGCTGTTTTATGTAATTTTTATGCATGCAACTATGTTAGTGTGATATATGTTTTTGGGGTAGAAAAACCCAAGGAATCCAATGGTGACATTGGATTTCACTTTTGAGAAAGTTTGTAAAAATGTCATTTTTTGTGATGAGGTGGCATTTTGTCATTTCTATAGGAATTATTCTGTGCATGTTTTGAAGTTTGTGCCAACATGCAAGTTCTAGATTTTGTGTAGACTAGGGCCTGGTATTTTTGTTTGGCATGATACTCGAGTAGATAAGTGGATGCCCATAGCGTGTGGTGTTTTGTCTTCATAGGCTTTTGTATCTTGTTTTGTAGTTTCCGGGAGTTATGTAACTCGGTTCGCCACGTTCTTTATATGTTTTTGCATCATTTTCTCGTGATGCATCCATTCCTGATATGATCATGCATGTCTAAATAAGTTAACTTGAGGTTCTGTCCAGAATATTAATAACCCAAATAATGCATGGAAGATTACTAGTATAGCAATGCCATGCTTCCTTTCATGGCACACATGCATCATATTGCTTGTAGCATTGTCACTTGCTGGTGTTTATTGGCTGTTTATTTATTTTGGGTAGCATTGGGTGCTAAGAACTAGTACGAGGATTCTATTGAGTATGTTCAGGAAGATCAATAGCATTTCCAGTGTGGAGATCTCACACGCAAGATGATCGTGACCCTGACACTGTTTCCAGCTTTGTTATGCCTAGTTGAATCGTTTCCATCGTTACTTATCGCTGCCTACCACCTGATAAATAAGCCTCCAAACATTGCCATGAAACCTCTAACCCTTCACCTCCTAGAAAATATTGTTTGGCTAAGTTCGTGCTTGCTCAACCCTCTTATAGCATTGCTAGTTGCAGGTGCAAGCTCGTCCATGTGATAACATGGGAAATTTGATTACCATCCTACTTTAAATGCTATTTAATTAATGCACCTATATACTTGGTAAAAGGCAGAAGGCCCGACCTTTGGCTAGGTGATTTGTTCTCTTTTGCCGCCTTAGTTTCGGCTACCGGTGTTTTATTCCATAACTGAGCACTTCTAACACGTCCGGGGTTGTTATGGGGACCCCCTTGGTAAATCGTTGAGTGTTAAAGCTTGTGTGGCAAGACCCAACTTTGGTGTTAAATTTAATCAACCCCCGGGACAGTGCTCCTCATGAGTGTTGGTCCAAACTAGAGCACTGTGCGGGGCCAACCCAGGACAACTTGGGTGATTTCTATCAGGCCCCCGTGCACGTAGCTTATTCGACGTGTCCTGAGACTGAGATACGCGACTCTTATCGGGGTCGTCGCCACGTCGGGTGGTCTTTCTGGACTTGTCTTACCTTAACTATATATCTTGTGCATTGGGATTCCAGTGAGACTTTGGGTTTTCTCAGAATTGAGGTTTTCCATTAAGGAATCCAACGAGATCGCGAGTTTCGTGATCGAGGACTTCTATGCGGCATGTGGTAATTTGTGATGGGTTAGTTGGAGCACTCCTACAGGGTTAAATCTTTCGGAAAGCCGTGCGTGCGATTATGTGGCAAACATGGAAACTTTGTTAACATCCGGTTCTAGATAACTTGAAATAACTTAACTAAAACTGCCAACTGTGTGCGTAACCGTGACTGTTTCCTTCAGAGGTCCTTCTCTGATTGAGAACACGGTGGGGTTATGAATGACGTAAGTAGGTGTTCAGAATCACGTAGTGATTATTCTTAGTCGCGAACGTCATGTGTAGACCACTCAAACTTCATTTTATTCTACGTAAGTTAGCCACCATAAATGCTTAGAGCTGATGCAAACTCAAATACATACCCCATCCTTAACCAACAACTTAGTTAGATTCGATGCCATGGTCATGAGATTGATGAGTCCTCGTGACTCACAAATTACTACAACCACCCACAAGCACAAGTATCGCAGATGCAGATGCTTTCGTGGATAACCAGCTGAAGTGGCAGTTTGACAAGGACAATGGTCGGATGTACGTGACGTACCCCGATGACCAGAGGTCCTTGGTCGTGATCGTGGGCCTAGCCAGGCGGGATAACATTAGCTTTTGTCATTTATCTTGTCCATAGTCGGGCCCTATTTTCTGTTTGAATAATGAATGATTGTGTGGAACTGTAATTTAACTTGTGGCGAGTGTAAGCCGAATCTTATTACTCTTCCATCTATTATGTATTGCAATGTTTATCCTGCTTGTGAAACGCTTAGATGTGACTCTTTCCCCTTTTGAGGCATCGCCCCCAAATAAGGAAAGTGCCGCATCTTAGACGTTACACACGAAGACCATGGGTTAGTACACAAAAGCTCAATGGACAATCTTACCATACCATGGGTTCATTTGACCCCTCTCGGTACATCTTGTACGCTTTGTGTGTTGATCAACTTGATTTACTCTTTGTCTTAGTCTTGATCAACCTTGTGCCTTTTTCGACCATTCTTTGGATAATACCTTTAATACCACCTTGGTTATCATATAAACTCCTTGAAACCAACAAATGGACTTCAAGAAGTGCCTATGGACAAATCCTTCGAATATAACTTAAGGCAACCATTAGTCCATAGGGATTGACATCAATTACCAAAGCCACACATGGAGAAATATGCTCTAACAACATTGTAATGGTTGTAGACTTGGAAAATGGACTCAATTACCTTATCCTACTAGTGAGTCACTATCTTAGTGTCCTTTTGACTTGGTTCATTCTGATGTGTGGGCTCCTGCTCCCTTTGATTCGAAAGGTGGTCATAGCTACTATGTTCTATTTATTGATGATTTCTCTCGCTACACTTGGCTATACTTTATGAAATCTCGTAGCAAGGTCCTGTCTATATACAAATGATTTTCTGCCATGGTTCATGCCTAGTTTTCCATGCCTATTCATACTTCTCGTGATGACTCCCTCGAGAGTATATGTCCTAGATGTCGCATGCTTTTCTCGTTGAACATGGTACTCTTGCCCAGTTCTCATGTCTTGGTGTCCATGCTCAGAATGGTGTTGCGGAACGTAAGCATCGTCATCTACTTGATACAACTCGTGCGCTGATGATCGCTGCTTCCCTTCCACCCCATTTTTGGGTTGAGGCTGTTTTCGCATTCACCTATCTCGTCAACATTCAGCCATCGACTGCCTTGCAGCGTGGCATTCCTATGGAGTGTCTCACTGGTCGCTCTCCTGACTACTTTGCTCTCCGTATGTTTGGGTATTTATGTTATGTCCTTCTTGCCCTGAGAGAACGCACGAAACTGACTGCTCAGTCGGTCGAGTGTGTTTTCCTTGGCTACAATGATGAGCACAAGGGCTATCGATGTTGGGATCTTGTTGGTCGTCGGTTGCACATTTTGCATGATGTGACTTTAGATGAGTATCGTTCTTACTACCCCCGCCCTTCCTCCTCGCGCTTTTCTGTGGACGATATTTCTTTTCTTCTTCTTCACGATACACCCTCCTATGTGCCTCCTGTCTCCCCCTTTCCTCTGGCACATCTCACTCTTCCTCACCCACCACCGACACCACCTTCCCATCCATCCTCCTCCCCACCCTCATCATCCATATCTCCTTCCCCTCCATCCTCCTTCCCACCCTCATCATCTGTCTCTCCTTTTCCTCTCCACTACACTCGCCGCCCTTGTAGTGAAGATGATCCTACTGACGCGCCCTCCACTTTCGGAGCACCTCCCTTCACACCTCCCTCGGTTCATAAACTTCGTGCTAGGCCTCGCCCCCACCTGATCGCTATTCTGTTGACCGTTATGATCTGTTGTGGATGAGCCCACTTCCTATCGGGCTGCCATGACTCATCCTGAATGGCAGCTTGCGATGGCCGAGGAGCTTGCTGCCCTTGAGCGCAATGGCACCTGGGATCTGGTTTCCTTTCCTTCCAGTGTTCGCCCCATTACCTGCAAGTGGGTCTATAAGATTAAGACTCACTTCAATGGTTCTCTTGAGCGCTACAAAGCTTGTCTTGTGGCTCGTGGTTTTCAGCAGGAGCAAGGACACGATTATGATGAGACATTCGCTCCTGTAGCCCACATGACCATTGTCCACACTCTCCTTGTTGTGGCTTCTGTTCGTCATTGTTTTGTGTCTCAACTTGACATCCAGAACGCTTTTCTCAATGGTGATTTGCGTGAGGAGGTTTATATGCAGCCATCACCAGGAAACTATGCTCGTGATGGTATGGTCTGCCGACTTCGACGCTCCCTCTATGGCCTAAAATAGGGCCCTCACACCTGGTTTGAGCGTTTCATCTCAGTGGTGACTGCCGCGGGCTTCTCTCACAGTGATCATGACCCCGCGCTGTTTGTTCACACGTCTCCTCGTGGTCGGACTCTTCGCCTTCTCTATGTTGATGACATGATCATCACTCGTGATGACTCCGACTACGGTGCCTTTGTTCAGGCCCACCTACGCGACCAGTTCCTCATGTTGATCTTGGCCCCCTTTGCTATTTTCTTGGGATTGAGATTTCTTCGACCCTGATGGCTTCTTGATAACCCACAAGTATAGGGGATCATTTGTAGCCTTCTTCGATAAGTAAGAGTATTGAACCAAACGAGGAGCTAAAGGCAGAACAAATATTCCCTCAAGTTCTATCGACCGCCGATACAACTCTATGCACGCTTGACGTTTGCTTTACCTAAAACAAGTATGAAACTATTTTGCAAGAATAAAACTACGAGTACTTTGCGAGAATAAAACTATGAATAAATTGCAAGGTAATAAAAGTGGATAGCTTTTGCCAACAAGAAAGTCATTTGTCCCTAGGCAATCGATAACAAGTACCGGTAACCATTCTTGCACTTTTATATGAGGGAGAGGCATGAGCTAACATACTTTCTCTGCTTGGATCATATGCACTTATGATTGGAACTCTAGCTAGCACCCGCGAATACTAAAGATCATTAAGCTCATGAAACCCGACCATAGCATTAAGTATCAAGTCCTCTTTACTCCCATACGTCATAATCCACTTATCTACGTTTAGGCTACTGTCACCCCCACAACACCGACAATAAGCAAACCATGAACATATTGCAACACCCTACAACGGGGGGCCCTCATGTTTGCGCGACACGGAGGGCACCCTAGGACAACACCATAAATAAAATATACAATCGTACCAAGCAAGATCACAATTAACTCATAGAACAAAATGGATCTACTCAAACATCATAGGATAGCCAAATATCATTAGGACATAATATACGGAGTTGAGCACCATGTTTAAGTAGAGATTACAGCCGGGAGTGTTGGAGAATGTTGCATGGGAAACAAAAAATTTCCTACGCACACGAAGACCTATGATGATGAGGATCATCTACGAGAGGGAGATCGGATCCACATACCCTTGTAGATCGCTAAGCGGGAAGCATTAAGAAACGTGGTTGATGTAGTGGAACAGCTTCATGATTTAAATCACCGTCGTCCCACGATCCATCCCGATCTAGCACCGAACAGATGACACCTCCGCATTCAGCACACGTACAGCTCGATGACGATCTCCGCCTTCTTGATCCAAAAAGAGAGACGGGGAAGTAGATGAGTTTTCCGGCAGCGTGACGGCGCACCGGTGATCGTGATGATCTATTCCTGCATGGCTCCGCCTGAGCTTCGTAGGGGTGGGGATTTTCCCTAGGGCGCCGGTCGAGAGGGAGGAGGGATCCTCCTCCAAGTCGGTTTGGAGGGAGGAGTCCCTTCCTTCCTTCCCACCTCCTCATTTTTTTCTTTCCTTTTTTTTTCTCCTTTGATTTTTTCCTCTTTGCCGAAATAGCCCTATTGGGCTGGCCTCACCTGTTGGAAATATGCCCTAGAGGCAATAATAAAATGGTTATTATCATATTTCCTTGTTCATGATAATCGTGTATTGCTCATGTTATAATTGTATTAACAGGAAACCGTAATACATGTGTGAATAAATAGATCACAATGTGTCCCTAGTGATACATCTCCAACGTATCTACTTTTCCAAACTATTTTGCCCTTGTTTTGGACTATAATTTGAATGATTTGAATGGAACTAACCTGGACTGACGCTGTTTTCAGCAGAACTGCCTTGGTATTATTTTTGTGCAGAAATCAAAGTTCTCCAAACGTCCTGAAAATTTACGGGGAGCAGTTTTGGAAAATATCAAAAATACCTGCGCCAAGTTCCACCTCAGGGGGTGGGCCAGTGGACCACAAGCCCCTACTCTGCCACCACCCCCCTGGTGGCGGTGGGCAGGCTTGTGGGGCCCACAGGCACCTGCCGCCTCCAACTCCAGCTCTATAAGTTGTCTTTCGTCCCAGAAAAATAAAAAGAGAAGTTTTTGTCACATTTTCGATACGGAGGCGCCGCCACCTCCTGTTCTTCATCTGGAGGGCAGATCTAGAGTCCGTCTTGGGCTCTAGAGAGGGGAAATCGTCGCCATCGTCATCATCAACCTTCTTCCCTCCCCAATTCCATGAAGCTCTTCGTCGTTCGTGAGTAATATATTCGTAGGCTCGCTGGGCGGTGATGAGTAGGATGAGATCTATCATGTAATCGAGTTAGTTTTGATGGGGATTGATCCCTAGTATCCACTATGTTGTGAGATTTGATGTTGCTACTACTTTGCCATGCTTAATGCTTGTCACTAGGACCCGAGTGCCATGATTTCAGATCTGAAATTATTATGTTGTCACCAATATATGTGTGTTTTAGATCCGATCTTGCAAGTTGTAGTTACCTACTATGTGTTATGATCCGGCAACCGCGAAGTGACAATAACTGGAACCACTCCTGGTGATGATCATAGTTTGAGGAGTTCATGTGTTCACCAAGTGCTAATGCGTTGGCCCGGTTCTTTATTAAAAGGAGAACCTTAATATCCCGTAGTTTCCTTTTGGACCCCGCTGCCACGGGAGGGATGGACAATAGATGTCATGCAAGTTCTTTTCCTTAAGCATGTATGACGACACACGGAATGCATGCCTACATCACATTGACGAACGGGAGCTAGCCACTTATCTCTCCGTGTTATAGCGGTTGCATGATGAATATCATCCAAAGAAATCACCGACCCATTGCCTACGAGTTTGTCCCACTGTTGCTACTGCTGTTACTTGTCTTGCTCTGCTGCTGCTGCTACTACTGTTGCTACTGCTGTTACTTGTCTTGCTTTGCTGCTACTGTTGCTACTACTGTCGCTTGCTACTGCTGTCACTACTGTTGTTCCTTACCACTGCTATTGCTCGTTACACTGTCGTTACTCGTTACTTTGTTGTTACTACTGTGCTTGCAGATACTAATCTTTCAGGTGTGGTTGAATCCGACAAATTCAGCTGCTAATACTTGAGAGTATACTCTCACCTCCTAACTGGCTTTCCTACAAATTTGGGTCGAATACTCTACCCTCGAAAACTGCTGCGAACCCACGCGCTGGTGGGCCATCAACAACATTCTTCCAGTTTCTTTGTCGGGGAGTGCTATCAACATTCTTCTGGTGCCGTTGTAGGAGAAGGTTAGTTGTCATAAGCATTCGTCTAGCTAACACTAGAGATTGCAGGATCAACACTTTTCTGGAGCCACTGCCAGAGAAGCACAGCTGACGTCAGCATTTTTCTGGCGCCGTTGCCGGGGAGGTATTGCTATATTCTCTGAGTCACTTGGGATTTATATCTGCTGATCACTATGAAGAATCTGAAGGATGCGAAGACCAAAGTATTGCCCTCAACTATGAGGGGAGGTAAGGAATTGCCATCTAGCTCTGCACTTGATTCACCTTCAGTTATGAGTAAGTTTGCGACATCACCTCCTGCTAGAAATCTTGATATGTCGCCTGTGCTTGATGATGTTTGTGATACTACTGCTAGAGATGTTATGCTTGATACTATGCCTGATGATGCTATGCTTGATACTATGCCTGATGATGCTATGCTTGATACTATTCTTGATACTATGCCTGATACTGCTAGAGATGTTATGCCTGATACTGCTAGAGATGCTATGCTTGATACTGCTTTGCCTGATGATGCTAGAGATGCTATTTTGCCTGATGATGCTATGCTTGATACTGCTAGAGATGCTCCTTTGCATGATGTTCCACTAGGAGTGTTCCTTGATGCTCATATTGCTAGAGTTACTGCCAATGCTCGTGATGCTTCTGAAACTACCGATACTATTGAGATAGAACCTGCTTTTGCTCCTGCTAGATCTAGCTCTCCTAGATATGACTTGCCTGATATACCTGAGGGTTACGTTATGGAGGGAGAGATAGCTGAGGATTTTCTTGCGTGTAAGGATGCCTATGACGCTGAGAAATTAATTCTCAAGTGGAAGGAAAAATCTCGGGAAGTTAGGATGAAAAATGATCCGAAGTTTGCCACTTTGCCTATCTTTGTCACCGATAAGGATTATGAATTCTCTGTCGACCCTGAGATAATCTCTCTAGTCGAATCTGGTCCTTTTGACGGTTATGAGTCTGAGACGGTCATAGCCCATCTTGCCAAACTATCCGAAATAGCCAACCTTTTCACTAATGAGGAGAATATCCGCCACTACTATATCCTTAAGTTGTTTCCTTTCTCTCTAAAGGATGATGCTAAAGTCTGGTTCACCTCTCTTGCTCCTGGATGTGTGCGTAGTCCCCAGGAGATGGTCTATTACTTGTGTGAGAAATATTTCCCTGCCCATAAGAAGCAAGCTGCTTTGCAGGAAATATACAACTTTGCTCAACTCCAAGAAGAGAGTCTTCCACAAGCTTGGGGGAGGCTCGTCCAGCTACAGAATGCTTTGCCTGATCACCCTCTCAAGAAGAACGAGATACTTGATATCCTCTATAACGGACTTACCGATGCCTCTAGAGACTACCTAGATAGTTGTGCCGGTTGTGTTTTTAGGGAACGAACTGTAGAACAAGCTGAGACTCTACTGAATAACCTCTTGATCAACGATAATGCTTGGACTATTCCCGAACCACCGCCTAAGCCAACTCCTAAGGAAAGAGGTATTCTATTCCTCAGTCCCGAAGATATGTAAGAAGCCAAGAAATCTATGCAAGAGAAAGGCATTAAATCTGAAGATGTCAAAAATCTACTACCTATCGAAGAGATCCACGGTCTCGATAACCCGATACAGGTAGTGGAAGTTAATTCTCTGCGTAGGTTTGACGAGAGTGATATTCCTTTTGATAAACCTTCTAGCCTATGCTTTGATGAATTTGCCAACTTTGTTGCCAAACAATAGAATTTCAATGATTATGTTTGCAGACATTTGGAACAAAGTTCTTGTATGCTTAGCCATTTAAGTGCTTGTGTAGACAGAAATGTCAATGCTCTCAAACTTTTGAGTAAACATGCCTCTATGATTACTACTCAGGTAGAACAAGTACTTAAAGCTCAGAATGACCTCCTCAATGAATTAAATGACAAATCTGTCAGAGTCATTACTAGAGGAGGCAAAATGACTCAGGAACCTTTGTATCCTGAAGGTCATCCTAAGAGAATTGATCAAGATTCTCAAGGAATCAATGCTGATACACCTAGTCATCCTAAGGAGAAGAAGAAGGATGATAGAAACCTGCACGCCAGTTCACCAAGTACTATCACACCTGAAGAACCTAAGGATATTTCTGCGTCTGATGCAGAAACACAAACATGTGATGAACATGAACCTGGTGACAATGTGGACACTGATGTTCATAATAATGCTCAACCTAGCCATGATGAGGATGTGGAGATTGAACCTACGGTTAATCTTGATAATCCACAACCTAAGAGATACGACAAGAATGACTTCACTTCTAGGAAGCATGGTAAATAAAGAGAGCCATGGGTTCAGGGACCTATGCCCTTTCCTCCTAAGCCATCCAAGAAAAAGGATGATGAGGATTTTGAGCGCTTCGTTGAGATGATAAGACCCATCTTTCTGCAGATGCGGTTAACTGATATGCTCAAGATGTCTCCGTATGCCAAGTACATGAAAGATATCATGACTAATAAATGGAAGATACCAGATCTTAAGATCTCCACCATGCTTGCCAATTACACTTTCAAAGGTGGAACTCCTAAGAAACTTGGTGATCCCGGAGTGCCCACTATACCTTGCTCCATTAAAGGAAACTACGTAAGAACTTCCTTATGTGACCTTGGAGCCGGTGTTAGTGTTATGCCGCTCTCTCTTTATCGTAGACTTGAGTTGGATAAGTTAACACCCACTGAAATTTCTCTACAAATGGCCGACAAATCAACTGCTTTTCCTATCGGCGTTTGCGAGGATGTGCCTGTTGTGGTTGCTAACACCACTATCTTAACAGACTTTGTTATCTTGGATATTCCCGAGGACGATGCCATGGCTATCATCCTCGGAAGACCATTTTTAAACACCGCAGGGGCTGTTATAGATTGCAACAAAGGCAATGTCACTTTCATGTCAACGGTAATGAGCACATAGTGCACTTTCCGAAGAAACGATATCCAGTACATTGTATCAATGCTATCGAAAAGACTTCATCGATTCTCATTGGGAGCTTTGAATGCCCTATCCCTCGTGTCAAGATGAAGTATGATTTGCTTGTTGGGGAGATTCATATCCCCATTGAGGTGACTTAGTGGCTATTCGAAAATTCTCCGTTCTCTCTTGCGATTCGAGAAGGTTTTGTCATAAGGACTTGATCAACCCCATAGACGGATTTCTTCCGATGACCATGAAACGGATGAATCAGAGAGTCACATACCTTTGTTTTGAGTCTTCATTTTCTGTTGCTTAGAAGAAAAATGATAGAATTAGTTTAGCTTTTCCTGCTTTCTGTTTTAGCGTCCCGGAGAAAAATACCTCGAAAATAAAAGTTCTCCGATGGTCCTGAAAATTTAGTATGATTTTTCTGGAATTTTTGAAAAATTCTGGGCCTGAGAGCTGGTCAGGGGGCCTGACCAGTGGGCCACAAGCCCCCCCACCGCCACCTACCCCCCTGGTGGCGGGGTGCAAGCTTGTGGGGCCCACAGGCATCCCCTCCACTCATTCCAGCTCTCAGCCTCTTCTTCCACCTCCAGAAAAAATTGTTTCGCAGGTCAAACCCGTGTTCTTGCTCATTTGGCTGTGATTTTCGATCTCCTTGCTCAAAGCACCATTCTCCGAACTGTTTTGGGGAAATTACTCCTTGGTAAGTGACTCCTCCATTGGTCCAATTAGTTTCCGCTCTAGTGCTTTATCCTTCGCGAATTCTTGCTACCTTGGTGACCCTATTCTTGAGCTTGAAAAGTTGATTTCAGCTAGTCCCAAGTAGTTTTAGCGCGTGATACGGTCTCTAGGCACTAGTAGGAGTAGTTGCTACAAGTTGGGTTAATCCTTGTTCACTTTTCTTTCGAAGTCTCTAAAAATTTCAGAATTTTTCAGAGCTAGAAAAAGGAAGAGATGAGGAGGTTCTTGAGAGGCTCTTCAAGCCGTAACCACAAGGAGGATGAGAAGAACCACCCCAAGTACGTAGTCCCTCGAGTCACAGAAGTTCGAGCGTGTGAGTGGCCAAGTGATGAATTTTTGCGCGCCGCCGGACTTTATGAAGACTTTTATTACTTGGTGGAGAACGCAGGTCTTACTGGGTTCATTGAAGATAAGTGCCCACGATATCTCCTCCTCACCAATATTTTCGTTCAAAGCTTCAACTTTTATTCGAGGAAGAATCCTCCCATGGATGAGTTCATGATATACGATGTCCCCCAATGCATGACGCTGCAGGATTTTTGCAATGTATGCAAATTACCTTTTGTTGGGGATATCCGTGACCCTCGTCCACGAGACTTGGAGGATTTCATTGGTTCTATTGCTGTTGGAGAGGAGAGAGGGGTGTCTCGCGCAAGAATTGCTAGCATACATTTTCCTATGCTTCGGTACTTCTCACTATTTGTGGGAAAATGTTTGATTGGTCGTGGGGAGACTGGATCACTTAGTTCTGCAGACCTTGCGGTTTTGCGCGAAGGCCTTTATAATGATAAGACTTATAGCCTGGGCGCTATAGTAGCTCAACGGTTGAACCTGAACCGTTCTAAAGGTGTTGTCTATGGAGGTATCTATGCTACCCGTGTGGCCAGACACTTTGAGATACCCATTAGACTGGGAGAGGAAGGAGAGATGCTCCTCCCTGAGAGATATCTGGATTCTGACAGCATGGTTCGCCATGATTTTCTGAATAGAGATGCTAGTACACGGATGATTTATAACCTGGTGTTTAGTCAGGGTACTCGAGAGACTATTACTTTGCCTCCTCCTTCTTTGTTTGATCTTCATGCAGGCAGGTACACTATTATGCCCGCACACATCTAAGCATATTGGGGCTTGGCCCAACCACAGGCGCCCGTGCCCGAGCCGCGAGTCGAGTACCAGACGCCAGTTTATCAGTGGGAGCCAGAGGAGCTCACACAGCAGTGGCATCCACAATCTGCTCTAGATTATCGTGGAGCTGGTTATTTCCCACCTTGGGAGTAGACCAAGCTAGGCCAAAAGCCTAAGCTTGGGAGAGTACGTGTTCTCACCGACTTTACATTCATGCTTATGCTTTCACTTTGTTAGCCGGTGTTTACACTTTGCCACTGTATTATCCATGCTAGTTTCTTTTCGTTTTCCTGTTTTCTTGTTTTGTGTACTTTTGAGAAAACCCAAAAAAGATTTTTCTTTCTTCTTTTGATTGTTGGGAGCTTTCCCGTGTAAATAGCTTTCTTTTTCTTTGTGTCAAGGTAGAAGATATTGGTTATAAGGCTTAGTGGTTCTTACATGCTTACCTGTTTAGCTTTCAAAGAGCCATATTATTTTGTCTTCTCCTTTGTGTTTGCCTGCAGATTCAGCTTAGTCCAATGCGCTTATTATTGTTCACATCGTTCGATCGTGCAAATAAAAAGGCAACAATGATGACATATGATGAAGTGACTGAGACTGAAAAGCTGGCATGAACTCTATCAATTTTGTTTTTGTAAATATGACTAGCTTGTCGACCCAGATTTAGCTTTGTTGTGAGAGAACCATGTTTGCAATGACAACTTAGAGATCATAGTTTCTGATGCCATGCTTATTTAGCCGAGAGCTTATAATGGTTTGTCTTGATTGCCAACATAGATTTTGAGATGACTATGATGTAGTATGATAGGATGGTATTCTCCTTTGAATGTTTCAAGTGGCTTGACTTGGCGCATGTTCATGCATGTAGTTGAAACAAAATCAACATAGCCTCTATGATGTTCGTGTTCATGGTGATTTATATCCTGTTCATGCTTGCATTTAATGTTAGTCAAACTCATTGCATCTTGATGACTGTTGTCGCTCTCTAGTTGGCCGCTTCCAAGTCTTTTGCTAGCCTTCACTTGTACTAAGCGGGAATACTGGTTGTGCATCCACTTCCATAAACCCAAAAGTTTTTCCATGAGAGTCCACCATACCTACCTATTTGCGGTATCTACTTGCCGTTCCAAGTAAATTAGCATGTGCCATTCTCTAAACCTTCAAGAAATAAATTTGTTTTGCATAACCGAACCGCTCATGTGGTGACAGAGGGCTATTGGTATCTTCCATGCTAGGAGTGTTATCCTCGACATGTGTTTATTCACAGTCCTTCACGAGAAAGGGGCTGGTATTTGGGATGCCCAGTTCCATGCTTAAATCGAAAACATAACTGTAAAACAAGACTCCCCCCGGATTGATGTTAGTATGGACGGTACCCGAGGATTCGGCTAGCCGTGGAGTGTGATTGATTGGTGGTGGGGGAGTTAAAACTTTCCTTTCCTGTTTTGGAACTTGAGAACTCTTGATCATTGCGTTGACAATGAAAACATGCCACCCAAAATTATTATCTCTGTTTTCAAAGCTTGAGCTCTGGCACCTCTGCAAACCAATGCTTCCCTCTGCGAAGGGCATGTCTATTTATTTTCCTGTTGAGTCATCCTCCTCTTATATAAGCACCAATTAGAGAGCACCTCTGTCATTTTTATGCTTTGCTTTTGATTGATATTGAGTATGACTATGACTGGATCTTCGTTGCTATGAATTAAAATGTTTAGTCAGCCCTTGATCTTTGAAAGTGCTCTGCATTTATGTTTTGCGGTCTCAGAAAGAGCTAGCGAGATACCACCTATTCATATTGCTTCATGCTTGTTTTGATTGAAGTGTTGGTATTTTAAACTCATTATTATTTGCTCGTTAGCTGATTATGCCATTGATATTAGTTTACCGTGAGACCTTTGTGTCATTTGCTTATGTGGTTAACTTGTGATCTTGCTGAAATTCTCGTTATGAGTTAGACATAGTTGCAACAACAAGATCAAACAGAGTTTGTCAAAATTTTCTTTCTCTCTCTCAGTTTGTCAACTGAGTTGCTTGAGGACAAGCAAGGTTTTAAGCTTGGGGGAGTTGATACGTATCCAACGTATCTACTTTTCCAAACTCTTTTGCCCTTGTTTTGGACTATAATTTGCATGATTTGAATGGAACTAACCTGGACTGACGCTGTTTTCAGCAGAATTGCCTTAGTGTTATTTTTGTGCAGAAATCAAAGTTCTCCAAACGTCTTGAAAATTTACGGGGAGCAGTTTTGGAAAATATCAAAAATACGTGCGCCAAGTTCCACCTCACGGGGTGGGCCGGTGGGCCACAAGCCCCTGCTCCGCCACCACCCCCCTGGTGGCGGTGGGCAGGCTTGTGGGGCCCACAGGCACCTGCCGCCCCCAACTTCAGCTCTATAAGTTGTCTTTCGTTCCACAAAAAATAAAAAGAGAAGTTTTCGTCGCGTTTTCGATACAGAGGCGCCTCCACCTCCTCTTCTTCATCTGGAGGGCAGATCTGGAATCCGTCTTGGGCTTCGGAGAGGGGAAATCGTCGCCATCGTCATCATCAACCTTCTTCCCTCTCCAATTCCATGAAGCTCTTCGTCGTTCGTGAGTAACCTATTCGTAGGCTCGCTGGGCGGTGATGAGTAGGATGAGATCTATCATGTAATCGAGTTAGTTTTGATGGGGATTGATCCCTAGTATCCACTATGTTATGAGATTTGATGTTGCTACTACTTTGCCATGCTAATGCTTGTCACTAGGGCTCGAGTGCCATGATTTCAGATATGAAATTATTATGCTGTCCCAATATATGTGTGTTTTAGATCCGATCTTGCAAGTTGTAGTTACCTACTATGTGTTATGATCCGGCAACCCCGGAGTGACAATAACCGGAAACACTCTCGGTGATGATCATAATTTGAGGAGTTCATGTGTTCACCAAGTGCTAATGCATTGGTACGGTTCTTTATGTTGGAAATATGCCCTAGAGGAAATAATAAAATGGTTATTATCATATTTCCTTGTTCATGATAATCGTCTATTGTTCATGCTATAATTGTATTAACAGGAAATAGTAATACATGTGTGAATAAATAGATCACAAT
Organism: Hordeum vulgare subsp. vulgare; assembly: GCF_904849725.1. NCBI lineage: Eukaryota > Viridiplantae > Streptophyta > Magnoliopsida > Poales > Poaceae > Hordeum > Hordeum vulgare. The sequence continues at coordinate 105,926,054 of NC_058522.1, read as the reverse complement.
GTGTCCCTAGCAAGCCTCTAGTTGGCTAGCTCGTTAGTCAATAGATGATCATGGTTTCCTGGTCATGGGCATTAGATGTCATTGATAACGGGATCACATCATTGGGAGAATGATGTGATGGACAAGACCCAATCCTAAGCATAGCACTAGATTGTATTGTTCATATGCTAAAGGTTTTCTAATGTCAAGTGTCTTTTCCTTCGACCATGAGATTGTGCAACTCCCGGATACCGTAGGAGTGCTTTGGGTGTATCAAACGTCACAACGTAACTGGGTGATTATAAAGGTGCACTACATGTATCTCTGAAAGTGTCTATTGGGTTGGTATGAATCAAGATCGGGATTTGTCACTCCGCGTGACGGAGAGGTATCTCAGGTCCCACCCGGTAGAACATCATCATGAGCTCAGTGTGACTAAGGAGTTAGTCACACGATGACGTGCTACGGAACGAGTAAAGAGGATTACCGGTAACGAGATTGAACAAGGTATAGGTATACGGACGATCGAATCTCGGGCAAGTTCTATACCGACACACAAAGGGAATTGTATACGGGATTGATTGAATCCTTGACATCGTGGTTTATCCGATGAGATCATCATGGAGCAAGTGGGAGCCACCAAGGGTATCCATACCCCGCTGATGGTTATTGGATGGAGAGGTGTCTCAGTCATGTCTGCCTGTCTCCCGAACCCGTAGGGTCTACACACTTAAGGTTCGATGACGCTAGGGTTATAGGGAATTGTTATACGAGGTTATCGAAAGTTGTTCGGAGTCCCGGATGAGATCCCGGACGTCACGAGGAGCTCCGGAATGGTCCGGAGGTAAAGATTTATATATAGGACGGATGGTTTTGGACACCGGAAGTGTTTCGGGCGTCGCCGGTAATGTACCGGGACCATCGAGACCCCCGGGAGTGGCCCCGGGGGTCCACCGGAAGGGGGCCACGACCCCGGGAGGCTAGATGGGCCAAGTGCGGGAGGGAACCAGCCCCTAGGTGGGCTGGTGCGCCCCCACACTCAGCCCAAGGCGCAGGAGGGGGAGAGGGGGGGAAACCCTAGGCGCTGGTGGGCCTAAGGCCCACCTAGCGGTGTGCCACCCCTTCCCCCTGCCCTAGCCGCCGCACCTCCCATCTGGGGGGGCTGCCGCACCACCTAGGGTGGGAACCCTAGGGGTGGCACCCCCCTCCCCTCCTCCTATATATAGTGGGGTTTTGGGGGCTGTTTTGCACACAGTTTTCAATCTCCCTCGGCGCAGCCCTGCTCTTCTTTCTCCTCCTCTCTGCCGGTGCTTGGCGAAGCCCCGCCGGGAGACCTCGTCTCTCCATCGAAACCACGCCATCGTGCTTCCGGAGATCTTCCCCAACCTCTCCCTCCTCCTTGCTGGATCAAGGTGCGGGAGACGTCACCGGGCTGCACGTGTGTTGAACGCAGAGGTGCCGTGGTTCGGCACTAGATCGGAATCACACCGCGATCTGAATCGCCGCGAGTACGACTCCATCAACCGCGTTCTAGCAACGCTTCCGCTTAGCGATCTTCAAAGGTATGAAGATGCACTCACCCCCTCTCTCGTTGCTGGTCTCTCCATAGGAAGATCTGAATATGCGTAGGATTTTTTTTGAATTTATGCTACATTACCCTACATTGGCATCCGAGCGAGGTTTTCTATGCGTAGATTCTATGCACGAGTAGAACACAAAAGGTTGCGGCCGATGATTTGTCAATTGCTTGCCGCTACTAGTCTTATTATTTTTCGGCGACATTGTGGGATGAAGCGGCGTGGACCGACCTTACACGTACGCTTACGTGAGATTGGTTCCACCGACAAACATGCACACCGTGCATAAAGGTGGCTAGCGGGTGTCCGTCTCTCCCACTCTAGTCGTATTGTATTTGATGAAAAGGGTCCTTACGAAGGGTAAATAGATTTGGCATATCATCGTTGTGGCTGTCACGTAGGTAAGAAGGCGTTCTTGGTAGAAACCCAAATCAGCCACGTAAAACTTGCAACAACAATTAGAGGACGTCTAACTTGTTTTTGCAGGGTTTGACATGTGATGTGATATGGCCAAAGTTGTGATGTTGCATGTATGATGTATGAGATGATCATGTTATTGTAATAGGTTTCACGACTTGCATGTCGATGAGTATGAGAACCGGCAGGAGCCGTAGGAGTTGTCTTCATTTATTGTATGAGATGTAACGCCATGTGCTTACTACTTTTACTTCATTGCTAACGGTTAGCTATAGTAGTAGTGATAGTAGTAGTTGGCGTGACGACTTCACGGAGACACGATGGTGTAGATCATGATGATGGAGATCATGGTGTCAGGCCGGTGACAATGATGATCATGCAATGCCTGAAGATGAAGATCGAAAGAGCAACGATGATAATGGCCATATCATGTCACTATAGGATTGCATTGTTATGTTTATCATGTTTTTCAGCTTATTGCTTAGAACTACGGTAGCATAATAAGATGATCCCTATTAAAATTTTGAGAACGTATTCCCCTAAATGTGCACCACTGCGAAGGATCGTTGTCTCGAAGCACCACATGATGATCGGGTGTGATAGATTCTAACGTTCGCATACAACGGGTGTAAGCCAGATTTACACACGCGAAACACCTAGGTTGACTCGACGAGCTTAGCATGTACATACATGACCTTGAATACAAGAGACCGAAAGGTCGAACATGAGTCGTATGGTTGAATACGATCGGCATGAAGTTGCTCACCATGGTGACTAGTCCGTCTCACGTGATGATCGGACACGGGTTAATCAACATGGATCATGTATCACTTAGATGACTAGAGGGATGTCGATTTAAGTGGGAGTTCATACTTAATTTGATTAAATGAACTTAATTGTCATGAACTTAGTCTAAAAGTTGTCTTTATAAATATTGTAGATGGCCAACGTCAACCTCAATTTCAACGCATTCCTAGAGAAAAACAAGCTGAATGATGATGGTAGCAACTATGCGGACTGGGTTCGCAACTTGAAGCTCATCCTTGAAGCAGCTAAAAAGGCTTATGTCCTTGATGCGCCGCTAGGTGACCCTCCCACTCCCGGAGCAGCCAGGACATTCTGAACGTCTGGCAAACGCGGAGTGATGACTACTCTTTGGTTAGGTGTGGCATGTTATATAGTTTAGAAACGGGGCTCCAAAGGCGTTTTGAGCAACACGGTGCATATGAGATGTTCCAAGAGCTGAAGCTAGTTTTTCAAGCTCATGCCTGTGTCGAGATATATGAAGTCTCCGACAAGTTCTTTAGTTGTAAGATGGAGGAGAACAGTTCTGTCAGTGAGCACATACTCAAAATGTCTGGGTTACACGGTCGTCTGACTTCACTTGGAGTCGAACTTCCGGATGATGCTATAATTGACAGAATCCTCCAGTCTCTCCCACCAAGCTACAAAGGTTTTGTGATGAACTACAACAGGCAAGGGATGGAGAAGACCATTCCCGAGTTGTACTCGATGCTCAAGTCTGCAGAAGTAGAAATCAAGAAAGAGCATCAAGTGTTGATGGTCAACAAGACCACTAGTTTCAAGAAGGGCAAGGGTAAGAAGAACTTCAAGAAAGACGGCAAAGCCGTTGTCGTGCCCGGTAAGCCAGATGTCGGGAAGAAGAAAAAGAATGGACCCAAGCCGGAGACTGAGTGCTTCTATTGCAAGGGAGAAGGTCACTGGAAGCGGAACTGCCCCAAATACTTAGAGGACAAGAAGGCCGGCAACGTTAAAGGTATATGTGATATACATGATATTGATGTGTACCTTACCAGCGCTCATAGTAGCTCCTGGGTATTTGATACCGGTGTTGTTGCTCACATTTGCAACTCAAAGCAGGAACTGCGGAATAAGCGGAGACTGGCCAAGGACGAGGTGACGATACACGTCGGGAATGGCTCCAAGGTCGATGTGATCGCCGTCGGCATGCTACCTCTACATCTACCGTCGGGATTAGTTTTAAACCTTAATAATTGTTATTTAGTACCAGTTTTGAGCATGAATATTGTGTCAGGGTCTTGCTTAATGCGAGACGGCTACTCATTTAAGTCAAAGAATAATGGTTGTTCTATTTATATGAGTGATATGTTTTATGGTCATGCTCCGCTGGTGAATGGTTTATTTTTGATGAATCTCGATCACGATGTTACGCATATTCATAGTGTGAGTACCAAAAGATGTAAAGTTGATACTGATAGTCCCACATACTTGTGGCATTGCCGCCTTGGACATATCGGCGTTAAGCGCATGAAGAAGCTCCATACTGATGGACTATTAGAGTCTCTTGACTTTGAATCATTTGACAGATGCGAACCGTGCCTCATGAGCAAGATGACTAAGAGTCCATTCTCAGGAATAATGGAGAGACCAACCGACTTATTGGAAATAATACATACTGATGTGTGTGGTCCAATGAACGTTGAAGCTTGCGGTGGCTATCGTTATGTTCTCACTCTCACCGATGATTTGAGTAGGTATGGGTATATCTACTTGATGAAGCACAAATCTAAGACGTTTGAAAAGTTCAAGGAATTTCAGAATGAGGTCGAGAATCAACGTGACAGAAAAATTAAGTGTCTACGATCTGATCGTGGAGGAGAATATTTGAGTCACGAGTTTGGCACACACCTAAGGAAGTGTGGAATCATTTCACAACTAACGCCGCCTGGCACACCGCAACACAACGGAGTGTCTGAACGTCGTAATCGGACTTTATTAGATATGGTACGATCTATGATGTCTCTTACCGACTTACCGCTATCATTTTGGGGATACGCATTAGAAACTGCAGCATTCACTTTAAATAGGGCACCGTCTAAATCCGTTGAGACGACACCGTATGAACTATGGTTTGGCAAGAAACCTAAGTTGTCGTTTCTTAAAGTTTGGGGCTGCGATGCTTATGTGAAGAAACTTCAACCAGAAAAGCTCAAACCCAAAGCGGAGAAATGCGTATTCATAGGATACCCTAAGGAAACTATTGGGTATACCTTCTATCTTAGATCCGAAGGTAAAACGTTTTTGCCAAGAACGGATCCTTTCTAGAGAAAGAGTTTCTCTCAAAAGAAGTAAGTGGGAGGAAGGTAGAACTTGATGAGGTAATTACACCCCCTCTCGAACAGGATAGTAGCGCAGCGCGGGAAGTTGTTCCTGTGGCGCCTACACCAACTGAAGAGGAAGTTAATGATAATGATAATGAAGCTTCGGATCAAGTTACTACTAAGCCGCGAAGATCCAAAAGGGTACGCTCCGCACCAGAGTGGTACGGCAACCCTGTAATGGAAATCAAGTTGTTAGACAACGGTGAACCTGTGAACTATGAAGAAGCGATGGCGGGCCCGGATTCCAACAAATGGCTTGAAGCTATGAAATCCGAGATAGGATCCATGTATGAGAACAAAGTATGGACTTTGGTGGACTTGCCCGATGACCGGCGAGCCATAGAAAATAAATGGATCTTCAAGAAGAAGACTGATGCAAACGGTAATGTAACCTTTTATAAAGCTCGACTTGTCGCAAAGGGTTTTTGACAAATTCAAGGAATTGACTACGGAGAGACTTTCTCTCCCGTAGAGAAGCTGAAATCAGTCTGAATCATGTTAGCAATTGCCGCCTTTTATGATTATGAAATTTGGCAAATGGACGTCAAAACAGCATTCCTTAACGGGAACCTTAAGGAAGAGTTGTATATGATGCAACCAGAAGGTTTTGTCGACCCTAAGGGTGCTAACAAAGTGTGCAAGCTCCAGCGCTCCATCTATGGGCTGGTGCAAGCATCTCGGAGTTGGAACATTCGCTTTAATGAGGTGATTAAAGCATTTGGGTTCATACAGGTTTACGGAGAAGCCTGTCTATACAAGAAAGTGAGTGGGAGCTCCGTAGCTTTCCTCATACTGTATGTGGATGACATATTATTGATGGGGAATAATATAGAGATGTTGGAGAGCATGAAGGCCTATTTGAACAAGAGTTTTTGAATGAAGGACCTTGGAGAAGCTGCATACATATTAGGCATCAAGATCTATAGAGATAGATCAAGGCGCCTCATAGGTCTTTCGCAAAGTACATACCTTGACAAGATATTGAAGAAGTTCAATATGGAAAACTCAAAGAAAGGGTTCTTGCCAGTTTTGCAAGGTATGAGATTGAGTAAGACTCAGTCGCCGACAACGGCAGCAGATAGACAGAAGATGAGTTCTGTCCCCTACGCTTCAGCCGTAGGCTCTCTTATGTATGCCATGCTGTGTACCAGACCTGATATAAACCTTGCCATAAGTTTGGTATGGAGGTAACAAAGTGATCTCGGTATGGAACACTGGACAGTGGTCAAGAATATCCTTAAGTACCTGAAAAGGACTAAGGAAATGTTTCTCGTTTATGGAGGTGATGAAGAGCTCGTCGTAAAGGGTTACGTCGACGCTAGCTTCGACACAGATCCGGATGACTCTAAGTCACAGACCGGATACGTATATGTTTTGAATGGTGGGGCAGTGAGCTGGTGCAGCAGCAAGCAAGAAGTCGTGGCAGCATCTACATGTGAAGCGGAGTACATAGCTACTTCAGAAGCGGCTCATGAAGGAATTTGGATGAAGGAGCTCATCACTTACCTTGGAGTGGTTCCAAGCGCATCGGGTCCAATGACACTCTTCTGTGATAACACTAGGGCCATTGCCATAGCCAAGGAGCCCAGGTTTCACGGGAAGACGAAGCACATCAAACGCCGCTACAACTCCATCCAGGACCATGTCCAGAGTGGAGTAATAGGGATTTGTAAAGTACATACAAATCTGAATGTTGCAGACCTGTTGACTAAACCTCTTCCACGAGCAAAACATGATCAACACCATAATGTTATGGGTGTTCGATACATCACAATGTGACTGGATTATTGACTCTAGTGCAAGTGGGAGACTGTTGGAAATATTCCCTAGAAGCAATAATAAAATGGTTATTATCATATTTCCTTGTTCATGATAATCGTCTATTGTTCATGCTATAATTGTATTAACAGGAAACCGTAATACATGTGTGAATAAATAGATCACAATGTGTCCCTAGCAAGCCTCTAGTTGGCTAGCTCGTTAGTCAATAGATGATCATGGTTTCCTGGTCATGGGCATTAGATGTCATTGATAACGGATCACATCATTGGGAGAATGATGTGATGGACAAGACCCAATCCTAAGCATAGCACTAGATCGTATTGTTCGTATGCTAAAGCTTTTCTAATGTCAAGTGTCTTTTCCTTCGACCGTGAGATTGTGCAACTCCCGGACACCGTATGAGTGCTTTGGGTTTATCAAACGTCACAACATAACTGGGTGACTATAAAGGTGCACTACGGGTATCTCTGAAAGTGTCTGTTGGGTTGGTACGAATCGAGATCGGGATTTGTCACTCCGCGTGACGGAGAGGTATCTCTGGGCCCACTCGGTAGAACATCATCATGATCTCAATGTGACTAAGGAGTTTGTCACACGATGATGTGCTATGGAACAAGTAAAGAGACTTACCGGTAAAGAGATTGAACAAGGTATAGGTATACCGACGATCGAATCTCGGGCAAGTTCTATACCGACAGACAAAGGGAATTGTATACGGGATTGATTGAATCCTTGACATTGTGGTTCATCCGATGAGATCACTATGGAGCAAGTGGGAGCCACATGGTTATCCAGACCCCGCTGATGGTTATTGGCCGGAGAGGTGTCTCGGTCATGTCTGCCTGTCTCCCGAACCCGTAGGGTCTACACACTTAAGGTTCGATGAGGCTAGGGTTATAAGGAATTGTTATACGAGGTTATAGAAAGTTGTTCGGAGTCCCGGATGAGATCCCGGACGTCATGAGGAGCTCCGGAATGGTCCGGAGGTAAAGATTGATATATAGGACAGATGGTTTTGGACACAGGAAGTGTTTCGGGCGTCGCCGGTAACGTACCGGGACGACCGGGAGTGGCCCCGGGGGTCCACCGGAAGGGGGCCACGACCCCGGGAGGCTAGATGGGCCAAGTGCGGGAGGGAACCAGCCCCTAGGTGGGCTGGTGCACCCCCCACACTCAGCCCAAGGCGCAGGAGGGGGAGAGGGGGGAAATCCTAGGCGCTGGTGGGCCTAAGGCCCATCTAGGGGTGCGCCACCCCTCCCCCAGCCCTCGCCGCCTCACCTCCCATATGGGGGGGGGGCTGCCATACCACCTAGGGTGGGAACCTTAGGGGTGGCACCCCCCTCCCCTCCTCCTATATATAGTGAGGGTTTTGGGGCTGTTTTGCACATAGTTTTTGTTGGGGAACGTCGCATGGGAAACAAAAAGTTTCCTATGCGCACGAAGACCTATCATGGTGATGTCCATCTACGAGAGGGGATGTGTGATCTACGTACCCTTGTAGACCGTACAACAGAAGCGTTAGAGAACGCGGTTGATGTAGTGGAACGTCCTCACGTCCCTCGATCCGCCCCGCGAACCGCCCCGCGATCAGTCCCACGATCTAGTGCCGAACGGACGGCACCTCCGCGTTCAGCACACGTACAGCTCGACGATGATCTCGGCCTTATTGATCCAGCAAGAGAGACGGAGAGGTAGAAGAGTTCTCCGGCAGCATGACGGCGCTCCGTAGGTTGGTGGTGATCTTATCTCAGCAGGGCTCCGCCCGAGCTCCGCAGAAACGCGATCTAGAGGAAAAACCGTGGAGGTATGTGGTCGGGCTGTCGTGGAAAAAGTCGTCTCAAATCAGCCCTAAAACCTCCGTATATATAGGGGGAAGAGGGGGAGCCTTGCCTTGGGGCTCAAGGAGCCCCAAGGGGGTCGGCCGAGCCAAGGGGGGAAGGTCTCCCCCCAAACCGAGTCCAACTTGCTTTGGTGGGTGGAGTCCTTCTTTCCTTTCCCACCTCCTCCTTTTTTTCTTTTCTCTTTGATTTTCTTCCTATGGTGCATAGGGCCTTCTTGGGCTGTCCCACCAGCCCACTAAGGGCTGGTGTGCCACCCCCAAGGCCTATGGGCTTCCCCGGGGTGGGTTGCCCCCCCGGTGAACTCCCGGAACCCATTCGTCATTCCCGGTACATTCCCGGTAACTCCGAAAACCTTCCGGTAATCAAATGAGGTCATCCTATATATCAATCTTCGTTTCCGGACCATTCCGGAAACCCTCGTGACGTACGTGATCTCATCCGGGACTCCGAACAACATTCGGTAACCAACCATATAACTCAAATACGCATAAAACAACGTCGAACCTTAAGTGTGCAGACCCTACGGGTTCGAGAACTATGTAGACATGACCCGAGAGACTCCTCGTTCAATATCCAATAGCGGGACCTGGATGCCCATATTAGATCCTACATATTCTACGAAGATCTTATCGTTTGAACCTCAGTGCCAAGGATTCATATAATCCCGTATGTCATTCCCTTTGTCCTTCGGTATGTTACTTGCCCGAGATTCGATCGTCAGTATCCGCATACCTATTTCAATCTCGTTTACCGGCAAGTCTCTTTACTCGTTCCGTAATACAAGATCCCGCAACTTACACTAAGTCACATTGCTTGCAAGGCTTGTGTGTGATGTTGTATTACCGAGTGGGCCCCGAGATACCTCTCCGTCACACGGAGTGACAAATCCCAGTCTCGATCCATACTAACTCAAGTAACACCTTCGGAGATACCTGTAGAGCATCTTTATAGTCACCCAGTTACGTTGCGACATTTGATACACACAAAGCATTCCTCCGGTGTCAGTGAGTTATATGATCTCATGGTCATAGGAACAAATACTTGACACGCAGAAAACAGTAGCAACAAAATGACACGATCAACATGCTACATCTATTAGTTTGGGTCTAGTCCATCACATGATTCTCCTAATGATGTGATCCCGTTATCAAGTAACAACACTTGCCTATGGCCAGGAAACCTTGGTCATCTTTGATCAACGAGCTAGTCAACTAGAGGCTTACTAGGGACAGTGTTTTGTCTATGTATCCACACAAGTATTGTGTTTCCAATCAATACAATTATAGCATGGATAATAAACGATTATCATGAACAAAGAAATATAATAATAACTAATTTATTATTGCCTCTAGGGCATATTTCCAACAGTCTCCCACTTGCACTAGAGTCAATAATCTAGTTCACATCACCATGTGAGTTCAACGAATCCAACACCCATATAGTTCTGGGGTCTGATTGCGTCTTGCTCGTGAGAGAGGTTTTAGTCAACGGTTCTGAAACTTTCAGATCCGTGCGTTCTTTACAAATCTTTATGTCATTTTATAGATGCTGCTACTACGTGCTATTCAGAAATACTCCAAATATCTACTCTACTATACGAATCCGTTTCACTACTCATAGTTATTCGGATTAGTGTCAAAGCTTGCATCGACGTAACCCTTTACGACGAACTCTTCAACCACCTCCATAATCGAGAAAATTTCCTTAGTCCATTAGTTACTAAGGATAAATTTTGACCGCTGCTAGTGATTCAATCATGGATCACTTTCTGTACCTCTCAACAGACTTTGGGTCAAGGCACACATCAGGTGCGGTACCCAGCATGGCATACTTTAGAGTCTACGGCTAAGGCATAGAAGACGACTTTCGTCTATTCTCTTTATTCTGCCGTGGTCGAGTTTTGAGTCTTACTCAAATTCACACCTTACAACGCAACCAAGAACTCCTTCTTTGCTGATCTATTTTGAACTCCTTCAAAAACTTGTCAAGGCATGCATCTTGTTGAAACTTCCATTAAGCACTTTCGATCTATCTCCATAGATCTTTGATGCTCAACGTTCAAGTAGCTCAATCCAGGTATTCCTTTGAAAACTCCTTTCAAACAACCTTGTATGCTTTACAGAAATTCTACATTACTTCTGATCCACAATATGTCAACCACATATACTTATCAGAAATTCTATAGTGCTCCCACTCACTTCTTTGGAAATACAAGTTTCTCATAAACCTTGTACAAACCCAAAATCCTTGATCATCTCATCAAAGTGTATATTCCAACTCCGAGATGCTTGCACCAGTCCATTTAAGGATCGCTGGAGCTTGCACACTTGCTAGTATCTTTAGGATCGACAAAACCTCATGGTTGCATCTCATACAATGTTTGCTCAAGGAAACCGTCGAGGAAACAATGTTTTGACATCCTACATGTAATATTTCATAAATAATGCAGCAACTACTAACATAATTCTAACAGACTTTTAGCATCGCTATGAGTGAGAAAGTCTCATCATAGTCAACTGTTTGATCTTGTCGGAAACATCTTTGCGACAAGTCGAGCTTTTCTTAATAGTGACTTATCACTATCATCGTCTGTTTTCCTTTTAAAGATCCATCTTTACTCAATAGTCCTATGACCATCAAGTAGTTCTTCCAAAGTCTACACTTTGTTTTCATACATGGATCCTCTCTCGGATTTCATGGCTTCCAGCCATTTGTCGGAATCTGGGCCCACCATTGCTTTCTCCATAACTCGTAGGTTCACTGTTGCTGAACAACATGACTTCCAAGACAGGGTTACCGTACCACTCTGTAGTAGTACACGACCTTGTCAACCTACGAGGCTTGTAGTAACTTGATCCGATGCTCGATGATCACCATCATCAGCTTTCACTTCAATTGGTGTAGGCGCCACAGGAACAACTTCCTGCGCCCTGCTACACACTGGTCGAAGTGATGGTTCAATAACCTCATCAAGTTCTACCATCCTCCCACTCAATTCTTTCGAGAGAAACCTTTCCTCGAGAAAGGATCCGTTTCTAGAAACAAACACTTTGCTTTCGGATCTGAGATAGGAGATGTACCCAACTGTTTTGGATAACCTATGAAGATGCATTTATCCGCTTTGGGTTCGAGCTTATCAGACTGAAACTTTTTCACATAAGTGTCGAAACCCCAAACTTTCAAGAAACGACAGTTTAGATTTCTCTAAACCTCAGTCTATACTGTGTCATCTCAATGGAAATACGTGGTGCCCTATTTAAAGTGAATGCGGTTGTCTCTAATGCTTAACCCATAAACGATAGTGGTAATTCGATAAGAGACATCATAGCATGCACCATACCAAATAGTGTGTGGCTATGACGTTCACACACATCATCACACTATGATGTTCTAGGTGGCATGAACCGCGAAACAATTTCCACATTGTCTTAACTGCGTACCAAAACTCGTAACTCAGATATTCATTTCTATGATCATATCGTAGACAGTTTATCCTCTTGTTACGACGAACTTCACTCCGAAACAGAACTGAACTTTTCAATATTTCAGACTTGTGATTCATTAAGAAAATACTCTAGTATCTACTCAAATCGTCATTGATGTAAGAACATAATGATATCCACTGCGTGCCTCAGCACCCATTGGACTGCATACATCAAAATGTATCACTTCCAACAAGTTACTATCTTATTTCATCTCAATGAAAACAAGGCCTTGCTCATGTGGTATGATTTGCATGTCACTAGTGATTCAAAATCAAGTGAGTATAAAGATCCATCAGCATGGAGCCTCTTCATGCAATTTATACCAACATGACTCAAGCGGCAGTGCCACAAGTAAGTGGTACTATCATCATTACCTCGTACCTTTGGCACCAATATCATGAACATGTGTAACACTACGATCGAGATTCAATAAACCATTGAAGGTGATTATTCAAGAAAACAGAGTAACCATTATTCTCTTTAAATGAATAATCGTATTGCAATAAACACAATCCAATCATGTTCATGCTCAACGCAAGCACCAAATAACAATTATTTAGGTTTAACACCAATCCCGATGGTAGAGGGAGCGTGCGACGTTTGATCATATCAACCTTGGAAACACTTCCAACACGTATCGTCACCTCGCATTTAGCTAGTCTCCGTTCATGCCGCAGCTTTCATTTCGTGTTACTAATCAGTTAGCAACCGAACCGGTATCCAATACCCTCATGCTACTAGGAGTACTAGTAAAGTACACATCAACATCATGTATATCAAATATACTTCTTTCGACTTTTGCCAGCCTTCTTATCTACCAAGTATCTAGAGTTGCTCTGCCTCAGTGACTGTTCCCCTCATTACAGAAGCACTTAGTCTCGGGTTTGGGGTTAATCTTGGGTCTCTTCATTAGTGCAGCAACTGTTTTGCCGTTTCACGAAGTATCCCTTCTAGCCCTTGCCTTTCTTGAAACTTAGTGGTTTTACAAACCATCAACTATTGATGCTCCTTCTTGATTTCTACTTTCGCAGTATCAAACATCGCGAATCGCTCAAGGATCATTGTATCTATCCTTGATATGTTATAGTTCATCACGAAGCTCTCACAGCTTGGTGGCAGTGACTTTGGAGAACCATCACTATCTCATCTGGAAGATTAACTCCCACTTGATTCAAGTGATTGTCGTACTCAGACAATCTGAGCACACGCTCAACGATTGAGTTTTTCTCCTTTACTTTGTGGACAAAGAATCTTGTGGGAGGTCTCGTACCTCTCAACAAGGGCACGAGCATGAAATCACAATTTCATCTCTTTAGAACATCACTTATGTTCCGTGACGTTTCAAAACGTCTTCGGTGCCTTGCTTCTAAGCCATTAAGTATTTTGCACTGAACTATCGTGTAGTCATGAGAAACGTGTATGTCGGATGTTCACAGCATCCACAAACGACGCTCGAGGTGCAGCACACCGAGTGGTGCATTAAGGACATAAGCCTTCTATGCAGCAACGAGGACAATCCTCTTCAAAGTTTGCTACTATCAACTTTCAACTAAATTTTCTCTAGGAACATATAAAAACAGTAGAGCTATAGCGCAAGCTACATCGTAATTTGCAAAGACCATTAGACTATGTTCATGACAATTAGTTCAATTAATCATATTACTTAAGAACTCCCACTCAAAAAGTACATATCTCTAGCCATTTGAGTGGTACATGATCCAAATCCACTATCTCAAGTCCGGTCATCACGTGAGTCGAGAATAGTTTCAGTGGTAAGCATCTCTATGCTAATCATATCAACTATACGATTCATGCTCGACCTTTCGGTCTCTTGTGTTCCGAGGCCATGTCTGCACATGCTAGGCTTGTCAAGCTTAACCCGAGGATTAACATCACATGCAATTCATAAGTGACATGATATGGCCATCATCATGCGCTTCTTGATCTCCATCACCAAAGCACCGGCACGATCTTCTTGTCACCGGCGTCACACCATGATCTCCATCATCATGATCTCCATCAACGTGTCGCCATCGGGGTTGTCGGGCTACTCATGCTATTACTACTAAAGCTACGTCCTAGCAATATAGTAAACGCATCTGCAAGCACAAACGTTAGTTTAAAGACAACCCTATGACTCCTGGCGGTTGCCGTACCATCGACGTGCAAGTCGATATTAAATATTACAACATGATCATCTCATACATCCAATATATCACATCACATTGTTGGCCATATCACATCACAAGCATACCCTGCAAAAACAAGTTAGACGTCCTCTAATTTTGTTGTTGCATGTTTTACGTGGTGACCATGGGTATCTAGTAGGATCGCATCTTACTTACGTAAACACCACAACGGAGATATATGAATTGCTATTTAACCTCATCCAAGGACCTCCTCAGTCAATTCCGATTCAACTAAAGTTGGAGAAACTTACACCCGCCAGTCATCTTTGAGCAACGGAGTTACTCGTAGCGATGAAACCAGTCTCTCGTAAGCGTACGAGTAATGTCGGTCCGAGCCGCTTCGATCCAACAATACCGCGGAATCAATAAAAGACTAAGGAGGGCAGCAAAACGCACATCACCGCCCACAAAAACTTTTGTGTTCTACTCGAGATTACATCTACGCATGAACCTAGCTCATGATGCCACTGTTGGGGAACGTCGCATGGGAAACAAAAATTTTCCTACGCGCACGAAGACCTATCATGGTGATGTCCATCTACGAGAGGGGATGTGTGATCTACGTACCCTTGTAGACCGTACAGCAGAAGCGTTAGTGAACGCGGTTGATGTAGTGGAACGTCCTCACGTCCCTCGATCCGCCCCGCGAACCGTCCCGCGATCAGTCCCACGATCTAGTGCCGAACGGACGGCACCTCCGCGTTCAGCACACGTACAGCTCGACGATGATCTCAGCCTTCTTGATCCAGCAAGAGATACGGAGAGGTAGAAGAGTTCTCCGGCAGCGTGACGGAGCTCCGGAGGTTGGTGGTGATCTTATCTCAGCAGGGCTCCGTCCGAGCTCCGCATAAACGCGATCTAGAGGAAAAACCGTGGAGGTATGTGGTCGGGCTGTCGTTT
Source organism: Hordeum vulgare subsp. vulgare (assembly GCF_904849725.1). NCBI lineage: Eukaryota > Viridiplantae > Streptophyta > Magnoliopsida > Poales > Poaceae > Hordeum > Hordeum vulgare. The sequence goes on along the minus strand of NC_058522.1, from coordinate 105,910,741 downwards.
GAAAAGTCATCTCAAATCAGCCCTAAAACCTCCGTATATATAGGGGGAAGAGGGGGAGCCTTGCCTTGGGGCTCAAGGAGTCCCAAGGGGGTCGGCCGAGCCAAGGGGGGAAGGTCTCCCCCCCAAACCGAGTCCAACTTGCTTTGGTGGGTGGAGTCCTTCTTTCCTTTCCCACCTCCTCCTTTTTTTCTTTTCTCTTTGATTTTCTTCCTATGGCGCATAGGGCCTTCTTGGGCTGTCCCACCAGCCCACTAAGGGCTTGTGTGCCACCTCCAAGGCCTATGGGCTTCCCCGGGGTGGGTTGCCCCCCCGGTGAACTCCCGGAACCCATTCGTCATTCCCGGTACATTCCCGGTAACTCCGAAAACCTTCCAGTAATCAAATGAGGTCATCCTATATATCAATCTTTGTTTGTGGACCATTCAGGAAACCCTCCTGACGTCCGTGATCTCATCCGGGACTCCGAACAACATTCGGTAACCAACCATATAACTCAAATACGCATAAAACAACGTCGAACCTTAAGTGTGCAGACCCTGCGGGTTCGAGAACTATGTAGACATGACCCGAGAGACTCCTCGGTCAATATCCAATAGCGGGACCTGGATGCCCATATTGGATCCTACATATTCTACGAAGATCTTATCGTTTGAACCTCAGTGCCAAGGATTCATATAATCCCGTATGTCATTCCCTTTGTCCTTCGGTATGTTACTTGCCCGAGACTCGATCGTCAGTATCCGCATACCTATTTCAATCTCGTTTACCGGCAAGTCTCTTTACTCGTTCCATAATACAAGATCCCGCAACTTACACTAAGTCACATTGCTTGCAAGGCTTGTGTGTGATGTTGTATTACCGAGTGGGCTATACCTCTCCGTCACACGGAGTGACAAATCCCAGTCTCGATTCATACTAACTCAACTAACACCTTCGGAGATACCTCTAGAGCATCTTTATAGTCACCCAGTTACGTTGCGACATTTGATACACACAAAGCATTCCTCCGGTGTCAGTGAGTTATATGATCTCATGGTCATAGGAACAAATACTTGACACGCAGAAAACAGTAGCAACAAAATGACACGATCAACATGCTACGTCTATTAGTTTGGGTCTAGTCCATCACATGATTCTCCTAATGATGTGATCCCGTTATCAAGTAACAACACTTGCCTATGGCCAGGAAACCTTGGCCATCTTTGATCAACGAGCTAGTCAACTAGAGGCTTACTAGGGACAGTGTTTTGTCTATGTATCCACACAATTATTGTGTTTCTAATCAATACAATTATAGAATGGATAATAAACAATTATCATGAACAAAGAAATATAATAATAACTAATTTATTATTGCCTCTAGGGCATATTTCCAACGGTTTTCAATCTCCCTCGGCGCAGCCCTGCTCTTCTTTCTCCTCCTCTCAGCCGGTGCTTGGCGAAGCCCTGCCGGGAGACCTCGTCTATCCATCGACAGGACGCCGTCATGCTGTGGATATCTTCCCCAACCTCTCCCTCTTCCTTGCTGGATCAAGGTGCGGGAGATGTCACCGGGCTGCACGTGTGTTGAACGCGGAGGTGTCGTGGTTCGGCACTAGATCGGAATCACACCGCGATCTGAATCACCGCGAGTACGACTCCATCAACCGCCTTCTAGCAACGCTTCTGCTTAGCAATCTTCAAAGGTATGAAGATGCACTCACCCCCTCTCTCGTTGCTGGTCTCTCCATAGGAAGATCTGAATATGCGTAGGATTTTTTTTGAATTTATGCTACGTTACCCTACACTTTATTAAAAGGGGAACCTTAATATCCCGTAGTTTCCTTTTGGACCCTGCTGCCACGGGAGGGATGGACAATAGATGTCATGCAAGATCTTTTCCTTAAGCACGTATGATGACACACAGAATGCATGCCTACATCACATTGAAGAACGGGAGCTAGCCACTTATCTCTCCGTGTTATAGCTGTTGCATGATGAATATCATCCAAACAAATCACCGACCCATTGCCTACGAGTTTGTCCCACTGTTGCTACTGCTGTTACTTGTCTTGCTCTGCTGCTGCTGCTACTACTGTTGCTACTTCCGTTACTTGTCTTGCTCTGCTGCTACTCTTGCTGCTTGCTACTGCTGTCACTACTGTTGTTCCTTGCCACTGCTATTGCTCGTTACACTGCCGTTACTCGTTACTTTGCTGTTACTACTGTGCTTGCAGATACTAATCTTTCAGGTGTGGTTGAATCCGACAAATTCAGCTGCTAATACTTGGGAGTATACTCTCACCTCCTGACTGGCTTACCTACAAATTTGGGTCGAATACTCTACCCTTGAAAATTGCTGCGAACCCACGCGCTGGTGGGCCATCGACAACATTCTTCTAGTTTCATTGCCGAGGAGTGCTAACAGCATTCTTCTGGTGCCGTTGCGGGAGAAGGTTAGTTTTCATAAGCATTCGTCTAGCTAACACTAGAGATTGCAGGATCAGCACTTTTCTGGAGCCACTGCCAGGGAAGCACAGCTGATGTCACCTAGCAAGCCTCTAGTTGGCTAGCTTGTTGATCAATAGATGATCATGGTTTCCTGATCATGGACATTAGATGTCATTGATAACGGGATCACATCATTAAGAGAATGATGTGATGGACAAGACCCGATCCTAAGCATAGCACTAGATCGTGTTGTTCGTATGCTAAAGCTTTTCTAATGTCAAGTGTCTTTTCCTTCAACCGTGAGATTGTGCAACTCCCGGATACCGTAGGAGTGCTTTGGGTGTATCAAACGTCACAACATAACTGGGTGACTATAAAGGTGCACTACAGGTATCTCCGAAAGCGTGTGTTGGGTTGGTACGAATCGAGATCGGGATTTGTCACTCCGTGTGACGGAGAGGTATCTCTGGGCCCACTCGGTAGAACATCATCATAATGAGCTCAGTGTGACTAAGTAGTTAGTCATAGGATGATGTGCTATGTAACGAGTAAAGAGACTTACCGGTAACGAGATTGAACAAGGTGTAGGTTACCGACGATCGAATCTCGGGCAAGTTCTATACCGACGGACAAAGGGAATTGTATACGGGATTGATTGAATCCTTGACATCATGGTTCATCCGATGAGATCATCGTGGAACATGTGGGAGCCACCATGGGTATCCAGACCCCGCTGATGGTTATTGGCCGGGGAGGTGTCTCGGTCATGTCTGCATGCCTCCCGAACCCGTAGGGTCTACACACTTAAGGTTCGATGACGCTAGGGTTATAGGGAATTGTTATACGAGGTTACCGAAGGTTGTTCGGAGTCCTGGATGAGATCCCAGACGTCACAAGGAGCTCTGGAATGGTTCGTAGGTAAAGATTAATATATAGGATGGATGGGTTTGGACGCCAGAAATGTTTCGGGCACCACCGGCAAAGTGTCGGGACCACCGGAAGGGTTCCAGAGGCCCATCGGGAGAGGCCACCAGCCCCAGGAGGCTACATGGCCCAAGTGTGAGAGGGAACCAGCCCCTGGGTGGGCTGGTGCACCCCACACACCCAGCCCATGGCACCTAAGAGGGGAAGGGGTGGAACCCTAGCGCAGGTGGGCCTAAGGCCCACTGGGGGATGCACCACCCCCTCCTCCCCTCCTGGCCGCCACCCCCTCCCCCCATCTAGGGCTGCCGCACCCCTTAGGGGTGGGAACCCTAGGGGGGTGCCACCCTCCCCTCCCCCTATATATAGTGGGGGTTTTGCCATTGGAGACACGGAATTCCATCTCTCTCTCGGCGCAGCCCTGCTCTTCTTCTTCCTCCTCACCCACGGTGCTTGGTGAAGCCCTGCCGGGAGACCTCGTCTCTCCATCGCCACCACGTCGTCGTGCTACCGGATCTCTTCCCCAACCTCTCCCTCCTCCTTGCTGGATCAAGGTGCGGGATACGTCACCGGGCTGCACGTGTATTGAACGCAGAGGTGCCGTGGTTCGGCACTAGATCAGAATCACACCGCGATCTGAATCGCCACGAGTATGACTCCATCAACCGCATTCTAGCAACGCTTCCGCTTAGCGATCTTCAAAGGTATGAAGATGCACTCTCCCCTCTCTCGTTGCTGGTCTCTCCATAGGAAGATCTGAATATGGTGTAGGAAATTTTTTGAATTTTGCTACGTTAACCAACAGTGGCATCAGAGCGAGGTTTTCTATGCGTAGATTCTTTGCACGAGTAGAACACAAAAGGCTGTGGGCGCTGATTTTGTCAATTGCTTGCCGCTACTATTCTTATTCTTTTCCGGCGGTATTGTGGGATGAAGCGGCCCGGACCGACCTTACACGTACGCTTACGTGAGATAGGTTCCACCGACTAACATGCACTAGGTGCATAAGGTGGCTAACGGGTGTATGTCTCTCCCACTCTAGTCAGATTGGATTTGATGAAAATGGTCCTTATGAAGGGTAAATAGCTTTGGCATATCATCATTGTGGCTGTCACGTAGGTAAGAAGGCGTTCTTGCTAGAAACCCAAATCAGCCACGTAAAACTTGCAACAACAATTAGAGGATGTCTAACTTGTTTTTGCAGGGTTTGACATGTGATGTGATATGGCCAAAGGATGTGATGTTGCATGTGTGATGTATGAGATGATCATGTTCTTGTAATAGGATTCACGACTTGCATGTCGATGAGTATGACAACCAGTAGGAGCCATAGGAGTTGTCTTAATTTATTGTATGAGATGCAACGCCATGTGTTTAGTACTTTTACTTCATTGCTAACGGTTAGCTGTAGTAGTAGTAGTAGTTGGCGTGACGACTTCACGGAGACACGATGATGGAGATCATGGTGTCACTCTAGTGACAATGATGATCATGCGATGCCCGAAGATGGAGATCGAAGGAGCAAAGATGATAATGGCCATATCATGTCACTATATGATTGCATGTGATGTTTATCATGTTTTCATCTTATTCCTTAGAACGACGGTAGCATAATAAGATGACCCCTCATAAAATTTTGAGAATGTATTCCCCTAAGTGTGCACCGTTGCGAAGGATCGTTGTCTCGAAACACCACGTGATGATCGGGTGTGATAGATTCTAACGTTCGCATACAACGGGTGTAAGCCAGAATTACACACGCGAAACACTTAGGTTGACTCGACGAGCTTAGCATGTACATACATGACCTCGAATACGAGAGACCGAAAGGTCGAACATGAGTCGTATGGTTGAATACGATCAGCATAAAGTTGCTCACCATGACGAATAGTCCGTCTCACGTGATGATCGGACACTGGTTAGTCGACATGGATCATGTAGCACTTAGATGACTAGAGGGATGTCGATTTAAGTGGGAGTTCATACTTAATTTGATTAAATGAACTCAATTATCATGAACTTAGTCTAAAAGTTGTCTTTACAAATATTGTAGATCCAATGGCCAACGCACCTATCAACCTCAATTTCAATGCGTTCCTAGAGAAAAACAAGTTGAAAGATGATGGTAGCAACTATGCGGACTGGGTCTGCAACTTGAAGCTTATCCTCATTGCATCCAAGAAGGCTTATGTCCTTGATGCGCCGCTAGGTGATCCCCCTGTTCCCGCGGCAGCCCAAGATGTTCAGAACGTCTGGCAAGCGCGTTGTGATGACTACTCTCTGGTTAGTGGTGGCATGTTATACAGTTTAGAACCGGGGCTCCAAAGGCGTTTTGAGAAACACGGAGCATATGAGATATTCCAGGAGCTGAAGCTAGTTTTTCAAGCTCATGCCCAGGTCGAGAGATATGAAGTCTCTGACAAGTTCTTTAGCTACAAGATGGAGGAGAACGGTTCTGTTAGTGAGCATATTCTCAGAATGTCTAGGTTGCATGGTCGTCTGACTCAGCTTGGAGTCGAACTTTCGGATGACGCTATAATTGACAGAATCCTCCAGTCTCTCCCACCAAGCTACAAGGGTTTTGTGCTGAACTACAACATGAAAGAGATGGAGAAGACCATTCCCGAGTTGTACTCGATGCTGAAATCTGCAGAAGTAGAAGTCAAGAAAGAGCATCAAGTGTTGATGGTCAACAAGACCACCAGTTTCAAGAAGGGCAAGGGTAAGAAGAACTTCAAGAAAAATGACAAAGCCGTTGTCGCGCCCGGTAAGCCAGATGCCGGGAAGAAGAAAAAGAATGGACCCAAGCCTGAGACTGAGTGCTTCTATTGCAAGGGAAAAGGTCACTGGAAGCGGAACTGCCCCAAGTACTTAGCAGATAAGAAGGCCGACAACGTTAAAGGTATATATGATATACATGTTATTGATGTGTACCTTACCAGTGCTCGTAGTAGTTCCTGGGTATTTGATACTGGTGTTGTTGCTCACATTTGCAACTCAAAGCAGGAACAGCGAAATAAGCGGAGACTGGCGAAGGACGAGGTGACGATGCGTGTCGGGAATGGCTCCAAGGTCGATGTGATCGCCGTCGGCACGCTGCCTCTACATCTACTATCAGGATTAGTTTTAAACCTTAATAATTGTTATTTAGTTCCATCTTTGAGCATGAACATTGTATCAGGGTCTTTCTTAATGCGAGATGGCTACTCATTTAAGTCAGAGAATAATGGTTGTTCTATTTATATGAGTGATATGTTTTATGGTCATGCTCCACTGGTGAATGGTTTATTGTTAATGAATCTCGATCGTGATGTTACACATATTCATAGTGTGAATACCAAAAGATGCAAAGTCGAGAATGATAGTCCCACATACTTGTGGCACTGCTGCCTTGGTCATATTGGTGTTAAGCGCATGAAGAAACTCCATACTGATGGACTGTTGGAGTCTCTTGACTTTGAATCATTTGACACATGCGAGCCATGCCTCATGGGCAAGATGACTAAGACGCCATTCTCAGGCATAATGGAGAGAGCAACCAACTTATTGGAAATAATACATACTAATGTATGTGGTCCAATGAACGTTGAAGCTCGCGGTGGCCATCGTTATGTTCTCACTCTCACCGATGATTTGAGTAGGTATGGGTATATCTATTTGATGAAGCACAAATCTGAAACATTTGAAAAGTTCAAGGAATTTTAGAGTGAGGTTGAGAATCAACGTGACAGAATTGTTTCACAACTGATGCCGCCTGGCACACCACAACGTAACGGAGTGTCTGAACATTGTAATCGCACTTTATTAGATATGGTACGATCTATGATGTCTCTTACGACTTACCGCTATCATTTTGGGGATACGCATTGGAAACTGCAGCATTCACTTTAAATAGGGCACCGTCAAAATCTGTTGAGACGACACCGTATGAATTATGGTTTGGCAAGAAACCTAAGCTGTCATTTCTTAAAGTTTGGGGCTGCGATGCTTATGTGAAGAAACTTCAACTAGAGAAGCTCGAACCCAAAGCGGAGAAATGCGTATTCATAGGATACCCTAAGGAAACTATTGGGTATACCTTCTATATTAGATCCGAAGGTAAAACCTTTGTTTCCAAGAACGGATCCTTTCTAGAGAAAGAGTTTCTCTCAAAATAAGTAAGTGGGAGGAAAGTAGAACTTGATGAGGTAATTACACCCCCTCTCGAACCGGAGAGTAGCACAGCGCGGGAAATTGTTCCTGTGGCGCCTATGCTAACTGAAGAGGAAGTTAATGATGATGATCATGAAGCTTCGGATCAAGTTGCTACTGAACCGCGAAGGTCCACAAGGGTACGTTCCGTACCAGAGTGGTACGACAACCATGTGAGGGAAATCATGTTGTTAGAAAATGGTGAACCTTCGAACTATGAATAAGCAATGGAGGGCCCGGATTCCATCAAATGGCTTGAGGCCATGAAATCCGAGATAGGATCCATGTATGAGAACAAAGTATGGACTTTGGTGGACTTGCCCGGTGATCGGCGAGCCATAGAAAATAATTGGATCTTCAAGAAGAAGACTAACGCAAACGGTAATGTGACCGTTTACAAAGCTCGACTTGTCGCAAAGGGTTTTCGACAAATTCAAGGAGTTGACTACGATGAGACTTTCTCTCCCGTAGCGAAGCTAAAGTCCATGCGAATCATGTTAGCAATTGCCGCTTTTCATGATTATGAAATTTGGCAAATGGATGTCAAAACGACGTTCCTTAACGGGTATCTTAAGGAAGAGCTGTATATGATGCAACCAAAAGGTTTTGGCGATCCCAAGAGTGCTAACAAGGTATGCAAGCTCCAGCGCTCCATCTATGGGCTGGTGCAAGCATCTCGGAGTTGGAACATTCGCTTTAATGAGGTGATTAAAGCATTTGGGTTCATACAGGTTTATGGAGAAGCCTGTCTTTACAAGAAAGTGAGTGGGAGCTCTGTAGCTTTCCTCATACTATATGTGGATGACATACTATTGATGGGGAATAGTATAGAGTTATTGGAGAGCATAAATGCCTACTTGAACAAGAGTTTTTCAATGAAGGACCTTGGAGAAGCTGCATACATATTAGGCATCAAGATCTATAGAGATAGATCGAGACGCCTCATAGGTCTTTCACAAAGCACATACCTTGACAAGATATTGAAGAAGTTAAATATGGAAAACTCAAAGAAGGGGTTCTTGCCAGTTTTGCAAGGTATGAGACTGAGCAAGACTCAGTCGCCGAACACGGCAGCAAATAGAGAGAAGATGAGTACTGTCCCCTACGCATCAGCCGTGGGCTCTCTGATGTATGCCATGCTGTGTACCAGACCTGATATAAACCTTGTCATAAGTTTGGTAAGGAGGTACCAAAGTGATCCTGGTATGGAACACTAGACAACGGTCAAGAATATCCTTAAGTACCTGAAAAGGACTAAGGAGATGTTTCTCGTTTATGAAGGTGACGAAGAGCTCGTCATAAAGGGTTACGCCGATGCTAGCTTCGACACAAATCCGGATGACTCTAAGTCACAAACCGGATACGTGTATGTTTTGAATGGCGGGGCAGTGAGCTGGTGCAGCAGCAAGCAAGACGTCGTGGCAGCGGAGTACATAGCTGCTTCAGAAGCGGCTCATGAAGGGATCTGGATGAAGGAGTTCATCACCGACTTTGGAGTGGTTCCAAGCGCGTCAGGTCCGATGACACTCTTCTGTGATAACACTTGAGCCATTGCCATAGCCAAGGAGCCCAGATTTCACCGGAAGACGCAGCACATCCAACACCGCTACAACTCCATTCAGGACCAGGTCCAGATAGGAGTAATAGATATTTGTAAAGTAGACATGGATCTGAACATTGCAGACCCATTGACTAAACCTCTCTCTCGAGCAAAACATGATCAACACCAGAATGCTATGGGTGTTCAATACATCACAATGTAACTAGATTATTGACTCTAGTGCAAGTGGGAGACTGTTGGAAATATGCCCTAGAGGCAATAATAAAATGGTTATTATCATATTTCCTTGTTCACGATAATCGTCTATTGTTCATGCTATAATTGTATTAACAGGAAACAGTAATACATGTGTGAATAAATAGATCACAATGTGTCCCTAGCAAGCCTCTAGTTGGCTAGCTCGTTGATCAATAGATGATCATGGTTTCCTGATCATGGACATTAGATGTCATTGATAAAGGGATCACATCATTAGGAGAATGATGTGATGGACCAGACCCAATCCTAAGGATAGCACTAGATCGTGTTGTTTGTATGCTAAAGATTTTCTAATGTCAAGTGTCTTGTCCTTCGACCATGAGATTGTGCAACTCCCGGATACCGTAGGAGTGCTTTGGGTGTATCAAACGTCACAACGTAACTGGGTGACTATAAAGGTGCACTACGGGTATCTTCGAAAGTGTCTGTTGGGTTCGTACGAATCGAGATCGGGATTTGTCACTCCGTGTGATGGAGAGGTATCTCTGGGCCCACTCGGTCGAACATCATCATAATGAGCTTAGTGTGACTAAGTATTTAGTCACAGGATGATCTGCTACAGAACGAGCAAAGAGACTTACCGGTAACTAGATTGAACAAGGTGTAGGTATACCAACGATCGATTCTTGGGCAAGTTCTATACCGACACAGAAAGCGAATTGTATACGTGATTGATTGAATCCTTGACATCGTGGTTCATCCGATGAGATCATCGTGGAACATGTGGGAGCCAGTGATACGTCTCCAACGTATCTATAATCTTTGATGGTTCCATGCTATTATCTTGTCAAACTTTGGATGTTTTGTTGCCTTTTATATCTTTTTTGGGACTAACTTATTAACTCGGTGCCGAGTGCCACTTCCTGTTTTTTCCGTGTTTTTGACCCTTTTTAGAGGATAATATTAAACAGAGTCCAAACGGAATAAAACTTCCGAAAAGATTTTTTCCGGAACAGAAGATATGCAGGGGACGTGAGAACCAAGGCAGAGGCCACCAGGGGAGGCCACAAGCCCCCTAGGCACGTCTGCCCTACCTCTCCCACCTATAATTTCCCGAAAAATCCAAAACTACGAGAGAGATCCACGAAAATACTTTTCCGCCGCCGCAAGCTTCTCTCTCCGCAAGATCCCATCTGGGACACGTTTTGGTGCCCCGTCGGAGGGGGGATTCGGATACGGAGGGCTTCTTCATCAACACCATTGCCTCTGCGTTGATGCGTGAGTAGTTCACCATAGACCTTCGGGTCCATAGCTAGTTGCTAGATGGCTTCTTCTCTCTCTTGGATCTTCAATACAAAGTTCTCCATGATCTTCATGGAGATCTATCCGATGTAATCTTCTTTGTGGTTTGTTTGTCGAGATCCGATGAATTGTGGATTTATGATCAGATTATCTATGAATCTTATTTGAGTTTCTTCTGATCTCTTATATGCATGATTTTATATCCTTGTAATTCTCTTCGACTTGTGGGTTTTGTTTGGCCAACTTGATCTATGATTCTTGCAATGGGAGAAGTGCTTGGTTTTGGGTTCATACCGTGCGGTGCCCTCACCCAGTGACAGAAGGGGTAGCGAGGCACGCATCATGTTGTTGCCATCAAGGGTAAAAAGATGGGGTTTACATCATTGGTTTGATTTTATCCCTCTACATCATGATATCTTGCTTAATGCGTTACTCTGTTCGTCATGAACTCAATACACTAGATGCATGCTGGATAGCGGTCGATGTGTGGAGTAATAGTAGTAGATGCAGAAAGTATAGGTCTACCTGTCTCAGACGTGATGACTATATGTATGATCATTGCCTTAGATATCGTCATGACTTGCGCGGTTCTATCAATTGCCCGACAGTAATTTGTTCACCCACCGTAATATTTGCTAATTTGAGAGAAGCCTCTAGTGAACACTATGGCCCCCGGGCCTACTTCGCATCATATTTTCAGCCTTACACTTTTACTTTGTTGCACTTTCCGCCTTAAAATCTCACTTTGCAATCAATCTTGAATGGATTGACAACCCCTTTATAGCGTTGGGTGCAAGCTCGTTTGTGTTTGCGCAGGTACTCTGGACACTTGGCTTGATTCTCCTACTGGATTGATACCTTGGTTCTCAAAACTAAGGGAAATACTTACTCCTACTGTGCTGCATAACCCTTTCTTCTTCAAGGGAAAAACCAATGCAAGCTCAAGAGGTAGCAGCCACCATGGGCATCTAGACCCCGCTGATGGTTATTGGCCGGAGAGGTGTCTCGGTCATGTCTGCATGCCTCCCGAACCCGTAGGGTCTACACACTTAAGGTTCGATGATGCTAGGGTTATAGGGAATTGTTATACGAGGTTATCGAAGGTTGTTCGGAGTCTCGGATGAGATCGCGGACATCACGAGGAGCTCCGGAATGGTCCGGAGGTAAAGATTGATATATAGGATGGATGGGTTTGGACGCCGGAAATGTTTCGGGCACCATCGGTAAAGTGCCGGGACCACCGGAAGGGTTCCAAAGGCCCACTAGGCGAGGCCACCAGCCCCAGGAGGCTACATGGGCCAAGTATGAGAGGGAACCAGCCCCTGGGTGGGCTGGTGCGCCCCCACACCCAACCCATGGCGCTTAAGAGGGGAAGGGGGGACCCTAGCGCAGGTGGGCCTAAGGCCCACTAGGGGGTGCACCACCCCCTCCTCCCCTCCTGGCCGCCACCCCTCCCCCCATCTAGGGCTGCCGCACCCCTTAGGGGTGGGAACCCTAGGGGGGGTGCCACCCTCCCCTTCCCCCTATATATAGTGGGGGTTTGGCCATTGGAGACACGAAATTCCATCTCTCTCTCGGCGCAACCCTGCTCTTCTTCTTCCTCCTCTCCCACGGTGCTTGGCGAAGCCCTGCCTGGAGACCTCGTCTCTCCATCGCCACCACGCCGTCGTGTTGCCGGAGCTTTTCCCCAACCTCTCCCTCCTCCTTGCTGGATCAAGGTGCAGGAGACGTCACCGGGCTGCACGTGTGTTGAACGCGGAGGTGCCGTGGTTCGGCACTAGATCGGAATCACATTGCGATCTGAATCGCCGCGAGTACGACTCCATCAACCACGTTCTAGCAACGCTTCTGCTTACGATCTTCAAAGCTATGAAGATGCACTCTCCCCTCTCACGTTGTTGGTCTCTCCATAGGAAGATCTGAATATGGCGTAGGATTTGTTTTTAATTTTGCTGCGTTAACCAACATCACCAACCCACAAACTGAGGGAAATACTTACTCCTACTGTGCTGCATCACCCTTCCCTCTTCAAGGGAAAAACCAACGCAAGCTCAAGAGGTAGCAAGAAGGATTTCTGGCGTCGTTGCCGGGGAGGATCAAGTCAAGAATAGTCTCCCGTCAATGTGTCAATCTCTGGCACCGGGGATTATTCTAAGTGAAGCTCATCCAACTAAGTGTCGCAAACTCATCTCTTGCATTTACTTTTTTGCCTCTCGATTTCCTCTCCCCCACTTCTGAAAAACAAAAATTTACGAAAATATTTGCCTTTTTCGTTCGCCCTTTTCTCTCGCTTGCTTTCTGTTCGCTTGTGTGCTTGTTTGCTTGCTGGAGTCACCATGACTGAAAACACAAAACTTTGTGACTTCTCGAATACTAATAATAATGATTTTATTAGTACTCCGATTTCTCCCGCCACTAGTGCGGAATCATACGAAATCAATGCTGCTTTGCTGAATCTTGTTATGAAAGAGCAATTCTCCGGCCTTCCTAGTGAAGATGCCGCATCCCATCTTAATACCTTCATTGAGCTTTGCGATATGCAAAAGAAGAAATATGTGGATAATGATGTGATTAAATTGAAGTTTTTTCTGTTCTCGTTGCGAGATCGAGCAAAAACTTGGTTTTCATCTTTGCCCAAAAATAGTATTGATTCTTGGAACAAGTGCAAAGATGCTTATATATCCAAGTATTTTCCGCCAGCAAATATTATCTCTCTCTGTAACGATATCATGAATTTTAAGCAACTTGATCAGGAACATGTTGCACAATCTTGGGAGATAATGAAATTGACGATTAGAAATTGTCCCGCTCATGGCCTGAGCCTTTAGATGATTATACAATTCTTCTATGCTGGTTTGAATTTCGCTTCTAGAAATATATTGGACTCCGCCTCAGGTGCAACGTTCATGGAAATCATATTATGAGAAGCCACAAAACTCCTAGACAATATCATGACAAACTACTCTCAGTGGCATACTGAAAGGTCACCTACTAGTAAAAAGGTACACGCTATAGAAGAAATTAACTCATTGAGTGCTAAGATGGATGAGTTAATGAAATTGATTGCTAGTAAAGGTGCTCCTTTACATCCTAATGATATGCCCTTGTCTTCCTTGATTGAGAGTAGCAACGCGAGCTTGGACGTTAATTTTGTTGGTAGGAATAATTTTGGCAACAACAATGCTTTTAGAGGAAACTATGTTCCTAGGCCTTTTCCTAGTAATCCCTCTAATAACTTTGGCAACTCCTACAACAATACTCATGGAAATTACAATAAATTACCCTCTGATCTAGAGAGTAATATCAAAGAGTTTATCAACTCGCAAAAGATTTTCAATGTGTCCATAGAGGAAAAACTACTCAAAATTGATGATTTGGCTAGGAGCATTGATAGAATGTCTATTGATATTGATGCTTTGAAAGTTAGATGTGCTCCTCCTAAGATCAATATGGATGAATCTTTGAAAGCTATGCGTGTTTCCATGAATGAGAGCAAAGAAAGAACCGCCCAAATTCGTGCTAGACATGAATGGCTTAAAAAGGCGTGTTCTCGTGATAAGAATCACGAAGATCTTAAAGTGCTTGGTGTGACTCCCATTGAATCCTTGTTTTCCAGTGTCAAACCTAATGATGATGGGGCTGTATATGAATCCACTTTGGTTGAAAAATGCCCCAATGATTCGGAGTCCATCTATCTTGATGCTAAAAGCATTGAAAGTGGAGTAGAAGATATCAAAACTTTGAGTAGTAATGAAACTACTACTTTGGATTTCAAGGAATTCAATTATGATAGTTGCTCTTTGATTGAATGTATTTCCTTGATGCAATCCATGCTAAACTCTCCACACGCTTATAGCCAAAACAAGGCCTTTACCGATCATATCGTCGATGCTATGATAAAATCTCTTGAAGAGAAACTTGAGTTGGAAGTTTCTATTCCTAGAAAGCTTCATGATGAGTGGGAACCTACTATCAAAATTAAAATCAAAAACTATGAATGCAATGCTTTGTGTGATTTGGGTGCTAGTGTTTCCGCGATTCCAAAGTCTTTATGTGATGTTCTAGGCTTTAATGAGATTGAGGAGTGCTCTCTTAATTTGCATCTTGCGGATTCTACTGTCAAGAAACCCATGGGAAGGATCAATGATGTTCTTATTATTGCAAATAGGAACTATGTACCCGTGGATTTCATTGTGCTTGATATTGATTGCAATCCTACATGCCCTATCATTCTTGGTAGACCTTTCCTAAGGACTATTGGTGCTATCATCGATATGAAGGAAGGGAATATTAGATTTCAATTTCCTATAAAGAAGGGCATGGAGCATTTTCCTAGAAAGAAAATAAGATTGCCTTATGAATCCATGATGAGGGCTACTTATGGTTTGAGTACCAAAGACGACGATACGTGATTCCATCACCTTATGCCTAGCTAAGGGCGTTAAACAATAGCGCTTGTTGGGAGGCAACCCAATGAATTTATCTTTTGCTTTCTGTTTTCTTGCGTCCACACCATCATAATTCTGTTATGATTGTGTCTTTTGTGTTTCTTTTTGTGTTTGAGCCAAGCAAAACCTTTATGACTAGTTTTGGTGATGGTTGTTTGATCCTGCTAGAAAAAGACAGAAACTTTTCGCTCACGAAATTATTTTTGCATTTTTATCCAGAAAGAGCTTTTGAGTTGATTCTTTTTGCTGCTCGTTGATATGCCATTTGCCCAGGCTGTCATAATTTTTCAGAATTTTTGAGATACCAGAAGTATAAGAAGTATACAGATTGCTACAGACTAGTCTGTTTTTGACAGATTCTGTTTTTGGTTGTGTGGTTGCTTGTTTTGATGAAACTATGGATAGTATCGGGGGGGTGTTAGCCATGGAAAAGTTAGAATACAGTAATCTAACACCAATATAAATAGAAATCAAGTTTGCTACAGTACCTCAAGAGGTGGTAGTTTGTTTTCTTGTGCTAATGATATCACGAGTTTCTGTTTAAGTTTTGTGTTGTGAAGATTTCAAGTTTTGGGTGATGTTCTCATGGACAAAGGGATAAAGAGTGGAAAGAGCTCAAGCTTGGGGATGTCCAGGGCATCCCAAGCCAAATTCAAGGACACCAAAAAGCCTAAGATTGGGGATGCCCCGGGAAGGCATCCCCTCTTTCGTCTTCAATCCATCGGTAACGTTACTTGGAGCTATATTTTTATTCACCACATGATATGTGTTTTGCTTGGAGCGTCTTGTACATAGAAGTATTTTCTTTTTGTTGTGTCACAATCATCCTTTCTGCACACCTTTTGAGAGAGACATGCACTCATCGTGAATTTGCTAGAATACTCGTTGAGCTTCGCTTATATATTTTGAGTTAGGCAATTTAGCTCACATGTGTTTCACTTATATCTTTTGAGCTAGATAATTTTGCTCTATGTGCTTCACTTAGAACTTTTAGAGCACGGCGGTGCGTAACTTGGTAGTTGGCTTGTGCTATGAAAGTAGTCCCAAAGGTGATAGGTACCCAAAGAGGATACAATAAAACTTCCATCTTCATGTGCATTGATTAGAAAGAGAAGTTTGATTCCTCTCAATTATTTTTGAGACGTGGATTTGGTAATATTAAGAGTTATGTTAGTAGGGTCTTGTGAATCTAGAAATACTTGTGTTGAAGTTAGTGATTCCCGTAACATGCACGTATGGTGAACCGCTATGTTAGGAAGTCGGAGCATAATTTATCTATTGATTGTCATCCTTTGTGTTGCGGTCGGGATCACGCGATAGTTAACACCTACCAACCCTTCCCCTAGGAGTATGCGTTTAGCACTTTGTTTCGATTACTAATAAAAACTTTCGCAATAAGTATGTGAGTTCTTCATGACTAATGTGAGTCCATGGTATATATGCACTTTCACCTTCCACCATTGCTAGCCTCTCTAGTGTTGCGCAATTTTCGTCGGTGCACAAACCCACCATATGCCTTCCTCAAAACAGCCACCATACCTACCTACTATGGCATTTTCATAGCCATTCCGAGATATATTGCAATGCAACTCCCACCGTTCCGTCTCATGACTTGTGCCGTCACTCTCATATTGCCATAGCATAATCGTAAGATAGCTAGCGAGATGTTTCAACGTCATACGCCAAGCTAGATCTTTGCACATCCCGGTACCCTGCCGAAGGCATTTCCTATAGAGTCATCATCGTTCTAAGCTTTGAGCTGTGAGTAAATAAAAGGGTGATGATCATCATTATTAGAGCATTGTCCGATCTGAGGAAATAAAAAAAATAGGCCAAAGTGCCCACACAAAAAAGGGAGAGATATGGAAAGAGTCCAAGAGCCCAAAAAAAGAGAGAAGGGACGATGCTACTATTTTTTCCACACTTGTGCTTCATAATAGCACCATGTTCTTCATGATTGAGAGCCTCTCGTTTTGTCACCACCATATGCTAGTGGGAATCTTCATTATATAACTTGGCTTGTATATTCCAATGATGGGCTTCCTCAAAATTTCCCTAGGTCTTCGTGAGCAAGCAAGTTGGATGCACACCCACTAGTTCTCCTTTTTGAGCTTTCACATACTTATAGCTCTAGTGCATCCGTTGTATGGCAATCCCTACTCATTCACATTGATATCTATTAATGGGCATCTCCATAGCCCTTTGATACGCCGAGTCGATGTGACCATCTCCTCCTTTTTGTCTCACAACCTCCACCAGACTCTATTCCACCTATAGTGCTATGTCCATGGCTCACGCTCATGTATTGCATGAGAGTTGAAAAGGTTTGAGAAAGTAAGGGTGCGAAAAAAATTAATTGACCAATACCGGGGTTGTGCATGATTTAAATTAGTTGTGTGGGGATGATGGAGCATAGCCAGAATATATGATTTTGTAGGGATAACTATCTTTGGCCTTGTTATTTCGAATGTTCATGATTACCTTGCTAGTTTGCTTGAAGTATTATTGTTTTCATGTCAATAGCAAACTATTTCTTTTGAATCTTACGGATCTGGACATTCATGTCACATGAAAGAAGTTACAAAGGAAAACTATGCTAGGTAGCATTCCAAATCAAAAATTCACTCTTTATCACTTCCCTACTCGAGGACGAGCAGGAGTTAAGCTTGGGCATGCTTGATACATCTCCAACGTATCTATAATTTTTTATGGTTCCATGCTATTATCTTGTCAAACTTTGGATGTTTTGTATGCCTTTTATATCTTTTTTGGGACTAACTTATTAACTAAGTGCCAAGTGCCAGTTCCTGTTTTTCCGTGTTTTTGACCCTTTTCAGAGGAGGATATTAAACGGAGTCCAAACGGAATAAAACTTCCGAAAAGATTTTTTCCGGAACAGAAGATACGCAAGGGACGTGAGAACCAAGGCAGAGGCCACCAGGGGAGGTCACAAGCCCCCTAGGCGCGGCCAGGGAGGCCGCGCCTAGCAGGCTTGTGGGCCCCCTATGGCTCGTCTGCCCTACCTCTTCCGCCTATAAATTCTCGAAAAATCCAAAACTACGAGAGAGATCCGCGAAAATACTTTTCCGCCGCCGCAAGCTTCTTTCTCCGCAAGATCCCATCTGGGGCACGTTCTGGTGCCCTGCCGGAGGGGGGATTCGGATACGGAGGGCTTCTTCATCAACACCATTGCCTCTCCGATGATGCGTGAGTAGTTCACCATAGACCCTCGGGTCCATAGCTAGTAGCTAGATGGCTTCTTCTCTCTCTTGGATCTTCGATACAAAGTTCTCCATGATCTTCATGGAGATCTATCCGATGTAATCTTCTTTGCAGTGTGTTTATCGAGATCTGATGAATTGTGGATTTATGATCAGATTATCTATGAATCTTATTTGAGTTTCTTCTGATCTCTTATATGCATGATTTCATATCCTTGTAATTCTCTTCGAGTTGTGGGTTTTGTTTGGCCAACTTGATCTATGATTCTTGCAATGGGAGAAGTGCTTGGTTTTGGGTTCATACCATGCGGTGACCTCACCCAGTGACAGAAGGGGTAGCGAGGCACGCATCGTGTTGTTGCCATCAAGGGTAAAAACATGGGGTTTACATCATTGGTTTGAGTTTATCCCTCTACATCATGTCATCTGGCCCAAGGCGTTACTCTGTTCGTCATGAACTCAATACATTAGATGCATGATGGATAGTGGTCGATGTGTGGAGTAATAGTAGTTGATGCAGAAAGTATCGGTCTACTTGTCTCGGACGTGATGCCTATATGTATGATCATTGCCTTAGATATCGTCATGACTTTGCACGGTTTTATCAATTGCTCGGCAGTAATTTGTTCACCCACCGTAATATTTGCTATTTTGAGAGAAGCCTCTAGTGAACAATATGGCACCCGGGTCTACTTCACATCATATTTTCAGCCTTACACTTTTACTTAGTTGCACTTTCCGCCTTCAGATCTCACTTTGCAATCAACCTTGAAGGGATTGACAACCCCTTTATAGCGTTGGGTGCAAGCTCGTTTGTGTTTGCGCAGGTACTCTGGACACCTGGCTTGATTCTCCTACTGGATTGATACCTTGGTTCACAAAACTAAGGGAAATGCTTACTCCTACTATGGTCCATCACCCTTTCCTCTTCAAGGGAAAACCAACGCAAGCTCAAGAGGTAGCAGCCACCATGGGTATCTAGACCCCGCTGATGGTTATTGGCCGGAGAGGTGTCTCGGTCACGTCTGCATGCCTCCCGAACCCGTAGGGTCTACACACTTAAGGTTCGATGATGCTAGGGTTATAGGGAATTTCTATACGAGGTTACCGAAGGTTGTTCGGAGTCCCGGATGAGATCCCGAACGTCACGAGGAGCTCTGGAATGGTCCGGGGGTAAAGATTGATATATAGGATGGATGGGTTTGGACGCCGGAAATGTTTTGGGCACCACCGGCAAAGTGTTGGGACCACCGGAAGGGTTCCGGAGGCCCACCGGGAGAGGCCACCAGCCCCAGGAGGCTACATGGGCCAAGTGTCAGAGGGAACCAGCCCCTGGGTGGGCTAGTGCGCCCCCACACCCAGCCCATGGCGCCTAAGAGGGGAAGGGGGGACCCTAGCGCAGGTGGGCCTAAGGCCCACCAGGGGGTGCGCCACCCCCTCCTCCCCTCCTGGCCGCCACCCCTCCCCCCATCTAGGGCTGCCAGACCCCTTAGGGGTGGGAACCCTAGGGGGCGCCACCCTCCCCTTCCACCTATATATAGTGGGGTTTTTGGCCATTGGAGACACGGAATTCCATCTCTCTCTCGACGCAACCCTGCTCTTCTTATTCCTCCTCTCCCACGGTGCTTGGCGAAGCCCTGCCGGGAGACCTCGTCTCTCCATCGCCACCACGCCATCGTGCTGTCGGAGCTCTTCCCCAACCTCTCCCTCCTCCTTGCTGGATCAAGGTGCGGGAGACGTCATCGGGCTGCACGTGTGTTGAACACGGAGGTGCCGTGGTTCGGCACTAGATCGGAATCACATCACGATCTGAATCGCCGCGAGTACGACTACATGAACCGCGTTCTAGCAACGCTTTTGCTTAGGGATCTTCAAAGCTATGAAGATGCACTCTCCCCTCTCTCGTTGTTGGTCTCTCCATAGGAAGATCTGAATATGGCGTAGGAAATTTTTTGAATTTTGCTACGTTAACCAACATCACCAGCCCACAAAGGTCTGGTGCGCCACCCATGGGCTATTAGGTTCTCTCCCGGGTGGGTCGCCCCCTCCCGGTAAAAACCCGGAACCCATTCGTCACTCCCGGTACACTGCTGACAATGCCCGAAATCTTTCCGGAGGCCAAATGAAACAATCCTATATATCAATCTTCGTTTCCAGACCATTCCGAAAGCCCTCGTGACATCCGTCATCTCATTCGGGACTCCGAAAAAACCTTCGGTCACCAACACCTATAACTCAACTATGCCAAAACGTCACCGAACCTTAAGTGTGCAAACCCTGCAGGTTCGAGAACTATGCAGACATGACCTCAGACACTCCTCGGTCAATATCCAACAGCGGGACCTGGATGTCCATATTGGATCCTACATATTCTAGGAAGATCTTATCGGTTGAACCTCTGTGCCAAGGATTCGGTTAATCCCGTATGTTGTTCCCTTTGTCCTTCGGTATGTTACTTGCCCGATATTCGATCGTCGGTATCTCCATACCTAGTTCAATCTCGTTACCGGCAAGTCTCTTTACTTGTTCCATAATACAAGATCCCGTAACTAACTCCTTAGTCACATTGCTTGCAAGGCTTGTTGTGATGTTGTATTACCGAGTGGGCCCCAAGATACCTCTCCGTTACAAGGAGTGACAAATGCCAGTCTTGATCCATGCCAACCCAACAGAAACCTTTGGAGATACCTGTAGAGCACCTTTATAGCCACTCAGTTACGTGCGACGTTTGATAACCCACAGGGTATGCCTCCGGTGTCCGGGAGTTGCATGATCTCATGGTCATAGGAACAGATACATTGTCATGCAGAAAACAGTAGCAATAAACTGACACGATCATACGCTACGTTTATAGTTTGGGTCTTATCCATCACATCATTCTCCTAATGATGTGACCCCATTATCAAGTGACAACACTTGTCTATGGTTAGGAAACCTTAACCATCTTTGATCAACGAGCTAGTCAACTAGAGGCTTACTAGGGACAGTGTTTTGTCTATGTATCCACACATGTAGTTGTGTTTCCAATCAATACAATTATAGCATGGATAATAAACGATTATCATGAACAACGAAATATAATAATAACTAATTTATTATTGCCTCTAGGGCATATTTCCAATAGTCTCCCACTTGCACTAGAGTCAATAATCTAGTTCACATCACTATGTGATTTTAACGAATCCAACACCCATACAGTTCTGGGGTTTGATCACGTCTTGCTTCTGAGAGAGGTTTTAGTCAACGAGTCTGAACCTTTCAGATCTGTGTGTGCTTTACAAATCTCTATATTATCCTGTAGATGCTGCTATTACGTGCCATTTGGAACTATTCCAAATGATTGCTCCACTATATGAATCCGCTTTACTCCTTAGAGTTACTCGGATTAGTGTCAAAGCTTGCATCGACGTAACCCTTTACGACGAACTCTTTAATCACCTACATAATCAAGAAAAATTCCTTAGTCCATTAGTTACTAAGGATAACTTTGACCGTTGTTCAGTGATTCAATCCTGGATCACTCTTTGTACCCCTTGACAGACTTATGGCAAGGCACACATGAGGTGCGGTACACAACATGGCATACTTTAGAGCCTACGACTAAGGCATAGGGGACGACCTTCGTCCTTTCTCTTTCTTCTGCCGTGGTCGGGCTTTGAGTCTTACTCAAATTCACACTTTACAACACAGCCAAGAACTCCTTCTTTGCTGATCTATTTTGAACTCCTTCAAAAACTTGTTAGGGCATGCATTTCATTGAAAGTTCTATTTAGCGTTTTGATCTATCTCTATAGATCTTGATGCTCAATGTTCAAGTAGCTCTATCTAGGTTTTCCTTTGAAAAACTCCTTTCAAACAACCCTTTATACTTTCCAGAAATTCTACATTACTTCTGATCAACAATATGTCAACCACATATACTTATGAGAAATTCTATAGTGCCCCACTCACTTCTTTGGAAATACAAGTTTCTCATAAACCTTGTATAAACCCAAAAACTTTGATCATCTCATCAAAGCGTACCTTCCAACTCCGAGATGCTTGCACCAGTCCATAGAAGGATCGCTGGAGCTTGCATACTTGTTAGCATCCTTAGGATCAACAAAACCTTCTGGTTGTATCACATACAACCTTTCCTCAAGGAAACCGTCGAGGAAACAATGTTTTGACATCCTATGTGCAACATTTCATAAATAATGCAACAACTGCTAACATAATTCCAACATACTTTTAGCATCGCTACGAGTGAGAAAGTCTCATCATAGTCAACTCTTTGAACTTGTCGAAAACATCTTTGCGATAAGTCGAGCTTTTCTTAATGGTGACTTTTCACCATCATCGTTTGTCTTCCTTTTAAAGATCGATATGTACTTAATAGTCTTACAACCATCAAGTAGTTCTTCCAAAGTCTATACTTTGTTTTATACACGGACCCTCTCCCGGATTTCCTCGCCTCCAGCCATTTGCCGGAATACGGGCCCACCATCGCTTCTCCATAGCTCGTAGGTTCATTGTTGTTCAACAACATGACCTCCAATACAGGGTTACCGTACTACTATGTAGAAGTACACGGCCTTTTGACCTACGAGGTTTTGTAGTAACTTGATCTGAAGCTCAATGATCACTATCATCAGTTTCCA
Source organism: Hordeum vulgare subsp. vulgare (assembly GCF_904849725.1). NCBI lineage: Eukaryota > Viridiplantae > Streptophyta > Magnoliopsida > Poales > Poaceae > Hordeum > Hordeum vulgare. The sequence continues at coordinate 105,887,829 of NC_058522.1, read as the reverse complement.
CTTTAATTGGCGTAGGCGCCATATGAACAACTTCCTGCACCCTGCTACACACTGGTTGAAGTGACGGTTCAATAACCTCATCAAGTTCCACCACCCTCCCACTCAATTCTTTTGAGAGAAACTCTTTCTCAAGAAAATCTTCGTTCTTAGCAATAAACACTTTGCCCTCGGATCTGAGATAGAAGGTGTACCCAACTGTCTCCTTTGGGTAACCTATGAAGACGCACTTTTCCACTTTGGGTTCCAACTTTTCAGGCTGAAGCTTTTTGAAATAAGCATCACATCCCCAAACTTTAAGAAATGACAACTTTGAGTTCTTGCCATGCCATAGCTCATATGGTGTCGTCTCAACGAATTTTGATGTGCCCTATTTAAAGTGAATGCACATGTCTCTAATTCATAGCCCCAAAACAATAATGGCAAATCGGTAAGAGACATCATAGTATGCGTTATATACAATAGGGCGCGGCTATGATGTTCGGACACACCATCACACTATGGTGTTCTAGGTGGCAAGAATTGCAAAACAATTTCCACATTGTCTTAACTGTGTACCAAAACTCGCAACTCAGATATTCATCTCTATGATCATATCGTAGATAGTTTACCCTCTTGTCACGACGATCTTCACTCTGAAATAGCTTTGAACTTTTGAATATTTCAGACTTGTGATTCATCAAGTAAATACTCCTGTATCTACTCAAATCATTAGTGAAGTAAGAACATAACTGATGGGGTCATAGTCCTAGGGTAGGGTCATAGGCCTGCCTTATAGGTCCAACCCAAGGACTACCCCTCATAAGGGATAAGACCCTTAGTCAGTTCCGACTGAACTAAGGAGTTCTCTCCATCCAGTCGGTAACAGATCCTCGGCCGTCCAGTCGGAGATTAGCATTCGGAGTTTATCAAACTAACCGACTGGATTCCACTCTGTGCATCGTAACCCCCCTGGAGGGAAACGGTGATACGTTTCCATGTGCCTTTATTAGCATTTAAGACGTACATTACCTGTAACGTAGGCATTTATTCGCCACTACTCCACCCCTGTGCACCGAACCGTTGTGGAGGGCAGCGCACTCTATATAAGCCACCCTCCCCCACTGGTGCGGGGGTTAGCAATTCACTATATTCGATATTCCACTCGACAACAAGCTCCCTGAGCACTGAGACGTAGGGCCATTACCTCCACCGTAGAGGGGCCTGAACTCATACAACCTCGTCGTAGCTAAGACTCTGCCCATCCCTTTCGTACCCTACACATCTACTGTCAGGCTTATACCCACGATAGTTGGCGCCCACCGTGGGGCAGGCGTCTAAGCGACTTCCGGCGAGTTTGCGACTACATCACTTTGTCATGTCGTCCGGTGGAGGTTCGAGCATGGGTCACGAGATCCTCTTCGCCGCTCTCTCCTTCATCGTCGACGATTCGGCATGGCTTCGGGACGCCCCTCTCGACGTCGAGGCGCTTCCCCGTCGCGGGGCTACGCACTTCCGTGCCGGCGCCCGCGGCATTCTTCTTCTCCAGCAGTCGGCTCCGGTGTCAACCTACACCGCCGTCACGCGCCGCAACAAGCGGTCCCACCGTCCGCGGCTCCAGCGTTGGGTGCAACACGCCCAGGCGCGCCAGAACGCGTCCTCACAAGTGGCGGTTCTAGAGTCAGTTGTGGTTGCCCTGCCGTCCCAGCGCTCGGGCTCGGTTCCGACTGAGTTTCCTTCCGAGTACGCGGGGCGCGGGCCTGCAGCAGAAGTACACATGGCCAACTCCCACGAAGATCCCCGTCAAGCCAGACGGAACGAGCACGAGATCGGCGAAACGTCCGGTGCGCGTCGTCCGCCTCGCCATTCTGCCAGTCGGCACACTCGGCGAAGTAACGTGGAGTTGTTCCGCACACCCCTCCTCAACTTGGCTGCAGCTGCCAAGATAGATGATTCCCTTCAGCCGACTGATTCAGAGGCTGGCACGGGGATCAAGAAAATCCGCGCCCTGTTGCACACGGCGCAGCAGCAAAATTCGGCGGTCTCCTAGTCGCACAACAGGATCTACAATAGTTCTGTTCATGCGAATACGCATCGGTCAGTTCATAGCCCTGGTTCTCATCAGCGACACAGAGGAGGCAGTCGTTCCATAAATCCCGAAGATCGTCGCCGTTCACGCACCCCTCCGCGGGGTGGGCCCTACGGGCCTCGACATCATGATGATCGGCGTTCACTCGGCGGCACTTACGACCCAATGCCCGACGCGAGAGGGCATATCGCCCAGCGGAGGGTCGACAGGGGCCGAGCCCACCGCGATGGTGACGATATTGACCGTCCGAGTGGAAGTAGGACCATTGTTTCTGGTCCTGAGTGTTTCAGTCGAGCCATCCGTTCGGCTGACATCCCTCCCAACTTCCGATTGGCGACGGGAATTAGCAAGTTTACAGGAGAGTCCAAGCCAGAAACGTGGCTGGATGATTACCGAGTAAAAGTCCAGATCGGAGGAGAAGAGGACCATGTCGCCATGAAGCACCTCCCTCTGATGCTCGACGGCTCGGCGCGAGTGTGGCTGAACCAGTTGGCCCCCTCAAGCATCTACAGCTGGGCAGATCTGGCCCGAGTGTTCATCAGGACCTTCGAAGGGACGTGGAAGCGCCCTGCTGGCCTCGTGGAGCTCTAGCACTGCGTCCAGAAGCAGAATGAGCCCCTGCGAGATTTCATTCAGCGTTGGACAACTCTCTACCACACGGTGGAGAACGTCACGGAGCATCAAGCAGTCTGCGCCTTCAAGGCAGGCATGCGGTACAGGGATCTGTACTTGAAGTTCGGCCAAACAGGCGACATCTCCATGAGCAAGATGATGGAGATAGCAACACGCTATGCAAATGGCGAAGAAGAGGACCGCATCCGAAGCGGCAAGCACAAAACAGTCACCGATGGAGATCGGAATAACACTCGGAAGCAGAAGCAGAAAGCTCCGTCCGCTCCGTAGGCAGAAGCTGCAGCCGTAACCAATGCCAAGTTCAAGGGCAAAGGGAAGGCTCAGTTCACCCCCAAGAAGAAGCAGTTCAATAACCCCATCCTGGACCAGCCATGTCCGGTTCATACGAAGATGGATGAAGAGGGCAACCCCATATATGCAAAGCATACCACTCGACAGTGTCTCCTCCTGATCCACAGGTTCAGCGAAGGGCAACCGAGTGAGAAGGACAATGAACAGGATGAGGAGGATAAGGAGGATCCGTTCCCCCAAGTCCATGCAACACTGATGATTTTCGCTGACGTTGAGAGCAAGAGTCGACTGAAGCTGGTGAACAGGGAGGTGAACATGGCCACCCCTACCAACCCCAAGTTCCTCAAATGGTCTCAGACTGCGATCACCTTTGACCAATCGGACCATCCGGCACACGTACCCACCCCAGGAAGACAGGCTCTGGTCGTCGACCCGGTGGTGGAGGGAGTCCGACTGCGTAAAGTCCTCTTGGACGGCGGCAGCGGCTTGAACATCATGTATGCCGACACTCTCAAGGGGATGGGCATTTCGATGTCCAAACTCAGCGAGAGCAGCATGCAGTTCCATGGAGTCGTCCCTGGACGAAAGGCCAAGTCACTCGGCCAGATCGCGTTAGACGTCGTTTTCGGCTCCGACAAGAACTTCCGCAAGGAAAAGCTGACGTTCGAAGTGGTGGACTTCCAGAGCGCTTACCACGCAATTCTGGGCCGCCCAGCGTATGCGCGTTTCATGGCCCGTCCGTGTTACGTATACTTGAAGCTGAAGATGCCAGGCCCGAAAGGTGTGATCACCATCACAGGCAATCGACAGCGGGCTGAAGAGTGTCTGCAGCAGGGATCAAGAATCGCCGACCAGCAGATGGCCGTCCTCGAGCTTGACGAGTACAAGAAAACAGTCGACCCCGCTGACTTGATGCGTTCGAAGAAGCCAGCTTCGGAGTCTGCATTTCAGTCGGCGGGAGAGACGAAGAAGGTCAGCATCCACCCGACGGACGCCACTGCTGCCCCGACGAACATCTCCACCACCCTCGATCCTAAATAGGAAGACGAGCTCACCCAATTCCTCCGTGAGAACTGGGACATCTTCGCATGGAAACCCTCTGACATGCCAGGTGTACCCAGGGAGTTGGCGGAGCACCGACTGCATGTGGATCCCACCGCTCGACCTGTCCGAGAACGCCTGCGTCGGTCCGCCGCGCATAAGAGGAAGGCAATCGGAGAAGAGGTGGCCAAGCTGTTGGCAGCCAACTTCATTCGCGAGGTTCACCACTCTGAGTGGCTCGCCAATGTTGTCATGGTGCCCAAGAAGGACAAGTCGCTCCGAATGTGCATCGACTTCAAGCACCTCAATAAGGTCTGCCCGAAAGACCATTTTCCACTCCCCCGCATCGATCAAATCATCGAGTCGACTGCGGGTTGCGAGCGTTTGTCATTTCTTGATGCCTAGTCGGGCTATCATCAGATCCGTCTGTATGGCCCTGATGAATTAAAAACAGCCTTCATCACCCCATTCGGGTGCTTCTGCTACATCACTATGCCATACGGTTTGAAGAATGCAGGAGCTACCTTTATGCGCATGATCCAAAAATGTCTCCTCGACCAGATCGGTCGGAATGTGGAGGCGTATATGGATGATATCGTAGTCAAGTCACGCAAAGGTTTCGACCTGCTGACTGACTTGGCAGAAACATTCGCCAACCTTCGTAGGTACGATATCAAGCTCAACCCCACCAAATGTTCATTCGGCATTCCCAGCGGAAAGTTACTCGGTTTCTTCATTTCTGAACGAGGGATCGATGTCAACCCCGAAAAGATCGGGACCATCGTCCGAATGGAGAGGCCGGTCAGAATACACGATGTTCAACGGCTCACAGGTTGCCTAGCGGCTTTGAGCAGGTTCATCAGTCGACTCGGCGAGAAAGCACTTCCACTGTACCGACTCATGAAGAAATCAGATACTTTCGAGTGGACAGACGAAGCCCAAGTCGCATTCGACGACCTCAAAGCCCTACTTTCCACCCAGCCGGTTCTTACTGCTCCGCTCAGTAAAGAACCCCTTCTTCTGTATATCGCGGCTACAAATCAAGTCGTCGGTACTGTTCTTACAGTCGAACGAGAAGAAGAAGGCAAAGCATACAAAGTTCAGCGGCCAGTGTATTACGTCTCCGAAGTCCTGACTCCTTCCAAGCAGAGGTATCCCCACTATCAAAAACTCATCTATGCGATTTACATGACTGCGAAGAAGGTAGCCCATTATTTCCAAGACCACTCGGTATCTGTTGTTTCCGATGCCCCGTTGTCGGAGATCCTCCACAATAGGGACGCATCAGGCCGAGTGGCGAAGTGGGCAATGGAGATGTTGTACTGCGATATCAAGTTCGAGGCCAAGAAAGCTATAAAGTCTCAAGCCCTGGCTGACTTCATAGCAGAATGGGTAGAGCAACAGCAACCGACCCACATCTACTCGGCTCATTGGACAATGTTCTTTGATGGGTCCAAGATGTTGAATGGCTCCGGCGCTGGCGTTGTGATCGTATCGCCAAAGGGCGACAAACTCAAATATGTGTTGCAGATACACTTTGATTCCTCCAACAATGAGGCGGAGTATGAAGCTCTCCTTTATGGACTGCGTATGGCCATCACACTCGGCGTCCGTCGCCTGATGGTCTATGGCGATTCAGATTTGGTGGTTAATCAAGTGATGAAAGAGTGGGACGTCAGGAACCCCACCATGACCACATACTGCAATGCAGTGAGGAAGCTTGAGAAGAAGTTTGAAGGTCTAGAACTCCACCATGTGCCGCGACTGAAGAACCAAGCAGCTGATGAGTTGGCAAAACTCGGATCCACTCGAAGACCAGTCCCGAGTGACGTCTGCCTCGAGCACCTCCACCTTCCCTCAGTCAAAGAAGATCCTTTCACAGAGGAACCAGCACAACCAAAGAGCTCGACTGATCCGACTGAAGTCGACGTACCTGTTGTGGTTGATCTGATCATGGAGATTCTTACTGTCATCCCCGATTGGACTGTGCCGATCATTGCATATATCCTAAGGCAGGAATTACCAGAAGACGAAGTCCAGGCCAGGCAGATAGTCCGCAGGTCGAAGTCGTTCACTGTCAATGATGGCCAGTTGTACAAGGAAAGCGTTTCAGGCGTTCTTCGACAATGCATCTCCCCAGAGGAGGGACAGTTAATCCTGGAAGATATTCACTCGGGAACCTGCGGTCATCACGCCTCTTCGAGAGCGATCGTCGCCAAAGCATTCAGAACCGGTTTCTTCTGGTTGCAGGCAAACGAAATGGCTAAAGATATGGTCGACCGATGTGAAGGTTGTCAGTTCTACTCCAACAAGTCCCACAAGCCAACATCTGCGTTGAAGACAATCCCTCTTGTGTGGCCGTTTGCAGTATGGGGATTAGATACAGTCGGTCCATTCAGGACAGGCCAAGGTGGATACACACATTTGTTGGTGGCAGTCGACAAGTTCACAAAATGGATTGAAGCCAAGCCCATCAAGAAGCTCGACGCCCTAACAGCCATCAAGTTTGTCAGGGACATCATCTCCAGATTCGGTGTACCTCACAGCATAATCACGGCCAACGGGACAAACTTTGACTCGGACAGATTCAAAGGTTTCTGTGCAAGCCAAGGTATCCGAGTGGATTTTGCTTCCGTGGCGCATCCTCAATCCAATGGACAAGCAGAGCGGGCGAATGGACTTATTCTGCAAGGTTTGAAGCCCCGACTCCTGCGAGAAGTGGGACATGCCGCTGGCGCATGGGTCACCGAACTACCTTCAGTGCTTTGGGGTCTCCGCACAACCCCGAACAGATCTACAGGGCGATCACCGTTCTTCCTCGTTTATGGAGCAGAAGCAGTCCTTCCGACTGACTTGCTTCACAATGCTCCACGAGTCGAACTCTTCTCCGAAGCTGAAGCAGAACAAGCAAGGCAAGATGGAGTGGACCTTCTAGAGGAGGAGCGCGAGATGGCACTGACTCGCTCAACCATTTATCAACAAGATATGCGGCGCTTTCATGCACGCCACGTCAGGAGTCGCACGTTCCAAGCAGGCGACCTGGTGCTCCGAGTGGATCAGCAAAGACCTCACAAGTTGGCTCCTGCCTGGGAAGGACCCTTCATCATCTCCGAGGTGCTGAACAACGGAGCATACAGACTCTACAACATCGACAGGGAGACAAACAAGCCGCGAGCATGGAACGGAGATCTCCTGAAGCGCTTCTACACGTGACCGTCGACTGAAGCGATGTAAAGAACAAGTATTGATGAAATAATATAAAGCAGATTGAGCTTTTGCAGATTCAGAATTCTTCCGCGGTCACAGACTCCGGTCTCAAAAAAAAAACTTAGCTGCGATCCAGAATCGCCTAAGTTCTAACCTTCTCTGAGTGTGCACTAAACGTCACACGCGGGGACTTAGCTGCGATCCAGAATCGCCTAAGTACTAACTTTCTCTGAGTGTGCACTAAACGTCGCACTCGGGGACTTAGCTGCGATCCAGAATCGCCTAAGTACTAACTTTCTCCGAGTGTGCACTAAACGTTGCAATCGGGGACTTAGCTGCGATCCAGAATCGCCTAAGTACTAACTTCCTCCAAGTGTGCACTAAACGTCGCACTCGGGGACTTAGCTACGATCCATAGTCGCCTAAGTACTAACTTTCTCCGAGTGTGCACTAAACGTCGCACTCGGGGACTTAGCTGCGATCCAGCATCGCCTAAGTACTAACTTTCTCCGAATGTGCACTAAACGTCGCACTCGGGGACTTAGCTGCGATCCAGAATCGCCTAAGTACTAACTTCCTCCGAGTGTGCACTAAACGTCGCACTCGGGGACTTAGCTGCGATCCAGAATCGCCTAAGTACTAACTTTCTCCGAGTGTGCACTAAACGTCCCACTCGGGGACTTAGCTGCGATCTAGCATTGCCTAAGTACTAACTTTCTCCGAATGTGCACTAAACGTCGCACTCGGGGACTTAGATGCGATCCAGAATCGCCTAAGTACTAACTTCCTCCGAGTGTGCACTAAACGTCGCACTCGGGGACTTAGCTGTGATCCAGAATCGCCTAAGTACTAACTTTCTCCGAGTGTGCACTAAACGTCACACTCGGAGACTTAGCTGCGATCCAGAGTCGCCTAAGTACTAACTTTCTCCGAGTGTGCACTAAACATCGCACTCGGGGACTTAGCTGCGATCCAGAATCGCCTAACTACTAACTTTCTCCGAGTGTGCACTAAACGTCACACTCGGGGACTTAGCTGCGATCCAGAATCGCCTAAGTACTAACTTCCTCCGAGTGTGCACTAAACGTCGCACTCGGGGACTTAGCTGCGATCCAGCATCGCCTAAGTACTAACTTTCTCCGAATGTACACTAAACGTCGCACTCGGGGACTTAGCTGCGATCAAGAATCGCCTAAGTAATAACTTTCTCCGAGCATGTCCGTCGCACTCAGGGACTTAGCTGCGATCAAGAATCGCCTAAGTACTCTATTACCTTCGAGTGTATCCTATAGATCCACTCGGGGACTCAGCAGACCCTCATTGAGGCTCATATGTCAAGACAACTGACAATTACATGAGTAGCAGACCCTCATTGAGGCTCATGTGGATGTCAAGACAACTGACATAGGTAACAATTCGCTCCGGGTGCGGCATATCTGTCGCACTCGAAGACTTAGTCGCGATCATGAATCGCCTAAGTACTCTATTACCCTCCAGTGTATCCTACAGATCCACTCGGTGCCTTGGCAGACCCTCAGAAAGATTCACACAGATGTCAACGAAACTGCCAATTACATGCTCCGCATGTTTTCCATTGGCTTCACCAAGAAACGCCAAACAAAACTTGAGCCAAAATCGCAACACAAGAGCAAACGATTTGATTCAAATTCGAAGTTCACCTAAAGATGGTTCACTCGGTGCGGATCAAGCTTACCCGCACCGAACCAAGAATGTGACAGCCAACAGAAGTGGCCAAGGTTTCTTACAACCAACACTCGACATACCGAGGTAAAAGTTTTCTTACGCGTCGTCCGGATTGGCGCCATGACTGGAGGGCTCCACGAATGTGTCCAAGTCGATCCCGTCGGCGATGCGGGTGGCACTCTCAAGGAAGGTTTCCATGAAGTCTTCGAATCGAAGTTTCTTCATGTTGGCGACCTTCAATGCTTTCAGCTTCTCCTCACGCACCTCCTTGCAATGCACTCGGACCAGGGACAGAGCAACGTCTGCACCACAGCGAGCCGCAGACTTCTTCCATGACTGCACCCGGTTTGGGACCTCCTCCAGTCGAGTCATCAAGTTTTCCATCTCATGCCGCGACTCATCTTCCGGCCAAAGCTCCTTGTCGATCCGGCCGACGACTTCTCTCAGTCGACCGATGAAAGGACCAACTTTGCCCACGCGAATGTGCGCTGTGAGCAGATCTCGATTGGCGTCCTCGCCAAGTGGAATGTTCTCGCGAATTGACCGCTCCACGTCAGCCGCTTCAGCTTCAGCGTCCATGCAAAAATCTGCAAACACAGGACAAGCAAACAATAAGTGCCGAGTGTAGCGCACGTACCACAAGCACTCGAAAAAACAGGACTTACCACCCAGACGCGTCATCATCTGCCGAGCCCAGTCACCGACGTATTTCTCCTGCGCTATACACCGCTTGTTCAGCACATTCATTTGCCCCATCAGATCAGACCTTTGCGCCTTCATCTTCTCAACTTCAGCAGTCAGTGCCTTGTTCGCTTCACGAGCCTGCTCCAACGACTTCTCTCGTTCCACCAGAACCTCCTTCATACCAGCCATTGCAATCAGTGCCGCATCCAGCTCACCGGCAAACTGAACCTTTTCCGCCCTAAGAGTCTCGTATGTTGTCCCCATCTCACAAGTTTTCTGCCAGCCAGCACCAAGAGACGATCAGACAAATCCAACACTAAAAAGTCTAAGTTCTTCAGACCCCTGCCGACGCAAGCAGTCGACAGTGGTCTCGGGGACTACACCCAGTGGGTTCACTGAGAGTGACCCCACTGGCATGAAACTCAAACAGGTCTGCCCTATTGAGATACATGACAACACCTACGCCTACAAGGCTAATACTACCCGACTTGAGTAAAATTACTCTCGGAGACTCTTACAGTAGGTACACCCCGAGTGCCCCAACTGTTAGCAGTCGACCATATTATTTACGGATCTCACCAAGTCAAAGACAATATGCATAAAGACAACTGCCGGTGCAAGCACTCGACAGAAGTCTCGGGGACTACACCCACTGGGTTCACTCAGAGTGAACCCATTGCAAACATCATACGGTACCCGAGCACGCCTAGTGTGTTACAAGAGAAAAGTAAATACTTACTAGCCCACTTACTCGGATATCGTCCCGCAGCTCCAAGCTCCGCTGGTACAAGGATGCGATGGAGTCGTACGCCTTCTTGGCTTCTCCCGCCATCAGCTCCGCCTGCACCATGGCCCCCTTGGCCGCTCCCACCAGCGCCTCCTCAGTCGGCGGCATCGCCTCAGTCGGTGGCGCGTCCGCGGCGAGAGCAGTAACTGGCGGGACAGCCTCAAGGACAGGCTCCGCAGCTTGCTCAGGTCTCCCCTGGTCACCCTCATCCACATAAATCACCCCTGCCAGACTGAACGGCACGAGATCTCAGAAAAAGAAAGGGGCGAGACCGAAGACAGAATTCGCGATGCGATAATATAAAACTTTCAGAATCACTACAACGCACCTGGCTGGGACGAGAAGACGTTGTCCGCGTCCATGGGATCATCCTCCTGGCGCGCCGGAGAGGTGGCAGAGGTGGCAACCCTGTCGAGTGAAATTCAATCGACCATCAAACAGGAGTTCAATCGAATATCAGAAGAAGAACAATGCACTTACGTTGAGGTGACGGGAACAGTGACCCTCATCCGCGGCAAAGCCTTCCGAGGTTTAGATCCGCTCGGTTTAGCCACCTTGGAAGGCTGACCTGCAGGCTCAGCAGCAACGTCCCTGGTCCTCTTGGTGCTCCGAGCACTCGGGACCACGGGAGCAGTGGGCGGGGCACTCGAGGATGCTGGAGGGGCCGAGAGAACTGCAGGTTCATGTCAGCGCTTGGTTCGGTGCTCCAGCAGCGGGGGCGGCGAGTCCTGCTCTTCGTCTTCCTCCTCCTCCTCACTAGACTCTTCCTCCGTTTCCCCGCTGTCGGAGACATACTCGACGCTCTCCACGCTGCCCTCCTGGCTGCCCTCCTCCTCCTCCTCGGCCGGGTTCCCGTCCGAGACAGGAGAAAACCAGTTGGTCCACTTCTGCATAGAATACAGTCGGCGACATCACACGCCAGACAGAGATTCAAGAAAGCAATAAAACTAAGACAGATACGTGCACTCGGCAAATGGTACTCACCTGGTTCGGAGGAGGATTGTCCGCGCAGAAAGCCCTCACTCGTCGAGACCCTCTGGGGTTTTCACAGGCGCATGTGATCTAGAGCACCCGCGACGCCACCTTCTCCTCGGTCACGCCCAAGACGTTGGTCCGAGTGGAGTCTTCGGGCCCCGTGTAGTGCCACATGGCGTGGTCATGAGCCTGCAGTGGTTGTATGCGCCGATCGAGGAAAATCTCCAGCAAATCTATGCCGGAGACTCCCCTTCTGATGACATCTACAAGTGCGTCGACCAGAGGCTGGATGTCGACCTTCGCCGCCTTCGTGAGCGCAAGCTGCTTAGGCGGAGCGGGTCGATCTAAGCTGAAGGGAGGCAGCCCTGTCGTGGCATTCGGGCAGGCAACGTCCTGGCAGTAGAACCACGTCGACTGCCAGTTCCTAACCGACTCCATCAGCTGAAGGGCAGGATAACTACTCCTACTCTTCTTCTGGAAACCTAAGCCCCCGCAGAGCTGGAGAAGGTGTGTCTTATCATCCGACTGGTGAAGTCGTTTGATAGTTTGGGATCTAGCAGAGAAAATATGTTTGAACAGCCCCCAATGGGGAGGACAGCCGATGAAGCACTCGCACAAGACTATGAACGCAGAGAGATGAGCTATAGCATTCAGGGGAAAGTGGTGAAGCTGCGCCCCGAAGTGGTTCATAATGCCTTTGAAGAAAGGATGCGGTGGCAGAGAGAAACCTCGATATACGTGGCTGAGCAGCAGGACGCGCTCCCCCTCCCGGGGCGCCGGCTCGATCTCATTCTCTGCCGGCAGCCTCCACGACTTGTGCACGATCATCCCGTGCTCCACCAGCTGCAGCAGATCCCCCTCCATCACCGTGGAGGGGAGGAAGTCCCCTGGATCCACCCCACCGGCAACGCTCGCTACCGCCGCTGAGCAGGAGCCGCCGCCTTCCCCTTCTTCTTCTTCGCCTCCAGCTTGCTGGTCTGTCCCTTGGTCATGGCGGAAGCTGCGGGTCCGCGAAGGATAAGGAAAAGGAGGAAGCTTGGGTGCGCAGGGGAAGGCGAGAGGAGCGGAGCAAGTAAAGGCAAGAGATCCGGCAAGCATAACGAGAAAACCCTCGCCGCTGGGGTTTAAGTAAGGTTCCGACTGTGTCACTGGCAGGTGGCCCGGAAACCTTATCCCCCGACCAACCGCGGCGATATCAGTGGAGAAGATGAAGGCGCGAGAATCGAGGCGTCAGGCGCTACTCGAGCGCGATGGCGTCATCCCCGCTGAGCGCGCGGTAACCGAAATTTGAGGATCCCGGAAAATCCGCCGCTCTCAGTTGACTGGTCGCGTCAAGAGATACCCTGGAAGCACTCGGTTTCCGACAGTTTATTCCACAAAGAATTCCACTCGGATCGTTGGTCAGAAAAGATAGAATGGATCGAGGCAAGCAACGACAAAGTCACATTTTTTCCAGTCGGATCCAAACTTCAAGCATCGCTTCGTCATTCCAACCCCAATCCATTCAGGGACTAATGATGGGGTCATAGTCCTAGGGTAGGGTCATAGGCCTGCCTTGTAGGTCCAACCCAAGGACTACCCCTCATAAGGGATAAGACCCTTAGTCAGTTCCGACTGAACTAAGGAGTTCTCTCCATCCAGTCGGTAACAGATCCTCGACCGTCCAGTGGGAGATTAGCATTCGAAGTTTATCAAACTAACCGACTGGATTCCACTCTGTGCATCGTAACCCCCCTGGAGGGAAATGGTCATACGTTTCCATGTGCCTTTATTAGCATTTAAGACGTACATTACCTGTAACGTAGGCATTTATTCGCCACTACTCCACCCCTGTGCACCGAACCGTTGTGGAGGGCAGCGCACTCTATATAAGCCACCCTCCCCCACTGGTGCGGGGGTTAGCAATTCACTATATTCGATATTCCACTCGACAACAAGCTCCCTGAGCACTGAGACGTAGGGCCATTACCTCCACCGTAGAGGGGCCTGAACTCATACAACCTCGTCGTAGCTAAGACTCTGCCCATCCCTTTCGTACCCTACACATCTACTGTCAGGCTTATACCCACGATAGTTGGCGCCCACCGTGGGGCAGGCGTCTAAGCGACTTCCGGCGAGTTTGCGACTACATCACTTTGTCATGTCGTCCGGTGGAGGTTCGAGCATGGGTCACGAGATCCTCTTCGCCGCTCTCTCCTTCACGATATCCACTGCATGCCTCAGCACTCATTGGACTGCACACATCAAAAATGTATTACTTCCAACAAGTTACTTTCTTGTTCCATCTCACTAGAAAACGAGGCCTTCAGTCATCTTGCCCATGTGGTATGATTTGCATGTCTCAAGTGACTCAAAACAAGTGAGTCCAAACGATCCATCTGCATGGAGTTTCTTCATGCGTTTATACCAATAGGTATGGTTTGCATATCTCAAATGTTTCAAGAATGAATGAGTACAAAGATCCATCAGCATGGAGCTTCTTCATGCATTTTATACCAACATGACTCAAGTGGCAGTGCCACAAGTAAGTGGTACTATCATTACTACTTTGTATCTTTTGGCATAAATATTATGAACATGTGTACCACTACGATCGAGATTCAATAAACCATTGAAGGTAATTATTCAAGCAAATAGAATAACCATTATTATCTTTAAATGAATAATCGCATTGCAATAAACACGATCCAATCATGTTCATGTTCAACGCAAACACCAAATAACAAATATTTAGGTTTAACACCAATCCCGATGGTAGAGGGAGCATGCGATGTTTGATCACATCAACCTTAGAATTACTTCCAACACACATCGTCACCTCACCCTTGCTAGTATGATTTTAATCCGTAGCTATAACTTCGATTTACTAACACTTAGCAACTGAACCGGTGTCTAATAATGTGGTGCTACTAGGAATACCAGTAAGGTACACATCAATATCAGGTATATCCAATATACTTTTGTCGACTTTGCCAGCCTTCTCATCTACCAAGTATCTAGGGTAGTTCCGCCTCAGTGAATGTTTCCCTCATAACATAAGCACTTAGTCTCGGGTTTGGGTTCAACCCTGGGTTTCTTCACTAGAGCAGCAACTGTTTTGCCGTTTCATAAAGTATCCCTTCTTACCCTTGCCCTTTCTTGAAACTAGTGGTTTTACTAACCATCAACAATTGATACTCCTACTTGATTTCTACTTTCGTAGTGTCAAACATTGCAAATAGCTTAAGGATCATCATATGTATCCTTGATATGTTATAGTTCATCATGAAGCTCTAGTAGCTTGGTGGAAGTGACTTTGGAGAACCATCACTATCTCATCGGGAAGATCAACTCCCACTCGATTCGAGCGGTTGTAGCACTCAGACAATCTAAGCACATGCTCAATGATTGAGCTTTTCTCCCTTACTTTGTAGACAAATAATCTTGTCAGAGGTCTCATACCTCTTAACAAGGGCACGAGCATGAAATCCCAATTTCATCTCTTGGAATATCTCATATGTTCCGTGACGTTTCAAAACGTCTTCGGCGCCCCAATTCTAAGTCATTAAGCATTACACACTGAACTATCACGTAGTCCTCAAAAACGTGTATGTCAGATGTTCGCAACATCCACAGACGACGCTCGAGGTTCAGCACACCGAGTGGTGCATTAAGGACATAAGCCTTATGTGCAGTCATGAGGACAATCCTCAGTTTACAAACTCAGTCCGCAAAATTGCTGCTATCATCTTTCAACTAAATTTTCTCTAGGATCATATAAAAACAGTAGAGCTACAACGCAAGCTACAACATAATTTGCAAAGACCTTTTTGACTATGTCCATGATAATTGAGTTTAGCTAATCATATTACTAATAACTCCCACTCACAATAGACACCCCTCTAGTCATTTGAGTGGCGCATGATCCAAATCCACTAACTCAAGTCCGATCATCACGTGAGTTGAGTATTGTTTCAGTTGTGAACATCCCTATGCTAATCATATCAACTATATGATTCATGATCGACCTTTCGGTCTCATGTGTTCCGAGGCCATGTCTGCACATGCTAGGCTCGTCAAGCTTAACCCGAGTGTTCCGCTTGCGCAACTGTTTTGCACCCGTTGTATGTGAACGTTGAGTCTATCACACCCGATCATCACGTGGTGTCTCGAAACGACGAACTGTAGCAACGGTGCACAGTCGGGGAGAACACAATTTCGTCTTGAAATTTTAGTGAGAGCTCACCTCATAATTCTACCGTCGTTCTAAGCAACATAAGGTGCATAAAAGGATTAACATCACATGCAATTCATAAGTGACATGATATGGCCATCATCACGTGCTTCTTGATCTCCATCACCAAAGCACCGGCACGATCTTCTTGTCACCGGCGCCACACCATGATCATCCATCAACGTGTTGCCATCGGGGTTGTCGTGCTACTTATGCTATTACTACTAAAGCTACATCCTAGCAAAATAGTAAACGCATCTGCAAGCACAAACGTTAGTATAAAGACAACCCTATGGCTCCTGCCGGTTGCCATACCATCGACGTGCAAGTCGATATTTCTATTACAACATGATCATCTCATACATCCAATATATCACATCACATCATTGGCCATATCACATCACAATCATACCCTGCAAAAACAAGTTAGACGTCCTCTAATTTTGTTGTTGCATGTTTTACGTGGTGACCAAGGGTATCTAGTAGGATCGCATCTCACTTACGCAAACACCACAACGGAGATATATGAGTTGCTATTTAACCTCATCCAAGGACCTCCTCGGTCAAATCCGATTCAACTAAAGTTGGAGAAACCGTCACTTGCCAGTCATCTTTGAGCAAAGGGGGTTACTCGTAACGATGAAACCAGTCTCTCGTAAGCGTACGAGTAATGTCGGTCCAAGCCGCTTCAATCCAACAATACCGCGGAATCAAGAAAAGACTAAGGAGGGCAGCAAAACGCATATCACCGCCCACAAAAACTTTTGTGTTCTACTCGAGAAGACATCTACGCATGAACCTAGCTCATGATGCCACTGTTGGGGAACGTCGCATGGGAAACAAAAATTTTCCTACGCGCACGAAGACCTATCATGGTGATGTCCATCTACGAGAGGGGATGAGTGATCTACGTACCCTTGTAGATCGTACAACAGAAGCGTTAGAGAACGCGGTTGATGTAGTGGAACGTCCTCACGTCCCTCGATCCGCCCTGCGAACAATCCCGCGATCAGTCCCACGATCTAGTACCGAACGGACGGCACCTCCGCGTTCAGCACACGTACAGCTCGACGATGATCTCGGCCTTCTTGATCCAGCAAGAGAGACGGAGAGGTAGAAGATTTCTCCGGCAGCGTGACGGCGCTCCGGAGGTTGGTGATGACCTTGTCTCAGCAGGGCTCCGCCCGAGCTCCGCAGAAACGCGATCTAGAGGAAAAACCGTGGAGGTATGTGGTCGGGCAGCCGTGAGAAAGTCGTCTCAAATCAGCCCTAAAACCTCCGTATATATAGGTGGGAGGGAGGGGGGCCTGGCCTTGGGGTCCAATGACCCCCAAGGAGTCGTCCGAGCCAAGGGGGGGAGGACTCCCCCCCCCCAAACCGAGTTGGACTTGGTTTGGTGGGAGGAGTCCCCCTCCCTTCCCACCTCCTTCCTTTTTTTTTCTCTTTCCTCTTGATTTTTCTTCTCTTGGCGCATTGGGCACTTGTGGGCTGTTCCACCAGCCCACTAAGGGCTGGTGTGGCTCCCCAAATACCAATGGGCTTCCCCGGGGTGGGTTGCCCCCCCCCCCCCCCCCGGTGAACTCCCGGAACCCATTCGTCATTCCCGGTGCATTCCCGGTAACTTCGAAAACCTTCCGGTAATCAAATGAGGTCATCCTATATATCAATCTTCGTTTCCGGACCATTCCGGAAACCCTCGTGATGTCCGTGATCTCATCCGGGACTCCGAACAACATTCGGTAACCAACCATATAACTCAAATACGCATAAAACAACGTCGAACCTTAAGTGTGCAGACCCTGCGGGTTCGAGAACTATGTAGACATGACCCGAGAGACTCCTCGGTCAATATCCAATAGCAGGACCTGGATGCCCATATTGGATCCTACATATTCTACGAAGATCTTATCGTTTGAACCTCAGTGCCAAGGATTCATATAATCCCGTATGTCATTCCCTTTGTCCTTCGGTATGTTACTTGCCCGAGATTCGATCGTCAGTATCCGCATACCTATTTCAATCTCGTTTTACCGGCAAGTCTCTTTACTCATTCCGTCATACAAGACCCCGCAACCTACACTAAGTTACATTGCTTGCAAGGCTTGTGTGTGATGTTGTATTACCGAGTGGGCCCCGAGGTACCTCTCCGTCACACGGAGTGACAAATCCCAGTCTTGATCCATACTAACTCAACTAACACCTTCGGAGATACCTGTAGAGCATCTTTATAGTCACCCAGTTACGTTGCGACGTTTGATACACACAAAGCATTCCTCCGGTGTCAATGAGTTATATGATCTCATGGTCATAGGAATAAATACTTGACACGCAGAAAACAGTAGCAACAAAATGACACGATCAACATGCTACGTCTATTAGTTTGGGTCTAGTCCATCACGTGATTCTCCCAATGACGTGATCCAGTTATCAAGCAACAACACCTTGTTCATAATCAGAAGACACTGACTATCATTGATCAACTGGCTAGCCAACTAGAGGCATGCTAGGGACGGTGTTTTGTCTATGTATCCACACATGTAAATGAGTCTTCATTCAATACAATTATAGCATGGATAATAAACTATTATCTTGATACAGGAATTATAATAACAACTATACATTTATTATTGCCTCTAGGGCATAATTCCAACAATCGGATCCACATACCCTTGTAGATTTCTAAGCGGGAAGCGTTAAGAAACGCGGTTGATGTAGTGGAACAGCTTCATGATTCAAATCACCGTCGTCCCACGATCCGTCCCGATCTAGCACCGAACGGACGGCACCTCCGCGCTCAGCACACATACAGCTCGATGACGATATCCGCATTCTTGATCCAGCAAGAGAGACGGGGAAGTAGATGAGTTCTCCAGCAGCGTGACGGCCCGCCGGTGATGGTGATGATCTATTCCTGGAGGGCTCGGCCTGAGCTCCGCAGAAAACCGATCTAGAGGAAGAACTACGAAGTAGAGGTTTAGGGTTGCACGTGGCACATTTGTGTCTCAAAAATCCCTAAACCTCAAGTATATATTGGAGGAGCCAAGTGGTGGGGCTTTGCCCTAGGGAGCCGGCCGAGAGGGAGGAGGGATCCTCCTCCAAGTCGGTTTCGAGGGAGGAGTCCCTTCCTTCCTTCCCACCTCCTCCTTTTTTTTCTTTCTCCTTTGATTTTTTCCTCTTGGACGAAATAACCCTATTGGGGTGGCCTCACCAGCCCACCAAGGGATGGTGCGCCACCCATGGGATATTAGGTTCTCTCCCGGGTGGGTGGCCCCCTCCCGGTAAAAACCCGAAACCCATTCGTCACTCCCGATACACTGCCGGCAATGCCTGAAATCTTTCCAGAGGACAAATGAAACAATCCTATATATCAATCTTCGTTTCCGGACCATTCCGGAAACCCTCGTGATATCCGTGATCTCATTCGGGACTCCGAAAAAACCTTCGGTCACCAACACCTATAACTCAACTATACCGAAACGTCATCGAACCTTAAGTGTGTAGACCCTGCGGGTTCGAGAACTATGCAGACATGACCTGAGACACTCCCCGGTCAATATCCAACAGTGGTACCTGGATGTCCATATTGGATCCTACATATTCTACGAAGATCTTATCGGTTGAACCTTTATGCCAAGGATTCAGTTAATCCTGTATGTTGTTCCCTTTGTCCTTCGGTACGTTACTTGCCCAAGATTCGATCGTTGGTATCTCCATACCTAGTTCAATCTCGTTACCGGCAAGTCTCTTTACTCGTTTCTCTATACAAGATCCTGTAACTAAATCCTTAGTCACATTGCTTGCAAGGCTTGTTGTGATGTTGTATTACCGAGTGGGCCCCGAGATACCTCTCCGTTACATGGAGTGACAAATCCCAGTCTTGATCCATGCCAACCCAACAGAAACCTTCGAAGATACCTGTAGAGCACCTTTATAGTCACCCAGTTACGTTGCGACGTTTGATAACCCACAAGGTATTCCTCTGGTGTCCGGGAGTTGCATGATCTCATGGCCATAGGAACAGATACATTGACATGCATGAAACAGTAGCAATAAACTGACACGACCATACGCTACGTTTATAGTTTGGGTCTTATCCATCACATCATTCTCCTAATGATGTGACCCCGTTATCAAGTGGCAACACTTGTCTATGGTTAGGAAACCTTAACCATCTTTGATCAACGAGCTAGTCAACTAGAGGCTTACTAGGGACAGTGTTTTGTCTATGTATCCACACATGTACTTGTGTTTCGAATCAATACAATTATAGCATGGATAATAAATGATTATCATGAACAAATAAATATAATAATAAATAATTTATTATTGCCTCTAGGGCATATTTCCAATAGGGAGAAGGGGTGTTACACCGCTGCATAGAGGGGGAGAAAGTTGGTGTTGACGATAGCAAGGTTGTTGATGTAGATCGTCATCACGATCCTAGCCCCGGCGGTACTCTGGCACCACCGGGAGAGAGGGGGAGAGAGCCCCACTCCTTCTTCATCTTCCTTGACCCCCCTAGATGGGAGGAGAGTTCCCCCTCTGGTCCATGGCCTCCATGGCGGTGGAGGGACGGGAGCACCTCCGAGATTGGATCCCCCGTCTGTGCTCTTCTATTTTCGCGCTTCCCAGATGTGACCCTTCACGGTTTCTTAAATTGACGGAGATACGTAACTGTGATTGTGCTGAAATTTTTACATGATTTTTTCCCATAAATTTTCTTTCTTGCGCCAGAGGAAGGGCTCCAACCGAAGTTCGAGGAGGGAACAAGACACGAGGGTGCGACTAGGGCCTGTGGCGCACCCTGGTGGGTTGTGGGCTCCGTGGGCCCCCGTTTGCGTTGATTCCACCTTCCAAAAATCATATAAATTCCAAAATAACTCTCCGTAAATTTGTATCACATTTGGACTTCGTTTGATATGGATTTTCTGCGATACAAAAAACATGCAAAAAAAGGAACTGGAACTAGGCACTAGATCAATAGGTTAGTCGCATAAACCATATAAAAAGTTGTCAAAAGTATGTGAAAGTTGTATAATATTGGCATGAAACAATCAAAAATTATAGATACGACGGAGACGTATCAGCATCCCCAAGCTTAATTCCTGCTCGTCCTCGAGTAGGTAAATGGTAAAAATAATAATTTTTGATGTGGAATGCTACCTAGCATAAACTTGATCATATATCTAATCATGGCATGAATATTAGGACATATGTGATTCAAAGTAATAGTCTATAATTTGACGTAAAGACATCAATACTCAGGCATCTCAATAAACAATCATGTCTTTCAAAATATCAACGCTAAAGAAAGTTATCCCTACAAAGTCATATAATCTTGTCATGCTATGTATTCTTAACACAAAGTATAAATCATGTACTATCCCGGTGTCAGCCAAGCAATTGGTTCATACTTTTTAACGCGCTTCATCTTTTTCAACCCTCATGCAATACATGAGCGCAAGCCATGGATATAACACAATGGGTGGAATAGAGTATGATGATAGGGGTAAATATAGACAAGACAAAAAAGTAAGAAAGTCTCACATCGACGCGGCTAACCAACGGGCTATGGAGATGCCCATCAATTGATATCAATGTGAGGAGTAGGGATTGCCATGCAACGAATGTACTAAGAGCTATAAGTGTATGAAAGCTCCATATGAAAACTAAGTGGGTGTGCATCTAATCCTATAATGAAAAATTCCCACAGGTATATGAAAGTGACAACATAGGAGACTCTCCATATGAAAAACATGGTGCTACTTTGAAGTAGAAGTGTGGAACTAGCATGCCCCTTCTCTCTTTTTTCCCTTTTTCTTCTTTCTTTTCTTTTTTTATATTTTTTTCTCTCATTGTCCGGAGTCTCATCCCGACTTGTGGGGGAATCATAGTCTCTGTCATCCTTTCCTCACTGAGACATGCTCTAATAATGAATAATGATGATCATCACACTTCTATTTACTTATAACTCAAAAGAAATAAAAATTACAACTCGATACCTAAAACAAAATATGACTCTACATGAATGCCTCTCGCGGTGTACCAGGATGTGCAATGATCTAGCGTAACATGTATAAAAATGATGCAGGGTGGCTGAGCCACAAGTACTATGTCAGCTATATGATCATGCAAAGCAATACGACAATGAATGCTCAAGTCAAACGGAGGCGGTGGAAATTGCATGGCAATATATCTCGGAATGGCTATGGAAAGGCCATAATAGGGAGGTATGGTGGCTGTTTTGAGGAAGATATAATAAGGCTTATGTGTGATAGAGTGTATCATATCACGGGGTTTGGATGCACAGGTGAGGTTTGCACCACGTCTCGAGGTGAGAAAGGGCAATGCACAGTACCGTAGAGGCTAGCAAATTGCGGAAAGGTAAGAGTGCGTACAATCCATGGACTCACATTAGTCATAAAGAAATCATATGCTTATTGCAAAAGTTTATTAGCCCTCGAAGCAAAGTACTCTACGCATGCCCCTAGGGGGAGGTTGGTAGGAGTTAACCATCGCGCTCCCCCGACCTTTACACAAAGATAGACAATCAAGGATAAATTGTGCTCCAACTTCCCGGCATAACGAGAGACTATACGCGCATGTTTCGGGAATCACAAACCTTAACACCAATGTTCTTACTAACCACAACCGTTTACTAGTACCTCCCACATATTCCATCTCTATATCTCAAAACTATTGCAAGGAATCAAACATATCATATTAAGTGATTCATAAGTTTTATGTAGGATTTTATGACTAACCATGCAAATGACCAATTCCTGTTAACTCTCTCAATAGATATAAGTGAAGCATGAGAGTTTAATTCTTTCTACAAAAGATCATGCTCTAATAAGTATAAGTGAAGCAATATAGCATTCTACAAACAACGGTTTTCTATGTGAAGAGAAACAGGCAATCCAAACTTCAAATGATATAAGTGAGGCACATGAAGCATTCTATAAAGCCATACTCGAAAGATATAAGTGAAGTGAAACGAGCATTCTATAAATCAAACATGGACTATCTCATACCAGCATGGTGCATAAAAAAACTAAATGCAAAAGACGCTCTGAGATTTGCACATATCACATGAACGAAGCAAAGACGAAAACATACCGGTACTTGTTAAAGAAAGATGGGATGCCTTCCGGGGCATCCCCAAGATTAGATGCTTGATTCTACTTGAATATTTACTTGGGGTGCCTTGGGAATCCTCAAGCTTGAGATCTTACCTCTCCTCCTTCTTCTCCTATCGAGACTTCCTCAATCTTTGATCACTTCATCCACACAAAACTCAACAGAAAGCTCGGTAAGATCCGTTAGTATAATAGAGCAAATCACTAATCTAAGTACTCTTGCAAACCAATTCATTTTTTTTGCATTTTATCTACTTTAATATAACTTTTCCATGGCTCATACCAACGATAAAAATCGATAGTTTCATCAAAACAAGCAAAACAATGCATCAAAACAGAATATGTCTTAAACAGGACAGTCTATAACAATCTTTACATCAACCATACTTCTGGTACTCCAAAAATTCCGAAATATTAGGAAGAAATAAAAAAAAATGTATATAAATACCGTGCAAAAAGTTTCAAAACCTTTTTACGTTCCAGTAAGAAATGAAAATTCACGCGCTACAGCCAAAGTTTCTGTTTCTACACCGCACATACCAACAAGCAATCTACCCATCATAAAGGAAAATCTTGGCACATTATTTTTATAATACAATGGATTTGTACAAGAGAATCTTCATGAAAAATTCTACATTGTTTCCATGAGCTTGAACACAAGTGTTCAAGGCCGACCCTCACTTCACCAATGCATCACCTTTCAATCGCTTCTATTTTTGTGAAGTTTTAAGTTCACCTCTATATTTTTTTGTTTTTCAAATTTATAGAAGCACTCAACAGAATTAAATGACTCTCTAAAACTTCTGGGTTGTCTCCCTGATAGTGCTTTCTTTAAAGCCATTAAGCTAGGCATAAATTGCTCAAGTAATGGATCCACCCGGATCCCAAGGTATATCAAAGCCAATTTTAATTAGCAATGATTTGGCATTTAGTAGTGAGCACAAAGAAACATATATGAAGTAATGACGAAGTCTAACTCTCTTCCTATGCATCGGCATGTCATACAAGAAAAATTCATGCACATCAAGTAAAGGCCAATACATAGCATAAGCAGTTTCTTGCAATTTTATCGTGTTGGAAACATAGAGAGGTGGAGATGTAGTTCCTCTCTCATAATAATTGCAAGCAGGAGCAGCAAGCACATGTATATTATATTCATCAAAATCATCATGTGTAGTGGTAAAAGGCAACCCATCAATATAATCCTTAACAAGTGCAAACTTCTTCGATATAGTGTAGTTTGGAGAATTCAAAAAGATAATAGGACTATCATGTGTGGGTGCAATAGCAACAATTTCATTCTTAATATAAGGAACAATAGCAAGTTCATCTCCAATAACATAATTCATATTGGCATCTTGGCCACAAGCATAGCAAGCATCATCAAAAAGGTATATTTCAAACGAATCAACGGGATCGTAGCAATTATCATAGCATTCATCCTTCGTTAAGAACA
This sequence comes from Hordeum vulgare subsp. vulgare, assembly GCF_904849725.1. Taxonomy (NCBI): domain Eukaryota; kingdom Viridiplantae; phylum Streptophyta; class Magnoliopsida; order Poales; family Poaceae; genus Hordeum; species Hordeum vulgare. Next base: position 105,863,634 of record NC_058522.1, on the reverse strand, counting down.
AAGGGACGTTAAACAATGTATGAGTTGAAGAGTTACTCTCATTAGAAGGTGGGCACGGGTGATCAAACCGCTCTTCCTCCTTTTGTTCTTCGCTCTCCTCATCATCTTTTTCATCCAATGAGCTCACAGTTTCATCAATTCCTTCTTCCATAGATTCCTGCAAAATATTAGTCTCTTCTTGGACAGCGGAGACTTTCTCAATAAACACATCAATATCGGAATTGTATTTATAATTATCATAGCAATATTTAAGGATAGAAAAAAATTTAGGTCTATAAATTGAATCATCAAAATCTTCAAACTTTTCAAACAAATATTCAATTTCATAAGCACCTTAAAAGCAACAAATTCTTCTATTCGTTCCGCATCATAGTAATCATATATACCATTAGCATAAGAAGCCAAGGTTTTATTATCATTAAATTTGCATGAAAATGGAAGGTGTGGAGCATTCATCCTAGAGCAACAAGTAAAATCATATCTCTGCCATAAATTCCAAGCATACCAATGCAACATATCAATTTTATCCCATAACAATTTCTCTTTTCGTGTCAAGCGATAATCCCTAAAGTATTCACGTTGATCCAACGTGTCTCCCATTATCATGTTGAATGGGGTTTTCTCAGGATTATCAACGAGCATCGAGGGTTTTAGGAGGTTCCCCATCTCCATGAGTAGCAAGTACCACTATTTTTTTGGTGTTTCGTGTTCCATATCCATAACTAAAGATAGAGAACAACTTAGAACTGGAAATAAAAACTACTTAGTGATAACGCAAACAAGAACACACGAGAATATTCACCCCACGCTATTGCTCCCCGGAAACGACGCCAGAAAAAGATCTTGATAATGCACAAGTATAGGGGATCGTTTGTAGCCTTCTTCGATAAATAAGAGTGTTGAACCCAACGAGGAGCTAAAGGTACAACAAATATTACCTCAAGTTCTATCGACCGCCGATACAACTCTACGCACGCTTGACGTTTGTTTTACCTAAAACAAGTATGAAACTATTTTGCAAGCATTAAACTACGAGTACTTTGTGAGAATAAAACTACCAATAAATTGCAAGGTAATAAAAGTGGATAGCTTTTGTCAACAAGAAAGTCATTTGTCCCTAGGCAATCGATAACAAGTACAGGTAATGATTCTTGCAATTTTATATGAGGGGGAGGCATGAGCTAACATACTTTCTCTGCTTGGATCATATGCACTTATGATTGGAACTCTAGCAAGCATCCGCAACTACTAAAGATCATTAAGGTCGTGAAACCCAACCATAGCATTAAGTATCAAGCCCTCTTTACTCCCATACGCCATAACCCACTTATCCGTGTTAAGGCTGCTATCACCCCGGCAACACCGACAATAAGCAAACCATGAACATATTGCAACACCCTACAACGCCCCCCTCAAGTTTGCGCGACATGGAGGGCACCGTAGGACAAAACCATAAATAAAATATGCAATCATACCAACCAAGATCACGATTAACCCATAGGACAAAACAGATCTACTCAAATATCATAGGATAGCCAAATATCATTGGGAAATAATATATGGAGTTGAGCACCATGTTTAAGTAGAGATTACAGTGGGGAGAAGGGGTGTTACACCACTGCATAGAGGGCGAGAAAGTTGGTGTTGACGGTAGCAAGGTTGCTGATGTAGATCGTCGTCACGATCCTAGCCCCGGCGGCACTCCAGCGCCACCGGGAGAGAGGGGGAGAGAGCCCCCTCCTCCTTCTTATTCCTTGGCCTCCCCCTAGATGGGAGGAGAGTTCCCCCTCTGGTACATGGGCTCCATGGCGGCGGAGGGGCAGGAGCCCCTTCGAGATTGGATCTTCCTCTCTGTTCTCTTCTATTTTCGTGCTTCCCAGATCTGGCCCTTCACGGTTTCTTAAATTCCCGGAGATCCGTAACTCCGATTGCGCTGAAATTTTTACACGATTTTTTCCATAAATTATATTTCTTGCGCCATAAGAAGGGCTCCAACCGACGTTCGAGGAGGGCACAAGACACCAGGGCGCGCCTAGGGCCTCTAGCGCGCCCTGGTGCGTCGTGGGCTCTGTGGGGCCCCGTTTGCGTTGATTCCACCTCCGAAAAATCACATAAATTCCAAAATAATTCTCCGTAAATTTTTATCACGTTTGGGCTTCGTTTGATATGAATTTTCTGCGATACAAAAAACATGCAAAAAAAACAGGAACTGACACTGGGCACTAGATCAATAGGTTAGTCACATAAATCATATAAAAAGTTGCCAAAAGTATGTGAAAGTTGTATAATATTGGCATGAAACAATTAAAAATTATAGATACGACGGAGACGTATCACTTCTTCATCTTCCAGGAAAAATATATTCAGGATCTTCTTGCTTGCTCCGCTCTCGGTGTTGAGCGCACTGTTGTGACTCCTATGGAGCTCAATGTTCAGCTTCGTGCTTTTGACGGTGATCCTCTTCCTAATTCCACTCGTTGTTGCCATCTCGTTGGGAGCCTTGTCTATCTTGCTGTTATGCGTCGTGACATCTCTTATCCTGTCCACATTCTCAGTCAGTTTGTTGCAGCCCCCACCTCTTTCCACTATAGTCACCTCCTCTGTGTTCTACGATATCTTCGTGGCACCCTCTCTCATCACCTTTTCTTTCCCCGCTCCAGCTCGCTCGAGCTACAGACCTACTCTGATGCTATGTGGGCTAGTAATCCCTTTGATCGCCGCTCGCTATCTGGTTACTGTATCTTTCTTGGTGGCTCTCTTATTGCCTGAAAGACCAAGAAACAGACTGCATTTTCTGGCTCGAGTACCGAGGCTGAGTTGCATGCGATGGCTATGCTGACGGTTGAGATGATTTAGTTACGATGGTTACTTGAGGACTTTGGTGTGCCTGCTACTACATCGACTCCCTTATCGTCAGACAACACAAGTGCTCTCAGTATCGCACGAGACCCGGTCAAGCATGAGCTCACCAAACACATCGGTGTGGATGCCCACTTTGTATGTGCTGTTGTGCAGGATCAGACTCTCGCTCTTCACTATGTGCCCTCTACTTTGTATGTGTTGTTGTGCAGGATCAGACTCTCGCTCTTCACTATGTGCCCTCTAAGTTACAATCGACAAACTTCTTCAGGAAGGCACAATCTCGAGCGCAACATGGGTTTTTTCTCTCCAAACTCAGTGTTGTCAACCCACCATGAGTTTGAGAGGGGAGGGGGGTAGATGTGTATAGCCCATTTTCTGTATATCCCCATTTGTATAAGAGGTCTCTTGCCCTTTTACCACATGTATAAAATGTAAGTTGCTCATTCTCTAACATGAAACATTGTTGCCTTTGGAGGCTGTCCCGTCCATAGCCTCACAGAAAAGCGTTGGGCTTTGACATAGCCAACACAGAAGGTTCTTCTCTCTTTGGTCATTGCCGGAACGGAACGACATCACCCTAGCCTGGGACTGAGCTTCTGTGCGACGTGGAAGGACCGTCTGAACCGGTTGCGCTGATCAAGGTTCCCCATGTTTCGGTTCCATCCTCCTCTCTCCAAATTACCTCCTACGTTCTACTTCTGACGCTAACAAGATTATAACGACATCTATTTCAATATGTAGTCACAATGCTCATATCTGTGAAAACAAAACTGAAACAGAACTTTTTTACTTCTCAAAAAGCATCTGAATGAGCGTCATCTTGTATTAGAGAGAAAAGGTCAAGCTGATGCCAGATACAAACAAAGGCCAAAGGGCCATAAACAGACAACGAAAGCGAGTTTAAAGAGCCTAGAGCCCAATTTCAACAAAGAAAACTCAGACAAAGCCACACAAAAGAACAGCCTACATCGGATCCCTGATGGTGATGCATCAAAATGCTGTCACTTCTCTCAGCTTAGCCATTGTCAACATTATGGCTTTAGAGAAAATGGCGTGGTGCCATTACAAGTCAAGACATGCATCATCCATCAGTTCCAACTTCCAATCTAAAGACAAACATCATAAACCCCTTCTTTCGAGTTAAGAACACACGGAACAATTTATACCATCCCTCAAGATTTTATCTGTATTCCATGTCAGAGTGACCAATCCAAACAGCGTCAAAATGGTGGCAACGAAACAAAAAAAATGGGTCCAGATTTGGCTCTAATTGTCTGACAGAAGTTTGCATTCTGCAAAGCTATACAACAGTTTACTTGATCACCTCGAAAAATATAACTTCAGGCTGGAGCTTGCAGTCCTTGAAACGTTCTAGCAAATGCTCCCAAGTATCTTCTCTCTGCATGGAGGAAGTTCACACCAACAAATCAGCAAATTAAGCATAAAATAGCAACAATAAAGAAGACAGGGCCTTGATTAACACCCAGGAGTCACGAGTCACATACCTCGACAGTCTCGAAGCCATATATGACCCACTTGTCCTCGTCACGAGCAAAGCAGACGTAGCGGTCGTCAGCATAGCAGATCTGCAAGAGTTTGGATTGCAAGGTAGCATAAGATGGACGCTAAATTGCACTGCATTTGTTATGCTTGCATATGTAAGCAGGCAAATTAAGTAGCCAGAGCATTAAACCAACCTTGCAATAGGCCTGTACCAATACTCAAAGCAACAAAAGAGTAAACAGAGAGAGAGAGAGAGGGAGAGAGAGAAGTGTGCAGATAAAAGGTTACTCTAGCTCATGTTCTCCAACCAATCCATGTGATTTGATGAGGCCATTTCCTATTAGATATAAAGGGAAGGAAATAATGCAAAACATACTTGTGAGAGCAGCAGACGTTACAAGGTCCAACCAGTTTACCTACATATGATACTTCTTCAACCGTTCAATCAATGGAACGTTCATAAAAAGAACTTAGCGACACAAGGATCACACAAGCTATTGATTCTTGCTGAAATTCTTCTGTTGGGTCTTCTAAATATCTTGATATCAGTGTATTAGACAGGAAAAAATATGCCACAGATAGTACCATTTGAAAACTTGCAAATATCTCTTCAAGTATGAACCAACTCAGATATGATGTATCATAGTTTAAACCTTCTATCCACTTCTTTAGAAATAGCAGCAAAATGCCTTGTCAATGTAACCTAGGCAATTTGGACCAGGCGACAACGCCATTTAACCATGATCCATTTCGTTCCACAAAAATAAGAACCTTGCTTCAGTCTTAGAACAATACCAACTTGGCCTCAGCACCAGTCAAGGAACAGCAAATAATTAGCAACACAACTTAATCAACCAATACCAAATGGCTAATTGATTTTGCTAATTTCTGGATTACCTTAACATGAGAATTAAATGATAAAAGTATTTGTTCAGCTCCATTAACAATTCAATTTAGGAAAGTAGAATAGTTTGCTGTGCACGTACCATGGAGGTGACAGCATACAAAGCTGCAGAATGAGCACTTCTGCAAAAGAACTCAGTGTCAAGGGGAGACGTGATGCCAGCCAGAACTTCAGATAGTGTGTCCTGGCTTTCACTGCCACCCAGCCAGTTCAAAACTGCCAACATGATGAATATTTTGGTGTAAACTACTGCAACTGCAAGCTATGATGTATGAATAAAATAACAGCCTCCTGAACCAGCATGGAGGAAATTCATGGTTACCTTATCAATGAAGACACATATGTATTTCTACTGGAACATTTCATTCTGATGAGATATATTTCAATTTTATTTAAATTAATTTCGACAATAACAACTCCTTAGACTTGTATTTCTATTTTATGGTTGCCCTCACACTCATTATTGTGCACTTCCAGTACTGCAGGACTCGAGTTTCAAGATGTGTTGTGTACTTTTATTGCAGAAATTAGTTAGATTTATACATCTGAATATCATTTTCTGTATTGGCAGAAAAAGAGCTACATAACTTGCAACTTACTATTTGTGACAAGCAGCCTTACCTATTGTAAAGAAGTGTGGTGTATTTGAAAGGAAGAGATCAATATTCTGCAGACTTCCACAATGCTCGCATTTATTGTCCTCGCGGAACTGTTCATCCAATAGAACCGGAAGCTCTGCAAAGGAATTGATCTGTACAAGGACAATTAAAACCTCTAGTCAAAATTTCCTACTTTCTAGAATACTGCATACAGCACATCCTGAAAAACTACTGCATACCGCATACCTTTGCTGCTTGAGGTGAACTGGCATCAAGTTTATGGAAAAGTGTGGTATACAGGTATTCACCGGAAGACTTCCCACACCTACAGCTGATTTGAGCATCGAATTTGATCCCAAAAAGATAATGTGTTGGGCATATGCAATCTCCGCACGTGATTGGGTTCACTACATGTCTCTGGGTCTCCTTGTTTTCTCTAAAACGCGAACAAGTTTCTGACATATGCAATTCAATGAGAATTGTGGCCACAATCTCAGAAGCAAAAGTTTCGCCAACCTGCAACTGGAATTGATTCACCAGGAATCAGTTGCGTGCATAATCATATAGGACAGACAGAATGCAGTTGTTTTTAGGCCAATACTTTACACACAAACATAAAAGAAACAAACAAGACGCTTACAATAACAACATACCTAAATTTGCCCATTCTAGTGCATATACTTGGTATCAATATTCAGCATGCATAAATTATACTCCCTTTTTTTGCGAAATCATAAATTCTACTCCCTCTGTATAAAAATATAAGACGTTTTTGCAGTTCAACTCCCTCCGCCCCATAATATAAGAGCGTTGTTGACAGTACACTAATGTCAAAAACGCTCTTATATTATGGAACGGAGGGAGTAGTAAATAACACAAAAAAACAAATTAATTTTGGTATGAACTAGGACTGTTTCCATCTGTGGAGTGTAGAATACCACATCTATGTTTTGCTCAATACAGTTGCAGACCTCCAAAATATAATAAATTGAAGGTACCATCAACACTGAACTGGGTTGCACATTCTGCTTTCACGTTGTAATATAACTTCAATTATTTTTTGTTTAAACGGTCTTGCAAATATATCCAATGGTGATTAAGGTCTAACCTTTTCATACAAAGTGCTGCAATCTACAACTCTGCAGAGAAGAGTCTTCATGTAAGTCAGTACAACATCGGTGAAGTGGTGGTCGTTTTTCTCCCAAGAAGAGAAGATTTCATAAAATTGCTGAGCTATGCAGGGATTTTCAACTGACGGGATCCATACAAGTGGCTCCATCAGAAGTTTATCTCTGAAATGCCTCAGATTGCACAATGACTGCACACATACAAAGGAAATTATAGGCTGGTTTTTCAGATTGCACAATGACTGAACACATACAAAGGAAATTATAGGCTGGTTGTTGAAAGATCACATGACCAGATGCAAGTATCTCTTACCCGTATGATTACACTCAAGATAGACAATTCTTCATCAGCATTGTTCTTGTTGGAAACATTAAGGCTTTGTTGAGAACTGGAGGTGGTTACCATTTCCTTGACAGATTGGCCAGAAGTTCCTGTATTATGAAATTGTAAGAAGTATTAGTGACATAACAGAGCAAATTTTTTAATGTAAAACTGAGACCAAGCAATAACATACTCCGTATTTGTTAATTCAAACAAGTATTTCGAAGAGGTTAGACTGAATGGAAGTTTTCCTCTGGAACTTAGTGCAAAGTGGTCTATAGGAAAAGAGGACATCCTAAGGATTCAAATTCTACATACCAGATAACCTCTAATAGAATATTACACTGTAAAAAACCTATAATATAGTACTCAAAATTCCTAAGGATGGAAATCCTAATAAACTACTTAGAAATTCCTCTGAATCAAGGAGGCATAACGCAAGCAGACTAGGGCAATGCCAGGTTTAGATCGTTGAGATTATAACTTAATCATTTGCTATGAGAGCGGAAGAAAAAAGAAATTCCGGGAAAAGTGAATGTGACATGAGCCAACACAAATTCATTGGGCAGCAGGAATTTTACCGCATATAATATCAATATTGGCATCAGCAAATCCAATACGCCTAGTACCAGGATGATTGAGATAAAAAGGAATCCGTTTCTTCAATTCAATCTGCAAAGATGATTATTAAGTTAGAGCGAACAAATGGGCACATATAAGTATAACTACGAAAACTAATCACTGCAGATGTTAACAGACCCATTGGTACGATCTCGCAAGGGGAAGAATGATTTCACGATAGTCCAGAACAGTGACTTCGAGAAACTTAAGCCACAATTTTTCTACTCCAAAACTGCACTCCTGAAACTGTAATGAACAAGCAAGCCAATCATTAATCTGATAAACCATCACTATCAGCAGAACAGTGAACTAAGGAAGAATGCTAAATTGAAACCATGCCATATGTAGAAGTGCCAGACCTCAGTGCTAAGTGTATCTTCAGGCAACATCCTCAGCTTCTCCCTGATGCTCTCAAGGATCTCAGATCCTTCTCTGCATTTCCTTTGTCGCATTTCAGCGAAGGGCTCTGCCTGTATTCCAACAGATGGTGAAAGCAGCAAGGATTCAAACATATCCTGCACCCTTGGTAAAAGGAAGGTGTCGGGCTGGCGGCTGAGAGTTATCCCAACCAACGAGCCATCATCCTGTGATGTGTTTTCACAATATTCTGGATCTATAACTGACTGCAGCTTCCGCCAGAGCTCATCCCGGTGCTTGCTGCACATGTGTTGCCAGAGAGAACTAGTGTCCGAAAACTTCTTGCCATCACAACGGGAATTGAGGCAAATCCAGAAACTCCATGACTCCTGATTCTTGAGAAAGCGCCTTGCATCAGATATGGTCTTTGCTGCCGACTTGTCGATTCCATCATAGTGCGCAATCAGCGTGTCAACCGTCACTGAAACGACGCGTTGGCCCTGCGGCGCATTCTTCATAGAGGACCAGTATAGCGCAGCAACAACTACGATCTGCTTGAGCAATACATGGAGCTGCTTCTTGACATAAGATACTCTGGCATCATAATCTGCCCCAAGAGCAGCCATGGGAGGTATGTCATCCCAATTTGGGTCATCCGGCTTCTCAATGCGAAGCGCCCGGTGGCACTCTCCCTCGGCAGCATCAAACTCATCCAGGACGAACAAGAGCTTGGCGTGGAACAAGGCAACCATGAGCGAGCTGTCGAAGTTTTCTGCCGCTTGAGACACGATGGTGAGCGTGCGGCGCAGAAGCTGCTTCTTGTTCTTCTTGTCCATTGCCGTATCGAGGGCACGGACTGGTGCCAAGTCGATGTACGCGTGGAGTAGCTGGGCGCGCGGCGAGTAGGGGTAGGCCTCGGCGAGAAACTTTGCACGGTCTCGCGCTTCATCGGCGGCAGGCTCGCCGAGATTGCTGGCGTCCAGCAACTTGGCGGCCTCCAATGGCAGAATCCTGTGGTTGATTCTTTGCGCGAAGCCCTCCATGGCGTTGTTGGCGCACTTCACGGCGTCGCCCCTTCTCGCCTTCCTGCTGGAGTTCCCGCTCATGTCGTACACCACATTGTGCAGCACCGGGTCGACGTGGTCGTTCTTCTCGATCGTGTTGACCACGCGGATAAACTCCTTCCGCGCGTCATCGTAGCGACCGCAGTCGGCGAGCGCGATGGCGTGGTCGACGTTGGTGACGACGCAGTCGGGCGCGAGCCGCGCAGCGGCGGAGTAGGCGTCGAGGGCGGCGTGGCGGTGGTACTTCTCCAGCGCGGACGCGTTCTCGTCGTCGTCGTCGTCGCTGGAGGCGCCCCTGTCGTTCTGCGCGACGAGGGCGGCGTAGCGGTGGATGAGGCCGGCGAGGTTGAGAGCGAGCGCGGAGCCCGGGTGCATGCCGGCGAGCACTACGGCGCGGGCCAGCGCAGCCTCGTGCTGGCCGTCGGAGTGGAGGTTTAGAATCTCCCGGGCCTCGGTGCGGATGGACGCGGGCTCGTGGTTCGCCATCGCCAGGGCGCTCGGAGAGGTTGCCGTGGAAACGTGGGGAGATGCGCGCGAGGTGTTCGCGGAATTGACGCAGAGCGGGAGTGGGAGCGTGGCGGTGGGCTTGGGGCCTAGGGTTTGGGTGGAGGAGGCGAAGGAGGAAGCGTGTTGCGGGCGGAGCGGAAACGGGAGGGGAGCGTGGGATGGACGAGCGTGGAGGTCTGGACGGGGTGGAGGAGGAGGTTTTATATGCAGCCTCGGGAGGAAGACGGTGGTGGTTGGTTGCTTGGTTTGGAAGACCAGAGTATCGTATGGCCGACGGTGGTGGTTTTATCAATTTCACATTCAAAATGCATCACGCATCCTAACCCTTTCCTTTTTTTCAGGCAACGCTCTGCGCCGGCATGTTTCGCCGGTCAATGGCCCAGCATATATATACATGCACATGTAGATTCAGAAAAAGAAAATCCCCTCCTCGCTCACCGCCTTCCGCTAGCTTGCTCGTCGAAGCCGTTCTCGGAGCTGCTCGTCGGCGCTTGTCAGAGTCGCTCGACTGAGCTGCTCGTCGGTTTGCTCACCGGAACCGCCGCTCGTCCTTGCCGGAGCCGCTTGTCGGAGCCGCTCGTCGGTGTGCTCCTTGGTTCCAAGTCTTGCTAGCCTTTCGTGGTAGCTAATTTTGTTGTTGGTCGTAGCAAACGAAGACGACGATTGCAGCAAAATAAAACACCGGTTGTAGCAAAAATCACGACGACATGTGCGATGTAGCAAAATACGACACCGATAGTAGCAAAATGCGGTGCTGGTTGAAGCAAAATTAGATGTCGGTTGAAGCATGTAGCAAATTACGCCTTCGGTCATGAACACAACTTCGCCGGCCATGCCGTTGCAGCTCCGCTCGCCATGGAGCAATTGAGACAGGAGAGAGGGGATGCAGCTCGCGAAGTCAACGGTTGCAGCAAAATGAAACACCGATTGTAACAAAAATCACCCGTCGTCGTTGTAGCACACCGATGCAGCACTGCCCTGCCCTCAGTTGAAGCTTTTTTTTTTTCATCAAAACGCCAGTTGAGACTTTTCCCGTCAATGGTTGAAGCACTTTTTGTCAACGTTTGTAGCTTTTTTCAGTTCACAGTGCCCGGTTGAAGCTTTCTCAAATGCACGTTGAAACTTTTCTCATATACGGTTGAAGTTTTTTTTGAACGTTTGTAGCTTTTTTCACTCCACAGGCCCGGTTGAATCTTCCTCAAATGCCGGTTGAAACTTTTCACATATATGATTGAAGCTTTTTCAAATGCCGGTTGAAGCTTTTTTGTGAACGTTTGTACTTTTTTTACTGCACAATGCCCGATTGAAGCTTTCCCAAATACCGATTGAAACTTTTCTCATATACGATTAAAGCTTTTTCTATCAATAGTTGCAGCAAAACACGAACACGGCTTCCTCAGCTCGTCATCGTGACCGTCGCAAGGTAGCCGCCCTGTGCGGGATCCAGCTTGCGCCAAGGCCGGCCAGTGATGGTGGTGAAATGGCGACGAGGACGGCCGGCGGGGCTAAGTAACGGGCGGAAGCTGGGGCCGACGATGCGGGTGGCCGACGGGGGTGGGGACCGATGATGCGGGCGGCCACGGGACATGCATCGGCGATGCAGGCGGCCCGTTGACCCTATCGCCGGAGCCGCCCCCCTGTCGTCGGAGCCACTGCTGCCCCTGTCGCCTCCAGTCGCCCGAGCCGCCGTCGCCCGTGTCAACCGGAATGGAGCCTACTGGATCAGCTGCAAATGAACCGCTTGTAGTAATCGGTGGGTAGGTGAAAAAATGAAATCCATGTGGTGCTGCGGGGGTGTTTGCATCGCCGTAGATCCAACGGGTCTTGCGAGTCGGACGGGATGTTCCAACCGGCGTCCGGCTGAAAATGTTTCCTTTTTTTTAACACAGTACATACGTTCATGTGTATACACTCATATATTCACTCCTATGAAGGCGCAGATGCACATTCTACCCCTATAAAAAATCTTGTAAGACCAAGCCGGTATATCATCTTGAGATTTACGAATTCATCGTAGACGCATTATTGTCGACGGGTCTTCGTCTACTGAATGCGCATCGCCGAAAATTCTGAGCTAGCTTAGGTCATGGACGGTTGACCACTGGAGACTGATCATGCGATTGCAACCATAGATATCGTCGTTGGGATGAATCTGTCACTCATGAGTAGGGGTAACAAGGACTGGATCTATCTACGACGTAAGTGTGACACGAGGATTTATAAGTTCGGGCCCGTCTCGAAATAGGTAACAACCCTACTTCTTGAGCTCTCGGGTTACATAGGGGTTTGATTGCTAGTCAATATTACTCGCATTACTCGTAGAAAACGATACATTGATTGTTAGTAACGTATGAAGTTATGCAAATCCGGACGCTTCAGAGTCTACTTTATCTGTGGAAAACACTTGCTATCCTACGTCTGATAGGAGTCATTCCTCAGACTAGTCCAAACAAGCCCGACTTTATTGCCTCGTCACCTCGTAACCCACGTTCTCGTATTAATCTCAGCTGCGCCGACCCACCTCACCCTCGTCCCCATCCCGCCTGCCCCCGGCACAGCTCATTGCCGTTCTTGCCGTGCCCCTCGCCGCCACGGCTCTCTCCACCAGCGACCTTCCACGACCGCGAGATTCACCGCCCCGGTGTGCCGTCCCATCCGACTACGTAATGTGCGGCCCGACTCCTGATTCACCACGTCGGCCAGTTCTTCTTCGCTACGGTGCCTCCACCTTGATGGACTGACGTGTCGCCAACACCAACACCCGATGCTCCATCAGTTTCACTGCGCCAAGCGCCACCGCCTTGATAGTTGGTCGTGGTGCGGGTTCCCATGGATCGACTCATCAGGCTATAGAAGGTTTGTTGCCCTTTCATTCACACACCCTTTTCTTGACTTGTAGCTTACTATTACGGCTTATGATCTAACTCATCTTCTTTTTTGTATGGTTTGTTCATCACAACTGGATTTGATAATCACAAACTTATGCATCTACAACTTGGTGCCAAATGTGTTAATTTGTGATTTGAACTATGCTCTCCCTAGGTCTGACTCGTGTTGTGATAACATCATTTGTTTGCTTCAGAGATTCATGCTTCCACTTTCTTTGGATCTGGGAAAGAGCAACGATACGAACCACAACCATGAGCACCAAGCCGGCCAACTGCCATGCGTTTGGTTGCTCCGGCTCCGGCCACCTCGTCATCGTCGTCAGCAACTACATCCTGCATGGTTGCCTCATCAGCGATTTCGTCGGTCCATGGGAGGGCAAGTAGTGTGATGGAAGACGGCACTGTCTTCTTCCTTCACCAGTCCAACGGCCGCTTCGGCAACTCTAGCGGCCCACCCTCCCTCCTCTCCGGCTTCACCTTCTGCGTTAGCGACTACCTCGACGATGATGCTCGAGTGTTGAAGCAATATTGGTGAATACAGGAAGCAAATAAGATGGATATGTACACGTGTATTCGAAATGAAAGTAATGGAACGTAGTTTGTTTATTTTATCTTTTGGAAACGAAGCACCAAATAAAGACTTAAGAAGCCTCACTACATTATGTAGGAAGCAAAAAAATGAAAGGAAACATAAATTAGCTCCAAGGAAGCATATGCGGCACTCATGGACGCATGGTTCTTATATAATGGAAACAACTATTACAAGCTAAGAAGCATACATGGTTAGAAGGAAACCATTTTAAATATTTCTTTCAAAGCAAATTATGTTAAACTCAAGAAAATTTTAATTTAAAATGAAGCAAGATTTTCTATCATCTAACACATAGTTCAACTAGTTTTTTTGCTTTCAAAACAAACAGTTAAATTTACTTATTTTAATCACACTGATTAAAGTTCCTATTACAATGGAAGCAAATTCTTCTATCGACGGAACATAAATTGTTGAGTCGGAAGCAAGCCATTACATTTCAAATTAATTATCCTGCATAATATATTATTGCTACAAAGCATCGAAGAAGGAAGCATGGACGTACGTATCCCATAAAAAGGAAGCATGTATGTAGATGGAAGGCAAAGATTATGATAGATGGCAACGTGCTTTACGGAAGCATTTACACAGAAACAACAATTAATGGAGATCATGTATTGTGCATGCAAACCAGTTCGATGGATGTGGGGCATTTATAAGGAAGCACTTAATTATAACCAAACCAATCAGCAAAACTCATGCTGACCTAAATACCACTACATCGGACGTCTACCATGCATTGCATCGAATGGTCAACTTCTAGTCTGATGGGAACCAAAAATCAGTAGTCTAATGGCTAGAGGCGTCCTTTATCTGTTCGTCGTGTGAGTCCTCAAAAGGCGGCCGAATGGACTTGAGGCAGCCGAATGGATGGACATCGCCCGAGTGGTTGAACGTCGTCCAACTAAATGAGCGATGTACGAATGAAGGAGATCTTCCTGTCATTTGAATAGACTGGTGACCGAGGGGTCTTTAATGCATAATGTTGTGGGCCTTTTATTCAGTCCATAATGAATTCTCTATGACCCTAACCATAGTGGGCAACCCCAATCCCTGAACCAGTTGAGGCTTGTGGAGCGAGTTTACTAAAAACTTGATTTGTCCCGAGCACCGCTGGGGCACTCCATGCGTGTCGTCAAGCTTTAGTGAACTACGACTTGAAAAAAACTCCGATGGACTCTGGGCTTGACGCTTCCCAATTGATCCAGGATATTTTATTGCGAGGCCTTATTTGATACTTGATGGGGTCATAGTCCTAAGGTAGGGTCATAGGCCTGCCATGCAGGTCCTACCCAAGGACTACCCCACACAAAGGACAAGACCCAAAGTCTACCCCGACTGAATTAAGGAATCCCCATTATCCAGTCGGCAACAGGTCCTATATCATTCAGTCGGATACTAGCATTCGGAGAATACCAAGCTAACCGACTGGATACACTCGATACATCGTAACCTCCCTGAAGGGAAACGGTCGTACGTTTCCGGATGCATTTATTAGCATTTAGAGCATACGTTATCTGTAACGTATGCATTCAATCCCCGCTACTCCGCCCTTATACCGGAACCATTGTGGAGGGCAGCGCACTCTATATAAGCCGCCCTCCCCACTGGTAGAAGGGTTAGAAAATCATTGTATTCCATATTTCACTCGACAACAAGCTCCGAGTGCACTGAGACGTAGGGCTGTTACCTCCACCACAGAGGGGCCTGAACTCATACAACCTCGTCGTAGCTAGGACTCTGCCCATCTCATTCGTACCCTACACATCTATTGTCAGGCTTATACCCACGACAGTTGGCGCCCACCGTGGGGCAGGCGTCTAAGCGACTTCCGGCGAGTTTGCGATTACTTCCTTTCGTCATGTCGTCCGGAGGAGATTCGAGCATGGGTCACCAGATCCTCTTTGGCGCTCTCTCCTTCTTCGTCGACGATTCGGCGTGGCTTCGGGATGCGCCCCTTGACGTCGAGGCGCTTCCCCGTCGCGGGGCTACGCACTTCCGTGCCGGCGCTCGCGGCGTCCTTCTTCTTCAACAGTCGACTCCGGTGTCGACCTGCACCGCTGCCACGCGCCGCAGCAAGCGGTCTCGCCGTCCGCGGCTCCAACGTTGGGTACAACACGCCCAGGCGCGCCAGATCGCATCTTCGCAAGTGGAAGTGCTTGAGTCCGTTGTGGTTGCCCCGTCGGCCCAGCACTCGAACTCGGTTCCGACTGAGTTTCCTTCCGAGTATGCGGGTCACGGGCCCGCAGCAGAAGTACACATGGCCAACTCCCATGAAGATCCCCGTCAGGCTGGCCGGAACGAGCGCGAGACCGGCGAAACGTCCGGCGCACGTCGTCCACCTCGCCGTTCTGCTAGTCGGCACACTCGGCGGAGCAACGTGGAGCTGTTCCGCATACCTCTCCTCAACTTGGCTGTAGCTGTCAAAATAGCCGATTCCCTCCAGCCGACTGATTCAGAAGCTCGCAGAGGGATCGAGCAGATCCGAGCCCTATTGCACACGGCGCAGCAGCAGAATTCGGCAGTCTCCCAGTCTCACAACCGGATCTATAACAGCTCCGTCCACGCGAACACGCATCGGTCGGTTCACAGCCCTGGATCCTATCAGCGCCACAGGGGAGGCAGCCGTTCCGTGATCCATGAAGATCGCCGCCGCTCACGCACCCCTCCGCGGGGTGGGCCCTATGGGTCCCGACATCATGATGATCGGCGTTCAGTCGGCGACACTTACGACCCAAGACCCGACGCAAGAGGACGTATCGCCCAGCGAAGAGTCGACAGAGGTCGAGCCCACCGTGATGGTCGCGATATGGACCGTCCGAGTGGAAGCAGGGCCATCGTGTCTGGTCCCGAGTGTTTTAGTCGAGCCATCTGCTCGGCTGACATCCCGCCCAACTTCCGATTGGCGGCGGGAATCAGTAAGTTTACAGGAGAGTCCAAGCCGGAAAAATGGCTGGATGACTACCGAGTGGCAGTCCAGATCAGAGGAGGGGACGACCATGTCGCCATGAAGCACCTCCCTCTGATGCTCGACGGCTCGGCACGAGCGTGGCTGAACCAGTTGGCCCCCTCAAGCATCTACAGTTGGGCAGATCTGGCCCGAGTGTTCATCAAGACCTTCGAAGGGACGTGCAAGCGCCCTGCTGGCCTTGTGGAGCTCCAGCACTGCGTCCAGAAGCAGAATGAGCCCCTGCGTGACTTCATCCAGCGCTGGACAACTCTCTACCACACGGTGGAGAACGTTACCGAGCATCAAGCAGTCTGCGCCTTCAAGGCGGGTGTACGGTACAGAGAGCTGTACCTAAAGTTCGGTCGAACGGGCGACATCTCCATGAGCAAGACGATGGAGATAGCGGCTCGCTATGCAAACGGCGAAGAAGAAGACCGCATCCGGAGCGGCAAGCACAAGACAGTCGGCGATGTTGACGGAGGTAACACTCGGAAGCAGAAACAGAAAGCTCCGCCCACACCGCAAGCAGAAGCTGCAGCCGTGACCAATGCCAAGTTCAAGGGCAAAGGGAAGGCGCAGTTTACCCCCAAGAAGAAGCCATTCAACAATCCCATCCTGGACCAGCCTTGTCCGGTTCACACGAATATGGACGAAGAAGGCAACCCCATATACGCAAAGCATACCACTCGACAGTGTCGTCTCCTGATCCAGGGGTTCAGCGAGGGACAACCGAGTGAGAAGGATCCTGAACAGGATGAGGAGGATAAGGAGGATCCGTTCCCCCAAGTCCATGCAACCCTGATGATCTTTGCTGACGTCAAGAGCAAGAGCCGACTGAAGCTGGTGAACAGAGAGGTGAACATGGCCACCCCTTCCAACCCCAAGTTCCTCAAATGGTCCCAGACTGCGATCACCTTCGACCAGTAGGATCACCTGGCACATGTACCCACCCCGGGAAGACAGGCCCTGGTCGTCGACCCGGTGGTAGAAGGAGTCCGACTGCGCAAAGTCCTCATGGATGGCGGCAACGGCTTGAACATCATGTACGCCGACACCCTCAAGGGGATGGGCATCCCGATGTCCAGACTCAGCGAGAGCAGCATGCAGTTCCACGGAGTCGTTCCTGGACGGAAGGCCAAATCACTCGGCCAGATCACGTTGGACGTCGTTTTCGGATCCGACAAGAACTTCCGCAAGGAGAAGCTGACGTTCGAAGTGGTTGACTTCCAGAGCGCTTATCACGCAATTCTAGGTCGCCCCGCGTATGCGCACTTCATGGCCCGTCC
This sequence comes from Hordeum vulgare subsp. vulgare, assembly GCF_904849725.1. Taxonomy (NCBI): domain Eukaryota; kingdom Viridiplantae; phylum Streptophyta; class Magnoliopsida; order Poales; family Poaceae; genus Hordeum; species Hordeum vulgare. The sequence goes on along the minus strand of NC_058522.1, from coordinate 105,846,055 downwards.
ATGTTACGTGTACCTGAAGCTGAAGATGCCAGGCCCGAAAGGCGTGATCACCATCACAGGAAATCGGCAGCGGGCTGAAGAGTGTCTGCAGCAGGGATCAAGAATCGCCGACCAGCAGATGGCCGTCCTCGAGCTGGACGAGTACAAGAAAACAGTCGACCCCGCCGACCTGAGGCGCTCGAAAAAGCCGGCTTCAGAGTCTGCATTTCAGTCGGCGGGAGAGACGAAGAAGGTCAGCATCCACCCGACGGACGCCACTGCTGCCCCGACGAACATCTCCACCACCCTCGATCCTAAATAGGAAGCCGAGCTCACCCAATTCCTCCGCGAGAACTGGGACATCTTCGCATGGAAACCCTCCGACATGCCAGGTGTACCCAGGGAGTTGGCTGAGCACCGACTGCACGTGGATTCCACGGCTCGGCCTGTCCGAGAACGTCTGCGCCGGTCCGCCGCGCACAAGAGGAAGGCAATCGGGGAAGAGGTGGCCAAGCTGCTCGCAGCCAACTTCATTCGCGAGGTTCACCACTCCGAGTGGCTCGCCAATGTCGTCATGGTGCCCAAGAAGGACAAGTCGCTCCGAATGTGCATCGACTTCAAGCATCTCAATAAGGTCTGCCCGAAAGACCATTTTCCGCTCCCCCGCATAGATCAAATTGTCGATTCGACTGCGGGTTGCGAGCGTCTGTCATTTCTCGATGCCTACTCGGGCTATCATCAGATCCGTCTGTATGGCCCCGATGAGTTAAAGACAGCCTTCATCACCCCATTCGGGTGCTTCTGCTACATCACTATGCCTTTCGGTCTAAAGAATGCAGGAGCTACCTTTTTGCGCATGATCCAAAAATGTCTCCTCGACCAGATCGGTCGCAATGTGGAGGCATATATGGATGGTATCGTAGTCAAGTCACGCAAAGGTTCCGACCTGCTGACTGACTTGGCAGAAACATTCGCCAACCTTCGTAGGTACGGTATCAAGCTCAACCCAGCCAAATGTTCATTCGGTGTTCCCAGCGAAAAGTTACTCGGTTTCTTCGTTTCCGAACGAGGGATCGACGTCAACCCCGAAAAGATCGGGTCCATCGTCCGAATGGAGAGGCCGGTCAGAATACACGATGTTCAACGGCTCACAAGTTGCCTAGCGGCTTTAAGCAGGTTCATCAGTCGACTCGGCGAAAAAGCACTTCCTCTGTACCGACTCATGAAGAAATCAGATACCTTCGAGTGGACATACGAAGCCCAAGTCGCATTCGACGACCTCAAAGTCCTACTTTCCACCCAGCCGGTTCTTACTGCTCGGCTCAGTAAAGAGCCCCTTCTTCTATATATCGCGGCTACAAATCAAGTTGTCAGTACTGTTCTTACAGTCGAGCGAGAAGAAGAAGGCAAAGCATACAAAGTTCAGCGGCCAGTGTACTACGTCCCCGAAGTCCTGACCCCTTCCAAGCAGAGGTATCCCCATTATCAAAAACTTATCTATGGGATCTATATGACTGCGAAGAAGGTGGCTCATTATTTCCAAGACCACTCGGTATCTGTCGTTTCTGATGCTCCGTTGTCGGAAATTCTCCACAATCGAGACGCATCAGGCCGAGTGGCGAAGTGGGCAATGGAGATGCTGTACTGTGACATCAAGTTCGAGGCCAAGAAAGCTATTAAGTCTCAAGCCCTGGCTGACTTTATAGCAGAATGGGTAGAACAACAGCAACCGACCCACATCTACTCGGCTCATTAGACAATGTTCTTCGATGGGTCTAAGATGTTGAATGGCTCCGGCGCTGGCGTTGTGATCATATCACCAAAGGGCGACAAGCTCAAGTACGTGCTGCAGATACACTTTGATTCCTCCAACAACGAGGCAGAATATGAAGCTCTCCTCTACGGATTGCGCATGGCCATCTCACTCGTCGTCCGTCGCTTGATGGTCTACGGCGATTCGGATTTGGTGGTCAATCAAGTGATGAAAGAGTGGGACGTCAGGAACCCCACCATGACCACATACTGCAATGCAGTGAGGAAGCTGGAGAAGAAGTTTGAAGGTCTAGAGCTCCACCATGTTCCAAGACTGAAGAACCAAGCAGCTGACGAGTTAGCAAAACTCGGATCCACTCGGAGACCAGTCCCGAGTGACGTCTGCCTCGAGCACCTCCACCTCCCCTCAGTCAAAGAAGATCCTTTCACAGAGGAACCGATACAACCCAAGAGCACAACAGATCCGACTGAAGTCGATGTACCTGCTGTGGTTGATCTGGTCATGGAGATTCTGGCTGTCATTCCCGATTGGACTGTGCCGATCATGGCATATATCTTGAGGCAAGAACTTCCAGAAGACGAAGTCCAAGCCAGGCAGATAGTCCGCAGATCGAAGTCATTCACTGTCATTGAAGGCCAATTGTACAAGGAGAGTATTTCAGGCGTTCTTCGACGATGCATCTCCCCAGAGGAGGGGCAGCTGATTCTGGAGGATATTCACTCGGGGACCTGCGGTCATCACGCCTCTTCGAGAGCAATCGTAGCCAAGGCATTCAGGGCTGGCTTCTTTTGGCTGCAGGCTAACGAGATGGCTAAGGATATGGTTGATCGATGTGAGGGCTGCCAGTTCTACTCCAACAAGTCCCACAAGTCAACGTCCGCGTTGAAGACGATCCCTCTGGTGTGTCCGTTTGCAGTGTGGGGATTAGATACAGTCGGCCCGTTCAAGACAGGCCAAGGTGGATACACACATCTGTTGGTGGCAGTCGACAAGTTCACGAAATGGATCGAAGCGAAGCCCATCAAGAAGCTCGATGCTTCGACAGCCGTCAAGTTTGTCAAGGATATCATCTTTCAGATCCGGTGTACCTCACAGCATAATTACGGACAACGGGACAAACTTTGACTCGGACAGATTCAAAGGGTTGTGTACAAGCCAGGGCATTCGAGTGGATTTTGCTTCCGTAGCACATCATCAGTCCAATGGACAAGCAGAGCGGGCAAACGGGCTTATTTTGCAAGGATTGAAGCCCCGACTCCTGCGAGAGATAGGACATGCCGCTGGCGCTTGGGTTACCGAGCTGCCTTCAGTGCTTTGGGGACTTCGAACAACCCCGAACAGATCTACAGGGCGATCACCGTTCTTCCTCGTTTATGGAGCAGAAGCGGTCCTTCCGAGTGACTTGCTTCACAATGCGCCACGAGTCGAACTCTTCTCCGAAGCCGAAGCAGAACAAGCAAGGCTAGACAGAGTGGATCTTCTGGAAGAGGAGCGCAAGATGGCGTTAACTCGCTCGACCATTTATCAACAAAATCTACGGCGGTTTCATGCACGCCACGTCAGAAGTCGGACGTTCCAAGCAGGCGACCTGGTACTCCGAGTGGATCAACAAAGACCCCACAAGTTGGCTCCGGCCTGGGAAGGACCCTTCATCATCTCCAAGGTGTTGAACAATGGAGCATACAGACTCTACAACATTCAGAGGGAGACAGACGAGCTGCGCGCATGGAACGGAGACCTCCTGAAGCGCTTCTACACGTGACCGTCGACTGAAGCGATGTAACGAACAAGTATTGGCGAAATAATATAAAGCAGATTGAGTTTTTTGCAGGTTCAAAGTTCTTATGCGGTCACAGACTCCGGTCTCAAAAAAAAAACTTAGCTGCGATCCAGAATCGCCTAAGTATTAACTTTCTCCGAGTGTGTACTTAACGTCACACTCGGGGGCTTAGCTGCGATCCAGCATCGCCTAAGTGTTAACTTTCTCCGAGTGTGCACTTAACGTCACACTCGGGGGCTTAGTTGCGGTCCAACACCGCCTAAGTATTAACTTTCTCCGAGTGTGTACTTAACGTCACACTCGGGGGCTTAGCTATGATCCAGCATCGCCTAAGTGTTAAATTTCTCCGAGGGTGCACTTAACGTCACACTCGGGGGCTTAGCTGCGGTCCAGCACCGCCTAAGTATTAACTTTCTTCGAGTGTGTACTACATGTCACACTCGGGGGCTTAGCTGCGATTCAGCATCGCCTAAGTACTGACTTTCTCCGAGTGTGCACTACACGTCACACTCGGGGGCTTAGCTGCGATTCAGCATCGCCTAAGTACTAAACTTCTCCGAGTGTGCACTACACGTCACACTCGGGGGCTTAGCTGCGATTCAGCATCGCCTAAGTATTAACGTTCTCCGAGTGTGTACTACACGTCACACTCGGGGGCTTAGCTGCGATTCAGCATCGCCTAAGTACTGACTTTCTCTGAGTGTGCACTACACGTCACACTCGTGAGGCTTAGCTGCGATTCAGCATCGCCTAAGTACTAAACTTCTCCGAGTGTGCACTACACGTCACACTCGGGGGCTTAGCTGCGATTCAGCATCGCCTAAGTATTAACCTTCTCCGAGTGTGCACTACACGTCACACTCGGGGGCTTAGCTGCGATTCAGCATCGCCTAAGTATTAACCTTCTCCGAGTGTGCACTACACGTCACACTCGGGGGCTTAGCTGCGATTCAGCATCGCCTAAGTATTAACCTTCTCCGAGTGTGCACTTCATGTCACACTCGGGGGCTTAGCAGCGATCCAGCATTGACTGTTTGCCTTTGGCTTCACCAAGAAGCGCCAAACAAAAACTCGAATCAACATTGCAACAGAAGGGCAAAAATCGGATTCCAAAATCCTCGCAAAGATAGCTAACTCGGTGCGGATCAAGTTTACCCGCACCGATTTAAAAGTGTGACGGCCAACAGAAGTGGCCAAAGTACCTTACAGATAAACACTCGACATACCGAGGATAAAGTTTCTTATGCGTCAGCTGGGCCGGCACGAGGACTGGAAGGCTCCACGAAAGTGTCCAAGTCGATTCCGTCGGCGATGCGGGTAGCACTCCCAAGGAACGTCTCCATGAAGTCTTCGAATCGAAGCTTCTTCGTGTTGGCGACCTTCAGCGTCTTCAGTTTTTCCTCACGCACCTCCTTGTAATGGACTCGGACCAGGGACAGAGCAACATCTGCACCGCAACAAGCTGCAGATTTCTTCCACGACTGCACTCTGTTGGGAATCTCCGCCAGTCGGGTCATCAGGTTCTCCATCTCCTGCCGCGACTCATCTTCTGGCCAAAGCTCCTTGTCGATTCGGCCGACGACTTCTCTCAGTCGACCGATGAAAGGACCAACTTTGCCCACGCGGATGTGCGCACGGAGCAGATCCCGATTGGCGTCGTCGCCGAGTGGAACGTTCTCAAGAATCGAACGCTCCACGTCAGCCGCTTCAGCTTCGGCGTCAAAGCAAAAATCTGCGACAATAGAACAAACAGACAATAAGCGCCGAGTGCTACGCGCATAGCACAACCACTCGGAAAAATAAGGACTTACCAGCCAGACGCGTCATCATCTGCCGAGCCCAGTCGCTCACATATTTCTCTTGTGCTCTGCATCGTTTGTTCAACACGTCCATCTGACTCATCAGCGCAGTCCCCTGCTTCCCCATCCTTTCCACTTCCTCAGTCAACACCTTGTTCACTTCAGGCGCCTGCTCCAATGACTTCTCCCGTTCCGCCAGAGCTTCCTTCATGCCGACCATTGCAAGCATGGCCGCATCAAGTTCACCAGCGAACTGATTCCTCTCCGCCTTGAGAGCCTCATAGGCCGTCCCCATTCCACAAGTTTTCTGCCAACAAGAAACAAGGGACAATCAGAAAGTTCAACACTTAACAGTCTAATTTCTTCAGACCCCTGCAGACGCAAGCAGTCGACAGCGGTCTCGGGGACTACACCCAGTGGGTTCACTAAGAGTGACCCCACTGGCATGCACCTCAAGCAGGCCTGCCCTATTGAAATGCATGTTTTCACCTACGCCTCCGAGGCCAATACTACCCGACCTGAGTACAACTTACTCTCGGGGACTCTTACCGTAAGTGCACTCTGACTGCAACAATTACTCGCACTCGGTAATCCTATTTACAGACACAACCAAACTCAAGGCAAAGTGTATAAAGACAACTGTCAGTGCAAGCACTCGACAGAAGTCTCGGGGACTACACCCACTGGGTTCACTCAGAGCGAACCCATTGCAAACAACAGTTGATATTCAATAACACCGAGTGGGTTACAGGGGAAAAGTAAATACTTACTAGACCACTTACTCGGATATCATCGCGCAGCTCCAAGCTCCGCTGGTACAAGGCCGCAATGGAGTCATAGGCCCTCTTGGCTTCTCCAGTCATCAGCTCCGCCTGCACCATAGCTCCCTTGGCCGCTCCCACCTGCTCCTCCGGAAGACGCTGGATGCTGAATTCAGCATGCGACGAACCTGGAATCGTCGGAGGTTCCTGAGGCATCCCAAGGCCTGCCCCAGTCGGCTCCTCCTCCACCAGCACTGGTTCAGTCGGCGGCGGTGCCTCTGTCGCAACACGTCGGCGGCGAGAGCGGTAGCGGGAGAAGCAGCTTCAAGAACAGGCTCCACAGCTGGGTCGGCTCTCCCCTGGTCGCCCTCATCCACGCAGATCGCCCCTGACAGGCCGAATGACACGAGGTCTCAGAAAAAGAAAGAAGCAATGGTATAAAACACTCGACGTTCCTACAACGCACCTGGCTGAGACGAGATGACGTTGTCCGTGTCCATGGGGTCGTCTTCCTGACGCGCCGGGGAGGTGGCAGAAGTAGCGACCCTGTCGAGTGAGATCCAGTCGGCCAGTAAACAGAAGTTCACTCGGATATCAGAAAAAACTGAAAGCTGAGTACACTTACGTGGAGGTGACGGGGACAGCGACCCTCATTCGCGGCAGAGCCTTCCGAGGTTTAGGCCCACTCGGCTTGGGCGCCTTAGAAGATTTGCCTGCAGACTCAGCGGCGGCATCCCTGGTCCTCTTAGCGCTTCGAACACTCGGGGCCACTGGAGCAGTAGGCGGAGCACTCGAAGACGCGGGAGGAGCTGAGGGGACAGCGGGCTCGTGTCGGCGCTTGGTCCGATGCTCTAGTTGTGGAGGTGGCGAGTCCTGCTCCTCGTCTTCTTCCTCCTCCTCGCTGGACTCTTCCTCCGACTCCCCACTGTCGGAGACATATTCAGCGCTCTCCATGCTGCCCTCCTGGCTGCCCTCCTCCTCCTCGGCCGAATTCCCGTTCGAGACGGGAGCAAACCAGTTGGTCCACTCCTGCATAAAATTCAGTCGGCGACATCAAACATCACACATAGATTCAAGCAAACGACAAGATTAAGACAGTTAGGAGCACTCGACAAGAGTCTCTCACCTGATTTGGCGGGGGATTATCCGCGTAGAAGGGCTTCACTCGCCGTGATCCTTTGGGATTCTCACAGGGACCCGTGATCTGGAGCACCCACGAGGTCACCCTCTCCTCAGTCACACCCACAACATTAGTCCGAGTGGAATCCTCGGGCCCCGTGTAATGCCACATGGCATGGTCGCGAGCCTGCAGAGGCTGGATCCGCCGACCAAGGAAGATTTCCAGCAGGTCTATACCGGTGACCCCCCTCCCGACGACGTCCACGAGCGCCTCAATCAGGGGCTGGACGTCGTTCTTCTCCGCCTTCGAGAGCGCTAGCTACTTAGGCGGGGCGGGCCGGTCTAGACTAAAAGGAGGCAGACCAGTCGACGCATTCGTACAGGCGATATCCTGGCAGTAGAACCATGTCGACTGCCAGTTCCTAACCGACTCACTTAACTGGAGAGCAGGATAGCTACTCCGACTCTTCTTCTGGAATCCTAAACCCCCACAGAGATGGAGGAGGTGCGTCTTATCATCCGACTGGCTAAGTTGTTTGATGGTTTGGGATCGGGCGGAGAAGATGTGTTTGAACAAACCCTAATGGGGAGGGCAGCCGATAAAACACTCACATAAGACTACGAAGGCAGAAAGGTGCGCGATGGCATTCGGAGGGAAATGGTGAAGTTGGGCACCGAAGTGATTCAAGATGCCCTTGAAGAAAGGATGCGGGGGCAAAGAAAAACCTCGGTGGACATGGCTGAGGAGCAGGACGCGCTCCCCCTCCCGGGGCGCTGGCTCGACCTCGTCCTCCGCCAGCAGTCTCCAGGAATTGTGCACGAGCACTCCGTGCTCCACCAGCTGTAGCAGATCTCCCTCCGTCACCGTGGAGGAGAGGAAGTCTCCTTGGATCCACCCCACCGGCAGCGGCCGTTGCCGCCGCTGAGCAGGCGCCGCCGCCTTGCCCTTCTTCTTCCTCGCCTCCATCTTGCTGGTCTGACCCTTGGTCATGGGGGCGACGACGAACTCTCAGGAGGAAGGAGAAGGAGGGAGTGTTGGAGCGCTGGAGGTGGCGAGGAAGACGGAGCAGGCGAGATCGAAAGATTCGGCGAGCGTAACGAAGAAGCCTCGCCGCCCAGATTTAAATAGGGTTCCGACTGGGTCACTGGCGGGTGGCCCCGAAACCTTATCCGCCCGACCGGCCACGGCGATATCAGTGGAGGACTTGAAGGCGCGAGAATTGAGGCGTCAGGCGCTACTCGAGTGCACTGACGTCGTCCCCGCTGAGCGCGCGGAACCCGAAATTTGAGATCCCGGAAAATCCGCCGCTGTCAGTTGACCGGTCGCGTCAAAAGATGCCGCGGAAACACTCGGCTCCCGATAGTCGGTTTCGCAAGCACTTCCACTCGGATCGTTGGTTAGAAAAGGTAAAATGGATAGAGGCAAGCAACGCCCGAGCCGAATCTAATCCAGTCGGATCCGAACTTCAAGCACCGCTTCATCGTTTCAACCCCAATCGATTCGGGGACTAATGATGGGGTCATAGTCCTAGGGTAGGGTCATAGGGCTGCCATGCAGGTCCTACCCAAGGACTACCCCACACAAAGGACAAGACCCTAAGTCTACCCCGACTGAATTAAGGAATCCCCATTATCCAGTCGGCAACAGGTCCTATATCATCCAGTCGGATACTAGCATTCGGAGAATACCAAGCTAACCGACTGGATACACTCGGTACATCGTAACCTCCCTGGAGGGAAATGGTCGTACGTTTCCGGGTGCATTTATTAGCATTTAGAGCATACGTTATCTGTAACATATGCATTCAATCCCCACTACTCCGCCCTTATACCGGAACCGTTGTGGAGGGCAGCGCACTCTATATAAGCCGCCCTCCCCCACTGGTAGAAGGGTTAGCAAATCATTGTATTCCATATTTCACTCGACAACAAGCTCCGAGTGCACTGAGACGTAGGGCTGTTACCTCCACCGCAGAGGGGCCTGAACTCATACAACCTCGCCGTTGCTAGGACTCTGCCCATCTCATTCGTACCCTACACATCTACTGTCAGGCTTATACCCACGACAATACTAGTGTATTTTAAGAAATTAGTGGGGATTATCCCGGTCAAATCCCTAAATCCCCACATATCTCATAACACCAGTTAGGTCTAGTGTATTTGACATGTTTCATCCCCACATTTCTCCACAAATCTTCAAATTCTAGTACACTTTTCTCAATACCCAATACACTACCCCAGATAGTAGATTGGAGATAAATGGGGATTTGAAGGGATTGGGTGAAGGTTGGGGTCATCCAATCCCTGTGGGGATTATCCTCATCAATCTCCTCAAAAACCCTAGTACCGAACAAGGCCTGAGGGGAAACTTGATGGTACTCATTTATCTCTTGCAGGAGATTGACTAGTGATCCGATTGGGGATGTGCCTTCGAAACCCGAGTAGCGATGATAACACGTGGACTCACTAGTGGGTGTTGTTGGATGTTCAGTTCGATGGCGACAAATCTCTTTGGTAATTTTACCTTGTGGTATAAATTGAAGAACCATTGGGGTAATTTTTAGATCCCCTTTATCTCCCTCAAGTTACTTCTTTGAGCTCGCCTCGCATTCTTTGCTCGACCCATGCGTCATCAGCAAAAATGGGAAAGAACAAGATAACTGGACTAGAGAAGAAGAAAGCGGGGAAGGGCTAGACGACGAGCTCCGCACCTCCACCTGGTTGGAACTAGGGTCGGTTGCCATCCAAGGTCACCGAGAAAAAAAGTGCTTGACCTTGTCGTCAATGGCCTTGTTCCCGGGAATGTGTGGAGATTGCTTGAGGACGGCGAGGTCGATCCTACTCCACGCCCCTGATAACCCACAAGTATAGGGGATCGTTTGTATTCATTTTTGATAAATAACAGTGTCGAACCCAGCTAGGATCTAAAGGTAGAATAAATATTCCCTCAAGGTCTATCGACCACCGATACAACTCTACGCACATTTAACATTTGCTCACTAGTAGAAAACATGTCTTTCGTTTGACCCTTTAGTCCCGGTTTGGTTTTGAACCAGGACTAATGTGACCATCAGTCCTGGTTCGAGCGGCTAGGAGCGGTCGGGGACACGGGCACGATTAGTCCTAGTTCAATTTGGACCTATAGTCTCGGTTTGTGATAGAAACAAGGACTAAAGTGTTGGTGGCAGTCTGGTGTCAGGCTGGGCCCCCACGAGCCCCTTTAGATACAAACCGGGGACTATAGGTAGACCTTTAGCCCCGGTTTGTGATACAAACCGGGACTAAAGAGTTTCCTATATAAACCCCTTCATCCAGCCCGAGCACATTGCTTTGTTTTCTCCATTCCCCTCTTTGTTCTCCCCCTTGGCTCGAGCTCAACCTCCATTTTTTGCCAAGATTTGTCAAGGTTTGAGGCACCCCATCTCTCCAAGTGTTCACAAAGGTTAGCAACTTTGTCCTTTTCATCTCTCAGTGCTAGATCGGCTCGTGCAATGCTCTATAAGTATAGTGATTTGTGGATTTTAGTTTGGGAGTAATTATGTGGTAGTTTATTTGATTTATATGCAATCTGAGCTCAAATTAACTTGCTAGTTTGCATATGTGTAGGTGTGGTTTACTTAGTGCCATCCCCGTCCTAAGCACCATCGATTGCCGGCACCGTCCTGTCGCCGCGCACCACCTTGGTGAGCCCCTTGTTCTTATCATTTTTACAAAAAAAGATCTTATTTGTATGATTTAGATAGTTACTTGTATAATTTTCTTGTATGATTGTTTGTTATACATAGTGAAATGGTTTTGATATCCGTGTTCGTCGGCTCTCATCGATTTATGATTCGGATGTGGTATATTCTCTTTTTTAACTATTTGTTGCATTTCGTGTTTATGAAAATTATGCCCATGAAGTTGTCAGATATTTTTATCTAGGAGGTAGTTGAACCGGAAATTCCAACGAACCCTATTGTTGAGAAGTTAAATTTAGTTGAAAAAGAAAACGAGGATTTAAAAGGAAATATGAAAAGAGTTGAAGAAGAGAAGATGATATTGGAGTTGTACGTTGCCGATGTCGTCGATGATCACAAGATCAAGATGGATGCAATGCGCTTGAAGATTAGAAGGATTAGAAAATATGCCCTTAATAAAGAGGCTTGGTATCACTATGATGTTGGATCAATTGTTACCTTAGTTGTGATCTTGGTCACATTTGTTGTTGCATTTAAATGCTTTAGCTAGAAACTCTTCTATGTTGTTTTATGAGAATAAGTGTGTATGAACCTTATGTGTGAACTTGTATTAATTTGGTCTTTTCGGTCTTGTGTAATGAAGATGAACCAACAATGGATGTACGATGACCGACGCTCTCCCTAGTTCATTAATGGCTTGTAGAGTTTTCTGTGTATGGCTGAGGCAAACAAGCGGGATGGTTTTATGTGTTGTCCATGTGCTGTTTGTAAGAATGATAGAACTTACTCTAAGTCAAGAGTCATTCATGTCCACCTTTTTATGTCCGGTTTCATGCCCAGCTATAACTGTTGGACCAAGCACGAAAAAAGAGGGGTTCTAATGGAAGAGAATGAAGAAGATGATGATGACGGCTATTCTTCGTTCCCTGAATACGATGGTACTACAATGGGGGAAGAAGCTAAAGTAGAGGCACCAGATGAGCCCACTGATGATCTTGGCCAGGCCACTGGTGATGCAAAGAGAAACTACGCAAGTGAAAAGGAGAAGTTGAAGTTGCAGCGTATGTTAGAGGATCACAAGAAATTGTTGTACCCAAATTGCGGAGATGACAAGAAGAAGCTGGGTACAACACTGGAATTGCTGCAATGGAAGGCAGAGAATGGTGTATGTGACAAGGATTTTGAAAATTTGCTGAAATTGTTAAAGAAGATGCTTCCAAAGGACAATGAATTGCCCGACAGTACGTACGAAGCAATAAAGACTATCTGCCCGCTAGGATTAGAGGTGCAGAAGATACATGCATGCCCTAATGACTGCATCCTGTACCGCGGTGAGGAGTACGAGAATTTGAATGCATGCCCAGTATGCGGCGCCGAGCGCTATAAGATCCACCGGGATGACCCTGGTGAGGATGTTGAAGTCCAGCGCCCCAAGAAGAGGATTCCTGCCAAGGTGATGTGGTATGCTCCTATAATACCACGATTGAAACGTTTGTTACAAAACAAAGATCATGCCAAGTTGATGCAATGGCACAAAGACGAGCGTAAGAAAGACGGGAAGTTCAGAGTACCCATAGATGGGTCGCAGTGGAGGAAAATCGAGAGAGAGCAGACGGACTTTGCAGATGACCCAAGGAACTGTTGGTTTGGTTTAAGTGCAGATGGCATTAATCCTTTTGGGGAGTGATGACCCACAAGTGTAGGGGATCTATCTAGTCCTTTCGATAAGTAAGAGTGTCGAACCCAACGAGGAGCAGAAGGCTCTGACAAGTGGTTTTCAGCAAGGTATTCTCTGCAAGCACTGAAATTATCGGTAACATCTTGTTGTGTGATAAGATGATTCGTAGCAAGTAGCAAGTAACAATAGTAACAACGGTGCAGCAAAGTGGCCCAATCCCTTTTATATCAAGGGACAAGCCTGGACAAACTCTTATAGGAGGTAAAGCGCTCCCGAGGACACATGGGAATTTCTGTCAAGCTAGTTTTCATCATGTTCATATGATTCACGTTCGCTACTTTGATCGTTTGATATGTGGGTGGACCGGTGCTTGGGTGATGCCCTTACTTGGACAAACATCCCACTTATGATTAAAGAATCCGCAACTACAAAAGAAGAATTAAGACAAAGTCTAACCATAGGATTAAACTAGTGGATCCAAATCAGCGCCTTACGAAGCAACGCATAAACTAGGGTTTAAGCTTCTGTCACTCTAGCAAGCCATCATCTACTTACTACTTCCCAATGCCTTCCTCTAGACCCAAATAATGGTGAAGTGTTACGTAGTCGACGTTCACATAACACCACTGGAGGAAAAACAACATACAACGCATTAAAATATCGAACGAATACCAAATTCACATGACTACTTATAGCATGACTTATCTCATGTCCTCAGGAACAAAAGTAACTACTCACAAAGCATGATTATGTTCATGACCAGAGAGGTATTGAATAGCATCAAGGATCTGAACATATAATCTTCCACCGAGTAATCCCACTAGCATCAACTACAAAGAGTAATTAACACTACTAGCAACCTTACAAGTACCAATCGGAGTCGCGAGACGGAGATTGGTTACAAGAGATGAACTAGGGTTTGGAGATGAGATGGTGATGATGATGATGTTGATGGTGATGAGTCCCCTCCGATGAGAGGAGTGTTGGTGATGACGATGGCGACGATTTCCCCCTCCGGGAGGGAAGTTTCCCCGGCAGGACGACCCTGCCGGAGCTCTAGATTGGTTCTGCTCAAGTTCCGCCTCGTGGCCTCCCGAAAGCCTCCTCTTGATTTTTTCTGGAACGAAACCTTCCTTATAGCAAAAGAGAGGAGCCAGAGGGCCAACAGGGAGCCCACAAGCCCCCTAGGCGCGACCAGGGGGTAGGCCGCGCCTAGCAGGCTTGTGGCCTCCTGGTGGCTCCCCTCTGGTACTTCTTACGCCCGGTATTTTTTATAAATTCCAAAATAATTCCTCGTTGATTTTCACCGGTTATGGAGTTGCGCGGAACAGGTATCTCAAAATTGCTCCCTTTTCAGGCCAGAATTCCAGCTGTCGGCATTCTCCCTCTTCATGTAAACCTTGCAAAATAAGAGAGAAAAGGCATAAGTATTGTACCGTGAAGTGTAATAACAGCCCATAAAGCGATAAATATCAACATAAAAGCATGATGCAAAATGGACGTATCAGGGAGCAGAGCAACAATCATAGCACCTGGCCCGTGACTCTATGTATCTATAACCTGCCTCCTTGGTTGTGCATGAAGCGGAAGTTTATTATGATGCTAGTGCTCATCTAAGGCCCCAAGCAACCCGAAAAGGACATTGATGTGCACCTGAGGCCATTAGTTGAAGAACTTTGACAGCTCTGGGATATCAAAGGTGTACGTGTGTGGGATGAGCACAAACATCAGGAATTTGACCTACGAGTGATGTTGTTTGTAACCATCAATGATTGCCCTGCTCTTAGTAACCTTTTAGGACAGACAAACAAGGGATACCACGCATGCACGCACTGCTTAGATGATACCGAAAGTATATAGTTGGATAAATGTAAGAAGAATGTGTACCTAGGACATCGTCGATTTCTTCCGATCAAGCATCTCTTAAGAAAAGAAGGCAAGCATTTCAAAGGTGAGGCAGATCAGCGGAGGAAGCCTGGCCACCGTATTGGCGATCATATACTTCATATGATCAAGGACTTAAAAGTAATTTTTGGAAAGGGCCTGACGAACAATCGGTTCCAAATGACGTGGACGGACACGCACCCATGTGGAAGAAGAAATCTATATTTTGGGACCTACCTTATTGGAAAGTCCTAGAGGTACGCTCTCTAATAGACGTGATGCACGTGCCGAAGAATCTTTGCGTGAACCTACTAGGCTTCTTGGGCGTGTATGGGAAGACAAAAGGTACACCAGAGGCACGGGAGGACCAGTAATGTATGCACGAAAAAGATGGCATGCATCCAAAATAGTATGAAGGTCCTGCAAGCTACACTCTTACCAAAGAAGAGAAGGAAATCTTCTTTGAATGCCTGCTCAGGATGAAGGTCCCGTCTGGCTACTCGTCGAATATAAATGTAATAATAAACATGGTAGAGAAAAAAATTCTTGAACCTAAAGTCTCATGACTTCCACATGATTATGACGCAATTGCTTCCGGTTGCATTCAGGGGGCTTCAACCGAAAAATGTTCGATCATCCATTGTGAAGTTATGTGTATTCCTCAATGCAATCTCCCAGAAGGAAAACGATCCAAAAATCCTACCAAGGTTACCGAATGACTTGGTGCAATGTCTTGTCAGTTTTGAGTTGGTGTTCCCACCATCCTTCTTCAATATCATGACGCACGTCCTAGTTCACCTAGTCGAAGAGATTGCCATTCTGGGCCTTGTATTTCTACACAATATGTTCCCCTTCGAGAGGTTCATGGGAGTCTTAAACAAATATGTTCACAATCATGCTAGGCCAGAAGGAAGCATCTCCAAGGGCCATGAAATAGAGGAGGTCATTGAGTTTTGTGTTGACTTTATTCCTGATATTAAGTCGATTGGTCTTCCTAAATCGCGGCATGAGGGAAGACTGGATGGAAAAGGCACGCTAGGAAAGGATACAGTAATATGTACGGACGTGCATTCTTGGGCGGAAGCACACTACACAGTTCTACAAAATTCCACTTTGGTGGCTCCGTATATCGAGCAACATATGGATATTGTACGCTCCAAGAACCTGGAGCAGTCTAATCCCTGGATCAAATGTACACACATGTCGTCATTCGGCGGTTGGTTGCAAACACGTCTCATGCATGACCCTGAAGTTGGAGATGACATGTACTTGCTGGCCAAGTCACCATCTTCGGGTATATCGACTTTCAAAGGGTACGATATAAATGGGAATACATTTTACACGATCGCCCAAGATAAAAATAGCACCAACTAAAATAGTGGTGTCCTCTTTGATGCACCAAACACCAACAATAGGCCAAATGACACATATTATGGTTACATAGTGGATATATGGGAACTTGACTATGGAAACAATTTGAAGGTTCCTTTGTTTCGGTGCAAATGGGTCGGTTTGAAAGGAAGCGGGGTAAAGGATGAACCGCGGTATGGAATGACAACAGGGAATCTCAACAATCTTGGGTACACAGATGAACCATTCGTCCTAGCCAATGATGTGGTGCAGGTTTTCTTTGTGAAGGACATGTCTACCAAGTCGAGAAAAAGAAAAGGTAAGGAGGCGAATACATCATACGATGAGCCAAAGCGCCACATAGTTCTTTCAGGGAAAAGAAACATCGTGGGAGTGAAGGACAAGACAGACATGTCACAAGATTATGAAAAGTTTCACGAAATTCCTCGCTTCAGAGTGAAGACTGACCCAAGCATCCTGTTAAATGATGAAGATTGTCCTAGTTATGTCGCAAAGGGACACACGCGAAGAAAAAGTTTTATACCCCAACATCCCAATCTCGGATGTGACCAGCTTTCAGTGTCATCACTTTCTTCTTAGCGAGTTTCCGGGTATATATGTGTGTGTTTTGGCATTTGAAACGCGGAGAAACATTATGTAGCTAAGGGGCCTATCTTTTTCGAAGTATTAGGGTTCCGGACGAATACTCATCTCTTACAAAGGCATTTCATTTTATAAATCTTATTTCAACTCTAGACTTTTTATGCCCTCAATATGCATCATTCAAAGCCACCTCATAAATTTTCAACCCTTTCTCACCCCATTTGCTATTTTCCATGCATTAAATGATTTATTTGAGCTAAGTGACCCTTAAATTGAAAAGCGCTACAAATGAACTCTGAAAATGCTGAAACTTGGCATGGTATCATCATTTCACCCACATGGCATGTGCCAAAAAGTTGGGAGGGTTACGAAAAAACATGATGCACTTCGTGTGCAAACTGGACTATCTCTTTCGAAGTATCACGGTTCCACACGAATACTCATCTCTTACAAAGGAATTTTATTTTTTTAATCTTATTTCAACTCGAGACTTTTTGTGCGCTCAATATGCATCATTCAAAGCCACCTCATAAATTTTCAACCCTTTCTCACCTCATTTGATATTTTCCATGCATTAAATGATTCATTTGAGCTAAATGACCCTTAAATTGAAAAGCCCTACAAATGAACTATGAAAAGGCTGAAACTTGGCATGGTATCATCATTTCATCCTCATGGCATGTGCTAAAAAGTTGGGAGGGTTACGGCAAAAACATGATGCACTTCGTGTACAAACTAGATTATCTCTTCCGAAGTATGAGGGTTCCACATGACATTTCATTTTCTTAATAACCTAAAAATTACAAAATTTAATATAATGATAAAACAAACTAATATTAAAGTATATTTTGTTAAGAACTTTTAGTATGCAAAAAAATAACATGTAAAAATAGCAAAAGTGAAAATAGATGCGCTTATAGAGAAAATTCAACCTAAATTCAAAGTGCTAGTTGTACATCAAGTAGCACAACTAGCACTTTGGATTTAGGTCAAATTTTCTATATAATAGCACACTTAGAGTTGGCATCCGCAGAGGGGCTTATAAACCACTACCAACGCGCTCCGTTTTGCGAGGTGGGACTAAACTTCCTCGGAGGTGCCAGGAACAGGCCTGTAGTCCTAGTTGGTGGCTCCAACCGGGACTAAAGGCCCCCCTTTAGTCCCGGTTGGAGCCACCAACCGGGACTAAAGCTCTTTGCTTCCCGCCCTCTGGGCTGCTGAAAACGAGCTTTAGTCCCGGTTGGTGGCTCCAACTCGGACTAAAGGGTGGCCTTTAGTCCCGGTTGGAGACACCAACCGGGACTAAAGGTGGGGCTATATAAGAGGGACTTCGGAAATTTTGATCTTCCTCTCTCCATTCGATCCCCCGACGCCAATGCACCATGCCCCCGACACCGCGAGGCTGCCGGAGTTGCCTCCACCCCCGAAGCCGTCCTCGTCGTCGCTGCCGCCCCCAAAGTCGTCCTCATCATCGCCGCCATCGACGCCGGCCGCCTGCGCGTCCTCCCTGTGCCCGGTGATGAGAAGTTGTTCTGCCCCGGCCCTCCTCTGCTCCCACGATGAGCTCGACCACTCCTCTCTCTCCTCCCTAGCTCCGCCCGCCTCCCGTCGGCCTGCCCGAGCGCGATGGAGCCATGCCCGCCGGCTTGCTCGAGCGCAGCGACGCCACGGATTGCCAACCGAATCTGCATGTTCACTTTATGTTCACTTGCTTAGTCATGGAGTGCCATAGATTAAAATTAGTGATAATCTCATTTCCTCGATAGATTATTGATAATCTCACTTGTATTCACGTTCCATTCAACGCACATGTAGGTAATTCTATGTATTTGGTGATTAAGAAAACAAGCATGAATCTTATGCTGGGGAACGTCGCATGGGAAACAAAAAAATTCCTACGCACACGCAATACCTATCATGGTGATGTTCATCTACGAGAGGAGATTTCCGATCTACGTACCCTTGTAGATCGCACAGCAGGAAGCGTTAAGAAACGCGGTTGATGTAGTGGAACAACCCCACGTCCCTCAATCTGCAACGCGAATCGTCCCACGAACTGTCCCGCGATCCGTCCCACGAACCGTCCCGCGATCCGTTGCACGAACCGTCTTGCGATCCGTCTCACGATCCGTTCCGATCTAGTGCCGAACGGACGAGACCTCCGCGTTCCGCACACGTACAACTCGATGATGATCTCGGCCTTCTTGATCCAGCAAGAGAGACAGAGAGGTAGATGAGTTCTCCGGCAGCGTGACGGCGCTCCATAGGTTGGTGGTGATCTATTTCAGCAGGGCTCCGCCCGAGCTCCGCAGAAATACGATCTAGAGGAAAAACCGTGGAGGCATGTGGTCGGGCTGCCGTGGCTAAGTTGTGTCAAATCAGCCCTAATACCTCAGTATATATAGGAGGGAGGGGAGGGACCTTTCCTTGAAGCTCAAGGAGCCCCAAGGGGGTCGGCCGAAGTGGGGGGAGGAGGATTCCTCCTCCAATCCTAGTCCAACTAGGATTGGAAGGTGGAGTCCTTCTCTATTTTCCCACTCCCCCCTTTTTTCTTTTTTCTTTGATTTTTCTTTCTCTCCTGCGCAGGGGCCTTCTTGGGCTTGCCCACCAGCCCACTAAGGGCTGGTGCGGCACCCCTAAGGCCTATGGGCTTCCCCGGGGTAGGCTGCCCCCGGTGAACATCTGGAACCCATTCGTCACTCCCGGTACATTCCCGGTAATGCCAAAAACTTTCCGGTAATCAAATGAGGTCATCCTATGTATCAATCTTTGTCTCCGGACCATTCCGGAAACCCTCGTGACGTCCGTGATCTCATTCAGGACTCCGAACAACATTCAGTAACCAACCATATAACTCAAATACGCATAAAACAACGTCGAACCTTAAGTGTGCAGACCCTGCGGGTTCAAGAACTATGTAGACATGACCCGAGGGACTCCTCGGTCAATATCCAATAGCGGGACCTGGATGCCCATATTGGATCCTACATATTCTACGAAGATCTTATCGTTTGAACCTCAATGCCAAGGATTCATATAATCCCGTATGTCATTCCCTTTGTCGTTCGGTATGTTACTTGCCCGAGATTCGATCGTCAGTATCCGCATACGTATTTCAATCTCGTTTACCGAAAAGTCTCTTTACTCGTTCCGTAATACAAGATCCCGTCACTTACACTAAGTCACATTGCTTGCAAGGCTTGTGTGTGCTGTCGTATTACCGAGTGGGCCCCGAGATACCTCTCCGTCACACGGAGTGACAAATCCCAGACTTGATCCATACTAACTCAACGGACACCTTCGGAGATACCTGTGGAGCATCTTTATAGTCACCCAGTTATGTTGTGACGTTTGATACACACAAGGTATTCCTTCGGTGCCAGTGAGTTATATATGATCTCATGGTCATAGGAATAAATACTTGACACGCAGAAAAGAGTTGCAACAAAATGACACGATCAACATGCTACGTTCATTAGTTTGGGTCTAGTCCATCACATGATTCTCCTAATGATGTGATCCCGTTATCAAGTGACAACACTTGCCTATGATCAGGAAACCTTGACCATCTTTGATCAACGAGCTAGTCAACTAGAGGCTTACTAGGGACAGTGTTTTTTCTATGTATCCACACAAGTATTGTGTTTCCAATCAATACAATTATAGCATGGATAATAAACGATTATCATGAACAAAGAAATATATTAATAACTTATTATTGCCTCTAGGGCATATTTCCAATAGTCTCCCACTTGCACTAGAGTCAATAATCTAGTTCACATCACCATGTGATTTCAACGAATCCAACACCCATATAGTTCTAGGGTCTGATCACATCTTGCTCGCGAGAGAGGTTTTAGTCAATGGTTCTGAAACTTTCAGATCCGTGTGTTCTTTACAAATCTTTATGTCATCATATAGATGCCGCTACTACGTGCTATTCGGAAATACTCCAAATATCTACTCTACTATACGAATCCGTTTCACTACTCATAGTTATTCGGATTAGTGTCAAAGCTTGCATCGACGTAACCCTTTACGACGAACTCTTTGACCACCTCCATAATCGAGAAAAAAAATCCTTAGTACATTAGTTACTAAGGATAACTTTGACCGCTGCTAGTGATTCAATCATTGATCACTCTCTGTACCTCTCAACAGACTTGAGGCAAGGCACACATGAGGTGCGGTACTCAGCATGGCATACTTTAGAGTCTATGGCTAAGTCATAGAAGACGACCTTCGTATATTCTCTTTATTCTGCCGTGGTCGGGTTTTGAGTCTTACTTAACTTCACACCTTACAACACAGCCAAGAACTCCTTCTTTGCTGATCTATTTTGAACTCCTTCAAAAACTGGTCAAAGCATGCATCTTGTTGAAACTTCTATTAAGCGTTTCGATCTATCTCCATAGATCTTGATGCTCAACGGTCATGTAGCTCAATCTAGGTATTCCTTTGAAAAACTCCTTTCAAACAACCTTTTATGCTTCACAGAAATTCTACATTACTTCCGATCAACAATATGTCAACCACATATACTTATCAGAAATTCTATAGCGCTCCCACTCACTTCTTTGGAAATACAAGTTTCTCACAAACCTTGTATAAACCCAAAAACTTTGATCAACTCATCAAAGCATATATTCCAACTCCGAGATGCTTGCACCAGTCCATAGAAGGATCGCTGGAGCTTGCATACTTGTTAGTATCCTTAGGATCGACAAAACATTCTGATTGTATCACATACAATCTTTCCTCAAGGAAACCGTCGAGGAAACAATGTTTTGTGTTCCTATGTGCAATATTTCACAAATAATGCAGCAACTACTAACATAATTCTAACAGACTTTTAGCATCGCTACGAGTGAGAGAGTCCCATCATAGTCAACTGTTTTGATCTTGTCGGAAACATCTTTGCGACAAGTCGAGCTTTTCTTAATAGTGACTTATCACCATCATAGTCTATCTTCTTCTTAAAGATCCATCTTTACTCAATAGTCCTACGACCATCAAGTAGTTCTTCCAAAGTCTACACTTTGTTTTCGTACATGGATCCTCTCTCGGATTTCATGGCATCCAGCCATTTGTCGGAATCCAGGCCCACCATCGCTTCTTCATAGCTCGTAGGTTCATTGTTGTTCAACAACATGACCTCCAAGACAGGGTTACTGTACCACTCTCCAGCAGTACGCGACCTTGTCGACCTACGAGGTTTGTAGTAACTTGATCCGAAGCTCAATGATCACCATCATCTGTTTCCACTTCAATTGGTGTAGGCGCCACAGGAACAACTTCCTGCGCCCTGCTACACACTATTTGAAGTGATGGTTCAATAACCTCATCAAGTTCTACCACCCTCCCACTTAATTCTTTCGAGAGAAACCTTTCCTCAAGAAAGGACCCGTTTCTAGAAACAAACACTTTGCTCCCAGATCTGAGATAGGAGATGTATACAACTGTTTTGGATATCCTATGAAGATGCATTTATCCGCTTTGGGTTCGAGCTTTTCAGACTGAAACCTTTTCACATAAGCATCGTAGCCCCAAACTTTCAAGAAACGACAACTTAGATTTATCTAAACCTCAGTCTATACTATCTCAACGGAATTACGCGGTGCCCTATTTAAAGTGAATGCGGTTGTCTCTAATGCATAACCCATAAACGATAGTGGTAGTTCGATAAGAGATATCATAGTATGCACCATATGAAATAGGGCGTGGCTATGACGTTCAGACACATCATCACACTATGGTGTTCCAGGTGGCATGAATTGCGAAACAATTTTCACTTTGTCTTAACTGCGTACCAAAAACTCGTAACTCAGATATTCAGCTCTATGATCATATTGTAGATAGTTTATCTTCTCGTCACGACGATCTTCACTCTAAAATTGCTTTGAACTTTTCAATATTTCAGACTTGTGATTTATCAAGTAAATACTCTTGTATCTACTCAAATCGTCAGTGAAGTAAGAACATAACGATATCCACTGCGTGCCTTAGCACTCATTGGACCGCACACATCAAAAATGCATTACTCCCAACAAGTTACTCTCTTGTTTCATGTGGCATGTGTTTGCATGTCTCAAGTGATTCAAAATCAAGTGAGTCCTAAACGATCCATCTCTATGGAGTTTCTTCATGCATTTTATACCAACAGGTATGGTTTGCATGTCCCAATCATTTCAAAAATGAGTGAGTACAAAGATCCATCAGCATGGAGCTTCTTCATGCATTTTATAGCAACATGACTCAAGTGGCAGTGCCACAACTAAGTGGTACTATCATTATTACTTTGTATCTTTTGGCACCAATATTATGAACATGTGTAACACTATGATCGAGATTCAATAAACCATTGAAGGTGATTATTCAAGCAAATAGAGTAACCATTATTCTCTTTAAATGAATAATGTATTGCAATAAACACGATCCAATCATGTTCATGCTTAACGCAAGCACCAAATAACAATTATTTAGGTTCAACACCAATCCCGATGGTAGAGGGAGCGTGCGACGTTTGATCATATCAACCTTGGAAACACTTCCAACACGTATCGTCACCTCGCCTTTAGCTAGTCTCCATTTATTCCGTATCTTTCATTTCGCGTTACTAATCACTTAGCAACCAAACTGGTATCAAATACCCTCGCGCTACTAGGAGTACTAGTAAAGTACACATCAACATCATGTATATCAAAATATATTTCTTTCGACTTTGACAGCCTTCTTATCTACCAAGCATCTAGGGTAGCTCCGCCTCAGTGACCGTTCCCCTCATAACATAAGCACTTAGTCTCGGGTTTGGGTTTAATTTGGGTCTGTTCATTAGTGCAGCAACTGTTTTGCTGTTTCACAAAGTATCCCTTCTAGCCCTTGCCTTTCATGAAACTTAGTGGTTTTACTAACCATCAACCATTGATGCTCCTTCTTGATTTCTACTTTCGCAGTGTCAAACATCGCGAATCGCTCAAGGATCATTGTATCTATCCTTGATATGTTATAGTTCATCATGAAACTCTCACAGCTTGGTGGCAGTGACTTTGGAGAACCATCACTATCTCATCTAGAAGATTAACTCCCACTTGATTCAAGCGATTGTCGTACTCAGACAATCTGAGCACACGCTCAACGATTGAGCTTTTCTCCTTCAGTTCATGGACAAAGAATCTTGTCGGAGGTCTCATACCTCTTAACAAGGGCACACACATGAAATCATAATTTCATCTCTTTAGAACATCTCTTATGTTCCGTGATGTTTCAAAACGTCTTCGGCGCCTTACTTCTAAGCCATTAAGTATTTTGCACTGAACTATCGCGTAGTCATCACAAACATGTATGTCGGATGTTCACAACATCCACAGACAACGCTCGAGGTGTAGCACACCGAGTGGTGCATTAAGGACATAAGCCTTCTGCGCATCAGCGAGGACAATCCTCAGTTTTACACACTCAGTCCGCAAAGTTTGCTACTATCAACTTTCAACTAAATTTTTCTAGGAACATATAAAAACAGTAGAGCTATAGCGCAAGCTACATCGTAATTCGCAAAGACCATTAGACTATGTTCATGACAATTAGTTCAATTAATCATATTACTTAAGAACTCCCACTCAAAAAGTACATCTCTCTAGTCATTTGAGTGGTACATGATCCAAATCCACTATCTCAAGTCCGATCATCACGTGAGTCGAGAATAGTTTCAGTCGTAAGCATCTCTATGCTAATCATATCAACTATATGATTCATGCTCGACCTTTCGGTCTCTTGTGTTCCGAGGCCATGTCTGCACATGCTAGGCTCGTCAAGTTTAACCCGAGTGTTCTGCGTGTGCAACTGTTTCACACCCATTGTATGTGAACATTGAGTCTATCACACCCGATCATCACGTGGTGTCTCGAAACGATGAACTGTCGCAATGGTGCACAGTCGGGGAGAACACAATTTGAGCTTGAAATTTTAGTGAGAGATCACCTTATAATGCTACCGTCGTTCTAGGCAATATAAGGTGCATAAAGGATTAACATCACATGCAATTCATAAGTGACATGATATGGTCATCATCAAGTGCTCCTTGATCTCCATCACCAAAGCACCGGTATGATCTTCTTGTCACCGGCGCCACACCATGATCCTCATCATCATGATCTCCATCATCGTGCCACCATCGAGGTTGTCGTGTATGCTATGCTATTACTACTAAAGCTACGTCCTAGCAATATAGTAAACGCATCTGCAAACACAAACGTTAGTTTAAAGACAACCCTATGGCTCCTGCTGGTTGCCGTACCATCGACGTGCAAGTCGATATTAACTATTACAACATGATCATCTCATACATCCAATATATCACATCACGTCGTTGGCCATATCACATCACAAGCATACCCTGCAAAAACAAGTTAGACGTCCTCTAATTGTTGTTGCATGTTTTACGTGGTTGCCATGGGTATCTAGTAGGATCGAATCTTACTTACGCAAACACCACAACGGAGATGTATGAATTTCTATTTAACCTCTCTCCAAGGACCTCCTCGGTCAAATCCGATTCAACTAAAGTTGGAGAAACCGACACTCGCCAGTCATCTTTGAGCAACGGGGTTGCTCGTAGCGACGAAACCAGTCTCTCGTAAGCGTACGAGTAATGTCGGTCCGAGCCGCTTCGATCCAACAATACCGCAGAATCAAGAAAAGACTAAGGAGGGCAGCAAATCGCACATCACCGCCCACAAAAACTTTTGTGTTCTACTCGAGATAACATCCACGCATGAACCTAGCTCATGATGCCACTGCTGGGGAACATCGCATGGGAAACAAAAAATTTCCTACGCGCACGCAATACCTATCATGGTGATGTTCATCTACGAGAGGAGATTTCCGATCTACGTACCCTTGTAGATCACACAGCAGGAAGCATTAAGAAACGCGGTTGATGTAGTGGAACGTCCTCACGTCCCTCGATCCACCCCGCGAACCGTCCCACGAACCGTGCCGCGATCCGTCCCACGAATCGTCCCGCTATCCGTTGCACGAACCGTCTTGCGATCCGTCCCACGATCCATTCCGATCTAGTGCTGAACGGACGGACCTCCGCGTTCAGCACACGTACAGCTCGACGATGATCTTGGCCTTCTTGATCCAGCAAGAGAGACGGAGAGGTAGATGAGTTCTCCGGCAGCATGACGGCGCTTTGGAGGTTGGTGGTGATCTATTTCAGCAGGGCTCCGCCCGAGCTCCGCTGAAATACGATCTAGAGGAAAAACCGTGGAGGTATGTGGTCAGGCTGCCGTGGTAAGTTGTGTCTAATCAGCCCTAATACCTCAGTATATATAGGAGGGAGGGGAGGGACCTTGCCTTGAGGCTCAAGGAGCCCCAAGGGGGTCGGCCGAAGTGGGGGGAGGAGGATTCCTCCTCCAATCCTAGTCCAACTAGGATTGGAAGGTGGAGTCCTTCTCTATTTTCCCACTTTCCCTTTTTTTTCTTTTCTCTTTGATTTTTCTTTCTCTCCTGCGTAGGGGCCTTCTTGGGCTTGCCCACCAGCCCACTAAGGGCTGGTGCGGCACCCCTAAGGCCTATGGGCTTCCCCGGGGTGGGCTGCCCCTCCGGTGAACATCCGGAACCCATTCGTCACTCCCGGTACATTCCCGGTAATGCCGAAAACTTTACGGTAATCAAATGAGGTCATCCTATATATCAATCTTCGTATCCGGACCATTCCGGAAACCCTCGTGACGTCCGTGATCTCATCCTGGACTCCGAACAACATTCGGTAACCAACCATATAACTCAAATACGCATAAAACAACGTCGAACCTTAAGTGTGCACACCCTGCGGGTTCGAGAACTATGTAGACATGACCTGAGGGACTCCTCGGTCAATATCAAATAAAGGGACCTGGATGCCCATATTGGATCCTACATATTCTACGAAGATCTTATCGTTTGAACCTCAGTGCCAAGGATTCATATAATCCCGTATGTCATTCCCTTTGTTCTTCGGTATGTTACTTGCCCAAGATTCGATCGTCGGTATCTGGATACCTATTTCAATCTTGTTTATCGGCAAGTCTATTTACTCGTTCCGCAATACAGGATCCCGTGACTTACACTAAGTCACATTGCTTGCAAGGCTTGTGTGTGATGTTGTATTACCGAGTGGGCCCCGAGATACCTCTCCGTCACACGGAGTGACAAATCCCAGTCTTGATCCATACTAACTCAACGGACACCTTCGGAGATACCTGTAGAGCATCTTTATAGTCACCCAGTTACGTTGTGACGTTTGATACACACAAGGTATTCCTCCGGTTCCAGTGATATATATGATCTCATGGTCATAGGAATAAATACTTGACACGCAGAAAAACAATTGCAAAAAAAATGACACGATCAGCATGCTACGTTCATTAGTTTGGGTCTAGTCCATCACATGATTCTCCTAATGAAGTGATCCCATTATCAAGTGACAACACTTGCCTATGGTCAGGAAACCTTGACCATCTTTGATCAACGAGCTAGTCAACTAGAGGTTTACTAGGGACAGTGTTTTGTCTATGTATCCACACAAGTATTGTGTTTCCAATCAATACAATTATAGCATGGATAATAAACGATTATCATGAACAAAGAAATATAATAATAACTAATTTATTATTACCTCTAGGGCATATTTCCAACATCTTAAACATATTAGTAATCATCCTTAAATTCCAGGAAAAAATGATCCTAAGTAATATACGCTTTATTTCATTTCTATGTGAGATCTTCATGTTTGCTTTAGTCATGGATTGCCGACGGAACCTGCATTGACATATGCTACCTCAGATTATCCTTTGAGTAGGAATTTGTCTAAAAAGACTCCAGCTATCTTCCTGTTCAATTTCTGCACTTAAATACTTGTAAAAGTTTATTAAATAGTAGGAATTTAAATAGTTGTAGAATTGGTTCTCGATGTCGACGATGCCTGGCCCGCATCCTCATCGTCGTCTCGGTGGCGACCACCTACTTGAGAGGCGCAAGAATGTCCGGGACTGGGCTACGTTGGGCTGGCACTGGGAGGAGCTACCTTCCGGGGTGCGCAGCTTGGTGAGGAACCGGGCTCCGATCGTCGACTCAGAGCTTCTTTGGTGGCGGTCACGTGGGCCACTTTTGGTGCCTAGGCGGTCGACCCTCGAGGATGAGGTACGTCGTCGTGTCAGGGAGGAGGACGAGCACGTGTATCGCTACATGGAGGCGTTGGACGCCAGGTTCTACAATACCTGGCAGGTTCTTCAGGGATCTCACCTGAGCTATGATCCGGTGATGGTTCGTGCTCTTTGGGTGTCCATCGCCGGCGACTCAGTACAACGACAACTCTTTGTTGGTTGA
This sequence comes from Hordeum vulgare subsp. vulgare, assembly GCF_904849725.1. Classification (NCBI taxonomy): domain Eukaryota; kingdom Viridiplantae; phylum Streptophyta; class Magnoliopsida; order Poales; family Poaceae; genus Hordeum; species Hordeum vulgare. The sequence continues at coordinate 105,818,278 of NC_058522.1, read as the reverse complement.
TCAGTTAGATATTATTCGAGAGATGTATTAGTGATGTATTCCAGATTATATATTCGATAATATTAAGTGGATTATTCGATGATGCATTAATTAAGTGGATTATTCGATGTATTAGTGATATTATATATACATGATGATCTTGCTAGCTAAAGTGAATATTAAAATGTTTTATCTTTTTCTCGGTTAGTTGAGCTATGGACGGTAGAGACACAGACCATGATCAATAGCATGTCTTGTACGACATGATACACTCTAGAAACGAAGAGAATGAAGAAGAAGACGATTGCTCACAATACCTTAACCCATCCGGTGAGGGAATTGAGGAAGAACAACCAAGAGACGAAGGGGAACGAGATGATGATGCTGAAGAATTTTTTCTCAAATTATCAAAGTCCGGCGAGGTATATATTTGGCCTTTGGTGATATTTAGATGTGTATTAATTGATATGTATATATATATATATATATATATATATATATATATATATATATATATATAAACGAATCTCCTCTTTTAGCCCTCCGGATCGAGCAAATCTTCTATGAGCAGGGCAGTATGGGGCCCGGCTAAAAAGTTGCCCGAGGGCACAAGGTACAACATTGACGCGATAACATTAGGTGGAGAACCAACTGATCCCAGAAAGAATGCATCCAAATTTGTAGGTCAATGCATAGAATGGCATAGGCCAAAGCAAGACCGAGAACTTAGTTTTGTGGACGAAAGAGCAAAAAATCTGCTTTGGGATACGCTCATGACACATTTCACCCTACCAGAGCATTTCTGAGGTAAACAACGTGAGAAAGTCAAGAAGTTTGCTCTTAAGAAGATGGTCACTCAATTCCGCAACTAGAAGAATAGGTTATGGGCCGACTTCGGCAAACAAGGCAAGACTCGAGAATTCACTGGACAATACAAGAAGATAAAAGATCATTGGGACTTATTCGTGCAGTTCAGGCAATCAGAAATAGCTAAGGAGTGGGCGAGTATAAACAAGGAAAATGCTAAAAAAAAGAGAATCACCATTCTATGGGGCCAGGTGGCTACAAGAGTGGCATTCCTAAGTGGGATGAATTCGAGCACAAGATGATTGATGCAGGGGTCACTCCGCAAACATCCACTTGGCCTGAAAGGTGCAGGAATTGGTTTTATGGGCATCGGGGAAAGTTGGACCCAAAGACATGGTTTCTTGTGGAGTAGGCAAGTCTTAAAAATGCCTCTCAAGCTATACTTGCTGCAATAGAAGATGCTCGAACAGGGGTGTTCCAGCCCGAGAGAGAGAACGACAAGCTTACACGCGCCCTCAAGAATCCTGAACACCCGGGACGAACACGAGGCAAAGGCGTTATTCCGTGGATTGAAGGGTTTAAGGATTGGAATGACTCTTACAAAAGCCATTCGAGAAAGAAGAATCAGAAGACAACCAAGAAGAAGCAGGATGTTGAACGGCTTGCGGATTTGGAATGCAAATTCTTGCGACAGCAGGAGCAGATCGACACACTTAGCCAGCAAAGGACGCCTCAGCTGCTAGAGCAACCAGCAGATCCAGCATCGGATAGTACCGTCCCATCGATGCCAAAAAGCAGCATGGGTTCCACGGGGGTCCTTGCTGATGATGCACTCCTGGCTCGCTACCCCGTGGATGAAATCAGAGAGACGCAAAGTTTTGAGCTACACATGAAACTCAAGAACATATCCATGAAGGCAACGGTCGGCTATGCTTTAACAAATCTCCCTGATGCAACCTTCCATTCCACTTGATTCCACCTGGCTATGCTTGTGTTGGGGTGGATGAAGTGATGCCGGTATATGAGTCACTAGAGCTCGACATTCTTGGAGGTGAAGGGCAGCAGACACTACAAGAAGTATTACGTGGTCTCTGCTTATGGAGAAAGGACTGCATCGTCTTTCCAAGGCCACCGCCTCCTCCTCCAAGTCCACCGTGTCAGCCGAATCCACCCCGCCATCCCGACACGGAGCACAACACTAGTTCGCCACCGCGTCGGCCAAATCCATACCACCGCGGCATGGAGCCCGACGCTTGTCCGCCACCACGTCAGCCAACTCTATCCCACCCCGGCATGAAGCCCAGCGCGAGTCCGCCACCGCGTCAGCCGACTTCACCCCGCCAACCCGCCACCGCGCAGCCATTTCATTTTCTGATGAAGAACTAGAGTACAAAGCGGAATAAGCCAAGGAAAAACGAACCCCTCCTCCCCCACCGAAGTTGGCTTACGAGAAGACCGCAAAGGAAATAGACGAGACAGTGGATGCTGAGTTGTGGGCCCATTTTGCTAAGATAAAGCCCCCGCCAAAGGAGATAATACATCTTGAAACCGTCAAGCGCATTCTGGCCAATCTTTCGGACCCGCCGCCTGCGAAGAGAACTAAATCAGACTATGATTGCTCTATTATCAAGTCACACCAAAAAGGGCAAATGAGGGGGAAGCTCCTTACTAAAAGAAGCAGAAAAACCATTCCCCAGTTGGGAGAACAGTTAGTGCAATCGATCCCGCCGCTCAAGGTGGGTACCGATGAGCAAGTCGATCCCGATGTTGCTAAAGAGATGGCTAGAGAGTCCGGTGTCACTGTTGCACAACTCCTAGGAAACGAAGACATTCCCATGGTGGAAGGGGATAACCAACTAGTATGGACATTTCAACCCAAGAAACCTCTCGTCAGGCCTGAGCTTGTCAAGGAACTATCAACGCAAATGTACAGACTCCATACCTAATACATGAAGGAAGCAGAACTCGAGCGTACGTCCCTCATGGTGAAAGTCAAGGAAGACATTTCTTCACTGGAAAAGATTTGTGGATTGGCAATCCAGAATTACGGCAGTTATACAATCAAGACGCACTCGACAAATCTATCATCAGTTGCTATTGTGTGTAAGTGATTTCTTTCTATAATTCAAGTCCCTAGCGCATCGGCTCGTTCATTTGCCTCTATTTATCCTCACTATATTCTTTTGTGTGTGGTGTTATGCAGAATGAAGATGTTTGAAATGAAAAAAGATGGAGAGTATGGCATTGGCTCCATTGACCCAAGTTGCATTCATGACAAGGCGGTACTAGAATTCCCAAAAGATACAGAGGATCATTTGTTCTGGTTTTTGGAGATACTAAATGAAAAAAAATATTATTTCCTTACAACTTCAGATGAGTGTTACTGTCTTGTACTATAAATTATATTTTGCTTACCCGATCGATGATGTTAAGTTTATGTATAGTGCTTGGTGAGTTGCATGTCGCACGATTCCACTGGATCCTGCTAGTCATTACGGTTGACGCGGAACCATTCACGTACTGGACTCACTAAGAAAATACGAGGACGAGTACATGTCCCTGAAGTTCATGCTCGACCAGTAATTTAAATCATTATCGCACTATGTCGGCCTCTTTAGTTCATTTTCTGATATCAGCTAATCAATGACTCCTTTTATTCTTTTTCTTTGCCGCGCAGGGTTTGGAGTCGGTTCATCAAGAATGTTCGCGGTGAATGGAAACCAAATCTGCGATGGACAATGTTGAGGGTAATTAAGTAGTACTAGCTACGTCCGCGCATCTCTTTAGTTTTAGTTTCAGTACCATTATAAAGCTTGATTATTATCTGACTGAATTCTATTCTCATAAAGCATTGCATGCGGCAGCAACTCCGGAATAATCTATGTGCATACTATGTTTGCGAGAACATTCGCTTTATAATCGAACGACGAATCAAAAATCCAGGAACTCTTGAGGTACATAAACATTATTCACATTTTTTATATCATGATCTTATATATATACGCACGTATAAAATATTCATATTGGTCTCCTTCTTTAAAATATATTGGAGAAGCGGGAGGAACTCCTCCGAACGGAACTCATACGAGTACTTCAAGAGGAAATTTCAGGATTTTTGCTGTAGCAGGCCATAGATCCCAAAGGAAAATACCACTTCATCAATTAATGCATGCATGTAATTGATCCAGAATTTGTAGGAGAAATTGTATATACCAAATTGTATATATATATATATGTGTGTGTGTTATATAATATGTGCATGCATATATATGGTCCCTCTCGAAATTCTATGATATATGATTGGTCCTACGAGATATCCTATGATATATGCATAGCGTGTACGGTATGTTCTAAATGAAAAATAATTAAGTGGAAAACAGAAAACGAAAAGCAAAAATAAACAATAAACCCCAAAACCCCAAAACCCAAAATCACCAAAACCTGTAGTCCCAGTTGGCGTTACCAATCAGGACTAAAGATCCCGGCCATGCCACGCACACCGCTAGCCATGTGGAATGGTATTAGTCCCGGTTCCTAGCAAACCGGGACTAAGGGGGGGGGTCTTTAGTCCAAACTTGATAGTCCCGGTTGGTAAACCGAGACTATAGGCCCTTACCAACCGGGACTATAGCCCCATTTTCTACTAGTGGCTTTACCTAAAACAAGAATAAAACTAGAAGTACTTTGTGAGAATGAACTAGAAATAAATTGCAAGATAATAAATATAGTAGTGTAGAAGCAAGCTTTTTGTAACACAAGAGAAGCATTTGTCCCTAGGCAATTGACTACATTACTAGACCGATAGCAAGTTTTTATGTGGGAGAGGCCACTGCTAGCATGTCATCCCTTACTTCGAATTCTATGGACTTATGATTGGAACTATTAGCAAGCATACACAACTACTAACATTCTGTGGGGACCCCGACTTACCAGTCGAGATCGCCAAATGAACGTGCTCAATGATCCCGGAGATCAATGCTTATCGAACACACATAAACTGAATAACAAGAGTCTTACATCCGTACATACCATTTGATACAATAAATGACCATTGTGGTCAAGTCTTACATATATAGGGCCTTGAAGGCTAGCACACCAAACTTGACCAATAGCGGAGATATTGGTCGAAAGCGTGAACCATGCCATCAGCCTTAACCTACAGACATTTTGACTGGAAAGCATCCTAGCTCGCAAGAACGTCACCAAGTTACTCTTCATCATTTCCTGTTCTCTCATACCTGGTCAATGAAATAACCAGGGACAAGCCAATGAGTACTCTGAATGTACTCGCAAACAGCCCATGATGTGGAACAAGGTAATAAAGAACATGAACTAGCATAAGAATGCAGCCTTTGCGGAAAGCAGGTTTTTCTTTAATAGCAGTAACATGGTCAAGTGTAGGTATAATCATGCATCATAAGGTAGATGGTAATCATAAGAACAGGTTAGAGATATCAACATATCTACTGAGGGCTGAACACCTCAGGTTCACCCTATATGCCAAGTCACTTGACTTGATAGTATCATCTTTCTCAACCACACACAAGCACACACTTGGTTTATGTGAAAACGACTGGACGTAGTTTAAACAGGATTACCCAACTGTCCTTGACTATGGACACGGCTATTCGAATAGTTTTACACTCTGCAGAGGTTGTACGCTGTACCCACGAGATCCAGGAAACTTCTGTGTCATTCACGACTCGCGATATATAACATACCCGAGGTAAGTACCCGATCATTGCCTTTTGCCTGATGACACTAGACAAATAGTCCACTCGATTGGTACCCACCCACATGATGTACGTCTTACGAGCACCAACTCTATACCGTATCATCCATGCAGGGACCAACGGTGTGCCCGGAACACGTAAAAACATCATAGTCGACCTACCTGGTACGACTCTGTCACGAGAGTGACCATATCACTCCCGCCACTAGTAATGCGGTCTCTTTGTTAGCACTGACTAAAGTAATTAACAAAGCCCCATCCCATAAAGGGGTATGATGGTCGCACATGTAAGGTTGGGACGGTCGACACATCATAAATCTAATCCCATTTCTGAAACCACTCACACAAAACCTTTTCGGTACACCACTTCTTTCTCAAGTGGTCATCCAGCTCAGCACCATCACCCTCGGGCATTAGTGGCACCCGACGGGGTTTTCAAAAAACCTTTGATTTCATCTTTGTGTTACCATCATCATGCATATGCTCATACTATGCGTATGCGTAGGACTACTACTACTTGTCAACTTTTATCCGCGTGACCCTCATAGATGGTAGGGTCATGCTCAATATAAGTGCTCCAGAGGAGCAATCGGAAACACCCTACCGAGGGGTTACCGACTAATTCATGATCATATGAATCGGAGTAAAGTATTCAACATGGCATGCGTAAAAATGTTTTCTCAGACATGGTCAAAGGGCTACTTGCCTTTGTTTACATAAGTCCTCGGGGTCTTCGAAGTCTTCCGGTCCAACTCTGAGTACCCCGTCTACTCCGTCAACTATCGTCGGAAACAACCACAATAAGCCACACAACAAGTAGACACAAAAGTGCTATATAAATAGGAGCTTTATTTTTCACGGACCTCTCTGGTCATAAGAAAAATACCTGAAGCTTGCTCTAGGAGATTTGGACCATCATGGATTTTTGAATGGACGAAAGGAGAAATAGGTGATCCTTTAAGAAGCCTATAGAAAACATTCTTCTCAAAATGAGTGGCGGCACTAATTAACAAAGCATGATGTTAAAAACATTTAGGAAGTTGTTTCACTGGATTTCGAGTGGATATGAATATTCTAGGGATTTTCTAACATTGGATAAATAGCAAAAGAAGCTATTTATAAACATGCGAGATAAAAATGTTGACTAATGCTTCAAAAATAGTGCATGATATTAGAAGACTCTGGAAATTGGAATCACTCCATTTGGACTTGATTTGAATCCTCTAGGATTTTTGTAAGGTGGTGTTTAAAATATAAAATGGGCATTTGAATATTAACGTCGTAGAAAAGTCTTTTGGAAAAATGTGTAATGCACATATCTGGATAGATCTTGAATTTAGGAACCTATAGGAATTTGAATCATCAATTTTTGACTAAAAATGAATTATATATGGGTTTTTGAAGTTTCTGAAGAATGAAAAGAGGTTTTACCAGGGGGCTTATAGTGTGCACAGGGCACAAGATAAGTACCCGGGCCGGCCCAGCTGCCCGCGCGCGCCGGCCGAGGGCCATGTCGAAAACGCCCTCGTGGAAGGCGCTACCGCAGCATGGGAGGCGGCCGGTGCAAAGCCCGCCTCCACTTAAACAGGCGAGGGCCCAGCTTCAGCTTGTTGACAAGAGGGCCCCGCCTGCAGGTATTCTCCTTCCTCCAGCTTGGACCAGTCATGGGGTAGGGAGGCTGAGGAGGCAGGGCCGGTGCTTGCCCCTAGTGGCACAGACCGTCCCCTATGACGCTCCGGCCACCGGCGCGTGCAGGACGACGGGGCGCACCTGCGTGGGTGGTCTGAGCCCGCCGGGGTGCATCGGGAGGCGTGGTTCCTTGGTTGCGGCGGGGCTAGTGACGGCGGTCATGAGGGAAGGTGCTCCGGTCGCTGGAAGGATAGAAGAAGGGCACGTGCGGGCTCACGGCGATGAGGGGAATGCCCCAATGTTGCTGAAGGGAGGGGAGGGGCTCGGGAAAGCTGGAGTTCGGGCGAGGCCGAGATGGGCATTACCGGCCATATGAGAAGAAGGAGAGCACAGGAGGAGGAATGGGGAGGATTAGAAGACTGCTATGGAGGAGGGGGTTTGATCTAGAGGTTTAGCGTGCTCGGGGAGAGCCAAAAGAGGAGGGGGCGACGAGGAGGACCTCGGATGCGCTCAGACATTCTGGACACGGCAGCCACGCACGTCCCTGGCGCCCTTGGCTACTAATGACGGGAAAATGGCGAGGCGTGAGAACACGCATCCACGTCATTGATACAAAGTGAATAATATAGTGCATACAATGCATAAAATTAAAATGAAGATCAAACATTGCACGTAATTATTTCCAGAACTCTTATATTTATAAAAAAATATGTTAATTACATCTCCGAAGAGAAACTCCTGATTAAGAATTCCAACATATATCTATTACATAGCATTGCAACATATGGGTACTACAAAATGTAGAAATAAAAGAAAACTACAAAATGTAGAAACAAAATCCTCCTCGCGGTCGTCGATGTCGGCGTACTCGGGAAGCCTTGAAGTTCGTCCACGCTAATGTATGTGTTGCATAGAACTCATAATTTGACTATGCTCGTTCATATATCACATGCATGCCTAGCTCTCTAACCATTGCGGATTTTAATATGAAGATATATTTATTGGTTAACTAGCCTAGCTTGTGAGAATGTGTGCAATATATGGGATAACTCTTTTTATGAGTTAATTTTATGATGCATTTGATTCCCGTATGATTGCATGGAATTTAGGGAATATGTGTTCACTTTATGATAAAGGATATATTTTGTCAAACCACATATGAGGAGGCTATATGGAATTGATGATGCACTAAGTTATGTTTAGTGCAAGTAACATAGGCTATGATCCTAGTTATCATTTAATTTTGTGGGCATATGCACCTATATGAGGGGAGTGCATGGTTTAATTTTGATCTATATGAGGTTATCTTATAACATGTAAGTTGATTTTATACATGCATTTGTATATAGAGCTCATGGTTTGATTTCAATTTATATGGGATTATCTTTTTGACATGTAAGTTGATTGCCTACATGCACCTTACCCATACTAGTTCTTAACTATATCATATAGAACTAGTGAAATATTTATGTGATCTTAGATTTCAGATTTATGAGAATATTTTGTAAAGTTTGGTTTCACTTGTATTAGTACTATCATCATGTAGCAACATTGTGCCCATGTGTAGCCTAACCAAGAGGAGTTTGGTAATTTCTTCTTGCTTGTATTATCACCAGCAAAGCATAGAGTATATACTTGTGGTATAGCCAAACTCGAAGCATATGTCAATTTATAAGTGTGTCACATTTTCATTGCATATATGCATGCACTATACGGTATAATATGATTCTAACACCTATGTTGATACACTAGTTTTATATGAGGGACTAGTAACATGGGCATTTTGATTAAGTTTCACTTCACTCATATTATTACTATCACCGTGTAGCGATACGCCCACATGTAGCATGACCGAGTGAAGCATGATGATTTTTCTTTGTTTGTATTATCACTATCAAGGCATAGAATATATGCTCGTAGTGAAACCAAACTAGGAGTATGTGCCAATTTATATTTGCATGGGCATGATGAAAATTATCAATTTAGTTTAGCTATATGAGACTAAACAATGCATAGGGTAATTATCATGTATGAGTATTTTGATTGTCATGTTTATTTTAATATTAACAACATGATGCACTATGCTATTTCTAGTGCCAAATTAGTATAGGAAAGTCGTTTGTCAAGCAATTCATTTAGATGATACATGCATGCATCCATATAAGGGAATACATAATGTGATTTATTTGCTAATTGCAACACCGATTCATGCATTTAGGGGATTAGCATATACTAGCATGTGGGACAAATATGTCCTAGTTTTTATTGGGTAGGACTTCGTGAGACCAAACGGATATGAAGTTTTACTTCTATTCTTGTTTTGTATCAATATGGGATCGGAATTGCCATATGACCAAACCAAGAAGGATTTTATTATGTGTACCTAATTTGTATCATATTAGGACCAAGGATCACTATGAGACCAATTTAGGAATTTTGTTTATTTCCCTGGTTTGTACCAGCATGGGGATCGGAATCATCATGAGATCAAATCAAGATCAAGTTTAAATTTATTCAGACCATGGCATGTACGCGATATGGAATTCATATATATCCTAATTTCTACCAGTTGGGATTTTACGAGACCTAACAATATAAGGTTTGATCTTATTTCTAACCTTAATTCGTATCTACATGGGACCGGAGTCACCATGCTGATCAAATAAGGAGCGATTTAGTTTGAGGGATCAACATATGTATGATCAAAAATAAAGAAAAAACAAGAGCAGGTTAATTGTTTCCTTTTCTGTCCTTAATTGTATCTACATGGGACCGGAGTCACCATGCTGATCAAGTAGGAAGCATGTTAATTTATTCCTATTTTTATCCTTAATTTGTATCTACATGGGACTGGAGTCACCATGATGACCAAATAAGAAGAATTTCATATTACACATATGTGTTTAATTAGCATCAATATAAGATTGAAGAGCAGTATATGCTCACACAGGCATTTCATGTATTATCTTGATTTGTATCAGCATGGATCAAGATGACCATGAGACCGAATCAAGGACAGTATTATCTTGATTCGTATCACCATGGATCAAGATGACTATGAGACCGAATCAAGGACAGTATAATTGGATAGCACCAGACATATATGAGACCATCGTCCATCAAAAGGTGAGGGAGAACGTAGCCATGCATGAACTCTTACCTTGCCTTGGATGTCTCCACGTACGTATGATGTGCGACGCAAATGAACATCAGCTTGTGTAGAGCAGCTCGTGGACGCTGCAGATGATGAGCAGCCGGCGACGTCAACGACAAGTGGCCGCCGGCGGCGGCGACGACGAGACGAACAGCCGGCGACGACGACGAGCGGCCGGTGACGTGTGCGTCCCACGATGAGCGGCGCGGCCGGCGGCGACAACGACGAGCGGCCGGCGACGGACGAATGGCCGACGGTTTATATCGAACGATGTGCAGCGATGGACTGTGTATATCTTTACTATTAAAGGAGATCTGCCGTCGTAATGGTTCAACAGAGCGATGGTTCGACCTCTCCTATCGCTACCTCCTGGCCGGTGGCGCTCGGCCGGAGGGACGGCGGACGTCCAGGGCCAGAAACTGTGGCGAGCTTCTGCTCCTCTACGGAAACATCACGGTCGAGGAGTTCGCGGCCAAGGGCCTCGATGTGAAGGACCTCGTCAGCCGAGCGCACACTTGGGAATGCACACTTCTCATCCTTTGCCGACTCCCTCTCGAATGGCACATCCGCATCACCGACCCAATCCTGAACGGAAGGTATGCCGACAGGCTGAGAATGCGCTGCCACGGCCCCGGTGACAGCAGCGCGACAGCGGAGATAGACACCAGTAGCTGCGGAACGTTCGACACGAGCTACTATCGGCAGGTGTCCAGGAAGCACGGGCTGCTCAGGTCGGACGTCGGGCTCATGGATCATCCCTTCAGATTGTAGCAAATAATGGTCATGGAGCTCTTAGAGCAAAGTATATACTATGATTGCTATGCATCGAAATCATTTAGCTATGGTTAAGGTTTTAGAAATAAAAACATTTTCTCGACAATGAACCTGGTCGTACATAATGCAATTTCATTATGTAGGGGAATTATTTTTCCTCCTAGAGGGAGTTATGGTCTTTGGGCTTAACATAGTTACTTATTATGTAATTCTACATATTGAAATGGGAGCTTGTAGATGCTTGAGGTGAGCACACACATTTACCAGCATCCTTATCTTCATCGTTGGACCAATTCTAATACATGCCAATAGTGGAGAAATATGTGATCATGAGAAATTCTGATACATTACCGTGTGACCATCTATCTAGCTAGCAATTGTCTAACTATGATACAGTAACCTCAAGATGTGTTCTCGCTTTTTGCCTCGATCATATTTTGTGCCTTCTTCCAATAGGAGCCATCTATAGATAAGACTGTCATTTAAAGGTGATACGTGAAGTCAAAGCTGATGTTTTATTTTGCGACCATTAGTCTGAATTTTTTATCACATATCTCGTCAACCTAATAGATCATGCATTAAGGGATGCCTCTTCAACAATCTGTTATGTAGCAGGCTATCCTTCTTCTCACAGAATAGTTTTACTGGAATCAAAATATTTCATTTGTGATTTGTGATCTTTTTCCTAATCGGACCAAATTATCTCAACAAGTTGTACAATCTTCCTTTCCCTGCCTTGATTGTCCAGAAAAACATTTGTATGTTCCTAATTGGTATATTATGCTAGCGGTAGTTCATCCTTCCAATTTTAGAAAAAAATCCTCTCAATTTACAAGTTTATGTGATAAAAAAATGTTAACTTTATTTACACGTGCGTCTGGAGATAGACTGTAGCGTTGAGAGTGTGAGCCTACAAGGATAGTGGAGCGCAACTTGTTATAGCTAAAACGTGAAGCCTAGGAGGTGGTGTTGCTGCTCATCATCGCCAAATGTCAATGGTATGCCGATGTATTTCGTCATTATCGTGTAACCCTCACCTCATTTCTTATATATCTTCATTATATATAGGTGTTGCTAATCTTTGTCAAGTAATATCCACGAAGCCAAGAAATTTTTGAAGTTTGAGAAGCGAATCAAATAAGCTGAACCGGTAAAAGACAAGGAGGAAGTAGGATGTGCACAATGGGAATATCTAAGAAGTGATGATGGTGGAGATTTGGAGTGGAGATGGATGCAGGTGAGAGGTATGAAAACGAGATAAAGATGTGTGTGGTGGGAAATAACACACTTTGATTTGAACTCGTGTGTGTGCATTGTGAAATAAAATACCATTCAATTATAGATTTCGTTTTTTTATCTGTTTTGTTTTGTTGAATTGAATGACGGCTAACACAAATAGAACAACAATAATATACGTACATTTTGAATTATCTTTGACATTGTTTCGGTGTTGGGTTGTAGCCCATAAGAAGCACTGATCTAAAATACCCAAGTCCATGCTATCATTCTACCGAGTTATGGTTTCATGTCATATTTTATGTCACGTGGCAACGCACGGGTATTTAATAAAAGTAGTAGATGGATGGATGAACGGAATGACGGAATCACCAACCAAACCACATCAGCCAAGGTGCGTGCTATTTATAGGGAAAGGAGAGAGCTGAGCGAGGCTCTCAGGAATCTTTTTTTTGAAAGATCCAGCCTGAGGCTGGCATATATTGATTTGAAGCAGGAAGCAGCGCGGAGTGAAAAAACGTGACAAAGGTGGGGGTGGGGGGGGTGGGGTGGGGTGGGGTGGTGATCATAGTGATCAAGGAGAAAAAGGAAAACAAAGGAAAAAAACAAACACCCCCAACACAATGAGGGTGGTTACAGGGGTAGATATCTCATGGAGGATCCCAGAACGGGGGCTCCAAAACTGTGGCTCCGGCTTGCCTCCAAAGTTCTACGATGCTGTTGATAGCATGTTTCAAACTTTGGAAATCTGCAGACTTGTCCCTGAAGGTGCATGGGTTTCTCTCCTTCCATATCTCCGAGAGGATCAAAATGATGATTGTCTTGACTGCTTTTTTGTACTTCGGCAAGGCTGAGTTGATCATCAAATTTAGAGATTCTGCTGAGTTGTCACTATCCACCCATGCTCCCGGGTGCAGCGATGCACATCCGTTATGCGATGCTGCGTGTGTCCAAATTTGTATGGACAACGGGCATTGCCAGAATAGGTGCTTAGCTGATTCTAGATTTCGGTGGCGCAATTGGCAGAAATAGCCATTGGGCCAGCCTCTGCGTTGAAGACGATCGTTACACCAGAGTCTGTTCTTCAGCAGCAACCAGATGAAGATCTTGAGCCGTGCAGGCGCCCAAGTTATCCATATTAGCTTCTTGTAGTCACATCTCAAGTGACCTTGGAACTGGGCCTTGTATGCCGATCTGGCTGAGTATACTCCTGAAGGTTCCAGATTCCACGAGATTGTGTCCTGAATTCCTTCTTGTAATTGGATGTCCCTGTCTTGGACCCATCTGTGCAGCCTGATTGCCTCCTCCCAGAGTTGCTCCGTGTTCCCATGGGTGAGGTCCGATAGCCAAGTGCTGTTTGTCAGTGCATCTCAGATCGATCTGTTTTTTCGCCTGGAGTGTCTAAAAATATTTGGAAAGGACGTCTTTAGGCTTCCCGATCCCGTCCAGGAGCAGTGTCAGAATGTTGTCGTTCCTCCATTTTCTAGGGTTATCGTTGTGGACGCATGAAAAAGGAATCGAACGCGTGCACACGATTGATAGTAGGAATCGTGGGAGATCTTGGCAGGGTGAGCTGCTTTTCGCTTTGTCTATTATATTTTCCTAATCACCAGCTAATCCCACGGTACTTTACCTAGCCCACTCCACACGTACGTATGAACCGGTGTAAGCTAAATTTCATTCTCATTCCAATTAATTAATATGTTGGCCTTGGCATTGATCCATTACGTGATTGGGCTGATGGCTGGCTCTACGTGCACATGTGCGTGTGTGTAAGTGAACCCAAAGCGCACGTACATGGCCACTTTGTTTAAATAGGCTAAGCCTAATTAGTTGAAATGGATCACGTTATAGTAAAATAATTTGTGTAAGTGAACCCCAAGCAAGCACGTGCAACGCACCTCTCAAAAAAATGGGTTCATATGGGATCATAGTATAATAATTTCTGATTTTTTTCATACGGATACAAAATGTTATTATGTCACTCAAATTGTATTTTCAAAATTATGACATATTTATGATCCAACACACGTATCATAATCAATAGTAAAACATATTTCAGTTTTTTTATCGAGCCATTTATCGGTGTCTTATATAAAACAATATGAGAACGTGCGTAACATACGATCCACAAACATGTCTCCGCACAAAATTCACGATCACATAATAATTGTATTATAATTGTTATAAAAATATATTTTAAAAACCAGGACTAAGCACGTATTGATGTCCATCTTTTGAAGCAATGAAAGTCCATCTATATATGCGATCTATGATGCTCACATGGGAAACAAAAAATTTCCTACGCGCACGAAGACCTATCATGGTGATGTTCATCTACGAGAGGGATTTCAGATCTACGTACCCTTGTAGATCGCACAGCAGGAAGAGTTAATAAACGCGGTTGATGTAGTGGAATGTCCTCACGTCCCTCGATCCGCCCCGCGAACCGTCCCACGAACCGTCCCGCGATCCGTCCCGCGATCCTTCCCACGATCCGCTCTAATCTAGTGCCGAACGGACGGCACCTCCGCGTTCAGCACACGTACAACTCGACGATGATCTCGACCTTCTTGATCCAGCAAGAGAGACGGAGAGGTAGATGAGTTCTCCGGCAGCGTGACGGCGCTCCGGTGGTTGGTGGTGATCTTATCTCAGCAGGGCTCCGCCCAAGCTCCACAGAAACATGTTCTAGAGGAAAAACCGTGGAGGTATGTGGTCGGGTTGCTGTGGCAAAGTTGTCTCAAATCAGCCCTAATACCTCAGTATATATAGGAGGCAGGGGAGGGACCTTGCCTTGAGACTCAATGAGCCCCAAGGGGTCGGCCGAAGTGGGGGGAGGAGGATTCCTCCTCCAATCCTAGTCCAACTAGGATTGGAAGGTGGAGTCCTTCTCTATTTTCCCACTTCCCACCTTTTTTCTTTTCTCTTTGATTTTCTTTATCTCCTGCGCAGGGGCCTTCTTGGGCTTGCCCACCAGCCCACTATGGTCTGGTGTGGCACCCCTAAGGCCTATGGGCTTCCCCGGGTGGGCTGGCCCCCCCGGTGAACATCCGGAACCCATTCGTCACTCCCGGTACATTCCCGGTAATGCCGAAAACTTTCCGGTAATCAAATGAGGTCATCCTATATATCAATCTTCATCTCCGAACCATTCCGGAAACCCTCGTTACGTCCATGATCTCATCCGGGACTCCGAAAAACATTCGGTAACCAACTATATAACTCAAATACGCATAAAACAACGCCGAACCTTAAGTGTGCAGACCCTGCAGGTTCGAGAACTATGTAGACATGACCCAAGGGACTCCTCGGTCAATATCCAATAGCGGGACATGGATGCCCATATTGGATCCTACATATTGTACGAAGAGCTTATAATTTGAACCTCAATGCCAAGGATTCATATAATCCCGTATGTCATTCCCTTTGTCCTTCGGTATGTTACTTGCCCAAGATTCGATCGTCAGTATCCGCATACCTACTTCAATCTTGTTTACCGGCAAGTCTCTTTACTCGTTTCGTAATACAAGATCCCGTGACTTACACTAAGTCACATTTCTTGCAAGGCTTGTGTGTGATGTTGTATTACCGAGTGGGCCCCGAGATACCTCTCTGTCACACGGAGTGACAAATCCCAGTCTCGATCTATACTAACTCAACGGACACCTTCGGAGATACCTGTAGAGCATCTTTATAGTCACCCAATTACGTTGTCACGTTTGATACACACAAAGCATTCCTCCGGTGCCAGTGAATTATATGATCTCATGGTCATAGGAATAAATACTTGACACGCAGAAAACAGTAGCAACAAAATGAAACGATCAACATGCTACGTCTATTAGTTTTGTCTAGTCCATCACATGATTCACCCAATGATGTGATCCAGTTATCAAGCAACAACAGTACATAGTCAAAAGACCCTGACTATCCTTGATCCATTGGCTAGCCAACTAGAGGCTTGCTAGGGACAGTGTTCTGTCTATGTATCCACACATGTATCTATGTCTTCATTCAATACAATTATGGCATGGATAATAAACGATTATCTTGATACAGGAATGATAATAATAACTTATTTATCATTGCCTCTAGGGCATAATTCCAACAGTCTCCCACTTGCACTAGAGTCAATAATCTAGCCCTCACATCACCATGCGAATTACATTGTAATAAATCTAACACCCATACAGTTCTGGTGTTGATCATGCTTTGCCCGTGGAAGAGGTTTAGTCAGCGGGTCTGCCACATTCAGATCCGTGTGCACTTTGCATATATTCACGTCCTCCTCCTCCACGTAGTCACGGATGAGGTTGAAGCATCGTTTGATGTGTCTGGTCTTCTTGTGAAACCGTGGTTCCTTTGCTAAGGCAATGGCACCCGTGTTGTCACAAAACAGGGTTATTGGATTCAGTGCGCTCGGCACCACTCCAAGATCCGTCATGAACTGCTTCATCCAGACACCCTCCTTAGCTACCTCCGAGGCAGCCATGTACTCCTCTTCCCATGTAAAATCAGCTACGACGCTTTGTTTGGAACTGCACCAGCTTACCGCACCCCCATTAAGAATAAATATGTATCCGGTCTGCGACTTAGAGTTGTCCGGATCTGTATCAAAGCTTGCATCGACGTAGCCCTTTACGGCAAGCTCTTTGTCACCTCCATATACAAGAAACATCTCCTTAGTCCTTTTCAGGTACTTCAGGATATTCTTGACCGCCGTCCAGTGATCCACTCCTGGATTACTCTGGAACCTGCCTGCCATACTTATGGCCAGGCTAACGTCCGGTCTAGTGCACAACATTGCATACATGATAGAACCTATGGCTGAAGCATAGGGGACGAAACTCATTGTCTTTCTATCTTTCTCAGTTGCTGGGCACTGAGTCTTACTCAATTTTATACCTTGTAACACTAGCAAGAACCCTTTCTTGGACTGATCCATTTTGAACTTCTTCAAAACTTTATCAAGGTATGTACTTCATGAAAGTCCTATCAGGCGTTTCGATCTATCCCTATAGATCTTAATGCCTAAAATGTAAGCAGCTTCTCCTAGATCCTTCATAGAGAAACTTTTATTCAAGTAACCTTTTATGCTCTCCAAAAGCTCAACGTTGTTTCCAATCAGGAATATGTCATCCACATATAATATTAGAAACGCCACAGAGCTCCCACTCACTTTCTTGTAAATACAAGATTCTCCAACCATTTGTATAAACCCAAATGCTTTGATCACCTCATCAAAGCGTTTATTCCAACTCCGAGATGCTTGCACCAGTCCATGAATGGATCACTGGAGCTTGCACACTTTGTTAGCATTTTTAGGATCGACAAAACCTTCAGGTTGCATCATATACAACTCTTGCTTAAGGAAACCGTTAAGGAACGCCGTTTTGACATCCATCTGCTAGATTTCATAATCGAAAAATGCAGCTATTGCTAACATGATTCGGACGGACTTAAGCATCGCTACGGGTGAGAATGTCTCATCGTAGTCAATTCCTTGAACTTGTGAAAAACCCTTTGCCACAAGTCGAGCTTTATAAACGGTCACATTACCGTCAGCGTCCGTCTTCTTCTTAAAGATCCATTTGTTCTGAATAGCCTTGCGGCCTTGAGGTAGTACTTCCAAAGTCCACACTTTGTTTTCATACATAGATCATATCTCGGACTTCATGGCCTCCAGCCATTTGTTGGAATCTGGGCCCACCATTGCTTCTTCATAATTCGCAGGCTCATTGTTGTCTAACAACATAGTTGATAAGACGGGATTACCGTACCACTCCGGAGCAGTACGCGATCTCGTCGACCTGCAAGGTCCGATAGAAACTTGATCCGGAGTTTCATGATCATCATCATTAACTTCCTCCTCAACCGGCGTCGCAATGACAGGGGTTTCCTGTCACGCCCAGATGCGACCCTATCCTCAATTTGGCACGAAGGCCTCGTCAGGGATAGAAGCGCATCTCGTCGTGTCGCAAGAATGGATATCGTTACAAGTACATGTACTGCAAAGAAGAGATATATAACAGAGTTGGCTTACACTCGCCACATGCTACATCAGAGTCACATCAGTACATTACATCATCATCAAGAGTAAGAGCAGGGTCCGACTACGGACGAAAACAAACGAGAAAAATAAGAACGACGTCCATCCTTGCTATCCCAGGCTGCTGGCCTGGAACCCATCCTAGATCGACGAAGAAGAAGAAGAAGAAGCAACTTCAAATGAACAATCAACGCGCTCGCCAAAAACAGTCACATAGCATATTCTACGCCCCACAACTATGGCTACACAACTCCGATATGCCCAAGCAAAGCATGGCACGCAAGAGGGAAAGAAGCACTACTACGAACAGCTAACAACAACTAGCATGGCAGCAAGGAACACTAGGGAAAGAAGTCACAAAATGGCTTCCCACATACTATTTCAGACTTAGTGAAAATTACACCTCATGAAAGTGCAGTTTTCAGCCTGAAGCAATATTGACAGCAGCAAAACCTATAGCTACAGGACCCCAAATGGCATGAAAATTAACAGCATGCTAGAGAAACACAAGGGGTACAACTAACTCCATTGGACCAACCTCAAAAGAGCTACAGATCACAAGATGCAAGCAAGACAAGACAGCAACAAAATATAACAGATTCCAGACTTAGAAATATTTCAGCTCTTCAAAATCAGCACTATTTCTAGCAACTTGAGGGCTATCAAACCACACCTAAACATGCATTTCTATTGCAACCAAGAATACCAGGGGCTAAACAAAACATATAAGAAGAACTCTCTAGTTGACAACTAATTCAAATGAGGCACGGAATAAATCCTACGAATTAAACAAAAGAGCATCGCGGCAAAATATCGCGCGAACTAACTTCCTCAAAAGCTAAAACTAATTGCACAGAAAAATCAATGGGATTTTTCTACCCCGGAAACATATAAAATATGTGGGGTTTGCAACACAAAATAAAGCCACAGAATAATGCGGGAGAATAACCTATATACGGGAAAATAAACTAGAGGCAAATCCCTACATGCAAAAATACAAATGACCGCTCTAAAATACATGCAAATATGATCCCTAAAACATGGACATTTAATCTACGGTATACGAACAGTCCGGACTTGCACGAAAATTAAATACGGGACGTCTCCTATTGAAACAGCACGCAAAACTAGGCGTTTAGCATGTTAAACTAGCTCAAATAATTATGCAAGTTTTATAAACGGGTTCTACTCGAGAAATTACACGTTTTACATATATAAAACTCTCCGATCCGACTAACGGAATAAAAGATACGGCTAGGGTTTCGGGGGCGCGGATCCCGAGGGAGAGAGAGAGAGGGTTTGTGTGAAAATGCACACGGGGACTATTTATAGGCAAACGGGGGGGGGGGGGGGCTCGGTTAACCGGAATCGCGTTTCGGATCCAACCGCGGTGTCGGATTCGGACGATTCCGAACGCGGGTAAGGGTACGTGGCCGTGTAGAGGGGATATCCGGAGACGAGAGGGAGAACGGGCGGCGCGGCACGAATTTTAAAACACCGACAAACGTCCGACGAATAACCGAAGACGGTGCCGCTACGGGCGACCGTTCGGGTACCAGACGGTCTCCAGTCGCGACGAAATTTGACAGGCGGCCTCGCTATAACTAATCACGACCGCACGTCAAATCTCAACCCGATCAGAGAAAGTTTTAAACGCACTTTAAAACCAGGGTTTCGACGGTGCCGCGGACGCGTGCGTGTGCGGTCGGACTCAGAACGGACAACGACGAGGATCGGCAACTACTAGCGGATGCAAGTTTGAAAAACGGGCAGCAACGGAGACGCCGATGCAATGCAGATGATGCGCATTATGCGATGATGATGCGGCAACTGAAAATACCCACACGACAAAAACGGAAAGAAAAGGGGAAGCTTCTGGAACGTCGGCATCGGGCTGTCACATTTCCCCTTGCCCTTCGCCACCATCCAGAGGGATGAGAGGTTCGACAACCTCATCATGTTCTATCTTCCTCCCACTCAATTCTCTCGAGAGAAACTCCTTCTCGAGAAAAGCTTCCTTCTTAGCAACAAACACTTTGCCCTCGGATTTGAGATAGAAGGTATACCCAACTGTCTCTTTTGGGTAACCTATGAAGACGCACTTTTCCGCTTTGAGTTCCAGCTTTTCAGGCTGAAGCTTTTTGACATAAGCATCACATCCCCAAACTTTAAGAAACGACAACTTTGGTCTTTTGCCATACCACAGTTCGTATGGTGTCGTCTCAACGGATTTTGATGGTGCCCTATTTAAAGTGAATGCAGTTGTTTCTAATGCATAACCCCAAAACGATAACGCCAAATCGGTAAGAGACATCATAGATCGCAACATCTCTAATAAAGTACGATTACGACGTTCGGACACACCATTACACTGTGGTGTTCCTGGCGGTGTCAACTATGAAACAATTCCACATTGTCTTAAGTGAGCACCAAACTTGAAACTCAGATATTCACCCCCACGATCAGACCGTAGAAACTTGATCTTCTTGTTACGACGATTTTCAACTTCACTCTGAAATTTCTTGAACTTTTCCAATGTTTCATACTTGTGCTTCATCAAGTAGACATAACCATATCTACTCAAATCGTCTGTGAAGGTGAGAAAATAACGATGTTCGTCGCATGCCTCCACACTCATCGGACCACACACATTGGTATGTATGATTTCCAACAAGTCACTTGCACACTCCATTGTTCCGGAGAACGGAGTTTTAGTCATCTTGCCCATGAGGCATGGTTCGCAGGTGTCAAGTGAATCAAAGTCAAGTGACTGCAAAAGTCCATCTGTATGGAGTTTCTTCATGCGCTTTACACCAATATGACCTAAACGGCAGTGCCATAAAAACATGGCGCTATCATTGTTAACTCTAGCTCTTTTGGTCTCAATGTTATGTATATGTGTATTATCTCTATCAAGATTCAATATGAAAAATCCTCTCACATTGGGTGCATGACCATAAAAGATATTACTCATAGAAATAGAACAACCATTATTCTCTGACTTAAACGAGTAACCGTCTTGCAATAAACAAGATCCAGATATAATGTTCATGCTTAACGCAGGCACTAAATAACATTTATTTAAGTTCATAACTAATCCTGATGGTAACTGAAGTGAAACTGTGCCGACGGCGATTGCATCAACCTTGGAACCATTTCCCACGCGCATCGTCACTTCATCCTTCACCAGCCTTCGCTTATTCTGCAGTTCCTGTTTCGAGTTGCAAATATGGGCAACAGAACCGGTATCGAATACCGAGGCACTACTACGAGAGCTGGTTAAGTACACATCAATAACATGTATATCGAATATACCTGATTTTTCTTTGGCCGCCTTTTATCAGCCAGATACTTGGGACAGTTGCGCTTCCAGTGACCCATACCCTTGGAATAATAGCACTCCGTTTCAGGCTTAGGTCCAGCTTTGGGTTTCTTCATCAGATTGGCAACAGGCTTGCTGCTCCTCTTTGAATTACATTTCTTTCCTTTGCCATTTCTCTTGAAACTAGTGGTCTTATTCACCATCAACACTTGATGATCTTTACGGAGTTCTGACTCTGCGACTTTCAGCATCGCGAATAACTCGCCGGGTGACTTGTTCATCCCTTGCATGTTATAGTTCAACACAAAAGCCCTTATAGCTTGGCGGCAGTGATTGAAGAATTTTTTCAGTGGTAGCCTCTTGCGGGAGTTCAATCCCCAGCTCAGCTAGACGGTTTGAGTACCCAGACATTTTGAGCACATGTTCACTGACTCGCGAATTCTCCTCCATCTTGCAAGCATAGAATTTATAGGAGGTCTCATACCTCTCGATTCGGGCGTTCTTCTGAAAGATAAACTTCAACTCCTGGAACATCTCATATGCTCCATGACGCCTAAAGCGACGTTGAAGTCCCGGCTCTAAGCCATACAAGACTCCACATTGAACTACTGAGTAGTCCTCCTTACGTGTTAACCAAGCGTTCTTAACATCTTGGTCAGCCGTAGCGGGTGGTTCATCTCCTAGCGCAGCATTAAGGACATAATCCTTCTTCCCAGCTTGCAGGAGCAACTTAAGATTACGAGCCCAGTCTACAAAGTTGCTTCCATCATCTTTCAACTTAGCTTTCTCTAGGAACGTATTAAAATTCAGGGTGACTGTCGCGTGAGCCATTTATCTATAACACAAATATATTCAAAGTTGACTTAGACTATGTTCAAGATAGTTAGAGTTTAACTAATCAAATTACTTGCTAAACTCCCACTCAAAAAGTACATCTCTCTAGTCATTTGAGTGGTTCATGATCCAATTCCACTAGCTCAAGTCCGATCATCACGTGAGTTGAGGATAGTTTCAGTGGTAAGCATCCCTATGCTAATCATATCAACTATATGATTCATGATCGACCTTTCGGTGTCATGTGTTCCGAGGCCATGTCTGCACATGCTAGCCTCGTCAAGCTTAACCCGAGTGTTCCGCGTGTGCAACTGTTTTGCACCCGTTGTATGTGAACGTTGAGTCTATCACACCCGATCATCACGTGGTGTCTCGAAACGATGAACTGTAGCAACGGTGCACACTCGGGGAGAACACAATTTCGTCGTGAAATTTTAGTGAGAGATCACCTCATAATGCTACCGGCATTCTAAGAAAAATAAGGTGCATAAAAGGATTAACATCACATGCAATTCATAAGTGACATGATATGGCCATCATCACGTGCTTCTTGATCTCCATCACCAAAGCACCGGCACGATCTTCTGTCACCGGCGCCACACCATGATCTCCATCAACGTGTCGCCATCGGGGTTGTCGTGCTACTCATGCTATTACTACTAAAGCTACATCCTAGCAATATAGTAAACACATCTGCAAACACAAACGTTAGTTTAAAGACAACCCTATGGCTCCTGCTGGTTGCCGTACCATCGACGTGCAAGTCGATATTAACTATTACAACATGATCATCTCATACATCCAATATATCACATCACGTCGTTGGCCATATCACATCACAAGCATACCCTGCAAAAACAAGTTAGACGTCCCCTAATTGTTGTTGCATGTTTTACGTGGTTTCCAAGGGTATCTAGTAGGATCGCATCTAACTTACGCAAACACCACAACGGAGATGTATGAATTGCTATTTAACCTCTCTCCAAGGACCTCCTCGGTCAAATCCGATTCAACTAAAGTTCGAGAAACCGACACTCGCCAGTCATGTTTGAGCAACGGGGTTGCTCGTAGCGATGAAACCAGTCTCTCGTAAGCGTACGAGTAATGTCAGTCCGAGCCGCTTCGATCCAACAATACCGCGGAATCAAGAAAAGACTAAGGAGGGCAGCAAATCGCACATCACCGCCCACAAAAACTTTTGTGTTCTACTCGAGATAACATCTAAGCATGAACCTAGCTCATGATGCCACTGCTGGGGAACGTCGCATGGGAAACAAAAATTTTCCTACACGCACGAAGACCTATCATGGTGATGTTCATCTACGAGAGGATATTTCCGATCTACGTACCCTTGTAGATCACACAGAAGGAAGCGTTAAGAAACACGGTTGATGTAGTGGAACGTCCTCACGTCCCTCGATTCGCCCCGCGAACCGTCCCACAAACCGTCCCGCGATCCGTCCCGCTATCCGTTGCACGAACCGTCTTGCGATCCGTCTCATGATCCGTTCCGATCTTGTGCCGAACGGACGGCACCTCCGCGTTCAGCACACGTACAGCTCGACGATGATCTCAGCCTTCTTGATCCAGCAAGAGAGACAGAGAGGTAGATGAGTTCTCCGGCAATGTGACGGCGCTCCGGAGGTTGGTGGTGATCTATTTCAGTAGGGCTCCGCCCGAGCTCCGCAGAAATACGATCTAGAGGAAAAACCGTGGAGGTATGTGTCGGGCTGCCGTGGCTAAGTTGTGTCTAATCAGCCCTAATACCTCAGTATATATAGGAGGGAGGGGAGGGACCTTGCCTTGAAGCTCAAGGAGCCCCAAGGGGGTCGGCCGAAGTGTGGGGAGGAGGATTCCTCCTCCAATCCTAGTCCAACTAGGATTAGAAGGTGGAGTCTTTCTCTATTTTCCCACTTCCCGTTTTTTTATTCTCTTTGATTTTTCTTTCTCTCATGCGCACGGCCTTCTTGGGCTTGCCCACCAGCCCACTAAGGGCTGGTGCGGAACCCCTAAGGCCTATGGGCTTCCCCGGGGTGGGCTGCCCCCCCGGTGAACATCCGGAACCCATTCGTCACTCCCGGTACATTCCCGGTAATGCCGAAAACTTTCCGGTAATCCAATGAGGTCATCCTATATATCAATCTTCGTCTTCGAACCATTCTGGAAACCCTCGTGACGTCCATGATATCATCCAGGACTCCGAACAACATTCGGTAACCAACCATATAACTCAAATACGCATAAAACAACGCCGAACCTTAAGTGTGCAGACCCTGCGGGTTCGAGAACTATGTAGACATGACCCGAGGGGCTCCTTGGTCAATATCCAATAGCGGAACCTTGATGCCCATATTGGATCCTACATATTCTACGAATATCTTATCGTTTGAACTTCAGTGCCAAGGATTCATATAATCTCGTATGTCATTCCCTTTGTCCTTCGGTATGTTACTTGCCCGAGATTCGATCGTCAGTATACGCATACCTATTTCAATCTCATTTACCGGCAAGTCTCTTTACTCGTTCCGTAATACAAGATCCCGTGACTTACACTAAGTCACATTGCTTGCAAGGCTTGTGTGATGTTGTATTACCGAGTGGGCCCCGAGATACCTATCCGTCACACGAGTGAGAAATCCCAGTCTTGATCCATACTAACTCAACGGACACCTTCGGAGATACCTGTAGAGCATCTTTATAGTCACCCAGTTACGTTGTGATGTTTGATACACACAAAGCATTCCTCCGGTGCCAGTGAGTTATATGATCTCATGGTCATAGGAATAAATACTTGACACGCAGAAAACAGTAGCAACAAAATGACACGATCAACATGCTACGTCTATTAGTTTGGGTCTAGTCCATCACATGATTCACCCAATGATGTGATCCAGTTATCAAGCAACAACACCTCGTACATAGTCAAAAGACCCTGACTATCCTTGATCAACTGGCTAGCCAACTAGAGGCTTGCTAGGGACAATGTTTTGTCTATGTATCCACACATGTATCTAAGTCTTCATTCAATACAATTATGGCATGGATAATAAACGATTATCTTGATATAGGAATTATAATAATAACTTATTTATCATTGCCTCTACGGCATAATTCCAACATCCTTCAATGTATGGGATATTGTTTTGAGATTCATTTTCTTCATACTTTAAAATATGCACCAAAAATCGCTTCCTCAGTTCAAAACAATCCTACATATGCGTTAGACAACATTGTTATAACAAGTTTGTATGTGCAATGTGTATACAAATAAGCATGGTGTAAATACTCACCTCGGGTATAGGAAAATATAGCTTTCCATCGCACAATGAGTGCATGTAGTTAAAAACCAAATACCCCGACAAGGCACTGCATGTATGAAATAAACACATAATATGTGTTGAATGAATGAATTATTTAATATTTAATGCATTAAAAAGATTCATACCAGTGTGAGTTTGTTGGAACAACCGGAACTATACATTCCCATTTAGAGATATCGTCCTTGAATGCAGGGTTTGCAACTTGGAGTGCGAGGTTTAGGTTACTGACCACGGTTTTAAGTATATTCTTCCCCATAGTAGGTATTGGTATCGGATCAAAAATTGAGATAACTTTTTTATCTTGATCCAAGACAAACAATAGAAACAGCCCAAAAATATCCCAAGGCAATAAAATCTACAATGATGCATGCATCTATAAATACATGAAATATTAATTAAAACCAAATAAACCACTGTTTTTAACAGAAAAATTAAAATCTTACCATATCACACTGTGAGATATGGTACTCATTGCTGTCAGGCCAGCTATGAAACAATCGTTTAAACGTAGCACTGTCCATATTTTCATGATGACTTGGGTCTCGTGCATAGTGGAACATGGACTAAAATAAAAATAAGAAAACAATAGTGCTATGAGAAAAAAAATATGTAAAACGCAATTATAGTAACTTACACAAAAGTTTAGATCCATGTAGTGAGATGGAATGTCTCTGAGAAGCTGGACTTTGTGGCGCGCTAGTATCCGCACAGCCATGTTAAAGCAATCAATATCTATATATTCATTGTTGTTTAATATGTTTTTCATTTTCTCAACTTTAAGCTGATATACTAAGGCTCAGAGTTTTTCACCCATTCGCTTCTATAAAATCAAAATTTTGTCAATTATAATGACATCAGAGTAATTTATTAGAATACAAAATGAACTAAAAGAACATGGCTTACTCTAGTAAAGCGTCATCATCAACCATACTGATGAACAAGCACATTTCGTCTATTAAGTCATCGTTTGTTGGGTTGACACACGGTGAAAGGATCTATGATTGTGAGATGAGCTCAACATCTAATGATGTATTCGATGTTTTGAGATTCTGAGGGGGTCCATCCAGAATCATACAATCTGTGGGATCTCTATTGGTTTCGTCATCTTCCATGTCTCGATTTCTTATATTATTATCATTCAATTCTGAGTCCACTAAAATGACAGCTAGTTTTGTTCTAAAATCTGCCATATGATCCTATTAAAGTAGAAATAAGAGTTAAATAATGATAAAACATAGAATAAGTATTACATAAAAATTACCTGTGTAGGAGTGTCAGACAAATCATTTCTAGTGAAGTACTCCATAAAATTTATCATCCACACACCACAAGATGACCTATATATGATTATAGAAATTAAATATATCCAATACATTATTATCAATTTTATAAATGTTTTCTATAAAAATGATTTTATAGAAATTAAATTAAATTATAGATATTTGATAGCCGCGGTGATAACAAAAACCTCACCCATGCAAGTGAATCGGACATGCCTACACAAAATAACCGAGTTGCTAAAAAATATTTTTTATAGGAGATAAACTCTATAACAGCCGCACCCACTCACAGCATCACCCACTCCCTAACTTGGTTATAGAAAAAAAACTCACAATCTCACCCACTCCCCCCTCTCCCCACCCGATCCCTATCCATTAAGTCCACGGCGACCGAACGCCATTGCTCTCTGGTGGCCTCCCCTCCCCTTCATCTCCATCGCCGGCAGCAACCCTCCCCTTCGTCATCAGCGCCCGCGAGCGCCCCGCCCTGTTCTCTACTCCACCCCGCCCTTCTTCGTATACGCTGACGTTGGGGCCCTCCCTCCTCCTTGCGACGCGGGGCGGTCGAGCTCGGCATGGTCGCCGGCGACACCGAGCCTTCCCCGAGCTCTTCCCCGCCGGCATGGTCGCTGGCGACGTGGATCGGACGCGGGGGTTCGTGAGCTGGCCCAGTTCAACCGAAGCAAGCTAGCCCACTCGACGACATTCTCCCCTTCGGCAAGCTCCGCGCGAAACCCTAGCCAGCCCCACCGGCCGCCGCCGCCGCCGCTCCCCTACCGTCCGCGCTCCTCTCTCGAGGCCACCCCGGACACCAAGATCATGGCGTAGAGGGCCGCGGGCGCGTTTCTTCGGCGGTCCCTGGGGCTCGCGCCGCCCACAGCCCCGAGGGCCCTGAGCACCAGCGTCGCATCCGCGGAGGGAGAGGCGGCGGTGGCGGCGAAGGAGAAGACGAGCAAGAAGAAGAACCTGTTCGATGTGGTGCAGTTCCTGCCGTACTGGGGCGTCGGCTACAAGGTCGCCAAGACCACCTGGCGTGACGTCTCCTACCAGATCACGAAGATCAACCTCTACAAGGTCGCCATCCTTCTCGCTCGAAATTAGTCTCTTGTGTCCATCTCCCTAACTTTTGTTGTGGCTTTGTGATCCATGTAGGATGGCCGCCATCGGAAGGCGTGGGGGATTCGGCACAAGGCACTGGGCCAACCACTCCAACTTCAGGTACGGGGCCAACTTCGCCATCACCGGCGCCACCGCGCTCGACACGCCCTACTTCGGGGCCCGGCCAGGGGCCTCGGCGCCGTCGTCTAGAACTCCGGCGCCCTCATGACCCAAATCTAGTGGTTCCGTGACCTCAAGCCCTTCTTCTGCAACTCCACCAAGGGTAAACAAAAAAAACGTCAAAAGGAATCCCACCTTTGCATCCAGCTAGATATGTGGTGGATTGCGATGAACTGATTGGGGATTTTGCAATGTTTCTGCAAAGGAGTTCTACGCCAACTCGTTGTTTGTCATCGGCGAGTTCGGTGGCAACGACTACAACGCGCCCCTTTTTGCAGGGAAGGGCCTCACGGAGGCCTACAAGTTCATGCCCGATGTCATCCAGGGCATCTCCGACGGCGTCGAGGTAGCGGTTGCTTCTTCTTTGAGTCGTACATTTGCTCGCTGTCACATCGAATGTAATTCCAACTACAATATGGTGCAGGAATTGATCGCCGAGGGGGCAGTGGATCTCATTGTTCCAGGGGTGATGCCCACCAGGTGCTTCCCCGTCTACCTGAACATGCTCGACATGCCAGCCCACGAGTATGGCGCACGGAGCGGGTGCATCCGTCAGTACAACACCTTCTCATGGGTGCACAACGCACACCTCAAGAAAGCGCTCGAGAAACTCTAGCCCAAGTACCCCAATGTGCGGATCATCTACGGCGACTACTACACACCGGTTGTCCAGTTCATGCTCCAGCCTGAGAAGTTTGGTTAGTTCTCAAGACACCTCAACTTTTTAGTGATTTGCAAATTGGTTCCGTTGTATGCATATGTTCATACCCTTGGTTAAAATAGATACTGAAATTGGCTTTCCTTAGCTGAGAATTCTGCTGTTTAGTTCTTACAGATACAGATGTAGTGCTAATTACTGTAGATGGATCTTAATTAGTGTGCATGTGTCTATTGTTCTCTGGTGTGATGTGAAGTCAACTGCCAGGCAGTCAGCGATTTCCTTCCATTCGCCTTGAAAGGCACACTATACTATATGATAATTAGATGGTTCAGATCTGGGTAGAGAGCAAGAGATGCCTTCGCCTGGATTGGAGCACATAGCATATATGATACGAAAAACGGCGAACGCAACTTGCGGCCACAATTATCAATTAAAGCACCTTCACCCATGTTGAGAGTATATCTGAAAGAAGTCAGAAAGATGGAGAATACTCTATCTTTTTTTGTGAGCACCAAACAAGAGGAATTGCATTATTCGGTTCTAAACAGTTCAATAATTTATTTAGACTTAACAGTGTTCAATTCAGTTAAGTTCATGATATTCTATAGTTCAGAAATCAGGATTGGTCAATTTGATTTTAAGTTAGGCAAACTGTACTAATGCTATTTTTCAGTGAAATCTAGTTTCCTGTGTAAGTCCTGATTCCCAAGGATGAGAAATTAGCACTATTGGTTCTGAACAATTTGCAAGTGATTTAGACTTGACAGTGTTTTGCTTAGTTTGGTTTAGTTCTGCCTTTTTGTAGCTCAGAAAATTCTTCAGCTGCATTGCACCCCCCCTCTATGCTTATATATGAACATAAATATGCTACTGTTCAGAATTCAAACTCGGTTCAGTTCAGACTTTGCAGGTCATCAGAATTAGGAATCTTGTGCTAATATTTCGTGTATCTGAAGCACCGTTTTCCTTATCTAATTCTTACATTGCTAATTTACTTACTTCTCTTGCATTTTCATTTTATATGCGTGGATGCCAGGGCTTGGTAATTTTTCTTTGTTAATTTACTTACTTCTCTTGCATTTTTCTCAGGCCCAATGCAAGAATGTAGCAATTAGGAGAAGGAGGTGCCTAAAGGGGATGGGAGCAACAAGTTTGGTTCGAAAGAGGTATACCCATCTGTCTGCAGACTGCTCTTAATACATTCTTCCCTTGGCCATGCCGTAATTTTTACATCTTTCCACTTGTAAAATTTTAGTTCCATTTGAAGTGATGCATATTGGAATACATTTTCCAGTCCTTCGAGCTGTTGCATGAATAAATGACAACGCATTAGCATCACAACCGAAGAATAACATAAATCATCTTATCAAAAGATGGTGTAGTGGAAGTAATAACTAACCATAGCGATGAGGTCTTTGCGGTTCATTCCTCAGCCTAGCGAGTCGAGCACCTGGATACGTCGCACCCCGGTATTTATAACTGCTAGGTACCAATGAAAGTCTTTAATGTTTACTGGAACATATATCTGAAAATAGAGTTTTTGTTAGTTTAGGTCCCATCTGTACAAACATTCATCCATGATTGAATTCATAGTAATATGTAAGGAACTGAGACTCACCATATCATGTTCCAAATAAGTTGTAGCTCTGTCTAACACCCATCTTAGTGCGTCATCCCGTATAAACTTAAATTCCTTTATCATCTTAGAGATGCATGCATTCTCTAAGAACACACTTCTACCTGTCCTCATCTTTAGATGCTCTTTAGCACTTATGCAATGTATGTATGCATCTATGATCTGAAATATGAAGTGCACACCTTGGTTATAGGACATAATAGAAAATCATGTTCAAATAGCATCGCCAAGAAATTCTCCGGCGATTAAAAGACGTTCCAACTGTCTTCTTTGGAGATTTGAGTCATCAATACTCACTAAATTTCTTTTATCATTTGGTTCAGACATGATATTTTCAATCACGGACCAATCATCGTCGGTGCACGCGTAATCTATCATGATGCAAGTAATAACATTTATTAATAACGAAGAAAACAATTGTAGCAAAACCAGGCATATAAATATTAGTCCGTGCCTTGTGGAGCCACCATGTAGTCTTGTGCCTTCTTAGGTTTGTTATGCAGTCGGATAGACTTCCCTGTCTGCGCGGGCATTGCCAGCTTGTCCCCTATAATTTCTGCCCCTTCCCTGCCGGACGTTTGTTCTAATTCTTCATCCCCACCTGCCTCTGTCACTTCAGAGACCTCGCAATTAGTGGATTGCGTGCTCGTCATTTTCTCCACTTCATCGTTGTCAGATATTCCATTTGATTTTGCCACCTTGTCCCCTATAGTTTCTACCCCTTTGGTGACGAATGTTTGTGCTAATTCCTCGTTCTGAGCTGGCTGCATCTCTTCACTTGTACCAGCAAATTTTAATTCCTGAGAGCAACATTACAAAGAATAATTCGTATGCATGACCTAAAATAATTAGAAATAAAACAATTTGGGACATAGTTGGGAAAGAAAAGATGCGTCTGTCACCTGGGAATCAGTGGATTGCGTGCTCTTTTTTTCTCCACTTCATCTGTGTCGGCTATTCCATTAGATTCTGCCAGCGTGTCCCCTATAGTTTTTGCCCCTTTGGTGTCATCATCTTGATCTAATTCATCATCTTGAGCTGGCTGCAGTTGTTCACTTGTTTCCTGGAAGGCTAATTCCTCGTTCCGAGCTGGTTGCATCTCTTCACTTGTTTCGTTAGAGTTTAATTCCTGAGAGCAACATTATAAAGAATAATTTGTATGCAGGATATAATATAATTAGAATTAAAACAATTTAGGACTTAGTTGGAAAAGAAATGATGCGTCTGTCACCTCGGAATCAGTGGGTTGCGTGCTATTTTTTTCTCCACTTCATCTTTGTCGGCTATTCCATTAGATTATGCCAGCCCGCCCCCTATAGTTTTTGTCCCTTTGGTGTCATCATCTTGAGCTAATTCATCATCTTGAGCTGGCTGCACTTGTTCACTTGTTTCCTGGAAGGCTAATTCCTCGTTCCGAGCTGGCTGCATCTCTTCACTTGTTTCGTTAAAGTTTAATTCCTGAGAGCAACATTACAAAGAATAATTTGTATGGAGGATATAATATAATTATAATTAAAACAATTTGGGACTTAGTTGGAAAATAAAAGATGCGTCTGTCACCTCGGAATCGGTGGGTTGCGTGCTCTCCTTTTTCTCCACTTCATCTTTGTCGGCTATTCCATTAGATTCTGCGTCCTTGGCTCCCTTGTCGATCCTTTCCTGAAAACCCAAGCTTATCTTCTTATGTTCGTCCTTGCCTTGTAGATGTGGAATCATGAATAGTATGTAACTACAGAGAGACATCATTACCACGATGATAGCAGATTGATCCGCAGAGGCCACCGAGGATTGTGCCTAAGACATGTAGGACGATGGTTCACCACAAACAGATGTATACAACAAGCTGGAGGCCGGTGCGGTGGAGGGGTGTGAGGATGTGGTGGAGAGATCGGGAGAGAGGATGAAGGAGAGGTGGAAGAAAACCCTAGGGTGCAAAAACCGTTGCTTATTAGGCTCCTGATCGAGAGATCGTTAGTTATAGGCAGTTTCCCTCCCAGAAATCATGGGAAGAACTTTCATAGCGTGAGGATGGAAGGGAATCGTGATCTTTATGTCAGGCCCCACGCTTTTTATTTTTATTTATCTCAGACCCCATCCACGATATGAAAGGAAATTATGTTTTTATACCCCACGCACCAAAAATTAATGGAGTTATTTTCGTAATACATTTTATACAGAAATACTGGGTTTATTTTCGTAATATATTTTATACAGAAATATTAGATTCGACTCATCATAATGTTTCTTTCAATATTTTATGTTGTTTATTTGGAACTGCAACATGCACATGATTATCACATGTTCTTCTTTCTTTGTTATCATTTTTTTAGTTATTACACTTATGCAAAGGAGTACACTTTGTTGTCTCACCAGGAGAGACCTATATATGTTGTAAGTTCTTATGATGTTGAAT
Organism: Hordeum vulgare subsp. vulgare; assembly: GCF_904849725.1. Classification (NCBI taxonomy): domain Eukaryota; kingdom Viridiplantae; phylum Streptophyta; class Magnoliopsida; order Poales; family Poaceae; genus Hordeum; species Hordeum vulgare. The sequence goes on along the minus strand of NC_058522.1, from coordinate 105,785,171 downwards.
TTTCTTTTATGGATATTTCTGTATAAAATGATAGCAGCTTTGGGCCTGTTCCCACATGCTAATGTTCGCCGACTCTGTGACATACTGTCTTTGAGAACAATTTGATGAACCACCATGTATATAGTGAATATGTTCAGGTCCTGATCATAAGCCGTGTTCCATTACATAGCCCATTATGAGGGTCGAGGTTCCGTAGCAAGATGACCGGGCAGTTGATTTTTACCTTCAAGACATGCGGGGGCAACCCATTTGGTGTGATCGAGTTCAGGAAGTCAATCGTGTAATTGTTCTGGAAATCATCCTCGATAGAGTCAAAGCTATGGTACACCTTTTCTTCCCCTGGAAACCTGGAGATCATCTTGTCATTCAGGTCATCCACATGCCCGCTTTTTTTTTGAGAGAATTGCACGTGTGCTCATGTACTCTCTCGACGTAGCATTGGTGTGCAGGGATGGGAAGACATCTTCAATAAGCTTGTTAACTTGTTTTTCATCCTCGGTATAAATTATCACAATGTCTTCAGGGAGACAAACATAGTCGTCACCAATTGTTTTTTCCGTTCCATTGCCTATCCTTAGGAGGTATTCAGAGAACCAAGGGTCTGTCTATGCCCGCATATTGTGCGTGAGGCGTATCTTGCAGATCTTCTCCCACAGATAGGATCTCAACAATGTAGCATCAATGATCTGTGCTCTTGTCCCTCGGGTCACAACGGGGAGGACCTGCCTAAAATCCCCACCAAAGATGACAACCTTTCCACCAAACGGTAAAGCACATTCCATTATATCCTGTAGTGACCTATCGAGTGTCTCAACTGCTTGGCACTTTGTCATAGCAACTTCATCCCAAATTAGCAAGGAGGCCTCTTTAAGAAACTCTGCCGTACCACTCTGCTTTGTGAAACTACACATGCTGTTGTGAGTGAGCTTGATTGGAATTTTGAATCTAGAGTGTGCAGTCCGGCCTCCAGGCATTATCGACGCTGCGATACCTGATGTAGCAGTTGCAATCGCTATTAGACCCATCGAACGGACCTTTGCAAGCAATGCCTTGTATAGGTACGTCTTCCCAGTGCCTCCTGGACCATCAACAAAGAATATCTGGCTTTTTTGGTTCGTCACATGATCCATTATGTCATTGAAACCAGCCAGTTGCTTAGTGTTTAAATGGCTGAATAGGTCTAGATGTTCTTGGTCCACTTTGACTTGTCTCTCCTTTGTTACCTCTTTATACTCAACGTCAGAATCACCATATATGTCAACCAAATCCGGAAGTCCATAGCTTTTAATATTCTTTCCCATGGATTGCAACAGATCCCTGATATCCCTAGGGACCATCTGCTCAAGTGCTACCTCATTCGACTGAGTACGGCGATAATCTTCACACATCGATGCTAGATGTTTGTCCCACAACTGACGGATTTGTGTTGCCTCATAGAATACCAGTATAGTCGCAAACAAACGTCTAAGAGCACAAGGCATTTAAAATGTTGCTGCCTCCGTCATGCAATCATCAAGTGTCCTGTCGTGCTCAATGAGGCCTAAGTGCTCACACGCCTCTATGAAGGAACCACATAGCTTGCCATTTACTATTTTCAAATCATCAAATGAAGTGGTACCTCTGAGATGACTTAGGAGCACACGCAAGTAGTACCTCTCTCCTTCAGCAGGGTGTGCATGCATCAGCCTTCCAATCTGTGGTTTGTTATTTCTTTCTCGTCTGCCACTTCTTACCACTGGCTATCCACCTATAATGTTCTGGGAATTCTCTATACAACAATTTCGGTGCATGCGGATACTTCTGGTTCATCTCAAAGTACTCGGTAAGCATGGATTTGGAAGAAGATGGCCGAGCAACAACATCTTCTAGATTTTCATGTGCCTTAAATGCGACTGTATGCATGTTTGGCAAATGAAGCTGGAGCTGCAATACAGATGGACTGACACCAAATATTTTGAAGCCGAAAATCCTGTAAATAGCTTCGGGAGAAGATATATATCGTGCATCCCTATATTGCCGAATTTCATTGATGATTCGCCCATCATTGATAATATCCTGCTCAAACGCAAAAGATGCCTTATCATGCCCTTTGTAGATGTACTTGAACAAGTACTTGACTGCCTTGATGCTCGAGCATGCTTCGACATTAATGTGACAATTGTATGTCATCAGCAGAAAGGGGTTGTAAGGGACCACCCATCTGTTGTCCAATTCTGCTCCTCTGATCCTAACTCGCACCCCATCATCCCTCCTTCTATAGATGGGATATGAGTCTGTCCCTTGTAATGTAGCATCACAGAAATCTTGCGGGTAATGAAACCGACATTGTCCATTTATCATACAAGGGCAACTTTTCTTGAGTGCACCACATGGTCCGTGCAACATGTGTTTGACTACCATATCATGGAGAACATGATATTTATTTTTGTCGGGTATCTCTGCAGATATCACCCCATCATAATCATCCGGGGTCCTTATCTTGCTTTTTTGCTTTCATGATCAGAAGTATATGCTCATGAGGGAGACCTATTTTCTGAAACTCAGTGACATGTACATAAGCCGCGACTTCTCCAAAATGCTTACCCTTAGTCAGTAAGTCCATCATACTTCGTTGTTTAGCTCTGTATACTCTTGCGACAAGGTCTGGACGGTCTTGTGGTAGCTGTCCATGCAACAATTCCTGAGTTATCTCCTCCCAGTAGGGATTGCATGTCATCGTGATAAAATAATCCGGCTTACCCCATCGCTGAACTATTGCCATCGCATCTAGGAACCTGCGCTGCATGTCACGATCACCACCAGGAAATGTACGTGGAAACACGATTCGCTTTCCAATCCGGTCACCGCGTGACTCGCCAGCGATGACGGTGTCAACAAGACCCTGTAATAAATCAATATTTGACGCCAATTAGTATACATGGTTCAAGCAAAGAGTGTGGCATCTATAACGTAATTTTTAGGTATAAACACAAGCACGTTACCTGGTATAGGTCAGCGCGTATAACCTTTTGATTCTCTGGCTTTGAGTACCAATCAAGCCTCATTGTCTCAATCTTGATGTACATGTCAACAGCCACTGTTGGAAAAGGCACCCCCCAAACAAGATGATGTTAAGAAGGTTCTTCCGGACCTGCAGCTTGAAGAAATAATACTCCCTCGCGCTAACAAATTTCCTTGATTTTGTGGCATTCATCTCATTGTCACCAAAATCCTCATCCGGGTTATCCTCGTTGTCATCTAAAAATTGTTTAACATCATTAAATTTGGTATAATAGAATCATAAGAATATAAAAACAACAATCTGGTTAGATACCTGGAGGTAAATCAGTGGCCTGGTCATCCTGGTGTGCGTTATGACCAACTTGTTCTGTTATAGTGTCATTATCGTATGAAAGATGGATTACTGAGTATAATTGACTTTTATTAAAATGTGTAAACCAATAATGAACATTATACCTGAAGGAAAAACACAGGCTTGGTTCTCCTGAGCGTGTAGAATAATCCACTGCATCCTGGTTTGTGTCAGCGGCCGCCCCAATATACGGCATCGAACGATTCCAACCAATCTCCCCACGTGGGAAGAATAGTGGATATGACAATGGGTCGTAGCACCCATAGTATGCTCTAATATATAGGGGACGGTCTCCTTTAGCATATACGATAACACTTATATCAAAAGTTTTTTGTGGGTCGCTCCCTTTAACCCAGATTGCTGCTACCTGAGAGGTAGTTGGTGCATTGTACCTTCTTTCATCAAGGTTGATATCTGTATTTAATGAGATTCTGTAGTCATCTAGATTCGGAACAGTACCAAGGCTTTTTAAAACTTGAGCATAAGGGTTGTTCTCTAGTATTTTCAGAATCTTTCGTATGAGATCTAACCTAAGATTCGGAGACCTCTTAACCCTGTGAAACAAGTTTTCATCTGTATCATAAATATATAGCTGCAAATGTCGAGGGCCATTATCAGAAGACAATAGATCGTCAAGAGCGTGGTACAACCCCCCACATGCACGAAATGTATATACACCGGTTCCTGCTGCGGTGCTGACTCGACGATCAAGTGTGACTCCAAGACTTGTGAAAGAGAAATGGGAGTTGAAATACCGTATATTTTCTCTGAAATATTTAGCATCCTCATCATCTTGCCTTGTAAACAACCTTTTCAACTCTTCAGGAACATCTGGAGTAAATACATCCACTTTCCCCTTTCTGCAACAAAACGCAGGCCCCTCGTATTGAATCCGCAAAGCTCCACAGTGGCGGCAATCACTAACTTTCCTAAGCACATGGTGCTTTTTGGGCAGGTTCATGTAAACCCTGTCATAAATATCACTACTGGGAGTCGCATGACCATCCTGTTGATCCACTCGGTAGGATTCAAAAGCAACTTCTGGATAAGATTTGACACTTGCATTAATCAAACTGCATGTAGAAACCATCCTGATAACTCATGATAGCAACAATATACCTCATTCCACGAAGATCCTAGCTTCTTCATCATGGTTAACGTCTGCAGTTTCTATCTGGTTCCTATCTCCATCGCATTCTAGTACCGCTGAATGAATACTTCATTAGGGGTCAGAAAACATGTTAAGTTCATGTTCAACAATAATGAGGAGATGGGACACAAAAGGACATAATGCACACCATCAATGTTGACGGTGTGGACATCGGGCTCCAGTATTCCGTATGCATGTTCTTCATGGTCGTTGCCTGAAAACATTTTGTGTCCCAATGAGTAAGTACCTTTGGTTGGAACCCTTTGTCATGTACCGGTTTTAGAAAAAACGCATACCACCTTGATTATGAGCGGTTTGCACTGCAGCTGGTGTAGGTTGCATTACTGGACTATTATCATCAAAATGCGCTATACCTGAAACTACAACAGAGGGGCAAAATAAAGAAGGAAGTCAAACCTGATAATTTAGCACCATTAATAAGTCATAGAAGTAACCTCTTTTTTTAAAAGAATCTTCTTGGATATGTAGGTTGAGTTGGGGGTTCTCTACCACTTCCATTTGTGTGACTCTCACTTGTCCAGACTTCAGTTGCATCTGGTATGCATCATTTCTGTGCAACCAATCGGATTCGTTGCCACCATAAATATTCTTGTTTTCGTCTAGAAGCTCTCTGGAATTTGGTTCTGCACCACCTGCACATGTTATGTTAGCCAGTTGTGTGACTGTTGATTGTCCGGTAGCCATGACTTGTGTTACAAGGTTACTGCCATCAAGGACGACTGCATTATGCTTTTTCTGGTCGCAGGCCTGGCGCTGTCACTTTAATATTTCCTCTCTATTCTGTGCACACCGCTCACGTTCAATCCGGTTCTTAATATCACTACGGTCTGAATAGACAAAGAACAGATTGTTATATAGCAATACATATGGGCCTTATACCATTTAGTTGATGGTCATTACCTTGTGATACAATCAGCTATGCGTTTGCCCCACTGATCTCGCCAGCGGCAATCTTCTTTTGTTTATAGGCCTCACGCCATCTCTTATTAATCTCATCCCTATTTTGTGCATACAGCTCTCTATCCCTCTGCCTTTTTACTTCTTTAGGGTCTGTAATAAATGAGACAATTTAGCAGTTGAGCAACTAAACAGAAATAGACTGATTAGGTACTGATCATCACCCAAGGATTGGGAGTTGCTTATATCCTGGAATGGGGTGCGCGTCCCGTTTGGAGTGGTTGGTGCCATACGAACTCCGCCAATTCTTTTAATGTCAAGAATGCCATCATACCATTGTACAGGAAGGTATAATATTTTCATATTAGTACAAAATAGAGAAAGTAGAGTTTTATGTTCAACTTCATCCTACTTTTTACCATCAGAGCATTCTTGTGGTGCCTCTTGAACGAATCGAAAACCAATCGAATTCGTTTTGCATTAATTATTTGGAATTATGGTATGATAATTTGCAGAAAAACAACCACACCAATCACAGTAATCACTGGATCACACTGCAGACAGAAGGTTGCACCTGTGTTGGCGTACAACTTGTCGTCCTGTTGCGAGTGGTTGGTGCCATCCAAAGTCCCTCAACCCTGTTAATGGCAAAATGTCATCATACAATTATACAGGAAGGTATAGTATTATGGAAAGAGTAATAAGCACAGTTTTATAGATTTTTGCTTATGGAATTATACAGGAAGGTATAGTATTATAGAAACAGTAATAACCAGCATTCGATGATTTACTGGTGCAAGTCAATGTAGAGCAGTACAGTTTTAAACAATATCCATGATTGTGAATCATGAATTATTTTTGGAAGGAGTTCCATATATCTGCAATGTTATTATTTCTATATATATTTTGAAGGTCAGTTCAAATGAATAAAAAACATGCAGGTAAGCATATTTATGTATCTTTTGTCTACAATTTTGGACATGGATCAACATCTAATAGCATGATCTTCCTGATTGACAGAAGGCTGCACCTGTGTTGGCTGCACCTGTGTTGGCGTCATGAAGGTGATGACTGGGGACATATTGTCTTGATTTCCACAGATTGTCGTCGCGGTTGTGGACGGGTGCCTTGACGGCTACAACTCTGTTGTCGGGTGCCTGCGGCTGCAGATCTATTGGTGATTCGCTCGTCATGGCGGCCGTTGGCGGGTGCCGCGGCGGCTGCAACTATGTGGGCAGCGATGGCGAACATGAAGGTGATTCGCTCGTCATGGCGGCCGTTGGCGGGTGCCGCGGCGGCTTGGGCAGCGATGGCGAACATGAAGGTGATGACTTGGGATAGATTGACTTGATTTCCACTAATTTAGCATTTTGTTTCCTTAAAGATTAAAGATAAATACGCTGGACACTCGATGTGCTGTTATCTGGTGTGGGCGTACGTGTGTGGGAGCGTTATCTGGTGTGGGCGTACGTGTGTGGGAGCGGCAGAGTTTTGGTCCGCTTGTAAATAATGCTAAGCGCACATTTGACCTGGGATGGAGAAATCTTGACGGTTAGATTTAATTAAGAGATCTGATCGTGAGGTCCTAATTGCTAGGTGGAAAACTGTGTACGTTTGGCTGAAGGGACGTAGCGATGAATGGTTTGGACTGTTTGTTAGTTTTTTTTTTGATTGACAACCCATTTTTACTCAACTCATAATGTCTTGGGGAATACATAAGTTGTCAGGAGGACGTTGGAGCCAAAGATGACGCCCTAAACCTAGGGTAGTAGCCATCCTTGCTATTTTATGCGCCTCACTATTACTATCATATTCTTGCTATTTTATGCGCCTCACTATTACTATCACGACGTTCAAAAACAAAAGTGCAACTATTGAAACTAGATTTACTCTTTTGAATATCATGGAGGATCATGCAATACTCGCCCCTTTGATCTTGGATTTGAAGATCGTTTATGACTCTCAGACAGTCCGATGCAATACGAATTTTTGGGATCATCAAATCTTCCGCCAAAGCTATTGCCTCTCTGCATGCATGGGCCTCTACCGTTGCAGGACCAATCACCCCCATCAGGACTGTCGCCGAAGCCCCCATGAAATGTCCCTGTGCATCACGGCATATTACTCCAACCGCCCCAATATTAGAAGACTTGGCGACAGCTCCATCCACATTCAACTTTGCCTCACCAGCGGATGGGGGGATCCACCTGGGAGCAGGCAAAACATCGGTCCTCCTTGTCGTGCTCTTCTGCACCGGTGGTAAACCACGTAGCTCATTCAGGTACCTATCGATGAACAAGTGGGTTGAGAGTGGGCTTTGAAATTCCTTCTCATGTATGGCCATTCATCGAGCCCACCAAATCGCCCAAAGTGTGGTCAAAATAGCAATGAACCTCTCAGAGGGTAGTGTGTTGCACATCCCATGTAACCAAAGCTTCGGGTCTTGCGTTTCATCCCCGTAGTCTGGAAGCAAAGAATCATCGTCATCGGCACGCAAAGACCAGACACTTTGCGCCATATTGCAGTCCAGCAGAGCATGGCGCCAGCTATCCTCCGCCACTTGACATATTGGGCATGATGTATCTACTGTCATCTGCCGTCTTCCCCTCTCCTGCCCTGTTGGTAGTGAGGCACGAGCGAGACGCCAAGCCAACAGACGTAGTTTTGCCGGAACCTTAGTCCCCCACAGTTTCTTCCAGTTGGCCTCTTGTCGGTAAGTGTCTGAAGCTTCTGATCTCCATTGACCCAACGTTCCCGCCGCAATTTCGTTGCCAGTACCATCCTGTAGCATGATCTCACCGTAAACAAGCCCGACTTTTCATAATGCCATGCATTGAAATCTATTTGTGCAGTGTAGCTAAGAGGGATCTTGCGCACAATATCGGCGTCCATTGGGAGCATGTGAACAGACAGGGCATGATCATCCCAACATCGGTCCACATGTGCTATTAATTCCGAGACCTTCTCCGGAGGATTCGCCGAGATCGCAGCGTAGGGGCGTAGGCAGAAATCTCGGGGCAGCCAATTTTCATTCCATATGTGAGTATCCTCGCCATTACCGATCCGTTTTACTAACCCTGTCCTGAGAATATCTCTACCCTCACAGAGAGCCCGCCATACCTGCGATGGTCGTGATCCCAGTTTGGAGGACATAATGTCTGTTGAGGGAAAGTAGACCACCTTCAGAATCCTTGCACTCATCGTGTTGGGCTCAGTCATCACCCTCCAAACCTGCTTGGCAAGCAAAGCCAGGTTAAAAAGCTCCATATCGCGGAATCCCAAACCCCCTTTGTACTTTGGCATGCACATAGTTTCCCACGACACCCACGCCGTTTTCCTCTCCCCTGCCTTGCACCCCCCCAAATTTCCGAATCATGGCCGTGATATGCTGGCAACCCCCGTGGTAACTTGAAGATCGCCATAGAATAGGTTGGTATTGCCTGCCTGCCAAGCACTTCTCCATCCACCCTTGGATATTCTTCCATACACGGTCCTCTAGATATGAGAATACTCCATTCTTTGCTTGCCCCACCTCTGATGGTAAACCCAAATATCTCTCACATAGTGTCTCCCTGTGGATTTGAAGAATACCTTTGAACGCTTCCCTTTGCACTTCCAGACATCCCTTCCCAAAGTAAATAGATGATTTCTCATTGTTTATTCGCTGGCCCGATGCGTGGCAGTATGTTGTCAGTATATCCTTCAATTTGTGGGCGTTCTCTGAGGTAATCTTACTAAAAAGCAAACAGTCATCCGCAAACAGTAGATGGTTTACCTTTGGCGCGAGAGTAGCAATTTGAATGCCTTCAAAAACCCCTTCCGTACTGGCATGATGTAGCATACAGGAGAGCCCCTCTGCCGCAATCAAAAACAGGTATGGGGAGATTGGATCCCCTTGCCTAATGCCCCTTGATGGTTTAAACCCCTCGGTCTGTATTCCATTAAAAAGTACCGAGAGAGACACCGAGGTTACCCCTCTCATAATCGGGCCCACAAAAGCTTCACAAAAACCCAACTTCTTCATAATGGCCTCTAGATAGACCCATTCAACTCGGTCGTAGGCTTTCATCATGTCCAGCTTTACTGCACAATGCCCATTCTTTTTTGCTTCTATTATTCTTCATAAAATGAAGGCATTCATAAGCTGTAATAACATTATTAGTGATCAAGCGGCCTGGCACAAACGCCGATTGTTCTTCAGAGATGATTTCCGGGAGAATCTGCTTCAGATGGTTAGCAAGTACTTTGGATGCAATTTTAAACATCACATTGCACAAGCTGATCGACCGAAACTGAGATAGTAAAGTGGGGTTTAATACCTTAGGGATGATAACAACGAACGTCCTGTTAAGCTCCTCGAGGGAGTCTTCTCCTTTCAACACTCGAATAACAATGTTGGTCACTTCAGCACCACATAAATGCCAATATTTTTGAAAGAAATGCGCCGGGAAGCCATCCGGTCCTGGAGCCTTTGTAGGATACATTTGAAACAACGCCTTTTTTAGCTCCTCCTCCGTTACATCCCGCGCTAGCATTTCATTCATGGGTGTGGAAACCTTAGAAGGTACATGGGATAGCACTTCCTCCATTTCAATAACCCCCTCAGAAGCATATAACTTCTCATAGAACTGGACTGTCATGTGTTGCAATTCCCCTGGATCATCACATGTGGATCCATCAGGGTGCATCAAGCTCACCACTGTATTCTTCTTTCTCATGCTCGAAGCTTTCTTATGAAAAAACTTCGTATTCTTATCCCCTTCCATAAGCCACTGGATTCGTGCACGCTGGCCCCACATGATCTCTTCTCGGAATCTCAGCTCAATGATTCTATCCTCTGTTTTAACTTCCTCCCGGGATGCTGCAACTCGATGGGGGTCCTCCCGCAGCACACTTAGCCTAGCCCGCAACTTCCTGAGCTCTGCTCGGACCGCACCAAAGGTGTTGGAGCCCCACCCCGTCAGAGTTACTGCCAAGCGCTGCAACTTCTCCCCTATCTCCTTTGCTGATGTAGCAGTGGTTGCTGTCCATGCTTCCTGGACTGTTGTTTGGAAGCCCTCATGCCTCTCCCACATCATTTCGTATCGAAAGGGCCTCCCCTTCCCTATTCTCTGATTGTGTGCTTCCATGCTATTTAGAAGGAGGATAGGAGAATGATCCGATTTGACCGCATGGAGATGACGTAACGAGGCCATTGGGAACATGGCGCTCCACTCCACCGAAGCCAAGGCTCTGTCCAGACGAACTCTGCATGTAGCCCCATTCTGTACTTTACGTTCGAAGGTCCAGTCCAGCCCGATATACCCTAGGTCCCCCAACTGGCACACATCCACCGCCTCACGAAAAGCCCGAATCTGCCCCATATAGCGATCGTTTGGGCCTAGCTTCTCTTCCCTCCTGAGGACCTCGTTAAAATCTCCTATGCATAACCACGGAAGATCACTATCCGCCTTCAGGAAACGCATCATCTCCCACGTTTTATACCGCAAGCTCCTATTTGCCTCCCCATACCAACATGTTAATCGCCATGGATCTCTACCTTCCTCATTAACCTCCATGTCAATGTGATATTTGGAGAAATTTCGCAGCTGTAGTATGAGGGGTTTCCTCCAAAACATGCATAATCCTCCACTTCTGCCCGAGCTTCCCACTCCATATGCACTTTCATATCCCAAAGTTCTTGCCAATCCCTCCATGCGATTCTTTGATATTTGTGTCTCCACAACACAAAGAACAGCCGGCGCACTCTCCCGCGCAAGGTCGCGGAGTTCATGAACTGTCGTGGGGTCGCCCAGCCCGCGGCAGTTCCAGCATAAGATCGACATTAGGCCCGACGGTCCTCCTCGAGGGAGGCCGCTGTAAGTGCCAAGGTCTGAACTTCTTTTCCTGATGCCACCGTCGTGCTATACTTGACAGGCGATGATGTCTTCTTTGCTTTTTTGAGCTCTCGGGGAGAGATATACGCTGGTGGCGGGGGTGGAATAGGTTTATCTGTGTTAGCCTCATTCATCACCCTCCCTCCTTCAGTCTGATCCTTCTCACTTCCCAAACTATGCGTGCTGCTAGATGCTGTTCGCACCCTTGTGCTTTCATGCTGACAGATCGACAGAGCTAAGTTCAGACTACGCCGGGTTACTGAATCATTATCCTATGCTTCTCCCTCGGGTCTGGGTGCTTTCAAAGGACTAGTAACATCATCTTCCTCTCCCTCTCCATCATCCAGTCCCGCCTCCTGGGACGATCTCTTGCGAGCTGGAGATGTATGGCCCGTGTTACCACCACGCCCCCTGCCACCTGTTCTTGCTCTACCTCCAGAATGACCGCCTCTTCCTACATGGTCCTCATCTCTTTTACCCGAGGCCACCTCCTTCCTCTGTGCCAGCATCCAGATCCCCCATTGTTTCTGCTTCGCCTCCCACACACCATCACCACACTCCTCATGGTTGTGTCCCATCAGTCCACAAACCTGACAGAAATATGGTGTTTTCTCATACTTGATAGGGAACATGCGCCGGCCCTCCCCTGATACTACCAGAGCCGTAACCCTAGTAAGAGGTTTGCCAACCAGTATGCGCGCGTGAACTCGCACGTAATCTCCTGCGTAGAATAGTCTGGGAGAGAGTTGGATTTCCTTGACCCTGCCAATACGCCGGGCAAGCTGATCCACAATGTCCGTACTCCTATACATATCAGGGATCCCATGAATCTGTGCCCAGACATGGATACCATCGAGCACCACTTCCGCAGGGTTCGTCTTCCCGTCATAGTCCTCCACTATAAGCCCCATGCCCCGGAACAGCCACGGTCCTCCATGGACCACCTTCTTCCAATCCCCCAAGCAGAACATCTGGAACACAAAGAGATTGTCTCCCGCTTCTCTGTACTTCGGGGGTTTAGCCAATCCCCACACCGTTTTTAGGGTTTCAAACATAGCTGCCGATGAGAAAGGCCGAGAGGTGTGCAACTTCCCAATCGCAAGCCACCATGCATCCGCCTCAAGTTTCTTGACCTCCTCTTCGCCCACCACCACATCATCTAGTTCCTCGTCCTTCAGATCAAGGTGCTGCAACATGTCCTCCAGATTCTTCCCAGTCCACCCCGAGGAGGAGGATGATCCATTGTCTCCGGCCATTGCACCCCGTTGAAAGCGCCCAAATTGCCTCGCCCGGACTAGCCCAGCGATCGATAATCCTCACGTCGGCGATCGGATCACCGTCGGAGGTCCTAAAACCCTAAACGAGAGGGTAAAAACATATAGTGCTATGACTGTTTGTTAGTAGTATTAGTAGTAAGATAGGCTAAGCCTAATTAGTTGAAACGGATCACGTTATTTCCTGTGGGTGACTAAATGCATGCGAATACATTATTTCCATCAAAATCTATACCTAATAATAAAGAGGCTATTGCTTTCGTCGGAAAACCCACCGCGGCATTTTTATAAAAAAATCCTATATTTTTTGTTATTCAACCGGCGCTGCATCATTTATCTGCAACGTAAAAGGAAAAATTGATTCGCTGCAAAAATTATACCCGTACGCATCGCCTCCTCCCGTCGACCCTGGGCCACCCTGGCCTGTGTCCAGGCCGCCGCCACACCACTCGCCGCCGTGGCCGACCTCAACCGCCACCGCTCCCGATCTCAACGCACCCGCCTCCGCGGCCGTACCTCTCCCCGCTCACTGCCCCCGTTGCGGCGCTCGAGCGCATCGCGTCGACCTTGGTCCATCCTGGCCTGTGCCCAGGCCGCTGCCACACCACTCGCCGCCGCGGCCGACCTCAACCACCACTGTTGTCGATCGCAATCCACCCGCCTCCGCGGCCGTACCTCTGCCCGCTTGCTTCCCCCGTTTCGGCACTCGAGCACAGCTTCTGGATCAAATCAACGCGACAGCTACAGTGACTGGGGATGATGCGTCTGCTCGATGCAGAATGGCGCGGCGCGCGGATAAGGCGCGGCGGAGTGAAGTACTTGCTGGTGGAGGCGGGCCTCCATGGCTCACGCGGGGAACTCCGAGGTTATGGCGCGGCAACGGCGACTCCTTATGGCCAGATAGAGGCGCCTAACCCTTGCTCCCCTCATCGTATCCCCTCCTCCGGCAGGAACTCGTCATCTGGTGAGATCCCCTCCCCATGCCTCCAACCGTGTGCCAAGCACCGGCAAGAAATTTTGTTTTGTGGGGATTTGTTTGCCGATGAATGAATGTATTGAATGTAAGATTGTATTGTTGTAGAGACAGAGAATGGAACACCACTTCAGTTTGTGATCTGATCCCACATTCTCTACCCCATGGGTGAAATAAGATAACAGTCCATTGATCAATTCACGTAGCCTCTTTATTTTGCTATGCTTGTCCCGCTCAATTTCTCATCATGGTGGAATTAATAATGGACGGGTTGATTTCTCAACAAAATAGGATAGGACTGACTACATTAGTTAGTTAGCTTATTATTTTAATAAATCAAAATGATTATAAAAAGATTAAAAGCGTGTGATATTTTTTTCTCCCGTTGCAACGCACGGGCCCTTTTGCTAGTTTTATGCCAATATTTCATTAATAGCCTGACGTATTTTTTTAATATGTCGTCATATGGGGAAGTTTTCTTTTATATGCATCCCGTGACATTTTATTAACATTGTCAAAATAACGTCTGCATTTAATTTGTAACCTAGTATTTTAGCAATATCAAAAATGCTTATGACCATTTGAATTTATGTCGACATTAGAATTATACCGTTAACGACAATGTATGTGTGTGCAAGCTATTTGTCCTTTATAATTTCCTTAGGATAAGGACTTGATGAGTGTTTATTTGTTTCGTTATATTTTACAATTGTCCATTTAATGCGTGTATTATCGACATTCAAAATATATCACATGCCTATTTTTGTCAATCTGCAATTTGAACGGTTGATTACATATTCCTTTTAATTTCATATTTTCATTATAAACGGATTTTGGCCATTTTGTATTTATATTTTATGTGGTTATGTGTTTTATTTTATCTTGATCAAAATCCATGTCAACAGATGCCCCTCGAGGTCTGGAAGCGAATATTTTCTATGATTCGGTTTCGGAACTCGAAAATATACATAGACATATTCCATCTCATATGTGTGTCCCATATATTCATATTAGTGCGTGCGGCATACTTATTTTTCTCAAAACGTCCAACCTGATATTATCGAGCCATGCTTGTGTTTTCTTTCTGAAAGTTTGTTAGTCCCTTCATTGGATAAGGACTCAACCTTGAAAGTCGGTTATAAGTTATTGACTCTTTGCTATATAGTTACGGTCTAACAGAGGCACATATCCTTCTCTCTGTCGTTTCACAGGGGTATTTTATTTGCCTATTCGCGAACTCCACATATCAAGCTTCAACAGATTTGGCGTTAAAGCATCTTATTTATTTACACTATCATTGTGTATGGCATGAAGTCTTATTTATTTTATTCCATTTTACATTTTACATATGTATGTACAAACTTTGTTTTTTTACCACAGTTTAAGCTCATGAGAAATTGAAGCCATCATATTTTTTGTGTCAGAGTTTAAACTCGTAAGCCATTGGAGTATGTATTCTTTCTCCATCGCAATTTATACTCGTAAGTAATTGGAGTAATATTTCTCTATATGACACAGTTTATACTGATTAGGTTTTGGAGCATGTTTGATTTTTTTTAAATCACATAGTTTAGACTCGTAAGATTCTGGAGTATATATTTGTGTATGTGCGCCAATTTATACTCATAAGGGTGGTGAGATTTATTTAAATCACAGTTTAGACTCCTAAGTTCACTAGAGTAAATATTATTTTGTGCCCCAGTTTATCCTCATGAGATTATGGAGTATTTTTGTATTTTGGGTGCCCCAGTTTATACTTGTAAGGGTGTGTAGTATATTTTCTTTGAGTGCCTCAGTTTAGACTCGTGAAGGTATGAAGTACATTTGCTTTTCTTTTCGCATCACAGTTTAGACTCGTAAGTTATTGGAGTATATTTTCTTTGAGTGCCTCAGCTTAGACTCGTGAGGGTATGTAACACATTTGCTTTTCTTTTCGCATCACAATTTAGACTTGTAAGTTGTTGAAGTATATTTTTTTGGGGTACCCTAGTTTATACTCGTGAGGGTGTGGAGTAATAATTTTTTTCGCATCATGGTTTAAACTCGTAAGTCGTTGGGGTAATTGTTTTACATCACACTTTATACTCGTAACCATTGGAGTATTTTCTTTTTTGCATCACAGTTTATACTCGTATGACATTGGAGTATATTTTCTTTGGTTTTTTGGTCCTCAGTTTAGACTCGTGAGGGCATGAAGTATATTTTCTTTGGCTTTTCGCATCACAGTTTAGACTCGTAAGTTAGTGGAGTATATTTTCTTTGAGTGCCGCAGTTTAGACTCGTGAGGGTACGGAGTATATTTTCTTTTGAGTGCCCCAGTTTAGCCTCGTGAGGGTATGGAGTACATTTATTTTTCTTTTCGCATCACAGTTTAGATTCGTAAGTTATTGGAGTAACATTTTATGTGGTCTAGTTTATACTCATGAAGGTATGGAGTAATATTTTTTTTGCATTACAGTTTACACTCGTAAGTCGTTGGAGTAATTTTTTTTATATGTCACAATTTAGACTCGTAAGTTTATTGGAGTGTTATAGGTTTTATGTCATAGTTTATACTCATAAGTTTATTAGAGTATTTTTTTTCTTTATATATGCCACAATTTATACTCGTGAGTTATTAGAGTAAATATTCTTTGTGCCTCGGTTTATCCTCATAAGGCTGTGAATTATATTTTGTATTTTGGGTGCCTCAGTTTAGAATCGTGAGGGTACGGAGTAATATTTTGTTTTAGCATCACAGTTTATACTTGTAAGTTGTTGGAGTAATTTTTTATGTCGCAGTTTAGACTCGTAAGTTTATTAGAGTGATTTTTTTACGCGTAGTAACGCTTAAGGAATTTCCCATTTACTGGCGCCGACGAGTATTCGCCATCTGGTGATATAATTCTATATGCGCCCCTAGAATTAATCTCTTTTACAACGAAGGGACCTTCCTATTTGGGCTTAAATTTTCCTTTCATCCGGCGCGTGATATTCATAGGACGGATCACCGCAAGCACTTGGTCTCCTTGCTTGAACGACCTTCGTTTGACTCGTTTGTCGAACGCTCGCGACATCCTAGCTTGGTATGCCTCAAGAGTTTGCCAAGCTTGAAGTTGTCTTCCTTCTAGTCTTTCCAATTCGTGAAGACGTAATTGTACTGATTTTTCTTTAGACAAATTTTCATGTGTAGCGACTCTCAATAACGTAATCTGTACTTCCTCCATTCCCTTATACAAGGTCATAAACTAAAATTACAGGTAGCAAGGCAGAATTTAATGACTACTTTACAGACCGACTTTTCTTTTCGTTTAGGAAGATCATTAATACATTCACATGCATGCAAGAAAAAATAAGAGAGAAGTAGCTCAGTGTAATTATGACTGCATGCATGCAAGTATTAAATAAGTTACTAGTACGAAGAAACATCATTAATTTTTGCCTCCTTTAGTGTTAGTGGCCTTATATAGATGCACAATGTATTTTTCATAGTGGCCTTGTATAAGGCAATGTAGGGAGTACCTTCAAAGGTAGCACCGCTTCACCTTCAAATACTAGGGAATAAGGTGTCATTCCTATCGGCGCACGTGTTGTGGTTCTATAAGCCCACAAGACTTTGAGAAGTTTCTCATGCCATTCACGCTTATTTTTTGACACAACCTTCTTTAGTAGCTTGCATAGAGTTTTGTTGAAAGCTTCTGCTTGTCCATTGGCAGCTGGATTATATGCCGTGGAATAATGATGGTCTATCTTAAACTATGAGCATAATTTCTTTATTTGTTTGTTTTTAGAAGGAGTTCCGTTATCAGACATAATTTGAGAAGGAACGCCAAAGCGATATATGAGTTGTGTTCTTATAAAATATTCCACATTCTTCGCTTTGTCTTCTTTTAGTGGTGTAAGTTTAGCCCACTTGGAGAAATAGTCTATCGCTGCTAAAATGAATTTATGACCTTTGGACGATGGCGGATGAATCGACCCAACTATATCCATTCCCCACATTTCAAAAGGCCAAGGCATATTTGTCGCATGGAGTGGTTCGTGCGGCTGATGTATAAAGTCAGCATGCACTTGGAATTCATAACATCTCATTGCAAATTTTGTGGCGTCTTCAAACATTGTGGGCCAATAGTAACCTAGACGCCTTAATTGATAGTGCAATTTAGGGCCTGATTGGTGTGAGCCACATATTCCGGCATGCACCTCGTTTACGGCTCGATAATTTCATTTCCTGAACGCCTATAAACTACG
The DNA here is from genome assembly GCF_904849725.1 of Hordeum vulgare subsp. vulgare. Lineage (NCBI taxonomy): Eukaryota > Viridiplantae > Streptophyta > Magnoliopsida > Poales > Poaceae > Hordeum > Hordeum vulgare. The sequence continues at coordinate 105,767,398 of NC_058522.1, read as the reverse complement.
TCGCTGATGCATGTGTAATGGATTGATCTTTTGCGGATTCTAGATCTTTCGCTAGCATCGAGGGGTAGGTATCCCAGAAGTAGATATTCCTGAAATGGAGCTCGCCAATCCCCTATCTCAATTTCACAAATGTCGGATGTCATTGCAGAAGATATTATCAATTCTTCTTCTTTCATAAATATTGGCAATACTCTTCGCTCCTCCACATGTACGTTCTGTAGGGTAACGTAGCATAAATTCAAAATTTTCCTACGCATATTCAGATCTTCCTATGAAGAGACCAGCAACGAGAGAGGGGTAAGAGCATCTTCATACCTTTGAAGATCGCTAAGCGGAAGCGTTGCTAGAACGCGGTTGATGGAGTCGTACTTGCAGCGATTCCGATCTAGTGCCGAACAACAGCACCTCCGCGTTCAACACACGTGCAGCCCGGTGACGTCTCCCGCACCTTGATCCAGCAAGGAGGAGGGAGAGGTTGGGGAAGAACTCCAGCAACACGACGGCGTGGTGTCGATGGAGAGACGAGGTCTCCCGGCAGGGCTTCGCCAAGCACCGGCAGAGAGGAGGAGGAAGAAGAGCAGGGCTGCGTCGAGAGAGAGGGAAAAACCGTGTGTCTCAATGGCCAAAAGTGCCCGATATATATAGGGGGAGGGGAGAGGGGGTGCCACCCCTAGGGTTCCCACCCTAGGGGGTGCGGCAGCCCCCCCCCCCCCAGATGGGAGGTGCGGCGGCCAGAGGGGGGAGGAGGGGGTGGCGCACCATCTGGTGGGCCTTAGGCCCAGCTCGCCTAGGGTTTGCCCCCCTTTTCTCTCCCTTGCGCAATGGGCTGAGTGGGGAGGCGCACGAGCCCACCTAGGGGCTGGTTCCCACCCCCACTTGGCCCACCTTATCTCCCGGGGTCGTTACCCCCCTTCGGTGGTCCCCCGGGGCCACCTCCGGTGGTCCCGGTGGTCCCGGTACGTTACCGGTGATGCCCGAAACACTTACGGTATCCGAAACCATCCGTCCTATATATCAATCTTTACCTCCGGACCATTCCGGAGCTCCTCGTGACATCCGAGATCTCATCCGGGACTCCGAACAACTTTCGGTAACCTCGTATAACAATTCCCTATAACCCTAGCGTCATCGAACCTTAAGTGTGTAGACCCTACGGGTTCGGGAGACAGGCAGACATGACCGAGACACCTCTCTGGCCAATAACCATCAGCGGGGTCTGGATACCCATGGTGGCTCCCACTTGCTCCACGATGATCTCATCGGATGAACCACGATGTCAAGGATTCAATCAATCCCGTACACGATTCCCTTTGTCTGTCGGTATAGAACTTGCCCGAGATTCGATCGTCGGTATACCTATACCTTGTTCAATCTCGTTACCGGTAAGTCTCTTTACTCGTTCCGTAGCACGTCATCGTGTGACTAACTCCTTAGTCACATTGAGCTCATGATGATGTTCTACCGAGTGGGCCCAGAGATACCTCTCCGTCACACGGAGTGACAAATCCCGATCTCGATTCGTACCAACCCAACAAACACTTTCGGAGGTACCCGTAGTGCAACTTTATAGTCACCCAGTTTCGTTGTGACGTTTGATACATCCAAAGCACTCCTACGGTATCCGGGAGTTGCACAATCTCACGGTCGAAGGAAAAGATACTTGACATTAGAAAAGCATTAGCATACGAACAATACGATCTAGTGCTAGGCTTAGGAGTGGGTCTTGTCCATCACATCATTCTCCCAATGATGTGATCCCGTTATCAATGACATCTAATGCCCATGATCAGGAAACCATGATCATCTATTGACTAACGAGCTAGCCAACTAGAGGCTTGCTAGGGACACATTGTGATCTATTTATTCACACATGTATTACTGTTTCCTGTTAATACAATTATAGCATGAACAATAGACGATTATCATGAACAAGGAAATATGATAATAACCATTTTATTATTGCCTCTAGGGCATATTTCCAACAGTCTCCCACTTGCACTAGAGTCAATAATCTAGTTACATTGTGATGTATCGAACACCCATAGCATTATGGTGTTGATCATGTTTTGCTCGTGGAAGAGGTTTAGTCAACGGGTCTGCAATATTCAGATCCGTGTGTACTTTACAAATATCTATCACTCCACTCTGGACATGGTCCTGGATGGAGTTGTAGCGGTGCTTGATGTGCTTCGTCTTCCGGTGAAACCTGGGCTCCTTGGCTATGGCAATGGCTCCAGCGTTATCACAGAAGAGTGTCATAGGACCCGACGCGCTTGGAACCACTCCAAGGTCGGTGATGAGCTCCTTCATCCAAATTCCTTCATGAGCCGCTTCTGAAGCAGCTATGTACTCCGCTTCACATGTAGATGCTGCCATGACTTCTTGCTTGCTGCTGCACCAGCGCACTACCCCACCATTCAACACATATACGTATCCGGTCTGTGACTTAGAGTCATCCGGATCTGTGTCAAAGCTAGCATCGACGTAACCCTTTACGACGAGCTCTTCGTCACCTCCATAAACGAGAAGCATTTCCTTAGTCCTTTTCAGGTACTTAAGGATATTCTTGACCGCTGTCCAGTGTTCCGTACCGGGATCACTTTGGTACCTCCCTACCAAACTTATGGCAAGGTTTATATCAGGTCTGGTACACAGCATGGCATACATTAGAGAGCCCACGGCTGAAGCGTAGGGGACAAAACTCATCTTCTCTCTATCTGCTGCCGTGGTCGGCGACTGAGTCTTACTCAATCTCATACCTTGCAAAACTGGCAAGAACCCTTTCTTTGAGTTTTCCATATTGAACTTCTTCAATATCTTGTCAAGGTATGTACTTTGCGAAAGACCTATGAGGCGTCTCGATCTATCTCTATAGATCTTGATGCCAAATATGTATGCAGCTTCTCCAAGGTCCTTCATTGAAAAACTCTTGTTCAAATAGGCCTTTATGCTCTCCAACATCTCTATATTATTCCCCATCAATAATATGTCATCCACATACAGTATGAGGAAAGCTACAGAGCTCCCACTCACTTTCTTGTACAGACAGGCTTCTCCGTAAACCTGTATGAACCCAAACGCTTTAATCACCTCATTAAAGCGAATGTTCCAACTCCGAGATGCTTGCACCAGCCCATAGATGGAGCGCTGGAGGTTGCACACTTTGTTAGGACCCTTAGGGTCGACAAAACCTTCTGGTTGCATCATATACAACTCTTCCTTAAGGTTCCCGTTAAGGAACGCTGTTTTGACGTCCATTTGCCAAATTTCGTAATCATAAAAGGCGGCAATTGCTAACATGATTCGGACTGATTTCAGCTTCGCTACGGGAGAGAAAGCCTCTTCGTAATCAACTCCTTGAATTTGTCGAAAACCCTTTGCGACAAGTCGAGCTTTGTAAACGGTTACATTACCGTTTGCTTCAGTCTTCTTCTTGAAGATCCATTTATTTTCTATGGCTCGTCGGTCATCGGGAAAGTCCACCAAAGTCCATACTTTGTTCTCATACATGGATCCTATCTCGGATTTCATGGCCTCAAGCCATTTGTTGGAATCCGGGCCCGCCATCGCTTCTTCATAGTTCGAAGGTTCACCGTTGTCTAACAACATGATTTCCATCATAGGGTTGCCGTACCACTCTGGTGCGGAGCGTGCCCTTGTAGACCTTCGCGGTTCAGTGGTAACTTGATCCGAAGCTTCATGATCATCATCATTAACTTCCTCTTCAGTCGGTGTAGGCGCCACACGAACAACTTCCCGCGCTGCGCTACTATCCTGTTCGAGAGGGGGTGCAATTACCTCATCAAGTTCTACCTTCCTCCCACTTACTTCTTTCGAGAGAAACTCTTTCTCTAGAAAGGATCCGTTCTTGGCAACAAAGGTTTTACCTTCGGATCTAAGATAGAAGGTATACCCTATAGTTTCCTTAGGGTATCCTATGAATACGCATTTCTCCGCTTTGGGTTCGAGCTTTTCTGGTTGAAGTTTCTTCACATAAGCATCGCAGCCCCAAACTTTAAGAAACGACAACTTAGGTTTCTTGCTAAACCATAGTTCGTACGGTGTCGTCTCAACGGATTTAGACGGTGCCCTATTTAAAGTGAATGCTGCAGTTTCTAATGCGTATCCCCAAAATGACAGCGGTAAGTCGGTGAGAGACATCATAGATCGTACCATATCTAATAAAGTGCGATTACGACGTCCAGACACTCCATTGCGCTGCGGTGTGCCAGGCGGCGTCAGTTGTGAAACGATTCCACACTTCCTTAGGTGTGTGCCAAACTCGTGACTCAAATATTCTCCTCCACGATCAGATCGTAGACATTTAATTTTTCTGTCACGTTGATTCTCAACCTCACTTTGAAATTCCTTGAACTTTTCAAACGTCTCAGATTTGTGCTTCATCAAGTAGATATACCCATACCTACTCAAATCATCGGTGAGAGTGAGAACATAACGATAACCACCGCGAGCTTCAACGTTCATTGGACCACACACATCAGTATGTATTATTTCCAATAAGTCGGATGCTCTCTCCATTATTCCTGAGAATGAAGTCTTAGTCATCTTGCCCATGAGGCACGGTTCGCATGTGTCAAATGATTCAAAGTCAAGAGACTCTAATAGTCCATCAGTATGGAGCTTCTTCATGCGCTTAACGCCGATATGACCAAAGCGGCAGTGCCACAAGTATGTGGGACTATCATTATCAACGTTGCATCTTTTGGTACTCACACTATGAATATTTGTAACATCACGATCGAGATTCATCAAGAATAAACCATTCACCAGCGGAGCATGACCATAAAACATATCACTCATATAAATAGAACAACCATTATTCTCTGACTTAAATGAGTAGCCGTCTCGTATTAAGCAAGACCCTGATACAATGTTCATGCTTAAAGCTGGTACTAAATAACAATTATTAAGGTTTAAAACTAATCCCGACGGTAGATGTAGAGGTAGCGTGCCGACGGCGATCACATCGACCTTTGAACCATTCCCGACGCGCATCGTCACCTCGTCCTTGGCCAGTCTCCGCTTATTCCGCAGTGCCTGCTTTGAGTTGCAAATGTGAGCAACAGCACTGGTATCAAATACCCAGGAGCTACTACGAGCGCTGGTAAGGTACACATCAATAACATGTATATCACATATACCTTTAACGTTGCCGGCCTTCTTGTCCGCTAAGTATTTGGGGCAGTTCCGCTTCCAGTGACCCTTTCCCTTGCAATAGAAGCACTCAGTCTCAGGCTTGGGTCCGTTCTTTTTCTTCTTCCCGACATCTGGCTTACCGGGCACGGCAACAGCTTTGCCGTCTTTCTTGAAGTTCTTCTTACCCTTGCCTTTCTTGAAACTAGTGGTCTTGTTGACTATCAGCACTTGATGCTCCTTCTTGATTTCTACTTCTGCAGACTTGAGCATCGAGTACAACTCGGGAATGGTCTTCTCCATCCCTTGCATGTTGTATTTAAGCACAAAGCCTTTGTAGCTTGGTGGGAGAGACTGGAGGATTTTGTCAATTATAGCATCATCCGGAAGTTCGACTCCAAGTGAAGTCAGACGACCGTGTAACCAAGACATTTTGAGTATGTGCTCACTGACAGAACTGTTCTCCTCCATCTTACAGCTGAAGAACTTGTCGGAGACTTCATATCTCTCGACACGGGCATGAGCTTGAAAAACTAGCTTCAGCTCCTGGAACATCTCATATGCCCCGTGTTGCTCAAAACGCCTTTGGAGCCCCGTTTCTAAACTGTATAATATGCCACACCTAACCAGAGAGTAGTCATCACTCCGCGTTTGCCAGACGTTCAGAATGTCCTGGGCTTCTGCGGGAGCGGGAGGGTCACCTAGCGGCGCATCAAGGACATAAGCCTTTTTAGCTGCTTCAAGGATGAGCTTCAAGTTGCGAACCCAGTCCGCATAGTTTCTACCATCATCTTTCAGCTTGTTTTTCTCTAGGAATGCGTTGAAATTGAGGTTGACGTTGGACATCTACAATATTTATAAAGACAACTTTTAGACTAAGTTCATGACAATTAAGTTCATTTAATCAAATTAAGTATGAACTCCCACTTAAATCGACATCCCTCTAGTCATCTAAGTGAGACATGATCCATGTTGACTAACCCGTGTCCGATCATCACGTGAGACGGACTAGTCACCATGGTGAGCAACTTCAAGCTGATCGTATTCAACCATACAACTCATGTTCGACCTTTCAGTCTCTTGTATTCGAGGTCATGTCTGTACATGCTAAGCTCGTCGAGTCAACCTAGGTGTTTCGTGTGTGTAAATCTGGCTTACACCCGTTGTATGCGAACGTTAGAATCTATCACACCCGATCATCACGTGGTGCTTCGAGACAACGAACCTTTGCAACGGTGCACACTTAGGGGAATACGTTCTCGAAATTTTAAGAGGGATCATCTTATTATGCTACCGTCGTTCTAAGCAATAAGATGTAAAACATGATAAACATCACAATGCAATCATATAGTGACATGATATGGCCATTATCATCTTTGCTCTTTCGATCTCCATCTTCAGGCATCGCATGATCATCATCGTCACCAGCGTGACACCATGATCTCCATCATCATGATCTCCATCATCGTGTCTCCGTGAAGTCGTCACACCAACTACTACTATCACTACTACTATAGCTAACCGTTAGCAATGAAGTAAAAGTAGTAAGCACATGGCGTCGCATCTCATACAATAAATTAAGACAACTCCTATGGCTCCTGCCGGTTGTCATACTCATCGACATGCAAGTCGTGAAACCTATTACAATAACATGATCATCTCATACATCATACATGCATCATCACAACTTTGGCCATATCACATCACATGTCAAACCCTGCAAAAACAAGTTAGACGTCCTCTAATTGTTGTTGCAACTTTTACGTGGCTGATTTGGGTTTCTAGCAAGAACGCCTTCTTACCTATGTGACAGCCACAACGATGATATGCCAAAGCTATTCACCCTTCATAAGGACCCTTTTCATCAAATCCAATCCGACTAGAGTAGGAGAGACAGACACCCGCTAGCCACCTTTATGCACGGTGTGCATGTCTGTCGGTGGAACCAGTCTCACGTAAGCGTACGGGTAAAGTCGGTCCGGGCCGCTTCATCCCACAATACCGCCGGAAAAGAATAAGACTAGTAGCGTCAAGCAAATTGACAAATCATCGCCCACAACTTTTGTGTTCTACTCGTGCATAGAATCTACGCATAGAAAACTTGGCTCGGATGCCACTGTAGGGTAATGTAGCATAAATTCAAAATTTTCCTACGCATATTCAGATCTTCCTATGGAGAGACCAGCAACGAGAGAGGGGTAAGAGCATCTTCATACCTTTGAAGATCGCTAGGCGGAAGCGTTGCTAGAACGCGGTTGATGGAGTCGTACTCGCAGCGGTTCCGATCTAGTGCCGAACAACGGCACCTCCGCGTTCAACACACGTGCAGCCCGGTGACGTCTCCCGCACCTTGATCCAGCAAGGAGGAGGGAGAGGTTGGGGAAGAACTCCAGCAACACGACGGCATGGCGTCGATGGAGAGACGAGGTCTCCCGGCAGGGCTTCGCCAAGCACCGGCGGAGAGGAGGAGGAAGAAGAGCAGGGCTGCGCCGAGAGAGAGGGAAAAACCGTGTGTCTCAATGGCCAAAAGTGCCCGATATATATAGGGGGAGGGGAGAGGGGGTGCCACCCCTAGGGTTCCCACCCTAGGGGGTGCGGCAGCCCCCCCAGATGGGAGGTGCGGTGGCCAGAGGGGGAGGAGGGGGTGGCGCACCATCTGGTGGGCCTTAGGCCCACCTGGCCTAGGGTTTGCCCCCCTTTTCTCTCCCTTGCGCAATGGGCTGAGTGGGGAGGCGCACCAGCCCACCTAGGGGCTGGTTCCCACCCCCACTTGGCCCACCTTATCTCCCGGGGTTGTTGCCCCCCTTCGGTGGTCCCCCGGGGCCACCTCCGGTGGTCCCGGTGGTCCCGGTACGTTACCGGTGATGCCTGAAACACTTCCGGTATCCGAAACCATCCGTCCTATATATCAATCTTTACGTCGGGACCATTCCGGAGCTCCTCTGATGTCCGGGATCTCATATGGGACTCCGAACAACTTTCGGTAACCTCGTATAACAATTCCCTATAACCCTAGCGTCATCGAACCTTAAGTGTGTAGACCCTACGGGTTCGGGAGACAGGCAGACATGACCGAGACACCTCTCTAGCCAATAACCATTAGCGGGGTCTGGATACCCATGGTGGCTCCCACTTGCTCCACGATGATCTCATCGGATGAACCACGATGTCAAGGATTCAATCAATCCCGTACACGATTCCCTTTGTCTGTCGGTATAGAACTTGCCCGAGATTCGATCGTCGGTATACCTATACCTTGTTCAATCTCGTTACCGGTAAGTCTCTTTACTCGTTCCATAGCACGTCATCGTGTGACTAACTCCTTAGTCACATTGAGCTCATGATGATGTTCTACCAAGTGGGCCCAGAGATACCTCTCCGTCACACGGAGTGACAAATCCCGATCTCGATTCGTACCAACCCAACAAACACTTTCGGAGGTACCCGTAGTGCACCTTTATAGTCACCCAATTATGCTGTGACGTTTGATACACCGAAAGCACTCCTACGGTATCCGGGAGTTGCACAATCTCACGGTCGAAGGAAAAGATACTTGACATTAGAAAAGCATTAGCATACGAACAATACGATCTAGTGCTAGGCTTAGGATTGGGTCTTGTCCATCACATCATTCTCCCAATGATGTGATCCCGTTATCAATGCCATCTAATGCCCATGATCAGGAAACCATGATCATCTATTGACTAACGAGCTAGCCAACTAGAGGCTTGCTAGGGACACATTGTGATCTATTTATTCACACATGTATTACTGTTTCCTGTTAATACAATTATAGCATGAACAATAGGCGATTATCATGAACAAGGAAATATGGTAATAACCATTTTATTATTGCCTCTAGGGCATATTTCCAACACGTTCGTCATTTCATGCAAGTTTAGTGACATAATAGCAGCTAAACCAGCTAAGGCGTCAGCCTTTTTGTTTTGATTTCTAACTATGTGTTGAATATTTAGATATGCGAACATAGCTATGAGCTCTTTTGCGCTTTGGAAATATGGCAGCAATTCGTGTTTCTTTACCATATAGGCCCCCTTCAATTGATTGATCACTAGTTGTGAGTCCCCGTAAACGAAGAGAATATCGAGTCCCATGCTTAAGGCTATCTCAAGCACGATGATGAGAGCTTCATATTCCGCTGAATTATTTGATATTGCTAACGTCACGGTAAATGAATATGGGATCACCCCTTTGTTAGGCGTAACGAAAACAACTCCATTGCCTGCCCAGGTTGCCGGCAAGCGCCATCAAAGTACATTATCCATGCTGATTTGGTAACCGTCGTTGCGAAGACGTCCTCATCTGGCAAGTCATCGTCTATGGGAAAATCATCTCGGATTGGATGCGCTGCTAGAAAGTTAGCCAAAGCTTGGCCTTTTATGGCCCTTTGTGGTATGTACATGATGTCAAAGTGTGACAAAAACATTGCCCATTTAGGTAATCTCCGTGATAGTATCATTTTACTTAGTATATATCTGAGTGTGTGTGCTCTCGAGACTAAATGTAATGTCGCAATTTTTTGTGTGGCGAACACCAATGCGAGGCATATCTTGTCCATGTCTGGATAGTTGCACTCAACCCCTACAAAGGTGCGACTAAGATATTACATGGACGTTTCCTTTACCGCGCCATTATTTTGTGCTAGGAGTGCCCCTAGTGAAGTCGGCATAACAGCCGAACTAGTGGACCTTCTTTAACCGGTGCGCCATGACAGGAATATTTATCAAATATTTCGTAATTTCTAAGAATGCATTTTGGCATGCTTGATCCCATTCAAAAGGGACTCCTTTTTTCATGAGTCGCGAGAAAGTTTTGCACCTCCCTGACAAATTTGAAATGAACCTACTAATATATGCTAGGTGGCCTTGGAAACTCTTTAATTCGTGTAAGTTTTTGGATGGTGGCATATTAATAAGCGCTTTTATTTTACTTGGATCGATCTGAATATCATTCTTTGTAACCAGAAAACCGAGATATTTTCCGAAGGAAACTCTGAAGACACATTTCATGGGGTTCATTTTTAGATTGTGTTGTCTGAGACCCTCGAAAACCATTTCAAGGTGTTTCAAGTGGTCTCGTTCATGTTTTGATTTCACAACTATGTCGTCTATATAACATTCGACAATCACATATAACAAACCGTCTAAGATGATCATCATTGCTTGTTGATATGTTGCCCCGACATTTTTAATCCGAAAGGCATTACCTTATAACAATATATGCCTTTAGGTGTGCGGAATGCTGTTAACTCTTCATCTTCAGGCGCCATTTTAATTTGATTATAGCCAGAATAACCATCCATAAAAGAAAATATTTCATGCCCCATAGTAGCATCGACTAGTATTTCCGATATAGGTATTGGGAAATCATCTTTGGGACATGCTTTATTCATATCTCTGACATCTACACATATGCGTGTTTGAACATTTTTATTTTTAACGGGTGCAATGCTAGAGACCCATATGGGATATGTCACTTCTCTAATGAACCCTGCAGCTATGAGTTTGTCGACCCCGGCTTCTATTTGTGGAAGTATTTTAGGTCGGTATTTTCTTTGGGCTTGTTTCACCGGTGCGGCATCATCTCGCACAGCAAGGCGATGCACAACTACGTTTGGGTCCAACCCGGGCATTTCTTCATAAGTCCAAGCAAACACATCTCTATTGGCACGTAGGAACTCATGATATTTTTTTATTTTCTGCAGAAAGATGTTTACTAATAATAATTGGACGAGGATCATCAGCCGTACTAATATTTATTTCTTCTAGATCTTCCATAGTGCATTGGTTGCAATCCTCCATTTGCGGAGATGCTTCTGTCATGTTAGTATACCTAGCTGATGCCATACAAACTTCATATCCTAACCCATGCTTCTTTTCTTTTAAAACATGGTCTTCATGCAAAGCTTCTAGTTGTTCTTGGGATAACACCTTTTCAAATGGCGCCAGCTGCCCACGGTCATCACATAGGGACCGGCCAGCTGCGATGTTATAACCCATGTGCTGCATCATGTACAAGACTATCTTGTGTCATGTGATTTATCTATGACACAAAATATTGGGTCACTCTTCTTCCTTTGACTGCTTGGTATCTACTGGTACGTCTATTCCCTTGATGATTATTCTGCAATCCTTTTTTTCAATAATTTCCTCACGTATTTTCAATGATTTTGGTTTCTGCACCTTATCAACAGGTTCAAAGTAGAACTTTGCATCGGCATATAAAGATTCAGCTATAGTGAATGGCTTCTTATAGGCAAATATTCTCACTATATCACCTGAATGATCTATGTATTTGATACACTAATGTAAAGTGGATGGGACAACTTGATTCTTGTGTAACCATGGGCGTCCAAGCAATGCATTATATGTTGTACCATCGCATCTTGTCCATGTATAACCACATTAGAGCTCTTCAAATCTCCCTTGGAATATCCAATCTTTTTGAGTGTCGCAATGGTAGAAGATTTATAGCTGACCCGCCATCTATCAATATGCGATTTAACAGCAATACATCAATTTTGCCAAACATGAGAAGAGGTATGTTATGTTGGAAATATGCCCTAGAGGCAATGATAAAATAGTTATTATTATATTTCCTGTTTCAAGATAATCGTATATTATCCATGCTATAATTTTATTGAATGAAAGCATAGATACATGTGTGGATATATAGACAAAACAATGTCCCTAGTAAGCCTCTAGTTGACTAGCCAGTTGATCAAGGATGGTTAAGGTTTTCTGACCATATGCAAGTGTTGTCACTTGATGACTGGATCACATTATTAGGAGAATGATGTGACGGACAAGACCCAAACTATGAATGTAGCATGTGATTGTGTCATTTTGTTGCTATTGTTTTCTGCGTGTCAAGTATTCATTCCTATGACCATGAGATCATGTAACTCACTGACACCGGAGGAATACCTTGTGTGTATCAAACGTCACAACGTTACTGGGTGACTATAAATGTGCTCAATAGGTATCTACGAAGGTGTTCGTTGAGTTAGCATGGATCAAGACTGGGATTTGTCAATCCGTGTGACGGAGAGGTATCTCGGGGCCCACTTGGTAATACAACATCACGTATAAGCCTTGCAAGCAATGTGACTCAAGTGTTAGTCACGGGATCTTGTATTACGAAACGAGTAAAGAGACTTGCCGATAATGAGATTGAAATAGGTATAGAGATACCGATGATCAAATCTCGGGCAACTAATATACCGAAGGACAAAGGGAATGTTATACGGGATTATATGAATCCTTGGCACAGAGGTTCAACCGATAAGTTCTTCGTAGAATATGTTGGATCCAATATGGACATCCAGGTCCCGCTATTGGATATTGACCGGGGAGTGTCTCAGGTCATGTCTACATAGTTCTCGAACCCGCAGGTTTTGCACACTTAAGGTTCGGTGACATTTCGGTATAGTTGAGTTATAGGTGTTGGTGACCAAAAGTTGTTCGGAGTCCCGGATGAGATCACGGACGTCAGGAGGGTTTCCGGAATGATCCGACAACAAAGATTGATATATAGGATGGTTTCATTTGGTCTCCTGAAAGATTTTGGGTATTACCGGCAGTGTACCAGGAGTGACGAATGGGTTTCGGGTTTTCACCGGGAGGGGCCCACCCACCCCGGAGTGAGCCAAATAGTCCTAGGGTTGCGCAGCATCCCTTAGTGGGCTGGTGAGGCCAGCCCAAGTGGGCTATGGCGCTATAAGAAGAAAACCAAAAGAAAACACAAAAAAGTGGGAGGTGGGAAGGGAGAGGAGGATTCCTCCTTTCCCAAACCGAATTGGAGTTGTAGTCCTCCTCTCCACTTCGGCCGGCGCCCTAGGGGCTCCGTTGAGCCCCAAGGCTAGCCCCTCCCCTCCTCCTATATATACTAGAGGTCTTAGGGGTTTTCAGACACAACTCTGCCACGTTTAACTCAGACGTATACCTCGTAGTTCTTCCTCTAGATCAGATTTCTGTGGAGCTCGGGCGGATCCCTGCAGGAATAGATCATCACCATCACCGGCGTGCCGTCACGTTGCCGGATAACTCATCTACTTCCCGTTTCTCTTGCTGGATCAAGAAGGCGGAGATCGTCATCGGGCTGTACATGTGCTGAACCCAGAGTTACCGTCAGTTCAGTGCTAGATCGGGACGGATCGTGGGACGACGATGATTTGAATCACGAAGCTGTACCACTACATCAACCGCATTTCTTAACGCTTCCCGCTTAGCGATCTACAAGGGTGTGTGGATCCGATCTCCCTCTCGTAGATGAACATCACCATGATAGGTCTTCGTGTGCGTAGGCATTTTTTTGTTTCCCATGCAACGTTCCATAACAGTGGCATCATGAGCTTGGTTCATGCATAGATGTAATCTCGAGTAGAACACGAAAGTTTTTGTGGGCGTTGATGGTCGATTTGCAACCCTTCTTAGTATTTTCTCGATTCAGCGGTATTGTTGGATTGAAGCGGCCCGAACCAACATTACTCGTACGCTTACGAGAGACTGGTTTCGTCGACCAACATGCAACTCGTTGCATAAATATGACTAGCGGGTGTCGGTCTCTTCAACTTTAGTTGAATTGGATTTAACCGAGGCGGTCCTTGGAGAGAGGTTAAATAGCAATTTGTACATCTACGTTGTGGTTTTTTGCGTAAGTAAGATGCGATCATACTAGAAACCCATAGCAGCCAGGTAAAACATGCAAAAAAATAATTAGAGGACATCTAAGTTGATTTTGCAGGTATGCTTGTGATGTGATATGGCCAAAGACATGATGTGATATATTGGATATATGAGATGATCATGTTGTAATAGTTAATATTGACTTGCATGTCAATGCTACGACAACCGACAGGAGCCATAGGGTTGTCTTTAAACTAACGTTTTGTGTTTGGAGATGCGTTTACTATATTGCTAGGTTGTAGCTTTAGTAGTAATAGCATAGATAGCACGATAACCTCGATGGCGGCACGATGATGGAGATCATGGTGTGGCGTAGGTGACAATGAAGATCATGCTGGTGCTTTGGTGATGGAGATCAAGAAGAAGATCATGGCCATATCATGTCACTTATGAATTGCATTTGATGTTAATCCTTTTTATGCACCTTATCTTGCTTAGAACGACGATAGCATTATAAGGTGATCCCTCACTAAAATTTCAAGATAAAATTCTGTTCTCCCCGACTTTCCACGAGTGTGATAGATTCTACGTTCACATACAAAGGGTGCAAAACAGTTGCACACACGAAACACTCGGGTTAAACTTGACGACCCTAGCATGTGCAGACATGGCCTCGGAACACAAGAGACCTAAAGGTCGAGCATGAATCGTATAGTTGATATGATTAGCATAGAGATGTTTACCACTGAAACTATACTCAACTCACGTGATGATCGGATTTGAGTTAGTGAATTTGGATCATGCCACACTCAAGTAACTAGAGGGATGTCTATTTGAGTGGGAGTTTATTAGTAATTTGATTAGTTAAACTCTAATTATCTTGAACATAGTCTAAGTTCACTTTGCAATATTTTATCTTGTAGAGCAATGGCTCAGGCAGTAGCAACCCAAAATTTCAATACGTTCCTAGAGAAAGCTAAGCTGAAAGATGATGGTAGCAACTTTGTAGACTGGGCTCATAATCTTAGGCTCATCCTACAAGATGGGAAAAAGAATTATGTCCTTGATGCTGCGCTAGGAGATGAAGAACCCGCTACGTCTGACCAAGATGTTTTGAACGATTGGCAATCATGTAAGGAGGGCTACTCAGTAGTTCAATGTGCAGTCTTGTATGGCTTGGAACCGAGACTTCAGCGATGCTTTGAACGTCATGGATCATATGAGATGTTCCAGGAGTTGAAGTTTATCTTTCAGAAGAACGCCCGGATTGAGAGGTATGAGACCTCCGATAAATTCTATGCTTGCAAGATGGAGGAGAATTCGTCTCTCAGTGAACATGTGCTCAAAATGTCTGGGTACTCAAGCCATCTAGCTGAACTGGGGATTGAACTCCCCCAAGAGGCTATCACTGACATAATTCTTCAATCACTGCCACCTAGCTACAAGAGCTTTGTGTTGAACTATAACATGCAAGGGATGAACAAGTCACCGGCGAGTTATTCGCGATGCTGAAAGTCGCAGAGTCAGAACTCCGGAAAGAGCATCAAGTGTTGATGGTCAATAAGACCACTGGTTTCAAGAGAAATGGTAAAGGCAAGAAGGGTAACTCCAAGAAGAGCGGCAAGACTGTTGCCAATCCAACGAAGAAACCCAAGGCTGGACCTAAGCAGGAAACAGAGTGCTATTATTGCAAGGGGATGGGTCACTGGAAGCGCAACTGCCCCAAGTATTTGGTTGATAAGAAGGCGGCCAACGCCAAACCAGGTATATGTGATATACATGTTATTGATGTGTACTTAACCAACTATCATAGTAGTGCGTGGGTATTTGATACCGGTTCTGTTGCTCATATTTGCAACTCGAAGCAGGGATTACGGAATAAATGAAGGCTGGCGAAGGATGAAGTGACGATGCGCGTGGGAAATGGTTCCAAGGTTGATGCAATCGCCGTCGGCACAGTCTCACTTCCATTACCATCAGGATTAGTTATGAACTCAAATAATTGTTATTTAGTGCCTGCGTTAAGCATGAACATTATATTTGGATCTTGTTTATTGCGAGACGGTTACTCATTTAAGTCAGAGAATAATGGTTGTTATATTTTTATGAGTAATATCTTTTATGGTCATGCACCCAATGTGAGAGGTTTATTCATATTGAATCTTGATTGTGATGACACACATATACATAACATTGAGACCAAAAGTTGTAGAGTTAACAATGATAGAGCCTCGTTTTTGTGGCGCTGCCGCTTAGGTCATATTGGAGTAAAGGGCATGAAGAAACTCCATACCGATGGGTTTTGGAGTCACTTGATTTTGAATCACTTGACACGTGCGAACCATGCCTCATGGGCAAGATGACTAAGACTCCTTTCTCCGGAACAATGGAGCATGCAAGTGACTTGTTGGAGATCATACATACTGATGTGTGCGGTCCAATGAGTGTGAAGGCGCGCGGCGGATATCGTTATTTTCTCACCTTCACTAATGATTTGAGTAGGTATGGATATATCTACTTGATGAAGCACAAGTCTGAAACGTTTGAGAAGTTCAAGCAATTTCTGAGTGATGTTGAAAATCATCGTGACAAGAAGATCAAGTTCCTACGATCTGATCGAGGGGCGAATATCTGAGTTTCGAGTTTGGTGCTCACTTAAGACAATGTGGAATCGTTTCACAGTTGACACCGCCTGGAACACCACAGCGTAATGGTGTGTCTGAACGTCGTAATTGTACTTTGTTAGATATGGTGCGATCTATGATGTCTCTTACCGATTTGCCGTTATCGTTTTGGGGTTATGCATTAGAGACAGTTGTATTCACTTTAAATAGGGCACCATCAAAATCCATTGAGACGACACCATATGAGCTATGGCATGACAAGAGGCCAAAGTTGTCGTTTCTTAAAGTTTGGGGATGCGATGCTTATGTCAAAAAGCTTCAACCCGAAAAGCTGGAACCCAAAGCGGAATAGTGCGTATTCATAGGTTACCCAAAGGAGACACTTGGGTACACCTTCTATCTCATATCCGAGGGCAAAGTGTTTGTTGCTAAGAACGGAGCTTTTCTTGCAAAGGAGTTTCTCTTGAAAGAATTGAGTGGGAGGAAGATAGAACTTGATGAGGTTGTGGAACCTCTGCTCCCTCTAGATGGTGGCGCAGGGCAGGGGAGACCTCTGTCGAGGCAACACCGGTTGAGGAGGAAGCTAATGATGATGATCATGAAGCTTCGGATCAAGTTACTATCGGACCTCGCCGGTCGACAAGATCATGTACTGCTCCTGAGTGGTATGGTAATCCTGTCTTATCTATCATGTTGTTAGACAACAATGAACCTGCGAATTATGAAGAAACAATGGTGGGCCCGGATTCCAACAAATGGCTGGAGGCCATGAAGTCCGAGATAGGTTCTATGTAGGGAAACAAAGTGTGGACTTTGGAAGTATTACCTGAAGGTCGCAAGGCTATTCAGAACAAATGGATCTTTAAGAAGAAGACGAACGCAGACGGTAATGTGACCATTTATAAAGCTTGACTTGTGGCAAAGGGTTTTTCACAAGTTCAAGGAGTTGACTACGATGAGACAGTCTCACCGGTAGCGATGCTTAAGTCCGTCCGAATCATGTTAGCAATAGTTGCATTTTTCGATTATGAAATCTGGCAGATGGATGTCAAAACGGCGTTCCTTAATGGTTTTCTTAAGGAAGAGTTGTATATGATGCAACCCGAAGGTTTGTCGATCCAAAGAATGCTAACATAGTATGCAAGATCCAGCGATCCATTTATCGACTGGTGCAAGCATCTTGGAGTTGGAATAAGCGCTTTGATGAGGTGATCAAAGCATTTGGGTTTATACAAGTTGTTTCAGAATCTTGTATTTACAAGAAAGTGAGTGGGCGCTCTGTAGCGTTTCTAATATGATATGTGGATGACATATTGCTGATTGGAAACAATGTGGAGTTTTTAGAGAGCGTAAAGGATTACTTAAAGAAATGTTTTTCAATGAAAGACCTAGGAGAAGCTGCTTACATATTAGGCATTAAGATCTATAGGGATAGATCGAGGCGCCTAATAGGACTTTCACAAAGCACATACCTTGATAAAGTTTTGAAGAAGTTCAAAATGGAGCAGTCCAAGAAGGGGTTCTTGCGAGTATTACAAGCTATGAAGTTGAGTAAGACTCAGGGTCCAGTAACTGCGGAAGATAGAGAAAAGATGAGTACCGTCCCCTATGCTTCAGCCATAGGGTCTATCATGTATGCAATGCTGCGCACAAGACCGGACGTCAGCCTGGCCATAAGTATGGCAGGCAGGTTTCAAAGTAATCCAGGAGTGGATCACTGGATGGCGGTCAAGAATATTCTGAAGTACCTAAAAAGGACTAAGGAAATGTTTCTCATTTATGGAGGTGACGAAGAGCTCGCCGTAAAGGGTTACGTCGATGCAAGCTTTGACACTGATCCAGATGACTCTAAGTCTCAAACCGGATACATATTTATTCTTAATGGGGGTGCGGTAAGCTGGTGCAGTTCCAAGAAAAGCGTCATAGCAGATTCTGCATGTGAAGCGGAGTATATGGTTGCCTCGGAGCCAGCTAAGGAGGGTGTCTGGATGAAGCAGTTCATGAAGGATCTTGGAGTTGTGCCAAGCGCACTAAATCCAATAACTCTGTTCTGTGACAACACTGGTGCCTTTGCTTTAGCAAAGGAACCAAGATTTCACAAGACGACCAGACACATCAAACGACGCTTCAACCTCATCCACGACTACGTCGAAGGAGAGGACGTAAATATTTGCAAAGTGCACAAGGATCTGAATGTTGCAGATCCGCTGACTAAACCTCTGCCACGAGCGAAGCATGATCAACACCAGAACTGTATGGGTGTTAGATTCATTCCAATGTAAATCGCATAGTGATGTGAGACTAGATTTTTGACTCTAGTGCAAGTGGGAGACTGTTGGAAATATGCCCTGGAGGCAATGATAAAATAGTTATTATTATATTTCCTGTTTCAAGATAATCGTTTATTATCCATGCTATAATTGTATCGAATGAAAGCATAGATACATGTGTGGATATATAGACAAAACAATGTCCCTAGTAAGCCTCTAGTTGACTAGCCAGTTGATCAAGGATGGTTAAGGTTTTCTGACCATATGCAAGTGTTGTCACTTGATGACTGGATCACATCATTAGAAGAATGATGTGATGGACAAGACCCAAACTATGAACGTAGCATGTGATCGTGTCATTTTGTTGCTATTGTTTTCTACGTGTCAAGTATTCATTCCTATGACCATGACATCATGTAACTCACTGACACTGGAGGAATACCTTGTGTGTATCAAACATCAGAACGTTACTGGGTGACTATAAATGTGCTCTACAGGTATCTCTGAAGGTGTTCGTTCAGTTAGCATGGATCAAGACTGGGATTTGTCACTCCGTGTGACGGAGAGGTACCTCGGGGCCCACTCGGTAATACAACATCACATATAAGCCTTGCAAGAAATGTGACTCAAGTATTAGTCACGGGATCTTGTATTACGAAACGAGTAAAGACACTTGCCGGTAAAGAGATTGAAATAGGTATAGAGATACCGACGATCAAATCTCAGGCAAGTAACATACCAAAGGACAAAGGGAATGTTATACGGGATTATATGAATCCTTGGCACAAAGGTTCAACCGATAAGATCTTTGTAGAATATGTAGGATCCAATATGGACATCTAGGTCCCGCTATTGGATATTGACCGGGGAGTTTCTCTGGTCATGTCTACATAGTTCTCGAACCCGCAGGGTCTGCACACTTAAGGTTCGGTGATGTTTCAGTATAGTTGAGTTATAGGTGTTCGTGATCGAAGGTTGTTCAGAGTCCCGGATGAGATCACGGATGTCACGAGGGTTTCCGGAATGATCCGGAAACAAAGATTGATATATATGATGGTTTCATTTGGTCTCCGAAAAGATTTCGGGCATTACCGACAGTGTACCGGGAGTGACGAATGGGTTCCGGGTTTTCACCGGGAGGGGCCCACCCACCCGAGAGTGAGCCCAATAGTCCTAGGGTGGCGCATCATCCCTTAGTGGGCTGGTGAGGCCAGCCCAAGTGGGCTATGGCACTAGAAGAAGAAAACCAAAAAAGAAAAGAAAAAAAAGAGGGAGGTGGGAAGGGGAGGAGGACTCCTCCTTACCCAAATCGAAGTGGAGTTGGAGTCCTCCTCTCCACTTCGGCCAGCGCCCTAGGGGATCCCTTGATCCCCAAGGCTAGCCCCTCCCCTCCTCCTATATATACTAGAGGTTTTAGGGTTTTTGAGACACAACTTTGCCACGTGCAGCTCAAACCTATACCTCGTAGTTCTTCCTCTAGATCAGATTTCTGCGGAGCTCGGGCGGAGCCCTGTAGGAATTGATCATCACCATCACCAGCGCGCCGTCATGCTGTCGGATAACTCATCTACTTACCCGTCTCTCTTGCTGGATCAAGAAGGCAAAGATCGTCATCGAGTTGTACGTGTGCTGAACGCGGATGTGCCATCCGTTCTATGCTAGATCGGGACAGATTGTGGGACGACAGTGATTTGAATCATGAAGCTGTACCACTACATCAACCGCGTTTCTTAATGCTTCCCGCTTAGCGATCTACAAGGGTATGTGGATCTGATCTCCCTCTCGTAGATGAACATCACCATGATAGGTCTTCGTGTGCGTAGGAAATTTTTGTTTCCCATGCAGCGTTCGCCAACATGTTATGTTTCTTGGGACCTAACAACTTATCTTCATCTGTGAACGTCATATTTAGGACTTCATATTCGTCTACCTCGGTTTGAGATACTTCTACTCCATAATCTTCAGGAAACGTGAGTGCCGTGACAAGAGCTTTACGCATATGAGGCGAAAGACACAAAGCATCATACACAGAAAGCATAGCTGGTATTTTCTTATAATGTGCGATTACATCGCACTTGACTGGTACCCTATAGGCAGGGTCCATTGAATCATTTGGAATTGAATCTTTGTTTTTCGGTTCCTGTCTAGGTGGGGGATGAGGGTGTGCTAATTGGCGACCTGATCTAAGATGAACTTGATCAACTTCTAAGGGTTCTTCTTCAAGGAAGCATAGAGACTCGTCATCATCCTCGAGCACACTAGTAGTGAGAACATTGAATTCTTCACTTCGTACTCTCATGCGCTTCATGGTGTGCTGATATATCTTTGGTGCGAAGCGTAGAGGAGGGGCTTCTTCCATCACTGGGGGTAGTGCACGGCGTTTTGACCGCCGTTGCCCCCAACCTTGCGATACACAATTCCTGAAGGGAATGTAAGCCTCTCTTTTATGCTGGTCTTGTGATTTGGCAAGGCCTTGAATTGTCGTAGGGAAAATCCATATTTGGGACTTAGTAGTGCATCATCATAAGTTGCTCTCATATTTGAAGATACACAACTTACCGAATCATCTTGAAGGGTGGGAACATTTGCTGAAGCCTTTTTCTTTCCCTTTGACATGCTTTTGAGTAGATTGGCATCAATAGTCCCCTCGCCGATCATTTTCTAGATCATGTTCTTGACGAAAAATGAATCTTTGAGTGTATGGCGTGCATGTGATATATGCCAAATTTTGTTGGTTTTGACTTCACATGGTATCAATACTAACTAAGCGGTGCGGTAATATGACATCTACATGTAGCCTGGCCCAAGTGAAGTCTGTTTATGATATTTTTGTTTGTTTAAAGCCTACATAGGCTACATAAACTATGCTTGATTATATGCTTTGCATGAATTTTGTGTGCATATATGTATGTGGCATAAACACATTTTATTGAGTTCCTCCTTACTTGTATTACTACTAACACCACGTAGCACTAAGACAATGCCCGTGTTTAGCATAACCAAGTGAAGGTGTATTTTAATTTTTCGTGAGTCATACAACATTTATCATTTTTTATATATTTGTAACTTACATGGTATTAAAACTAAATCCATTTAGAGTCATTTGATTGGCGCCCATGTGTAGTATAACCCAAGTAAAGCGAGTTTGTGACACACATTTGTGATGATGCTAATAGTTTTGGCTTGTATAGCATTGGAGCATTTTATAAATATCTTTTATATGACTTTGGCCAAAATTTATGGCTTTAACATTTTATTTGGATTCATCTTACTTGTATTACTACTAACACCGCGCGACACTAATATCATGTCCGTATGTAGCGTAACCAAGTAAAATCAGTTTTTATATGATGTGCAATTTGATGATGCTAACAGTTTAGGATCTTATAGCATTGGAGCATTTTATAAATGTCTTCTATATGACGTTAGCTAGAATTTTTGGCTTAACATTTATTTGAATTTATCTTACTTGCATTGCTATTAACTTCGCGTAACGCTCATACCGTATCCGCGTGTAGCATAACCAAGTAAGATTGGTTTCTGACATGCGATTTTGGTGATGCTAATAGTTTAAGCTCTTATTCCATTGGAGCATTTTACCACATGTTTTGTATGACTTTGGCCAAATGTGTAGCCCGAATGTTTTTAGGTTTATCTCACCTGTATTACTACTAACATTGCGTAAGACTCATACCGTGTCCGGGTGTAGCGTAACCAAGTAAGATTGGTTTATAACATACGATTTCGGTGATACTAATAGTTTAGGCTCTTATAGCATTGGAGAAATTTGTATGTGTTTATATCATAGTTTTTACTCATAAGTTTATTGGAGTTTAGTTTTTTTTGCGCAATTTTATTTGAATCGCACATAATGTAGCAACATTGATATTGCAGGCATTAGTGCAAAATATATGTCATATCTATTCAGATTTTAAAAATGCACCTAGTGACATAGGCATAACCATAATATATAGATACAATGAATGTGTACATATTTTCCGTTGATAAAAGACTCAACAACCTTTTCTTGCATACTTCACTTGGGTACAAACATTTCAAAGGGCTCTAAGATAACCAGTTACATATTTCACTCAAGAACAAGAATTTCAACAGGTTCTAAGATAACCGTTTATGTTAGAATGTCGCCTATAAACCTCGAAGCTCGCATAGGCATCCAAGCATGCATACTTGATCTGGTCATGGTCCAGGTTGAACTTCTCCCATTGACCGAGAGTAATGCTTTTGTCCTTGTTAAGACTTATTTTTGCGACCTTGTTTGCTAGCTTCTCCAATGAAACCAAGTCACCTTCTTTTTGATTAGGAACCTTGATACCCAGTCCATGCACATCAACGGGTTTTCTAATACGCAAGTTATAGAACTTGAGTTTTTTTATGCCATTGCCATCGGCGGCGCCCACAAATTCGATTGTGTCATTTTCAAGGAAGCTGTGGAGAAGTGGAGGAATAAAACTCCGACCATGAGCTTGGTATAGCTAGTAAATTAGGCAATTCTTTCCCACACAAAGTTGTAAGACAGCCGCACGTTGCGGCTCTTGATTTGAGAGTACAACTTGTTGCTCAACTGGAAACTTCTTACGCTCTTTGCTATTGACATATCTAGTCTATTCACAGTCAAGGCCGACAACATGCCACTTGGCATGATTAAGATACTTTTTCCAGATGAACCGTATGAAGGCAACAACTGTTGAAGGGTTGCTAGTCACCATAGTATGGATTCTTATACGACCCTTGCTGATATAAAAAGGCGGTCTGGATGATTGTTGTCCACACTCTTGGGAAACTGGACACGAACTTTGCCGACCCTAATATTGCGAAGCTTGACAAGGTGAACATTTCTTTGCCGATGTTGACGACATACTGACTCAAACGAAGCTTTAGAGGAATCACATGCAATGGGTGGTGACGACACGGGGTATGCAAATTCTGATTTTGGGTTCACATGATGTGTTTTATACCCATGGGAATTGGAGTATACTTCCTTGCATTCAAAAGAAAACTCGAGAACCGTCTCCGAGTATTCATCACTGGATTTATCCGCCAGCGTAAGAATAGGCTCTGAAACATCAACTAGAACTTTATTATGAATCTTTGATGTCCTCCTATCCAGGAACGACGAGGAGGGCAATATAACCATGGCATTGCCCCCATTCATAGGCTGCTCATAGTGGACTTGGTCCATTATGTTCCCTTTTCCCTTTTTCTCTACTCGCATACTTCCCTCAAACTTGAGTGCATAGATTTCTAGCATGGGTCATGTTCAGTTGGTGATGCAGTCATAGTATCGAGATGCTGATTTGTTAAAGTCGCACATGGACCAGCTGGAACATCAATCCAAATGTCTCCTATGCAGAGTTTCACTGAATGCGGCACCTGACCCTCCATGCCTTCGAATAAAGAAAACTATATATTAGTTTCCTTTGAGTATATTTTGCGTACACGATGTTTATACCTTTCATGCACATTAGAAATTGACATGTTGCAATCCTATGTTGGAATTTAAAGATGAGGGGAGAAATATGTCCCACTGGGCATGCCAGAATCTGATGAAGGGAAAATGGCGAGGCGTGAGAACACGCGTCCACGTAATTGACACAGAGTGAATAAATAGTGCATACAATGCGTAAAAATAAAATGAAGATCAAACATTGCAGGTACTTATTTCCAGAACTCTTATATTTATACAAAAAATCTGCTAATTACATCTCCGAAGAGAAAACTCCTGATTAAGAATTCCAACATATATCTATTACATAGCATTGCAACATATGGGTACTACAAAATGTAGAAATAAAAGAAAACTACAAAATGTAGAAACAAAATCCTCCTCGGGAAGCCTTGATGTTCGCCCACGCTAATGTATGTGTTGCATAGCACTCATAATTTGACTATGCTCGTTCATATAGCACGTGCATGCCTAGCTCTTTAACCATCGCGGGTTTTAATATGAAGATATATTTAATGGTTAACTAGCCTGGCTTGTGAGCATGTGTGCAATATATGGGATAACTCTTTTTATGAGTTAATTTTATCATGCATTTGATTCCCGTATGAATGCATGGAATTTAGGGAATATGTGTTCACTTTATGATAAAGGATATATTTTTTCAAACCACATATGAGGAGGCTATATGGAATAGATGATGCACTAAGTTATGTTTAGTGCAAATAACATAGGCTATGATCCTACTTATCATTTAATTTTGTGGGCATATGCACCTATATGAGGGGAGTGCATGGTTTAATTTTGATCTATATGAGGTTATCTTATAACATGTAAGTTGATTTTATACATGCATTTGTATATAGAGCTCATGGTTTGATTTCAATTTATATGGAATTATCTTTTTGACATGTAAGTTGATTGCCTACATGCACCTTACCCATACTAGTTCTTAACTATATCATATAGAACTAGTGAATTATTTATGTGATCTTAGATTTCAGATTTATGAGAATATTTTGTAAAGTTTGGTTTCACTTGTAGCAACATTGTGCCCATGTGTAGCCTAACCAAGAGGAGTTTGGTAATTTCCTCTTGCTTGTATTATCACCAGCAAAGCATAGAGTATATACTAGTGGTGTAACCAAACTCGAAGCATATGTCAACTTATAAGTGTGTCACATTTTCATTGCATATATGCATGCACTTTAACGATATAATATGATTCTATCACCCATGTTGATACACTAGTTTTATATGAGGGACTAGTGACATGGCATTTTGATTAAGTTTCACTTCACTCGTATTATTACTATCACCGTGTAGCGATACACCCACGTGTAGCATGACCGAGTGAAGCATGATGATTTCTCTTTGTTTGTATTATCACTATCAAAGCATAGAATATATGCTCGTAGTGAAACCAAACTGGGAGTATGTGCCAATTTATATTTGCATGGGCATGATGAAAATTATCAATTTAGTTTAGCTATATGAGACTAAACAATGCATAGGGTAATTATCATGTATGAGTATTTTGATTGTCATGTTTATTTTAATATTAACAACATGATGCACTATGCTATTTCTAGTGCCAAATTAGTACAGGAAAATCGTTTGTCAAGCAATTCATTTAGATGATACATGCATGCATCCATATAAGAGAATACATAATGTGATTTATTTGCTAATTGCAACACCGATTCATGCATTTAGGGGATTAGCATATACTAGCATGTGGGGCAAATATGTCCTAGTTTCTATTAGGTAGGACTTCGTGAGACCAAATGGATATGGAGTTTTACTTCGATTCTTGATTTGTATCAATATGGGATCGGAACCGCCATATGACCAAACAAAAAAGGATTTTATTATGTGTACCTAAGTTGTATTACCATAGGACTAAGGATCACTATGAGACCAATTTAAGAATTTGGTTTATTTCCCTGGTTTGTATCAGCATGGGGATCGGAATCACCATGAGATCAAAGAAAGATCAAGTTTAAATTTATTCAGACCATGGCATATACGCGATATGGAACTCATATATATCCTAATTTCTATCAGTTGGGATTTTACGAGACCTAACAATATAAAGTTTGATCTCTATTTCTATCCTTAATTCGTATCTACATGGGACCAGAGTCACCACGCTGATCAAATAAGGAGCGATTTAGTTTGAAGGATCAACATATGTATGATCAAAAATAAAGGAAAACAAGAGCAAGTTAATTTGTTTCCATTTCTGTCCTTAAGTGTATCTACATGGGACCAAAGTCACCGTGCTGATCAAGTAGGAAGCATGTTAATTTATTCCTATTTCTATCCCTAATTGTATCTACATGGGACCGGAGTCAACATGCTGACCAAATAAGAAGAATGTCATATTGCACATATGTGTTTAATTAGCATCAATATAAGATTGAAGAGCAGTATATGCTCAGATAGGCATCTCATGTATTATCTTGATTTGTATCAGCATGGATCAAGATGACCATAAGACCGAATCAAGGACAGTATTATCTTATTCGTATCAGCATGGATCAAGATGACTACGGGACCGAGTCAAGGACAGTATAATCGGATAGCACCGGACATATATGAGACCATCGTCCATCAAAAGGTGAGGGAGAACGTAGCCATGAACTCTCACCTTGCCTTGGATGTCTCCACGTACGTGTGATGTGCAACGCACATGAACATCAGCTTGTGTAGAGCAGCTCGTGGACGCTGCAGATGATGAGCAGCCGGCGACGTCGACGACGAGTGGCCGGCGGCGGCGAAGACGACGTCGACGACGAGTGGCCGGCAGCGGCGACGACGACGATACGAACGGCCGGTGACGTGTGCGTCCCACGATGAGCGGTGCGACCGGCGGCGACAACGACGAGCGGCCGGCGATGGACGAATGGCCCACGGTTTAAATCGAATGATGTGCAGCGATGGACTGTGTATATGAAAGTAGTGGATGGATGGATGAATGGAATGACGGAATCGCCGACTGAACCCAGAGCAGCCAAGGTGCCTGCTATTTATAGGGGAAGGAGAGAACAGAGCGAGGCTCTCCCTGGACGCGTGCACATATCAATCGTAGGAATCGTGGGAAATCGTGGCAGCGTGAGCTGCTTTTCGCTTTATTTATTATATTTCCCTAATCACCAGCTAATCCGACGCTAGTTTACCTAGCCCACTCCACACGTACGTACAAACCGGTGTAAGCTAAATTCCATTCTCATTCTAATTAATTATAATATGTGGGCCTTGGCACGGCTGGCTCTACATGCACATGTGCGTGTATGTAAGTGAACCCAAAGCACACGTACATGGCCACTTTGTTTAAATAGGCTAAGCCTAATTAGTTGAAACAGATCACCTTATTTCCTGTGCGTGACTAAATGCATGCGAATATATTCTTTCCATCAAAATTTTATGCCAATATTTCATTAATAGCCTGACACATTTTTTTAATTTGCCGTCATACGGGGCATTTTTCTTTTATATGCATCGCGTGACATTTTATTAACATTGGCGAAATAACGCCTGCATTTAATTTGTGACCTAGTATTTTAGCAATATCGATAATGCTTATGACCATTATAATTTATGTCGACATTAGAATTCTACCGTTAACGACAGTGTATGTGTGTGCAAGCTATTTGTCCTCTATAATTTTCTTAAGATAAGGACTTGATGAGTGTTTATTTGTTTCGCTATATTTTACAATTGCCAGTTTAATGCGTGCATTATCGACATTCAAAAATATATCACATGGCTATTTTTGTCAATCCGCAATTTGAACGGTTGATTAGATATTCATTTTAATATCTTATTTTAATTATAAACGGATTTTGGCTGTTTTGTATTTATATTTTATGTGGTTTATGTGTTTTATTTTATCTTGGCCAAAAGCCATGTCAACAGCTACACGCTAGCGTTGGGGAGCAACGTCGACGGTCAAGGGAGGCTCTGTGGCGCTCTAGGACACGCTGCCCTCGCTGGACCCGAGCTGCGGCAAGAGGCCATGGTGCAGAGCACCGTTTCTGCATGCTAATGGTGTGGTCACCACGGCGACTCCTGCCTACAGTGGCCTTACGACCCGTCAAAGGTGTCTTTAACTCAGGGCATGCATGCAGGAAGCTCATGGTGGAGTTTGGTCTCGAATGGAGCTTATTTGAATTGGTTTTGACTGCAGTTTAGTTTGCAGCAGCAATCTTAGGGCTAGCAATGAGGGTGCTTACTGGAGGGCTTGTGAAACAAAACCTTGTCTAGCAGCCTTATTCATGGAAAGACTACAAGACTGCCAACTTTCAGCTCAGGGGGATGAGTTTAGCTAGTAGTTGTAGTTCAAGGCTACAATTATGCCAGAAATCAAGTTTCAGATGTGCTGCTCATTTTTCCTACATGAGCATGCCATATCTTAGTTTGAAATGATGCATTAGCATGCTCGGGGATCTCTGCAAAGAGGTGGGGGCTTTAGCTTAAGCAGGAGTATAACAAGAGGGGTAAACAGTGCTGCCAAGGTAAAAATGAGGGGTAGATACATGGAGTCAGCCCCCAATAATTGACCAGTGGCCATGACAAGGTCACTGGAGGAAAAAGGGAACTACGAAAGGCTGTGGTAAAAATTTAAGATCAAGGAGTTTAGTGGAAGGGGCCAAAGTAGCAACTTTGCTAAATGCACACAAGGTGTTTGATGGATGTTAGGGCTACCAGATGGATTCCAATTGATATGAAACTTAAAAGACTCACATAATAGACGAAAAGAAGCTTGGAAACTAAATTTGGGATTTTGTGGAGAAAATTTCCAATGTAGACATGAAAAGCCCATGTAATGTGCAGAAATGGCTTTCTGCATATAAAACCATGCAAATCAATTCCCACAAATCCACAACTTAGATTAGTGGCATTATTTGAGTATTAAAGCATGCCCAAAAAGTTTGGGATCAATTGGAGAAACTTTATAATGTAAAGTTTCCCAAAGTTAGAAATCAACAGAGAAGGTTTTGAGGGGTTTGGGACAAGTTCTTCGATTCTCCTTGATGCACCACCTTGTGTGGATAGATTATTGGAGCATCATAACATGTCGACCAAATTGGAGCACAATTGGAGACACTTGGCAATGTAGAATTGCTCAAATTTGGATATGGACAGATAGAGTTATAGAATAATTAAGTGAATCAAGTAACCTTTGATTGAGATGAAACTTGGCAAGATCATCACATATATCATATGTGACCTGCTAGAATTTTACAGGAATTTATTGAGAATATTTATTATAGAAATATTCCAAAAGCTTGAAATGGGCACGAAGGGTTTTGAAGGGTTTTATCTAATATTTTGAACATGGCCATGTATTAAAAATCCTATATATGGAATATATATGGCCGCTGAGCTTCCCTGAATTTTTTCAGATATATTGAAAGCAATAAAAATAACTTTCCTTCAAAAGGGACCATTTCTGGCCTCAAAGAAAGGTATTTAAATAAAATAGTAAAATAACTTATAAAATAATAATATTGTTGTTTTGGGAAGCCATTTTGATCATGGGTTTGAAATAAAATATTTGGTGCAAATTAATTTCCCTAATTTGAGGACTTGTTGTATAAATCCCAACTGAGGGGTTTTTGAAAGCTTAAATTAAATAAAAGCTTTTTGGTAAAAATAATATTTGGTGAAAAATAGTTTCTTGTCCTATACACATGACATGATCATTAGGCAAGGGTTTGGGTCAAGGAAATGAGTGTGGAGAGCAGCAGGAAGATTGGGATTCAAACACAAGCAAACAAGCAAACAAGCAACAATCACATCAAGCATCATAATGAGTCATAAAAAAGTTAATTGGTCCTAATTTTTGAGATAAGTTAATTTAGTCAGGAGAGTCAAACACAGAGTGTGATAGACCTTACCCCCATAAGAAAATCTCGTCCTCAAGATTTCAAGGCTAGGCGTTGGAGAGATACTGAATTTTTAAGTTGGAGGAAGTCTTCACGTCCCCATGTTGCTGTTGTGGGTCTTGAGGTGGTTGATCATACAACTTCGAATGCTTCGCTCGTCCCTGCCTGACCGTGTGCGGGGTTTTGGCAATAAGTTAGGCTGACTGAGGGTCAAGGACTTGGTGCACTAAGTTCTCGCAATTGTCTGACTTGCATGTGTATCCCAAGGTCGGAATACGTGGCAAGGTAACATGTGTGGGTTGGGTCTCGTCCATGAGTCTAAGCTCAGAGACCTAGTGTTTAGAACAGGTTCTACCATCTCGGAAGGTTCGTGAGGGGTCCTGGGTGAGCTGGCTACCCAAGAGTATAGACCAATCATCCACTCCCAAGGTGTGTGACTCGGCAAGCGGGTGAATCACCTTTAGAAGGTTTTCACCATGATCCAATTAGGACTCTCGTCCTTTATTTCGACCAAGAAGAAGCTCTCTGATTTCTCTCACTGTCCATGGTTTCATCGGCTTGAATCATAATCCCATCGTCTTGAGATAACACCTTATTCCCGAGAGGCATAGCGATCGGTGTTCCTGAGGCTCGTCCAAACAGGACTAAAGTGTTCCTCCTCTTATTGGGTGGATAAGTATGTCATCCATGAGGACAATAACATACTTCCCCAAGCATCACATAAGCACAGTGCTCATGAGACAAGTGAGGAGAGCGAGAACTTGCCATGGGCAGTCACTGGTCGAGGGGTTTGTGGTCCAACATGACCTAGTTCTTCATGCCCATGTTCGTCATATACATGATGGGTGGTGGTCGGGGCGGAGTACTAGCCATATCCCAATGACTTAGCGCCGTTTTCTATGGTCATAATCCGACCATCTTATGGCTCGGTGAAGCTTTGGGGCTTCAAGGAACTTAGGGTGTGAGTGAACGTCTATCATCTTATCCCTAAGCACATTCCTTAGATGCCAATAGTCTAACCTCTATCTCCGGACAATATCACCCTATGTCATCGAAAGTACCAACTCACACAAGTTAACTCCACAATATTGATGCTAGTAAACTCCGGGGTCTGAGGAAAATGACCTTAACCTAATTCTCATAGGTATACTATAACTGAGTTAACATGCATCCTTATCTAAAAATCCTCAGGAGAGCATACAAGCTTCTAAGCTTGAATTAAGACACCACAAATCCAAGTGTGAATCCCCCCTCCGTGTTAGAATCCCCCCTCCGGCAGGGCACGAGGACGTGCCCCAGATGGGATCTTGCGGAGACAGAAGCTTGCGACGGGGGAAAAGCGATTGCGATGATCTCTTGATTTTTTCTGGAATTTATGGGATTATATAGGCGAAAGATCTAGGTTAGGGGACCTCCAGGGGGCCCACAAGCGTGGATGGTGCGGCCCCCCTGGGCGCGAGGTGGGGGCTTGTGGGGCCCCTGGAGCTCCTCTGGCTTGGCTCCCAAGTTCTCCGATCTTCTTCCGTTCCAAAAAAAATCTTTTCAGGGATTTTCTTCCGTTTGGACTCCGTTTCAAAATCTCCTCTGAAAGGGGTCAAAAACATGGAAAAAACAGGAACTGGCACTTGGCACTGAGTTAATAAGTTAGTCTCAGAAAATAAATAAAAAGCTTGCAAAACATCCAAAGTTTGACAAGATAATATTATGAAACCATCAAAAATTATAGATACGTTGGAGACGTATCAAGCATCCCCAAGCTTAACTCCTGCTCGTCTTCGAGTAGGGAAGTGATAAAGAATGAATTTTTGATGCGGAATGCTACCTAGCATAGTTGTCCTTTGCAACTTATTTCACGTGGCATGAATGTTTAGATCCGTAAGATTCAAAACAATAGTTGGCTATTGACATGAAAACAGTAACACTTCAAGCAAACTAGCAAAGTAATCATGAACTTTCAAAATAACAAGGCCAAAGAAAGTTATCCCTACAAAATCATATAATCTGGCTATGCTCCATCATCCTCACACAACTAATGTAAATCATGCACAACCCCGGAATTGGCCAAGTAATTGTTTTCGCACTCTTACTTTCTAAAACTTTTTATAACTATCACGCAATACATGAGCGCGCGCCATGGATATAGCACTATAGGTGGAATAGAGTGTGGTGATGGTTGTGAGACAAAAAGGAGGAGATGGTCACACTGACCCGGTGTATCAATAGGCTATGAAGATGCCCATTAATAGATATCAATGTGAATGAGTAGGGATTGCCATACAAGAGATGCACTAGAGCTATAAGTATGTGAAAGCTCAAGAGGAAAACTAGTGGGTGTGCATCCAACTTGCTTGCTCACGAAGACCTAGGGCAATTGAGGAAGCCCATCATTGATATATACAAGACAAGTTATAAAACGAAGATTCCCACTAGCATATGGTAGTGACAAAGCAAGAAGCTCTCAATCAAGAAGAACATGGTGCTAACATGAAGCACAAATGTGGAAAAAGATAGTAGCATTGTCCCTTCTCTCTTTTTCTCTCATTTCTCCTTTTTTGTTTGGGCTCTTAGGCCTCCTTTTTTCTTTTCTTTTCTCTTTTTTTTGTGTTTGGGCTCTTTGGCCTCTTTTTTTTTATTCCTCACATGGGACAATGCTCTAATAATGATGATCATCACACTTTTATTTACTCACAGCTCAAAGATCACAATGATGATGACTCCATAAGAAATGCCTCCAGCAGTGTACCGGGATGTGCAACGATCTAGCATGGCGTATGCCGTTGAAACATCTCGCTAGCTATCTTACGATCATGCAATAGCAATATGAGAGTGGCGACACAAGTCATGAGACGGAACCGTGGGAGTTGCATGGCAATATATCTCGGAATGGCTATGAAAATGCCATAGTAGGTAGATATGGTGGCTGTTTTGAGGAAGGAATTTGGTGGGTTTGTGCACCGGCGAGAATTGCGCGGCACTAGAGAGGCTAGCAATGGTGGAAGGTGAAAGTGCATCTATACCATGGGCTCACATTAGTCATGAGGAACTCACATAATTATTGCGAAAGTTTTTATTAGTAATCGAAACAAAGTGCTAAACGCATACTCCGAGGGGAAGGGTTGGTAGGTATAAACCATCGCGCGATCCCGACCTCAACACAAAGGATGACAATCAATAGATCAATTATGCTCCGACTTCCTAACATAGCGGTTCACCATACGTGCATGCTACGGGAATCACTAACTTCAACACAAGTATCTCTAGATTCACAACACCCTACTAACATAACTCTCAACATTACCGAATCCACGTCTCAAAACTAATTGAGAGGAATCGAAACTTCTCTTTCTACCCAATGCACATGAAGATGGAGGTTTTTGCATCCTCTTTGGGTACCTATCACATTTGGGACTACTTTCATAGCATAAGCCAACTACCAAATCACGCACCGCCGTGCTCTAAATATATAAGTGAAGCACAAGAGCAAAAGTATCTAGCTCAAAAGATATAAGTGAAGCACTAGAGCAAAAGTATCTAGCTCAAAAGATATAAGTGAAGCACTATGAGCATTCTAGCAAAATCACGATGAGTGCATGTCTCTCTCTCTCAAAAAGGTGTGCAGCAAGGATGATTGTGACACAACAAAAATAAAAGACTCCTAAGATACAACACGCTCCAAGCAAAACACATATCATCTGGTGAATAAAAATATAGCTCCAAGTAATGTTACCGATGGATTGAAGACGAAAGAGGGGATGCCTTCCCGGGGCATCTCCAAGGTTAGGCTTTTTGGTGTCCTTGAATTTGGATTGGGATGCCTTGGGCATCCCCAAGCTTGAGCTCTTTCCACTCCTTATCTCTTTGTCCATGAGAACATCACCCAAAACTTCAAAACTTCACAACACAAAACTTAAACAGAAACTTGTGATAACATTAGTACAAGAAAACAAACTACCACTTGTTTTGGTACTGTAGCAAACTTGAATTCCATCTATATTGATGATGGGATACTGTATTCTCACTTTTCCATGGCTAGTACCCCCGGTACTAACCATAGTTTCATCAAAACAAGCAACCAACTCAACAAAAACAGAATATGTCAAAAACAGACCAGTCTCTAGCAATATGTATACTTCGTATACTTCTGGTACCTTAACAAATCTGAAACATTATGACGGCCTGGGGAGAAAGCATATCAATCAGCAGCAAAAAGAATCAACTCAAAAGCTCTTTCTGAATAAAAATGAAAAATCATCTCGTGAGCGAAAAGTTTCTTTCTTTTTCCAGCAGGATCAAACAACCATTACGAAGACTAGCCATAAAGGTTTTGCTTGGAAAAAGAAACACAAAAAACACAATCACAACAGAATTATGAAAGTGTGGACGAAACAAAACAGAAAGGAAAAGATAAATTCATTGGGTTGCCTCCCAACAAGCGCTATTGTTTAACGCCCTTAGCTAGGCATTGATAATTCAATGATGCTCACACAAAAGACAAGAATTGAAGCACAACGAGAGCATCATAAAGCATGTGAAAATCACATCTTAGTCTAACATACTTCCTATGCGTAGGCATTTTATAGGAAAACAGATTGTCAAGACAACCAATAGTTACCATATGCAAGGAAGAAGAAAGAGACAATAGCAATCTCAACATAACGAGAGGTGATTTAGTGATATGAAAGTTTCTACCACCATATTTTCCTCTCTCATAATAATTACATGTGGGATCATATTCGAATTCAACAATGTAACTATCACATAGGATATTCTTTTCATGATCGTCATGCATGCAAAGTTGACGCTCTTCAAAAATAGTGGGATTATCATCAATTAAAGTCATGACTTCTTCAAACCCACTTTCAGTAATATTGCAAATATCATATTCATCATGAGGCTTAAACAAATTTTCAAGATAATAAGAATCATCACCCCACTCATGATCATTGCAACAAGTAGTGGACATAGCAAAACTAGCATCCCCATGCTCAGGGTTTTGCATATTTTTAGCATGATTGTCACTAATAGAATTTATAGTGAAACCATTGCAATCATGTTTTTCATCCAAGTAGCCCTCATGAATCACTTCATAAATTTCTTCCTCACAATTTTCAGATTCACGCATCTCAAGCAAAACTCCATAAAGATAGTCAAGTGCACTCAACTCACTAGCAATTGGATCAAC
This sequence comes from Hordeum vulgare subsp. vulgare, assembly GCF_904849725.1. Taxonomy (NCBI): domain Eukaryota; kingdom Viridiplantae; phylum Streptophyta; class Magnoliopsida; order Poales; family Poaceae; genus Hordeum; species Hordeum vulgare. Next base: position 105,732,165 of record NC_058522.1, on the reverse strand, counting down.
ATAATTGGATCTCTTAAAGAGATTAGCAAGTGGATGAGGATCCATATCACTAGATTTTTAGCAATAAAAGATGCAAGCATATTGAAGGCACATGGCACACAAGCGAACAGAAAGCAAGCGAGAGAAAAGGGCGAACGAAAAAGGAAAACGAAAAAGGCAAAGGGAAAAGGCAAATTGGTGAAGTGGGGGAGAGGAAAACGAGAGGTGCTGGGAATACAAGTAAATGCAAGAGATGAGTTTGCGACACCTACTTGGATGAGTCCTTGACTTGATCTTCCTCCCCGGCAACGGCGCCAGAAATTCTTCTGTTGCGGCAACAAAAGTCCTTCTGTGGCCCTTAGGAATTGTTCTTGTTACTTCTCTGGTTTGCGTCGGTTTTTCCCATGAAAAGGAAAGGGTGATGCAGCACAGGAGCAGTAAGTATTTCCCTCAGTTTGAGAACCAAGGTATCGATCCAGAAGGAGGGCCTCGTCAAGTCCAAAGTACCTGCGCAAACACAAACAAGCTTGCACCCAACGCTTCAAAGGGGTTATCAATCCCTTCAAGATTGTTTGCAAAGTGAGATATGAAGGTGGAAAGTGCAACGAAGTAAAAAGTGTAAGGCTGAAAATATGGTGTGGAGTAGACCCTGGGGGCCATAGTGTTCACTAGAGGCTTCTCTCATAATAGCTAATATCATGGTGGGTGAACAAATTACTGTCGAGCAATTGATAGAACCGCGCAAAGTCATGACGATATCTAAGGCAATGATCATGCATATAGGCATCACGTCCGAGACAAGTTGACCGATACTTTCTGCATCTACTACTATTACTCCACACATCGACCGCTATCTAGCATGCATCTAGTGTATTGAGTTTATGACGAACAGAGTAACACTTTAAGCAAGATGACATGATGTAGAGGGATAATCTCAAGCCAATGATGAAAACCCCATCTTTTTACCCTTGATGGCAACAACACGATGTGTGCCTTGCTACCCCTACTGTCACTGGGTGAGGTCACCGCACAGTATGAACCCAAAACCAAGCACTTCTCCCATTGCAAGAATCATAGATCTAGTTGGCCAGTCAAAACCCACAACTCGAAGAGAATTACAAGGATATGAAATCATGCATAAGAGAGATCAGAAGAAACTCAAATAAGATTCATAGATAATCTAATCATTAATCCACAATTCATCAGATCTCGACAAACACACCACAAGATAAGATTACATCGGATAGATCTCCATGAAGATCATGGAGAACTTTGTACTGAAGATCCAAGAGAGAGAAGAAGCCATCTAGCTACTAGCTATGGACCCGTAGGTCTATGGTGAACTACTCACGCATCATCGGAGAGGTCATGGTGTTGATGAAGAAGCCCTCCGTGTTCGAGTCCTCCCTCCATCAGGGCACCAGGACGTGCCCCAGATGGGATCTTGCGGAGACAGAAGCTTGCGGCGGCGGAAAAGCGATTGCGATGATCTCTTGATTTTTTCTGGAATTTATGGGATTATATAGGCGAAATATCTAGGTCAGGGGACCTCCAGGGGGCCCACAAGCCTGGATGGCGCGCCCCATGGCCGTGCGGTGGGGGCTTGTGGGGCCCCTGGAGCTCCTCTGGCTTGGCTCCCAAGTTCTCCGATCTTCTTCCGTTCCAAAAAAAATATTTTGGGGATTTTCTTCCGTTTGGACTCCGTTTCAAAATCTCCTCTGAAAGGGGTCAAAAACATGAAAAAAAGGAACTGACACTTGGCACTGAGTTAATAAGTTAGTCCCAGAAAATAAATAAAAAGCATGCAAAACATCCAAAGTTTGACAAGATAGTAGCATGAAACCATCAAAAATTATAGATACGTTGGAGACGTATCAATGGGTTGAGATCATAAAATATTTTTTAATTGAGAACTCAATCTACTAAAATTTCACACTTGGTCTCCTTTGGAATCTTATTTTGACTCATCCCCAGACCACTAGTCAGGCACAAGTCAAAATGATCCTTTCCCTTTCGACTTTGAGCACTCGTACAATGGATGAGAGTAAGCAAGATATGTTGGCACTTAGGATGGAAAATAGAATAATGATGGGGAAGGAATACACAAAAGGTGTGAAAGGCTCACATAAATGAAGACAACAATAGGCGAGATAAAGCCAAATGATAGATATGATGTGAGGAGTAGGGATTGCCATGTAACGGATGCACATATGATCTAAGGTAAGCTCTCCAATGGAACTAGTGGGGGTGCATCCAGCTTGTTTGCTCATCAAGACCTAGATCTCATTTGAGGAGGCTCATCATTGGAATATGCAAACCAAGCTCTATAGTGTAAGGGTCCCCACATAGTTATGCATGAATGGTAATCTCTATGTAGTACAAGTATAGCAATGGAGTACAAGTGTGGATCTTTCAAAAGGAATAGTAGTGTTGCCCCCTTCTCTTTTTTTTTTCTTTTTTTTCTTTTTCTCTTTTTTTGTGGCCTCTTTGGCTCTTTCTTTTGATCTCTCATTTGTCTTCTTTGGGGTCTTTTGTTTTGTCCTCTTTGGGATATTTTCCTCACTTAAGGGCAACACTCTATGTTTTTCATGAATAAAAAGAATATCATCACACTTTATAAGAAGTACTCAACAAAAAGACAAGTGAAAACTATCATGATGTATGCAAATGTATGCCTCTGCCAGTGTAGCAGGATATGCATTGATACTAACGCGTCATGTAGCAATAATTTGGTCAAGGACCAACTATCATGCGGCTCCTCGATCAAGCAAAATCATGTATGGCATGAAGATCAAGTCATGAGATGGTGGATGTTGCATGGCAATGTATCTCGGAAAGGCTATGGAAATGCCTTAATAGGTAGGTATGGTGGCTGTTTTGAGGAAAGATATAATGAGGCTTATGTATGACAGAGCGTATCATGTCATGGGTTTGGATGCACCGACGGAGTTTGCACCAACTCCCAATGTGAGAAAGGGCAATGCACGGTACCAAAGAGGCTAGCAAAATATGGATGGTGGAAGTGCCAACAATCGAATACTCACATTAATCCGAAGAACTTATACACTTATTATCGGTAACTCTCTATCTAGTTAGGAAATTCACAAAGAGACAAGTACCCCGAGGAGGAGTGTTTGGGGGTTTGGTTATCCTTGCGCATCCTCGACTCATGGTAACGCGAGGGTAATATATATATTCCAACCCCTCTAGAGGTTAGCGATCAATTTAGTATCTAGAGTTCTCAACTAATTTTTAGTTTTTAAAAAAAAACACAAATTTCCCAAAATACGACACCTATCACTAATAGGCTCAAGCTCTTGGCACCAATAGTCCAAACATTACTCAAGTCAATACCTCAAAACTATTGCAAGGTACCACTATACTTAAGTAGCAACCTCAATTACCTACTCATGCAAGACACACAACTCAGTGCAACGAGCCAACTCTATAAACAAGATAAGCATGATAACTCAAGAGAGTTCCAAAAGCAACCTAAATAAATGCCCTTAAAAAGATAAGCATGAAAATTAAGAGCTAAGCATGACAATAGCTACTAAAAGATAAAGAAGACACAAAAAAGATAAGCATGAAAACCTATGTTGTGTTCTAGAGTGGAATGGAGCGTGTCTCTCTCCCAAACATGGTAGGCTAGGTTCCGACTTGTTATGAACAACAGGAAAAACTAAAACAAACTAAAAATAAAATAGCGGGACGCTCCAAGCACAACACATAACATATGAAGTGATAAAAATATAGCATGGAGATGGACGAACTGATGATTGTTGATAGAGAAGGGGATGGACGGGGGCATCCCCAAGCTTAGACGCTTGAATCTCCTTGAATATTTCTTGGGGTGCATGGGGGCATCCCCAAGATTGAGTGCTTGACAGTCCTGTAACTTCTTTCATCATCTCCCATCGCATACTTGAAAACTCCCTTCATACGAAACTCATCATAAGTTGATTAGAGTGGTTAGTACCCTTAAGAAAATAATTCATTACCTAATGGAAATAAATATTTTCATGAAAATTTACTGCTTCTCATGATTGCCAAAAGATTTTTGCAAATAAAAAGTAAGCTTAGGATTTGCAAAACAATGGAAACGCAAAAAATGGAAGAATCTGTGAAAAACAGAACAACCGGTAGTAAATAATTTATTCGGAGCACTTATGCAACTCAAATAAAAAACCACAGAACATATGCTAGAAAGGAAATTATATAGCGCATGCTTTAAATAAAATTCAGATCAAAAATATGATATGGTGATGTTTGGCGAATTTTTTCGTCAAGCAGACAAAATCTGTTTTCTGACAGCATGCCACAACTTTTGAACTTTCTTGCAATCGGAGGCTATAACTGGCACAAAGCTTAAAAATCAAGATAAAATGATGTTGCTACACTAGTAAAAAGCATCAAGACCACTAAAACATAAAGTAAAAACAAATTGGGTTGCCTCCTGATAACCCACAAGTATAGGGGATCGCAACAGTTTCCGAGGGTAGAGTATTCAACCCAAATTTATTGATTCGACTCAAGGGGAAGCGAAAGAATATTCTCAAGTATTAGCAGCTGAGTCGTCAATTCAACCACACTTGAAAGATTAGTGTCTGCAAGAAAAGTATCAGTAGCAAGGTGGTATGATAGCAACCGTGCCAGAAAAAGGTCTGTTGATGGCAGACTATTCCTGACTGGTTGTATCAATGGCGCCAGAAAAGTGTTGCAGCAGGTAACAACAAAGTGGCAAGTAACAGCAGTAGTGGCAGTAGTAGCAAGGAACAGTAGTAGTGACAGCAGCAGCAAGTAACAACAGTAGCGACATCAGTAGTAGCAAAGTAACGGCAGTAGCGACAACAGTAGCGGCAAAGTAACGTAGCAAGGACCAGTAGTAAAAGACTCATAGGCAGTGGATCGGTGATGGATGAGTATGCTGGATGTGATTCATCATGTAACAGCTATAACACGGGGAGATAAGTAACTAGCTCCCGTTCGTCAATCTAATGTAGGCATGTATTTCGTATGTAGTCATACATTCTTAGGGAAAATAACTTGCATGACATCTATTGTCCATCCCTCCCGTGGCAGCGGGGTCCTAATGGAAACTACGGGATATTAAGGTTCTCCTTTTAATAAAGAACCAGACCAGCGCATTAACACTTGGTGAATACATGAACTCCTCATACTATGGTCATCTCCGGGAGTGGTTCAGGCTATTGTCACTCCGGGGTTGCCGGGTCATAACACATAGTAGGTGACTACAACTTGCAAGATAGGATCTAAAACACACATATATTGGCGATAACATAATAGGTTCAGATCTGAAATCATGGCACTCGGGCCCTAGTGACAAGCATTAAGCATGGCAAAGTAGTAGAAACATCAATCTCAGAACATAGTGGATACTAGGGATCAATCCCCGTCAAAACTAACTCGATTACATGCTAGATCTCATCCAACTCATCACCGTCGAGCAAGCCTATGATGAGATTACTCACGAACGGTGAAGAGCATAATGGAATTGGCGATGGAGGAAGGTTGATGATGACGATGGTGACGATTTCCCCTCTCCGGAGCCCAGAACAGACTCCAGATCTGCCCTCCGAATGAAGAACACGAGGTGGCAGCGCCTCCGTATCGTAAAACGCGATGAATCCTTCTCTTTGATTTTTTCTGGGCGAAACGGAATATATAGAGCTGAGTTTGGAGCCGGCGGAGCTCTGTGGGCTCCACAAGCCTGGTTGGTGCGGCCTGGGGTGTGGTCGCGGCCAGTGGGCTTGTGGGCCACTGGCTCACCCCCTCCGGTGGATCTTAGCGCAGGTATTTTTCATTAATTCCAGAAAAATTCTCCGTAAATTTTCAGGTCATTCCTAGAACTTTTATTTCTGCACAAAAACAACACCATGGCAATTCTGCTGAAAACAACGTTAGTCCGGGTTAGTTCCATTCAAATCATGCAAATTAGAGTCCAAAACAAGGGCAAAAGAGTTCGGAAAAGTAGATACGATGGAGACGTATCAACTCCCCCAAGCTTAAAGCCTTGCTTGTCCTCAAGCAATTCAGTTGACAAACTGAAAGAGACAAAATAAAAACTTTGACGAACTCTGTTTGATCTTGTTGTTGCAACTATGTCTAACTCATAACCAGAATTTCAGCAAGATCACAAGCTAACCACATAAGCAAATTACATCTAGGTCTCATGGTAAACTCATATGAATGGCATAATCAACTAGCGAGCAAGTAATAATATGCCTCAAATGTCAACACTTCAATCAAAACAACATGAAGCAGTACGACTAGATGGTATCTCGCTAGCTCTTTCTAAGACCGCAAAACATAAATGCAGAGCACCTTCAAAGACCAAGGGCTGACTAAGCATTGTAATTCAAGGCAAAGAAGATCCAGTCACAGTCATACTCAACACAGTTAAAAGCAAAGCATAAAAATGATAGAGGTGCTCTCTAATTGGTGCTTTTATAAGAGGAGGATGACTCAACAGGAACATAAATAGACAGGCCCTTCACAGAGGGAAGCATTGATTTGGAGAGGTGCCAGAGCTCAAGCTTTGAAAACAGAGATAATAATTTTGGGTGGCATGCTTTCATTGTCAACGCAATGACTAAGAGTTCTCAACATCTTCCACGCTACACATGCTATAGGTGGTTCCCAAACAGAAAAGTAAAGTTTTGACTCCCCCATCACCAATCAATCACACTCCACGGCTAGCCAAATCCTCGGGTACCGTCCATACCAACATCAATCCTGGGGGAGTTTTGTTTGCAATTATCTTTTCGATTTGAGCATGGAACTGGGAATTCCAATTACCAGCCCCTTTCTCTAGAATGATTGTGAATAAACACATATCGAGGATAACACGCCTAGCATGGAAGATACTGATATCCCCCTGTCACCACATGAGCGGTTCGGGCATGCAAAACAGATTATTTCTTGAAGGTTTAGAGAGTGGCACATGCAAATTTACTTGGAACGGCAGGTAGATACCGCAAATAGGTAGGTATGGTGGACTCATATGGAACAACTTTGGGTTTATGGGAGTGAATGCACAAGCAGTATTCCCTCTTAGTACAAGCGAAGGCTAGCAAAAGACTGGGAAGCGACCAACTAGAGAGCGACAACAGTCATCAAAATGCATTGACAATAACTAACATTGAGTGCAAGCATGAGTAGGACATAAATCAGCATGAACATGAACATCATAGAGGTTATGTTGATTTTGTTTCAACTACATGCGTGAACATGCGTCAAGTCAAGCCACTTGAAACATTCAAAGGAGGATACCATCCTATCATACTGCTGGAATTATGCCCTAGAGTCAATGATAAATATAGTTATTATTATAATTCCTGTATCAAGATAATCGTTTATTATCCATGCTATAATTGTATTGAATGAAGACTCATTTACATGTGTGGATACATAGACAAAACACTGTCCCTAGCAAGCCTCTAGTTGGCTAGCCAGTTGATCAAAGATAGTCAGTGTCTTCTGATTATGAACAAGGTGTTGTTGCTTGATAACTGGATCACGTCATTAGGAGAATCACGTGATGGACTAGACCCAAACTAATAGACGTAGCATGTTGATCGTGTCATTTTGTTTCTACTGTTTTCTGTGTGTCAAGTATTTGTTCCTATGACCATGAGATCATATAACTCACTAACACCGGAGGAATACTTTGTGTGTATCAAACGTCGCAACGTAACTGGGTGACTATAAAGATGCTCTACAGGTATCTCCGAAGGTGTTCGTTGAGTTAGTATGGATCAAGACTGGGATTTGTCACTCCGTGTGACGGAGAGGTATCTCGGGGCCCACTCGGTAATACAACATCACACACAAGCCTTGCAAGCAATGTGACTTAGTGTAAGTTGCGGGATCTTGTATTACGTAACGAGTAAAGAGACTTGCCGGTAAACGAGATTGAAATAGGTATGCGGATACTGACGATCGAATCTCGGGCAAGTAACATACCGAAGGGCAAAGGGAATGACATACGGGATTATATGAATCCTTGGCACTGAGGTTCAAACGATAAGATCTTCGTAGAATATGTAGGATCCAATATGGGCATCCAGGTCCCGCTATTGGATATTGACCGAGGAGTCTCTCGGGTCATGTCTACATAGTTCTCGAACCCGCAGGGTCTGCACACTTAAGGTTCGACGTTGTTTTATGCGTATTTGAGTTATATGGTTGGTTACGGAATGTTGTTCAGAGTCCCGGATGAGATCACGGACGTTACGAGGGTTTCCGGAATGGTCCGGAAACGAAGATTGATATATAGGATGACCTCATTTGATTACCGGAAGGTTTTCGGAGTTACCGGGAATGTACCGGGAATGACGAATGGGTTCCGGGAGTTCACCGGGGGGGGGGGGGGGGGGCAACCCACCCCGGGGAAGCCCATAGGCCTTGGGGGTGGCACACCAACCCTTAGTGGGCTGGTGGGACAGCCCAAGAAGGCCCTATGCGCCATAGGAAGAAAATCAAAGAGAAAAGAAAAAAAAGGAGGAGGTGGGAAAGGAAAGAAGGACTCCACCCACCAAACCAAGTAGGACTCGGTTTGGGGGGGGGGAGACCTTCCCCCCTTGGCTCGGCCGACCCCCTTGGGGCTCCTTGAGCCCCAAGGCAAGGCCCCCCCTCTCCCACCTATATATACGGAGGTTTTAGGGCTGATTTGAGATGACTTTTTCACGATAGCGCGACCACATACCTCCACGGTTTTTCCTCTAGATCGCGTTTCTGCGGAGCTCGGGCAGAGCCCTGCTGAGACAAGATCATCACCAACCTCCGGAGCGCCGTCATGCTGCCGGAGAACTCTTCTACCTCTCCGTCTCTCTTGCTGGATCAAGAAGGCCGAGATCATCGTCGAGCTGTACGTGTGCTGAACGCGGAGGTGCCGTCCGTTCGGCACTAGATCGTGGGACTGATCGCGGGACGGTTCGCGGGGCGGATCGAGGGACGTGAGGACGTTCCACTACATCAACCGCGTTCACTAACGCTTCTGCTGTACGGTCTACAAGGGTACGTAGATCACACATCCCCTCTCAGAGACGGACATCACCATGATAGGTCTTCGTGCGCGTAGGAAATTTTTTGTTTCCCATGCGACGTTCCCCAACACATACTACATCATAGTCATCTCAACATTCATGTGGGCATCCAAGACAAACCATTATAAGCTACTAGCTAAGTAAGCATGGCATAAGCAACTATGATCTCTAAGTTGTCATTGCAAACATCTTTCCCTCACAACAAAGCTGAATCAGGCATGATGAGCTGGTCATAATTACAAGAAAAAATAGATCGAGTTCATACCAGCTTTTCCAGGCTCAGTCGCTTCATCATATATCGTCATTATTGCCTTTCACTTGCACGACCGAATGATGTGAACAATAATACGCGTGCTCGTGCATTGGACTAAGCTGGAATCTGCAGGCAAACACAAAGGAGAAGACAAAGTAATATGGCTCTTTGAAAGCTAAACAAGTATGCATGCGAGAGCCACTAAACATTGTAACCAATATCTTCTACCTTGACCCAAATAAAAAGAAAACTATTTACACGGGAAAACTCCCAACAAGAAAGAGAAGAAAAAGAAAATCTTTTTGGGTTTTCTCAAACTAGACAGACACACGAAAAAAAGAGAAAAAGAAAATAAACTAGCATGGATGATACAGTGGCAAAGTGTGAACACCGGCTAACAAAGTGAAATCATAAGCAAGAATGTAATGTCGGTGAGAACACGTACTCCCCAAGCTTTGGCTTTTGGCCTAAGTTGGTCTACTCCCAAGGATGGTCCTGGCGAAACCTAAAATCATAATGGGGGTTATATGGGAGCGCTGCAGCCACTGCTGTGTGAGCTCCTCCGGCTCCCACAAGTGCCTATAGGCCATATTACACATCAAAACTACTTGGGACCAACTAAAATTAGCATGCAAAGCTCAAGAACATGGTCACCAAGGCAGCAAAAATACGCGAAGTATAAGGCACTAGAGCAAAAACTAATTGTACCAATGAAGGAGTCATTTACCAAGGAGTAATTTCCCCAAAACAGTTCGGAGAATGGCGATTTGAGCAAAGAGATCGAAAATCCCAGCAAGAGGAGCAAGAACACGGGTTTGAGTTGCGAAACGATTTTTTCTGGAGGTAGGAGAACCAGATGAGAGCAAGAATGAGTGGAGGGGGTGCCTGTGGGCCCCACAAGCCTGGGTGGCGCGGCCAGGGGGGTGCCCGCGCCGTCAAGGCTTGTGGCCCACTTGTGTAGCCCCCAGACAAGCTCTTTGTCTCAGAATTTTTCAAAAATTCCAGAAAAAATCATACTTGATTTTCACGGCGTGCAGAGAACTTTTATTTTCGGGGTACTTTTCTACGGGACGATAAGATAGAAAACAGGGAAAACTAATCTAAATCTATCATTTTTCTTCTAAGCAACCGAAGGTGAGAGCTTGGAACAGAGGTTTGTGACTCCTCGATTCATCCATCTCACGGTCATCGGAAGAAATCCCTCAGTGAGGTTGATCAAGTCTCTTTGACAAACTTTTTCGAATCGCAAAAGAGAACGCAGAATTTTCGAATAGTCACTAGGTCACCTCAATGTGGATGTGAATCTCCCCAACAAGCAAATCATACTTCATCTTGACACAAAGTATAGGGCATTCAAAGCTCCCAATAAGAATCGATGATGTTTTTTCGATAGCATTGATGCAATGTACTCGATATTGTTTCTTCGAAAAGTGCATCTTATGCTCATTACCATTGACATGGAAAGTGACATTGCCTTTGTTGCAATCTATAACAGCCCCTGCGGTGTTTAAAAAGGGTCTTCCGAGGATGACTACCATGGCATCGTCCTTGGGAATATCCAAGATAACAAAGTCTGTTAAGATAGTGACATTAGCAACCACAACAGGCACATCCTCGCAAATGCCGATAGGGAAAGTAGTTGATTTGTCGGCCATTTGCAGAGAGATTTTAGTGGGTGTCTACTTATCCAGTTCAAGTCTACGATAAAGAGAGAGAGGCATAACACTAACACCGGCTCCAAGGTCGCATAACGCAGTTCTAACGTAGTTGCCTTTAATGGAGCAAGGTATAGTGGGCACACCGGGATCACCTAGTTTCTTAGGAGTTCCACCCTTGAAGGTATAGTTAGCAAGCATGCTGGAAATCTCAACCTCAGGTATCCTCCTCTTATTAGTCACAATATCTTTCATGTCCTTAGCATACGGAGAAATTTTGAGCATATCTATCAAACGCATTTGCAGAAAGACAGGTCTGATCATTTCAATGAAGCGCTCAAAATCCTCATCATCCTTTTTCTTGGATGGTTTGGGAGGAAAGGGCATAGGTTTCTGAACCCATGGTTCCCTTTCTTTACCATGCTTCCTAGCAGCGAAGTCATTCTTATCATATCTTCTATTCTTAGGCTGTGGGTTATCAAGATCAACTCATTCAATCTCCACATCCTTATAATTGCTAGGTTGAGCATCATTATGAACATCACTATTGATATTATCATTAGGCTCATGTTCATCATCAGATTGTGTTTCAGCATCAGAGACAGAGACATCGTTTGGACCCTCAAGTGTTGCAGCAACAGGGTTGCTAGCGTGCAAGTTCCTATCATCTTTCTTCTTCTTTCTAGGATGACTAGGTGCATCAGTGCTAACTCCTTGAGAATCTTGTTCAATTCTCTTCGGATGACCCTCGGGATACAAAGGTTCCTGGGTCATTCTACCTCCTCTAGTGACGGCTCTGACAGAATTGTCATTCAACTCATTGAGCAAGTCATTTTGAGCTTTAAGTACTTGTTCTACTTGAGGAGTAACCATAGAGGCATGTTTACTCAGAAGTTTAAGATCATTGACATTTCTTTCCACACAAGCACTTAAATGACTAAGCATACGAGCATTCTGTTCCAATTGTCTGCTAACATAATCATTGAAACTCTGTTGTTTGGCAACAAAGTTATCAAATTCATCCGGGCATAAGCTAGCAGGTTTATCAAAAGGAATATCACTCTCATCAAACTTACGCACAGAGTTTACTTCTACTACCTATATCGGGTTATCAAGACCATGGATCTCCTCGATAGGTGGTAGATTTTTGACATCTTCAGATTTAATGGCTTTCTCTCGCATAGATTTCTTGGCTTCTTGCATATTTTCGGGACTTGGGAATAGAGTACCCCTTTTCTTCTGAGTTGGCTTAGGAGGTGGTTCGGGAATAGACCAAGCATTCTCATTGCACAAGATGTTATTCAGTACAATCTCAGCTTGTTCTATAGTTCGTTCCCTGAAAACACAACCGGCGCAACTATCTAAGTGGTCTTTGGAAGCATCGCTAAGTCCATTATAGAAGATATGAAGTATTTCATTCTTCTCAAGAGGGTGATCAGGCAAAGCATTCAGTAGCTGGATGAGCCTCCCCCAAGCTTGTGGGAGACTCTCTTCTTCAGCTTGAGCAAAGTTGTATATTTCCTGCAAGGCAGCTTGCTTCTTATGGGCAGGGAAATATTTTTCATAGAAGTAGTAGACCACATCCTAGGGGCTACGCACACAACCAGGAGCAAGAGAAGTGAACCAAGTCTTAGAATCATCATTTAGCGAGAAAGGAAACAGCTTGAGGATATAGTAGTGGCGGATCTTTTCCTCACTAGTGAATAGGGTGGCTATATCATGCAGTTTGGTAAGATGGGCTACAACTGTTTCAGACTCATAACTGTGAAAAGGATCAGATTCGACTAGAGTGATTAACTCAGGGTCGATAGAGAATTCATAATCCTTACCGGTCACAAAGATAGGCGAAGTAGCAAACTTGAGGTCTTTATTTCATCCTAGCGTTCAGAGATTTTTCTTTCCACTTGAGGAGTAATTTCTCAACATCATAGATATCCTTACACGCAAGAAAGACCTCAGCTATCTCTCCCTCTATAACATAATGTTCAGGCATAACAGGCAATTCAGATATTGGAGAGCTAGTTCTAGCAGGCAAAATAACAGGTTCTACTTCAATAGCATCGGCAGTTTCAGAAGTATCATCACGTCTAGTAGCAACTTTAGCAATTTGTGCATCAAGGAATGCACCTAGTGGCAAAGCAGTATCAGGCATAGCATCATCAGGCAAAGCATCAAGCATAGCATCATCAGGCATAGTATCAAGCATAACATCATCAGGCATAGTATCAAGCATAGCATCATCAGGCATAGTATCAAGCATAGCATCATCATAAGCATCATGGGCAGCAGAAGTAGCATCATCAAGCACAAGCGACATATCAAGATTTCTAGCAGGAGGCGATGTCGCAAACTTACTCATAACTGAAGGTGAATCAAGTGCAGAGCTACATGGCAGTTCCTTACCTGCCCTCGTAGTTGAGGGTAAGACTTCAGTTCTTGGATCTCCCAGATTCCTCATAGTGACTAGCAGACGTCAATCCCAAGTGACTCAAAGAATATAGGTGTGCTTCTCTGGCAACGCCGCCAGAAAATAGCACGTTGATGGGAGAATATGCTTCACTTGGCTTCCCCGGCAACGGCGCCAGAAAATAGTCTTGATAACCCACAAGTATAGGGGATCACAACAGTTTTCGAGGGTAGAGTATTCAACCCAAATTTATCGATTCGACTCAAGGGGAAGCGAAAGAATATTATCAAGTATTAGCAGCTGAGTTGTCAATTCAACCACACCTGAAAGATTAGTGTCTGCAAGCAAAGTATTAGTAGCAAAGTGGTATGATAGCAACGATGCTTGAAGAAGGTCTGTTGACGGCAGACTATTCCTGACTTGTTGTATCAATGGCGCCAGAAAAGTGTTAAAGCAGGTAACAACAAAGTAGCAAGTACCAGCAGTAGTGACAACTGTAGCAAGGAACAACAGTAGTGACAACAGCAGCGAGTAACAGCAGTAGCGACAACAATAGCAGCAAAGTAATGGCAGTAGCGACAGGAGTAGCGGCAAAGTAACGTAGCAAGGACCAGTAGTAAAAGACTCGTAGGCAGTGGATCAGTGATGGATGAGTATGCCGGATGTGATTCATCATGTAACAGGTATAACACGGGGAGATAAGTAACTAGCTCCTGTTCGTCAATCTAATGTAGGCATGTATTCCGTATGTAGTCATACATGCTTAGGGAAAAGAATTTGCATGACATCTATTGTCCATCCCTCCCATGGCAGCGGGGTCCTAATGGAAACTACGGGATATTAAGGTTCTCCTTTTAATAAAGAACCGGACCAACACATTAACACTTGGTGAATACATGAACTCCTCATAATATGGTCATCTCCGGGAGTGGTTCCGGCTATTGTCACTCTGGGGTTGCCGGGTCATAACACATAGTAGGTGACTACAACTTGAAAGATAGGATCTAAAACACACATATATTGGCGACAACATAATAGGTTCAGATCTGAAATCATGGCACTCGGGCCCTAGTGACAAGCATTCAGCATGGCAAAGTAGTAGCAACATCAATCTCAGAACATAGTGGATACTAGGGATCAATCCCCGTCAAAACTAACTTGATTACATGATAGATCACATCCAACTCATCACCGTCCAGGAAGCCTACGATGAGATTACTCACGAACGGTGAAGAACATCATGGAATTGGCGATGGAGGAAGGTTGATGATGACGATGGCGATGATTTCCCCTCTCTGGAGCCTAGAACGGACTCCAGATCTGCCCTCCAGATGAAGAACACGAGGTGGCGGCGCCTCCGTATCGTAAAACGCGATGAATCCTTCTCTCTAATTTTTTTCTGGGCGAAACGGAATATATAAAGCTGAGTTTGGAGGCGGTGGAGCTGTGTGGGCTCCACAAGCCTGGTTGGTGCGGCCTGGGGGGTGGCCGCGGCCTGGGGGGTGGCCGCGGCCAGTGGGCTTGTGGCCCACTGACTCACCTCCTCTGGTGGATCTTTGCGCACGTATTTTTCATTAATTCCAGAAAAATTCTCCGTAAATTTTCAGGTCATTCCGGGAACTTTTATTTCTGCACAAAAACAACACCAAGGCAATTCTGCTGAAAACAACGTGAGTCCGGGTTAGTTCCATTCAAATCATGCAAATTAGAGTCCAAAACAAGGGCAAAAGAGTTCGGAAAAGTAGATACGACGGAGACGTATCACCACCCAACAAGCGCTTTCTTTTATGCCTTTGAGCTAGGCATAATGCAAGAAGGAGGATCAAGATTCTCCAAGGTCATCGGAATTATAAAGGCCTTCAAACGGATCCTCAACAAGTTCATCCGTATTTTTCCTAGGGAATGGGTACGTACCTTTTGCTATCCCACATAGGCGTATGTGTCCTTTACCTATATCAATGAAGCTTCTCATGGCTCAGAGGAAGTCCCTTCCAAGCACTATATTCCCTTTGTTGGGCTCCACGATGAAGAAATCAACCGTTGCATTCCTTTTTGAGAATGTAACCTGGACATCTTTTACCTTTCCCTGGATTTCATAAATATCACCATTAGCATGTTCATGATAAGATGAATTTTTTTCCATGTCTAACCAGAGAGAATCATAAAAAACTTTTGGCATAGTAGAAACCATGGATCCAATATCACAATAAGCAAGGAAGTCTTGGTTAGAGATGCCAATTCTAACAAAAGGTTCCCAGTCATCATCTATTTTCAAAATACGTTCCTTATCAACCATGTGTTTCTCTCTTTCTCTTAAGTCTAGAGCATCTATTTTCCTTTCAATAATATCAAGTCTATCTATAATACTGTCATAACCATGATTATAAACAAGATTATTAGATAGACCATGTATAATGTCAAGAGCTCTTGCCTCATCACACTCTAAGAAATCTCCTTTAGCTATAATATCAAGAGAGTGTTTGCACCATATAGTGAGACCATGATAGAAATTCCTAAGCACAATTTTGATAGGTATCCAAGGCATAATTCTTTTGTGTGCTTCAGAAATTCTATCCCATGCTTCCTTCATATTTTCTCCATTCCTTTGATGGAAATCTAAGACTTCAGATTCCTTCCAAGCATCAAAACTTAACATGCTTGACAACTCAAATCAAAGTAACTAATTTTTTTGTGGTTTTTGGTATAAGACTGTAAAGAAAAAACTAAAAAGAAAACTAACAAGACTAAAAAGAAAAGATAAAATATAGCGTGGAACTCCCCTATCTTGAAGAGTGGAGTCCCCGGCAATAGCGCCAGAAAACTTTGCTTGATGTAGAGATGATGTATATACTTCTCGCTCCTCGTTGGTTACCCCAAGTGGAAGGTTGAAATGTAGTCAGCAACAAGTTTTCCCTTACACGGAGAATGTAAGGTTTATCGAACCAGTAGGACTCATAGGACCAGCAAGTAGGTGTCTTCCACCCTAGCGCTAGCAGAAGACGTGGACCTTCACACACAACAAATAACTTTGCTCCCAACGAGTACAGAGAGGTAATCAATATCTCCGGCCTTGTAGTTTGCAAAGGACCAAAACACAAGCGGGAAAGTAATAGTGATTGCAATGGAAAAGTAAATGAAAGCGGTAAATAGTGGAGGTGTAAACAAAGATGGTGATATGGACCGGAGTCACATCATGTTCACTAGTGATGTCTCTCTCCCAAAAGACGGTAAATAGCTATGCTTGGGTAAACAAATCACAGTTGGGCAATTGACTGAATTATGATCGCACCGCAATGCTAATTATGCTACTTGATAGTTAGAGGTTCAATAGTAATGGGCAGTACGCCAAGACAAGTAGACCGTTTATTCATCAGCGTCTACTTACTAATCATCCA
This sequence comes from Hordeum vulgare subsp. vulgare, assembly GCF_904849725.1. Classification (NCBI taxonomy): domain Eukaryota; kingdom Viridiplantae; phylum Streptophyta; class Magnoliopsida; order Poales; family Poaceae; genus Hordeum; species Hordeum vulgare. The sequence continues at coordinate 105,715,408 of NC_058522.1, read as the reverse complement.
CCTTGAGATATCTATCCAGAACATATCTCCGGTATTAAGTTGCGAGCCCCACCCAAAGTGTAAACTCAAAGAAATGGACACCTGCATTAACGAAGTATGCGTAAGGTAAGCAATCCTTGCAATCGTGGTCACAAGCACCGTTGTTTTCTCCCTTGTGGCAACAGCACATCCCCTAGTCTCATGTTTGTGTCACTCAAGCTAGACATCGAGGGGCATGAACCCACAATCATGCATAACGCTCCCTCTTGGAGTTGCAATCTTATACTCGGCCAAAGCAATAAATAGCAACGGAGAACGTGAAGGAATCACTAAGGAGCATAATATAAAAGGATAATAAATATATAACTCATAAAAATCTGAACATAATCTCATAATCCATCAGATCCCAACAAACTGAGCATACCAATAGCAAGAGAATTACATAGATGCCTTCATCATGTAGGGCAGCTCACAAGGACTAACCATTGAAGCACACGATTGGAGAGAAGACATCACATAGTTGATGGTCATGGACCCATGGTCCAAGGAGAACTACTCATGGCATGTCCGAGAAGCGTCCATGGCGGTGGATAAGCTCCCGGAGGTCAATCCTCCCTCCGGGAGGGTGCCAGGAAGATGTCTCCTGACGCTCCCGATCTCGGAAGCGCTACGGCGGCGGAACGATGGAGAAATTCGCGATTCTGGAAGTTGTGGAAGGGTTCCCTCTCGGGACCCTAAAAATAGGCCAAAGGAGGGCACCAGAGGACGTGGGGCCCACTCAAGCGGCCTCCTGGCACGACCTAGGGCCAGGCCGCTCCAGCAGGTCGCCTGGGCAGCCCCTGGCCCCCCTCTGGCCCATCTTCAGTTTTCCGGAAGCTTCTGCTTCACTGATTTTTTGTATATTTTTCCTGGAATTTTCAGGCTTCGGAAAATTGGGTAAAAGCCCCTGCAAAATAGACATCAGCACACAAAAACTGGCACTGGGTGCGCTGTGTTAGTAGGTTAGTCCAAATATGTGTAAAATGATATAAAAGTGTAGCAAAACATATAACAATGCCACCCAAAAGATCATGGAACAAGCAGAAATTATAGATACGTTTGGGACGTATCACTCTTCACCATTTCCTGTTCTCTCATACCTGGTCAATGAAATAACCAGTGGCAAGCCAATGAGTACTTTTAATTTACTCGCAAATAGTCCATGATGTGGAACAAGGTAATAAAGAACATGAACTAGCATAAGAATGCAGCCTTTGCGGAAAGTAGGTTTTTCTTTAATTGAAGTAACATGGTCAAGTGTAGGTATAATCATGCATCATAGGGTAGATGGTAATCATAAGAACAGGTTACAGATATCAACATATCCGCTGAGGGCTGATCACCTCAGGTTCGCCCTATATTCCTAGTCAACGGACTTGATAATATCATCTTTCTCAACCACACATACACGCACAGACTTTGTTTATGCGGAAACGGCTGGACGTAGTTTAAGCAGGATTGCCCAACTATACTTGACCGTGGACTCGACTATTCAAATAGTTTTACGCTCTGCAGAGGTTGTATGTTGTACCCACGAGATCCGGGAAACTTCCTGTCAACCACGACTCGCGGTATATAACATACCCGAGGTAAGTACCCGATCATTGCTTTTCCCCTGACAACACTAGACAAAGAGTCCACTCGATTGGTACCCAACCCACATGATGTACATCTTACGAGCACAAACTCTAGACGTATCATCCATGCGGGGACCAACGGTGTGCCTGGAACACGTAAAAACAGCATAATCGAGCTACCAGGTATGATCCCATCACGAGAGTGACCATATCACTCCCGCCACTACTAATGCGGGCTCTTTGTTAGCACCGACCAAAGTAATCAACAAATCCCCATCCTATAAAGGGGTATCATGTTCGCACATGTAAGGTTGGGACGGTTGGCACATCATAAATCTAATCCCAATTCGAAACCACTCACACAAAACCTTTCCAGTACACGACTTCTTTCTCAAGTGGTCATCCAGCTCAACACCAACACCCTCGGGCATTAGTGGCACCGACGGGGTTTTCGAAAAACCTTTGATTTCATCTTTGTGTTACCATCATCATGCATATGCTCATCCTATGCATAGCACTACTACTACTTGTTAACTTTTATAAGCGTGACCCTCATAAATGGTAGGGTCATGCTCAATGCAAGTGCTCTAGAGGAGCTATCGGAAACACTCTACCGAGGGGTTACTGACCAAGTAATTTCAAAAAAATTCCTACGTCAGACAAGGATCTATCTATGGAGAAACCAACAACGAGAAAAGGGGTAGAGCATCTTCATACCTTTGAAGATCACTAAGCGGAAGCGCTGCTAGAACACGATTGATGGAGTCGTAGTCTCAGCGATTCAGATCGTGGTGGATTCCGATCTATGCACCGAACAATGGTGCCTCCGCGTTCAACACACGTGCAGCCGGGTGACGTCTCCAATGCCTTGATCCAGCAAGAAGGGAGGAGAGGTTGAGGGAGAGTGATAACCCACAAGTGTAGGGGATCACAACAGTTTTCGAGGGTAGAGTATTCAACCCAAATTAATTGATTCGACACAAAGGGAAGCAAAAGAATATTCTCAAGTATTAGCAGCTGAGTTTGTCAGATTCAACCACACCTGAAAGATTAGGGTCTGCAAGCAAAGTATCACTAGCAAGGTAGTCTGATAGCAACGGTGCCAGAAACAGATCTCTTAACGACAGACTATTCCTAACTGTTGTATCGATGGCGCCAGTAAGTAGCACGTGGACGGGGAACTATTCTTCACCGGCAACGGAGTCAAAAAAGTCTTGCAACAAGTAGCAGCAAAGTAACAGCAGTAGTGACAGCAGTAGCAAGGAACAGAAGTAGCAACAGCAGCGGAGTAGCAGCAGTAGAAACAGTAGCAGCGACAAAGTAACGTAGCAGGGACCAGTAGTAAAAGACTCGTAGGCAGTGGATCGGTGATGGATGAGTATGCCGGATGTGATTCATCATGTAACAACTATAACATGGAGAGATAAGTAACTAGCTCCCGTTCGTCGATCTAATGTAGGCATGTATTCCGTATGTAGTCATACGTACTTAGGGAGAAGAACTTGCATAACATCTATTGTCCATCCCTCCCGTGGATGCGGGGTCCTAATGGAAACTACGGGATATTAAGGTTCTCCTTTTAATAAAGAACCGGACCAACGCATTAACACTTGGTTAATACATGAACTCCTCATACTATGGTCATCTGTGGGAGTGGTTCCGGCTATTGTCACTCCGGGGTTCCCGGGTCATAACACATAGTAGGTGACTACAACTTGCAAGATAGGATCTAAAACACACATATATTGTCGACAACATAATAGGTTCAGATCTGAAATCATGGCACTCGGGCCCTAGTGACAAGCATTAAGCATGGCAAAGTAGTAGCAACATCAATCTAGAACATAGTGGATACTGGGGATCAATCCCCGTTAAAACTAACTCGATTACATGATAGATCTCATCCAACTCATCACCGTCCAACAAGCCTACGATGAGATTACTCACGAACGAGGAAGAGCATCATGGAATTGTTGATGGAGGAAGGTTGATGATGACGATGACGATGATTTCCCCTCTCCGGAGCCCGAAACGGACTCTAGATCTGCCCTCCAGATGAAGAACGGGAGGTGGCGGCGCCTCCGTAACGTAAAACACGATGAAACCTTCTTTCTGATTTTTTCCCGGCGAGACGGAAGATATAGAGCTGAGTTTGGGGGCGGTGGTGCCACGTGGGCCCCACAAACCCTCACGACGCGGCCTAGGGGGGTGGCCGCGGCCCAGGGGCTTGTGGCCCCACTGGCACGCCCCCTCCGGTGGATCTTTCCGCAGGTACTTTTCTTTTATTCCAGAAAAATTCTCCGTAAATTTTCAGGACATTCCAAGAACTTTTATTTCTGCACAAAAACAACACCATGGCAATTCTGCTGAAAACAACGTTAGTCCGGGTTAGTTACATTCAAATAATGCAAATTAGAGTCCAGAACAAGGGCAAAAGAGTTCGGAAAAGTAGATACAACGGAGACGTATCAGAGAGCTCCGGCAACACGACGGCGTGGTGACTGTGGAGCTGCGTGGTACTCCAACAAGGCTTCGCCAAGCACTACGGAGGACGAGGAGGAGGAGGAGTAGGGCTGCGCCGAGAGAGCGAGAAATTGTGTTGTTTACAGTCCCAAAACCCCCTCTATATATAGGAGGGAGGGCGGAGGGTTCGCACCCTTTAGGGTTTCCCACCGTAAGGGTGTGGCATCCCTAGATGGCTTTGGGCGGCGGCCAAGGTGGTGGAGGCGCCCTAGGGTGGGCCTTGAGGCCCAAGGTGGCCTCCCCACGCCTAGGGTTTTGCCTCCTCCACCCCTTGCTGCGCCTTGGGCTAATTGTGGAGGTGCACCAGCCCACTTAGGGGCTGGGTCCCACCCACTTTTGGCCCATGTAGCAGCTTGGGGCTGGTGGCCCTTGCCGGTGGACCCCCGGAACACTTCCGATGGTCCCGGTACATTACCAATGTCGCCCAAAACACTTCAAGTGACCAAATCCTCACTTCCTATATATGAATCTTTACCTCCGGACCATTCCAGAACTCCTCATTACGTCCGGGATTTCATCCGGGACTCCGAACAACCTTGAGTAACCATGTACACAATTCCCCTATAACCCTAGCGTCATTGAAGCTGAAGTGTGTAGACCCTACGGGTTCGGTAAGCATGCATACATGACCGAGACACCTTTCCGTTCAATAACCAACAACAAGGTATGGATATCCATGTTGGTTCCCACATGTTTCACGATGATATCATCGGATGAACCACGATGTCGGGGATTCGATCAATCCCGTATGCAATTCCCTTTGTCTACCGGTATGATACATGCCCGAGATTCGATCATCGGTATCCCTATACCTTGTTCAATCTCATTGCCGACAAGTATCTTTACTCATTCCATAACACATCATCCTGTGGCTAACTCCTTAGTCACATTGTGCTCAGTACAATGATGGATTACCGAGTGGGCCCAAAGTTACCTCTCCGTCACACGGAGTGACAAATCCCAGTCTCTATTCGTACAACCCAACAGACACTTTCGGAGATACCTGTAGTGCACCTTTATAATCACCCAGTTACGTTGTGACGTTTGATACACCCAAAGCACTCCTACAGTATCCGGGAGGAAATGATACTTGACATTAGAAAATCTTTAGCACACGAACAACACGATCTAGTGCTATGCTTAGGATTGGATCTTGTCCATCACATCATTCCACAAGGATGTGATCTCGTTATGAATGACATCCAATGCCCATGATCAGGAAACCATGATCTATTAATCAACGAGCTAGCCAACTAGAGGCTCACTAGGGACACATTGTGATCTATATATTCACACATGTATTACGGTTTCCGGTTAATACAATTATAGCATGAATAATAGACAATTATCATGAACTAGGAAATATAATAATAACCACTTTATTATTGCCTCTAGGGCATATTTCCAACAGTCTCCCACTTTCACTAGAGTCACTAATCTAGTTACATTGTGATGAATCGAACACCCATAGAGTTTTGGTGTTGATCATGTTTCGCTTGTGGAAGAGGTTTAGTCAACAGGTCTGCGATATTCAGATCCGTATGTACTTTTCAAATATCTATATCTCCATCTTGGATGTATCCACGTATGGACTTGAAGCGGCGCTTGATGTGCTTGGTCTTCTTGTGAAACCTGGGCTCCTCTGCAATGGCAATAGCTCTAGTGTTGTCACAAAACAGAGTCATCGGGCTCGACACACTTGGAATCACTCCTAGGTCGGTGATGAACTCCTTCAACCAGACTCCTTCCTGTGCTGCTTCCGAAGAAGCTATGTACTCTACTTCACATGTAGATGCCGCCACGACACTTTGCTTGCAACTGCACCAGCTAACTGCCCCATTATTCAAAATATACATGTATCCGGTTTGTGACTTAGAGTCATCTGGATCTGTGTCGAAGCTAGCATCAACGTAACCCTTTATGACGAGCTCTTCGGCACCTCAATAAACGACAAATATATCTTTAGTACTTTTCAGGTACTTAAGGATGTTCTTGACCGCTGTCCAGTGATCCACTCCTGGATCACTTTGGTACCTGATACGTCTCCAACATATCTATAATTTTTTATGGTTTCATGTTATTATCTTGTCAAACTTTGGATTTTTTGTATGCCTTTTCTATCTTTTTTGGGACTAACTTATTAACTCAGTGCCATGTGCCAGTTCCTGTTTTTTCCGTGTTTTTGACCCTTTTCAGAGCAGGATTTTAAACGGAATCCAAATGGAATAAAACTTTCGAAAAGATTTTTTCCGGAACATAAGATACGCAGAAAGCTTGGGAACCAAGACAGGGAGTCCCGGGGGAGGCCACAAGCCCTCATGGCGCGGACAGGGGGCGTGCGCCTCCCAGGCTTGTGGGCTCCCTGGGCCTCCCCTGCCCTAGATACTTCGCCTATAAATTCCCTAAAATCCCAAAAAAAATTGAGGAGATCAACGAAAAAACTTTTCCGCCACCGCAAGCTTCTGTCTCCGCAAGATCCCATCTGGGGCACGTTCTGGTGCCCTCCCGGAGGGGAGATTTGGATATGGAGGGCTTCTTCATCAACACCATGACCTCTCCGATGATGCGTGAGTAGTTCAACATAGACCTTCGGGTCCATAGCTAGTAGCTAGATGGCTTCTTCTCTCTCTTGGATCTTCAATACAAAGTTCGCCATGATCTTCATGGTGATCTATCCGATGTAATCTTCTTTTGCGGTGTGTTTGTCAAGATCTGATGAATTGTGGATTTATGATCAGATTATCTATAAATCTTATTTGAGTTTCTTCTGATCTCTCTTATGCATGATTTCATATCCTTGTAATTCTCTTCGATTTGTGGGTTTTGTTTGGCCAACTTGATCTATGATTCTTGCAATGGGAGAATTTCTTGGTTTTGGGTTCATACCGTGCAGTGACCTCACCGAGTGACAGAAGGGGTAGCAAGGCACGCATCGTGTTGTTTCCATCAAGTGTAAAAAGATGGGGTTTTCATCATTGGTTTGAGTTTATCCCTCTACATCATGAAATCTTTCTTAAGGCGTTACTCTGTTCGTCATGGACTCAATACACTAGATGCATGCTGGATAGCGGTCGATGTGTGGCGTAATAGTAGTAGATGCATAAAGTATCGGTCCACTTGTCTCGGACGTGATGCCTATATGTATGATCATTGCCTTAGATATCGTCATGACTTTGTGCAGTTCTATCAATTGCTCGACAGTAATTTGTTCACCCACCGTGATATTTGATATTTTGAGAGAAGCCTCTAGTGAACACTATGGCCCCCGGGTCTACTTCACACCATATTTTCAGCCTTACACTTTTACTTTGTTGCACTTTCCGCCTTCAGATCTCACTTTGCAATCAATCTTGAAGGGATTGGCAACCCCTTTATAGCGTTGGGTGCAAGCTCTTTTGTGTTTATGCAGGTACTTCTGGACTTGATGAGATTCTCCTACTGGATTGATACCTTGGTTCTCAAACTGAGGGAAATACTTACTGCTCCTGTGCTGCATCACCCTTTCCTCTTCAAGGGAAAACCAACGCAAGCCAAGTCTCCGTCAACGTGTCAATTACTAGCGCTGTTTTTTGAGAAGTAGCAGAAGGATTTCTGGGGCCGTTACCGGGGAGGCTCAAGTCAAGAACTCATCCAAGTAAGTGTCGCAAACTCATCTCTTGCATTTACTTTTTTGCTTCTCGTTTTCCTCTCTCCCACTTCTGGAAAAAAAAATGACAAACATCTTTTCCTTTTTCGTTTGCCTTTCCTTTGCTTGTGTGCTATGCGCCTTCAATATGCTTGCGTCTTCGCTTGCTGAAAATCTAGTGATATGGATCCTCACCCACTTGCTAATCTCTTTAAGAGATCCACTTATGTGGAACCAATTGCTAGTGAGTGCACTTGACTTTCTCTATGGAGTTTTGCTTGAGATGCGTGAATCTGAAAATCGTGATGAAGACATTTATGAAGTGATCCACGAGGGCTCCTTGAATGAAAAGCATGATTGCAATGATTTCATTATAAACTCTATTAATGACAATCATGCTAAGAATATGCAAAACCCTAAGCTTGGGGATGCTAGTTTTGCTATGCCGACTACTTGTTGCAATGATATTTGCAATAATATTAAAAGTGGGTTTGGAGAAGTCATGACTCTAGTCGATGATAATCCCACTATTTTTGAAGAGCGTCAACTTTGCATGCATGTGGATCATGAAAAGAATATCCTTTGTGATAGCTATTTTTGTTGAATTGGATTATGATCCCACATGTAATTGCTATGAGATAGGAAAATATTGTGGTAGAAACTTTCATGTTACCAAATTACCTCTCGTTATGTGGAGATTGCTATTGTCTCTTTCTTCTTCCTTGCATATGGCAACTATTGGTTGTCTTGACAATCTGTTTTCCTATAAAATGCCTATTCATAGGAGGTATGTTAGACTTAGATGTGATTTTCACATGTTTTATGATGCTCTCGTTGTGCTTCAATTCTTGTCTTTTTTGTGAGCATCATTGATTTATCAATGCCTAGCTAAGGGCGTTAAACAATAGCGCTTGTTGGGAGGCAACCCAATGAATTTATCTTTTTTTCTTTATCTTGTGTTGCGTCCACACCATCATAATTCTGTTATAATTGTGTCTTTTGTGTTTCTTTTTGTGTTTGAGCCAAGCAAAACCTTTATGACTAGTTTTGGTGATGGTTGTTTGATCCTGCTGGAAAAAGACAGAAACTTTTCGCTCACGAGATTATTTTTCATTTTTATTCAGAAAGAGATTTTGAGTTGATTCTTTTTGCTGCTGGTTTATATTCCTTTTTCCCAGGAAGTCGTAATGTTTCAGAATTTTTGAGGTACCATAAGTATACGAAGTATACAGATTGCTACAGACTGGTCTGTTTTTGACAAATTCTGTTTTTGTTGAGTTGGTTGCTTGTTATGATGAAACTATGTATAGTATCGGGGGGGTACTAGCCATGGAAAAGTGACAATACAGTAATCTAACACCAATATAAATATAAACCAAGGTTTCTACAGTACCTAAAGAGGTGGTAGTTTGTTTTCTCGTGCTAATGATATCACGAGTTTCTGTTTAAGTTTTGTGTTGTGAAGTTTTCAAGTTTTGGGTGATGTTCTCATGGACAAAGGGATAAAGAGTGGAAAGAGCTCATGTTTGGGGATTCCCAAGGCATACCAAGCCAAATTCAAGGACATAAAAAATCCTAGGCTTGGGGATGCCCCGGGAAGGCATCCCCTCTTTCGCCTCCAATCCACCGGTAACATTACTTGGAGCTATATTTTTATTCACCACATGATATGTGTCTTGCTTGGAGCGTCTTGTATCGTAGGAGTCTTTTCTTTTTGTTGTGTCAAAATCATCCTTGATGCACACCTTTTGAGAGAGACATGCACTCACTGTGAATTTGCTAGAATGCTCATTGTGCTTCACTTATATCTTTTGAGCTAGATAATTTTGCTTTGTGTGCTTCACTTAGATCTTTTAGAGCACAGCGGTGCGTAACTTGGTAGTTGGCTTGTGCTATGAAACTAGTCCCAAAGGTGATAGGTACCCAAAGAGGATGCAAAAACCTCCATCTTCATGTGCATTGAGTAGAAAGAGAATTTTGATTCCTCTCAATTAGTTTTGAGACGTGGATTTGGTAATATTAAGAGTTATGTTAGTAGGGTGTTGTGAATCTAGAAATACTTGTGTTGAAGTTAGTGATTCCCGTAACATGCACGTATGGTGAACCGCTATGTTAGGAAGTCGGGGCATAATTGATCTATTGATTGTCATCCTTTGTGTTGCGGTCGGGATCGCGCGATGGTTAACACCTACCAACCCTTCCCCTAGGAGTATGCGTTTAGCACTTTGTTTCGATTACTAATAAAAACTTTCGCAATAAGTATGTGAGTTCTTCATGACTAATGTGAGTCCAAGGTATAGATGCAATTTCACCTTCCACCATTGCTAGCGTCTCTAGTGCCGCGCAATTTTCGCATCTGGACAAACCCACCATATGCCTTCCTCAAAACACCCACCATACCTACCTACTATGGCATTTTCATAGCCATTCCGAGATATATTGCCATGCAACTCCCGCCGTTCCATCTCATGACTTGTGCCATCACTCTCATATTGCCATTGCATGATCGTAAGATAGCTAGCGAGATGTTTTCAACATCATACGCCAAGCTAGATCGTTGCACATCCCGGTACACTGCCGGAGGCATCTCCTATAGAGTCATCATCATTCTAAGCTTTGAGCTGTGAGTAAATAAAAGTGTGATGATCATCATTATTAGAGCATTATCCCATGTGAGGGAAAAAAGGGAGGCCAAAGTTGCCCACATAAAAAAAGAGGCCGAAGAGCCCAAATAAAAAAAAGAGAAAAAGAGAGAAGGGACAATGCTAATATCTTTTTCCACACTTGTGCTTCATAATAGCGCCATGTTCTTCATGATTGAGAGCCTCCCGTTTCGTCACCACCATATGCTAGTGGGAATCTTTATTATATAACTTGGCTTGTATATTCCAATGATGGGCTTCCTCAAATTGCCCTAGGTCTTCGTGAGCAAGCAAGTTGGATGCACACCCACTAGTTCTCCTTTTGAGCTTTCACATACTTATAGCTCTCGTGCATCCTTTGTATGGCAATCCCTACTCATTCAAATTGAAATCTATTAATGGGCATCTCCATAACCCTTTGATACGCCGAGTCAATGTGACCATCTCCTCCTTTTTTGTCTCACAACCACCACCACACTCTATTCCACCTATATTGCTATATCCATGGCTCACGCTCATGTATTGCGTGATAGTTGAAAAAGGTTTGAGAAAGTAACAGTGTGAAAACAATTACTTGTCCAATACGGGGGTTGTGCATGATTTATATTAGTTGTGTGAGGATGATGGAGCATAGCTAGACTATATGATTTTTCAGGGATAACTTTCTTTGTCCTTGTTATTTTGAAAGTTCATGATTACCTTTCTAGTTTGCTTGAAGTATTATTGTTTTCATGTGAATAGCAAACTATTGTTTTGAATCTTACGGATCTGAACATTCATGTCACATGAAAGAAGTTACAAAGGACAACTATGCTAGGTAGCATTCCACATCAAAAATTCAGTCTTTATCACTTCCCTACTCGAGGACGAGCATGAGTTAAGCTTGGGCATGCTTGATACGTCTCCAACGTATCTATAATTTTTGATGGTTTCATACTATTATCTTGTCAAACATTGGATGTTTTGTATGCCTTTTATATCTTTTTAAGGACTAACTTATTAACTCAGTGCCAAGTGCCAGTTCCTGTTTTTTCCGTGTTTTGACCCTTTTCAGAGGAGGATTTTAAACGGAGTCCAAACGGAATAAAACTTCCGAAAAGATTTTCTCCGGAACAGAAGATACACAGAAAGCTTGGGAACCAAGGCAGGGAGTCCCGGGGGAGGCCACTAGCCCTCATGGCGCGGCCAGGGGGGTGCGCCTCCTAGGCTTGTGGGTTCCCTGGGCCTCCCCTGCCCTAGCTCCTTCGCCTATAAATTCCCTAAAATCCCAAAAAAATTCAGGAGATCAACGAAAATACTTTTCCGCCGCCGCAAGCTTTTGTCTCCGCAAGATCCCATCTGGGGCATGTTCGGGTGCCCTGCCGGAGGGGAGATTCGGATACGGAGGGCTTCTTCATCAACACCATGACCTCTCCGATGATGCGTGAGTAGTTCACCATAGACCTTTGGGTCCATAGCTAGTAGCTAGATGGCTTCTTCTCTGTCTTGGATCTTCAATACAAAGTTCTCCATGATCTTCATGGAGATCTATCTGATGTAATCTTCTTTTGCGGTCTATTTGTCGAGATCCAATGAATTGTGGATTTATGATCAGATTATCTATGAATCTTATTTGAGTTTCTTCTGGTCTCTCTTATGCATGATTTCATATCCTTGTTATTCTCTTCGAGTTGTGGGTTTTGTTTGGCCAACTTGATCTATATTTCTTGCAATGGGAGAAGTGCCTGGTTTTGGGTTCATATCGTGCAGTGACCTCACCCAGTAATAGAAGGGGTAGCGAGGCACACATCATGTTGTTGCCATCAAGGGTAAAAATATGGGGTTTTCATCATTGGTTTGAGTTTATCCCTCTACATCATGTCATCTTGCTTAAGGCGTTACTCTGTCGTAATGAACTCCATATACTAGATGCACGCTGGATAGCGGTCGATGTGTGGAGTAATAGTAGTAGATGCAGAAAGTGTGGATTTATGATCATTGCCTTAGATATCGTCATGACTTTGCGCGGTTCTATCAATTGCTCGACAGTAATATTTGCTATTTTGAGAGAATCCTCTAGTGAAAACTATGGTCCCCGGGTCTACTTCACACCATATTTTCAGCCTTACACTTTTACTTTGTTGTACTTTCCGCCTTCAGATCTCACTTTGTAATCAATCTTGAAGGGATTGACAACCCCTGTATAGCGTTGGGTGCAAGCTCTTTTGTGTTTGCGCACGTACTCTGGACTTGACGAGATTCTCCTACTAGATTGATACCTTGGTTCTCAAACTGAGGGAAATACTTACTGCTCATGTGCTGCATCACCCTTTCCTCTTCAAGGGAAAATCCAACGCAAGCCAAGTCTCCGTCAACGTGCCAATTTCGGGCGCTGTTGTTTGAGAAGTAGCAGTACCTCCATGTCAAACTTATGGCAAGGTTCACATCAGGTCTGGTACACAACATGTCATACATAATAGAGCCTATGGTTGAAGCATAGGGGACAATACTCATCTTCTCTCTATCTTCTGCCGTGGTCGAGCATTGAGTTGTACTCAACCTCACACCTTGTTATATAGGCAAGAGCCCCTTCTTAGCCTTATCCATATTGAACTTCTTCAATATCTTGTCAAGGTATGTGATTTGTGAAAGACCCATGAGGCGTCCCGATCTATCTCTATAGATCTTGATGCCTAATATGTAAGCAGCTTCTCTAAGGTCCTTCATTGAAAAACTCTTATTCAAATAGGCCTTGATGCTTTCCAATAGTTCTATATCATTTCCCATCAACAATATGTCATCCACAAATAATATGAGAAATGCTACATAGCTCCCACTCACTTTCCTGTAAATACAAGCTTCTCCATAAGTCAGTACAAACCCAAACGCTTTGATCACCTCATCAAAGCGAATGTTCCAACTCCGAGATGCTTGCAACAACCCATAGATGGAGCGTTGGAGCTTGCATACCTTGTTAGCATTGCTAGGATCGACAAAACCTTTTGGCTGTATGATATACAATTCTTCCTTAAGAAAGTCATTCAGGAATGGCGTTTTGACGTCCATTTGCCAGATTTCATAATCATAAGATGCGGCAATTTCTAACATGATTCAGGCCGACTTCAGCATCGCTACGGGTGAGAAGGTCTCATCGTTGTCAATCCCTTGAACTTGTCGATAACCCTTAGCGACAAGTCGAACCTTATAGATGGTCACATTACCATCCACATCAGTCTTCTTCTTAAAGATCCATTTATTTTCTATGGCTTGCCGATACATGGGAAAGTCCACCAAATTCCATACTTTGTTCTCATACATGGATCCTATCTCGGATTTCATGGCCTCAAGCCATTTGTTGGAATCTGGGCCCGCCATCGCTTATTCATAGTTCGAAGGTTCACTTTTTTCCAACAACATGATTTCCATGACAGGGTTGCCGTACCACTCTGGTGCGGAACGTACCCTTGTAGACCTTCGAGGTTCAATAGAAACTTGATCCAAAGGGTCATGATCATCATCATTAACTTCTTCTCTTGCCGGTACAGGCGCCCGAGAAACATTTTCTTGCGCTGCGCTGCGCTCTAGTTCGAGAGGAGGTACAACTACCTCATCAAGTTCTATTTCCCTCCCACTTACTTCTTTCGAGAGAAACTCTTTCTCTAGAAAGGAACGTAGTAATTTCAAAAAAAAATCCTATGTCACACAAGAATCTATCTATGGAGAAACCAGCAACGAGCAAAGGGGTAGAGCATCTTCATACCTTTGAAGATCGCTAAGCGGAAGCATTGCTAGAACGTGGTTGATGGAGTCGTACTCGCACCAACTCAGATCGCGTTGGATTCCGATCTATACACCGAACAACGGTGCCTCCTCGTTCAACACAGGTGCAGCCCGGTGATGTCTCCAACACCTTGATCCAGCAAGGAGGGAGGAGAGGTTGAGGGAGAGCTCTGACAACACGACGGCGTGGTCACACTGGATCTTCGTGGTGTTGGGGAACGTAGTAATTTATAAAACAATTCCTACGTCATGCAAGGATCTATCTATGGAGAAACCAGCAACGAGCAAAGGGGTAGAGCATCTTCATACCTTCAAAGATCGCTAAGCAGAAGCGTTGCTAGATTGCGGTTGATGGAGTCGTACTCGCAGTGATTCAGATCACGGTGGGTTCCAATCTATGCACCGAACGTCGGTGCCTCTGCGTTTAACACACGTGCAGCCCGGTGACATCTCCAACGCCTTGATCTAGCAAGGAGGGATGAGAGGTTGAGGGAGAGCTCCGGCAACGCGATGGTGTGGTGATGGTGGAGCTACGTGGTACTCCAACAGGGCTTCACCAAGCACTACGGTGGACGATGAGGAGGAGGAGTAGGGCTGCGCCGAGAGAGAGAGAATTGTTTTCTCAAATCAGCCCAAAACCCACACTATATATAGGAGGAGAGGGAGGAGGGTGCCCACCCTTTAGGCTTTCCCACCCTAAGAGTGCGGCAGCCCTAGATGGCTTTGGGCGGCGGCCAAGGTGGTGGAGGCGCCCTAGGGTGGGCCTTGAGGCCCAAGGTGGCCTCCCCACGCCTAGGGATTTGCCTCCTCCACCCCTTGATGCGCCTTGGGATGATTGTGGAGGCACACCAGCCCACTTAGGGGCTGGTTCCCACCCACTTTTGGCCCATGTAGCAACTTGGGGCTGGTGGCCCTTGCCGGTGGACCCCCGGAACCCTTCCGGTGGTCCCGATACATTACCGGTGTCGCCCGAAATACTTATGGTGACCAAATGCTCACTTCCTATATATGAATCTTTAGCTCCAGACCATTCCAGAACTCGTCGTTACATCTGGGAACTCATCTAGGACTCTGAACAACCTTCGGTAACAACATACACTATTCCCCTATAACCCTAGCGTCATGGAACCTTAAGTGTGTAGACCCTACGGGTTCGGGAAGCATGCAGACATGACCGAGACTCTTTTCCGTCCAATAACCAACAACGGGGTCTGTATATTCATGTTGGTTCCAACATGTTTCATGGTGATCCCATCAGATGAACCACGATGTCGGGGATTAGATCAATCCCGTATGCAATTCCCTTTGTCTACCGGTATGATACTTGCCGGAGAGTCGATCGTTGGTATCCCTATACCTTGTTCAAGCTCATTGCCGGCAAGTCTCTTTACTCGTTCCGTAACACATCATCCCGTGGCTAACTCCTTAGTCACATTGAGCTTAGTACGATGATGGATTACCGAGTGGGCCCAGAGATAGCTCTCCGTCACACGGAGTGACAAATCCCAGTCTCGATTCGTACAACCCAACAGACACTATCGGAAATACGTGTAGTGCACCTTTATAACCAACCAGTTACGTTGTGAAGTTTGATATACTCAAAGAACTCCTACAGTATCTGGGAGTTGCGCAATCTCAAGGTCAAAGGAAATGATACTTCACATTAGAAAAGCTTTAGCAGACGAACTGCACGATCTAGTGCTATGCTTAGGATTGGGTATTATCCATCACATCATTCCCCAATGATGTGATCCCCTTATCAATGACATATAATGTCCATGATCAGGAAACCATGATCATCTATTGATCAACGAGCTAGCCAACTAGAGGCTAAATAGGGACACATTGTGATCTATATATTCACACATGTATTACGGTTTTCGGTTAATACAATTATAGCATGAATAATAGACAATTATCATGAACCAGGAAATATAATAATAACCACTTTATTATTGCCTCTAGGGCATATTTCCAACACATGGTACTCCGACAGGGCTTCGCCAAGCACTACGGAGGACGACGAGGAGGAGGAGTAGGGCTGCGTCGAGAGAGAGAGAAATTATGTTGTTTGCAGCCCCAAAACCCTCTCTCTATATACGAGGGACAGAGGAGGGTTCTCTACCCCTATTGTTTCCACCCTAGGAGGTGCGGAAACCCTAGATGGGTGGAGGGGTGGCGCCCTAGGATGAGCTTGGAGCCCAAGGCTGTCCCTCCATGCCTAGGGTTTGGCCCCCTCCACCCCTTGTGCGCCTTGTGCCATAGGTGGGAGGCGCACCAGCCCACCTAGGGGATGGTTCCCATCCACCTTTTGGCCCATGTAGCACTTTGGGGCCGGTGGCCCTTCCTGGTGGACCCCCGGAACCCTTCCGATGGTCCTGGTACATTACCCGTGATTCCCGAAACACTTTCGGCAATCATATCTCCACTTCCTATATATCAATCTTTACCTCCAAACCATTCTGTAACTCCTCGTGACGTCCGAGATCTCATCCGGGACTCTGAACAACCTTCGGTAACCACATATACTATTCCCGTATAACCCTAGCGTCATCAAACCTTAAGTGTGTAGACCCTACGGGTTCAGGAACCATGCAAACATGACTAAGACAGCTCTCCGGTCAATAACCAACATCGGGGTCTGGATATCCATGTTGGTTTCCACATGTTCCACGACGATCTCATCGGATGAACCACGATGTCGGGGATTCAATCAATCTCGTATACAATTCCCTTTGTCTACCGATATGATACTTGCCCGAGATTCGGTCGTCGGTATCGCTATACCATGTTCCATCTCGTTACTGGCAAGTATCTTTACTCGTTCCGTAACATATCATCCCGTGGCTAACTCCTTAGTCACATTGAGCTCAGTATGATGATGTATTACCGAGTGGGCCCAGAGGTACCTCTCCATTACACGGAGTGACAAATCCCAGTGTCGATTCGTACAACCCACCAAACACTTTCAGAGATACCTGCAATGCACCTTTATAATCACCTAGTTACATTGTGGCGTTTGATACACCCAAAGCACTCCTACGGTATCCGGGAGTTGCACAATCTCATGGTCTAAGGAGAATATAATTAACATTAGAAAAGCTTTAGCAGACGAACAATACGATCTAGGGCTATGCTTAGGATTAGGTCTTGTCCATCACATCATTCCCCAGTGATGTGATCCCGTTATCAGTGACATCCAATGTCCATGATGAGGAAACCATGATCATCTATTGATCAACGAGCTAGCCAACTAGAGGCTCACTAGGGACACATTGCGATCTATATATTCACACATGTATTACGGTTTCCGGTAAATACAATTATAGCATGAATAATAGAAAATTATCATGAACTAGGAAATATAATAATAACTACTTTATAATTGCCTCTAGGGCATATTTCCAACAATAAGCACCCGGGTCAGCCCAGTTGCCCGCGCGCGCCGCGGAGGCCTACGTCGAAAACGCCCTCGCGCAAGGTGCTACCGCAGCAGGGAGGCAACAAGGGCGAAGCCCGCCTCTACTTAAACGGGTGGGGGCCCAGCTTCGGCTTGCTGACCAGAGGGCCCCGACTGCAGGTCTTCTCCTTCCTCCAGCTTGGACCAGTCACGGGGCAGGGAGGCTGAGGAGGCAGCCCTGGTGCTTGCCCCTGGCGGCACATGCCGTCCCCTATGGCGCTCCAGCCACCGACGCGTACACGACAACGGGGCGCACCCACGTTGGTGGTCTGCGCCTGCCTGGGTGCATCGTGAGGCACGGTGCCTTGGACGCGGCTGGGCCAGTGATGGCGGTCATGAGGGAAGGTGCTCCGGCCGCTAGAAGGATAGAAGAAGGGCAGGTGGCGGCTCGCAGCGATGAGGGGAATGCCCTATTGTTGCTGAACGAAGGGGAGGGCTCGGGAAAGCTGGAGTTCGGGCGAGGTCGAGATGGACATTACCGGCCATATGAGAAGGAGGAGAGCACGGGAGGAGGAATGGGGAGGATTAGGAGACTGCTAGGGAGGAGGGGGTATGATCTGGAGGTTTAGGGCGCTCGGGGAGAGCCAAAAGAATAGGGGGAGACGAGGAGGACCTCCAATGCACTAGCACATTCTGGACACGGTGGCCACACGCGTACCTGGCGCCCTTGGCTACACCCTAGCATTGGGGGAGTGACGTTGATGGTCAAGGGAGGCTCAGTGGCGCTCTGGGACACGCTGTCCTCGCTGGACCCGAGCTGCAGCAAGAGACCAAGGTGTAGATGAAAGTGCGTTATATCGACTAGAGGGGGGTGGATAGGAGATTTTTAGAATTTCATCACTGAGGAAATTCCTTTTGAGGAAATTCCTCACTGATGACTAACTTGCAGCAGAAACAACAAAGGATCAGGAGTGCAAAGTATCACTACCGCAGTTTTCAAGGTGAAGAATATGAAAAACAGTTTGCACAGTATGCAGGCACGGAAAAAACAGATAAGGATTAACTCGCGTGAAGAATTTGGGGTTGAGGAATTCCAGAGAAAGTCTTCAGCAAATTCTTCAAACAGTGACAGTGAAAATCATCAACATACAATATGAGGAATTTAAAAAGTTGAAGAAATAGAACCCGTTTCACAGTGAAGACAGTGGTTGATGACACAGTTCCAACTGCTGTGACAGTTGTACATCTAGTTTGGAGCCGTTTGGTATTGAAACCAAAAGACACACAGTCCCGGGACACACAGTCCCTACCGTATTCTCCTTGGGCTAAGAACACACAGTCCTCGCCCAACACTCGTGTTAAGTCTTCGGGGCAGACTTCCAAACCCTCACAAACTTGGTCACCTGGCGAACCACAATTGACTGCTGGATTGCTCTAGACCATGACGCCTAACCGTCTGGAGGATGCACAGTCCTCAAAGGTAAAAGGCTTCAGTCCCACACAGGAACAACTTCTTCAGTGATGCTCAATCACTTGGTTTTCGGTTTGTGGTTTGGTGTTTGGGGTATTTCCTCACTGATGAATTACTCTCGAAGACTCTGAGGACTTTGGGGTGCTCTTATGACAAGTGTTAGTTTCCAACGGAGCAGCCAACCAGCTAATGGTTGTGGGGGCGGCTATTTATAGCCTGGGAGCATCCCGACATGATTTAACATTAATGCCCTTAAATAATATGACCGTTGGTGTGGATAAGATCAATGATGTGGCGCGACTTGCGGTAACGGTCGGGACCCTCAACTGTGAGAGTCCTCATGTCTCTCATATTCCTCACTTGAGGCTTTTGGTAGGATTAGGCTTGGGTTGAGCATCATGAGGAAATTCATTCCGACGTGTTACTTTGACCCCCTTTAACAGTATGGTGTTCCGATGACTCAAAAGTGAAGAAAATAATACAGACATAAATAAATCTTCATGCTTAAAAATCTTCAGATAGTTTTTCTTCAGGACACACCGAATTCCTCATTTTCAATTTCTTCATGAGGAATATCAATTTCATCGCAATTCCTTCGCGATTCAATTCTTCAGCTTCAGACCAATTTCTTCAGACGAAGATATACATTTTTAGGGGTCGATATTCATCGAATATTTCAAACTCCTCAGCGACTTATAGATCCTGCGTACACTCATGAACACATTAGATACTTAACCTATAAGTCTTTAAACCACCAAAATCACTAAGGGACACTAGATGCACTTACAATCTCCCCCTTATTGGTGGTTGATGACAATTAGGTTAAGTCTTCATCAGGGATAAAAATATGAAGTGTAAATACTCATTTGAGGAATTTGAAAACAAGATTCAGAGAGACCCCCCTAAAGATGTGAATATCTTGAGGACTTTGCTTTTCATAGGAAATGCACATTGATGATTTATATCATGGAGATCTCCCCTTGAGTCTTGTGAAACATGCATACATACGACATATAGTTTGAAGAAATTGAGAATGCATGATGAAAAATGGTATCTAACGAATTCTAGCATGCGTGCATTAATATTTTGAGGAATAAGCATGCGAAGAAAAACGTTCAAAAGCGTTAGAGTACCATCGGGCTTAAGTTACAACTCATTACATAAAACACTTCAGGAGAGCCAAGAGTTTGTAACTTAAATAAAGTTCATAAGCCCCCAAAATATATCCTGCGTGAAGACTAACTCTCAGATTTCTCCCCCTTTGTCATCAAGTGACGAAAAGGGACAAAACTGAGGACTAACGCCCCGTGAAGACTTTCACTTCTTGGCAGTTGAGGAAGACACATGTGGATTCTTGGGAGCATACTTCCTCCTTGGACCAGTGGCAGTGTCTTGTTGGTCTTCATCTGATTCAGCAGTGCAGAATGAAGAAAACGAACTGTCCTCAAGGTCTGGAGCTGGAATTGGCCGGAATTTCTTCTTTGGTGGCCATGACCAGTCGAAGTCCTGCGTAAACTCCAATTCTTCAAGTTCTGCTGGAGTCTTCAAATGAGCCAGTGTGGCCGAGGTGCGATCAAAAACCTCATGAAGATAATGATGATTAAGCTTCACGGGATTCTGAGTCTCATTGAGGGTTTTCACAATGGCACCGAACTGGCGTTTAACCCACTTGTGATTTCGATCAACCTTTTGGTGAAGACTGAGGAGGAGCTCTCTGGTATTCATCACCCATGGAGAAATAGGACTAGGTGGATGGGTTTCAGTGTCATCCCATGAGGAATATGCTTCTGGCTCTCGGAACTGGCCATCAAGGGGCCGACTGCCTTCATCAATCACAGACTTGCCTTTTCCTTCAACAGGCTCGAAAGTCTTCTTGTTGACCCTTAGTGAAGGCATATATCCTTGGTGATTATTCAAATCAGCGTGATAATTGATGCCTGACCTTCGTCTAATGAATCTCATGATCCATGGAGCGTAAATCTTCAGGTCAAAAGGGGACATAGCATTTTCCGCCAGAGTCCTCAAGAAGAAATCATGAATGTTGATGGGAATGCCATGGATGATGTTGAATAGGATATTCTTCATTTTGCCTACGACGTCTTCTTCATCATCATGACCCTTGATTGGCGCAAGAACACTGCAGAGGATTCTGTAAACAGTCCTGGGTTCATACTTCAGCTCATGGACCAGGAAGGTTGTTCTTGGTGGTTTCCCTTTGGCCAAAGGCTTCATGAGGACTTCCATCAGCTTATTCGGCAGCTCCCGTTCATCATACATATTCGCGGCCTGCTCTGAAGAAATTGACACAGGAAGTTCTCACAGCAGCTCATTTGCAGGGGCCTTGAATTGTTTGTGCTGCATCATCCAATCCAACACCCAAGTGTTGATATCTGTTGGATCTCTAGAGTGTGCAGAGCTGCATAGAATTGAAGGACAATGTCGTTGTTCCAATCGCAGATATCAGAGAAAATAGGGACCAGTCCTGCTTCATGAAGAACGTTGAGGACTGGGGCAAAGCACGGAATTTCTTCAAGCTCAACATGAGGAATATGCCTGTGCTGAAAAATCTTGTTTCTTCCAGAGAGCACAGATGCATAGTAGTTGGGCTGAGTCCTAGTCCAAAACTTCAGGTTCCTGATGCGAGTCTTGTCATAAGGATTTTCTCTGATGAAATACATGCGTTCCTCAAAGAAGGATTCCTTTCGAAACTTTGGCCGCTTGGAGAATGGCTGACGCTGCATCGGCTGAAGGTTTTTGCTTCTTCCCTTGAGGGGAGACAATGATTGTAGTTTCTGGATTGATGACGACTTGAGAATTCTTTGGATTTGGTGCAGGAGCATTTTCTTCAGCATGTTCCTCAGGATGAGGAATTTCATCTGCTTGTGCTTTAGGCTGAGGATCTTGCTCTGGTTGAGGAATGTCATCAACTTGAGCCTCTGGTTGAGGATTTTGCTTAGGAGGAGGAATCTCTTCATCCTGAGCCTCAGGTTGAGGGTTTTGCTCAGGATTTGGATTTTCTTCAGGCTGATGATTTTCTCCTTGGTTTTCCTCAGCTTGAGGGGTTTGCTTGGTGGAGGAGCCAAATTCATCAGCTGGTGCAGCTGATCCTTGAGCAGTTTCTTCACGAGGAATAATGGTGTGAGGACTGTCATCAATCTGAATTTCCTCATCAGTGTGTTCCTGAGATACAACATTCTTCATTTCCTCATCAGTCATGTGCTCCTTGTCTTCGCTTTCGAAGGGAGTCATCTCATACGATGGAGCAATGTTGAGAGGCACCGGATCCAGAGGTGCATTTTCATCAAGAGATTTGAGGCGCTTGGCCTTAGTTGATTCTTCTGTTGAGGAAGCTTTTCTCTTCTTAGCTTCCTTTTCAACAGCCCAGTTTTCTTCACGTCCGATGCAGACGGAGTCATTTTCTTCACCTTTGAAGATTTTGGTGAAGAAATTTTCTCTTCAGGAGTCGGAGTCATATCAGTCCTGGCAGTTTCCTCACCTGAAGCAGTTTCTTCAGCTGGAGCAGAGTCATCAGCTGGCTTAGAAGCATCAGATGGAGCAGTTTCATCAGCTGTAGCAGCTTCATTAGCTGGACATTCCTTGGTGATCTCCTCAATAGCCGGTTCATCAGCACGGCTTTCTTGAGGGATTTCCTCAGCAGGGGCAGTTTGTGGTTCCTCAATCTCAGGCTGCAGTGTTGTTGCTGGAGGGGCAGCCTTCTTGTTGTAATCATCAACCGCATCGGTAGAAAATTTGATGAAATTGTTCTTGAGACTTTGACAATCAGAGAGCTTGGTGTACTTGTCAGTCAAAGTCTTCAATTCTGCCTGAGTGGACACAAGTGCATCAGGCGTCAAGCTAAGGAGATTCTGTGTGAGGAAAATTCTCCTTTTTGAACTTCGCAGCCTTAGGTTGTTTGGCTTGCGTCTCCTTCCACTTGGCCTCGTTGATGAAAGTGGCCACCATGTGGATGATGCCTGGGGAAGCTTCAAATCATCAATAGGTCTGTTGGGGGTCCTCATACCATATATTGGTGTAATCAAAGAGGACTTTTGGGTCCATGGCCAGAGGAAAGGCGCTGCCTGAAGCTTGTGCTACCCTCTCCTGCTTGTTTCCGATGATGGCTTGCATAGTCTCATCATCATATTCATCACTGCCTTCTGATGCAGAAGGGACTTTGATGATTTTGCCAGGGCTTGGTCCGGTTTCTCTCCCTGCAGTTACCTTAATCTTCATTCGAGTTGGTGAAGACTTTGTCTAAGAGCTTGTTGCAGAAGGAACAGAGGAGCTGGAGACAGTAGGCAGTTGCTTCACAATCTGCTTGTGTTCAGGCTTTGAAGCCTTTGGTGGTGCTGAGGGTTTTGGTGCGGATGCTGGTGCAGCTTTCTGAAGCATTTTCTCCTGAGGCTTTGAAGCCTTTGGTTTCGGCGGCATAAACTTCAATTGAGGAATGGCCGTGCCAGAAGTTTCAGCTGCAGAGGAGGTAGCGGCAGTCGCAGCAGCAGCTGATTCTTCATTAAATTTCCGCACGACAACTTCTGCCTGCTTCTGAAGCTTTGACAAATGTTTTGTCTTATCCTCAGGATAGTCATCAATTGTCTTGAGGCTTGAGGGGTGTGCATCCTGATAATCCTCAAGAGGAGGCCATTTGCCAGGAGGCTTAAGAGCGAATTTCTTTGCGTACTTGGGAGTGACGAATCTATATTCTTTCCACTCCTTAGCCCACCGGCGTTCTATCTTCTGAAGCCTTATCTTCCTCTTGGGCATTGTCTCTTGTTCATTAGGTGTGCAGTATTCCAGGTATATGTCCTCAGGAATATCGATGGCTGTGTTCTGTTCAAGCTTCTTGCCACCCTTTTGCTTCCTTTCATCTTCCATTTTCTTTAGCTGAGGTTTTTGCTGAGGAAATTGAACTCTTGAGGATTCTGATGAAACTTGCAGATTTTCTTGAAAAACGCTGCAAATGAGTTAAGTTGATGAGAACCTAGAGATTTATCAGCAGACATTTTTTTACCTGTGAACAGAGTATAGTTGCGAAGAATTTGGAGAGGTCATATGCGTTCTCAGATTTGATGAAATTGAAAATTTTAAAGTTGAGGAATTTGACCAGTGGGTGGAGGAATTTGTCTAAGCACTCTCATCTTGGGTTCCAGAGTTGTACAGATTCAAAAATTTGCACAATTGAGGAATCTCGTGAAGACTTTTAGATGCTTAGCGAAATTCATCAACAATTGAGGAATAAGCAGTGTTTGAGGAATAGAGACTGATAGACACTTGAGGAAAAAACAGGTTTCACAAATCTATGGTAAAATAGTAGATCGAAAGGGCTGTCAAAATAGGGTTTTATTTACCCTATAGAGCGCGCACGAAGAACAGAGAAGGAAGTAGCAGTAGATGCTCTTCGGTGCAAGTCCACTACGCCCTAACTCGGCAACAAAGAACATCTACGGCGGCGGCGGACGAAGATGATCCGGTTCCGGCGTGATTTCGGCGACGGAGAGGTCGAGGCAGTCAAACTTTTCCTCGCTGGCGGCGAAACTTCCAGCGGTGGCGGTAGGGCTTTGCTGTAGCGGAGAGGAGGTCGAGAGAGAGAACGAAGAGTTTTGATCGGAGGGGGTAAGGACATATTTATAGCCCAGGTGAAAACTGTGTGGCCGATTCTTTTGGACCAAACTACCCCTGTCCTTTCGTCTCCGCATGAAACGTGTAGCAACCGTTTAAAGCGGTGGAGATTGTGCTTATCTGATCGTGGGAAGTGGGGTTCAGTTACTGTGTAACAATATAAAAATCATTTTAGAAGATTTGAGGATTTTGTTACAAAATCATCAACTAACAAGGACGCGGTGAGGACTTTGAACAAGGTTTGAAGTAGAACGCATATGAAGAATTGAATAGACTGGGTGAGAGTAGCATAGAGGGAAAGTAGGGTCCGATCACATTCACTTAGATGAAATATCAAATTGACGAAATAGCTATAAGTGAATGCTGTTGAGGACTTTAAAATCACACTCTATATATATATATATAGGCAAATGAAAATCATCAAGTGTTTTTGAAGATTTTGATTAACTTGAGGATTTTGTGACAAAGCGTCATGATGATGAATTTCAGCTTTGAAGAAAGACAAGTTTGAAGAATACCACTTTGAAGAAAATCAACTTTGAAGAAATTCAACTTGAGGAATTCAAGTTGGGTGGTGGCATGACCCACCATATAAGAACGTTGATTTCAGACGCCGTGTACAATTGTCGTAGGGCCCTGAGAATCAATTTCTTCGTTGATTTCTTCACACTAAGAGTGATATTCTTCATTGGTTGAAGAAAATCGATTCTTCGTGTGTTGCACATCTAAGTCATCAATTTTGCATAAGTGTTAGGATGTGTGCATGTTTTTACAAAACATTTGAAGATTCTAAGATATTTAGCTCACACCGCAACTTGCAAAACCTTTTCTCATCCAAGGGCTTCGTGAAGATATCTGCCAGTTGATCATCAGCCTTCACCTGATCGATGAGGATATTTCCCTTGAGGACATGGTCCCGAAGAAAATGATGACGAATCTGGATGTGCTTAGTCTTCGAGTGTTGTACTGGGTTGTATGCAATCTTGATTGCACTCTCATTGTCGTAGTAGAGAGGCACATTCTTCATGTTGATGCCGTAGTCCTTGAGGGTTTGCTTCATCCATAGCAATTGAGCACAGCATGAACCATCAGCAATGTACTCAGATTCAGCAGTGGAGAGTGAAACGCAGTTATGCTTCTTTGAGGACCAGCAGACTAGTGATCTTCCGAGGAAATGACATGTGTCAGAGGTTCACTTGCGATCCACACGGTCACCAGCATAGTGAGAATTAGAATATCCCACAAGATGAAGATTTGAGCCCTTGGGGTACCATAATCCTAGTGTTGGTGTGTGAGCTAAGTATCGAAGAATATGCTTCACAGCCTTATGGTGTGATTCCTTCGGTTTTGCTTGAAAACGTGCACACATGCAAACACTAAGCATTTTATCTAGCCTAGATGCACACAAATACAGTAAAGAGCCAATCCTAGAGCGATATACCTATTGATCGAATTCTTTACCATTTTCGTCAGTGCAGAGGTGGCCGTTGGTAGACATTGGGGTCTTGGCACCTTTGCATTCATGCATGCCGAATTTCCTCAGAACATCCTTGAGGTATTTCTCCTGTGATATGACAATTCCATTGCGTTGTTGACGAATTGGAAGACCTAAGAAGAATTTCAGCTCCCCCATCATAGACATCTGATATTCTTCACTCATCATGTAAGCAAATTCATCACTGTAACGTTTGTCAGTACAACCAAATATGATGTCATCGACATATATCTGGCACACAAATAGTTCATTATCATAGGATTTAGTGAAAATAGTTGGATTGAGTGAACCAAGTTTGAAGTCTTTCTTCATGAGGAATTCCTTCAATGTATTATACCACGCCCGAGGGGCTTGCTTGAGACCATAGAGCGCCTTTTGAGTCTGAAGAATTTGTGTGGATACTTTGGATCCTCAAAACCTGGGGGCTGAGCAACATATATTTCTTCCTCAAGCTTACCATTGAGGAATGAACTTTTCACATCCATTTGATATAAGATAATGTTATGATGATTAGCATAAGCAAGTAGTATTCAAATAGCTTCAAGTCTAGCAACAGGTGCAAAAGTTTCATCGAAATAAATTCCTTCAACCTGTGTGTAGCCTTGGGCTACAAGTCGTGCCTTATTCCTCACCACTTGACCATCCTCATCTTGCTTGTTTCGGAAAATCCACTTGGTGCCGATGATATTGTGCTTGCGAGGATCTGGTCGTTTGACAAGATCCCATACGTCATTCAGCTTGAATTGTACAAGTTCGTCTTGCATGGCTTGGATCCACTCCGGTTCCATGAAAGCCTCAGCAACTTTTGAAGGTTCTGTGATAGACACAAAGTAGAAATGCCCACAAAAGTTAACTAAGTGTGAAGCTTTTGAGCGAGTGAGAGGACCTGGCGAGTTGATGTCATCGAGGATTCTGTCAAGTTCTACTTCATTTGCAATCCTCGGATGAGCTGGTTGAGGATTTCGTCTGGGCTGAGGAATTGGTTCTGGAGCAATTTCCCCAGGAGCATCTTCTTGATTTTCATCAGTGCTGGGAACGATCTCTTCATCCATTTCCTCGGTGGGAACAATGTCTTCAGTAGCTTTGAACTTTATTGCTTCCTCAGGAGACAACTTATCTGGATCAGGAGGCAATTGCTCTCTTTGGGAGCCATTAGTTTCATCGAACCACACATCTACAGTCTCAACAACCTTGTTGTGATAGTTGTTGAAGACTCTGTAGGTGTGCGAGTCCTTTCCATAACCGAGCATAAAACCCTCATGTGCCTTAGGTGCAAACTTGGAGCTATGGTGAGGATCTCTAATCCAGCATTTTGCACCGAAGACTTTGAAATAACTTACATTGGGTTTCTTGTTTGTGAGGAGTTCATATGAGGTTTTCTTGAGGAATTTGTGAATATATACCTTGTTGATGATATGGCATGCAGTGTTAATTGCTTCAGGCAAAAAGTGACGAGGAGTCTGGTATTCTTCAAGCATGGTTCTTGCCATCTCAACCAGAGTCCCGTTCTTCCTTTCGACGACACCATTCTGTTGAGGAGTATAAGGAGCAGACAATTCATGAGTAATACCAAGTTCATCAAGATAATTATCAAGACCAGTGTTTTTGAACTCTGTTCCATTATCAATCCTGATGTGTTTGATCTTGACGCCGAAGTTCGTCGAGGCCTTTGAGGAAAATCGTTTGAAGACTTCCTGCACTTCAGTTTTATATAAAATGATATGCACCCATGTGTATCTGGAATAATCATCAACTATGACAAAGCCATATAAAGATGATGCATTTGTTAGAGTGGCATAATGAGTAGGTCCAAATAGATCCATGTGAAGCAATTCAAATGGACGAGTGGTGGTCATGATAGTCTTCGAGGGGTTCTTGGATCTGGTCATTTTCCCAGACTCACAAGCACCGCAGAGGTGGTCCTTGAGGAATTTGACTGATTCGATGCCGAGAACATGCTTCTTCTTCGCGAGTGTGTGAAGATTCCTCATGCCTGCATGACCAAGTCTTCGATGCCGCAGCCACCCTTTTGAGGTTTTTGCTAGTAGGCAAGTGGCTGGTTGAGGACCTGTAGAGAAATCAACAATGTACAAATCCCCTCTTCTAACACCTTCGAAGACTTTAGATCTGTGAGATTCCATGATGACAACACATCTATGTCTTACAAAGATAACAATTATATCAAGATCACAAAGCATTAAGACTGACATGATGTTAAATCCAAGGGATTCAACAAGCATCACTTTGTCCATGTGCCTATCCTTGGAAATAGCCACTTTGCCAAGTCCCAATACCATTCTTTTACCTTTGTCAGCATTTGTAATTTTCTTCAAGGATGACGGAGTTAGTGGCATATTCATCAGCAAGCTTTTGTCACCAGTCATGTGGTGAGTGCAGCCACTATCAAGAACCCACTCAGTACTCTTGGGTTTGTCATCCTGCAGATGAATTAGTACAACTTACCATCTCATATGATTCAGACTTGAAGAATATGATATTAATTTCATCAGATAGGAATTTCATCATAAACATAATTATAAGGACGTGTGAAATATTTCTATTTCATCAATATTAGCTTGCGTCCCATCAAGCATTTTCCTCAGGTCTCCAGCAAATTCTTCAGATAATGATTTTCATCTAGAGACCTGACGTGCAAAAGTGATTAGTTCAATTTCTTCACCACCCACATCTGAAGGGGTGGTAAAGCATTCATCATCCTGCGAGCACCATATGAGAAAGGGGGCATTGAAGCTAATGTACTTCTCTTAACAGTAGGGGAGTTAAAGTACTCAAATGAATATGCAGAGAACTTATTTGAGGATTTATGAACATAATGATTTGAAGAATGATGCTCATATTCATATTCCTTGTAATTTCCCTCCATGTTAGAAGCATTAGCACGGGTACGAGCATAGTTTGGACCAGTTGAGGATTTTGATCCTCTTGAAGACTTTGGTCGCCCTGAGGAATTTGATCTAGGGTTCAAATTCTTCATAGGTGGTGTCATGAGGACATTCACCTGAATATTTTCAAGGCTACTTTTGGGAACCCAGATTTTCCTCAGGGGAGGTCCATTCTTGCAGTTAGTCCAACATATCGAGCAAATACTTCACCAAATTGATTTTTGAACAGTTTATAGTTGGAGTCAATTGACTCATCTGAGAAATAGGATAATTCACATGAAAATCCTGTTAGATTGGATGGATCAAAAGGAGGCCCAGTAGTAGCAACCCATAAGGTTTTGGGATACTGCTCAGGTTTCCAATATGATCCAGCAGCATTCAATTTCCGCTCAAAGGAAATTCCTTCTTTCCTCGGGTTCCTGTTCAAGATCTGCTTTTTTAGCACATCACAAAGGGTTTGGTGTCCTTTGAGACTTTTGTATATGCCTGTCACATACAATTCCTTCAGCCTGCATTTTCATCAGTGACATTTGTGGTTTCCTCAAGGGAGGAATTTGACACTACAGGAGCAGTTGAAGAATTTGTAGCAATAGAAGCATTTGATGATTGTGGTGAAGAATTGGCAGTTTCACGTTCAATGCATTTAAGACATGGAGGAATGAATTCAGCTTGAGCTGCACTGATCTATTTAGCTAGTAATGAATCACTTTCCATACGAAGATCATCATGAGAAATCCTCAGCTTCTCAAGATCAAGCTTCCTTCGAAGAAATTCATAGGAAAGTTTCTCATGATCAGCGAGGAGTGTATCATGACGATCTTGAAGATTATCAAATCTGGACTGAAGACTTTTCATATCTTTAGTGAGGATTTGGGTAAGATTCATTTCATCATTCAACAGATCATCGCTCCTATCTAGCAGTTTCTGAAGCTTTTCCAGTGCAGTTTGTTGTTTAGTGGCAATGATAGCAAGTTTACTGTAACTGGGTTTTTTATAATCATCAGGTTCACAGTCACTTGAATCAGAGGAGGAAGCATCATTCGGTACCTTTGAACCTTTTGCCATGAAGCAAAAGGTTGGAGCCAAGTCATCGGCATAGTCATCAGTGTGGATGGTGCTATCATTTTCTTCAAGGTTGAAGATTGACTTGCTCACGAATGTGGTTGCAAGTGCAAGGCTAGCCTGTCCAGATTCTGAGTCTTCATCAGAACCCTCCTCTTCATCACATTCCTCGGATTCTGCCTCCGAATCCATTTCCTTGCCAATAAGTGCCCGAGCCTTTCTGAAACTAGTCTTCTTGTGTGATGAGGACTTTGAGGATGAGGATTTTTAAGATTTCTTCTTTTTCTTCGAGTCATCAAAACTTTCATCCTTGTATTTCTTCTTCTTTGATTCCTTTCCCCAACGAGGACAATCACCAATGTAGTGACCTGATTTCTTGCATTTGTAGCAGGTTCTTTTCTTGTAGTCCTTAGATGAAGATTCTGATTTCCTCATATCTCTTCTTGAAGATTTACCAAATTGACCACGTCGTGTAAACTTCTGGAATTTCCTCACGAGCATTGCAAGCTCCTGTCCAAATTCTTCAAGATCACTAATCCTACTATCCAAGTCTTATTCTTCAGATGAGGAAATTGCTTTGGCCTTTAGTGCACGTGGTCTAGAATAACTTGGTCCATATAGATCTCTCTTTTCTTCTTGTTGGAATTCATGAGTATTGAGTCTTTCGAGTATATCAGCTGGATCAAGCATCTTGTAGTCTGGTCTCTCTTGAATCATCAGAACTAAAGTATCAAATGAAGAATCCAAAGTACTTAGCAGATTCTTCACAACTTCGTGATCAGTAATGTCTCAAGCTCCCAGTGCTTGCAGTTCATTTGATATGTCAGTGAGGCGATCAAAGGTATCTTGGCAGCTTTCATTGTCAAGCCTCTTGAAGCCATTGAAGAGATTGCGAAGAACATCAACACGAGAATCACGCTGGGTTGATACTCCTTCATTAATTTTGGACAACCTTTCCCAGATAAGTTTTGTTGAGTCCAAAGCACTCACTCTGCCATACCGACCTTTACTCAGATGGCCACATATGATATTCTTCGCTTGAGAGTCAAGTTGCTTGAATTTCTTCACATCAGCGGCAGAGACAGTAGCCGTGACGATAGGGACGCCATGTTCCACAATATACCACAGATCGTTGTCAATAGCTTGTAGATGCATCTACATCTTGGTCTTCCAGAAGGGAAAGTCCTTTCTTTCGAAAGTAGGACATCATGTAGTAACTTTGATCATGCCTGCAGTCGACATAACTAAAACTCCAGGTGGTTAAACCAAAATCACACAAAACAAGGGAGTACGTTGCTCTAATACCAATTGAAAGTGCATTATATCGACTACAGGGGGGTAAATAGGAGATTTTTAGAATTTCATCACTAAGAAAATTCCATTTGAGGAAATTCCTCACTGATGACTAACTTGCAGTGGAAATAACAAAGGATCAGGAGAGCAAAGTATCACTACCGCAGTTTTCAAGGTGAAGAATATGAAAAACAGTTTGCACAGTATGCACGCACGGAGAAAACAGATGAGGATTAACTCGTGTGAAGAATTTGGGGTTGAGCAATTTCAGAGAAAGTCTTCAACAAATTCTTCAAAAAGTGACAGTGAAAATCATCAACATACAATATGAGGAATTTAAAGAGTTGACGAAATAGAATCCGTTTCACAGTGAAGATAGTGGTTGATGACCCAGTTCGAACTGATGTGACAGTTGTACATCTGGTTTGGAGCGGCTTGGTATTGAAACCAAAAGACACATAGTCTCGGGAAACACAGTCCCTACCGTATTCTCCTTGGGCTAAGAACACACAGTCCTCGCTCAACACTCGTGGTAAGTCTTTAGGGCAGACTTCCAAACCCTCCCAAACTTGGTCACCTGGCGATCCACAATTGACTGCTGGATTTCTCTAGACCATGACGCCTAACCGTCTGGATGATGCACATTCCTCAAAGGTAAAAGGCTTCAGTCCCACACAGGAACAACTTCTTCAGTGATGCTCAATCACTTGGTTTTCGGTTTGTGGTTCGGTGTTTGGGCTATTTCCTCACTGATGAATTACTCTCGAAGACTCTGAGGAATTTGGGTTGCTCTTATGACAAGTGTCAGTTTCCAACGGAGCAGCCAACCAGCTAATGGTTGTGGGGGGGCGGCTATTTATTGCCCGGGAGCATCCCGACATGATTTGACATTAATGCCCTTAAATAGTATGACCGTTGGTGTGGATAAGATCAATGATGTGGCGCGACTTGCGCTAACGGTCGGGACCCTCAACTGTGAGAGTCCTCATGTCTCTCATATTCCTCACTTGAGGCTTTTGGTAGGATTACGCTTGGGTTGAGCATCATGAGGAAGTTCATTCCGACGTGTTACTTTGACCCCTTTAACAATACGGTGTTCCTATGACTCAAAAGTGAAGAAAATAAAACAGACAGAAACAAATCTTCATGCTTCAAAATCTTCAGATTGTTTTTCTTCAGGAAACACCGAATTCCTCATTTTCAATTTCTTCATGAGGAATATCAATTTCGTTGCAATTCCTTCGTGATTCAATTCTTCAGCTTCAGACCAGTTTCTTCAGCCGAAGATATACATTTTTAGGCGTCGATATTCATCGAATATTTCAAACTCCTCAGCGACTTATAGATCCTGTGTACACTGATGAACACATCACATACTTAACCTATAAGTCTACAAACCACCAAAATCACTAAGGGGCACTAGATGCACTTACGGTAGAGCACAGTTTCTGCATGCCAGTGGTGTGGTCACCATGACCACTCATCCCTACAGTGGCCTTATGACCAGTCAAAGGTGTCTTTAACCCAGGGCCTGCATGCAGGAAGCTGTGGGTGGAGTTTGGCCTCGAATGGAGCTGATTTGAATTGGTTTTGTCTGCAGTTTAGTTTGCAGCAACGGTCTTAGGGCTAACAATGAGGGTGCTTACTAGAGGGCTTCTAAAACAAAACCTTTTCTAGCAGCCTTATTCATGGAAGGACTACAAGACTGCCAACTTTCACCTCGGGGGGGTGAGTTTAGCTAGTAGTCGTAGTTCAGGGCTACAATTATGCCAGAAATCAAGTTTCAGATGTGCTGGTCATTTTTCCTACATGAGCATTCCATATATTGGTTTGAAATGATGCATTAGCATGCTAGGGGATCTCTCGAAAGATGTGGGGGCTTTAGCTTAAGTAGAAGTATAGCAAGAGGGGTAAAACAGTGTTGCCAAGGTAAAAATGAGGGGTAGATACATGGAGTCACCCCCCAATAATTGACCAGTGGCCATGGTAAGATCACTGGAGGAAAAAGGGAACTAGGGAAGGTCGTGGTAAAAATTTAAGATCGAGGAGGTTAGTGGAAGGGGACAAAGTAGAAACTTTGGTAAATGCACACAAGGTGTTTAATGGATTTTAGGGCTACCAGATGGATTCCAATTGATATGAAACTTAACAGACTCACATAATAGATGAAAATAAGCTTGGACACCAAATTTGGGATTTGGTGGAGAAAGTTTCCAATGTAGACTTGAAAAACCCATGAAATGGGCAGAAATGGCTTTCTGCATATAAAAACATGCAAATCAATTCCCACAAATCCACAACTTGGATTAATGGCATTATTTGAGCACTAAAGCATGCCGAAAAAGTTTAAGTTCAATTGAAGAAACTTTATAATGTAAAGTTTCTGAAAGTTAGAAATCAACAGAGAAGGTTTTGAGGGGTTTGGGACAAGTTCTTCTATTCTCCTTGATACACCACTTGGTGTGGAGGCATTATTGGAGTATGAGAACGTGTCCACGAAATTTTAGCACAATTGGAGACACTTGGCAATGTAGAGTTGCTCAAATTTGGATCTGGACGGATAGGGTTTTAGAATACTTAAGTGAATCAAATCATCTTGGATTGAGATGAAACTTTGCAAGATCATCACATATATCATATGTTACCTGCTAGAAGTTTACACGAATTTACTAAGAATATTTCTTACAGAAATATTC
The DNA here is from genome assembly GCF_904849725.1 of Hordeum vulgare subsp. vulgare. NCBI lineage: Eukaryota > Viridiplantae > Streptophyta > Magnoliopsida > Poales > Poaceae > Hordeum > Hordeum vulgare. The sequence goes on along the minus strand of NC_058522.1, from coordinate 105,681,325 downwards.
GAAAAGCTTGAAATAGGCAGGAAGGGTTTTGCCTAATATTTTGAACATGACAATGTTTTGAAACTCCTATATATGGAATATATATGGCCACTGAGTTTCCCTGATTTTTCTCAAATATTTTGAAAGCAATACAAATAACTTTCCTTCATAAGGGACCATTTCTGGCCTCAGAGAAAGGTATTTAAATAAAACAGAAAAATAACTTTTAAAATAGTAATATTGTGGTTTTGGAAATCCATTTTGATAATGGGTTTTAAATAAAATATTAGGTGCGAAATAAGTTCCCTAATTTCAGGACTTGTAGTAAAAATCCTAACTCACAGGTGTTTGAAAGCATAAATAAAAAACATTTGGTAAAAATAATATTTGCTAAAAAATAGTTTCTTATCCTATACATATGGCATGATCATTAGGCATGGGTTTGGGTCAAGGAAGTGATTTTGGAGAGCAGCATGAACATTGGGATTCAAACACAGGCAAACAAGCAGCAATCACATCAAGCATCACGATTAGTCATAAAAAAATTTATTGGTCCTAATTTTTGAGATAAGTTAATTAAGTCACGAGTCAAACACATGTGCGACACATTCATTGAGGCAAAACCCAACCATAGCATTAAGATATATATTGGTCCCCCATCAATCCCGTATGCATCAATTCCTATGTTAGGAAAAAGTACTATGTCACTCTTGCCCTCCAAAGCATAGTCCTATCAACATACAACTAACCCGATGGTGTGATCCATACGCGCGCTCATATGATGGGCACCAAAGGATGGCAACATATCCACAAGCAAATTAAACCAGACATAGCAATTTCACCAATTAGCTAATAGAACAAAATGGATCTACTCAAACATCATAGGATAGCCACATATCATTGGGAAATAGTATGTAGTGTTGAGTACCATGTTTAAGTAGAGAGTTACAACAGGTAAAATAGGTGTTACACCGCTGCATAAAGGGGGAGATAGTTGTGTTGGAAATATGCCCTAGAGGCAATAATAAATTAGTTATTATTATATTTCTTTGTCCATGATAATAGTTTATTATCCATGCTATAATTGTATTGATTGGAAGCACAATACTTGTGTGGATACATAGACAAAACAGTGTCCCTAGTAAGCCTCTAGTTGACTAGCTCGTTGATCAAAGATGGTCACATCATTAGGAGAATCATGTGATGGACTAGACCCAAACTAATAGACGTAGCATATTGATCGTGTCATTTTGTTGCTACTGTTTTCCACGTGTCAAGTATTTGTTCCTATAACCATGAGATCATATAACTCACTGACACCGGAGGAATGCTTTGTGTGTATCAAACATCGCAACGTAACTGGGTGACTATAAAGATGCTCTACAGGTATTTCCGAAGGTGTTCGTTGAGTTAGTACGGATCGAGACTGGGATTTGTCACTCCGTGTGACGGAGAGGTATCTCGGGGCCCACTCAGTAATACAACATCACACACAAGCCTTGCAAGCAATGTGACTTAGTGTAAGTTGCGGGATCTTGTATTACGGAACGAGTAAAGAGACTTGCCGGTAAACGAGATTGAAATAGGTATGCGGACACCGACGATCGAATCTCGGGCAAGTAACATACCGAAGGACAAAGGGAATGACATACGGGATTATATGAATCCTTGGCAGTGAGGTTCAAATGATATGATCTTCGTAGAATATGTGGGATCCAATATGGGCATCCAGGTCCCGCTATTGGATATTGACCGAGGAGTCACTCGGGTCATGTCTACATAGTTCTCGAACCCGCAGGGTCTGCACACTTAAGGTTCGACGTTGTTTTATGCATATTTGAGTTATATGGTTGGTTACCGAATGTTGTTCGGAGTCCCGGATGAGATCACGGACGTCACGGGGGTTTCCGGAATGGTCCGGAAACGACGATTGATATATAGGATGACCTCATTAGATTACCGGAAGGTTTTCGGAGTTACCGGGAATGTACAGGGAATGACGAATGGGTTCCAGGTGTTCACTGGGGGGGGGCAACCCACCCCGGGGAAGCCCATAGGCCTTGGGGGTGGCGCACCAGCCCTCGGTGGGCTGGTGGGACAGCCCAAGAAGGCCCTATGCACCATAGGAATAAAATCAAAGAGAAAAAGAAAAAAAGGAGGAGGTGGGAAAAAGGGGAAGGACTCCACCTTCCAAACCTAGTTGGATTCGGTTTGGAAGGGGAGGACTCCCCCCCTTGGCTCGGCCGACCCCCTTGGGGCTCCTTGAGCCCCAAGGCAATCCCCCCCCCCCTCTCCCACCTATATATACGGAGGTTTTAGGGCTGATTTGAGACAACTTTGCCACGGCAGCCTGACCACATATCTCCACGGTTTTACCTCTAGATCGCGTTTCTGCGGAGCTCGGGCGGAACCCTGCTGAGATTAGATCACCACCAACCTCCGGAACGCTGTCACGCTGCCGGAGAACTCATCTACCTCTCCGTCTCTCTTGCTGGATTAAGAAGGCCGAGATCATCATCGAGCTGTACGTGTGCTGAACGCGGAGGTGCCGTCCGTTCGGCACTAGATCGTGGGACAGATCGCGGGACGGTTCGCGGGGCGGATCGAGGGACGTGAGGACGTTCCACTACATTAACCGCGTTCACTAACGCTTCTGCTGTGCGATCTACAAGGGTACGTAGATCGGAAATCCCCCCTCGTAGATGGACATCACCATGATAGGTCTTCGTGCGCGTAGGAAATTTTTTGTTTCCCATGCGACGTTCCCCAACAGTAGCATCATGAGCTAGGTTCATGCGTAGATGTCTTCTCGAGTAGAACACAAAAGTTTTTGTGGGCGGTGATGTGCATTTTTCTGCCCTCCTTAGTCTTTTCTTGATTCCGCGGTATTGTTGGATCGAAGCGGCTCGGACCGACATTACTCGTACGCTTACGAGAGACTGGTTTCATCGCTACGAGTAACTCCGTTGCTCAAGGATGACCGGCGAGTGTCAGTTTCTCCAACTTTAGTTGAATCGGATTTGACTGAGGAGGTCCTTGGATGAGGTTAAATAGCAATTCATATATCTCCGTTGTGGTGTTTGCGTAAGTAAGATGCGATACTACTAGATACCCATGGTCACCACGTAAAACATGCAACAACAATTTGAGGACGTCTAACTTGTTTTTGCAGGGTATGCTTGTGATGTGATATGGCCAACGATGTGATGTGATATATTGGATGTATGAGATGATCATGTTGTAATAGTTAATATCGACTTGCACGTCGATGGTACGGCAACCGGCAGGAGCCATAGGGTTGTCTTTAAACCAATGTTTGTGCTTGCAGATGCGTTTACTATATTGCTAGGACGTAGCTTTGGTAGTAATAGCATGAGTAGCACGACAACCCCGATGGCGACAAGTTTATGGAGCTCATGATGATGGAGATCATGGTGTGACGCCGGTGACAAGAAGATCGTGCCGGTGCTTTGGTGATGGAGATCAAGAAGCACGTGATGATGGCCATATCATGTCACTTATGAATTGCATGTGATGTTAATCCTTTTTGCACCTTATCTTGCTTAGAACGACGGTAGCATTATGAGGTGATCTCTCACTAAAATTTCAAGACGAAATTGTGTTCTCCCCGACTGTGCACCGTTGCGACAGTTCTTCGTTTCGAGACACCACGTGATGATCGGGTGTGATAGACTCAACGTTCACATACAACGGGTGCAAAACAGTTGCACACGCGGAACACTCGGGTTAAGCTTGACGAGCCTAGCATGTGCAGACATGGCCTTGGAACACATGAGACCGAAATGTCGAGCATGAATTGTATAGTTGATATGATTAGCATAGAGATGCTTACCACTGAAACTATTCTCGACTCACGTGATGATCGGACTTGAGATAGTGGATTTGGATCATGTACCACTCAAATGACTAGAGAGATGTACTTTTTGAGTGGGAGTTCTTAAGTAATATGATTAATTGAACTAATTGTCATGAACATAGTCTAATGGTCTTTGCGAATTACGATGTAGCTTGCGCTATAGCTCTACTGTTTTATATGTTCCTAGAGAAAATTTAGTTGAAAGTTGATAGTAGAAACCTTTGCAGACTGAGTCTGTAAAACCGAGGATTGTCCTCGTTGCTGCGCAGAAGGCTTATGTCATTAATGCACCACTCGGTGTGCTACACCTCGAGCATCGTCGGTAGATGTTGTGAACATCCTACATACACGTTTCTGATGACTACACGATAGTTCAGTGCAAAATACTTAATGGCTTAGAAGCAAGACGTAGAAGACGTTTTGAAACGTCACGGAACATAAGTGATGTTCTAAAGAGATGAAATTGTGATTTCATGCTTGTGCCCTTGTTAAGAGGTACGAGACCTCCAACAAGATTCTTTATCCACAAAGTAAAGGAGAAAAGCTCAATCGTTGAGCGTGTGCTCAGATTGTCTGAGTACGACAATCGCTTGAATCAAGTGGGAGTTAATCTTCCAGATGAGATAGTGATAGTTCTCCAAAGTCACTGCCACCAAGCTGTGAGAGCTTCGTGATGAACTATAACATATCAAGGATAGATACAATGATCCTTGAGCGATTCACGATGTTTGACACTGCGAAAGTAGAAATCAAGAAGGAGCATCAATAGTTGATGGTTAGTAAAACCACTAAAGTTTCAAGAAAGGCAAGGGCTAGAAGGGATACTTCGTGAAACGGCAAAACAGTTGCTGCACTAATGAAGAGACCCAAGATTAAACCCAAACCCGAGACTAAGTGCTTCTGTAATGAGGGGAAAAGTCACTGAAGCGGAGCAACTCTAGATACTTGGTAGATAAGAAGGTTGGCAAAAGTCGAAAGAAGTATATTTGATATACTTGATGTTGATGTGTACTTTACTAGTACTCCTAGTAGCATGAGGGTATTGGATACCGGTTCGGTTGCTAAGTAATTAGTAACACGAAATGATAGCTACCGCATAAACGGAGACTAGCTAAAGGCGAGGTGACGATACGTGTTGGAAGTGTTTCCAACATTGATATGATCAAAACGTCGCACGCTCCCTCTACCATGGGGATTGGTGTTAAACCGAAATAATTGTTATTTGGTGCTTGCGTTAAGCATGAACATGATTGGATCGTGTTTATTGCAATACGAATATTCATTTAAATAGAATAATGGTTACTCTATTTTCTTGAATAATCACCTTCAATGGTTTATTGAATCTCGATCGTAGTGTTACACATGTTCATGATATTGGTGCCAAAAGATACGAGGTAATGATGATAGTTCCACTTACTTGTGGCACTGCCGCTTGAGTCATGTTGGTATAAATTGCATGAAGAGGCTCCATGCTGATGGATCTTTATACTCACTTGATTTCGAATCACAAGTGACATGCAAATCATACCACATGAGCAAGGCCTTGTTTTCATTGTGATGAAATAAGATAGTAACTTGTTGGAAGTGATACATTTTGATGTATGCAATCCAATGGGTGCTGAGGCACGCAGTGGATATCATTATGTTCTTACTTCAATGACGATTTGAGTGGATACAAGAGTATTTGCTTGATGAATCACAAAGTCTGAAATATTGAAAAGTTCAATTCTGTTTCGGAGTGAAGTTCGTCGTAACAAGAGGATAAACTGTCTATGATATGATCATGGAAATGAATATCTGAGTTACGAGTTTTGGTACGTAGTTAAGACAATGTGGAAATTGTTTTGCAGTTCATGCCACCTGGAACATCATAGTGTGATGATGTGTCTGAATGTCATAGCCACACACAATTTGGTATGGTGCATGCTATGATGTCTCTTATCGAATTACCACTATCGTTTATGGGTTAAGCATTAGAGACAACCGCATTCACTTTAAATAGGGCACCGCGTATTTCCGTTGAGATGACACAGTATAGACTGAGGTTTAGAGAAATTTAAACTGTCGTTTCTTGAAAGTTTGGGGCTTCAACACTTATGTGAAAAAGTTTCAGTCTGATAAGCTCGAACCCAAAGCGGATAAATGCACTTTCATAGGATATCCAAAACAGTTGGGTACATCTCCTATCTCAGATCCGAAAGCAAAATGTTTGTTTCTAGAAACGGATTCTTTCTCGAGGAAAGGTTTCTCTCGAAAGAATTGAGTGGGAGGGTGGTAGAACTTGATGAGGTTATTGAACCATCACTTCAACCAGTGTGTAGCAGGGCGGAGGAAGTTGTTCCTGTGGCGCCTACACCAATTGAAGTGAAAGCTAATGATGGTGATCATCGAGCATCGGATCAAGTTACTACAAACCTCGTAGGTTGACAAGGTCGCGTACTACTGCAGAGTGGTACGGTAACCCTGTCTTGGAGGTCATGTTGTTGAGAAACAGTGAACCTACGAGTTATGGAGAAAGCAATGGTGGGCCCGGATTTCGACAAATGGCTGGAGGCCATGAAATCCGAGAGAGGATCCATGTAGACTTTGGAAGAACTACTTGATGGTCATAAGACTATAGAGTAAAGATGGATCTTTAAAAGGAAGACAGACGATGATGGTGATAAGTCACTATTAAGAAAAGCTCGACTTGTCGCAAAGATGTTTCCGACAAGATCAAAGAGTTGACTATGATGAGACTTTCTCACTCGTAGCGATGCTGGAAGTCTGTTAGAATTATGTTAGTAGTTGCTGCATTATTTATGAAATATTGTACATACGATGTCAAATTATTGTTTCCTCGACGGTTTCTTTGAGAAAACATTGTATGTGATACAACGAGGAGGTTTTGTCGATCCTAAAGATACTAGCAAGTATGCAAGCTCCAGCGATCCTTCAATGGACTGATGCAAGCATCTCGGAGTTGGAATATACACTTTGATGAGATGATCAAAGATTTTGGGTTTGTACAAGGTTTATGAGAAACTTGTATTTCGAAAGAAGTGAGTGGGAGAACTATGGAATTTCTCATAAGTATATGTGGTTGTCATATTGTGGATTAGAAGTAATGTAGAATTTCTGTGAAGCATACAAGGTTGTTTGAAAGGAGTTTTCAAAGGAGTACCTGGATTGCGCTACTTGAACGTTGAGCATCAAAGATCTATGGAGATAGATCGAAAGCGCTTAATGGAAGTTTCAACAAGATGCATGCCTTGACAAGTTTTTGAAGGAGTTCAAAATAGATCAGCAAAGAAGGAGTTCTTGGTTACGTTGTGAGGTGTGAATTTGAGTAAGACTCAAAACCCGACCACGGCGGAATAAAGAGAATAGACGAAGGTCGTCTTCTATGCCTTAGCCGTAGACTCTAAAGTATGCCATGCTGAGTACCACACCTGATGTATGCTTTGCAGCAAGTCTGTTAAGAGGTACACATAGTGATCCAGGATTGAATCACTGATCAGCGGTCAAAGTTATCCTTAGTAACTAAATAGACTAAGGAATTTTTCTCGATTATGGAGGTGGTTAAAGAGTTCGTCGTAATGGGTTACGTCGATGCAAGGTTTGACACTAATCCGAATAACTATGAGTAGTGAAACGGATTCGTATAGTAGAGTAGATATTTGGAGCATTTCCGAATAGCACGTAGTAGCAGCATCTATAAGATGACATAAATATTTGTAAAGAATGCACGGATCTGAAAGTTTCAGAACCGTTGACTAAAACCTCTCTCACGAGCAAGACGTGATCAGACCCCAGAACTATATGGGTGTTGGATTCGTTGAAATCACATGGTGATGTGAACTAGATTATTGACTCTAGTGCAAGTGGGAGACTGTTGGAAATATGCCCTAGAGGCAATAATAAATTAGTTATTATTATATTTCTTTGTTCATGATAATAGTTTATTATCCATGCTATAATTGTATTGATTCGAAACACAATACTTGTGTGGATACATAGACAAAACAGTGTCCCTAGTAAGCCTCTAGTTGACTAGCTCGTTGATCAAAGATGGTCAAGGTTTCCTGACCATAGGCAAGTTTTGTTACTTGATAACGGGATCACATCATTAGGAGAATCATGTGATGGACTAGACCCAAACTAATAGACGTAGCATATTGATCGTGTCATTTTGTTGCTACTGTTTTCTGCGTGTCAAGTATTTGTTCCTATGACCATGAGATCATATAACTCACTGACACCGGAGGAATACTTTGTGTGTATCAAACGTCGCAACATAACTGGGTGACTATAAAGATGCTCTACAGGTATCTCCGAAGGTGTTCGTTGAGTTAGTATGGATCGAGACTGGGATTTGTCACTCCGTGTGACGGAGAGGTATCCCGGGGCCCACTCGGTAATACAACATCACACACAAGCCTTGCAAGCAATGTGACTTAGTGTAAGTTGCGGGATCTTGTATTACGGAACGAGTAAAGAGACTTGCCGGTAAACGAGATTGAAATAGGTATGCGCATACTGACGATCGAATCTCGGGCAAGTAACATACCGAAGGACAAAGGGAATGACATACGGGATTATATGAATCCTTGGCACTGAGGCTCAAACGATAAGATCTTCGTAGAATATGTGGGGTCCAATACGGGCATCCAGGTCCCGCTATTGGATATTGACCGAGGAGTCACTCGGGTCATGTCTACATAGTTCTCGAACCCGCAGGGTCTGCATACTTAAGGTTCGACGTTGTTTTATGCGTATTTGAGTTATATGGTTGGTTACCGAATGTTGTTCGGAGTCTCGGATGAGATCACGGACGTCACGAGGGTTTCTAGAATGGTCCGGAAACAAAGATTGATATATAGGATGACCTCATTTGATTACCGGAAGGTTTTCGGAGTTACCGGGAATGTACTGGGAATGACGAATGGGTTTCGGGTGTTCACCGGGAGGGGCAACCCACCCCGGGGAAGCCCATAGGCCTTGGGGGTGGCGCACTAGCCCTTGGTGGGCTGGTGGGACAGCCCAAGAAGGCCCTATGAGCCATAGGAAGAAAATCAAAGAGAAAGAGAAAAAAAGGAGGAGGTGGGAAAAAGGGGAAGGACTCCACCTTCCAAACCTAGTTGGATTCAGTTTGGAAGGGGAGGACTCCCCCCCCTTTGGCTCGGCCGACCCCCTTGGGGATACTTGAGCCCCAAGGCAAGGCACCCCCTCTCCCACCTATATATACGGAGGTTTTAGGGCTGATTTGAGACAACTTTGCCACGACAGCCCGACCACATATCTCCACGGTTTTACCTCTAGATCGCGTTTCTGCGGAGCTCGGGCGGAGCCCTGCTGAGATTAGATCACCACCAACCTCCGGAGTGCCGTCACGCTTCCGGAGAACTCATCTACCTCTCCGTCTCTCTTGCTGGATCAAGAAGGCCGAGATCATCGTCGAGTTGTGCGTGTGCTGAACGCGGAGGTGCCGTCCGTTCGGCACTAGATCGTGGGACGGATCGCGGGACGGTTCGCGGGGCGGATCGAGGGACGTGAGGACGTTCCACTACATCAACCGCGTTCACTAACGCTTCTGCTGTGCGATCTACAAGGGTGCGTAGATCGGAAATCCCCCCTCGTAGATGGACATCACCATGATAGGTCTTCGTGCGCGTAGGAAATTTTTTGTTTCCCATGCGACGTTCCCCAACAAGTTGGTGTTGATGGTGGCAAAACTGTTGATGTAGATCGCCGTCACGCTCCTTGCCCCCGCGGCACTCCGGCGCCACCGGGAGAAAGGGGGGAGAGCCTCCATCTTCTTCTTCCTCCTTGGCCTCCCCTAGATGGGAGGAGAGTTCCCCCTCTGGTCCATGGCCTCCAAGGCGGCGAAGAGGGAGGAGCCCCTCCGAGACTGGATCTCCCTCTCTGTTCTCTTCTCTTTCGCGTTCGTGGTTTCTGGCCCTTCACCATTTCTTAAATTCCCGGAGATCCGTAACTCCGATTAGGGAGGTGTGTCAGGGCATATTTCTACTAAGTGGTTTTAGTAACTGATGACAATTGTTGTGCGGACTAATCTTGTGTTTTGAGCATTTCTGACTATTCTCTTCTAGGCACAAGATGACTCGACACCCCTCGTAGGTTCTTGAAGACGGACTCTCTTCTACGTTTCTCTTCTTAGTCTTGAGTCGTAGGAAAGTCTTCTTATAAAGAAGGGGTCCACGTCGAAAAGGTTTCGGTGGAATCTTCACGTACACTCTTTATGCACCCTCCTATGTTTTGGGTACAATGGAGCTACAATGTGTGTTTTCATTGTCTATGCGAAAAGGGTAAGCGGTAGTACCGCTGGCACAGCGGTAGTACCGCTCTCAGAGCGGTAGTAAATTTTTACTACCGCTCTAGGAGCGGTACTACCGCCCCAGGTGCGGTAGTAAATTTTTACTACCGCTCCATGGGCGATACTACCGCCCTCAGTGCGGTAGTATTATTTTACTACCGCTCTGACGGGCTTTTTCGCATACTTTTCCCCATGGAGGTGTTGGCACGGTAGTATCCCGGTACTACCGTGGTTGGTGAGAAGCTGAGCGGTAGTACCACTCTCACGAGCGGTAGTACCGCTTGTATTTTTATGTGGTAGGTGGGTAACGGGTGGATCTGCCCCCCTACTATATAAAGGTATCTTCTTCTTCCTAGAGCTCACCTTTAACCTCTCTAAGCTCCATTGTTGCTCCACAAGCTCATTTTCGCCTGATCTCTCTACCTAGCCAATCAAACTTGTTGATTTTCTAGTGATTGCTTGAGAAGGCCTTGATCTACACTTCCACCAAAGGATATTTGATTCCCCCCCACTAATCCCTTGTGAATCTTGTTACTCTTGGGTGTTTGAGCACCCTAGACGGTTGAGGTCACCTCGGAGCCACATTCCATTGTGGTGAAGCTCCGTGGTCTTGTTGGGAGCCTCCAAGCATTGTGTGGAGATTGCCCCAACCTTGTTTGTAAAGGTTCGGTCGCCGCCTTCAAGGGCACCTATAGTGGAATCACGACACCTTGCATTGTGCGAGGGCGTGAGGAGAATACGGTGGCCCTAGTGGCTTATTGGGGAGCATTGTGCCTCCACACCGCTCCAACAGAGATGTACTTCCTGTCAAAGGGAAGGAACTTCGATAACACATTCTCGTCTTCATCGGTTCCACTTGTGATTATCTCTTACCTTTACTTCGTATTTGTTGTTGTTGGAGAGTATCTCTTACTTTCTTCTTTACTCTTTGTAAGTAGCATCATATAGGTTGCTCACCTAGTGTCATTTTAGAGAACCTTTATGTTGCTAATCCTAATTTGTTAAGAAAAGCTAAAAATTGGTAGTTGCCTATTCACCCCCCTCTAGTCAACCATATCGATCCTTTCAATTGGTATCAGAGCCACGTTTCTTTATTAAGGGTTTCACCACTCGAAGAGTATGGAAGATGATGAGGGAGTTCCCCATGGGCAACCCAAGGCCATGGCCTTGACTTCGGTCACAAGGGATGACTTGAATACGGCTATGGCCGCCCTCAAGACGTCCTTGATGAACGAAGTCAAAACCATGCTGAAAGTGTTAATTGAGGGAATTAAAGGTTCACCCGAACCGGCATTGGTGGTTAAACCCGCCAACACAGATTCAGAGGCTAATTCCTCTAAGGAAGCGACTAAAGGTATGCGACCTTCTTCCCCTCTCGAAAATGATGGGACTGGAACCTATGCCTCAGTTCCACCTCCCATGGTCTATGGAGGACCTGTTCCCACACCGCGTCTTAACCCTGTTGGTCCTCCTCCTAAGTTTGTTAAGGGTGATTTTTCTAACTGGGTGTTTTCTATTAAGTCTCATTTGAATCACAGCTCAACAAATTTATGGAGAATCATCGAGCAAGGCTACTATCCTCATGACCCAAGGAACCTCACTCCAAGAGAAGAAGCGGACAATCAATATAATCACTCCACATTGTTTATTCTACAGTCCGCAGTACCTCCTGAAGATCTTCCTCACTTGCGCCCCTTCACTCTAGCTAAGGACTGTTGGGAGCACATTATGGTGATGTACAAGGGAAGCTCAAGCATTCAACGGTCCAACTATGAAGTGGTATTTGATAAGGCCGATGAGTTTGTGATGAAGGAAGATGAGGACCCTCGTGATCTCTATCGAAGGGTGACTGCTATTGTTGTTGCTCTCAAGGATCATGGGAGCAAGGATGTGGATGACACATGGATCAAGCACAAGTTTCTCAAGGCCATCATGCCTTTCAACAAAGCCATCTCATCAGTCATTCGCCAACGACTAGATTTCCACTCCTTGTCTTCCAGTGAGGTGTTGGATGAATTCATTGCATTGTCAATCATGAACGAGACCGCTGACAATGCACTTGCTCGCGTTCGGTCAAAGACAGCTTCACCGAACCTTGCTTTAAAGGCAAAGGCTGCTTCTGAAGAAGAAGAAGAGGATGAGGAAGAGGAGAGCTGCCCTGAAGACACTAAGTATGCTTATCACGAGCACATGGCTCTTGCGTCAAGGCAATTCTCGGGCAACAAGAGGAACTCAAGACCCAACTTCACCAAGAACAACTCAAGTGGGTTCAAATCCAAGAAACGAGTGAGGACATGCTATAACTGCGGTAATGTGAGTCACTTCGTGGCAGAATGTCCCTATGAGAAGAGGGAAGACAAGGGGGGCAAGCTCATTTGCAAAGACAAAACCAAGTCATTCCCAAACAAGAACAACTTTGTCAAGAAACTCCACCTAAAGGGTATGGTGGCACTTGAAGAGTACCCCTCCGATGATGATGACGATGACGATATGGTGGCAACTGCGACTGTCGCCATTGCCACCCCTTCTCCCAAGAATGTGTCTCTCTTCAACGCCCCCAACGATAAACACATTGCTAAGTGCCTCATGGCCAAAGGTATCAATCACGTAACACCCATCATTAAGACCTACATCAATACTGCTCCTTCATTGTTGAATTGTGTTGATGATAGTGATGTTGTGGAACTTAATGAGCATGATCTTGACAAGTTTCTGTGTACAATCAAAGGAGAAACCAAGAAGCACTTTGTTGCTCTTTTGGAACAACTGGGTGAGGCTAATGACATCATCGAGTCTCATGAGGAGACCATCTCCGAGCTGCAAGGACATAGTCGTGACTATGCCGATGAGATTGTTGAACTATCTATTGCACTAGAAAAGGAGCGCACTCTTCGTTTGGCTCTTGAGGAGTCATACAACGATGACTGCGCTAAATTTCAAAAGGAACAAGATCATGCTACTGTTCTTACCGGTATGCTTAAGTCTGAAAAGGATGCTCTTGGGGTTGGCCATGACAGACTCAAAGTGGAGTTTGACACACTTGACAAGGCTCACAAGGTCTTGAAAGGTGCTCATTTCTCCCTGAAAGAGTCTCATGATCAACTCCAAGCAAAGCTTACCAAGGAGATCTCTACTTGTCCTCCTTTCATTTTAATTGATAATGCTTGTACAGCTAACCCTTGTTGTGAGCATGTACATCTTGTGGAGGAAAATGCCAAGTTGAAGGATAAACTTGAGAAGGGCCTTGTGTCATGCATCCAAGGCGAGAAGAACCTGAACGACCTCTTGAGCAATCAAAAGGGTGTGGTACGAAAGGAGGGACTTGTACTTACATCCAAGTCAAAAAGAAAAAGGAAGAACAAGAACAAACAATCCCCTACCCTCATGGACATCTTTGTCAAAGAGGGCGAAGGGACTCAGGAGGTGAACAAGAACAAGGTGGAAAATGGTAGCGTCAAGAAGGGAAAAACCATTCCTACCAACACAGTCGGCAAACTCAATCCTTCCTATGTTTTATGTTGTGGTGGTGATGGCCATGTTTATGTCAGATTTGTTGGTTCTTACTATGAGTTCATTGAATGGGCTATTTGGGTTCCTAAGACCCTTTTCTCTAACATTAAAGGGCCCATTCAAAAATGGGTACCTAAAACCAAGCCTTGATCTATTGCAGGAGTTTGCTTCCGGTGGGGTGTCATGGTTGCTCGATAGTGGCGCAACAAATCATATGACCGGAAGCAAGGACTTAGTGGTGGATGTGCATCCTTCCCCATCTATGCCCACCCATGTCCAATTCGCCGATGCATCATCGTCAAAGGTATTGGGATTTGGTAAGGTGGTCATCTCTCAAGAGTTGTCCATTGAGAAGGTCATGCTTGTTGTGTACCTTGCTTACAATTTACTTTCGGTTCGTCAACTTGCAATTATGGGCTTTTCCACATTCTTTAATCTTGATACTGTGGTCCTTTTGTGGAGCAAGACTCTTAAAGTAGCCTATGTTGGATATGTCGAAAATGGTCTCTATGTGGTTAACTTTTGAAAGTGACCCACTAAGACTGCGACTTGTCCAATGGCTAAAGTTGATGTGGGTTGGCTTTGGCATCGCCGACTAGCTCATGTCAATATGAGATCTTTGCAAAGTCTCCTAAAAGGGGACCATATTCGTGGACTAACGAATGTGAATTTTTCTAGAGATCGTGCTTGTAGTGTCTACATTGAAGGAAAGATTCATGAAACTCCTCATCGTCCAACGAATCTCATTTACACTAAGAGGACGTTGGAGCTTCTTCATATGGATCTCTTCGGTCCTCCATCATTTGATAGTCTTGGGGGCAGAAAGTACTGCTTGGTGATTGTTGATGACTACTCAAGATACACCTGGGTATATTTCTTCAAGAGGAAGAGTGAGACTCAACAAACTGTCATCAACTTTGCTAAGGAAGCTCAACGTCAACATGAAGCAAAGATTTTGATGATTAGAAGTGACAACAGCACCGAGTTCAAGAACTACACCTTGGATGAGTTTCTAGGTGATGAGGGAATAAAACATCAATATTCAGCACCATATACCCCTCAACAAAATGGTGTGGCGGAAAGGAAGAACCAGACGTTGATGGACGCTGCAAGAACAATGATGGCGGGATTCAAATCTCCATATAACTTTTGGGCCGAAGCCATCAACACAGCATGTCATGCGTCCAATCGGCTCTATATCCGCAAAGTCTTGAACAAGACCCCATATGAGATTCTCACCGGAAACAAACCCAATCTCAAGTACTTCCGGGTATTGGGGTGTAAGTGTTTCATTCTCAAGAAAGGTGCACGTTTAATTAAATTTGATTCTAGAGCACAAGAGGGCATCTTTGTTGGTTATGCTACAAACTCTCATGCTTACCTTGTCCTGAACAAGTCCACCGGGCTCATTGAGGAGACGTGTAACGTGGAGTTTGATGAAAATAATGGCTCCCAAATGGAACAAAGTGGTCTATGTGATGTAGGTGATGAAATTCCTCCCCAACCCATAAGAAGAATGGGGATTGGTCAAATACTCCCCATTGAGGAACCCCTTCTGGCCGAAGGAGAAGGAGAATGCTATACTCAAGTGGAGCCATCATCCTCAAAAGCCCCACACGCTTCCGATGAACAAAGAGAAGACCCTCAACCAGTTGAACAAGCTCAAGGACAAGATCAATTGCTCAAAGATGGTGATGTGTCCCTTGATGTACAAGTGCTTACACAAGGTTCCGAATCTGCTCAAGATCAAGATCAAGTGCAACTACAAGATCCAGACCAAATAGAAGCACAAGATCAAGATCAAGAGCAACCACAAGAACAAGGACAAACAAGTGAACCTGCTCAAGTCGAAAATCAAGTTGATCAGGATGTTGTCTCTCAATTCCCTTCTGCGGCGCCTAAGAGGGCTACTGGTGCCAAGGGAGGATCAAAACGCAAGGGCAAGCAAAGTAATCAAGTCCATGCTCCCTAGTTATCCAATGCAGAACTCTTGGAGCGTCGCGCAGCCAAGATTGCGAACAAGCTGAGAGTCAAGTCACATCTTCTGAAGAATGTGCTTGGCAGTTTGAAAAGGGGAGTATCCACTTGTCAACAAATTTGGAATTATTGTGAGCATCACACATTTGTTTCATATTGTGAACCTCAACAGTTATAGGAAGCGCTCGATGATGAGGATTGGCTTATGGCCATGCATGAAGAACTCAACAACTTCGAGTGTAATCAAGTCTGGAATTTACTGCCAAGACCAAAGGAGGAACATAATGTCATCGGGACCAAATGGATTTTCAAAAACAAGCAAGATGCCAATGGGATTGTGATTTGAAACAAGGCAAGATTGGTGGCTCAACTCCCAAGTCGAGGGTATCGACTACGGTGAAACCTTTGCCCCTGTTGCTCGTCTAGAATCTATCCGCATGCTGCTTGCATTTGCTTCTCATCATAATTTCAGATTACAACAAATGGATGTGAAAAGTGCTTTCCTTAATGGTCCTTTAAATGAGTTGGTCTATGTCAAACAACCCCCGGGGTTCGAACATCCCAAGCTCCCCAATCATGTGTACAAACTTAATAAGGCACTCTATGGCCTTAAACAAGCCCCACGTGTGTGGTATGAGTACCTTACTGAGTTGTTACAATATCGTGGATTTGAAATTGGGAAGATAGATCCCACTCTTTTTACTAAGAGGGTCAAAGGGGATTTTTTTCATATGCCAACTATATGTTGATTATATCATTTTTGGTTCTCCTAACGTATCTTTCAATGAAGAATTTGATGCACTAATGACCGAGAAATTTGAGATGTCTATGATGGGTGAGTTGAAGTTCTTCCTCGGGTTCGAGATTAAACAAGGCTTAGAAGGGACCTTCATCAAACAAGCCAAGTACACTCAAGACATGCTCAAGAGGTTCGAGCTAGAGGATGTCAAGCCGGTCAAGTTTCCCATGCCAACAAGATGCAAGCTTGACAGTGATCCCAATGGTAAAGCAGTGGATCAAAAGGTATATCGCTCCATGATTGGATCCCTTCTTTACCTTTGTGCACCTAGACCGGATATCATGTTGAGTGTGGGGATTTGTGCACGGTTTCAATCCGCACCAAAAGAAAGCCATTTTATGGCTGTTAAGCGAATCTTTCAATATTTGGCTCATACCCCAAACTTTGGTCTATGGTATCCCAAAGGAGCAAACTTCAACCTAGTGGGCTATTCTGACTCAGATTGGGCAGGAGACTGTGTGGAGAGGAAGTCAACTTGTGGAGGATGCCAATTCCTTGGTCGTTCACTGGTAAGTTGGTCTTCAAAGAAGCAGAATTGTGTCTCACTATCTTCCACCAAAGTTGAGTATGTGGCAGCTGCAAGTTGTTGTGCACAGTTGCTATGGATGAGGCAAACTTTAAAGGACTACGGTGTCACTCGTGACAAAGTGCCTCTTCTATGTGACAATCAAAGTGCTATCAAGATTCCCTCAATCCGGTACAACATAGCAAGACCAAGCATATTGATATTCACCATCACTTCATTCGTGAACATATCAAGCAAGGTGATATTGAGATTCACTTCATCAACACTGAAGAGCAACTTGCAGATATTTTCACTAAGCCCCTAGATGAAGCAAGGTTCCGGGAGTTAAGGCATGAGCTAAATATCATTGATTCAAGTAATGTGGATTGAAACTAGGCACTTTGCACCTCACTCTGCATTACATCTTGTTCTAGGTGTAGGCATGGACATAGGGGGAGTGTTGTTCTCTCAATGAACTTTCCCTCCCCCCATTATGCATAAATCGATCAAGTCTTTCACTTTGGGCATTATTAAATGGCACTTGTGCTTCAAAGATGAGCTATGGTCATGAACCCAAGGATAATTCTTCGCGGTGTCATACCATTTGTCTCAAACATAGGTGGCTTCGGCCACCGCCCTCTCCATTGGAGATTAGGTGTTGCTTCTCTCCTTTCTGTGGTCTTTTTTTTGTTCCGGTGTTTTGATTCTCTTGCTTTTATCAAGATCCTTCTACCACCTAAGGAGTAGAGAGCTAAAATTTTGGCTGATTTTTGACTTAGTGCATGATACTACCGCCCCCAGCACGGTAGTAAAATTTTACTACCGCTGGGGGAGCGGTACTACCGCTTACCGAGCGGTACTACCGCCCCCAGCACGGTAGTAATTTTTTACTACCGCTGAGGGAGCGGTACTACCGCTTGGGAAGCGGTACTACCGCGATGACAGCGGTAGTACCGCACAGCCTCGACCTAGGGGCTATTTAAAGGGCAGGGGATGCCTTTTTATTTCCCCTCAGCCCTGAGTTCATCTCTCTTTGCCTATCTCCTCTCTCCAAGAACTGCCCAAAGGGATTGCCGGATCTCCATATCCGGTCGTCGTCCTTCGATTCCGACCGGTGGGATTTTCCCCACGTGCCATGGACCCCGGTAATGTCTCTCATCCGCGTTCTTTTGCTTTCTTGTTGATTCAATGTAGGGTTAGGGGCATATCTCTGTTCCGGTCACTCAAGGCACCGCTTCCTCACGTAATTGGGATTTAGTGGTAGTCTTGGTTAGTGTGGTCGTTTGCCAAATGGGGTTTGTGTGTCTAGGAGTGCCAAGGGTTCCAGATCTGAGGTTTTAGGTGTTAGTTCGAAGTTTTCTTATTCAAAAACATGTTAGATCTGGGATTATGCTTCCCGTGCGGTACTACCGCCCCTCGTGGCGTGGTACTACCGCTTGTGGAGCGGTACTACCGCTTGTGGAGCGGTACTACCGCTTCTAGAGCGGTAGCAAAATTTTACTACCACTCCAGCAGTAGTACTACCGCCCTCTGAGCGGTACTACCGCTCCCAAAGCGGTAGTAAAATTTTACTACCGCTCCATCTGCGGTACTACCGTTCCCCTCTTTGCACACACTTCACTCCATTGTTCTTTGGGTTTTCCGGTCCTTCTTGATCTTTGCCTTGACTTGTTTTCCTTGTCTTTCGTGTCTTGTGTGCCTTTTGCGTGTCCCAGGTGGTGGTTCCTGGCGTTCGAACCTGCCTCGCAGTGCCAGCTCCAAGCGTACCTCCTCCGAACCATCTGAAGGGTCCAATGCACCCAAGCGCAGTTTCAAGAAGCCTGCTCAGAAGAAGAACACAATCAACTGGAACTCCATGCCGCTGGTTGAGTTTCAACACCGTCGCAAGCTCAATCCCTATGACAGCAATGGGGAGACATTCCCTGGAGGTGAAATGTTTTGGAATCGCGACCAGTTCCTGATTTATGAAGATGTTCTCAAGTCGAAGAACAATCTCTATGTACCGGCGCAATGGGTTGATATTGCTCACCTGAATAAAGACCTGTCTTACTTTGGGGAGGCCCTCTCTCTGGTGGACCAGCTTCAGATTGAGGACCTCACACTTTTCAACAGGATTTTGACTACGAGATAGTGGCTTACTTCTTTGCCATAGTTCACTTTCACCACGATGATTCTCGTACCATGACCTGGCTGACCAATGGAGAGCATCTGACTGCTACATGGAAGGATTTCATGGATCTCCTTCAAGTTAGGGATGAGGGCCTACAAAATGTTGTTGGCTTGCGCCCCCATGCCAAGCCTCAGGTTGCTGCCAAGGAGAAGCTGCTCCCTTACTACATTGTGAAGCACACCCTAGCTGGCGAGGTCTCTTATGTCATGAATCACTTTTTGGATGTGATGCACCGCATATTTCGCAACTCTCTGTTTCCCAGAGTTGGCAATAAGGACCAGGTTCACTCTTACCTGGTAGATATGCTACTCTTGTGTCAGAAGGGGAAGACTCGTCCTTGTGGACCCCTTGATGTCTCTCATGTCATGTGGAATGAGCTATACTCCGTAGTTATCAACCGTAAGGTCCCAATCTACGGTCCTTACCTGTTTTTCTTCATCAAGACCACTTGGGCCCAGACTTTTCCCAGTGTTGAGTTTCTTGCTCCTAATTGGATTCGCCATGAGCCCATCAAACTGCGCCAGAAGGACAAATGAGCCAACACCTCCTCTCGTCCTGCTGCCACGAGAGATTCTGATGAGGATGTGCCTGTTGCTGAGGATGAGGCCCCTCCAGAGGCTCACCGACAGGGTGAGGGTTCTCATATGCCTGCCTCTGCGGAACCATCATGGGCCAAATGGCTCACCGACAGGATGAAGACCTTGTTCTGCATGCAAGCCAAGGGCCAGTACCAGACCCATGTTGCTCAGAAACAGAGTCACCAGCATGACAAATTGATGATGAGGAAGCTTGATCTGCCCTTCTCCAGCGGTTCTGAGCGCGAGATCACCCCGGAGGCTGAATGGATGGTGAAGAACCAGGTTCGGTGGGCTCCATCTGAGGAGGACACCGACGATGACTCAGATGAGGAGTATGTTGATGAGGAGGACACCGACTGATGACCTCGTTCTCTCCAGTTCGCACTACCACCTGGGTCGTAGGGGTCCTCTCTACCTTTTTGGTGTTCCGATGCCAAAGGGGGAGAGAGTGTAGGATTTGCTCGTTTTCTAGGTTTCCTGGTTATTTGGTTTGTTAAAACTTTGTTCCTTCTGTTATCTTCTTTTGCTTTATGGTTGAGACTATGGGTCGTCAGACCCTATCATGGTGTGAGACATATGCTTTATCTTCCTTATCCTTTGTCTCAGTATTATTTATCTTGTTATTAGCTTGTGAGACATATTATCTTGTGCCAGTATCCCCTTGCTCACATGCTATGCTATGCGTCCATATTCTTGCATCTACTCTTTCATATGTAGCAAGGATGGCTTAGTCTATATAATCTAGGGGGAGTGTTCTCTGTGTGGTTGGTTGTTGGTATGCAAATACCCAGAGGAAACTAGTCTCTAGTTGTGTAAACTTTGGAGTTTGCATATGCCTATCTATATCGTTCTGTGCAAATCCAGCATTGTCATCAATCCACCAAAAAGGGGGAGATTTTTAGGGCATATTTCTCCAAAGTGGTTTTAGTGATTCATGACAATTAATGTGTGGACTAATCTTGTGTTTTGAGCATTTCAGACTATTCTCTTCTAGGCACAAGATGACTCGACGCCCCTCGGAGGTTCTCGAAGACGGACTCTCTTCTACATTTCTCTTCTTAGTCTTGGTCGTATGAAAGTCTTCTTATAAACAAGGTGTCCGCGTCAGAAAGGTTTGGGTGGAATCTTCACGTACACTCTTTATGCACCCTCCTATGTTTTTGCTACAATGGAGC
This sequence comes from Hordeum vulgare subsp. vulgare, assembly GCF_904849725.1. Lineage (NCBI taxonomy): Eukaryota > Viridiplantae > Streptophyta > Magnoliopsida > Poales > Poaceae > Hordeum > Hordeum vulgare. Next base: position 105,660,442 of record NC_058522.1, on the reverse strand, counting down.
TACAATGTGTGTTTTCATTGTCTATGCGAAAAGGGTAAGCAGTAGTACCGCTGGCACAGCGGTAGTACCGCTCTCAGAGCGGTAGTAAATTTTTACTACCGCTCTAGGAGCGGTACTACCGCTCCAAGGGTGGTACTACCGCCCTCAGTGCGGTAGTATTATTTTACTACCGCTCTGACGGGCTTTTTCGCATAGTTTTCCCCACGGAGGTGTTGGCACGGTAGTATCCCGCTACTACCCTGGTTGGTGAGAAGCTGAGCGGTCGTACCGCTCTAGGGAGCGGTAGTACCGCTCCAGGAGCGGTAGTACCGCTTGTATTTTTATGTGGTAGGTGGGTAACAGGTGGATCTGCCCCCCTACTATATAAAGGTATATTCTTCTTCCTAGAGCTCACCTTTAACCTCTCTAAGCTCCATTGTTGCTCCACAAGCTCATTTTCTCCCGATCTCTCTCCCTAGGCAATCAAACTTGTTGATTTTCTAGGGATTGCTTGAGAAGGCCTTGATCTACACTTCCACCAAAGGATATTTGATTCCCCCCACTAATCCCTTGCGGATCTTGTTACTCTTGGGTGTTTGAGCACCCTAGACGGTTGAGGTCACCTCGGAGCCACATTTCATTGTGGTGAAGCTCCGTGGTCTTGTTGGGAGCCTCCAAGCATTGTGTGGAGATTGCCCCAACCTTGTTTGTAAAGGTTCAGTCGCCTCCTTGAAGGGCACCTATAGTGGAATCACGGCACCTTGCATTGTGCGAGGGCGTGAGGAGAATACGGTAGGCCTAGTGGCTTATTGGGGAGCATTGTGCCTCCACACTGCTCCAACGGAGACGTACTTCCTGTCAAAGGGAAGGAACTTCGGTAACACATCCTCGTCTTCATCGGTTCCACTTGTGGTTATCTCTTACCTTTACTTTGTATTTGTTGTTGTTGGAGAGTATCTCTTACTTGCTTCTTTACTCTTTGTAAGTAGTATCATATAGGTTGCTCATCTAGTGTTATTTTAGAGAACCTTTATGTTGCTAATCCTAACTTGTTAAGAAAAGCTAAAAATTGGTATTTGCCTATTCACCCCCCTCTAGTCAACCATATCGATCCTTTCAAGGTGGCCACTAACCACAACCATGCGCTAGGGGTATGGGACGTGCCCTGGTATCTAATGGAGACCGTGGGCCTCCGTTGACGTTGATTCCAACTCCCAAAAATTACATATGTTCCAAAATAATTCTCCATAATTTTTTATCGTGTTTCGACTTCATTTGATATGGATATTCTGCTAAATAGAAACATGCAACAAACAGGAACTCGCACTCGGCACTAGATAAGTAAGTTAGTCTCAATATTAATATAAAATGTTGCCAAGAGTATACGAAAGTTGTAGAACATTTGCATGAAACAATAAAAAAATTATAGATACGACAGAAAAGTATCACCATCCCCAAGCTTAATTCCTGCTCGTCCTCGAGTAGGTAAATGATAAAAAGATAATTTTTGATGTGGAATGATACCTAACATATTCTTGCACAAATGTCTAATCATGGCATGACTATTAAGATACAAGTGATTCTAGGCATTAGTCTATCGTTTGACAAAAAGACATCCATACTCAGGTTTACTAGCAAACAATCATATCCTTTCAAAATAACAATGCTTGAATAATGTTATCCCTACAAAATCATATAGCTTGTCATGTTTGGTCTTCCTAGCATAAGGTATAAATCATGAGCACCCAAGTGCCAAATCAAGTAATTGGATTGTACTTTTTAATGCGCTTCAGCTTTTTATTACTCACTCAATATGTGAGCGTGAACCATGGATATAGCATAAAGGTAAAATTGAATATGGTGGTAGGTTTCAAAGAGGTAAAAGTGAAGAAGAAAGTCGCGCATCAAATTGGTTTGTCAACAAGCTATGGAGATTCCCATCAATAGATATCAATGCGAGGAGTAGGGATTTCCATGCAACGGATGCACTAGAGCTATAAGTGTATGAAAGCTCAATATGAAAACTAAGTGGGTGTGCATCAAACTCTATAATGAAAAGTTTCCACTAGTATATGAAAGTGACAAGTGTGGAATTAGCATGCCCCTTCTTTCTTTTCTCTCATTTGTTTCTTTTTTTTCTTTATCTTTTTTTGTTCGGAGTCTCATCCCTACTTGTTCGGGAATCATAGTGTCCATCATCCTTACCTCACTCGGACAATGGTATAATAACGAATAATGATGATCATCACACTTCTATTTACTTAAACCTCAATATTATAACTCGACACCAAGAGCAAAGTATGACTCTATTGAATGCATGTAGCAGTGTACGAGGATGTGCAATGATTTAGTGTAGCACGAATATCAAAAAATGGACAAGCCAGGGAAATATCATGCTAACTATCTTACGATCATGCAAAGCAATATGACAATGAATGCTCAAGTCATCAAAACGGAAGAGGTGGAAGTTTCATGGCAATATATCTCGGAATAGCTATGGAAATACCATAATAGGTAGGTATGGTGGCTGTTTTGAGGAAGATATAATAAGGGTTATGTGTGATAGAGCGTGTCATATCATGGGGTTTGGATGTAACTCATCGCTTATTGCGTTGGTTTCCCTCCAAGGTTAAATGGTGATGTAGCACATCGACGACAAGTATTTCCCTCTCTTATGAAACAAATGTATCAATCCAGTAGGAAGATCCACAAGACTATGTAAGCGGTACCTGCACACAAATGACAAATCCTCGTAACACAACGCATATAGGGGTTATCAATCCCTCGTGGGTAAAATAAAACGATAAAAGGATAGATTGATAGATGCAAATAAAGTGACGGTAAATATAACACAACAATGTATTTTTTGGGTTTGTGATAATATAGATCTGAAAATAAAAGAGAAAATAAAATGGAAACACGATTAGCAAAATAGATCTTGCAAATAGATGATGTAAAATAGACCTGGGGGCCATAGGTTTCACTAGTGGCTTCTCTCGAGAAAATAGAAAACGGTGGGTAGACAAATTACTATTGGGAAATTGATAGAAGAGTGAATAATTATGACGATATCCTAGAAAATGATCATGTATATAGGCATCACGTCCAAGACAAGTAGACCGACTTCTGCCTGCATCTACTACGTACTATTACTCCAGACATCGACCTCTATCCAACATGCATCTAGTGTATTAAGTTCATGGAGAAACAGAGTAAGGCTTTAAGAACGATGACATGATGTAGACAAGATCTATTCATGTAGGCATATACCCCATTGTTTTATGCTTAATAGAAATGATACATGCATGTCATGTCTGTTTTTGTCATTGAGATTGAGTACCACAAGATAGAACCCATCATAAGCACATCTTCCTATTGCAAGATAAAAAGATCAAGTTGGCCAAACAAAATCCAAATACCGGAGAAGAAATACGAGGCTATAATAATCAAGCATGGATATAATTTCATATATCCGATCATAAACTCATAGTTCATTGGATCCCAACATACACACCGCAAAAGATAGAGTTACATCAAATAGATCTCTAAGAGACCATTTTATTAAGAAGAAAAACAAGAGAGAAAGCCATCTAGCTACTGCCTATGGACGCGTAGGTCTCATATGAACTACTCACGCATCATCGGAGGAGCACCAATGAGGATGATGAATCCCTCCATGATCGCGTTCCCTTTCGAGACGGGTGCTACCTCTTGAGCTTGCATTGGTTTTTCCCTTGAAGAGGAAAGGGTGATGCAACACAGCAGCGATAAGTATTTCCCTCAGTTTGAGAACCAAGGTATCAATCCAGTAGGAGTATCGAGATGAGGCACCAATGTACCTGCGCAAAACTTACAACATGCGATAAAGACTGATGGCGACTCCCACCTCCCACCCCCACCTCGGCGACCCCATGGCGATCTGGAGTTCTAGCCGGCGTTTGCTCCTTCCTCTCTGTTCATCTGCTCAGGTGAACCCTCCCGACTCCCCCTCACGTGGTCGTGCATGGCCTGCATGGGTGGTTCCATGTTGGATCTGGACTTTTCTCCTGGTTTGGCCTTTGCCGATGAGGTTTATCGTCATTCTGGCGTTCCAGTGCATGCTATGAAGCACTGCCGCCCATTCATCATGGTGGTTTCTTTTGGTCGTCATATTTTTCATCTCTCTGAGGGTTCTGTCGCCGTAGCGTTGGAATCTGCGATTGGGGGCTCTGCCATTGAGTTTTGTGTCTCTCAGATTACGGACTCGGCCTTCTCTTTCAAAGTGTCCTGCATGCAAGTTGGCTTTCGTATTCTGGATGTTCGTTCATATAAGTGTTCAAATTTTAAGTGCTTCTTCCATCTATGGGGTAATGGTGGTCCTAATTGGCGCTGGGAATTTTCTATATGGAAGAAACAATGCGATGCTGAATGGATTATTGTGAGTCCATCCAAGAGGAGAGCCGCACTAGGTCTGATGGCAATGCATTCCAGACCTCTCAACTCCTCTCTCAAATCTGGATCATCTGTTCGTAAGAAGCTATCATTCGCATCCCTCCAGCAATATGAGGTTTGCAAGGGTTATAGATGTCTGGTTTCTCATGAGGAACTTCTCACACTTGAACAGGCCGGTTATGCAGTGCCTTCTCATTAACATGTCATCATCTCTGCGCCACCGCCGGCTGAACTCCGGTGGACAGCGGCAACGCCGCATATTACGTTCGGTACTGTTTCTCGATAGGAGTCATCTCCGGGATCTACCGGGCCTGATTTTCAAATTACGAAGTGTAACGGAAATTCTCCCTTGCCTGACGGAGCTCCAGCTCGTCCCGCCGAGATTCATGGGGTTTCGAATGCTGAGAAACAAACTTCGGTGGAGAGTTTGGATACTGGGCTGACTTCTACGCTGATTAATGAACCTTCCGAGGTTATTTCTTCACTTGGGCCCGAGTCCAGTCCTAAGATGGATATTCCCTCCTCACAAGAAGCCCACCTGGCCTTTGATGAGCTTATTTATGGCATGGTTAAAGAGATTTTCTCTTGCTCTATTTGCAACTCTCGGGGACATCTAGTTGCCAACTACACGGCTTCGCCTTGATGCGCTGACAGAGACGTGGGCCGCACACGATCTAGATGCACTTCCTTTATGCGTGATAATTGTCTTACTTGGAAATGCAAGAGACCCACCACCTCCCCTGTCGCTGATATCTCGGGAACTGCCGATACTCTTGGAGAAACCGCACCGCATGCAGAACAGTTCCTCCCTGTCTCGTCGCCGTCACATCCTCGAACTCCCTTTGAGACACCACCTCCAACGCCGCCGCCTCCTCCCACGATGGAAAAATTTGAGCTTCATCCGGAGTGTTTCCTCCCGCCGGGCCACAACATCATCGACGGCGGTCACAACCGGCTACCTCGGACCTACACCACGCCTGCCATTCCAATCACCAGGCGTCATGAGTAGTTCGTCATCGTAGAGGTGCTCCCTGCACCTCCGGCAGATATCCTGGTCCAGGTACGGCAGGAGGTGATCACTCTTCTTCATGATAGGGGTCTTCATGTTCGATCAGCACAACCATGGATCGAGGGCGTGGGGCTGTTCGAACTCCGAGATGCGGCCAAAAGCTTTGCTGCTGTCCAGATGGTTCCGCGGGCATTGGCGCACAATACTGTGGTTCGCTTCATGTGCCACAATGAAGGAGTTGGCTTCAGAGGCCAAGAGGGTTTTCGGCAGGGGTGTCTGATGCTCCTGGGGGTCCCTCTGGATTTCCGCAACACCAACGACCTCCGGGCTGCAGTCAATACTTTCGGTGAGTTCCATCATTGGGTCACCGATGATCCCTACTTGGTTCACTCCATCGTTTTTGCATCATTTCCAGATGATCGTCTAGTACCTCGCAGTGTCAAGTTTTCAGAGTATGCTGCTTGGGGTGGTGCGAAAGTGTCTTGGTCTGCACCTGTTTACATCCTCGGGTTAGTGCTTGCTGAGCTGATGCCCCATGATGAAGATCCAATGCCCCTCAATGGCAACCTCCATCCGCTTCCCGGCCAGCTTGTCAACGACAACTTCTTGTTTGCACTGCCCCCGTACCCTGCTCTGGGATGGAACGCAGTGCCACCCCCTGAACCTGAGCCAGTAGTACCTGATGCTGCTGATGGAGGGGGCTGGGGCCAATCAGCTGCTGCTGCTGATGGAGGAGGATGGGCACCAGAGGCAGCCCCAGAAGCTCAACCTGCTGCTCCTGCGCAAGACCAGGAGTCCATGGTTATTGATCAACCCAGTCCTTCTTCTTCAGGCTCGGTTCATGAACTGGTGGACTTGGACCCCCAGCCTCAGGGTGACATCGATGAGGTCGTTGCTGACCCTGCCCCCCTGTTCCCAATATGGCTGCAATGGTGGTCGCTGGCCCTGCTGGCCCTGATGCTGAGGTGGTGGCTCATGTCCAAGCTGACGCTGCTGAGCCGGAGGAAGATGGGCCGGTGGAGGACGAGGCGCCTGACAACAATCCCGTGGCGATCGTCCCATACAAGCCCCCACAGGTTCAGTCTGAGAACCTCTTTGTTGGGGCAGTCAGGGTCTTCTACAGGCCTCCTCTACCGCCAGTGCTTTCCTGGTCCCGATCATTTGAAGCACTAATGGGGGCAGCTAGTACCATGCACGTCCCTCACGAGCAACAGATGCCAATGTCGATGCCCATTCTGATTCCCAAGCGGTCTTGGACGGTGGCCTTTGATAGCTCTGACCCAGAGCTGGCGCCAGCGGCGCCAGAATGCAGCCCGGTTTCCTCGTTAGAGGTAATCCCTGTCAGCGCCTCTTCATCTGCTGCGGAAACCTTTTCCTTCCAATCACCTGCTGCGACGAAGAGAGGGGCCCGTAAGAAGGCCACGCCTGTTGTTGACTCCTCTGTTCGCCGATGCACACGAGGCTCCATCAAGAGGGATGGTTTCAAGCCTGTGTTGCAGGAGCTGCCAGCGCACGTCCCAAAGAAGCGGAAGCCCAAGGCCAAGCCCATGCCATCTCTGGCACATGAGTCTGCTGCTCAGGACGAAGAGATTCCTCCTGCCACTCCTATCCCGGTGATTCAGGCTGTCGGTCAGCAGCTTGGCATCGCTCCTAAGAAGCTGACCGTGGATTGTCTTATGGAAGATCCAGCTGACTCCAATCCATCATGTGCCGATGTTTAGTCAACTTATGTTAAATATTTGCTGTACCGGCTCCATGTTTTGTCAAACTACTGTTTGCTCTGTTTTATGGCTTCCTGAACCTCGGTTGCAAGGGCTATTATATATCCCTGCTTTTGCTTTATATACATCTTTCTATGGATAGTCGTTCTACGAGAAGTTGGCGTGTTCTTTGTTGGAATGTTCGTGGCCTAAATTTTGATCATAGGCAACGCGCGGTTCGTAATAAGATTGATTAGAGCTTGGCTGTTGTAGTGTGCTTGCAAGAAACTAAAATGCAGTCCATTGATTTTCGGACAATCAGGTGTTTCTGTCCTAAACGTTTCGAGCAATTTGCTTACTCCCCTTCTCGGGGAGCATCAGGGGGTCTTATAACACTCTGGAAGTCATCCATTCTTACTGGTGCTTTAGTGGAGTGCACACCTTTTGGATTGATCATCTCATTCACATCAAATCATACTCGAGAATCCTAGACTTTGGTGAATGTCTATGGTCCTTGTCAGGGTGAAGCTAGAGATCTTTTTGTTAGCTGACTGTATAATCTTCATATACCTGCTGATGCTAACTGGCTGCTACTTGGGGACTTTAATTTCATTCGATCACCTGATAACAGAAACCTCCCTGGGCTGATGTAAACGATATGTTCATCTTCAATGAGATCATTGGTCATCTTGGTTTACTGGAACTACCCATTAAGGGCAGATCATTCACTTGGTCCAATATGCAAGATTCCCCCCTTCTTGAGCAACTTGACTGGTTCTTCACATCTGCCAATTGGATCTCTTCATACCCTCTTACACAAGTGCTCCCCCTTGCAAAAACAGCTTCTGATCATGTTCCATGTGTGGTTACTGTCAACACCTCCATCCCCAAGTGCAACCTCTTCCGATTTGAGAACTACTGGGTTGAAATGGAGGGCTTCATGGACTGTGTCCAAAAGTCCTGGGTTATTCCTTCTAAGAAGGCTCATATTACTGCCATCATTATGGATAAGTTGAAACATATCAGGCAGGCTCTAAAGAGATGGCAGACAAATTTATCCCAACTGAAAATTTTCATCTCTCGATGCAACCTAGCTGTGTTATGTTTGGATGAACTTGAGGAATTAAGGCCTCTATTCAGACCTGAAGCCAACTTCAGGAGCATTGTAAAGTTGCACCTGGGGCACCTCCTGCACCTTCAGTTCATGTACTGGAAAAAGAGAGCCACTATCAGATTTATCAAAGTAGGTGAGGAAAATACCAAAATCTTCCATGGTATGGAAACTGAGAGATATAGGAGGAACTCCATTGCTTCTCTTAAGTTAAATGATGGATCCATTATATCTGATCATGACCAAATTGCTGGGTGTTTCTGGGCATCCTTCAAGGACAGAATGGGAACTTCCCTTGGAATTAACATGGCCTTTGATCTACAGTCTCTGATCCAGAAGGTGGATGGTCTTGATGTCCTCACACAGCCTTTTTCTAAGTCTGAAATGGACAAGACTGTTCAGGAAATGCCAATTGACAAAGCTCCTGGACCTGATGGCTTTAATGGCCTCTTCTTTAAGAAATGCTGGTCTATTATTTGTCCTGAGTTTTATCAACTTGCTGTTGAATTCCATGCTGGTACAGCTAAGCTGGAGAACATGAATTCTTCTTATATTACTCTTATTCCCAAAAAGAGATCACCTGAACAAGTGGGAGACTACAGACCTATCTCCCTCACTGGGATGGGCCTCAAGTTTTTGTCTAAGATGGTAGCCAACAGATTGCAGTTGCAGATCATGAAGTGTATTCACAAGAATCAGTATGGCTTTATCAGGTCTAGAACCATACAAGATTGTGTTGGCTGGACTCTTGAATACCTGCATCAATACTATCAATCCAAAAAGCCTATAGTTAATCTCAAGCTGGACTTTGAAAAGTCTTTTGATTCTGTGGAGCATGAGTTTATCTTTCAGATTCTCAAACCCAAAGGATTCAATGATAAATGGATACTTTGGGTGCGGCAGCTCCTCACTTCTGGCTCTTCCTCTGTCTTGGTCAATGGAGTACCTGGAAGGAAATTCATGTGCAATAAAGGGGTCAGGCAGGGAGATCCCATGTCCCCACTGCTTTTTTGCAATTGCTGCAGACTTTTTGCAGACCATGGTTAACAAGCTGCTGGTGGATGGGCTGATTCAGCAGCCCATCCCTTGCCATGATAAGGATTTCCCTATAGTCCAATATGTTGATGATACCCTTATCATCCTCCCAGCCGAAGAAACTCAACTGCTTCAGTTTAAGCAAATGCTCTTGCTCTTCTCCCAATCCACTGGGCTCCAAGTGAATTATCATAAGTCTGCCCTTCTGCCTGTCAACATTTCTCAAGAGCATCTTCAAGCCCTTGCTGACTCCATTGGCTATAACGTAGGATCATTACCCTTCACATACCTTGGGCTTTCAGTTGGGACAACTAAACCAAGAATTATTGATCTCATGCCCCTGGTTGACAACATGGAGAGAAGGCTAAGTGCTAGTTCATCCTTCCTAGCCCAGGGGGGAAGGTTGCAGTATTTAAACTCAGCAATGTTCTCTGTTCCAATCTTCTTTCTATGCAGTTTGGATATCCCACCAGGCATACTGAAACAACTTGAAAGAATTCAAAGACAATGCCTCTGGAGGAAAAATGGTCAAGATCATGCACCCTCCCTTGCTGCCTGGAATTTGGTGTGCAGACCCAAACATAAAGGGGGTTTAGGCATTATGAATCTAGCAATCCAGAATGAAGCCCTGCTGAAACAACTTGAAAGAATTCAAAGACAATGCCTCTGGAGGAAAAATGGTCAAGATCATGCACCCTCCCTTGCTGCCTGGAATTTGGTGTGCAGACCCAAACATAAAGGGGGTTTAGGCATTATGAATCTAGCAATCCAGAATGAAGCCCTGCTACTCAAGAATGTAGACAAATTTCTGAATAAGGCTGATATCCCATGGGTTCACTTAATTTGGAACACTTACTACCATAACACAGTCCCTCAGGGAACTCCTCTTTGTGGCTCATTTTGGTGGAAAGATATCTGCAAAAGCCTTGACAAGTTCAGATCAGTTACATATGTTCAGCCTAACAAGGGGGCACCTTCCTGTTTTGGTCTGACTCCTGGTTGGTTGAAAACTCTACTAGGCCTTTGGCTGCTAGATTCCAAAGGCTCTTCTCCTTTTTAACTGACCCTTTCTGCACAGCTGGGGAGGTTTTTAAAGCCTTTCATGATGAAAGTATGCTCAATATGTTCCATCTACCACTCTCTGCTTAGGCTTACCAGGAGCTACTTTCTGTCAACTCTCTGCTTCAAGACCTGGTGCTGAATCCCCAGGCTTCTGATATATGGGTATGGGGTAAGGATGCTAAGGCCTACACGGCCAAGAGATACTATACTCATATCCACATCACTATTACTCCAAACCCTTTACTGAACTGGATCTGGAAGAGCTGTTGTACAATGAAGATCAAGATGTTTGCCTGGATGCTAATCATGAATAGGCTCAACACCCAGGACATGCTTGAACAGCGACACTGGAATGTTTCAGACTCCAACCTCTGTGTTTTATGCCATGCCAGAGATAAAGAGGACAGAGATCACCTCTTCTTCAACTGTCTTTTCAGCACCAGGGTATGGACTTACCTGCAGATCACATGGCAGGGTCAATCCATGTGGAGCTCTGCTTTGGCGGCCAAGAGAGACTTCCAGTACCCCTTTTTTGCTGAGGTAGTGTTCACTGCCTGTTGGAACATCTGGACTGTCAGAAATGCCAAGGTTTTCAACCATGAGCAGCCGAGATTCAGAAAATGGAGATCCAACTTTATTCATGACATTTCCTTGTTAGCTCATAGGATTAAAGCTAGTTTCAGGGATGATCCCCTTAAATGGATTTCCTTTCTGCCTCCTTGAGGTTTGTATTCATAGCCCCCCAACCACCTTGTATATCCTAACCTCTACTTGTACATATAACTCTTGGATATGGGAATAAAAGAAAAAAAGGCTATGGGGTGGTTTCCCTACAGTAGCCGGTCAAAACAAAAACTTGCACCCAACGCTATAAAGGGGTTGTCAATCCTTCACGATTATTCACAAGGTGAGATCTGAAGGTGAAATGTGCAACAAAGTAATTGTGTAGATATGAAAATATGATGTGAAGTAGACCCGAAGGCCATAGTGTTCACTAGAGGCTTCTCTCATGATAGCAAGTATTAAGGTGGGTGAACGAATTACTGTCGAGCAATTGACAGAATCGCAAAGTCATGATGATATCTAAGGCAATGATCATACATATAGGCATCACGTCCGAGACAAGTAGACCGACACTTCCTGCATCTACTACTATTACTCTACACATCGACCGCTATCCAACATGCATCTAGTGTATTGAGTTCATAACAAGCAGAGTAACGCCTTAAGCAAGATGACATGATGTAGAGGGATAGATTCATGCAATATAATATAAACCCCATCTTTTTTACCCTTGATGGCAACAACACGATGTGTGCCTTGCTACACCTTCTGTCACTAGGTGAGGACACCGCACGGTATGAGCCCAAAACCAAGCACTTCTCCCATTGCAAGAATTATAGATCAAGTTGGCCAAACGAAACACACAACTCGAAGAGAATTACAAGGATACGAAATCATGGATATAAGAGATCAGAGGAGACTCAAATAATATTCATAGATAATCTGATCATAAATCCACAATTCATCAGATCTCGACAAACACACCACAAAAGAAGGTTACATCGGATAGATCTCCAAGAAGATCATGGAGAACTTTGTATTGAAGATCCAAGAGAGAGAAGAAGCCATCTAGCTACTAGCTATGGACCCGAAGGTCTGTGGTGAACTACTCACGCATCATCGGATAGGCAATGGTGTTGATGAAGAAGCACTCCGTGTCCGAATCCCCCCTCCGACAGGGCACGAGAATGGTCCCCAGATGGGATCTTGCAAAGACAGAAGCTTGCGGCGACAGAAAAGTATTTTCATGGCTCTCTTTGGTGGTTTTGGATTTTTAGAGAATTTATAGGCGAAAGAGGTAGGGCAAAGGAGACATGTGGGGCCCACAAGCCTCCCAGGCGCAGCCCCCCAGGCACGGCTAGGGGGCTTGTGACCTCCCCTGAGGTCTCCTGCCTTGGTTCTCAAGTCCCGTGCGTATCTTCTGTTATGGAAAAAATCATCCCATAGGTTTTATTCCGTTTGGACTCCGTTTAATATTCTTCTCTGGAAAAGGTCAAAAACACGAAAAAAATCAGAAACTGGCACTTGGCACTGAATTAATAGGTTAGTCCCAAAAAAGATATAAAATAGAATATTAATGCATACAAAACATCCAAAGATGACAAGATAATAGCATGGAACCATAAAAAATTATAGATACGTTGGAGACGTATCAAGCATCCCCAAGCTTAACTCCTGCTCGTCCTCGAGTAGGGAAGTGATAAAGACTGAATTTCTGATGTGGAATGCTACCTAACATGTTTGTCCTTTGTAACTTCTTTCTTGTGGTATGGATGTTCAGATCCATAAGATTCAAAACAATAGTTTACTATTGACATGGAAACAATAATACTTCAAGCATACTAGCAAAGTAATTATGAACTTTTGAAATAACAAGGACAAAGAAAGTTATCCCTACAAAATCATATAGTCTGGCTATGCTCCATCATCCCCACACCATGAATTTAAATCATGCACAACCACGATATTGGCCAAGTAATTGTTTTCGCACTCTTACTTTCTCAAACCTTTTCAACTGTCATGCAATACATGAGCGTGAGCCATGGATATAGAACTATAGGCGGAATAGAGTGTGGTGGAGGTTCTGAGGCAAAAAGGAGGAGATGGTCACATCGACTCGGCGTACCAATGGGCTATGGAGATGCCCATCAATAGATATCAATGTGAATGAGTAGGGATTGCCATGCAACAGATGCACTAGAGCTTTAATTGTGTGAAAGCTCAAAAGGAAAACTAGTTGGTGTGCACCCAACTTCCTTGCTCACGAAGACCTAGGGCAATTTTCAGGAAGCCCATCATTGGAATATACAAGCCAAGTTATATAATGAAAATTCCCACTAGTATATGAAGGTGTCAAAACAAGAGACTCTCTATCATGAAAAGCATGGTGCTATTTTGAAGCACAAGTGTGGAAAAAGATAGTAGCATTGTCCCTTCTCTCCTTTTCTCTCATTTTTTTGTTTGGGCTCTTTGGCCTCTTTTTTTCATTTTTTTGGTGGGCATCTTTGGCCTCTTTTTTTTCCTCACATGGGACAATGCTCTAATAATGATGATCATCACACTTTTATTTACTTACAACTCAATACTTAGAACGATGATGACTCTATAGGAAATGCCTGTGGCAGTGTACCGGGATGTGCAACGATCTAGCTTAGCGTATGACATTGAAACATCTCGCTAACTATCTTACGATTGTGCAATGGCAATATGAAAGTGACGGCACATGTCATGAGACGGAACGGTGGGAGTTGCATGGCAATATATCTCAGAATGGCTATGAAAATGCCATAATAGGTAGGTATGGTGGCTGTTTTGAGGAAGGTATATGGTGGGTTTGTGCACCGGCGAAAGTTGCGCGGTACTAGAGAGGCTAGCAATGGTGGAAGGTGAAAGTGCATCTATACCATGGACTCACATTAGTCATGAAGAACTCATATACTTATTGAGAAAGTTGTATTAGTAATCGAAACAAAGTGCTAAACACATACTCCTAGGGGAAGGGTTGGTAGGTGTTAACCATCGCGCGATCCCGACCGCCACACAAAGGATGACAATCAATAAATCAATTGTGCTCCGACTTCCTAACATAGCGGTTCACCATACGTGCATGCTACGTGAATCACTAACTTCCACACAAGTATAAGTGAAGATCGAGAGTTTTTATTTCTTTAAAATATGACACCGCCGTGATCTAAAAAGATTTAAGTGAAGCACAAGAGTAGAATTATCTAGCTCAAAAGATATAAGTGAAGCTCATGCGAGCTAAATTGCCTAACTCAAAAGATATAAGTGAAGCTCATTGAGTATTCTAGCAAATTCACGATGAGTGAATGTCCCTCTCAAAAGGGTGTGCAGCAAGGATGATTGTGACAAAACAAAAAGAAAATACTCCTATAATACACGATGCTCCAAGCAAAACACATATCATGTGGTGAATAAAAATATAGCTCCAAGTAACGTTACTGATGGATTGAAGACGAAACACCACTTGGGTCAAAAGATTCCAGAGATAAGCTCTCGCGAACCTCTCCACAACAAGCGGACTAGCATCCTTTGGGCATCTATGAAAATGTCTCTGTATCCAAGAGAACAACACACCGGATGGCCTAGGATCCTTCCTAGTTTCATCAGTCCATGGCTCGGGTTCAACACCAGCCAATGCTGCAACCCGTTGTCGCCACCCGGCGGCCCTAACCTTCCCTGTAAGAGCCCTTCCCTCGATAGGAAGCCCGGTGATCATAGCAATATCCTCCAAGGTTATGCGCATCTCACCAAGAGGAAGGTGAAAAGAGTGCGTCTCCGGCCTCCATCGATCCGTAAGTGTTGTTAGGGTCGTGGCGTTCAACCATGGTGGTGTGCCTTTAAAGTTGAGCACAAATTGAAGAAGATCCATTCTTCTAAAATAAGGCTCGTAATGAGGGTCATATACAAGAGTTTCATTCGGGTTGTGCCCCCTCAAACGAAGTAGTGGAGGAACCTAAACAAACAAATGCATAATTTGTTAATTGACTCAACTTGTCAAAATATAAAAATCATGGAGTATATAAAATAATCATCAACACAATCATAATTACCTCTCCTCTTTCAACTAGCATCGGACGATGCTTCTGCTCGTAGTACTCATCAAGACCCGGATATTTATCGGGCCGAAACATCCTACATAATATGAACAAAATTATTACCAGCCTCTTCGAATAATATGAACTAAACCTAGGCATAAACCTAATGCGAATAATATGAACAAAACCTAGGTTATACATATAGCCACCAAAAACTACACCTAGACACACCATAAACTATACCTATTAACAATCACAAAATAAATTTTACTTCAAAACATACGTACACCTAGTGCAAAAAAAATCTACACAAATACAAAATCATTGCAAAAACTAATTGGAGGGATTGGAGGAGCTTACCGGCCTCTTCGATTTACCCCAAAGAACCAAAAAAACGGTTGGGGGAGGAGGGAGATCGAAGGGGGGATCTGGAGGAGGAGGGAGAGCTTTTCCGTGGAGGAAGAAGGAAAGAACTAGAGGTGGACGAAGGGGGCGCGGGGCAGTTACTTATGAGGCCTGCAACGCCAGCCTCTTTGGCGTTTGTGCTAAGGCCTGCAATGTCTAGTAGACTGGCGTTGCACATGAGGCCTGCAACGTCCAGTAGACTGGCATTTGACATAAGCCCTGCAACGCCACGGCCTATTGCGTTTCCAAAAGGGTCAAAACGTGAAATTCTTTCCAAACGAGTTCGTTACGTGATTAACTTGCACCCCTAGGATCAAAACAGTGAAAAAATCCAAAGAGGGGATGCCTTCCCAGGGCATCCCCAAGCTTAGGATTATAGGTGTCCTTATATTTGGCTTGGGATGCCTTGGACATCCCCAAGCTTAAGCTCTTTCCACTCTTTATCCCATTGTCCATGAGAACATCACCCAAAACTTGTGACCTTCACAACACAAAACTTAAACAAAAACTCATGATATCATTAGCATAAGAAAACAAACCACCACCTCTTTAGGTACTCTAGAAAACTTGATTTCTATTTAGATTGATGTTATATTACTGTATTCTCACTTCTCCATGGCTAGTACCCCCCGATACTATCCATAGTTTCATCAAAATAAGCAATCAACACAACAAAAAACAGAATCTGTCAAAAACAGACCAGTCTGTAGCAATCTGTATACTTCATATACCTCTGGTATCCCAAAAATTCTGAAAACTTATTACAATTAGGGAAATTCGCATATCAACCAGCAGCAAAAAGAATCAACTCAAAAGCTCTTTCTGGATAGGAATTAAAAATAATTTCGTGACCGCAAAGTTTCTGTCCTACTCAGCAAGATCAAACAACTATCACCAAAACTAATCATAAAGGTTTTACTTGGCACAAACACAAAAAGAAACATAAAAACACAATCATAACAGAATTATGATGGTGTGGACACAACAAAAAAGAAAGCAAAAAGCAAAGATAAATTCATTGGGTTGCCTCCCAACAAGCGCTATTGTTTAACGCCCTTAGCTAGGCATAAGGCGATAGAATCAAGTATCATCGTCTTTTGTGCTCAAACCATAAGTAGCCCTCATCATGGATTCATAAGGCAATCTGATTTTCTTTCTAGGAAAGTGTTCCATGCCCTTCTTTAATGGAAATTGAAATCTAATATTCCCTACCTTCATATCGATGAAAGCACCAATAGTCCTAAGGAAAGGTCTACCAAGAATGATGGGACATGTCGGATTGCAATCAATATCAAGCACAATGAAATCTACGGGCATATAGTTCATATTTGCAATAATAAGAACATCATTGATCCTTCCCATAGGTTTCTTAATAGTAGAATTCGCAAGATGCAAATTAAGAGAGCACTCATCAATCTCATTGAAGGCTAGACCATCACATAAAGACTTTGGAATAGCGGAAACACTAACACCCAAATCACACAAAGCATTTCATTCATAGTTTTTAATATTGATTTTGATAGTAGGTTCCCACTCACCATGAAGTTTTCTAGGAATAGATATTTCCAACTCAAGTTTCTCTTCAAGAGATTTCATCATAGCATCAACGATATGATCGGTAAAGGCCTTATTTTGGCTATAAGCATGTGAAGAGTTTAGCATGGATTGCATCAAGGAAATACATTCAATCAAAGAGCAACTATCATAATTGAATTCCTTGAAATCCAAAGTAGTAATTTCATCACTACTCAAAGTTTTGATATCCTCTACTCCATTTTCAGTGCTTTTAGCATCAAGATAAATAGACTCTGAATCATTGGGGCATTTCTCAACCAAAGTGGATTCATATCCAGCCCCATCATCATTAGGATTGACATTAGAAAACAAGGATTCAAAAGGAGTCACACCAAGCACTTTAAGATCTTCGTGATTCTCATCACGAGAACACGCCTTTTAAAGCCATTCATGTCTAGCACGAATTTCGGTGGTTCTTTCTTTACTCTCATTCATGGAAACACGCATAGATTTCAAGGTTTCATACATATTAATCTTGGGAGGAGCACATCTCAATTTGAAACCATCAATATCAAGAGACATTCTATCGACGGTCCTAGCGAAGTCATCAATTTTGAGCAGTTTTTCTTCTATGGACGCATTGAAAATCTTTTGTGAGTTGATAAACTATTTAATATCACTCTCAAGATCAGAGGGTAATTTATTGTAATTTCCATGAGCATTGTTGTAGGAATTTCCAAAGTTATAAAGGGAATACTAGGAAAAGGCCTAGTATTAAAATTACCTCTATAAGCATTGTTGTTGCCAAAATTATTCCTACCAACAAAATTAACATCCAAGCTTCCATTGCTATTCTAAATCAAGGAAGACAAAGGCATATCATTTGGATCTAGAGGAGCACGTTTACTAGCAAACAATTTCATTAACTCATCCATCTTAGCACTCAAAGAGTTAATTTCTGCTATAGCATGCACTTTTTTACTAGTAGGTGACCTTTCAGTGTGCCATTGAGAATAGTTTGTCATGATATTATCCAGGAGTTTTGTGGCTTCTCCTAGTGTGATTTCCATGAAAGTTCCACCAGAGGCGGAATCCAAGATATTTCTAGAAGAAAAATTCAAACCAGCATAGAAGGTTTGTATAATCATCCAAAGCACACAAGCGAACAGAAAGCAAGCGAAAGAAAGGGCGAACGAAAAAGGCAAATATTTTCGTAAATTTTGTTTTTTCAGAAGTGGGGGAGAGGAAAACGAGAGGCAAAAGGCAAATAATGTAAATGCGAGAGATGAGTTTGCGATAGTTACTTGGATATGCTTCACTTTGAATACTCCCCGGCAACGGCGCCAGAAATTCTTCTTGCTACCTCTTCAGCTTGCGTTGGTTTTTCCCTTGAAGAGGAAAGGGTGATGCAACACACTAGCGATAAGTATTTCCCTCAGTTTGAGAACCAAGGTATCAATCTAGTAGGAGTATCAAGATGAGGCACCAATGTACCTGCGCAAAAACAAACAAACTTCCACCAAACGCTATAAAGGGGTTGTCAATCCCTTCACGATTATTTGCAAGGTGAGATCTGAAGGTGAAAAGTATAACAAAGTAATTGTGTAGATCTGAAAATATGATGTGAAGTAGACCCGAGGGCCATAGTGTTCACTAGAGGCTTCTCTCATGATAGCAAGTATTACGATGGGTGAACGAATTACTGTCGAGCAATTGATAGAATCGCGCAAAGTCATGATGATATCTAAGGCAATGATCATACATATAGACATCACGTCCGAGACAAATTGACCGATACTTTCTGTATCTACTACTATTACTCCACACATCGATCGCTATCCAGCATGCATCTAGTGTATTGAGTTCATAACAAACAGAGTAACGCCTTAAGCAAGATGACATGATGTAGAGGGCTAGATTCATGCAATATGATATAAACCCCATCTTTTTACCCTTGATGGCAACAACACGATGCGTGCCTCACTACCCCTTCTGTCACTAGTTGAGGACACCGCACGGTATGAACCCAAAACCATGCACTTCTCCCATTGCAAGAATAATAGATCAAGTTGGCCAAACGAAACCCACAACTCGAAGAGAATTACAAGGATACGAAATCATGCATATAAGAGATCAGAGGAGACTCAAATAATATTCATAGATAATATGATCGTTGATACGTCTCCAACGTATCTATAATTTTTTATGCTTCCATGCTATTATCTTGTCAAACTTTGGATGTTTTGTATGCATTTTATATATTTTTTGGGGACTAACTTATTAACTCAGTGCCAAGTGCCGGTTCCTGTTTTTTCCGTGTTTTTGAACTTTTTCAAAGGAGAATATCAAACGGAGTCCAAACAGAATAAAACCTCCGAAAAGATTTTTTTCGGAACAGAAGATACGCAGGGAAGTTGAGAACCAATGCAAAGGCTCCCGTGGGAGGCCACAAGCCCCCCCGTGGCTCCTTTGCCCTACCTCTTCCGCCTATAAATTCCCTAAAAATCTGAAACCACGGGAGAGAGCCACGAAAATACTTTTCCGCCGCCGTAAGCTTCTCTCTCCACAAGATCCCATCTGGGGCACGTTCTGGTGCCCTGTCGGAGGGGGATTCGGACACGGATGGCTTCTTCATCAACACCATTGCCTCTCAGATGATGCGTGAGTAGTTCACCACAGACATTCGGGTCCATAGCTAGTAGCTATATGGCTTCTTCTCTCTCTTGGATCTTCAATACAAAGTTCTCCATGATCTTCATGGAGATCTATCCGATGTAATCCTCTTTTGCGGTGTGTTTGTCGAGATCCGACGAATTGTGGATTTATGATCAGATTATCTATGAATCTTATTTGAGTTTCCTCTGATCTCTTATATGCATGATTTCATATCCTTGTAATTATCTTCGAGTTGTGGGTTTCGTTTGGCCAACTTGATCTATAATTCTTGCAATGGGAGAAGTGCTTGGTTTTGGGTTCATACCATGCAGTGCCCTCACCCAGTGACAGAAGGCGTAGCGAGGCATGCATCGTGTTGTTGCCATCAAGGGTAAACAGATGGGGTTTATATCTATTGCATGAATTTATCCCTCTACATCATGTCATCTTGCTTAAGGCATTACTCTGTTTGTTATGAACTCAATACACTAGATGCATGCTGGATAGCGGTCGATGTGTGGAGTAATAGTAGTAGATGCAGAAAGTATCGGTCTACTTGTCTCGGACGTGATGCCTATAGGTATGATCATTGCCTTAGATATCGTCATGACTTTGCGTGGTTCTATCAATTGCTCGACAGTAATTCGTTCACCCACCATAATATTTGCTATCATGAGAGAAGCCTCTAGTGAACATTCTGGCCCCCAAGTCTACTTCACATCATATTTTCAGCTCTACACTTTTACTTTGTTGCACTTTCCGCCTTCAGATCTCACCTTGCAATCAATCGGGAAGGGATTGACAACCCCTTTGTAGAGTTGGGTGCAAGTCTGCTTGTTTTTGCGCAGGTACTTTGGACCTTGATACTCCTACTGGATTGATAACTTAGTTCTCAAACTAAGGGAAATACTTACTGCTACTGTGCTGCATCACCCTTTC
Source organism: Hordeum vulgare subsp. vulgare (assembly GCF_904849725.1). Taxonomy (NCBI): domain Eukaryota; kingdom Viridiplantae; phylum Streptophyta; class Magnoliopsida; order Poales; family Poaceae; genus Hordeum; species Hordeum vulgare. Next base: position 105,639,979 of record NC_058522.1, on the reverse strand, counting down.
CTCTTCAAGGGAAAAACCAACGCAAGCTCAAGAGGTTGCAAGAAGAATTTCTGGCGCCGTTGCCGGGGAGCATCAAGTCAAGAATTGTCTCCCTTGAACGTGTCAATTTCTGGCACCGGGGACTATTCTAAGTGAAGCTTATCCAAGTAACTGTCACAAACTCATCTCTTGCATTTACTTTTTTGCATCTCGTTTTCCTCTCGCCCACTTCTGAAAAACAAAAAATTACAAAAATATTTGCCTTTTACGTTCGCCCTTTTTTTCGCTTGCTTTTTGTTCGCTTGTGTGCTTGTCTGCTTGCTAAAGTCACCATGACTGAAAACACCAAACTTTGTGACTTCTCGAATACTAATAATAATGATTTTATTAGTACTCCGATTGCTCCCGCTACTAGGGCGGAATCATATGAAATCAATGCTGCTTTGCTGAATCTTGTTATGAAAGAGCAATTTTCTGGCCTTCCTAGTGAAGATGCCGCATCCCAACTTAATACCTTCATTGAGTTATGCGATATGCAAAAGAAGTAAGATGTGGATAATTATGTGATTAAATTGAAGCTATTTCCGTTCTCATTGCGAGATCGAGCAAAAACTTGGTTTTCATCTTTGCCCAAAAATAGTATTGATTCTTGGAACAAGTGCAAAGATGCTTATATATCCAAGTATTTTCCACCGGCTAAGATTATCTCTCTCCGTAATGATATCATGAATTTTAAGCAACTAGATCATGAACATGTTGCACAATCTTGGGAGAGAATGAAATTGATGATTAGAAATTGTCCCGCTCATGGCTTGAGTCTTTGGATGATTATACAAATATTCTATGCTGGTTTGAATTTTGCTGCTAGAAATATCTTGGATTCCGCTTCCGGTGGAACTTTCAAGGAAATAACATTAGAAGAAGCCACAAAATTCCTAGAAAATATCATGACAAACTATTCTCAATGGCACACTGAAAGGTCACCTACTAGTGTAAAAGTGCATGCTGTAGAAGAAATTAACTCTTTGAGTGCTAAGATGGATGAGTTAATGAAATTGTTTGCTAGTAAAGGTGCTCCTTTAGATCCAAATGATATGCCCTTGTCTTCCTTGATTGAGAGTAGCAATGAAATCTTGGATGTTAATTTTGTTGGTAGGAATAATTTTGGACACAACAAAACTTTTAGAGGTAACTATATTCCTAGGCCTTTTCCTAGTAATCCCTCTAATAACTTTGGCAATTCCTACAACAATGCTCATGGAAATTACAATAAATTACCCTCTGATTTAGAGAGTAATATTAAAGAGTTCATCAACTCGCAAAAGATTTTCAATGCGTCCATAGAAGAAAAACTGCTCAAAATTGATGACTTGGCTAGGACCGTTGATAGAATGTCTATTGATATTGATGCTTTGAAATTGAGATGTGCTCCTCCCAAGATCAATATGGATGAAACATTGAAATCTATGCGTGTTCCCATGAATGAGAGTAAAGAAAGAACCGCCCAAATTCGTGCTAGACATGAATGGCTTAAAAAGGCGTGTTCTCGTGATGAGAATCACGAAGATCTTACAGTGCTTGGTGTGACTCCCATTGAATCCTTGTTTTGTAATGTCAAACCTAATGATTTGGAGTCTATCTATCTTGATGCTAAAAGCATTGAAAGTGGAGTAGAGGATATCAAAACTTTGAGTAGTAATGAAATTACTACTTTGGATTTCAAGGAATTCAATTATGATAGTTGCTCTTTGATTGAATGTATTTCCTTGATGCAATACATGCTAAACTCTCCACACGCTTATAGCCAAAACAAGGCCTTTACCGATCATATCGTCGGTGCTATGATAAAATCTCTAGAAGAGAAACTTGAGTTGGAAGTTTCTATTCCTAGAAAACTTCATGATGAGTGGGAACCTACTATCAAAATCAAGATCGAAAACTATGAATGCAATGGTTTGTGTGATTTGGGTGCTAGTGTTTTCGCTATTCCAAAGTCTTTATGTGATGTTCTAGGCTTCAATGAGATTGATGAGTGCTCTCTTAATTTGCATCTTGCGGATTCTACTGTTAAGAAACCATTGGGAAGGATCAATGATGTTCTTATTATTGCAAATAGGAAGTATGTACCCATAGATTTCATCGTGCTTGATATTGATTGCATTCCGACATGTCCCATCATTCTTGGTAGACCTTTCCTAAGGACTATTGGTGATGTCATCGATATGAAGGAAGGGAATATTATATTTCAATTTCCATTAAAGAAAGGCATGGAACATTTTCCTAGAAATAAAATAAGATTGCCTTATGAATCCATGATGAGGGCTACTTATGGTTTGAGCACCAAAGACGACGATACGTGATTCTATCGCCTTATGCCTAGCTAAGGGTGTTAAACAATAGCACTTGTTGGGAGGCAACCCAATGAATTTATCTTTGCTTTTTCACTTTCTGTTTTGTTGTGTCCACACCATCATAATTCGGTTATGGTTGTGTTTTCTGTGTTTCTTTTTGTGATTGAGCCAGGTAAAACCTTTATGACTAGTTTTGGTGATGGTTGTTTGATCTTGCTGGAAAAGACAGAAACTTTGCGCTCACGAAATTATTTTTAATTCCTATCCATAAAGAGCTTATGAGTTGATTCATTTTGCTGGTGGTTGATATGCCAATTGCCCAAATTGTCATAATGTTTCAGAATTTTTGAGATACCAGAATTATACGAAGTATACAAATTGCTACAAACTGGTCTGTTTTTGAGAGATTATATTTTTGTTGTGTTGATTGCTTATTTTGATGAAACTATGGATAGTATCGGGGGGTACTAGACATGGAAAAGTGAGAATACAGTAATATAACACCAATATAAATATAAATCAAGTTTGCTACAACACCTAAAGAGGTGGTGGTTTGTTTTCTTATGCTAATGAAATCACGAGTTTCTGTTTAAGTTTCGTGTTGTGAAGTTTTCAAGTTTTGGGTGATGTTCTCATGGACAATGGGATAAAGAGTGGAAAGAGCTCAACCTTGGAGATGCCCAAGGCATCCCAAGCCAAATTCAAGGACACCAAAAAGCTTAAGCTTGGGGATGCCCCGGGAAGGCATCCCCTCTTTCATCTCAATCCATCGGTAACGTTACTTGGAGCTATATTTTTATTCACCACATATGTGTTTTGCTTGGAGCATCGTGTATTATAGGAGTATTTTCTTTTTGTTGTGTCACAATCATCCTTGCTGCACACCTTTTTGAGAGAGACATGCATTCATCGTGAATTTGCTAGAATACTCATGGAGCTTCACTTATATCTTTTGAGTTAGGCAACTTAGCTCGTGTGTGCTTCACTTATATATTTTGAGCTAGATAACTTTGCTCTAGTGCTTCACTTAGATCTTTTTAGAGCACGGCGGTGTTATATTTTGGAGAAATAAGAACTCTCGATCTTCACTTATATCTTTTTGAGAGTGCTCTCTTTGAGTAACTTGGTAATTGGCTTGTGCTATGAAAGTAGTCCTAAAGATGATAGGCATCCAAAGAGGATATAGTAAAAACTTCCATATTCATATGCATTTATTAGTAAAGAGATGTTTGATTCCTCTCAGTTAGTTTTGAGACATGGATTTGGTAATATTAGAGTCATGTTAGTAGGGTGTTGTGAATCTAGAAATACTTGTGAATTCCCATAGCATGCACGTATGGTGAACCGCTACGTTAGGAAGTCGGAGCATAATTGATTTATTGATTGTCATCCTTTGTGTGGCGGTCGGGATCGCGCGATGGTCAACACCTACCAACCCTTCCCCTGGGAGTATGCGTTTAACACTTTGTTTCGATTACTAATAAAACTTTCGCCTTCCACCATTGCTATGTTCTCTAGTGCCACGCAACTTTCGCCGGTACACAAAACCACCATATACCTTCCTCAAAACAGCCACCATACCTACCTATCATGGCATTTTCAAAGCCATTCCGAGATATATTGCCATGCAACTGCCACCGTTCCGTCTCATGACATGTGCGATCACTTTCATATTGCCATTGCATGATCGTAAGATAGCTAGCGAGATGTTTCAACGTCATACGCCAAGCTAGATCGTTGCACATCCCGGTACACTGCCGGAGGCATTTCCTATAGAGTCATCATTGTTCTAAGTGTTGAGTTGTGAGTAAATAAAAGTGTGATGATCATCATTATTAGAGCATTGTCCCATGTGAAGAAAAATGAAAATAGGCCAAAGATGCCCACCAAAAAAATGAAAAAAGAGGCCAAAGAGCCCAAACAAAAAAAATGAGAGAAAAAGAGAGAAGGGACAATGCTACTATCTTTTTCCACACTTGTGCTTCATAATAGCACCATGTTCTTCATGATTGAGAGTCTCTTGTTTTGTCTCCTCCTTATACTGGTGGGAATCTTCATTATATAACTTGGCTTGTATATTCCAATGATGGGCTTCCTCAAAATTGCCCTAGGTCTTCGTGAGCAAGCAAGTTGGGTGCACACCCACTAGTTCTCCTTTTGAGCTTTCACACACTTATAGCTCTAAGTGCACCCGTTGCATGGTAATCCCTACTCATTCACATTGATATCTATTGATGGGCATCTCCATAGCCCGTTGATACGCCGAGTTGATGTGACCATCTCCTCCTTTTTGCCTCACAACCTCCACCACACTCTATTCCACCTATAGTGCTATATCCACGGCTCACGCTCATGTATTGCGTGAGAGTTGAAAAGGTTTGAGAAAGTAAGAGTGCGAAAACAATTACTTGGCCAATATCGGGGTTGTGCATGATTTAAATTCGTTGTGTGGGGATGATGGAGCATAGCGAGACTATATGATTTTGTAGGGATAACTTTCTTTGGCCTTGTTATTTCGAAAGTTCATGATTACCTTGCTAGTTTGCTTGAAGTATTATTGTTTTCATGTCAATAGCAAACTATTGTTTTGAATCTTACGGATCTGAACATTCATGTCACATGAAAGAAGTTACAAAGGACAAATATGCTAGGTAGCATTCCACATCAAAAATTCAGTCTTTATCACTTCCCTACTCGAGGACGAGTAGGAGTTAAGCTTGGGGATGCTTGATACGTCTCCAACGTATCTATAATTTTTTATGGTTCCATGCTATTATCTTGTCAAACATTCAATGTTTGTATGCATTTTATATATTTTTTGGGACTAACTTATTAACTCTGTGCCAAGTGGTAGTTCCTGTTTTTCCGTGTTTTTGACCTTTTTCAAAGGAGAATATCAAACGGAGTCCAAACGGAATAAAAACTCCAAAAAGATATTTTCCAGAACAGAAGATAGGCACGGAACTTGAGAACCAAGGCAAAGGCTCCCGGGGGAGGCCACAAGCCCCCTAGCCGCGACCTGGGGGGTGCCTAGCAGGCTTGTGGGCCCCCCGTGGCTCCTTTGCCTACCTCTTCCGCCTATAAGTTCCCTAAAAATCTGAAACCACGGGAGAGAGACACGAAAATACTTTTCCACTGCCGCAAGCTTCTGTCTCCGCAAGATCCCATCTGGGGCACGTTCTGGTGCCCTGCCGGAGGGGGATTCGAACACGGAGGGCTTCTTCATCAACACCATTGCCTCTCCGATGATGCGTGAGTAGTTCACCACAGACCTTTGGGTCCATAGCTAGTAGCTAGATGGCATCTTCTCTCTCTTGGATCTTCAATACAAAGTTCCGCATGATCTTCATGGAGATCTATCCGATGCAATCCTCTTTTGCGGTGTGTTTGTCGAGATCGGACGAATTGTGGATTTATGATCACATTATCTATGAATCTTATTTGACTTTCCTCTGATCTCTTATATGCATGATTTCATATCCTTGTAATTCTCTCCGAGTTGTGGGTTTCGTTTGGCCAACTTGATCTATAATTGTTGCAATGGGAGAAGTGCTTGGTTTGGGGTTCATACCGTGCAGTGTCCTCACCCAGGGACACAAGGGGTAGCGAGACACGCAGCATGTTGTTGCCATCAAGGGTAAAAAGATGGGGTTTATATCTATTGCATGAATATATCCCTCTACATCATGTCATTTTGCTTAAGGCGTTACTCTGTTTGTTATGAACTCAATACACTAGATGCATGCTGGATAGTGGTCGATGTGTGGAGTAATAGTAGTATATGTAGAAAGTATCGGTCTACTTTTCTCAGACGTGATGCCTATATGTATGATCATTGCCTTAGATATCGTCATGACTTTGCGCGGTTCTATCAATTGCTCGACAGTAATTCGTTCAGCGACCGTAATATTTGCTATCATGAGAGAAGCCTCTAGTGAACACTATGGCCCCCGGGTCCACTTCACGTCATATTTTCAGCTCCACACTTTTACTTTGTTGCACTTTCCACCTTCAGATCTCACCTTGCAATCAATCGTGAAGGGATTGACAACCCCTTTGTAGCGTTGGTGCAAGTTTCCTTGTTTTTCCGCAGGTACTTTGGAGACTTGCCTTGATACTCCTACTGGATTGATAACTTGGTTCTCAAACTGAGGGAAATACTTACTACTACTGTGCTGCATCACCCTTTCCTCTTCAAGGGAAAAAACAACGCAAGCTCAAGAGGTAGCAATCATAAATCCACAATTCATCGGATCTTGACAAACACACCGCAAAAGAAGGTTACATCGGATAGATCTCCATGAAGATCATGGAGAACTTTGTATTGAAGATCCAAGAGAGAGAAGAAGCCATCTAGCTACTAGGTATGGACCCGAAGGTCTGTGGTGAACTACTGACGCATCATCGGAGAGATAATGGTGTTGATGAAGAAGACCTCTGTGTCCGAATCCCCCCTCCGGCAGGGCACTAGAACGCTCCCCAGATGGGATCTTGCGGAGACAGAAGCTTGCGACGGCGGCAAAGTATTTTCGTGGCTCTCTCTGGTGGTTCGGGATTTTTAGAGAATTTATAGGTGAAAGGGGTAGGGCAAAGGAGCCACGTGGGGCCCACAAGCCTGCCAGGTGCGCCCCCAGGCAGTGGCTAAGGGGCTTGTGACCTCCCCTGAGGTCTCCTGCCTTGTTTCTCAAGTCCCGTGCGTATCTTCTGTTATGGAAAAAATCACCCCGCAGGTTTTATTCCGTTTGGACTCCGTTTAATATTCTTCTCTGAAAAAGGTCAAAAACACGGAAAAAACTGAAACTGGCACTGAGTTAATAGGTTAGTCCAAAAAAATATATAAAATAGCATATTCATCCATACAAAACATCCAAAGATGACAAGATAATAGCATGGAACCATAATTTTTTTAGATACGTTGGAGACGTATAAACGGGCTCTAGAGTAACTTGGGGCAGTTGAAACGATTTTTTCGTCTTCTCTTATAGGGTTTCTGGTATATTGTGGCATTTATAGATCTCAACGGCGGTGGAGTAGGTGCTCGAGGCCAACACTACCCACCAGGGTGCACGAGGACCCCAAGGCGTGCCCTGCTGCCTAGTGGTCCGCCTGGGCCTCCCATGGTGAGCATCCTTGGTCCTCAAGTTTCATTCTGGTCTAAAAAAACTCCAAACAGTTTTGTGGCATTTGGACTTCATCTGATATTGACTTTCTGCGAAGGAAAAAACAAGCAAAAAACAACAACTGGCACTAGGCACTATGTGAATAGGTTAGTCACAAAAAATGATATAAAGTTGCTATAAAGTGATTATAAAACATCGAAGAATGATAATATAACAACATGGAACAATCAAAAATTATAGATACGTTGAAGACGTATCAACACCCCCAATCTTAATTCCTACTTGTCCTCGAGTAGGTAATGATAAAAACATAAATTTTGATGTGCAATGTTGCCTAACATGTCCATCATATTCTTTTCTTTTTAGCATGGACATATGGACTTGTAGATGATTCAAAGCAATAGTCTATAATTTGACTTAAAAACTTCAATACTCAAGAATATCTACAAGCAATCAAGTCTTTCAAAATATCAGCGCTAAAGAACGCTATTAGTAGCCCATCATGCTCCATCATTGATCCATTCATGCAACACACACAAATATTAGATACATCCAATGCTCAAGTATGATCATAGTGTTCCTTAGTTGGTGCTTTATAAGAGAAGATGGAGACTCAAATTCAAAATAAAAAATTGCACAAAGTAAACGAATAGGCCCTTCGTACAGGGAAGTAGAGATTTGTATAGGTGCAATATCTCAAAGCAAAAAAAAAAGTTAGAGATAAAATATTTTGGGTTGTATGCTTTTCCTATCAACGAAAATGACCAAGAGTTCCCAATAACTTCCATACTAAACACACCATAGGCGATTCCAAACTTAAAATAAAGGTTATTCCCTTTTCCACCATTCTTTCACATTCCACGGCTAGCCGCATCAACGGGTACCGTCCATACCAACACTTTCCAAGGAATTTATTATTTAACAACATGAAATAAATTTTCTTTGCATTTCGGGACTGGGCATCCCTATTGCCGCCAAACTCTCGTGCAATGAAAATTGAATAAACACTCATCTTGAGAATAACCTATTTAACATGGAAGATACCGGCCTCCCCTCGCCGCTTCATGAGCGGAACGGGCATATAAAACAAAAAATTATTTTGAACTTTAGAGTTGGCACTTGAAAATTTACTTAGAACAATGTTGAAATACTGCATATAGGTAGGTATGGTGGACTCATTTGGCACAAGTTTGGGTTTAGGATTTGGATGTACAAGCGGTATTCCCGCTTAGTACAAGTGAAGGCTAACAAATAGATTGAGAATAGCTCAACCAAGGAACGAAAACCATCATAAGCGAACATTAAACATAACTAACACCGAATTATGCAACATAAGTAGGATGTAATTTCATAGCATAATTATTGACTTCATGTGCATGCATAGGGAATCACAAACCTTAACACTAATTAATATTCTTACTAAAGCATAATTACTCATCAACATAACTCACATATCATTATCTTCATATCGCAAAACTATTGTAAAGAATCAAGTCTAACATCCAATGATCTTCATGAAAGTTTTTGTTATATCTCCCTCGATATATATCACTTTGGGACTAATTTCATTTAAAGCAAATTGCCATTGCAAATAACAAGCTCTCAAAAAAATATAAGTGAAGAACGATAGCATGAGTTTCTTTAAAAATTTTAACTCTCAAAATAATATAAGTGAAGCAAGAGAAGATTTCTTCAAAATTTCTACTAACTCTCAATATAATCTAAGTGAAGCATGAGATCAAATTTCTTCAAATTATGATGATATCCAAGACAATGATCATGTATATAGGCATCATTTCCAAGACAAGTAGACCGACTCCGTCCTGCATCTTCTACTATTACTCCATGCATCGACCGCTATCCAACTTGCATCTAGTGTATTAAGTTCATGGAGAAACATAGTAATGCTTTAAGAACATTGACATGATGTAGACAAGATCTATTCATGCAGGAATAGACCCCATTGTTTTATCCTTAATAGCAATGATACATGCGTGTCATGTCTCTTTCTCTCACTGAGATTGAGTACCGCAAGATTAAACCCATCACAAAGAACATCTTCCCATTGCAATATAAAAAGATCAAGTTGGCCAAACAAAACTCAAATACCGGAGAAGAAATATGAGGCTATAATAATCAAGCATGGATATAATTTCATAGATCTGATCATAAACTCACAATTCATCGGATCCTAACAAACACACCGCAAAAGATAGAGTTACATCAAATAGATCTCCAAGAGACCATTGTATTGAGAAGCAAAACGAGAGAGTAATCCATATAGCTACTGCCTACGGACCTATAGGTCTGATATGAACTACTCACGCATCATCAGACGAGGACGAGTGAGGATGATGAACCACTCCGTGGCCGCGTTCCCTTCCGGAACGGGCTCTTGATTGGATCTCATGGCTTCTAGAACTTGCGGCGTCTAAAATGATTTTTTCATCTTCTCTTCTAGATTTTCTGGAATATTGGGGTATTTATGGAGCTCAGAGCCGGTGGAGGAGGTGCCCGTGGCCCACACTACCCACCAGGGCGTGCCCTGGTGCCTAGTGGGCCTCCTGGGCCTCCCATGGCGAGTATCCTTGGTCCTCAAGTTTCCTTATGGTCTAAAAAAGTCTCCAAAAAGTTTCATGGCATTTGGACTTCATATGATATTAATTTTCTATAAAGGAAAAAGAAAGCAAAAAACAACAACTCGCACTAGGCACTATGTCAATAGGTTAGTCCCAAAAAATGATATAATGGTAATATAAAATGATTATAAAACATTCAAGAATGATAATATAACAGCATGGAGCAATAAAAAAATTATAGATACATTGGATACGTATCAGGATGCACCTGCAAAGTTTGCACCAACTCTCGAGGTGAGAAAGGGCAATGCACGGTACCGCAGAGGCTAGCAAATTGCGGAAAGGTAAGAGTGCGTACAATACATGGATTCACATTAGTCATAAAGAACTCACATACTTATTGCAAGATTTTATTAGCTCTTTCAAAGCAAAGAACAACCTGCATGCCCCAAGGGAGAAGGTTGGAGGGAGTTAACCATCGCGCGACTCTGATTATAATAGCACAAAGGATTTCAATCAAGGATAAATTATGCTCCAACTTCATCGCATAACCAGAGACTATACATGCATGCTTCGGGAATGACAAACCTTAACATCAATATTCTTACTAATCCAACATATTACTATCTTAATATCGCAAAACTATTGCAGGGAATCAAACATATCATACTCCCTGATCTACAAGTTTTATGTAGGATTTTATGACTAAACATGTAAATGACAAATTCCTTTGACTCTCTAAATAGGTATAAGTGAAGCATGAGAGTTTAATTCTTTCTACAAAATACCACGCTCTAATAAATATAAGTGAAGCATAAAATCATTCTACAAATAACAGTTTTCTATATGTAGAGAAACAGGCAATCCAAACTTCAAATGATATAAGTTAAGCACATGAAGCATTCTATAAAGCCATACTCAAAAGATATAAGTGAAGTGCAATGAGCATTCTATAAATAAACCATGAATGTCGTCATTTTCTCATAGGGGGTACCCTGACGGTAGATGACATGGGATGGCTAATCGAGGTGAGAGCAAGGCTGTCGTGGAGGATCCGAGTCGAGATAAGGTATTAGCACGCGGTGGTTTACCCAGGTTCGGGGCTCTCCGGAGAGATAATACCCCTACTCCTGCATGTTTGTATATGATGTATATTTGCAGTACAAGGTTGCTCCTTGAGCTATATTGGAGAGGACAACCATGGGCTTGTGCCTCATACATGAGTGTGTGTGTGTGTGGGATTGGAGAGAGTGAGTCCATGAGAGGATGAAAGGGCAGCCCAAAGCGATATTTCCATATGTGGTGGACATGAGCCCCTTGTATGGGTGTGTGGCTCGGTATGTAAGCTGTAGTGGGTAGCTTACATACCAAGTTGCTTGGCATGTAAGCTACCATGGGTGGCTTACGTGCCAAGCTATATGTAGCTTGGGAGCTAGGCTATGCTTGTCCCCTGGGGCATTTTATAAATCAGCGCCCAGAAGACAAGTTACACTATAGATGAAGTTGCGTGGCGCTGGAAGGGACATCGTAGTTGACTCCGGGCAGCCGGCTGGTCGGAGCAGCCGGCCCGGGCGGGCAGTCACCCCGCTCGACTTGCCATCTTTGGGGTACCTAGGGGTCATCCCCTCGAAAGTAGCCTCCGGGCGACTCAAAGAGCCGGACGGAGGATTTTTGCTGTCTTTGTTGTTGCAGAAGTTGTCAATAATGGTCGATTGCAAGACGGGTGCAGCGCGGCTTGTTTGTAGCGGGGGCGCGCTAGCGTACCCACTGGGTGTAGCCTCCGGGCGACTTGAAGAGTCGGGCGGACGGTCTTTGCTGTTACTGGAACAAACGGTAGCATCGGGGATGTCGGGCGCGGACGCAATGCCCGCCGACTGATGCGCGTGAGGCACTGCCGGGCGGATGTGGAGTCCATCGGCTGCTGCCCGCGAGGCGCTGCCGGAAGCGGGCATGGAGTCCGCTGGCTGGTGCGCGCATGGCGCTGTCGGGCATGGACGCAGAGTCCATCGGCTGGCTGTTTCCAGCGGGGGCGCGCAAGCGCACCCGCTGGGTGTAGCCTATGAGCCTCTGGGCGACTCATAGAGTCGGGCGAAGGCTTCTTCTTGTTGTTGTTGTCGGCATATGTTGACGATGTTGGCCGGCTACGAGCCGCAACCGGCAAGGCTCTAGCTGGGCAGGAGTAGCCTGCGACCGTCAAGGCCCCAGTCGGCGAGGCTCCAACCCGCAGGGCTCCAGCGAGACGGGAGCAGCGAGTAGCCGGAAGCCGGCCGGGCTCCAGCTAGCCAGGTGATGGGAGGTTCCCGCAAAGATGATCGTGCAAAAGACAAGTTAGTGAACGCAAAGATGTCAAATATTTGGTTTTGAAAGTGCAAGTTTATGCAAAGGGTGCCGACTCGGTTTCGACCGAGCCCCCTTAAGTCTTTTTCATGTTCTCTCCGCTCTTGCTAACCGGATAGCCGGGATCCGGTCTGTAGCTAAGGCGAAGAGTGGGCCGCGGAATGGAGCATACAGTACTCGGACTCTGGGAGCGTACTCAACCGAGCAGATACTAACAAATGAAACGACCGTGTCGCCCAAGGCGTTTTCTCCCTTGAAGTTTTTCGCGTGTGGTGACCTCCAGCTTTTGCTCTCGCTAGCCGGACAGCCGCGGTGCGGTCTGTAGCTGAGACGAAGAGTGAGCCTTTGGTACCGTACACGCTACTAAGCTGTCCTGTGGGAAGGAACGTATCGGGCAAAGCGGCCAACGCCGGGCCGAGACTAGCTAGCACCGGGGTGAACAATAAAGCAACTGAAACAAATGCAGGGATGGCCCCCGAAGGTCGCTCGGGGTATCCGTCTTTTGTGCATGGTGTAAAAATATGTAGATGAACAGCTCACATTGTTTTTTTGGGTCGGCGAGACGGTTGTTGTCGATGATTACCGGTGTGACTTGCAGCTATCGTGGCCTTTTGCCAGCGGAGCGCGCCAGCGCATCCGCTGGGTGTAGCCGTCGAGCCTCTGACGGTCGGCGGGTATGCCAGCATGCCGGGAGTCGAAGCAGATGGGCGACCGGAGTCGGTCTAATATTGAAGTAGACGGACGACCCGAGTGAGTCCGGCTTCAAAATAGACGAGTAGGCGAGCCGCCGGGCGACCGGAGTAGGCCCACGTCGAAGTAGACGGGACGATCCGGGCATTTTTTTTGGGCCGGCTCCCACTTTTCCTTTGAGTGGGCAGCCGGTGCCCCTTTCTTTTCCCAGCACCCGACCATATTTTTTCTTTGCGGTAGCCGGCTGGGGCACGTGGGGCACATGCAGTGCGAGTGCGCTAAGCCGGCCGGGGGAGGCGAGCCAGAGCCGGCCTTGGCCAGTAAGAGCGCGGGCGTCCGAGGCGGTGGGCCGGTCGCGGGGAGGACGCGTAATCGGCGAGGAGCGTAGGGGAGCAGGCGTGTCCAGCCGCGTGTGGTTGCCGGCTGGAGCAACGCGTGAGGAGCAGCGGTTTGGGCGCGAGGGCGCGCGAGAACCGGAGCCGAGCAGGGCCGGCAGCCACGAGGCGTGCGGACGCGCGTCGAGGTGGCGCAGGTGCGCGAAGGCAAAGCTGACGCGACATGCAGGCGCGAACGTGCGGCAAGGCGGCACCGACGGCCCATGGGGACGTGGTGTGTGGGGATGGAGCCGGCGAGGGGCGGAGGAGCCGGCGTGGCGTGCCGCACAGGGGCGGAGCAGCCGACACACCACGCAGCATAGGCGCGGAGCAGGCAAGAGGCACACGGCGAGCCAGAGCTTGCTGAAGCGCAACGTTGAGGGGAGTGTGCCCAGGGCAGGATGAATGTGAGGAGAGCCCGTGCGTGGGGCGGAGGAGCCAGCGCGGGGTTGTGCTGCGCGAGCGCGGAGCAGTGGGCGCAAAGCAGCTACGACAGGAGGTTGGGGCGACGCGACTGGAGCGACACAATGACGCGGATGCGATCCGCGTGGTTAGTGGGGAGGCGAGCGAGCGTGGAGGCTGGGGCGGCGAGGTGGAGGACTGATGGGAGACGGCGAGCCAGCGCACGCGGGAGGAGCGGCCGCCACAGGGCGACTTGTCGACCGATCGTGAGAGCTGGTGCGGAGTGGGGCGGTGCGGTGCAGAAGCCGGCAGAGTTGGAGCCGGCCGAGGACGGTGCAGCCGGCGTGCGTAGCCGGCCCAGCACGGGTGTAGGAATGGGGCCGGAGCTGGCCGCGGAGCAGCGAAGTGACGCGGTTGCCGGGAGCTGGCGCAGGCAGAGTTGGTCCGAGCGCGTTGGGATGTGACCGTGCTGGAGCTACGTGGAGCTTGAGCATGGACGGGCACGAGGCCGGCAGTGCTCGCCCCCGGAGCTGGCAAGGAGCTCGCGCCGCGCGCCGGCAACTTCGAGGCTCGAGCAGGGGACGGGGGCAACGGGGGAGTGGGAGGTCAGGGTTGTCCAGGCAGCAACATGCAGGGCACGGATGCACGCGGCCTAGGTAAGCCAGCCATGACGCAGCCGGCCCGCGCAGGATGCGTCCGTGCATGTGAACAGACCATGGCAGCAGCAGCCAAGCACCAAGTCCAAGCCGCCGACCAGCGCAGCCGGCCAGTGCTATAGCAACCGGCCATGCAGGCTCAGGCGGGCAAGGAGCGATGCATGCGCTAGTAGTAAATACTGACAGTGACTGGGGTTGTCTGGGTAGTGTATGAGTTTCGTTTGTCTTGTGCGTGGGAAGCTTGCAAATGCATGCTTTTGGCCCATGCTGATGTCAATACATGCATACATCGAGGATCCAACCAAGCAGTTGGACATGTATGCGCGCGTCGGGAGCATGTTGATGTCGAGCACCCGAACACTACCGAGGAGATGGTGGCGATGTTGCAGAGTGTCATGCGCACGTGTGGAGAGGAGGCACGATGAGGCCGAGCCCGGGGCACTGCACGACAAGCGCGAACGAAGCAAAGAGACGCGGCGAGTCGGCACGACAGTACGGGCGATGTCGAGGCGGGCAGCGAGGATGCGACCAGTACAAGCGCGAGCGCCCGGGAGGGTGCTCATGTCGAACGGAGGTGCCCCACCGGGGAAGGCGGCGGCAACTTCACGGTGATGATGACGAAGAGAGTCCCACCCGGACTGAGATTCCAGCAGCAGCTGGCTCCACGGTGGGCGCCAACTGTCGTCGTTTTCTCATAGGGGTACCTTGACGGCAGATGCCATGAGATGGCTAATCGAGGTGAGAGCAAGGCTGCCGTGGAGGATCTGGGTCGGGATAGGGTAGTAGCACGCGGTGGTTTACCCAGGTTCGGGGCTCTGAGGAGAGATAATACCCCTACTCCTGCATGTCTGTATATGATGTATATTTGTAGTACAAGGTTGCTCTTGGAGCTGTATTGGAGAGGACAACCATGGGCTTGTGCCTCATACGTGAGTGTGTGTGGGATGGGAGAGAGTGAGTCCATGAGAGGATGAAAGGGTAGCCCAAAGGGGTCTTTCCATATGTGGTGGGCATGAGCCCCTTGTATGGGTGTGTGGCTTGGTATGTAAGCTACAGTGGGTAGCTTACATACCAAGCTGCTTGGCATGTAAGCCATGGTAGCTTACATGCCAAGCTATATGTAGCTTGGGATCTAGGCTATGCTTGTCCCCTGAGGCACTTTATAAATCATCACCCATGAGACAAGTTACACTGTAGATGAAGTTGCGTGACACCCGAAGGGACGTCGTAGTTGACTCCGGGCAGCTGGCTGGCTGGCACAACCGGCTGGTCGGAGCAGCCGGTCGTGGGCAGGAACGGGAGCAGCCGGCCCGGGCGGGCAAGCACCCCATTCGACTCGCCGTCTTTGGGGGTACCTGGGGGTCATTCCCCCGACAATGAACTATCTCATACCACCATGGTGCATAAAATAAAAGTGAAAAAAAGACGCTCCAAGATTTACGCATATCACGTGAATGAAACAAAGACGAAAACATACCGATACTTGTTGAAGAAAGATGGGATGCCTTCCGAAGCATCTCCAAGCTTAGATGCTTGAGTCTCCTTGGATATTTACTTCAGATGAATTGGGAATCCCCAAGGTTGACCTCTTGCGTATCCTCCTTCTCCTCATATCGAGAAGGCTTCGATCTTCGAAAACTTCATAGAGACAAAACTTAACAAAAAACTTGTGAGACCTGTTAGTATAATAATGCAAATTACTACCTTAATTACTGTTGCAAACCCATTAATATTTTGTATTGCATTATATCTACTGTAATATAACTTCTCATGTCTTATACCACCGATACCATCGATAGTTTCTTCAAAACGAGCAAAACAATGCATTAAAAACAGAATCTATCAAAAACAGGACATTGTGTAGTAATCTGAACATTGACCATACTTCAGTAATTTTAAAATTCCGAAAATTTAGTACGAAATAATTTTTTCATAGAATTACTGTGTAAAAATTTCACAAACTTTCGACGTCCCAGTAAAAAATGAAAATTAACGCATGATACGTCTCCAACGTATCTATAGTTTTTGATAGTTCCATGCTATTGTCTTGTCAAACTTTGGATGTTTTGTATGCCTCTTATATCTTTTTTTGGACTAACTTATTAACTCAGTGCCAAGTGCCAGTTCGTATTTTTTCCGTGTTTTTGACCCTGTTCAGAGGAGGATTTTAAACGGTGTCCAAACGGAATAAAACTTCTGAAAAGATTTTTTCCGGAACAGAAGATACGTGCCACACTTGAGAACCAAGGCAGGGGCCAGCAGGGGACCCCACAAGCCCCCTAGGTGCGGCCAGGGGGGCCGTGCCTAGCAGGCTTGTGGGGCCCCTGTGGCACGTCTGCCCTACCTCTTCCGCCTATAAATTCAGAAAAAATGCAAAACTGCGCGAGAGATCCATGAAAATACTTTTCCGTCGCCGCAAGCTTCTGTCTCCGCAAGATCCCATCTGGGGCATGTTCTGGTGCCCTGCCGGAGGGGGGATTCGGATACGGAGGGCTTCTTCATCAACACCATGACCTCTCCGATGATGCTTGAGTAGTTCACCATAGACCTTCGGGTCCATAGCTAGTAGCTAGATGGCTTCTTCTTTGTCTTGGATCTTCAATACAAAGTTCTCCATGATCTTCATGGAGATCTATCCGATGTAATCTTCTTTTGCGGTGTGTTTATCGAGATCTGACGAATTGTGAATTTATGATCAGATTATCTATGAATCTTATTTGAGTTTCTTCTGATCTCTTATATGCATGATTTCATATCCTTCTAATTCTCTTCGAGTTGTGGGTTTTGTTTGGCAAACTTTATCTATGATTCTTGCAATGACAGAAGTGCTTGGTTTTGGGTTCATACCGTGCGGTGACCTCACCTAGTGACAGAAGGGGTAGCGAGGCACGCATCGTGTTGTTGCCATCAAGGGTAAAAAGATCGGGTTTTCATCATTGGTTTGAGTTTATCCCTCTACATCATGTCATCTTGCTTAAAGCGTTACTCTGCTTGTCATGAACTCAATACACTAGATGCATGCTGGATAGCGGTCGATGTGTGGAGTAATAGTAGTAGATGCAGAAAGTATCGGTCTACTTGTCTCGGACGTGATGCCTATATGTATGATCATTGCCTTAGATATCTTCATGACTTTGCGCGGTTCTATCAATTGCTCGACAGTAATTTGTTCACCCACCATAATATTTGCTATTTTGAGAGAAGCCTCTAGTGAACACTATGGCCCCCGGGTCTACTTCACACAATATTTTCAGCCTTACTCTTTTACTTCGTTGCACTTTCCGCCTTCAGATCTCACTTTGCAATCAATCTTGAAGGGATTGACAACCCCTTTATAGCGTTGGGTGCAAGCTCTTTTGTGTTTGCGTAGGTACTCTAGACTTGACGCGATTTTCCTACTGGATTGATACCTTGGTTCTCAAAGTGAGGAAAATACTTACTGCTCGTGTGCTGCATCACCCTTTCCTCTTCAAGGGAAAAACCAACGCAAGCTCAAGAGGCAGTAGAAGGATTTCTGGCGCCGTTGCCGGGGAGGATCAAGTCAAGAACTCATCCAAGTAAGTGTCGCAAACTCATCTCTTGCATTTTTGTTGCCTCTCGTTTTCCTCTCCCCCACTTCTGAAAAGAAAAAATTTACAAAAATATTTTCCTTTTTCGTTCGCCCTTTTCTTTCGCTTGCTTTCTGTTTGCTTGTGCGCTATGTGCCTTCAATATGCTTGCATCTTTGCTTGCTGAAAATCTAGTGATATGGATCCTCACCTACTTGCTAATCTCTTTAAGAGATCCACTTATGTGGAACCAACTACTAGTGAGTTGAGTGCACTTGACTTTCTCTATGGAGTTTTACTTGAGATGCGTGAATCTGAAAATCATGATGAATAAATTTTTGAAATGATTCACGAGGGCTCCTTGAATGAAAAGCATGATTGCAATGATTCCATTATAAATTCTATTAATGAAAATCATGCCAAAAATATGCAAAACCCTAAGCTTGGGGATGCTAGGTTTGCTATGTCCACTACTTGTTGCAATGATCGTCGTTGGGGTGACAATTTTTCTTATGATCTTGAAAATTTGTTTAAGCCTCATGATGAATTTGATATTTGCAATAATATTGAAAGTGGGTTTGGAGAAGTCATGACTTTAGTTTATGATAATCCCACTATTTTTGAAGAGCGTCAACTTTGCATGCATGTGGATCATGAAAAGAATATCCTTTGTGATAGCTATATTGTTGAATTTGATTATGATCACACATGTAATTGCAATGAGAGAGTAAAATATTGTTGTTGAAACTTTCATGTTACCAAATTACCTCTCGTTATGTTGAGATTGCTATTGTCTCTTTCTTCTTCCTTGCATTTGGTAACTATTGGTTGTCTTGCCAATTTGTTCTCCTATAAAATGCCTATGCATAGGAAGTATGTTAGACTTAGATGTGATTTTCACATGCTTTATGATGCTCTCGTTGTGCTTCAATTCTTGTCTTTTATGTGAGCATCATTGAAATCCTTATGCCTAGCTAAGGGCGTTAAATGATAGCACTTGTTGGGAGGCAACCCAATGAATTTATCTTTTCTTTTTTGCTTTCTGTTTTGTTGTGTCCTCACCATATTAATTCTGTTATGATTGTGTTTTTTGTGTTTCTTTTTTTGTTCGTGCCAAGTAAAACCTTTCTGACTAGTTTTGGTGATGGTTGTTTGATCTTGCTGGAAAAAGACAGAAACTTTTCGCTCACGAAATTATTTTCCATTTTTATTAAGAAAGATCTTTTGAGTTGATTCTTTTTGTTGCTGGTTGATATGCCTTTTTCCCAGGCATTCATAAGTTTTCAAAAAATTTGAGGTACCAGAAGTATACGAAGTATACAGATTGCTACAGACTGGTCTGTTTTTGACAGATTCTGTTTTTCTTGAGTTGGTTGCTCGTTTTGATGAAACTATGGATAGTATCGGGGGGTACTAGCCATGGAAAAGTGAGAAAACAGTAATCTAACACCAATATAAATAGAAATCAAGATTGCTACAGTACCTAAAGAGGTGGTAGTTTGTTTTCTTGTGCTAATGATATCACGAGTTTCTGTTTAAGTTTTGTGTTGTGAAGTTTTCAAGTTTTGGGTGATGTTCTCATGGACAAAGGGATAAAGAGTGGAAAGAGCTCAAGCTTGGGGATTCCCAAGGAATCCCAAGCCAAATTTAAGGACGGCAAAAAGCCTAAGCTTGGGGATGCCCCGGGAAGGCATCCCCTCTTTCGTCTTCAATCCATTGGTAACATTACTTGGAGCTATATTTTTATTCACCACAAGATTTGTGTTTTGCTTGGAGCGTCTTGTATCGTAGGAGTCTTTTCTTTTTGTTGTGTCACAATCATCCTTGCTGCACACTTTTTGAGAGAGACATGCACTCATCGTGAATTTGCTAGAATGCTCATCGTGCTTCACTTATATCTTTTGAGCTAGATAATTTTGCTCTATGTGCTTCACTTAGATCTTTTAGAGCACGGCGGTGCGTGACTTGGTAGTTGGTTTGTGCTATGAAAGTAGTCGCAAAGGTGATAGGTACCCAAAGAGGATAAAAAACTTCCATCTTCTTGTGCATTGAGTAGAAAGAGAAGTTTGATTCCTCTCAATTAGTTTTGAGACGTGGATTTGGTAATATTAATAGTTATGTTAGTAGGGTGTTGTGAATCTAGAAATACTTGTGTTGAAGTTAGTGATTCCCGTAACATGCACGTATGGTGAACCACTATGTTAGGAAGTCGGAGCATAATTGATCTATTGATTGTCATGCTTTGTGTTGCGGTCGGGATCGTGCGATGGTTTACACCTACCAACCCTTCCCCTAGGAGTATGCCTTTAGCACTTTGTTTCGATTACTATTAAAAACTTCCGCAACAAGTATGTGAGTTCTTCATGACTAATGTGAGTCCATGGTATAGATGCACTTTCACCTTCCACCATTGCTAGCCTCTCTAGTACCGTGCAATTTTTGCCGGTGCACAAACCCACCATATGCCTTCCTCAAAACAGCCACAATACCTACCTACTATGGCATTTTCATAGCCATTCCGAGATATATTGCCATCAACTCCCATCGTTCCGTCTCATGACTTGTGCCGTCACTCTCATATTTCCATTGCATGATCGTAAGATATCTAGCGAGATGTTTCAATGTCATACGCCAAGCTAGATCGTTGCACATCCCGGTACACTGCCGGAGGCATTTCCTATAGAGTCATCGTCGTTCTAAGCTTTGAGCTATGAGTAAATAAAAGTGTGATGATCGTCATTATTAGAGCATTGTCCCATGTGAGTAAATAAAATAAAGAGGCCAAAGTTGCCCACATAAAAAAACAAAAAAAGAGGCCAAAGACCCCAAATAAAAAAAAGAGAAAAAGAGAGAAGGGACAATGCTACTATCTTTTTCCACACTTGTGCTTCATAATAGCACCATGTTCTTCATGATTGAGAGCCTCTTGTTTTGTCACCACCATATGCTAGTGGGAATTTTTATTATATAACTTGGCTTGTATATTCCAATGATGGGCTTCCTCAAAATTGCCATAGGTCTTCGTGAGCAAGCAAGTTGGATGCACACCCACTAGTTCTCCTTTTGAGCTTTCACATACCTATAGGTCTAGTGCATCCTTTGTATGGCAATCCCTACTCATTCACATTGATATCTATTAATGGGCATCTACATAACCCTTTGATACGCCAAGTCAATGTCACCATCTCCTCCTTTTTTGTCTCACAACCACCACCACACTCTATTCCACCTATAGTGCTATATCCATGCCTCACGCTCATGTATTGCGTGATAGTTGAAAAAGTTTTGAGAAAGTAAGAGTGAAAAAACAATTACTTGGCCAATACCAGGGTTGTGCATGATTTAAATTAGTTGTGTGGGTATGATGGAGCATAGCCAGACTATATGATTTTGTAGGGATAACTTTCTTTGGCCTTGTTATTTCAAAAGTTCATGGTTACCTTGCTAGTTTGCTTGAAGTATTATTGTTTTCATGTCAATAGCAAACTATTGTTTTGAATCTTACGGATCTGAACATTCATGTCACATGAAAGAAGTTACAAAGTACAACTATGCTATGCAGCATTCCACATCAAAAATTCAGTCTTTATCACTTCCCTACTCGAGGACGAGCAGGAGTTAAGCTTGGGGATGCTTGATACGTCTCCAACGTATCTATAATTTTTGATAGTTCCATGCTATTATCCTGTCAAACTTTGGATGTTTTGTATGCCTTTTATATCTTTTTTGGGACTAACTTATTAACTCAGTGCCAAGTGCCAGTTCCTATTTTTTTCGTGTTTTTGACCCTTTTCAGAGGATGATTTTAAATGGTGTCCAAACGGAATAAAACTTTCGAAAAGATTTTTTCCGGAACAGAAGATACACGCCAGACTTGAGAACCAAGGCAGGGGCCAGCAGGGGACCCCACAAGCCCCCTAGGCGCGGCCAGGGGGCCCTTGCCTAGCAGGCTTGTGGGCCCCGTGTGGCACATCTGCCCTACCTCTTCCGCCTATAAATTCAGAAAAATTCCAAAACTGCACGAGAGATCCACGAAAATACTTTTCCACCGCCACAAGCTTCTGTCTCTGCAAGATCCCATCTAGGGCACGTTCTGGTTACCTGCCGAAGGGGGGATTCGGATACGGAGGGCTTCTTCATCAACACCATGACCTCTCCGATGATGCGTGAGTAGTTCACCATAGACCTCCGGGTCCATAGCTAGTAG
Source organism: Hordeum vulgare subsp. vulgare (assembly GCF_904849725.1). NCBI lineage: Eukaryota > Viridiplantae > Streptophyta > Magnoliopsida > Poales > Poaceae > Hordeum > Hordeum vulgare. The sequence continues at coordinate 105,617,736 of NC_058522.1, read as the reverse complement.
CTAGATGGCTTATTTTCTCTCTTGGATCTTCAATACAAAGTTCTCCATGATCTTCATGGAGATCTATCCGATGTAATCTTGTTTTGCGGTGTGCTTGTCGAGATCCAATGAATTGTGGATTTATCATCGGATTATCTATGAATCTTATTTGAGTTTCTTCTGATCTCTTATATGCATGAGTTCATATACTCGTAATTCTCTTCGAGTTGTGGGTTTTGTTTGGCCAACTTGCTCTATCATTCTTGCAATGGGAGAAGTTATTGTTTTTGGGTTCATACCGTGTGGTGACCTCACCCAGTGACAGAAGGGGTAGCGAGGCACGCATCATGTTGTTGCCATCAAGGGTAAAAAGATGCGGTTTTCGTCCTTGGTTTGAGTTTATCCCTCTACATCATGTCATCTTGCTTAAAGCGTTACTCTGTTTGTGATGAACTCAATACACTAGATGCATGCTGGATAGCGGTCGATGTGTGGAGTAATAGTAGTTGATGCATAAAGTATCGGTCTACTTGTCTCGGACGTGATGCCTATATGTATGATCATTGCCTTATATATCGTCATGACTTTGTGTGGTTCTATCAATTGATCGACAGTAATTTGTTCATCCACCGTAATATTTGCTATTTTGAGAGAAGCCTCTAGTGAACACTATGCCCCCCGCGTCTACTTCACACCACATTTTCAGCCTTACTCTTTTAATTCGTTGCACTTTCCGCATTCAGATCTCACTTTGCAATCAATCTTGAAGGGATTGACAACCCCTTTATAGAGTTGGGTGCAAGCTCTTTTGTGTTTGCGCAGGTACTCTGGACTTGACGCGATTCTCCTACTGGATTGATACCTTGGTTCTCAAACTGAGGGAAATACTTACTTCTCTTGTGCTGCATCATCCTTTCCTCTTCAAGGGAAAAACCAACGCAAGCTCAAGAGGCAGCAACGCACTACGGCCAAAGTTTCTGTTTTTGCACCGCACATACCAACAAGCAATCTAATCATCCTAAAGGAAAATCTTGGCACGCTATTTTTATAATAAAATGTATTTGTACAAGGTGATAATTATTTTGTTGAAAATTTTCTGTAATCAAGATTCACAGAGTTTCCATGGGCATGAACAAAGTTCAAGGACGTCCCCGACTTCAACGGTGTTTGTCTTTCTCACTTTCACTTTCCTTTTTGAAAAGTTTTAGGTTCCCCTCTATATTTTTTTGGTTTTTAAACTTTATAAAAGCACAAAATATAAATAAATGACTCTTTCAAACTTCTGGTTTGTCTCCTTGGCAGTGCTTTCTTTAAAGCCATTAAGCTAGGCATAAAGTTCTCAAGTAATGGATCCACCCGGATCCCAAGGTATATCAAAGCCAATTTTAATTAACAATGATATGTAATTTAATAGTTAGCACAAATCAACATATATCATGCAATGACGAAGTCTAACTCTCTTCCTATGCACCAGCATGTCATAAAAGAACAATTCATGCACATTAAGTAAAGGCTAATACATAGCATAAGGAGTTTCTTGCAATTTTATCGTGTTGGAAACATAAAGAGGTGGATATGTAGTTCCTCTCTCATAATAATTGCAAGTAGGAGAAGAAATCACATGCATATTATATCCATCAAAATCATCATGTGTATTGGTAAAACCCAACCCATCAATACAATCCTTAATAAGAGCAAACTTCTCCGACATAGTGTAGTTGGGAGAATTCAAAAAGATAATATGACTATTTTTTGTGGGTGCAATAGCAACAACTTCATTATTAACATAAGAAACTATAGTAAGTTCATATTCACAAGCATAATTCATATTGTCATTTTGGCCACAAGCATAGCAAGCATCAATTTCATCAAAAAAGGGATATTTCAAAAGAATCAACGGGATCATAGCAGTTATCATAGCATTCATCCTTCGGTAAGCATGAAGGGAAATTAAACAATATATGACTTGAAGAGTTACTCTCATTAGAAGATGGGCACGGGTAGCTAATATGCTCTTCCTCCTTTTGTTCTTCACTCTCCTCATCATCTTTTTCATCCAATGAGCTCACATTTTCATCAATTTTTTCTTTCATAGACGCCTGCAAAAAATTAATCTCTTCTTGGACATATCAAGAGTCCTCAATATATAGTTTAACATAGGCATTAGAAGCACAGTTTTCATAGCAATATTTAATTATGGAAAAAAATCATATTTGTAAAGAGTAGCATCATACTTTTCAATCAAAGAATCAATTTCATAAGCACCCTTAAAAGCAACAAATTCTTCAATTTGTTCAACATCATAATAACTATAAACACCTTTAGCATAAGAATATAAGATTCCATTACCACTAAACTCGCATTAGTGGGGAAGGTGTTTCTTAGGGTCTTCAGAACGACAAGTAAAATCATATATTTAACATAAATTCCAAGCATAGCAGTGCAAAGTATTAATATGATGCCATAAAAGTTTCCCCTTTTGAGATAAGCGGTCTCACACATAATAAGCATGCTCATCTAATGATTTCCTTCAACTAAACTAGTTGGGGTTTCAGCACGAGCACATAGGATCGGAGACGATCCAAGTAAAAAGCTTCAGCAACATGATCGATTTTGGGTGGTTCTTCAAGCATTGGTTCGGTAGGTACAACAAATTTTTTTGTATTTTGTGTTTACTACCCATAACTAAAGATAGAAAACAAGAACAAAACAAAACTACTAAGTGATAAAGCAAACAAGTGCACACGACAATATTCAGCCCACACTATTGCTCTCGGCAATGGTGCGAGAAAAAGGTCTTGATAACTCACAAGTATAGGGGATCGTTTGTAGCCCTTTTCTATAAATATGAGTGTAGAACCCAACAAGTACGTAAACGTTGAACAAATATTCCCTCAGTTCATTCGACCACCGATACAACTCTACGCACACTTATTGTTTGCTTTACCTAAAACAAGAATAAAGCAAGAAGTACTTCGTGAGAATGAAACTAGAAATAAATTACAAGATAACAAAAATAGTAGTGTAGTAGAAACCTTTTTGTAACACAAGAGAAGGATTTGTCCCTAGGCAATTGGCTACATTACTAGATCGATTACAAGTTTTTATGCGGGAGAGGCCACTACTAGCATGTGATCCGTTACTTGGAATTCTATGCACCTATGATGGGACCTATTACCAAGCATCCGCAACTACTATTGTTCCTTCAGGCAAGACCCAACCATAGCATTAAGATATATATTGGTCCCCTTTCAATCCCGTATGCATCAATTTCTATGTTAGGAAGAAGTATTCTATCACTCTTGCCCTCCAATGCATAGTCCTATCATCATACAACTAACCCTATGGTGTAATTGATGACCCACAAGTGTAGGGGATCTATCGTAGCCTTTTCGATAAGTAAGAGCGTCGTACCCAACGAGGAGCAGAAGGTATTGACAAGTGATCTTGAGCAAGGAATAACTGCAAGTACTGAAAGGTAACTTTTTATGGGTTTTCTAGTAAGCAACAAGGAAATAAATGCAAGTAAGTAAATGGTGCCGAGGTGCATCAAGTGGCCCAATCCTTTTAAACACAAAGGATAAGCCGAGAGACTAAACTTATAAAGACTAAGGCGTTCCTGAGGACACACGGGAGAGATAGTCAACTGCTTTCGCCATATTCCGTCTAGTACTATGTTTTGTATTGATAAGTGTTATGTGGGTGGATCTTAACTAGTGCACCGTCTAGGCTAAGACAAGTACACTCTTATGATTAATCCCTCTTGCAAGCATTCGCAAATACAAGAGGAAAATTAAAGCAAAACCTAACCATAGCAATAAGCTTTAGGATCCAATACCCCCTCATGCAAAAGCATGCAAACCGGGGTTCAGGTTTCTGTCACTCTGGCAACCCACTAGGTCCTTAAAAAGGAAAAGTGTTACGTAGTCGACGTTTACATAACACCACTAGAAGAATAACACCATAACTTAAATATCAATCAACACATATTACTTCAATATCATATGACTACTAGCATCTAGACTTTTCCCATGCCCTTAAGAACTAACGGAACTACTCACAAGACATAAACGAGAACATGATCACAGGTGATGAAAATATGATTAACAATCTGGTCATAATAATAATTCTCCAACAAAACTCAATAGCATTCACCACGAAAGAGTAATCAACACTGGTAGAGTAGAGGGGATGAATAGTGCAAGGTACAACTCCGATTGCAATGGTGAAGTAGATGGGATGAAGGTGGAGATGGTGCTGCTATTGGTGATGATGGTGATGATGATCTCGATGATGCCCGTGATGATGGTGATGATGATGAGGATGATCTCCCCTTCCAAAAGGAGTTCTCCCAGGCGGAATCTTCCCGCCGGAAAGGTCTTTTCTTCTTTGTAGGTTTCCAACGCGGAGCGGTGGCGGAATCGCGAAAACTCTTCTGTCCCCATCACTTTTAGGTCAAGAGAAACATATAGGCCAAAGGAGAGCACCAAAGGCGTGGCCCACCACCGAGGTGGCCTCCTGGCACGGCCTAAGGGGGTGGGGGCACCAGCAGGTCGCCTCGGTGACCTGTGGGCCCCCTCCGGCCCTTCTTTGGTCTGCTTCGGGATCTGTTCGGAAACTTCTTCCCTACGATTTCCAGCGCAGTTGGAGATGTTCTAATATGGTAGCTCTTCGTGCTATTTTCTCCACTGAATTCTGCATCTCTGTTTCGGCACAGGAAAGTTGTAAACTATGTAAAATATGCCAAAACACTATAAGTACGTCATCATAATGTGAGATATATCAATGAATAGAAAAAAAATTATGATACAAAATAGTGATGCATTTTGGACGTATCAACTCCCCCAAGCTTAGACCTCGCTTGTCCCCAAGCGAATACTGAGCTCGGTAAACCTGTCCACAAGTTTAGAGAGTGAAGTGTCGATAAATAAGAATATAGACAAGAAGCATCATAATTTCTTGACTAAACTCAACCATCCTCAACAGCAATATCAACTCATAAGGCCCTTATGAAACTGTAATATCAATTACAATCAAAAGTAGAGCTAAGAAATCCCATCAAACCATGGCAAACATGTCCTTGGTCAAAGAACAACTAATAACTTTTAACTTTTGCTATTCCTCTTATATTTTGATGAGATCAATTGAAGCTTTTTGAAAGAACATGTTATTAGTCAAGAAGTGAAAATGCTAACACAAAGGAAGATGTTTGCTTTAGCTAGGCTTAACAAACAACTCACTTATCTTAATGATAATGGCAACAAAGGTGTGATATGGCAATTCTCAATGAAACAATATAAATGCATGCATCTTTGTCAACATAAAGTGTCTGCTCTTTTCAGGATAGAAAGAAGTAGGTTTAACATAAAAGTAAAAGATTGTTCCTTCGCAGAGGGAAGTAGGCAAAACTCATGTGCTAGAGCTTTTTAGAGATTTTAAATCAACAAGATTGTAAAACAAGCTTTTGAGTGTAAAACAAGCTTTTGAGAGGTGCATGATTTGTCAATGAATGCTAGTAGATAGCCCAATACTTCTCATGCTGGACAAGTTTTGAGGAACGGCTCCCAAAGTGGGGACGATCACATCCCCTTAGTCTCCTTTGTTTATCACTACCAAAGGAGGTTTTGTTTGTTGTTATTATCTTTTACGAGTTGGGCGCGCTCATTCCAGTCCCTTCTGGTATTAGGGGTTTGCAGATTAAACATGCAAACCCAGGATAAAACGTATCCTGTATGAGAAGATCATGAATTACCTACTACTTCCTCATGAGCTAAAGCAGAGGCACAAAACAGGGAGAAATATTTGAAGGTTTAAATATAGCACATGAGTAATACACTTTAGGAGTGGCGGTGAAATACCACGTATAGGGAAGGTATGGTGGACTCTTGGGAAGGTTGAGGTTTCAAGGTATGGATGAAGAAGCAGTATTCCCGCTTAGTGCAAGGGTTGGCTAGCAAAGGCTTTTGAGAGCAGACAAATAATGTTGACTTGGATGCAAAACAATATCAAGTTTAACATAAAGAATTGGTATAAAACATCAAGTTGTCTTCCTTGTCACCATAACAATTCAAGCATAAGAACATAAAGGTTTTGGCTAAGTCGCTACTAGAAAAACTCATGCTTGTTGTTATGACCAATTCTATGCTTGCCAAGATTAAATAAAGTTTTCAAAGCCATACCTGATATGTAAGATCAATACTCCCATAGGAATCAACACATAAGATCGATTTCATGATGAGAATACCAAGTGCAGCAACGAAACCAATAGACTTCTCATTAATATTCCATCAAAGACACTGCACGCTCACGGATACAAGACTCTCCACAAAGGAGTGATAGACCTCACTGAAAACACCTAATTCATAAGATAATTTCCCTAGACATGATAGGACACTATACTTGACCATGAAAGGGAAAGGATAAAAATAAAGATACCAGGCAATCCCCCAAGTTTGGAACAAGCTAAGGGAATGCCATTACCAGTGAATATTTCACTTTTCATCCTACTTGTTGTTCTTCAAGTCTGCTATTATGCGCCGAAGGGTTTTGTTTCCAGCTTCCAATATGGCCACCTGTACCTTAAGCACACGGAAGTCTTCACAGAATTGGTTAGTGATTCTGTCAGCTTCGGATATAGTAGATGACACAGGTGGAGCTCCCGGTGGAGGGACAGTTTCTGAAAGGTTCAGAGAAAGATCATGTTGAGGGTTAATAAACCCCACGAGGATGGGGTTGTTGGAGATGGATCATCGTGATGAAGGATCTCCTTCTTGCTGGGTGGCGACCATCTTGACTTCCTCTCTCACGGAGCACTCCATCTCCGCTTGTCTTGCAGCTATCTCTTCATTGGTAGCCCATCCGGTGACCTTCCCTTGGTTGATATCTTGCTGGATACGGTGGAGATGACGACCTATCTAGTCTTCCCCGCTTGAGTCTGAAGAAGACATCTCGAACAATAGCTTCTTACCTTGCAGAAAAAGATCGAAAGAGAAAACGCACGGAATCACAAGATACAAAGCCGGGACAATCTGGGAAAATATATAGGAAAACGTTCTGCACCAAAAGGAAGGTAACAAGCCAACGTAGAGTCGGAGACGGACTCCGGGTGGTCCAGGCGGCCTCCTGGCGCGGCCAGGGGCTAGACCGCGCTAGCAGGTCACCTGGGTGACTAGGAGCTCCTCTCCGGCTCTGCTTCAGCTCAGAATTTTTCTAATTTTGCAAAAACACATAATACATAACTTTTATTGATGTTCGCGAAGTTTCCTTACCGTATATTATACCTTTTCTTATTCTGCTTCTGCCGGTGTCTCATACAGTGTTGCAATATGTTCTTCATGAGTGGCTACCTATATCACATCCACCTCTACATTGATGGGGTCTCCAACCATGTAATGCTTGAGTCTTTGCCCATTCACAACATGTGGTTTTGTGCCTTCAAAATTAATTATCTTGATTGCACCGGAGCGGTAGACTTCTTTGATATGGTACGATCCTTCCCACTTGGAAAGTAATTTACGTGGAGAAAACCTGAAACGAGATCTACACATCAAAACATTGACACCAACATTAAATTCACGTTTCAAAATTCTCTTGTCATGCCACTTCTTTACCTTTTCTTTGAATATGTTTGCGCTCTCGTAAGCTTCACTTCTCCACTCATCTAGAGAAGTCAAGTTCATGAGACACTTTTCACCAGCAAGCTTTGGATCAACATTAAGCTCTCTAACAGCCCAGAAAGCTTTGTGCTCTAAATCTAGAGGTAGATGGCATGCCTTGCCATAAACCATCTTATAGGGAGACATCCCCATGGGATTTTTGTAAGCAGTTCTATACGCCCACAAGGCATCTCCTAACTTATTGGACCAGTCCTTTCTAGAACTGTTCACTCTCTTTTGCAAGATCAACTTGATCTCTCTATTTGTGAGCTCAACTTGCCCACTTGTTTGAGGGTGGTAAGGTGAAGCAATTCTATGATTAACATCATATTTGGCTAAAGCTTTTCTAAAAGCACCGTGTGTAAAATGTGATCCTCCATCGGTCTTGAGGTACCTAGGTACACCAAACCTAGGGAAGATTACGTCCTTGAGCATTTTCAAAGATGTCTTGTGATCAACACTTTCGGTGGGGATTGCTTCAACCCACTTGGTCACATAATCTACAGCTACTAAGATGTCAGTGTATTTGTGTGAAGGAGGGAAATGACCCATAAAATCAAAACCCCAGCAATCAAAAGGCTCAATGACTAGCGAATAATTCATAGGCATCTCATTCCTCCTACTAATATTACCAACTCTCTGGCACTTATTACAGGATAAAACGTAATTTCTAGCATCTTTAAAGAGAGTAGGCCCATAAAAACCTGATTGGAGAACCTTGTGTGCGGTCCTCTTACCGGCATGATGTCCTCCATAAGGAGTGCTATAACATTATCTCAAGATATCGTTCTGCTCATGCTCCAGTATGCATCTCCTCACAATTCCATCCGCACCTTCTCTAAAAAGATGTGGGCCATCCCAAAAGTAATACCTCAAATCGTGCAAGAACTTCTTCCGCTGCTGGAATGTTAAACCTGGAGGCAAAAACTTTTCCACAATAAAGTTAGCATAATCTACATACCATGGATCTAAATTAGATTTCACCTATAAAACAGCTAACTGTTCGTCAGGAAAACTATTTTTGACTGGAATGGTATCGTGTGCTATGTCCTACATCCTGGAAAGTGTTGGGGAACATCGCATGGGAAACAAAAAATTTCCTACGCGCACGAAGACCTATCATGGTGATGTCCATCTACGAGAGGGGATTTCCGATCTACGTACCCTTGTAGATCGCACAACAGAAGCGTTAGTGAACGCGGTTGATGTAGTGGAACGTCCTCACGTCCCTCGATCCGCCCCGCGAACCGTCCCATGAACTGTCCCGCGATCCGTCCCACGATCTAGTGCCGAACGGACGGCACCTCCGCGTTCAGCACACGTACAGCTCGACGATGATCTCGGCCTTCTTGATCCAGCAAGAGAGACGGAGAGGTAGACGAGTTCTCCAGCAGCGTGACGGCGCTCCGAGGGTTGGTGGTGATCTAATCTCAGCAGGGCTCCGCCCGAGCTCCGCAGAAACGCGATCTAGAGGTAAAACCGTGGAGGTATGTGGTCGGGCTGCCTTGAAAAAGTTGTCTCAAATCAGCCCTAATACCTCAGTATATATAGGAGGGAGGGGGAGGGAAGAGGCAGCCTCAAACTCTCAAGGTTTGGCCGAAATTGGAGGTGGAGGAGTCCTACTCCAATCCTACTTGGAGTAGGATTCCACCTTCCCACTTGGAAACTCTTTCCACCTTGTGTTTTTTTCCTTCTCAAACCTTATGGGCCTCAGTGGGAACTTATTACAGCCCACTAGGGGCTGGTTTATCTCTTCCCATAGCCCATGAGACCCCTTGGGGCGTGACACCCCTCCCGATGGTCCCCGGCACCCCTCCCGGCACTCCCGGTACACTACCGATGATCCCGAAACTTTTCCGGTGACCAAAACAGGACTTCCTATATATCAATCTTTACCTCCGGACCATTCCGGAGCTCCTCGTGATGTCCTGGATCTCATCCGGGACTCCGAACAACATTCGGTAACCAACCATATAACTCAAATACGCATAAAACAACGTCGAACCTTAAGTGTGCAGACCCTGCGGGTTCGAGAACTATGTAGACATGACCCGAGTGACTCCTCGGCCAATATCCAATAGCGGGACCTGGATGCCCATATTGGATCCTACATATTCTACGAAGATCTTATCGTTTGAACCTCAGTGCCAAGGATACATATAATCCCGTATGTCATTCCCTTTGTCCTTCGGTATGTTACTTGCCCGAGATTCGATCGTCAGTATCCGCATACCTATTTCAATCTCGTTTATCGGCAAGTCTCTTTACTCATTCCTTAATACAAGATCCCGCAACTTACACCAAGTCACATTGCTTGCAAGGCTTGTGTGTGATATTGTATTACCGAGTGGGCCCCGAGATACCTCTCCGTCACACGGAGTGACAAATCCCAGTCTCGATCCATACTAACTCAACGAACACCTTTGGAGATACGTGTAGATCATCTTTATAGTCACCCAGTTACGTTGCGAAGTTTGATACATACAAAGCATTCCTCCGGTGTCAGTGAGTTATATGATCTCATGGTCATAGGAACAAATACTTGACACGCAGAAAACAGTAGCAACAAAATGACACGATCAACATGCTACGTCTATTAGTTTGGGTCTAGTCCATCACATGATTCTCCTAATGATATGATCCCGTTATCAAGTGACAATACTTGCCTATTGTCAGGAAACCTTGACCATCTTTGATCAACGAGCTAGTCAACTAGAGGCTTACTAGCGACAGTGTTTTGTCTATGTATCCACACATGCACTGTGTTTCCAATCAATACAATTATAGCATGGATAATAAACGATTATCATGAACAAAGAAATATAATAATAACTAATTTATTATTGCCTCTAGGGCATATTTCCAACAGTCTCCCACTTGCACTAGAGTCAATAATCTAGTTCACATCACCATGTGATTCCAACGAATCCAACACCCATATAGTTATGGGGTTTGATCACGTCTTGCTCGTGAGAGAGGTTTTAGTCAACGGTTCTGAAACATTCAGATCCGTGTGTTCTTTACAAATCTTTATGTCATCTTATAGATGCTGCTACTATGTGATATTTGGAAATACTCCAAATATCTACTCTACTATACGAATCTGTTTCACTACTCATAGTTATTCGGATTAGTGTCAAAGCTTGCATCGACGTAACCCTTTACGACGAACTCTTTAACCACCTCCATAATCGAGAAAAATTCCTTAGTCCATCAGTTACTAAGGATAAATTTTGACCGCTGCTAGTGATTCAATCATGGATCACTCTCTGTACCTCTCAACAGACTTTGAGTCAAGGCACACATCAGGTGCGGTACCCAGCATGTCATACTTCAGATTCTACGGCCAAGGCATAGAAGACGACCTTCGTCTATTCTCATTATTCTGCCGGGGTCGGGTTTTGAGTCTTACTCTAATTCACACCTCACAACGCAACCAAGAACTCCTTCTTTGCTGATCTATTTTGAACTCCTTCAAAAACTTGTCAAGACATGCATCTTGTTGAAACTTCTATTAAGCGCTTTCGATCTATCTCCATAGATCTTTGATGCTCAACGTTCAAGTAGCGCAATCCAGGTACTCCTTTGAAAACTCCTTTCAAACAACCTTGTATGCTTTACAGAAATTCTACATTACTTCTGATCCACAATATGTCAACCACATATACTTATCAGAAATTCTATAGTGCTCCCACTCACTTCTTTGGAAATACAAGTTTCTCATAAACCTTGTACAAACCAAAAATCTTTGATCATCTCATCAAAGTGTATATTCCAACTCCGAGATGCTTGCACCAGTCCATTGAAGGATCGCTGGAGCTTGCATACTTGCTAGTATCTTTAGGATCGACAAAACCTCCTCGTTGTATCACATACAATGTTTGCTCAAGGAAACTGTCGAGGAAACAATGTTTTGACATCCTATGTGCAATATTTCATAAATAATGCAGCAACTACTAACATAATTCTAACAGACTTTCAACATCGCTACGAGTGAGAAAGTCTCATCATAGTCAACTGTTTGATCTTGCCGGAAACATCTTTGCGACAAGTCGAGCTTTTCTTAATAGTGACTTATCACCATCATCGTCTGTCTTCCTTTTAAAGATCCATCTTTACTCTAGTCCTATGACCATCAAGTAGTTCTTCCAAAGTCTACACTTTGTTTTCATACATGGATCCTCTCTCGGATTTCATGGCCTCCAGCCATTTGTCGGAATCCGGGCCCACCATTGCTTTCTCCATAACTCGTAGGTTTATTGTTGCTCAACAACATGACCTCCAAGACAGGGTTCCCATACCACTCTGCAGTAGTACGCGACCTTGTCAACCTACGAGATTTGTAGTAACTTGATTCGATGCTCGATGATCACCATCATCAGCTTTCACTTCAATTGGTGTAGGCGCCACAGGAACGACTTCATGCGCCCTGCTACACACTGGTTGAAGTGATGGTTCATTAACCTTATCAAGTTCTACCACCCTCCCATTCAATTCATTCGAGAGAAACCTTTCCTCGAGAAAGGATCCGTTTCTAGAAACAAACACTTTGCTTTTGGATCTGAGATAGGAGATGTACCCAACTGTTTTGGATATCCTATGAAGATGCATTTATCCGCTTTGGGTTCGAGCTTATCAGACTGAAACTTTTTCACATAAGTGTCGAAGCCCCAAACTTCCAAGAAACGACAGTTTAGATTTCTCTAAACCTCAGTCTATACTGTGTCATCTCAACGGAAATACGCGGTGCCCTATTTAAAGTGAATGCGGTTGTCTCTAATGCATAACCCATAAACGATAGTGGTAATTAGATAAGAGACATCATAGCATGCACCATACCAAATAGTGTGTGGCTATGACGTTCAGACACATCATCACACTATGCTGTTCCAGGTGGCATGAACTGCGAAACAATTTCCACATTGTCTTAACTACGTACCAAAATTCGTAACTCAGATATTCATTTCTATGATTATATCGTAGACAGTTTATCCTCTTGTTACGACGAACTTCACTCCGAAACAGAATTGAACTTTTCAATATTTCAGACTTGTGATTCATTAAGTAAATACTCTTGTATCTACTCAAATCGTCATTTAAGTAAGAACATAATGATATCCACTGCGTGCCTCAGCACCCATTGGACTGCATACATCAAAATGTATCACTTCCAACAAGTTACTATCTTGTTTCATATCAATGAAAACAAGGCCTTGCTCATGTGGTATGATTTGCATGTCACTAGTGATTCAAAATCAAGTGAGTATAAAGACCCATCAGCATGGAGCCTCTTCATGCAATTTATAGCAACATGACTCAAGCGGCAGTGCCACAAGTAAGTGGCACTATCATCATTACCTCGTATCTTTTGGCACCAATATCATGAACATGTGTAACACTACGATCGAGATTCAATAAACCATTGAAGGTGATTATTCAAGCAAATAGAGTAACCATTATTCTTTTAAATGAATAATCGTATTGCAATAAACACGATCCAATCATGTTCATGCTTAACGCAAGCACCAAATAACAATTATTTCGGTTTAACACCAATCCCGATGGTAGAGGGAGCGTGCGACGTTTTGATCATATCAACCTTGGAAACACTTCCAACACGTATCGTCACCTCGCCTTTAGCCAGTCTCCATTTATGATGTAGCTATCATTTTGTGTTACTAATCACTTAGCAACCGAACCGGTATCCAATACCCTCGTGCTACTAGGAGTACTAGTAAAGTACACATCAACATCATGTATATCAAATATACTTCTTTCGACTTATGCCAGCCTTCTTATCTACCAAGTATCTAGAGTTGCTCCGCCTCAGTGACTGTTCCCCTCATTACAGAAGCACTTAGTCTCGGGTTTGGGTTTAATCTTGGGTCTCTTCATTAGTGCAACAATTGTTTTGCCGTTTCACGAAGTATCCCTTCTAGTCCTTGCCTTTCTTGAAACTTGGTGGTTTTACTAACCATCAACTATTGATGATCCTTCTTGATTTCTACTTTCGCAGTGTCAAACATCACGAATCGCTCAAGGATCATTGTATCTATCCTTGATATGTTATAGTTCATCACGAAGCTCTCACAACTTGGTGGCAGTGACTTTGGAGAACCATCACTATCTCATTTGGAAGATTAACACCCACTTGATTCAAGCGATTGTCGTACTCAGACAATCTGAGCACACGCTCAACGATTGAGCTTTTCTCCTTTACTTTGTGGACAAAGAATCTTGTCAGAGGTCTCGTACCTCTTAACAAGGGCACAAGCATGAAATCACAATTTCATCTCTTTAGAACATCACATATGTTCCGTGACGTTTCAAAACGTCTTCGGCGCCTTGCTTCTAAGCCATTAAGTATTTTGCACTGAACTATCGTGTAGTCATCAGAAACGTGTGTGTCGGATGTTCACAGCATCCACAGACGACGCTTGAGGTGCAGCACACCGAGTGGTGCATTAAGGACATAAGCCTTCTGCGCAGCAACGAGGACAATCCTGTGCAAAGTTTGCTACTATCAACTTTCAACTAAATTTTCTCTAGGAACATATAAAAAATAGTAGAGTTATAGCGCAAGCTACATCGTAATTCGCAAAGACCATTAGACTATTTTCATGACAATTAGTTCAATTAATCATATTACTTAAGAACTCCCACTCAAAAAGTACATCTCTCTAGTCATTTGAGTGGTACATGATCCAAATCCACTATGTCAAGTCCGATCATCACGTGAGTGGAGAATAGTTTCACTGGTAAGCATCTCTATGCTAATCATATCAACTATACGATTCATGCTCGACCTTTCGGTCTCATGTGTTCTGAGGCCATGTCTGCACATGCTAGGCTCGTCAAGCTTAACCCGAGTGTTCCGCGTGTGCAACTGTTTTGCACCCGTTGTATGTGAACGTTGAGTCTATCACACCCGATCATCACATGGTGTCTCGAAACGAAGAACTGTCGCAACGGTGCACAGTCGGGGAGAACACAATTTCGTCTTGAAATTTTAGTGAGAGATCACCTCATAATGCTACAGTCGTTCTAAGCAAGATAAGGTGCATAAAGGATTAACATCACATGCAATTTATAAGTGACATGATATGGCCATCATCATGTGCTTCTTGATCTCCATGACCAAAGCACCGGCACGATCTTCTTGTCACCGGAGTCACACCATGATCTCCATCAACGTGTCGCCATCGGGGTTGTCGTGCTACTCATGCTATTACTACTAAAGCTACATCCTAGCAAAATAGTAAACGCATCTGCAAGCACAAACGTTAGTTTAAAGACAACCCTATGGCTCCTGCCGGTTGCCGTACCATCAACGTGCAAGTCGATATTATCTATTACAACATGATCATCTCATACATCCAATATATCACATCACATCGTTGGCCATATCACATCACAAGCATACCCTGCAAAAACAAGTTAGACGTCCTCTAATTGTTGTTGCATGTTTTACGTGGTGACCATGGGTATCTAGTAGGATCGCATCTTACTTACGCAAACACCACAACGGAGATATATGAATTGCTATTGAACCTTATCCAAGGACCTCCTCGGTCAAATCCGATTCAACTAAAGTTGGAGAAACCGACACTCGCCGGTCATCTTTGAGCAACGGAGTTACTCGTAGCGATGAAACCAGTCTCTCGTAAGCGTACGAGTAATGTCGGTCCGAGCCGCTTCGGTCCAACAATACCGCGGAATCAAGAAAAGACTAAGGAGGGCAGCAAAACGCACATCACCGCCCACAAAAACTTTTGTGTTCTACTCGAGAAGACATCTATGCATGAACCTAGCTCATGATGCCACTGTTGGGGAACGTCGCATGGGAAACAAAAAATTTCCTACGCGCACGAAGACCTATCATGGTGATGTCCATCTAAGAGAGGGTATTTCCGATCTACGTACCCTTGTAGATCGCACAGCAGAAGTGTTAGTGAACGCGGTTGATGTAGTGGAACATCCTCACGTCCCTCGATCCGCCCCGCGAACCGTCCCACGAATCGTCCCGTGATCCGTCCAACGATCTAGTGCCGAACAGACGGCACCTCCGCGTTCAGCACACGTACAGCTCGACGATAATCTCGGCCTTCCTGATCCAGCAAGAGAGACGGAGAGGTAGACGAGTTCTCCGGCAGCGTGACGGCGCTCCGAGGGTTGGTGGTGATCTAATCTCAGCAGGGCTCCGCCCGAGCTCCGCAGAAACGCGATCTAGAGGTAAAACCGTGGAGGTATGTGGTCGGGCTGCCTTGAAAAAGTTGTCTCAAATCAGCCCTAATACCTCAGTATATATAGGAGGGAGGGGGAGGGAAGAGGCAGCCTCAAACCCTCAAGGTTTGGCCGAAATTGGAGGTGGAGGAGTCCTACTCCAATCCTACTTGGAGTAGGATTCCACCTTCCCACTTGGAAACTCTTTCCATCTTGTGTTTTTTTCCTTCTCAAACTTTATGGGCCTTAGTGGGAACTTATTCCAGCCCACTAGGGGCTGGTTTATCTCTTCCCATAGCCCATGAGACCCCTTGGGGCATGACACCCCTCCCGATGGTCCCCGGCACCCCTCCCGGCACTCCCGGTACACTACCGATGAGCCCGAAACTTTTCCGATGACCAAAACAGGACTTCCTATATATCAATCTTTACATCCGGACCATTCCGGAGCTCCTCGTGACATCCTGGATGTCATCCGGGACTCCGGACAACATTCGGTAACCAACCATATAACTCAAATACGCATAAAACAACGTCGAACCTTAAGTGTGCAGACCCTGCGGGTTCGAGAACTATGTAGACATGACCCGAGTGACTCCTCGGACAATATCCAATAGCGGGACCTAGATGCCCATATTGGATCCTACATATTCTACGAAGATCTTATCGTTTGAACCTCAGTGCCAAGGATTCATATAATCCCGTATGTCATTCCCTTTGTCCTTCGGTATGTTACTTGCCCGAGATTCGATCATCAGTATCCGCATACCTATTTCAATCTCGTTTACCGGCAAGTCTCTTTACTCGTTCCGTAATACAAGATCCCGCAACTTACACTAAGTCACATTGCTTGCAAGGCTTGTGTGTGATCTTGTATTACGAGTGGGCCCCGAGATACCTCTCCGTCACACGGAGTGACAAATCCTAGTCTTGATCCATACTAACTCAACGAACACCTTCGGAGATACCTGTAGAGCATATTTATATTCACCCAGTTACATTGCGATGTTTGATACACACAAAGCATTCGTCCGGTGTCAGTGAGTTATATGATCTCATGGTCATAGGAACAAATACTTGACACGCATAAAACAGTAGCAACAAAATGACACGATCAACATGCTACGTCTGTTAGTTTGGGTCTAGTCCATCACATGATTCTCCTAATGATGTGATCCCGTTATCAAGTGAAAATACTTGCCTATGGTCAGGAAACCTTGACCATCTTTGATCAACGAGCTAGTCAACTAGAGGCTTACTAGGGACAGTGTTTTGTCTATGTATCCACACATGCACTGTGTTTCCAATCAATACAATTATAGCATGGATAATAAATGATTATCATGAACAAAGAAATATAATAATAACTAATTTATTATTGCCTGTAGGGCATATTTCCAACAGAAAGGTTGTCACCTCCTTTCCTATCAACAATCTGCAAATCAAATTCTTGAAGAAGAAGGACCCATTGAATAAGCCTTGGTTTGGCATCCTTATTTTCCATAAGATACTTAATAGCAACATGATCAGTATGAATGATGACTTTAGAATCAACAATGTAAGGCCTAAACTTATCACAAGCAAACACTACTACTAAAAATTCTTTCTCAGTAGTAGCGTAATTCTTTTGAGCACTATCAAGGGTTTTGCTAGCATAATGGATAACATTCTATTTCTTATCATCCTTTGTCCTAACACAGCTCCAACGGCAAAATCACTAGCATCACACATGATTTCAAAAGGCAAATTCCAATGAGGTGGTTGGACTATAGGGGCGGTTATCAAGGCTTTCTTAAGAACTTCGAAGGCTTACTTACAATCTTCATAAAACACAAAAGGAATATCCTTCTGGAGAAGATTAGCGAGGGGTTTCGAAGTTTTAGAAAAATCTTGAATAAATCTCCTATAAAAACCAGCATGAGCGAGGAAACTACGAATACCTCTCATGTCTTTTGGATAAGGCATTCTCTCTATTGCCTCAACCTTTGCCCTGTCCACCTCTATTCCTTTTTCAGAAATCTTGTGGGCAAGAATAATTCCTTCATTGACCATGAAGTGGCACTTCTCCTAGTTGAGTACCAAGTTCGTCTTCTCACATCTCTGCAAAACTTTATTAAGGTTGTGGACACAATGGTCAAAAGAGGTTCCATAGACGGAGAAATCGTCCATGAAGACCTCCACAATCTCCTCACAAAAACCATGAAAGATAGCGGACATACACCTTGAAAAGTTGCAGGAGCATTGCATAAACCAAAAGGCATACATCTATAAGCATAAGTACCAAAGGGACAAGTAAAAGTGGTCTTCTCTTGATCAGCAGTGTTAACATGAATTTGAGAGATGCCAGAGTACCCATCAAGATAGCAAAAGTGAGTGTTTTTGGATAACCTTTCAAGTATTTGGTCGATGAATGGCAGCGGGTAGTGGTCCTTCCTGGTTGCCTTGTTCAACTTCCTGTAATCAATACACATTCTATATCCAATAATAATTCTTTTAGGTATTAGTTCATTCTTATCATTAGGAACCACAGTCGTACCTCCTTTCTTAGGAACACAATGTACTGGTCTTACCCACTTACTATCAGCTATAGGGTAGATAATACCTGCGGCTAGAAGCTTGAGGATTTTTGTCATCACAACATCCTTCATCTTCAGTTTCAACTGTAATTGATGATCAACAACCGGATTAGCATCAAGCTCAAGATTGATAGTATGCTGACAAATAGATGGACTAATCCCCTTAAGATCATCAAGGTTATAACCAATAGCGCCTCGGTGTTTACGAAGGACTTACAATAATCGCTCTTCTTCATATCCTGAAAGGTTAGAATTGATAATAATAGGATATACTTTCTTTTCATCTAAATAAGCATACTTAAGCATTCTGGGAAGAGGTTTAAGATCAAACACTGGGTCTTCTTTTGGTTTCGATAAAATTCCCAAAGGCTCAATCAAAAGGTTGTGCTTCACGATAGCAGGTTGTCTCAAGAATATGTCATCTAGCTCATTCATTTCCTGCATATGCATATCATTCTCATGGTTTTCCATAAATTGCTGCAAAGGATCGTTAGGAGGAATAGCAATAGAAGCTATATCTTCAATAATTTTATCATAACTAGGTAGATCAGTACCACGAGTGTGCTTTGAGAATTTAGAAAAGTTAAATTCATAAGGCTCACCATTAAATTCAACAAATACTTTTCCTTTCTTGCAATATATAATAGCTCCACAAGTTTTGATAAAAGGCCTACCAAAGATAATAGGGGAAAAACTATCTTGTACTGAACCAAGTACTAGATAGTCAGTAGGATATTTTACCTTTCCACATAGAACTTCAACATCTCGAACAATTCCAATAGGAGAGATTGTTTCTTTGTTTGCAAGATGAATAGTAACATCGACTTCCTCAATTTCACATGGTAGAATCTCATTCATGATCTCTTGATAAAGTGAAAAAGGAATAGCACTGGATCCCAAATCACATAGCCACTACTGGAATTGAGAATTTTGCCGTCTGCCTTGCCTTTGCCGTCTGCTGGCGCATGGCAAAGGTACTCTTTGCCGTCAGTTGGCACAGTGCTGACGACAAAGAGGTGGCTGATGGCAAAGGTTTTATTTGCCGTCGGCCACCTCTTTGCCGTCTGCTGGCGGACGGTAAAGGAGCCCTATGCGGACGGCAAAGGGTGGGCAGACAGCAAAGCCCCCCCCAACGGCCGAAACCCCACCCCCACCCACCCCGCCCATTTGCCGTCCGCCACCCTCCCTTTTCAGACGGCAAAGGGGCATGGCCCTAACGGCTCCGGCGCCTCTAACGGCTCCCACCCCGCACCCAATCCCTGCCCGCCTACCCCCCCTCTCTCTCGCTCGCGCGCCGTCGTCTGCCCACCCCGCCGCCGCCGTAGCTCCCCTCCCCAGCCACCCCGCGCCGCCGCCCTCCCAGCCGCCGCCCCCTCCCACCTTCCTCCCGACCGCTGTCCCCCTCCCACCTCCCTCCTGGCCACCGCCCCCTCCCACGTCCCTCCCAGCCGCCGCCGCCCCCTCCCACCTCCCTCCCGACCCCCCTCCCACCTCCCCCCCGGCCGCCGCCGCCCCCTCCCACCTACTTCCCGGCCGGCGCCCCCCTCCCACCTCCCTCCCGGCCGCCGCCCCAGCCTCAACTCCCCTGTGCCGGCGACCCCGACGCCCTCCCCTCCGGTTAGTTGCTATTTTTTCCTATTTTTTCTTCTTCTTTTTTGCTAGAAAGTCCGAATAATAAAAAGAAAAAGTAGAGAAGGTAGAAAAAGTAGAAGAAGAATATGTAGTTTAGTGCTAGGTTTAGTTTTTTTTTTCTGTTTTTATGTTAAATTATATAGTTAGTCTATTAGGTAGAAAAAGTAGATAGGAAAGAAAAAAATAGGTAGAAAAAAAACATAGAAGAAAATAAGAGAATAAATTATTATTTTTTTGGGAAAACGCAAAGGCTTGCGTTTCTTTTCATTGAAAAGGGAGAGAATATGTACAATATATGCCTTCGAGAAGGAGGCTACAGGGGCTCAAAAAGAAATAAAAGAAAAGGAAAAGGAAAGAAAGGCCTGCACAAGACTAGTGCACATCCCAGGTAGGCGGCACAATCGTCCCAACGCCGGTGGCCCCAGCCCGAATCCAAAGGGAGGCTTCCTCTCTTATCTTTGCCGAAAGCACGGCAGTGGAGGGCCATTCGCCGTCGAACACACATGAGTTGCGGTGCTTCCAAAGCATCCATGCTGTGAGGAGGGTTGCCATGGAGAGGCCCTTGCACATAGCTTTAGGCGTGTCCAGCTTGGTTTGCATCCACCAGTCGTTTCGGGAGGCCTCTTGGTCTGGCGGCCGGCATGTCAAACGCAGCCAGGAGAGCATGTCATGCCACACCTGCCGCGAGAAGGGGCAGGTGACTAGCAAGTGGCGCATCGTTTCATGCTCTTGGTCGCAAAGGACACAGCGTGGATGGTGTTGAAGGCCGCGGCGGCGCAGACGGTCCGCTGTCCAGCACCTGTCTAGATTGGCAAGCCATTGGAAGAACTTGACGCGAGGTGGCGCCCAGCTTTTCCAGGTCAGCTTCCATGCATCGCAGCTAGTGGAGCCCTGGAAGGTGACGAGGTACGCACTGCGCGTAGAGTAGCAGCCATTTGAAGTCCACCTCTAGATTAGCTCGTCCGGTCCCTCGGTGAGAACAAAGCCTTCGGTTTCGCGCCACAACAGCAAGTATTGGCATATTTCATGGATGCCTAGGTGGCCGTGGATGTCTCTAGCCCAGGTATTCATGGATGATAAACTAGAAGAAAGAAGAAGAAGAAGAAGAAGAAGAAGAAAGAGGAGAGGAGGAGAAAGATAAAAGAAAGAAGAAGAAGAAGAAGAAGAGGAGGAGGAGGAGGAGGAGAAAAAGACGAATAATAATAATAATAAGATGATCAAGAAGAAGAAGAAGAAAAATAGGAGAGAGGAGAAGAAGAAAGAAGAGGACCCTGACCCCCGACCCGCGGCCCCCGACCACCGGCGCCCGACGCCACCAACCCCCGACCCTCGACCCCCTACCTCCGACGCCACTGACACCCGACTCCCGACCCTCGACACCCGACACCACTGACCCCCGACACCCGACTCTCGACCCCCGAAGCCCGATGCCACCAACCCTCGACGCCCGACGCCACCAACCCTCGACGCTTGACGCCACCAACCCCGACCCTCGACCCCCGACCCCCGACGCCACTGACACCCGACTCCCGACCCCCGGCCCCCGACGCCTGACACCACTGACCCCCGACCCCCAACTCCCGACGGCCGACATCACTAACACCCGACCCTCGACCTCCAACCCCCGACTCCCGACCCCCGACCCCCGACCCCCGACGCCACTGACCCTCGACCCCCGACCCCCTACCCCCGACCCCCGACGCCACTAACCCCCAACCCCGGGCCCCCGACACCTCTTTGGCCTCTTGTTGATCGAAAAGACCCCAAACCCCGACGCTAGTGACCCTCGACCCCCGATGACACTAACCCCCGACCATCGACGCATTTAACCCGACTCCCGACCACCGACACCCGACATCACCGACCCTCGACGGCACTGACTCCCGACGCCACTAAGCCCCGACCCCCGACACCTCTTATGCCTTCTGTTGAACGAGAAGGTGCTTTTTGGCCTTCTAGAAGCCCACGGGGTCATAATTTTGTAAATTATGAGTTAGGTCACATATTTTCCAATTATGTTAACTATAAAAACATCGTATTTGTGTTGACCGTCTGAATTTCAATGTGCAGTTGTTCGACGACCTCCATGTGCGTTGGACGAGCTCCGCCCTTGCGTTTGTTGGTGAGCACAAATGACTTCTCCTCCTACACCCTTAATTTTCTCTGTCCCAGTCTTCGTGCCGATGAAACTTGCTAGCTATAGGTTTCTTCAATCATGAGTATGCGTGATCAGTATGCGTCTCCCGTTCGAAAGGGCGACATCTATAAATATGCATTTCTTTGCATATTTATAACCGCCATCCTTTCGAATTGTCCAACATTATCCATGGACAGCCCGAGTATGTGTAGATTGGGTTTGTTTTCCCCTATGCTGTGCTCCGGATCTGATGCGGAATTTCATCAGTGCCTCCCCTGTTGTTCTCCGGGTACACATCCTCTCTGCTTATTGCCGAGACGTTTATCAGGAGAACAGCGGGGAGGTGCTGCCGAAATTCTGCGTCGCATCTGGAGCAGAGCATGGGAAAACGAACCCAGTCTACACATACTTGGGTGGGATTAGGACCTATCTTTACCTATTAGCGTGTAGGTTGCATGGACGTAATAAAACTGACAAACTTGATTAGCGTATGAATATAGATGATGAATTATATATTTATTTCTTGTGCCCCCATAGGTAGCTAGGCAACATGAGTGATCGTGCTTGGATGTACACTGGCCACCCTAGTCAGAAAGACATGACCCATGAATGGTTAACAAAAACCAGGGGGTTTGTGAGAGCCGCATTTGCAAATGGCCAGCATAAAACATGGTGCCCCTGTCCCAACTGCGACAACTGGGTTCAATGTGTATGGTATGACGGCAGCACAATACGGTTGTTGGCCTGTATTTGTCATTCCACTAAATTTGCCACCCGGAGAGATTATGAAAAGAAAGAACATTTTCCTGACGTTGATAATTCCAGGGCCCAACTATCCGGGGAAAAATATGACTGTGTACATGCAGCCACTTAAGGATGAGTTGCAAGAAGCCTAGGATAATGGGATCAAGATCTACGACGCAGCTACCAAAACAAATTTCAAAATGCATGTGTGGTACATGTACTCGATGCATGATTATCCGGCGTTTGCGCTATTCGCTGACTGGTGTGTGCATGGAAGGTTCCCGTGCACCACATGCAAGGCAACTCTTCAGTTCCGTTGGCTGCAGGATGGTCGCAAGTATTATTGCTTCGACATGCATAGACAATTCCTGGATCCTGACCATAAGTCTAGAAAAGACAAGAAGAATTTGATCAAAGGTAGAGTTGTCAAAAACACTGCACCAGCTGCATTGACAGGCCAACAGACCCTTGATCAGTTAAACACTCTCGAGCCTGATCCTTTGCGTCCAGGATACTTCAAAGGGTATAATACGGAACACGCCTGGACTCAGAAGTCATGCTTATGGGATCTCCTTTGCCCACACAACATTGACGTGATGCACACTGAAAAGAATATTGCGGAGGCCATTTTTGGTACATTGTTCGGCATAGAGGGGAAGTCAAAAGATAATCCTAAGGCTAGAATCGACCTGGAGGCTCTATGTGATAGACCGTTGCAAAACTTGTGACAATGGAAAGGAAAGCAAAGCATAGCGAAGCCAAAGGCATGGTTCAATCTTGAAAGGCCAGCTATGAGGGAAATGCTATTGTGGGTGAAAATGCGGTTGATGTTCCCCGATGGGTATGCTGCGAATCTAAAGAGGGGAGCGAGTCTTGAGAAATTGAAAATATTTGGGCTCAAGAGTCATGATTGGCACATATGGATTGAGCGGGTAATGCCGGTGATGTTGCGTGGCTTTATCCCTGAGGATGAATGGCTAGTACTGGTAGAGCTGAGCTATTTCTTCCGTTCTCTTTGTGCGAAAGAACTATCGCCTAGCGTGCTAGATGAAATGGAAGAGGTTGCGCCGGAGTTGATCTGCAAATTAGAAAAGATCTTTCGACCGGGCTTCTTTAATCCAATTCAACATTTGATTTTGCATCTCCCGACCGAGGCAAGAATGGGGGGGCCCGTTCAAAATCGATGGTGCTACTCAACTGAGAGGATGCAGAAGACGCTTCGATCTAAGTGTAAAAATAAACGTAGAATTGAAGCATCGATGGCCGAGGCTTTCATTACTGAGGAGGCGGCAAACTTCGTGACAGCACACTACGAAGCCAAAAATCATCATTTGCATAACCCGAAGCCTCGGTACAATGATGGCGATCGAGAAAAACTTCGATCCAACCTCAGCCTATTCAAAGGTAAGCTCGCACCATCCGGTGCTTCGAAAGGGAAATCGTTGGATGTCGAAGAATGGCGGACCATTTCATTGTATATCTTCACCAACCTAACAGAAGTGCGGCCGTACATCGAGTAAGTTCTCGGTAATTTATTGTTCCGCAACTTCTATTTTCTTTGAACTACTCTTATTCCCGGATATTTGATATAGTCGATACGTCGCCGAATTCTCGGATGGAGCGGTTATCGAAAAGGATTCCGTCGAAGAGTATGAGCTTCTCCCAAAGCATGGGGGCGACTATCCCGGTTTCATCTCTTGGTTCAAACAAAGGGTAATTAATTACCATTAAGGGCCCATTTGATTTATTGGTCTAATTTTTGGCTAATGCATCAATTCTTTCGTATTAAACTTGTAGGCTGATGCAGAGTCTATGGATGCCGAGTTGAGACAAGTCCCTAATGGTTTTGACTATAAGGTCCGTTCATTTGACAAATACAACATCAACGGGTATCACTTTCGTTCCTTTGGCAAAGAGCTATCTATGCCCGACCTAAAGACTACAAATTGTTCTTTCTCTACTATCGGCGAAGGAGACACCGAGTATTATGGAAGAGTTGAAGCAATTTATGAACTTCTATTCTATGGTGAAAACCCACCGACCGTCGTAGTCTTCAAATGTTATTGGTTTGAGCCGAGGGAGACTAGAAGGACTCATGAACATATAGGACTAGTCGAAATCAACCGAAACACCCACTTAGATGTTCCCGATGTCTATATTACGGCTCAACAGGCGACACAAGTTTTCTATCTACCATGGGCCTGCCAAACTGATCCAAATCTCAAAGGTTGGGATGTCGTTTATGAAGTGCCCCCACATTTTAGACCACCTACCCTCAATGAAGAGGATTACGAACCTCACATTAACCCAGACACATATGAAGGAGAATTCTTCCAAGAAACACGTATGTCCAAGAAACATTTCAAGAACCGCTCTACTTCACCCCAGAACATTGAAGTAGACAGCGACAGTGAATCCGTCTTAACCCCTGAGCCCGAACAGGAAGAGCTGGAAGAAGAAGAGGTTACTGCTGCGGATGACCTGTCACTTCTTGACCGATTACATAATGGTGGCCTTCCACATGTTCTTCGTGATAGTGACGATGATGATGCATTTATTGATGATAGTGATGATCTGTTGGGGAACGTCGCATGGGAAACAAAAATTTTCCTACGCGCACGAAGACCTATCGTGGTGATGTCCATCTACGAGAGGGGATGTGTGATCTACGTACCCTTGTAGACCGTACAGCAGAAGCGTTAGTGAACGCGGTTGATGTAGTGGAACGACCTCACGTCCCTTGATCCGCTCCGCGAACAGTCCCGCGATCAGTCCCACGATCTAGTGCCAAACGGACGGCACATCCGCGTTCAGCAGACATACAGCTCGACGATGATCTCGGCCTTATTGATCCAGCAAGAGAGACGGAGAGGTAGAAGAGTTCTCCGGCAGCGTGACGGTGCTCCGGAGGTTGGTGATGATCTTGTCTCAGCAGGGCTCTGCCCGAGCTCCGCAGAAACGCGATCTAGAGGAAAAACCGTGGAGGTATGTGGTCGGGCTGCCGTGAAAAAGTCGTCTCAAATCAGCCCTAAAACCTCCGTATATATAGGTGGGAGAGGGGAAGCCTTGCGTTGGGGCTCAAGGAGCCCCAAGGGGGTCGGCCGAGCCAAGGGGGGAAGGTCTCCCCCCCCAAACCGAGTCCTACTTGGTTTGGTGGGTGGAGTCCTTCTTTCCTTTCCCACCTCTCCTTTTTTTTCTTTTCTCTTTGATTTTCTTCCTATGGTGCATAGGGCCTTCTTGGGCTGTCCCACCAGCCCACTAAGGGCTGGTGTGCCACCCCCAAGGCCTATGGGCTTCCCCGGGGTGGGTTGCCCCCCCGGTGAACTCCCGGAACCCATTCGTCATACCCGGTACATTCCCGGTAACTCCGATAACCTTCCGGTAATCAAATGAGGTCATCCTATATATCAATCTTCGTTTCCGGACCATTCCGGAAACCCTCGTGATGTCCGTGATCTCATCCGGGACTCCGAACAACATTCGGTAACCAACCATATAACTCAAATACGCATAAAACAACGTCGAACCTTAAGTGTGCAGACCCTGCGGGTTTGAGAACTATGTAGACATGACCAGAGAGACTCCTTGGTCAATATCCAATAGCGGGACCTGGATGCCCATATTGGATCCTACATATTCTACGAAGATCTTATCGTTTGAACCTCAGTGCCAAGGATTCATATAATCTCGTATGTCATTCCCTTTGTCCTTCGGTATGTTACTTTCCCGAGATTCGATCGTCAGTATCCGCATACCTATTTCAATCTCGTTTACCGGCAAGTCTCTTTACTCGTTACGTAATACAAGATCCCGCAACTTACACTAAGTCACATTGCTTGCAAGGCTTGTGTGTGATGTTGTATTACCGAGTGGGCCCCGAGATACCTCTCCATCACACGGAGTGACAAATCCCAGTCTTGATCCATACTAACTCAACGAACACCTTCGGAGATACCTGTAGAGCATCTTTATAGTCACCCAGCTACGTTGCGAAGTTTCATACACACAAAGTATTCCTCCGGTGTTAGTGAGTTATATGATCTCATGGTCATAGGAACAAATACTTGACACGCAGAAAACAGTAGCAACAAAATGACACGATCAACATGCTACGTCTATTAGTTTGGGTCTAGTCCATCACGTGATTCTCCTAATGACGTGATCCAGTTATCAAGCAACAACACCTTGTTCATAATCAGAAGACACTGACTATCTTTGATCAACTGGCTAGCCAACTAGAGGCTTGCTAGGGACAGTGTTTTGTCTATGTATCCACACATGTGAATGAGTCTTCATTCAATACAATTATAGCATAGATAATAAACGATTATCTTGATACAGGAATTATAATAATAACTATATTTATCATTGCCTCTAGGGCATAATTCCAACATGATCATGATGCATTTATTGACCCCGAAGCATATATAGACGAGGACGATTGTTATTAGTTCATGTCAGGTATTCAACTATTATACTATATATAAATTTTGAGTTCATGTTAGGTATTCAATTTTTATTAGTCATGTTGGTATTTTGACGATGATACACTTAAGTTATATACATTTTATTACTCCTGTTGGTATTTATGTTGTACTAATTTCATTTACTCTTTGTCATGACAGGTGTTGAAAGATGGTGGGAAAGGGTCAAAAGCACTCCGCGGCTGCTTCTTCGTCGGCGGGTGATGGGATGGGTACTTCCATTCCTGCCTCGCCTCTTCGGAGAGTGTTGCTCTCTACTTTGCAAGGAGCGCCCCCCGTGAGAGGAGGTAGACCCCTCGCGAAGCCGAGAGGCACTAAAGGTACACATTGTATTCATGTTGGTATTTATGTTGTACTCATGTTGTATGCATCCTAGTATTTATATACATTTTATTACTCATGTTGGTATTTATGTTGTACTAAAGGTACACGTGGCCGTGGGAGAGGTTGGGCTACACAGTCTCCGCCACCATCCCAAGCTGATTCACCTGAGCACAGGACTTCTAGGGTGGATTCGTCTGAGGTGGAGGCTACACGGTCTCCGGTTCACGAGCCTCGGGTCGACGAGCCTTCGACCCACAAGACTCGTGTCCCAGAGGCTTCCTTCCAGGCGACTCCAGAGCAAAGCAGGAATGAGGGTACGTCCCAAGAGATCCAGTGGGATACCGTCTACCAGCGTGGTAGTTCGGGGCTCCCGCTCGTGCCAGCGACCCCCGAGCAGAGGTGGTCGATTAGGCCAAATGGGGACAAGTAAGTTAATTTACTCTTATTTAACCTTTTGCCTTCGCGTTTTCTCAAATATCTAATGTTTTGGCTTTAATTTGTCATACTGTAGGGGTTGGATTGTTGCCAAGGGTGTCCGCAAGCCCAACAGCGTCCTTGGTGTTCTTTTCCGTCAAAACTTCCCAGGGTTTGTTACGTTGCCCGGTCGGGAGCGAGAGGTAGGTATGACCTAGGAGCACTACTTGGGTGCCCCGGCCCCGCCGGAGGTGGAGATCGACGGTGTTTTGTGTGACACGAGGGCGTACATGGTGATCCGAAAGTTCTGGGTAATTTCTCTTTCACACAATTACAAATCAACCATAGCTATTTATTGTACTAATCGGTGTTGTCTCGTTTGCAGACCTACTACAGGTGGGAGGAGGGATACGAGGAGGACGCGGCAAAGGTTATCGAAACCGAATGTCGCCACCTACTTCAAAACTTTCGGCACGAGGCTCGGGTGCAGGCTGTTCGAGACTACTATGCCACGCGGCGTATTAGGCTTGACAAGGCGAAGTGCCGTGATGCTAAGATGGAGAAGGAGCATTACATGAAGGTAATTACATATTATTAAGGCTTTGTAGTTAGTTTCCTTGATTTGGTTCTTACGCGCTCAAATTTCTCTTTATTAACTTAGGTGCCCCCGAGATGGTGTTTGGATAAGATGGATTGTTGGGAGGCCTTGGTGGATCAGTGGTGCTCCGAAACGTGGGAGGCCAGCCACAACAACGCCAAGGAGAGGCATGGCAAAATGGTTGGCGTGCCACACCATCAAGGGAGCGTCAACTTAATCCAATTTGGCGAGAACTGGGTATGTGGTTTGCTTCATGCCTGATGCAATTCATTCTTAATGCTATCTTGAGCCCTTTACCAATACAATTTTCCTCTCTCTCTCTTTTAGGCACGTCACAATAAGACGGAGGCGCCACAGATGTACGACCTGTATGCGATGGCCCATACTGCCTCGTACAAGAAGGTCAAGGCATTCTCTGAGTCTGACCTCGAGCATCCAGAAAACTTCACCGACATCTCCTCCCACGACAAGCTCATGAAGTACAGAGATCATGGGAAGGCGAGGAAAGGGGAGGACTTTAACCCGAGCAAGGGGCCTATTGATCTAGAGCTGGTGATGATAGCTGGCAACAGGAGGCCCCATGGCTCGATCGCCATTGGAGACGGCCTTATACGTTGTCCTAGCACTCTCCGGCAGATAAAGGCACGCCAAACGAGCTCTTGTCCGGAGATAACACGTCCTCCACGGCCAGTCGAGCTCGCCATCGAGGTTAGTTTAATGGACTCAACTATCTTTCCGCATTATGTTGTGCGTTGGAACCAATATGATTACATTGCTAACAATGAGTTGTGTTGTAGGCTGCTATTCAGAAAGAGAGAGAGGCAATGCAGGCGGCTATGGTGGAGAAGGATAAGGAAATTAGGGAGCTGGAGGAGAGGACGACTGCATTGGTGGAGGCGGAGAGGGCACGAAATGATGCATCTACCAGGGCCATATACGAGCTCTTCGTGGTAAGTTTCTTCTTCATGTTATTTCAAATCTTGCATTTGAATGTCCGTTTCATTAATAAATCAAAAGTTTGACTTGTCGAAACCAAATGTACAGTCTATGTGCGAGAAGAACGGCAAGTCCCTCCGCCGATGCTAGTCATTAACGTGGCGGGGACGGTGTGTTTTATTTCAGTGGAGTGATATTAAGAGTGTCCTCATGCTAACTACACATTGCAAACGATGTTTGGTGCAGAATATCTCCCGAAACACATCGCACGACCCTTCTCCAGGGCAACCTTCTCCACGTGAAACAAGCTAGAGCCACCGTGCTTTACCCTAACTTAGGTATGTTATTTCTAGTGTTTTAATAAAAGATAGCTAGATGACATAATTAGCTTAGTTAGCGCCAAAATGACCTATTTAATAAAAAATGACCTATACTTAGCTAATTATCCTCGAAATGACATAATTAGCTCCAAAAAGGCATTCTTAGCCAATTTAGCCCGAAGAAGGGGACAAGACAAGAAGAAAGAGGAAAAATGGAAGGAAGGAAGAAGAAGAAGAAGAGGAGAAGAAGAAGAAGGAGAGGGAGGAGGATAAGAAGAAGGAGAAGAAGCAGGAGAAGAAGGAGAAGGAGCTCCTCCTTCTCCTTCTTCTTCCTCCTTCTTCCTCCTTCTCCTTCTCCTTATTCTTTTCTTATTCTTCTCCTCTTCCTTCTCCTTCTCCTCCTCCTCCTCCTCCTTCTTTTACTTATTCTACTATTTCTCTTCTGCTACGTAGCTTAGACTCATCCAAGAAAGGCTAAATTGGCTAATTATCCATCTAAATGACATAATTAGCTTAGTTAGCTCCAAAATGACCTATTTAATAAAAAATGACCTATACTTAGCTAATTATCCTCGAAATGACATAATTAGCTCCAAAAAGGCATTCTTAGCCAATTTAGCCCGAAGGAGGGGACAAGAGGAGAAGAAAGAGGAAAAATGAAAGGAAGGAAGAAGAAGAAGAGGACAAGAAGAAGAAGGAGAGGGAGGAGGATAAGACGAAGGAGAAGAAGGAGGAGAAGAAGGAGAAGGAGCTCCTCCTTCTCCTTCTTCTTCCTCCTTCTTCCTCCTTCTCCTTCTCCTTATTTTCTTCTTCATCTCCTTTTCCTTCTCCTTCTCCTCCTCGTCGTCCTCCTCCTCCTTCTTTTACTTCTTCTTCTCTTTCTCTTCTTCTACGTAGCTTAGACTCATCCAAGAAAGGCTAAATTGGCTAATTATCCATCTAAATGACATAATTAGCTTAGTTAGCTCCAAAATGACCTATTTAATAAAAAATGACCTATACTTAGCTAATTATCCTCGAAATGACATAATTAGCTCCAAAAAGGCATTCTTAGCCTATTTAGCCCGAAGAAGGGGCAAGACGAGAAGAAAGAGGAAAAATGAAAGGAAGGAAGAAGAAGAAGAGGAGAAGAAGGAGAAGGAGAGGGAGGAGGATAAGAAGAAGGAGAAGAAGGAGGAGAAGAAGGAGAAGGAGCTCCTCCTTCTTCCTCCTTCTCCTTCTCCTTCTTATTTTCTTCTTCATCTCCTCTTCCTTCTTCTCCTCCTCCTCCTCCTCCTCCTCCTTCTTTTACTTCTTCTTCTCTTTCTCTTCTTCTACGTAGCTTAGACTCATCCAAGAAAGGCTAAATTGGCTAATTATCCATCTAAATGACATAATTAGCTTAGTTAGCTCCAAAATGACCTATTTAATAAAAAATGACCTATACTTAGCTAATTATACTCTAAATGACATAATTAGCTCCAAAAAGGCATTCTTAGCCTATTTAGCCCGAAGAAGGGGACAAGACGAGAAGAAAGAGGAAAAATGAAAGGAAGGAAGGAAGAAGAAGAGGAGAAGAAGAAGGAGAGGGAGGAGGATAAGAAGAAGGAGAAGAAGGAGGAGAAGAAGGAGAAGGAGCTCCTCCTTCTCCTTCTTCTTCCTCCTTCTCCTTCTCCTTCTTATTTTCTTCTTCTTCTCCTCTTCCTCTTCCTTCTCCTTCTCCTCCTCATCCTCCTCCTCCTCCTTCTTTTACTTCTTCTTCTCTTTCTCTTCTTCTATGTAGCTTAGACTAATATGAGAAAGGCTAAATTGGCTAATTATCCATCTAAATGACATAATTAGCTTAGTTAGCTCCAAAATGACCTATTTAATAAAAAATGACCTATACTTAGCTAATTATCCTCGAAATGACATAATTAGCTCCAAAAAGGCATTCTTAGCCAATTTAGCCCGAAGAAGGGGACAAGACGAGGAAGAAAGAGGAAAAATGAAAGGAAGGAAGAAGAAGAAGAGGAGAAGAAGAAGGAGAGGGAGGAGGATAAGAAGAAGGAGAAGAAGGAGGAGAAGAAGGAGAAGGAGCTCCTCCTTCTCCTTCTTCTTCCTCCTTCTTCCTCCTTCTCCTTCTCCTTCTTCTTCCTCCTTCTTCCTCCTTCTCCTTCTCCTTCTTCTTTTGTTCTTCGTCTCCTCTTCCTTCTCCTTCTCCTCCTCCTCCTTCTTTTACTTCTTCTTCTCTTTCTCTTCTTCTACGTAGCTTAGACTCATCCAAGAAAGGCTAAATTGGCTAATTATCCTATGAAATGACATAATTAGCTTAGTTAGCTCCTAAATGGTCTATTTAATAAAAAAATGACCTATACTTAGCTAAGTTCTCTCCTAAATGACATAATAAGGCTTACGTAGCTGCAACATGACCTATGCCCCCTAACTTAGGTATTAAATGGCCTATAATTAGCCTAGCTAGATCAAAAATGGTTAATAAGCATAGTTTGCTCTGGAATGACCTATTTTACCCAAGTTAGCTCCGAAACGACCTATATTTAGCTAGGGTTCCACCTAAATGACATAATTAGCTTAGTTAGCTCCTAAATGGTCTATACTTAGCTAATTTCTCTCCGAAATAACCTATATATACACTACTTCATCTAGTATTATTCTTCTAACTTTCTTATTTGTCATTTTGCAGATTACCTTCACTTCACGGGAAGCTTGGAAAATATTGATGGAATGCTTGAAGATGATTTCTTGTACCATGGGTTGTATTGAAACTATTGTAGTATATGAATATATGAAACTTTGTATGCACGTGGATGAAACTCGTGTAATATATGGTTTCGTACGAATGCAACTTGAAAGCTGGATATAAGAGGTTATTTTAATATGGTTATGAGTATGGAAATAAATTTATTTATGTCAAATATATATATATATATATCCTGATTATTGTTAAAAATGCTGGATATAACAAAAAATAAATAAAAAGGGGCTGGTTCCCCTCTTTGTCGTCTGCCCCCACATGGCAAAGGGGGGAATCTGCCCCCTCTCTCTCCCCTCTTTGCTGTCTGCCCCCACATGGCAAAAGGGGGGAAGGCAGACGGCAAAGGGGGGAATCTGCCCCCTCTCTCTTCCCTCTTTGCAGTCTGCCCCCACATGGCAAAGGGGGGGAATCTGCCCCCACTTTCTCCCCTCACTACTGAAATTCAGAAATTTGCCGTCGGCCAAGGCGGACGGCAAAGGGGGCAACCACGGACGGCAAAGGCTTTGCCGTCTGCCCCCTCATGGCAAAGTAGACGGTAAAAAAATCCGGTGAAGAGGCTCTTTGCCGTCTGCTTTCACAAAGCGGACGGCAAAGAATCTTTGCCATGAGGGGGCAGATGGCAAAATAAATGGGACGACATATATTGCAACGTCCCCGTTAAGTGTTAACGGCAGGCCTCCTCTCTTTGCCGTCTGCCTTCCCCCCTTTGCCATGTGGGGGCTGACGGCAAAGAGGGGAGACAGAGGGGGCAGATTCCCCCTTTGCCGTCTGCCTTCCCCCCTTTGCCATGTGGGGGCAGAAGGCAAAGAGGGGAGACAGAGGGGGCAGATTCCCCCTTTGCCATGTGCCTCCCCCCTTTGCCATGTGGGGGCAGACGGCAAAGAGGGGAGAGAGAGGGGGCAGATTCCCCCTTTGCCATGTGCCTTCCCCCCGTTGCCATGTGGGGGCTGACGGCAAAGAGGGGAGAGAGAGGGGGCAGATTCCCCCTTTTCCATGTGCCTTCCCCCCTTTGCCAAGTGTTGGCAGACGACAAAGAGGGGAGAGAGAGGGGGCAGATTCCCCCTTTGCCATGTGCCTCCCCCCCTTTGCCATGTGTTGGCAGACGGCAAAGAGGGGAACCAGCCCCTTATTTATTTATTTTTTGTTATATCCAGCATTTTTAACAATAATCAGGATATATATATATTTGACATAAATAAATTTCTTTCCGTACTCATAACCATATTAAAATAACTCTGATCCATAGTGCATACATATTATGGAAGTTACATCCGTACCAAACCATATATTACACCAGTTTCATCCACATGCATACAAAGTTTCATATATTCATATACTACAATAGTTTCAATACAACCCATGGTACAAGAAATCATCTTCAAGCATTCCATCAACCAAGCTTCCCGTGAAGTGAAGGTAATCTGCAAAATGACAAATAAGAAAGTTAGAAAAATAATACTAGATGAAGTAGTGTATATATAGGTTATTTCGGAGAGAAATTAGCTAAGTATAGACCATTTAGGAGCTAACTAAGCTAATTATGTCATTTAGGTGGAACCCTAGCTAACTATAGGATAAGAGAAAGAGAAGAAGAAGTAAAAGAAGGAGGAGGAGGAGGAGAAGGAGAAGGAAGAGGAGAAGAAGAAGAAAAAGGAGGAGGAGGAGGAGGAGGAGAAGGAGAAGGAAGAGGAGAAGAAGAAGAAGGAGAAGAAGGAGAACAAAAAGGAGAAGAAGAAGGAGAAGGAGCGGGAGCTCCTTCTCCTTCTTCTTCTCCTTCTTCTCCTTCTTCTTCTCCTTCTTCTCCTTCTTCTTCTCCTTCTTCTCCTTCTTCTTCTTATCCTTTTGTCCCCTTCTTCTCATTTTTCCTCTTTATTCTCCTTTTTCCTCTTCCTTCCTTTCATTTTCCTATTTTTCTCTTCTTGTCCCCTTCTTCGGGCTAAATTGGCTAAGAATGCCCTTTTGGAGCTAATTATGTCATTTCGAGGATAATTAGCTAAGTATAGGTCATTTTTTATTAAATAGGCCATTTTGGAGCTAACTAAGCTAATTATGTCATTTCGTAGGATAATTAGCCAATTTAGCCTTTCTTGGATAAGTCTAAGCTACGTAGAAGAAGAGATAGAGAAGAAGAAGTAAAATAAGGAGGAGGAGGAGGAGGAGGAGGAAGAGAAGAAGAAGGAAGAGGAGAAGAAGAAGAAAAGAAGAAGGAGAAGGAGAAGAAGAAGGAGAAGAAGGAGAAGAAGGAGAAGAAGGAGGAGAAGGAGAAGGAGCTTTCCTCCTTCTTCCTCTTTCTCCTTCTCCTTCTTCTTCTCCTCCTCCCTCTCCTCCTTCTTCTTCTCCTCATTTTTCCTCTTCCTTCCTTTCATTTTCCTCTTTTTCTCTTCTTGTCCCCTTCTTCGGGCTAAATTGGCTAAGAATGCCTTTTTGGAGCTAATTATGTCATTTCGAGGATAATTAGCTAAGTATAGGTCATTTTTTATTAAATAGGCCATTTTGGAGCTAACTAAGCTAATTATGTCATTTCGTAGGATAATTAGCCAATTTAGCCTTTCTTGGATGAGTCTAAGCTACGTAGAAGAAGAGATAGAGAAGAAGAAGTAAAATAAGGAGGAGGAGGAGGAGAAGAAGAAGGAAGAGGAGAAGAAGAAGAAAAGAAGAAGGAGAAGGAGAATAAGAAGGAGAAGGAGAAGGAGGAAGAAGGAGGAAGAAGAAGGAGAAGGAGGAGCTCCTTCTCCTTCTCCTCCTTCTTCTCCTTCTTCTCCTTCTTCTTCTCCTCCTCCCTCTCCTCCTTCTTCTTCTCCTCATTTTTCCTCTTCCTTCCTTTCAGTTTCCTCTTTTTCTCTTCTTGTCCCCTTCTTCGGGCTAAATTGGCTAAGAATGCCTTTTTGGAGCTAATTATGTCATTTCGAGTATAATTAGCTAAGTATAGGTCATTTTTTATTAAATAGGCCATTTTGGAGCTAACTAAGCTAATTATGTGATTTCGTAGGATAATTAGCCAGTTTAGCCTTTCTTGGATGAGTCTAAGCTACGTAGAAGAAGAGATAGAGAAGAAGAAGTAAAATAAGGAGGAGGAGGAGGAGGAGAAGAAGAAGGAAGAGGAGAAGAAGAAGAAAAGAAGAAGGAGAAGGAGAAGAAGAAGGAGAAGGAGAAGGAGGAAGAAGGAGGAAGAAGAAGGAGAAGGAGGAGCTCATTCTCCTTCTCCTCCTTCTTCTCCTTCTTCTTCTCCTCCTCCCTCTCCTCCTTCTTCTTCTCCTCCTTTTTCCTCTTCCTTCCTTTCATTTTCCTCTTTTTCTCTTCTTGTCCCCTTCTTCGGGCTAAATTGGCTAAGAATGCCTTTTTGAAGCTAATTATGTCATTTCGAGGATAATTAGGTAAGTATAGGTCATTTTTTATTAAATAGGCCATTTTGGAGCTAACTAAGCTAATTATGTCATTTCGTAGGATAATTAGCCAATTTAGCCTTTCTTGGATGAGTCTAAGCTACGTAGAAGAAGAGATAGAGAAGAAGAAGTAAAATAAGGAGGAGGAGGAGGAGGAGAAGAAGAAGGAAGAGGAGAAGAAGAAGAAAAGAAGAAGGAGAAGGAGAAGAAGAAGGAGAAGGAGAAGGAGGAAGAAGGAGGAAGAAGAAGGAGAAGGAGGAGCTCCTTCTCCTTCTCCTCCTTCTTCTCCTTCTTCTCCGTCTTCTTCGCCTCCTCCCTCTCCTCCTTCTTCTTCTCCTCCTTTTTCCTCTTCCTTCCTTTCATTTTCCTCTTTTTCTCTTCTTGTCCCCTTCTTCGGGCTAAATTGGCTAAGAATGCCTTTTTGAAGCTAATTATGTCATTTCGAGGATAATTAGGTAAGTATAGGTCATTTTTTATTAAATAGGCTATTTTGGAGCTAACTAAGCTAATTATGTCATTTCGTAGGATAATTAGCCAATTTAGCCTTTCTTGGATGAGTCTAAGCTACGTAGAAGAAGAGATAGAGAAGAAGAAGTAAAATAAGGAGGAGGAGGAGGAGGAGAAGAAGAAGGAAGAGGAGAAGAAGAAGAAAAGAAGAAGGAGAAGGAGAAGAAGAAGGAGAAGGAGAAGGAGGAAGAAGGAGGAAGAAGAAGGAGAAGGAGGAGCTCCTTCTCCTTCTCCTCCTTCTTCTCCTTCTTCGCCTTCTTCTTCTCCTCCTCCCTCTCCTCCTTCTTCTTCTCCTCCTTTTTCCTCTTCCTTCCTTTCATTTTCCTCTTTTTCTATTCTCGTCCCCTTCTTCGGGCTAAATTGGCTAAGAATGCGTTTTTGAAGCTAATTATGTCATTTCGAGGATAATTAGGTAAGTATAGGTCATTTTTTATTAAATAGGCCATTTTGGAGCTAACTAAGCTAATTATGTCATTTCGTAGGATAATTAGCCAATTTAGCCTTTCTTGGATGAGTCTAAGCTACGTAGAAGAAGAGATAGAGAAGAAGAAGTAAAATAAGGAGGATGAGGAGGAGGAGAAGAAGAAGGAAGAGGAGAAGAAGAAGAAAAGAAGAAGGAGAAGGAGAAGAAGAAGGAGAAGGAGAAGGAGGAAGAAGGAGGAAGAAGAAGGAGAAGGAGGAGCTCCTTCTACTTCTCCTCCTTCTTCTCCTTCTTCTCCTTCTCCTTCTCCTCCTCCCTCTCCTCCTTCTTCTTCTCCTCCTTTTTCCTCTTCCTTCCTTTCATTTTCTTCCTTTTCTCTTCTTGTCCCCTTCTTCGGGCTAAATTGGCTAAGAATGCGTTTTTGAAGCTAATTATGTCATTTCGAGGATAATTAGGTAAGTATAGGTCATTTTTTATTAAATAGACCATTTTGGAGCTAACTAAGCTAATTATGTCATTTCGTAGGATAATTAGCCAATTTAGCCTTTCTTGGATGAGTCTAAGCTACGTAGAAGAAGAGATAGAGAAGAAGAAGTAAAATAAGGAGGAGGAGGAGGAGGAGGAGGAGAAGAAGAAGGAAGAGGAGAAGAAGAAGAAAAGAAGAAGGAGAAGGAGAAGAAGAAGGAGAAGGAGAAGGAGGAAGAAGGAGGAAGAAGAAGGAGAAGGAGGAGCTCCTTCTCCTTCTCCTCCTTCTTCTCGTTCTTCTCCTTCTTCTTCTCCTCCTCCCTCTCCTCCTTCTTCTTCTCCTCATTTTTCCTCTTCCTTCCTTTCATTTTCCTCCTTTTCTCTTCTTGTCCCCTTCTTCCGGCTAAATTGGCTAAGAATGCCTTTTTGGAGCTAATTATGTCATTTCGAGGATAATTAGCTAAGTATAGGTCATTTTTTATAAAATAGGCCATTTTGGAGCTAACTAAGCTAATTATGTCATTTCGTAGGATAATTAGCCAATTTAGCCTTTCTTGGATGAGTCTAAGCTACGTAGAAGAAGAGATAGAGAAGAAGAAGTAAAATAAGGAGGAGGAGGAGGAGGAGGAGAAGAAGAAGGAAGAGGAGAAGAAGAAGAAAAGAAGAAGGAGAAGGAGAAGAATAAGGAGAAGGAGAAGGAGGAAGAAGGAGGAAGAAGAAGGAGAAGGAGGAGCTCCTTCTCCTTCTCCTCCTTCTTCTCGTTCTTCTCCTTCTTCTTCTCCTCCTCCCTCTCCTCCTTCTTCTTCTCCTCATTTTTCCTCTTCCTTCCTTTCATTTTCCTCCTTTTCTCTTCTTGTCCCCTTCTTCCGGCTAAATTGGCTAAGAATGCCTTTTTGGAGCTAATTATGTCATTTCGAGGATAATTAGCTAAGTATAGGTCATTTTTTATTAAATAGGCCATTTTGGAGCTAACTAAGCTAATTATGTCATTTCGTAGGATAATTAGCCAATTTAGCCTTTCTTGGATGAGTCTAAGCTACTAGAAGAAGAGATAGAGAAGAAGAAGTAAAATAAGGAGGAGGAGGAGGAGGAGAAGAAGAAGGAAGAGGAGAAGAAGAAGAAAAGAAGAAGGAGAAGGAGAAGAAGAAGGAGAAGGAGAAGGAGGAAGAAGGAGGAAGAAGAAGGAGAAGGAGGAGCTCCTTCTCCTTCTCCTTCTTCTTCTCCCTCTTCTGCTTCTTCTCCTTCTTCTTCTCCTCCTCCCTCTCCTCCTTCTTCTTCTCCTCATTTTTCCTCTTCCTTCCTTTCATTTTTCCTCTTTTTCTCTTCTTGTCCCCTTCTTCGGGATAAATTGGCTAAGAATGCCTTTTTGGAGCTAATTATGTCATTCGAGGATAATTAGCTAAGTATAGGTCATTTTTTATTAAATAGGCCATTTTGGAGCTAACTAAGCTAATTATGTCATTTCGTGGGATAATTAGCTAATTTAGCCTTTCTTGGATGAGTCTAAGCTACGTAGAAGAAGAGATAGAGAAGAAGAAGTAAAATAAGGAGGAGGAGGAGGAGGGGGAGAAGAATAAGGAAGAGGAGAAGAAGAAGAAAAGAAGAAGGAGAAGGAGAAGAATAAGGAGAAGGAGAAGGAGGAAGAAGGAGGAAGAAGAAGGAGAAGGAGGAGCTCCTTCTCCTCCTTCTTGTCCTTCTTCTCCTTCTTCTTCTCCTCCTCCCTCTCCTCCTTCTTCTTCTCCTCATTTTTCCTCTTCCTTCCTTTCATTTTCCTCTTTTTCTCTTCTTGTCCCCTTCTTCGGGCTAAATTGGCTAAGAATGCCTTTTTGGAGCTAATTATGTCA
Organism: Hordeum vulgare subsp. vulgare; assembly: GCF_904849725.1. Classification (NCBI taxonomy): domain Eukaryota; kingdom Viridiplantae; phylum Streptophyta; class Magnoliopsida; order Poales; family Poaceae; genus Hordeum; species Hordeum vulgare. Next base: position 105,578,360 of record NC_058522.1, on the reverse strand, counting down.
TTTCGAGGTTAATTAGCTAAGTATAGGTCATTTTTTATTAAATAGGCCATTTTGGAGCTAACTAAGCTAATTATGTCATTTCGTAGGATAATTAGCCAATTTAGCCTTTCTTGGATGAGTCTAAGCTACGTAGAAGAAGAGATAGAGAAGAAGAAGTAAAATAAGGAGGAGGAGGAGGAGGAGGAGAAGAAGAAGGAAGAGGAGAAGAAGAAGAAAAGAAGAAGGAGAAGGAGAAGAAGAAGGAGAAGGAGAAGGAGGAAGAAGGAGGAAGAAGAAGGAGAAGGAGGAGCTCCTTCTCCTTCTCCTCCTTCTTCTCCTTCTTCTCCTTCTTCTTCTCCTCCTCCCTCTCCTCCTTCTTCTTCTCCTCATTTTTCCTCTTCCTTCCTTTCATTTTTCCTCTTTTTCTCTTCTTGTCCCCTTCTTCGGGCTAAATTGGCTAAGAATGCCTTTTTGGAGCTAATTATGCCATTTCGAGGATAATTAGCTAAGTATAGGTCATTTTTATTAAATATGCCATTTTGGAGCTAACTAAGCTTATTATGTCATTTCGTAGGATAATTAGCCAATTTAGCCTTTCTTGGATGAGTCTAAGCTACGTAGAAGAAGAGATAGAGAAGAAGAAGTAAAATAAGGAGGAGGAGGAGGAGGAGAAGAAGAAGGAAGAGGAGAAGAAGAAGAAAAGAAGAAGGAGAAGGAGAAGAAGAAGGAGAAGGAGAAGGAGGAAGAAGGAGGAAGAAGAAGGAGAAGGAGGAGCTCCTTCTCCTTCTCCTCCTTCTTCTCCTTCTTCTCCTTCTTCTTCTCCTCCTCCCTCTCCTCCTTCTTCTTCTCCTCATTTTTCCTCTTCCTTCCTTTCATTTTTCCTCCTTTTCTCTTCTTGTCCCCTTCTTCGGGCTAAATTGGCTAAGAATGCCTTTTCGGAGCTAATTATGTCATTTCGAGGATAATTAGCTAAGTATAGGTCATTTTTTATTAAATAGGCCATTTTGGAGCTAACTAAGCTAATTATGTCATTTCGTGGGATAATTAGCTAATTTAGCCTTTCTTGGATGAGTCTAAGCTACGTAGAAGAAGAGATAGAGAAGAAGAAGTAAAATAAGGAGGAGGAGGAGGAGGGGGAGAAGAAGAAGGAAGAGGAGAAGAAGAAGAAAAGAAGAAGGAGAAGGAGAAGGAGAAGGAGAAGGAGAAGGAGGAAGAAGGAGGAAGAAGAAGGAGAAGGAGCCTTCTTCTCCTTCTTCTCCTTCTTCTTCTCCTCCTCCCTCTCCTCCTTCTTCTTCTCCTTATTTTTCCTCTTCCTTCCTTTCATTTTCCTCTTTTTCTCTTCTTGTCCCCTTCTTCGGGCTAAATTGGCTAAGAATGCCTTTTTGGAGCTAATTATGTCATTTCGAGGATAATTAGCTAAGTATAGGTCATTTTTTATTAAATAGGCCATTTTGGAGCTAACTAAGCTAATTATGTCATTAGATGGAAGTCTAGCTATTTTGGAGCTAACTAAGCTAATTATGTCATTAGATGGAAGTCTAGCTATTTTTTATTAAAACACTAGAAATAACATACCTAAGTTAGGGTGAAGCACGGTGGCTCTGGCTTGTTTCACCTGGAGAAGGCTGCCCTGGAGAAGGCTCGACTGTAGAAGGGTCGTGCGATGCGTTTCGGGACATATTCTGCACCAAACATCGTTTGCAATGTGTAGTTAGCATGAGGACACTCTTAAGATCACTCCACTGAAATGAAACTCACCGTCCCCGCCACGTTAATGACTGGCATCGGCGGAGGGACTTGGCCGTTCTTATCGCACATAGACTGTACATTTGGTTTCGACAGGTCAAACTTTTTATTTATTAATGAAACGGACATTCAAATGCAAGATTTGAAATAACATGAAGAAGAAACTTACCACGAAGAGCTCGTATATGGCCCTGGTAGACGCTTCATTCCGTGCCCTCTCCGCCTCCACTAATGCAGTCGTCCTCTCCTCCAGCTCCCTAATTTCCTTATCCTTCTCCGCCATAGCCGCCTGCATTGCCGCTCTCTCTTTCTGAATAGCAGCCTGCAACACAACTCATTGTTAGCAATGTAATCATATTGGTTCCAACGCACAACATAATGCGGAAAGATAGTTGAGTCCATTAAACTAACCTCGATGGCGAGCTCGACTAGCCGTGGACGACGTGTTATCTCCGGACAAGAGTTCGTTTGGCGTGCCTTTATCTGCCGGAGAGTGCTAGGACAATGTATAAGGCCGTCTCCAATGGTGATCGAGCCATGGGGCCTCCCGTTGCCAGCTATCATCACCAGCTCTGGATCAATAGGCCCCTCGCTCGGGTTAAAGTCCTCCCCTTTCCTCGCCTTCCCGTGATCTCTGTACTTCACGAGCTTGTCGTGGGAGGAGATGTTGGTGAAGTTTTTTGGATGCTCGAGGTCAGACTCAGAGAATGCCTTGACCTTCTTGTACGAGGCAGTATGGGCCATCGCATACAGGTCGTACATCTGTGGCGCCTCCGTCTTATTGTGACGCGCCTAAAAGAGAGAGAGCAGAAAATTGTATTGGTAAAGGGCTCAAGATAGCATTAAGAATGAATTGCATGAGGCATGAAGCAAACCACATACCCAGCTCTCGCCAAATTGGATTAAGTTGACGCTCCCTTGATGGTGTGGCACGCCAACCATTTTGCCACGCCTCTCCTTGGCGTTGTTGTGGCTGGTCTCCCACGTTTCGGAGCACCACTGATCCACCAAGGCCTCCCAACAATCCATCTTATCCACACACCATCTCGGGGGCACCTAAGTTAATAAAGAGAAATTTGAGTGCATAAGAACCAAATCAAGGAAACTAACTACAAAGCCTTAATAATATGTAATTACCTTCATGTAATGCTCCTTCTCCATCTTAGCATCACGACACTTTGCCTTATCAATCCTAATACGCCGCGTGGCATAGTAGTCTCGAATAGCCTGCACCCGAGCCTCGTGCCGAAAGTTTTGAAGTAGGCGGCGACATTCGGTTTCGATAACCTTTGCCGCGTCGTCCTCGTATCCCTCCTCACACCTGTAGAAGGTCTGCAAACGAGACAACACCGATTAGTACAATAAATAGCTATTGTTAATTTATAATTGTGTGAAAGAGAAATTACCCAGAACTTTCGGATCACCATGTCTGCCCTCGTGTCACACAAAACACCGTTGATCTCCACCTCCGGCGGGGCCGGGGCACCCAAGTAGTGCTCCCAGGTCATCCCTACCTCTCGCTCCCGACCGGGCAACGTAACAAACCCTGGGAAGTTTTGACGGCAAAGAACACCAAGGACGCTGTTGGGCTTGCAGACACGCTTGGCAACAATCCAACCCCTACAGTATGACAAATTGAAGCCAAAACATTAGATATTTGAGAAAACGTGACGGAAAAAGGTTAAATAAGAGTAAATTAACTTACTTGTCCCCATTTGGCCTAATCGACCACCTCTGCTCGGGGGTCGCTGGCACGAGCGGGAGCCCCAAACTACCACGCTGGTAGACGGTATCCCCCTCACCCAGCTCCTCGTCGCTACCAGCATGGCCAGTTGGCTCAGGCCAAGTATCCCACTGGGTCTCTTGGGACGTACCCTCATCCCTGCTGTGCTCCGCAGTCGTCTGGAAGGAAGCCTCTGGGACACGAGTCTCGTGGGTCGAAGGCTCGTCGACCTGAGGCTCGTCGACCCGAGGCTCGTGAACCGGAGACCATGTAGCCTCCACCTCAGACGAATCCACCCTAGAAGTCCTCCTGTGCTCAGGTGAATCAGCTTGGGGTGGTGGCGGAGACCGTGTAGCCCTACCTCTCCCGTGGCCACGTGTACCTTTAGTACAACATAAATACCAACATGAGTAATAAAATGTATACAAATACCAATATGCATACAACATGAGTACAGCATAAATACCAACATGAATACAACGTGTACCTTTAGTGCCTCTCGGCTTCGCGGGTGGTCGACCTCCTCTCATGGGGGGTGCTCCCTGCATAGTAGAGAGCAACACTCTCCGAAGAGGCGAGGCAGGAATGGAAGTACCCATCCCATCACCCGCCGACGAAGAAGCAGCCGCGGCGTGCTTTTGACCCTTTCCCACCATCTTTCAACACCTGTCATGACAAAGAGTAAATGAAATTAGTACAACATAAATACCAACATGACTAATAAAAATTGAATACCTAACATGAACTCAAAATTTATATATAGTATAATAGTTGAATACCTGACATGAACTAATAACAATCGTCCTCGTCTATATATGCTTCGGGGTCAATAAATGCATCATGATCATCACTATCATCAATAAATGCATCATCATCATCACTATCTAGAAGAACATGTGGAAGGCCACCATTATGTAATCGGTCAAGAAGTGACAGGTCATCCGCAGCAGTAACCTCTTCTTCTTCCAGCTCTTCCTGTTTGGGCTCAGGGGTTAAGACGGATTCACTGTCGCTGTCTACTTCAATGTTCTGGGGTGAAGTAGAGCGGTTCTTGAAACGTTTCTTGGACATACGTGTTTCTTGGAAGAATTCTCCTTCATATGTGTCTGGGTTAATGTGAGGTTCGTAATCCTCTTCATTGAGGGTAGGTGGTCTAAAAGTATGGTGGCACTTCATAAACGACATCCCAACCTTTGAGATTTGGATCAGTTTGGCAGGCCCACGGTAGATAGAAAACTTGTGTCGCCTGTTGAGCCGTAATATAGACATCGGGAACATCTAAGTGGGTGTTTTGGTTGATTTCAACTAGTCCTATATGTTCATGAGTCCTTCTAGTCTCCCTCGGCTCAAACCAATAACGTTTGAAGACTACGACGGTCGGTGGGTTTTCACCATAGAATAGAAGTTCATAAATTGCTTCAACCCTTCCATAATACTCGGTGTCTCCTTCGCCGATAGCAGAGATAGAACAATTTGTAGTCTTTAGGTCGGGCATAGATAGCTCTTTGCCAAAGGTACGAAAGTGATACCCGTTGATGTTGTATTTGTCAAATGAACGGACCTTATAGTCAAAACCATTAGCGACTTGTCTCAACTCGGCGTCCATAGACTCTGCATCAGCCTACAAGTTTAATACGAAAGAATGGATGCATTAGCCGCAAATTAGACCAATAAATCAAATGGGCCCTTAATGGTAATTAATTACCCTTTGTTTGAACCAAGAGATGAAACCAGGATGGTCGCCTCCATGCTTTGCGAGAAGCTCATACTCTTCGACGGAATCCTTTTCGATGACCGCTCCATCCGAGAATTCGGCGACGTATCGACTATATCAAATATCCGGGAATAAGAGTAGTTCAAAGCAATTAGAAGTTGCGGAACAATAAATTACCGAGAACTTACTCGATGTACGGCCGCACTTCTGTTAGGTTGGTGAAGATATACAATGAAATGGTTCGCCATTCTTCGACATCCAACGATTTCCCTTTCGAAGCACCGGATGGTGCGAGCTTACCTTTGAAGAGGTTGACGTTGGATCGAACTTTTTCTCGATCGCCATCATTGTACCGAGGCTTCGGGTTATGCAAATGATGATTTTTGGCTTCGTAGTGTGCTGTCACGAAGTTTGCCGCCTCCTCAGTAATGAATGCCTCGGCCATCGATGCTTCAATTCTACGGTTATTTTTACACTTAGCTCGAAGCGTCTTCTGCATCCTCTCAGTTGAGTAGCACCATCGATTTTGAACGGGCGCCCCCATTCTTGCCTCGGTCGGGAGATGCAAAATCAAATGTTGCATTGGATTAAAGAAGCCCAGTGGAAAGATCTTTTCTAATTTGCAGACCAACTCCGGTGCCAACTCTTCCATTTCATCTAGCACGCCAGGCGATAGTTCTTTCACACAAAGAGAACGGAAGAAATAGCTCAGCTCTGCCAGTACTAGCCATTCATCCTCAGGGATAAAGCCACGCAACATCACCGGCATTACCCGCTCAATCCATATGTGCCAATCATGACTCTTGAGCCCAAATATTTTCAATTTCTCAAGACTCGCTCCCCTCTTTAGATTCGCAGCATACCCATCGGGGAACATCAACCGCATTTTCACCCACAATAGCATTTCCCTCATAGCTGGCCTTTCAAGATTGAACCATGCCTTTGGCTTCGCTATGCTTTGCTTTCCTTTCCGTTGTCGCAAGTTTTGCAACGGTCTATCACATAGAGCCTCCAGGTCGATTCTAGCCTTAGGATTATCTTTTGACTTCCCCTCTATGCCGAACAATGTACCAAAAATGGCCTCCGCAATATTCTTTTCAGTGTGCATCACGTCAATGTTGTGTGGGCAAAGGAGGTCTTTGAAGTAAGGGAGATCCCATAAGCATGACTTGTGAGTCCAGGCGTGTTTGGTATTATACCCTTTGAAGTATCCTGGACGCAAAGGATCAGGCTCAAGAGCGTTTAACTGATCAAGGGTCTGTTGGCCTGTCAACGCAGCTGGTGCAGTGTTTTTGACAACTCTACCTTTGATGAAATTCTTCTTGTCTTTTCTGAACTTATGGTCAGGATCCAGGAATTGTCTATGCATGTCGAAGCAAGAATACTTGCGACCAGCCTGCAGCCAACGGAACTGAAGAGCTGCCTTGCATGTGGTGCACGGGAACCTTCCATGCACACACCAGCCAGCGAATAGCGCAAACGCCGGATAATCATGCGTCGAGTACATGTACCACACATGCATTTTGAAATTTGTTTTGGTAGCCGCGTCGTAGGTCTTGATCCCATTATCCCAGGCTTCTTGCAACTCATCCTTAAGCGGCTGCATGTACACATTCATATTCTTCCCCCGATAGTTGGGCCCTGGAATTATCAACGTCAGGAAAATGTTCTTTCTTTTCATAATCTCTCCGGGTGGCAAATTTAGTGGAATGAAAAATACAGGCCAACAACTGTATTGTGCTGCCGTCATACCATACACATTGAACCCATCTGTGCTGATGGCAACTCTAGGTTGCCTTGGATCTTCCGATTTATCCTTATGTAATGCATCGAAGTGCCTCCACGCAAAACCATCTGAAGTGTGTACCAGCATCTTGTTCCCATCCGCATCTAGTTCGGTTCTTTTGCCCAATTTGTGCCATGTCATCTGTCCGGCCGTCTCTTCGACCATGAAAAGACGTTGAAGTCTTGGTACGATTGGCAGATATCGAAGAACACTAATGGGGATTTTGGTCTGATTCTTCTCACCCATGCCGTTGTCTACCACAATATACCTGGAAGAATTGCAAATGGGGCAATAGTTCAAGGCCGCATACTCAAGCCTAAATAAGGCACATCCATTCTCACAGGCATGTATCCTCTCATAGGGCATCTTAAGTACATGGAGGATTTTCTCTGACTGGTACAGGTTTGCAGGCAGTACATGGCCTTTGGGTAGAAAGCGTCCAAATATCGTCATCATCGCGTCGTAGCATTCTCTGCCTAGGTTGAATTGAGCCTTCAGAGCCATTACTTGCGCGATGGCATCCAGCTGACAAAGCTCAGTCTGCTCGTGGAGAGGACGTTTTGAAGACTCCAGCATTTCATAGAAGGCCTTTGCAGATTCCTCCATCTCATCGTCCGAATCACGAGCATCATCAAAGTCTTGCACCATGTCTTCAATCCTGGTACCATGCTCGTCGGTGCGACGACGAATCACCTCAGCTCTGGCACGTTGGTCAGACTCACCATGAAAAGTCCACACCGTATAATTAGGCATAAAACCCCACTTCTGCAGGTGTTTACCCATTTCAAACTCTGTCTGCTTTTTCCAGTTGTCGCAGTTGGGACAGGGGCACCATGTTTTATGCTGGCCATTTGCAAATGCGGCTCTCACAAACCCCCTGGTTTTTGTTAACCATTCATGGGTCATGTCTTTCTGACTAGGGTGACCAGTGTACATCCAAGCACGATCACTCATGTTGCCTAGCTACCTATGGGGGCACAAGAAATAATTCATCATCTATATTCATACGCTAATCAAGTTTGTCAGTTTTATTACGTCCATGCAACCTACACGCTAATAGGTAAAGATAGGTCCTAATCCCACCCGAGTATGTGTAGACTGGGTTCGTTTTCCCATGCTCTGCTCCAGATGCGACGCAGAATTTCCACAGCACCTCCCCGTTGTTCTCCTGATACACGTCTCGGCAATAAGCAGAGAGGATGTTTACCCGGAGAACAACAGGGGAGGCACTGACGAAATTCCGCATCGGATCCAGAGCACAGCATACGGGAAAACATACCCAATCTACACATACTCGGGCTGTCCATGGATAATGTTGGACAATTCGAAAGGATGGCGGTTATAAATATGCAAAGAAATGCATATTTATAGATGTCGCACTTTCGAATGGGAGACGCATACTGGTCACGCATACTCTTGATTGAAGAAACCTATAGCTAGAAAGTTTCATCGGCACGAAGACCGGGACAGAGCAAATTAAGGGGGTAGGAGGAGAAGTCATTTGTGCTCACCAACAACGCAAGGGCGGAGCTCGTCCAACGCACGTGGAGGTCGTCGAACAACTGCACATTGAAATTCACCCGATCAACACAAATATGATGTTTTTATAATTAACATAACTATATGACCTAACTCATAACTATGTGGGTCAGTGTCATCGGGGGTCGAAGGTCACTGGCGTCGGGGATTGGGGTCTTTTCGGTCAACAAGAGGCCGAAGAGGTGTCGGGGCTCGGGTGTTGGGGGTCAGTGGCGTCGGGGGTCGGGTGTTGGGGGTCAGTGGCGTCGGGGGTCGGGGTAGGGGGTCAAGGGTCGAGGGTCAGTGGCGTCGGGCGTCGGGGGTCGGGGGTCGGTGGCGTCGGGGGTCGGGGTAGGGGGTCGGGGGTCGAGGGTGAGTGGCGTCGGGGGTCAGGGGTCAGTGGCGTCGGGGGTCGGGGGGTCGCGTACTACGGCATCTCCTCCAACTTCATCAGCTACCTGACCGGCCCGCTCGGGGAGAGCACGGCCGCCGCCTCCGCCGTCAACGCCTGGTCCGGCGCCGCGTCCATGTTTCAAGATTTCATTGTTTTGTCCGGTGGAAGCACACACACCACAACATAGTGCTTCCCACGTCGCTGTGCTCATGAATCAGCTGGACCGGGTCAATCTTTTTTTTTGGGAGGGTACTGGGTCGATCTTCGAAGATAGAATAATGTGCTCAACCCTAAACCTTTTTCTTTTCTACTGACACCACTTTTTTCTTGAAACACATCATCAGTACTCCCGAGTCAAAAAAATATATTGTTTTTTAGCCATTCCGATGAAGAGGTACTATGAGAAAAAATACTTTTTGTACATAATAAGTGTCACATGTGTGACACAGAACACATCGGCGTTTTCAAACTACAAATACCATTAAATAGAAACAAAACCAAAAAAACACATCATGCTTGACAACTAATGTTATCATCCTCGTGTCATTAATTTTACCATAAACAATTAGCATATATAGTATAACCTAACAAACTAATTACCACAAACTAATTACCATGAACCTAAAAATGACAAAAGAGAAAAAAACAAAAAAACAGAAATAAATTTACCTAGGGAGGAAGGGCGGTGCAGGGAGGAGAGGCGGCGCAGGGAGGAGGCGCAGGGAGGAGGGGTGCCGCAGGGAGGAGGGGCGGCGCAGGAGGGGCGGTGTAGGAGGGGCGATGCAGGGTGGGGGAGGCGCCGGGAGGGGCAGGCGCCAGGGGAGTGGGCGGCGCAGGGAGGAGGGGCGGCGCAGGGAGGAGCGGCGGCGCGGGCAGGGAGGAGGGGCGACGCGGGGCAGCGGCACAGGGCAGGCGGCGCGGGACGTCGGCAGGCGGCGGCGCGGGGCAGGGAGGAGGGGCGACGCGGGGCAGCGGCGCAGGGCAGGCGGCGGCGCGGGGCAGGGAGGAGGGGCGACGCGGGGCAGCGGCGCAGGGCAGGCGGCGGCGCGGGGCAGGGAGGAGGGGCAACGCGGGGCAGCGGCACAGGGCAGGCGGCGGCGCGGGACGTCGGCAGGCGGCGGCGCGGTGTGGGATTCGAGCAACGGGTGGGCTACGTGGGAAGGGTTGGAGGGGGGCGGGCGTGCGTGTGTACGTGGCAAGGCTGCCGCGCCTTTGCCGTCTGCCGCGCTCCTAGGCGGACGACAAAGGCCCCCAAGGCCGACGGCAAAGGTCCCGGGGGGGGAGGCACCGGGTGGGGGGTTGGGTTGGTGGGCCGCCGTCCCCTTTGCCGTCCGCCGCGCTCCCAGGCGTACGACAAAGGCCCCCAAGTGGACGGCAAAGGGGAGGGGTGGGTGGTGTGGCGTTTCGGCCATTGGGGGGGGGGCTTTGCCGTCCGCCCTCCCTTTGCCGTCCGCATAGGGCTTCTTTGCCGTCGGCCAGCGGACGGCAAAGAGGTGGCCGACGGCAAAATAAACTTTTTCCATCTGCCACCTCTTTGTCATCAGCACTGTGACAGCTGACGGCAAAGAGTACCTTTGCCATGTGTCAGCTGACGGCAAAGGCCAAGCTGACGACAAATTTCTGAATTCCAGTAGTGCCTCTTTGCCGTCAGCCCCCACATGGCAAAGGGGGGAAGGCTGACGGCAAAGGGAGGAGGCCTGCCGTTAACACTTAATGGGGACGTTGCAATATGTGCCGTCCCATTTATTTTGCCGTCTGCCCCCTCATGGCAAAGATTCTTTGCTGTCCGGTTTGGGAAAGCTGATGGCAAAGAACCTCTTCACCGGATTTTTTTTACCGTCTACTTTGCCGTCAGATGACCGACGGCAAAGCCTTTGCCGTCCGTGGTTGCACCCTTTGCCGTCCGCCTTGGTAGACGGCAAATTTCTGAATTTCAGTAGTGAGCCCATAATAATTATGATCCCCTATTTTAACATATACAACTGGAGTACGTGAAATTGGGCCTTTATTCTTGGCTGTAACAAGGTTAGTGGAAACAACACAAAAATTTATATTGGAATCCTAGTATTACTAGTAACAAGATCCTTGACTAATGCAACTTGAGGATCGACTTTAATTAGGTCCTCATGCTCATCAGTCGTTCTTTCACTTTTATTCAGTATGCCCGTGACAAAAGAATGCTCCCCCATCATTGCGGGATAAGGGGGCTTTTCATATTCAACTGCATGCAAGATAGGGTCAACAACATTAATATCAACAGGTAATTCCTTAAAAGGTTTATGGTGATGGTCCTCCTTCTCAGAAGAGTCAATATGAGAGGTAAAGTCTTTGCAAAAATCAATTAGAAGCTGGGAATCAAGACCAATCTTAGCTGAAGTAATCGATTTTCACATAGCTCTCAATGCAATCACGCTCATAATTTATAATGGGTTCAATACCTTTATCAATCTCTCACTCCTCAGTGTTCTTATGGATCCTTTCAATAAGATCCAACTTAGCTTCAGTGCTTTTGTTGGAGAGTGCCTCACTATAGGAAACATCAAGAATCTCTTTATCTTGACGAGAAAGCCTTGCATAAAAATTTGTGAGAATAATTTCTTTGGAGAGCTCATGATTGGGACATTTGAGCATTAAGGACTTCAATCTCCACCAAGCTTGAGCGATGCTTTCTCTGTTACGAGACCAAAAGTTATAAATATAATTCCTATCTTGATGTATTTCATGAAGAGGATAATACTTTGCATAAAAGAGAGGCATACGATCTTGCCAATTTTGGAAATGAGAGTCATCAAGAAGCCTATACCAATCCAAAGCCTTATCTTTTAATGATAGAGATAAAAGCTTTCTCATAACAAAATGCATCGATATACCTGCAAGCTTAAATAAGGAGCATAGTTGTGAAAGATATAGCAAGTGTTCACCTGGATGTCTATCTCCTGCATATCAATTAGCCAAAACACTATCAATAATACCAGTTGGTATTTTAAAAGGCTCAATTTCAGTATGTGGGGGAGGCTTCTCCACCACAATAGCGTTGGGACAGTTCCCCACAAGCAACAAACCAAGAGCAGAGTGGTCCATAGGGACAAAAGGTAGGAACAGTAAAACAAAAACAACACATACAACATAAAGGTTTCCTTACCAATTTCACTTACCAGTAGCGCTCCACTCCCCGGCAACGACGCTAGAAAATGGTCTTGATGACCCACAAGTGTAGGGGATCTTTCATAGCCTTTTCAATAAGTAAGAGTGTCGAACCCAACAAGGAGCAGAACGCATTGACAAGTGATCTTGAGCAAGCAATAACTGCAAGTACTGAAAGGTAACTTTTTATGGGTTTTCTAGTAAGCAACAAGGAAATAAATGCAAGTAAGTAAATGGTGCCGAGGTGCAGCAAGTGGCCCAATCCTTTCAAACACAAAGGATAATCCGAGGGACTAAACTTATAAAGACTAAGGCGTTCCCGAGGACACACGGGAGAGATAGTCAAGTGCTTTTGCCATATTCCGTCTAGTACTATGTTTTGTTATGATAAGTGTTATGTGGGTGGATCTTGACTAGTGCACCATCTAGGCTAAGACAAGTACACTCTTATGATTAATCCCTCTTGCAAGCATCCGCAAATACAAGAGAGAAATTAAGGCAAAGCCTAACCATAGCAATAATCTTTAGGATCCAATACTCCCTCATGAAAAGTATGCAAACTGGGTCATGTTTCTGTCACTCCGGCAACCAACCATAAGCATTATTTATACATGATGCATTCCCCTAGGTCCTTAAAAAGGCGAAGTGTGATGTAGTCGACGTTCACATAACACCACTAGAAGAATAACACCAGAACTTATATATCAATCAACACATACTACTTCAACATCATATGACTACTAGCATCTAGACTTTTCCCATGTCCCCAAGAATTAACGGAACTACTCACAAGACATAAACGAGATCATGATCAAAGGTGATGAAAATATGATTAACAATCTAGTCATAACAATAATTCCCAAACAAAACTCAATAGCATTCACCACAGAAGAGTAATCAACACCGGTAGAGTAGAGGGGATGAATAGTGCAAGGTACACTGTTCAAGAATTCGCTCGATTAATCAGGTCACTTGCCAGTTAATCGCTACTCGTTGGGTGGATGAATCAAATAGCATCTACTCACCGTGTTAACTTGTCAAACCGATTAATAGGTCTATCAGACCAATTAATCACTTGTTAGGCCGATTAATCCCTTGTCAGACCGATTAATCGCTACTGGCCCACTAACTCGTGGGTAAACAAAGCCAAATTTTTTGGCCCGTAAACCCTCCCACCCCCTCTCACTCCTCAATAGCTAGGGTTCAGACCTCCTCCTACCCCCTCACGCTCCTTTCAACCCCCCTCGACCTAGCTAGTGTGTGTCGAGATCCATGTTGATGCTAAGCATGCACTAAATCTTCAAGATCCAACACCTTCATTGCTTGATTTGCATGCATGGACCTCGTCCCTTCCCATTGGCTACTCCCCATCCTCTCTCGAGGGTTGCACCCCATCGCCTAACCCATGGACTTCGCCCTAGCCCCTCCCGACGGCTACTCCCCAACCCCTTACTCCATGCCATTACCAGCGAGAAAGGTACTACCATCTTCCCCTCTCACATTGGGGAATCCAACATTCATAGATTATTACACTGCAACTTACAAATTTGTAGATTAGTGGATGGAACTATTGCTATGGGTTGTTATTTTAGCATAGTTTTTGTTTATATCTTGGTAAATACGTGGACAAGTTTAAATGTTTAATTGGTACTTTTGAATTTTAAGATTTTGCATGTTCGCATGCATAAGGATTATCTATTCTACCTCTTGCCTATGTTTTTTATATGCATACCGTATAATGTTTTTGTATATTACATAGCTGGGACCATGAAAGTATGATATAATACATAAAAAGGTAGACATATGTTGGCAGGTTCATATTCGATCTACCGATCAATGGTCAACCGATTAATCCATTTAATAGGCCGATTCACCGATTAATTGCTACTCCAAAGCCAACCGAGGAGTTACCAGTTACCGATTTCCTCAACAATGGCAAGGTACAACTCCGATTGCAATGGTTTAGTAGATGGGATGAAGGTGGAGATGGTGCTGGTGTTTGTGATGATGGTGATGATGATCTTGATGATGCCTGTGATGATGGTGATGATGATGATGATGATCTCCCCTTCCGGGAGGATTTCTCCCCAGCGGAATTTGCCTGCCGGAAAGGTATTTTCTTCTCTGTAGGTTTCCACCACAGAGCGGTGGAGGAATCGCGAAAACTCTTCTGTCCCCGTCACTTTTATGTCAAGAGGAACATATAGGCCAAAGGAGAGCACCGGAGGCGGGGCCCACCACCTAGGTGGCCTCCTCGCGTGGCCTAGCGGGGCGCTAATAGGTCGCCTGGGTGACATGTGGCCCCCCTCCGACCCTTCTTTGGCCTGTCTTCGGGATCTGTTTGGAAACTTCTTCCCTCCGATTTTAAGCGTTGTTGGAGATGTTCTCATATGGTAACTCTTCGTTCTATTTTCTCCGCTGAATTATGCGTCTGTGTTTCGGCACTGGAAAGTTGTAAACTGTGTAAAATAGGCCAAAACACTATAAGTACGTCATCATAATGTGAAATATATCAGTGAATAGAGACAAATTATGATACAAAACAGTGATGCATTTTGGACATATCAGTGATCCACACGCACGCTCATATGATGGGCACCAAAGGACAGGAAAAATATCCCCAAGCAAATTGAACTAATCATAGCAATTTCACTAATTAGCCCATAGGACAAAACCGATAAACTCAAACATCATAGGATAGCCAGATATCTTTGGGAAATAGTACGTAGTGTTGAGCACCATGTTGAAGTAGAGAGTTACAGTGGAGAAAAGAGGTGTTACACCGCTGCATAGAGGGGGAGAGAGTTGGTTTTGACGGTGGCAAGATTATTGATGTAGATCGCCATCACGCTCCTTGCCCTAGCGGCATCCTCGCACCACCAGGAGAGAGGGGAAAGAGCCCCCTCCTTATTCTTCTTCCTTGGTACCCCCCTAGATGGGAGGAGAGTTCCCCTATGGTCCATGGCCTCCTGGCAGCGGAGGGGCACGAGCCCCTCCGATATTGGATCTCCCTCTCTGTTCTCTTCTGTTTTGCGTTCTTCGTTTCTAGCCCTTCATTATTTCTTAAATTCCCTGAGATCCATAACTCCGACCTGGGGGGGGGGGGGGGAGGGGGTGGGCACTAACCACCACCGCGCGCCAAGGGATATGGGTCACACCCTGGTATCTAGTGGAGGTTGTGGTCCTCTGTTGACATTGATTCCAACTCGCAAAATCACATATATTCCAAAATAATTCTCCATAAATTTTAATCGCGTTTGGACTTTGTTTGATATGGGTATTCTACTAAACAAAAAACATGCAACAAACATGAACTAACACTCGCACTAGATAAGTAATTTAGTCCTAACATTAATATAAAGTGTTGCCATAGGTATATGAAAGTTGTAGAACATTGGCATGAAAAAATCAAAAATTATAGATACGACGGAGAGGTATCAACCCCTACTACACGCTCGGACCAACGGGTTCTCCTCGTCACCCACATGTGCCAAGGTTTTTATATGTCTCCGCATCCATTGTTTCGTGGGTTTTTGAATTACTTCGGGAAGCAACTTCAACACCTTCCTCCGAACGCCATAGTTCATCTGCCCGCGTTTGTCTCTTTGTGTGAAAATTTCATTGGGTGTCCGGCCCATTGGTATTTATTTGAGCATATTTTCTCTTGCCACTCCCAAACCACCAAAAAGTCCTCCTCCGATGAAGAGAAAACAAAAATCATTCAAATATGTGATGTCCATAGAATTTAGCTAAAGGGTTCGAGGACTTTCCCAACCATTAAATTTCTCGATACCGTCAAGATGTGGGAGAACTCCTGGTTTTTTGCAAGGATATTCCCACCAACTATTCCTCAATAGATCTCCTTGTTTATACCGGTGAAAGAGTTGAGGATCCGAAAGCTCTTAGGGTCTCCAAGGTCGAGAAAATTGATGTTTATATCTTGGTAAAGGTACTGGTCAGGATTAAAAGGGCCGGTGTGGATCGGGTTGATTCGTTGGAAGCCTTCATCAGTCGCTACGTCCAGCCGCTCTAGGAGATGGCGATGCCACTATGGTCAGATGAAGGTACAAATGATTCTATTCGAGTGCATCCCTAAGCCTTAACATGAAGTGAAATTGAAGACCAGGTGAAGATCATCACAACAATTCATGGTGATGACTGTGGAGGAAGGAGGTTAACTTCTTATGACCGAGCACACCGGTCTGCCGAGGTAATCTTGCACCTGACCATTTTGCAATCTTGAGAGGAAGCTTGTTTATTTTTACTTTAATGTTTGATTGTCTCCTCGAGAAGAGTCTGCAAGCCATGATTTCGCTAGTGCCGAGTGTTGACTGCAACCCACACAATGTGACATCTCACAATAATCCGAGTGACAATGAATTAATTGATGCTGAAGAATGATATGAGGCATATGATAACAATGATGTCGGTGATGAGGAGGAGGGGGAGGAATCTTACCCTTCTAAATATGTTGTTAAATAAGTCCGCTTCAAGAAATATCAAAACCTGAGTGACCAAACTCCACCTGCTCAAAGTTTTAAATGGGGATGAGCTGAATATAGAGGGCCAACAGGAAAGGCTCCCAAGCAAGTGAAGCCATTGGCCAAAAAAGATGTCTGCAAGCCCAAAAGGTTGTGAATCTTCTCGTGATCAAGATGTTTGTGTCAATTGCTTCTATGTGAGTAACAAAGTAGTTTTTCTTCAAATTATGTACCGATGTTGCTTCTTTGACCAGGTGGATTTGTTGATGCGGTGCCGCAACTTCGATGAATAGCCGGAATTTCGAGCCACCTACCGAGAAAAGGCAGGAGCATGCTAAAGTTGACGTTGCTAATTCCAAAGGTAACACTCATTTTTCCTGAGGATTTTGTTAAGCTGGCTTGGTTGGCTGTTGTGTCCATTGGCGCGTGTTATTAGGACCATGATAAGTGATTCAATTGGATGATGACAACCGGGTCATGATGGAACAAAAAGGCGTTGATCCTTCAGTCTCCAAGGATGACCAAGTGGTGGCCGATGTCACCGATGACAATGTGCCAAAAATTCTATGAAGCCACTCATATCATGATCTTCACGTGACGACTGGTACTAGGCCCGCGAGACCCAGTGCCTTGGTCATTTCCACGCCTGCTTCGACCCCTAGATCCTCCATATTATTTACCATGTTTAGGATTCCGGAAGACTACGTGGGAGAGAGCAAGGAGGCAATGATTCAAGTGGAGCTGATGAACCGACGCCTAAAGGAGGCATACGGCTCCATCGAAGCACTCAAGGCCAACATTCGAGTAAGTACCATTGTAAGTTCCACTTTTATTCATTCATATTTCTCTTCCAATGGGTTCACGCGGAGTCGACCCACTATGTGTGAGTGCATATTTTTCTTCTAGAGGGGGCACACTAGTGCACCTAGTGGGTATAGTCTTTGAGACTACAATCGACTGTTCGAGTTGGAGTCTTTGATTTTTTTTCTCTTTCACATTTTTAAGTCTGCAAATTCACTTGGAATTAGAATGAAATGCCTGAGTGGATATTTTTATGTTACAGTGGGGGCACACTGAGTGTAGTCCACGAGATTGCAATCGACTGTTTGTAGTCAATTGGAGTCTTGGAGTTTCAAACTTTTTCATGTTCTTAGAAATTTCTTTGAGCACACAACTTTACTTGGATTCAGACAAACTAACTCGGCTAGATATTTTTATTGATCTAAAACGGATGGGTACATGCTGAGTGGACCGCCTAGGCGTAGTCCCCGAGACTCCAATTGATTGCACGCAGTTGGTTGGAGTCTTTTTGGAACTTAACTTTGGAAACTTTTATACTTGGAGTATTGTTCTTCACTCAGTCGACCAAGTGCTTGATGTAGTCTCTGGGACCTCAATTGTTATAGTATTACTTGAGTAATTGGTATTGGTCAAGTTTGTTCCTCCTTAAGAGGATACTCGAGGACCTGGTACTGATCTGGCTTGTTCTTTATTAAAAGGATACTTGAGGATCTGGTACTAATCCAACGTGTTCCTTCTTAAGAGGATACTTGAGGATCTGGTACTCATCCAACTTGTTCCTTATCTAAGAGGGCACATGAGGATATGGTATAGATCTAGCTTGTTCCTTTACTTTGTTCTGTCGCTGACTAATCATTTTGTATATTTCTCTAAGCAGAAATCTTGTGAATTCGGACTCATCACGTGGCCATAGAGAACTTGAGATGGAGAAGAACAAGAATCCGAGGCTCCAGCAGGAGAACAAGACCATGGGAGGTAAGTTTTGCAGCCCGAGTATTGATAGTAGATATATATTTTCGTGATCTAAAATAATAAAAAACAAGAATGTAGCAAGTGATAAAAGTGAGCGCAAACGGTATTAGAATGCTTGAAACAAGGCCAAGAGTTCACACTTCCACTAGTGGAACCCCTCAACATCAGTAACATAATGAAATCATAGTGCAATACCTAAAACTGCGATAAAATATCACTCCAAAGTTCCTATCAATAGCAACGAATAGAAGATAATTCTTTTGTAGGTACCAAACCACCTCAAAATTATCTTTCCACTCAATCTATTGAACCACCCCAATGTGCTACGAATAGTTCTAAATATCGTACTATGATAACACCATATGATATACATCAATCAAATCTAATGTGACCTAGATACCCCAATTTCACCGCGAGTATCCGTGAATTAATTATTCTATATGCATCAAACCATTTCAGATTCATAATATTCAATCCAACACAAAGAAATTCAAAGAGCAATAGTCAGTTCATCAGAACAAAAATAAAGAGGGAAGAACATCATATGATCCAATTATATTAACGAAGCATATGGTACATAAAGATCATGTCCTATGAAGATCAGAGAGAGGGAGGCAGATACAGAGAGAGGGAGAGAGGGAGGGAGAGCGATAGATAGATATAGAGAGGGAGAGAGAGGGAGAGCACAAGAGAGAGGGGGAGAGAGAGTGAGTGGGAGAGAGAGAAAGAGGGAGAGGGAGAGGGAGAGAGGGAGGGAGAGGGAGATAGAAAGAGAGAGATAGAGAGATAGAGATCGAGGTCGAGTGAGAGAGAGCACATAGCTACTAGTACATACCCTCAACCTTGAGGGTGAACTAGTCCCTCCTCGTCATGGAGGCTGCATGGATGATAAAGATGGGATCGGTGATGGTTTCCCCCTTGGACAGTGTGCCGGAGAAGGCCTCCACATGAGATCACTTCAGAACAGAGGCTTGTGGCCGTGGAGTAAAACTTCTAGATTTATTTCCAGGGATTTCTCAATTTATAGGAATTTTCAACGTTGAAATAATACCAAAGAGAGTTATGAGGGACCCACAAGCTCAGGTAACAAGCCTGCCCCCACAGGTGTGCCACGTGACCTTGTGGCGTTCTCGTGCACTACTAGGAAATACCTTATAGGTAGATGCCTAGCATTAGCAATGGGAAAGTACCCCGCACTATTGTTAAGTAGCAGTAGCGCGAGTCGAAACCAAGCGCTATAGGTAAATGTTAGTAGCAGCACTTTACAGAGAACACATGCTGATGCTAAGTGGGCCCGATGGTACCCCCTGCTCGGGCCATTGTAGTAGTGCAGTTCACGAGCCCCTCATTAGAAATAATCAAGCAGTTGTAACGCATGTCCTATGCCAAGCACTACCACTACCCTTACACCGGGCCAACTAGTGGCTCGACACTTAGAAGCAGCGCGACTTGAGGGCACACGCTATAGCTACTAAGCATAACAGTAACGTGGGTCCGTGCCGTGCACTTCAGCTAAGCCAGCCTTTTCCCCCATTCATCACTCTCCCTCCTCACTCTCTCTCCCTATTTCTCCATCACATCGATCCTCCTCCCATGTCTTGTCTCCACCGTTGCCGCATTGCAGCCGTTCCCTCCCTCATCCCCGACCTAGGTAAGCCTCCCCCTCCTCCCTCTTCCCTTCTCCAGCCATCACCCCTCCTCCCTCCCCCTACCCTCTATTGCGGAACGTTGCATGGGAAACAAAAAAACTACTCACACGCAAGATCTATTTATGGAGATGCATAGCTACGAGAGGGGGAGTGTGTCTACATACCCTTGTAGATTGCTAAGTGAAAGCATATATAACGCGGTTGATGTAGTCGTACTCTTGACGATCCAATCGCGATCCGATCTGATCTAGCGCTGAATGGACGACACCTCCTTCTTCAACACACGTGTGGCTCGATGATGTCTCTGACTCCTCGATCCAGCGAGGGAGAACGGAGAAGTAGATGGGATCTCCGACAACACGACGACCTGGTGGAGGTGATGGTGGAGCTTGTCTAGTAGGGCTTCACCAAGCATTACTAGAACGAGGAACAGAGGAGCTACGGAGTAATGAGAGAGAGGGGTGCCAAGGGCTTGTGTTTACTCTTGGAGCGCCCCTCCCCTCTATATATAGGTGGAGGAGCGTGGTGGAAAGCCCGTCCAAACCCTAAGGGCGCAACTGAAGGGGAGGAGGTGGAACCAAGCTTTTAAATAGCGGATAGCAGGTTGATAGCGGATTCGGGTCGGCATAGAGGATTTGTGGATTGCGGCCGATATTGCGGACGCTATGTCCGCATAGATGATTAGTAAAAATACTCAAAGTTCTACATAATTGTGTAAATTTTATATTGTTGACAACAAATATGACATCTCAATTAAATATTCATCATTTATATATAGATATATATACTATAATTGGTCCCACTGAACAATATTCAATCAAGCAACTCATGCATCAATGCAAACAACACATTGTCTCACAAAGTACCAGCAGATTAAATAGGTAACACAAAAATAATCAAACACTAGCTACCAATATATTAGTTTCATAGTGTTCAATATTAAATAAGTAAGTATAAATCTACAAACACAAGTGAGCTATATCACGAATTTAAACATCTATAGTTCATGATCCATCAGACCATAACCATGAATCCATAATATAATAAAAAGAACAACAACAAAATGCATGACACATTGACACAATTACTCTATCATACCATGACTATCAGAATATAAGTTATTTGACTCAATTACAGGCGTCGATTGGTGACTCCTTTATGTAGAAATTACAAGTAAACTGAATGTATGAAGGTAGTAGAAAAGAAAGTAATGTAAACTGAATATAACACTGCCTATGCAAAAGAAATTGGCAACTTGATTTTATATGGTATTGCAGATTGGGCGTCATACAAGAAGAAGAATATACTTGCATGCAAGGTCAAGTGGTTGTTATCGAAGTTGAGGAAATGTGCATACTTGATACCATTGTTGTGTATACTCGTTTAATCACTAGAATTATTAACACAATGGTCTCATGTGCCAAGCTCCCGCTAATGATCTCCACTGTAACTATCACTATGTACATGCCATCAGGTATCTGTATTGATGGTGGACCTTTGTCATTATAAACAGAGTGCTGGTTGGCAACGTGAGGTGCTCGAGCTGCTCGGGTCAACACCACAGGAAGACGGGGCGGCACCAGCGATGCATAACAGGTGGAGGGGAGGCACATGACGACCGGCGGCGACGTTTGAGGACAACGGGACGAATCTTGGCGGCGGTTGTCCATCGTGGCGTCGGTGGTAGGAGCTCACGGCAGTAGCACGGACGACGGATCCTGTAGAGAGGGAAGAGTATGATAGAGATTGTGGTAAGGAAGAGATGAATAGGAGGAAGGAAGGATGAGATAGGGAGAAGGAGGCGATGGTCGTTGGTGGTTGCCACCGGCGATGCAGGTTGCCGGATGTGCTGCTTGCCACTGCTGTTGGTTGGCGCCGCCCCCAAGAGAAGAGGACGAAGAGTTGGTCGACTTAGGTCCAGGATTGGGTGTGCGTGTGTCTTAAATTTATATGCCAGAACATTTTTCTCGGTAGTCCACTATGACCGCAACTCAGCTCTAAAAAAAAGGCCTCTATTGCGGCCTCATCCATGATATTACGCCCGCATCATGCCAATCGCGCTATTTCCTAACGCAGCATACAACTAGTAGCGTTAGGGCTGCGATACCGCTATTGCGGGCGTAATAGTGGTCATAGCGGCCGCTATTTAAAACCTTGGGTGGAACTTAAGTATTCCTCCTTCCCTTCCATATAAAGGTGGACTTTCCACCTTTCCCTTCCGCATGGGACTTGAGGGAGTTGTGCGCTGATACGTCTCCAACATATCTACTTTTCCAAAAACTTTTACTCTTGTTTTGGACTTTAATTTTCATGATTCGACTGAAACTAACCCGGACTGACGTTGTTTTCAGCAGAACTACAATGGTTTTATTTTTGTGAAAAAATAAAAGTTCTCAGAATTGGCCGAAACTTTTTGTGATTTTTTTGGGGTTTTATAATGAATTATGAAGCAAAGATCCAAGAGAGTGGGGTCTGCCTATGGACAACGAGGCAACATGGTGCAACCACCCCTAGGCCGCTCCCTGTTGTGTCGTGGGGCCTTGGAGGCTCCACTGACCCTATTTCTTGTCCTATAAATTCACTTATTCAGAGAAAAAATTTAGATAGAAGTTTTCATCGCTATCTACGAGATGGAGTCGCCGCCACCTCCTGTTCTTCCTTCGGAGAGCTGATGTGAGTCTGCTTTGGGCTCCGAAGAGGGGGATTTGTCGCCGCCGTCATCACCAACCCTTCTCCATCAACTATTCCACGATGCTCGCCACCGAGAGTGAGTAATTCTATTGTAGGCTCGCTGGTCGGTGATAGGGTTTAGATGAGATTGATCATGTAATCGAGTTAAGTTGATAGGGCTTGATCCCTAGTATCCATTATGTTGAGATTGATGCTGCTATGACTTTGCTACGCTTAATGCTTGTCACTAGGGACCGAGTGCATGATTTAACACCTAAAGTTATTAGGTTCTCTCTGAATATAAAAATGTTTAGATCCTATCTTTCAAGTGGTATGCACCTATTATGTGTCTTGATCCGCATACCCCAAGGTGACAATAACTAGGATTCTTTTCGGTGATTGTCATAGTTTGAGGAGTTCATGTATTCACCATGTGTTAATGCTTTGTCTCGTCTCTCTATTAAAAGGAGGCCTTAATATCCCTTATTTTCCAATAGGACCCCGCTTCAACTCGAGGGTAGGACAAAAGATATCATGCAAGTTCTTATCGCAAGCACGTATGACTATATACAGAATACATGCCTGCATTTTATTGATGAATTGGAGCTAGTTCCGTGTCACCCTAGTGTGTAACTGTTACATGATTGATGTCATCCATATCTGTCCATCACGACACCATGGCCTATGATGACCCACAAGTGTAGGGGATCTATCATGGTCCTTTCGATAAGTAAGAGTGTCGAACCCAACGAGGAGCAGAAGGAACTGACAAGTGGTTTTAATCAAGGTATTCTTTGCAAGCACTGAAATTATTGGTAACAGATAGTTGTGTGATAAGATAATTTGTAGCGAGTAGCAAGTAACAATAGTAAAAAAGGTGCAGCAAGATGGCCCAATCCCTTTTGTATCAAGGGACAAGCCTGGATGAACTCTTATATGAGGTAAAGAGCTCCCGAGGACACATAGGAATTTCTGTCAAGCTAGTTTTCATCATGTTCATATGATTCGCGTTCGCTACTTTGATAGTTTGATATGTGGGGGGACCGGTACTTCGGTGCTTACCTTACTTGGACAAACATCGCACTTATGATTAACCCCTCTCGCAAGCATCCGCAACTATGAAAGAAGAATTAAGACTAAGTCTAACCATAGCATTAAACTAGTGGATCCAAATCAGCCCCTTACGAACCAACGCATAAACTAGGGTTTAAGCTTCTGTCACTCTAGAAACCCATCATCTACTTATTACTTCCCAATGCCTTCCTCTAGGCCCAAATAATGGTGAAGTTTTATGTAGTCGACGTTCACATAACACCACTAGAGGAAAGACAACATACAACGCATTAAAATATCAAACGAATACCAATTCACATGACTACTTATAGCAAGACTTATCCCATGTCCTCAGGAACAAAAGTGACTACTCACAAAGCATATTTATGTTCATGACCAGAGAGGTATTGAATAGCATTAAGGATCTGAACATATGATCTTCCAACGAGTAATCCAACTAGCATCAACTACAAAGAGTAATTAACACTACTAGCAACCTTACAAGTACCAATCGGAGTCGAGAGACGGAGATTGGTTACAAGAGATGAACTAGGGTTTGGAGATGAGATGGTGCTAATGAAGATGTTGATGGAGATGAGTCCCCTCTGATGAGAGGAGTGTTGGTGATGACGAAGGTGACGATTTCCCCCTCCGGGAGGGAAGTTTCCCCGGCAGGACGACCCTGCGAGAGCTCTAGATTGGTTCTGCTCAAGTTACGCCTCGTGGCGGCGACGTCTCTTCCCGAAAGCCTCCTCTTGATTTTTTCTGGGACGAAACCCTCCTTATAGCAAAAGATGGGAGCCGGAGGGGCAACAAGGGGCCCACAAGCCACCCTGGTGTGTCCAGGGGGGTAGGCCACGCCTGTCAGGCTTGTGGCCTCCTAGTGGCTCCCCTTTGGTACTTCTTCCGCCCAATATTTTTTATAAAATCGAAAATAATTCCTCGTTGATTTTCACGGCTTTTGGACTTGCGCAGAATAGGTATCTCAAACTTGCTCCTTTTTTAGACCAGAATTCCAGCTGCCGGCATTCTCCCTCTTCATGTAAACCTTATAACATAAGAGAGAAAAGGCATAAGTATTGTACCGTAAAGTGTAATAACAGCCCATAAAGCGATAAATATCAACATAAAAGCATGATGCAAAATGGACGTATCAGCCTACGCTTTACATATACTGAATCTTGCTAAGTTACTATCGTTGCTCTCACTGTCACTACTGTTACTATTGTTGCTGTCACTGTCACTATTGTCACAAAGTTGTCGCTATCACTGTTACTATTACTGCTACTATTATTTGATGTGCTACTAAACATTTGCTGCATAGAGATATACCTGGTGCGATTGAATTGACAAGTCAACTGTCAAGGCCGATAAATATTCTTTGGCTCCCCTTGTGTCGAATCAACAAATTAGGGTGAAATACTGCCCTTGAAGACTGCCGCGAACCCCTATACTTATGGGTTATCAAGGCCTTTTATTGGTGCCGTTGCCAGGGAGAATAGCTATATTTATTGTGTTAACTTGTAGATATCCAATTTCTACTATAAATAATCTAAAAGATACTCGAACTAAGATTGTCCCCTCTTGTACGAGAGGAGGTAAGGAAGTGCCATCTAGCTCTACTTTTTATCCACCTATTCTTTTGAATCACCTTATTACACCATCGCATGTTGCTCGTTCTGATATATCGCTTGAACTTGACAATGCTACTTACGAAATTAATGATGATCTTACTGCTATATTTGATGAAATCAAAACTGTTCCACTGAATGAATTACTTGATGCCCATATTGCTAGATCTAAAGAATTTGAAAATACTGAAACTAATGAAGATTTTGAATCACCTACTACACCTCGCTCTTCCAATAAATATGAATTACCTTATGTACCTAAAGGTTATGTTATGGATGGGTAAGTAGCTAGGAACTTTCTTGCTTGTGAAAATAGAGATGACATGAAGAAACTACTATGGGAACTAATAGAATGATGGAGAAAATGAAACGTGATCCTAAATTTTCTACTTCTCCTGTATTTGTTAGTGATAAAGATAATGAATTATACATAGACCCTGAGTTGATTTCTATAGTAGAATCTGATCCTTTCCATGGTTATGGAACTGAAACTGTTGTTGGACATCTCACTAAATTGAATGATATTGTTGCTTTGTTTACCAACGAGGAAAAGATAGGTTACTATTACATCCTTAAGCCTTTTTCTTTCTCGCTAAAAGGCGAGGCTAAAGGATGGTTCCTTTCTCTTGCTCCTTGATACGTCTGCAACGTATCTATAATTTTTGATGGTTTCATGCTATTATCTTGTCAAACTTTGGATGTTTTGTATGGCTTTTATATCTTTTTTGGGACTAACTTATTAACTCAGTGCCAAGTGCGAGTTCCTATTTTTTCCGTGCTTTTGACCCTTTTCAGAGGAGGATTTTAAATGGAGTCCAAACGGAATAAATGTTTCGAAAAGATTTTTTCCGGAACAGAAGATACGCAGATAGCTTGGGAACCAAGGCAGGGAGTCCCGGGGGAGGCCACAAGCCCTCATGGCGCGGGCAGGGGGGCCGCGCCTCCTAGGCTTTTGGGATCCCTGGGCCTCCCCTGCCCTAACTCCTTCGCCTATAAATTCCCTAAAATCCCAAAAAAAATCAGGAGATCCACGAAAATACTTTTCCGCCGCCGCAAGCTTCTGTCTCTGCGACATCCCATCTGGGGCACGTTTTGGTGCCCAGCCGGAGGGGGGATTCGGATACTGATGGCTTCTTCATCAACACCATGTCCTCTCCAATGATGCGTGAGTAGTTCACCATAGACCGTCGGGTCTATAGCTAGTAGCTAGATGGCTTCTTCTCTCTCTTGGATCTTCAATAAAAAGTTCTCCATGATCTTCATGCAGATCTATCCGATGTAATCTTCTTTTGCGGTGTGTTTGTCGTGATCCGATGAATTGTGGATTTATGATCAGATTATCTATGAATCTTATTTGAGTTTCTTATGATCTCTTATATGCATGATTTCATATCCTTGTAATTCTCTTAGAGTTGTGGGTTTTGTTTGGCCAACTTGATCTATGATTCTTGCAATGGGAGAAGTGCTTGGTTTTGGGTTCATACCGTGTGGTGACCTCACCCAGTGACAGAAGGGGTAGCGAGGCACGCATCGTGTTGTTGCCATCAAGGGTAAAAAGATGGGGTTTTCATCATTGGTTTGAGTTTATCCCTCTACATCATGTCATCTTGCTTAAGGCGTTACTCTGTTCATCATGAACTCAATACACTAGATGCATGCTGGATAGCGGTCGATGTGTGGAGTAATAGTAGTAGATGCAGAAAGTATCGGTCTACTTGTCTCGAACGTGATGCCTATATGTATGATCATTGCCTTAGATATCGTCATGACTTTGCGTAGTTCTATCAATTGCTCGACAATAATTTGTTCACCCACCGTAATATTTGCTATTTTGAGAGAAGCCTCTAGTGAACACAATGGCCCCCGGGCATACTTCACATCATATTTTCAGCCTTACTCTTTTACTTCGTTGCACTTTCCGCCTTCAGATCTCACTTTGCAGTCAATCTTGAAAGGATTGACAACCCATTTATAGCGTTGGGTGCAAGCTCTTTTGTGTTTGCGCAGGTACCCTGGACTTGACGTGATTCTCCTACTGGATTGATACCTTGGTTCCCAAACTAAGGGAAATACGTACTACTCGTGGGCTGCATCACCCTTTCCTCTTCAAGGGAAAAACCAACGCAAGCCATGTCTCCGTCAAGATACCAATTTCTCGCGCTGTTGTTTGAGAAGTAGCGGAAGGATTTATGTTGCCGTAGTAGAAGAATTTCTGGCACCGTTGCCGGGGAGGATCAAGTCAAAAACTCAGCCAAGTAATTGTCGCAAACTCATCTCTTGCATTTACTTTTTTGCCTCTCGTTTTCCTCTCCCCCACTTCTGAAAAACAAAAATTTACAAAAATATTTTCCTTTTTCGTTTGCCTTTTTCATTCGCCCTTTTATCTCGCTTGCTTTCTGTTCGCTTGTGTGCTTGCTTGCTTGCTGAAGTCACCACGACTGAAAACACCAAACTTTGTGACTTCTCTAATACTAATAATAATGATTTTATTAGTACTCCGATTGCTCCCGCCACTAGTGCGGAATCATACGAAATCAATGATGCTTTGCTGAATCTTGTTATGAAAGAGCAATTCTCCGGCCTTCCCAGTGAAGATGCCACATTCCATCTTAATACCTTCATTGAGCTTTGCGATATGCAAAAGAAGTAAGATGTTGATAATGATGTAATTAAATTGAAGCTTTTTCCTTTCTTGTTGCGAGATCGAGCAAAAACTTGGTTTTCGTCTTTGCCCAAAAATAGTATTGATCTTGGAATAAGTGCAAAGATGCTTACATATCCAAATATTTTCCGTCGGCTAAGGTTATCTCTCTCCATAATGATATCATGAATTTTAAGCAACTTGATCATGAACATGTTGCACAATCTTGCGAGAGAAAGAAATTGATGATTAGAAATTGTCACGCTCATGGCTTGAGTCTTTGGATGATTATACAAATCTTTTACGCTGGCTTGAATTTCGCTTCTAGAAATATCTTGGACTCCGCCTCATGTGGAACATTCATGGAAATCACGTTAGGAGAAGATACAAAACTCCTAGACAATATCATGACGAACTACTCTCAGTGGCACATTGAAAGGTCACCTACTAGTAAGAAGGTACACGTTGGTAGGAATAATTTTGGCAACAACGATGCTCTTAGAGGAAACTATGTTCCTAGGCCTTTTCCTAGTAACTCCTCTAATAACTTTGGCAACTCCTACAACAATACTCATGGAAATTACAATAGATTACCCTCTGATCTAGAGAGTAATATCAAAGAGTTTATCAACTCGCAAATTTTTCAGTGCGTCCATAAAGGAAAAACTACTCAAAATTGACGATTTGGCTAGGAGCGTTGATAGAATGTCTAGTGATATTGATGCTTTGGAAGTTAGATGTGCTCCTCCAAAGATCAATATGGATGAAACTTTGAAAGCTATGCGTGTTTCCATTAGTGAGAGCAAAGAAAGAACCGCCCAAATTCGTGCTAGACATGAATGGCTTAAAAAGGCGTGTTCTCATGATAAGAATCACGAAGATCTTAAAGTGCTTGGTGTGACTCCCATTGAATCTTTGTTTTCTTGTGTTAAACCTAATGATGATGGGGCTGGATATGAATCCAGTTTGGTTAAAAAACGCCCCAATGATTCGGAGTCCATCTATCTTGATGCTAAAAGCATTGAAGGTGGAGTAGAAGATATTAAAACCTTGATTAGTAATGAAACTACTACTTTGGATTTCAAGGAATTCAATTATGATAGTTGCTCCTTGATTGAATGCATTTCCTTGATGCAATCCATTCTAAACTCTCCACATGCTTATAGCCAAAACAAGGCCTTTACCGATCATATCATCGAAGCTATGATAAAATCTCTTGAAGAGAAACTTGAATTGGAAGTTTCTATCCCTAGAAAGCTTCATGATGAGTGGGAACCTACTATCAAAATCAAAATAAAAAACTATGAATGCAATGCTTTGTGTGATTTGGGTGCTAGTGTTTCCGCGATTCCAAAGTCTTTATGTGATTTCTGGGTTTCAATGAGATTGAGGAGTGTTCTCTTAATTTGCATCTTGCGGATTCTACTGTCAAGAAAACCATGTGAAGGATCAATGATGTTCTTATTATTGCAAATAGGAACTATGTACCCGTGGATTTCATTGTACTTGACATTGATTGCAATCCTACATGCCCTATCATTTTTCGTAGACCTTTCCTAGGGACTATCGGTGCTATCATCGATATGAAGGAAGGGAATATTAGATTTCAATTTCCTTTAAACAAGGGCATGGAGCATTTTTCTAGAAAGAAAATAAGATTGCCTTATGAATGCATGATGAGGGCTACTTATGGTTTGAGCACTAAGGACGACGATACGTCATTCTATCGCCTTATGCCTAGCTAAGGGCGTTAAACAATAGCGCTTGTTGGGAGGCAACCCAATGAATTTATCTTTTTCTTTCTGTTTTATTGCGTCCACACCATCATAATTCTGTTATGATAGTGTCTTTTGTGTTTCTTTTTGTGTTTGAGCCAAGCAAAACCTTTATGACTAGTCTTGGTGATGGTTGTTTGATCCTGCTGGAAAAAAGACAGAAACTTTTTGCTCACGTGGTTATTTTTAATTTTTATTCAGAAAGAGATTATGAGTTTATTCTTTTTGCTGCTGGTTGATATGGCTTTTTCCCAGGCAGTCGTAATGTTTCAGAATTTTTGAGGTACCATAAGTATACGAAGTATACAGATTGCTATAGGCTGGTGTCTTTTTGACAGATTCTATTTTTTTTGAGTTGGTTGCTTGTTTTGATGAAACTATGCATAGTATCGGGGGTACTAGCCATGGAAAAGTGATAATATAGTAATCTAACTCCAATATAAATATAAATCAAGATTTCTACAGTACCTAAACAGGTGGTAGTTTGTTTTCTTGTGCTAATGATATCACGAGTTTCAGTTTAAGTTTTGTGTTGTGAAGTTTTCAAGTTTTGGGTGATGTTCTCATGGACAAAGAGATAAAGAATGGAAAGAGCTCAAGCTTGGGGATGCCCAAGGCATCCCAAGCCAAATTCAAGGACACCAAAAAGCCTAAGCTTGGGGATGCCCCTGGAAGGCATCCCCTCTTTCGTCTTCAATCCATCGGTAACATTACTTGGAGCTATATTTTTATTCACCACATGATATGTGTTTTGCTTGGAGCGTCTTGTACCGTAGGAGTCTTTTCTGTTTGTTTTGTCACGATCATCCTTGATGCACACCTTTTGAGATAGACACGCACTCATCGTGATTTTGCAAGAATGCTCATCGTGCTTCACTTATATCTTCTGAGCCTAGATAATTTTGCTCTATGTGCTTCACTTAGATCTTTTAGAGCACGGCGGTGCGTAACTTTTTAGTTGGCTTGTGCTATGAGAGTAGTCCCAAAGGTGATAGGTACCCAAAGAGGATACAAAAACTTCCATCTTCATGGTCATTGAGTAGAAAGAGAAGTTTGATTCCTCTCAATTAGTTTTGAGACGTGGATTTGGTAATATTAAGAGTTATGTTAGTAGGGTGTTGTGAATCAAGAAATACTTGTGTTGAAGTTAGTGATTCCCGTAACATGCACGTATGGTGAACCGCTATGTTAGGAAGTTGGAGCATAATTGATCTATTGATTGTCATCCTTTGTGTTGCGGTCGGGATCGCGCGATGGTTTACACCTACCAACCCTTCCCCTAGGAGTATGCGTTTAGCACATTGTTTCGATTACTAATAAAAACTTTCACAATAAGTATGTGAGTTCTTAACAACTAATGTGAGTCCATGGTATAGATGCACTTGCACCTTCCACCATTTCTAGCCTCTCTAGTGCCGCGCAATTTTTGCCGGTGCACAAACCCACCACATGTCTTCCGCAAAACAACCACCATACCTACCTACTATGGCATTTTCATAGCCATTCCGAGATATATTGCCATGCAACTCCCATCGTTCCATCTCATGATTTGCGCCATAACTCTCATGTTGCCATTGCATAATCGTAAGATAGCTAGCAAGATGTTTCAACGTCATACGCCAAGCTAGATCGTTGCACATCCCGGTACACTACCGGAGGCATTTCCTATAGAGTCATCATCGTTCTGAGCTTTGAGCTATGACTAAATAAAAGTGTGATGATCATCATTATTAGAGCATTGTCCCATGTGAGGAAAAAAGAGAGGCCAAAGTTGCCCACAATAAATGAAGAGATATGGAAAGAGGCCAAAGAGCCCAAACAAAAAAAGAGAGAAAAAGAGAGAAGGGACAATGCTACTATCTTTTTCAACAATTGTGCTTCATAATAGCACCATGTTCTTCATGATTGAGAGCCTCTCGTTTCGTCACCACCATATACTAGTGGGAATTTTCATTATATAACTTGGCTTGTATATTCCAATGACGGGCTTCCTCAAATTGCCCTAGGTCTTCGTGAGCAAGGAAGTTGGATGCACACCCACTAGTTCTCGTCTTGAGCTTTCACATACTTATAGCTCTAGTGCATACTTTGTATGGCAATCCCTACTCATTCACATTGATATCTATTAATGGGCATCTACATAACCCTTTGATACGCCGAGTCAATGTGACCATCTCCTCCTTATTTGTCTCACAACCACCACCACACTCTATTACAACTATAGTGCTATATCCATGGCTCATGCTCATGTATTGCGTGAAAGTTGAAAAAGGTTTGTGAAAGTAAGAGTCTGAAAATAATTACTTGGCCAATACCGGGGTTGTGCATGATTTAAATTAGTTGTGTGGGGATGATGGAGCATAGCCAGACTATATGATTTTGTAGGGATAACTTTCTTTGGCCTTGTTATTTCGAAAGTTCATGATTACCTTGCTAGTTTGCTTGAAGTATTATTGTTTCCATGTCAATAGCAAACTATTGTTTTGAATCTAACGGATCTGAACATTCATGTCACATGAAAGAAGTTACAAAGGACAACTATGTTAGACAGAATTCCACATCAAAAATTCAGTCTTTATCACTTCCCTACTGACGGACGAGCAGGAGTTAAGCTTGGGGATGCTTGATATGTCTCCAACATATCTATAATTTTTGATGCTATTATCTTGTCAAACTTTGGATGTTTTGTATGCCTTTTATATCTTTTTTGGGACTAACTTATTAACTCAGTGCCAAGTGCCAGTTCCTGTTTTTTCCGTGTTTTTGACCCTTTTCAGAGGAGGATTTTAAACGGAGTCCAAATGGAATAAAACTTCCGAAAAGATTTTTTCCGGAACAGAAGATACGCAGAAAGCATGGTAACCAAGGCAGGGAGTCATGGGGGAGGCCACAAGCCCTCATGGCGCGGTCAGGGGGGCCGCGCCTCCTAGGCTTGTGGGCTCCCTGGGCCTCCACTGCCCTAGCTCCTTCGCCTATAAATTCCCTAAAATCCCAAAACAAAATCAGGAGCTCCACGAAAATACTTTTCCGCCGCCGCAAGCTTCTGTCTCTGCAAGATCCCATCTGGGGCACATTCTGGTGCCCTGCCGGAGGGGACATTCGGATACGGAGGGCTTCTTCATCAACACCATGGCCTCTCCGGTGATGCGTGAGTAGTTCACCATTGACCTTCGGGTCCATAGCTAGTAGCTAGATGGCTTCTTCTTCTCTCTCTTGGATCTTCAATACAAAGTTCTCCATGATCTTCATGGAGATCTATCCGATGTAATCTTCTTTTGCGGTGTGTTTGTCGAGATCTGATGAATTGTGGATTTATGATTATATTATCTATGAATCTTATTTGAGTTTCTTCTGATCTCTTATATGCTTGATTTCATATCCTTGCAATTCTCTTCGAGTTGTGGGTTTTTTGGCCAACTTGATCTATGATTCTTGCAATGGGAGAAGTGCTTGGTTTTGGGTTCATACCGTGCGGTGACCTCACCCAGTAACAGAAGTGGTAGCGAGGCACACATCATGTTGTTGCCATCAAGGGTAAAAAGATGGGGTTTTCATCATTGGTTTGAGTTTATCCCTCTACATCATGTCATCTTGCTTAAGGCATTACTCTGTTCGTCATGAATTGAATACACTAGATGCATGTTGGATAGAGGTCGATCTGTGGAGTAATAGTAGTAGATGCAGAAAGTATCGGTCTACTTGTCTCGGACGTGATGCCTATATGTATGATCATTGCCTTAGATATCGTCATGACTTTGCGTGGTTCTATCAATTGATCGATAGTAATTTGTTCACCCATCGTAATATTTGCTATTTTGAGAGAAGCCTCTAGTGAACACTATGGCCCCCGGGTCTACTTCACATCATATTTTAGCCTTACTCTTTTACTTCGTTGCACTTTCCGCCTTCAGATCCAACTTTGCAATCAATCTTGAAGGGATTGACAACCCCTTTATAGAGTTGGGTGCAAGCTCTTTTGTGTTTGCGCAGGTACTCTCGACTTGACGCGATTCTCCTACTGGATTGATACCTTGGTTCTCAAACTGAGGGAAATACTTACTACTCCTGTGCTGCATCACCCTTTCCTCTTCAAGGGAAACACTAACGCAAGCCAAGTCTCCATCAACATACCAATTTCTGGCGCTCTTCTTTGAGAAGTAGCGGAAGGATTTCTGTTCCCGTAGCACTCCTGGTTGTGCGCATAGTCCCGAGGATATGCTTTATCACATCTCTAAAAAAATTCCTGCTCATAAGAAACAAGCTGCCTTACATGAGATATTTAACTTTGTGCAAATCTAAGAAGAGAATCTCCCTCAAGCTTGGGGGAGGCTTCTCGAGTTACTTAGTGATTTTCTTGATCATCCTCTTAAGAAAAAAATGAAATACTTGATATATTTTAGAATGGGCTAACCGATGCTTCTAGGGATTTCTTAGATAGTTGTGCTCGTTATGTTTACAGGGAAAGAGCTGTTGGACAAGCTGAAGAACTATTAAATAACATATTACAAAATGTCGATGATTGGACACTTCCCGAGCCACCACCGGAGCCTATTCAAAAGGAGTGAGGTATTCTATTCCTCAGTCCAAAATATGCAAGAAGCCAAGAGATCTATTAAATTAAAGGGTATTAAAACTGATGATATCAAGAAATTATCACCTATCGAATAAATACATGGACTTGACACCCTGATAAAGGTAGTAGAGGTATATTCTCTCCGTACCTTTAATGAGAGTGATATGCCTTACACTAAGACTCCTAGTCAATGCATGGATGAATTTGATAATTTTATTGTTAAGCAAGAATACTTTAATAATTATGTCAAAGGTCAATTAAGATGTAACGCTATGACGATGGACCATTTGAATGACTTGATGTTTAGAATTGCTAATGATGTTAAGGGTCTAGGTAAATATGCTTTTATCGTTCACACCAACTAGACCAAGTTGCTAAGTCGCAAAATTATTTGCTTGCTAAGATAAATAATAATAAGAATGACAATGTTGGTAGAGTAATGACTAGTTGAGGACGCATGACCGAGGAACCTCTTTATCATGAAGGTCATCCTAAAAGAATAGTACATGATTCTCACATAATGAATGATGATACACCTACCCCTTCTAAGAAGAAAAAGAAAAAGAAAAATGATAGGACTTTGCATGCTCCTAGTGAACCTGTTATAGAAAAACCTGCTCAGAATCATAATGATGTTTGTATTTTTCATGGTCAGACACAGTATGGTAGTGAACATTCACCTAGTGATAATGAAAACAATAATGATAATGATGATGTTCTCATAGATGCTCAACTAGATACTAGTAAAGAAAATGATAATGATGTGGAAATAGACCCTACTGAAGATCTTGCTAACCCACCTCCTAAAAATAAACGTTATGAAAAGAAAGACTTTGTTGCCAGAAAGTATGAGAAAGAAAGAGATCCATGGGTTCAAAAACCCATGTCAATCGGAAACGGTTATTAATAAGACTTGATCAACCTTATTAATGGATCCTTTTTGAAAGACATGTGATCAATGAATCTAGTAGGCACAACTCTGTGTATTATTAGTTTGGTCCCTCTTATTTTTAGTTGAATAAAGTAAAATGCCATGATTATCCTCTTTTCTCAGTTTTACGTGTAATACAAAAATGACCCAAAAATGAAAAGTCTCAGAATGCGACAAAAATTTAACATGATTTTTTCAGAATTTATGGTGCTAGAAACACACCAGGATGGGTCACCTGTGGGCCATGAGGCAATAGGGTGCAGCCACCCCCCTATGGCGCACCCTGTTCTATGGTGGGGTCCTGATACTCGTGATGTGCGTTGGTTTTTCCGTGTACAGGAACGGGTAATCACATCACAAAGTGGGTAATTATTTCCCTCAGTTATGAAATCAAGGTTTCTTGAACCAATAGGAATATCAACTACAACCGTCTTCATCAGTGCACACAAAAGAACAAATAGCGTACACCCAACGCGGGCAAGAGGGTGGTCAATTCCCTTGTTCTCGTTATTTGCAAGAAAATGAGGTGTGTATATAATTGTTGATGAAAGTAAAATGCAAAATAAAATAAAATCAAGTAAATGGCAGCAAGGTATTGGAAGTTTTGTAAATATGTTGTGAATAGCCCCGGGGACCATAGTTTTCCCTAATGGCATCTCTCGTGAATATAACACGCTATGGGTAAGCAAATTATTGTTGGGCAATTGATGAAAGAGCGGATAGATATGCGATTTTCACAACAATGATCATGTACATATAGGCATCACGTCCATAAACAAATCGGCCGACTCCTGCATGCACCTAATGTTGGAAATATACCCTGAGGCAATAATAAATTAGTTATTATTATATTTCCTTGTTCATGATATCGTTTGTTATCCATGCTATAATTGTATTGATTGGAAACTCAAATACAGGTGTGGATCCATAAATAGCATCGTGTCCCCAGTGAGCCTCTACTAGACTAGCTCGTTGATCAAAGATGGTTAAGGTTTCCTAACCGTAGACATGAGTTGTCATTTGATAACAGGATCAAATCATTAAAAGAATGATGTGATGGACAAGACCCAACCGTAAGCATATCATTTGATCATATTAGTTTATTGCTACTGCTTTTACCATGTCAATGTATCTGTTCCTATAACCATCAGATCATGCAACTCCCTGACACCGGAGGAATGCCTTGTGTGAACCAAACGTCACAACGTAACTAGGTGACTATAAAGGTGCTCTACAGGTATCTCCGAGGGTGTATATTGGGTTGGCATGGATCAAGACTCGGATTTGTCACTCCGTATGACGGAGAGGTATCTCTGGGCCCACTCGGTAATACAACATCACAAGAAGCTTGCAAGCAATGTGACTAAGGAGTTAGTCACGTGCTCTTGTATTATGGAACGAGTAAAGAGACTTGCCGGTAACGAGATTGAACTAGGTATAGAGATACCGACAATTGAATCTCGGGCAAGTAACATACTGCTGGACAAAGGGAATTGCATACGAGATTGAGTGAATCCTTGACATCGTGGTTCGACCGATAAAGATCTCCATGGAATATGTAGGAACCAATATGGGCATCGAGGTCCCTCCATTGGTTATTGACCGGAAAGGTGTCTCGGTCACGTCTACATGATTCTCGAACCCGTAGGGTCCGCACGCTTAACGTTTGATGACGCTAGAGTATTACTGGATATGTACATAGGTGACCAAATGTTGTTCGGAGTCCTGGATTTGATCTTGGACATCACGAGGTGCTCCATAATGGTTCGGAGCTAAAGATTTATATATGGGAAATCATATTCAGGGTTGTGGAAAATGTTCGGGATTTTTGGTATTGTACCGGGAAGGTTCTAGAAGGTTCTAGAGTGGGTCCCACCTGCATGGGGACCCACTTGGACATGAGTAGCGGGGAAAGTCCCCACACCCCTGGTCTAGGCGCATCAATATGTTCTACCAGCCCCTTGACCAACGACCCTGGGCGCTTGGAGGGCAAGCTACCAGCCCCTCCCATGCCTATCTAAATGTGGTGAGGCGCAAGGGGGCAATAGAGTCTGCCACGGACGCGGCCCTTCCCACGTCTCTCGTGTTTCTTCCTCATATGTTGTTTCGGAGGTGCTTGGCGAAGCCCTGCCGGCAGTGCAACACCACCATCTCCACCATGCCTTCGTGTTGGTTGACATCCCATCTACTTATCCTTCCTATCTTGCTGGATCAAGAAGGAGGATATGTCATCAAGCCGCAGGTGTGGTGAATGTGGAGGTGCCGTCTATTCGGCGCTAGATCGGATCGGATCACAATCGGATTTGAAGAGTATGACTACATCAAATGTGTTATATACGCTTCCGCTTAGCGATATAGAAGGGTATTTAGATGCACTCCCCATCTAGTAGCTGTTCACCTCCATAGATAGATCTTGATGAGCGTAGGAATTTTTTTGTTTCCCATGCGTTGTTCCCCAATAGTAGGATCATGAGCAAGGTCTATGCGTAGATAACATGCACGAGTAAAACACAAAAGAGTTTGCGAGCGTTGATGTTAAGATTGATTATTTCCTTAGTCTTATTTTGTTTTGGTGGTATTGTGGGATGAAGCGTCTCGGACCAAGCTTAGTCGTCCACGTACAAGAGACCGGTTTCATCGACTCACATGCAACTTGTTGCAAAAAGATGGCTGACGGGTGTCTGTGTCTCCCACTTTAGTTGAATCGGATTTGATAGAGGCGCTCCTTGTATAAGGTTAAATAGCAACTTGAATGTCACCGTTGTGGCTTTGCGTAGGTAAGAACAATTCTTCCTAGTCACCCATACCAGCAACGTAAAACATGCAACAACAAAGTAGAGGACGTCTAACTTGTTTTTGTAGGGTATGTTGTGATATGATATGGCCAAGGACATAATGAGATATATGTGGTGTATTAGATGATCATGTTATGTATAGATTATCACGACTTGCATGTTGATGAGTACGACATCCGGCAGGAGCCATAGTGTTGTCTTCAATTATTTGTGCCTTTTTTTCTTTACTTGATCGCTCTGAGTTAGCAATAGTGGTAGAAGCATAGTTGGCGCGCCAACCCAATGGCGACACGATGATGGAGATCATGGTGTCATACCGGTGACGATGGAGATCATGCCGGTGCTTTGGAGATGGAGACGAAAAGCACGAGATAATGATGGCCATATCATGTCACTTTATGATTTACATGTGATGTTAATCGTTTTATGCATCTTATTTTTCTTAGGACGACGGTAGCATTATAAGATGAATCCTCACTAAAATTTTGAAGTAAAATTGTGTTCTCCCCAAGTGTGCACCGTTGCTAAGGTTCGTTGTTTCGAGGCACCACATGATGATCGGGTGCGATAGACTCTACATTTGCATACAACGGGTGTAAGCCAGTTTTACACATGCCGAACATTTGGGTTAAACTTGACGAGCCTGGCATGTACAGACATGGCCTTAAAACATAGGAGACCGAAAGGTGGAACATGAGTCATATAGTAGATATGATCAACATGGAGATGTTCGCCATTGAAACCACCTCATCTCACGTGATGATCGGACTTGGGTTAGTGGATTTGGATCATGTTACACTCGAACAACCTGAGGTATGTTGATTTGAGTGGGTGTTGTTAAGTAGTATGATTAATTGAACTCATTATCGCGAACATAGTCTAAGTTGTCTTTGCAAAGTATATTGTAGAACAATAGCTCGCGTTGTAGCTCTAATGTATTTTTGATACGTTCTTTGAGAAAACTAAGTTGAAAGATGAGGGTAGCAATTATGTGGACTGGTTCCGTAAACTGAGGATTGTCCTCATTCCTGCACAGAAGGCTTATGTCCTTGATGCATCACTCGGTGTGCCAACCCCTCAAGCGTCATATGTGGATGTTGTGAACATCTGATAGACACACTTTTTACGACTACTTGATAGTTTAGTATGTCATGCTTTACAACTTAGAATTCAGGCTCCAAAGATGTTTTGAACATA
The DNA here is from genome assembly GCF_904849725.1 of Hordeum vulgare subsp. vulgare. Taxonomy (NCBI): domain Eukaryota; kingdom Viridiplantae; phylum Streptophyta; class Magnoliopsida; order Poales; family Poaceae; genus Hordeum; species Hordeum vulgare. Next base: position 105,539,187 of record NC_058522.1, on the reverse strand, counting down.
ACGGAGCATATGAGATGTTCCAAGAGCTAAAATTGGGATTTCAGGCTCGTGCCCGTGTTGATACGTATGTGACCTCCTACATTCTTTGCCTGCAAGATGAAGAAGAATAGCTCAATCGGTGAGCATGTGCTCAGATTGTCTGGGTGCTACAATCGCTTGAATCAAGTGGGAGTTGATATTCCAGATGATATTGTGATCGACATAGTTCTCCAAGTCACTGCCACCAAACTACATGAGCTTCATGATGAACTATAACATGCTAGGGATGGAGATGATGATCCGTGAGCTATTCTCGATGTTTTACACCGTGTAGGTTGAACTCAAGAAGGAGCATCAAGTGTTGATGGTTAGTAAAACCGCTAGTTTCAATAAGGGCAAGGGCAAGAAGGGAAACTTTGAGAATGGCAAGACAATTGTCGCTCCAATGAAGAAACCCAAGGTTGAACCCAAACCCAAAACTGAGTGCTTCTATTATGAGGGGAACGGTCACTAAGAGCGGAACTACCCCAGATTCTTGGCAGATAAGAAGGCTGGCAATGTCAACAAAAGTATATTTGATATACATGTTATTGACGTGTGTCTTACTAGAGCTCGTTGTAGCTCGTGGGTATTTTATACAGTTCAGTTGCTAATATTAGTAACTTGAAACATGAGTTGCAAAATGAAACAGAGACTAGTTAAGGGTGAGGTGTAGATGTGTGTTGGAAGTGTTTCCAAGGTTGATGTGATCACCATCACACGCTCCATCTACCTTCAAGATTAGTGATAAACCTAAATAAATGTTATTTGGTGTCTGCGTTGAGTATGAACATTATATTGATTTTGTTTATTGTGACACGGTTATTGATGTAAGTTAGAGAATAATGGGTTATTTTGTTCAAATGAATAATATCTTATATGATCATGCACCCAAGATGAATGGTTTATTGAATCTCGATCGTAGTGATACAAATGTTCATAGTATTGATGCCAAAATATACAAAGTTACTAATGATAGTACCACTTACTTGTGGCACTGCCGCTTAGGTCATATTGGTGTAAAACGCATGAAGAAACTCCATGCTGATGGATCTTTGGACTCACTTCATTTTGAATAGCTTGAGAAATGCGTACCATGCCTATTGTTGTAAACACATGAAGAAACTCCATGGTGGTGGATCGTTTGGACTCATTTGAATTTGAATTGCTTGAAACATGCAAACCATGCCACATGGGCAAGATGACTGAAGGCCTTGTTTTCTAGTAAGATGGAACGGGCAAGTGACTTATTGGAAATAATACATTTTGATGTATGTAGTCCGATGAGTGCCGAAGCACGTAGTGGACATTGTTATGTTCTTACTTCGCATATGATTTGAGTAGATATGGGTATACTTGATAAAGCACAAAGTCTGAAATGTTGAAAAATTTAAGCAATTTCAGAGTGAAGTCAAAGATCATCGTGACAAGAAGATAAAATGTCTATAATGTGATCGTGGAGGTGAATATCTGAGTTTCATGTTTGGTATACATTTAAGACATTATGCAAATTGTTTCACAACTCATGCCACCTAGAACACCATAGTGTGATGGTGTGTCCGTGCATCTTAGCCGTGCCCTATTGGATATGGTGCGTACTATGATGTCTCTTGCCGATTTGCCACTATCTTAGGGGTTATGCATTGGATACAACCTCATTCACTTTAAATAGGGCCCCATATAATTTTGTTGAAATGACATCGTATGAACTATGGTTGGGCAAGATACCTAAGCTGTCGTTTCTTAAAGTTTGGGGCTACGATACCTATGTCAAAAGGCTTGAGTATGATAAACTCGAACCCAAAGCGGATAAATGCATCTTCATAGGATACCCAAAGAAAACAGTTGGGTATACCTCCTATCTCAGATCCGAAGGCAAAATGTTTCTGGCTAAGAATGGGTCATTTCTCGAGAAAGAGTTTCTCTCGAAAGAATTGAGTGGGAGGATGGTGGAACTTGATGATGTTATTGAAACACCACCTCAAGCGGAGAGTAGTAGGGTGCTGGAAGATGTTCCTTTGGCTCCTAGACCACTTGAAGAGGAAGCTAATGATGGTGATGTCAAAACATTGTTTCCTTAACGGTTTCCTTGAGGAAATATTATATGTGATACAACGAGAAGGTTTTGTCTAACCTAACGATGCTAAAAGGCATGCGAGCTCCAGTGATCCATTTATGGACTGGTGCAAGCATCTCGCGGTTGGAATAAGTGCTTTGATGAGTGATAAAAGCTTTTGGTTTATACAGAGTTTATAAAGAGACTTGTATTTACAAGAAAATGAGTGGGAGCACTATAGAATTTCTGATAAGTATATGTGGTTGACATATTGTTGATCAGAAATGATGTAGAATTTATGGAAAGCATAAAGTGCTGTTTGAAAGGAGTTTTTCAAAGGAAAACTTGGATAATGATACTTAAAATATTAGGCTTCAAGATCTATAGAGATAGATCATGACACTTGATAAAACTTTCAATAAAGACATACCTTGACAAGATTTTGAAGGAGTTCAGAATGAATCGGTCAAAGAAGGAGTTCCTGATAGTATTGTAAGGTGTGAGTTTGAGTAAGACTCAAAGCTTGACCATGGGAGAACAAAGAGAAATGTGACACCCTGGTTTTTGCCCTTTTTATTTTCTTTGTTTTTTATTGAATAATGATTTTGAAACTGAATTTCTGAATCATCTCATGAGGATTTTCACTTGGGCATTCTTTTTATTTTCACTCAAGTGACTCCTAGTTCCCTAAAACCATCTTGAGATATCATCTCTTCCCTGATATTACTGATGGGGTCATAGTCCTAGGGTAGGGTCATAGGCCTGCCATGCAGGTCCTACCCAAGGACTACCCCTCACAAAGGACAGGGCCCTTAGTTAGTCCTGACTGAATTAAGGAGTCCCCATCATCCAGTCGGTAACAGGTCCTCAATCATCCAGTCGGAGACTAGCATTCGGAGGATACCAAGCTAACCGACTGGATACACTCGGTAGATCGTAACCTCTGTGGAGGGAAACGGCCGTACGTTTCCGGGTGCATTTATTAGTATTTAGAGCATACGCTACCTGTAACGTACGCATTCAATCCCCACTACTCCACCCCTGTACCGGAACCGTTGTGGAGGGCAGCGCACTCTATATAAGCCACCCTCCCCCACTCGTAGAGGGGTTAGAAAATCATTGTATTCCATATTCCACTCGACAACAAGCTCCGAGAGCACTGAGACGTAGGGCTGTTGCGTCCACCGTACAGGGGCCTGAACTCATACAACCTTGTCGTAGCTAGGACTCCGCCCATATCATCTGTACCCTACACATCTACTGTCAGGCTTATACCCATGACAGTTGGCGCATCCCGTGGGGCAGGTGTCTAAGCGACTTCCGGCGGGTTTGCGACTACTTCTTTTCGTCATGTCGTCCGGTGGAGATTCGAGCATGGGTCACCAGATCTTCTTCAGTGCTCTCTCCTTCATCGTCGACGACTCGACGTGGCTTCGGGATGCGCCCCTCGACATCGAGGAGCTTCCCCGTCGCGGGGCTACGCACTTCCGTGCCGGCGCCCGCGGCATTCTTCTTCTCCAGCGGTCGGCTCCCGTGTCGACCTACACCGCCGTCACGCGCCGCGTCAAGCGGTCCCGCCGTCCGCGGCTCCAGCGTTGGGTGCAACACGCCCAGGAGCGCCAGAACGCATCTTCGCAAGTGGCGGTTCTTGAGTCCATTGTGGTTACCCCGTCGGCCCAGCACTCGGACTCGGTTTCGACTGAGTTTCCTTCCGAGTATGCGGGTCACGGGCCCGCAGCAGATGTACACATGGCTAACTCCCATGAAGATCCCCGTCAGGCTGGCCGGAACGAGCACGAGATCGGCGAAGCGTCCGACGCATGTCGTCCACCTCGCCGTTCTGCTAGTCGGCACACTCGGCGGAGCAACGTGGAGCTGTTCCGCACACCCCTCCTCAACTTGGCTGCAGCGGCCAAGATAGCCGATTCCCTCCAGCCGACTGATTCAGAGGCTGGTAGAGGGATCGAGCAGTTCCGAGCCCTGTTGCACACGGCGCAGCAGCAGAATTCGGCAGTCTCCCAGTCGCACAACTGGATTTATAACAGTTCCGTCCACGTGAATACACATCGGTCGGTTCACAGCCCTGGTTCCCATCAGCGCCACAGGGGAGGCAGTCGTTCCATGATTCATGAAGATCGCCGCCGCTCACGCACCCCTCTGCGGGGTGGGCCATATGGGTCCCGACATCATGATGATCAGCTTTCAGTCGGCGACACTTACGACCCAAGACCCGACGCAAGAGGACATATCGCCCAGCGAAGAGTCGACAGAGGTCGAGCCCACCGCGATGGTCGCGATACCGACCGTCCGAGTGGAAGCAGGGCCACCGTGTCTGGGCCCGAGTGTTTCAGTCGAGCCATCCGTTCGGCTAACATCCCTCCCAACTTCCGATTGGCGACGGGAATTAGCAAGTTCACAGGAGAGTCCAAGCCAGAAACGTGGCTAGATGACTACCGAGTGGCGGTCCAGATCGAAGGAGGGGACGACCATGTCGCCATGAAGCACCTCCCTCTGGTGCTCGACGGCTCGGCGCGAGCGTGGCTAAACCAGTTGGCCCCCTCAAGCATCTACAGTTGGGCAGATCTGGCCCGAGTGTTCATCAGGACCTTCGAAGGGACGTGCAAGCGCCCTGCTGGCCTTGGGGAGCTCCAGCACTGCGTCCAGAAGCAGAATGAGACCCTGCGTGACTTCATCCAGCGCTGGACAACTCTCTATCACACGGTGGAGAACGTCACCGAGCATCAAGCAGTCTGCGCTTTTAAGGCAGGCGTGCGGTACAGGGATCTATACCTGAAGTTCGGCCGAACAGGCGACATTTCCATGAGCAAGATGATGGAGATAGCAACACGCTACGCAAATGGCGAAGAAGAGGACCGCATCCGGAGCGGCAAGCACAAAACAGTCGCTGATGGCGATGGGGGCAACACTCGGAAGCAGAAGCAGAAAGTTCCGGCCGCTCCACAAGCGGAGGCTGCAGCCTTAACCAATGCCAAGTTCAAGGGTAAAGGGAAGGCTCAGTTCACCCCCAAGAAGAAGCAGTTCAATAACCCCATCCTGGACCAGCCATGTCCGGTTCATACGAAGATGGACGAAGAAGGCAACCCCATATATGCGAAGCATACCACTCGACAGTGTCGCCTCCTGATCCAGGGGTTCAGCGAAGGGCAACCGAGTGAGAAGGACCATGAACAGGATGAGGAGGATAAGGAGGATCCGTTCCCCCAAGTCCATGCAACCCTAATGATCTTTGCTGACGACGACAGCAAGAGCCGACTGAAGTTGGTTAACAGAGAGGTGAACATGGCCACCCCTTCCAACCTCAAGTTCCTCAAATGGTCTCAAACTGCGATCACCTTCGACCAGTCGGATCATCCGGCACATGTACCCACCCCGGGGAGACAGGCCCTGGTCATCGACCCGGTGGTAGAAGGAGTCCGACTGCGCAAAGTCCTCATGGATGGCGGCAGCGGCTTGAACATCATGTACGCCGACACCCTCAAGGGGATGGGCATCCCGATGTCCAAACTCAGCGAGAGCAGCATGCAGTTCCACAGAGTCATCCCTGGACGAAAGGCCAAGTCACTCGGCCAGATCGCGTTGGACGTCGTTTTCGGCTCCGACAAGAATTTCCGCAAGGAAAAGCTGACGTTCGAAGTGGTTGACTGCCAGAGAGCTTATCACGCAATTCTGGGTCACCCAGCGTATGCGCACTTCAAGGCCCGTCCATGTTACGTGTACCTGAAGTTGAAGATGCCGGGCCCGAAAGGTGTGATCACCATCACAGGCAATCGGCAGCGGGCTGAAGAGTGTCTGCAGCAGGGATCAAGGATCGCCGACCAGAAGATGGCCATCCTCGAGCTGGACGAGTACAAGAAAACAGTCGACCCCGCCGACCTGATGCGCTCAAAAAAGCCAGATTCAGAGTCTGCATTTCAGTCGGCGGGAGAGACGAAGAAGGTCAGCATCCACCCGACGGACGCCACTACTGCCCCAATGAACATCTCCACCACCCTCGATCCTAAATAGGAAGCCGAGCTCACCCAATTCCTCCGTGAGAACTGGGACATCTTCGCATGGAAACCCTCTGACATGCCAGGTGTACCCAGGGAGTTGGCTGAGCACCGACTACACGTGGATTCCATGGCTCGGCCTGTCCGAGAGCGCCTGCCCCGGTCTGCCGCGCACAAGAGGAAGGCAATCGGGGAAGAGGTGGCCAAGTTGCTGGCAGCCAACTTCATTCGCGAGGTTCACCACTCCGAGTGGCTCGCCAATGTTGTCATGGTGCCCAAGAAGGACAAGTCGCTCCGAATGTGCATCGACTTCACGCATCTCAATAAGGTCTGCCCGAAAGACCATTTTCCGCTCCCCCGCATAGATCAAATTGTAGATTCGACTGCGGGCTGCGAGCGTCTGTCATTTCTTGATGCCTACTCGGGCTATCATCAGATCCGTCTGTATGGCCCCGATGAATTAAAAACAGCCTTCATCACCCCATTCGGGTGCTTCTGCTACATCACTATGCCATTCGGTCTGAAGAATGCAGGACCTACCTTTATGCACATGATCCAAAAATGTCTCCTCGATCAGTTCGGTCGGAATGTGGAGGCATATATGGATGATATCGTAGTCAAGTCACGCAAAGGTTCCGACCTGCTGACTGACTTGGCAGAAACATTCGCCAACCTTCGTAGGTACGATATCAAGCTCAACCCCGCCAAATGTTCATTCGGCGTTCCCAGCGGAAAGTTACTCGGTTTCTTTGTTTCCGAACGAGGGATCGATGTCAACCCCGAAAAGATCGGGACCATCGTCCGAATGGAGAGGCCGGTCAGAAGACACGATGGTCAACGGCTCACAGGTTGCCTAGCGGCTTTGAGCAGGTTCATCAGTCGACTCGGCGAAAAAGCACTTCCTCTGTACCGACTCATGAAGAAATCAGATACTTACGAGTGGACAGATGAAGCCCAAGTCGCATTCGACGACCTCAAAGTCCTACTTTCCACCCAGCCGGTTCTTACTGCTCCGCTCAGTAAAGAGCCCCTTCTTCTGTATATCGCGGCTACAAATCAAGTCATCAGTACTGTTCTTACAGTCGAACGAGAAGAAGAAGGCAAAGCATACAAAGTTCAGCGGCCAGTGTCCTACGTCTCTGAAGTCCAGACTCCTTCCAAGCAGAGGTATCCCCACTATCAAAAACTTATCTACGGGATTTACATGACTGCGAAGAAGGTGGCTCACTATTTCCAAGACCACTCGGTGTCTGTCGTTTCTGATGCTCCAATGTCGGAAATTCTCCACAATCGAGATGCATCAGGCCGAGTGGCGAAGTGAGCGATGGAGATGCTGTACTGTGACATCAAGTTCGAGGCCAAGAAAGCTATTAAGTCTCAAGCCCTGGCTGACTTCATAGCAGAATGGGTAGAACAACAGCAACCGACCCACATCTGCTCGGCCCATTGGACAATGTTCTTCGATGGGTCCAAGATGTTGAATGGCTCCGGCACTGGCGTTGTGATCATATCACCAAAGGGCGACAAGCTCAAGTACACGCTACAGATACACTTCGATTCCTCCAACAACGAGGTGGAGTACGAAGCTCTCCTCTACGGGTTGCGTATGGCCATCTCACTCGGCGTCCGTCGCCTGATGGTCTACGGGATTCAGATCTGGTGGTCAATCAAGTGATGAAAGAGTGGGAAGTCAGAAACCCCACCATGACTACATACTGCAATGCATTGAGGAAGCTTGAGAAGAAGTTTGAAGGTCTAGAACTTCACCATGTTCCAAGACTGAAGAACCAAGCGGCTGACGAGTTAGCGAAACTCGGATCCACTCGGAGACCAGTCCCGAGTGACGTCTGCCTCGAGCACCTCCACCTCCCCTCAGTCAAAGAAGATCCTTTCACAGAGGAACCAGTACAACCCAAGAGCACAACAGATTCGACTGAAGTCGATGTACCTGCTGTGGTTGATCTGGCTGTCATTCCCGATTGGACTGTGCCGATCATGGCATATATCTTGAGGCAAGAACTTCCAGAAGACGAAGTACAAGCCAGGCAGATAGTCCGCAGGTCGAAGTCATTCACTGTCATTGATGGCCAATTGTACAAGGAAAGTATCTCAGGCGTTCTTCAACGATGCATCTCCCCAGAGGAGGGGCAGCTGATTCTGAAGGATATTCACTCGGGGACCTGCGGTCATCACGCTTCTTCGAGAGCAATCGTCGCCAAGGCATTCAGGGCTGGCTTCTTTTGGCTGCAGGCTAACAAGATGGCTAAGGATATGGTTGATCGATGTGAGGGCTGCCAGTTCTACTCCAACAAGTCCCACAAGCCAACGTCTGCGTTAAAGACGATCCCTCTGGTGTGGCCGTTTGCAGTGTGGGGATTAGATACAGTCGGCCCATTCAAGACAGGCCAAGGTGGATACACACATCTGTTGGTGGCAGTCGACAAGTTCACGAAATGGATCGAAGCGAAGCCCATCAAGAAGCTCGACGCTTCGACAACCGTCAAGTTTGTCAGGGACATCATCTTCAGATTCGGTGTACCTCACAACATAATTACGGACAACGGGACAAACTTTGACTCGGAAAGATTCAAAGGTTTCTGTACAAGCCAAGGCATCCGAGTGGATTTTGCTTCCGTAGCACATCCTCAGTCCAATGGACAAGCACAGCGGGCAAACGGGCTTATTTTGCAAGGATTGAAGCCCCGACTCCTGCGAGAGATAGGACATGCCGCTCGCGCTTGGGTTACCGAGCTACCTTCAGTGCTTTCGGGACTTCGCACAACCCCGAACAGATCTACAGGGCGATCACCGTTCTTCCTTGTTCATGGAGCAGAAACGGTCCTTCCGAGTGACTTGCTTCACAATACGCCACGAGTCAAACTCTTCTCTGAAGCCGAAGCAGAACAAGCAAGGCAAGACGGAGTGGATCTTCTGGTAGAGGAGCGCGAGATGGCATTAACTCGCTCGACCATTTATCCACAAAATCTGCGGCGTTTTCATGCACGCCACGTCAGAAGTCGGACGTTCCAAGCAGGCGACCTGGTGCTCCGAGTGGATCAACAAAGCCCTCACAAGTTGGCTCCGGCCTGGGAAGGACCCTTCATACTCTCCAAGGTGCTGAACAACGGGGCATACCGACTCTACAACATCGAGAGGGAGATCTCCTGAAGCGCTTCTACACGTGACCGTCGACTGAAGCGATGTAAAGAACAAGTATTGGCGAAATAATATAAAGCAGATTGAGGTTTTTACAGGTTCAAAGTTCTTCCGCGGTCGCAGACTCCGGTAAACTTAGCTGCGATCCAGGATCGCCTAAGTATTACCTTTCTCCGAGTGTGCACTTAACGTCACACTCGGGGGCTTAGCTGCGAGCCAGCATCGCCTAAGTATTAACTTTCTCCGAGTGTGCACTTAACATCACACTCGGGGGCTTAGCTGCGATCCAGCATCGCCTAAGTATTAACTTTCTTCGAGTGTGCACTTAACGTCACACTCGGGGGCTTAGCTGCGATCCAGCATCGCCTAAGTATTAACTTTCGCCGAGTGTTAACTTAACGTCACACTCGGGGGCTTAGCTGCGATCCAGCATCGCCTAAGTATTAACTTTCTTCGAGTGTGCACATAACGTCACACTCGGGGGCTTAGCTGTGATCCAGCATCGCATAAGTATTAACTTTCTCCGAGTGTGCACTTAACGTCACACTCGGGGGCTTAGCTGCGATCCAGCATCGCCTAAGTATTAACTTTCTTCGAGTGTGCACTTAACATCACACTCGGGGGCTTAGCTGCGATCCAGCATCGCCTAAGTATTAACTTTCTCCGAGTGTGCACTTAACGTCACACTCGGGGGGCTTAGCTGCGATCCAGCATCGCCTAAGTATTAACTTTCTCCGAGTGTGCACTTAACGTCACACTCGGGGGCTTAGCTGCGATCCAGCATCGCCTAAGTATTAACTTTCTTCGAGTGTGCACTTAACGTCACACTCGGGGGCTTAGCTGCGATCCAGCATTGCCTAAGTATTAACTTTATCCGAGTGCGCACTTAACGTCACACTCAGGGGCTAAGTTGCGATCCAGCATCGCCAAAGTATTAACTTTATCCGAGTGTGCACTTAACGTCACACTCGGGGGCTTAGCTGCGATCCAGCATCGCCTAAGTATTAACTTTCTCCGAGTGCGCACTTAACGTCACACTCGGGGGCTTAGCTGCGATCCAGCATCGCCTAAGTATTAACTTTCTCCGAGTGTGCAATTAACGTCACACTCGGGGGCTTAGCTGCGATCCAGCATCGCCTAAGTATTAACTTTCTCCGAGTGTGCACTTAACGTCACACTCGGGGGCTTCGCTGCGATCCAACATCGCCTAAGTATTAACTTTATCCGAGTGTGCAATTAACGTCACACTCGGGGGCTTAGCTGCGATCCAGCATCGCCTAAGTATTAACTTTATCCGAGTGTGCAATTAACGTCACACTCGGGGGCTTAGCTGCGATCCAGCATCGCCTAAGTATTAACTTTCTCCGAGTGTGCACTTAACTTCACACTCGGGGGCTTAGCGGCGATCCAGCATCGCCTAAGTATTAACTTTCTCCGAGTGCGCACTTAACGTCACACTCGGGGGCTTAGCCGCGATCCAGCATCGCCTAAGTATTAACTTTCTCCGAGTGTGCACTTAACGTCACACTCGGGGGCTTAGCCGCGATCCAGCATCGCCTAAGTATTACCTTTCTTCGAGTGTGCACTTAACGTCACACTCGGGGGGCTTAGCTGCGATCCAGCATCGCCTAAGTATTAACTTTCTTCGAGTGCGCACTTAACATCACACTCGGGGCTTAGCTGCGATCCAGCATCGCCTAGGTATTAACTTTCTCCGAGTGTGCACTTAACGTCACACTCGGGGGCTTAGCTGCGATCCAGCATCGCCTACTTATTAACTTTCTCCGAGTGTGCACTTAACGTCACACTCGGGGGCTTAGCTGCTATCCAGCATCGCCTAAGTATTAACTTTCTCCGAGTGGGCACTTAACATCACACTCGGGGGTTTGCTGCGATCCAGCATCACCTAAGTATTAACTTTCTCCGAGTGGGCACTTAACGTCACACTCGGGGGCTTAGCTGCGATCCAGCATCGCCTAAGTATTAACTTTCTCCGAGTGTGCACTTAACGTCACACTCGGGGGCTTAGCTGCGATCCAGCATCGCCTAAGTATTAACTTTCTCCGAGTGTGCACTTAACGTCACACTCGGGGGGCTTAGCTGCGATCCAGCATCGCCTAAGTATTAACTTTCTCCGAGTGTGCACTTAACGTCACACTCGGGGGCTTAGCTGCGATCCAGCATCGCCTAAGTATTAACTTTCTTCGAGTGTGCACTTAATGTCACACTCGGGGGCTTAGCTGCGATCTAGCATTGCCTAAGTATTAACTTTATCCGAGTGCGCACTTAACGTCACACTCAGGGGCTTAGTTGCGATCCAGCATCGCCAAAGTATTAACTTTATCCGAGTGTGCACTTAAGTCACACTCGGGGGCTTAGCTGCGATCCAGCATCGCCTAAGTATTAACTTTCTCCGAGTGCGCACTTAACGTCACACTCGGGGGCTTAGGTGCGATCCAGCATCGCCTAAGTATTAACTTTCTCCGAGTGCGCAATTAACGTCACACTCGGGGGCTTCGCTGCGATCCAACATCGCCTAAGTATTAACTTTATCCGAGTGTGCAATTAACGTCACACTCGGGGGCTTAGCTGCGATCCAGCATCGCCTAAGTATTAACTTTCTCCGAGTGTGCACTTAACTTCACACTCGGGGGCTTAGCGGCGATCCAGCATCGCCTAAGTATTAACTTTCTCCGAGTGCGCACTTAACGTCACACTCGGGGGCTTAGCCGCGATCCAGCATCGCCTAAGTATTAACTTTCTCCGAGTGTGCACTTAACGTCACACTCGGGGGCTTAGCCGCGATCCAAGCCACGTCAGAAGTCGGACGTTCCAAGCAGGCGACCTGGTGCTCCGAGTGGATCAACAAAGCCCTCACAAGTTGGCTCCGGCCTGGGAAGGACCCTTCATACTCTCCAAGGTGCTGAACAACGGGGCATACCGACTCTACAACATCGAGAGGGAGATCTCCTGAAGCGCTTCTACACGTGACCGTCGACTGAAGCGATGTAAAGAACAAGTATTGGCGAAATAATATAAAGCAGATTGAGGTTTTTACAGGTTCAAAGTTCTTCCGTGGTCGCAGACTCCGGTAAACTTAGCTGCGATCCAGGATCGCCTAAGTATTACCTTTCTCCGAGTGTGCACTTAACGTCACACTCGGGGGCTTAGCTGCGAGCCAGCATCGCCTAAGTATTAACTTTCTCCGAGTGCGCACTTAACATCACACTCGGGGGCTTAGCTGCGATCCAGCATCGCCTAAGCATTAACTTTCTCTGAGTGTGCACTTAACGTCACACTCGGGGCTTAGCTGCGATCCAACATCGCCTAAGTATTAACTTTCTCCGAGTGTGCACTTAACGTCACACTCGGGGGCTTAGCTGCGATCCAGCATCGCCTAAGTATTAACTTTCTTCGAGTGTGCACTTAACATCACACTCGGGGGCTTAGCTACGATCCAGCATCGCCTAAGTATTAACTTTCTCTGAGTGTGCACTTAACGTGACACTCGGGGGCTTAGCTGCGATCCAGTATCGCCTAAGTGATAACTTTCTTCGAGTGTGCACTACACGTCACACTCGGGGGCTTAGCTGCGATCCACAATCGCCCACGTACTAACCTTCTCCGAGTGTGCACTACACGTCATACTCGGTGGCTTAGCTGCGATCCAGCATCGCCTAAGTATTAACCTTCTCCGAGTGTGCACTTCACGTCACACTCGGGGGCTTAGCCGCGATCCAGCATCGACTGTTTGCCTTTGGCTTCACCAAGAAACGCCAAACAAAAATCGAATCAACATTGCAACAGAAGAGCAAAAAAAACGGATTCCAAAATTCTCGCAAAGATAGCTAACTCGGTACGGACCAAGCTTACCCGCACCGATTTAGAAGTGTGACAGCCAACAGAAGTGGCCAAAGTACCTTACAGATAAAACACTCGGCATACCGAGGATAAAGTTTTCTTACGCGTCAGCAGGATCAGCGCCAGGACTAGAGGGGTCAACGAAGGAGTCCAAGTCGATTCCATCGGCGATGCGGGTAGCACTCTCAAGGAACGTCTCCATGAAGTCTTCGAATCGAAGCTTCTTCGTGTTGGCGACCTTCAGTATATTCAGCTTTTCCTCACGCACCTCCTTGCAATGGACTCGGACCAAGGACAGAGCAACATCTGCACCGCAACGAGCTGCAAATTTCTTCCACGACTGCACTCTGTTGGGAATCTCCTCCAGTCGGGTCATCAGGTTCTCCATCTCCTGCCGCGACTCATCTTCTGGCCAAAGATCCTTGTCGATTCGGCCGATGACTTCTCTCAGTCGACCGATGAAAGGACCAACTTTGCCCACATGGATGTGCACACGGAGCAGATCCCGATTGGCGTCGTCGCCGAGTGGAACGTTCTCAAGAATTGAACGCTCCACGTCAGCTGCTTCAGCTTCGGCATCAAAGCAAAAACTTCGACAATAGGACAAACAGACAATAAGCGCCGAGTGTTACGCGCATAGCACAACCACTCGGAAAAAGCAGGACTTACCAGCCAGACGCGTCATCATCTGCCGAGCCCAGTCGCTGACATATTTCTCTTGCGCCCTGCATCGTTTGTTCAGCACATCCATCTGACTCATCAGCGCAGTCCTCTGTTTCCCCATCTTTTCCACTTCCTCAGTCAACACCTTGTTCACTTCACGCGCCTGCTCCAATGACTTCTCCCGTTCAGCCAGAGCATCCTTCATGCCGGCCATTGCAAGCATGGCCGCATCAAGTTCACCAGCGAACTGATTCCTCTCCGCCTTGAGAGTCTCATAGGCTGATCCCATTTCACAGGTTTTCTGCCACCAAACACCAAGAGACAATCAGAAAGTTCAACAGTTAAAAGAGTAACTTCTTCAGACCCCTGCCGACGCAAGCAGTCGACAGCGGTCTCGGGGACTACACCCAGTGGGTTCACTGAGAGTGACCCCACTGGCATGGAGCTCAAGCAGGCCTGCCCTATTGAGATGCATGTTATCGCCTACGCCTACGAGGCAAATGTTACCCGACCTGAGTACAACTTACTCTCGGAGACTCTTACAGTAAGTGCACTCCGAGTGCCACAATTGCTAGCAGTCGGTCATATTATTTACAGACACGACCAAAGCAAAGACAATATGTATAAAGACAACTGTCGGTGCAAGCACTCGACAGAAGTCTCGGGGACTACACCCACTGGGTTCACTAAGAGTGAACCCATTGCAAACAACAACTACTATTCAAGAACACCCAGTGGGTTACAGGAGAAAAGTAAATACTTACTAGACCACTTACTCGGATATCATCGCGCAGCTCCAAGCTCCGCTGGTACAAGGCCGCAACGGAGTCGTAGGCCCTCTTGGCTTCTCCAGCCATCAACTCCGCCTGCACCATAGCCCCCTTGGCCGCTCCCACCCGCTCCTCCGGAAGACGCTGGATGATGAATTCAGCATTCGACGAACCTGGAATCGTCGGAGGTTCCTGAGGCATCCCAAGGTCTGCCCCAGTCGGCTCCTCAACCCACCAGCACTGGTTTAGTCTGTGGCAGCGCCTCAGTCAGCAGCACGTCGGCGGTGAGAGCGGCAGCAGGAGGAGCAGCCTCGAGAACAGGATCCACAGCTGGGTCGGCTCTCCCCTCGTCGCCCTCACCCAGACAAATCGCCCCTGACAGACCGAATGACACGAGGTCTCAGAAAAAGAAAGAAGCACCTGACTGGGACACGATAGTATAAAACATTCGACGTCCCTACAACACACCTGGCTGGGATGAGATGACGTTGTCCGTGTCCATGGGGTCGTCTTCCTGACGCGCCGGAGAGGTGGCAGAAGTAGCGACCTTGTCGAGTGAGACCTATCCGGCCAGTAAACAGAAGTTCACTCGGATATCAGAAAGAATTGAAAACTGTGTACACTTACGTAGAGGTGACGGGGACAGCAACCCTCATTCACGGCAGAGCCTTCCGTGGCTTAGGCCCACTCGGCTTGGCCACCTTAGAAGACTGACCCGCAGGCTCAGCGGTGACATCCCTGGTCCTCTTAGTGCTTCGAACACTCGGGACCGCCGGAGCAGCAGGCGGAGCACTCGAAGACGCGGGAGGAGCCGAGGCGACGGCAGGCTCGTGTCGGCGCTTGGTCCGATGCTCTGGGTTAGGAGGTGGCGAGTCTTGCTCTTCGTCTTCTTCCTCCTCCTTGATGGTCTCCTCCTCCGATTCCCCGCTGTCGGAGACGTATTCGGCGCTCTTCACGCTGCCCTCTTGGCTGCCGTCCTCCTCCTCCTCCATCGGATTCTCGTTCGAGACGGGGGAGAACCAGTTGGTCCACTCCTGCATAAATTTCAGTCAGCAATATCAGACATCACACAGAGATATAGACAAACGACAAGAATTGGGACAGTTCAGTGCACTCGGCAATGTCACTCACCTGATTCGGTGGAGGATGATCCATGTTGTAAGGCCTCACTCGCCGAGATCCTTTGGGATTCTCGCAGGGGCCCGTGATTTGGAGCACCCACGCGGTCACCCTCTCCTCAGTCACGGCCACCACGTTGGTCCGAGTGGAGTCCTCAGGGCCTGTGTAATGCCACATGGCATGGTCGCGAGCCTGCAGAGGCTGGATCCGTCGACCAAGAAAGACCTCCAGCAAGTCTATGCCGGTGACCCCCTCCTAAGGACGTCCACGAGTGCCTCAACCAAGGGCTGGACGTCGTTCTTCTCCGCCCTCGTGAGCGCGAGTTGCTTAGGTGGGGAAGTCCGATCCAGACTGAAGGAAGGCAGCCCTGTCGAAGCATTCGGACAGGCGATATCCTGGCAGTAGAACCACATCGACTGCCAGTTCCTGACCGACTCACATAACTGGAGAGCAGGATAGCTGCTCCGTCTCTTTTTCTGGAAACCTAGACCCCCGCACAGCTGGAGAAGATGTGTTTTATCATCCGACTGGCTAAGTCGTTTGATGGTCTGGGATCTAGCAGAAAATATGTGCTTGAACAGCCCCCAATGGGGGGGACAGCCAATGAAACACTCGCACAAGACTATAAAGGCAGAAAGGTGGGCGATGGCATTCGGAGGGAAAAGGTGAAGTCGGGCACCGAAGTGATTCATGATACCCTTGAAGAAAGGATGCGGAGGTAAAGAAAAACCTCGATGGACGTGGCTGAGAAGCAAGACGCGCTCCCCCTCCCGGGGCGCCGGCTCGTCCTCATTCTCCGCCGGCAGCCTCCATGACTTATGCACGATCATTCCGTGCTCCACCAGGTGCAACAGATCCCCCTCCGTCACCGTGGAGGGGAGGAAATCACCTTGAATCCACCCCGCCGGCTGCGGCCGCTGCCGCCGCTGAGCAGGCGCCGCCGCCTTGCCCTTCTTCTTCGTCGCCTCCATCTTGCTGGTCTGACCCTTGGTCATGGAGGCGACGACGAACCCTCGGGAGGAAGGAGAAGGAAGGAGTGTAGGAGCGCTGGAGGTGGCGAGGAAGACGGAGCAGGCGAGAGCGAAAGATTCAGCGAGCGTAACGAAGAAGCCTCGCCGCCCAGATTTAAATAGGGTTCCGACTGGGTCACTGGCGGGTGGCCCCAAAACCTTATCCGCCCGTCCGGCCGCGGCGATATCAGTGGAGGAGTTGAAGGCGCAATAATCGAGGCGTCAGGCGCTACTCGAGTGCGCTGGCGTCATCCCCGCTGAGCGCGCGGAACCCGAAATTTGAGATCCCGGAAAATCCGCCGCTGTCAGTTGACCTGTCGCGTCAAAAGATGCCGCGAAAGCACTCGGCTTCTGACAGTCTGTTTCGCGGGCGCTTCCACTCGGATCGTTGGTCAGAAAAGATAAAATGGATCGAGGCAAGCAACGCCCAAGCCAAATCTAATCCAGTCGGATCCAAACTTCAAGCATCGCTTCGTCGTTCCAACCCCAATCCATTCGGAGACTAATGATGGGGTCATAGTTCTAGGGTAGGGTCATAGGCCTGCCATGCAGGTCCTACCCAAGGACTACCCCTCACAAAGGACAGGGCCCTTAGTCGGTCCTGACTGAATTAAGGAGTCCCCATCATCTAGTCGGTAACAGGTCGTCAATCATCCAGTCGGAGACTAGCATTCGGAGGATACCAAGCTAACCGACTGGATACACTTGGTACATCGTAACATCTGTGGAGGGAAACGGCCGTACGTTTCCGGGTGCATTTATTAGTATTTAGAGCATACGTTACCTGTAACGTACGCATTCAATCCCCACTACTCCCCCCTTGTACTGGAACTGTTGTGGAGGGCAGCGCACTCTATATAAGCCGCCCTCCCCCACTCGTAGAGGGGTTAGAAAATCATTGTATTCCATATTCCACTCGACAACAAGCTCCGAGAGCACTGAGACGTAGGGCTGTTACCTCCACCGCATAGGGGCCTGAACTCATACAACCTTGCCGTAGCTAGGACTCTGCCCATCTCATTCGTACCCTACACATCTATTGTCAGGCTTATACCCACGACAATTACCATTTAAATAATTTTCTTTTAAATATAATATTCATTTTCTCCCTGAAAATGAGTATTTCTCTCTTATGCTCCAAAGCAACCCTCATTTTTCTTCCCCAGAAAAATCTGAATAAATTCCTTGGTATTATTTAGGTCACGCCTCACTTTTTTATGCAACAATTTCCCATGGTCATGTGAAGATTTTGGCTCAATAAAATATTTCCTTCTCTAGAAAAAATGGTCAGTTCGTGAAGGAAGTGCACTTATGCGTCCTCCATTTGAGTTGAAATGTTTCAAGCATGGCTACCTTCCAATCCAAACCTTAGCCTCCAAGTTTCAGCTCTTATATATTTCTAGATTTTGTTCAATAAGCTGCTACAGTTTTTGTCCAGAAACTTGCGAGCGCTCTCTTTTCTAGTCCAAGCAGTCCGGTGATGAATCAAGACCACGAATGGGACTGCCCTTGAAGGGACTTGAGCCCAGACATGGTCTGATAGCCTTGGCGTGCGGATAGCCCCAATGCACCCAGTGACCGCGTGGGTCCACGGTGTTCGACCGACGCTTAGCGCACTCTGTGTATTGGTCGGCGCCCTGTTTCGCCCGTGACCGTGCCCAGTGATTCACTGGCATGTCTGCGACTTCCTGCTGCTTCATCCCGATCCTTCCCATCCCTCTTTCTCATTTGTCGACACTGGTGGCAGGCTGAGCACACACGGACATGGTCGCATAGGGAGAACAGTGACCGTGTGATCAATTCATCGCGTCCGCGTGTCATGTGCTTGGCTCGGTGTTTCCACTGTGTTTGGAGCATCTCCTTGAGTTTTCCCATCCGTCTGAGCCCCGCTCGTCGCATCTCGCCGCTCTAGAAAGCTCAACCGACGGTCGAGAGCTCTGCCCTATCCTCCCCTATAAATAGGACCCCCGAGCAATTCTAGCCACCCCACTCAACTCCTCTGGCCTAAAAACCCCTATAGAAGCACTACGGCAATGACGGGTGGGCCTGTAGCCGCCGAATCATAACTGGGATTGGCCGCAGATCCCCTCCCGTCGGCGGCTCTCTTCGGTGCCCTCCGCTCTTCTCCAACCTCTTAGGCGTGTTCCCGACCTTGCCTAAAGCGTGACGGTGCTGCTAGACCCCCTCAACCTCACCGGAATCACTAGCTCTGACGAGCTCCGCCGCCTTCCATCTCTAGAGAAGATCATTGCAACGCTATCCGACTGTCTCTGCTCGATTTCCTGGTACATACATGCTCACTGTGATGAGCTATGTCCATTCCACTACTCGTCGACGGCAATCGTGCCCCCCTCACCGGAGAATCATCACTTGCCGAGCTGCCGTCATTATCCCCCACCTCTCTCTTATAAACTTGACCGGAGGGCCCATCTTTCATTC
Organism: Hordeum vulgare subsp. vulgare; assembly: GCF_904849725.1. Taxonomy (NCBI): domain Eukaryota; kingdom Viridiplantae; phylum Streptophyta; class Magnoliopsida; order Poales; family Poaceae; genus Hordeum; species Hordeum vulgare. Next base: position 105,520,085 of record NC_058522.1, on the reverse strand, counting down.
TCTCCCCTCTCTCCCGAAGCGGTATAAGTGGAGGCGCATTCTGAAATTATGCCTTTGACGTGGCCCTCTGTGGAATTTTCTGTTTTGTGTCTAATTCATACATTTTAACTGAAACTTTGACCAGCTCTCATTCCTAAACCATAAGTCCAAATGAGATGATTCTTTTTGCAACAGTTTTATATTAAGCTCCTCTGTCGTCATGAAAAAATTGAGATTTTTCCTTGTTGTACATATTTTCTGGTTCATTAAAATGCTTTATGTGACATTTTCTTATTTGTATTTTAGTTATTTTCACAATGTTCAACTTGCCTTCAAGAGGACCAGGAGTTTTGTGACCCTCCTCTAAACTAAGGCAAAGCCATCATAGACATTTTCCAGGATGATTTGCAATGACTATGATTTTTTTTCTTGAACTTAAATTCATATAAGGCATATAATTATTAGAAATTTGCCTCACTCATGCTAACGAAAATTTCATGATAGTCGTGTTAGTATGATATAAGGAAGGTGGTTACTTGGTTAAGGTTATGCAGTAGAGTAGTTTCATCATAATGCTACTTATGTTAGTAGTGTCATTCGGTCAAATTGGTGCATATGCATTTCATGGCATTTCATAATGCTACTATGGCTTGAATACATTTTTATTTCAGAACAAAAAGGTTAATAATCAACTTCAACATGTTGTTAATCGAGTCATGGTGCCACCGAATCAAGCTTCCAAGTGCAACCGTATTTGCCTTTATGGCAAGGCCCTTGTTGTTGGAAATATGCCCTAGAGGCAATAATAAATTGGTTATTATTATATTTCCTTGTTCATGATAATTGTTTATTATCCATGTTAGAATTGTATTGAATGGAAACTCAGATACATGTGTGGATACATAGACAACACACTGTCCCTAGTAAGCGTCTACTCGACTAGCTCGTTGACCAAAGATGGTCAAGGTTTCCTGGCCATAGACAAGTGTTGTCACTTCATAACGGGATCACATCATTAGGAGAATGATGTGATGGACAAGACCCAAACTATGAACATAGCATATGATCGGGTGAGTTTATTGCTACTGTTTTCTGCATGTCAATATATCTGTTCCTATGACCATGAGATCATGCAACTCCCGGACATCGGGGGAATACCTTGTGTGTATCAAACGTCGCAAATGTAACTGGGTGACTATAAAGGTGTTATACAGGTATCTCCGAAAGTGTTTGTTGGGTTGGCGCGAATCGAGACTCGGATTTGTCACTCCGTATGACAGAGTAGCATTTCTGGGCCCACTCGGTAATACAACATCACAATAATACTTGCAAGCAATGTGATTAAGGAGTTGGTCACGAGATCTTCTATTACGGGACAAGTAAAGAGACTTTCTGGTAAGGAGATTGAACTAGGTATGGAGATACCGACGATCGAATCTCGGGCAAGTAACATACCGAAGGACAAAGGGAACAACATATGGGATTAAGTGAATCCTTGACATAGAGGTTCAACTGATAAAGATCTTCATTGAATATGTAGGAGCCAATATGAGCATCCAGGTCCCGCTATTGGTTATTGACCGGAGAATGTCTTAGGTCATGTCTACATATTTCTCGAACCCGCAGGGTTTGCACACTTAAGGTTTGGTGACGTTTCAGTATTACTGAGTTATGTGTGTTGGTAACCGAAAGTTCTTCAGAGTCCCGGATGAGATCCCATACTTCACGAGGAGCTCCGGAGGTAAAGATTGATATATAGGAAGTCCTGTTTTGGTCACCGGAATAGTTTCGGGTACTTCGGTAGTGTATCAGAAGTGTCGGGAGGGTACCAGGGACCATCGGGAGGGGTGTCACGCCTCGAGGGGCTTATGGGCAGTGGGAGGAGACAAACCAGACTCTAGTGGGCTGGCCTAAGCCCCCACCAAGGCCCATGAGGTTTGAGAAGGAACAAACCCAAAGGTGGAAGAGGAGGAAAGGGTTTCCAAGTAGAGAGGAGGATTCATACTCCTAATAGGATTGGAGTAGGACTCCTCCACCTCCAATTTCGGCAAAACCTTGATGGTTTGAGGCAGCCTCCTCCCCTCCCTCCCTCCTACATATACTAGAGGAATTAGAGGAAACCCTAACCCTAATTGCCACATCCTCCCTATGCTCCATCTAGATCATTTTCTCCTCTAGTCTAGTTCGGCGGTGCTTAGGAGAAGCCCTGCCGAAATAGTTCCACCACCATCACCACCACGTCGTCGTGCTGGAGAACTCATCTACCTCTCCGCGCTAGTTGCTGGATCAAGAAGGCGGTGATTGTCATAGATCTATACGTGTGATGAACGCGGAGGTGCCGTCCGTTGGGCACTAGATCGGGATGGTTCGTGATGGGATCGCAGGACGGATCGTGATGAGATCATGGGACGGGCTGCGAGTGGGATCGCGAAGATGTTCCACCACATCAGCCGTGTTATATATGATTCCGCTTAGCGGTCTACAAGGGTATGTAGATACACTCTCCCCTCTCGTAGATGGTCATCACCATGGATAGAACTTATGTGCGCGTAGGAATATTTTTGTTTCCCATGCGATGTTCCCCAACAATGGCATCATGAGCTAGGTCTATGCATAGATGACATCTCGAGTAGAACACAAAGAAGTTTGTGGGCGTTGATGTTCAGATTGCTGCTCTCCTTAGTTTTTTTTGATTCGCCGGTATTGTTGAATTGAAGCGGCCCGGACCACTTTACTCCTACGCTTACGAGAGACCGGTTTCATCGACTAACATGCAACTTGTTGCATAAAGATGACTGGCGGGTGTCTGTTTCTTCAACTTTAGTTGAGTCAGATTTGACCGAGTCGGTCGTTGGAGAAGGTTAAATAGCAACTTGCATATCACTTGCATAAGTAAGATGCGATCATACTAGATACCCATAGCATCCACGTAAAACATGCAACAACAAATTAGAGGACGTCTAACTTGTTTTTGCGGGGTATGCCTGTTATGTGATATGGGCAAAGACATGATATGATATATTGGATGTATGACATGATCATGTTGTAATAGTTAAATATCGACTTGCACGTCGATGCTACGGCAACCGGTAGGACCCATAGGGTTGTGTTTAATTATTTTTGCGCTTGGAGATGCTTAGCTTTATCGCTAGTAGTAGCTTTAGTAGTAACAACATAGTTAGCGCGATAACCTTGATGGAAGCACAATGATGGAGATCATGGTGTGGCGCCGGTGAAGATGGAGATCATGCTAGTGCTTTGATGATGGAGATCAAGAAGCACAAATTCATGGACATATCATGTCACATATGACTGCATGTGATGTTAATCCTTTTATGCACCTTGTTTTACTTAGGATGACGGTAGCATTATAAGGTGATCCCTCACTAAAATTTCAAGATAAAATTGTGTTCCCCCAGACTGTGCACCGTTCCTATAGTTCGTCATTTCGAGACACCACGTGATGATCGGGATTGATAGACTCAACGTTCACATACAACGGGTGCAAAACAGTTGCACACGCAGAACACTCGGGTTAAACTTGACGAGCCTAGCATGTACAGACATGGCCTCAAAACACAAGAGACCGAAAGGTCAAGCATGAATCATATATTTGATATGATCAACACGGAGATGTTCACCATTGAAACTAAACACAAATCATGTGATGATCGGACTTGAGTTAGTGAATTTGGATCACGCGACACTCGAATGACTAGAGGGATGTCAATTTGAGTGGGAGTTCTTAAGTAATATGATTATATGAACTCATTATCATGAACATAGTCAAAGGTCTTTGCAAATTATGTTGTAGCTTGCGTTGTAGATCTACTGTTTTTGATACGTTCCTAGAGAAAACTTAGTTGAAAGATGATAGTAGCAATTATGCGGGTTGGGTCTGTAAATTGAGGATTGTCCTGATTGCTGCACAGAAGGCTTATGTCCTTAATGCACCGCTCGGTATGCTGAACCCCGAGCGTCATTTGTGAATGTTGCGAACATCTGACATACACGTTTTTGATGGCTACGTGATAGTTCAATGTGTAATGCTTAACGTCTTAGAATTGAGGCACCAAAGACGTTTTGAATGTCACGGGACATATGAGATGTTCCAAGAGATCAAATTGGAGTTTCAAGCTCGTGCCCATGTTGAGAGGTATGAGACCTCCGACAAGATTCTTTGCCTGCAAAGTAAGGGAGAAAAGCTCAATCATTGAGCATGTGCTCAGATTGTCTGGGTGCAAGAATCGCTTGAATCGAGTGGGAGTTGATCTTCCAGATAAGATAGTGATTGACATAGTTCTCCAAAGTCACTCCCACCAAGATACTGGAGCTTAGTGATGAACTATAGCATATCAGGGATGCACAAGATAATCCCTGAATTATTCGCGATGTTTGACACTGCGAAAGTAGAAATCAAGTAGGAGCATCAATTGTTGATGGTTAGTGAAACCACTAGTTTCGAGAAGGACAAGGGCAAGAAGGGATACATCATGAATGGCAAACCAGTTGCCACTCTAGTGAAGAAACGCAAGGTTTAACCCAAACCCAAGACTAAGTGCTTCTAATATGAGGGGAACGGTCACTGAAGCAGCAATACCCTTGATACTTGGTAGATGAGAAGGTTGGCAAAGTCGACAAAAGTATATTGGATATACATGATATTGATGTGTACCTTACTAGTACTCCTAGTAGCACCAGGGTATTAGATACCGGTTCAATTTCTAAGTGTTAGTAACTCGAAATTATAGCTACGGAATTAACGGATACTAGCAAGGGTGAGGTGATGATATGTGTTGGAAGTAATTCCAAGGTTGATATGATCAAACAGCGCACGCTCCCTCTACCATAGGGATTAGTGTTGAACCTAAATAATTGTTCTTTGGTGTTTGCGTTGAGCATATACATAATTAGATTTTGTTTATTGAAATATGGTTATTCATTTAAATAGAATAATGTTTATTATATTTACTTGAATAATACCTCCAATGGTCATGCACCTAAAATGAATGGTTTATTGAATCTCAATCATAGTGACACACATGTTCATAATATTAATGCCAAAAGATACAAAGTAGTAATGTTAGTACCACTTACTTGTGGCACTGCCGCTTGAGTAATATTGGTATAAAAACCGCATGAGGAAGTTCCATTCTTATGGATCTTTGGACTCACTCGTTTTCAAATCGTTTGAGACATCCGAACCATGCCTATTGGTATAAACGCATGAAGAAACTCCACGCAGATGGATTGTTTAGACTCACTTGATTTTGAATCAGTTCAGACATACAAACGAGGCCAAGTGGGCAAGATGACTGAAGGCCTCGTTTTCAGTGAGATGGAACGAGAAAGTGAATTATTGGTAAAAATACATTTTGATGTATGCAGTCCAATGAGTGTTGAGGCACGCAGTGGATATCTTATGTTCTTACTTCACTGATGATTTGAGTAGATACATAGTATTTGCTTGATGAATCACAAGTCTGAAATATTGAAAAAGTTCAAGCAATTTCAGAGTGAAGATCACCGTGACAAGAGGATAATATGTCTACTATGGGATCGTGGAGGTAAATATATATATGAGTTGTGAGTTTGGTAAACATTTAAAACAATGTGAAAATTGTTTCACAACACATGCCACCTCGAACACCATAGTGTGATGGTGTATCCGAACTTAATAGTCGCACCCTATTGGATATGGTGCATACTATGATGTCTATTATCGAATTACCACTATCATGTTTGGATTAGGCATTAAAGACAACCACATTTACTTTAAATAGGGCACCATGTAATTCCATTGAGATGACACTGTATGAACTATGGTTTGGAAAAATCTAAGCTGTCGTTTCTTAAAGTTTGGGGCTGCGATGCTTATGTGAAAAAGTTTCAGCCTCATAAGCTCGAACCCAAAGCAGATAAATACATATTCATAGGACACCCAAAACAGTTGGGTATACCTCCTATCTTAGATCCAAAAGCAAAGTGTTTGTTTCAGGAAACGGTTCCTTTCTCGAGAAATAGTTTCTCTCTATAGAATTGAGTGGAAGGATTATCGAACTTGATGAGGTTATTGAACCAACACTTCAACCAGAGAGTGGAATGGCGCAGGAAGTTGTTCCTATGGCCTCTACACCAGTTGAAGTGGAAGGCAATGATGGTGATCATGATGCTCAGATCAAGTCACTAACAAACATCGTAGGTCGACAAGGATACACACTGCTCCAGAGTGGTACAGTAATCCTGTCTTTGAGGTCATCTTGCTGGACAACAATGAACCTACGAGCTATGGAGAAGCGATGGTGGGCCCGGATTCCGACAAATGGCAGGATGCCATGAAATTCGAGAGAGGGTCCTTGTATGAAAACATTGTGTGGACTTTGGAAGAACTACTTGATGGTCATAAGACTATTGAATATAGATGGATCTTTAAAATGAAAACAGATGATGATGGTGATTGTCACCATTTAAGAAAGCTTGACTTGTTGCAAAGAGGTTTCCGGCATGTTCAAGGAGTTGACTGTGATGAGACTTTCTCACTCGTAGCGATGCTAAATGTCTGTTGGAATTATGTTAGCAATTGGTGCATTTTTCAATTATGAAATCTTGCAGATGGATGTCAAAACATTGTTTCCTTGACAGTTTCTTTGAGGAAAGGTTGTATGTGATATAACCAGAAGGTTTTGTCGATTCTAAGGATGCTAAGAAGTATGCAAGCTCCAGCGATCCTTCTATGAACTAGAGCAAGCATCTCAGAGTTGGAATATACGCTTTGATGAGATGATCAAAGCTTTTGGGTTTATACAAAGTTTATGAGAAACTTGTATTTCGAAGTAAGTGAGTGGGAGCACTATAGAATTTCTGATAAATATATGTAGACATATTATTGAATGGAAATAATGTAGGAATTCTTAAAGCATAAAGGGTTGTTTGAAATGAGATTTTTAAAGAAAAAACCTGAATTAAGCCTACTTGAAACGTTGAGCATCAAGATCTATGGAGATAGATCAAAACGCTTGATAAAAACTTTCAATGAAATGCATGCCTTGACATGTTTTTGAAGGAGTTCAAAAAAGATTGGCAAAGAAGGAGTTCTTGGCTATGTTGTAAGGTGTGAATATTGAGTAAGACTCAAAGCCCGACCACGACAGAAGAAAGGGAAAGGACGAAGGTTGTCCCCTATGCATTAGTCGTAGGCTCTAAAGTATGCCCTGTTGTGTACTGCATGTGATGTGTGCCTTGCCATGAGTCAGTCAAGGGGTACAATAGTGATCTAGAGATGGATCACTTGACAAGGTTCAAAGTTATACATAGTAACTAGTGTACTAAGGAATTTTTCTCGATTATGGAGGTGATAAAAGAGTTCTTCGTAAAGGGTTACGTTGATGCAAGCTTTGACACTAATCCGGATTACTGTGAGTAGTAAACCGGATTCATGTAGTAGAGCAGTCATTTGGAATTGTTCCAAATGGCGCGTGGTAGCAGCACCTATAGGATGACATAGAGATTTGTGAAGCACACTCGGATCTCAAAAGTTCACACCGTTGACTAAAACCTCTCTCACAAGCAAGACATGATCAAACCCTAGAACTGTATGGGTGTTAGATTCATTACAATAACATAGTGACGTGAACTAGATTATTGACTCTAGTGCAAGTGGGAGACTGTTGGAAATATGCCCTAGAGGCAATAATAAGTTGGTTATTATTATGTTTCCTTGTTCATGATAATCGTTTATTGTCCATGCTAGAATTGTATTGAATGGAAACTCAGATACATGTGTGGATGCATGGACAACACAATGTCCCTAGTAAGCCTCTAGTTGACTAGCTCGTTGATCAAATATGGTCAAGGTTTCCTAGCCATAGACAAGTGTTGTCACTTGATAATGGGATCACATCATGTGGAGAATGATGTGATGGACATGACCCAAACTATGAACGTAGCATATGATCGGGTGAGTTTATTGCTACTAATTTCTGCATGTCAACATATTTGTTCCTATGACCATGAGACCATGCAACTCCCGGACATCATAAGAATACCTTGTGTGTATCAAACATCGGAACGTAACTGGGTGACTATAAAGGTGCTCTACAGGTATCTCCGAAGGTGTCTGTTGGGTTGCGTGAATAGAGACTAGGATTTGTCACTTCGTACAACGGAGAGGTATCTTGGGACCCACTCGGTAATACAACATCACAATAAGCCTTGCAAGCAATGTGACTAAGGAGTTGGTCACGAGATTTTGTATTACGGAACGAGTAAAGAGACTTGCTGGTAATGATATTTAACTAGTTATGGAGATACCGATGATCGAATCTCGGGCAAGTAACATACCGAAGGACAAAGGGAACAACATATGGGATTAACTGAATCCTTGACATAGAGGTTCAACCAATAAAGATCTTCATAGAATATGTAGGAGCCAATATGGGCATCCAGGTCCCGCTATTGGTTATTTACCGGAGAAGTGTTAGGTCATGTTTACAAAGTTCTCGAACCCGCAGGGTCTGCACTCTTAAGGTTCGGTGATGTTTCGGTATTATTGAGTTATGTGTGTTGTTAAATGAAAGTTGTTCGGATTCCCGTATGAGATCCTCGACTTCACCAGGAGCTCCAGAATGGTCCGAAGGTAAAGATTGATATATGGGAAGTCGTGTTTTGGTCACCGGAAAAGTTTTGGGTACTTCGGTAGTGTACCGGGAGTGCCGGGAGGGTATCGAGGACTGTCGGGAGGGGTGTCACGCCTCGAGGGGCCTCATGGGCTCTGGGAGGAGACAAACCTGTCCCTAGTGGGCTGGCCTAAGCCCCCACTAAGTCCCATGAGGTTTGAGAAAGAAAAAACCCAAAGGTGGAAGAGGAGGAAAGGGTTTCCAATTGGAGAGGAGCAATCCTACTCCTAGTAGGATTGGAGTAGGACTCCTCCACCTCGAATTTTGGCCAAACCTTGAGGGTTTGAGGCTTCCTCCTCCCCTCCCTCCCTCCTATATATACTAGAGGAATTAGAGGCAGCCCTAACCCTAATTGCCACGTGCTCCCTCTACTTCATCTAGATCGTCTTCAACTCTAGTCTAGTTCGACGGTGCTTAGGCGAAGCCCTGCCGGAATAGTTCCACCACCACCACTACCATGTCGTCGTGCTGGAGAACTCATCTACCTCTCTGCCCCTCTTGCTAGATCAAGAAGGCGGTGATCGTCATCGAGTTGTACGTGTGCTGAACGCGGAGGTGCCGTCTGTTCGGCGCTAGATCGGGATGGATCGTGATGGGATCGCATGACGGATCATGATGAGATCACGGGACGGGCTGCGATTTGGATCGCAAAGATGTTCCACTACATCAATCGTGTTATATACGCTTCCGCTTAGCGATCTACAAGGGTATGTAGATACACTCTCCCCTCTCTTAGATGGTCATCACCATGGATAGATCTTATGTGCGCATAGGAAATTTTTTGTTTCCCATGCAATGTTCCCCAACACTTATTTGGTCTACTGACATGCCTCTCACCGGTGCCTCCAACGAGGGAAGGTTATATGCTTGCGCTACCCTGGCCCGATAGGCAGGTATAACCTTGTGTGCCCATAGTTATTTTGGTACCATTGTCCCCGTTTGGGACTATTTTGTTTTGCCACGACGGTGGTCGGGTGATATCCAGAGTGGCATCCAAGGCCACCCATGACTTAGCCCAAAGGGGAGTTGGTCGGAGTGGCTGGTAGAGTTTTATGTAGTAGATTGGTTTTGTCAGAACGCCGTTGGTCCACCCGAATGGGAACACGAGTCTATTGGTTATGTGGTGTGCGTACAGTGTACTAACCTATGCAAAGTGTGTGTATGATCTATCGATTGTCTCGTCCTCGGTCATGAACACAGTTCGTAATAGGTCACACCATGGATCAACAGAGATAATTAAGTTGCACACTAATGATATAATCGTGGAACATGTTATATGATTTGTCGAGATCAACGAGATGGTTTCTTTTGTGATCCGGAGGTGATCACTCTGGTAAGATGATGGGAATGGTTACGCGGTAACCATAGTGGTAAGAGAGACCCTAAGTGGATATCACTTGCACTTCATGAGTAGTTTGTCATATATTGCATATAACCTACTTAAACATCATATCATTATTTGTCATTATTATATTGTTTGTTGTGAACTTGTGAGTACATTCAAAGTACTCACGTGATGTGTCATGCCAATTTGAGGAGAAGCCTTACCAGGAGTTTGAGTTGCATCATCGCAGTCTAGGCCATGTCCGAGCAGTTTCCTTGTGAGATGGAGTTCCCCTACGTCGTCTTTCTGCTACCAAGTAGTTGTCTCGTGATCATCGAGCCCCATGTTTGTCTACTAAATAATGTACATATTGTTTAGCCGCAACGAGTGTGCCATTGGCCCTCGCCTCTTTATGTAATCCTGAACCTATGTATCCGCTAGAGAATCAATAAAGTGGCTGTATTTGTGTACCAAGTTGTTGTGTGTTTCCAGAAGACATGATCCATGGGCTGGCAATGCAAGGTAAACCGGTCGCTCTATGTCGGGGTGCCACAACGCTTAATTTCAGAGCCACGCTGACTATAGGACGCCTTAGACCCCCGACGTGTTAGATAAATAGTAGTTAGTAGTCCTGAGTGTTGCAAGTGTGTTTATGCATTTGGTTGTTGCATTGCATGCATATATAATGTTTTATCACTAATAGACTAATGGTTGTGAGTGTAGATGGACCTAGTGTCGTACCCGTACAAGTCTGAGCCAGCACCCCTCACCTCTACGCAACTTATTATGAACATGTGGTAGTGACTCTACCCCGACAGCGACGACCCGGTGTACGAGGTGTACCGGGAGTGGCTGGCAGACTCGCTGAATGAGTACCACAAGGAGGTCACTATGCACAACAATTCTCTAACTGGCACCTACACCCATTGTTCTAGGAGTGGTTTTGCGTCAACTCTAGATCAGGCAATTTAGTTCGCTGCATTTGAAGCTCTCGTGGACCTGTGCTACAATGAAGTTCGGATGCAGACATACCGAGGTTTCTATTTCTATTCATCCCTGTTCGAAGAAGGCCGTATCAGACTCCCTTCCATTGATCCGATGTGTGACCGCTCCTCTAGACACCTTTCCCGTTACATAACGAGGAGTTATCTTTTGATTTTCAACCTAGCCCAGGAGCTGACTCGTACTCGTGCAACTCTGGCCGCCGCTAGATCTGCTCTCGCCCCTCCCTCACTCGGTTTTGCCTCGTTGGCCACCCTAGTTACCACCCCTCCACCCACTCAGGTTACCCCTGAAGTAACTCGGACACATCAACAGTGACTGCTCACGAGTCTCCTACCGAGTGGGATTTGCTTCTTACTACGTCTGCCGCCCCTATTCTTTAGCCTCACTCAGCACCTGCCCCTGAGGGAGAGCCCTCGAGGCATCGGCGTCGCGTTTCCATTGATCAGGAGGTTTTTGTTTGCATGATCAACTCAAAGACCGAGTCTGACACTGAGAAGACTACAACAGGATCTGTAGAGAATCAGTGCAGTCCGTTTCTTTAGGAGTAGTCGAGGTTGTCATAATGTTTGAGTTGTATGAGTGTAACCGTACTTGCCATGATGATTTCCTTTCATGTATGAGTCTATGTATAATTATGTTGGAACTTTTATTCGGTTTGGTTTTCATAATTTTCTCAAACTTTTGTTGCTTGATTTTCTCCCCTATTTATGGATGTTTCTCATCTCGAGACCTCATATTGGGAAACAAAAATAGGATGAAAACATACGGTAGCAGCAGTCATGGTGGTGACGATATTCCTGTTCGTCGCTCCACCAGGCAAGCAGGACATTCCCCCGAACAATATCTACCACCACCTCCTATGGGGACCGGATTTTTGGGGAATTTAATTTCCCTTTCAAATGGCCCTTAAGTATACCAGCCCCAGGAATACTGTTAGCTGGCACACCTTTCCTTGATACAAAAGTCCAAGCAAAATACAAATTGAGGTACAAGGCCAAGGTGGTCTAATGAGTACATCAAAAGTGTTTCTAGTGGTTGATGGCGGAAGCATTACAGGGATCTGCAACTCCTCTAGGACTCCATTTTCCACAGGAACAGCTGACCGGGTTAATTCCTATCTCGCAGGACGGGTTGATACAAAAGTGTTTTTAGTCAAGCATGTCCTCTCTAAGCTTGCAATCTGGCCAAGACAATAGCCAGGTACAAGCCGGTGAGTACTTTGAATGTACTCGCACACATCAAGAACACAAACATATAATTTGTAGTGTTAATCATTCACACATAAAGATACCATAATACCGCGTCAACGTAAAGCACTACTCAAGCATTAGCAATGAAGTTATAATCATACTGAAATTCGTTAAGCAATCAATAAGGATATTAATACTAGATGAAGTATAAGCATGCTGCACTCGGGCATCTCAGCGACACCACATAAAGGGCTTATATGAAATAATAAAGAATATCCAGGAGGTAGAATCGTCCCAGGGATATTCAACAACAAAAGTCATAATGGTTAGTCCACAGAATGTAATGTTTATAATTGTCCACCATATTTCCCGGTTAGTCACATACTCCTCTAACTACCTCCGAAGATCGACACTTAGACCGACACTTGAATAGTCAACCAACGTCCTTGACCACGGACACGGGTACTTGAATAGTTTTGACTCTGCAGAGGGTGTACTCTTTACCCATAGATCACGGTTTTCAATAGCCACCATGACTAATCCCATGTACGGCATTTCAGAAGTGGACACTCAGAATTAGCACACACCCACTTTACCTCTGCGAAACCCGGATTCACACGGACTACGCTGCCATGGGAAAACCATAAGACGGGGAGGATCCGACCTCGACTAGCATGGGATTAAAAATATTTATATAGCACGCTCACGGGGAGTGCTCTCCCTTCCGGTCCCGGACCGGAAACACCCATGCCCCCTGACCGTATAACTGGATTTATACCACGGCCGTGGATACCTTCATCCCGGCCCCTCTACTGGTGTGTGACTGATAATAGGTCTGCAACGGACTATGCCGAATCCATTAATCACGAAGCTATGGTAGCACGCAAATAGGTAGACATACTGACAAGACTCGATCTATGGTCGACTTAGGAGGTTTAAGTATTACCTCCATGATTAGCATAAACCATGTGCCAACAAAGTCACTACCCACCTAACCTGCCTCGTTGACCACTCTCGTCCACAAGATGTCAATCCCACGGTCGTGTCTCCACAAGACACCGACTCTCACCAAATTTCGTCCGGTAGGCATGTAGGGTAGGAAACTGTGACCACTGTCCATGCATCACAATCATAGAAATCCTTACTCTCAATATCATGAAACCATATGCATGACTTGCCACATGAAATAACACCACAAATATAACATAACCCTATGATACTTTCACCAAGCAAACTCATACAACCAAGTTAAAAGTAGGTTCAGGATGCTTGCCTTCCAAGTGTAGAGAGGTGGGGTTCACCACCAAACTTTTGCAAGTTATAACTCATCTCTTCCAAGCCTATTTAAAAATATATGCTAATTAACACACAATTTAAAAACAACACATAAAACTGTTTTAGAAAATTTTCAAATAAATACTAAAATAAACTGGTAGTATTTGAAAGAGGTGAGAAAAAGAATCAACTCATTTGGAGTTTTCTATAAAAACTTATAGCGAGTCATTGTTTTGGTCAAAATTTGTTTTAAAAAATCAAAAAGAAAAGAAAATGCTTCGGGAGAAAATACGCCAGCGCAAGGGAGAAGACGTAACCGACCGAAGGCGTCTCCACTAGCGCGGACTCTGGCTGGGGCAGAGACGCTGACGCGCGTGACCCATGCACAGGTTTGCCTCACGACTCCTTCTTCCTCCTGTGGCCGAAGGAAGAAGGGACTCCGGCGAGGCTCACCGGCGACAGGAGCCTCCATTTAAGGAATGGAGTGTACCGGCGTGCTCAGGGGACCGAGGCGTGTCCATTTCACTGCCTTGGGGCTGCAGTGGCTGTCGGAATCGAGCAGCCCTTCCTCCACGACGGAGGAAGCTTCGGCTCCGACGGGGTACTCGCTAGGAGGGGTCCTAGGTGCACGGCGAGGGGTGGGGCAGCTCCGCTAGGTCCAGGAGGTTCGAGCGGTAGGCTCGGGCAGGGGGAAGGCTCACTAGGAGGACCAAATTGACCCAACGGGCTGCGGTAGCTGAAAATCACCGGAGTTGGGAACGAAGGGGGTCTCGGCCTTAAATTGGAGCTAGAGGGGCTGGTTACGGCTATCAGGGTGAACTTGCGGTCCTCTAAGGCTGCCGAGGGGTGCTATTTATAGCCTCGGATTGTCGATGCCGCGACGGGGGTGGATGAGATCGCCGGGGATAGTCATTGGCGAAAGCACATGCCTGGCTTGATGCAGCTACAGGGCGGGGAAGCAGCAGCTCGTCGCAAGGAGGTGGTCCACGGGGCAGGTGGCGCTCGAGGAGTGTTTGGGCCGCGCTACAACGCTCCACTGCTAATGGAGCTTGACGACGGCCGGCGTGACTGCGGTGATGCAAGGACAGCAGGGGCAGTGCTACCTCTTGAGCTTGCGTTGGTTTTTCCCTTGAAGAGCAAAAGGTGATGCAGCACAGTAGCAGTAAGTATTTCCCTCAGTTTGAGAACCAAGGTTTCAATCCAGTAGGAGTATCAAGATGAGGCACCAATGTACCTACGCAAAAACAAACAAACTTGCACCCAACGCAATAAAGGGGTTGTCAATCCCTTCACGATTATTTGCAAGGTGAGATCTCAAGGTGGAACGTGCAACAAAGTAAAAGTGTAGATCCAAAAATATGATGTGAAGTAGACCCGGGGGCCATAGTGTTCCCTAGAGGCTTCTCTCATGATAGCAAGTATTACGGTGGGTGAACAAATTACTGTCGAGCAATTGATAGAATTGCGGAAAGTCATGATGATTTCTAAGGCAATGATCATACATATTGGCATCACGTCCGAGACAAGCAGACCGATACTGTCTCCATCTACTACTATTACTCCACACATCAACCGCTATCCAGCATGCATCTAGTGTATTGAGTTCATAACCAATGATATAGAGGGATAAATTCATGCAATAGATATAAACCCCATCTTATTACCCTTGATGGCAACAACACGATGCGTGCCTTGCTACCCCTTCTGTCACTAGGTGAGGACACCGCACGGTATGAACCCAAAACCAAGCACTTCTCCCATTGCAAGAATTATAGATCAAGTTGGCCAAACGAAACCCACAACTCGAAGAGAATTACAAGGATACGAAATCATGCATATAAGAGATCAGAGGAGACTCAAATAATATTCATAGATAATCTGATCATAAATCCACAATTCATCGGACCTCGACAAACACACCGCAAAAAAGGTTACATCGGATAGATCTCCATGAAGATCTTGGAGAACTTTGTATTGAAGATCCAAGAGAGAGAAGAAGCCATCTAGCTACTAGATATGGACCCGAAGGTCTGTGGTGAACTACTCACGCATCATGGGAGAGGCAATGGTGTTGATGAAGAAGCCCTCCATGTCTGAATCCCCCCTCCGGCAGGGCACCAGAACGGTCCCCAGATGCAATCTTGCGGAGACAGAAGCTTGCGGCGGCGGAAAAGTATTTTCGTGGCTCTCTCTGGTGTTTTTGGATTTTTAGAGAATTTATAGGCGGAAGAAGTAGGGCAAAGGAGCCACGGGGAGCCCACAAGCCTGCTAGACGCCCCCCAGGTCGCGGCTAGGGGGCTTGTGTCCTCCCCCGAGGTCCTTTGCCTTGGTTCTGAAGTCCCTTGCGTATCTTCTGTTATGGAAAAAATCATTCCGCAAGTTTTGTTCCGTTTGGACTCTGTTTAATATTCTTCTCTGAAAAAGGTCAAAAACACGGAAAAAACAGAAATTGGCACTTGGCACTTAGTTAATAGGTTAGTACCAAAAAAGATATAAAATAGCATAATCATGCATACAAAACATCCAAAGTTGACAAGATAATAGCATGGAACCATAAAAAATTATAGATACGTTGGAGATGTATCAGGCAGCAGGAGCAACAGGGGTGCACGTGGAGCTCGTGCGAGTGTGCCCACGTGCTGAGGCTACTTCGGGCAACATGGGGGCGGGAGGGCTGCGATGCGGCGGCTCGGTCTGCTGGCTGCAAAACGCGCGCTCCAGAGCATGCACTGGCATGCATTCTAGATGCTCGACGAATTTCCATGGCTAGCTAGGGGCTTGGGCTAGTGATGAAATGCTCCAGATTTACTAATGGCCTTACAATGTGTTTGCTAGACATGCTAGTTTAGTCTCGGGCTCAACTTCACCATACAAACAAAATATCATCCATTTCTGGTCACGGACACCAGGTGTTTGACAGAATGTCAATGGCATCTAGGGGCACTTGCTAGCCATGGAAATTTCCAGGCATAAGCCTCACTGGATGGGCACAAAGATGGCAAGGTTTGATTCAGCAACTCAACAACTTTGTAATGCAGTTATAGCAAAAACTCATTTCTGGACAAAAACAAGAAGATGATGTAATAGGGGTCAAAACAACTCCAATGGGGTTCAAAATTGATACCTAAAGGTTTTATTGGATGGACTACAAGCACAAAATATTTCAAGAGTATTGGGGAAGGCAAAAGTGGGGTTGTAGTTCAAAAGGCCAATCTGGTCTAGAACACAAAACAAGAAGTGGTGCTCAAATATTTCAAAACGTAAATATATATTATTGCAGAAAACTCATTCTTATATACCTCTTGACCTCTACAAATTTTCACAGAATTATTAGGGACTTTGATGAAGAGGTTGTAGTGCAATGCACCTATTTGGACCAGAACAGAAAAGATGGCAATGAGCAATATTTTACCAAAAAACTCAGCTGAGTTTTTGCATAAAACTCATTTGTGTGAACCCCTTGGCGACTACAAATTTTGGTAGAATTTTTGGAGACTTATTTTAATGGGTTGTAGTGCAAATCTACAATTGGACAAGAAAGTAAGATTAATTAATTTGCTTAATTCTACCAAAACACTTGGCTATATTATTATATAAAGTTGATCCAGAAACATAGTAGGTAATTTTCAAGCTTATTGTTGAATTTTGAGAAGTGGTTAACATGTAGCTGCAGTTCAAAACTGGACCCTTAAGAAAATTAAAACCATTTTTGAATAATTGAGTTGGAATATTATATTTAATGAAAAAGTATTCTTTGAAATAATCAGTAGAGAGGAAATATTTGACTCAACCCTCAAGTGACATTCTCAAAAAGCTTTTGCTGATAGAAGAGTTATTCACAAAACCAAGAATAAGAGAGGTTTTGAAACCAACACAAAACCCATAAATAAAAATATAACAATATTCAGGCCAAATTTATTAAAGAAAAATCTTGGCAAAAACTTGGGGTGTTACAAACTCTACCCCCCTTAAGAAAAATCTCGTCCTCGAGATTTGTTAGAAACAAACCACAAGTGCTATTTAAACACAGCAAGGGAATCACAGTAAAAACAGTAATCGGTGCAGCTACATTGCGGTACTGGTGATACATGCAAAAGCTACGGTTTGGCAACGAGGTGTTGCCACAAATGGCTACGACAAAAATCTTTCGAAAAAGGAAAATTCTCAAATTCCGAATTTGCTCGTCGTACCCGAGTACATAGTGTTCTCTCTCACTGACATCTGGGTCCAGGGCCCACGGTCAGTCTCTCTTCTTTTTCCTCCGTCTCTCCTCTTTCATCTCTCTCCCGCGCTTTACGCTGCTTCCTCCACGCGTGGCGTCTAGCTCGTAGGCGTCTAGGGCCGTACCGTGCTTGTGCGCGGCGTACTAGCTGCTGGTGCAGCGAGCACTTGCGCCGCGGGCCAGTGCTTTGTCAACACTGCTTGCGGATTCGTTTCCGAACACCAGTGATCGAGCGACGAGCCGCGCTGGTGGACTGCGTCCATCGCGTACCAACCTCGAGCAATAAAACGGCCGCGTCGTTCTCTCCTCTACCTCACTCTCGGTCTCACTCTTCTTGTCTCCTCTCCTTTCTTCTTGTAGGAGCTCGAAGCGAGGCTTCAATGGCGGAGGAGTACCCGGGGTGGCTGATCATCCTCCTGGTCGGAGGGGTGGCGACGCTGATCAAGTTCTCGACGCTGTTGTGCGCGATGATCCAAGATGATCCTCGCGACACTACTTCTCGAGTGGCGGCTCTCCACAAGGGCGATGAGCACGAAGACTAGGCGCGAACAAAAAAATGCGGGGGTGGCTGCCAATAAGTTGGTAGCACTCTCGTGAAAGTAATACTCAGAGTGCATTCCTCTCGGAGGAACTGTGGTGTTAGCAAGGTAGCTAGCTAGGGTCTTGTGTGTGTGGTTCTGCTCTTAGTGCTTTGGCAAAATGTGTGTGGTTGTGAGCTATCTGGCATGCGAATAAAAATCTCTGTTGAGTGATCTATTTACTGCACTAGAAAAATCAATCATGCAAAGGTCACTGCAAGGAAAAAGTTGAAGGCAAAAAAATTGTTGTGATCACACAAATTAAAACACATGCATGCAGTAATAAAAATACAAGGCACAATCATCACATTACACAAACATGACTTATACTGGTAGATACAGCAAGGTATTTACAGTGCACGCAAAAAATTTTAATGGTCATGGGGAATATTCTTGGCAGGGGAATATCCACTTCGTCTTCAAGGGCAAGAGGTTGGAGGACCCGCAAAATGCGTCCTGCTGGGCCTATCCTCAGGGGTTCGCCAATGGCGATTTGAGGATTATGGATGGAGAGGTTCAGGAGAAACTCTATCATGTGCTATGTCAAACGCTCTTGAGCAATGACATATTGCACGAGCCTGACGAACACGGGGTCTCTCTCTGAACGGGTCCCTGGAAAAGATGCTGCTCCTCCGAGTTCTGCACTGCTCGGAAAATAACAGTACCCCCTCTCACTGGCATATGGTACTGCATATCGAACACGAGTAACTGCTTCGTAGGCAGCAACCTCTATGGACATTTCCAGGGTAGGCATGGATTTCCCGCTGAAGCAGATTTCCATGGGGTCTTGGTTAGGGTCTACTAGGAAGATGTGCACAACTGTCCAATTTTTGGAGGTAGAGGGAGTGATCCTCGATTTGAACAGCTTGTACCGGGGTGGAAAGGAAGAACCCATGGTACTGCGGGTAAAATCCCACAATACTTTAACAAAACTGCCCGGAGTTGCATCCGGGGTTCTGAGGTAACTCCCTTGGGGTAGCATGGCAGAAGGCTGTGAAGGCAGTGCACAAGGTCAGGGTTGCTGGGAAGATCACTGGGTGATCCTTATATAGGCGGGGTTGGGACACAAGCCATAGGTTGGGTTGGTCTCGGTGGTTGGCTTCATTCTAGCGGGGTTTGGTCAAGACCACAGTTAAAAGTTCACGAAATGTGAGACCTTACCGTGATAGACTGTCGTGGTTACGTCCAACTATAGCTATGAGGTCTAAAAGCATACACAGGTGATTACCTGTAGTGCTTAAAATAATGGAACAAAATCAGTTCCCATACTAGCTCATACATTACATGCAAGCGAACTCCACAACGGGGTCAAGGCTTAATCTACTTCATTTACATTTAGGTGAGCAAGTCTAGCGGACGTCGAGATTGCTGGAACTACAGCATCACGGTTGCTCGGGAAAGGAGGTGGAGCTACAAGGTTGGGGTAGCGGGGGTGTCCATTGCGGTATGCTGTGGCTACCGTTCCGTTGGAGGAAATCCCCAAAATGTGGCGAAGCTCCTCGGGGGAGATAGGCTCGTGACTTGGGTCGGCAGCTGGGACAGACCACTGGAGCTCAATCAGTCTCCCAAACAACACTTCTAGGTTGCTGGCTTCTTGCTCCGCTTCCCTCCTCCTCAGACGAGCCAGCTCTGCACGAACTGCAATTAGGTCGAGGGTGACCTGGTCGTACAGTGCCTCTTGTGCCCTCACAAAGCGCACAAGGTGCAACAAGGCGGGGATGGTCTCCTGGTCTCCACTGGCGGCCTGGATCGGCCTACCATAACCTTCACGGCTAGGGTAGTAGTAGAACGAGCGACAGTTAACTCCTGGCGACACGTGCCAGAGTTGAACTATTGCCTCTCGAGCTGCCAGCTGGATGGCTTCCCTCTCATAGGAATTTGACCTTCCGGTGAACCGATGGGGACGCTCTTGGGTGATACTCCTGCCGTAGATGTGTATTGTGGCCCAAAAGTGACGAATGTCACCACTTGTGCGCTCTTGGTACACAACATACTCCGGAGCCTCTTCCATGGCAAAGGCACGACGGGTTAGGCTGGCCAGAATGGCTACGAAACCTCCGTGGTCTGGAGCAGTGGTTTCATTGTGGACAATGGGGCCTGGCATCTTGGGGTGGTTGTGGTTGTGTTGTGCTGTGCGGGACAATCGCTCCCTTTATAGAAAGGAGAACAAAGTCTTCTCTCACAAGATTGCGAGAAGGACAAAAGGGTCGTGGTCATTGGCGTGTGATCATAGGGCTAGTCTAATAGGTTGGGCACCGCCTTGCCTAAACGTGTTGGCAAACACTATTCGGCTACTGGTTAGGGCAGACTTGACTGGTGGCTATGGCACTGGTTTGATGGATGGTCTTCTAGTGCTTATTGACCCGGGTAAGATAGGATTAGCCAACGGTCAGCCTGGCTCTGATACCAAGGTTGTGGGGACCGGATTTTCGGGGAATTAAATTTCCCTTTCAAATGGCCCTTAAGTATACCAGCCCCAGGAATACTGTTTGCTGGCACACCTTTCCTTGATATAAAAGTCCAAGAAAATAGGAATTGAGGTACAAAGCCAAGGTGGCCTAATGAGTACATCAAAAGTGTTTCTAGTGGTTGATGGCGGAAGAGTTACAGGGATCTCCAACTCCTCTGGGACTCCATTTTCCATAGGAACAGCTGATCGGGTTAATTCCTATCTCGCACGACGGCTGTCCTTGAACCTATGCTCCAAGATTTTCATCAAGCATCCCCTCTCCAAGCTTGCAATCTGGCCAAGACAATAGCTAGGGACAAGACGGTGAGTACTTTGAATGTACTCGCAAACATCAAGAAACAAACATATAATTTGCAGTGATAATCATTCACACATAAAGATACCATAATATGCCCTAACATCTGTTGGCACATGGTTTATGCTAATGATGCAGGTAATACTTAAACCTCCTAAGTCGACCATAGATCGAGTCTTGTCAGTATGTCTCCCTATTTGCATGCTACCGTAGCTTCGTGGATAATGGATCCAGTATAGTCGGTTGCAGACCGGTTATCAGTCACACACCAGTAGAGGGGCCGGGATGAAGGTATCCACGGCCGTGGTATAAATCCAGTCATACGGTCAAGGGGCATGGGTGTTTCTGGTCCGAGACCGGAAGGGAGGGCACTCCCCGTGAGCGCACTATATAAATATTTTTGATCCCATGCTAGTCGAGGTTGGAGCCTCCCAGTCTTATGGTTTTACCTTAGTAGCGTAGTCCGGGTGAATTCGGGCTTCACAGAGGTAAAGTGGGTGTGTGCTGATTCTGAGTGTCCAATTCTAAAATGCCCTACACGGGATTAGTCATGATGGCTATTGAAAACCATGATCTATGGGTAAAGAGTACACCCTCTGCAAAGTCAAAACTATTCGAGTAGTCGTGTCCGCGGCCAAGGACGTTGGTTGACTTGTCAAGTGTCGATCTAAGTTTCGGTCTTCGGAGGTAGTTATAGGAGCATGTGACTAAAGAGAACACCGTGCTTAATCGTGTGTGTTGAGATTTCAGATAACACATGTCAACGGCACAAGACAACTCACCCCCCTCCGTGGAACAGAAGCACGGTGTTCTCTATGATTCTCTTGCTTTAAGTCATAAGAACGCCGTACTATTAAGAGGGGACCCGTAGTGGAAAGGTTTGGGTGGAATCAATTTTGCACGGACACACTTTACCTCCTTTTCCTTTCCCTGCAACTTTGGAGTGGTTCCCGCCTTTGGTTTATCTCCTCTAAGCAAAAAGGTCTCTCAGCGGTAGTACCGTTGTCCCTGTCGATAGTACCGCTGGGCCTAGCGGTAGTACCGCTCGAGCTGGCGGTAGTACCGCTAGCCCTAGCGGTAGTACCGCTAGTGCTCGTGGTAGTACCACTGTGCTGGCGGTAGTACCGCCCCTGGTCGGCGGTAGTACCACTCCAGGAACTTAGTACCGCCTTCCTAGCGACTGTACTTCGTCGGACTTTTTGCGAAGACTTTCTTGGCGGTGGTTGGCCCGGTAGTGCATCTGCACCACCATGGGCCCAGCGGTAGTACCGCTGCTGCCAGCGGTAGTACCGTTGGAGTACCAGCGGTAGTACCGTTGCAGCCAGCGGTAGTACCACTGGAGTGCCAACGGTAGTACCGCTGGAGTGCCAGCGGTAGTACCGCTGCAGCCAGCGGTAGTACCGCTAGGCTCGGGCTGCGAGTGGGAAAACGGTTGGATTTCCCCCCTCCCCACTACGTAAGGGGTTCTTCTTGCTCTAGAACCCTACATTTGACCCTCCCAAGCTCCATAGTTTCTCCCTAAGCTCAAAAGTGCCCGATCTCTCTCCCTAGCCAATCAAACTTGTTGATTTTCCAGGGATTGGTTGAGAAGGCCTAGATCTACACTTCCACCAAGAGAAAAGTTGATTCCCCCACCAATCCCTTGCGGATCTTGTTACTCTTGGCTGTTTGAGCACCCTAGACGGTTGATGTCACCTCGAAGCCACATTCCATTGTGGTGAAGCTTCGTGGTCTTGTTGGGAGACTCCAAGCTTTGTGTGGAGTTTGCCCCAACCTTGTTTGTAAAGGTTCGGTCGCCGCCTTCAAGGGCACCTATAGTGGAATCACGGTACCTCGCATCATGTGAGGGCGTGTGGAGAATATGGTGGCCCTAGTGGCTTATTGGGGAGCATTGTGCCTCCACACCGCTCCAACGGAGACGTACTTCCTGTCAAATGGAAGGAACTTCGGTAACACATCCTCGTCTTCATTGGTTCCACTTGTGGTTATCTCTAACCTTTACATTGTGTATGCTTATGTTGTTGTGTATCTCTTACTTGTCTTAGTTATCTTTGTTGTTGGCATCATATAGATTCACCTCTTGTTGTTATTTTAGTGAACCCTTATGTTGCTTACCCTAACTTGCTAAGATTATTTAAAAAGTGGTTGTTCCCTATTCACCCCCGCCCCTCTAGTTAACCATATCGATCCTTTCAATTGGTATCAGATCCACGTCTCTTTATTAAGGGTTTCACCACCCGAAGAGTATGGAAGATGATGAGGGAGTTCCCCGGGCGCAAACCGAGGCCATGGACTTGACTTCGATCACAAAGGACGACTTGAATACGGCTATGGCCGCACTCAAGACGTCCTTGATGAACAAGGTCAAGACCATGCTTAAAGAGTTAATTGAGGGAATTAAAAGTTCTCCCGAACCGGCGTTGGTGGTTAAACCCACCAACACGGATTCGGAGGCCAATTCCTTTAGGGAAACGGCTAAAGGTATGCAACCTTCCCCTCCTCTCCAAAATGATGGTAATGGGACTTATGCATCTGTTCCACCACCCTTAGTCTATGGAGGACCGGTTCCCACACCACGTCTTAATCATGTTGGTCCTCCTCCTAAGCATGTAAAAGGTGATTTTGCTAACTAGGTATTTTCTATTAAGTCTCATTTGAATCACAGCTCAACAAATTTGTGGAGAATCATCGAGCAAGGCTATTATCCCCATGACCCAAGCAACCTCACTCCAAGAGAAGAAGCGGACAATCAATATAATCACTCTGCATTGTTTATTCTCCAGCCCGCAGTGCCACCTGAAGATCTTCCTCACTTGCGTCCCTTCACTTTGGCCAAGGACTGTTGGGAGCACATTATGGTGTTGTACAAGGGAAGCTCAAGCATTCAACGGTCCAACTATGAAGTGGTACTTGATAAGGCCGATGAGTTCGTGATGAAGGAAGACGAGGACCCTCGTGATCTCTATCGAAGGGTGACTGCTATTGCTGTGGCACTCAAGGACCATGGGAGAAAGGATGTGGATGATACATGGGTCAAGCGCAAGTTTCTCAAGGCCATCATGCCTTTCAATAAAGCCATGTCATCTGTCATTCACCAACGACCAGATTTCCACTCCTTGTCTTCCAGTGAGGTGTTGGATGAATTCATTGCAATGTCAATCATGAACGAGACAGCTGACAATGCACTTGCTCGAGTTCTCTCAAAGACAGCTTCACCCAACCTTGCGTTAAAGGCAAAAGCGGCTTTTGAAGAAGAAGAAGAGGATGAGGAAGAGGAGAGCTGCCCTGAAGACACGAAGTATGTTTATCATGAGCATGTGGCTCTTGCGTCAAGGCAATTCTGGGGCAACAAGAGGAACTCAAGACCCACCTTCACCAAGAATAACTCAAGTGGGTTCAAACCCAAGCAACGAGTGAGGACATGCTATAACTGTGGTAATGTGAGTCACTTCATCGCCGAATGTCCCTATGAGAAAAGGGAAGACAACGGGGGCAAGCTCATTCGCAAAGACAAAACCAAGTCATTCCCAATCAAGAACAACTTTGTGAAGAAACCCCACCCAAAGGGTATGGTGGCCCTTGAAGAGTACCCCTCCGATGATGATGACGATGATGATATGGTGGCAACTACAACTGTTGCTATTGCCACCCCCGCTCCCAAGAAGGTGTCTCTGTTCAACGCCCCCAACGAGAACCACATCGCCAAGTGCCTCATGGCGAAAGTTATCGATCAGGTAACCCCCATCATTAAGACCAACATCGCTACTGCTCCTTCATTGTTGAATTGTGTTGATGATAGAGATGTTGGGGAACTTAATGAGCATGATCTTGACAAATTTCTGTGCACTATCAAGGGAGAATCCAAGAAGCACTTTGTTGCTCTCTTGGAACAACTGGGTGAGGCTAATGACCTCATCGAGTCTCATGAGGAGACCATCTCCGAGCTTCAGGGACATAGTCGTGACTATGCCGGTGAGATTGCTAAACTATCTATTGCACTAGAAAAGGAGCGTACTCTTCGTTTGGCTCTTGAGGAGTCATACAACGATGACTGCGCTAAAATGCAAAAGAAACTAGATCATGATACTGTTCTTACTCGTATGCTTAAGTCTGAAAAGTATGCTCTTGGGGTTGGCCATGACAGACTCAAAGTGGAGTTTGACACATTTGACAAGGCTCACAAGGTCTTGAAAGGTGTTCATTTCTCTCTGAAAGAGTCTCATGATCAACTCCAAGCAAAGCTTACGCAGGAAATCTCTACTTGTCCTCCCTTTGTGTTAATTGATAATGCTTGTACAACTAACCCTTGTTGTGAGCATGTACATCTTGTGGAGGAAAATGCCAAGTTAAAGGAGAGACTTGAGAAGGGCCTTGTGTCATGCATACAAGGCGAGAAGAGCCTGAAGGACCTCTTGAGCAATCAAAAGGGTGTCGTAGGAAAGGAGGGACTTGGACTTACCTCCTAGTCAAAAGGAAAAAGGAGGAACAGGAACAAACGATCCTCTACCCTCATGGACATCTTTGTCAAAGAGGGCGAAGGGACTCAGGATGTGAATAGGAACAAGGTGGACGATGGTAACGTCAAGAAGGGCAAAACCATTCCTAGTAACACAACCGGCAAACTCAATCCTTCCTATGTTTTATGTCATGCTGGTGATGGGCATGTTTATGCCAGATTTGTTGGTTCTTACTATGAGTCCATTGAATGGGCTATTTGGGTTCCTAAGACCCTTGTCTCTAACATTAAAGGACCCATTCAAAAATGGGTACCTAAAACCAAGCCTTGATATATTGCAGGAGTTTGCTTCCGGTGGGGTGTCATGGTTGCTCGATAGTGGAGCAACAAATCATATGACCGGAAGCAAGGACTTAGTGGTGGATGTGCATCCTTCTCCATCTATGCCCACCCATGTCCAATTCACCGATGCATCCTCGTCAAAGGTATTGGGATTTGGTAAGGTGGTCATCTCTCAAGAGTTATCTATTGAGAAGGTCATGCTTGTCAAGTCTCTTGCCTACAATTTACTTTCGGTGCGTCAACTTGCAATTATGGGTTTTTCCACTTTCTTTAATCTTGATACTGTGGTCCTCTTGTGGATCAAGACTCTTAAAGTACCCTATGTTGGATATGTCGAAAATGGTCTTCATGTGGTGAACTTTTCAAAGCGACCCACTAAGACTGCGACTTGTCTAATGGCTAAAGATGATGTGGGCTGGCTTTGGCATTGCCGACTAGCTCATGTCAATATGAGATCTTTGCAAAGTATTTTCAAAGGGGACCATATTCGTGGACTAACAAATGTGAGTTTTGCTAGAGATCGTGCTTGTAGTGCCTGCATAGAAGGAAAGATTCATGAAACTGCTCATCGTCCAACGACTCTCATTTACACTAAGAGGCCATTGGAGCTCCTCCATATGGATCTTTTCGGTCCTCCATCATTTAATAGTCTTGGAGGCAGAAAGTACTGCTTGGTGATTGTTGATGACTACTCAAGATACACCTGGGTATATTTCTTCAAGAGGAAGAGTGAGACTCAACAAACTGTCATCAACTTTGCTAATGAAGCTCAACGTCAACATGATGCAAAGATTTTGATGATTAGAAGTGACAACGGCACCGAGTTCAAGAACTACACCTTCGATTAGTTTCTAGGTGATGAGGGAATAAAACATCAATATTCAGCACCATATACCCCTCAACAAAATGGCGTGGCGGAAAGGAAGAACCGGACTTAGATGGATGCTGCAAGAACAATGGTGGCGGAATTCAAATCTCCATATAACTTTTGGGCTGAGGCCATCAACAGAGCATGTCATGCGTCCAATCGGCTCTATATCTGCAAAGGCTTGAACAAGACTCCATATGAGATTCTCACCGGAAACAAAGCCAATCTCAAGTACTTCCGGGTATTCGGTTGTAAGTGTTTCATTCTCAAGAAAGGTGCACGTTTAGCTAAATTTGATTCTAGAGCACAAGAGGGCATCTTTGTTGGTTATGCTACAAACTCTCATGCTTACCGTGTCCTCAACAAGTCCACTGGACTCATTGAGGAGACGTGTAACGTGGAGTTTGATGAAAATAATGGCTCCCAAGTGGAGCAAAGTGGTCTTTGTGATGTAGGTGATGAAATTCCTCCCCAAGCCATAAGAAGAATGGGGATTGGTCAAATACTCCCCATGGAGGAACCCCTTGTGGCCGAAGGAGAAGGACAATGCTCTACTCAAGTGGAGCCATCACCCTCACAAGCCCCACACGCTTCCGATGAACAAAGAGAAGACCCTCAACAAGTTGAACAAGCTCAAGGTCAAGATCAATTGCCCAACGATGGTGATGTGTCCCATGATGCACAAGCACTTACTCAAGGTTCTGAACCTGCTCAAGATCAAGATCAAGTGCAACTACAATATCCAGACCAAATAGAAGCACAAGATCAAGATCAAGAGCAACCACAAGTACAAGGACAAACAAGTGAACCTGCTCACGTCGAAAATCAAGTTGATGAGGATACTGTCTCGAAATTCCCTTCTGCAGCACCAAAAGCCGGTGCCAAGGGAGGTTCAAGACGCAAGGGCAAGCAAAGTAAACAAGTCGATGCTCCCCAGTTATCCAATGAAGAACTCTTGGAACGTCGAGCAGCCAAGATTGCGAACAAGCTAAGAGTCAAGTCACATCTTATGAAGAATGTACTTGGCAGTTTAAAAAGGGGAGTATCCACCCGTCAACAGATTTGGAATTATTGTGAGCATCACGCGTTTGTTTTGTATTGTGAACCTCAACAGGTACAGGAAGCGCTCGATGATGAGGATTGGCTTATGGCCATGCATGAAGAACTGAACAACTTCGAGCATAATCAAGTCTGGGATTTAGTGCCAAGACCAAAGGAGGAACATAATGTCATCGGGACCAAATGGATTTTCAAAAACAAGCAAGATGCCAATGGGATTGTGATTTGAAACAAGGCAAGATTGGTGGCTCAAGGCTACTCCCAAGTCGAGGGTATCGACTACGGTGAAACCTTTGCCCCTGTTGCTCGTCTAGAATCTATTCGCATGCTGCTTGCATTTGCTTCTCATCATAATTTCAAACTACAGCAAATGGATGTGAAAATTTCTTTTCTTAATGGTCCTTTAAACGAGTTGGTCTATGTCAAACAACCCCCGGGATTTGAACATCCCAAGCTCCCCAATCATGTGTACAAACTTAATAAAGCACTCTATGGCCTTAAACAAGCCCCACGTGCGTGGTATGAGTATCTTACTGAGTTGTTACAAGATCGTGGGTTTGAAATTGGGAAGATAGATCCCACTCTTTTTACTAAGAGGGTTAAAGGTGATTTGTTCATATGCCAACTATATGTTGATGATATCATTTTTGGTTCTCCTAACATTTCTTTCAATGAAGAATTTGCTGCACTAATGACCGAGAAATTTGAGATGTCAATGATGGGAGAGTTGAAGTTCTTCCTCGGATTCGAGATTAAACAAGGCTTAGAAGGGACCTTCATCAACAAGCCAAGTACACTCAAGACATGCTCAAAAGGTTCGAGCTCGAAGATGTCAAGCCGGTCAAGTTCCCCATGCCAACAAGATGCAAGCTTGACAGTGATCCCAATGGTAAAGCAGTGGATCAAAAGGTATATCGCTCCATGATTGGATCCCTCCTTTAAATTTGTGCATCTAGACCATATATTATGTTGAGTGTAGGTATCTGTGCACGGTTTCAATCCGCACCAAAAGAAAGTCATTATATGGTTGTTAAGCGGATCTTTCGATATTTCGCTCATACCCCAAACTTTGGTCTATGGTATCCCAAAGGAGCAAACTTCAACCTAGTGGGCTATTCTGACTCAGATTGGGAAGGAGATTGTGTGGAGAGGAAGTCAACTTCAAGAGGATGCCAATTCCTTGGTCGCTCACTGGTAAGTTGGTCTTCAAAGAAGCAGAATTGTGTCTCACTATCATCTACCGAAGCTGAGTATGTGGCAGCTGCAAGTTGTTGTGCACAGTTGCTATGGATGAGGCAAACTTTAAAGGATTACGGTGTCACTTGTGACAAAGTGCCTCTTCTATGTGACAATCAAAGTGCTATCAAGATTTCCCTCAACCCGGTGCAACATAGCAAGACCAAGATAATTTATATTCGCCATCACTTCATTCGTAAACATATCAAGCTTGATGATATTGAGGTTCACTTCATCCACACTGAAGAGCAACTTGCAGATATTTTCACTAAGCCCCTAGATGAAGCAAGGTTTTGAGAGTTAAGGCATGAGCTAAATATCATTGATTCAAGTAATGTGGATTGAAACTAGGCACTTTGCACCTCACTATGCATTTGATCTTGTTCTAGATGTAGGCATGGACATAGGGGGGTGTTGTTCTCTCAATGAACTTTCCCTCCCCCCATTATGCATAAATTGATCAAGTCTTTCACTTTAGCCATTACTAAATGGCACTCGTGCTTCAAAGACGAGCGTTGGTCATGAACCCAAGGATAATTCTTCACGATGTCATACCTTTGCCTCAAACATAGGTGGCCTCGGCCACCGCCCCCACCTTTCTCTCATATGGAAGAAAGGATACCTTGCTGGTGCTATCTTTTTATTACACTGACTAGTCGTTGCCCATGTCTTTTTCATGGAATCCTATGTCTCGTTGTGCCATTTTGAGCGGTACTACCGCTAGGGGTACCGGTACTACCGCCAGGACCCCAGCGGTACTACCGCCAGGGGTAGCGGTACTACCGCCAGGACCCCAGCGGTACTACCGCCACGGGCAGCGGCACTACCGCCAGGACCCCAGTCTACCATGACTTGACTAGGGCTTTTAGGTTTGTCTCAAGGGGGAGCGGTACTACCGCCAGGACCCCAGCGGTACTACCGTTAGGTCAGCGGTACTACCGCTAGGACCTCGGCGGTACTACCGCTGACCCTAACCCCTTGGGCTATATAAAGGAGGCGGAGCCCGTTTTTTACGCCCTCTTTCTTCTTCCTCGTGGCTCTTCCTTCCTCTACCCCGAACTCCCCCCATTTGGATCTCTATCTGCGGAGCCCCTTCTCTCCCTTGAGTTGGAGGGTTTGCTCCACTCCTCCTTCCTCCATCAAGTGCATGGACACCGGTAAAGCTCCTCCATTTATTCTTTTGCTTGGTGTTTGCTTGTTCTAGGGTTAGGAGCTTGGTGATTTGGATCCATGGCTATGGTTTGTGCTTTGTTCTTGGATGGAACGAAGGAGATATTCTTAGGGAGTTTAGATCCTATGATTCATTGCTTTTATCTTGACATGCCCTAGGTTCTTCATGTTTTAGATCAAGTACTTTTTCTCTTATTTTGGATTAGATCTAAAACTTGAATCCTGTTGACTAGGCATGTCTCTATCTAGATATTCTTGAGGTCCTCATGTGATTAGGGCTATGGTGGTTCTTGTAGTGATTCTATGCAGTAGCCATGGCCCTCGTAAATCCAATCTAGCCGTTCTTATGGGTCTTTTTCTATTCAGATCTGAAAGTCAACCCCCTAGCGGTACTACCGCCAGCCTGGCGGTACTACCGCTAGGACCCCAGCGGTACTACCGCCAGGGGTAGCGGTACTACCGCCAGGAGGATATTTTTTCGCTTTGTTTGGCAATGTGAGTTTATTCTTATGCTTCTTTTTGCTCATTGCCTTGACTCCTCCTGTCGCTATTTTTCGGTGTGTGTCTTGTGTGTCACAGGTGGTGCTCGCCGCTCGAATCCCCCACGGGACACCCAACCGAAGCAGTATCGCACCCTAGATGCTCCAGAGGGATCCTCCACTTCCGGTCTGAATCCCAAAAAGAAGTCTTTCAAGAAGACATCTCACAAGACCAAGGGGATCAACGTTCGCAATATGCCCCGTAAGGAGTTTCTGCGGTTCCGCACCTGCAATCACTATCTAGAAGAGAAGGCTCAGATCAAGAATGTCGAGCATGTTTGGTCATGGGATCACTGCATGATCTATCGCGACATCATCAAGCACTTCAAGAAGATGTTTGTTCAAGTACAGTGGATTGACTTTGCTCACCTTCATCGGAACCCAGATTACTTTGGTGAGGCTCTCTCCTTGATTGACAAGCTTGGCATTAAGGAGATCATCACCTTCAGGCGGGACTTTGATCCAGATGTTGTGGCCCAATTCTATGTCACTATTCACTTTGCACCTGATGACGTGCGCACCATGACTTGGATGACCGGTACTCAGAAGATGACAGGTTCCTGGTCAGAATTCATGAAGCTTCTCAAGGTCAACTTTCAGGGCGATGAAACTCCTCTTGGGTTGCGTCCTCATGCTCTGTCTTCATCTATTGCCACCCCCAAGGACAGGCCGCAACAACTTTATGTGAAGAAAGGTGTGCTGCCCAAGCATCTGGATATCATGCATCGGATCTTCCGCAACACTCTCTTTCCTCGCATTGGCAACTTTGACGAGGTGCATGGTCATCTAGCTGAGATGCTTCTGCTCTGTGAGGAGGCTAAGACTAAGGAATCTGCCCCTCTTGATATTGCCCACGTGATGTTCAATGAGCTCTGGAACTGCATCATGAACCGCAAGGTTGCCATCTACGGGCCCTACTTGTTTGCCTATATTCGCCAGATCAGGTGGCACGAGGTCCATCTGATAGAATAATTCCCTATTCAAGATGATTACTTTGTGCATGATCCTATCAAGCTCCGTATCAATGACAAATGGGCCAACCCATCCACTTCGTCTCAGCACATGGACACTGACACAAAGACTGCTGCTGAAGGAGGCCCCGCTTCTCAGTCCCGCTCTTCTGCTATGCCATCTTGGGCAGTCAAACTGAAGGATAAAATGAAGACTCTCTTCTGTATGCAGGCCAAGGGACAGTATCAGTCTCATGTGGCCCAGAAGGAGAACCGTCAGAGGCACAAGCGTGTCTTGAGGACCCTGTTGGGGAACGTCGCATGGGAAACAAAAATTTTCCTACGCGCACGAAGACCTATCATGGTGATGTCCATCTACGAGAGGGGATAAGTGATCTATGTACCCTTGTAGATCGTACAGCAGAAGCGTTAGTGAACGTGGTTGATGTAGTGGAACGTCCTCACGTCCCTCGATCCGCCCCGCGAACAATCCCGCGATCAATCCCACGATCTAGTACCGAACGGACGGCACCTCCGCGTTCAGCACACGTACAGCTCGACGATGATCTCGGCCTTCTTGATCCAGCAAGAGAGACGGAGAGGTAGAAGAGTTCTCCGGCAGCGTGACGGCGCTCCGGAGGTTGGTGATGACCTTGTCTCAGCAGGGCTCCGCCCGAGCTCCGCAGAAACGCGATCTAGAGGAAAAACCGTGGAGGTATGTGGTCGGGCTGCCGTGGAAAAGTCGTCTCAAATCAGCCCTAAAACCTCCGTATATATAGGTGGGAGGGAGGGGACCTTGCCTTGGGGCTCAAGGAGCCCCAAGGGGGTCGGCCGAGTCCAAGGGGGAAGGCTCCCCCCCCCAAACCGAGTTGGACTTGGTTTGGTGGGTGGGAGTCCTTCCTTCCCTTCCCACCTCCTCTTTTTTTTCTTTTCTCTTTGATTTTCTTTCCTAGGCGCATACGGCCCTTTTGGGCTGTCCCACCAGCCCACTAAGGGCTGGTGTGCCACCCTCAAGGCCTATGGGCTTCCCCGGGGTGGGTTGCCCCCCCTGGTGAACTCCCGGAACCCATTTGTCATTCCCGGTACATTCCCGGTAACTCCGACAACCTTCCGGTAATCAAATGAGGTCATCCTATATATCAATCTTCGTTTCCGAACCATTCCGGAAACCCTCGTGACGTCCGTGATCTCATCCGGGACTCCGAAAAACATTCGGTAACCAACCATATAACTCAAATATGCATAAAACAACGTCGAACCTTAAGTGTGCAGACCGTGCGGGTTCGAGAACTATGTAGACATGACCCGAGAGAATCTTCGGTGAATATCCAATAGCGGGACCTGGATGCCCATATTGGATCCTACATATTCTACGAAGATCTTATCATTTGAACCTCAGTGCCAAGGATTCATATATAATCCCGTATGTCATTCCCTTTGTCCTTCGGTATGTTACTTGCCCGAGATTCGATCGTCAGTATCCGCATACCTATTTCAATCTCGTTTACCGGCAAGTCTCTTTACTCGTTCCGTAATACAAGATCCCGCAACTTACACTAAGTCACATTGCTTGCAAGGCTTTGTGTGTGATGTTGTATTACCGAGTGGCCCCCGAGATACCTCTCCGTCACACGGAGTGACAAATCCCAGTCTTGATCCATACTAACTCAACTAACACCTTCGGAGATACCTGTAGAGCATCTTTATAGTCACCCAGTTACGTTGCGACGTTTGATACACACAAAGAATTCCTCCGGTGTCAGTGAGTTATATGATCTCATGGTCATAGGAATAAATACTTGACACGCAGAAAACAGTAGCAACAAAATGACACGATCAACATGCTACGTCTATTAGTTTGGGTCTAGTCCATCACGTGATTCTCCTAATGACATGATCCAGTTATGAAGCAACAACACTTTGTTCATAATCAGAAGACACTGACTATCTTTGATCAACTGGCTAGCCAACTAGAGGCTTGCTAGGGACGGTGTTTTGTCTATGTATCCACACATGTAAATGAGTCTTCATTTAATACAATTATAGCATGGATAATAAACGATTATCTTGATACAGGAATTATAATAATAACTATATTTATTATTGCCTCTAGGGCATAATTCCAACAGTCTCCCACTTGCACTAGAGTCAATAATCTAGCCCTCACATCATCATGTGAATTACATTGTAATAAATCTAA
Organism: Hordeum vulgare subsp. vulgare; assembly: GCF_904849725.1. Taxonomy (NCBI): domain Eukaryota; kingdom Viridiplantae; phylum Streptophyta; class Magnoliopsida; order Poales; family Poaceae; genus Hordeum; species Hordeum vulgare. Next base: position 105,486,252 of record NC_058522.1, on the reverse strand, counting down.
CACCCATACAGTTCTCGTGTTGATCATGCTTTGGCCGTGGAAGAGGTTTAGTCAGCGGGTCTGCTACATTCAGATCCATGTGCACTTTGCATATATTTACGTCCTCTCCCTCGACGTAGTCGCGGATGAGTTTGAAGCGTCGTTTGATGTGTCTGGTCTTCTTGTGAAACCGTGGTTCCTTTGCTAAGGCAATGGCACCCGTGTTGTCACAGAACAAGGTTATTGGATTCAGTGCGCTTGGCACCACTCCAAGATCCGTCATGAACTGCTTCATCCATACACCCTCCTTAGCCGCCTCCGAGGCAGCCATGTACTCCGCTTCACATGTAGAATCTGCTACGACGCTTTGCATGGAACTGCACCAGCTTACCGCACCCCCATTAAGAATAAATACGTATCCGGTTTGCGACTTAGAGTCGTCCGGATCTGTGTCAAAGCTTGCATCGACGTAACCTTTTACGGCGAGCTCTTCGTCACCTCCATATACGAGAAACATCTCCTTAGTCCTTTTCAGGTACTTTAGGATATTCTTGACCGCTGTCCAGTGATCCACTCCTGGATTACTCTGGAACCTACCTTCCATACTTATGGACAGGCTAACATCCGGTCTAGAGCACAACATTGCATACATGATAGAACCTATGGCTGAAGCATAGGGAACGGAGCGCATATGCTCTCTATCTTCATCAGTTGCTGGGCACTGAGTCTTACTCAATCTCGTACCTTGTAAAACTGGCAAGAACCCTTTCTTGGATTGTTCCATTTTGAACCTCTTCAAAACTTTATCAAGGTATGTGCTTTGTGAAAGTCCTATCAGGCGTTTTGATCTATCCCTATAGATCTTAATGCCTAGAATGTAAGCAGCTTCTCCTAGGTCCTTCATAGTGCAACTCTTATTCAAGTAATCCTTTATGCTCTCTAAAAACTCCACGTTGTTTCCAATCAGCAATATGTCATCCACATACAATATTAGGAACGCCACAGAGCTCCCACTCACTTTCTTGCAAATACAAGATTCTCCAACCACTTGTATAAACCCAAATGCTTTGATCACCTCATCAAAGCGTTTGTTCCAACTCCGAGATGCTTGCACCAGTCCATAAATGGATCGCTGGAGCTTGCACACCATGTTAGCATTCTTAGGATCGACAAAACCTTCGGGTTGTATCATATACAACTCTTACTTAAGGAAACCGTTAAGGAACGCCGTTTTGACATCCATCTGCCAGATTTCATAATCGAAAAATGCAGCTATTGCTAACATGATTCTGACGGACTTAAGCATCGCTACGGGTGAGAATGTCTCATCGTAGTCAACTCCTTGAACTTGTGAAAAACTCTTTGCCACAAGTCGAGCTTTATAAACGGTCACATTGCCGTCAGCGTCCGTCTTCCTCTTAAAGATCCATTTGTTCTGAATAGCCTTGCGGCCCTCAGGTAGTATCTCCAAAGTCCACACTTTGTTCTCATACATGGATCCTATCTCGGATTTCATGGCTTCTAGCCATTTGCTGGAATCTGGGCCCACCATTGCTTCTTCATAATTTGCAGGTTCATTGTTGTCTAACAACATGATTGATAAGACGGGATTACCGTACCACTCTGGAGCAGCACGTGGTCTCGTCGACCTGCGTGGTTCGACAAAAACTTGAACTGGAGTTTCATGATCATCATCATTAACTTCCTCCTCAACCGGTGTCGCAACGACAGAGGTTTCCCCTTGCCCTGCGCCACCATCCAGAGGGATGAGAGGTTCGACAACCTTGTCAAGTTCTATCTTCCTCCCACTCAATTCTCTCGATGGAAACTCCTTCTCGAGAAAAGCTCCATTTTTAGCAACAAACACTTTGCCCTCGGATTTGAGATAGAAGGTGTACCCAACTGTCTCTTTTGGGTAACCTATGAAGACGCACTTTTTCGCTTTGGGTTCCAGCTTTTCAGGCTGAAGCTTTTTGACATAAGCATCACATCCCCAAACTTTAAGAAACGACAACTTTGGCCTTTTGCCATACCACAGTTCGTATGGTGTCGTCTCAACGGATTTTGATGGTGCCCTATTTAAAGTGAATGCAGCTGTTTCTAATGCATAGCCCAAAACGATAACGACAAATCAATAAGAGACATCATAGATCGCACCATCTCTAATAGAGTACGATTACGACGTTCGGACACACCATTACGCTGTGGTGTTCCAGGCGGTGTTAACTGTGAAACAATTCCACATTGTCTTAAGTGAGTACCAAACTCGAAACTCAGATATTCACCCCCATGATCAGACCGCAGGAACTTGATCTTCTTGTTACGATGATTTTCCACTGCACTCTGAAATTGCTTGAACTTTTCAAATGTTTCAGACGTGTGCTTCATCAAGTAGACATAACCATATCTACTCAAATCGTCAGTGAAGGTGAGAAAATAACGATATCTGCCGCGTGCCTCCACGCTCATCGGACCACACACATCGGTATGTATGATTTCCAACAAGTCACTTGCGCGCTCCATTGTTCCGGAGAACAGAGTCTTAATCATCTTGCCCTTGAGGCATGGTTCGCACGTGTCAAGTGAATCAAAGTCAAGTGACTCCAAAAGTCCATCAGCATGGAGTTTCTTCATGCGCTTTACACCAATATGACCCAAGCGGCAGTGCCACAAAAATATGGCGCTATCATTGTTAACTCTAACTCTTTTGGTCTCAATGTTATGTATATGCGTATCGCTATCAAGATTCAATATGAACAATCCTCTCACATTTGGTGCATGACCATAAAAGATGTTACTCATAGAAATAGAACAACCATTATTCTCTGACTTAAAAGAGTAACCGTCTCGCAATAAACAAGATCCAGATATAATGTTCATGCTCAACGCAGGCACTAAATAACAATGATTTAAGTTCATCACTAATCCTGATGGTAACTAAAGTGAAACTGTGCCGACGGCGATTGCATCAACCTTGGAACCATTTCCTACACGCATCGTCACTTCATCTTTCGCCAGCCTTCGTCTATTCCGCAGTTCCTGTTTCGAGTTGCAAATATGAGCAACAGAACCGGTATCGAATACCCAGGCACTACTACGAGAGCCGGTTAAGTACACATCAATAACATGTATATCAAATATACCTGATTTTTCTTTGGCCACCTTCTTATCTGCCAGATACTTGGGGCAATTGCGCTTCCAGTGACCCATACCCTTGCAATAGTAACACTCCGTTTCAAGCTTAGGTCCAGCTTTGGGTTTCTTCGTCGGATTGGCAACAAGCTTGCCACTCTTCTTTGAATTACCCTTCTTGCCTTTGCCGTTTCTCTTGAAACTAGTGGTCTTATTCACCATCAACACTTGATGCTCTTTACGGAGTTCAGACTCTGCGACTTTCAGCATCGCAAACAACTCGCCGAGAGACTTGTTCATCCCTTGCATGTTGTAGTTCAACACAAAGCCTTTATAGCTTGGCGGCAGTGATTGAAGGATTCTGTCAGTGATAGCCTCTTGCGGGAGTTCAATCCCCAGCTCAGCTAGACGGTTTGAGTACCCAGACATTTTGAGCACATGTTCACTGACAGACGAGTTTTCCTCCATCTTGCAAGCATAGAATTTATCGGAGGTCTCATACCTCTCGATCCGGGTGTTCTTCTGAAAGATAAACTTCAACTCCTGGAACATCTCAAATGCTCCATGACGCTCAAAGCGACGTTGAAGTCCCGGTTCTAAGCCATACAAAACTGCACATTGAACTATTGAGTAGTCCTCCTTACGTGCTAACCAAGCGTTCTTAACATCCTGATCAGCCGTAGCGGGTGGTTCATCTCCTAGCGCAGCATTAAGGACATAATCCTTTTTCCCAGCTTGTAAGATTAGCTTAAGATTACGAGCCCAGTCTACAAAGTTGCTTCCATCATCTTTCAACTTAGCTTTCTCTAGGAACGTATTAAAATTCAGGATGACTATAGCGTGAGCCATGATCTACAACACAAATATATTCAAAGTGGACTTAGACTATGTTCAAGATAATTAGAGTTTAACTTAATCAAATTATTCGCTAAACTCCCACTCAAAAAGTACATCTCTCTAGTCATTTGAGTGGTTCATGATCCACTTACACTAGCTCAAGTCCGATCATCACGTGAGTTGAGTATAGTTTCAGTGGTAAGCATCCCTATGCTAATCATATCATCTATATGATTCATGATCGACCTTTCGGTCTCATGTGTTCCGAGGCCATGTCTGCACATGCTAGGCTCGTCAAGCTTAACCCGAGTGTTCCGCGTGCGCAACTGTTTTGCACCCGTTGTATGTGAACGTTGAGTCTATCACACCCGATCATCACGTGGTGTCTCGAAACGACGAACTGTAGCAACGGTGCACAGTCGGGGAGAACACAATTTCGTCTTGAAATTTTAGTGAGAGATCACCTCATAATGCTACCGTCGTTCTAAGCAAAATAAGGTGCATAAAAGGATTAACATCACATGCAATTCATAAGTGACATGATATGACCATCATCACGTGCTTCTTGATCTCCATCACCAAAGCACCGGCACGATCTTCTTGTCACCGGCGCCACACCATGATCTCCATCAACGTGTTGCCATCGGGGTTGTCGTGCTACTCATGCTATTACTACTAAAGCTACATCCTAGCAAAATAGTAAACGCATCTGCAAGCACAAACGTTAGTATAAAGACAACCCTATGGCTCCTGCCGGTTGCCGTACCATCGACGTGCAAGTCGATATTTTCTATTACAACATGATCATCTCATACATCCAATATATCACATCACATCGTTGGCCATATCACATCACAAGCATACCCTGCAAAAACAAGTTAGACGTCCTCTAATTTTGTTGTTGCATGTTTTACGTGGTGACCATAGGTATCTAGTAGGATCGCATCTTACTTACGCAAACACCACAACGGAGATATATGAGTTGCTATTTAACCTCATCCAAGGACCTCCTCGGTCAAATCCGATTCAACTAAAGTTGGAGAAACCGACACTTGCCAGTCATCTTTGAGCAACGGGGTTACTCGTAGCGATGAAACCAGTTTCTTGTAAGCGTACGAGTAATGTCGGTCCAAGCCGCTTCAATCCAACAATACCGCGGAATCAAGAAAAGACTAAGGAGGGCAGCAAAACGCACATCACCGCCCACAAAAACTTTTGTGTTCTACTCGGGAAGACATCTACGCATGAACCTAGCTCATGATGCCACTGTTGGGGAACGTCGCATGGGAAACAAAAAATTTCCTACGCGCACGAAGACCTATCATGGTGATGTCCATCTATGAGAGGGGATGAGTGATCTACGTACCCTTGTAGATCGTACAGCAGAAGCGTTAGTGTACATTCCCGGTAACTCCGAAAACCTTCCGGTAATCAAATGAGGTCATCCTATATATCAATCTTTGTTTCCGGACCATTCCGGAAATCCTCGTGACGTCCGTGATCTCATCCGGGACTCCGAACCACATTCGGTAACCAACCATATAACTCAAATACGCATAAAACAACGTCGAACCTTAAGTGTGCAGACCCTGCGGGTTCGAGAACTATGTAGACATGACCCGAGAGAATCCTCGGTGAATATCCAATAGCGGGACCTGGATGCCCATATTGGATCCTACATATTCTACGAAGATCTTATCGTTTGAACCTCAGTGCCAAGGATTCATATATAATCCCGTATGTCATTCCCTTTGTCCTTCGGTATGTTACTTGCCCGAGATTCGATCGTCAGTATCCGCATACCTATTTCAATCTCGTTTACCGGCAAGTCTCTTTACTCGTTCCGTAATACAAGATCCCGCAACTTACACTAAGTCACATTGCTTGCAAGGCTTTGTGTGTGATGTTGTATTATCGAGTGGGCCCCGAGATACCTCTCCGTCACACGGAGTGACAAATCCCAGTCTTGATCCATACCAACTCAACTAACACCTTCGGAGATACCTGTAGAGCATCTTTATAGTCACCCAGTTACGTTGCGACATTTGATACAGACAAAGCATTCCTCCGGTGTCAGTGAGTTATATGATCTCATGGTCATAGGAATAAATACTTGACACGCAGAAAACAGTAGCAACAAAATGACACGATCAACATGCTACGTCTATTAGTTTGGGTCTAGTCCATCACGTGATTCTCCTAATGACGTGATCCAGTTATCAAGCAACAACACTTTGTTCATAATCAGAAGGCACTGACTATCTTTGATCAACTGGCTAGCCAACTAGAGGCTTGCTAGGGACGGTGTTTTGTCTATGTATCCACACATGTAAATGAGTCTTCATTCAATACAATTATAGCATGGATAATAAACGATTATCTTGATACAGGAATTGTAATAATAACTATATTTATTATTGCCTCTAGGGCATAATTCCAACAGACCCTTGATGTTGATATCTCCAACGGCTCAGAGGACGACATCACTCCAGAGTCTGATTGGATGCGGGCTCAAGGTTATCAGTGGTCTGATGGAGAGGAGGAGGCCTTTGAGGAGGACAATGAGGAGGAGCAGGACGATCCGGATGCCACGGACGAGTCTGGGGCTGATGAGGATGCGGAGTGACCACCTGTGTCGTTAGGTGTGCCCTTTTTGGTGTCTTGTGCCAAAGGGGGAGAGAGTCTAGGAGCTGGATTTGAGATTTGCTTTAGCTTTGCTTATCTTTATCGTGTTTGCTTTGAACTTGGTTTGATCTTATCTGCTATCTTTGCTTTGTGTGATGTGAGACTTGGACTAGTGTGAAACTTATTTCTATAATATTTGTGAGTCATATGCTCTTTAATTTTCTCTATCACTATCTTTATGTTCACATGCTATTTACTATGCGAATCCGGTATTGTCATCAATCCACCAAAAAGGGGGAGATTGTTAGGGCATATTTATGCCTAAGTAATTTTGGTGATTGATGACAGTACCGCAAAGGACTAATCGTGTGTGTTGAGATTTCAGATAACACATGTCAACGGCACAAGACGACTCGCCCACTCCGTGGAACAGAAGCACGGTGTTCCTTTACGATTCTCTTGCTTTGAGTCATAGGAACGCCGTACTATTAAGAGGGGACCCGTAGTGGAAAGGTTTGGGTGGAATCAATTTTGCACGCACACACTTTACCTCCTTTTCCTTTCCCAGCAACTTTGGAGTGGTTCCCGCCTTTGGTTTATCTCCTCTAAGAAAAAAGGTCTCTCAGCGGTAGTACCACTATCCCTAGCGATAGTACCGTTGGGCCTAGCGGTAGTACCGCTGGAGCTGGCGGTAGTACTGCTAGCCCTAGCGGTAGTACCGCTAGTGCTGGCGGTAGTACCGCTGTGATGGCGGTAGTACCGCTCCAGGAACTTAGTACCGCCTTCTAGCGGCTGTACTTCGTCGGACTTTTTGCGAAGACTTTCTTGGCAGTGGTTGGCCCGGTAGAGAATCTGCACCACCATGGGCCCAGCGGTAGTATCGCTGCTGCCAGCGGTAGTACCGTTGGAGTGCCATCGGTAGTACCGCTGCAGCCAACGGTAGTACCGCTGGAGTGAGATCGGGCTGTGAGTGGGAAAACGGTTGGATCCCCCCCCCACTATATAAGGGGTTCTTCTTGCTCTAGAACCCTACCTTTGACCCTCCCAATCTCCATTGTTGCTCCCTAAGCTCAAAAGTGTTCGATCTCTCTCCCTAGCCAATCAAACTTGTTGATTCTCTAGGGATTGCTTGAGAAGGCCTAGATCTACACTTCCACCAAGATAAAAGTTGATTCCCCCATCAATCCCTTGCGGATCATGTTACTCTTGGGTGTTTGAGCACCCTAGACGGTTGAGGTCACTTCGGAGCCACATTCCATTGTGGTGACGCTTCGTGGTCTTGTTGGGAGCCTCCAAGCTTTGTGTGGAGTTTGCCCCAACCTTGTTTGTAAAGGTTCGGTCGCCGCCTTCAAGGGCACCTATAGTGGAATCACGATACCTCGCATCGTGTGAGGGCGTGAGGAGAATACGGTGGCCCTAGTAGCTTATTGGGGAGCATTGTGCCTCCACACCGCTCCAACGGAGAAGTACTTCCTATCAAAGGGAAGGAACTTCGGTAACACATCCTCGTCCTCATTGGTTCCACTTGTCGTTATCTCTAACCTTTACATTGTGTATGCTTATGTTGTTGTGTATCTCTTACTTGTCTTAGTTATCTTTGTTGTTAGTATCATATAGGTTCACCTCTTGTTTTTATTTTAGTGAACCCTTATGTTGCTTACCCTAACTTGCTAAGATTAATTAAAAAGTGGTCGTTGCCTATTCATCCCCCCTCTAGTCAACCATACGGATCATTTCAACAGAGTCAGTACCCACCTAACCTGCCTCGTTAACCACTCTCATCCACGAGATGTCAATCCCACGGTCGTGTCTCCACAAGACACCGACTCTCACCAAATTTCGTCCGGTAGGCATGTAGGGTAGGAAAGAGTGACCACTGTCCATGCATCACAATATTAGAAATCCTTACTCTCAATATCATGAAATATATTCATGACTTGCGACATGAAATAACACCACAAATATAACATAACCCTATGATACTTTCGACAAGGAAACTCATACAACCAAGTTAAAAGTAGGTTTAGGATGCTTGCCTTCCAAGTGTAGAGAGGTGGGGTTCACCACCAAACTTTTGCAAGTTATAACTCCTCTCTTCCAAGCCTATTTATAAATATATGCTAATTAACACACAATTTAAAAACAACACATAAAATTGTCTTATAAAATTTTCAAATAAATACTAAAATAAACTGGGCAAAATTTGAAAGAGGTGAGAAAAAGAATCAACTCATTTGGAGTTTTCTACAAAAAGTTATAGCCAGTGAAAGTTTTGGTCAAAATATGTTTTAAAAAATCAAAAAGGAAAGAAAACGCTTCAGGAGAAAATACGCCAGCGCAAGGGAGAAGACGTACCCGACCGAAGGTGTCTCCACTAGCGCAGGCTCTGGCTGGGGCAAAGACACTGACGCGCGAGACCCACGCGCAGGTTTGACTCGGGGCTCCTTCTTCCTCCTTTGGCCGAAGGAAGAAGGAACTCCGACAAGGTTCACCGGCGACAGGAGCCTCCATTCGAGGAACGGAGGGTATTGGCGTGCTCAGGGGACCGAGGAGTGTCCATTCCACTTCCTTGGGGCTGCGGCGGCTGCCGGAATCGAGCAGCCCTTCCTCCACGGCGGACGAAGCTTCGGCTCCGACGGGGTACTAGCTAGGAGGGGTCCTAGGTGCACGGCGAGGGGTGGGGAAGCTCTGCTAGGTCCAGGAGGTTCGAGCAGTAGGCTCGGGCGGGGGGAAGGCTCATTGGCAGGACCGAATTGACCCGAGGGGCTGCGGTGGAAAAAAGTCACAGAAATTGGGAACGAAGGGGGTCTCGGCCTTAAATTGGAGCTAGAGGGGCTGGCTACGGCTATCAGGGTGAACTTGCGGTCCTCTAAGGCTGCCGGGGTGTCCTATTTATAGCCTCGGACTATCGGTGCCGTGACGGGGGTGGATGAGATCGCCGGGGACAACCACTGGTGATAGAACAGGCACGGCTTGATGTAGCTACAGGGCGGGGAAGTAACGGCTCGTCGCAAGGAGGTGGTCCACGGGGCAGGTGGCGCTCGAGGAGGGTTCGGGCGGCGCTGCGACGCTCCGCTGCTACTGCAGCTTGACGATGGCCGACGCGGCTGCAGTGATGCAGCGACGAGAGGGGCAGGAGGAGCAACAGGGGCACACGAGGACCTCGTGCGAGTGTGCCCACGTGCTGAGGTTGCTTCGGGCAACATGGGGGCGACAGGGCTGCGACACGGCGGCTCGGTCTGTTGGCTGCAAAACGCGTGCTCCAGAGCACGGACTCGCATGCCTGCCAGATGCTCGATGAATTGCCAGGGGCGTGGGCTGGTGGTGAAATGCTCCAGATTGACTAATGGCCTTACCGTGGGTCTGCTAGATATGCTAGTTTAGTCTGGGCAAATTTATTAAATAAAAATCTTGGCAAAAATTTGGGGTGTTACATCTCCTCCACCGCATCCACCCACTACAGAACAGATTATGCGCATGTCCGAGGAATGAAGAAACCAAGATTTGCTTTAACTATTGAAAAGTATGCATGCTATGGTTGGGTAGAACCATGCTCATAATGGTAATTAGTCCAAGCTATAAGATTTCCAAAGAACCGCCTCCTAGTTTCAGTCAAGTTTTTGATCCAATAGAAGCAAATAATTGGCTGAGAACCATTGGGAAGAAACTAGAAATCTCTCGTACCAAAGAAGCCGACAAGGTTCCATTTGCTACTGACTATCTTGAAGGACCCGCTGCTATATGGTGGGATAATATGAAAGTGATGTGGCCCGCAGACCATGAGATCACGTGGGATAAATTCAAGGATAAGTTCCGTAAGTACCACATTGTTGTCGGCATTATGAAAGTCAAACAATGTTAGTTAGATGCCCTTATCCAAGGGAACCTGTGAGTGAGTATTTAAACAAGTTCAACCACGTGGCCCGTTATTCCCTCCATGATGCAGCCACCAAAGAAAGGAAGATAGACTGATTCCTTGGATGACTCAACAAGACCCTCCGATGCATGCTAAGTATGCTAACTTTCGAGATTCCCAGACTTTGGTAAACAAGGCTCTCGTCGCTGAGAGGAAGCACAAGCTCGTTCATGATAACAAGTCATATTATGAAGACCGTAAACACAAATTTGAACCTAAGAAAAATGGACCAATGGTTCACAAGGCTCGCACCTGGCAGCAACCACAGTTTGAATTCAAGCCAACATGAGAGCAGAATGCCAACAAGACAGAGAATCACGTCAAGAACTATGTGACACACCCCGTGAAGGAGGATTGTTAGTGTAACAACCCATGTTTCACTTGCGGTTAGACTGAACACTACGCAAGGAAGTGCCCCAAAAATAGGAAGCCTAATACAACACTCAAGCCACAAGTCAACAACATGGGATCCTCGCAGAGGCTCATCCAAGGGCAAGTGCACCATTTCTCCGCTGAGCAAGACCAAGAAAACCCCGAAGTAGTCATCGGTATGTTTCCCATTAATAGCATATATGCAACAATTTTATTTGACTCTCGGGCTTTCCAATCTTTTATTTCGCGGAGTTTTATTGCCCAAAATCAGTTTTCTTGCTCGCTTGTTGAAAAATTCATGGTGGTACAATCCCCAGGATCCATGCTGAAATCCAATGTGGTATGCCGTGGCTTGGAGATGAACATCTAGGGATTTATTTTTCCTGCCACTTTGGTGTTCATTGAGTCTGCAAAGATGGATGTTATACTGCGAATGGATTGGCTAACACGACATCAAGTCTGTATAAATTGCGAAACCCGATAGGTCACGTTAAGAACCCAACAGGACAAGCAGCGCGGTTTGTGGCTCGAAGGACCATGCCAAAAGGATATATGGTCTTTACCGTAATAACCTCCAGCATGGAGTTAATCCTAGTAGTTAGTGAATTTCTAGATGTACTCCGTGAAGAATTGCCAGAAATGCCAACAGATCGGGAACTCGAGTTTGCTATTGACTTCGTCCCCAGGACATCACCTATATGCAAGAAATAATACACAATGCCTTCATCCGAGCTAGTGGAGTTGAAGAAACAACTTGATGCGATGCCGAAGAAGGGATATATCCACCCTCGCTCCTCACCATGGGGATCACAAGACTTATTCATGGACAATAAGGATTGTAGCCTTCGTATGTGTGTGGACTACTATCAGCTTAATGATGGTACCATCAAGAAAAAATATCCAGTTCCCCAAATGGATGATTTGTTTGATCAGCTCAATGGAGCTCAGATATTCTCAAAGATCGACTTGAGAACCGGATACCATCAACTTAAGATCAAGAAGGAGGATATTCCCAAGACTGCATTCACCACTCGTTATGGTCTATATGAATATACTATCATGTCCTTTTGGCCTCACAAATGCCCCATCATTCTTTATACATATGATGAACAAGGTGTTCATCAACTTCTTCGAGAAGTTTGTGGTGTTTTTCATCGACAACATTCTCATCTATTCCAAGGGAGAAGAATAGCATAAACAACATCTTCGGACAGTGTTGACAAGGCTCCATGATCACGAACTCGATGCAAAATTAGGCAAATGTGAGTTTTGGCTCAAGCAAGTAGGATTTTTGGGGCATATCCTGTCAGGTGACGGAATAGCAGTGACCCCAAGTGAAGTCAAGGATGTGCTATAATGGCGTGCGCCCAAAACTGTGACCGAGATCCAAACTATTCTAGGGCTTGCTGGTTATTACCATTTATTAATTGATGGTTTCTCCAAGATTCTGAAACCAATGACCGAGCTGCTCAAGAAAGATAAAAAAATTATGGTCCAAGGAGTGCGAAAAGAGCTTTAATGAAATGAAGACCCGCTTAATTTCAGCACTCGTATTGACGTTTCCTGATATTTATCAAAGTTTCGACGTATATTGTGACGCATCCCGAAGAGGTATGGGGTGCGTGCTCATGCAAGACGACGAGGTTGTGGCTTATGAATCCACGCAACTACAATCTCATTAAGGAAACTACCCTACGCATGACTTTGAGTTAGCGGTAGTTGTGCATGCCTTAAAAATCTGGAGGCATTACCTCATCGGCAAGCAATGCCAAATCTTCACTGAACCAAAAGTCTCAAGTACATATGCGCGCAGCCAGATCTGAATCTCCGTCAAATAAGATGGCTTGAATTGGTCAAAGATTACAAACTTGGTATCAATTGCCATTTGGGTAAAGCTAATGTGGTTGTCGATGTCCTCAGAAGCCAACCAACCACATTAAACGCATTAATAGAAGCTTTGCCTCTCAAGCTACAAGAGGAGATGGGCCAACTCAACCTGACTATTGTTGATGTCGACTGCATCGCTGTGCTAGAAGTCACCCCACTCCAGAAGAAGAGGTCCGCAATGCCCAAGCAGAGAACCCAGTATTATAGTAGTATGTCGCTCGAGTGCAAGCCCGCAAGACTCCAGATTTCCTGTTAGATTATCAAGGTAATCTGAGATTTTGATTCTTTTTATTAAGCTCCTCTCAGAGCACGCAAAAATTGAGATTTTTCCTTGTTGTACATATTTTCTGGTGCATTAATATGCTTTATGTGACATTTTATTTTTGTATTTTGGTTATTTTCATAAGGTTCAACTTGCCTTGAAGAGGACTAGGAGTTTTGTGATCATCCTCTAAACTAAGGTATGGCATCACAAATATTTTCAAGGATGACTTGCAATGACTATGATTTTTGCTTGAACTTAAATTCATATAAGACATATAATCTATTATAATTTTCCTCACTCATGCTAACTAAAATTTCATGATATTCATGTTAGTATGATACAAGTAAGGTGGTTACTTGGTTAAGGTTATGCAGTAGAGTAGTTTCATCATAATGCTACTTATGTTAGTAGTGTCATTCGGTCAAGTTGGTGCATATGCATTTCATGGAATTTTGATGACATACTATGGCTCGAATAAATTTTTATTTCAGAATAAAAATGTTAATAATACAACTTGAACATGTTGCTCATAGAGTCATGGTGCCACCGAATCGAGCTTCCCAGTGAAACCACATTTGCCTTTATGGGAAGACCCTTATTCGGTCTGCTGACATGCCTCTCGCCGGTGCCTCCAATGAGGGAAGGTTATGTGTTTGCGCTACCATGGTCTGGTAGGTAGGTATAACCTTGTGTGACCATAGTTGTTTTGGTACCATTATCCTCGTTTGGGACTGTTTTGTTTTGCCACGACGGTGGCCGGGTGATGTCTAGAGTGGCATCTGGGGACACCCATGACTTAGCCCAAAGTTGAGTTGGTCGGAGTGGCTGGGAAAGTGTCGGGCAGTGGATTGGTTTTGTCAGAACGTCGTTTGTCCACTCAAATGGGAACACGAGGCCATGGGTTCTGTGGTGTGGGTACAATGTACTAACCTCTGCAGAGTGTGTATATGATCTATCGATAGCCACATCCTCGGTCATGGACACACTTCGTATGAGGTCACACCATGGATCAACAAAAAAATTAACTTGCACACTAATGATATAATTATGGCTCATGTTATATGATTTGTCGAGATAAAGGAGATGGTTTCTTTTGTGACCTGGAGGTGACCTCTGTGGTAAGATGATCGATATGGTTACACAGTAACCATATTGGTAACAGAGACCCTAAGTGGATATCACTTGCACTTCATGGGTAGTTTGTCATATCTTACATATAACGTGCGTAAACATCATGCCAGTGTTTTTCATTATTTTATTGTTTCTTGTGAGCTTTCTTGTACATTCAAAGTAGTTTCAGGAGAAGCCTTACCTCGAGTCTGGGTTGCATCATCACAGTCTAGGCCGATTCCCAGCAGTGTCCCTGTGAGATGGTGTTCCGCTACGTCATCTTTCCATGGCCAAGTAGTTGTGTCATGATCATCGAGGCCCCAGTTTCGTCTACTAAATAATGTACATATTGTTTAGCTGCACTGAGTGTGCCACCGGGCCTTGCCTCTTTATGTAATCCTGAACGTATGTATCCGCTAGAGAATCAATAAAGCGGTTGTATTTCTATACCAAGTTTTGGTGTGTTGTGAGAAGACATGATCTATGGGCTGGAAATGCAAGTTAAACCGGTCGCTCTGAGCTGGGGTGCCACAAGAAAGGACGAAGGTCGTGCCCTATGCCTTAACCGTAGGCTCTATAGTATGCCATGTTGTGTACCACACCGGATGTGTGCCTTGCCATGAGTCTCTTAAGGGGTACAAGAGTGATCCAGGAGTAGATCACTAGATAGCGGTCAAACTTATCCTTAGTAACTAGAGGACTAAGGAAATGTTTCTCGATTGGGGAGGTGATAAAAGAGTTCGTCGTAAAGGGATAGGTCGATGCAAGATTTGACACCAATTCGAAAGACTCTGATTAGCAAACCGAATTTGTATAGTGGAGCAGTCATTTGGAATATTTCCAAGTGTTGCGTGATAGCAGGATCTACAGTATGACATAGAAATTTGTAAAGTACACACAAATTTGAATGTTGCACACCCACTGACTGAAACCTCTCTCACAAGAAAAACATGATCAAACCCCAGAACTTATAGGGTGTTAATCACATGGTGATATGAACAAGATTATTGACTCTAGTTCAAGTGGGAGACTGTTGGAAATATGACCTTGAGGCAATAATAAATTAGTTATTACAATATTTCCTTGTTCATGATAATCTTTTATTATCCTTGTTATAATTGTATTTATTGGAAACTCAAATACATGTGTGGATACATAGACAACATCGTGTCCCTAGTGAGACTCTACTAGACTAGCTCGTTGAACAAACATGGTTAAGGTTTCCAACCATAGACATGAGATAACATTTGATAACGGATTCACATCATTAGGAGAATGATGTGATGGACAAGACCCAACTGTAAGCATAGCATCTGATCGTATTAGTTTATTGCTACTGCTTTATCCATGTCAATGTATATGTTCCTACAACCATGACATCATGCAACTCCCTGACACCGAAGGAATGCCTTGTGTGTATCAAACATCACAACGTAACTGGTTGACTATAAAGGTGCTCTATAGGTATATCCGAGGGTGTCTGTTGGGTTGGCATGGATCGAGACTGGGATTTATTACTCCGTATGATGGAGAGGTATCTCTGGGCCCACTCGGTAATACAACATCATAAGAATCTTGCAAGCATTGTGACTAAGGAGTTAGTCATGGGATCTTGTATTGTGGAACGAGTAAAGGGACTTGCCGGTAATGTGATTGAACTAGGTATGAAAATACGGACGATCGAATCTCGGGCAAGTAACATACTTCTAGACAAAGGGAACTGCATACGGGATTGACTAAAACCTTGCCATCGTGGTTCGACCAATAAACATCTTCGTGGAATATATAGGAACCAATATAGGCATCCAGGTCCCACTATTGATTATTCACCGGAGAGGTGTCTTGGTCACGTGTTCATGATTCTCGAACCCGTAGGGTCCGGGCGCTTAACGTTCGATGACACTAGATTAGTACTAGAATATGTACATTGGTGACCAAATGTTGTTTGGAGTCCCGGATGAAATCCCGAACATCACGAGGAGCTCCAGAATGGTTCGGTTGTAAAGATTTATACATGGGAAGCCATATTCAGGGTTTCATTGGGATTTTTTGGTATTGTACCGGGAAGGTTGTAGAAGGTTCCGCAGTGGGTCCCACCTGCATGGGGACCCACATGGACGTGGGTAGTGGGGAAAGTCCCCACACCCCTGTTCTAGGCGCATCAATACCCCCCTTAAAAGAAATGGGATCATATACCCAAAGGATAAGATAGAGATCCCTAAAAAAGGGGGTAGTGATCAGTGGGGAAGGAAAGGAGGGATTTCCTTCCTCCCCCTTGACCAACGAACCTAGGGGCTTGGAGGGCAAGCCACCAGCCCCTCCCATGCCTATATAAATGCGGGGAGTCGCTGTCGGGACCCCGAACCTAAGCCATAGGAATCCAGCCTGTAACACATCGCATCCCTTTGCGGTCTCACGCACGGTTAACTCCACGGCTGCAGCCTTACCTTTGCCGGGACCGTTTGCATATTTTGACTCACGTATGCAATAGTGTTGCTAGAATTCCAATGTCAAAGAACCCGGATCGACATGTCTAGTCATAAACCAAAGTGGCAGTAGCGCACAAGGACAGGCATACATGACCCAACAAAGCAGGTATCGGTCACCAGCAAGTGTAGACGAGTCGTAGCAAGCTACAAGGACTCCATTACATCGCGTGACATTTCCCGAAAGGGGACAGACACAGCAGCTAAGAAGGACACACGCCGGTCAACCAATGTGTCCGGAGCAGTAGCGAACTACCATGGCTCGTTGGATCACAAAGGGGCATTTCCTTGTGAGGAGTGCTACTAAAGTTCACGACTAGGTAATCGAACCCCATACATATCAAGTACGACACACGTACGCATGGCATACCGATATGTATAGATACATCGATGGCATCACAACATAACCATAAACATACAAGTTTTATTTAAGAGGCTCGGAAGAGCCACGCACATAATATTACACATTAAGGGTCTCACGACCCATAATAGCAGTCATTCAGTTACAAGCCAGCGGAAGAGTTTAAAACTGTCTGAGTACAGACAGGGCAACTAGAAGGCACATGGCCTGACTATACTACACACCCAACGTAGGGCCAGATCGTAGCTGGGACACCAGCTACTCGTCATCGTCGATGTCTATGAAGAACCCTCCATTAGGGTCATTAGCAACCTCTGCAACATTTATTAAGCAAACATGAGTACGAAGGTACTCAACAAGACTTAGGATATCTAACTACTCATGCAAGGTATCAAAAGGGTATTGTGGGGTTTCATGCGGAAAGCCAGCATCTGACTCGTGGCTAAACAACTTGCATTTTTAAATAATTTTGACAACTTGATTTCTCGCATACGAGTCCACTAACACCACAACAATACACTATCGTGGAATCATTCCGTCTCCATACGGAATTGCCGTCCACGACACTCACGCTTATCTTGACAATTTTATGAGTAGCCATTGAAGTTATCTATGAACTGTTGGGTAACGTAGCATAAATTCAAAAAATTTCCTACGCATGTTCAGATCTTCCTATGGAGAGACCAGCAACGAGAGAGGGGTAAGAGCATCTTCGTACCTTTGAAGATCGCTAAGCGGAAGCGTTTGCTAGAACGCGGTTGATGGAGTCGTACTCGCGGCGATTCCGATCTAGTGCCGAACAACGGCACCTCCGCGTTCAACACACGTGCAGCCCGGTGACGTCTCCCGCACCTTGATCCAGCAAGGAGGAGGGAGAGGTTGGGGAAGAAGACCAGCAACACGACGGCGTGGTGTTGGTGGAGAGACGAGGTCTCCCGGCAAGGCTTTGCCAAGCGCCGGCAGCGAGGAGGAGGGAGAGAAGCAGGGCTGCGAGAGAGAGATTAAACCGTGTCTCAAACAGCCCCGGACCTCATCTATATATAGGGGGAGAGGGAGGGGGCGCAGCCCTTAGGGTTCCCACCCCTAAGGGGTGCGGCAGCCCTCAGATGGGGAAGGGGTGGCGGCCAGGGCAAGGGGGAGGGGTGGCGCACCCCTCTGGTGGGCCTAAGGCCCACCTGAGTTAGGGTTCCCCCCCTCTTTTCCTTTCCCCTGCGCCATGGGCTGAGTGGGGAGGCGCACCAGCCCAACTAGGGGCTGGTTCCCACCCCCACTTAGCCCATCTTACCTCTTGGGGTCGCAGCCCCCCTTCGGTGGTCCCCCGGGACCACCTCCGGTGGTCCCGGTGGTCCCGGTACGTTACCGGTGATGCCCGAAACACTTCCGGTCTCCGAAACCATCCGTCCTATATATCAATCTTTACCTCCGGACCATTCCGGAGCTCCTCGTGACGTCCTGGATCTCATCCGGGACTCCGAACAACTTTCGGTAATCTCGTATAACAATGCCCTATAACCCTAGCGTCATCGAACCTTAAGTGTGTAGACCCTACGGGTTCGGGAGACAGGCAGACATGACCGAGACACCTCTCTGGCCAATAACCATCAGCGGGGTCTGGATACCCATGGTGGCTCCCACTAGCTCCACGATGATCTCATCGGATGAACCACGATGTCAAGGATTCAATCAATCCCGTATACGATTCCCTTTGTCTGTCGGTATAGAACTTGCCCGAGATTCGATCGTCGGTATACCTATACCTTGTTCAATCTCGTTACTGGTAAGTCTCTTTACTCGTTCCGTAGCACGTCATCGTGTGACTAACTCCTTAGTCACATTGAGCTCATGATGATGTTCTACCGAGTGGGCCCAGAGATACCTCTCCGTCACATGGAGTGACAAATCCCGATCTCGATTCGTGCCAACCCAACAGACACTTTCGGAGGTACCCGTAGTGCACCTTTATAGTCACCCAGTTACGTTGTGACGTTTGATACACCCAAAGCACTCCTACGGTATCCGGGATTTGCACGATCTCACGGTCGAAGGAAAAGATACTTGACATTAGAAAAGCATTAGCATACGAACAATACGATCTAGTGCTAGGCTTAGGATTTGGTCTTGTCCACCACATCATTCTCCCAATGATGTGATCCCGTTATCAATGACATCCAATGTCCATGATCAGGAAACCATGATCATCTATTGACTAATGAGCTAGCCAACTAGAGGCTTGCTAGGGACACATTGTGATCTATTCATTCACACATGTATTACTGTTTCCTGTTAATACAATTATAGCATGAACGATAGACGATTATCATGAGCAAGGAAATATGATAACAACCATTTTATTATTGCCTCTAGGGCATATTTCCAACATGAACAACATATGTCTCCAAGTAGTCCATATCCGCGGACGCGGCTATTCGAA
Source organism: Hordeum vulgare subsp. vulgare (assembly GCF_904849725.1). Classification (NCBI taxonomy): domain Eukaryota; kingdom Viridiplantae; phylum Streptophyta; class Magnoliopsida; order Poales; family Poaceae; genus Hordeum; species Hordeum vulgare. The sequence continues at coordinate 105,466,851 of NC_058522.1, read as the reverse complement.
TAGATCATAACCCTGCAGGGGTGTACTTCGTCACACACGCTCTCGCCACTTATCGCCATGTGCACGTCATGCACCTCGGCAACCTTCAAGCGGAAGCCCAGCGAGGGAGTCAACCACGACCGTTAACCACACTAGTACCTAGTCCAGGTTTATCGCCTATCTGAGAGTAACCCGTACGGAAGTCCGGCCGAGGTTTCCTCCACGGCCTCAAACGATGTGCGCAGGGTTCCCAAGCCCACCATCTGGGTGCCACTTGGTACACCATGCCACTGCCTACCGCATCACGTTCCACCTCTCAGGTCAGCACCATGCACGGCCTCCAGCATTACTATAAACACCACAAACTACTTGCAACTCCTGGACAGAGTACTAAGCGATTAATAGGCCGAGCGGGGTCATATTTCAGGGCCCAGCATGTGGTAGTATCTAGTCTTGGATTACATACACGGAACTCAGTTCCTAAGGACGGTTCCAATGAAACAACCCGCCATGTACTCCTACACAGCCTTTCACCGGTACCTTTACCAAATCAGGTTCAACACACAACCTTTGCTTACCGAACACATTTTCACAATTATGTTCATCTCCCAGATGATAGACCATACACAACTCTAAGCATAGCATGCATAGCAGGATAAGGCACAACATAGCTCAAATAACTACCAGGTATGCTAGGTTGCAAGGTTCGGCTATTTACTGTGACAAGGTTAGGTCATGCAAAGGAAGTGGGTTCAACTAACGTGGCAAAAGCATTTGAAGCATTTGATCCTAATGCAATAAATAAGTGCAGGAGCAAGAACATGGGATTTATCGGGATGATCAAAATGGTTGCTTGCCTTGTTGCTCAGAGGAGGGACAATATCCGTCAGACGGATATTCGGTGGAATCCGGGGGAGCGAAGCCTACCGAAATGAATGGCAACAATCAATAACAATCATATGCAAACAAGATGATGCATGAGCATGGCATGAGAATGCAAGGTGATAAACTATTATAACCAACATGTATTAGGTTTGAAGTTGATTTGAATCACATTCAAATATCAATTCAAACGAGGTATTCTCGGATACAGATTTAATTGATTCGACCTGATGCTCAGATCAATTTGAAGTTAGCATGCATGAGATGTCATGTTAAGGTACTAGTTTGTTATTAGAACAATGTTTGATCATGTCAAACAAAAAGAAATTTAAATACTTTTCATATTCCATTTATAAAGTAATTATAAGAATTGACTTATTCATTAATCTACATGTTTGGGTTCTATAACTTTTTCAAACATGATTGAAAATAGCATATTCAGATTCCTTGAATTTTTCTAATACTTTTTCATATATAAATTATTTTCATTGGAGTTACAGATTAATTTCTATGAATTTTTGAAGTTTTAAACATTTCTGGAATTATTTTTATACTGGAAAATACTTTTACTGCATCAGCATGACATCAGCAGGTCCAACTAGCCGTTGAAAGTCAAACCTGACCAGTGGGATCCACTGGTTAGTGTCTCTGGTCAGTTTTAGATTAAGTTTAAACTTAATTAGCTGAATAATCTTACTAGTCCCACATGTCAGTGACTTATTAACTTATCTGATTTATTTTTATTATTTCTAAACTGTCCAGAGGCTGGCCCCACACGTCAGTGGCTCAGGACAGCTGAGATCCACCGGCGGCTAGGTCGTCCTCGCCGGCGGGGAGCCTCCGGCGACCACCAGAATGTCGGGGGGGCTCGGAAATGGCGCACAGAGGGCCAAACTCGGCGCGGAGAGCACCAGAGGAACGACCACTCGATGGCGCGCACGATGGGACAAGCCCCAGGGGCTGGGGTGGCCGGAATCAACGCCGGCGACGAGCTTGGCGGCAACCAAGTTCGGCCATCGTCGAAGCCATGGAATACGGGGTCAAAACGCGCGGGGCTGGGCACCTAACGCATCTACATGATGTCCTGAGGCTGTTGGTGGCCTCAGACGGACCAACCCATCACCGGAGGGCTACCGGCGACGAGCTGCAGCGGCGGTCCTCGTCGGGCTCCGATGGAACTAAGCCTAGAGGAGGGGATCGACGAGGAGAGCTTAGGGGAAATGACCACATGCTCACGGGGAGTGCAGTGGTGGCGCTAGTTTGCTTGGGGACGGCCTGGAGAGGGAGAATGTCGGCGGCGATGTTCGGTGACCTGAGGAAGAAGATGACAGCTGCTCGGCGTTTCACTGCATCTCAGCGTCGGGCTCGGGGCTAGGAAGCTTCAGGGAGGTGCGGCGGACCTACTGCGTGGCTTAGGAGGGAGAAGGGTCGGCTAGATCGAGGGCGAGCTCGAGCTCTGCTCGGGCTCCAATGGCGGCAGAAGGAGGGAGGAGAGATCCGAGAGGAGGGGGGAACTGGCGCTGGGAATGGATAGCCACGGGCTCGGGGAGCTTATCCCCGGGCTTGCCAGCGCGAGACGGCGGCCAGGCAGGCGCATAGGTGTGTGGCTGCGCCGGAGTACGCGGCGGCCACCTCCTGCTGCCCACTGGCGGGGGAGGAAGACGACAGGAATTGCTGGGCCGGGCCAGGTTAGGCGACAGGTAAGGTTTTTTCATTTTCTTTCTGTTTTTGTTTCTGTTTTGCTATTTCACTGATTTTCTATTTATTTCAACTCGGAAATAAATTGTAAAAACTATGTTAAGCACCCTAGAATATTTGTTGGAATATTTCCAACCATTCCTAAAGTTTTCAACATTTTTGAAAGTTTAAAGTTTCTGATTTCAAATTTAAAACTTGAAACCAGTAGCTTTTTGCATTTATTTAAAATGGTTAAAATGTCAAGAAAATGGTTTTCTTCATTGCTCATTTACTTTCATGAATTATCAGAAAGTTTGAACTTTTCTTGAGGCCATTTTGGGTTCATTGATTTTAACTAGTTTGAATTTTCCCTCATTTTGAGAAGTGGCTAGGGTTTTAGCATTTTCCTTCATCATTTGCTTTGTTCTTGTTGAGAAATACCTAGATGCAATGCAAAGAAAAACATGAGCATAAACTAACTTGCTTAAGGGTTCAGGGATGTGACAGTCACAAGGGGGCAGTATACTCACCCACGGCCGCGCCCTCCTCCCATCTCCCCCGTTTCTTCATCGTACGTCATTTCGGAGGCGCTTGGCGAAGCCCTACTAGCACTGCGACACCACCATCTCCACCATGCCATCGTGTTCGTTGAGATCCCATCTACTTCTCCTTCCTCTCTTGGTGGATCAAGAAGGAGGAGAAGTCATCGAGCCGCACGTGTGCTGAATGCAGAGGTGCCATCCATTTGGCGCTAGGTCGGATTGGATCATGATTGGATCATGAAGAGTACGACTACAACAACCGCGTTATATACGCTTCCGCTTAGCGATCTACAAGCTTATGTAGATGCACTCTCCCTCTCATAGCTGTTGATCTCCATACATAGGTCTTGGTGAGTGTAGGAAAATTTTGTTTCCCATGCATCGTTCCCCAACACCTATTACTATTACATCACTTCAAGATGGCTGTTGTGCTTTCCTCTTTATGTATTAAGTTCATGACAAACGAAGTAATGCTTGGTGAACGATGACATGATGTAGACAAAATAACTTAAACTAATATGAAAAACCCATTCGGTTTACCCTTAGTAGCAGCAACACAAAGACACATCTTGTCCCCTTCTGTCACTTGGATATAGAAATTCGCTAGGTTGAATATACTACAACACACCTCTCTCACCGAAGAAATATCAGTCTAGTTTGCCAAACTATTTCAATAGATCGGAGAGAATTATGACGCTATCATAATCATGCACATAAGAATCATATTAAATTTCGGAGAACACTCAAATATTTATCATGAATAATCTGAACATAAACCCACAATTCATCGGATCCCAACAAATGCACCGCACAAAAGGATTACATCATATGGATTAAAGCAAAGATGTGATGATCATTGTATTGAGGATTCATGTCCCACAAGCGTATGGGATCGCAGCAGTTTTCGAGGGTAGAGTATTCAACCCAAATTTATTGATTCCCAAGACAGGAAGCGGAAGAATATTCTCAACTATTAGTAGCTGAATGTGTCAGATTCAACCACACCTGAAAGATTAGTGTCTGCAAGCAAAGTATCAGTAGCAAGGTAGTATGATAGCAACGGTGCCAGAAACGATCTGTTGACACGGCAGACTATTCCTAACTGTTGTATCAATGGCGCCATCACGTGGATGGGGGATTATTCTTGAGAAGAATGCTTCCCCGACTATGGCTCCAACAAAGTCTTGCAACAAGTAACAGCGGAGTAGCAAGGAACAACAGTAGCAACAGCAGCAAAGTAACAAGTAACAGAAGTAGTGACAACAGCAGCAAAGTGGCCCAATCCCTTTGGTAGCAAGGGACAAGCCTAGACAAAGTAACGTAGCGAGAACCAGTAGTAAAAGACTCGTAGGCAGTGGATCGGTGATGGATGAGTGTGGCGGATGTGATTCATCATGTAACAGCTATAACACGGAGAGATATGTAACTAGCTCCCGTTCGTCAATCTAATGTAGGCATGTATTCCGTATGTAGTCATACGTGCTTAGGGAAAAGAACTTGCATGACATCTATTTTCCATCCCTCCCGTGGCAGCGGGGTCCTAATGGAAACTACGGGATATTAAGGTTCTCCTTTTAATAAAGAACCGGACCAACGCATTAACACGTGGTGAATACATGAACTCCTCATACTATGGTCATCTCCGGGAGTGGTTCCGGCTATTGTCACTCCGGGGTTGCTGGGTCATAACACATAGTAGGTGACTACAACTTGCAAGATAGGATCTAAAACACACATATATTGGCGACAACATAATAGGTTCAGATCTGAAATAATGGCACTCGGGCCCTAGTGACAAGCATTAAGCATAGCCAAGTAGTAGCAACATCAATTCTGAACATAGTGGATACTAGGATCAATCCCCGTCAAGAACTAAGTCGATTAAATGATAGATCTCATCCAACTCATCACCGTCCAGCAAGCCTACGATGAGATTACTCACGAACGATGAAGAACATCATGGAATTGTCGATGGAGAAAGGTCGATGATGACAATGGCGACGATTTCCACTCTTCGGAGCCCGAAACGGACTCCAAATCTGCCCTCGAGATGAAGAACAGGAGGTGGCGGCGCCTCGTATCGTACAATGCGATGAACCTTCTCTCTGATTTTTTCCAGGCAAAACGGAAGATATAGAGCTGAGATTGGGGGCGGTGGTTCCATGTGGGCCCCATAAGCCTGCACGGCGCAGCCATAGGGGGTGGCCACGGCCTGTGGGCTTGTGGCCCACTGGCACGCCCCCTCCGGTGGATCTTTGCGCAGGTATTTTTCTTTTATTCCAGAAAAATTCTCCGTAAATTTGCAGGACATTCCGAGAACTTTTATTTCTGCACAAAAACAACACCATGGCAATTATGCTGAAAACAGCGTCAGTCCGGGTTAGTTCCATTCAAACCATGCAAATTAGAGTACAAAACAAGGGCAAAAGAGTTCAGAAAAGTAGATACGACGAAGACGTATCAAGGATCAAGAGAGAGAGAGATTGCCATCTAGGTACTGTCCATGGACCTGTAGTTTTGTTGTGAACTACTCACACATCATTGTGAGGCAGCAAGGTTCATAAAGAGGCCCTCCGTGATCGAACCCTCTCCAACAAACTGCCGGAACAGAACTCTAAATGGCCGCCCGTCGTGTTTCTAGGGTAAAAGAGAATTTAAAGGCCAGATTACGGAGTTGGAGAGGCCACGAGGGGCACAAGCCATCAAGGCACCCCCGAGGGCGCACCTAGTTGGCTTGTGGGGCCCTCGTGCTGCTTACTGCCTCCTTCCTATTCTCCTCGGTCTTGTTTTGGTCTAGAAAAAATCACCAAAAAATTTCACGTCAGTTGGACTTCGTTTTGTATTGGAACCTGAAAAGTGAAAAGCTCGCAGAAAATAACAACTGGCACTGGACATTGAGTCAATAGTTTAGTGCTAAAAATAATATAAATTGGTAAATAAATACCTAAAAAGTATCCGAGAATGATAATATATCATCATGGAACAATCAAAAATTATAGATACGTTGGAGACGTATCAGGCCCACAGGCCCCCTTGCATTATCTCTTCACCTCATGTCATCCCTTACCTCCAGCAAAAAAAGCACTAGCTCTCTATCTCTTGTGTTCTTCCTCCTAAAACTAAGATTTCGATCTCTTTGCTCGAAACTCCATTTCTAAAACTGTTTTGAGGAATTGGTCCTTGAAATTTGTTCATAATAAGATGAATTTCTTTAGGAGGATCTCTTCAAGAAGGCTTTATTCAGGAGAATCATCAAGCGAGGGATCGATGTAGCTAGCTTATGTCAAACCCTTAACAAGCTTGATAGTCATGGCTAACACTAAGTAGTGTCGTTGGCCATGCGTTGTGTTCATGAGCTGTGCATGCATTAAGGAGGAGTTTGATTAGTACAACTACAACACCGGCCTCATTGACTTCTTGGCAGATAATTGTATCCAACGATATGACCTTTCTCGTTCATTTACGCATGGATTCCAGTATCATCCTCATACTTATAGAGGTTGTTTAAACTCTTTGATAAGTCATATAGTTTTATCTCTAGAATAATTTTGTGACGCATGCAAACTCCCATTTTGGGGCTCACTTGAAAAACCTTCATAAGCTGATTATAATATGTTCCTTAAGAGTCTTTGTGTAGGAAGAGATAGAGGGGTCACGCAGGCTAGAATAAAAAGTATTCAATTTCCCTCTATTCACAACTTTGCACTGTTCAACGGGAAATGTGTAGTAGGTAAAAAAATTGCAGTGCATTGTGCACTCCTTATCTAAGTCTTATTCACACTTCATTGACTGATGAAAGACATTATAACCTCGGGGAAATTGTTGCCCGAAGGATGCACTCTAACTCAAGAAGTGGTGATTTGTACGGAGGAATTTATGCCTTCCATGTAGCTATAAAATTAGGAGTCTAGCATCAGCCTAATGACCCCATGTTGTGTGCCAGATATTTATATTTTGAAGCCACGCATCATCATGACTTACTTGTATCTAGTGCCACGAGCTACGAGTACAACCATTTTTGACAAATATAGACTTATATCTGTTACGTTCCCTGCAGGTGCTCTCTTTGTTTTTCAGAATAAACAGAGATACTATGTTCTGGGGAACAAGGCTCAAGAATATAACGCTGCAGTGGAGGCTGCTCGCTTGGATGGGGAGGCAACACGAAATGCCTCCACAAGCTACCACGATGACTATTATCCATATCAACAATGGTGACCACCAAGGAAGGCAAAAGCCTAAGCTTGGGGAAATATGTATTTCTCACCGCCATTACATCCATGTTCACACACTTCATATAAACTGTCGGTGTTCATCCTTTTTCATTGTATATCCATGTTAGTTTTATTTTTCTGCTTTCTTCTTATGTGTTTGAAAAAAACTATAGAAAACCAAAGAATATTTCACGCTTCTTGTTGTGTTTTCTTTACCGTTTAATTAGTAGTAGTATTAAAAGAAAATCCAAAAATATTCCTTTACTTGTTGGCAGCTTTCCCATGTAAATAGTTTTTCTAGTTTGTGGTTTTGTTTTGCTTGTTTGCTTTCTTCAAGAAAAATCAAAAACTCCAAAAATATTTCAGTGTGTTTCTCTGAATTTTTTTCTTTGAGTCGTCAAAAGGAGAAGACCACGATGAAAATGTTGACTGGCTCTCATATGCATTAATGATGATCTAACCAAGAGCCAATGTTCCCATGTCTTCTCCTTTGCACAAATACGTTGCAGATTCTAGCTTCATCCACAACACTCCTACACTACTATTATTATTATCACATCATTTGGTCGCGCAAGTGGAAGGCAATAATAATGATATTTGATGAAGTGATTGTGGCAAAGGAAGTTGGTATGAACTCTTCTTGTTTTCCATTTTTGTAAATACGTTTAACTTCAGTATGTCATGAGTGAACATGTTTATGATGACAATGGGAGATTATAGTTTCTCATGACATTCTTAAATAGCTAGGAGTTGATAATGATTTATCTTATGTGTGAACATGCGTTAAAATATTTATGATGCGATATGGTAGTATGGTATTTCCTGTTGAATAATTCGAGCGCCTTGACTTGGCCCATGTGCAAACATGTAGTTGATTCAAAACCAATGCAGCCTCATGATGTTAAAATTCACACAGATTATACCTACTCATCCTAATATACAATATTAATTATTCGCAATGCATGTTTATGACCGTTTTTGGTCTCTAGTTGGTCGCTTCCTAATCTATTGCTAGCCTTCACGTGTACTAAGCGGGAATGCTGCTTGTGCATCCAAATTCCTAAACCCAAGTTATGCCAAATAAGTCCACCTCTAAACTATATGCGGTATTACCCAGCCATTCCAAGTAAATATGCATGTGCCACCTCTAATATTCAAACAAACATCTGATTTGTGCACTCGTACCGCTCATGTAGCAATGGGGCAGTCGGTATCTTCCATGCTAAGTGAGGTATTTTCAAGACGGTCGTTTATTCACCGTCATTGCACGAGAGAGGCTGGTAAAAAGAATGCCCGGTCCTACAAAAATCAAAATTAATAAAGCAAAACTCCTTGGGACAGTTGATATGTTGGCAGGCACTCATGAATTCGGCTAGCCATGGTTTGTGTATGGATGGTGGATAGGAGTAAATTTACAATTCTATTTGGGAACCACCAATAATGAGTTTAGCATGGAATATATTGAAATCCTTTCTTGTAACGTTTACAAGAAAAGTGCACCACACAAAATAAAGTTTCAACTCTGTTTTCAAACTTGAGCTCTGGCACCTCTCAAATCAATGCTTCCCTCTATGAAGGGTCTTTTTATTTACTTTTATGTTTTTCTTGAGTCATCATGTTCTTACTAAAAGCACCAGACCAGAGAGCACTATTGTCGTTTTTATTCATTGAGTCTAGTTAATGCTGAATGTGAGTGTGACTAGATCGCTTCTACCCTGAATTATAATGTTTCGTCGTTGCTTGAATCTCAGAGGAGCTCTGCATTTATGTTTTGCAGTCTCAAAAAGGGCTAGTGAAATACCATGGCATCATATTATATAATGATTCTTTTTTAGAAATTGTTGGCATGTGAGATATCATATAATTGCTTACTCATACGTCTCCAACGTATCTACTTTTACAAACACTTTTTCTCTTCTTTTGGACTCTAATTTCCATGATTTGAATGAAACTAACCTGGACTGATGCTATTTTCAGTAGAACTACTTTGGTGTTATTTTTGTGCAGAGATAAAAGTTCTCGGAATTGGACGAATTTTAAGATGGATATTTTCCGGGAATTATAATGAATTTCGGAGCGAAGACGTGCTGGAGGAGGTGTGTGAGGGGGGCACAAGCCAACATGGTGCGGCCCAGGCCCTGGTCGTGCCATGATGGCTTGTGGGGCCCCCGTGGCTCCTCCGACCCTATTTCCAGTCCTATAAATTCCTATTCATGGAGAAAAAAAGTAGGAGAGAAGATGTCATTGTATTTCATGAGACGGGGCCGCCGCCTCCTCCTGTTCTTCCTCCGGAGGAATGATCTGGAGACCATTTTGGGCTCCGAAGAGGGCTATTCGTCCCCGTCGTCATCACCAACCCTTCTCCATCAGCACCACCATGATGCTCACCACCGGGAGTGAGTAATTCCTCTATAGGCTTGCTGGACGGTGGTGAGATTAGATGAGATTGATCATGTAATTGAGTTAAGTTTGATAGGTCTTGATCCCTAGTGTGCACTATGTTCGGAGATTGATGTCGCTATGACTTTGCTATGCTTAATGCTTGTCACTAGGGCCCGAGTGCCATGATTTCAGATCTGAACCTATTATACTTTCATGAATATAAGAGTGTTTTGTATCCTATCTTGCAAGTCCTAGTCACCTATTACGTTTCATGATCCGCATCCCCCAAGGTGACAGAAATTGGGACTCTTTCCGGTGATTGCCGTAGTTTGAGGAGTTCATGTATTCACCATGTGTTAATGCTTTGTTGTGTTTCTCTATTAAAAGTTGGCCTTGATATCCCTTAGTTTCCAATAGGACCCTGCTGCCACGGGAGGGTAGGACAAAATATGTCACGCAAGTTCTTATCGCAAGCACATATGACTATATACGGAGTACATGCCTATATTATATTGATGAACTGGATCTAGTTCTGTGTCACCCTAGTGTGTAACTGTTACATGTTCAATGTCATCTAAATCATTATCCATCACCGATCCACGTGCCTACCCTTTTCATATACTGAATCTTGCTAAGTTACTACTGCTCCTGCTACTGTCACACTTGCTACTGTTACTTTTGCTACTAAAACTGCTACTGTCACTACTACTATTTGCCATGCTACTAAATCCTTGCTGCCAAGTGATATCCTAGGGGCGGTTGAATTGACAACTCAACTGCCAAGGCCAATAAATACTCTTTGGCTCCCCTTGTGTCAAACCAATAAATTAGGGTAAAATACTACTCGTGAAGACTGTCGCGATCCCCTACACTTCTGGGTTATCAAGACCTTTTTCTAGTGCCGTTGTTGGGGAGCATATCAATATTTATTGTGTTAACTTGAGGATATCTAGTTATCACTATGAAGAATCTAAAAGATACTTGAACTAAGATCGTCCCCTCTCGCACGAGAGGAGGTAAGGAACTGCCATCTAGCTCTGCTTTTGATTCACCTACTGTTTTGAATCAGCTTGTTACACCACCACCTGTTGATCGTCCTGATATGTCACATGAACTTGATGATGCTACATATGAAATTAAAGATGCTACTACTGCTGCATTTGATGAAACTGAAACTATGCTACTAAGTGAATTACTTGATGCTCATATTGCTAAAGTTGGAGAACTTGAAAATGCTGAAACTGATGAAGATTCTGAATCACCAACTACACTTAGAACTCCTATTGATTATGAATTGCCTTACATACCTGAAGGTTATGTAGTGGATGAGGAAATATCTAGGGAACTTCTTGCTTGTGAGGATAGAGATGACTTGAGGAAACTACTGTCCAAACTGAAAGAAAAATCTATGATGGACAAAATGAAACGTTATCCTAAATTTTCTACTTCTCCTATATTTGTTACTGATAAGGATTATGAACTCTCTGTAGACCATGAGTTATTACATATAGTTGAATCTGACCCCTTCCATGATTATGAAACTGAAACTGTTATTGGACACCTCATCAAATTGAATGATATTGCTCCTTTGTTTACTAATGAGGAAAAGATACACTACTACTACATCCTTAAACTCTTTCCTTTCCCGCTAAAAGGCGAGGCTAAAGATTTGTTTCTTTCTCTTGCTCCTAGATGTGTGCATAGCCCCCAGGATATGCTTCATTACTTCTCTGAAAAATAGTTTCCTTCTCATAAGAAACAAGCTGCCTTACAGGAAATATTTAACTTTGTGCAAACTAAAGAAGAGAATCTCCCTAAAACTTGGGGAAGGCTTCTCCAGTTACTTAGAGCTTTGCCTGATCATCATCTTAGGAAAAACGAAATACTTGATATATGTTATAATGGACTAACCGATGCTTCTAGGGACTTCCTAGATAGTTGTGTTGGTTGTGTTTTCATGGAAAAAACTGTTGAGCAATCTGAAGAATTACGGAATAACATATTGCAAAATGTTGATAATTGGACACTTCTTGAACCACCGTCGGAACCCATTCCAAAGTAGAGAGGTATTCTATTCCTCAACCCTGAACATATGCAAGAAGATAAGAAATCCATGAAGGAGAAAGGTATTAAAACTGAAGATTTCAAGAAATTATCACCTAGAAGAAATACATGGACTTGACACCCCGACACAGGTAGTAAAGGTAAACTCTCTCCGTACCTTTAATAAAAGTGATATACCTTATACTAAGACTTCTAGTCAATTTATGGATGAATTTGATAATTATATTGTTAAGCAAGAGCATTTCAATAATTATGTCAAAGATCATTTAAGATGTTATGCTATGATGATAGATCGCTTGAGTGACTCGATGTTTAGAATTGCTAATGATGTTAAAGGTCTAGGTAAACATGCTTCTATGGTTCACACACAACTAGACCAGGTTGCTAAGTCAGAAAATGATTTGCTTGCTGAAATAAATAATAATATGAATGATCATGCTATTAGAGTAATGACTAGGGGAGGTCGAATGACTTAGGAACCTCTCTTTCCTGAAGGTCGTCCTAAGAGAATTGAACAAGACTCTGAAAGAATTAATAACAATGCACCTAGTCCACCTACTAATAAAAAGAAGAATAAACATGATAGGACTTTACATGCTTCCTATGAACGTGTCATTGAAAAACCTGCTGAAAAACAAAATGTTGATTCTATTTCTCACGCTGAGACACAGTCTAGTAGTGATCATGAACCTAGTGATAATGAAAATGATGATAATAATAAGGAGGATAGTCACATAGATGCTCAAGCAGACAATAAAGAGCAAGCTAATGATGTGGAAATAGAACCTGCTGAAGATCTTGATAACCCACATCCTAAAAATAAGCGTTATGAAAAGAAAGACTTTGTTGCTAGGAAACATGGCAAGGAAACAGAACCATGGGTTCAGAAACCCATGTCATTCCCTCGTAAGCCTTCCAAGAGTAAGGACGAGGAGGATTTTGAGCACTTTGCTCATATGATTAGGCCCGTCACTTTGCGCGCTCGCTTGATTGATATTTTGAAAATTCTTCCTTATGCTAAGTATATGAAGGATATTATTACCAACAAAAGAAAAATACGTGACACTGAAATTGCTACTATGTTTTCTAATTATTCTTTTGATGGAGGAGTGCCTAAGAAATTGGGAGATCCCGATATACCCACAATACCTTGCTCCATTAAACGAAACTACGCTAAAACTGCCTTATGTTATTTCGGAGCTGATGTAAGTGTTATTCCTTTCTCCCTATATAAAAGACTTGAATTGAATAAGCTTACACCTATTGAGATATCTTTGCAAATGGCTGATAAATCCACTGCTTTACCTATTGGAATTTGGAGGACATTCATGTTGTAGTTGCAAATGTTACTATCCTAACATACTTTGTTATTCTTGATATGCCCAAGGATGACAACATGTCAATTATCCTTGGTAGACCCTTTTTAAACACTTCAGGGGCTGTTATTGATTGCAACAAAAGCAAAGTCACATTTCGTGCCAATGGCAAACAACATACAATGCATTTCTCGAGGAAGCAAATTCTAGTTAATAATGTTAATGTCATTGAGCCTAGTGCTATGGTTATCATTGGAAGCTTTGCATTACCTCTTCCTATTGTCAAGAAAAATTATTATAATCTTATTGTTGGGGAGATGCAAATCCCCATTGAGGTAACTTAGTGTGATACGTCAATTCTTTGTTTTCATGTCAATCGGAAACAGTTATTAATAAGACTTGATCAACCTTATTAACAAATCTATTTTGAAGGACATGAGGATGATGAATTTACTAAGCACCTTTCTATGTATCATTATTTTACTTTCTGTTTTTCTTAGTAGAATAAAATAAAATACCATGATTATCATGTTTTCTGATTTTATCATGCATTCAAAAATAGCCCAAAAATAAAAACACTCAGAATGCCACATAATTTTAACATGACTTTTTATGGAATATTTAAGAATTTTTGGCATAAAAATTATAGCAAGGAGGTGCACCTGTGGCCCACAAGCCAACAGGGCGCAGCCTAGGCCCTGGCTGCACCCTGATGGCTTGAGGGGACCATAGACCCCCTACCTTATCTCTTTAGCCCACTTCGTCTCTTACCTCCAGCAAAAATTCCCTATCTCTCTCTTTCCCATGTTCTTCCTCCAGAAACTGAAATTTTCGATCTCTTTGCTCAAAACTCCGTTTGTGAAACTATTTTGAGGAATTGTTCCTTGGTATGTAAATCCTCCACTCCTCTAATTAGTTTTTGTTTTAGTGGTTTATATTTTTCATATTTTGCTGCACTTGGTGCTATAGGAAATGAGCTAGCATGTTGAATTCTTTGAATTCCAAGTAGTATGAATGCTTGATACGCACTCTAGGCATCCCTAAGAGTAGTTGCTATCAATCTTAAAAAGTTTCATTGACATAAATTTTTATCAGAAATTTGTCCTTGGAACGATGACTTTCTTTAGGAGGAATCCTTCGCGAAGGCACTCTTCGGGAGAATCATCGAGCAAGGGCTCGGCACGACAAGCATATGTCAAACCTAAGTCAAGTTTAATAGTCATGGATGATGCCAGATCGTGCTTTCGGCCATGCGAAGAATTCATGAGAGGTGCAGGCATGAAGGAGGAGTTTGATCAATACATTTATAATACTTACCTCGCCGACTTCCTCGTACATAAGTGTGCCCAGCATTACAATCTTACCCATACATTCACGCAAGGATTTCAATATCACCCTCATAATTTTAGAGTGTTGTTCAACCTCTATGATAAAACCTATAGTTTATCTCTAGAAGAATTCACCAAGGCTTGCAAACTTCCACTATGGGGCTCATTAGATAAGCCGCAGAAAACTATTGACAATATGTTTCTTAGTAGCTTGTGTGTTGGAGAGGATAGAGGAGTAACACAAGCTAGAATAAAAAGTATTCAATTTCCCTCCATCTGCTATTTTTCTTTATTCAATGGGAAGTGGGTAGTGGGTAAATAGGTGAGAGACATTATAATCTCGGTGCATAGCAACTCAGATGTTGGTGACTTGTATGGAGGGATTTATGCCTCCCGAGTAGCAGAAAAATTAACAGTTTCACATCAACCAAATGACCCCGTGTTGCCTGATAAATATTTAGATTTTGATGCAATGCGTAGACATGAGTTTCTTACAAGTAATTCCAGTGATTATAATTATAACTTAATATTTGATAGATATAGATTTGTCCCTGTCACTTTGCCTGCACCTGCTCTCTTTGATTTTTAGAGCAAACAGAGATATTTTATCCTAGAAAACGAGGTGCAAGAATATAAGGATGTGCTGGAGGCCCATCGCTTGCGGAAGAAGCAGCGCGATACGGTACCACAAGCTACCATTCCCACTATTATCCAAACCACCAGTGGTGATTACCAAGCTAGGCAAAAGACTAAGCTTGGGGGAGTATGTATTTCTCAACGACATTACATTCATGTTCGCACATTTCACATCAATTGTCAGTGTTCATCCTCTTTCATTGTATAGCCATGTTAGTTTTATTTTTCTACTTTCTTCTTGCGTGTTTGAAAAACTTTGAAAAATCCAAAAATATTTCTCACTTCTTTTCAGTTTTTCTTTCCCATTTGATTAACTACAGTATTAATACAAAAACCAAAAAGATTTCTTTTGCATGTTGGGAGCTTTCCCGTGTAAATAGTTTTTCACGTTTTTGTTTTTGCTTTGTTTCTTTATTCCCTTCTGGAAAAACCAAAAACTCAAAAAATATTTCAGTGTGTTTCTCTGAACTTGTTTTTCTTTCCTTGAGTCGTTGAAGGAAGAACACCAATGAAAATGTTGAGTGGCGCTTGCTACCTCTTAAGCTAGCGTTGGTTTTTCCCTTGAAGAGGAAAGGGTGATGCACCACAGTAGCAGTAAGTATTTCCCTCAGTTTGAGAACCAAGGTATCAATCATGTAGGAGTATCAAGGCAAGTCACCAATGTACCTGCGCAAAAACAAACAAACTTGCACCAACGCTATAAAGGGGTTGTCAATCGCTTCACGATTAATTGCAAGGTGAGATCTGAAGGTGGAAAGTGCTACAAAGAAAAAGTGTAGAGCTGAAAATATGATGTGAAGTAGAACCAGGGGCCATAGTGTTCACTAGAGTCTCCTCTCATGATAGCAAGAATTACGGTGGGTGAACGAATTACTGTTGAGCAATTTATAGAACCGCGCAAAGTCATGATGATATCTAAGGCAATGATCATACATATAGGCATCACGTTCGAGACAAGTAGACCGATATTGTCTGCATCTACTACTATTACTCCACACATCGACCGCTATCCAGCATGCATCTAGTGTATTGAGTTCATAACAAACAGAGTAACGCCTTAAGCAAGATGACATGACGTAGAGGGATAAATTCATGCAATAGATATAAACCCCATCTTTTTACCCTTGATGGCAACAACACGATGCGTGCCTCGCTACCCCTTCTGTCACTGGGTGAGGACACCGCACGGTATGAACCCAAAACCAAGCACTTCTCCTATTGCAAGAATCATAGATCAAGTTGGGAAAACAAAACCCACATCTCGAAGAGAATTACAAGGATACGAAATCATGCATATAAGAGATCAGAGGAAACTCAAATAATATTCATAGATAATCTGATCATAAATCCACAATTCATCGGATCTCGACAAACACACTGCAAAAGAAGATTACAACGGATAGATCTCCATGAAGATCATGGAGAACTTTGTATAGAAGATCCGAGAGAGAGAAGAAGCCATCTAGCTACTAGCTATGGACCCGAAGGTCTATGGTGAACTACTCATGCATCATCGGAGAGGCAATGGTATTGGTGAAGAAGCCTTCCGTGTACAAATCCCCCCTCCGGCAGGGCTAGGGATGGCAATTTTATCCATGGATCTGGATACCCATGGATAGCCGACCCAGTTGGGCTAGGGTATAGAGCACATTTCTGCCCATGGATCCGTGGATATGGATACCCATGAACAACCGAGTTGGACATAGTTTTAATTTTTGCTCCATGGATATCTAGTGGACACCCATATGTCAAATGGACTCCTATTGTAGTGATATTAAACAAAGAAAATGTTTAACCCCAAGTCACTCGCAGTGAGAGAAGGTCAAAGTGTGATCCATGTTCCCTAATCCCCCACAACTCCACTAACATAATTATTAAACCTAATATTAGTTAACGAATGAGGATGAGTTAATTTGATCTTTGGGAAGGCTTCATGTTTAATTTTCTATGCCCATGGAGGTCCATGGATATCTGGATATCCAATGGGTTTGGGCATGGGCATAATTTGTGGCTATGGATACTTTGGTGGATGGACAGAGGGTAGGAATATGGGTCATGGGTTGGATTTGGACCAGCTCCACCCGCTCCAAACCCGACCCATTGCCATCCCTAGGCAGGGCACCAGAACGATCTCCAGATGGGATCTTGCGGAGACAGAAGCTTGCGGGGACAGAAAAGTATTTTCGTGGCTCCCTCTGGTGGTTTCAGATTTTTGGGGAATTTATAGGCGGAAGAAGTAGGGCAAAGGAGCCACGGGGGGGCCACAAGCCTAGTAGGCGCCCCCCCAGGCCACGGCTAGGGAGCTTGTGGCCTCCCCCGGGGTCCTTTGCCTTGGTTCTCAAGTTCCCTGCGTATCTTCTGTTACGGAAAAAATCATTCCAAAGATTTTGTTCCGTTTGGACTCCATTTAATATTCTTCTGTGAAAAGGGTCAAAAACACGGAAAAAACAGGAACTGGCAATTGGCACTGAGTTAATAGGTTAGTCCCAAAAAAGATATAAAATGCATACAAAACATCCAAAGTTAACAAGATAATAGCATGGAACCATCAAAAATTATAGATATGTTGGAGACGTATCAAGCATCCCCAAGCTTAACTCCTGCTCGTCCTCGAGTAGGGAAGTGATAAAGACTAAATTTCTGATGTGGAATGTTACCTAACATATTTGTCCTTTGTCACTTCTTTCTTGTGACATGAAAGTTCAGATCCGTAAGATTCAAAACAATACTTTACTATTGACATGAGAACAATAATACTTCAAGCAAACTAGCAAGGTGATCAAGAACTTTTGAAATAACAAGGCCAAAGAAAGTTATCCCCACAAAATCATATAGTATGGATATGCTCCATCATCCCCACACAACGAATTTAAATCATGCACAACCCCGGTATTAGCCAAGTAATTGTTTTCGCACTCTTACTTTCTCAAACTTTTTCAACTCTCAGGCAATACATGAGCGTGAGCCATGGATATAGCACTATAGGTGGAATAGAGTGTGGTGAAGGTTGTGAGGCAAAAAAGGAGGAGATGGTCACATCAACTCGGCGTATCAAAGGGCTATGGAGATGCCCATCAATAGATATCAATGTGAATGAGTAGGGATTGCCATGCAATGGATGCACTAGAGCGATAAGTGTATGAAAGCTCAAAAAGAAAACTAGTGGGTGTGCACCCAACTTGCTTGCTCACGAAGACCTAGGGCAATTTTGAGGAAGCCCGCATTGGAATATACAAGCCAAGTAATATAATGAAAATTCCCACTAGTATATGGAAGTTTCAAAACGAGAGACTCTCTATCATGAAGAACATGGTGCGATTCTGAATCACAAGTGTGGAAAAAGATAGTAGCATTGTCCCTTCTCTCTTTTCTCTCTTTTATTTGTTTGGGCTCTTTGGCCTCTTTTCATTCTTTTTTGGTGGGCATCTTTGGCCTCTCTTTTTTATTTTATCACATGGGAGAATGCTCTAATAATGATGATCATCACACTTTTATTTACTCACAGCTCAATGCTTAGAGCAATGCTGACTCTAAAGGAAATGCCTTCGGCAGTGTACCGGGATGTGCAAAGATCTAGCTTAGCGTATGACGTTGAAACATCTCGCTAGCTATCTTACGATCATGCAATGGCAATATGAAAGTGACGGCACAACTCGTGAGACGGAACGGTGGGAGTTGCATGCCAATATATCTCGGAATGGCTATGAAAATGCCATAATAGGTAGGTATGGTGGCTGTTTTGACGAAGGTATATGGTGGGTTTGTGCAGCGGCGAAAGTTGCGCGGTACTAGAGAGGATATCAATGGTGGAAGGTGAAAGTGCATCTATACCATGGACTCACATTAGTCATGAAGAACTCATATACTTATTAAGAAAGTTTTATTAGTAATCGAAACAAAGTGCTAAACGCATACTCCTAGAGGAAGGGTTGGTAGGTGTTAACCATCGCGCGATCCCGACCGCAACACAAAGGATGACAATCAATAAATCAATTATTCTCCGACTTCCTAACATAGTGGTTCACCATACGTGCATCCTACGGGAATCACTAACTTCAACATAAGTATTTCTAGATTCACAACACCCTACTAAAATAACTCTAATATTATCAAATCCATATCTCAAAACTTAATTGTTAGAAATCAAACTTCTCTTACTAATCAATGCACATGAATATGGAAGTTTTTATTATATCCTCTTTGGATGCCTATCATCTTTAGGACTACTTTCATAGCACAAGCCAATTACCAAGTTACTCGAAGAGAGCACTCTCAAAAAGATATAAGTGAAGATCGAGAGTTCTTATTTCTCCACAATACGACACCGCCGTGCTCTAAAAAGATCTGAGTGAAGAACTAGAGCAAAGTTATCTAGCTCAAAAGATATAAGTGAAGCACATGCGAGCTAAATTGCCTAACTCAAAAAGATATAAGTGAAGCTCAATGAGTATTCTAGCAAATTCACGATCAGTGCATGTCTCTCTCAAAAAGGTGTGCAGCAAGGATGATTGTGACACAACAAAAAGAAAAGACTCCTATAATACACGACGCTCCAAGAAAAACACATATCATGTGGTGAATAAAAATATAGCTCCAAGTAACGTTACCGATGGATTGAAGACGACAGAGGGGATGCCTCCCCGGGGCATCCCCAAGTTTGGGCTTTTTGGTGTCCTTGAATTTGGCTTGGGATGCCTTGGGAATCCCCAAGCCTAAGCTCTTTCCACTCTTTATCCCATTGTCCATGAGAACATCACCCAAAACTTGGAAACTTCACAACACAAAACATAAACAGAAACTCATGATATCATTAGCATAAGAAAACAAACCATGACCTCTTAAGGTACTGTAGCAAACTTGATTTCTATTTATATTGGTGTTATAATACTTTATTCTCACTTTTCCATGGCTAGTACCCCCCGACACTATCCATAGTTTCATCAAAATAAGCAATCAACACAACAAAAATAGAATCTGTCAAAAACACACCAGTCTGTAGCAATCTGTATACTTCGTATACTTCTGGTATCTCAAAAATTCTGAAAACTTATTAAAATTAGGGAAATTGGCATATCAACCAGCATAAAAAAGAATCAACTAAAAATCTTTATATGGATAGGAATTAAAAATAATTTTGTGAGCATAAAGTTTCTGTCTTTTTCAGCAAGATCAAACAACCATCACCAAAACTAGTCATAAAGGTTTTACTTGGCACAAACACAAAAATAAACACAAAAAAACACAATAATAAGAGAATTATGATGGTGTGGACACAAAAAAACAAAAATCAAAAAGCAAAGATAAATTCATTGGGTTGCCTCCCAACAAGCGCTATTGTTTAACGCCCTTAGCTAGGCATAAGGCGGTAGAATCAAGTATCGTCATCTTTGGTGCTCAAACCATAAGTAGCCATCATCATGGATTCATAAGTAGGAAAGTGGTTCATGCCCTTCTTTAATGGAAATTTAAATCTAATATTCCCTTCCTTCATATCGAAGATAGCACCAATAGTCCTAAGGAAAGGTGTACCAAGAATGATGGGACATGTCGGATTGCAATCAATATCAAGCACAATGAAATCCACGGGTACATAGTTCCTATTTGCAATAATAAGAACATCATTGATCCTTCCCATAGGTTTCTTAACAGTAGAATCCGCAAGATGCAAATTAAGAGAGCACTCATCAATCTCGTTGAAGCCTAGAACATCACATAAAGACTTTGGAATAGCGGAAACACCAGTACCCAAATCACACAAAGATTGCATTCATAGTTTTTAATCTGGATTTTGATAGTAGGTTCCCACTCATCATGAAGTTTTCTAGGAATAGAAATTTCCAACTCAAGTTTCTCTTCAAGAGATTTCATCATAGCATCAATGATATGATCGGTAAAAGCCTTGTTTTGGCTATAAGCATGTGGAGAGTTTAGCATGGATAGCATCAAGGAAATACATTCAATCAAAGAGCAACTATCATAATTGAATTCCTTGAAATCCAAAGTAGTAATTTCATTACTACTCAAAGTTTTGATATCCTCTACTCCACTTTCAGTGCTTTTAGCATCAAGATAGATAGACTCCGAATCATTGGGGCGTTTCTCAACCAAAGTGGATTCATATCCAGCCCCATCATCATTAGGTTTGACATTGGAAAAAAGGATTCAATGGGAGTCACACCAAGCACTTTAAGATCTTCGTGATTCTCATCACGAGAACACGCCTTTTTAAGCCATTCATGTCTAGCACAAATTTAGGCGGTTCTTTCTTTACTCTCATTCATGGAAACACGCATAGCGTTCAAAGTTTCATCCATATTAATCTTGGGAGGAGCACATCTCAATTTCAAAGCATCAATATCAAGAGATATTCTATCAATGGTCCTAGACAAGTCATCAATTTTGAGCAGATTTTCTTCTATGGACGCATTGAAAATCTTTTTCGAGTTGATAAACTCTTTAATATTACTCTCAAGATCAGAGGGTAATTTATTGTAATTTCTATGAGCATTGTTGTTGGAATTGCCGAAGTTATTAGAGGGATTACTAGGGAAAGGCCTAGGAATAAAGTTACCTCTAAAAGCATTGTTGTTGCCAAAATTATTCCTACCAACAAAATTAACATCCAAGCTCTCATTGCTATTCTCAATCAAGTAAGACAAAGGCATATCATTTGGATCTAGAGGAGCACCTTTACTAGGAAACAATTCCATTAACTCATCCATCTTAGCACTCAAAGAGTTAATTTCTTCTAAATACATCTTAAGCAAATAGTTTGAAAAGAAAAGAAAGTTGACGGTGGGCTGATAACCCACAAGTGTAGGGGATCGCAACAGTTTTTGAGGGTAGAGTATTCAACCCAAATTTATTGATTCGACACAAAGGGAAGCGAAAGAATATTCTCAAGTATTAGCAGCTCAGTTTGTTAGATTCAACCACACCTGAAAGATTAGTGTGTGCAAGCAAAGTATGAGTAGCAAAGTAGTATGATAGCAACGGTGCCAGAAACAGATCTGTTGACGGTAGACTATTCCTAACTGTTGTATCAATGGCGCTGGTAAATAGCACGTGGACGGGGAACTATTCTTCCCTGGCAATGGTGTCGAAAAAGTCTTGCAACAAGTAGCAGCAAAGTAACAGCAGTAGTGATAGCAGTAGCAAGGAACAACAGTAGTGACAACTGTAGCAGCAGCAGAGTAACAACAGTAGCGAAAGCAGTAGCAGCAAAGTAATGTAGCAAGGACCAGTAGTAAGAGACTCGTCGGCAGTGGATCGGTGACGGATGAGTATAACGGATGTGATTCATCATGTAACAGCTATAACACGGAGAGATAAGTAACTAGCTCCCGTTCGTCAATCTAATGTAGGTGTGTATTCCGTATGTAGTCATTCGTGCTTAGGGAAAAGAACTTGTGTGACATCTATTGTCCATCCCTCCCGTGGCAGCGCGGTCCTAATGGAAACTACGGGATATTAAGGTTCTCCTTAAAGAACCGGACCAACGCATTAACACTTGGTGAATACATGAACTCCTCATATTATGGTCATCTCCGGGAGTGGTTCCGGCTATTGTCACTCCGGGGTTGCCGGTTCATAACACATAGTAGGTGACTACAACTTGCAAGATAGGATCTAAAACACACATATATTGGCGACAACATAATAGGTTCAGATCTGAAATCATGGCACTCGGGCCCTAGTGACAAGCATTAAGCATGGCAAAGTACTAGCAACATCAATCTCGGAACATAGTGGATACTAGGGATCAATCCCCGTCAAAACTAACTCGATTACATGATAGATCTCATCCAACTCATCACCGTCCAGCAAGCCTACGATGAGATTACTCATGAACGGTGAAGAGCATCATGGAATTGTCGATGGAGGAAGGTTGATGATGACGATGGCGACGATCTCCCCTCTCCGGAGCCCAGAACGAACTCCAGATCTGCCCTCCAGATGAAGAACAGGAGGTGGCGGCGCCTCCCTATCGTGAAATGCGATGAATCCTTCTCTCTGTTTTTTTTTCGGGCAAGACGGAATAAATAGAGCTGAGTTTGGGGCGGTGGTGGCATGTGGGCCCCACAAGCCCTCATGGCGCGGCCTAGGGGGTGGCCACGGCCTGTATTTTTGCGCAGGTATTTTTCTTTTATTCTAGAAAAATTCTCCGTGAATTTTCAGGACATTCCGAGAACTTTTATTTCTGCACAAAAACAACACCATGGCAATTCTGCTGAAAACAATGTTAGTCCGGGTTAGTTCCATTCAAATCATGCAAATTAGAGTCCAAAACAAGGGCAAAAGAGTTCAGAAAAGTAGATACGACGGAGACGTATCATGGGCCACAGCTGCTAGGTTCAACAATCTCACTGGCGGCAGGGACTCACGATGGTCGCCGGCATTGATTGACGGCAAGCCAGGGGATAGGGATGGCACAGGCGGGCTCAAGAGGCGATTCCGCATCAAGGGGTGGTGGACCTGCTCGTCGACAAGCACCACAAGCTTCGGGCTAGGATGGATCTCACTGCCATGACCTGCAAACGTCAAATTGACGGGTGGGTCAGATGAGGTGAACCACTAGAAAGCTAATAACAAAATTTGAGCAGAGGGTGCTCACTACTAAGGGAAATTTTGCCCGGACCTGAAGCGGATCGGGGCGGCCGGGGGAGGGGAAGAAGACCTCCCCATGGTCCTCTACACGACTAGGCTTGGCTCTGGGGTCTCTATGGTGTGGCTTGGGGCTGCAACGCTGCTCGGGGCTCTATTTATAGCCGGGGCGGTGCGGTTGCCGAGATGAGACAACTCCGACACGGGTCAAGGCAATGCAATTGGATTAGCAGGACATTATGGTGATGGGGGAAGCTTTGACAAGGTGTGGGGGATCCATTCCCTCACTAATTGGTCGACGACATTGGGTTGGGGACTCCGTTCTATAGAACGTCCTCACGGGCGCCATGGCGGCAATCGGCGTGCTCTTGGGCAGCCAGTACACAGCGATGGTCATGCAGAGCATGGCATCAAGCTTCAGACTACAAAGGGCCACGCGGAGCACACAAGGGCATTGGACGGCGCCGGCCACCTGGTCTTGCTCTTTGGTGACTGCAACGAGCACAACAGTGTTGCTGGAAAGGCTGGCACCAACGAGCCAGGTCACCACCGACACTCGGGTGCGGCCAACCAACCATGCACGCATAGGATAGGCTCGGGGAACAGGGAGCAAATGTCAAAGATTGACACTCGCGAGATTGTGCCCAAATTGTGCTCGCGGAACTGCACGAGTGCACGCGAGGTGTTCGACATAATGCAAATGGCATGAGGAAAATGAGGTTTGATATGAAACTTGGTGGCGAGGCTCCTCATTGCTCCTAGGGGCTTCCTAAATTTATTCATAAACTTTGGGACTCAAAAAGATGGGTTTTCATCAAAAAGATCAAATCTGGTCCAAATTTCAGTCAAACAAAGTTTCAATTATTTGAACTGCAAAACAGAATGTTTTTGGAGAAATAGATTGAGGGTGCCTAGGGCTATCAAGAATAGCTTATTTCGGGTGAGAACCTAAAGGGAACTATGAGATCCTTTGAAAATTTGCATGTGTCAAAAATGATTACAGAAAATCCTACAAGTTATTTTAAAATACATAAAAATAAGAAACATATCCAAATCTTCGTGACACTGTCTTAGATGATGTATTGGGGAGATAGGAGGGTCATTGGAATGAAAACTTTGAAAATAGTAGAGGGAAGAGATGACTGAGAATTTTAGAGAGGCAATTTAAGCATAAACCATATTTTTGGTTTCTTAGAAGATAAGAATTAAAAATTCCACAATAAAATTTCCTGTTATGGAATAACGAGATACAACTTTTGGAAAACAAAAAATCTTCTCAACAAATTTCATCACAAGTTTTTTTCTCATGAATCAAGTTTCCCGAAAGTGCTGAAAAGAGTTTTCATAAAAATTCAAAAAGTCTCTTGAAAATAATAATAAAATAAAAATCCAAACTAAAAATTTGTGGGTGTTACACCCGCTGAAGAGCGGTACGGCCTGGAACGACAGTGACAAACCAAAAGCTACCCACGTCCTCTTTTGTTGCGAGAATTCTAAGACGAGGCTTTGGATCCCGCACCACCCAGATTCGCACAGGATGAACAAACATACCACCTTCCTCGAGGATGGGACCGAAGAAGGGAACTGGCTCTACTCGGAGACCCATTTGACCTGCGATAGAAATTAAAGTGTTGAAGATCTATTTACGGATCTAGAAGCTACACTCCCGTTGGACACGACACGTACCAAGCTCGGCCCAATAAGAATAATGGAGTTGGTAACAATAGCGCAATAGGATCTCATCTGATCTGCAACATGATATAGATTGGATAAGGGGCGCCACCCACCCAATGTGCTTCATAGATGAGGTAATACTACATCAATTCCCCGAAGGGCTTAAACCCGTAAATATCGAACAGTACGACGGGACAACAGACACAGTCGTATGGATTGAGGAATTCCTTCTCCACATTCAGATGGCTCACCGACATGATCTCCACGCCATCAAATACCTACCATTAAAGCTCAAAGGGCCAGCAAGGCATTGGTTGAACAGCCACCCCAAAAACACCATTGGTAGTTGGGAGGAGCTCGAAGATGCCTTTCGAGAAAACTTTCATGGCACTTATGTCTGACCACCTGGGTCCAATGACCTGAGCCACATCATTCAACAACCTGATGAGTCGGCAATTCTGGAATAGATTGCTCACCAAGAAAAAACAGATTGTCGACTGTTCGAACGCTGAATCATTAGCTTCCTTCCGCAACAACACACGAGACGAATGGCTATCCTAGATGCTCGGATAGGAGAGGCCGATGACAATGGATGCCCTCACTTCGCTCATGACCCACCATTGCGCAGGTGAGGAAACTCCACTAGCCTATTGGAACAACTCTCCCTCGAACCTTGGCACCTCCATAGTGTGGGATGGCAATGGAAAGTCACAACGCAACAAGAACAAGCGTCGAAGTAGCAGTGGTGAATCTGATGACACGATAGTTAATGCCGAATTCTGCAACTCCACACCCGGACCTACAAAGAAGCCTTATAAAGGAAATATGGACGACCTGGCCACACTGGACAAAATACTCGAGAGGCCTTGTCATATACATGACACTCAAAAAAACCTGCTACTCACACCAACTGTAACTGTTGGGTGATCAAAGTTGTGAGCAAGAGCATGGCCGAAGACCAGGCCAAGAGACCCCACGGCGAGGACGATGAGGAACCCTGTCGCGTGAACAACGGAGGCCAGAAGTAGTTTACCCCTAAAGTAAAAAATCATCAACATTATCTATGTCACTCACTTGCCTAAAAAGGACAGGAAGCAGGCACTTCGATACGTATACACTATAGATCTAGTGGCGCCGAAGTACAAGCCATGGTCGGCTTACCCGATAACTTATGACCACACTGAACACCTCAGCTAGTATTTGACACTGGGGTTCAGCGGCCTTGGTACTCGACCCTATCATCAATGGGTACCACCTCACGCAAATCCTCATGGATGGGGGTAGCGGCCTGATACGTCTCCATCGTATCTACTTTTGCTAACGCTTTTGCTCTCGTTTTCGACTCTAATTTGCATGATTTAAATGAAACTAACCCGGACTGGCGTTGTTTTCAGCACAACTACCATGGTGTTGTTTTTGTGCAGAAATGAAAGTTCTCGGAATGGAACGAAACTTTTTGGAGATTTTTTATGGAATAAATGAAAATTACTGAAACCAAGACCCACGAGAGGGGAGGCCACATGCGCCTACTAGACATCAAGGGATGCTAGACCCCCCCTGGCGCGGCCTGGTGTCTAGTGGGGCCCACGTGACTCTACTGACCCTAATTATAGCGCTATAAAATCCTATTTTCGGAGAAAAATGAGAGAGGAAGTTTCATCATGTTTCACGATATGGAGCTCCCGCCAGCTCCCTTTCTTCATCGGGAGGCCTAATCTGGAGTCCGTTTGGGGCTCCGAAGAGGGGAATCTTCTGTCCTTGTCATCACCATCCCTCCTCCATCACCAATTCCATGATGCTCTCCACCAGGAGTGAGTAATCCCGTCGTAGGCTTGCTTGTCAGGCAAGAGATGGATGAGATTCATCATGTAATCGAGTTAGTTTTATTAGGGTTTGATCCCTAGTATCCATTATGTTCCGAGATAGATGTTACTATGACTTTGCTATGCTTAATGCTTGTCACTAGGGTCCGAGTGCCATGATTTCAGATCTGAACCGGTTATGTTTACACCATTATATCTATGTTCCTGGTCCGTTCTTGCAAGTTATATGCACCTACTACGTGTTAGGATCCGCATACCCCAATGTGACAATAATTGGGATTATTTCGGTGATTACCATAGTCTCAGGAGTTCATGTATTCACTATGTGTTAATGCTTTGTTCTAGTTCTCTATTAAAAGGAGGCCTTAATATCCCTTAGTTTCCTTATGAACCCCGCTGCCATGGGAGGGTAGGAAAAAACATGTCATGCAAGTTCTTTTCCATATGCATGTTTGACTATTTACGGAATACATGCCTATATTATATCGATGAATGGGGGCTAGTTCTATGTCGCCCTATGTTGTGACTGTTATATGATAAATATTATCCAGCAATATCACCGATCCAGTACCTACGAGTTATCCACAGATTGTGATTGCTAAGTTACTACTGTTGCTACTGTTGTTAGAGCTGCTATAAAACCGCTATCACTGTTACCGTTACTGTTGCTACTGTTACCACTGCTACCAAAACTATCATATTATTGTGCTATTGATCACTGTGTTGCAGATACTAAATCTCCAAGTGTGGTTGAATTGACAACTCAGCTTGTAATACCTGCAAAATTCTTTGGCTCCCCATCTATCGAATCTATAACTTTGCATTGAATACTCTACCCTTGAAAACTATTGCCATCCCATATACTTGTGGGTTTTCAAGAACATTTTCTAGCGCCATTGCGAGGGAGCATAGCTATATTTGCCGAGTCACTTGGGATAACTATTTATTGATCACTATGTAGTATTTGAAAGATCAAATAACCAATATCGGTCTCTCTTAGACGAGGGGAGGTAAGGAACTGCCATTTAGCTGTGCACTTGATTCACCCTCTGTTTTGCATAGACTTGCAACACCTCTACCACATGTTATTAATCCTGATATGTCGCAAGTTATTGATGATTCTACCTATGCTACGAATGATTCTTATGATGATGATAGTACCTTGCCTGATGATACTGTGCCACTAGGTGAATTTCTTGATGAACAACTTGCTAGAGCTAAAGAAATTGAGCATGCTGAAACTGATGATACTATTAAGAGTGATGAAGTCTTTGCTACTGAAAAAATTGAAATACCTTTTAGCCACGACTATCCTAGAACTTACATGCTTGAAATACCTAAAGGTTATGTTATGGATGAAGAAATTGCTAGAGACTTTCTTGATTGTAAGGATAGAGAAGATATTAAGAAACTGCTATGCAAGTTGAAAGAAAAATCCTTGAATGCTAGAATGGAATATGATCCTAAATTTGCCACTTCACCTATCTTTGTTACCGATAAGAATTATGAATTCTCTGTCGACCCAGAGATAATTACTTTGGCTGAATGTGATCCTTTTCATGTCTATGAAAATGAAACTGTTGTGTCACATCTCACTAAGCTAAATGATGTAGCCACCCTATTTACTAATGATGTGAAAATTCATCACTACTATATTCTCACACTATTTTCATTATCATTAAAGGGTGATGCTAAGATTTGGTATAATACTCTTGCTCCTGGTTGTGAGCGTAGTCCCCACGATATGATTTTTTACTTCTCTAGAAAAAAATCATGCTCATAAGAAACAAGCTGCCTTACAGGAAATATTTACGTTTGTGCAAATTGAAGAAGAGAGTCTCCCACAAGCTTGGGGGAGGCTTCTCCAATTACTTATGATTTACATGATCATCCTCTTAAGGAAAATGATATACTTGATACATTTTATAATGGACTAACCAATGCGTCTTGGACCACCTAGATAGTTGTGTTGGTTGTGTTTACATGGAACGAACAGCCGAACAATCCGAGGAATTATTGACTAATATATTGAAGAATTATGATGAATGGATACTTCCTAAACCACCACCTAAACCTACTAAAAAGAATAGGGGTATCCTATTCCTAAGTCCTGAAACTATGCAATAGGCAAAGAAATGTATGAAGGAAAAGGGCATTAAAGATGAAGATGTTAAGAATCTACCACCTATCGAAGAAATCCATGGTCTCAAAACAACACCAAAGGTGGTGGAGGTAAATTTTCTTCTCAAGTTTGATGATGGTGATATCCCTTACAATAAACATCCTGTTCAATGCTTATATGAGTTCTATAATAATATTATAAAGCAAGACCATTTCAACTCCTATATCATGAAACAATTGAAACAAAACTCTAATATGACTGCTCGCTTAAGTGAATTTTTATTTAGAATCACCAATGATGTAAGAGGTGTAGGAAAACATGCTTCTATGGTCCAAATCCAACTAGAACATGTTGCTAAATCTCAAAGTGAGCTACTTCATGAAATGACTAATAACACGAATGATCATGTTGTTAGAGTAATGACTAGAGGAGGAAGAATGACTCAAGATCCACTATATCTAGAAGGTCATCCTAAAAGAACTTAACAAGATTCACAAAGAAGTAATATTGATGCACCTAGTCCTTCTAGGAAGAAGAAGAAAAATAAAAATGATAGGACCTTGCATACTTCTAGTGAATCTGAAGAAGAAAAACTTTGTGCTAATGCTAATGATATCTCTATATCGCATGCTGAAACTCAATCTAGTAGTGAGGATTCACCTTGTGATAATGAAAATGATAATGATGATGCTCAACCTAATAATGATAAAGAACCAGATAATGATGTTGAGATAGAACCTGCTCTTGATCTTGATAACCCACAACCTACGAATAAACGTTATGATAAAAGATATTTTGTTGCTAGAAAGCATGGCAAAGAAAGAGAGCCATGGGTTTAAAAACCCATGACTTATCCACCTAAATCAACTATGAAAAAAGAGGATTTGCTAAAATGCTTAGGCCATTATTTTTGCTGAAATGCTTAGGCCAGTATTTTTGCGTACTCGTTTAATTGATCTTTTGAAGATGTCCCCTTATGCAAAGTACATGAAAGACATCGTCAGTAATAAAATAAAAATACTGGAAGATGAAATCTCTACCATGCTTGCTAATTATACGTTTAAGGATGGAGTACCTAAAAATCTAAGAGATCTAGGAATACCAACTATACCATGTTCCATAAAAAACAACTAAAAGTGATTTATGTGATCTAGGAGCTAGAGTTAGTGTTATGCCTTTCTCTTTATATGAAAGTTTTGACTTGAGTAAACTCACACCTACTGAAATCTCATTGCAAATGGCTAACAAATCAACACCCATACCTATCGGTATTTGTGAGGATGTACCCATTGTTGTTGCAAATGTTACTATCTTGACAGACTTTGTTATACTTGATATGCCCGAGCATGACGACATGTCAATTATCCTTGGTAAACTTTTCTTGAATACTGCACGGGTTGTTACTGATTGCAACAAAAGCAAGGTCACCTTTCATGTCACTGGGAAAGAACATACGGTGCATTTTCCGAGGAAACAATTTCAAGTGAATGGTGTTAATGTTATTGAAAAATCTTCGACTGCCACCAATGAAAGTTTTCAACTACCTCTAACTACTGCCAAAAATAAAATATGAGATACTAATTGTTCGGGATATGCACATCCCCATTAAGGTAACTTAGTGTTTTATGAAAATTCTTTGGGATCATGCTAATTGGAAGTGGTTGTTACTAACACTTGGTCAACCTTGTTAGTGGAGCTACCACCTACCACTTCACCTAGAAAGGTCAGAAGGCCATGACAATCTTTGGCGCCAACCCCAGTTGTTGAAACTGCTGTCAGACGTTGCAAAAGGGGATATGTCATGCTTGATGGTTTCAAGCCCATTTTCCATGAATTAACGATTCAGCCCAAGAAGAAGAAGCCCAAGTCGAATAAATTTGTATCCCATGAAGGAATGGGACATTCTGCTAGAAACAGCTCCACCAGCAACACCATTGGGAGGATCCACGAGATTTTTGCAGAGCTAGGAATTGATTAGCACCTGCTCACTATGGAGGCGCTTACAGCACACCCACTAGTTCCTACAAGCAACGGTTCTAATGATTAGTCTCCTTAGTTCTCCCTGGGTTTGGCAAGCCTCTAAATTTCCCTTTTTATGTAATAGCTATAGTATTTGCATGGGGTTCTTGTCCCATATAATATCTCTAAAAGTTATGCTACTTGTGGGTGTGCTAGTGACATTGAATGCCAGCAAAGTTTATGATCTTTTGATGCTAGGTTTTCATGAATAGTTCAACTAGAAATTGGAATATCCTATGCTGGAATGTCAGGGGTATCTATTCTGGTCCCACGCAAAGGGCAGTGAAGCAGAAAATGGAAGAAAGTAAATGTGGTGTTGCATGCTTCCAGAAATCTAAGTGCTCTACTATTGATAGTAGGCAAATCAGAAATTTTTGCCTATGGAAGTTTGATTGTTTTGCTTTATCTCCTTCTATAAGAGCCTCTAGGGGATTATTTTGGTCTGGAATTCTTCTGTTTTTTATTAGAACCTTGTTGGAGGTTATTCAGTTTGCTATGGTGGTTCAATTCACTTCTAGACAAAACAATGAACAATGGACTCTTATTTTTGTCTATGGACCATGCCAAGGTGAAGCTAGGGACCAATTTGTGAGCTCGCTTTATACCCACCAGATACCTCTAGGAGAACATTGGCTTTTGGTTGATGATTTCAATTTTATTAGGTCCATAGATAATAAAATTTTGCGTGGAGGTGATTTAAATGATATGTTCATTTTCAATGAAATAATTGGTCATCTAGAACTTTTCGAAGTGATCTTGAAGGGAAAATCATATACTTGGTCAAATATGCAAGACAACCCACTCTTAGAGCAACTATATTGGTTCTTCACTTCCTCTGATTCGATATCTGCATACCCTATGACCAAAGTTCTGCCATTAGCTAAGACTGCATCAGATCATGTACCGTGCATGAATACAATTAAAACTTAAATTTCAAAGTCAAATGTCTTTAGGTTTGAGAATTATTGGCTGGAGTTGGACGGTTTTATGCAGCGTGTGGAAAAATCATGGAAGAAGCAGTTAGCAAAGGTGCATATCACTGCAAGAATTGCTGACAAGCTCAAGAGAATGAGAAAGGACCTCAAAAATTGGCACATCATTGTCTCCAAGCTTAAAGGTTTGGTTGCCAAATGTAACCAGGTAATCCTTCTTTTGGATAATTTGGAGGAGCTTAGGCCTTTGTTTAGGCCTAGGTTTAATTTTAGAAAGATTTTCAAAGTCCATGTGGAAAAGTTGCTACATTTGCAATTCTTATAATGCAAAAATAGATGTACCATCAGATATATCAAACTAGGGGGGTTAGAATACCAAATTCTTTCAAGCAATGGCCACTGAAAGACATAGAAGAAACACCATAGTTGGTGTGAAACTGTTAGATGGATCTGTCCTCACTGAGCATTCCCAAATGGATGGGGTCATCTCGAGTTTTTTTTTAAACAGAATGGTAGTATCGAGGGGCATTGTAATGGGGTTTGATCTGGCATCTTTGTTATCCCCCATTGAAGGTCTTGAGGAGTTAACTAAACCTCTTCAGAAGGAGGAAATGGATGACATTGTCAAATGTATGCCCATTGACAAGGCTCCTGGTCTAGATGGTTTCAATAGTATTTTCTTCAAGAAGTGTTGGCGCATTATATGTGATGATTTTTATGAGCTAGCTCAATCATTTTATGATGGTACTACTGCTCTGGAAAACATGAATCGTTCATACATTACCTTAGTGCCCAAAAAGTTGGTCCCTGAGGGGGTTGGGGATTATAGACTAATCTCCCTCAGTGGCATGGGTTTGAAGTTTCTCTCAAAATTGTTGGCAAATAGATTGCAAAAACTAATTATGGCATGCATCCATAAGAACCGATATGAATTCGTCAAGAGCAAAACGATTCAAGACTGCATTGGATGTGCTTTTGAATATTTGCATCAATGTCATCAATCCAAGAGGCCAATTGTCATTCTGAAATTATATTTCGAGAAAGCCTTTGATACAACAGGATAGAGCTTGAGTAACACCGTGTTATGTTACTACAGGCCCAAAAACGTGTTACTACGCCATGTAGTAACACATTTTGGAATATGTTCCATTAGACCGTGTTACTAACAGGTGTCCACTGTCACACATAATAGTTGATACCACATTTTAAATATTGTGTTACTGTTATGTTGTAGTAACATCCATGTTATGTGCTACTCAACAGTATGGTAACATATTATCGTAGGCACAGTAACACCTATAGTAACATACCTACCTAGACCTAGAATATTGATGGTAACATATTTTTGTAACTATAGTAACACTTTTTTTAGCTTCGAAACTAAACTAGTAACATAATATCCAAATATTGTAACACCATAAGTTATAGTTGTCAATGCCCTAGTAACACAGTTTGTAACTCTAGTAACTCCATCAGTAACAATAGTATATTAGCATCGCAACATAATTAATATATTTATTTTTTATTAACCACAAAATTGGGTACATATTTTATTGAATAAAAATTTATTCAATAAAATTACCACACTTGCTCAAATAATTAATTGTTTTATTATGATTCTTGTCATTATTAAAATGACCAAGAAACTGAAGCACAACACATACACAAATTGAAATTTTCAAAATATTTATTACAAATATACAAAAGTTTATGATTGTACCGATCATAGCGTAATTACATTGCATTAAAATTAATGTAAGTATCTTCACATCATTCAGTAGTATTCCTAACATTTTAAATGGTTAAGAAACACTCATTTGGAAAATATTACATTTTTACATCCATCGACATAAACTATACTTGTTGCTTCTATCTTCAATGGACTAAATGCTTCTTGAATTCATCATGAGCATGAGGATAGGTTTCAACGGAGGAGTTCTGCCATTACTTCATCTTTATGTTCTGAAAAGAACAAAGGAAAGAAACAACCACCTTCACCGTTGCAACTGAAATATTCTATAAGTAAATCAAGAAATGGAAAAACATAACTTTTACCATTGGAAATAGTAGCTCATATACTCCTGCATGAACAGTAAAATCGGTAAATATAGTAAAAAAATCGAAAAAATCTGAAATTTGTGCCCATGAAACGTTGATGTTTTTTCTATATGTGTGAAAAATTTCATGGTGAAATCACATTTGTGGAGGTGTGGAAAAAAACAAAATCAATGCTTCAAAAATAGTGTTTCTGGAAGCATTTTGGAGAATCAATTTGTTTTTTTTGTCTACGCCTCAAGGAATGTGATTCCGTTATGAATTTTTGCATGCATGTAGGAAAAACATCAACATTTCTTGTCACAAAATTTTAGATTTTTTTAGTTGTTTTACTATTTTTTCGTATTTTACTGTTCATCCGAGAGCATATGAGCTCGAGCTCACAATAGCACTTTCGGAGAACTGCAGATAAAAGACATACCCATGCTGCTGGGGTCGTGAGTCATACAGTATGGTCGTATTATAACCTTGATGCCCTCCTCCTTATTATTTGTCCTACAACAAGTACTAAGGTAATAACATGCAGTCTAAAATTAATTCAAGTATCTAGAAGTATGTGCATATAAGTGAAATTGACGATCAGAGGAGTATCACAAGTAGAGTTCAGCAGTAACAGCTACAGGTTTGACGTGCAATATACCTTGTATAGGAAATGCTTATAACCATCATAAGTACTCAATCATCAATCTTGTGCACCGTGCTGTGAAAAACTCATCTACAAATATATAATGATAAAATACAAACTACATACTAAAAAGAAACTGCATAAGCTTTTCTACTCTTCTTCGTAAGGGATTTCTTCATAGACACCCTAGGACCATGGACCGTTGGTGAACATAGATATCTTTTGGCCCCTCTTGATAGGTGATGCAAGTACAAAAAACTGATAGAAAACTGATTACACATACTTGTAGTCACTTACTTAAAAATATGCTTACTTACATTAAAATTTCCAACCCTGTAAATATATCAAAAGTGGTTGAATCAACTAAGAGTTTTGGATCACTGAGACCACAAAAGTCAAATCTGGCACAGACGCCATATATAGCCATATAGACATAGTACAAATTAAGATAGATAGTCACAAGACACCTTTGGTGTAAGACAATTCAAATAAATTTAGGATGATGTCTGATGCAGTAAGAAGAGGAAGCGCATATCTAAAGTCATCATCCAGAACAATTATTAGAATGATAGGCAAAACGCAGTCCTAAAAAGTGAGTGCACTAGTGGAGAAACATAGGACTAAAGGATGGGTCAAAAGTAAAATATAGCAATATATTTATGAGCAAGTCAGACAGTGTGATGGTTATACTAATTAACTATAGACTAAGAATGTATTTAGGTCTGTCATATATTAACTAATTTTTAATCAAGCCTCCTAGCAAATAACAATTTCTCACTGAAAAAGACCCCAATGGAGTTGACCACTTAAGCAAATAGCTTCATCAAAGGTTTTGAGAGCTCTACAGACAGGTTATCCCTTGATTACAAATACATTCTAGATATAAACTTAAAAATAAAGGCTTCAGAAAGGTGGATTCGTTTAACGAGGGCCTGCCTCCCTTCAGATAAGACCCCGACGGAGTTCCATTGGAGGACTCAAAACCCAAGAAAATGCATTCTAGGTCGATTTTATTTAGAACAATGGCATTGAATTTCTCCGTCATCTTGATTGGATCGGTAAAGTGTACACTAATTTATCACAATTATTAATGCTTCAAAAAATTCTATCACAACTTAATAACAAAATCAATAGATTAACAAACACAGGTTCACAAAAGAGGACGAAGATAAGAACGACCAAGGGTACTGTAGCACACATATCTGATTAGCTGGATGACCTACACGTTGATTTTGCGGCACCATATATGCTGCTGGATGCTAGCCTCCTCCTGAAAAATAAACTCATGTGAAGGTCTTATTAAACTGTGTGAAAATAAATTAAGGTGGCAAATGCAAACCTAGGGAATGAGATCAACGAACCAAATCAAATTCCGAAAAATCGGACCTGAAAATCAAACCTCACAATGGGAACAAGGTCCGGCAAAGGATCAAAGATATGTCTAGATTTTGGCTAATGGTGAGGGTAGGCATGTAGGGGGCATAAATCCATCATCAGGGAAACAGGATCAAAGACATGGCAGGTGGCGGGATCCCACCAGCGTAGAGGCAATGCCGGGAGCTGCTGGTTGGCGGGAGGCGGGGAGCAGTGCAAGATCTAGCGATGGGGCACAGCATCCTATAGCAACGACTAGCGGTAGGAGAATCAAGAGGCAACGAGAGGTGGAGGGCGGCGCGGTGGTCGGAGTACGCCGGTGCTGGCTTGGTGGTGGGGCCTGGTGTAGTGGTGGGGCGATGCAGTCGTCGGAGTACGCCGATGGCGTCTTGGTGGTGGGGCGACGCGATCGGGGGGGGCGGCACGATGGATAGAGTGCGCCGGTGGCGGCTTTGTGCGGGGGCGTAGTGGTCGGGGGCGGCGGCGCGGTGGTCGGAGTATGCGGGTGGCGGCTTGGTGGTAGGGGTCGGCGCAGCGGTGGGGCGACGCGATCAGGGGCGGCGGCGCGATGGTGGGTAGATGAGTATTTCTTTTTCTTGTTTGTGTAGATGAGATAATCACAGGGAATTATTTACCGCTATTTAATCAGAAGGATCTACTTTTTGTATTGCAGGGTAAAGTAAATATTATCGGGAATCATTAAAAAAATCACTCTAGTTGTTTTTCTTCCGAAATAGTAGTACGTGGCCTCCACCTTCGAGCTCCTCCTCTCCTCCTACTCGCCCCCTTCCCTCCGACCCCCACCGCCTTCCCCCTCTCCCGCGCCTCCTCCTCCTTCGTCGACCCTCCGTCCTATGCCGATGTTGTCGCCTCCTCCCCGCACTTCGCCTCCGCCTCCCCTAGATCTGCACGCGTCGCCACGTTCGAGTACTCCTACATCACCGTCTCTGACCCGGAGACCGAGACCGAGGCCGTCGCCACCTCCCTCATCCCCAGACCCGGCTCCACCTACAGGGCTGGTGGGGCCGCAGTGGTGAGGAAGACGAGTGCCCATTCACTGATGGGTGGGACCAGGGCGGACACGAGCGGACGTGAGGAGACGACGGGAGCGCCCGCTTTTGTCCGCCACGGACCCATTTGTGACCCATATTTGGGTTCAGTTTGGGTCGGGAACGGACACCTGACGGGCTTGTTGTCTGTTTGGGTCGCCTAGTTGGGCAAAGTTTTTTGTCCGTGCCGAGTCAAACGGACAGCGACGGACAAAATGGGTCGTCCCATTGGAGTCGCTCTTAGTGCTTCATTGATGCTTTTAGTTGGAATACTATAATCTTCAAGAGTACATGTATTGACGTCAATTGCTTAATTCTATATGGTCAATTTAAGGTGTGCATGTATGGTCGTTGAGTCAGCTAAAATTAGCGCCTTATTTCGTTAATATGGTATTTACCAAAACCATCTCGAAATAGTTTGATATTTATCAAAACCAAACCATGGATCAACACATGATTATGTGTTACTTTCTCTACAATCTGTAACACACTCCCACTAACATATATTAATATGTTACTGTAGTGACATATGTGTAACACATTGCGTGCAACACATAATTACGCGTTACTTAGAAGATATTGTCGTAACACATTTTTGAGCTTATATTGTATGTGTTACAGTCTGTCTTTGCAACACAAATCATGTGTTACTGGATTTTTGATTGTAACACATTTTACTATGTATTACATGATTGTGTTACCAAAGCTCTGTTCTCTTGTAGTGGATTCTTTGGAACATGAGGCAATTATGCAAATCTCGAAGTTCAAGGGTTTTAGTGAGAAGTGGATTTCTTGGATGGCTCGGCTTTTATCTACTGGTACCTCTTCAG
Organism: Hordeum vulgare subsp. vulgare; assembly: GCF_904849725.1. Taxonomy (NCBI): domain Eukaryota; kingdom Viridiplantae; phylum Streptophyta; class Magnoliopsida; order Poales; family Poaceae; genus Hordeum; species Hordeum vulgare. The sequence goes on along the minus strand of NC_058522.1, from coordinate 105,428,724 downwards.
TGTTGCTTAATGGGGTACCTGGTAGGAAGTTTTTGTGCAAGAAGGGGGTCCGGCAAGGATATCCTATTTCCCCCTGTTATTTCTGATTGCTGCTGATCTCATACAATCAGTGGTTAATGATATGCATACCAGAGGAGTATTAAAGCTGCCAATTCCATGCCATGACCAGGACTATCCGATTGTTCAATATGTTGATGATACTCTCATCATTTTGCCACCTAATAAGGTGCAATTACATGCTCTCAAGGACATGCTCAAGATTTTTTCACATTCTATTGGGCTTGATGTTAACTATCATAAGTCCTCTATCATTCCGATTAATGTGGATGATGAAGCCATAATGAATCTAGCTGAATCTTTTGCTTGTCAGATGGGCAAAATGCCTTTCACTTACCTAGGGCTTCCACTTGGGACTACTAGGCAAAACATGGTGGACTTCATGCCTCTAGTTGACTGCATGGAAAGGAGAATGACTGTCGGTTCTTCCTTCCTTAATCAAGGGGAAAGGTTGTAGTTCCTAAACTTAGTTTTGTCCTCAATGACAATGTTCTTTCTAAGTAGCCTAGCTATACTCCCTGGTATACTTAAGAAATTGGAGAGAATTGAGAGACAGTATCTTTGGAGGAAACATAAGGATGAACCTGCTCCATCACTGCCTGCCTGGGATTTTGTTTGTAGACCCAAAGCTAAGGGAGGACTTGGAATCATCAATCTTGGAATCCAGAATGTGGCTTTACTATGGAAGCATGCAAATCACTTCATGAACAAAAAAGATGCTCCTTGGGTATCACTAATTTGGAAAACTTGCTATAATGAGAGATCCCCACAAGCAACTAGGGATTGTGGTTCTTTCTACTCGAAGGATATTTGCAAAATTATGGCTCAATTTAGGTCCTCAACCTAGGTTAATGTTAATACTGGGGATATTGTCCTTTTGTGGTCTAATCATTGGAAAATTGATGATGATGTTACCACTTTGTAATCAAGGTTCACAAGGCTTTTTTCTAATGTAAAAGATCCATGGATGACTGCCAAGGAAGTCTTCAGTGTGCAACATTTGGTGGATATTTTCCACCTGCCTTTATCTCAGCAAGCTTATCAGGACTTTTTGGACTTGAAAAAACTGATAGGATACCATGAAAAGGATGGATATCTCAGGGATTCTTGGTGGTGGCAGGATTCCTCCAAACAATTTAAGCCCAAGTTATTTTATATGAGCATGCACTCCAATCTTACTTTCAATCCTTTGCTCTCCTGGATTTGGAGATCCTATTGCACCATGAAAATCAAGGTCTTTGCATGGATGCTGATTATGGACAGGTTGAATACCAAAGATATGGTTGAAAGGAGACATTGGCACATGGAAGATGGTTTACAGTGTGTGCTATGCCCATTGAGTGAAAGAGAAAGAGGAGACCATCTTTTTTCCAGTGCAATTTCACCATGAGAGTCTAGAATTACTTGCAGATTGATTGATCTCAAGGAAATGCTATGGAAGAAGTCATCATCAATGCAAGGAGAGATTTTGCAAAGCCTTCCTGCTCTGAAGTGGTCGCTTGTTGGAATATTTGGCTTATTCAGAATGCAAAAGTCTTTAGGCATGTAAGGCCCAGGTTTAATAGATGGAGAGTAGCATTTGTGCATGATATCTCTCTAATGCAGCACATAATCAAGTCAACCTTCAAAAATGACCTCTTGAGATGGATCTCATACCTACCTCCTTGAGTTCTGATCTGTACACAAATGTAAATTTTATTTTTTTTCTCTCTTTCTCTTGTTACCCCTTGTAACACATGTAATTACCTTTTCCTTGCAATAAAATCTAAGATTGTTGTGGGGTTTTTCCCTATAGTTCCCTATAAAAAATCATTTTCAAGAGGCATGAGGTCGATGAATTCACTAGGCACAACTCTCTGTATCCATTTTACTTTTCGTGTTACTTTCATTTTATTACAATAAATGTCATATTTATCCACCTTTCTGATTTTTCCGTGCAATAAAAAGTGCCCAAAAATAAAAGTTGTCCAAATCACCTGAAATTTTCACATGGTTTTTTCTGAATATTTGAGAATATCTTGCACTAAAAACACTGCAAGGGGGTGTCCCAAGTGTCTAGTGTGCCCCTCGGGGTCCCCTCACTTATTCCTTCGGATCACTTCATCACCTACTTCTAGAAAATAAATCATGTACCTATCTCTCTCTCTCGTCTTCTTGCTCTCACACACGTGGATTTCGATCTCTTTGCTCAAAACTCCATTTCTGAAACTGTTTTGGGCGATTGCTCCTTGGTATGTAACTCCCCCACTCCTCTAATTAGTTTTTTACTTTAGTTGTATATTTCAGAAGTAATTAGCTACTCTAGGTGCTACTGTAGATGATCTTGCATGTTGAATAATTTAATTTCTACGTAGTTTGAATGCTTGTTTTAGGCTCTATGCATCCCTATGAGTAGTTCCTATCATTCTTGTGAAGTTTTGTTAACTTTAGTTTCTGACCAAAAAAAATCAGAAATTTGTTCTTGGAAAAATGTACCGCTTCAAGAGGAGTTCATCCAAGAAGAATGCCAAGGGGGTTCTTGGTGAATCATGTGCTGCTGGAGTCACCACCCTGCGATTGATGGAGGTCCGATCGTGCGAATGGCCGCACACTCCTTTGAGGAACAAGCCGGATTCCACCAAGAGTGTGCACAATTCATGGCAAATGCTGGTTTGAACAACTTCAGCGCACATGTGTGTGACCAATACCATACCCTCACAAATTCCTTTGTTCAAAATTTCTATTTTCTAAATAGGCATGATCCACCCTTAGTGCGGTTTAAACTATATGCTGAAACCCGCCAAATACCGCTTACTGAAATTTGTGAGATATGTTTAATTCCCTCACACATGGAGTTAAGAGAACCCAAATCGGTTGAGTATGAGGATTTCCTTCTCACCTTAACACTCGGTGAGACGAGAGGCATGTCGAAAGCCACAGCCCCGAGCTTGCAGCTTCCTTCAGTGCACTACTTTGCTTTATTTGTCACGAAGTGTTTAACTGCTAGGGGGGAGGGTAAGATCCTTAGCGCTCTTGGCCTTGCCATTTTGCGCCGAGCACTCCGTAATGATCACACCTTTAATTTGGGAGCTACTATTGCTCGATGTTTACACAAGAACAGATCTAAGGGTAACATCCATGGTGGTATTTATGCCACTCGCTTAGCGAAACGCTTTAATATCCTTTTTCTTCATGACGACTATCTTTTACCACAAGCTTATCTAGATCGCTAGTATATGGTTGATCACCAATTTATTAACAGTAATGATTCCTTGGATAACCTCACATATAACTTAGTTTTTAGTGAGGTTACCCAAGATATTATCTCGTTTCCTGCACCTCCTTCGTTTGATTCTCTTTCCAGGAACGGATATAGGATCATGCGCGAGGACATTATTGCCTAACGGAATGCCCATGCAACAGCTGTGCGAGAGCCCCAGCAGTGGGACTCTCTGGTGCCGCCGCCAAACATTACGAAATGAGGCTGGACGGCTACTACGGGTGGTGATTACCAAGATTGTCCCAAAGGTTAAACTTGGGGGAGTACGTGTTTCCACCGACCTTACATTCATGCTTAGACATTCTAGTTGTCGGTGTTCACATGCTTGCACTATATTAGCCATGTTAGATTCATTTTCTTGCCTTCTTCTTGTGTGTTCGAAAAACTTGCAGAAAATCCAAAAAGATTTCTCTTTCTTATTTTACTCGTTGGGAGCTTTCCCTTGTAAATATTTTTTCTTATTTTAGTTTGTCCTTCTTTAATTTGCTTTCTTCTTGAAAAACTAAAAACTCCAAAAATATTTTTGTGTGTTTCTATGAATTTCTTTTTCCTTTAATGGGTTTGACCCAAGGGGATGACCATGATGAAAAAGTTGAGTGGCTCTCATATCCATTGTTTTTTATCTAAAAAAGAGCCCTTATTACTTTGGCTTCTCCTTTTGAATAAAATGTTACAGATTCCAGCTTATTCCACGACACTCTTGCACTATTATTATTTTCATATCGTTCGGTCATGCAAGTGAAAGGCAATAATGACGATATTTGATGAAGTGAATGTGGCAGAGAAAAGAGGGTATGAACTCAACTTGTTTTTGTTTTTTAAAATATGTTTAGAATAGTATCCATGATTCAGCATATTATGACCAACCATGTTTGCAATAACAATTAGAGATTATAGTTGTTCATGCCATGCTTAAGTAGCTAGGAGTGGATAATGATTTATCTTGGATGTCAACATGCATTAAAATGGTTGTGATGAAGTATGATGATATGGTATCCTCCTCTCAATGTTTGAGTGGCTTGATTTGGCACGTGTTAACGCATGTAGTTGAATCAAAACCAACATAGCCTCCACGATATTTATGTTCATGGTGTTTATATCATACTCTTGCTAGTGTGCAATGATGATTATGCATAAAGCATGTTCATGACCGTCTCCGCTCTCTAGCTGGTCACTTCCCAACCTATTTGCTAGCCTTCGCATGTACTAAGCGGGAATACTGCTTGTGCATCAAAATCCTTGAAACAAAGTTATTCAACATGAGTCCACTATACCTACCTATATGCGGTATTACCGTGCCATTTCAAATAATTTTGCATGTGCCACCTCTAATATTTCAAATGAACTTATGTTTTGTGTGTGTGGCCTGCTCATGGAGCAATAGAGGGTGGTTACTATCTTCCATGCTAAGCGGGTTATTCTAATGATGTGTGTTTATTCACTCATCCTTGCACGAGAGGGGCTGGTAAAAAAAAGGACTCCCAATCCCGAACCATAAATCACAAATAATTAAAGAAAACTCCCCCTGGACTGTTGTAGGTATGGATGGCACCCATGGATTCGGCTAGCCTAGGAGTGTGTTTGTTGGTGGAGGGGGTGTAAACCTTTACGTTTACCGCTTGGGAACCACCACTAATTCGTTTAGCATGGAAGATATCGATAACTGTTGGTCGTAACGCTGACAGGAAGGGTGCACCTCCCAAAATGATTTATCTCTTATTTTTGCTATGAGCTCTGGAACCTCTACAAATCGATGCTTCCCTACGCGAAGGGACTTTCTATTTACTTTCATGTTGTTTTATTTTTACTTTGATTCATCACCTTCTCAAATAAGCACCAGACCTGAGAGCATTGTTCTCATCCTCATGGTTTGTGTCTAGTTAGTCATTGTTTGCAACATGACTGGATCTCTTTTACCATGAATTACAATGTCTAGTCGCTGCTTGAACTTTGGAGGTGCCGTGCATTTATGTTTTGCAGTCCCGGAAAGGGCTAGCGAGATACCATTATTGTCATATTATATCATGATTGTTTTGACAAAGTGTTGATGTTTGAGTTACCTTATTATTGCTCACTAGTTGATTGTGCCATTGATATGAGCTAATATAGTTTCTAATGGTTATTGTTGATATGATTAGTTATGATTTAAGCTGAAAACCTGGGCACTCTCTAAGCATGTATATGTAAACAAGAACAAAAGAGTTCGTAAAAGTTTTTTCTTCATCATTTTCAGTTTGTCAACTGAATTGGGTTAAGCTTGGGGGGACTTGATACGTCTCCATTGTATATACTTTTCCTAATGCTTTTGCTCTTGTTTTGGACTCTAATTTGCATGATTTTGAATGAAACTAACCCGGACTGACGTTGTTTTCAGCAGAACTACCATGGGGTTCTTTTTTTACAGAAATAAAAGTTCTCACAATGGAACGGAACTTTTTGGAGCTTTTTTCTGGAATAAATAAAAATTACTCGAACCAAGACCCACCAGAGGGGAGGACATAGGCGCCCACTAGACATCAAGGCGCGCCAGGCCCCCTGGGGCGTCATGGTGTCTAGTGGCTCCCACGTGGCTCCGCTGACCTAATTCCAGCACTATAAAATCCTATTTTCAGAGAAAAAATGAGAGGGGAATTTTTATCATGTTTCATGATACAGAGCTTCTGCCACCTCATGTTCTTCATCGGGAGGCCTAATCCGGAGTGTGTTTGGGGCTCCGGAGAGGGGAATCTTCGGTCTTCGTCATCACCAACCCTCCTGCATCGCCAATTCCATTATGCTCTCCACCGGGAGAGAGTAATCCGTTCGTAGGCTTGCTGGTCGGTGAAGAGCTGGATGAGATTCATCATGTAATCGAGTTAGTTTTCTTAGGGCATGATCCCTAGTATCCACTATGTTCGAAGATTGATGTCACTATGACTTTGTTATGCTTAATGCTTCTCACTAGGGCCCGAGTGCCATGATTTCAGATCTGACCCGCTTATGTTTTCACCATTATATCTATGTTCCTGGTCCGATCGTGCATGTTATATGCACCTACTACGTGTTAGGATCTGCACACCCCAAAGTGACAATAATTGGGATTCTTTTCGGTGGTTACCGTAGTACGAGGAGTTCATGTATTCACTATGTGTTAATGCTTTGTTCCAGTTCTCTATTAAAACAAGGCCTTAATATCCCTTAGTTTCCTTATGGACCCCGCTGCCACGGGAGGGTAGGACAAAAGATGTCATGCAAGTTCTCTTCCATAAGAACGTATGACTATTTGCGGAATACATTCCTACATTATATTGATGAACGAGATCTAGTTCTGTGTTGCCCTATGTTGTGCCTGCTATATTATGAATATTATCCAACAATACACCGGTCGAGTGAACGAGGTTTCCACGTATTGTGCTTGCTAAGTTACTATTGTTTCTATTGCCGTTACAACTTCTACAAAACTGCTATCACTGTTACCGTTGGTGCTGCTACTGTTACCACTGCTATCAAAACTATCATATTACTGTGCTATTGATCACTCTGGTGTAGATACTAAATCTCCAAGTGTGATTGAATTGAAAACTTGGCTGCTAATACCTACAAATATTCTTTGGCTCCCCTTGAGTTGAATCCATAAATTTAGATTGAATAATCTACCCTTGAAAACTATCGCGATCCCATATACTTGTGGGTTATCATGGCCCCAATCTTTATGAGGACATAGTGAGAAAAATGGGCATTGATCCATCAATAATCAAACCCAACAAAACCACCTTCAAAGGAGTAGCTCCTGGCGTTGAGGCTCGCTGCTCAGGCACCATAACGCTAGAGGTAGTGTTCAGTTCAACCGACAACTTTAGAAGTGAAGACTTCATCTCGACATTGTCCCCTTTCGTAGCAGATACCATGCACTCCTCGATCGTATATCGTTCGCTCGCTTTAATGACGTTACCCATTATGCATGCCTCATGTTGAAGATGCATGGACCTAAGGGTGTCATTATAGTCAATGGTAACACCGAGAGATCCCTTTGAACTGAGGAACACACTACGGCCTTGGCAGCCGAAGTACAGGCCGGAGACTCGACTCTAATATCACAGCCAATTGTCAACGATAGCCAACGAGCACGCGCCCCATCGCAGTCCCTTATCACTTCCCATACTCAAAAAAACTAGGGATACACTCCTCACAGTAGCACCTTGTCTCCAGCAAAATAAATGCCTCGAAGGCACAATTTTGCACTTAAGATAGCATGGGCAGCTGTGTGGATTGACCATATACAGACCTTGAGTTCAGCTAAACCGAACTATGGTCAGTATCGTCTTTGGGCACATGCAGGTACCATAAAGGACATATTTTGCATCAAGAAACCCATACATCGGCGGCTTCTCAAGACCACCTTTGTCTAAAGAACCATTCATCGAAGTTCTCCCCTTTTAAGAAATATTTCCCAAAGAGTGAAAGTGCAGACGTGCAGCAGGGCGTTATAAGGAACATCAAGCCAGCTATATCAAACCATGTGTAAACCTCAACTCTTAAAACCTTTTTTATACAATCGCCTACCGAGTTAGAATTGTATGGATACAACTTTATCATAAATAAGGAACAATCTATGTGGTTCATGAGATTTGCAATGCCTTTTGCCTCTTCCTTTTTCTGAATTGTTTTTCGAACATCAACACAAGCCTGTTTCTATGCACATGTTGTATACTGGCTAAATTGACAGGGGGCTTGGCCGTCATGACTGCCCTTCGAACCGTTACAATGCTATTTAACATTCATGTGTACGAATTCTTGGATTTGTGTTATATACATTGGTTCCGAATTATGTCTTGGGTCAATAGCTGGGTTGCCCCGCTCATGTCCTTACCTCTTTATGTTCCGCTTGTTCGGCTAACGCGGTAAAAGGGAGAACCGCTGCGATAGTACTTCTAGCTAGCCTAGTCAAGTACCTAAGTGGAGAAAGCTAGAAACTGACTGCCATAATAAGCGAGAACTAGTCTGTGATCCGAAGACAAGTGTTAAACTAACAGAACCGCTGGGGGTTCATCATGTTACACGAAAAGTTTGAAATTATTCAAACCAAGTGATTATTGGTTTTTACACCACTACATAGCTAAACATCACGCTCTACAAGGGGGCTCTAAGTAGCACCCGCAGTCAAGCTCATATGGTTAAATGAAAGCGTGAAAGACGAAGAGTCCAATTTCCTGGTTTTCTACTACATTACGCCTTCTGGACACTTTCAATATTAAAACAACCACACTTGAAGTGTAATTAAAAAGACATGGTATGACAACAAAAGTAATACGACATTGTATCATACAATCACTTTTTCATGATAATATTTTCAATTAAAGATTAAGTATTTGAATCATTGCATTCTACAGCCCGAGCACCTTCCAAGTTAGTGCATAAATACAACTCTGGGTGTCTGTGCTCCTTTCTGGGCGGAAGAGGTGCGGTGGCCATCTTGTAGGGCTCTACCTTTGGCCAATCCATCATCGTCCTTGCAAAAGCCATCCGACCTCCCTTAATGCACACAGAGCGCTTCATCACATCAATCTGAGGTGCATCGGCAATGAACTTTTGCACCAGGACAAAATAGATGCTGGGCAGCGGCTCTGTCGGACAAAGCCTGATGCAAATATCTTTCATGGCCTGCTCTGTCATCCTGTGCAACTCCATCCGTTGTTTCAACTGATCGGAGACAAGCAGGGGTTGCTCGGGGACTTGAAATTGCGCCCAAAATATCTTTGCTGGACCTCGCCCTCCTTGTATGCATAGTGCTTCACATCATCATCCGCACTCTTCGAGAGATCCGCAATTGCGCCTCGAGAATGCCACACTCGAGTTAACAATGAAAATATATTTTTGTTGAATATACATTGTAGTAAATATCTCTTACCATCTGCAATTTGTTTGATCAGATGGATCTCTTTCCAATGATCGTGTGCCTCCTTCCGCACTTCTTCGAGTGCGGCGGTTACCGAGTTCACCTCGGCAGAGGTTTCTTTATTCTTCTGCAAAAGGGCCTCATAATTCGTGAAGGCTTCCTTGAGCTCTTGCTGGACCTCACTAGCCCTAGCCTCGGACCTCTGACTGGTAGACTTGGCCTGTTCGGCGATCGCTCTTTGTTCGTCAGCCTCTAGCTTTGTCTGGTCCAGTTCGGCTTTGAGTCGTTTGACGGTAGTATCAGCAACTATGAAGGTCACACATATAAACTACACTTAGTGGTAAAATTATTAAACACATCACTTTTATGGAAAATACTAAGCGTTGAGCGCTTACCTTGTGTGTCCTCAAACCGCCTGTTGATGTGGTCCACCTCTTCTTTGGAAACTTTTACTTTTCGGCCTATTTCCGCCAGCTCCACGGAGTTGGGGCTACAAACAAGGTTGAAGCGTGTAGATAAGCATTTTTTAGACTCTAACAGTTCTCAGATTTTTTTTCAAAATCCTTTGTTAGGATGATTTTTTATCATCCTATGAGTGTCTTGGGGGCTACATACAACTTTTTTTTGGAACTATTTCGACCCCCACATGAGTTTTTCCTAACTCACATAGGGCTCGGGGGCTACGAAGTATAAGATTGCTTATAGATAATAGAAAAAGTAGAAGTACTTTGTAAAGGAAAAAGAGTGTGCGGATTACCTTGATTCCTACCAACAGCATGTCAAAGGCCTATTTCAGACAACAGTCAACGGACTGAATGCTTTTTAAAAACGCAATCAGTTGAGTGTGACATTCTTCAAGAATGGAAGAGTCATTGAGGCCCCCTCCCTCTTAGCCGGCCACCAAGTTCGTAGTTGCTACATTGAGGACGACCCCAGGTGTGGCATAACAGTCTCCCTTTGTGGAGAAATTCCAATTGACGGCACCGAAGATGGAGGGGCCTCCGAATTTGCCTTCCGAGGGGACCTAGAAAGTCTGGACCCTCCTTCCTTTCTTGCTAGGAGGGACTCATCCTCCTGGTCCTTTGCGGCTGAGGAATCGACCTCGTCCATGATATCATCACCCCGGCCTTGGTTTCCAGCACGAGCGGAACTTCTCGAGACACCACCTCCCCGATCTTCTTGGTGGCAGGGGGAGGGCTGTGCGGCGAGCCAGTCCCGCTTTCAGCCAAATTGGTTGGCGAAGACCCCTGGTACGAAGTATCCCACGGATATCACCGTGGCAAGAGTCCATTTACCAAGTGACACATGCTACATCTACTTCATACATACAAAGGTGAATCTTCTCCTTTACACGTGTCAGCTTGTGCCCTTCGACGATGGTATACTACTTGACACTCCTCTCGTGTGCATGCATAGGTATTGCCAGAGCTTCATGAATGACAAGGAGGAGTGCCAGCACCTACGTATGACTACACCATCCGTGAGGGAAGCGTGGAAGAGGAGACGGAAGAAGAAGAGTTGAAGCTAAACGCTCCGACGGTCGGACAACCGAGCCCCGTCGGACGTCCGAGCCGTTCGAGCGTCCGGACGTCCGAGCTCGTCCGGCCGACCGACGCCTGGAGCCGTCCAAGTCCTCCTGCCACATTGCCTCAACATCCGACGCCGCCTAGAAATCCGATGCCACCTCGATCGAGCCGGATTGGCGGACGTCTGAGATGCTCGAGACGTCCGACGCTCCTGAGCCGTCGAACGACCGACATCCTCGAGACGCCCGTAACCACTATGTGCAGCCATGGCTTTGGGCCTTGTATCTCTCTCCCACTTACCCCTTCATGGCTAGCATTATATATACGCCACTCCCACCTCCTTTCTAGGGTTAGCAACGATTTAGCATCTAGTTGAGCATTGCTCCTTCCTCTACCTCCTTCCATGGAGATTCGTCCATGTGAGAAGACCACGTAGTGCATGTCAAGGCCCCTTGCGAGGGAAGATCCCCTGGTGGATTCAAGGCCCTATCTCCCCATGGAATTTGGGATGAACTCTAACATGTATCTTACTTTCCCTTTGTTGTTCTTTTACCCTTGTGGATCTTGTGTCTGATGAGTCTAGTGGATGTGTATTGGTCTTGTTCTTGATTTTTTTCTCTTGTGATTTCTCTCCATTCATCCACGTGTGCTTCGTGTTCTTGAGGAACCCCTACAATTCGTGAAAGATTGACACTCATGGGTCTTCCCCGTATCATATTGGTAGCAAGAACCAGGTTGCTCACGAATTTGGAGTCCTCTCCTTCGTTTTCTAGCCTTAATTTGTGTGTTTGTGTCCAATTTCAAAAATTCCCCACAAAAATAGCCATACCAAATTTGTTGTTATTTGTTGTTCTTGTGAGTTTTTGTTGAATTTGATCTGTGGATCTAGTGTTTGGCAAGTGGATCTAACCCCCCTTGACACCCCTAGCCTAATTTCACCTTTTTCCCCATCAATTTCGAGCGCAAAATCTTCATTTTCCGCCAAAACTTGCGTCCCAAATCGGGATACCGAGCTGACCCTGACCCACCGGTCGTCTGACACATTTCGGACGTCCAGACCCGTCCAAACAGTCGGACGTCCGACCCTTCTTGGGCGCCCGGAACACCAAAACAGACCCGATTTCTCGGATTTCCTGGGGGCATGGACGTCCAAGCCTCGGATGTCCGACATCCTCCGGACGTCCGTAACTTGGAGTTTCTGATTTCGACTGAATTTTGTTTTGTCCATAACTAATTCATCTGGACTCTAATTTCTATGGACTTTAGCTCGTTTTGTAGCTATTGATATCCTCCATCCCACAAAATTATTTCCACAATCATTTGACACCATGCTATTTTTCAAAGTTTGGCAAGTTTGCCTAGGCCCTCCAGCATATCATCTGCATTACCACCAAAGACTACCGCAACCTAACCCATTTGGTTACCTTTGCATTTGTGGTTGCTTGAGTTATGATTTGAGTCTCCTAAGGTGTTTTGGCTAGTTAGGTACGGTTACTTCCTCATCCACCACCGGTGACTTGTATCAGTTCATTATCTACATCAACCATCGACGATAGTCATCCACGACAACAATCCATCCTTTGAGACCATCTTCAATCGGAAGCAACTCTGGTTTACCTGCTACTTCGTGAATGGTTAAGTGTGACGAAGGTATACATTCTGTCATACACTTTTCCAGCCTTTCCATTACATCTTGATAGCCACACCATCTTTCCGACTACCTTCATACCTATTGAGACTAGCTATCCGAATATTGTCAGGCTTGGTGAAAACTTGTGCACCATAGTGATACGAATTCATATTGTTGCATCATTGGAAATATCATATAGTGCCATTGCTTGCTAGTGTGCATATCATGTGATACTTGTCTCATATAGTTGGTTGCGGGTAAATAAGAATAGTGGAAAGGAAGAGAAGAGCAAAAAAAACTTCTAAGCAAGAAAGAAAGATCAAAAGCTTATAAGCAAAGAATTGAGCAAGAAAAGAGATACTTGTGCATGAGGATACATGAATAGGAAACATATGCTTGCATGAATAGGATTGGTGCCAAGTGGTGAATTGTGCCCAAACGTGAATAAGCTAGTGTCTCTCTTTGTGTTTCTGCAACATGAGCTTTGCTCATCCCTATAGTTGTATAAGCCACATTATCCCACAGCGTGTGTTTCTGTATTTCCTTCCTCTATATTTGTGATCACTTGCTTTGCATTTTGAGTCCTTTGGATTTATTTCAAAATTTAAAATATCTTGGACTTCAGTTTGCATGAATTTGTGCCACTTGTCATAACCAAGCCACTCGATAAGCATTACTTTGTAGGTGTGAGTAAACAACTCCGGTACCAATTCCACTATTCTCTCATATCACATTGAGTGAAATGGGATACATCCTCAACTTTGGGAAACGATATTTTGGAATTGGTTATCTCATTTCTCACTCACATTTGCTCGAGTCTTGTGATGGCTAGGCAAAGCACATCTACTTGAGTCTACAACCACAACACCAGTTCGATGCCATGAAGAAAACCATCAATGCCAACATGGATGCTCATTTGGAGGAGTTCAATGTCCTCATCCACAACCGCACGAGATCTTCATCATCTTCGAGAAGATGCTCAAGTGCACCTACTTTCAAGCTCCCATGTCAGACAAGATCAAACCGACATCGACACCATCAACGACATGAAGAACTAATGACGTCAACATCAAGGCACCTGATGATGCACAAGCGTGAAGTTCACGAGCTCGACACCAACCACCACTCGATGACTTTACTACCTACCTTGGCATCTTTGCCAAGTGACTTCAAGGCATCTTCGCCTTTGGATATGCGGCATCTTAGCTGACAAAGCACCTCAAGATAAGCTTCCCAAGCTCAAGTCTGCGACTTCCAGGAGCTACTACGACTTCGACATCGACTTCGAGATTCCATTCTATGGAACTCATGACCCCAAAGAGTCCCTCAAGTGGGAGCACAATATGGACACCAACCTCAAGCTACTTCAAGTCCCTTCCAAAGATCAAGTGAAGTGTGCTACAAGAAACTTCCGCGACTTAGTGTCGACATGGTGGCTTCACACACATTCAAAGAGATTCGAGATGAGTTGGTCCGAAATGAAGAAAGCTACGCGACAAGAGTTTGCGCCTTCTACATACATAGAACATCTTCAACGCCAATTGGAGAACATCATACAAGGATCCAAGCCCCTTGGCGAGTACTTCATGGAGATGAAGAAAGCCTTACGACGAGCTGGAGTTGTCGACCCCATTTAGATGAAGTTACACTTCATGCTGGGATTGAACAACGACATCGCTAAGAATATCTTCACCAACACCTACAAGTCTCTCGATGACCTCTAGTTTGGTGATCTCAAGGCGAAAAAGAACTCAAGGCCAAGGCTTCTCGACACCAAGCACACTTCATGATGACCAAGCTCCAGGACCACGAGCATGAGGATGGTATCACCAAGATTTCCAAGCCCGGCGTGGTCCAAGATGATGCTCAGCATGAGGATGGTACCACCAAGATTTCGAAGCCTCGTGTGGTCCAAGACGATGCTCCCATGTGACAGCCCGAGACCGATGTTCCAGAAGATTCCCCTTCTATTCTGTTTTCGTCGTGTGTCTATTTTCTTTTGTCGCATCATCATCGCATCATGCGCATCATCAGCATTGCATCGGCATCTCCGTTGCCGCCAGTTTTCAAAACTTGCATCCGTTGTTAGATGCCGGTTCTCGTCATTGTCCGTTCAGAGCCCAACCACACACGCACGCGCCCGCGGCATCGTCAAGTCTTGTTTTCAAAAGTGTGCGTAAAACTTTCTCTGATCGGGGTGAAACTTGGTATGCGGTCGTGATTAGTTATAGCTAGGCCGCCTGTCGAATTTTGTCACGATCGTAGTTCGTCTGGTACCCGAACGGTCAACCGTAGCGGCACCGTATTCGGCCTACCGTCGGACGTCTGTCGGTGTTTTAAAATTCGTTGCCTCGTCGCCCGTTCTCCCTCTTGTCTCCGAATAACCACTCTACACAGCCTCGTAACCGTTCCCGCGTTCGGATTCGTCCGAATTCGACCGCACGGTTGGATCCGGAACAAAATTCCGGCTAACCTAGCCCCCTTTTCTCTATAAATAGACCCCCTTCCTATTTATTTAGACAGCCAACCCCCCTGCCTCAGGATCCGTGCACCTACCCCCTAACCCTAGCCCCCCACTCTCTCTCTCTCCTCCCACCACCCACCAGCCGCCGCGGGCCCGCCGAGCCCTGATCGATCCCGGGCAGGCCCATCCGGCCGCCGCCGCCCGTTCTGCCTCCTCCCCCGAGCTCCCCGCGACTCGCGCCTGCAGTCGCCGGCCAGCCCGCAGCTCCCCGCCGGACCAGGACCGCCGGAGCTCGTCGGAGTCCGCCGCCGGGCTTTCCCCAAGGCCCCGCCTCCGCGCCGCCGGCGACCGCCGCTGCCATCTTGCTCTGCCGGTGTCACGCCTACCATCTCCGCCGCTCCGAGCCTGAATGAGGCGCCCCATGGCCGTCCTCTGCCCGGACGCGCCAACTCCACGCCGGCGCCGGCGTCTGCCCGGGATGCCCGTGCCACCTCGGCCACCGGCGCCTGCAGAGCCAGCCATCGCCTCCCCTGCAGCGCTCGAGCATGAGCAGCGTCGGGAGGATGACGAGGAGCCCCGCTCCTGGGCCACGACACCTGCTCGCCCGATTGCTGTGGGCCTCGGCGTGCCTCGTCCTCCCACTACCCTGCCAGCCCAAGTTGGCCTCTCCAGCACCTCTCCAGCCCAAGAGGCCTCCTCTCCCCGGGCCCGAAGGTGAGAGTGCCTTGTCCCCCCTTTGTTGCGCCCCATCGTAGTTTTACTATTATGCGCTCGTTGCGAGTAGGCCCAACTGTTGTAGAATTCGGCCCAATAGGTTTTTTATTTTAGAGTTTTCGAATTAGTTATTCCAGGATTTATATAGATATTAAAACGACCGTAACTTTTATTCCGTAAGTCGGATTGAGGCATGTAGCATATGGATTTTGTGTAGTTTTGCGTGTAGATTATGTTGGTGCAACTTTCATATTTGTTTGATTTAGTTTAGCATGCCTAATGCCTAGTTTCGCGTGCTGTTCCATTAGGTTTCGTCTCGTTTTATTTTCTCGTGCGTGTCCGGTTTGCCCGTATGTCGTAGGTTAAATGTCCATGTTTTAAGAACCACTTTTCCATGTATTTTAGAGTAGTCATTCGTATTTTTGCACGTAGGGTTTAGTCGCTAGTTTATTTCCCGTGTTTACGATTTTATCTCGCATTTACGTGTGGTAATATTTTTGTGTTGCAACCCCACTTGTTTTATATATTTTTGGGGTAGAAAAATCCATGGGATTTTTCTGTGCAATTAGTTTTAGCTTTTCAGTAAGTTAGATCGCGCGATATTTTGCCATGTTGCCCTCTTGTCTATTTCGTAGGATTTATTTTGTGCTTCGTTTGATTAAGTTGTCAACTAGAGAGTTGCCCTTTGATGTTTACTCTAGCCCCTGGTATTTTTGGTTGCAATAGAAATGCATGCTTAGGTGTGGTTTTCTTGCTCTCAAGTTGCTAGAAATAGTGCTGATTTGGAGGAGCTCAAATATTTCTAAGTTCGGAATCTGTTATATTTTGTTGCTGTCTTGTCTTGCTTCTATCTTGTGATCTATAGCTCTTTTGAGGTTGGCCCAATGGAGTTAGTTGTAGACTTTATGTTTCTCTAGCTTGCTGAAAATTTTCATACATTTGGAGTCCTGTAGCTTATGGTTTTGCTGCTGTCAATATGGCTTCAGACCGAAAACTGCACTTTCATGAAGTGTTATTTTCTCTAAATCTGAAATTGTGGGTGAGAAGCCATTTTGTGACTTCTATCCCTAGTGATCCATGATGCCATGCTAGTTGTTGTTAGTTGTTTGTTTTAGTGCTTCTTGACCTCTATCGTGCCATGCCTTGGTTGATCATATTGGGATTTTGTAGCTCGTAGTTGTGGGGCGTAGAAAATGATATGTGGCTGATTTTGGCAGATTGTAGTGATTTCTTGTTTTGCTCGTAGCTTTTGATCCATAGCTTCGTTTTAATCGTGCCCTATATGAAACTTGCTTAGAATCTTGTGTAGTTTCATTTTCTCTTTCTGGTTGTATGTTTTGAAGTGCTCGTGACCGTCGTTGCACACATATTGCATTCATGCCATCATATCTTGCGGTGCTTGTAACTTTTGAACCGTAGCTCCGTTGGAGATGTTCTCTATGTGTAAATTGCTTGTCACAACACGTAGAATCACGTGAACCTATTTGTTTTGCTGTTTAACAACTTATTAAATGTGTTAGTTAAGATCTAGACATAATTGTAAATTAACATGTGAGGTCGTCTTGGAGATGCTATATGTCGTTTCCGACCTCGTTTAAAATGCCTAGGTAGGTAGTTTAATTACGCTTCACCTCTTGCCATGTTTAATCACATTTAATATTGTCGAGTACCTAATCGGGATAGAACTAAATAAATGAACGTGGAGTTTCGTCAATGTGCAACTCGTTGCATATTGAACTTCACTTAATGTGTAGTGTTTGATTGTGTGATTTGCCATGCCGTGTCTTGCATGTGTTCAGCTACTCATGCATCATTTGTGGTGTGCATCATGTGGTGAATTTCGTCTGTTGATTCTTGTTTCCGGTTTCCTCTGTCTCGATAGAGTTCCGCAAGCGTGTCGGATGTGAGGACCCGTTCGACGACACCGATTCGTCCGCTTCACGGAGGCATTCTTCTTCCAAGCGGGATCTCAGGCAAGATGACCATTTCCCCAGATACCATTACTATCATTGCCATGCTAGATATTTCGATGCTATCGTTATGTCTCATTGCCTACCACATGTTAAATATCAGCCTCTCAACAATGTCATGAAAACCTTCAACCTTTTCAACCTAGCAAACCACTGATTGGCTATGTAACTGCTTGCTTAACCTTGTGTTAGCATTGCTAGTTGCAGGTGCAGCTGCTCCCATGTGATAACATGGGTTCCTTGTTATATCACCCTATTAAATTCTATTTAATTTAATGCACCTATATACTTGGTAAAAGGTGGAAGGCTCGGCCTTTCTAGCCTGGTGTTTTGTTCCACCTTTGCCTCCTTAGTTTTCGGCTACCCGTGTTATGTTCCATAATTGAGCGCTCCTAACACGATCGGGGTTGTTATGGGGACCCCCTTGATAATTCGTCTTAGATTAAAGCTGGTGTGGCAAGGCCCAACTTTGGTACTACATTTGCCTAATAACCTAATAAAATTGCATAGGGACTTTCCAAACCCCGAGGATAATTTTAATCAACCCCCGGGCCAGTGCTCCTCATCAGTGTTGGTCCAAAACAGAGAAGCTTATTAACGCTACCCGGGGCAACTCGGCGTTTGGCGTGGTAACCATCGCTCATCCGTCGTGTCCTGAGAACGAGATACGCGGCTCCTATCGGGATCATCGACATGTCGGGCGGCCTTGCTGGATTAGTTTTACGTTCGACGAAATATCTTGTGCATCGGGATTCCGGTGATGCTTTGGGTAATCTCAGAGTTGAGGTTTTCCACTAGGGAATCCGATGAGATCGCGAGCTTCGTGATTGAGGAATCCTATGCGGCTTGTGGTAATTTGTGATGGACTAGTTGGAGCACCCCTGCAGGGTTAAATCTTCTCGGAAAGCCGTTCCCGCGGTTATGTGGCAACGTGGAAACTTTGTTTAACACTGGTTCTAGATAACTTGAAGTTAACTTAATTAAAATATGCCAACTGTGTGCGTAACCGTGACTGTCTCTTTCGTGAGTTCCTTCTCCGATCGAGGACATGGTGGGGTTATGTCTGACGTAGGTAGGTGTTCAGGATCATTCATTTGATCACCAGTAGTTCACCTCCGCTATGCGTAGATCATCCCTCTCTTTATTCTTGTACTCATAAGTTTAGCCACCAAATATATGCTTAGCCGCTGCTGCAACCTCACCACTTAACCATACCGCACCCATTAAGCTTTGCTAGTCTTGATACCTTTGGAAATGAGATTGCTGAGTCCCCTATGGCTCACACATTACTACAACACCAGTTGCAGGTACACGTAAAGGTTACTTGATGCGAGCGCGTTGATTGATCATTTGGAGTTGCTTCTTCTTCTTCTTCTTCTTCGATCTAGGATGGGTTCCAGGCCGACAGCCTGGGATAGCAATGATGGATGTCGTTCTTCTTTTGTTGTTTGTTTTCGTCCGTAGTCGGACCCTGCTCTTACTCTTGATGAATATGTAATGTACTGATGTGACTCTGATGTCGCTTGTGGCGAGTATAAGCCAATTCTATATTTATATCTCTTCTTTTCAGTACATGTACGTGTAACGATATCCATTCTTGCGACACGACGAGATGCGCTTCTATCCCTGACAAGGCCTTAGTGCCAAATTGAGGATAGGGTCGCATCTTGGGCGTGACATCCCAAGACTGGCTTCACTACCATCGCTCTTTGTGGCATTGACTATTAATACGTCTCCAACGTATCTATAATTTTTGATGGTTTTATGCTATTATCTTGTCAAACTTTGGATGTTATGCATGCCTTTTATATATTTTTTGGAACTAACTTAATAACTAAATGCCAAGTGCCAGTTCCTGTTTTCTCCATGTTTTGACCCCTTTCAGAGGAGATTTTGAAACAGAGTCCAAACGGAAGAAAATCCCAGAAAAGATTTTTTCCGTAATGGAAGAAGATCCGGAAGCTTGAGAGCCAAGGCATCGGGACCCCAGGGGCCCCACAAGCCCCCACCCCACGGCCAGGGGGGAGGCCACGGCCCACAGGCTTGTGGGACTCCTGGACGCCCTCTGCCCTAGGGGTTGCGCCTATTTAATCCCTAAAAATCCCAAAAAAATCAGGAGATCATCGAAAGTACTTTTCCGCCGCCGCAAGCTTCTGTCTCCGCAAGATCCCATCTGGGGCACGTTCTGGTGCCCTGCCGGAGGGGGGATTCGGACACGGAGGGCTTCTTCATCAACACCTTGACCTCTCTGATGATGCGTGAGTAGTTCACCATAGACCTACGGGTCCATAGCTAGTAACTAGATGGCTTCTTCTCTCTCTTGGATCTTCAATACAAAGTTCTCCATGATCTTCATGGAGATCTATCCGATATAATCTTCTTTTGCGGTGTGATTGTCGAGATCCGATGAATTGTCGATTTATGATCATATTATCTATGAATCTTATTTGAGTTTCTTCTGATCTCTCTCATGCATGATTTCATATGCTTGTAATTCTCTTCGAGTTGTGGGTTTTGTTTGGCCAACTAGATCTATGATTCTTGCAATGGGATAAGTGCTTGGTTTTGGGTTCTTACCGTGCGGGGACCTCACCAAGTGACGGAAGGGGTAGCGAGGCACACATAATGTTGTTGCCATCAAGGCTAAAAAGATGGGGTTTTCATCATTGGTTTGAGATTATCCCTCTACATCATGTCATCTTGCTTAAGGAGTTACTCTATTCGTCATGAACTCAATACACTAGATGCATGCTGGATAGCGGTCGATGTGTGGAGTAATAGTAGTAGATGCAGAAAGTATCGGTCTACTTGTCTCGGACGTGATGCCTATATGTATGATCATTGCCTTAGATATCGGCATGACTTTGCGCGGGTCTATCAATTGCTCGACAGTAATTTGTTCACCCACCGTGATATTTGCTATTTTGAGAGAAGCCTCTAGTGAACACTATGGCCCCCGGGTCTACTCCACACCATATTTTCAGCCTTACACTTTTTACTTCGTTGCACTTTCCGCCTTCATATCTCACTTTGCAAACAATCTTGAAGGGATTGACAACCCCTTTGAAGCGTTGGGTGCAAGCTTGTTTGTGTTTGCGCAGGTACTCTGGACTTGACAAGACCCTCCTTCTGGATCGATACCTTGGTTCTCAAACTGAGGGAAATACTTACTGCTCCTGTGCTGCATCACCCTTTCCTCTTCAAGGGAAAAACCGACGCAAAACAAGAGAAGTGGCAAGAAGAATTCCTGGCGTTGCTAGGGAAGGACTTTTGTTGCTGTAGCATAAGGATTTCTGACGCCGTTGCCGGGGCGGATCAAGTCAAGAACTCATCCAAGTAGGTGTCGCAAACTCATCTCTTGCATTTACTTTGTTTGCCACTTGCCTCTCGTTTTGCTCTCCCCCACTTCACCAATTTTCCTTTTTCGTTTGCCTTTTTCGTTCACCTTTCTCTCGCTTGCTTTCTGTTCGTCCGCGTGGGATAGTCTACCTGTCCTCATGGCTAGATCCACCACTTCGGACGATACTCCTGAGAGTGAAGTCCCCAATTTCAAACAAATTGACGAAGAAAACTTAAAGGACACTTGGTATAGGATGTGCAATGCTCAGAGTAGATCTACTCATAAGCAATCCACTACCGTCCTGCTTCGCAGTTTTTATGTGGGTGTTTCTCCTTGGAATAGGTATATTCTTGACACCATCGTAGGTGGAAATTTCTTGGGTAGCCATACCGTTCATTCTTACGGAGTTGTGATAAATTTGGTAGGCTCACCCCCACTCATGGTTAATGGAACTACCTTAACTATGGAACATGTGATGCGTAGGATGGACGTCATTGAAAATAAAGTTGCTACGATCGGACTCATTGAGAATTTGGATAAAAATATCCACAATCAAATCACTCAGTACGGATCCAAGGTGGGAATGGTTTTGAAAAATTTAAAGGAGAAGGAACCCACAGTTAACGAAAAGCTAGGTCATGATTCCGCTAGGATTGGCAAACTAGAGGATGTTATAACCAACTTGGGTTCCGCTTTTGCCAATGTGCAGAATACTCCACATTTTGCCCACAGTAAGGTCACCAAGTATGTTTTTGTTCCCAAAAATAGTGGTGAATCATCTAGCAAGAAAGATGAAAGCCTTAAGATGATAAGTGATCACGCCACTTATGGTTTGAGCACCAAAGACGACGATACGTGATTCTATCGCTTTTATGCCTAGCTAAGGGCGTTAAACAATAGCGCTTGTTGGGAGGCAACCCAATGAATTTATCTTTTTCTTTCTGTTTTTTTGCGTCCCCACCATCACAATTCTGTTCTGATTGTGTTTTTTGTGTTTCTTTTTGTGTTTGAGCCAAGCAAAACCTTTATGACTAGTCTTCGTAATTGTTGTTTGATCTTGCTGGAAATAGACAGAAACTTTTTGCTCACGAGATGATTTTTCATTTTTATTCATAAAGAGATTTTGAGTTGATTATTTGTGCTGCTGGTTTATATACCTTTTGCCCAGGCCATCGTAATTTTTCAGATTTTTTGAGGTAACAGAAGTACACGAAGTATACAAATTGCTACAGACTGGTCTGTTTTGACAGATTCTGTTTTTGTTGAGTTGGTTGCTTGTTTTTATGAAACTATGGTTAGTATCGGGGGGTCATATCCATGGAAAAGTGAGAATAGAGTAGCCCAACACCAATATAGATGGAATTCAAGTTTGCTACAGTACCAAAAGAAGTGGTAGTTTGTTTTCTTGTGCTAATGTTATCACGAGTTTCTCTTTAAGTTTTGTGTTGTGAAGTTTTCAAGTGTTGGGTGATGTTCTCATGGACGATGAGATAAGGAGTGGAAATATCTCAAGCTTGGGGATTCCGAAGGCATCCCAAGCGAAATTGAAGGACACCAAAAAGCCTAAGCTTGGGGATGCCCCGGGAAGGCATCCCCTCTTTCGTCTTCAATCCATCGGTAACATTACTTGGAGCTATATTTTTATTCACCACATGATATGTGATTTCCTTGGAGCGTCTTGTATTGTAGGAGTCTTTTCTTTTTGTTGTGTCACAATCATCCTTGCTGCACACCTTTTTGAGAGAGAGAGACATGCACTCATCGTGATTTTGCTAGAATGCGCATAGTGCTTCACTTATATCTTTTGAGCTAGATACTTTTGCTCTAGTGCTTCACTTATATCTTTTAGAGCACGGCGGTGCGTGACATGGTAGTTGGCTTATGCTATGAAAGTAGTCCCAAATGTGATAGGTACCCAAAGAGGATGCAAAAACCTCCATCTTCATGTGCATTGAGTAGAAAGAGAAGTTTTGATTCCTCTCAATTAGTTTTGAGACGTGGATTTGGTAATATTAAGAGCTATGTTAGTAGGGTGTTGTGAATCTAGAAATACTTGTGTTGAAGTTAGTGATTCCCGTAGCATGCACGTATGGTGAACCGATATGTTAGGAAGTCGGAGCATAATTGATCTATTGATTGTCATCCTTTGTGTTGAGGTCGGGATCGCGCGATGGTTAACACATACCCACCCTTCCCCTCGGAGTATGCGTTTAGCACTTTGTTTCGATTACTAGTAAAAGCTTTCGCAACAAGTATGTGAGCTCTTCATGACTAATGTGAGTCCATGGTATAGATGCACTTTCACTTTCCACCATTGCTAGCCTCTTTAGTGTCGTGCAATTCTCGCCGGTGCACAAACCCACCGTATGCCTTCCTCAAAACAGCCACCATACCTACCTACTATGGCATTTTCATAGCCACTCCGAGATATATTGCCATGCAACTCCCACCGTTCCGTCTCATGACTTGTGTCGTCACTCTCATATTGCCATTGCATGATCGTAAGATAGCTAGCGAGATGTTTTCGACGTCATACGCCATGCTAGATCGTTGCACATCCCGGTACAGTGCCGGAGGCATTTTCTGTAGAGTCATCATCATTTTGAGCTGTGAGTAAATAAAAGTGTGATGATCATCATTACTAGAGCATTGTCCCATGTGAGGAAATAAAAAAAAGAGCCCAAAAATAAAAAAATAAAAAAGAGAAAAAAAAGCCTAAGAGCCCAAATGAAAAAAAAGAGAAAAAGAGAGAAGGGACAATGCTACTATCTTTTTCCACACTTGTGCTTCATAATAGCACCATGTTCTTCATGATTGAGAGCTTCTTGCTTTGTCACTACCATATGCTAGTGGGAATCTTCATTATATAACTTGGCTTGTATATTCCAATGATGGGCTTCCTCAAAATTGCCCTAGGTCTTCTTGAGCAAGCAAGTTGGATGCACACCCACTAGTTCTCCTTTTGAGCTTTCACATACTTATAGCTCTAGTGCATCTCTTGTATGGCAATCCCTACTCATTCACATTGATATCTATTAATGGGCATCTCCATAGCCCTTTGATACGCCGAGTCAATGTGACTATCTCCTCCCTTTTTGTCTCACAACCACCACCACACTCTATTCCACCTATAGTGCTATATCCAAGGCTCACGCTCATGTATCCCATGATAGTTATAAAAAGTTTGAGAAAGTAAGAGTGCGAAAACAATTACTTGGCCAATACCGGGGTTGTGCATGATTTACATTAGTTGTGTGAGGATGATGGAGCATAGCCAGACTATATGATTTTGTAGGGATAACTTTCATTGGCCTTGTTATTTTGAAACTTCATGATTACCTTGCTAGTTTGCTTGGAGTTTTATTATTTTCATGTCAATAGCAAACTATTGTTTCGAATCTTACTCATCTGAACATTCATGTCACGTGAAAGAAGTTGCACAGGACAACTATGCTAGGTAGCATTCCACATCAAAAATTCATTCTTTATCACTTCCCTACTCGAGGACGAGCAGGACTTAAGCTTAGGGATGCTTGATACGTCTCCAACGTATCTATAATTTTTGATGGTTTCATGCTATTATCTTGTCAAACTTTGGATGTTATGCATGCCTTTTATATATTTTTTGGGACTAACTTATTAACTCAGTGCCAAGTGCCAGTTCTTGTTTTTTCCATGTTTTTAACCCCTTTCACAGGAGATTTTGAAACAGAGTCCAAAGAGAAGAAAATCCCCGAAAAGATTTTTTTCGTAACGGAAGAAGATCGGGAAGCTTGAGAGCCAAGGCAGGGGCCCAGGGGCCCCACAAGCCCCCACCCCATGACCAGGGGGAGGCCGCGGCCCACGGGATTTTGGGCCCCCTGGACGCCCTCTGCCCTAGGGGTTGCGCCTATATAATCCCTAAAAATCCCAAAAATATCAGGAGATCATCGAAAGTACTTTTTCGCCGCCGCAAGCTTCTGTCTCCGCAAGATCCCATCTAGGGCACGTTCTGGTGCCCTACAGGAGGGGGGATTCTGACACGGAGGGCTTCTTCATCAACAACATGACCTCTCCAATGATGCGTCAGTAGTTCACCATAGACCTACGGGTCCATAGCTAGTAACTAGATGGCTTCTTCTCTCTCTTGGATCTTCAATACAAAGTTCTCCATGATCTTGATGGAGATCTATCCGATGTAATCTTCTTTTGCGGTGTGTTTGTCGAGATCCGATGAATTGTGGATTTATGATAAGATTATCTATGAATCTAATTTGATTTTCATCTGATCTCTCTCATGCATGATTTCATATCCTTGTAATTCTCTTCGAGTTGTGGGTTTTGTTTGGCCAACTAGATCTATGATTCTTGCAATGGGAGAAGTGCTTGGTTTTGGGTTCATACCGTGCGGTGACCTCACCCAGTGACAGAAGGGGTAACGAGGCATGCATCGTGTTGTTGCCATCAAGGGAAAAAGGTGGGGTTTTCATCATTGGTTTGAGATTATCCCTCTACATCATGTCATCTTGCTTAAGGCGTTACTCTGTTCGTCATGAACTCAATACACTAGATGCATGCTGGATAGTGGTCGATCTGTGGAGTAATAGTAGTAGATGTAGAAAGTATAAGTCTACTTGTCTCGGACGTGATGCCTATATGTATGATCATTGCCTTAGATATCGTCATGACTTTGCGCGGTTCTATCAATTGCCCGACAGTAATTTGTTCACCCACCGTGATATTTGCTATTTTGAGAGAAGCCTCTAGTGACCACTATGGCCCCCGGGTCTACTCCACACCATATTTTCAGCCTTACACTTTTTACTTCGTTGCACTTTCCGCCTTCAGATCTCACTTTGCAAACAATCTTGAAGGGATTGACAACCCCTTTGAAGCGTTGGGTGCAAGCTTGTTTGTGTTTGCGCAGGTACTCTGGACTTGACGAGACCCTCCTTCTGGATTGATACCTTGGTTCTCAAACTGAGGGAAATACTTACTGCTCCTATGCTGCATCACCCTTTCCTCTTCAAGGGAAAACCGACGCAAAACAGGAGAAGTGGCAAGAAGAATTCCTGGTGTTGCTAGGGAAGGACTTTTGTTGCCATAGCAACTATGCCGAGTCTACCACGACTCATTTTGAAGACACCCTGGTGACAAACACGAGTGTGGGGTCAATCATGGAACATGCTTTGGAGGCGAGTGACAAGGTGGCGAGCAAGGATGATGCTTTCTTCTTTGGAGGCGAGAGTGATGATGTGACATCTCCGACCTTCATCCACGATGACGGTGACGACATGGTTTAGCATGGGATTTTCCCTTCCACCATGGTGATGTTTGGAGATGAGTTGAAAGACTTTTGCCACCATATTGAGAGTGAGAGTGACTTCACCACTAGCCCCATATATGATGAGTTTCCCCAATTCCCATGTGAAGAGAACCACTACCCCCACCACTTGAGTGAGACAAGTGAGTCTAACATATGTGACTTTGAGCGAAACTACCTAGAGGGAGTGAGTCAGCCACCACCACATAGAGCAAGTAAGGTAGTTGATCCGTCATGTGAGGCCATTTTGATTTCTAACAACTTAACCTATACCTCTATTGTGTCTTCTTCTTTGGTGCTACATCCCATACACGATGACACGCTGATCCTTGACTACTTTGTCCCTCCTTTGGATAAGACGATGGACATGGTGGAATATGATGCACCCACACATGGTTCCATCATGATGAATATGACCTTGATTTGGTCTTTGCAACCTCACCTACACCACTCGAGTGGAAATAACAAGGTAAATTAGGTGAAGGTGATGCTCTTGTTCAACTAGTGGACTACCTCGAGATTGTTTTTTTGCATGATGATGATCCCCCTATTGCCATCTTTCAGGACTATGCGACTTTCACATGTGATGAATTATCCATGTATGAAGAGTTCGATGATTCTCATGTGGAGTCTATTAGTTGTGATGCCATGTTGCCTAGGATATCTTATGAGAATTCTATTGATCACATCATGTTTGACAATCCGTTTGACTTGTCATATGCTATGCATGAGATCACCCATATTGCATCTTTGCAATCTCATCATAGTAATTATAAATCTGCCATTAAAATACACCCAATTTGCACCTATGGCATAGATGACAAGCCCATGGTTATTGGCATTTGTTTTTCTTGAGATGATATTGCCATTCTCCCTTTGCATCATTTGTGCAATTTTTCACGTATGACATGCCATGATTACCATGCTTTGGATCTGCATTCTTTTGCATGTTGTCCAAGTTCTCCGAATTATTCTTCCGGTATTGCACATGAGGAGACCCCCGTAGTACCGTCATACATGTTAGGAGATTTTTATCCATCCCATCAGTTGCATGATCCCCATAATTGTGTGAATCATATGATTTCCATTGATATGCATCATATGCTTGTGGACGCGGAAGTGAGTCGGGGCGTGCCTGGGGTGTTTCTGGGCATGGTCTATGCCTAGGGGAGGGAAGAAAGAGAGTGGGGAGGCGCACGCGTGCGAGGCCACTGGTTGGCCGAACTGGGCGGAGTCGGGCATGGGTGCGGCAGGACCATTGCAAGGAGAGAGAGAGGAAGAGAGATGAGGGGGATAGAGGTGTTGCGTGTCTCGGACGTCGAGGGGGTCGACTGGCGCGCAGGAGGGGCTCGAGGCAGTCGTGCCCTTGAAGTCGACACTCGGGCGCACATTGGCATGCTCTAGAGCATGACTTTGGCTAGCATGATTGAGCCTATGACACACTCTGGCGCACCCACTTGCGTCGTAAAGCTGTAGAAGGGAGAAAACAAAGAAGAGGTGGCTTTGGATGCTCTCGAGGAGCCATGAGTGCGAGAGAGTAGAGAGAGAAGAGCGGTTTTCTACTGTCCAGAAGGAGAAATCGTGGTTTTACCCCACCAATAATGGAGCCGTCGCCATAGGAATCTTACTCGTGTTAGAAGGTGACACTAAGGGCCTTTGGTAAAAGTTTAAAGTGAAGGGGATGAGGAAAAGGGGTGAAAACAACAACTTTACCAAACTACCACAAGGTGTTTGATGATTGTTTGGGCAAGTTACCTTTACCCAGTTTCTGTTGAAGTTAACAAGATTGAATTGTGGTAAAAAAACAAGATGTTTCACCAAGTTTCGGCTCATTTGAGCAAAGCTGGCAATGTAAACATGAAAAACCCCAAAAATAGACAAAATGAGAGTCATGTGGACTTGGGTGACCAAATTAACTCCCACAAATGCACAACTTCGAGTAGCAGCCTTATTTGGGATCTAGATCACCTCTGTAAAATTTGGGATTAATTTGATAAACTTGGAAATGTAAATTTGCTCAAATTTGGTTCTGGACACGAAGGGTTTTGGTGTTCTTAAGTGAATCAAATCAACTTGGATTGAGATGAAATTTTGCAAGGTCACCACATATATCATGTGTGCCCTGCTAGAGTTTTCGTGGAATTTTATTGAGAATATTTCCTATGGAAATATTTCAAAAAATTGAAATAGGAATAAAGGGTTTTGAGGGGTTTTGTCCAATATTTTGAACATGACTATGTGTCGAAACTCATATGTATGGAAAATTAATGTCTAGTGAGTTTCCCTAAATTTTCTCAAATATTTTTAAAGCAAGAAAAAAATTACCCACAAAAGATCATTTTCATCCTCAAAAAGGTGTTTAAATAAAATAGGGAAATAACTTTTAAAATAATTATTTTATGGTTTTGCGAAGGCTTTTTGATAATGGAATCCAAATAAAATCTTTGGGGTAGAACATCCCTCCTAAATGAAGGAATTGTAGTACAAATCCCAACTCAGGGGTTTTTGAAACCTCAAAATAAGTAAATGCCCTTTTTGTTGAAATAATATTTCATAAAATAGTTTCTGGTCCTATATGGATGGCATGGCAATTGGGCAAGGGTTTGGGGTCAAGGAGAGGAGTTTTAGAGAGAAGAATAATTCTGGTGATCTAAACCACAATCAATCACACAACGATGTAGCAATCAAATCAACCATCAAAAGGACTCAAAAAGTTTTAATTGGTCCCAAATTTTGTAAGAACATAACATGGCAAAGTGGTACAAACACACGGTGTGACAGACCTACCCTCCTTACAAGAATCACGTCCCCGAGATTCCTAGGCTAAGCGTTAAAGAGATAAGGGAACTCGGATCTAAGGTAGTCTTCACGCTCCCATGTTAGTTCTGCTTTGGTGTGGTTGCTCCACTTCACCTTTTAGTACTTGATGGTGTTGGCATTCTGGGAATCAGTGTACCCATACCTGCCTCCCTACGGCCCAAGGCTACCCCACTTCATCAAGCAACCGATGGACCCGACACCACTCAAGGCAAGGCCCTCGTGAGGGGCCAAGCCTCATGAGGAGGAACGGCATCAAGACCCACAGGGGGCCTCCTCAGGACCCCTCCAGAGCGGCGGATATTCCGAGGCAAGGCCCGGCCTCAGGAGTCAAGGCTGACGCAGAGGAAGGACAGGCGGACAGCAGACGGCAGGACAGAGCAGTTTCCCCTTTGGTGCAAAGGGGGCAAGGACGAACGCAGGTTCCCGAGGCATCTTCTAAAGGTTTCCACTCTGGTGCAAAAAGACTGTGGCCGCCTGCTGATACGTCTCCATCGTATCTACTTTTCCAAACTCTTTTGCCCTTTTTTGGAATCTAATTTGCATGATTTGAATGGAACTAACCCGGACTAACGATGTTTGCAGCAGAACTGCCATGGTGTTGTTTTTGCGCAGAAATAAAAGTTCTCACAATGACCTGGAAATTTAAGAGAATTTTTTGTGGAATATATAAAAATTACTGGCGCAAGAATCAACCGAAGAAGTGGAGCGTGGATCCCACAAGCCCACCAGGTCCGCCCCCCCTGGCCGCACCTAGCAGGCTTGTGGGGCCCACGTTGCTCCACCACCTCCAATTCCAGCTCTATTTAGTCCCTTCCGTCCGGAAAAATATCAAGGAGAAGAGTTCATCGCGTTTTACGATAAGGAGGCGCCGACATGTCCTGTTCTTCCTCTGGAAGGCGGATCTGGAGTCTGTTCTGGGCTCCGGAGAGGGGAGATCGTCGCCATCGTCATCACCAACCTTCCTTCATTGACAATTCCATGATGCTCTTCACCGTTCATGAGTAATCTCATCGTAGGCTTGTTGGACGATGATGCATTGGATGAGATCTATCATGTAATCAAGTTAGTTTTGATGGGGATTGATCCCTAGTATCCACTATGTTCTGAGATTGATGTTGCTACTACTTTGTCATGCTTAATGCTTGTCACTAGGGCCCGAGTGCCATGATTTCAGATCTGGACCTATTATGTTGTCGCCAATATATGTATGTTCTTGATCCTATATTGCAAGTTGTAGTCACCTACCATGTGTTATGACCCGGCAACCCCGGAGTGACAATAGCCGGAACCACTCCGGGAGATGACCATAGTGTGAGGAGTTCATGTATTCACTAAGTGCTAATGCTTTGTTCCGGTTCTCTATTAAAAGGAGAACCTTAATATCCCATAGTCTCCATTAGGACCCCGCTGCCATGGGAGGGATGGACAATAGATGTCATGCAAGTTCTTTTCCCTAAGCACGTATGACTATATACGGAATACATGCCTACATTACATTGACGAACTGGAGCTAGTTACTTATCTCTCCGTGTTATAACTGTTGCATGATGAATAACATCCGGCATAATCATCCATCACTGATCCAATGCCTACGAGTTTTTCCTACTGGTTCTTGCTAAGTTACTTTGTTGCTACTGTTGTCACTGCTGTCATTGTTGTCGCTGCTGCTATTGTTACTCTGTCACTACTACTGTCACTATTGCTAGTGGTTACTGTTGCTACTGTTGCTATCACACTACTCTGCTACTGATACTTTTCTGCAGATACTAAGTCTTTCAGGTGTGGTTGAATTGACAACTCAAATGCTAATACTTGACAATATTCTTTGGCTTCCCCTTGTGTCGAATCAACAAATTTGGGTTGAATACTCTACCCTCGAAAACTGTTGCGATCCCCTATACTTGTGGGTTATCACCCGCCGGCAGGATGGACGTCATCCCTGAACCCGCCCATGCAGCACTCGCAGCCAATTTGCAGGCGAAGACTACTTCTCGGCAAGGGAAGCATGTTCCCCTGTCCCCCTTCGAAACTGACCGTTGTGGGATCCCTTCCCACCGAAACGATAAGGGAAGAGGACCAGGGCCGCCACTATAAATAGAGAGGGTAGGTTACTTCGTAGAGGACGACTTATTCATTCACCCACGAGCACAACGCCAAGCCTCCGAAGGCCCTCAAGAACTCTATACTAGTTCATCAACCAACCTCCGCGAGAGGCAATCCACCAAAGCAGGAGTAGGGTTTTACGCTTCTCAGAGGCCTGAACCTGGGTAAACTGTTGTGTCCTGTGCCCTCTTCACCGTCGAGTCAGTTCTTCACCATCCCCCTCGAGTAGCAAGCTAGGTGAGGTTAGGTCGCAACATATGTTCGTACACGCCCCTGAGTTCGAATCTTTATGGTTTTGCGCAGCCCGAAATACGACATTTGGCACGCCAAATAGGGGGCGTGTCAAGGTCTTCTCCGAGCTTCATCTCCCCTATGGCCCGCTACCCCAATGGTCCGCACCCAGCAAGCGTCTTCAAGCCTCGTCAAGATGGGTTCCAACCATCATAACACAGCGGCCGGAAGCACGCATACCGGCGTCGTGGTACCGGGCGGCTCGTACCAGATCGTCAACATCGTCTCCACCGTAGCAACCACCCACGCCACCGAGGCGCATGACGGCTGGGTGATGACGAGTTGATGGATATACTTCTCGCCCCCACGTTGGTTACCCCAAGTGGAAGGTGGAAATGTAGTCAGCAGCAGATTTCCCTTACATGGAGACTATAAGGTTTATCGAACCAGGAGGACTCCTAGGATCAACAAGTAGGTGTCTCCTATCCTTGTCAGTAGAAGACGTGGACCTGCACACACAACAAATAACTTTGCTCCCAAGGAGTACAGAGAGGTTGTCAATCTCTCCGGCTTGTAGTTTGCAAAGGATCAAAACACAAGTGGGAAAGTAATAGTGATTGCAACAGAAAGGTAAATGAAAGCGGTAAATGATGGAGGTGTAAACAATGATGGTGATATGGACCGGAGTCACATGATGTTCACTGGTGATGTCTCTCTCCCAAAAGACGGTAAACAACTATGCTTGGGTAAACAAATCACAGTTGGGAAATTGACTGCATTATGATCGCACCGCAATGCTAATTATGCTACTTGATAGTTAGAGGTTCAATAGTAATGGGCAGTACGCCAAGACAAGTAGACTGTTTATTCATCAGCATCTACTTACTAATCATCCACCTTGACATATCTATCCAGAACATCTCTCTGGTATTAAGTTGCGAGCCCCACCCAAAGTGTAAACTCAAAGCAACGGACAACTGCATTAACGAACTATGCGTAAGGTAAACAATCCTTGCAGCCGTGGTCACAAGCACCGTTGTTTTCTCCCTGGTGGCAACAAGCACATCCCCTAGTCTCATGTTTCTGTCACTCAAGCTAGACATCGAGGGGCATGAACCAACAATCATGCATAATGCTCCCTCTTGGAGTTACAACCTACTACTTGGCCAAAGCAATAAATAGCAATGGAGAACATGCATGAATCACTAAGGAACATAATATAAAAGGATAATCAAATATATAACTCATAACAATCTAAACATAATCTCATAATCTATCGGATCCCAACAAATCGAGCATACGAATAGAAAGAGAATTACATAGATTCCTTGATCATGTAGGGCAGCTCACAAGGACTAACCATTGAAGCACAAGATTAGAGAGAAGACATCACATAGATACTGTTCATGGACTCATGGTCCAAGCATGACTACTCACGGCACGTCCGGGAAGCGTCCATGGCGGTGGAGAAGCTCCCGGAGGTCAATCCTCCCTCCAGCAGGGTCCCGGGAAGAGGTCTCCTGACGCTCCCGATCTCGGAAGCGTTGTGGCAGTGGAACGATGGAGAGATTCGTGATTCAAGAAAGTCTGCGAGGGTTTCCTCTCAGGACTCTAAATATAGGCCAAATGAAGGCACCGGAGGAGGTGGGACCCACCCAGGAGACCTCCTGGCGCCGCCTGGGTGGCCCCTCGCCCCCCTTTGGCCCACCTTTGGTGATCCGGAAGCTTCTATTTTGCTGATTTTTTATATATTTTTCTGGATTTTTTTGGGCTTTGGAAAATTGGGTAAAAGCCGCTGCAAAATACACATCAGTAGACAGAAACTGGAAGTGGGTGCACTGAGTTAGTAGGTTAGTCCAAATATGTGTAAAATGATATAGAAGTGTAGCAAAACATATACCAATGTCACCCAAAAGATCATGGAACAAGCAGAAATTATAGAAACATATAACAATGTCACCCAAAAGATCATGGAACAAGCTTGAGCGTCAAAAGGGAGCTCCTGAGCATTGAGCCTCAGGGGCCTTACCGATTATGAGGCCACCGGCCACCGTTGATATTGTCCACGGACATTCGGTCGTTATCAGGGGTACCAGGGCTTGACCCGGTGGCTACGTCCGTTCATTCGGTCGCATGCAACGACGGTTGGGAAATGTGCGGGACTAGATCTTGGCGACGCAACGCCGCTCGAACGTCAAAGGGGTCTCCTGAGCATTGTTCCTCGGGAGCCTTACTAGTTACAAAGCCACTTGGCCACTGAATCAGGGCCTTGCCCCGTGAGGCGCCTCACGGTGGCATGGAAATGTGCACGATTGGATCCTGCCGACGTAGAGCAACAGAAAAGCCCTCAACCGGTCTCACGAGAACGAGTGCGCGGGACCTGCATCAACCCACATCACCTCTACATCGTCCTTCTATCCTTCTGGAACCTACTTCATCCCGTTACATTCTCACGTAATAACGAGCCGAGGCTGTATACGCCCAGGGCCCCTCGAGGACGCGGAAGGGGTCCACCCCATGCCTAGTGGCAGCCCTATGCTCCACACTGGGGAGAAGACGGCGATAATCAACACAGTCCCCCAATGACTTCCGGAATCAGGCGCCTATGCCTCGGGGGTAGAGACACTCGCGAGGCCAAAGCGTCCTCGTGACCTCCCAGATACACCCCCACCGTGACACTCTCACCTAATAACGAGTTGCAGCTGTATACGACTAGGCCCCCACGAGGACACGGAAGGGGTCCACCCCACACCTAGTGGAATCCCATGCTCCGTGCTGGGGAGGAAATGGGGGCAACCAACTCAGTCCACCAATGACTATGCCCCCGGCTGGCAAAGGAACCAACACAGTCCACCAATGACTATGCCAGCCTAGGTGCCGGACGCGGTGTTTGCTTGCTTCTTCTTGGGTCTTGAATTATCTGATGCTGAGCTTAAGCTCGTCAATTTCAAAAGTTGGTTTTTAACTCTCAGTACCCGATGTTTGAAAAACAAAAAGGGGGGAAAGCTTTCTCTTGCGCTTTTTCGTTTCACCGGCTTTAAAGCCTCCTTTTCTGCATGACATTTTCTGAGGAGTTGAATGCTCCGCATCGCCCCTAGGCATCAAGGAGCATGAAAGAAAGGACTTGTCGCCCTAGGGGCAAACATTTTCAGTGGTCGACCCCCGCTCGGGGTCCGGATCGAAACATGATACCACCACAAAGAGTCTCAGGAGGCCTCAGGGCCCCGTGGGGCGATGACCAAACGGACGGAATGTGGAATCGCTCGAGCGCCAAAGGGGGGCTCCTGGGCACCGCCTCAGGAGCCTTACTGGTCGTAATGCCACTCACCAATCATGGTGCCGTCCCGGAGCTCCGGTCGGTGTTGGGAGTGGCGAGGCCCCACCCCGTGAAGTGTCGAACCTAACGGCAGAGGGGAAATGTGCGGGACCGGGGCCTATCGACATAGAGCAGCTTGAGTGTCAAGGGGGGCTCCTGAGCAGCACTCCTCAGGGGCCTTACTGGTCGCAAAGCCACTCGACCACCCGGGTGTCGATCACATCGGCACCTGGGGCGTCGGGGCTTTGTCCCGTGAGGAGCAACCTTGGTAACGGGTTGCGCCTTACAGCGGCAGAGAAATGTGCGGAACCTGAACTTGCAGATATAGAGTGTCGAAAGGGTCTTCACCCCGTCCCGCCTCCAAAACAGGGGCTACTCAGGAGGAGCTACGAACTAAACCGGCACAAACCCACAAGCTAAGTACCTCGTAGGCCCAGATCAGGATCATCTAGTTACGCATAAAATTCACAACGAATTGGAAACGCGCGTACTAACGAAAGGATGCAGGGCCTAAGGATTCAGCAGCGGCGAGGAACGAGACCATCGACCAAGCGTGCAGCGGCTTGCTGCTGGCTACGCCTATAGGGATTTCCTTGGCAAATATGCAAAGGATTCCCCCACGGCCTTGGAGCCTTGCATTGGTGTTCCCTTGAAGAGGAAAGGGTGATGTAGCACAGCGGCGGTAAGTATTTCCCTCAGTTTGAGAACCAAGGTATCAATCCAGTAGGAGGATCGCGTCAAGTCACAAGTACCTGCACAAACACAATGAGCTTGCACCCAACGCTATGAAGGGGTTGTCAATCCCTTATAGATTGTTTGCAAAGTGAGAACTGAAAGCAAAAAAGTAAACAAAGCAAAGTAAAAGTAAAAGCTGAGATGATAATTGTGAGTAGACCCGGGGGCCATAGTGTTCACTAGTGGCTTCTCTCATGAAAGCAAGTAGACGGTGGGTGAACGAATTACTGTCGAGCAATTGATAGAACCGCGCAAAGTCATGATGTTATCTATGGCAATGATCATACATATAGGCATCATGTCCAAAACAAGTAGACCGATACTTTCTGCATCTACTACTATTACTCCACATGTCGACCGCTATCCAGCATGCATCTAGTGTATTGAGTTCATAAGAATAGAGTAACGCCTTAAGCAAGATGACATGATGTAGATGGACAATCTCAAATCTATGATGAAAGCCCATCTTGTTACCCTTGATGGCAACAACACGATGCGTGTCTTGCTGCCCCTTTTGTCACTGGGAAAGGTCACCGCATGGTATGAACCAAAAACCAAGTACTTCTCCCATTGCAAGAATCATAGATCTAGTTGGCCAAACAAAACCCAAGACTCGGAGAGACTTACAAGGATATCAAATCATGCAAATAAGAAATCAGCAAAGACTCAAATATAATTCATAGATAATCTGATCACAAATCCACAATTCATTGGATCTCGACAAACACACCGCCAAAGAGGATTACATCGGATAGATCTCCATAAAGATCGTGGAGAACTTTGTATTGAAGATCCAAGAGAGAGAAGAAGCCATCTAGCTACTAACTACGGACCCGTAGGTTTGAAGTAGACTACTCACGAGTCATTGGAGAGGCAATGATGTTGATTTAGAAGCCCTCCAGCTCCAAAGTCCCCTCCGGAGGGCACCGGGAAGGGTCTCCTGATGAGATCTCGCGGAAACGGAAGCTTGCGGCTGCGGAAAAGTGGTTTCGTGGACGCCCTGATTTTTTCTGGGATTTTAGGGAATATATAGGCCAAAGAGCTAGGGCAGGGGAGCTCCAAGGAGGCCACAAGCCTGGTAGCCGCGCCCCCCCTGGCCGCGGCTACAGGGGTTGTGGGCTCCCTGTGGGCCTCGTGCCTTGGCCCTCAAGTCCCCCGATCTTCTTTTGTTCTGGAAAAATTCATTTCGAGGATTTTATTCCGTTTGGACTCCGTTCCAAAATCAGATCTGAAAAGAGTCAAAAACATAGAAAAAACAGGAACTGGCACTTGGCACTGAATTAATAAGTTACTCCCAAAAAAGATATAAAAGGTATATAAAACATCCAAAGTTGACAAGATAACAGCATGAAACCATCAAAAAATACAGATACGTTTGAGACGTATCACGGCTCGGGTGGTACCTCGGGAGGACGGGGCCTTCTGAGGGGCCTGGCAGTCGTACCCCCGAGAAACGGCTCGGGTGGAGACGGGCCTTATGCAAAGAAGCCGAGCTGCAACGATTACCAACAAGCAAGCAATCGACCCGTGAGCGGAAGGAAAAACGAAGAACGACGAAGGTAATGAACAAAAGTCTAACGCCCGACACGGCAGAGTTCTTGGTCTGGCATTACACGAGAAGGAAACGGAAGCTAGGGGCGCCTTGGGGAGGGGCCACCGACGTCGCCCTAGGCGCCTGCAGGCTCGGCGTCGGAACCCTCCTCCCCGCTGGAGGCGGCCCCTGGACATACCGCTCCATGAGAGCGGCCACGTGTGGGCGCACCTCGACCCGCAGAGGACGCCGGGACTCAACGGGCACCGGCTCGACGACGCGCCAGAGATCGACCTCCGGGGCGAGGAGGCGCAGGTTGGAAAGGACAAGCGTCAAGGCAAGGCCCAGAAGCTTGCGCGCGTCAGACGCGTTGTCCTCCTTCACACGGGAGACGCCGGCCTCGAGCGTCTCCACCACCTTCTGGAAGAAGGCGAGGTAGCCCCCGTTGCACGTCACGCTTGGCAGCGTCGGGGCCTCCCCCACAAACCGGCGCGCCGCGTCAGCCGCACGGCCGGTGACGCCCGCGAACTGCTTGGCGCGCTGGGACGCCATCATCCGGGCATACGACGCCTCGTCCTTGGCGGCCAGGATGGCGTCGGTCGCCTCATGGACCTGCCTCTGCAGCGACGCCAGCTCGGCCTTGGCCTCCGCCTCGCCCTCGCAGGCGACCTCGAGGGCAACCTCAGCACGCGCGAGCTGAGCCTGCAGCCCCTCGACCTCTTCTTGAAGCTCGTCGTGCTTGAGCTTCTTGGCCGAGGGCGCCCTGGCGAAAAAGAAAGGTCAACCAACAAGCAACAGACGAGGCGACAAGGAAAGGAAATGCATGTGAGGGATTTACTCTTTGCTGAGGGCCCAACGGTGGCGGACGCGCGGCGACCCTAAACCCACCCCCCCCCCCCCCGCTGCCCCGGGGGCGGACGAAGGCGTGGAAGGTGTCGCGCGCTTCCGCCGGATAATATCGCCTCTGGGAGATGCCATGGAACACGAGGAACGAAGGGGAGAAGAGGGTTTTTTCCGTGGTGAAGCAGAGGAAGCAGAGAGGAAGCTCAAGATTGCGGTGTCTCCCCCTTGCCAGGGGCAGGGAAGATTCATAGGAGAACCACGGCCACCAAGCGTCGCGGGATCACAAGCGTAACACGCCCCTCGGGTGCCGCGACGTGGGCTGCCACCCACGTCGCCTCACATATCAACCGAGCAGTCACGTCCGTGAGGGCTGCTGGACGAGGGCCGGCGACGCTGATGCCATTCAATGTAACAATGATGGCTTGTGCAGTTCTCAGAGATCGTGTCATCGTGGCCTAGTGCGTCCCGGATGCCTAGGGAAGCGAGGGTGTCGCCGCGCAACAACTAGACACGTGTGCCGCCTGCCCCGCAGGCAATTAGGGCCCATGATGCCTCGGGACACCCCCGAGGCTTTGCCTAGAAGCCAACCCGAGCGTGCCGTGGGCCCAGGGGCTACTATCGGTGTTCTGGGAATGGGGGTACCCAAACCTGCCTGCCTACGGCCCAAGGCTGGCCCACTTCATAAATCAACCAACGGGCCCGGCACCACTCAAGGCAAGGCCCTCGTGAGGGGCCAAGTCTCACGACGAGGAACGGCATCAAGAACCACGCGGAGCCTCCTCAGGACCCCTCCAAAGCGGCTGATATTCCGAGGCAAGGCCCGGCCTCAGGAGTCAAGGCTGACCTAGAGGAAGGACGGGCGGGCAACAGCCGACAAGATGGAGCAGTTTCCCCTTTAGTGCAAAGGGGGAAAGGACGAAACCAGGTTCCCGAGGCATCTTCTAAAGGTTTCCACTCTGGTGCAACAAGACTGTGGCCACCTGCCGGCAGGACGGACGTCATCCTTGAACCCGCTCCTGCAGCGCTAGCAGCCACTTTGCAGGCGAAGACTACTTTTGGGCAGGGGAAGCATGTTCCCATGTCCCCCTTGGAAACTGGCCGTTGTGGGATCCCTTCCCACCGAAACGATAAGGGAAGAGGACCAGGGCCGCCACTATAAATAGAGAGGGTAGGTTACTTCGTAGAGGACGACTCATTCATTCACCCACGAGCACAACGCCAAGCCCTCGGAGGCCCTCAAGAACACTGTACTAGTTCATCCACCAACCTCCGCGTGAGGCAATCCACCAAAGCAGGAGTAGGGTTTTAAGCTTCTCAGCGGCGCGAACCTCGGTAAACTTCTGTGTGATACGTCTCCAACGTATCTATAATTTTTGATGGTTTCATGCTATTATCTTCTCAAATTTTGGATGTTTTGCATGCCTTTTATATATTTTTTGGGACTAACTTAATAACTCAGTGCCAAGAGCCAGTTCCTGTTTTTTCCATGTTTTCGACCCCTTTCAGAGGAGAATTTTGAACGAAGTCCAAACGGAATGAAACTACCAAAAAGATTTTTTCCGGAAGAGAAAAAGATCGGAGAGCCGGAGAATCAGTGCAAGGGGCCACCAGGGACCCCACAAGCCCTGACGACGCGGCCAGGGGGGCCCGCGGCCACCAGGCTTGTGGGCTCCCTGAGGCTCCTTGCCCTAGGTTTTGCGCCTATATATTCCCTAAAAATCCATAAAAAAATTAGGAGATCATTGAAAGTACTTTTTCAGCCGCCGCAAACTTCTGTATCCGCAAGATCCCATCTAGGGCACGTTCTGGTGCCCTGTCGGAGGGGGATTCGGATACGGAGGGCTTCTTCATCAACACCATGACCTCTCCGATGATGCGTGAGTAGTTCACCATAGACCTACGGGTCCATAGCTAGTAACTAGAAGGCTTCTTCTCTCTCTTGGATCTTCAATACAAAGTTCTCCATAATCTTCATGGATATCTATCCGATGCAATCTTCTTTAGCGGTGTGTCTGTCGAGATCCGATGAATTGTGGATTTATGATCAGATTATCTATGAATCTTATTTGAGTTTCTTCTGATCTCTCTTATGCATGATTTCATATCCTTGTAATTCTCTTCGAGTTGTGGGTTTTGTTTGGCCAACTAGATCTTTGATTATTGCAATGGGAGAAGTGCTTGGTTTTGGGTTCATACCGTGCGGTGACCTCACCCAGTGACAGAAGGGGTAGCGAGGCACACATCATGTTGTTGCCATCAAGGGTAAAAAGATGGGGTTTTCATCATTGGTTTGAGTTTATCCCTCTACATCATGTCATCTTGCTTAAAGCGTTACTCTGATCCTCATGAACTCAATACACTAGATGCATGCTGGATAGCGGTCGATGTGTGGAGTAATAGTAGTAGATGTAGAAAGTATCGGTCTACTTGTCTCGGAAGTGATGCCTATATGTATGATCATTGCCTTAGATATCGTCATGACTTTCTGCGGTTCTATCAATTGCTCGACAGTAATTTGTTCACCCACCGTGATATTTGCTATTTTCAGAGAAGCCTCTAGTGAACACTATGGCCCCCTGGTCTACTCCACACCCTATTTTCAGCCTTACACTTTTTACTTCGTTGCACTTTCCGCCTTCAGCTGTCACCTTGCAAACAATCTTGAAGGGATTGACAACCCCTTTATAGCGTTGGGTGCAAACTCGTTTGTGTTTGCGCATGTACTCTGGACGTGACGAGACTCTCCTACTGGATCGATACCTAGGTTCTCAAACTGAGGGAAATACTTACTGCTCCTGTGCTGCATCACCCTTTCCTGTTCAAGGGAAAAACCAACGCAACCAAGTCTCCGTCGACGTGTCAATTTCTGGTGCT
The DNA here is from genome assembly GCF_904849725.1 of Hordeum vulgare subsp. vulgare. Taxonomy (NCBI): domain Eukaryota; kingdom Viridiplantae; phylum Streptophyta; class Magnoliopsida; order Poales; family Poaceae; genus Hordeum; species Hordeum vulgare. The sequence continues at coordinate 105,388,134 of NC_058522.1, read as the reverse complement.
GTTGTTCGATAAGTAGCAAGAAGATATTCTGGCGCCGTTCCCGGGGAGGAAGATCAAGTCAATAACTCATCCAAGTAGGTGTCGCAAACTCATCTCTTGCATTTACTTTGTTTGCTAGTTGCCTCTCGTTTTCCTCTCCCCCCACTTCACAATTTGCCTTTTTTGTTTGCCTTTTCATTCGCCCTTTTCTCTCGCTTGTTTTCTGTTCGTCTGTTTGGGATAGTCTACCTGTCCTCATGGCTAGATCCACCACTTCGAACGATACTCCCAAGAGCGGAGTTCCCAATTTCAAACAAATTGAGGAAGAAAACTTAAAGGACGCTTGGTATAGGATTTGCAATGCTCAGAGTAGATCTACTCATAAGCAATCCACTACCGTCCTGCTTCGCAGTTTTTATGTGGGTGTTTCTCCTTGGAATAGGTATATTCTTGACACCATCGTAGGTGGAAATTTATTGGGTAGCCATGTCGTTGATTCTTACACAGTTGTAATAAATTTGGTAGGCTCACCCCCACTCATGGTTAATGGAACTACCTTAACTCTGGAACATATGATGCGTAGGCTGGACGTCTTTGAAAATAAAATTGCTACGATAGAACTCATTGAGAATTTGGATAAAAAGATCCACAATCAAATCACTCAGTACGGATCCAAGGTGGGAATGGTTTTGAAAAATTTAAAGGAGAAGTAACCCACAGTTAACGAAAAGCTAGGTCATGATTCCGCTAGGATTGGCAAACTAGAGGATGTTATAACCAACTTGGGTTCCACTTTTGCCGCTGTGCAGAATACTCCAAACTTTGCCCACAATAAGGTCACCAAGTCTGTATTTGTTCCCAAAAATAGTGGTGAATCATCTAGCAAGAAAGATGAAAACCTTAAGATGATAAGTGATTACGCTACTTATGGTTTGAGCACCAAATATGACGATACGTGATTCTATCGCTTTTATGCCTAGCTAAGGGCGTTAAACAATAGCGCTTGTTGGGAGGTGATACGTCTCCAACGTATATATAATTTTTGATGGTTTCATGCTATTATCTTGTCAAACTTTGGATGTTTTGAATGCCTTTTATATATTTTTTGGAACTAACTTATTAACTCAGTGCCAAGTGCCAGTTCCTGTTTTTTCCATGTTTTTGACCCCTTTCAGAGGAGATTTTGAAACGGAGTCCAAACGGAAGAAAATCCCCGAAAATATTTTTTCCGTAAAGAGGAGCGCCACGGGGTGGCCATAATCCTGCACGACGCGGCCACCCCCCCCCCCCGCGGGCCGCGCCATGGGGGCTTGCGGGCACCCTGCTGGCCCACTTGCCCCCCTCTTTTTCTATATGGAGGGTTTCGTCCAGAAAAAATCAGAAGGGATCTTTTTCGTGGTTTCGCCGCAGCCACGAGGCGGAACTTGAGCAGAACCAATCTAGAGCTCCGGCATGACGATCCTGTCGGGGAAACTTCCCTCCCGGAGGGGGAAATCGTCACCATCGTCAACACCAACACTCCTCTCATCGGAGGGGACTCGTCACCATCAACATCTTCATCAGCACCATCTCATCTCCAAACCCTAGTTCATCTCTTGTAACCAATCTCCGTCTCGCGACTCCGATTGGTACTTGTAAGGTTGCTAGTAGTGTTTATTACTCTTTGTAGTTGATGCTAGTTGGATTATTTGGTGGAAGAGTTTATGTTCAGATCCTTGATGCTACTCATTACACCTCTGATCATGATTATGATTATGCTTTATGAGTAGTTACTTTTGTTCCTGAGGACATGGGATAAGTCATGCTAATGATAGTCATGTGAATTTGGTATTCGTTCGATATTTTGATATGTTGTATGTTGTTTTTCCTATAGTGGTGTTATGTGAACGTCGACTACATAACACTTCACCATTATTTGGGCCTAGAGGAAGGCATTGGGAAGTAGTAAGTAGATGATGGATTGCTAGAGTGACAGAAGCTTAAACCCTAGTTTATGCGTTACTTCGTAAGGGGCTGATTTGGATCCACTAGTTTAATGCTATGGTTAGACTTTGTCTTAATTCTTCTTTCGTAGTTGCGGATGCTTGCGAGAGGGGTTAATCATAAGTGGGATGCTTGTACAAATAAGGGCAGTACCCAAGCGCCGGTCCACCCACATATCAAACTATCAAAGTAACGAACGCGAATCATATGAACATGATGAAACTAGCATGACAGAAATTCCCGTGTGTCCTCGGGAGCGTTTTTCCTCCTATAAGACTTTGTCCAGGCTTGTCCCTTGCTACAAAAGGGATTGGGCTACTTTGCTGCACCGTTTCTACTTTTGTTACTTGTTTCTTTCTACGAATCATCTCATGACACAATCACTTGTTACCGATAATTTCAGTCCTTGCAGATACTTCCTTGCTGAAACCCACTTGTCAGATCCTTCTGCTCCTCGTTGGGTTCGACACTCTTACTTATCTAAAGGACTACGATTGGTCCCCTATACTTGTGGGTCATCAAGACTCTTTTCTGGCGCCATTGCCGGGGAGTAAAGTGCCTTTGGTAAGTGGAACTTGGTAAGGAAACATTCATATAGTGTGCTGAAATTTCTTGTCACTTGTCACTATGGATACTAATCCTTTGAGGGGCTTGTTCGGGGTATCTTCACCTCGAACGGAAGCACAAAGAGTTTCTCCTCAAGTTGCTGCACCTACTGAAAATATTTGCTTTGAATTTCCTTTGGGTATGCTTGAGAAACTGCTGGCTAATGCTTTTACACGAGATGGAACATCACATCCAGACTTGCATTTGATCTATCAAGATGAGGTTTGTGGTTTATTTAAGCTTGCAGGTGTGCCCGAGGATGAGGTCAAGAAGAAGGTATTTCCTTTATCTTTGAAAGATAAGGCGTTGACATGGTATAGGCTATGTGATGATAGTAGATCATGGGACTACAATCGGTTCAAATTGGAACATCATCAAAAGTTTTATCCTATGCATTTAGTACATTGTGATCGGAATTATATTTATAATTTTTGGCCTCGTGACAGAGAAAGCATCGCTCATGCTTGGGGGAGGCTTAAATCAATGCTATATTCATGCCACAATCATGAGCTCTCGAGAGAAATTATCATTCAGAACCTCTATGCTCGGCATTCTCATGATGATCGCACCATGCTTGACACTTCTTGTACCGGTTCTTTTATGAAGAGAGATATTGACTTCAAGCGGAATTTATTGGAGAGAATTAGACGCAACTCTGAAGATTGGGAGCTTGAAGAAGGTAAGGAGTCAGGTATGAATTGCACTTTTGATTGCGTTAAATCCTTTGTTGAGACAAATACCTTTTGTGACTTTAGCGCTAAGTATGGACTTGACTCTGAGATAGTAGCTTCATTGTGTGAATCTTTTGCTGCTCATATTGATCTCCCCAAAGAGAAGTGGTTTAAATTTCATCCTCCTTTAGAAGTCAATGTAGTTAAACCCACTCCAGTTGAAGAGAAAGTCATTGCCTATAATGATCTTGTGGTTACCAGTGCTTACATTGAGAAACCACCTTTCCCTGTTAGGATAAAGGATCATTCTAAAGCTTCAACTGTGATACGTAGAGGCTATATTAGAACACCTACACCCCCTGAGCAAATTAGAGTTGAACCTAGCATTGCTATTATCAAAGATATTCTGTCTGAAGAAGTTGAGGGACACAATATTCACTTTTGTGAAGATGCTGCTAGAATTGATAAACCTCACGTTAGAGACAAACATAGGCATGTTGTTGGCATGCCTGTGGTTTCTGTTAAGATAGGAGATCATTGTGATCATGGTTTATGTGACTTGGGTGCTAGTGTTTGTGCAATACCTCAATCCTTATACGATGAAGTCAAAGATGAGATTGCACCTGTTGAGATAGAACCTATAGATGTCACTATTCAGCTTGCCAATAAAGATACTATCGGCCATGTGGGAATTGTTAGGGATGTTGAAGTCTTGTGTGGTAAAACGAAGTATCCTGCTGATTTCCTCGTTCTTGCTACCGCTCAAGATAGCTTTTGTCCCATCATATTTGGTAGACCTTTTCTCAACACTGTCAATGCTCATATTGATTGTGAGAAGCAAACTGTCACTGTTGGCTTTGAAGGAGTGTCACATGAGTTCAATTTCTCTAAGTTTGGTAGACAACCTCATGAAAAGGAGTTGCCTAGTAGGGATGAAACTATTGCCTTAGCCTCTATTGTCGTGCCTCCTACTGATTCCTTAGAGCAATACTTGCTTGAGCATGAAAATGATATGCATATGGATGAAAGGGATGAGATAGATAGAGTTGTCTTAGAACAATATCCTATCCTTAAGAATAATCTGCCTGTTGAACTACTTGGGGATCCACCTCCACCAAAGGGTGATCCTATGTTCGAGCTTAAACAGTTGCCTGATACTCTTAAGTATGCCTACCTTGATGAAAAGGAGATATATCATGTTATTATTAGTGCTAGCCTCTCAGAGCATGAAGAGAAGAAGTTACTGAAAACTCTGAGGAAGCACCGTGCTGCTATTGGATATACTGAAAACTGATCCTGAATTCAAACCAGTTGCTGATCATCAAAGGAGATTGAATCCTAAGATGAAATAAGTAGTGAGAAAAGAAATACTAAAGCTCCTAGAAGCAGGTATTATCTATCATGTTGCTCATAGAGATTGGGTGAGTCTGATGCATTGCGTTCCTAAGAAAGGAGGCATTACCGTTGTCCCTAATGATAAGGATGAGTTGATCCCACAGAGGATTATTACTGGCTATAGTATGGTGATTGATTTTAGGAAGTTGAATAAGGCCAATAGGAAAGATCATTACCCTTTGCCTTTTATCGACCAAATGCTAGAAAGACTATCCAAACACACACACTTCTGCTTTCTAGACGGTTATTCTGGTTTCTCCCAAATACCAGTTGCACAATCTGATCAGGAGAAAACCACTTTCACCTGCCATTTCGGTACCTTTGCTTATAGACGTATGCCTTTTGGCTTGTGTAATGCACCTGCCACCTTTCAAAGATGTATGATGGCTATATTCTCTGACTTTTGCGAAACGATTGTCGAGGTTTTCATGGATGACTTCTCCGTTTACGGGTCTTCCTTTGATGATTGCCTCAGCAACCTTGATCGAGTCTTACAGAGATGTAAAGACACCAATCTTGTCTTGAATTGGGAGAGGTGCCACTTTATGGTTAATTAAGGCATCGTCTTAGGACATAAAATTTCCAAAAGAGGTATTGAAGTCGATAAGGCTAAGGTTGATGCAATTGAGAAAATGCCATACCCCACAAATATCAGAGGGATAAGAAGTTTCCTTGGTCATGGTGGTTTCTATAGAAGGTTCATCAAAGACTTCTCTAAGATTTCTAGGCCTCTTACCAATCTCTTGCAAAAGGATATTCCTTTTGTTTTTGACGATGATTGTGAGGAAGCCTTCGAAATACTTAAGAGGGCTTCGATAACTGCACCTATTGTTCAACCACCTGATTGGAACTTGCCTTTTGAGATCATGTGTGACACTAGTGATTATGTTGTTGGTGCTATTCTAGGGCAAAGAGTTGATAAGAAGTTGAATGTTATTCACTACGCTAGTAAAACTCTAGACAGTGCCCAGAGAAACTATGCTACTACAAAGAAGGAATTTTTAGCAGTCGTGTTTGCGTGTGAAAAGTTCAGGTCTTACATTGTTGATTCCAAAGTCATTATTCACACTGATCACGCTGATATTAAGTACCTCATGGAGAAGAAGGACGCTAAACCTAGACTTATCAGATGGGTTCTCTTGCTACAAGAATTTGATCTGCACGTTGTTGACAGAAAGGGTGCTGATAACCCAGTAGCAGATAACTTGTCTAGGTTGGAGAACGTTCTTGATGACCCACAACCTATTGATGATAGCTTTCCCGATGAGCAATTGAATGTCATCAATGCTTCACATAGTGCACCGTGGTATGCTGATTATGCAAACTATATCGTTGCCAAATACATACCACCTAGTTTCACGTACCAGCAAAAGAAGAAATTCTTCTTTGACTTGAGACACTACTTTTGGGATGATCCTCACCTTTATAAGGAAGGAGTAGATGGTGTTATTAGGCGTTGTGTACCTAAACATGAACAAGGACAGATCCTACAGAAGTGTCACTCCGAGGCCTACGGAGGACATCATGCGGGAGATAGAACTGCACACAAGGTATTGCAATCAGGTTTCTATTGGCCCACTCTCTTCAAGGATGCCCGTAAGTTTGTCCTGTCTTGTGACGAATGTCAAAGAATAGGTAATATTAGCAAACGTCAGGAAATGCCTGTGAACTATTCACTTGTCATTGAACCATTTGACGTCTGGGGCTTTGATTATATGGGACCTTTTCCAAAATCCAATGGGTATACTCACATCCTAGTTGTTGTTGATTATGTCACCAAGTGGGTAGAAGCTATCCCCGCTAGTAGTGCTGATCACAACACTTCTATCAAGATGCTGAAAGAAGTTATCTTCCCTAGATTTGGAGTCCCTAGATATCTAATGACCGATGGTGGTTCACACTTCATTCATGGTGCTTTCCGTAAAACGCTTGCTAAGTACGATGTCAACCATAGAATTGCGTCTCCCTATCACCCTCAGTCCAGTAGTCAAGTAGAGCTAAGTAATAGAGAGATTAAACTGATTCTGCAAAAGACTGTCAACAGGTCTAGAAAGAATTGGCCTAAGAAGCTCGATGATGCACTGTGGGCTTATAGAACTGCCTATAAGAATCCCATGGGCATGTCTCCGTACAAAATGGTGTATGGGAAAGCACGTCATTTACCTCTTGAGCTAGAGCATAAAGCTTATTGGGCAATCAAAGAGCTCAACTTTGACTTGCCGGTGAGAAGAGGTTATTTGACATTAGCTCTCTTGATGAGTGGAGAACTCAAGCATATGAGAATGCCAAGCTCTTCAAAGAGAAGGTTAAGAGGTGGCGCGATAAGAGGATACAAAAGCTTGAGTTCAATGTAGGTGATTATGTCTTGCTATATAACTCTCGTTTAAGATTCTTTGCAGGCAAGCTCCTCTCTAAGTGGGAAGGTCACTATGTTGTTGAGGAAGTATATCGTTCCGGTGCTATCAAGATCAACAACACGGAAGGTAATTGTCCGAGAGTTGTAAATGGGCAGAGAATCAAGCATTATATCTCAGGTACTCCCATAAATGTTGAAAGCAATATCATCAATACCATAACTCCGGAAGAATACCTAAGGGACATTTATCAGCCTCATTCAGACTCCGAAAACGAAGAGGTATGAGATTCTGTAAGAAAACAGAGTCCAAAACTTTTCCAATAGGAAATTTTCTCCGTTTTGGAATTTTTGAAAAAATACAAAAATTGGAAGTAGTCCGGAAAGTGCGCGAGGAGGCGACAAGCCTGCACGGCGCGGGGCCACCCCCTGGCCGCGCCGTGAGGGCTTGTGGCCACCTCGTGCGCCTCCCGGACTCCGTTTTCATACAGGGGACTCCTTCTGGTCTGGAAAAATCATTATATATACTTTCGTTTGGTCTGACCCCGCATCACGCAGATTTCCTCTGTTTTTCGTTTCGAGCCTGTTTTCTGCCACAGATCTAGGTCAAGATGTCTTCTCAGGATTCAAAGGGGGAGAGCTATGTTGCTGATTACCTTGCTAACCCCAAGGTCTATGGGGACTTGGAACCATATGGCTGGACCACCGATGAGGAAGAAGACTATGATCCCAAGGGGAAGGAACAAACGAGTTCCGATGAAGAGGAGGCTCCTCTACCTCAACCTGGACGCACTCATGTGGAGTTCAAGAAGTCAAGCCTCCCTGACCAAAGGAAGAAGCCTAAGACCTTGTTTATCCCTTCTCATTTCTTGCAGGAGAGTAAACAGGAACTTTTCCATAGAGTGTTGAAGCTTGAGGAGGAAAATGATGATCTGAGGGAGCAGAACTTTATGCTCAAGTGAAAATTAGACAAGCTCAAGACCGCTTCAACAACTCCTCCACCACCACCACCAAAGGAAGACAACTGAGCATTGGTATGGGCAATCCCCTTGGCTTTTGCCAAGCTTGGGGGAGTTGCCCCGGTATCGTATCACCATCACATCTTTTGCCTTTTCCTTTGTTTTAGTTTTCTTTTTCAGTTTTGTCTTTCTCTAGTAGTTTAAAAGTCTTAGTGTTTTAGTCTTGAGTTTTGCTTTGTGTCACCCCTGATGTATTCTTGCTCGTGAGCCATCTAATAAAGAGTGTATTAGTTGAAGGGCTTTGCCTCTTGCCATGATCAAAAGAGTGAGAATAGAACAAAAGCATGAAAGGTCATGTAGTGATCTTATGGGAAGTGATGGCTTCACATATAAAAAGAATGAGGATTGAAACTTGCTGAGGGTAGGAAAACGTAGACCTTGGTCATTGTTGCAATTAATAGGAAGTGATAAAGAAGGAGAGGTTCACATATAAATATATCATCTCTGACACCATCTATGATTGTGAACACTCACCAACCTATTGCATGCCTAGAAGTAGATGTTGGACAAGGAAGACAACGTAATGGATTGTGTTTTCTTGGCTCTGAACAATGTTATATGATTAGAGATCCCTTAGCATGTGACGATTGCTTCCACCTCACATTAGCCAAACCTCCTGCACTAAGTAGAGATACTACTTGTGCATCCATAAACCTTCAACCCAGTTTTGCCATGTGAGTCCACCATACCTACCCATGGATTAAATAAGATCCCTCAAGTAAGTTGTCATCGGTGCAAGCAATAAAAATTGCTCTCTAATATGTATGATCTATTAGTGTGTGGAAAATAAGCTTTATACGAACCTGTGATGAAGAAGACATAAAAGCGACACACTGCATAATAAAGTTCTTTATCACAGGGGGCAATATAAAGTGACGTTCCTTCGCACTAAGAGGACACGCATCCAAACCTCAAAAGCGAATGACAACCTCTGCTTCCCTCTGCGAAGGGCCTATCTTGTACCTTTACTTTTTGCCCCTGAAAGAGTCATGGTGATCTTCACCAATTCCTTATTTCTCCTTTATCCTGGCTACCGTCATATGCTTGGGAAAGATCTATATTCATATGTCAACTTGGAGGTAGGCATTCATGAATTATTATTGTTGACATTACCCTTGAGGTAAGCAGTTGGGAGGCAAAACTATAAGCCCCTATCTTTCTCTGTGTTCAGCTGAAACTTTGATCTCATGAGTACCACGTGAGTTGTAGCAATAGTAGAGAATGAAAGAATGATTGAGTATGTGGATTTGCTTTACAAGCTCTTATTTGACTCTTTCTAATGTTGTGATAAATTGCAATTGCTTCAATGACTAAAGGCTATCGGTTGTTACTTCTCGGTAAGGTTCTTGATCCATGCTTTACTTTGTGAAGGAATTATCACTTTGGCATGAGAGATTATATGTTGGTATTGCGGTTCTGATCTTGATCATGATGCATGCATGTTTGTATCTTGTTTTGTCGACCCTTTCTCCCTAAACATGTGGACATATTTATTGAGCTCGGCTTTCGCTTGAGGACAAGCTAGGTCTAAGCTTGGGGGAGTTGATACGTCCATTTTGCATAATTTTTTCATGTTAATATTTATCGCTTCTTTGGCTGTTATTTCACTTCACGGTACTATTCTTATGCCTTTTCTCTCTTATTTTGCAAGGTTTACACGAAGAGGGAGAATACCGGCAATTGGAATTCAGGCCTGAAAGTGGAGCAAAGTTGAGATACCTATTCTGCGCAACTTCAAACGCCGTGAAAATCAACGGAGATTGTTTTCCCAATTTATAAAAAATACTGGCCGAAGAAGTGCCAGAGGAGCGCCAGGGGGTGGGCACAAGCCTGCACGGTGCGGCCACCCCCCAGGCCGCGCCATGGGGGCTTGTGGGCACCCTGCTGGCCCACTTGCCCCCCTCTTTTGCTATATGGAGGGTTTCGTCTAGAGAAAAATTAGAAGGGACCTTTTTCGTGGTTTCGCCGCTGCCACGAGGCGGAACTTGAGCAGAACCAATCTAGAGCTCCGGCAGGACGATCCTGCCGGGGAAACTTCCCTCCCGGAGGGGGAAATCGTCCCCATCATCATCACCAACACTCCTCACATCAGAGGGGACTCGTCACCATCAACATCTTCATCAGCACCATCTCATCTCCAAACCCTAGTTCATCTCTTGTAACCAATCTCCGTCTCGCGACTCCGATTGGTACTTGTAAGGTTGCTAGTAGTGTTGATTACTCTTTGTAGTTGATGCTAGTTGGATTATTTGGTGGAAGAGTTTATGTTCAGATCCTTGATGCTACTCATTACACCTCTGATCATGATTATGATTATGCTTTGTGAGTAGTTACTTTTGTTCCTGAGGACATGGGATAAGTCATGCTAATAATAGTCATGTGAATTTGGTATTCGTTCGGTATTTTGATATCTAGTATGTTGTTTTTCCTCTAGTGGTATTATGTGAACGTCGACTACATAACACTTCACCATTATTTGGGCCTAGAGGAAGGCATTGGGAAGTAGTAAGTAAATGATGGATTGCTAGAGTGACAGAAGCTTAAACCCTAGTTTATGTGTTACTTCGTAAGGGGCTGATTTGGATCCACTAGTTTAATGCTATGGTTAGACTTTGTCTTAATTCTTCTTTCGTAGTTGCGGATGCTTGCGAGAGGGGTTAATCATAAGTGGGATGCTTGTCCAAGTAAGGGCGTTACCCAAGCGCCGGTCCACCCACATACCAAACTATCAAAGTAACGAACGTGAATCATATGAACATGATGAAACTAGCATGACAGAAATTCCCGTGTGTCCTCGGGAGCGTTTTTTCCTCCTATAAGACTTTGTCCAGGCTTGTCCCTTGCTACAAAAGGGATTGGGCCACTTTGCTGCACCGTTGCTACTTTTGTTACTTGTTGCTTGCGACGAATCATCTCACCACACAATCACTTGTTACCGATAATTTCAGTGCTTGCAGATACTTCCTTGCTGAAAACCACTTGTCAGATCCTTCTGCTCCTCGTTGGGTTCGACACTCTTACTTATCGAAAGGGTAGGATTGATCCCCTATACTTGTGGGTCATCAGCCCCCCTGAGCGCCCCCTGACCTAGGGGTTGCACCTATAAATTCCCTAAAAATCCCAAAAAAATTAGGAGATTGTCGAAAGTACTTTTCCGCCGCCACAAGCTTCTGTCTCCGCAAGATCCCATCTGGGTCATGTCCTGGTGCCCTGCCGGAGGGGAGATTCAGACACGGAGGGCTTCTTCATCAATACCATGACCTCTCCGATGATGTGTGAGTAGTTCACCGTAGACCTACGGGTCCATAGCTAGTAACTAGATGGCTTCTTCTCTCTCTTGGATCTTCAATACAAAGTTCTCCATGATCTTCATGGAGATCTATCCGATGTGATCTTCTTTGGCGGTGTGTTTGTCGAGATCCGATGAATTGTGGATTTATGATTAGATTATCTATGAATCTTATTTGAGTTTCTTCTGATCTTTGTTATGCATGATTTCATATCCTTGTAATTTTCTTCGAGTTGTGGGTTTTGTCTGGCCAACTAGATCTATGATTCTTGCAATGGGAGAAGTTCTTGGTTTTGGGTTCATACCGTGCGGTGACCTCACCCAGTGACAGAAGGGGTAGCGAGGCACGCATCGTGTTGTGGCCATCAAGGGTAAAAAGATGGGGGTTTCATCATTGGTTTGAGATTATCCCTCTACATCATGTCATCTTCCTTAAGGCGTTACTCTGTTCATCATGAACTCAATACACTAGATGCATGCTGGATAGCGGTCGATGTGTGGAGTAATAGTAGTAGATGCAGAAAGTATCGGTCTACTTGTCTCGGACGTGATGCCTATATGTATGATCATTGCCTTAGATATTGTCATGACTTTGCGCGGTTCTATCAATTGCTCGACGGTAATTTGTTCACCCACCGTGATATTTGCTATTATGAGAGAAGCCTCTAGTGAACACTATGGCCCCCAGGGTCTACTCCACACCATATTTTCAGCCTTAGACTTTTTACTTCATTGCACTTTCCGTCGTCAGATCTCACTTTGCAAACAATCTTGAAGGGATTGACAACCCCTTTGAAGCGTTGGGTGCAAGCTTGTTTGTGTTTGCGCGGGTACTTTGGACTTGACGAGGCCCTCCTTCTCGATCGATACCTTTGTTCTCAAACTGAGGGAAATACTTATTGCTCCTTTGCTGCATCACCCTTTCCTCTTCAAGGGAAAAACCGACGCAAACCAGAGAAGTAACAAGAAGAATTCCTAAGCGCCAGGGAAGGACTTTTGTTGCCGCGGCAGAAGAATTTCTGGCGCCGTTGCCGGGGAGGAAGATCAAGTCAAGAACTCATCCAAGTAAGTGTCGCAAACTCATCTCTTGCATTTACTTTGTTTGCCAGTTGCCTCTCGTTTTTCTCTCCCCCACTTCACCTATTTGCCTTTTTCATTTCCCTTTTCTCTCGCGTGCTTTTTGTTCGCTTGTGTGCCATGTGCCTTCAATATGCTTGCATCTTCACTTGCTGAAAATCTAGTGATATGGATCCTCATCCACTTGCTAATCTCTTTAAGAGATCCAATTATGTTGATCCAATTGCTAGTGAGTTGAGTGCACTTGACTATATTTATGGAGTTTTGCTTGAGATGCGTGAATCTGAAAATTGTGAGGAAGAAATTTATGAAGTGATTCACCAGGGCTCCTTGGAGGAAAAGCATGATTGCAATGGTTTCACTATAAATTCTGTTAGTGACAATCATGCTAAGAATATGCAAAACCCTAAGCTTGGGGATGCTAGTTTTGCTATGTCCGCTACTTGTTGCAATGATCATGAGTGGGGCGATGATTTTTCTTATGATCTTGAAAATTTCTTTAAGCCTCCTGATGAATATGATATTTGCAATATTATTGAAAGTGGGTTTCGAGAAGTTATGACTTTAGTTGATGATAATCCCACTATTTTTGAAGAGCGTCAACTTTGCATGCATGTGGATCATGAAAAGAATATCCTATGTGATAGTTACATTGTTGAATTCGAATATGATCCCACATGTAATTATTATGAGAGAGGAAAATATGGTGGTAGAAACTTTCATATCACTAAAACACCTCTCGTTATGTTGAGATTGCTATTTCTCTTTCTTCTTTCTTGCATATGGTAACTATTGCTTGTCTTGACAATCCGTTTTCCTATAAAATTCCTATGCATAGGAAGTATGTTAGACTTATATGGGATTTTCACATGCTTTATGATGCTCTCGTTGTGCTTCAATTCATGTCTTTTGTGTGAGCATCATTGAATTATCAATGCCTAGCTAAGGGCGTTAAACAATAGCGCTTGTTGGGAGGCAACCCAATTAATTTATCTTTTTCTTTCTGTTTTTTTGCATCCACACCATCATAATTCTGTTGTGATTGTGTTTTTTGTGTTTCTTTTTGTGTTTGAGCCAAGCAAAACCTTTATGACTAGTCTTGGTAATGGTTGTTTGATCCTGCTGGAAAAAGACAGAAACTTTTCGCTCACGAGATGATTTTTCATTTTTATTCAGAAAGAGCTTTTGAGTTGATTCTTTTTGCTCCTGGTTTATATGCGTTTTTACCAGGCCATCGTAATTTTTAAGATTTTTTGAGGTACCAGAAATATACGAAGTATACAGGTTGCTACAGACTGGTCTGTTTTTGACAGATTCTGTTTTTGTTGAGTTGGTTGCTTGTTTTGATGAAACTATGGTTAGTATCGGGGGGTACTAGCCATGGAAAAGTGAGAATACAATAGACCAACATCAATATAGTTATAATTAAAGTTTGCTACAGTACCAAAAGAAGTGGTAGTTTGATTTCTTGTACTAATGTAATCACAAGTTTCTGTTTAAGTTTTGTGTTGTGAAGTTTTCAAGTTTTGGGTGATGTTCTCATGGAGAAAGAGATAAGGAGTGGAAAGAGCTCCATCTTGGGGATGCCCAAGGCATCCCAAGACAAATTCATGGACACCAAAAAGCCTAAGCTTGGGGATGCCCCGGGAAGACATCCGCTCTTTCGTCTTCAGTCCATCGGTAACATTACTTGGAGCTATATTTTTATTCACCACATGATATGTGTTTTTGCTTGGAGCGTCTTGTATCGTAGGAGTCTTTTCCTTTTGTTGTGGCACAATCATCCTTGCTGCAAACCTTTTTGAGAGAGAGAGACATGCACTCATCATGATTTTTTCTAGAATGCTCATAGTGCTTCACTTATATCTTTTGAGCTAGATACTTTTGCTCTATGTGCTTCACTTATATCTTTTAGAGCACGGCGGTGTGTGGTTTGGTAGTTGGCTTATGCTATGAAAGTAGTACCAAAAGTGATAGATACCCAAAGAGGACGCAAAAACCTCCACCTTCATGTGCATTTAGTAGAAAGAGAAGTTTTGATTCCTGTCAAATAGTTTTGAGATATGGATTTGGTAATATTAAGAGTTATGTTAGGAGGGTGTTGTGAATCTAGAAATACTTGTGCTGAAGTTAGTGATTCCCGTAGCATGCACGTATGGTGAAACGCTGTGTTAGGAAGTCGGAGCATAATTGATCTATTGATTGCCATCCTTTGTGTTGAGGTCGGGATCGCGCGATGGTTTACACCTACCAACCCTTCCCCTCGGAGTATGCGTTTAGCACTTTGTTTCGATTACTAATAAAAACTTTCACAATAAGTATGTGAGTTCTTCATGACTAATGTGAGCCCATGGTATAGATGCACTTTCACCTTCCACCATTGCTAGCCTCTCTAGTGCCGCGTAATTCTCGCCGGTGCACAAACCCACCAATTCCTTCCTCAAAACAGCCACCATATCTACCTACTATGGACTTTTCATAGCCATTCCGAGATATATTGCCATGCAACTTCCACCGTTCTGTCTCATGACTTGTGTCGTCACTCTCATATTGCCATTGCATGATCGTAAGATAGCTAGCGAGATGTTTCAACGTCATACGCCATGCTAGATCGATGCACATCCCGATACACTTCCGGAGGCATTTCCTTTGGAGTCATCATCATTGTGATCTTTGAGCTATGAGTAAATAAAAGTGTGATGATCATCATTATTAGAGCATTGTCCCATGTGAGTAAATTAAAAAAAGAGGCCAAAGAGCCCAAAAAAAGAAGAGAAAATAAAAGAAAAGAAAAAAAAGAGGCCTAAGAGCCCAAATCAAAAAAAGAAAGAAAAAGAGAGAAGGGACAATGCTACTATCTTTTTCCACACTTGTGCTTCATGATAGCACCATGTTCTTCATGATTGAGATCTTCTTGCTTTGTCACTACCATATGCTAGTGGGAATCTTCATTATCTAACTTGGCTTGTATATTGCAATGATGGGCTTCCTCAAAATTGCCCTAGGTCTTTGTGAGCAAGCAAGTTTGATGCACACCCACTAGTTTTCCTTTTGAGCTTTCACATACTTATAGCTCCAGTGCATCCTTTGTATGGCGATCCCTACTCATTCACATTGATATCTATTAATGGGCATCTCCATAGCCTATTGATACGCCGAGTCAGTGTGACCATTTCCTCCTTTTTGTCTCACAACCACCACCACACTCTATTCCACCTATAGTGTTATATCCATGGCTCACGCTCATGTATTGCGTGATAGTTATAAAAAGTTTGAGAAAGTAAGAGTGTGAAAACAATTACTTGGCCAATACCGGGGTTGTGCATGATTTACATTAGTTGTGTGAGGATGATGGAGCATAGCCAGACTATATGATTTTGTAGGGATAACTTCCTTTGGCCTTGTTATTTTGAAAGTTCATGATTACTTTGCTAGTTTGCTTGAAGTATTACTGTTTTCACGTCAATAGCAAACTATTGTTTTGAATCTTACGGATCTGAACATTCATGCCACGTGAAAGAAGTTGCAAAGGACAACTATTCTAGGTAGCATTGCACATCAAAAATTCATTCTTTATCACTTCCCTACTCGAGGACGAGCAGGAGTTAAACTTGGGGATGCTTGATAAGTCTCCAACGTATCTATAATTTTTGATGGTTTCATGCTATTATCTTGTCAAACTTTGGATGTTTTGAATGCCTTTTATATATTTTTTGGAACTAACTTATTAACTCAGTGCCAAGTGCTAGTTCCTGTTTTTTCCATGTTTTTGACCCCTTTCAGAGGAGATTTTGAAACGGAGTCCAAATGAAAGAAAATCCCCAAAAAGATTTTTTTCGGGAACGGAAGAAGATCAGGGAGCTTGGGAGCCAAGGCAAGGGAGCCCCAGGGGCCCCACAAGCCCCCACCCCATGGCCAGGGGGAGGCTGCGACATCTAGGCTTGTGGGCCCCCTGAGCGTCCCCTGACCTAGGGGATGCGCCTATAAATTCCCTAAAAATCCCAAAAAAATAGGAAATCATCGAAAGTACTTTTCCACCGCCGCAAGCTTCTGTCTCCGCAAGATCCCATCTGGGGCACGTCCTGGTGCCCTGCCGGAGGGGAGATTCGAACACGGAGGGCTTCTTCATCAACACCATGACCTCTCCGATGATGTGTGAGTAGTTCACCATAGACCTACAGGTCCATAGCTAGTAACTAGATGGATTCTTCTCTCTCTTGGATCTTTAATACAAAGTTCTCCATGATTTTCATGGAGATCTATCCGATGTAATCTTCTTTTGCGGTGTGTTTGTCGAGATCCGATGAATTGTGGATCTTTGATCATATTATCTATGAATCTTATTTGAGTTTCTTCTGATCTCTCTTGTGCGTGATTTCATATCCTTGTAATTCTCTTCGAGTTGTGGGTTTGTCTGGCCAACTAGATCTATGATCCTTGCAATGGGAGAAGTGCTTGGTTTTGGGTTCATACCGTGCGGTGACCTTATCCAGTAACAGAAGGGGTAGCGAGGCACGCATCATGTTGTTGCCATCAAGGGTAAAAAGATGGGTTTTCATCATTGGTTTGAGTTTATCCCTCTACATCATGTCATCTTGCTTAAAGCGTTACTTTGTTCGTCAGGAACTCAATACACTAGATGCATGCTGGATAGCGGTCGATGTGTGGAGTAATAGTAGTAGATGCAGAAAGTATCGGTCTACTTGTCTCGGACGTGATGCCTATATGTATGATCATTGCCATAGATATCGTCATGACTTTCCGCGGTTCTATCAATTGCTCGACAATAATTTGTTCACCCACCGTGATATTTGCTATTTTGAGAGAAGCCTCTAGTGAACACTATGGCCCCCAGGTCTACTCCACACCATATTTTCAGCCTTACACTTTTTACTTCGTTGCACTTTCCGCCTTCAGATCACACTTTGCAAACAATCTTGAAGGGATTGACAACCCCTTTATAGAGTTGGGTGCAAGCTTGTTTGTGTTTGCGCAGGTACTCTGGACTTGACGAGACTCTGCTACTGGATCGATACCTTGGTTCTCAAACTGAGGGAAATACTTACTGCTCATGTGCTGCATCACCCTTTCCTCTTCAAGGAAAAAACTGTTGGAAATATGCCCTAGAGGCAATAATAAATTAGTTATTATTATATTTCTTTGTTCATGATAATCGTTTATTATCCATGCTATAATTGTATTGATTGGAAACACAGTGCATGTGTGGATACATAGACAAAACACTGTCCCTAGTAAGCCTCTAGTCGACTAGCTCGTTGATCAAAGATGGTCAAGGTTTCCTGGCCATAGGCAAGTGTTGTCACTTGATAACGGGATCACATCATTAGGAGAATCATGTGATGGACTAGACCCAAACTAATAGACGTAGCATGTTGATCGTGTCATTTTGTTGCTATTGTTTTCTGCGTGTCAAGTATTTGTTCCTATGACCATGAGATCATATAACTCACTGACACCGGAGGAATGCTTTATGTGTATCAAACGTCGCAACGTAACTGGGTGACTATAAAGATGCTCTACGGGTATCTCCGAAGGTGTTCGTTGAGTTAGTATGGATCGAGACTGGGATTTGTCACTTCGTGTGACGGAGAGGTATCTCGGGGCCCACTCGGTAATACAACATCGCACACAAGCCTTGCAAGCAATGTGACTTAGTGTAAGTTGCGGGATCTTGTATTACGAAACGAGTAAAGAGACTTGCCGATAAACGAGATTGAAATAGGTATGCGGATACTGACGATCGAATCTCAGGCAAGTAACATACCGAAGGACAAAGGGAATGACATACGGGATTATATGAATCCTTGGCACTGAGGTTCAAACGATAAGATCTTCGTAGAATATGTAGGATCCAATATGGGCATCCAGGTCCCGCTATTGGATATTGACCGAGGAGTCTCTCGGGTCATGTCTACATAGTTCTCGAACCCGCAAGGTCTGCACACTTAAGGTTCGACGTTGTTTTATGCGTATTTGAGTTATATGGTTGGCTACCGAATGTTGTTCGGAGTCCCGGATGAGATCACGGACGTCACGAGGGTTCCCGGAATGGTCCGGAAACGAAGATTGATATATAGGATGACCTCATTTGGTTACCGGAAGGTTTTCGTGCATTACTGGAAAAGTTCCGGGCTCATCGGTAGTGTACTGGGAGTGCCGGGAGGGGTGCCGGGGACCATCAGGAGGTGTTTCACGCTGCAAGGGGTCTCATGGGCTATGGGAAGAGATAAACCAGCCCCTAGTGGGCTGGAATAAGTTCCCACTAAGGCCCATAAGGTTTGAGAAGGAAAAAACACAAGGTGGAAAGAGTTTCCAAGTGGGAAGGTGGAATCCTACTCCAAGTAGGATTGGAGTAGGACTCCTCCACCTCCAATTTCGGTCAAACCTTTAGGTTTTGAGGCTGCCTCCTCCCCTCCCTCCCTACTATATATAGTGGGGTTCTAGGGCTGATTTCCGACAACTTTTGCCACGGCAGCCCGACCACAGACCTCCATGGCTTTTCCTCTAGATCGCGTTTCTGCGGAGCTCGAGCGGAGCCCTGCTGAGATTAGATCACCACCAACCTCCGGAGTGCCGTCACGCTGCCAGAGAACTCATCTACCTCTCCGTCTCTCTTGCTGGATCAAGAAGGCCGAGATCATCGTCGAGTTGTACGTGTGCTGAACGCGGAGGTGCTGTCCGTTCGGCACTAGATCGTGGGACGGATCGCGGGACGGTTCGTGGGACGGTTCGCGGGGCGGATCGAGGGACGTGAGGACGTTCCACTACATCAACCGCGTTCACTAACGCTTCTGCTTTGCGATCTACAAGGGTACATAGATCGGAAATCCCCTCTCGTAGATGGACATCACCATGATAGGTCTTCGTGCGCGTAGGAAAATTTTTGTTTCCCATGCGACGTTCCCCAACAGTGGCATCATGAGCTAGGTTCATGCGTAGTTGTAATCTCGAGTAGAAGACAAAAATTTTTGTGGGCGGTGATGTGCGTTTTTCTGCCCTCCTTTGTCTTTTCTTGATTCTGCGGTATTGTTGGATCGAAGCGGCTCGGACCGACATTACTCGTACGCTTACGAGAGACTGGTTTCATCGCTACGAGTAACTCCGTTGCTCAAAGATGACCGGCGAGTGTCGGTTTCTCCAACTTTAGTTGAATCAGATTTGACCGAGGAGGTCCTTGGATGAGGTTAAATAGCAATTCATACATCTCCGTTGTGGTGTTTGAGTAAGTATGATGCGATCCTACTAGATACCCATGGTCACCACGTAAAACATGCAACAACAATTAGAGGACGTCTAACTTGTTTTTGCAGGGTATGCTTGTGATGTGATATGGCCAACGATGTGATGTGATATATTGGATGTATGAGATGATCATGTTGTAATAGTTAATATCGACTTGCACGTCGATGGTACGGCAACCGGCAGGAGCCATAGGGTTGTCTTTAAACTAACATTTGTGCTTGCAGATGCGTTTACTATATTGCTAGGACGTAGCTTTAGTAGTAATAGCATGAGTAGCACGACAACCCCGATGGCGACACGTTGATGGAGATCATGATGACGGAGATCATGGTGTGACGCCGGTGACAAGAAGATCGTGTCGGTGCTTTGGTGATGGAGATCAAGAAGCACATGATGATGGCCATATCATGTCACTTATGAATTGCATGTGATGTTAATCCTTTATGCACCTTATCTTGCTTAGAACGACGGTAGCATTATGAGGTGATCTCTCACTAAAATTTCAAGATGAAATTGTGTTCTCCCCGACTGTGCACCGTTGCGACAGTTCTTCGTTTCGAGACACCACGTGATGATCGGGTGTGATAGACTCAACGTTCACATACAACGGGTGCAAACAGTTCCACACGCGGAACACTCGGGTTAAGCTTGACGAGCCTAGCATGTGCAGACATGGACTCGGAACACATGAGACCGAAAGGTCGAGCATGAATTGTATAGTTGATATGATTAGCATACAGATGCTTACCACTGAAACTATTCTCGACTCACGTGATGATCGGACTTGAGATAGTGGATTTGGATCATGTACCACTCAAATGACTAGAGAGATGTACTTTTTGAGTGGGAGTTCTTAAGTAATATGATTAATTGAACTAATTGTCATGAACAAAGTCTAATGGTCTTTGCGAATTACGATGTTGCTTGCGCTATAGCTCTACTATTTTTATATGTTCCTAGAGAAAATTTAGTTGAAAGTTGATAGTAGCAAACTTTGCAGAGGATTGTCCTCGTTGCTGCGCAGAAGGCTTATGTCCTTAATGCACCACTCGGTGTGCTGCACCTCGAGCGTCATCTGTGGATGCTGTGAACATCCGACATACACGTTTCTGATGACTACACTATAGTTCAATACAAAATACTTAATGGCTTAGAAGCAAGGCGCCGAAGACGTTTTGAAACGTCACGGAACATAAGAGATGTTCTAAAGAGATGAAATTGTGATTTCATGCTTGTGCCCTTGTTAAGAGGTACGAGACCTCTGACAAGATTCTTTGTCCACAAAGTAAGGGAGAAAAGCTCAATCGTTGAGCGTGTGCTCAGATTATCTGAGTACGACAATCGCTTGAATCAAGTGGGAGTTAATCTTCCAGATGAGATAGTGATGGTTCTCCAAAGTCACTGCCACCAAGCTGTGAGAGCTTCGTGACGAACTATAACATATCAACGATAGATACAATGATCCTTGAGCAATTCGCGATGTTTGACACTGCGAAAGTAGAAATCAAGAAGGAGCATCAATAGGTTATGGTTAGTAAAACCACTAAGTTTCAAGAAAGGCAAGGGCTAGAAGGGATACTTCGTGAAACGGCAAAACAATTGCTGCACTAATGAAGAGACCCAAGATTAAACCCAAACCCGAGACTAAGTGCTTCTGTAATGAGGGGAACAGTCGCTGAGGCGGAGCAACTCTAGATACTTGGTAGATAAGAAGGCTGGCAAAAGTCGAAAGAAGTATATTTGATATACATGATGTTGATGTGTACTTTACTAGTACTCCTAGTAGCACGAGGGTATTGGATACCGGTTCGGTTGCTAAGTGATTAGTAACACGAAATGAAAGCTACGGCATAAACGGAGACTAGCTAAAGGTGAGGTGACGATACGTGTTGGAAGTGTTTCCAAGGTTGATATGATCAAACATCGCACGCTCCCTCTACCATCGGGATTGGTGTTAAACTGAAATAATTGTTATTTGGTGCTTGCGTTAAGAATGGACATGATTGGATCGTGTTTATTGCAATATGATTATTCATTTAAAGAGAATAATGGTTACTCTATTTGCTTGAATAATCACCTTCAATGGTTTATTGAATCTCGATCGTAGTGTTACACATGTTCATGATATTGGTGCCAAAAGATACGAGGTAATGATGATAGTACCACTTACTTGTGGCACTGCCGCTTGAGTCATGTTGGTATAAATTGCATGAAGAGGTTCCATGCTGATGGATCTTTATACTCACTTGATTTTGAATCACTACTGACATGCAAATCATACCACATGAGCAAGGCCTTGTTTTCATTGAGATGAAACAAGATAGTAACTTGTTGGAAGTGATACATTTTGATGTATGCAGTCCAATGGGTGTTGAGGCACGCAGTGGATATCATTACGTTCTTACTTCAATGACGATTTGAGTAGATACAAGAGTATTTACTTAATGAATCACAAGTCTGAAATATTGAAAAGTTCAATTCTGTTTCGGAGCGAAGTTGGTCGTAACAAGAGGATAAACTGTCTACGATATGATCATAGAAATGAATATCTGAGTTACGAGTTTTGGTACGCAGTTAAGACAATGTGGAAACTGTTTCGCAGTTCATGCCACCTGGAACATCATAGTGTGATGATGTGTCTGAACGTCATAGCCACACACTATTTGGTATGGTGAATGCTATGATGTCTCTTATCGAATTACCACTATCGTTTATGGGTTATGCATTAGAGACAACCGCATTCACTTTAAATAGGGCACCGCGTATTTCCGTTGAGATGACATAGTATAGACTGAGGTTTAGAGAAATCTAAACTATCGTTTCTTGAAAGTTTGGGGCTTCGACACTTATGTGAAAAAGTTTCAGTCTGATAAGCTTGAACCCAAAGCGGATAAATGCATCTTCATAGGATATCCAAAACAGTTGGGTACATCTCCTATCTCAGATCCGAAAGCAAAGTGTTTGTTTCTAGAAACGGATCCTTTCTTGAGGAAAGGTTTCTCTCGAAAGAATTGAGTGGGAGGGTGATAGAATTTGATGAGGTTATTGAACCATCACTTCGACTAGTGTGTAGCAGGGCACGGGAAGTTGTTCATGTGGCGCCTACACCAATTGAAGTGGAAGCTGATGATGGTGATCATCGAGCATCGGATCAAGTTACTACAAACCTCGTAGGTTGACAAGGTCGTGTACTACTGCAGAGTGGTACGGTAACCCTGTCTTGGAGGTCATGTTGTTGAGAAACAGTGAACCTACGAGTTATGGAGAAAGCAATGGTGGGCCCGGATTCCGACAAATGGCTGGAGGCCATGAAATCCGAGAGAGGATCCATGTATGAAAACAAAGTGTATACTTTGGAAGAACTACTTGATGGTCATAGGACTATTGAGTAAAGATGGATCTTTAAAAGGAAGACAGACGATGATGGTGATAAGTCACTATTAAGAAAATCTCGACTTGTCGCAAAGATGTTTCCGACAAGATCAAACAGTTGACTATGATGAGACTTTCTCACTCGTAGCGATGCTAAAAGTCTGTTAGAATTATGTTAGTAGTTGCTTCATTATTTATGAAATATTGCACATAGGATGTCAAAACATTGTTTCCTCGACGGTTTCCTTGAGCAAACATTGTATGTGATACAACCAGGAGGTTTTGTCGATCCAAAAGATACTAGCAAGTATGCAAGCTCCAGCGATCCTTCAATGGACTGGTGCAAGCATCTCGGAGTTGGAATATACACTTTGATGAGATGATCAAAGATTTTGGGTTTGTACAAGGTTTATGAGAAACTTGTATTTCCAAAGAAGTGAGTGGGAGCACTATAGAATTTCTGATAAGTATATGTGGTTGACATATTGTGGATCAGAAGTAATGTATAATTTCTGTAAAGCATACAAGGTGGTTGGAAAGGAGCTTTTCAAAGGAATACCTGGATTGAGCTACTTGAACGTTGAGCATCAAGATCTATGGAGATAGATCAAAACGCTTAATAGAAGTTTCAACAAGATGCATGCCTTGACAAGTTTTTGAAGGAATTCGAAATAGATCAGCAAAGAAGGAGTTCTTGACTGTGTTGTAAGGTGTGAATTTTGGTAAGACTAAAAATCCGACCACGGCAGAATAAAGAGAATAGACGAAGGTCGTCTTCTATGCCTTAGCCGTAGACTCTAAAGTATGCCATGCTGAGTGCCGCACCTGATGTGTGCCTTGCAGAAAGTTTGTTAAGAGGTACATAGAGTGATCCAGGATTGAATCACTGATCAGCGGTCAAAGTTATCCTTAGTAACTAAATAGACTAAGGAATTTTTCTCGATTATGGAGGTGGTTAAAGAGTTCGTCGTAAAGGGTTACGTCGATGCAAGCTTTGACACTAATCCGAATAACTATGAGTAGTGAAACGGATTTGCATAGTAGAGTAGATATTTGGAGTATTTCCGAATAGCACATAGTAGCAACATCTATAAGATGACATAAAGATTTGTAAAGAACACACGGATCTGAAAGTTTCAGAACCGTTGACTAAAACCTCTCTCACGAGCAAAACGTGATCAGACCCCATAACTATATGGGTGTTGGATTCGTTGGAATCACATGGTGATGTGAACTAGATTATTGACTCTAGTGCAAGTGGGGGACTGTTGGAAATATGCCCTAGAGGCAATAATAAATTAGTTATTATTATATTTCTTTGTTCATGATAATCGTTTATTATCCATGCTATAATTGTATTGATTGGAAACACAGTGCATGTGTGGATACATAGACAAAACACTGCCCCTAGTAAGCCTCTAGTTGACTAGCTCGCTGATCAAAGATGGTCAAGGTTTCCTGGCCATAGGCAAGTGTTGTCACTTGATAACGGGATCACATCATTAGGAGAATCATGTTATGGACTAGACCCAAACTAATAGACGTAGCATGTTGATCGTGTCATTTTGTTGCTACTGTTTTCTGCGTGTCAAGTATTTGTTCCTATGACCATGAGATCATATAACTCACTGACACCGGAGGAATGCTTTGTGTGTATCAAATGTCGCAACGTAACTGGGTGACTACAAATATGCTCTACAGGTATCTCCGAAGGTGTTCGTTGAGTTAGTATGGATCGAGACTGGGATTTGTCACTCCGTGTGACGGAGAGGTATCTCGGGGCCCACTCGGTAATACAACATCACACACAAGCCTTGCAAGCAATGTGACTTAGTGTAAGTTGCGGGATCTTGTATTATGGAACGAGTAAAGAGACTTTCCGGTAAACGAGATTGAAATAGGTATGCGGATACTGACGATCGAATCTCAGGCAAGTAACATACCGAAGGACAAAGGGAATGACATACGGGATTATATGAATCCTTGGCACTGAGGTTCAAACGATAATATCTTCGTAGAATATGTAGGATCCAATATGGGAATCCAGGTCCCGGTATTGGATATTGACCGAGGAGTCTCTCGGGTCATGTCTACATAGTTCTCGAACCCGCAGGGTCTGCACACTTAAGGTTCGACGTTGTTTTATGCATATTTGAGTTATATGGTTGGTTACCGAATGTTGTTCGAAGTCCCGGATGAGATCAAGGACGTCACGAGGGTTTCCGAAATGGTCCGGAAACGAAGATTGATATATAGGATGACCTCATTTGGTTACCGGAAGGTTTTCGTGCATTATCGGAAAAGTTTCGGGCTCATCGGTAATGTACTAGGAGTGCCGGGAGGGGTGCCGAGGACCATCAGGAGGGGTGTCACGCCCCAAGGGGTCTCATGGGATATGGGAAGAGATAAACCAGCCCCTAGTGGGCTGGAATAAGTTCCCACTAAGGCCCATAAGGTTTGAGAAGGAAAAAACACAAGGTGGAAAGAGTTTCCAAGTGGGAAGGTGGAATCCTACTCCAAGTAGGATTGGAGTAGGACTCCTCCACCTCCAATTTCGGCCAAACCTTTAGGTTTTGAGGCTGCCTCCTCCCCTCCCTCCCTCCTATATATAGCGGGGTTTTAGGGCTGATTTGAGACAACTTTTGCCACGGCAACCCGACCACATACCTCCATGGCTTTTCCTCTAGATCGCGTTTCTGCGGAGCTCGGGCGGAGCCCTGCTGATATTAGATCACCACCAACCTCCGGAGCGTCGTCACGCTGTCGGAGAACTCATCTACCTCTCCGTCTCTCTTTCTGGATCAAGAAGGCCGAGATCATCGTCGAGTTGTACATGTGCTGAACGCGGAGGTGCCGTCCGTTCGGCACTAGATCGTGGGACGGATCGCGGGACGGTTCGTGGGACGGTTCGCGGGGCGGATCGAGGGACGTGAGGACGTTCCACTACATCAACCGCGTTCACTAACACTTCTGCTGTGCGATCTACAAGGGTACGTAGATTGGAAATCCCCTCTCGTAGATGGACATCACCATGATAGGTCTTCGTGCGCGTAGGAAAATTTTTGTTTCCCATGCGACGTTCCCCAACAAAAACCAACGCAAGCAAGTCTCCGTCAACGTGTCAATTTCTGGCGCTGTTTTTTGAGAAGTAGCACTCTGTTATGTGCCCTTTTCACCATCGAGTGAGTTCTTCTCCATCCCCATCGAGTAGCAAGCTAGTTCAGGTTTGGCCGCGAGAGATGTTCGTACACGCCCCTGAGTTCGAATCTTTAGGGTTTTGTGGTGCCCGAAATCCGACATATGGTGCGGCTTCGGGTGAAACTCTCGGCTTCTTCCAAGATGCAGATTGGTCTCTCATGACAAGTGAGGTCTGGCTGAAGGTCGATAGCTTGATGACCGATGTCCTTGTAGAGGTCCGAACAGTTGGGAACTTGGAGGCACTTTTGGAGTTGTGACACGTGCAAAATATTGTGCACATCCGAAAGCTCGGATGGTAGCTCTAGCTGGTAAGCAACTTCTCCTCGTGTGTCGGAGATCTTGATGGGGCAGATGTATCTTGGTGCAAGCTTTCCCTTGACGTGGAAGAACTTCGTTCCCTTGAGAGGCATAACTCGAAGATAGACGTAGTAACTAACACGGAAACTCATGTCTCGATGGTGTCAGTCAGCGTAGCTCTTCTTTCTTGACTTGGCGGTCTCCACACGTTCCTTAACGAGTTGAACTTGCTCTTCGGCTTCACAGAGAATGTATGGTCCAAAGAACAGTACTTCTCCGGTTCCTGACCAGTTGAGGGGAGTGTGACACTTGTGTCCATACAACACCTCAAATGGTGCCATCTGCAAACTGGACTGGTAGTTGTTGTTGTTGGAGAACTCGGCAAAGGACAAACAATCCTCCCACTTGGCTCCATATGCCAAAATGCACGCACGGAGCATGTCCTCGAGTATTTGATTTACTCATTCCGTCTGCCCACCTGTCAGAAGGTGAAAAGCAGTGCTCAAGGAGAGCTTGGTTCCCAAGGCTTCTTGGAACCTGTTCCAGAACCTTGAGGTAAACTGGGTCGCTAGGTCTGATACGGTCTCCTTAGGAACTCTATGGAGACTCACAATCCGATTGATGTGGAGATTGCCCAATAGGTTGCTGGTGTAGGTCGTCTTGACGGGGATGAAGTGGCCTACCTTGGTCACGTGATTGACAATGACCCAAATGGAATCATGTCCCTGTTCGGAAAAGTTGCATGGGAAACAAAAAAAATCCTACGCACACAAAGACCTATCATGGTGATGATCATCTACGAGAGAGAGATCGGATCCACATACCCTTGTAGATTGCTAAGCGAGAAGCATTAAGAAACGTGGTTGATGTACTGGAACGTCTTCGCGATCCAAATCGCAGCCGTCCCACCATCCGTCCCGATCTAGCGTCGAACGGACAGCACCTCCACTCAGCACACGTACAACTCGATGACGATCTCTGCCTTCTTGATCTAGAAGAGAGATGAAGAGGTAGCTGAATTTTCTCGTAGCACGACAGCGTGGCGGTGATGATGGTGGAGCTACTCCGGCAGGGCTTCGTCGTGCCGTAGCGATCTAGCTGCAAGGTGTCACGAAGTAGTGAAGGGAGAGAGGGCTACACAAAGGCTTGAGTTGCAAAAACCCTAAAACCGTCCACTATATATAGGAGGAACCAAGGGGTTGTTGGCTTGCCTCCTACTCCAAGGAGGAGCTTCAACCAAGGCAAGGAGGGAGGAGTCCTCCTCCAATTCGGTTTGGTGGAGGACTCCTTCCTGTCTTGTCCACCTCCTTTTTTTCCTTCTTTATTATTGCTTTGGCCGAAATAGCCTTATTGGGCTGGCCTCAAGAGCCCACTAAGGGCTGGTGCACCACCCATGGGCCTATTTGGTTCTCTCCCGGGTGGGTAGCCCTCCCAGTAAAACCCCGGAACCCATTCGTCAGTCCCGGTACTTTAGCGGTTGTGCCCGAAATCTTTCCGGAAGCCAAATGCAAGAATCCTATATATCAATCTTCATTTCCGGACCATTCCGGAAACACTCGTGACGTACGGGATCTCAACCAGGACTACGAACAACATTCGGTTACCAACATCAATAATTCAACTATACCGAAAACGTCACCGAACCTTTAGTGTACACACCCTACGGGTTCGAGAACTATGTAGACATGACCGAGACACTCTCCGGTCAATATCCAATAGCGGGACCTGGACGTCCATATTGGATCCTACATATTCTACAAATATCTTATCGGTTGAACCTCTATGTCCAGGATTCAGACAATCCCGTATATCATTCTCTTTGTCCTTCAGTATGTTACTTGCTCGAGATTTGATCGTAGGTAATGCCATACCTATTTCAATCTCGTTACCCGCAAATCTGCTTACTTGTTCCATAATACAAGATCCCGTGGCTAACTCTTTAGTCACATTGCTTGCAAGGCTTGCTTGTGATGTTGTATTACTGGGTGGGCCCTGAGATACCTCTCCGTCACACGGAGTGACAAATCCCACTCTTGGTCCATGATAACTCAGCGGACACCTTCGGAGATGCCTACAGAGTACCTTTATAGTCACCCAGTAATGTTGCAACGTTTGATACACACAAGGCATTCCTCCAGTGTCAGTGAGTTACATGATCTCATGGTCATAGGAATGTATACTTGACATGCAGAAAACAATAGCAACAAAATGACACGACCATATGCTACATTTATAGTTTGGGTCTTGTCCATCACATCATTCTCCTAATGACGTGATCCCGTCATCAAGTGACAACACTTGTCTATGGCTAGGAAACCTTAACCATCCTTGACCAACAGGCTAGTCAACTAGAGGCTCACTAGGGACATTGTTTTGTCTATATATCCACACATGCATTTATGCTTCCATTCAATGCAATTATAGCATGGATAATAAACGATTATATTGAAACAGGAAATATAATAATAACTATTTTATTATGGCCTCTAGGGCATATTTCCAACAGTCTCCCACTTGCACTAGAGTCAATAATCTACCTTCACATCTCTATGTGATTTACAACGTAATGAATATAACACCCATACAGTTCTAGTGTTGATCATGCTTTGCTCGTGGAAGAGGTTTAGTCAGCGGATCTGCAACATTCAGATCCGTGTGCACTTTGCAAATATTTATGTCATCCTCCTTGATGTAATCGCGGATGGCATTGAAGCGTCGCTTTATGTGTCTGGTCCTCTTGTGAAACCTTGGTTCCTTGGCTAGAGTAATGGCACTATTGTTGTCACAGAAAAGATTGATTGGGTCGAGTGCACTTGGCACTACTCCAAGATCTGACATGAACCGCTTCATCCAGACACCCTCCTTAGCCGCCTCTGAGGCAGCTATGTACTCTGCTTCGCATGTAGAATCAGCTATGATGCTTTGTTTGGAACTGCACCAGCTTACTGCACCCCCATTAAGAATAAATACGTATCCGGATTGAGACTTAGAGTCATCCGGATCAGTGTCCAAGCTTGCATCGATGTAACCATTTACGACGAGCTCTTCGTCACCTCCATAAACAAGAAACATTTCCTTAGTCCTTTTCAGGCACTTCAGAATATTCTTGACCGCCGCCCAATGTTCCACTCCTGGATCACTTTGAAACATGCCTACCATACTTATGGCCAGGCTAACATCTGGTCTTGTGCATAGCATTGCATACATGATAGACCCTATGGCTGAAGCATAGGGGACGACACTCATCTTTTCTCTATCTTCTGCAGTTACTGGACATTGAGTCTTACTCAACTTTATACCTTGTAACACAGGCAAGAACCCCTTCTTGGAATGTTCCATTTTGAACTTCTTCAAAACTTTATCAAGGTATGTGCTTTGTGAAAGAGCTATTAGGCGCCTTGACCTTTCTCTATAGATCTTTATGCCCAATATGTAAGCAGCTTCTCCTAGGTCCTTCATTGAAAAACTTTTATTCAAGTAATCCTTTAGGCTTTCCAAAAACTCTACATTGTTTCCAATCAGTAATATGTCCTCCACATCTAATATTAGAAACGCTATAGAGCTCCACTCACTTTCTTGAAAATACAAGCTTCTCCAAAAACTTGTATAAACCCAAATGCCTTGATAACCTCATCAAAGCGTTGATTCCAACTCCGAGATGCTTGCACTAGTCCATAAATGGATCGTCGGAGCTTGCACACTTTGTCAGCATTCTATGGATCGACAAAACCTTCGGGTAGCATCACATAGAACTCTTCATTAAGAAACCCGTTAAGGAACACCATTTTGACATCCATCTACCATATTTCATAATCGAAAAATGCAGCTATTGCTAACATGATTTGGACGGACTTAAGCATCGCTATGGGTGAGAATATCTCATTGTAGTCAACTCCTTGAACATGTGAAAAACCCTTTTCCACAAGTCGAGCTTTATAAATGGTCACATTACCACCCGCGTCCGTCTTCTTCTTAAAGATCCATTTGTTCTGAATAGCCTTGCGACCTTCAGGAAATACTTCCAAAGTCCATACTTTGTTTTCATACATAGATCCTATCTCGGATTTCATGGCTTCTAACCATGTGTTAGAATTTGGGTCCACCATTGCTTCTCCATAATTCGCAGGCTCATTGTTGTCCAACCACATGATTCACAATACATGATTCTCGTACCACTCAGGAGCAGTACGTGCTCTTGTCGACCTGCGAGGTCCAGCAGTAATTTGATCTAAACCTTCATGATCACCATCATTAGCTTCCTCTTCAACTGGTGTTGCCTCGACAGAAATTTCTTTCTGCCCTGCGCCACCATCTTGCCGAAGCAAAGGTTCCGCAACCTCGTCAAGTTCTATCTTCCTCCCACTCAATTCTTTTGAGAGAAACTCTTTCTCAAGAAAAGCTCCGTTCTTAGCGACAAACACTTTGCCCTCGGATCTGAGATAGAAGGTATACAAAACTGTCTCTTTTGGATAACCTATGAAGACACACTTTTCCTCTTTGGGTTCCATCTTTTCAGGCTGAAGCTTTTTGACATAAGCATCACATCCCCAAACTTTTAGAAACGACAATTTTGGCTTCTTGCCATACCACAGCTCATATGGCGTCATCTCAACAGATTTTGATGGTTCCCTATTTAAAGTGAATGCAACTGTCTCCAATGCATAGCCCCAAAATGATGATGGAAATCGGTAAGAGACATCATAGAACGCACCATATCTAATAAAGTACGATTATGAAATTCGAACACACCATCACATTGTGGGGTTCCAGGCGGTGTCGACTGTGAAACAATTCCACATTGTCTTAAGTGAGCACCAAACTCGTAACTCAGATGTTCACCTCCTCGATCAGATCGTAGGAACTTGATCTTCTTGCTACGATGATTTTCATCTTCACGCTGAAATTGTTTGAACTTTTCAAATGTTTCAGACTTGTGCTTCATCAATTAGATATAGCCATACCGACTCAAATCGTCAGTGAAGTTGAGAAAATAACGATATCTGCCGCGCGCCTCTATGCTCATTGGTTCACACACATCAGTATGTATGATCTCCAACAAGTCACTTGCATGCTCCATTGTTCTAGAGAACGGAGTTTTAGCCATTTTGCACATGAGACATCGTTTGCATGTGTCAAGTGATTCAAAATCGAGTGACTCCAAAAGTCCATCAGCATGGAGTTTCTTCATGCACTTAACACCAACATGACCTAAGCAGCAGTGCCACAAGAAAGTGTCTATATCATTGTTAACTCTACATCCTTTGGTCTCAATGTTATGGATATGTGTGTCATCACAATCGAGATTCAATATGAACGAACCCCTCACATTGGGTGCATGACCATACAAGATATTACTCATATAAATAGAACAAACATTATTCTCTGACTTAAATGAGTAACCGTCTCGCAATAAACAAGATCCAGATATAATGTTCATGCTCAACGCAGACACTAAATAACAATTATTTAAGTTCATCTCTAATCCTGATGGTAACTGAAGTGAGACCGTGCCGACGGCGATAGCATCAACCTTGGAACCATTTCCCACGCACATCGTCACTTCATCCTTCGACAGCCTTTGTTTATTCCGCAGTTTCGAGTTGAAAATGTGAGCAACAGAATCCGTATCAAATACACAGGCACTACTACGAGAGCTGGTGAGGTACACATCAATAACATGTATATCATATATACCTTGTTTGGCGTTGGCCGCCTTCTTATCGGCCAAATACTTGGGGCAGTTGTGCTTCCACTGACCAGTCTCCTTGCAATAATAGCACTCAGTTTCCGGCTTAGGTCCAGCCTTGGGTTTCTTCATCGGAGGGGCAACAACTTTTCCACTCTTCTTGGAGTTACCCTTCTTTCCTTTGCTGTTTTTTTTAAAACTAGTGGTCTTATTGACCATCAATACTTGATCTTCTTTCTAGATTTCTGACTCAGCGACTTTCAGCATCGCAAATAACTCGTCAGGTGACTTATTCATCCCTTGCATGTTATAGTTCAACACGAAGCTCTTATAGCTAGGTGGCAGTGACTGAAGAATTCTATCAGTGATAGCTTCTTGTGGGACTTCAATCCTTATCTCAGCTAGACGGTTAGAGTACCCAGACATTCTGAGCACGTGTTCACTCACAAATGAATTCTCCTCCATTTTGCAAGCATAGAACTTATCGGAGGTCTCATACCTCTCGATCCGGGCATTATTCTCAAATATAAACTTCAACTCGTGGAACATCTCATATGCTCCATGACGTTCAAAACGTCCTTGAAGTCCCAGTTCTAAGCCAGACAAAACTGCACATTGAACTAGTGAGTAGTCATCCTTACGCGCTTGCCAAGCGTTCAAAACATCTTGGGTTGCCGTAGCGGGTGGTGCATCGCCTAGCGTAGCATCAAGCACATATTGCTTTTGGCCAGCTTGGAGGATAAGCCTCAGATTTCGAGCCCAGTCAACAAAGTTGCTTCCACCATCTTTCAGCTTAGCTTTCTCTAGGAACGTATTAAAATTCAGGGTTGCTACTACGCAATCCATTGATCTACAAAATAAAATTTTGCAAAGATTACTTAGACTATGTTTAAGACAAATAAGTTTTTTTAATCATATTACTAATAAACTCCCACTCAAATAGACATCCCTCGAGTCATTCGAGTGTCGCATGATCCAAATTCACTAACTCAAGTCCGATCATCACATGAGTTGAGTATAGTTTCAGTGGTGAACATTTCCATGTTGATCATCTCAACTATATGATTCATGCTCGACCTTTCGATCTCTTGTGTTCCGAGGCCATGTCTGTACATGCTATGCTCTTCAAGTTTAACCCAAGTGTTCCGGG
Organism: Hordeum vulgare subsp. vulgare; assembly: GCF_904849725.1. Lineage (NCBI taxonomy): Eukaryota > Viridiplantae > Streptophyta > Magnoliopsida > Poales > Poaceae > Hordeum > Hordeum vulgare. The sequence continues at coordinate 105,354,796 of NC_058522.1, read as the reverse complement.
TGTGCAACTGTTTTGCACCCGTTGTATGTCAAAGTTGAGTCTACCACACCCGATCATCACGTGGTGTCTCAAAACGACGAACTGTTGCAACGGTCCGCAGTCAGGGAGAACACAATTTTAGCTTGAAATTTTAGTGAGGGATCACCTTATAATGCTACCATCGTTCTAACAAAATAAGGTGCATAAAAGGATTAACATCACATGCAAATCATAAGTGACATGATATGGCCATGAACTTGTGCTTCTTGATCTCCATCACCAAAGCATCGGCATGATCTCCATCGTCACCGACGCGGCACCATGATCTCCATCATCCTGCCACCATCGAGGTTGTCGCACTATCTATGCTATTACTACTAAAGCTACCACCTAGCGATATAGTAAAAGCATCTACAAGCACAAACATTAGTTTAAAGACAACCCTATGGCTCATGCCGGTTTGTGACAGCCCGATGCCGATGTTCCAGAAGATTCCCCTTTATTTCCGTTCTCGTCATGTGTTTATCTTTATTTTCCGCAACATCATCGCATCATTCGCATCATCTGCATTGCATTGGCATCTCCGTTGCCGCCAGTTTTCAAACTTGCATCCGTTGTTAGTTGCCGGTTCTTGTAGTTGTCCGTTCTAAGCCCGACCACACACGCACGCGCCCGCAGCATCGTCAAAATCCTGTTTTTAAAAGTGTGTGTAAAACTTTCTCTGATTGGGTTGAGATTTGACGTGCGGTCTTATTTTAATATAGGTAGGCCGCCTATGAGATTTCGTCGCAATCGGAGTTCCTCCCACCTCCAGCCGCCGGGCCCGCGAAGCCCGCATTGGGCCTGAGCTCCCTGTAGCTCTCCTCCTCCCAAGCCATACGTGCCATCTGCCTCAACGACCGCCGGTGACCCCGCAGCCTGCCGGAGCACGGCCATCGCAGCATCAGGCGCTCGCCCCGCTTCAAACCCTGCCGGCCATGGCCGCCGGAGCGCACCCTCCCGGATCCGGCGCCCCTCGCAAGCTCCTGCCCGAGGTCCCTGTCGCCGGTCGCCCCGGAGTCTCCCGTGCGAGATCCGCGAAGCGCCGCCGCCCTCCGGCCTCCCGTCGTCGTTGGTGGACCGCCACGACTACCCCGTAGCCGGACCTCAGGTGCCGACGTCCCACGGTGGCGTCGGGATCGAAAAGTGGCTGGGACGAGCGACGCCAGATCCGCCCGCTCGTCCCCGTTGACCTCGCTTGGGCCGCCCCCTCCCGCAGCGCGCCAGGCCCAAGGCCCAGCCGGCGCCTCCCAGCGACCAGCGTGTCTCGGACACTTCGGCCCAGCATCTCCGCCTCCTCTCCTGGGCCTTAGCCCGCAAGGTGAGAGCCCCCCGAGGCACTATTCCTAACGATATCTAAGCTGCGCATGCCTAGTTTCGGCCCAGCAATTGTTAGATTTAGGCCCATCTAGGGTTAGGATTTTCCGGAGATTTATTTATTTCCAGAAAAATGCCATACTTTAAAATGCCCGTAGTTTAATAATCGTGCTTCGGATCGCGATGATTTAGATATGTATCTCGTGTAGGATTTCGCGTAGACTATGAATTTACAACTTGCATAGTAGTTTGACGTGCCTAATACCTAGTTTCGCATGTTGTCCCAATAGGGAAGTGCCCCGCAATTATTTCCGCGCGTGTCCGGATTGCTCGAACTCCGTAGATAAAATGCCCTTGTTTTAGGAACCCTTTTGCCATGTATTTTAGAGTGGTTGTTGGTATTTTTGCATGTAGGATTCCGTAGCTAGTTTATTATACCGTGTCTCGGACTTATTCCCGCATATACGTGTGGAGTAGTTTTTATTTTGCAACCCCTCATGTTATATATGTTTTCAGGGTAGAAACATCCATAGGATTTAACTGTGTATTTAGTTTTAGCTTTTGAGCAAGTTAGTTCGCGCGATATTTTGCTATGTTGCCCTCTTATCTATTTTGTGGGATTTATTCTGTGCTTGATATGATTAAGTTGTCAACTAGAGAGTTGCTCTTGGATGTTTAGTCTAGCCTCTGGTAAGGTTGGTTGCAATAGAAATCCATGTTTAGGTGCGGTTTGTTTGATCTTTACTTGCTAGGAAATAGTGTTGTTTTGGAGATGCTGAAATATTTTTAAGTCTGATATCTGTTATATTTTGTTGCTGTCTTTGCATGAGTTTATCTAGTGATCTGTAGCTCTTTTGAGGTTGATGCAATGGAGTTAGTTGTAGACTTTAGGATTCTCTAGCATGCTGTCAATTTTCATGCCATTTGGAGTTCTGTAGCTTATGGTTTTGCTGCTGTCAATATGCTTTCAGATCGAAAAGTGCAGTTTCATAAACTGTTATTTTCACTAAGTCTGAAACTGTGTGTGAGATGATATTTTGTGTCTTCTTTTCCTAGTGATCCATGCTTCCATGCTAGATGTTATTAGTTGTATGTGGTAGTGCATCTTGCCCTCTATCGTCTCATGCCTTGGTTGAGTATATTGGATTTGTGTAGCTCGTAGTTGTGGGGTGTAGAAAATGCTATGTGGCTGATTTTGGCAGATGTAGTGATTTCTTGTTTAGCTCGTAGATGTTGAACCGTTGCTCCGATTTGATTGTGCCCTATATGAAACTTGCTTAGAATATCATGCAGTTTCATGTTATCTTGTTGGTTGTACGTTTTGATATACTTGTGACTGTCGTTGAACACATATTGCATTCATGTCATCATATCTTGCGATGTCCGTATCTTTTGTTCCGTAGCTCCGTTGGAGATGTTCTCTATGTGTAAATTGGACGCGTAGAATCACGTGAACCTATTTTTTGCTGTTTAACAAACACTTAAAAGTGTTAGTTCAGATCTGGACAGAATTGTAAATTAACATGTGAGGTCGTTTCGGAGATGCTATATGTAACTTCCAACCTCATTTTAAAATGCCTAGATAGGTAGTTTAATTACGCTTCACCTCTTGCCATGTGTAACCACATTTAATATTGTCGTGTACCTAATCGGGATAGAACTAAATAACTCGTATGTGGAGTTTCGTCAATATGCAACTCGTTGCATATTGAACTTCACTTAATGTGTTGTATTTGGTTGTTGTGAATTGACATGCCGTGACTTGCATGTATTCAGCTGTTCATGCATCATATGTGTTGTGCATCATGTGGTTAATATCGTGTGTTGATGCTTGTTTCCGGTTTCCTCCGTCTCGATAGAGTTCCGCAAGCGTGTCGGGTGTGAGGACCCGTTCGACTACATCGGTTCGTCTGCTTCACGGAGTCATTCTTCTTCCAAGCGGGATCTCAGGCAAGATGACCATTTCCCCAGATACCATTACTATCATTGCCATGCTAGTTTTATCGCTTCTATCGATTATGTCTCGTTGCCTACCACCTGTTAAATATCAGCGTCTCAACAATGGCATGAAACCTTCAACCTGTTCACAACCTAGCAAACCACTGATTGGCTATGTTACTGCTTGCTTAACCATGTGTTAGCGTTGCTAGTTGCAGGTGCAGTTGCTTCCATGTGTAAACGTGGGTTCCTTGTTATATCACCCTATTAATTGCTATTTAATTTAATGCACCTATATACTTGGTAAAAGGTGGAAGGCTCGGCCTTTCTAGCCTGGTGTTTTGTTCCACCTTTGCCCCCCTTAGTTTCGGCTACCGGTGTTATGTTCCATAACTGAGCGCTCCTAACACGATCGGGGTAGTTATGGGGACCCCCTTGATAATTCGTTTTAGATTAAAGCTGGTCTGGCAAGGCCCAACATTGGTACTACATTTGCCCAACATAATAATTTTGTTAATACTGAAAGCATAGGGCGTCATGAACCCGAGGAGTAATTTTACATAATACAGGGAGGGCCAGTGCTGATGGTGCTGGTCCAAAAGAGAGCACTGTGCGGGGCCAACCCAGGGCAACTTGGGGGATTTCTATCAGGCTACCGTACGCCTCGCTCATCCGTCGTGTCCTGAGAACGAGATACCCAGCTCCTATCGGGATCGTCGACATGTCGGGTGGCCTTGCTGGATTAGTTTTACCTTTGACGAGATATCTTGTGCATCGGGATTCCGGTGATGCTTTAGGTAATCTCAGAGTTGAGGTTTTCCACTAAGGAGTCCGACGAGATCGCGAGCTTCGTGATCGAGGATTTCTATGCGGCTTGTGGTAATTTGTGATGGATTAGTTGGAGCACCCCTGCAGGGTTAAATCTTTCGAAAAGCCGTGCCCGCGGTTATGTGGCAACGTGGAAACTTTGTTTAACACTGGTTCTAGATAACTTGAACATAGCTTAATTAAAATTTGCCAACCGTGTGCGTAACCGTGACTATCTCTTTCGTGAGTTCCTTCTCCGATCGAGGACACGGTGGGGTTATGTCTGACGTAGGTAGGTGTTCAGGATCATTCATTTGATCATCACTAGTTCACGTTTGTTATGCGTAGATCATCCCGCTCTTATTCTTGTACTCGTATGTTGGCCACCAAATAAAATGCTTAGTCGCTTGCTGCAGCCTCACCACTTAACCATGCCTCACCCATTAAGCTTTGCTAGTCTTGATACCTTTGCAAATGAGATTGCTGAGTCCCCTGTGGCTCACGGATTACAACAACACCACTTGCAGGTACAGGTAAAGGTTACTTGACGAGAGCGTGTTGATTGTTCATTTGGAGTTGCTTCTTCTTCCTCTTCTTCATCGATCTAGGATGGGTTCTAGGCCGGCAGCCTGGGATAGCAAGGATGGATATCGTTCTTCGTTTCTCATTTGTTTTCGTCCGTAGTCGGACCCTTCTCTTCTTCGTGATGTTATGTTTTGTATTGTCGTGACTCTGATGTAGCTTGTGGCGAATGTAAGCCAATTCTATATATATCTCATCTTTTCATTACATGTACTTGTAACGCTATCCATTCTTGCGAAACGACGAGATGCGCTGCTATCCCTGACGAGGCCCTCGTGCCAAATTGAGGATAGGATCGCATCCTGGGCGTTACAAGTTGGTATCAGAGCAGTACCGACCTAGGAGCCCCCTTGATTGATCGAACTTGGCTGAGTCAAGAGTCTAGTGAAAAAAAATACTTTGAGCCTAGTTATATATCGGAGAGTAGGATTCTTTTTTCTCCTCTTCTATGCTCTGGTGAGGAATCTTGATGTAATAATTTAATTCTACTCCTCTTCTCACTCAAAAAAAATTAGGATCACGCGGATATTTTTGGAATCTATATGATGCCGATGTGACGGAGTTCTGTCTTGGCGCCTCCTGTCTGACTTGATTTCTTCCGGGGAGTTGACTCCAGGGGATTCTCGAGCACATCGCTATCATTCAGATTTCTTAGTATCTCAGGACGAAGGATGTTCATAATTGCTTCAATACTAGTAGTGGCGAGATAACCCCGATGTCCCTAGTACTGGTGCAGATTGTTCGGGAGTACTGCCATACTTTGTATCGTTGTGATCACGAGGGTCTGTAGTAGATGAAGGTCCGAGATTCTGGTTATGTGTTGACGGATGTGATACACTAGACGAGTTAGTATAGGAGTTGTGTGACATATTACTCCTTGTATCCGTGTACCAGATTTGATGACCAGAAATTTCGGGAATTCTTAGGTGGGAATTCAAGTAGTTGCTTATAGGACAATCTTCCACAGATGCATGATGTTAGGTTGGGGTTCGACATCTAGTGGATTCGTTTGTTCACGGTCGACTTACAGCGGTTCTCGTTGTGTCTTAAAGAGTCCTTGTAGCTTGCTACGACTCGGGGACGCATCGTATGTCGTGTGCATTGCCTTGTACATGATGGCTACTGTAAGGTTCAAGCCCGTGCGATCCTGTCCACGAAAATATCGGACGAAATCTCTCTCATGAGTTTGTTCTGGCTTGTTTTATAAGCCTCACCCTTTGTTTTGTTAGAATATGGTAATTCGAGTTGCTCCGATGTCAAATGGTGATTTCATATCTTTCCAAGAGCGGTTCTCATATTTCTATGGGAATGCTAATTAATTCTTCTGCTCAAATCAATTGTCTTATCAATTCTGTCAACCGGAGTTGTCATATCAATTCTTTTTCAACTGGTGTGCTTCTCTTCAGTGAATTCAATCCTCTCCAATATTTGCAGGATCAATCTCTCTTTTCTTTCCGGAGTTCATCTCATCTGTCCCAAGTTCTCTTTGTTTTTCCCACCCTCCCGCCCTTTCTTCGGTGATTGGATTTCATCCAAGTGCATTCATTTCATTGTTGCTTCCGCTATCTTTTCTTCCGTGTCCTATCTGGTGATTCATTGTGAAGATTCTCAGGAGCTTCGTGTTCATCTTTATTCAATCTTGTCATCTTTTCCGGTAAATTCAATTTAATTACCCGTGTTCATCATGTCCTTTTCGTCCTTGCAATTCTTTCCCATGTTGAAAATTCTTATGAGCCTATCTTGTTATTCATTCCTCTTTTTCTATCCGGGGTGTTGAAGATATCTCGGAAGTTTCGTGTTTTCAATTCTTTTAATTATTTCGAGGTGCTAACCTCATCTAGTTCTCTTCATACCGGTGCAATATCTCTCTTCTAAGCAATCTTTTCTAACGGTGGTTTCTTTGAGTGGGCCCGTAACCCACAGGTTCTTTCCCAGGATCTGATCTGACTCTTGTAATCTTTCCGGAGTTCTCTTATTCTTTTTCAATGTGATGTAAGAATGATTTCCATCAATCATATTACTTCTTCAAGATCTATTCGAATTAATTCTCATATTTGGCTCAACCTTTCATTCTTCATTATTCCGGAGTGTCTCAGTTATTCTTGGTGGTGTTCTCCTCCTCTTTTTCAGCTTGGAAGACAGAAGGGGTGTTTCTCTCAAATCTTGGTTCATTCTCTCGAAGATTGTCATATCAGCCTTGTGTCATCTTCTTAATTGTTGTCAATCATGAGTATCCCTTTCTTGCTATCTGGTGCATTTCTGAGTTGTTTCATTCTCGATCCTCCGAAGGCCATCATTTCAGAAGACTTCTTCGTTCTCAGCTTTCAGCTTTCGTTCTCAAATTCTTCTCAATTGTTGTCTCTTCGTTCGTCTCTAAATTATTCTGGCGCCTTGTTCTAGTTTTTTCTCAGGTGGCTCATGATCTCTTCATTCTTGTGTATCTCCATTAACTCTTGGTATGCCCATTCAATTGGGAATTCTCACCGGTGCTTCCTTCAATTATGCTTCAAGTGGTGCATATCTATATAACTCTTCAAGTTTCTTTCAAGAAGAATAAGTGGTATGCTAAATCCGTTGCTTGTCATCAATTTATCTTGATGAAGGATAAGCATAACATAATTCTTATTCTTGTTCGTAGTGATCTTGATTCTTCTTCTGGAGGGCTCATGATATCAATTCTTTGTCTCAAGTGTTCTTCAAGATTCTTTTGATAGTAGTTGTCATTCTTTTCTTCTTTCTCTTCTTCCGTATGATCTAGTTTTATTCTCTTGTTTCGGAGGCATTGTGATGTTGCTCTTTTGGGTCAATCATGTTAGTCTATCAAGATCATGGCGTTCCCTTGTTCTATTTAGTTGTTTGTTATGAATCTTGTCTAATTCTCCCATCTTACCGAATTTTTGTCCCCTTTTCCTACCGAAGTGCTGCCGAAATTTTCCGTGCATTCTTGCTTGTTTCTCATATCATTCCTCATCACTTTGCAACCTTCAAGGATCGTTGGTTTCACTCGTTTGTCAAAGAAGCGACTAAGTTTTACCTCTTGCTTTCTCATCCTCTCCCCCTTTTCATTCTTGGATCTCGGGTCGAGATCCTCTTGTAGTGTAGGAGAGTTGTGACAGCCCGATGCCGACGTTCCAGAAGATTCCCCTTTATTTACGTTCTCGTCGTGTGTTTATTTTTATTTGTCGCATCATCATCGCATCATTCGCATCATCTGCATTGCATCGGCATCTTTGTTGCCGCCAGTTTTCAAACTTGCATCCGTTATTAGTTGCCGGTTCTCATCGTTGTCCGTTCTGAGCCCGACCACACACGCACGCGCCCGCGGCATCGTCAAAATCCTGTTTTTAAAAGTGTGTGTAAAACTTTCTCTGATTGGGTTGAGATTTGATGTGCGGTCTTATTTTAATATAGGTAGGCCGCCTATGAGATTTCGTCGCAATCGGAGTTCGTCTGGTACCCGAACAGTCGACTGTAGCGGCACCGTATTCGGTCTACCGTTGGACGTTTATCGGTGTTCTAAAAATCGCGTCGCCGGTGCCGTTTCCCTCTCTTCTCCGGCTAACCCACTCTACACGGCCACATAACTGTCCCCGCGTTCGAGTTTGTCCGATTCCGACCGCGCAGTTGGATCCGGGACGAAATTCCGCTAAACCTAGCCCCCCTTTGTCTATAAATAGACACCTCCCCTTCCATTTTAGCCTCACCCTAACCCTGCATTGGGATCCGCGCAACCCTAGCCGCCTCCCACCTGCTCTCTCCTCCCACCTCTAGCCGCCGGGCCCGCGGAGCCCGCGTTGGGACTGCCCGAGCCCATCTGGGCCCGAGCTCCCTGCAGCTCTCCTCCTCCCGAGCCATCTGCGCCACCTGCCTCAACGACCGCCGGCGACCCCGGAGCCTGCCGGAGCACTGCCACCGCAGCATCACGCGCTCGCCCCGCTTCAGACCCTGCCGGCCATGGCCGCCGGAGGGCATCCTCCCGGATCTGACGCCCCTCGCGAGCTCCTGCCCGAGGTCCCCGTCATTGGTTGCCCCGGAGCCTCCCGTGCCAGATCCGCGAAGCGCCGCCGCCCTCCGGCCTCCCATCGTCGTTGGTGGACCGCCACGACTGCCCCGTAGCCGGACCTGAGATGCCGATATGCCATGGTGGCATCGGGATCGAGCAGTGGCTGGGACGAACGACGCCAGATCCGCCCGGTCGTCCCCGTTGACCTTGCTTGGGTCGCGCCCTCCCGCAGCGCGCCAGGCCCAAGGCCCAGCTGGCGCCTCCGAGCGACCAGTGCGCCTCGGCCACTCCGCCCCGAGGCCCCCTTCCGCCCAGCACCTCTGCCTCCTCTCCTGGGCCTTGGCCCACAAGGTGACAGCCCCCCCCCCCGAGCCACTATTCCTCGCCCCACGCGAACGATATCTAAGCTGCGCATGCCTAGTTTCGGCCGAGCAATAGTTAGATTTCGGCCCATCTTGGTTTAGGATTTTCCGGAGATTTATTTATTTCCAGAAAAATGCCATATTTTAAAACGCCCGTAGTTTAATAATCGTGCTTCGGATCGCGATGATTTACATATGTATCTCGTGTAGAATTTCGCGTAGATTATGAATTTACAACTTGCATAAATGTTTGAAGTAGTTTGACGTGCCTAATGCCTAGTTTTGCAGGCTGTCCCAATAGGGAAGTGCCCCGCAATTATTCTGGATTGCTCGAACTCCGTAGATAAAATGCCCGTGCTTTAGGAACCCTTTTGCCATGTATTTTAGAGTGGTTGTTGGTATTTTTGCATGTAGGATTCCGTAGCTAGTTTATTATACCGTGTCTCGGACTTATTCCCGCATATACGTGTGGAGTTGTTTTTATTTTGCAACCCCTCATGTTATATATGTTTTCGGGGTAGAAAAATCCATAGGATTTAACTGTGTATTTAGTTTTAGCTTTTGAGCAAGTTAGTTCGCGCGATATTTTGCTATGTTGCCCTCTTGTCTATTTTGTGGGATTTATTCCGTGCTTGATATGATTAAGTTGTCAACTAGAGAGTTGCTCTTGGATGTTTAGTCTAGCCCCTGGTAATGTTGGTTGCAATAGAAATCCATGTTTAGATGTGGTTTGTTTGATCTTTACTACTAGGAAATAGTGTTGTTTTGGAGATGCTGAAATATTTCTAAGTCTGAGATCTGTTATATTTTGTTGTTGTCTTTGCATGAGTTTATGTGGTGATCTGCAGCTCTTTTGAGGTTGGTACAATGGAGTTAGTTGTAGAATTTAGGATTCTCTAGCATGCTATCGATTTTCATGTCATTTGGAGTTCTGTAGCTCATGGTTTTGCTGCTGTCAATATGCCTTCAGATCAAAAACTGCAGTTTCATAAACTGTTATTTTCACTAAGTCTGAAACTGTGTGTGAGATGCTATTTTGTGTCTTCTTTTCCTAGTGATCCATGCCTCCATGCTAGATGTTATTAGTTGTATGTGGTAGTGCATCTTGCCCTCTATCGTCTCATGCCTTGGTTGAGTATATTGGATTTGTGTAGCTCGTAGTTGTGGGGTGTAGAAAATGCTATGTGGCTGATTTTGGCAGATGTAGTGATTTCTTGTTTAGCTCATAGATGTTGAACCGTTGCTCCGATTTGATCGTGCCCTATATGAAACTTGCTTAGAATATCGTATAGTTTCATATTATCTTGCTGGTCGTATGTTTTTAAATACTTGTGACTGTCATTGCACACATATTGCATTCATGCCATCATATCTTGTGGTGTCCGTATATTTTGTTCCGTAGCTCCGTTGGAGATGTTCTCTATGTGTAAATTTCTTGGAACGACGCGTAGAATCACGTGAACCTATTTGTTTTTCTGTTTAACAAACATTTAAAAGTGTTAGTTCAGATCTGGACAGAATTGTAAATTAACATGTGAGGTCGTTTCGGAGATGCTATATGTCATTTCCAACCTCATTTAAAAATGCCTAGATAGGTAGTTTAATTACGCTTCACCTCTTGCCATGTGTAACCACATTTAATATTGTCATGTACCTAATCGGGATAGAACTAAATAACTCGTATGTGGAGTTTCGTCAATATGCAACTCGTTGCATATTGAACTTCACTTAATGTGTAGTATTTGGTTTTTGTGAATTGACTTGTCGTGACTTGCATGTATTCAGCTGTTCATGCATCATATGTGTTGTGCATCTTGTGGTGAATATCGTGTGTTGATGCTTGTTTCCGGTTTCCTCCGTCTCGATAGAGTTCCGCAAGCGTGTCGGATGTGAGGACCCGTTTGACTACATCGGTTCGTCTGCTTCACGGAGTCATTCTTCTTCCAAGCGGGATCTCAGGCAAGATGACCATTTTCCCAGATACCATTACTACCATTGCCATGCTAGTTTTATCGCTTCTATCGATTATGTCTCGTTGCCTACCACCTGTTAAATATCAGCCTCTCAACAATACCATGAAACCTTCAACCTGTTCACAACCTAGCAAACCACTGATTGGCTATGTTACTGCTTGCTTAATCATGTGTTAACGTTGCTAGTTGCAGGTGCACTTGCTTCCATGTGTAAACATGGGTTCCTTGTTATATCACCCTATTAATTGCTATTTAATTTAATGCACCTATATACTTGGTAAAAGGTGGAAGGCTCGACCTTTCTAGCCTGGTGTTTTGTTCCACCTTTGCCCCCCTTAGTTTCAGCTACCGGTGTTATGTTCCATAATTGAGCGCTCCTAACACGATCGGGGTTGTTATGGGGACCCCCTTGATAATTCGTTTTAGATTAAAGCTGGTCTGGCAAGGCCCAACATTGGTACTACATTGGCCCAACATAATAATTTTGTCAATACTGAAAGCATAGGGCATCATGAACCCAAGGAGTAATTTTACATAATACAGGGAGGGCCAGTGCTGATGGTGCTGGTCCAAAACAGAGCACTCTGCGGGGCTAACCCAAGGCAACTTGGGAGATTTCTATCTGGCCACCATACGCGTTGCTCGTCCGTTGTGTCCTGAGAACGAGATACGCGGCTCCTATCGGGATCGTCGACACGTCGGGTGGCCTTGCTGGATTACTTTTACCTTTGACGAGATATCTTGTGCATCGGGATTCCGGTGATGCTTTAGGTAATCTCAGAGTTGAGGTTTTCCACTAAGGAGTCCGACGAGATCGCGAGCTTCATGATCGAGGATTTCTATGCGGCTTGTGGTAATTTGTGATGGATTAGCTGGAGCACCCCTGCAGGGTTAAATCTTTCGAAAAGCCATGTCCGCGGTTATGTGGCAACATGGAAACTTTGTTTAACACTAGTTCTAGATAACTTGAAGATAACTTAATTAAAACTTGCCAACCGTGTGCGTAATCGTGACTGTCTCTTTCGTGAGTTCCTTCTCCGATCGAGGACACGGTGGGGTTATGTATGATGTAGGTAGGTGTTCAGGATCATTCATTTGATCATCAGTAGTTCACTTCCGTTATGCGTAGATCATCCCTCTCTTATTCTTGTACTCGTATGTTAGCCACCAAATAAAATTCTTAGTCGCTTGTTGCAGCCTCCCCACTTAACCATGTCTCACCCATTAAGCTTTGCTAGTCTTGATACCTTTGGAAATGAGATTGTTGAGTCCCCTGTGGCTCACAGATTACTACAACACCAGTTGCAGGTACAGGTAAAGGTTACTTGACGCGAGCACGTTGATTGTTCATTTGGAGTTGCTTCTTCTTCCTCTTCTTCATCGATCTAGGATGGGTTCCAGGCCGGCAGCCTAGGATAGCAAGGATGGACGTCGTTCTTCTTTTCTCATTTGTTTTCATCCGTAGTTGGACCCTGCTCTTCTTCGTGATGTTATGTTTTGTACTGTCGTGACTCTGATGTAGCTTGTGGCGAGTGTAAGCCAATTCTATATATATCTCATCTTTTCAGTACATGTACTTGTAACGATATCCATTCTTGCGAAACGACAAGATGCGCTGCTATCCGTGACGAGGCCCTCGTGCCAAATTGAGGATAGGATCGCATCTTGGGTGTTACACGGTTGCCGTAGCATCGACGTGCAAGTCGATATTTAACTATTACAACATGATCATCTCATACATCCAATATATCATATCATGTCTTTGTCCATATCACATCACATGCATACCCTGCAAAAACAAGTTAGACGTCCTCTAATTTGTTGTTGCATATCTTACGTGGCTACTATGGGTATCTAGGAAGATGGCATCTTACTTACGCAAAGACACAATGGTGATATGTAAATTTTTATTTAACCTTCTCCAAGGACCGCCTCGGTCAAATCCGATTCAACTAAAGTTGAAGAAACAGACACCCGCCAGTCATCTTTATGCAACAAGTTGCATGTCTGTCGATGAAACCGGTCTCTCGTAAGCGTACGAGTAAAGTTGGTCCGGGCCGCTTCAATCCAACAATAACGCCGAATCAAGAAAAGGCTGAGGAGGGCAGCAACTTGAACATCAACGCACACAAATCTTTTGTGTTCTACTCGAGATACCATCTACGCATGAACCTAGCTCATGATGCCACTGTTGGGGAACGTTGCATGGGAAACAAAAAAATTCCTACGCACACAAAGACCTATCATGGTGATGATCATCTATGAGAGGGAAATCGGATCCACATACCCTTGTAGATCGCTAAGAGGGAAGCAAAGAAACGCGGTTGATGTAGCGGAACGTCTTCGCGATCCAAATCGCCGCCGTCCCATGATCCGTCCCGATCTAACACCTAATGGACGGCACCTCTGCGTTCAGCACACGTACAACTCGATGACGATCTCCGCCTTCTTGATCCAACAAGAGAGAAGAAGAGGTAGCTGAATTCTCCGGCAGCACGACGGCGTGGCGGTGATGATGGTGGAGCTACTCCGGCACGGTTTCGCCGTGCCGTACCGATCTAGCTACCAGGTGTCACGAAGTAGTGGAGGGAGAGAGTGCTGCACAAAGGCATAAGTTGCCAAACCCCTAAAACCCTCCACTATATATAGGAGTAAGCAAGGGGTGGTTGGCTTGCCTCCTACTTCAAGGAGGAGCTTCGGCCGAGGCAAGGAGGGAGGAGTCCTCCTCGAATTCGGTTTGGTGGAGGACTCCTTCCTATCTTGTCACTTCCTTCTTTTTTTCCTTCTTTATTATTGCTTTGGCTGAAAAAGCCTTATTGGGCTGGCCTCACCAGCCCACTAAGGGCTGGTACGCCACCCATGGGCCTATTTCGTTCTCTCCCGGGTGGGTGGCCCCTCCCGGTAAAACCCCGTAACCCATTTGTCACTCCTAGTAATTTACCAGTAATGCGCGAAATCTTTCCGGAAGCCAAATGCAACAATCCTATATATCAATCTTGGTTTCCGGACCATTCCGGAGATACTCGGGACGTCCGGGATCTCATCCGGGACTCCAAACAACATTCGGTTACCAACATCAATAATTCAACTATACCGAAAACGTCACCGGACCTTAAGTCTGCAGACCCTGCGGGTTCGAGAACTATGTAGACATGACCGAGACACTCTCTGGTCAATATACAATAGCGGGACCTCGACGTCCATATTGGATCCTACATATTCTACAAAGATCTTATCGGTTGAACCTCTACGTCAAGGATTCACACACTCCCGTATATCATTCCCTTTGTCATTCGGTATGTTACTTTATTGAGATTTGATCATCGGTATCACCATACCTATTTCAATCTCGTTACGAGCAAGTCTCTTTACTCGTTCTGTTATACAAGATCCCATGTCTAACTCTTTAGTCACATTGCTTGCAAGGCTTGTTTGTGATGTTGTATTACCGAGTGGGCCTTGAGATACCTCTCTGTCACACGGAGTGACAAATCCCACTCTTGGTCCATGCTAACTCAACGGACACCTTCGGAGATGCCTACAGAGTACCGTTATAGTCAACCAGTAACGTTGCGACGTTTGATACACAGAAGGCATTCCTCGGGTGTCAGTGAGTTACATGATCTCATGGTCATAGGAATGTATACTTGACATGCAAAAAACAATAGCAACAAAATGACACGATCATATGCTACGTTTATATTTTGGGTCTTGTCCATCACATCATTCTCCTAATGACATGATCCCGTCATCAAGTGACAACACTTGTATATGGCTAGTAAACCTTAACCATCCTTGACCAACAGGCTAGTCAACTAGAGGCTCACTAGGGACATTGTTTTGTCTATATATCCACACATCATTTATGCTTCCATTCAATACAATTATAGCATGGATAATAAACGATTATCTTGAAACAGGAAATATAATAATAACTATTTTAGTATTGCCTCTATGGCATATTTCCAACAGTCCCTTGCTTGATCTGGGGAGGCCGGTGATGAGGTCCATCCCGACCTTGTCCCACTTCCATTCTGGCACTTTGAGAGGTTGTAACAGTCTAGCGGGTCACTAATTCTCAACTTTGACCTTCTGGCATACGTCACACTTAGCGACATAAGAATCTATCTATCTCTTCATGCCATGCCACTAGAATCTTGCCTTGAGGTCTTGGTACATCTTGGTTCCTCCAGGGTGGATGGAATATGGAGTGTCATAGGCTTCTTGTAAGATCAGGTTCTTGAGCTCAACCTTGTTGGGTACGCAAATGCGAGTCCCAAACCATACAACTCATTGTTCATCCATTGAGAATCCTCGGGTCTTACCTTTCTTGATCTTCTTCTTGATGCCTTTGATGCTCTCGTGACCCTTATGAGCTTCCTAGATATCGTCCATCAACGCAGGCTTCACTTCGAGGTTGACCAGAAATCCCAGTGCTACTAGCTCCTATCCAAAAATTTCAAGCTCCTCATACAAGGCGGGTAGCCTTTCCTTGACCATACATTCAAGGAACAAGCCTTTCTGCTCAAGGCATCAACTACCACATTGGCCTTCCCGAGGTGGTATTGAACACTGAGGTCATAATCTTTGATCAACTCCAACCATCTTCGCTGCCTCATGTTCAATTCCTTTTGAGTGAAAATATACTTCAAACTCTTGCGGTGTGTTTATATCCCGCATCGCTTACCCAGAAGATAATGTCGCCATGTCTTCAAGGCATGAACTATTGTTGCTAGCTCCATATCATGAGTGGCGTAGTTCTCTTCATGATGGCATAGATGTCTGGACAGATAGGCTATGACTCTTCCTTCTTGCATCAGAACACCACCAAGCCCGGTCCTTGATGCATTACAATATATCACAAATTCCTTGTGAATTTCGGGGGTGGCCAAAACGAGGGCCGTTGTCAATCTCTTCTTGAGCTCGTGGAATCTCTCTTCACACTTCCGCATCCATTCGAACTTCTTGTCCTTCTTCAAGAGTTGCATCATTGGTCGGGTGATGCTTGAGAATCCTTCAACGAACTTGCGGTAGTACCTCGCGAGTCCGAGGAAGCTTCTGAGTTCCTTCACATTGGCCAGAGGTTTCCACTTCGTCACGGCTTCAATCTTGGCAGGGTCAACCACCAATCCTCCTTATGTCATCACATGACCCAAGAATCCAACTTCATGCAGCTAGAATTTGCACTTGCTGAACTTGGCATAAAGTTGGTGCTCTCGAAGCTTGTACAGGACCATCCTCAAGTGTTGCTCATGTTCTTCTTTAGACTTGGAGAAGACGAGTGTGTCGTCGATGAAGACAATGACAAACTTGTCCAAATACTCCATGAAGACCCTGTTCATGAGGTACATGAAGTAGGATGGGGCATTGGCTAACACAAATGACATGACCGTGCACTCGTACATGCCATACCTAGTTAAAAATGTCGTCTTTGGAATATCTTCGGGTCTAAACTTCAATTGGTAGTACCCAGACCTGAGATCCATCTTAGAGAACACCTTGGCACCATTCAACTAACCGAACAGGTCTTCAATCTTGGGGAGCACATACTTGTTATTTATCGTGACTTCATTGAGAAAACGGTAATAAATACAAAGTGTGATAGTTCCGTCCCTCTTGGACACAAATAGAACAGGAGATCCCCAAGGAGAGGCACTAGGGCTAATAAATCCTTTCGTGAGCTGCTCAGCCAGTTGCCTCTTAACCTCAGCCAATTCTTCGTACCCCAATCTATAGGGATTTTTATAGATAGGTCTTGCTCCGCGCATTAGCTCAATAATGAACTCGATGTCACGGTCAGGAGGCATTCTGGGCAGCTCATCAGGAAAGACATCCATGTATTCACATACCACTCGCACTTGGTCCAACTCAATTCCCGAGAGGCAATTAACCTGGGGGGCTTAAGCGGAGGCAGGGTTGGGAACATAATTGAATTCAACTCCCTAACTATTGGTCATGGTAACAGTCATCTTGGCACAGTCCAACAAGCCTTAGTTCTTGGTCAACCAATCCATGCCAAGGATCACATCCAAGCCTTGGGACTTTAGGATGATAAGATCTGCTAGGAAGTCTACTCCGATGATATTAATCCCAACTCCTTTACATCCTATCTTAGACCTTAATACTGCACCCGGGGTTTGTACCATCACCAGACTACCCAAAGGTGTGGGATCCATACCACTGTTTAGTGCAAACTTCTGAGTAACAAAAGAAAGCAAATCACCACAATCAAACAGAACTGTTCTTGGGGTTGAGTTGACAAGGAACGTACCCAGTATAACATCTAGGTCTTCTTGGGATTCCTCGGTGTTGACGTGGTTCACACTGGCTTTGCCATAGTTGGGCTGGTTGCGGGGAGCGGGGTTCTTGTGTGGCACTCCCCGACCTTGTCCTTGATTTGGCGCATTGGGGCACGGTGCATCGCGCTTCTTGTTGGGGCACAACCACGAGATGTGACCAGGCTGACCACATCCAAATTAGGTGACTTGATCGGAGTTGTTTTTGTTGGCGCCACTGTTATTGGGATTGTTGTATGTCGGTCTGGGGTTGGCATACTGCTGAAGCTGGTAGCTCGAACGAGGCGCAGGGGGCTTGACTTGCTGAGGATGGTAAGTCAGCTTCGTTGGGCCTGGCTGCCAAGGGCGAGGCTTCTGGTTGCTGGAACTGCCCTTGTTGATCATCTTGCGCTTCCAAGTGTCCTCCATGTCACTACGCTTGTCTTCAGGCATAAGAGCCTTGTTCACCAGCTCGAAGAAATTGCGACAGTCCCGGAAAACGAGTTGATACTGCACGGATTTTTGAAGCCCTTCCATGAAGCGTTCTATCTTGGTTGCTTTAGTACTGACGTCTTTAGGTGCATACCTTCACAGAAGGTTCAACTTCTGCAAGTACTCCTTTACAGAGCTACTTCCTTGCTTCAGCGCTCGAAACTACCATTTCTTAACAGCCATAATCCCGGAAGGGACGTGAGCAGTGTGGAACCCTTGCTTGAAAACAGCCTAGGTGATCACACGGTCGCCTTGCATGACCTTGAATCCATCCCACCAAGCTCTGGCGGTACCTCCGAGGCAGTGAGAGGCATAAGGAACCCCCTCACGATCCTCATTGAGTTGACAACGTAAGGAGGTCCTCAATGGTGCGGATCAGTCATCAACATCCAGAGGCTCAACAGCCTTTGTGAAGGTTGGTGGCGAATTCCTCATGAACTCTGACAGATTGGAGCGGCCATTGAAGTTCCTGCCTTGCCACTCATTGTTCACAAGAGTCTGGGCCATCTGCTGCATAGCGACAGAGTTGGCTTGGCAGTCCTCCTGGAGAACATCGAGGAACTGAGCTATGGTCAAGTTCTACAATGGAGGTGGTGGCGGGAGAATGTCGCCTTGTGGCTGCTCCTCGTGAAATCCATGCTAACTAAGGCTTCCTACAGTCATGACGGCTCTGATACCAGCTCTGTGGGGACCCCGACTTATAAATCGTGATCATCGTATGCACATGTACAATGATCCGAGGGATCAATGCTTACTGAACACACAGAAGCTAACTAACAAGAGTATTACATCCATACATACCTTCTGATACAAATAGAGAGCATTTAGGTCAAGTCTTACATAGATAGGGCCTCGAAGGTCGACACGCCAAACATAACTAGCAGCGGAAATCTTGATCGAAAGCGTGAACCTGACTCATCTGCCTTAAACCTACATACATTCTGACTGGAAAGCATCCTAGTTCACGTGTACGTCTTCAATGAACTCTTCTCTATATTCCTGCTCTTCCATGCCTGGCCAATTAAATAACCAGTGGCAAGCCAATGAGTTTGAATGTACTCGCAAGCAACCCATGATGTGGAACAAGGCAATAACTATGTGTGACATAGCACTAAGCAGGTAAGTTTGCGGAAATATAATTTTGAGTGCAATGACATGATCAATCTTGTAAAAGCATGCATCAATATGTCGCAGATATCCATATGAACAAGTTATAGTGATAATCATAAGCAGGGTGTGAACGTCCCACGTTCGTTTCTCATACCAAGTCATCTAACTTAGCTGAAATATCATCTTTCTCACACCATCACCGCTTTCACACACACTCCCACACACACTTGGTTTATGCTAAAACATGTTGACGTAGCCCAAGAGAGGCCATCCAACTGTCCTTGACCGTGGAAATAGCTAATTGAATAGTTTTATACTGTGCGGAGGTTGCGCACTATACCCACAGGACTCGGGGAGCTTCTGTGTCATCCACGACTCGCGGTATATTACATACCAAAGGTAAGCACCCGAACGATGCCTTTCCCCTGGCGACACTAAATGAAGAGTCCACTCGATTGGTAACCAACCCTCATGATGTACATCATACGAGCCTCGCTCTAGATCGTACCATCCATGAAGCGACCAATTGTGTGTCGGTTCCTCTGAAAACAGCTCATGGTCGCCCTACCTGGCACGGCCCAATCTTGAAAGTGATCACGCCACTAGTAATACGGGCTCTTTGCTAGCATCGACCAAAGTAATCAACAAAGCCCCATCCCATAAGGGGTGTCATGGTCGCACATGTAAGGTTGGAGTAACGGTCGCAACTTACACCATACTGTTTTCGTAACCACACACACACACACACACAAAACCTTTCTCGGCGCACCACCTCTTTCCCAAGTGGTCACCCATCTCATCACCATCTCCCCCGGTCATTAGTTGCACCCGACAGGGTTTTCGAAAAGCCTTTGAAATCATTTCTTTCATCATCACTATTCATAGTCCCATCCCATTTGTGTAGCAACTAATAGCAACCTAACTACTTCCCACCCGCACAACCCTCATAGATGGTAGCGTCATGCTCAAGTGCAAGTATCAACGAGCAGTTTCTCGGAGACAACCCACCAAGGTGGTCACCGACTCATCATGAATCAAATGCAACAGAATATCATGCTATATGGCATGCAAAATAAATTGTTTCTTAGACATGGTCAAAGGGTTGCTTGCCTTGCTCAACAAAGTCTCTGGGGTCTTCAAAGTCTTCTGGTCTCAATCCTTCGTCAGCAACGGAATCTATCATAGCAATATTAAAGGGGGAAAATAAGAACACCACAAAAATAGGGAAAATAATTTGCTCAGAAAAATGTCACCCTATTTTTGTAAAATACTAACGTGAGTGTAGTTATTGTAAAAATTACTGGGTTTTATTTTTGAAGTGTAAAAAGTTGAGAAAAACATTTTAGCACAAGCTTAAAATGTTTTAAACTAGGTTTTCAAATAAAACAGAATGTAAATGTTTTTGTAAAATTTTACACAGGCGGCATTATTAAATACTACACAATATCACGATATTTGTGGTTGAAGAATAATTGGATTTGGATGATTATTCTGTCACATCCCTGAACCCTTAAGCAAGTTAGTTTGTGCTCATGTTTTTCTTTGCATTGCATCTAGGAATTTCTCAACAAGAACAAAGCAAATGATGAAGGAAAATGCTAAAACCCTAGCCACTTCTCAAAATGAGGGAAAATTCAAACTAGTTAAAATAAATGAACCAAAAATGGCCTCAAGAAAAGTTCAAACTTTCTGATAATTCATGAAAGTAAATGAGCAATGAAGAAAACCATTTTCTTGACATTTTAAGCATTTTAAATAAATGCAAAAACCTACTGGTTTCAAGTTTTAAATTTGAAATCAGAAACTTTAAACTTTCAAAAATGTTGAAAACTTTAGGAATGGTTGGAAATATTCCAACAAATATTCTAGGGTGCTTAACATAGTTTTTACAATTTATTTGGGAGTTGAAATAAATAGAAAATCAGTGAAATAGCAAAACAGAAACAAAAACAGAAAGAAAATGAAAAATCCTTACCTGTCGCCTAACCTGGCCCGGCCCAGCAATTCCTGTCGTCTTCTTCCTCGGGTCACCGAAGATCGCCGCCGACGTTCTCCCTCTCCAGGCCGTCCCCGAGCAAACTAGCGCCACCACTGCACTCCCCGTGAGCATGCGGTCATTTCCCCTAAGCTCTCCCCGTCGATCCCCTCCTCTAGGCTTAGTTCCATCGGAGCCCGACGAGGACAGCCGCTGCAGCTCGTCGCCGGTAGCCCTCCGATGACGGGTTGGTCCGTCTGAGGCCACCAACAGCCTCAGGACATCATGTAGATGCGTTAGGTGCCCAGCCCCGCGCGTTTTGACCCCGTATTCCATGGCTTCGACGATGGCCGAACTTGGTCGCCGCCAAGCTCGTCGCCGGCGTTGATTCCGGCCACCCCAGCCCCTGGGGCTTGTCCCATCGTGCGCGCCATCGAGTGGACGTTCCTCTGGTGCTCTCCGCGTCGAGTTTGGCCCTCTGTGCGCCATTTCCGAGCCCCCCCCCCCCCCCCGACGTTCTGGTGGTCGCCGGAGGCTCCCCGCCGGCGAGGACGACCTCGCCGCCGGTGGATCTCAGCTGGCCTGAGCCACTGACGTGTGGGGCCAGCCTCTGGATAGTTTAGAAATAATAAAAATAAATCAGATAAGTTAATAAGTCACTGACATGTGGGACCAGTAAGATTATTCAGCTAATTAAGTTTAAACTTAATCTAAAACTGACCAGAGACACTGACCAGTGGGTCCCACTGGTCAGGTTTGACTTTCAACGGCCAGTTGGACCTGCTGATGTCATGCTGATGCAGTAAAAGTATTTTCCAGTATAAAAATAATTCCAGAAATGTTTAAAACTTCAAAAATTCATAGAAATTAATCTGTAACTCCAATGAAAATAATTTATATATGAAAAAGTATCAGAAAAATTCAAGGAATCTGAATATGCTATTTTCAATCATGTTTGAAAAAGTTACATAACCCAAACATGTAGATTAATGAATAAGTCAATTCTTATAATTACTTTATAAATGGAATATGAAAAGTATTTAAATTTCTTTTTGTTTGACATGATCAAACATTGTTCTAATAACAAACTAGTACCTTAACCTGACATCTCATGCATGCTAACTTCAAATTGATCTAAGCATCAGGTCGAATCAATTAAATCGGTATCCGAGAATACCTCGTTTGAATTGATATTTGAATGTGATTCAAATCAACTTCAAACCTAATACATGTTGGTTATGATAGTTTATCACCTTGCATTCTCATGCCATGCTCATGCATCATCTTGTTTGCATATGATTGTTATTGATTGTTGCCATTCATTTCGGTAGGCTCCGCTCCCCCGGATTCCACCGAATATCCGTCTAACGAATATTGTCCCTCCTCTGAGCAACAAGGCAAGCAACCATTTTGATCATCCCGATAAATCCCATGTTCTTGCTCCTGCACTTATTTATTGCATTAGGATCAAATGCTTCAAATACTTTTGCCACGTTAGTTGAACCCACTTCCTTTGCATGACCTAACCTTGTCACAGTAAATAGCCGAACCTTGCAACCTAGCATACCTGGTAGTTGTTTGAGCTATGTTGTGCCTTATCCTGCTATGCATGCTATGCTTAGAGTTGTGTATGGTCTGTCATCTGGGAGATGAACAAAATTGTGAGAATGTGTTCGGTAAGCAAAGGTTGTGTGTTGAACCTGATTTGGTAAAGGTACCGGTGAAAGGCTGTGTAGGAGTACATGGCGGGTTGTTTCATTGGAACCGTCCTTAGGAACTGAGTTCCGTGTATGTAATCCAAGACTAGATACTACCACATGTTGGGCCCTGAAATATGACCCCGCTCGGCCTATTAATCGCTTAGTACTCTGTCCAGGAGTTGCAAGTAGTTTCTGGTGTTTATAGTAATGCTGGAGGCCGTGCATGGTACTGACCTGAGAGGTGGGCCATGATGTGGTAGGCAGTGGCACGGTGTACCAAGTGGCACCCGGATGGTGGGCTTGGGAACCCTGCGCACATCGTTTGAGGCCGTGGCGGAAACCTCGGCCGGACTTCCGTACGGGTTACTCTCAGATAGGCGATAAACCTGGACTAGGTACTAGTGTGGTTAACGGTCGTGGCCGACTCCCTCGCTGGGCTTCCGCTTGAAGGTTGTCGAGGTGCATGACATGCACATGGCGATAAGTGTCGAGAGCATGTGTGACGACGTGCACCCCTGCAGGGTTATGATCTATTCGGATAGCCGCGTCCGCGGATATGGACTACTTGGAGACATATGTTGTTCATAGATAACTTCAATGGCTACTCATAAAATTGTCAAGATAAGCGTGAGTGTCGTGGACGGCAATTCCGTATGGAGACGGAATGATTCCACGATAGTGTATTGTTGTGGTGTTAGTGGACTCGTGTGCGAGAAATCAAGTTGTCAAAATTATTTAAAAATGAAAGTTGTTTAGCCACGAGTCAGATGCTGGCTTTCCGCATGAAACCCCACAATACCCTTTTGATACCTTGCATGAGTAGTTAGATATCCTAAAGTCTTGCTGAGTACCTCCGTACTCATGTTTTCTTAATAAATGTTGCAGAGGTTGCTAATGACCCTAATGGAGGGTTCTTCGTAGACATCGACGACGACGAGTAGCTGGTGTCCCAGCTATGATCTGGCCCTACGTTGAGTCTGTAGTATAGTCAGGCCATGTGCCTTCTAGTTGCCCTGTCTGTACTCAGACAGTTTTAAACTCTTCCGCTGGCTTGTAACTGAATGACTGCTATTATGGGTCGTGAGACCCTTAGTGTGTAATATTATGTGTGTGGCTCTTCCGAGCCTCTTAAATAAAACTTGTATGTTTATGGTTATGTTGTGATGCCATCGATGTATCTATACATATCGGTATGCCATGCGTACGTGTGTCGTACTTGATATGTATGGGGTTCGATTACCTAGTCGTGAACTTTAGTAGCACTCCTCACAAGGAAATGCCCCTTTGTGATCCAACGAGCCATGGTAGTTCGCTACTGCTCCGGACACATTGGTTGACCGGCATGTGTCCTTCTTAGCTGTTGTGTCTGTCCCCTTTGGGGAAATGTCACGCGATGTAATGGAGTCCTTGTAGCTTGCTACGACTCGTCTACACTCGCTGGTGACCGACACCTGCTTTGTTGGGTCATGTATGCCTGTCCTTGTGCGGTACTGCCACTTTGGTTTATGACTAGACATGTCGATCCGGGTTCTTTGACATTGGAATGCTAGCGACACTATTGCATACGTGAGTCAAAAGACGCAAACGGTCCCGGCTAAGGTAAGGCTGCAGCCGTGGAGTTAACCGTGCGTGAGACCGCAAAGGGATGCGATGTGTTACACGCTGGATTCCTATGGCTTAGGATCGGGGTCTCGACAGCGTTGGTATCAGAGCCTGACTGACTGTAGGATTACTAAGCCAAACTAGTCGAAGTTGAGTCTAGAATTGCTTTAGTTATATATAAGGGAATTGTTTGTGGAAGGGAACGTAAGACTCTTGTTCTCTTCTCAAGTTATTCTATTCTGGTCATCCTCGTCTTTTCTGCGGGAATTAAAGACTAGGTTACTCATCTTCTTCTAGGCTCGTGTTTCTGCGGGAATTAATCGAGCATTTACAGCCGTTATGCTGCCCAATTTTGCATTCAGAGCTCTAATGCTTTTGCATTACTCTCTTTTTACAGATGCCTGGCCGTCCTTCTCGTCAGGTGGTACGTCTGACCAGGTGCGTTGATGTACCGGGTCATACGGCCATGCTGGTCAGGGTGATGTCGGTGTGCGATTACCGCTGGTACCCCGAGTACACAGTGGAGGAACAGTACCGAGACTTCAAGGAGAGCCAGTACATCTACACTGTTAGGGTATTTCCAGACTACCCTGGAGCTGAGAAGCCAATCCATTGGTCCTATGGGTTGGGAGTCACTGTCGACATGGCAGTACAAGATGCTACCTATTCAATGTTGAGCATTATGAGAGCGAGACATGCACTGCTACAGAATTCAGAGTTCTGCTATGTTCCGGCCTCTCAGCCTGGTGAAGAGGGATACCTCAGTGGAGTCTATTTTGATTCTTCTATGGAGGATCCACTACTGCAGTCCACTGTTGAGATGCTAGAGAACAGAGACAGGGATGCTCGTGCTCTCCACATGGAGCTTTATGCTACCCGTGCCCGTCTGTGGACGGCTTTGACGCAGCTGGCACCGGTAGTCCAGACAGGGTACAGAGAGATGGAGATGCTGAACCCTGTTAGGACCCATCTTCTGGCTCACGTTGACTGGCCAGCTATAGGAGGAGTCACACCTCTTCGGGGACCCCTCTTACCACCAGTCAGGGGACCAAGGCCACATCCGTGTCCTTATGGATCCCGGGGATCTCAGGCTAGAGTGTTTCCTGATCCTCGGGTTGAGCTTCCAGGTCATGGAGGTAATCTCTATGAGATGTTCTATGCGGATGCCTGAGCTGTGAGCGGAAGGATAGTATGGTAGTAGCCGTACGTTCACAGTCCTGCGTGACTTGTGAAGTATGCATGTAATGTGAAATGAATTCCGAAGGCCTAGATAAACAATGTATAGGAAGCTTGTAAGCCTCTGATGAGTAGTTTCATAATTTCAGTAGTTTGCTCTTCGGTTAAGGTTGTACTAAACTATGTAAGGGTGTGTATGAACCATGGTGTATATATAGCAGTTGCTTGTTACCATGTTGTTCGGATATTCATTTCCGCATTCCGTGTGTTCAGTACATCCTTAATCCATAGCTAGTATTGATATGATATTGGTCTAAGCTGTGAGTTTGTTTGTCAGGATGGTGTTCACCAGGTTGAACCGTGCCCCTGGTCATGAGCAAGGCGAGGGTAGTCAAGCGTCACAGGAAGACCTGCCTCACCCGCCTTCTCTGGCGGAAGTGATGCTTGAGGCAGAGAGAAACAAAAGGGAGACCAATCGACTGTTAG
This sequence comes from Hordeum vulgare subsp. vulgare, assembly GCF_904849725.1. Classification (NCBI taxonomy): domain Eukaryota; kingdom Viridiplantae; phylum Streptophyta; class Magnoliopsida; order Poales; family Poaceae; genus Hordeum; species Hordeum vulgare. The sequence goes on along the minus strand of NC_058522.1, from coordinate 105,328,980 downwards.
AGCGTATTGAGCAGAATACGACTCGACAGCCTAGGAATGCTGCAGTGTCCCTTAACGACTTTGTGAAACTGAATCCTCCAAAGTTTCATCATTCCGTCGATCCCCTCGACGTTGATGACTGGCTGTGCAGTATCTCACGCAAGATTCGCTCTGCGAATGTGTCTGAGGCCGACAAGGTAACCTTTGCGGCGTATTTCCTGGAAGGACCCGCCAATCTGTGGTGGGAGAACTTTGAAGCTATGCGTCCTGCTGAACCAGTAGCCACATGGGCAAACTTCAGTGCAGCCTTTCGTCTGCAACATATTCCAGAGGGCCTGATGGATAGAAAGAGAGAGGAGTTATGTGCCTTCACTCAGGGCAAGTTGACTGTGGATGCCTATAGCCGCGAGTTCGGTAATCTCGCCCGCTATGCAACAGAGGAGGTGTCTACTGACGCCAAGAAGCAAGCAAGGTTCCGTAAGGGTCTGAGCCCTGAGCTCCATCGTGATCTGCGCCTCCATGAGTGTGCAAGCTTTCAAGCCCTGGTCAACAAAGCGATCAGTGTCGAGACTGGTCATACTGACTTCGAAGCCACAAGGAAGCACTCCCGTGACTTTGGCTCGTCTTCTGGTTCCGTGTTTCCAAAACACAGGTTGTGGGTTCCGAAAAGTTCTCTGCCGCCAAGATACACTCCGAGGCCATCCTACGTGGCGCCTCAGACGAATCAGGCCAACCCTCCAGCAAAAGCTTATGGTGGTTCAGCTAGCAATTCTGCACCACGTGCCAATCAAGTGATATGCTACAAGTGTGGAGAACCCGGGCACTATTCCCGTGAGTGTCCTCAGAATGTGGGTGCCAAGCAACCCGGAAAGTCCGTCGGGCAAGCCAAGTCGGGCAAAGCTTACTATGTGAAGCCAACTCCTGCATGTGGCCATGTGAACTATGTGTCAGCAGAAGAAGTTGCAGAGGATCCCGACGTCATGCTGGGTACGCTTCTTGTTAATCATCACCCAGCATTTGTTCTCTTTGACACTGGGTCTTCTCATTCCTTCATTTCAGAAAGTTATGCACAGTTGCATAACATGTCTTTTTGTGATATGCCAATCCCATTGGTTGTCCAAACTCCTGGTAGTAAATGGCAAACCTCTAGGATAACCTATGACAATGAAATTCTAGTAGACAGGCTAGTTTTTCTAGCCTCATTGATAGCATTGAAATCTTCGGATATTAATATCATCTTGGGCATGGACTGGATGTCAGCTCACTATGCCAAGATTGATACCCATTCTAGAAATGTCCAGCTTACCCATTCCTCGAGGGAGATAGTAAATGTCTCTACTCGAGTTGCCAAATGCCAACTCTATTCCTTAAATTCTAACCCTCTTCCGGAACTTGAGGACATTCCGGTTGTCCGTGACTTCCCGGATGTTTTTCCACAGGAACTGCCAGGAATTCCACCTAACAGAGATGTGGAGTTCGTGATAGATCTTGTTCCGGGAACTGTCCCAATAGCCAGAAGATGTTATAAGGTGGCACCCTTGGAGCTAGCCGAACTTAAGAAGCAACTAGATGAGGCCTTGAATAAAGGTTTCATTCGTCCTAGCTCTTCTCCCTGGGCTTGCCCCGTCCTCTTCGTCAAGAAGAAAGACGGAACGGATCGGATGGTTGTAGATTATCGACCAGTTAATCTCGTCACCATAAAGAACAAGTATCCGCTCCCCAGGATCAACGATCTGTACGATCAGCTCGCTGGATCCTCAGTCTTTTCAAAAATGGATTTGAGGTTGGGATACCATCAAATCAAGATTAAGAACGGGGACATTCCAAAAACGGCTTTTGTTACTCGTTATGGCCAATACGAGTACACTGTCATGTCCTTCGATTTAACCAATGCCCCAGCCACCTTCTCTCGTCTGATGAATTCAATCTTCATGGAGTATTTGGATAAATTCGTCGTGGTATACCTCGATGATATTCTCATCTACTCGAAGAACGAGCAAGAACATGTCGAGCATCTAAGGCTGGTATTGATGAAACTTCGAGAGCATCGCCTTTATGCCAAGTTTTCAAAATGTGAATTCTGGTTACCAGAAGTGACCTATGTGGGTCACGTAATCTCTGGTAAGGGTATTGTTGTCAATCCCGAGAGAGTCCAAGCTGTCCTTGATTGGACTCAACCTGAATCAGTTAAGCAAGTTAGGAGTTTTCTTGGTCTAGCGAGCTATTGTCGCCGCTTTGTCGAAAATTTCTCCAAGGTTGCAAAGCCTCTAACTGAACTCCTCAAGAAAGATAAAAAGTTCGAGTGGACACCACAGTGTGAGCATAGTTTTCAGGACCTGAAAAGACGCCTGACTTCCGCACCTGTGTTGCTACCACCAAATTTTTCTAAGGACTTTGTTATCTATTGCGACGCCTCGCGACAAGGATTAGGTTGCATTCTCATGGAAGATCGTCATGTGATCGCATACGCATCTCGACAGTTGCGTCCACATGAGGATAATTATCCCACACATGACCTTGAGCTTGCAGCCGTGGTCCATGCACTAAAAACCTGGCGACATTACCTTCTGGGTAATCGTTGCGAAATATTCACTGATCACCAAAGTCTGAAATATATCTTCACCCAGCCGGATTTGAATCTCAGGCAAAGACGGTGGGTTGAGTTGATCTCGGATTACGACTTAGGGATAACTTACACCCCGGGGAAGGCCAATGTTATGGCCGATGCACTAAGTCGTAAATCTTATTGTAACAATTTGATGCTACAACAAGGTCAACCACATCTCCATGAGGACTTTCGGAAGTTGAATCTCCATATTGTTCCTCAAGGATTCCTTTCTACCCTGGTGGCGAAGCCTACTCTTAAGGATCAAATTATAGCTGGCCAAAAGCGTGACAAGGGTATATCACGGATCAAGGAGAATATTTTTAGCGGAAATGCTAAAGAATTTTCCATGAACGATCAAGGTGTTGTGTTCTTCCAGAATCGTCTAGTGGTTCCTAAGAACCCACATCTAAGGCAGTTAATCCTTAAGGAGGCTCATGATTCTCCTCTCACCATTCATCCCGGTAGTACTAAGATGTATCAGGATCTACGCCAGAGGTTCTGGTGGACTAGGATGAAGAGAGAAATTGCTGAGTTCGTTGCTAACTGCGATGTTTGTCGTCGAGTTAAGGCAGAACATCAAAGGCCTGCTGGCACTCTTCAACCTCTAGCTATTCCTGAATGGAAATGGGATAAAGTTAGCATGGATTTCATTACCGGATTTCCCAAGACCAAGAAAGGAAATAATGCTATCTTTGTGGTCATTGACCGTCTTTCCAAAGTGGCTCGTTTTCTTCCTGTTCGTGAGAGTATAACAGCTAGCCAGCTAGCAGAGTTATATATCTCCCGAATAGTGTCTCTTCATGGTGCTCACCTGGAGATTAACTCGGACCGTGGGAGTATCTTTACTTCTCGCTTCTGGGAAAGTTTTCAGAATGCCATGGGGACTCACTTATCTTTTAGCACTGCTTTCCATCCCCAATCAAGTGGTCAAGTAGAAAGAGTGAATCAAATCCTAGAAGATATGCTTCGAGCTTGTGTTATATCGTTCGGTATGAATTGGGAGAAGTGCCTTCCATTCGCCGAATTCGCTTATAACAATAGTTACCAATCAAGCTTGGGCAAAGCTCCTTTTGAAGTTCTCTATGGACGAAGATGTCGAAAACCTCTTAATTGGTCAGAAACCGGAGAGAGGCAACTCTTTGGCCCAGATATGATCCAGGATGCAGAAGGGCAGGTTCGCATTATTCGTGAAAAGTTGGAAACAGCCCAGTCTCGTCAAAAGAGCCACTATGATCGTCATCATAAGGCTGTGACCTTTGAAGTTGACGAGAAGGCTTACCTTCGGGTTACACCTTTGAAGGGTACCCATCGATTCGGTATCAAGGGCAAGTTGGCTCCTCGTTACATTGGTCCTTTTCGCATTCTTGCCAAATGAGGAGAAGTTGCCTACCAGTTGGAACTTCCTCCGCATCTTTCCAAGGTTCATGATGTCTTCCACGTCCCGCAACTCAGACGTTGCTTTTCGGATTCTATCCGTGAAGTGGACCACGAAACGCTTGATCTCCAAGATAACCTTTCATACCGAGAATACCCCGTGCGTATTCTTGATCAAGCTGAGCCTACCACTCGACGTCGAAACCTCAAGTTTCTAAAAGTTCAATGGTCAAATCATTCTGAAAAGGAGGCAACTTGGGAAAGAGAGGATCGTCTCCGACTTGAGTATCCTGCGTTATTCCCGACGACTTGTAAGTCTCGGGACGAGATTCTTTTGAGTGGGGGTGAGTTGTCACATCCTGGACCCTTAAGCAAGTTAGTTTGTGCTCATGTTTTTCTTTGCATTGCATCTAGGAATTTCTCAACAAGAACAAAGCAAATGATGAAGGAAAATGCTAAAACCCTAGCCACTTCTCAAAATGAGGGAAAATTCAAACTAGTTAAAATCAATGAACCCAAAATGGCCTAAAGAAAAGTTCAAACTTTCTGATAATTCATGAAAGTAAATGAGCAATGAAGAAAACCATTTTCTTGACATTTTAAGCATTTTAAATAAATGCAAAAGGCTACTGGTTTCAAGTTTTAAATTTGAAAACAGAAACTTTAAACTTTCAAAAATGTTGAAAACTTTAGGAATGGTTGGAAATATTCCAACAAATATTCTAGGGTGCTTAACATAGTTTTTACAATTTATTTGGGAGTTGAAATAAATAGAAAATCAGTGAAATAGCAAAACAGAAACAAAAACAGAAAGAAAATGAAAAATCCTTACCTGTCGCCTAACCTGGCCCGGCCCAGCAATTCCTGTCGTCTTCTTCCTCGGGTCACCGAAGCTCGCCGCCGACGTTCTCCCTCTCCAGGCCGTCCCCGAGCAAACTAGCGCCACCACTGCACTCCCCGTGAGCATGCGGTCATTTCCCCTAAGCTCTCCCCGTCGATCCCCTCCTCTAGGCTTAGTTCCATCGGAGCCCGACGAGGACCGCCGCTGCAGCTCGTCGCCGGTAGCCCTCCGGTGACGGGTTGGTCCGTCTGAGGCCACCAACAGCCTCAGGACATCATGTAGATGCGTTAGGTGCCCAGCCCCGCGCGTTTTGACCCCGTATTCCATGGCTTCGACGATGGCCGAACTTGGTCGCCGCCAAGCTCGTCGCCGGCGTCGATTCCGGCCACCCCAGCCCCTGGGGCTTGTCCCATCGTGCGCGCCATCGAGTGGCCGTTCCTCTGGTGCTCTCCGCGTCGAGTTTGGCCCTCTGTGCGCCATTTCCGAGCCCCCCCCCCCCCCCCGATGTTCTGGGGGTCGCCGGTGGATCTCAGCTGGCCTGAGCCACTGACGTGTGGGGCCAGCCTCTGGATAGTTTAGAAATAATAAAAATAAATCACATAAGTTAATAAGTCACTCACATGTGGGACCAGTAAGATTATTCAGCAAATTAAGTTTAAACTTATTCTAAAACTGACCAGAGACACTCACCAGTGGGTCCCACTGGTCAGGTTTGACTTTCAACGGCCAGTTGGACCTGCTGATGTCATGCTGATGCAGTAAAAGTATTTTCCAGTATAAAAATAATTCCAGAAATGTTTAAAACTTCAAAAATTCATAGAAATTAATCTGTAACTCCAATGAAAATAATTTATATATGAAAAAGTATCAGAAAAATTCAAGGAATCTGAATATGCTATTTTCAATCATGTTTGAAAAAGTTACAGAACCCAAACATGTAGATTAATGAATAAGTCAATTCTTATAATTACTTTATAAATGGAATATGAAAAGTATTTAAATTTCTTTTTGTTTGACATGATGAAACATTGTTCTAATAACAAACCAGTACCTTAACATGACATCTCATGCATGCTAACTTCAAATTGATCTAAGCATCAGGTCGAATCAATTAAATCGGTATCCGAGAATACCTCGTTTGAATTGATATTTGAATGTGATTCAAATCAACTTCAAACCTAATACATGTTGGTTATGATAGTTTATCACCTTGCATTCTCATGCCATGCTCATGCATCATCTTGTTTGCATATGATTGTTATTGATTGTTGCCATTCATTTCGGTAGGCTCCGCTCCCCCGGATTCCACCGAATATCCGTCTAACGGATATTGTCCCTCCTCTGAGCAACAAGGCAAGCAACCATTTTGATCATCCCGATAAATCCCATGTTCTTGCTCCTGCACTTATTTATTGCATTAGGATCAAATGCTTCAAATGCTTTTGCCACGTTAGTTGAACCCACTTCCTTTGCATGACCTAACCTTGTCACAGTAAATAGCCGAACCTTGCAACCTAGCATACCTGGTAGTTGTTTGAGCTATGTTGTGCCTTATCCTGCTATGCATGCTATGCTTAGAGTTGTGTATGGTCTGTCATCTGGGAGATGAACAGAATTGTGAGAATGTGTTCGGTAAGCAAAGGTTGTGTGTTGAACCTGATTTGGTAAAGGTACCGGTGAAAGGCTGTGTAGGAGTACATGGCGGGTTGTTTCATTGGAACCGTCCTTAGGAACTGAGTTCCGTGTATGTAATCCAAGACTAGATACTACCACATGCTGGGCCCTGAAATATGACCCCGCTCGGCCTATTAATCGCTTAGTACTCTGTCCAGGAGTTGCAAGTAGTTTCTGGTGTTTATAGTAATGCTGGAGGCCGTGCATGGTGCTGACCTGAGAGGTGGGCCATGATGCGGTAGGCAGTGGCACGGTGTACCAAGTGGCACCCGGATGGTGGGCTTGGGAACCCTGCGCACATCGTTTGAGGCCGTGGCGGAAACCTCGGCCGGACTTCCGTACGGGTTACTCTCAGATAGGCGATAAACCTGGACTAGGTACTAGTGTGGTTAACGGTCGTGGCCGACTCCCTCACTGGGCTTCCGCTTGAAGGTTGCCGAGGTGCATGACGTGCACATGGCGATAAGTGGCGAGAGCGTGTGTGACGAAGTACACCCCTGCAGGGTTATGATCTATTCGAATAGCCGCGTCCGCGGATATGGACTACTTGGAGACATATGTTGTTCATAGATAACTTCAATGGCTACTCATAAAATTGTCAAGATAAGTGTGAGTGTCGTGGACGGCAATTCCGTATGGAGACGGAATGATTCCACGATAGTGTATTGTTGTGGTGTTAGTGGACTCGTGTGCGAGAAATCAAGTTGTCAAAATTATTTAAAAATGAAAGTTGTTTAGCCACGAGTCAGATGCTGGCTTTCCGCATGAAACCCCACAATACCCTTTTGATACCTTGCATGAGTAGTTAGATATCCTAAAGTCTTGCTGAGTACCTTCGTACTCATGTTTTCTTAATAAATGTTGCATAGGTTGCTAATGACCCTAATGGAGGGTTCTTCGTAGACATCGACGACGACGAGTAGCTGGTGTCCCAGCTACGATCTGGCCCTACGTTGGGTTTGTAGTATAGTCAGGCCATGTGCCTTCTAGTTGCCCTGTCTGTACTCAGACAGTTTTAAACTCTTCCGCTGGCTTGTAACTGAATGACTGCTATTATGGGTCGTGAGACCCTTAATGTGTAATATTATGTGTGTGGCTCTTCCGAGCCTCTTAAATAAAACTTGTATGTTTATGGTTATGTTGTGATGCCATCGATGTATCTATACATATCGGTATGCCATGCGTACGTGTGTCGTACTTGATATGTATGGGGTTCGATTACCTAGTCGTGAACTTTAGTAGCACTCCTCACAAGGAAATGCCCCTTTGTGATCCAACGAGCCATGGTAGTTCGCTACTGCTCCGGACACATTGGTTGACCGGCATGTGTCCTTCTTAGCTGTTGTGTCTGTCCCCTTTGGGGAAATGTCACGCGATGTAATGGAGTCCTTGTAGCTTGCTACGACTCGTCTACACTCGCTGGTGACCGACACCTGCTTTGTTGGGTCATGTATGCCTGTCCTTGTGCGGTACTGCCACTTTGGTTTATGACTAGACATGTCGATCCGGGTTCTTTGACTTTGGAATGCTAGCGACACTATTGCATACGTGAGTCAAAAGACGCAAACGGTCCCGGCTAAGGTAAGGCTGCAGCCGTGGAGTCAACCGTGCGTGAGACCGCAAAGGGATGCGATGTGTTACACGCTGGATTCCTATGGCTTAGGATCGGGGTCCCGACATATTCAAATCTATGGTATTTTTGCAAAATGCCAGAAAACAGAAAAGAAAAAGTGGCACTATGACAATGGGCAAGAAACGGTTGGTCGAGCCTGCCCAACTTGCGAAGCCAGCCCACGTGATGAGAGGCGTGCGCGCCATCAGGTTTGAACCTGATGCGTGGGGCCCAACGGCCAGCGACAGAGGAGAGGCGGGAGAGAGGCAGAGGCCGATGGTGGGATCCCCCTGTCGGGGACGTCGTCAACCTCTGGCATAGAGTGGCGGCGCACACCGGCAACAAAGGGAAGAACGACGAGGGCAACCGATTGAAGGAACGGGACCAGGAGGCAATCGCCGTTCGGGGGTGGTCGCGGGGGTTGCCGGAGTGCACGGAATCGCCGACGATGAGGTCCCTAGACAGAGGAGCTTCGGGAGGTGGTCGGATTCGACGCTCCTGGCTGCAAAATTCTCGGGGAAAAGAGTTAAACACATCAGCAATGTGCGGTGGTTCTAAAGGGAGAGAGAGAATGGACGAAATGGCTCCCTACCATGAGATCGACGGTGGCCCGAAGCGGCGGTGTCGAGCTCAATCCCGAGCACAGAGAGAGGGAAATGGAGAGAGTGTGGAGCGGGGGTTCTATTGGGGTTGGGTGAGGGTGAAAGGGAAGGAGAGGGAGGCATATGTTTGTTTTATAGGGGGGGCGATGCACCGAATGCTGGTGCGTCGCCGGGCTCATGGTCAACGCCAGAGGCCGCGGGAGTGAGCCCAGGGCGTGTTTGGGCTGTTTCTGGGCGTGGTCTATGCCAAGGGGGGGGAATAAAGAGAGCGGAGGCATGCGCGTGCGAGGCCGCTGGTTGGCCGAACACGACGGCGTCGGGTATGGGCGAGGTAGGGCCATTGCAAGGAGAGATAGTAAGAGAGATGAGGGGGACAGAGGTGTTTCGTGTCCCGGACATTGAGGGGCATCGAATGGCATGCGGGAGGGGATCGAGGCGGCCGTTCCCATGAAGTCAACACTCGGGCGCACGTCGGCATGCTCCAGAGCACGACTTTGGCTAACATGATTGAGCCTTTGACGCACTCCGGCGTGCCCACTTGCGTCCTAAAGCTAAAGAAAGGAGAAAACAAAGGGTAGGTGGCTTTGGATGCTCTAGAGCAGCCATGAGTGCGAGCAAGAAGAGAGAGAAGAGTGTTTTTCTACTATGAGAAGGAGAAATGGAGGTTTTACCCGAAAATAATGGAGCTGTGGCCATGGGAATATTACTGGGTTAGAAGGTGATAGTGAGGGCTTGTGGTAAAAGTTTGAAGTTTAGGGGATGACGAAAAGGGGTGAAAACAACAACATTACCAAACTACCACAAGGTGTTTGATGATTGTTTGGGAAAGTTCACTTTAACCAACTATTGTGAAAGTTAACAAGACTGAATTGTGGTAAAAACCAAGAGGTTCACCAAGTTTCAGCTCATTTGAGAAAAGTTGGCAGTGTAAACATAAAATTCCCCCAAAATAGACAGAATAAGATTCCTGTGGACTTGGGTTACCAAATCAACTCCCAGAAATGCAGAACTTGGTGTAGCATCTTTATTTGGGGTCTAGATCATCTGTGTAAAATTTGGGATTAATTGGACAAACTTATCAATCTAAAGTTGGTCAAATTTGGTTGTGTACACGGAGGGTTTTGGGGTTCTTAGGTGAACCAAATCAACTTGGATTGATATGAAATTTTGCAGGTTCACCGCATATATCATGTGTGACCCGCTAGAATTTTCCTGAAATTTATTCATAATATTTGCTATGGAAATATTTCAAAAGCTTGAAATAGGCACAAAGGGTTTTGCGGGATTTTGTCCAATATCTTGAACATGACCATGTGTTGAAACTCATATGTATGAAAAATATATGTCCACTGAGTTCCCCTAAATTTTCTCAAATATTTTTGAAACAAGAAAATATTTTTTACGCACAAAAGATCATTTCCTGCTTTAGAAAAAGGTGTTTAAATACAAGAAAAGGTGTTTAAATACAATAGGCAAATAACTTTTAGAATAATTATGTTGTGGTTTTGAGAACCCTTTTTGATAATGGAATCCAAATATAATCTTTGGGGTAGAACATTCCCTCCTAAATTAAGGACTTGTAGTATAGATCCCAACTCACAGGTTTTTGAAACCTCAAAATAAATAAATGCCCTTTCGTTGAAATAATATTTTATAAAATAGTTTCTAGTCCTATACACATGGCATGGTCATTGGGCAAGGGTTTGGGGTCAAGTAGAGGAGTTTTAGAGATAATATCCCTTGAAAATAAGGACATGATCTCTATGATGGACCGTGTCAGTACAAACGGTCTCCAACCGCTCTCTCATAAAGGGTTATAGGCCTTGACCGGTCATGACCTTTCGGATAGAGGAGGAAAAGAAACTATTCATGGTCGGATTAGAAACTTATATATATATATATATATATATATATATATATATATATATATATATATATATATATATATATATATATATATATATATATATATATATGGTCGAGCTATTCGTCGTCCTGCATGATGAATAGTTATCCTTCACCCCCTTCTATTTTAATATAAATGCATCGTATTTTTACGTCCCACAAATTTTATCTTACTTCAATCATAAAAAGAAAACATAAGAAAATACATAATCACCGTAAAATTATTTTATGTTACTTATATTTATGAACATAAAATTATAGTATAAAATGTACATAAAAACAAATTTTCAGGTATTGTGACCCATACTTTTGTTTTTTTATGTCAAATTTTACTTTGTAAATCAATATGAATGTAACTATTTGCATATCGTATGTAATTTCTGTCTGAAACAATCGTAAAATTACCTCGAGTGAGGAATAACTTATTCTACATCCTGGATGATGAATAGTGTTACTATATATATATATATATATATATATATATATATATATATATATATATATATATATATATATATATGGCATGGATTTGCTATCAACACTAGGTGGGGTGCTTGCTATCTGAACCTTCGTTTGCTTCGAGATTCGCGTTTTTCTTGTAGATAAGATTCTTTCTCTCACATGCACACACACATGTGCGTATCCCAACATATATCCTGCGGCACAGATTATTTACGCTCCAACATAACTTTATATCTTTGCTTTTCTATATATATTTATATATATAAGCAGTGATAGTTACCACCTAGTGTTTGGCCTCCACGTGTCCCTCAAGCCGTAGCACTATTCCGGTTAGTTAGTTTTCAAGCCTAATTTAATCATTTATTTATATATATATAAGCAGTGATAGTTACGACCTAGTGTTTGGCCTCCACGTGTCCCTCAAGCCGTAGCACTATTCCGGTTAGTGGGTACCAAAAAACCCGTTAGTTTTCAAGTCTAATTTAATCATTTAGTTGAAATGTTTTAGCATCCAACAAATTAGCAACAACGTGCTAATTTCAAGGCCGCATGTAGCGGACCTCACCGAATGGATAAGTGCTAGCTAGCTATCCACTAGGAGACGTGAATTTTAAAACAACCTAGCTGGTCACGTACTGCCCAAACAATCTACATAGACATGATGTGAAAAATGCTTATTATATATGTGCTCCTTTTGTTTGCGAGGTGAAAGATAATCTATACTACTAATAAACAAGCCAACATATTCTTTCCTAAATGCATCCGAAAACACGTACACAAAACATTTTAGATAAAGTATCACCACATGATCCGGCCCACCTAATTAGATCTAACCGTTAACATAATAGGTAATCCTCACCTGTGTACGTTTACCAATTTACGGGAGCGGACGATAACTCTGCATCAGCTTTTCGTCCTCTCCTCGCCCACCCGGCGCGCGCGGCCCGCACCCTTCTCCAGCCCCTGCCACCCCACGCCGCCGACGCCCCCCACCGCCCCGGCCCTTGCCGCGCCTCCTCCTCCCGCTGCTCGCCCCGCCTCCTCCTCCCACCGCTCGCCGCAACCACTCCCCCCCGCTTGCCGCGGCGGCCCCTCCCGCCGCTCGCCGCGGCGGCCTCTCCCGCCGCTCGCCGCGGTGCCTCCTCCTTCTCCTCCCCCGCTCGTCGCGGCCCCTCCTGCCGCTCGCCGCCGCAACCCCTCCCCCGCCACCGCGCCTCCTCCCGCCGCTCAACGGACCTCCTCCTGCCGCTCAACGGACCTCCTCCCGCCGCTCAACGGACCTCCTACTCCATCCTAAACGAAGGGACAGCGGCGACGGCGGTTCCAGACCGGACGGCGTCGCGGTCAGGTATGTCCTGCTCCCTCTCCCGTATCCCTTTCTCTTTCCCTCCCTTCCTTTCTCTTCTTTCTTCCCCGCTGTCTAATTTGTTCTCACTAGGATGATCCATTTTGCACGCACTGAAGCAACGGTTAGCTTATTTCTACTGTTAACATCATTGATGGAAAATTTGGATGAAAGTTGATGTGACAACAGATGACAACAGATGTTTTAAGTATTACAGAATTGTGAACATCATTTAGCATAGTTAAATATGTTGACTTGGTCATACATGATCTTGTACAGCTTCTCTTTTCTGTCAGAGGTATCCCAATATTTTTTTTGCCATGCTACTTTTCTTGTGGATGCAGTGTTCGATTCCAATAGCCAAGACTGCGTCAGTTGTCTGGGATTGATTGTGAGTTGTTGATCGCTGGGGATTTGATTGGATGGTGAAGTACTAGAGGGCAAGAAATTGGTTTGTTGTTCGTGCAAAAATTGATTTGTTCTTCCTAATTTTTTCTGTTTTTTGTTACCCATGGCACTTAGGTCGTCTACAACGCCGGCACCCTCAACGGCGTTCGCTGGGACTTGTTGGTCTCCGTGTGCCTCAGTGTCGTCCAGCCATGATGTTATCTTATGAGTGCTCGACGGCACCCTGGACAACATGCATGGCGAGGCACGATGACTTAGGTCTCCACTTCCTGATTCCTTCAGGTATTTCTGGCAGCACTAATGTTGAGTTTTATTTATTTCAGTTGGTTTCTAACTAGAGATTCACATAAATAACTTTGTTCTGGTTTCATAAAAGAAATCTGGCGCACACAGCTAGAAGATTATTGATTGTATGCTGCCAGCCATTTTATTAAGTTCGTCTTTCTTGACACCATTTTCAATTGTAGGTTATTGACTATATATAGTTTAGGCAAGAGAATAAGCAGGAGTGTGTTTAGGTGAGGCCCAAATACAACATCTCACTTCTTGTTTTGGAAATCATCTATACTTAACTCCAAGAGGTCACTAGCTGAAGGAATGGTACATTGTGATGTTTTTGTCGTGTCACTAAGCTTGATAACATCTCACGAGTAATGTACTGATTTATTATGTAAGTTGTGTTTGGCAATGGAATAGAAATTTTGCTGCTGAGGTATCAAGGTAAGGACAAAAATACTGCCTGTTTTTTGTTTGCCTGGTTGTGGTCATGGTCGATTTTAAGCCCTATATGATTTTTTGTGGTTGTGAAATGTATTCACCTGCATCTAGAAATAAAATTTTACTCTTGTTTCATCCTTTCAGTGTGTGTAGTGTGTGCTAAAGTTCCTGATACCTGAATTTTTTTATCACATCATGCAACAATATAAAAACTAGAAAAGTTCAGATAGTATCCATCATTTTTTGGTAAAGCCATTACACATTTCTGTTGGGGAACGTCGCATGGGAAACAAAAAATTTCCTACGCGCACGAAGACCTATCATGGTGATGTCCATCTACGAGAGGGGATGAGTGATCTACGTACCCTTGTAGATCGTACAGCAGAAGCGTTAGAGAACGCGGTTGATGTAGTGGAACGTCCTCACGTCCCTCGATCCGCCCCGCGAACAATCCCGCGATCAGTCCCACGATCTAGTACCGAACGGACGGCACCTCCGCGTTCAGCACACGTACAACTCGACGATGATCTCGGCCTTCTTGATCCAGCAAGAGAGACGGAGAGGTAGAAGAGTTCTCCGGCAGCGTGACGGCGCTCCGGAGGTTGGTGATGATGTTGTCTCAGCAGGGCTCCGCCCGAGCTCCGCAGAAACGCGATCTAGAGGAAAAACTATGGAGGTATGTGGTCGGGCAGCCATGAGAAAGTCGTCTCAAATCAGCCCTAATTGCTCCATATATATAGGAGGAGGGAGGGGGGCCTTGCCTTGGGGTCCAAGGACCCCCAAGGAGTCGGCCGAGCCAAGGGGGGGAGGACTCCCCCCCCCCCAAACCGAGTTGGACTTGGTTTGGTGGGAGGAGTCCCCCTCCCTTCCCACTTCCTCCCTCTTTTTTTTTCTTTTCCTTTGATTTCTTATTCTTGGCGCATAGGCCCCCTTGGGGCTGTCCCACCAGCCCACTAAGGGCTGGTGTGTCTCCCCAAAGCCTATGGGCTTCCCCGGGGTGGGTTGCCCCCCCGGTGAACTCCCGGAACCCATTCGTCATTCCCGGTACATTCCCGGTAACTTCGAAAACCTTCCGGTAATCAAATGAGGTCATCCTATATATCAATCTTCGTTTCCGGACCATTCCGGAAACCCTCGTGACGTCCGTGATCTCATCCGGGACTCCGAACAACATTCGGTAACCAACCATATAACTCAAATACGCATAAAACAACGTCGAACCTTAAGTGTGCAGACCCTGCGGGTTCGAGAACTATGTAGACATGACCCGAGAGACTCCTCGGTCAATATCCAATAGCGGGACCTGGATGCCCATATTGGATCCTACATATTCTACGAAGATCTTATCGTTTGAACCTCAGTGCCAAGGATTCGTATAATCCCGTATGTCATTCCCTTTGTCCTTCGGTATGTTACTTGCCCGAGATTCGATCGTCAGTATCCGCATACCTATTTCAATCTCGTTTACCGGCAAGTCTCTTTACTCGTTCCGTAATACAAGATCCCGCAACTTACACTAAGTTACATTGCTTGCAAGGCTTGTGTGTGATGTTGTATTACCGAGTGGGCCCCGAGATACCTCTCCGTCATACGGAGTGACAAATCCCAGTCTTGATCCATACTAACTCAACTAACACCTTCGGAGATACCTGTAGAGCATCTTTATAGTCACCCAGTTACGTTGCGACGTTTGATACACACAAAGCATTCCTCCGGTGTCAGTGAGTTATATGATCTCATGGTCATAGGAATAAATACTTGACACGCAGAAAACAGTAGCAATAAAATGACACGATCAACATGCTACGTCTATTAGTTTGGGTCTAGTCCATCACGTGATTCTCCCAATGACGTGATCCAGTTATCAAGCAACAACACCTTGTTCATAATCAGAAGACACTGACTATCATCGATCAACTGGCTAGCCAACTAGAGGCATGCTAGGGACGGTGTTTTGTCTATGTATCCACACATGTAAATGAGTCTTCATTCAATACAATTATAGCATGGATAATAAACTATTATCTTGATACAGGAATTATAATAATAACTATACATTTATTATTGCCTCTAGGGCATAATTCCAACAGTCTCCCACTTGCACTAGAATCAATAATCTAGCCTTCACATCACCATGTGAATTACATTGTAATAAATCTAACACCCATACAGTTCTGGTGTCGATCATGTTTTGGCCGTGGAAGAGGTTTAGTCAGCGGGTCTGCTACATTCAGATCCGTGTGCACCTTGCATATATTTACGTCCTCCTCCTCGACGTAGTCGCGGATGAGGTTGAAGCGTCGTTTGATGTGTCTGGTCTTCTTGTGAAACCTTGGTTCCTTTGCCAGGGCAATGGCACCAGTGTTGTCACAGAACAAGGTTATTGGATCCAGTGCACTTGGCACCACTCCAAGATCCGTCATGAACTGCTTCATCCAGACACCCTCCTTAGCCGCCTCCGAGGCAGCCATGTACTCTGCTTCACATGTAGAATCTGCTACGACGCTTTGCTTGGAACTGCACCAGCTTACTGCACCCCCATTAAGAATAAATACGTATCCGGTTTGCGATTTAGAGTCGTCCGGATCTGTGTCAAAGCTTGCATCGACGCAACCTTTTACGGCGAGCTCTTCGTCACCTCCATACACGAGAAACATCTCCTTAGTCCTTTTCAGGTACTTCAGGATATTCTTGATCGCTATCCAGTGATCCACTCCTGGATTACTCTAGAACCTACCTGCCATACTTATGGCCAGGCTAACATCCGGTCTAGTGCACAGCATCGCATACATAATAGAACCTATGGCTGAAGCATAGGGGACGGAGCGCATATGCTCTCTATCTTCATCAGTTGCTGGGCACTGAGTCTTACTCAATCTCGTACCTTGTAAAATTGGCAAGAACCCTTTCTTGGACTGTTCCATCTTGAACCTCTTCAAAACTTTATCAAGGTATGTGCTTTGTGAAAGTCCTATCAGGCGTTTTGATCTATCCCTATAGATCTTAATGCCTAGAATGTAAGCAGCTTCTCCTAGGTCCTTCATAGAGAAACTTTTATTCAAGTAACCTTTTATGCTCTCCAAAAACTCTACGTTGTTTCCAATCAGTAATATGTCATCCACATATAATATTAGAAACGCCACAGAGCTCCCACTCACTTTCTTGTAAATACAAGATTCTCCAACCACTTGTATAAACCCAAATGCTTTGATCACCTCATCAAAGCGTTTGTTCCAACTCCGAGATGCTTGCACCAGTCCATAAATGGATCGCTGGAGCTTGCACACCTTGTCAGCATTTTTAGGATCGACAAAACCTTCGGGTTGCATCATATACAACTCTTCCTTAAGGAAACCGTTAAGGAACGCCGTTTTGACATCCATCTGCCAGATTTCATAATCGAAAAATGCAGCTATTGCTAACATGATTCTGACGGACTTAAGCATCGCTACGGGTGAGAAGGTCTCATCGTAGTCAACTCCTGGAACTTGTGAAAAACCCTTTGCCACAAGTCGAGCTTTATAAAGGGTCACATTACCGTCAGCGTCCGTCTTCCTCTTAAAGATCCATTTGTTCTGAATAGCCTTGCGGCCCTCAGGTAGTATCTCCAAAGTCCACACTTTGTTCTCATACATGGATCCTATCTCGGATTTCATGGCTTCTAGCCATTTGTTGGAATCTGGGCCCACCATTGCTTCTTCATAATTTGCAGGTTCATTGTTGTCTAACAACATGATTGATAAGACGGGATTACCGTACCACTCTGGAGCAGCGCGTGATCTCGTCGACCTGCGTGGTTCAACAGAAACTTGAACTGGAGTTTCATGATCATCATCATTAACTTCCTCCTCAACCGGCATCGCAACGACAGAGGTTTCCCCTTGCCCTGCGCCACCATCCAGAGGGATGAGAGGTTCGACAACCTCGTCAAGTTCTATCTTCCTCCCACTCAATTCTCTCGAGAGAAACTCCCTCTCGAGAAAAGTTCCGTTCTTAGCAACAAACACTTTGCCCTCGGATTTGAGATAGAAGCTGTACCCAACTGTCTCTTTTGGGTAACCTATGAAGACGCATTTTTCCGCTTTGGGTTCCAGCTTTTCAGGCTGAAGCTTTTTGACATAAGCATCACATCCCCAAACTTTAAGAAACGACAACTTTGGCCTTTTGCCATACCACAGTTCGTATGGTGTCGTCTCAACGGATTTTGATGGTGCCCTATTTAAAGTGAATGCAACTGTTTCTAATGCATAACCCCAAAATGATAACGGCAAATCAGTAAGAGACATCATAGATCGCACCATCTCTAACAAAGTACGATTATGACGTTCGGACACACCATTACGCTGTGGTGTTCCAGGCGGTGTTAACTGCGAAACAATTCCACATTGTCTTAAGTGAGCACCAAACTCGAAACTCAGATATTCACCCCCACGATCAGACCGTAGGAATTTGATCTTCTTGTTACGATGATTTTCCACTTCACTCTGAAATTGCTTGAACTTTTCAAATGTTTCAGACTTGTGCTTCATCAAGTAGACATAACCATATCTACTTAAATCGTCAGTGAAGGTGAGGAAATAACGATATCCGCCGCGTGCCTCCACGCTCATTGGACCACACACATCGGTATGTATGATTTCCAACAAGTCACTTGCACGCTCCATTGTTCCGGAGAACGGAGTCTTAGTCATCTTGCCCATGAGGCATGGTTCGCACGTGTCAAGTGAATCAAAGTCAAGTGACTCCAAAAGTCCATCAGCATGGAGTTTCTTCATGCGCTTTACACCAATATGACCCAAGCGGCAGTGCCACAAAAATATGGCGCTATCATTGTTTACTCTAACTCTTTTGGTCTCAATGTTATGTATATGCGTATCGCTATCAAGATTCAATATGAACAATCCTCTCACATTCGGTGCATGACCATAAAAGATGTTACTCATAGAAATAGAACAACCATTATTCTCAGACTTAAAAGAGTAACCGTCTCGCAATAAACAAGATCCAGATATAATGTTCATGCTCAACGCAGGCACTAAATAACAATGATTTAAGTTCATCACTAATCCCGATGGTAGCTGAAGTGACACTGTGCCGACGGCGATTGCATCAACCTTGGAACCATTTCCTACGCGCATCGTCACTTCATCTTTCGCCAGCCTTCGTCTATTCCGCAGTTCCTGTTTCGAGTTGCAAATGTGAGCAACAGAACCGGTATCGAATACCCAGGCACTACTACGAGAGCCGGTTAAGTACACATCAATAACATGTATATCAAATATACCTGATTTTTCTTTGCCCGCCTTCTTATCTGCCAGATACTTGGGGCAATTGCGCTTCCAGTGGCCCATACCCTTGCAATAGAAGCACTCTGTTTCAGGCTTAGGTCCAGCCTTGGGTTTCTTCGGCGGATTGGCAACAGGCTTGCCGCTCTTCTTCGAATTGCCCTTCTTGCCTTTGCCGTTTCTCTTGAAACCAGTGGTCTTGCTCACCATCAACACTTGATGCTCTTTACGGAGTTCAGACTCTGCGACTTTCAGCATCGCAAACAACTCACCGGGAGACTTGTTCATCCCTTGCATGTTGTAGTTCAACACAAAGCCTTTATAGCTTGGCGGCAGTGATTGAAGGATTCTGTCAGTGATAGCTTCTTGCGGGAGTTCAATCCCCAGCTCAGCTAGACGGTTTGAGTACCCAGACATTTTGAGTACATGATCACTGACAGACGAGTTTTCCTCCATCTTGCAAGCATAGAATTTATCGGAGGTCTCATACCTCTCGATCTGGGCGTTCTTCTGAAAGATAAACTTCAACTCCTGGAACATCTCAAATGCTCCATGACGCTCAAAGCGACGTTGAAGTCCCGGTTCTAAGCCATACAAGACTGCACATTGAACTATTGAGTAGTCCTCCTTACGTGCTAACCAAGCGTTCTTAACATCCTGATCAGCCGTAGCGGGTGGTTCATATCCTAGCGCAGCATTAAGGACATAATCCTTCTTCCCAGCTTGTAAGATTAGCTTAAGATTACGAGCCCAGTCTACAAAGTTGCTTCCATCATCTTTCAACTTAGCTTTCTCTAGGAACGTATTAAAATTCAGGATGACACTCACGTGAGCCATGATCTACAACACAAATATATTCAAAGTGGACTTAGACTATGTTCAAGATAATTAGAGTTCAACTTAATCAAATTATATGCTAAACTCCCACTCAAAAAGTACATCTCTCTAGTCATTTGAGTGGTTCATGATCCACTTACACTATCCCAAGTCCGATCATCACGTGAGTTGAATATAGTTTCAGTGGTAAGCATCCCTATGCTAATCATATCAACTATATGATTCATGATCGACCTTTCGGTCTCATGTGTTCCGAGGCCATGTCTGCACATGCTAGGCTCGTCAAGCTTAACCCGAGTGTTCCGCATGCGCAACTGTTTTGCACCCGTTGTATGTGAACGTTGAGTCTATCACACCCGATCATCACGTGGTGTCTCGAAACGACGAACTGTAGCAACGGTGCACAGTCAGGGAGAACACAATTTCGTCTTGAAATTTTAGTGAGAGATCACCTCATAATGCTACCGTCGTTATAAGCAAAATAAGGTGCATAAAAGGATTAACATCACATGCAATTCATAAGTGACATGATATGGCCATCATCACGTGCTTCTTGATCTCCATCACCAAAGCACCGGCACGATCTTCTTGTCACCGGCGCCACACCATGATCATCTATCAACGTGTTGCCAACTGGGTTGTCGTGCTACTCATTCTATCACTACTAAAGCTACATCCTAGCAAAATAGTAAACGCATCTGCAAGCACATATGTTAGTATAAAGACAACCCTATGGCTCCTGACGGTTGCCGTACCATCGACGTGCAAGTCGATATTTCTATTACAACATGATCATCTCATACATCCGATATATCACATCACATCGTTGGCCATATCACATCACAATCATACCCTGCAAAAACAAGTTAGACGTCCTCTAATTTTGTTGTTGCATGTTTTACATGGTGACCAAGGGTATCTAGTAGGATCGCATCTTACTTACGCAAACACCACAACGGAGATCTATGAGTTGCTATTTAACCTCATCCAAGGACCTCCTCGGTCAAATCCGATTCAACTAAAGTTGGAGAAACCGTCACTTGCCAGTCATCTTTGAGCAAAGGGGGTTACTCGTAACGATGAAACCAGTCTCTCGTAAGCGTACGAGTAATGTCGGTCCAAGCCGCTTCAATCCAACAATACCGCGGAATCAAGAAAAGACTAAGGAGGGCAGCAAAACGCACATCACCGCCCACAAAAACTTTTGTGTTCTACTCGAGAAGACATCTACGCATGAACCTAGCTCATGATGCCACTGTTGGGGAACGTCGCATGGGAAACAAAAAATTTCCTATGCGCACGAAGACCTATCATGGTGATGTCCATCTATGAGAGAGGATGAGTGATCTATGTACCCTTGTAGATCGTACAGCAGAAGCGTTAGAGAACGCGGTTGATGTAGTGAAACGTCCTCACGTCCCTCGATCCGCCCCGCGAACAATCCCGCGATCAGTCCCACGATCTAGTACCGAACGGACGGCACCTCCGCGTTCAGCACACGTACAGCTCGACGATGATCTCGGCCTTCTTGATCCAGCAAGAGAGATGGAGAGGTAGAAGAGTTCTCCGGTAGCGTGACGGCGCTCCGGAGGTTGGTGATGATGTTGTCTCGGCAGGGCTCCGCCCGAGCTCCGCAGAAACGCGATCTAGAGGAAAAACTATGGAGGTATGTGCTCGGGCAGCCGTGAGAAAGTCGTCTCAAATCAGCCCTAATTGCTCCATATATATAGGAGGAGGGAGGGGGGCCTTGCCTTGGGGTCCAAGGACCCCCAAGGAGTTGGCCGAGCCAAGGGGGGGAGGACTCCCCCCCCCCAAACCGAGTTGGACTTGGTTTGGTGGGAGGAGTCCCCCTCCCTTCCCACTTCCTCCCTCTTTTTTTTTCCTTTGATTTCTTATTCTTGGCGCATAGGCCCCCTTGGGGCTGTCCCACCAGCCCACTAAGGGCTGGTGTGTCTCCCCAAAGCCTATGGGCTTCCCCGGGGTGGGTTGCCCCCCCGGTGAACTCCCGGAACCCATTCGTCATTCCCGGTACATTCCCGGTAACTTCGAAAACCTTCTGGTAATCAAATGAGGTCATCCTATATATCAATCTTCGTTTCCGGACCATTCCGGAAACCCTCGTGACGTCCGTGATCTCATCCGGGACTCCGAACAACATTCGGTAACCAACCATATAACTCAAATACGCATAAAACAACGTCGAACCTTAAGTGTGCAGACCCTGCGGGTTCGAGAACTATGTAGACATGACCCGAGGGACTCCTCGGTCAATATCCAATAGCGGGACCTGGATGCCCATATTGGATCCTACATATTCTACGAAGATCTTATCGTTTGAACCTCAGTGCCAAGGATTCGTATAATCCCGTATGTCATTCCCTTTGTCCTTCGGTATGTTACTTGCCCGAGATTCGATCGTCAGTATCCGCATACCTATTTCAATCTCGTTTACCGACAAGTCTCTTTACTCGTTCCGTAATACAAGATCCCGCAACTTACACTAAGTTACATTGCTTGCAAGGCTTGTGTGTGATGTTGTATTACCGAGTGGGCCCCGAGATACCTCTCCGTCATACGGAGTGACAAATCCCAGTCTTGATCCATACTAACTCAACTAACACCTTCGGAGATACCTGTAGAGCATCTTTATAGTCACCCAGTTACGTTGCGACGTTTGATACACACAAAGCATTCCTCCGGTGTCAGTGAGTTATATGATCTCATGGTCATAGGAATAAATACTTGACACGCAGAAAACAGTAGCAATAAAATGACACGATCAACATGCTACGTCTATTAGTTTGGGTCTAGTCCATCACGTGATTCTCCCAATGACGTGATCCAGTTATCAAGCAACAACACCTTGTTCATAATCAGAAGACACTGACTATCATCGATCAACTGGCTAGCCAACTAGAGGCATGCTAGGGACGGTGTTTTGTCTATGTATCCACACATGTAAATGAGTCTTCATTCAATACAATTATAGCATGGATAATAAACTATTATCTTGATACAGGAATTATAATAATAACTATACATTTATTATTGCCTCTAGGGCATAATTCCAACAATTTCCTCCCAGGAATAGCCTTTGAGATATTCCTGGAAGGAGAAAACAATGGAAGGAGAAAACAAAGAGAAGTGGTTCAACTATTTTCTCCTTCTCTTTGTTCTCCATCACTATGTTCTTATCTATGAAGCCTTCGACGAATTCGCCTTCGACACCCTATATCTTTACAACGAAGGAAACTAGGCCCATGAATTTCTTTTAACAACAAGCGGCTAGCTGCAGCTCCGTTTTCTCCCCGATTCGTTCTCTCTCACCGGATGTCTCTCTAAACTGATTCCTCTTTCTCTGATTTTTCGTCGAACTGCAGCGCGAAGGAGAAAACCAGGACACTGACGGCAAGCCGATGACCAGGGTGGACACCAGCTCAACCTTCGGTGATTTCTTTCTCTGGTATGAACCCTGTCCGCTCGATCTGCTTAGAGGATTTACTCACGCTTGTGTGTATGCTTCTGTATGTATGTTCAGTTAGCTGAAGTTCAGAGAAGAACATAGTTCAGTTTTGTGTATGTCATCTTCAAGCATTTTTTTCTTCTGTCTCAATTCTACATTGTAGATTGGCAACAAGAAAAGGAAGTTAATTTGTGTAGCTGTGATGCAGAGCATGACATGGCAGAACAATTTAGTTACTAAGAGAAAATAAAGCTGTTGGCTTGGTGCCAAATGTCAGTGGAGTAATTCTCCTTCCTCTCTGTCCACCGGCCCATCTTCTTTCTCCTCACCCCTTCTCCCTGTCTTCCATTGCTCCCCCCTCCCATACACACACCAATGGGAGGTTCAAAGCCACTCTGCAACAATCAGTCCGGCAGCAGGGTTGTCGGCCGGTGTGTTGCCATGCTCCGTTCTGGTTCATCTCACACGAGTAGTCCAGCCACGCTGAAGTTCCATGGCACCGAGGGCTCTGGGTCTGGGGTGTCCAGCCTCCATGCAGCACCCCTAATTCCCAGAAGACTTGTATGGTGGTGCCTTGCAGCATTCCATTGGATACACGGTGAGCGAGGCGATGCTGGGATAGTAGACTGCAACCAGGTGGCATTGTTTATCACTTTCAAGTCGCTCCCCAGCTCCGGTCCCTCTTCATTACCTATCTGTCTTGTCCTCTCCTGTTTGCCAAAAAAGAAAAAAGCCTGCTCAGAGGGTGGGAGGGAGGGACCATGTCAGCTTGCTCGGATCACAAACGGTGGCAACTATAAGGATCATGGCTGTAGATTTTCCAGTTTGAGTGAAGAACGTGAGAAGAACTTACAAGTCAAGGGAGCACCACCAATGCAAATTGCTCAAACTATTTTTTATTTTGGACAACTCATTATCTATATTTTTTGTAGATGATATGTGTCGTCTTAATTTCTAACCACACTTATTGTGGTTGTTATTTAGGTTCATCCCAGTGCCCTGAAGCAAGGTGGAGTTCCGTTGGTAGCATGCTGCATTGCTGCAGCAGAACGAGCCAACATAAGAGAAACAAAACCTAGCACGCTTAAAGAGTAAATGTGGACACCCAGTGATCTTGATAAAAATAGTTCATAAATGTTTATCTAACTTGGGTTCTCACGTATACCTTCTTCTAACCATCCTTGTTTTTCGAAACAGATAGCCATCCTTGTTTTGTATGTTCTTTAAAGTTGATCATTTTGTGATCGTCACTCAGGTACCTATCACCGTCCATTATGATCACGGATAGTGGAACCAAGTAAGAAGGTAACGAACTTCTACACCATTGTGTTTCTATATTATTTTCCCAAGTTTTACACCATCCATAAATCGAAGGCTTATAGCCGGTTTAAATAATGAGAATGGTCAAATACCTAATAAACCAGGCGGTGATCTATCTAGCATTACTTCCCAACATGACAAACTGATTAATAGATTGACTTCATTTCTTTTACCCTGAAGCGACAAGGTTTGTCCCTACTTTAAATTTTTATTGCGTCAAAATAACAACAGAATTATTAATTGTAGGGAAGGAGAAAAAAATAAAAAAGCTAAAGGAAAAGTAAAGAAGACAAACAAGGGAATGACAATAAAAATATAATCTACATAAGGTGATTGACTTATGTTGGGTTATTCATGAGGTTTCATATACATGTTGTTAATAGTGTAGATGTAAGGTTTGTGGGTTATGCTGCTTCTAGGTCATGCAATCTGATGAATGAGAAAATTCATTCTGATGGTTACACGTGCGTTGCACGTGCATTATTACTAGTTTATTAAACAAGTGACGATCAAGTCTGCCTTACAAAGATGAGGCAGTCCTGACCGAAGCCACACGACAGTGCGCTTCTTTATTCTACCAAAATTTGCTAAAAAAATGGCTAACTGAGTTTTGTTCCCG
Source organism: Hordeum vulgare subsp. vulgare (assembly GCF_904849725.1). Classification (NCBI taxonomy): domain Eukaryota; kingdom Viridiplantae; phylum Streptophyta; class Magnoliopsida; order Poales; family Poaceae; genus Hordeum; species Hordeum vulgare. The sequence continues at coordinate 105,303,929 of NC_058522.1, read as the reverse complement.
TCTAACATGCTTGACTAAAAAGTCTCTACCTTCCTGCAAGAGGTATGATATGATCTCTTGCATTATCATTGTATTAGCTGATCCGTCGTCATTAATATCTGTAATCAGTTTGACAACATCCAAACGATCCGTCTAGATGACAATTGGCATGGTAGTCCACTCGGTTGCAAGGGAAATCCCTTTCATACATGCAGCAATTTCAGACTCAAGTGCAGACGCACAATGTCTAAGCTCACGACAAGATGAATAGATGATTACACCGATTTCATCCCTGAGTACCATACCTACTCCGCCCATACCATCTTGAGCTGAAAATGACCCATCAATGTTTAGCGTTGCCCAGCCTGTCGGGGGCGCCTCCCACCGGGCTGGCTGAGCCTCACGGTGCACCATATGTGGTACATGACATAATTTGAGCGGAGGACTAGCGACCATCTTTCCTTTGACATGATCAGCATGTAGGTCATTCTGCACGGTCAGCAAGGAAGATATGTAGCTCGAAAATAAGCGTGTTGAAGCCTCAACTGCTGGCGGCCGCTTGTCATACACAATTTCATTGCGTACGTACCAACAATGCCAAATCGTCATTAGTGTACATATGCGCTGCTCTTCAGATAGATCTGGTAGAATATGGAGGAGCCACTCCGGCCCCGTGTGTTGCATCTGCCCTTATATATGTGCTCCTTAAATCCAAAGAGATCATTGTTCTATATGTACTCCAAAACGTTTAAAGTATATACACTATATTTTCCTAGTGTTTCATTGTCCATACCTTATACTCAAAAAATAAATCCTAGAATATATACTTGATATTTACATGTAGTATGATTCGGTGGAGTATGGAGTATGAAGTATCAAGATGCATGTACTTCATATTAAATGACTGAGCAAAAAAGTATGGAGTATGCCCAAGAGCCAAGAATATAGTATGGGGTAATCCTAAAAAATAGTATGAAGTATGAAGTACTTCCTCCGTCCCAAAATTCTTGTCCTAGATTTATTTAGAAATGGGTGTATCTAAATATTAAAATATGACTAGATTCATTCATATATAGACAAATATAAGACAAGAATTTTGGGACGGAGGGAGTACATGGTAGCCGTTGATTGCATAATCTAATAGTCTTAAATAACGTTAACGAAACGTTAATGGTTTCGTTAACGAAACACTAATCCTCGCTGCCTCGGTCACTAATAATCCCACCCACAAACCCCTAATCCCGTAACTCCCTCCCCACGCACGCCGCACGCCTGCTCGACCCCCTGCCTCCTAGTGCTCCTTCCTCCGTCGCCCACGTTGTCTTGCCGCCCTCCCGACGCTCCCGAGAGCCGTTAGAGCAAGTACAATAAGGTACAGTCAGCAGGCTGTAAGGATTAGAATACTATATTTTTGCTGAGTTGGATGAGAGAGAAGAGGAGAGAGAAGAGAAGCGGGCTCTTCGTGAAGAGCTAGCTCTAACATGTGCTCTTAGATGCTTTGTGAGAATGAAAGATGGACCATATATGATAAAAGTACTATTCTTTTATAGCTAACTATTGTACAAGCTAACTATAAGATGGGCTATAACATGACTTATAGCGAGCAGTTGGCTATACTATTAGGGCATGACCAACGCTCCAGCTTGGACTGCTGCCCCGTTGATCCACGTTGGACGAGCTGCTGACGTGGAGGAGAAAGGGAAAAAGACTGATGCTTGCAGACCGAGACGGGATCTTGCAGAAGAGGGTGCTTCCTCACCGTAATAAAGTGTCAGAAAGGTAAAAAAAGGAAAAAAGGAAGGGCGAAAGAGAACTGGAGGACAGCGGTAGAACTGGAAAAGACACAAGCTGGAAAAGACGTGGGGCACCCGAGATGCTGCTGCTTCGGTTGAATAGAAATTATCCAACGATGGCCCGACAGTTTTTTTTCATGCGTGGAGGCTGAAACCACACCATTCTAGCGCCTCCATAGTTCATGCCCTTAGGGTGTGTTTGGTTTGAGGACCGAAAGTCATGGAATGTCATGGTTCCGTCCCGAAGTCATGGGTTGGTTCCATCCTTGTGTTTAGTTGATGATAAAAAAGTCATGGGTTGGTTCCATCCCGGTGTTTAGTTGGAGAGATGAAATGAGAAGAATCTGATACCACTCACCTCTTCGATATAAATGGTGAGATTACATATCTGAACAAATAGAGTTATTTGCATTTAACAAGACTATAATTTAAATTTTCAGCAACATTTTCTTTCTATTTTCAATACATGCAAATAAAAATATATGATCCTGAGTACATATCAAATATTTACGAAAAATAATCACGAAAATGAAAAAATAACCACGAAAAAAATTAATCACGAAAACGAGAAAAAATAACCACAAAAAAATAACCACAAAAACTTTTGTTCGGGTGCGGGGGTGAACGTGGTGAGAATTGCTTGGTTATTTCTTTTTTTCTTTGCTTTCTCGGACGAATAACGAGTCGATTCCTCTAAATCGATGGAATCACTTGGTGAAGCATCTGGAGGGAATATTCTCTGCATGCGGATGACCCAATTCCGATTTCTAACCCAACTAAACACGAGAACGGTTGCTAGGGATGAAACCAACCCGTCCGATTCCACCTCATCGTGAAACCAAACACACCCTTAACCATGCTCTTACACGTGAGAGTCGGGCGACGACCCTGGGGCGATTGGGTCATAGAGCTAGCCGCCAGAGCCCCACGCCACTTCACCGCCCCTTCAGCGTCGTTGCCCGACTGGAGCGCAACTGCCGGGATCCCAACCGACGTGCAAGGGGGCCAAGGTAATGCAGCTGGACGACACGTCCTTCCCGGTCAAGCCGCCGGCGGCGGCGACCGACATGCTGCGTGACCACCCGGGCTTCCAGCTGTTGGAGGCGGAGGAGTCAGGCTACTGGGCGCGCGGGCGCGGCCTCTGGCGCCCGACGGGCCGCTGCGCCGGGGCCGACTCTACTTCCTCTGCCTCCAGCGCCGCCCCGCCGCGGGGCCACCGCGCCGGGCATGGTCGGGCAACCTCCGCATCGGTGCGCGGTAGTGGCTCGAGTCGCTCATGCTCGCCCGCCGCTCCACCTCCGACCTCTCCTCCTTCCAGGGCATCGACTCCGCGTCCGTCCCCGCCTCCCCGCTCCCCGACGGGGCGGGCGGCGGCACACCTGTGCGGTTCAGGATGCCGCTCCCCAAGGCGCAGGGGGAGAAGCTGATGGGGGAGAGCCGGGACGCGGCCGAGGCGGCAGCCAAGATCATGGAGCTGTGCACGGCCGTGGGCGACGGCGGCTGCAGCGCCAAGGTACCGCCCGAGAAGCCGCCCTTCATCCTGCGCATCCCGCGGTTCGCGACCACGCCCGAGTGGGGCTCCGGCTTCATGCTCCCCAAGCCGGATGGGCGGAGATCGTCGAGGAGGGGATTCTGTGGTGCACCGCGATGCCGACGGCTTCTCTTCGCCGCCGAGCTCTACTCCCCTCCCTCCGCATCAGGATCAGGGTGCCCGCGGATCTTACCTTGTCACTGTCGGTTCCCATCTCTCCCACCGCGTCCTGCATTGGTAGCTCTGTTGGATTGGCACGTCGGTGGAATTCGGTCTTGGAGGTAAGCAAAAATATGGAGGTAGATTTAATCTCTCTTATATATACACACCTTGATGGATAGCTAGATGAGTAGTAATCGGCATACTGGATTAAGTTGTTTATTCTGTGAGATGAAGATAAAACATTTCTTGGGGTTATTTGGATACAGAGTTTTTGCCAATTCTGTTTCCTATAAATTCGTTTAAAGGTCTAGCCACCTGAAATTAGTTAGCTAACAAAAGTACAGTTTTTATTGGGGCAGAAATAAGGGAAACACAACGGGGAATTATACAGATTTATGCAAGGGTAATCTGACATAAAAGTGAGCAATGTCGAATGGTCAGAATCGTATTGATATACCAATTTAAAAAATACGAAAGCAAAGCTCGGTCTGCATCTTTTGGCAAATGAGCGGAGCATAACGCGGTATGGTGGTATTGGCCAAAGCTTCCATTTCGAGGTCCTTGCCATTTTGCAGGTTAGCGATGCTTGTATTCACGGGTCTAACATGACTCATTCTCCGGTCACTATAATGCTCTTACTGAATAGCTTAAGGGTTGATGTTTCTAATCATGTACTTGGCACTTTGGAATCACCGTCTACAATGAATTTGGAGGCCTGAAATTGATGTTTAAGAACGTGTTAGAATTTAAGGAAACATACATGCTAAATCTTATCACAGAGCTACAGAAAAAAAGTAGATGAACAGATTATGTCCCTTTTTCATATCAAAGTATATATTGTCTTGAATGACTCATCCTTCAATAGTAGAGATATGAGGATCTCACTGATGGCAAACTCAGCTCGAATTTGGGTTCTTCATAAATTATTAGATACATAGTTCCTTATCCATGTATTTCTAACAAGAGATTCTATGGAACTGAAGTTTAAGTCATTTTCTATCTGCTATATGATATTAGATGCCTCAGGTTTTTACCATATTAAAAAGCGTATGCATTAGAAAGAAATATGACACCTTCGTATGTTTGGCACTCGAAAGCATCGTAGCCAGTTGGGTGGGCACATCGTAGCCAGTTGGGTGGGCACGTCGTCGTCGTCGTCAGAAGATGCAGCACTGTAGTTGGCGGTGTTTGATATTTCGCGTATGAACAAACCAGATGATTGACGCTGCATACTGGTCGGGCATGGTCTCTTTTTCCTCTTATCTTCAACAACTGATAAGATTAATGTAGGCTGAATTATGAAGGCTTAGCAAACACACTATGTCCACTTATTTCATTTACATATACATACCTCTTTTTCCTTTACCATATAAATGACCTCTCTCCTGTGACATATTTGAATCACATGCGCCCAGGATATTCACTCATGTGTGAACTTTTTTCATTATTGTAAGGGAAAATATAAGCAACTCAATTCATCATATATTATCATCATCTTGGTCCATGGAACCTATTGTTGAATTCCAGATCACTCTCATTACTTGCAGCATTGTTCAGCATCACACTTAATCCTCTAAGTGTATATAAATAATCAACGCAAATATATGAATTTTTTAATGGTAACGTGTGTGTCCTCTTATGGTCCAAAATAGTAAATGTTCATCTATTACTGAATTTGTATTTCATCATAAAGCAAGAGACCTTTGTCTGTGGGTTCTATTTAGTGAAAGAAACCTTTGTCTGTGGTTTTTGTTTACTGACAGAGTATTGCTATGCTTAAAATTCTTTGTCTGTTGGTTGTTAGTGGCACTCTCAATTATTTGTCCGTGGTGTTTAAAGTTACTTTCAGAATGTTGTATTACTTTCTGAGTGTATATGGAGTGGCACTCTGAATTCTTTGTCTGTGTTGTAAGTATGAGAGAGAGCCCGGCGTACCTGGGAAGAGGCACGCATGAGGAGATGGTTGCCGGATGAGATACAGTTTGGAGTCCTCCGGCGATGGCAGATTTCAGAGTCACTAACAAAAAACAAGAATGAGAGAGGGAGAGAGAGAGAGAGAGAGAGAGAGAGCCAGGTGGAGCAGGCGAGGGAGGCAGCACCAGGCGGGGCAAGGTGGTGCTCTGGTAAGCTGTAGCTGTATGGAAGGTTTGGCGATTGGAAAGAACTGCCAATGTCCATACCACGCGTGCGTGCGTTAGTGGGTTTGTTTTAAACCGTTTTGTTTTTCCGTGTTGTGTATAGAATGTATATACCATACAAGGTAGGGAGGTAGAGGGGCTTTTTATTGAACAGGTTGTTTTTCTTACTGAAACGATTGGTTTTTGGAGGGTTGAATAAAAATCGATGCTGGATCGATGATGCACCACCGGCACCGGAGTACTGCATCGATTCTGGCTCCGTTGGATTGTCCTTCGAATTTGATAACGATTCTTTTCTTGATGCAGCTTGTTTAGGCATCAACATCTCTACTGCTATCTGGAATTGGTGGAAAGGCAGCTTGAAAAACTAAAGCACTAATGGACCAACAAGTGGAAGTCCAATTCTGAAAGAAGTAGTTTGTTCTATATACTAGATTGGACAATACTTTTCTGCTGGAAGTCCGTTGTTGAGTCTTAAATCAAGAAGAAGGTATCTGACTGGTCTTCCATCTCATTTTCTTCTCAAGGAACCAGGAGGTTTTGTGAAGTCCCTGCAGCGGGCAAGCGATCAGCTAAGTCATTTGAGGTTACACACCAGGCTTGGATTAACATGCCAACTTTCTTGTGATTTGCCTACAGTCAGATGAATTTACCATCAGTTTACATAGTGCACATAATATATAGACAAGTCAGGTTGACAAAGAAATTTAATCTAGCATAAGCATTGTCATTGTTATTACATACAAGGTACTTGAAATAAAGCCCATGAGATATGGTTTGAAGAGAAGAGTGAAGCTCTCTTTCTATAAATTTGGAGAAATCCATGGAATCTTTATTTTAGTTATGTCTCTAGGTATGCCAAAAATTCATGGAGTAGCTCACATATGTCATTATCGGTGTAAATTTAACTATCCATTCAAGTGCATCGATCTCTAATCTCTATAGGCTTACTGGATTATAACTTATTTGATATTCTGATAATTGATTCGTTGATATGTGGAGAGCTGGCCGGAAGCTTGAGCTCTATCTTGTAATTATGTGGCATCATGTTTAAGGATGGCTTCAAGAGGTGCTAAATAGATATTTCAGATTTTAATTCCTAACTTTAGATGCTAGAATAAACACTAAACACTAAACGATATTTCAGATCTTCCTCATTTTTTATTTCTAACAAGACGTCTATTGCACATGCACGCTTACTTGTCTTTAATAGAACAACAAACTGATTTTAGATGCTAGAATAAACACTAAACGCTACTTCCTCATGGCTATTATGTGTGGAAAGATGATCCTGAGGGAGGAGACCTGACTATCGATGTGAAGCCAGGGTGGAAGAAGGGCGCAAAGAGCACCACTAGAAGGAAGGATCTAATTTTTCCAGTGCAGTTATGTATTTCAAAAAGTTATGAGATGTAATTTTTATATTAACACTATAGTCTATGAAGTTATATTTCCAGATATTTCACTTTTCGCATAAGCTCAGGCACCATTTTATTTTAAAATATTTACTAAGGTCATTTTTTTGAATAAACTGCATGATGTTTCATGTGTGTGAATTGCACTTTAGCTAAAAAATGAGATAACAAGATGGAGAGGATATGAATGGTTGATGCTTGTGCGGTATGTCGGGGAGCAGCGGCACATCGGCGGACACCAACACATGGGTAGCGCACTGCGGACAACAATAAATAATGCACAACGGCAGCGGCTGCACGGCAAGACGGACAAGAAACAATGCTTAGCAGGTGCGCACAGAGGCACATCTGTGGACAACAACACATAATGCACAACGGCAGCGGCTGCACGGCCAAGACGGACAAGAAACAATGCTTAGCAGGTGTAGGTGGGGGGTAAGAGTAAGTATCACTTGTCATGTTTAACTCATGGCCAACCAAGAGTAAGTATCACTTGAAACTCACTACAGGTAAAATACTGCTGTGACCATTATATACATATATGTTCTACTTGGTTGCTTAGTTAGTATTAATTTCTTATCACTTCCTTTTTCTTGCAGTCAAGTTTTGAATGAAACTGGGCTTTGATGAGAAGTTCATCCGTATATGGGAATTCTACCTTGTATACTCTGCCTCTGGTTTGAAGTCATGAGCAGTTAAAGATTATCGTACGGATGTATGTATGTGTGTTCTTTGTATAGGTTTAACTTCATTATTCCAAGACAAATGGAAGTCCCTGATACGTCTTTATCGTATCTACTTTTCTAAACTCTTTTGCCCTTATTTTGGACTCTAATCTGTATGATTTGAATGAAACTAATCCGGACTAACGCTGTTTTCAGCAGAATTGTCATGGTGTTGTTTTGTGTAGAAATGAAAATTCTCGGAACGTCCTGAAAATTTACGGAGATTTTTTCTGGAAAATATCAAAAAATACCTGCGCAAAGATCCACCGGAGGGGATGGGCCAGTGGGCCACAAGCCCTGTTGTCGCGGCCTTCCCCTGGCCGCGGCAACCAAGCTTGTGGGGCCCATGTGGGTCTGCCGCCCCCAACTCCAGCTCTACAAATTCACTTTCGTCCTGAAAAAAATCAGAAGAGAAGATTTCGTCGCGTTTGCGGTACGGAGGCGCCGCGACATCATGTTCTTCATCTGGAGGGCAGATCTGGAGTCCGTTTAGGGCTTCGAAGAGGGGAAATCGTCGCCATCGTCATCATCAACCTTCTTCCCTCTTCAATTCCATAAAGCTCTTCATCGTTCGTGAGTAATCTATTCGTAGGCTCGCTGGGCGGTGATGAGTAGGATGAGATCTATCATGTAATCGAGTTAGTTTTGATGGGGATTGATCCCTAGTATCCACTATGTTCTGAGATTGATGTTGCTACTACTTTGCCATGCTTTAATGCTTGTCACTAGGGTCCGAGTGTGTAGCGACCCGACTCAAAACGAGTCAAGTCTCTGTGTTTCTGTGCCATCCCTGTATCAGTATGCTGGCACACACAGTACATCAATGTATATATCAAAGTGTAATCACATGTAAATAGCGTAAAACTGATATATACCTTAATTATTTCAGCGGAAGCAGTCAAGGGAGTGGAGTCCCAATAAACACCAACGGCAAGTTGAGTGTAGACCGTAACCCTGAATCGTACTCTTACTCGTCGAAGAAAAATATCTGCAACATAAGACGTTGCAGCCGTGTAGGTCAGCATATTGAATATGCCGGCAAGTCACATAAGAGAGGGGTGAAAAGTAATCATCTATACTATATGCATATATGGCAGGTGGGGCTATAAGTTTTTAGCGAAAAGCAAGTTTTCTCCTACATCAAGAGAGGGCTAAAAGCAAAATGTTACTACGCTGTTGGTTGTTAATGAGATGGTTCCGCCAACCAGTTCTCATACCCAAGTTATCAATATTACCCTCATCAAGTATTTATAATGGTGTTGAGAATTTCAGATAACTTCAGTTCATTTGGCTCAAGTTGTCCATGACCGTGGACACGGCTAATCGATTAGGTTTGAGTACTCTGCAGAGTTTTGCACACGTTCCCCACAAGATTTGATCGCCTCCGTGTATGTCCTCGCACTTCAGGGTGTTTGAAGACCGGATGATCAAAACATGGTCTTTCAACGGGTCCCTCTGAATCCATGTCGGTGCCCATCCAATCCTACCGTTCTTCTACATCAGCTAGCACCGCCTGTCCAGAGTCGCCGCGTTGTCCAACCAAGCCAGAGCCCATAATGACTTGTGGCTGTGCAGGTAAGCCTTGGGTCTTGAAAATATCCGTCCGTCTCTTTGAGCCTGGGTGAAGCTTTCCGCAGGATGTCATGGCCGTCTCCAGCATACCGGGTCATCCACTGGGTTCTCCAGGGAGCCGATCAACCGTCCTTCACCCAGAGTTGCATTGCGTCCGAGGTCTTGAAAATCTTGTCGTAACCGGTCTTGATTATTTAATCAACCTTGCAACACTCATTTTATGCACTCAACCGAAGTCCCGTCTACTCAAGCGTAGCAATATGAAATTTGTCGTCCCGGGGCCAAGTATCGGGGTTGTTGTGTGCCTACCACATGATACTACAATCTATACTAAAATTTCCAAGTACCTAAGCAACATGCAATTGGGCATAGGATGGTAGAACTACGATGCATAAAACATAGGTGACAGTATGATCAAAGTGACTTGCCTGGTGATGTTGCCGAAGAAGAATTTTCGTTCTCGGGAAATACGTGATAGAACTATTCGTCACTCTCCGATGAAATCTATAAAATCAAACATAATATTCACATAAGCACTCACACTAGCAATCAATTAACAAACAGCAATAAAAGTTGATGCAATCAAAAATCAATAAGAGAGAGCGGATAAAAATCCAAAGGAAACTTCAAAGAAGCTAGGAAGCCTTCTACTACATCAAACACTATATACTTTTTGTTCTGACTGAAAATAAAACACTAAAATAGAAAAGATAACAGAAAAAAATATATAAAATAACTAAGATAACAGAAGTAAAATTTACAAAACAATATTATTTTATAAGTATTTTCAAAATAGGAAATCAAACTAGCAATGCAATCAATTCACAAGTTAGTATAGAACTAGAATTGATTCCATGCAAACAAATAAGAAAAAATAAAATAAAATTTTGTTGTTGTTGAAAATTTACTGGTAAATATCAGAAAACAAAATATAACTTCTCACAATTACAAAAAAAACAAATTAAGAACAAATAATACAAAAGAAATAGCAAGAAAAAAAAGGCTAAAACAGAATCTGTTTTGCTTAAGACCCTAAGTAAAATTATTTAAAAAAAATTGAAACTTAAACTACTGAAAGATATGATCAATAGGAAGCAGCAGCAAAAAGAATCAAATTAAAAGCTATTTTTAAACTCCCGGAATAAGCAAAACAAGCTTTAATTTAATTCTGATCTAACTCAATTTTTATAAATGCAAACATAGACAAATTATATATCTACAGAAACTAAATAAAATTTGTGATCCAACGCAAAACGAATCACCTAATTCGGAGTTATAGACTAATAGATATGAATTTTCTAAGATTGCAATTTTCTGAAAAAACTGCAACACGGGATTTCGTGAATCTCACCATGGGTGACAGAGAGGAAGAACTCCGGCGAGGTGGGCAGGTCGCCGGTGGGGAGGGGGAACGGCGGAGGGGGTCCCGGAGGCGAGGAAGGGGGCGTCAGGGGCTCGTGGGCGTTCTTCTGTTCGTCTCCTTGCAGGAACAACAATGGTGGGGGCGTCGTGGCTACGGGCAGGGAGAGGGCGAGCTGATGGGGAAAATGAAACGAGGAGAGGAGGGGCGTTCTTATAAGGATGGTGGGAGGCTCGAGAAGGAAGTGTAGCCCGCGAATCGGTGGAGGGAAGTTTCCTGGGAAGCTTCTGCCATGGCCACAAAAAGAAGCTCGTGAGGAGGAAGAAGAAGGTGGGATTGGGCCAGATTGGTTTCCTAACGTGACCCAAGTACATTCCTAAAATAAGAGATCTCTTTCCCTTTTTATTAAAACAGGAATTAATACGATTAAAAGGAAATATAATATCCTTGGAATATAGGGGTATAATATATTAAAATTTTCAGAAAAATAAATTCAAAAAGATGGACATTTTTCCACGGCCAAAATACTTCAAAAAAATGTTTTTTCGGAAAATCCCCTAAATGCTTTATTTATTTTTGCAAATAATTACTCAAATAAATCTTGGGTGTCATGTCTCAGATATTTTCAAAGAATATCCCCAGGTTTGGAGGGTCATGTTTCTCCTCTCTTTTTCTCTTGTTTGACAAAGTATTGTTCCCGGCATTCCGTGAGTGAAGAAGAAAACAAAATGATTTTCCTACCCTCAGGGGGAAAGTAAAGGCCCTTCCCCCTTTGGAAGGCTGGATGCAAATGAAAAATCGAAAGGAAATTCAAGTGCCACCTAGGTTCAAATTCTTTGTAGTTGAAGAAGTCATGCTATCTCCTCTAGCTGGTTTTGAAAAGATGAATTTGAACTCACAGAAAACGGGGAACTCATTTTATTCCCTCTCATTCAAAAGTTTTTTGAAAAGTTTCAAATTTCACTCAAGTTTCAATCACTCAAACAAACAAACAATCAATCTAATAATTATTTTAACATTCTAAAATTTGGGATGTTACAGAGTGCCATGATTTTAGATCTGAAATTATTATGATGTCACCAATATATGTGTGTTTTAGATCCAATCTTGCAAGTTGTAGTTACCTACTATGTGTTATGACCCGGCAACCCCGGAGTGACAATAATCGGAACCACCCCTGGTGATGACCATAGTTTGAGGAGTTCATGTGTTCACCAAGTGCTAATGCGTTGTTCCGGTTCTTTATTAAAAGGAGAACCTTAATATCCCGTAGTATCCTTTTGGACCCCGCTGCCACGGGAGGGATGGACAATAGATGTCATGCAAGTTCTTTTCCCTAAGCACGTATGACTACACATGGAATGCATGCCTACATCACATTGACAAACGGGAGCTAGCCACATATCTCTCCGTGTTATAACTGTTGCATGATGAATGTCATCCAAACAAATCACCGACCCATTGCCTACAAGTTTGTCCCACTGCTGCTGTTACTTGTTTTGCTCTGCTCCTGTTACTTGTTTTGCTCTGCTGCTGTTACTACTGTTGCTTGCTACTGCTGCTACTTGCTACTGTTGCTACTTGCTACTGCTGTCACTACTGCTGTTTCTTGTCACAACTGTTAGAGCATCTCTAGTAGAGCCCTCAAACCCTCAAACCCTTAAAAATAACCGTTTTTTTACAGTTTTCGTCGAAAAAACGGCGTAGACTAGAAACCTTAAACCCTTAAACCCGTAAAAAAATTTAGAGGTCGAACCCTCAAACCCCTTCCCAGCCTGTAGAAGTGAGGGTTGGGAGGAAAAACTCCCCCCAACCCGCACTCCTTTTCCCACATCTCGCGGGAGGAAGTTGGTTCCCCGCGCGGGAGGAATCCGCAGCGGCCGCCGCCAGCCCGCCGCCCTCCGCGCCCCGGCCGCCGCCCTGCCGCCCCTCCGCGCCCCGGCCGCCGCCCCTCCGCGCCCTGCCGCTACGCATCTCGGCCGCCGCCCCTCCGCGCCGCGGCCGCGTCCCTGCCCCGCTCGGACGCCGCCCGCCCGTGCCCCGCCTCGGCCGGCCGTCCCCGCCCCGCCCCGGTGAGATTTGTTTTTCCAGTTTTCAATTTTTGCTTCATTGACACTAATTGTAGCCACTTGGTATGTAGATGGACTTGTTGTCCGATTCGTCGGATTGGTCGTCATCCGACGATTTGGACATTGACGAGTTGTTGCAAGACGACGACGTCGAGATGATGAGCCTACTCGTCGACGTGCAAGCGTTTGAAGACCGCGTGAAGCTTATGGATCAGAGGAGAGGGTCGAAGATGGGGCGACTCACCATCTACCGGAACCGCGCTCTCGGACACGAGCATTTGATGCAAGACTACTTCGCGCAGGTACCTACATACCCTCCTCGTCTCTTTCACAGAAGGTACCAGATGCGTCGTAGTTTGTTTGTGAAGATTGTCACCGATTGTGAGGCCGCCTCCTATTATTTTAAACGTCGTAGATCCGCCGCTGGTATCATGGGGTTTAGTTCATATCAAAAGATATTGGCGGCAATGCGGGTACTCGCTTATGGCATACCCGTGATTATACCGACGAGTATCTTCGCATTGGGGAAGATACAACCACGGAGTCCGTCTGTAGGTTTGCCAAGTTGGTCATCCGGTTGTATGGTGAGCAGTATCTTCGGGCACCAAACGAGGAAGATACAAAGAGATTAATGGAAATGAATGAAAAAAGGGGATGGCCGGGGATGCTTGGTAGTCTTGATTGCATGCATTGTAGGTGGAAAAATTGCCCAAAGGCATGGTGGTGAATGTATTGCGGTAAAAGCCGTGATGCTACCATTGTGCTTGAGGCCGTAGCATCGGAGGACACATGGATTTGGCATGCATTCTTTGGGTTGCCGGGAACACTCAATGATATCAATGTCCTCAATAGATCTCCTTTGTTCAAAAGATTAATTTCTGGGGATGCTCCAGCTTGCAACTACAAAATCATGAACAATGAGTACTCAATGGGATACTATCTCACCGATGGCATCTGTCCCGAATGGGCAACTCTTGTGAAGTCCATCAAGGAGAAAAATGGGGTGCCCTAAACAAGAAAACAGGCTCATTTCACCAAGGCACAAGAGGCAGCCCGCAAAGATATTGAGAGAGCTTTCGGTGTTTTGCAAGCAAGGTTTGCCATAGTTCGGGGTCCAGCTCGGTTTTGGGACAAAAAAACCTTGATGAACATCATGAAATGTTGTGTGATTCTACACAACATGATCCTAGAGGATGAGAGAGGGTTAAACCTCCCTTGTTTCTATGACAATGTTGGTACCCGTGTGCAACGGGAAAGAAACCCTTCTCGCATACACGCTTTTCTTCAAGCACATCGTGAGATTGAGGATGGAACCACTCATGGTCGGCTCCGGGATGATCTAGTAGAGCACCACTGGCATTTGGATGGGCGCGCATTGTCCCATGATGTATCTTTCTTTTACTTTTCTATGTCCTATTTGATTCGAACAATTGTTGTAATTTGCTCAAACATTGTTGTAATGATTTGAATGATTATTGTTTTATTCGGTGGTGTAATAATAACTAGAGTGATTATTGTTTTATGTCAAATGTGATTAAATTTGTCATATGTCATATGATGAAATGTGTGATATATGAAATGACAGTTTTAAGGGTTGGGGTTGGGGCAAAGACTAGAACCCTCAAACCCAACCCTTATAACGGAATATTCTGTTATAAGGGTTTGGTTTGAGGTTTCTAGTCTTTGCCCCTGTTTTTCAACCCTTAAAAGTGTCAAAAATGGCCAGTTCTCAACCCTTAAAACTGGTTTTAGATTTAAGGGTTTGAGGGTTCTACTAGAGATGCTCTTACTCGTTACGCTGCTGCTACCTGCTACAATACTTTTTCGCTCGACGTTGACGGGAAAGAATATTTCCCATCCACGGGCAACTTCTGGCGCCATTGATACGACAGTTAGGAATAGTCTGCCGTCAACATATCGTTTCTGACACCGTTGTTATCATACTATTTTGCTGCTACTACTTTGCTTGTAGATACTAATCTTTCAGGTGCGGTTGAATCCGACACATTCAGCTGCTAATACTTGAGAGTATCCTTTCACTTCCCGTCTGGCGAACCAACAAATTTGGGTCGAATACTCTACCCTCGAAAACTGCTGCGAACCCACGCGCTTGTGGGCCATTGCAAGACAATTGCTAATTGTTGAGCAACTGGGAGCAGTTCTGGATCTGTTGTCGCGAAGGCATCAAGTCAGGAACACGTCAACAACATTCTTCTAGTGTCGTTGCTGGGGACTGCTAGTAGCAGCATTTTTCTGGCGCCGTTGCCGGGGAGGGATTGCTATATTCTCTGAATCACTTGGGATTTATATCTGCTGATCACTATGAAGAATCTGAAAGATCCAAAAACTAAAATCTTGCCCTCAACTACGAGGGGAGGTAAGGAACTGCCATCTAGCTCTGCACTTGATTCACCTTCAGTTATGAGTAAGTTTGCGACATCACCTCCTGCTAGAAATCTTGATTTGTCGCATGTGCTTGATGATGCTATGCCTGATACTGCTAGAGATGCTATGCCTGATACTGCTAGAGATGATATGCCTGATACTGCTAGAGATGCTATGCCTGATACTTCTTTGCCTGATGATGCTAGAGATGCTATTTTGTCTGATGATGCTATGCTTGATACTGCTAGAGATACTACTTTGCCTGATGTGCCACTAGGGGTGTTCCTTGATGCTCATATTGCTAGAGTTACTGCCAATGCTCGTGATGCTTCTGAAACTGCCGATACTATTGAGATAGAACCTGCTTTTGCTCCTGCTAGATCTAGCTCTCCTAGATATGAATTGCCTGATATACCCGAGGGTTACGTTATGGAGGGAGAGATAGCTGAGGATTTTCTTGCGTGTAAGGATTCCTATGACGCTGAGAAATTACTTCTCAAGTGGAAGGAAAAATCTCTGAAAGCTAGGATGAAATATGACCCGAAGTTTGCCACTTCACCTATCTTTATCACCGATAAGGATTTTGAATTCTTTGTCGATCCTGAGATAATCTCTCTAGTCGAATCTGATCCCTTCCACGGTTATGAGTCTGAGACGGTCGTAGCCCATCTTACCAAACTACACGATATAGCCACCCTTTTCACTAGTGAGGAGAAGATCCACCACTACTATATCCTTAAGTTGTTTCCTTTCTCTCTAAAGGATGACACTAAAGCCTGGTTCACTTCTCTTGCTCCTGGATGTGTGAGTAGTCCCCAGGATATGGTCTATTACTTCTGTGAGAAATATTTCCTTGCCCATAAGAAGCAAGCTGCCTTGCAGGAAATATACAACTTTTCTCAACTCAAAGAAGAGAGTCTCCCACAAGCTTGGGGGAGGCTCATCCAGCTACAGAATGCTTTGCCTGATCATCCTCTTAAGAAGAACGAGATACTTGATATCTTCTATAACGGACTTACCGATGCTTCTAGAGACCATCTAGATAGTTGTGCCGGTTGTGTTTTTAGGGAATGAACTGTAGAACAAGCTGAGATCCTACCGAATAACATCTTGATCAACGATAATGCTTGGACTATTCCCGAACCACCTCCTAAGCCAACTCCGAAGAAAAGAGGTATTCTATTCCTCAGTCCCAAAGATATGCAAGAAGCCAAGAAATCTATGCAAGAGAAAGGCATTAGATCTGAAGATGTCAAAAATCTACCACCTATCGAAGAGATCCATGGTCTTGATAACCTGATACAGGTAGTAGAAGTAAATTCTCTGTGTAGGTTTGATGAGAGTGATATTCCTTTTGATAAACCTGCTAGCCCATGCTTTGATGAATTTGACAACTTTGTTGCCAAACAACAGAGTTTCAATGATTATGTTAGGAGACATTTGGAACAAAGTACTCGTATGCTTAGTCATTTAAGTGCTTGTGTGGACAGAAATGTCAATGATCTGAAGCTTCTGAGTAAACATGTCTCTATGATTACTACTCAGGTAGAACAAGTACTTAAAGCTCAGAATGACGTGCTCAATGAATTAAATGACAACTCTGTCAGAGTCATTACTAGAGGAGGCAAAATGACTCAGGAACCTTTGTATCCTGAGGGTCATCCTAAGAGAATTGATCAAGATTCTCAAGGAATTAATGCTGATACACCCAGTCATCCTAAGGAGAAGAAGAAGGATGATAGAAACCTGCATGTTAGTTCACCAAATACTGTCACACCTGAAGAACGAAATGATATTTCTACGTCTGATGCAGAAACACAATCTGGTGATGAACATGAACGTGGTGACAATATGGACAGCGATGTTCATAATGATGCTCAACCTAGCAATGATAAGGATGTGGAGATTGAACCTACGGTTAATCCTGATAACCCACAACCTAAGAGATACGATAAGAATGACTTCACCGCTAGGAAGCATGGTAAAGAAAGGGAGCCATGGGTTCAGAGACCTATGCCCTTTCCTCCTAAGCCATCCAAGAAAAAGGATGATGAGGATTTTGAGCGCTATATTGAAATGATAAGACCCGTCTTTCTGCAGATGCGGTTAGTTGATATGCTCAAAATGTCTCCATATGCCAAGTACATGAAAGATAACGTGACCAATAAACGGAAGATACCAGATCTTGAGATCTCCACCATGCTTGCCAATTACACTTTCAAAGGTGGAAGTCCTAAGAAACTTGGTGATCCCGGAGTGCCCACTATACCTTGCTCCATTAAAGGAAACTACGTAAGAACTGCCTTATGTGACCTTGGATCCGGAGTTAGTGTTATGCCTCTCTCTCTTTATCATAGACTTGAACTGGATAAGTTGACACCCACTAAAATCTGTCTGCAAATGGCCGACAAATCAACTGCTTTCACTGTTGGCATTTGCGAGGATGTGCCTGTTGTGGTTGCTAATACCACTATCTTAACAGACTTTGTTATCTGCCATGGCTGTCATCCTCGGAAGACCCTTTTTAAACATTGCAGGGGCTGTTATAGATTGCAACAAAGGCAATTTCACTTTCCATGTCAACGGTAATGAGCATACCGTGCACTTTCCGAAGAAACGATATCAAGTACATTGCATCAATGCTATCGAAAAAACTTCATCAATTCTTATTGGGAGCTTTGAATGCCCTATTCCTCGTGTCAAGATGAAGTATGATTTTCTTGTTGGGGAGATCCATATCCCCATTGAGGTGACTTAGTGGCTATTCGAAAATTCTCCGTTCTCTTTTGCGATTCGAGAAAGTTTTGTCATGACGATTTGATCAACCCCATTGACGGATTTCCTTGGATGACCATGAAATGGATGAATCAAAGAGTCACATACCTCTGTTTTAAGCTTTCACTTTCTGTTGCTTAGAAGAAAAATGATAGGTTTAGTTTAGTTTTCCCGGAGAAAAATACCCCAAAAATAAAAGTTCTCCGATGGTCCTGAAAATCTAGTATGATTTTTTCTGGAATATTTGAAAAATACTAGGACTGAGAGCTGGCCTGGGGGCCACCCCAGTGGGTCACAAGCCCTGTCAACGCGGCCACCCCTGGCCACGGCAAGCAAGCTTGTGGGGCCCACAGGGCCCCCTCCACTCATTCCAGCTCCCATCCTCTTCCTCTACCTCCAGAAAAAATCGTTTCGCAGCTCAAACCCGTGTTCTTGCTCATTTGGCTGTGATTTTCGATCTCCTTGCTCTAAGCACCATTCTCCGAACCGTTTTGGGGAAATTATTCCATGGTAAGTGGCTCCTCCATTGTCCCAATTAGTTTTTGCTCTAATGCTTTATCCTTCGCGTATTCTTACTACCTTGGTGACCCTATTCTTGAGCTTGAAATGTTGATTTTAGCTGGTCCTAAGTAGTTTTAGCGCGTGATATGGTCTCTAGACACTAGTAGGAGTAGTTGCTACAAGGTGTGGTTGGTCTTTATTCACTTTTCTCTTGAACTTCAAAATTTCAGCAAAAAGAAATTATGTTCAGGAGGAAGTTTCATGGTGGTTCCTCAAGTAAGAAGGGTCCCCGTCTTTCTATTCGGGAGCCCGATCCTTATCAACTAAGGGACGCACCGGTACAACCATGTGAATGGCCTTCCGATGAGTTCATGATCGAAGAAGGCTTCAAGGATGAGTTTGATACACTTGTCCGCAATGCGGGGTTAGAAAAATTCCTCTCAGATAAATGTGAACAATATGCTTTGCTCACTGCCTCTTTCGTGCGTAGATTTAAATTTTCAGTTGGTCGTGACTCATCCATACTGTTTGATCTATATGATAAATCCTATGCCATGGATTTGGAGGATTTCAATAGGATTTGCAAAATACCCGATGGGGGTAATCTTAAAGATCCTGCTAAATCTTCGGTTAGAGATTTTTTCTCTAGTATATGTGTTGGAGAAACTAGAGACATCACGCAAGCTACCATAGGAAGTATTCATTTCCCTGCCTTGCACTACTTTGCCCTCTTCATAGGCAGATGCATTAATGGTAAGGTTGAACATTGTCACCTATGCGCATCTGACCTTAGTATCCTTAAGAGCGCAGTTACGGGTGACAAAAGCTTCAACATGGGAGCTATTATAGCAAGGAGGGTGAATAAGAACGCTATTGAGGGAGATTTCTTTAGCGGCATCTATGCCACTCGCATAGCAAATTTTCTTGGAGTACCCATCCGCGCAGGAGATCCCCCGCTCCATACAACTTTCCTTGATCGTGTCGCTATGACACGCTACCAGTTCCTTGAGAGGGATGGTGAATCCCTCCTACACCGATTGATATTTAACCGGCAGCGTGTTTTTCATATTACCCTTCCTGCTCCTGCTTTCTTTGACTTTCAGGTTAAACAGAGATACTACATAACCATAGGAGAGGTAGAGGAGTATGAGAGGGAGGCGACGGCTGCCCGTCTTCGTGAGGCAGCTATTCAGGCAGTGGCTGCAACGCTCCCATATAACCCCGATTATGATTTTGGGTATTGCCAGGACCGTCCTTGGGAGTAGACCAAGCTAGGCCAAAAGCCTAAGCTTGGGGGAGTATGTGTTCTCATCGACCTTACATTCATGCTTATGCTTTCAGTTTGTTCGTCGGTGTTCACACTTTGCCACTGTATTATCCATGCTAGTTTATTTTCGTTTTCTTGTTTTCTTGTTTTCTGTCCTTTTAAGAAAAACAAAAAAGATTTTACTTTCTTCTTTTTGCTTGTTGGGAGCTTTCCCGTATAAATACTTTTCTTTTTCTTTGGGTCAAGGTAGAAGATATTGTATACAATGTTTAGTGGCTCTTGCATGCATACCTGTTTAGCTTTCAAAGAGCCATATTACTTTGTCTTCTCCTTTGTGTTTGTCTGCAGATTCCAGCTTTAGTCCATTGCACGAGCACTCTTATTATTGTTCACATCGTTCGATCGCGCAAGTGAAAGACAATAATGACAATATATGATGAAGTGACTGAGACTGGAAAAGCTGGTATGAACTCTATCTATTGTGTTTTTGTAAATATGACTAGCTTGTCATCCCAGATTCAGCTTTGTTGTGAGAGAACCATGTTCGCAATGACAACTTAGAGATCATAGTTTCTGATGCCATGCTTATTTAGCTAGGAGCTTATAATGGTTTGTCTTGAATGCCAACATAGATTTTGAGATGACTATGATAGAACATCATCGATCCTTCCCATGGGTTTCTTGACAGTAGAATCCGCCAGATGCAAATTAAGAGAACACTCTTCAATCTCATGAAAGCCAAGAATATCACATAAAGACTTTGGAATCGCGGAAACACTAGCACCCAAATCACACAAAGCATTGCACTCATAGTTTTTGATCTTGATTTTGATAGTAGGTTCCCACTCATCATGAAGTTTTCTAGCTATAGAGACTTCTAGTTCAAGCTTCTCTTCAAGAGATTTCATCATAGCATCTACGATATGCTCGCTAAAGGCTTTGCTTTGGCTATAAGCATGTGGAGAGTTTGCAATGGATTACATCAAAGAAATGCATTCAAACAAGGAGCAATTATCATAATTGAATTCCTTGAAATCCAAAGTGGGACTTTCATTACTACCCAAAATTTTGACTTCTTCTACTCCACTCTCCACACCTTTATCATCAAGATAGGTGGACTCCGAATCATTGGGGCGTTTTTAACCAAAGTGGATTCATATCCAGCCCCTCCATAAGTAGGTTTGACACGCGAAAACAAAGATTCAAGAGGAGACACACCAAGCACTTTAAGATCTTCGTGATTTGCATCAGTAGAACGCACCCTTTTAAATCATTCATGTCTAGCGCAAATTTGGGCGGTTCTTTCTTTGCTCTCATTCATGGAGATATGCATAGCTTTCAAAGTTTCATCCAATTTGATCTTGGGAGGAGCGCATCTAACTTTGAAAGCATCAATATCACAAGACATCCTATCAACGCTCTTAGCCAAATCGTCTATTTTGAGTAATTTTTCCTCTATGGACGCATTGAAAATCTTTTGAGAGTTGATGAACTCTTTGATATTACTCTCTAGATCAGAGGGTAATTTGTTGTGATTTCCATAACTGTTGTTGTAGGAATTTCCACAATTATTAGAGGAGTTACTAGGAAAAGGCCTAGGAGCATAGTTTCCTCTAAAAGCATTGTTGTTGCCAAAATTGTTCCTACCAACAAAATTCATGTCCGAACTAGCGTTGCTACTCTCAATCAAAGAAGATAGTGGCATGTAATTAGAATCTACAGTAGCGTTCCTACTAGCAACCAAATTCATCAACTCGTCCATCTTAGCACTAAGCGAGTTAATCTCTTCTATAGCGTGCACCTTTTTGCTAGCACGCGACCTTTCAGTGTGCCACTGAGAGTAGTTGGTCATGATATTGTCTAGGAGTTTTGTAGCGTCTCCTAACGTGATTTCCATGAACGTTCCACCTGAGGCGGAGTCCAAGATATTGCGAGAAGCGAAATTCAAGCCATCGTAAAAGATTTGTATAATCATCCACAAACTCAAGCCATGAGCGGGACAATTTCTAATCATAAGCTTCATCCTCTCCCAAGATTGTGCAACGTGTTCATGATCAAGTTGCTTGAAATTCATGATATCGTTACGTAAGGAGATGATCTTAGCCGGCGGAAAATACTTGGATATGTAAGCATCTTTGCATCCAAGAATCGATACTATTTTTAGGCAAAGAAGAAAACCAAGTTTTTGTGCGATCTCGCAACGAGAAAGGAAAAAGTTTCAACTTAATCACGTCATTATCCACATCTCTTTTCTTTTGCATATCGCAAAGCTCAATGAAGGTATTGAGATGGGATGCGACATCTTCACTAGGAAGACCAGATAATTGCTCTTTCATAACAAGATTCAACAAAGTTGCGTTGATCTCATACGATTTGGCACTAGTGGCGGGAGCAATCGGAGTACTAATAAAATCATTATTATTAGTGCTCGAGAAGTCACAAAGTTTGGTGTTTTCAGACATGATGTATTCAACAAACAAACAAGCACACAAGCAAGCAAGAAACCGGCAAAGGAAAATGGCAAGGGCAAAAGAAAACGGCAAAGGAGAAAGGCGAATGAAAACGGAAAATGTGAAGTGGGGGAGAGGAAAACGAGAGGCAACTCGCAACAAAAGTAAATGCAAGAGAAGAGCTTGTGAGACCTTCTTGGATAGATCTTGATTTCTCCTCCCCGGCAATGGCGCCAGAAATACTTCTCCTACTGCAACAAAAGACCTTCCAACGGCGCGAGAAATAGGACTGTTGCTTGATACTCCTCAGCAACGGCACCAGGAATCCTTCAGCTGCGGCTACGCCTTAAGGGACTTCCTAGGCAAGTATGCAAAGGATTTCCCCCGTGGCCTTGGAGCCTTGCATTGGTGTTCCCTCTAAGCGGAAAGGGTGATGTAGCATAGCGGTGGTAAGTACTTCCCTCAGTTTGAGAACCAAGGTATCAATCCAGTGGAGGAGTATCTCAAGATCCTGCACAAACACAAAAACTTGCTCCCAACGCTATGAAGGGGTTGTCAACCCTTATAGATTGTTTGCCAAGTGAGAACTGAAAGCAACGAAGTAACAAAGCAAAGTAAAAGCGGAGGTGTAAACGATGGATGTGAATAGACCCGGGGGCCGTAGTGTCTACTAGTGGCTTCTTTCATGAAAGCAAGTAGACGGTGGGTGAACAAATTACTGTCGAGCAATTAATAGAACCGCACAAAGTCGTGACGATATCTATGCAATGATTGTTTCTATAGGCATCGCGTCCGAAACAAGTAGACCGATACTTTCTGCATCTACTACTATTACTCCACACGTCGACCGCTATCCAGCATGCATCTAGTGTATTAAGTCCATAAGAACAGAGTAACGCCTTAAGCAAGATAACATGATGTAGAGGGATAATCTCAACCCAATGATAAAACCCCCATCTTTTTACCCTTGATGGCAACTACTTGATGTGTGCCTTGCTGCCCCTACTGTCACTGGGAAAGGTCACCACATGGTAGAACCCAAAACCAAGCACTTCTCCCATTGCAAGAATCATAGGTCTAGTTGGCCAAACAAAACCCAGGACTCAGAGAGACTTACAAGGATATCAAATCATGCATATAAGAAATCAGCAAAGACTCAAATATATATCATAGATAATCTGATCACAAATCCACAATTCATCGGATCTCGACAAACACACCGCCAAAGAAGATTACATCGGATAGATCTCCATGAAGATCATGGAGAACTTTGTATTGAAGATCCAAGAGAGAGAAGAAGCCATCTAGCTACTAACTACGGACCCGTAGGTCTGAAGTGAACTACTCACGAGTCATTGGAGGGGCGATGATGATGATGAAGAAGCCCTCCAACTCCAAAGTCCCCTCCGGCAGGGCGTCGGGTAGGGTCTCTAGATGAGATCTCGCGGAAATGGAAGCTTGCGGCGGCGGAAAAGTATTTTCGAGGATCCCATGATTTTTTGTGGAATATTTGGGAATTTATAGGCCAAAGACCTAGGTCACGGGGCGGCCAGGGAGGCCACAAGCCTGCCCACTGCCGCCTCCCCCTGGTGGCGGAGTGGGGGCTTGTGGGATCCTTGGAGCCCACCTGGCTTGGCCCAAAAGCCCCCTGGTCTTCTTCCGTTCGGGAAAAAAAAATCATTTCAGTGTTTTTCTTCCGTTTGGACTCCGTTCCAAAATCAGATCTGAAAAGAGTCAAAAACACGGAAAAAATAGGAACTGGCACTTGGCACTGAATTAATAAGTTAGTCCCAAAAAAGATATAAAAGGTATATAAAACAACCAAAGAAGACAAGATAACATCGTGAAACCATCAAAAATTATAGATACGTTTGAGACGTATCAATCTCCACCTCAAGCGGGGCCGGGGCACCCAAGTTGTGCTCCTAGGTCATTCCTACCTCTCGCTCCTGACAGGGCAACGTAACAAACCCCGGTAAGTTTTGCCGGCAAAGCACACCAGGGACGCTGTTGGGCTTGCGGACACCCTTGTCAACAATCCAACCCGTGCAGTTTGACAAATTAAAGCCAAAACATTAGATATTTGAGAAAACATGTAGGCAAAAGGTTAAATAAGAGTAAATTAACTTACTTGTCCCCATTTGTTTTAATCGACCACCTCTGCTCAAGGGTCGCCGGCACGAGAGGGAGCCCCGTACTACCACGCTGGTAGACGATGGCCCCCTCACCCAGCTCATCGTCGCTATCAGCATGGCCACTTGGCTCAGGGTGACCCAGATCAGGCCAGGTATCCCACTTGGTCTCTTGGGACGTACCCTCATCCCTGCTTTGCTCCGGAGTCTCCTGGAACGAAGCATTTGGGACACGAGTCTCGTTGGTCGAAGGCTCGTCGACCCGAGGCTCGTGAACCGGAGACCGTGTAGCCTCCACCTCAAGAGAATCCACCCTAGCAGTCCTGTGCTCAAGTGAATCAGCTTGGGGTGGCAGCAAGGAAGGCGTGGTAGCCACCCTACCTCTCTCGCGACCATGTGTACCTTTAGTAGCTCTCGGCTTCGCGGGGGGTCGACCTCCTCTCACGGGGGCACCGAGAGTCGAAGAAGCGACCACTCCATGTAGAGTAGAGAGAAATGCTCTCCAAAAAGGCGAGGCAGGAATGGAAGTACCCATCCAACTACCCGCCGACGAACAAGGAGCCGCAGAGTGCTTTTGACCCTTTCCCACCATCTTTCAACACCTGCCATGAAAAAGAGTAAATGAAATTAGTACAACATAAATACCAACATGTGTAATAAAATGTATATAATTTAAGTGTATCATCATCATAAATACCAACATGACTAATACAAATTGAATACCTAACATGAACTAAAAATTTATATACGTATATATAGTAATAGTTGCATACCTGACATGATCTAATAACAATCGTGCTCGTCTATATATGCTTCGAAGTCAATAACTGCATCATGATCATCACTGTCATCAATAAATACAGCATCATCATCACTATCAGGAAGAACATGTGGAAGGCCACCATCATGTAATCGGTCAAGAAGTGACACGTCATCCGCAACAGTAACCTCTTCTTCTTCTGAATCTTCCTGTTCGGGCTCACGGGTTAAGACGGATTCACTGTCGCTGCCAACTTCAATGTTCTGGGGTGAAGTAGAGCGGTTCTTGAAACATTTCTTGGACATACGTGTTTCTTGGAAGAATTCTCCTTCATATGTGTCTGGGTTAATGTGAGGTTCATAATCCTCTTCATTGAGGGTAGGTGGTCTAAAACGTGGCGGCACTTCATAAACGACATCCCAACCTTTCAGATTTGGATCAGTTTGGCAGGCCCACGGTAGATAGAAATCTTGTGTCACCTATTGAGCCATAATATAGACATCGGGAAAATCTAAGTGGGTGTTTTGGTTGATTTCGACGAGTCCTATATGTTCATGAGTCCTGCTAGTCTGCCTCGGCTCAAACCAATAACATCTGGAGACTACGATGATCGGTGGGTTTTCACCATAGAATAGAAGTTCATAAATTTCTTCAACTCTTCCATAATACTCGGTACCTCCTTCGCCGATAGCAGAGACAGAACAATTTGTAGTCTTTAGGTTGGGCATAGATAGCTCTTTGCCAAAGGTACAAAAGTGATACCCGTTGATGTTGTATTTATCAAATGAACGGACCTTGTAGTCAAAACCATTAGCGACTTGTCTCAACTCGGCGTCCATACAGTTTGCATGAGCCTACAAGTTTAATACGAAAGAATGGATGCATTAGCCTCAAATTAGACCAAGAAATCAAATGGCCCATTAATGGTAATTAATTACCCTTTGTTTGAATCAAGAGATGAAACCGGGATAGTCGCCTCCATGCTTAGCGAGAAGCTCATACTCTTCGATGGAATCATTTTCGATGACCGCTCCATCCGAGAATTCGGTGACGTATAGACTATATCAAATATCTGGGAATAAGAGCAGATCAAAGGAATTAGATGTTGCGGAACAATAATTTATCGAGAACTTACTCGATGTACGACCACACTTCTGTTAGGTTGGTGAAGATATACAATGAAATGGTCCGCCATTCTTCGGCATCCAACGATTTCCCTTTCGAAGCACCAGATGGTGCGAGCTTCCCTTTGAATAGGCTGAGGTTGGATCGACCTTTTTTAGGATCATAATCATTGTACCGAGGCTTTGGGTTATGCAAATGATGATTTTTGGCTTCGTAGTGTGCTGTCACAAAGTTTGCCGCCTCCTCACTAATCAATGCCTCGACCATCGATGCTTCAATTCGACGTTTATTTTTACATTTAGCTTGAAGCGTCCTCTGCATCCTCTTAGTTGACAAGCACCATCGATTTTGAACGCCCCCCCCCCCCGCAATCTTACCTCGGTCGAGAGATGCAAAATCAAATGCTGCATTGGATTAAAGAAGCCCGGTGGAAAGATCTTTCCTAATTTGCAGATCAACTCCGCCGCCAACTATTCCATTCCATCTAGCACGCCAGGTGCTTCCTCTTGAGCTTGCGTTGGTTTTTCCCTTGAAGAGGAAAGGGTGATGCAGCACAGGAGCAGTAAGTATTTCCCTCAGTTTGAGAACCAAGGTATCAATCCAGTAGGAGAATCGCATCAAGTCCAGAGTACCTGCACAAACACAAAAGAGCTTGCACCCAACGCTATAAAGGGGTTGTCAATCCCTTCAAGATTGATTACCAAGTGAGATCTGAAGGCGGAAAGTGAAACGAAGTAAAAGTGTACGACTGAAAATATGGTGAGAAGTAGACCCGGGGGCCATAGTGTTCACTAGAGGCTTCTCTCAAAATAGCAAAGAATACGGTGGGTGAACAAATTACTGTCGAGCAATTGATAGAACCACGCAAAGTCATGACGATATCTAAGGCAATGATGATACATATAGGCATCACGTCCGACACAAGTAGACCGATACTTTCTGCATCTACTACTATTACTCCACACATCGACCGCTATCCAGCATGCATCTAGTGTATTGAGTTCATGACGAATAGACTCATGCCTTAAGCAAGATGACATGATGTAGAGGGATAAACTCAAACCAATGATGAAAACCCCATATTTTTACCCTTGATGGCAACAACACAATGCGTGCCTGGCTACCCCTTCTATCACTGGGTGAGGTCACCGCACGGTATGAACCCAAAACCAAGAACTTCTCCCATTGCAAGAATCATAGATCAAGTTGGCCAACCAAAACCCACAACTCGAAGAGAATTACAAGGATATGAAATCATGCATATAAGAGATTAGAAGAAACTCAAATAAGATTCATAGATAATCTGATCATAAATCCACAATTCATCGGATCTCGACAAACACACCGCAAAGAAGATTACATCGGAGAGATCTCCATGAAGATCATGGAGAACTTTGTATTGAAGATCCAAGAGAGAGAAGAAGCCATCTAGCTACTAGCTATGGACCCGAAGGTCTATGGTGAACTACTCACGCATCATCGGAGAGGTCATGGTGTTGATGAAGAAGCCCTCCGTATCCGAATCCCCCCTCCGGTAGGGCACCAGAATGTGCCCCATATTGCGGAGATAGAAGGTTGCGGCGGCGGAAAAGTATTTTCGTGGATCTCTCGTGCAGTTTTGGAGTTTTTTTGAATTTATAGGCGGAAGACGTAGGGCAGACGAGCCACAGGGGGCCCACAAGCCTGCTAGGTGCGCCCCTGGCCGCGACTAGGGGGCTTGTGGGGTCCCCTGGTGGCCCCTGCATTGGTTCTCAAGTCTCGTGCGTATCTTTTGTTCCGGAAAAAATCTTTTTGGAAGTTTTATTCCGTTTGGACACCGTTTAAAATCCTCCTCTGAAAAGGGTCAAAAACACGGAAAAAACAGGAACTGGCACTTGGCACTGAGTTAATAAGTTAGTCCCAAAAAAATATAAAAGGCATACAAAACATCCAAAGTTTGACAAGATAATAGCATGGAACCATAAAAAATTATAGATACGTTGTAGACGTATCACCAGGCGATAGTTCTTTCGCACAAAAAGAACGGAAGAAATAGTTTAGCTCTGCCAGTACTAGCCATTCATCCTCAGGCATAAAGCAACGCAACATCACCGGCATTACCCGCTCAATCCATATGTGCCAATCATGACTCTTGAGACCAAATATTTTCAATTTCTCAAGACTCACTCCCCTCTTTAGATTCATAGCATACACATCGGGGAACATCAACCGCATTTTCACCCACAATAGTATTTCCCTAATAGCTGGCCTTTCAAGATTGAACCATGCCTTTGGTTTCGCTATGCCGTGCTTTCCTTTCCGTTGTCGCAAGTTTTGTAACGGTCTATCACATAGAGCCTCCTGTTCAATTCTAGCCTGAGGATTATCCTTTGACTTCCCCTCTATGCCGGACAATGTACCAAAAATGGCCTCCGCAATGTTCTTTTCGGTGTGCATCACGTCGATGTTGTGTGGGAAAAGGAGGTCTTTGAAGTAAGGCAGATCCCATAAGCATGACTTGTGAGTCCAGGCGTGTTCCGTATTATACCCTTCGAAATACCCTGGACGCAAAGGATCAGACTCAAGAGAATTTAACTGATCAAGGGTCTGTTGGCCTGTTAACGCAACTGGTGAAGTGTTTTGAAAACTCTACCTTTGCTTAAATTCTTTTTGTCTTTTCTGAACTTATGGTTAGGATCCAGGAACTGTCTATGCATGTCGAAGCAAGAAAACTCGCGACCCGCCTGCAGCCAACGGAACTGAAGAGCTGCCTTGCATGTGGTGCACGGGAACCTTCCATGCACACACCAACCAACGTATACCGCAAACGCCCGATAATCATGCGTCGAGTACATGTGCCACACAAGCATTTCGAAAAAAAATTGGTAGCGGCGTCGTATGTCTTGATCCCATTATCCGAGGCTTCTTGCAACTCATCCTTAAGTGCTTGCATGTACACATTCATATTCTTCCCCGGATAGTTGGTCCCTGGAATTATCAACGTCAGGAAAATGTTCTTTCTTTTCGTAATCTCTCCGGGTGGGAGATTGAGTGGAATGACAAATACAGGCCAACAACTGTATTGTGATGCCGTCATACCATACACATTGAACCCATCCGTGTTGATGGCAACTCGAGGATGCCTTGGATCTTCCGATTTATCCTTATGTAATGCATCGAAGTGCTTCCACGCAAAAGCATCTGAAGTGTGTACCAACATCTTGTTCCCATCCACATCTAGTTCGGTTCTTTTGCCCAATTTGTGCCATGTCATCTGTCTGGACGTCTCTTCGACCATAAAAAGACGTTGAAGTCTTGGTACGATTGACAGATACTGAAGAACATTAATGGAGATTTTGGTCTGAATCTTCTCACACATACCGTTGTCTACCATAATATACCTGGAAGAATTACAAATGGGGCAATAGTTCAAGGGTGCATACTCAAGCCTAAATAAGGCACATCCATTCTCACAGGCATGTATCTTCTCATAGGGCATCTTAAGTACACGGAGGATTTTCTCTGACTCGTACAAGTTTGTAGGCAGTACATGGCCTTTGGGCAGAAAGCGTCAAAATATCGTCATCATCGTGTCGTAGCATTCTCTGCCTACGTTGAATTGAGCTTTCAGAGCCATTACTTGCGCGATGGCATCGAACTGACAAAGCTCAGTGTGCTCGTGGAGAGGACGTTTTGAAGACTCCAACATTTCATAGAAGGCCTTTGCAGATTCCTCCATCTCATCGTCTGAATCCCGAGCATCATCAAAGTCTTGCACCATGTCTTCGATCCCGGTACCATGCTCGTCGGTGCGACGATGAATCACCTCACCTCTCGCACGTTGGTCAGACTCACCATGAAAAGTCCACACCATATAATTAGGCATAAAACCCCACTTCTGCAGGTGTTTACCCATTTCAAACCTTGACTGCTTTTTCCAGTTGTTGCAGTTGGGATGGGGGCACCATGTTTTTTGCTGGCAATTTGCAAATGCGGCTCTCACAAACCCCGTGGTTTTTGTTAACCATTCATTGGTCATGTCTTTCTGACTAGGGTGACCAGTGTACATCCAAGCACGATCACTCATCTTACCTAGCTACCTATGGGCACACAAGAAATAAATATATAATTCATTATCTATATTCATCCGCTAATCACGATTGTCAGTTTTATTACGTCCATGCAACCTACACGCTAATACGTAAAGATATGTCCTAATCCCACCTGAGTATGTGTAGATTGCGTTGGTTTTCCCATGCTCTGCTCCAGATCCGACGCAGAATTTCGGCAGCACCTCCCCGCTGTTCTCGTGATACACGTCTTGGTAATAATCAGAGAGGATGTGTACCCGGATAACAACAGGGAGGCATTGACGAAATTCTGCATCGGATACGGAGCAGAGCATACGGGAAAACGAACCCAATCTACACATACTCGGGCTGTCCATGGATAACGTTCGACAATTTGAAAGGATGGCGATTATAAATATGCAAAGACATGCATATTTATAGATGCCGCCCTTTCAAACGGGAGACACAAACTGGTCACGCATACTCATGATTGAAGAAACCTATAGTTAGCAAGTTCCATCGGCACGAAGACCGGAACAGAGCAAATTAAGGGGGTAGGAGGAGAAGTCATTTGTGCTCACCAACAAACACAGGGGTGGAGCTCGTCCAACGCACGTGGAGGTCATCGAACAACTGCACATTGAAATTCACCCGATCAACACAAATATGATGTTTTTATAACATAATCGGAAAATATGTGACCTACCTCATAATTTACAAAACTATGACCCCGTCGGCCTCTGGAAGGCCAAAAAGCACCTTCTTTTCAACAGGAGGCAGAAGAGGTGTCGGGGGCCGGGGCTTAGTGGCGTCGGGAGTTAGTGACGTCGAGGGTCGGTGGTGTCGATGTCGGTGGCGTCGGGGGTCGGGGGTTACATGCGCCGGTGGTCGGGGGTCAGTGTCGTCGGGGGTCCAGGGTCAGTAGCGTCGGGGTCGGGGGTCTTTTTGGTCAACAAGAGGCCGAAGAGGTGTTGGGGGTCGGGGGTTGGGGGTGAGTGGCGTCGGGGGTCGGGGGTAGGGGGTCGGGGTCGGGGGTCGAGGGTTAGTCGCGTCGGGGGTCGAGGTTCAGTGGCGTCGGGAGTCGGGGGTCAGTGGCGTCGGGCGTTGGGGGTCGGGGGTCGGGAGACGGGGGTGGGGGGTCGGGGGTGGGGGTCAATTGCGTCGGGCGTCGGGGGTCGGGTGTCAGTGGCGTTGGGGGTCAGGGGTCGAGGGTCGGGGGTTGGTGGCGTCGGGCTTCGGGGGTCGGGGGTCGTAGGTCAGTGGCGTCGGGGGTTGGTCAGTGGCTTCGGGGGTCAAGGGTCCGTGGCGTCGGGCATCGGGGGTCGGGGATCGGGGGTCGGGGGTCAGTGGCGTCTGGGGTCGGGGGTCCAGGGTCGATGGCGTCGGGGGTCGAGGGTCAGTGGTGTCCGGCTTTGGGGGTCGGGGGTCGAGGGTCAGTGTCGGGGTTCCTTTTTCCTCTTCTTTCTTCTTCTCCTCTCTCCTCTTCTTCTTCTTCTTCTTCTTCTTCTTCTTCTTATTATTATTATTATTATTATTATTATTATTATTTTCTCCTCCTCCTCCTCTTCTTCTTCTTCTTCTTTATCTTCTTCTTCTTCTTTTTCTTCTTCTTTCTCCTCCTCCTCCTCCTCCTCTTGTTCTTCTTGTTCTTCCCCTTCTTCTTTTCCTTCTTCTTCTTCTAATTATTTTCTTATTTTCCTTTTTCCTTTTTTCCTTCTTATTTTCTTCTTTTTTGTTCTAACCTAACCTAACTAACCTAATTAGCATAATAAACTAACCTAATAAACTAACTAAATTAACCTATAATAAAAAAACTAAACTAATAAACTAATTAACTGAATAAAAAAGAAAAACAAGAAGAACTCAGTGGCAGGGGGTGGCTGGGCAGCATGGGCGGCGGTGGACGACGGCAGGCAGCGTCGACGGCGGTGGACGATGGCAGGGGCGGCATCGGCGGCACTGGACGACGACAGGGGGTGGCGTGGGTGATGGCAGGGGCGGCAGGGGCGCCGTGAGGGCCGGAGCGTCAGGGGTCCGGAGCGTGCTGGGGGGCCGGGGGCGGCCGGGGCAGGGTGGTGGGCCGGAGCGTCTCAGGCGGCGGCGGAGGCTGCGGCGGGTGGGCAGGCGAGATAGAGGGCAGGGCGAGAGAGAGAGATAGAGCGGGCAGGGTGCGCAAGCCGTTAGTGGAGGGGTGGGGGCTGGGCGACGTTAGGGTGGCATCCCCTTTGCCGTCTGCAAAGGCTGGGTGGCAAACGGCAATGGGGTGGGTGGGGTGGGGTGGGCTCCGGTCGTTAGGGTGGCGCCCCCTTTGCCGTCTGCCTCCCCTTTGTCGTCTGCGTGTGGTTCATTTGCCGTATGCTGGAAGACGGCAAAGGAAATGCCGACGACAAACTGAACTTTTGCCATCAGGAGTCTGTTTGTCGTCTGCTTTGTGCCAGCTGACGGCAAAGAAGATCTTTTCCATGTGTCAGCAGAGGACAAAGGGATGGCAGACGGAAAATTTCTGTATTCCAGTAGTTTAGGGTTTAGGGTTTAGGGTTTAGGTTATATGTAAAAGTGGAAACCCCACTTGTGCTTAAACAATGAGTATGACCTATGATAAAGTGCTCTTGCTTCGATCCTAAGTCAATATACTCATATATCAATGACTTCGTCATCACCAAAGTGCTAGGTAGATACTAGAGTGGTTGTGCATGTTTGCCATGTTTCATTTGACATCTTATTGTGTGAGCATGTTGGTATGCATATTTTTACTCATTTGAGGATATCCAATGGTTGTTATTTGGCTTTTCATTTTTTTGCCAAATGGATATACAAGTTTCCCTAAGTACCCATCTCTAGCTATCTATGCTTTCTCGTCTCAAATTCTATTCATGCTTCATCACAAAATTTTAGCAAGCACTTTTCGGAACCTCTATGTGAGGAGCACTCGCAGTTCCATCTCGACACGAGCTGACTTCCAAAACCTCCCATGTGCCACCCGGTGTGAACAACTCCAAAAACTCGGCCCATAGAAGCACTAGGGTTGATCTGGTTTTTGAACCTCGGTACCACCATTTTTTAATAAGACTCGCCCAGTTTCCCTACCCCTGACAGTTAATTAACTCGGTGGCACCGAGATTGTAGAACCGGTGAACCAATAGTAGGAGGGTATATAATCCGGTGGACCCGATATTGAAAATTTCTTCAACTCTTCGGCCTCCTGCACCCCTCTGCTGCCATGCTCGAGTCTTCGGACGTCACCCTTCATCTCCCATGCGCCCTCGCCATAGGGGTCCTTCGCGGTGGACCGCCATCTCACCCTCCGTCATCGCCGTAGCGGAACGAACACCAAGTTAGGGTATGGTTTCGAACCCTGTTGCACTCCCAAATCTAATTCTTGTGCAATAGGTGTGGTTCATCATCTTGCCACAAATTGCAATGCTTCTATCCACAGAAAAATTCCGTTAGATTCATTGAACAAGATTTTTTAGGTTTAGTTCTCCGCTTTGTGTGCCTCGGCATCACAGAGTTTGTTCGAATTGATGTCACCGATTCATAGTCTAGGGTTTTTGGGAACTATCTCGATGAGATCGAGTTTTTCTTTTCTGTGAAATCAAAAAGGGTGACCAAGTCTTTGTATAAGAGATGGTGTGTCTTAGAGACTCCAAAAACTTAAACTTGGTGGATCCAAAACCCACTTAGCAGAAACTTAAGACTAACATTTGGAGTTCAATGTTTTTTGCAAAAGGTCTATGTTTTGTGATGGTCATCTTTTCCTACTTCTCTATATCTATGCACATGGCCAACTTATCAGTATGTCAGGTTCTGAGGACAGTGAGAATGCATACACAGAGCAGAGTGTGGAAGTTGATTCACGCACTAGTCTTGAGAGGATTGAGTCAGACCCGGGCACCCCCAGCTCCCATGACCTGCCCAAGGAAGCAACTAGGGAAAGGAAGAGGCTCAACTCAGAAGAAGAGGATGAAGATTTCATCCCAAATGATGCTTCTTCCAAAAGGAAGACCGTGAGAAAGGACTATGCAAGCCGAGATGAAGTGAGAGCTCCTGAATCTGCTAGAGGAGGAGGAAAATCTCTGGTTGCTCCTACCACCTCCAAGAAAGATAAGAAGCGTGCAAAGAAGAGAGTCAGGAAGAGAGTTTTCCATGTTGTTGGAGGGCCAACCTCTATTTATGAAGATCCAAATGATGAGCTAGAGGAGGAAGAGCCTCGCCTTCCAAGAGGAATAAATTTATGGGAGATGCTATGCCTAGCAAGCCCGCAACCAAAGCCGAGGCATCTGCTCCCTATACTAAAAAGCATGTAGCCTCTAAGCCAAAGAGTACTATAAGAGACATACCTGCACCTGAGAAGAACAAGGGTTTTGCATTAAGGGATCCTACTCCAGAGGAAGAGGAACTTGCAGTGTTCAGGAAGCTGAGACCTCATCTGCCTGAACATAATGATGAACACCTCATTGCAGAGAACATGAAGTAAAAGAAGGATCAAGGGCTCAGGAAGTGGAGAGCAGCTGATCCATATGCTATTAGGAGGAGGACTACAATTGATGCACGCTTCCGTACTAAGGAGCAGCAAGATTTTTATGAGACCGTTCTTTTCGAAAAGAGTCCAACTGTGAGTGACATGAGGTATGTAGACTCGTACTACATCAAGGAGCATGAAGACTACTTCCGTCATGTGGAAGGTAACTTCACGGCCATAGACATTGAAGACTTCGTTGGCAAAAGAATAACGGCATGGAACAATGAGATGATCATGCAATTCTTCTCTACAACCCACTTCTCTCCAGATGGTAGAATTGTATGGATGACAGAATGCACCATGTACCAATCCACTATTGAAGAGTGGGCTACCATCTTAGGATCCCCAGAGGTGCAAGAGAGAGATCTGGATGTTTATACCGAGGCCAAAATCAACCACAACTCCATGGCCAACATGTATAACCCAGTACCTAAGCAATATCTGAAGACTCACAAGCTAGGCTCAGTCTCCTTTCTACAAGTAGGACTACCCACCACCAACAAAATTATGAAGTACAACTTGATGCCCTAATCAGGTGATGACAAGATGATAAGGGGGTATTCCGTCAGCATGTTGCACCATGTAGACACTCACACCAGGATTAGGGTGATGGACCTGATTGTAGAGATAATTAGAAGGACTGCTGCTGACCAGAAGAGGTCTTGTGGATACGCACCCTATATTCAGATATTGATCAAATCCAGGATTGGGAAGAATGTGCATGAGTATATGTGCTTGATCGTCAACACCTATCACTCAAGCCTCAATTTGAGGACATCGTTTTGGTGATGGATCCAAGTCATCCCACTTCAGCAACTGCACAAGATGAGGTAGAGGATCAGGCTCAGGCAGAGGTAGCCAGATCCACTCGTTTTGCAGTGATGAGATCCAAGGGAGATCAAATGGCATATCTTATTAGCACCATCCAAGGGATGGAGAAGAACATCAAAGATATTCTACTTAATCAGAAGACTCTCGAGTGGATCGTGGAAACCAAGTTCCATGACCTAGACATTAAGGCGACTGAGCTGACTACAATAGTCAACCAGTTGAAGCAAGAGGTTCATGAAGTGCCCACTGCCAGCTCTAGCAGTGATGATGATGACGGTCCTTCTCTTCATACTTTGAATCAGTTGAGTACTGAGGCCAGATCTGCACTTGTGACAGTTCTAGTGTCAAGACCTTCTCTATCAGCTCCATCATCTCCTACACCTCTAGTGTCTACTCCACCACCTTAGAGGACATCTTCTGAAGCCTTCTTCGACACTCTTCTGTCGACTCCTTCAACAGCTACCAGAGGAGAGCCAGCCTAGAGTGGCACATAGTTCTAGAACTTTCAACTTTTTGGTAACTTGTTTTCAAAGGGGGAGAAATGTATAGATCAATAGGTCTTCAAGAGAGAGATAATGTTCTTTTTGTTGCTCTCTTTGGTTTCTAAAATATTTGGTTCACCTTTTGGATGTCTTAAACTTTGTCGTGTTCGACATACGCTCTATGTTTGGTGCTATTATTTCCTATCCTTGAGATATCTATGTGATGAGTATTCACTCATTATTTGGTGTTATGTGTATTATAATTCATTCATACCATTTATGCGCACAACCAAGACGTATGTGACACGGAAGGCTGGCCCATGATCCTAATCGATTGTGCACTTGCATTCAAACACAGATTTAAAATAATGCACAAATTTAGGGGGGATTTTGCTTATCGCATACTTCTCAAAGCGACGATGCTATTCATTGATTATATCTTTCGTCGAAGCTTTGATCTATATGTTGTCATCAATTACCAAATAGGGGGAGATTGAAAGCAAAACTTTTCCCTGTGTTGGTTCTCGCAATTAATAACAACATATATGTCATTGGACTAATGATTCTATCTAGTATATTTCAGGAAAAGTTCAATGATGCATTGGACAAGGATCATTGGGATAACACCTAGATGCAATGAACATCTATTGGCAACATGCCTGAAGACTCTATATTTTATATTTTGTGAGAAATCACACTTGAGTCCACATGAAAGCAAATATTATTAAAAGGGGGTGAGGTGACTATGATGATCTAGTTTCTCAACTGCTTCGAGATTAGCCACCAAAAATATTCATGAAATTCTCGCACAAATATTCTCTCTAAAATCCTAAAAGTCCAAAATTCAGTGCTACCAACAATTTCCATTCGGCCCTACCGAGTTTTTCCTCAAATAGGTTCTATGCCAAACCCTAGCATCTCGGTGACACCAAGTGCCATTTTGGTGCAACCGAAATCACTGCCCCCGGCTCGGGTATTCAACTTCTTAAAATCAGAATTTCCGAGTGAAAGTGCGTTATATCGACTAGAGGGGGTGAATAGGCGATTTTTACAATTTCATCACTGAGGAATTTCCTAGTGAGGAAAGTCCTCAGTCATGAACTGTGTGCACCGGAAAAGTAGTAAGTCAAAAGTGCTAAAACATCTACAACAAAGTACTCAGCGTGATTTTAGAGAATCGGTTTGCATAGGTCACAAGTACAGGATAAGCAAGTGAATATTAACTCAGGTGAGGAATTTGAGGTGAGGAATTTAGAGAAAGTCTTCAATCAAATTCTTCAGACAGTATAGATGAAAGTCTTCAACATGCAATTGATGAAATGAGAGTGTTGAGGAAATAGAACCGGTAGCTTGAAGAAGACATTTGTTGATAACCCAGTTCCAACTGTTGTGAAAGTTCTACGTCTGGTTTGGAGCGGCTTAGTATTGAAACCAAAGGACACACAGTCTTGGGACACACATTCCCTACCGTTTTCTCCTTGAGCTAAGGACACACAGTCCTCGGCCCAACACTCGTGGTAAGTCTTCAGGGCACACTTCCAAACCCTCACAAACTCGGTCACCCGGCGATCCACAATTGACTATTGTATGCTCTAGACCATGACGCCTAGCCGTCTCGAGGATGCACATGACTCAAAGGTAACAAGCACCGGTTCCACACAGGAATAACTTCTTTAGTGATGCTCAATCACTTGGGTTTTGGGTTGGGTTTGGGTATTTGGGGTATTTCCTCACTTGATGATTTTCACTCAAAGGTTCTGAGGAATTTGGGTTGCTCTAAATGACTAGTGCCAGTTTCTCACGGAGCACCCAAGCAGCTAGTGGTTATGGGGGCAGCTATTTATAGCCTAGGAGCATCTCGACATGTTTGACATAAATGCCCTTTAATAATATGATTGTTGGGTGGTTAAGATCTGGGACAGGTGGCGCGTGGCACAACAATGCTCGGAACTTTCAACTGTGAAAGTCCTCATGTATGTCATGTTCCTCACTTTGAGGATTTGGTAGTGGTAAGTTTGGGTTGAGAATCACGAGGAAATTCGTTCCATAGTTTTACCTCGACCCCTTTAACAGTACGGTGTTCCTATGACTTAAGTATAAATAAAATGAAACAGAAAGAGTAAATATTCAAGCTTCAAAGTCTTCAGTGTATTTTCTTTAGGACACACCGAATTTCTCATCATCAATATCTTCATGAGGAATGTCAATTTCTTTGCAATTTCTTTGCGATCAAAGTCTTGAAGGAATGACCAAAGTCTTCACCCGAAGACATAAATTTTTAGGGGTCGATATTCATCGAATAACTCAAACTCCTCAGCGACTTATAGAGCATGTATACACTCACAAACATATCAGTCTCTTAACCTATAAGTCTTCAAACCACCAAAATCACTGAGGGGCACTAGATGCACTTACAATCTCCCCCATTTTGGTGGTTGATGACAAATAGGTTAAGTTTTCAACGGTGATAATAATATGAAGTGTAAGTACCGAGTTTGAGGAATTTGAAGGTAAGATACAGTGAAACTCCCCATGAAGATGTGCATGTTTTGAGGAATTTGCTTTGAGCACCAAATGCACATTGATGATATATATCATCGAGATCTCCCCCTGTATCTTGTAATTCATGCATGCATTCGACATATAGTATGAGGAATTTGAAATGCATGATGAAAAATGGTGTCTGGCGAATTTCAGCATGCATGCGTTAATTAACTTGAGAAACAAGCATGCGAGGAAAAATGTTCAAAAGTGTCAGAACACAATCGGGCTTAAGTTACAACTCATTGCATCAAAAACTTCACAAGAACCAAGAGTTTGTAACTTAATAAAGTTTATAAGCCCATAAATTTGACCCGCTTGAAGACTAACTCTCAGGTTCCCCCCCCTTTGTCATCAAGTGACGAAAAAGGACAAAACTGAGGACTAACGCCCATGAAGATCCTCAGTTGTGTGTTGAGGAAAAGGTGTGAGCATTCTTCAAGTCAGACTTCCTTGGTGGGCCAGTTCCAGTATCCGCGGGTTCTTCATCTGAATTAGTAGTGTGGAATGAATAAAATGAGCTATCCACGAAGTGAGGAACTGGATACTCTTAAATTTATTCTTTGGCGGCCATGACAAATCAAAGTAACGAGTGAATTCCAATTCTTCAAGTTCCTTTGGAGTCTTCAGATGAGACATTATGGCACAAGTGCGATCAAATACCTCTTGAAGATAATAGTGATTTTTCT
The DNA here is from genome assembly GCF_904849725.1 of Hordeum vulgare subsp. vulgare. Taxonomy (NCBI): domain Eukaryota; kingdom Viridiplantae; phylum Streptophyta; class Magnoliopsida; order Poales; family Poaceae; genus Hordeum; species Hordeum vulgare. Next base: position 105,264,676 of record NC_058522.1, on the reverse strand, counting down.
TCACAACATTTTGAGTCTCATTGAGGGTTTTCACAATGGAGCCAAACTGGCGTTTTACCCACTTGTGATTGTGATCGACTTTCTGATGAAGACTGGGGAGAAGCTCTCTGTTAGTCATCACCCTTGGGGCAGTTGGGCTTGGAGGTTTTGCTCTGTCATCAGATTCTTGAGTGGCAGTGTCATCATATGAGGAATATGAAGCAGCCTTGCCAAATTGACCATCTAGGGGTCGATTTCCTTCATCAATCACTAACTTGCCTTTGCCTTCAACTGGTTCAAAAGATTTCTTGATGAATTTGAGAGGCGGCAGATAACCGAGGTGATTCTTATAGTCAACTTAATAGTGGATGGCGAATCTGTTCCTAATGAATCTCATGATCCAAGGCACATAAGTCTTCAGCTCAAATGGTGACAAGGCATTATTAGCCAAAGTCCTCAAGAAAAAACCATGAAGGTTCATTTTGATGCCATGAATGATGTTGAACGAGATGTTCTTCATGATTCCAACAACATCTTCTTCCTTATCATGCCCTTTGATAGGTGCGATGGAATATGCCAGTATTCTATAGACAGTTCTGGGCATATACTTCAATTCCTTCACGAGGAATCTAGTCCTTAGAGGTTGGCCCGGAGCCAAAGGTTTCATGAGGACGTCCATGAGCTGATTGGGCAACTCTCTTTCATTATAGAGTTTGATTGCTTTATCTAAAGGAATTGACTCGAAGCAATTCTGTGGATAAAGCTTTGTAGTGAGTGTGTTGTGTCATTGTAATGCCCCAAGAATGTATGTTGCCATATTTGGAATCTTCCCTGTGTGGGTCCATCTTGTCAGTGCCATGAGAGTTATTCCATGTGTTATTTCATGTGCTCACCTTGCCATGTCTCCCTTTGCATGCATGCATCTATCATTCATCCATGCCTATTGTGTTTGTTGCCTTGTGATCATATGTGTTGGTGTGATGACATGTGGTGAGATGTGTTGATGATTTGTATTGAAGAGGGTGTTGCTTGTAGTAGGTAGTTATGTGGATTGCAATAGGTTTTATAAATCTTCTTCCTTTCTTTTATCTCAAGGTCAAGTTTCACTTGTTCCTTTCCTGTTTAAAAATGCCCATGTTTTAGTATGTTTTGTGGTGGGTGTGATAATATGTATTTCGTGATTTGAGGATGTGTTTTAGTGGTGCAAATAAATACAAAACAGATCCATTACTGTTTTTGTAAATATTTACTTGCCCCAAAAATCCCTTTTCTATTTTATTCAAATAGGTCATAATTTCTTGTGACTAGGGGTATTTTTATTTTTATTTTTGGTGCTATAGGTTTCTCTGGGAGTTTTATTGTTTTTCTGGTGTTGGTTTTTAATAGAAAACCCAGAGGTTATTTCTCTCTTATTTGGCGCAACTGGTGGGCTTCCTCCCCCTACGTGGCCCAAACCCCTCCTCTCTTTTCCTATCGGTGAGGCCCATCTCCTTCTCTGTTCCAGCGAGAGCCCAGGTGCGTGTCCCTTCTCCTTTCTTCAGACGGCATCCCCTGTGCGTTGCTTTCCATTAGACAGCAGAGAGAGAGCGAGCACGCCGTGAGTCTCATGGACGCCGAGGCCCTCTTATAACCCTCGGCGTGCGTGCCCCTTCCCCTAGGCTTCTGTGCTTCCCCTCTTTGTGCCGCCACCATCTCCCTCCATCTCCTCCTTTCCCCCAGGTAAGCTCCTGTAGATCCAGTTGTAGAGAGAGAGAGAGAGGTAGTGCGCCGCCGTTGATCCCGTGTTTCTGTCGTCTCCGGCGCCGGCTACCATATCCGGGGGCTTGGGGAAGGACCCCGCGTTCCATTCCCGCCGTCGTTGAGGTCGGGGCGCGACCACATCGACGGGCATCACCACGTCAACGACATGTTCCCGGCGGCCTGTTCCTCTACTTCGGTTCTGCAGCAGGGCTCCTTCAGATCTTCTTCGATTCCTCTTCAGGCCTCTTCCTCTTCGATCGGACCCCCTCTCCACTCCTTCCCCTCGGTGAGACCTAGCTCCTTCCTCCTCCCCCTCGGTAGACACGCAGTAGAGATCGAGGCCGGCCTCTCTGATCGGAGATGAGCAGGGCAGTTCCTGTGTTGTGTGTGCGTTCGTGATGTGGTGTGCATGGGCTTGTGCAGAGTAGCAGCACAGTAGTGGTAAGGTAGTTGATCCCGCGGCGCAGCAGCAGTAGCAGGAGATGCTCCGGTGAACGTCTCTGCCGTCGTCGCTGTGCAGTAGCAGGTCGTCCGCGTGTGTTTATCTAGTTGGATGCCTCTGTTTTGTCAAGTTTCTGTAGAGTAGCGTAGTGGTGCAGAGTGTTGTAGTGGCTCAGGTGATCGTGGGTTCGAGTCCCAGTGTTGCCACCCCCCTTTTTGGGTTTGTTTCGGCACAATAGCGCATATGACATCTTACGCTGCTTGGCTTCCCTTCCCTGTCGAGCATGTGGTCAGTGGTAGAGTGGTGGCTTGTTTGTTGGTGAAACATGGGGTCTAGGGTTCGATCCCTCCCCTGTCCTTTTTTGTGTGTGCATTTCTTCCCTAATTTGTTTTGTTTGCTTACTATATTGTGCTGCAGCATGCTTGTGAGGCAAGTTTTGGTTTCTGGATTTATTTTAGCATGTTCCTTGTTTTTTTTTCTAGCTATGTAAATATGCATGTCTGGTGTTATGTATGTATGTATGTGTTTTGTGAGCTAGATGCCATGTATGTGTGGGTGTGTTTAGTTGTGTGTGTTGCACTAGGCTAGTAGCATGTATGTGAGTGTGTTTCTCATGTGCACCATTGGTGTTGAGCTCATTCACTATGATGTGCAAGTGTGAGTGTGTGTGTGTGTGGGAGGGGTTTTCCCCCATATGCCTTGTGTGTGTGTTCATATAGTTTCTCATGTGATGTTGAGTGTGCATGTGTGATGTGTGCTTGTGTGTGTGTGTCACACACATGCCAAGGCATGATGTGCCTTGATGATCACTTGTGTGCAACATGTATGTGTAGGTGTAGGAGTGATTCTTGTAGTGTAAGTTAGTTGAGTGTTCTACTAGCATGTGTAGGTGTTGCTATGTTTGTGTTTGATGTATGTGTGTATGTGGTGGTGTGCTAAGGCACATGAACATGAGGTCCACCCCTCATGTGCACCATTGGACTTGTGAGAATGTGCAAGAGCATGTACAAGTGATGTTCTAGTGAGAAGCACATGTGATGATGCACTATTCATCTCCATGTGATTCCATGCTCATTTTACTTCTTAGTTTGTGCCCATTTGTTCTATGCAAGTATATTGGTATTATATATATTTTTGGGGTAGAATCATCCCAGGAATCCAATGGTGGGTTCAGATTCCACTTTGGAACACTTTCTGGGAATGTCATATTTCAATTTTGTTCCATGTTTAGAGCTTGGTTCCATGTGATGTGATGATCCCAAGAGGGTGATTCTTTGTTGTGGCAGTAGAGGGTGAACCCCTCTACCACATGTTGGTTTTGTTTCATGCTTAGGAGTTCATGTGTGCAAGTTGTGCCTAGTAAAAGTAGGCATGTGGCTGAAATTCCAGTTTAGTGAAAATCTGTGATTTTTCACCAAGTGTGAGAATCTGCTTATATTTTCTTCTCCTGTTGTTGTGCTTGTAGAAGTCCATGTGTTGGGAATCAGCCCTTGATATCAACTGGAAAGTTGTAGCTTTTTTGTTTGTCTAGATTTCAATCAATTTTCATTCCATTTGGAGTCCTGTAGATATTGTTTTGGGTGCTGTCAAAATGCTTCAGAGCATAAACAGCTAGTGAGAATGTGGAATTTTCACTAAGTCCCTGAAAACGGATATTTTTGGCCAAGTTAGCAGTTGTGTAACTTTCTTTGTGAAACTCCTTTGTGTGATCTTTTTGCTCATGCTTGTAGTAGTTTTGAATAGCTTCTGCCACATATCTTATTTGGCATATTTGGGTGGCGGTAGGTGCTTTGCATGTAGCCCTCAAACTGCTATGATGCTGTTTATGGCAGCATGTATAGTTTTGATGTTTTGATGCTTGTGAGTGCATAGTTGATGGTGTGGTGATATTCCTTGCACCACCCCATCCATACTTGTTTGTTTTATGTCTTGGTAACCTGGGATTACCAGAGGTATGCCATTGGAGTGTGTTGTGATGATCTTGTTACGTAGGACTTTATTTATTGTTTCGTTGTTTCCCGTTGATCCGTAGCTCCGATCGTTACGTTCTTTATATGCTTTTGCATCGTTTTCACGTGAAGCATCTGTTCATGTCATCCTCATGCATGTAAAGATAGCTTAGAGTGCAGTTCTTTCCAGGAACTTGTATTTTCTTCTCATGCTTGTGCTAGTGACTAGAATAGAGATGCATGTTCATTTTCATCTCATGCATCATGTGCTTGTTGCATATTGTTGTGCTGTTGTTCATTGCATGCTATTTTTATATTGGGTAGCACCGGGATTGGAGAACAAGTACATGGATCCGGGAGAGTACGTGCAGGACGAACAAGAGCAGTTCCAAGCTAAGGACATCACAGGCAAGATGATATGACCTTGATTCCATCTCTAGACTTGTTATGGTAGATTCACGTTTCTTCATCATATGCTTGCTGCCTACCACTGAAATAAATGCCTCCTAAAATTGCCATGAAACCCCAAACACTTATCCCTTCCTAGCAAATCTTGAATGGCTAAGTAGGCTTTGCTCAGCTACTAATGTTAGTGTTGCTAGTTGAAGGTGCTTTGTCTCATGTGATAACATGAACTTGATATCATTATGTTAAATCTGTTATTTAATTGATGCACCTATATACTTGGTAAATAACGGAAGGCCTAGCCTTTTGCCGGGTGGTTTGTTCTGTTATTGCCGCCATCGTTACCGGCTACCGGTGTTTGATTCCATAACTGATCGCTCCTAACACGTTCGGGGTTGTTATGGGGACCACCTTGATAAATCGTGTAGTGTTAAGACTTGTCCGGCAGGACCCAACATTGCTTTTAATTTGCTAATCACTTAATAATAATCTGCATAGGGAATAGCTACCCTGAGGAATTTAATCAACAACCCGGGCCAGTGCTCCTCATGAGTGTTGGTCCACCCACCTAGCAGTCGGCAATACCACCTCGGGGAAACTTGAGGTTTGGTCATTGTCCACTATGCATAGACGGTGTTGTCCTGAGACTGAGATACGCGGTTTTTATCAGGGTCGTCGACACACCGGGAGGTCCTGCTAGTCTTGTCTTACCTTAGCGATATATCTTGCGTATAGGAATCCCGGTGAGACTTTGGTTCTCCCCAGAGTTGAGGTTTTCCTCTAAGGAATCCGACGAGATCACGAGATACGTGATAGAGGATTACTTTGCGGCCCGTGGCCGTTTGTGATGGAGTAGTATTTTTGGGATCACGCGGGTATTTGTGAAATCTATATGATTTCGATGTGATGGAGTTCTATCTTGGTGCCTCCTGTCTGCCTTGATTTCATCTGGGGAGTTGAGCTCCAGGGGATTCTTGTGCACATCGCCATCGTTCAGATTTCTGAGTATCTAAGAATGAAGGATGTTCGTAATTGCTTCAATACTAGTAGTGGCGAGATAACCCGATGTCCCCAGTACTGGTGCAGATTGTTCGGGAGTATTGCCATACTTTGTATCATTGTGATCACGAGGGTCTGTTGTAGATGAAGGTCCGAGATTCTGGTTATGTGTTGACGGATGTGATACAGTGGATGGGTTAGTATAGGAGTTGTGTGAATATTACTCCTTGTATCCGTGTACCAGATTGCATGACCAGATATTTCGGGAATTCATAGGTGGGATATCAAGTAGTGACTTATAGGATAATGTTCCTACAGATGCATGATGTGAGGTTGGGCTTCGATATTCAGTTGGTATGTTTGTTCACGGCCGTCTTACAGCGGTTCTCGTTGTGTCTTAAAGAGTCCTTGTAGCTCGCTACGACTCGGGGATACTTCGTAAGTTGTGTGCACTATCTTGCACAGGATGGCTACTGTAAATTCGAGCCCGTGCGATCTTATCCACGAAGATATCAGATGAAATCTCGATCATATGTTTGTTCCGAGCAGTTCTAGCTCATACTTGTTTGCAAGTTGTCTTAATCAGAATTTTGTCGACCGTCACTTTGAGGAAGCATTCTTACTATTTTGTTTGAGTGCAATTGCTATATTCCTGTTCAGATATTCGTGTCGTTTTTGATTCAGCTATACCTTCAATTATTCTGTGGGCTAATGTGTTGTTCGTCTTCAGGAAGGCTCCACCAACTCGTCAGAATCCAGGGCGTGAGGATGTGCCGCCACCACCTCCTCCTCCGGAGAATCCTCCGCCGCCGCCGCCTCCTCCTGTAGAGGTTTGGCAAGCGGTGATGGCTGCTATAAATGCAAACACTCAGATGCTGCTACAGTTGTTGCAAGACATGGCTAATCAGCAGCAAGGGAATTTCCAGCATGGTGGCAATCAGTTTGCTAATCTGAGTCAGTTCCTGTCAAATCAGTCGAAGACTTTCACTTCCTGTGACCAGCCGTTTGATACTGAGGATTGGTTCCGCGACATGAACAAGCACTTTGAATGCAGCAATGTTCGTCCTGAGGGTTTTGTCAAGTTTGCTACATTCCAGCTGAAGGGGCAAGCATCTATCTGGTGGCAACAGTTGAAGGATTCCAGGGGTGCTAGAGTGATCACTTGGGATGAGTTCTGCCGTTACTTCAGATCCCACTACATTCCGTCCAGCTTCGTGGAGGAAATGCGTGAGAAGTTCAGGCGCTTGAAGTAGGGTGGTAACTCCGTGTACAAGTACAACGTCGAGTTCCACGAGCTAGCCCGATACGCCTTGCAGGATATCCCTGATCAGAAGATCAAGATTTATCAGTTCAGAGGTGGCTTGAAAGAAGATTTGCAGTTAGCTCTTGCTTTGCACGATCCTGAGGAGTTCGATAAGTTCTACAACTTAGATCTCAGGGCTGAGGTAGCTTTGCTCAGGGTGGAGAATTCTAAGAAGCGCGTTAGAGATTCCAGCTCATCTTCCTCTACTCAGGTGGTTCAGAAAGCAACATAAGTTTTGGGTGTCTCCTCCTCCTCCTCGACACATGCAGCAGTTCAAGCATTTTGGTGGCCGTGGTTCTTCCCACCCACCCAACCCAGTCTTTCAGCAAAGATTCCAGCAACAGAAGCAAGGGCCTCCTCAGACACAATACCGTCAGCCAGCAAATGTTACTTGTCACAAGTGTGGGCAGAAGGGTCACTATGCCAACAAGTGCACTTCTCAGCTCCGTCTGCCGCCTCCTCCTCCAGGGAAACCTCCAAGCAATGCTCTCGTGAAGTTCAACCCCAGGTCAGCTCGAGTCAACATGGTGAATGCGGCTGAGGCAGAAAACTCGTCAGATGTGATAATGGGTAACCTCCTCGTCAATGATATTCCTGCTAAAGTGTTATTTGATTCTGGTGCATCACATTCGTTTATCTCAAGGCCATTCTCATTTAAGCATGGGTTCTCAACTCATGATTTGCCTAAACCTCTATCAATTGTGTCTCCTCGCAAGATTATGAATTCCCATATGGTGGTTCCGAATGTTTCTGTCAAGATGGGTAGTTATTCTTTTCTAGCGTCTCCTATTGTCTTGGGCAATTCCGACATTGATTTGATCCTTGGTATGGACTGGTTGGCCATGAACAAGGCATCTATTGATTGTGAAGCTAAAGAAGTGAAGCTTACCCACTCTTCGGAGGATGTGATTATATTCGTGGCGCGCGATGATACAATCCCTGTTCTCTTCGAATGAAAAGGGTGAGATCAATCCTATTTCGCAAGTCCCAGTGGTCTGGGAATATGAAGATGTGTTTCCAGAAGAGCTGCCGGGTATGCCTCCGCATCGAGAAGTTTAATTTGTCATTGAGCTTGAACCAAGTACTGAGCCTGTGTGCAAACGGCCATACAAATTGGGTCAAGAAGAGTTGAAGGAACTTAAGAGGCAACTCGATGAGCAGGAGCGTTTGAGTTTGATCAGACCGACCTCGTCTCCGTGGGGCTGTGGAGTTCTGTTTGTCAAGAAGAAGGATGGCATGGACCGGCTGTGTGTCGATTACCGTTCATTGAACAAGAAGACAATCAGGAACAAGTATCCACTTCCGAACATAACTGAGTTGTTCGAACAGTTGAAAGGGGCTAAGATCTTCTCCAAGCTCGATCTCAGAATGGCCTATCATCAAATTTGCATTCGCGAAGAGGATATTCCGAAGACTGCTTTCAGGACTAGTTTTGGCTCGTATGAGTATACGATCATGTCTTTTGGTCTGGCAAATGCTCCTCCGATATTTTGTCGATTGATGAACTACATATTCTCTCTGTTCAAGAATGATTTCGTCTTGCTGTATATCGACGATATTCTGGTCTTTTCTGAAACTGAGGAAGAACATGAAGAACATCTCAGGTTGGTGCTTGATAAGCTAAGAGAGTACAAATTATATGCCAAGTTTTCCAAGTGTGAGTTCTAGTTGAAAGAAGTGGTCTATCTTGGGCACATCATCTCTGTCGAGGGCATCAAAGTTGATCCATCGAAGGTGCAGGCGATTGTTGAATGGGAGCCTCCGCAGAATGTGAAGCAGTTTCGAAGCTTTCTCGGGCTTGCAAGCTATTGCAGATGGTTCGTTGAGAACTTCTCCAAGATTGCTAAGCCTCTCTCAAGTCTTCTTCAGAAAGGTGTGATGTATGCTTGGTCTCTAGAGTGTCAGTTGGCCTTCGACACACTCAAAGAGAAGCTCACCTCCACTCCAGTCTTGGTTCCTCCGGATGATTCCAAGCCTTACCAAGTGTTCTGCGATGCCTCTCTTCAAGGTCTTCGTGCAGTTCTGATGCAAGAGAAGAAAGTGGTTGCTTATACCTCCAGGCAGTTGAAGCTAGCGGAGAAGAATTATCCTGTGCATGATCTTGAGCTAGCAGCTGTGGTACACGCTCTGATGACTTGGAGACACCTCTTGTTCGAACGAAAGGTTGAAGTGTTCACCGATCACAAGAGTCTCAAGTACATCTTCACTCAGCCTGACCTGAATCTTCGGCAAACTCGTTCGGTGGAAATGCTCCAAGATTTTAATCCGAGTGTTGAGTACACGCCAGACAAAGCTAATGTCGTGGCAGATGCTTTGAGGAGGAAGGCTTACTGCAACAGTCTCAATCTGAAGCCTCTCCAGCCTGACCTTTGTGAGTCTTTCAAAAAGCTCAACCTTCAGTTAGTACCTCAGGGATTTCTTGCAAATCGTCAGATCTCTCCTACCTTGGAAGATCAGGTCCGAGCATCACAACTTCTTGATGCAATGGTGAAGAAAGTCAAGATTGGCGTGGCAAAGGGTCTTCCCAAATATATGTGCTTCAGTGTTGATGCCAAAGACACGTTGTTCTTTGAGGATCGTCTTGTCGTTCCGAAAGGTGATCTCAGAAAGGTAATCATCGAAGAAGCTGATAACTCTGTGCTATCTATACATCCGGGAAGCTCCAAGATGTATCAGTTCTTGAAACAGACCTTTTGGTGGACTCGCATGAAGCATGAGATTGCTTAGTTCATAAATGAATGTGATGTATGTCGAACGGTGAAAGAAGAGCATCAACGTCCAGCAGGTCTTTTGCATCCTTTGCCCATTCCCGAGTGGAAGTTCGATCATATTGAGATGGATTTCGTCACCGTGTTTCCGAAGTCCAAGAAGGGTAATGATGCCATCGTCGTCGTCATCGACAAGTTGAGTAAAGTGGCTCATTTTCTTGCAGTCAAGGAATCCATTTCGGCAGCTCAGCTTGCAGAGCTGTACACTTCCTAGATAGTGTCTTTGCACGGCGTGCCTATGATGATCTCTTCGTATCGCGGAAGTATCTTCACTTCCAAGTTCTGGGACTCTTTTCAGTCTGCGATGGGCACGAAGATACGCTTCAGCACAACTTTTCATCCTCAGACTAGTGGTCAAGTTGAGCGAGTCAATCAAGTTCTTGAGGATATGCCGAGAGCCTGTGTTATCTCTTTTGGCATGAAGTGGGAAGACTGCCTGCTGATACGTCTCAAACGTATCTATAATTTTTGATGGTTTCACGCTGTTTTCTTGTCTTCTTTGGATGTTTTATGTACCTTTTATATCTTTTTTTGGGACTAACTTATTAATTCAGTGCCAAGTGCCAGTTCCTGTTTTTGTGTGTGTTTTTGACTCTTTTCATACCTGATTTTGGAACGGAGTCCAAATGGAATAAAAACTCCGAAATGATTTTTTCCCGAACGGAAGAAGAACAGGGGGCCTCTCGGCCAAGCCAGGTGGGCTCCAGGGAGCCCACAAGCCCCCACACCGCCACCAGGGGGAGGCGGCGGTGGCAGGGCTTGTAGCCTCCCTGGCCGCCCCTGACCTAGATCCTTGGCCTATATATTCCCAAATATTCAGAAAAAAATCACGGGAGCCTCGAAAATACTTTTCCGCTCCGCAAGCTTCCGTTTCCGCGAGATCTCATCTGGAGACCCTTCCCGGCGCCCTGCCGGAGGGGACTTTGGAGTTGGAGGGCTTCTTCATCATCATCATCGCCCCTCCAATGACTCGTGAGTAGTTCACTTCAGACCTACGGGTTCGTAGTTAGTAGCTAGATGGCTTCTTCTCTCACTTGGATCTTCAATACAAAGTTCTCCATGATCTTCATGGAGATCTATCCGATGTAATCTTCTTTGGCGGTGTGTTTGTCGAGATCCGATGAATTGTGGATTTGTGATCAGATTATCTATGATATATATTTGAGTCTTTGCTTATTTCTTATATGCATGATTTGATATCCATGTAAGTCTCTCCGAGTCTTGGGTTTTGTTTGGCCAACTAGATCTATGATTCTTGCAATGGGAGAAGTGCTTGGTTTTGGGTTCTACCATGTGGTGACCTTTCCCAGTGATAGTAGGGGCAGCAAGGCACACATCAAGTAGTTGCCATAAAGGGTAAAAAGATGGGGTTTTTTATCATTGGTTTGAGATTATCCCTCTACATCATCTCATCTTGCTTAAGGCGTTACTCTGTTCTTATGGACTTAATACACTAGATGCATGCTGGATAGCGGTCGACGTCTGGAGTAATAGTAGTAGATGCAGAAAGTATCGGTCTACTTGTTTTGGACGTGATGCCTATAGATACAATCATTGCATAGATATCGTCATGACTTTGCGCGGTTCTATCAATTGCTCGACAGTAATTTGTTCACCCACCGTCTACTTGCTTTCATGAGAGAAGCCACTAGTAAATACTACGGCCCCCCGTGTCTATTCACATCCATCGTTTACACCTCCGCTTTTACTTTGCTTTGTTACATTGTTGCTTTCATTTCTCACTTGGCAAACAATCTATAAGGGATTGACAACCCCTTCATAGCATTGGGAGCAAGCTTTTGTGTTTGTGCAGGATCTTGAGATACTCCTCCACTGGATTGATACCTTGGTTCTCAAACTGAGGGAAATACTTGCCACCGCTACGCTACATCACCCTTTCCGCTTCGAGGGAACACCAACACAAGGCTCCAAGGCCACTGGGGAAATCCTTTGCATACTTGCCTAGGGAGTCCCTTAAGGCGTAGCCGCAGGAGAAGGATCAAGCCAAGATTTCTCCTGTCGACGTGCCTATTTCTGGCGCCATTGGAAGGTCTTTTGTTGCAGTAGCAGAAGTATTTCTGGCGCCGTTGCCGGGGAGGAGAAATCAAGACCTATCCAAGTAGGTTTCACAAACTCTTCTCTTGCATTTACTTTTATTGCCAGTTGCCTCTCGTTTTCTTCTCCCCCACTTCACATTTGCCGTTTTCATTTACCTTTTTTCGTTCGCCCTTTTCTCTCGCTTGCTTTCTGTTCGCTTGTGTGCCATGTGCCTTCAATATGCTTGCATATTCGTTTGTTAATCTCTTTAAGAGACCCACTTGTGTGGAACGAATTGCTAGTGTGTTGAGGACACTTGACTATCTTTATGGAGTTTTTCTTGAGATGCGTGAATCTGAAAATTGTGTGGAAGAAACTTATGAAGTGATTCACGAGGGCTCCTTGGATGAAAAGCATGATTGCAATGGTTTCACTATAAATTCTATTAGTGACAATCATGCTAAAAATATGCAAAACCCTAAGCTTGGGGATGCTAGTTTTGCTATGTCCACTACTTGTTGCAATAATCATGATTGGGGTGATGATCTTTCTTATGATCTTGAAAATTTGTTCAAACCTCATGATGAATATGATATTTGCAATAATATTGAAAGTGGGTTTGGAGAAGTCATGACTTTAGTTGATGATAATCCCACTATTTTTGAAGAGCGTCAACTTTGCATGCATCTGGATCATGAAAAGAATATCCTATGTGACAGTTACATTGTTGAATTCGAATATGATCCCACATGTAATTGCTATGAGAGAGGAAAATATTTTGGTAGAAACTTTCGTGTTGCCAAATTACCTCTCGTTATGTGGAGACTGTTATTGTCTCTTTCTTCTTCCTTGCATACGACAGCTATTGGTTGTCTTGACAATTTGTTTTCCTATAAAATGCCTATTCATAGGAAGAATGTTAGACTTAGATGTGATTTTCACATGCTTTATGATGCTCTCGTTGTGCTTCAATTCTTGTCTTTTGTGAGAGCATCATTGAATGCCTAGCTAAGGGCGTTAAACAAAAGCGCTTGTTGGGAGGCAACCCAACGAATCTATCCTTTTTCTTTCTGTTGTGTGTTTTCCACACTTCCATAATTCTGTTATGATTGTGTTTTTTGTGTTTCTTTTTGCGTTTGTGCCAAGCAAAACCATTATGATTAGTCTTGGGGATGATCGTTTGGTCATGCTGGAAAAGACAGAAACTTTCTGCTCACGAAAATAATTTTCATTTTTTTTCTGTAAGAGATTTTGAGTTGATTCTTTTTGCTGTTGATTTCTACGCAAATTATTCAGACTGTCGTAATTGTCCAATTTTTTTGAAGTACCATAGGTATACGAAATATACAGATTGCTACAGACTGGTCTGCTGTTAACAGATTCTGTTTTTGTTGTGATGGTTGCTTATTTTGATGAAACTATGGATGGTATCGGGGGGTATTAGCCATGGAAGATTGAAATTACAGTAACCCAACATCAGCACAAGTACAATTTAAGTTTGCTACAGTACCTAAGGAAGTGGTGGTTTGCTTTCTCATACCAATGTTATCACGAGTTTCTGTTTAAGTTTCGTGTTGTGAAGTTTTCAAGTTTTGGGTGAAGTTCTTATGGACAAAGAGATGAAGAGTGGCAAGATCTCTAGCTTGGGGATGCCCAAGGCACCCCAAGAGATTCAAGGATGCCGTAAAAGCCTAAGCTTGGGGATGCCCCGGGAAGGCATCCCCTCTTTCGTCTTCAATCCATCGGTAACGTTACTTGGGGCTATATTTTTATTCACCACATGTTATGTGTTTTTGCTTGGAGCGTCTTGTATCGTAGGAGTTTTTTATTTTTGTTGTGTCACAATCATCCTTGCTGCACACCTATATAGAGATACATGCACACACCGTGATTTTGTCGAGCTTCACTTATATCTTTTGGTAGACAATTCAGCTCGCATGTGCTTCACTTATATCTTTTGAGCTAGATACTTTTGCTCTATGTGCTTCACTTATATATTTTAGAGCACAGTGGTGCATGGCTCGGTAGTTGATGTATGCTTTGAAAGTAGTCTCAAAAGGGGTAGTTATCCAAAGGGATACGAAAACTTCCACCTTCATGTGCATTGAATAGTTAGAGAAGTATGATTCATCTCAATTAGTTTTGAGTTGGGGTTATGGTAATATTGAAGTCATGCTAGTAAGGTGTTGTGGATCTAGAAATACTTGTGTTGAAGTTAGTGATTCCCATAGCATGCACGTGTCGTGAACCGCTATGTGATGAAATCTGAGCATTATTAGTATATTGATTGTCATCCTTTGCGTGGCGGTCGGGATCGCGCGATGGTTTATACCTACCAACCCTTCCCCTAGGAGTATGCGTTGAATGCTTTGTTTCGATTTCTAATAAAACTTTAGCAACAAGTATATGAGTTCTTCATGACTAATGTTGAGTCCGTGATTTAGATGCACTTGCACCTTCCACCATCACTATCTTCTTAGTGTCGTGCAACTTTCGCCGGTGCACAAAACCCACCATTAGCCATCCTCAAAACAGCCACCATACCTACCTACTATGGCTTTTTCAAAGTCATTCCGAGATATATTGCCATGCAACTACCACCATGACATGTGCCACCACGTCTACATTTCCATTGCATGATCGTAAGATAGCTAGCATGATGTTTCCATTGATGTCTATGCCATGCTAGATCATTGCCACGGTACACTACCGAAGGCATTCCATATAGAGTCATCGTTGCTCTAAGTTTTAAGTTGTAAGTGTGATGATCATCATTAATGGAGCATTGTCCCATGTGAGGAAATAAAAGAGGCCAAAGAGCCCACCAAATAAATAAAAACAAATGAGAGAAAAAGAGAGAAGGGACAATGCTACCACTTTTTCCACACTTGTGCATATTAAGCACCATGATCTTCATGATTGAGAGTCTCTCATTTTGTCACCACCATATAGCTAGTGGGAAATTTTCATTATATAACTTGGCTTGTATATTCCAATGACAGGCTTCCTCAAAATTGCCTTAGGTCTTCGTGAGCAAGCAAGTTGGATGCACACCCACTAGTTTTCTCTAAGAGCTTTCACATACTCGTAGCTCTAGTGCATCATTTGTATGGCAATCTCTACTCATTCATATTGATATCTATTGATGAGCATCTCCACAGCTCATTGATATGCCTAGTTAATGTGACTATCTTCCCTTTTTTTTGTCTTGCAACCTCCACCACATTCCACACCATCTATAAGTGCTATAACCATGGCTCATGCTCATGTATTGCGTGAGAGTTGAAAAGGTTTGAGAAAGTAAAGGTGTGAAACAATTACTTGGCCAATACCGGGGTTGTGCATGATTTAAATTCGTTGTGCAATGATGATAGAGCATAGCCAGACTATATGCTTTTGTAGGGATAACTTTCTTTTGGCCTTGTTATTTTGAAACTTCATGATTACCTTGCTAGTTTGCTTGAATTATTATTGTTTCCACGTCAATAGCAAACTATTGTTTTGAATCTAATGGATCTGAACATTCATGTCACATAAGAGGAATTGCAAAGGAAACCAATGCTAGGTAGCATGAAAGCATCAAAAATTCATTCTTTATCACTTCCCTACTCGAGGACAAGCAGGAGTTAAGCTTGGGGATGCTTGATACGTCTCAAACGTATCTATAATTTTTGATGGTTTCACGCTGTTATCTTGTCTTCTTTGGATGTTTTATGTACCTTTTATATCTTTTTTTGGGACTAACTTATTAATTCAGTGCCAAGTGCCAGTTCTTGTTTTTTCTGTGTTTTTGGCTCTTTTCAGATCTGATTTTGGAACGGAGTCCAAACGGAATACAAACCCCGAAATGATTTTTCAGCTCCGTCTGCCGCCTCCTCCTCCAGGGAAAACTCCAAGCAATGCTCTCGCGAAGTTCAACCCAAGGTCAGCTCGAGTCAACATGGTGAATGCGGCTGAGGTAGAAAACTCGTCAGATGTGATAATGGGTAACCTCCTCGTCAATGATATTCCTGCTAAAGTGTTATTTGATTCTGGTGCATCACATTCGTTTATCTCAAGGCCATTCTCATTTAAGCATGGGTTCTCAACTCATGATTTGCCTAAACCTCTATCAATTGTGTCTCCTCGCAAGATTATGAATTCCCATATGGTGGTTCCGAATGTTTCTGTCAAGATGGGTAGTTATTCTTTTCTAGCGTCTCCTATTGTCTTGGGCAATTCCGACATTGATTTGATCCTTGGTATGGACTGGTTGGCCATGAACAAGGCATCTATTGATTGTGAAGCTAAAGAAGTGAAGCTTACCCACTCTTCGGAGGATGTGATTATATTCGTGGCGCGCGATGATACAATCCCTGTTCTCTTCGAATGAAAAGGGTGAGATCAATCCTATTTCGCAAGTCCCAGTGGTCTGGGAATATGAAGATGTGTTTCCAGAAGAGCTGCTGGGTATGCCTCCGCATCGAGAAGTTTAATTTGTCATTGAGCTTGAACCAAGTACTGAGCCTATGTGCAAACGGCCGTACAAATTGGGTCAAGAAGAGTTGAAGGAACTTAAGAGGCAACTCGATGAGCAGGAGCGTTTGAGTTTGATCAGACCGACCTCGTCTCCGTGGGGCTGTGGAGTTCTGTTTGTCAAGAAGAAGGATGGCATGGACCGGCTGTGTGTTGATTACCGTTCATTGAACAAGAAGACAATCAGGAACAAGTATCCACTTCCGAACATAACTGAGTTGTTCGAACAGTTCAAAGGGGCTAAGATCTTCTCCAAGCTCGATCTCAGAATGGCCTATCATCAAATTCGCATTCGCGAAGAGGATATTCCGAAGACTGCTTTCAGGACTAGTTTTGGCTCGTATGAGTATACGGTCATGTCTTTTGGTCTGGCAAATGCTCCTCCGACATTTTGTCGATTGATGAACTACATATTCTCTCCGTTCAAGAATGATTTCGTCTTGCTGTATATCGATGATATTCTGGTCTTTTCTGAAACTGAGGAAGAACATGAAGAACATCTCAGGTTGGTGCTTGATAAGCTGAGAGAGTACAAATTATATGCCAAGTTTTCCAAGTGTGAGTTCTGGTTGAAAGAAGTGGTCTATCTTGGGCACATCATCTCTGCCGAGGGCATCAAAGTTGATCCATCGAAGGTGCAGGCCATTGTTGAATGGGAGCCTCTGCAGAATGTGTAGCAGCTTCGAAGCTTTCTCGGGCTTGCAAGCTATTGCAGATGGTTCGTTGAGAACTTCTCCAAGATTGCTAAGCCTCTCTCAAGTCTTCTTCAGAAAGGTGTGAAGTATGCTTGGTCTCTAGAGTGTGAGTTGGCCTTCGACACACTCAAAGAGAAGCTCACCTCCACTCCAGTCTTGGTTTCTCCGGATGATTCCAAGCCTTACCAAGTGTTCTGCGATGCCTCTCTTCAAGGTCTTGGTGCAGTTCTGATGCAAGACAAGAAAGTGGTTGCTTATACCTCCAGGCAGTTGAAGCTACCGGAGAAGAATTATCCTGTGCATGATCTTGAGCTAGCAGCTATGGTACACGCTCTGATGACTTGGAGACACCTCTTGTTCGAACGAAAGGTTGAAGTGTTCACCGATCACAAGAGTCTCAAGTACATCTTCACTCAGCCTGACCTGAATCTTCGGCAAACTCGTTCGGTGGAAATGCTCCAAGATTTTAATCCGAGTGTTGAGTACACGCCAGACAAAGCTAATGTCGTGGCAGATGCTTTGAGCAGGAAGGCTTACTACAACAGTCTCATTCTGAAGCCTCTCCAGCCTGACCTTTGTGAGTCTTTCAAAATGCTCAACCTTCAGTTAGTACCTCAGGGATTTCTTGCAAATCGTCAGATCTCTCCTACCTTGGAAGATCAGGTCCGAGCATCACAACTTCTTGATGCAATGGTGAAGAAATTCAAGATTGACGTGGCAAAGGGTTTTCCCAAATATATGTGCTTCAGTGTTGATGCCAAAGACACGTTGTTCTTTGAGGATCGTCTTGTCGTTCCAAAAGGTGATCTCAGAAAGGTAATCATGGAAGAAGCTGATAACTCTCTGCTATCTATACATCCGGGAAGCTCCAAGATGTATCAGTTCTTGAAACAGACCTTTTGGTGGACTCGCATGAAGCGTGAGATTGCTTAGTTCATAAATGAATGTGATGTATGTCGAACGGTGAAAGAAGAGCATCAACGTCCAGCAGGTCTTTTGCATCCTTTACCCATTCCCGAGTTGAAGTTTGATCATATTGATATGGATTTCTTCACCGGGTTTCCGAAGTCCAAGAAGGGTAATGATGCCATCATCATCGTCATCGACAAGTTGAGTAAAGTGGCTCATTTTCTTCCAGTCAAGGAATCCATTTTGGTAGCTCAGCTTGCAGAGTTGTACACTACCAGGATAGTGTCTTTGCACGGCGTGCCTATGATGATCTCTTCGGATCGCGGAAGTATCTTCACTTCCAAGTTCTGGGACTCTTTTCAGTCTGCGATGGGCACAAAGATACGCTTCAGCACAACTTTTCATCCTCAGACTAGTGGTCAAGTTGAGCGAGTCAATCAAGTTCTTGAGGATATGCCGAGAGCCTGTGCTATCTCTTTTGGCATGAAGTGGGAAGACTGCCTGCTGATACGTCTCAAACGTATCTATAATTTTTGATGGTTTCACGCTGTTATCTTGTCTTCTCTGGATGTTTGATGTACCTTTTATATCTTTTTTTGGGACTATCTTATTAATCCAGTGCCAAGTGCCAGTTCCTGTTTTTTTGTGTTCTTGACTCTTTTCAGATCTGATTTTGGAACGGAGTCCAAACGGAATAAAAACCCCGAAATGATTTTTTCCCGAACGGAAGAAGAACAGGGGGCCTCTCGGCCAAGCCAGGTGGGCTCCAGGGAGCCCACAAGCCCCCACTCCGCCACCAGGGGGAGGCGGCGGTGGCAGGGCTTGTGGCCTCCCTGGCCGCCCCCTGACCTAGATCCTTGGCCTATATATTCCCAAATATTCAATAAAAAATCAGGGGAGCCTCGAAAATACTTTTCCGCCGCCGCAAGCTTACGTTTCCGCGAGATCTCATCTGGAGACCCTTCCCGGCGCCCTGCCGGAGGGGACTTTGGAGTTGGAGGGCTTCTTCATCATCATCATCGCCCCTCCAATGACTCGTGAGTAGTTCACTTCAGACCTACAGGTCCGTAGTTAGTAGCTAGATGGCTTCTTCTCTCTCTTGGATCTTCAATACAAAGTTCTCCATGATCTTCATGGAGATCTATCCGATGTAATCTTCTTTGGCGATGTGTTTGTCGAGACCCGATGAATTGTGGATTTGTGATCAGATTATCTATGATATAAATTTGAGTCTTTGTTGATTTCTTATATGCATGATTTGATATCCTTGTAAGTCTCTCCGAGTCTTGGGTTTTGTTTGGCCAACTAGATCTATGATTCTTGCAATGGGAGGAGTGCTTGGTTTTGGGTTCTACCCAGTGACAGTAGGGGCAGCAAGGCACACATCAAGTAGTTGCCATCAAGGGTAAAAATATGGGGTTTTTATCATTGGTTTGAGATTATCCCTCTACATCATGTCATCTTGCTTAAGGCGTTACTCTGTTCTTATGGACTTAATACACTAGATGCATGCTGGATAGCGGTCGACGTGTGGAGTAATAGTAGTAGATGCAGCAAGTATCGGTCTACTTGTTTTGGACGTGATGCCTATAGATACAATCATTGCATAGATATTGTCACGACTTTGTGCGGTTCTATCAATTGCTTGATAGTAATTTGTTCACCCACCGTCTACTTGCTTTCATGAGAGAAGCCACTAGTAAACATTATGGCCCCCGGGTCTATTCACATCCATCGTTTACACCTCCGCTTTTACTTTGCTTTGTTACTTTGTTGCTTTCAGTTCTCACTTGGCAAACAATCTATAAGAGATTGACAACCCCTTCATAGCGTTGGGAGCAAGCTTTTGTGTTTGTGCAGGATCTTGAGATACTCCTCCACTGGATTGATACCTTGGTTCTCAAACTGAGGGAAATACTTACCACCGCTACGCTACATCACCCTTTGCGCTTCGAGGGAACACCAACGCAAGGCTCCAAGGCCACGGGGGAAATCCTTTGCATACTTGCCTAGGAAGTCCCTTAAGGCATAGCCGTAGCAGAAGGATCAAGCCAAGAATTCTCCCGTCGACGTGCCTATTTCTGGCGCCATTGAAAGGTCTTTTGTTGCAGTGGCACCTGCTTTTCACTGAGTTCTCGTATAACAACAGTTATCAAGCTAGTTCAGGCAAAGCTCCATTTAAGATTCTCTATGGTAGGAAGTGTTGTACCCCGCTCAACTGGTTCGAGACCGGCGAGCGTCAGATTCTTGGGAATGACTTGATAGAAGAAGCTGAAGAGATGTCTCTGGTCATTCGAGATAATCTCAGAGCAGCTCAGTCCCGTCAGAAGAGCTATTATGATAGCAAGCATCGTGACATGTCTTATGAGGTTGATGACTTCGTCTATCTCAAGGTGTCCCCTATGAAGGGTACGCAACGCTTTGGCATCAAAGGCAAGCTTGTGCCTCGTTTCGTTGGTCCTTTCAGAGTTGTTGGCAAGAGAGGCGACCTTGCATACCAGCTCGAGCTCGCATCAAACTTTGCAAATGTGCATGACGTGTTCCATGTCTCTCAGCTCCGGAGATGCTTCAAGACTCCTGAGCGCACTGTTCATCTTCAAGACATCGACCTTCAACCCGACCTATCCTATCATGAGCATCCAGTTGCCGTTCTCGAGGAGACTGAGCGCAAGACCCACAACAAGACTGTCAAATTTCTCAAGGTTCAATGGTCACACTATTCTGATAAAGAGGCTACTTGGGAACGCGAGGATCACCTCCGTTCTGAATTTCCGGAGTTCTTTCAGTCTTAGATCTTGGGGCGAGATCTTTTTGTAGTGTGGGAGAGTTTGTAATGCCCCCAGAGTGTATCTTGCCATATTTGGAACCTTCCCTGTTTGGGTCCATCTTGTCAGTGCCATGAGAGTTATTCCATGTGGTCACCTTGCCATCACTACAAGGATACCCCTATAAAGCAACACATATTCTACAATGTTTTGACTATAAGTTGCAAAATTTACAAGAGATACACATATATGTGTTGTAGAATATGCGTTGTAAACTTGCACCTCGTGACCATAGTGTCCTACATAAATTGCAACAGATTTTATACGTTAGCAAATTATATTTATTATAGGACTGGAAATATACATACTTCAAAATAAAATTAATTATACACACCTGTATATACATAAATAATTTGACGGGAAAAATGGTGCTAACTGTTCGAGATGAAATCAATCACGATTCCTTTCTTTGAGATCGTTGAAGGAGGCACAGAATGGGCCACGGTCCACCTTAGAAATTTAACCTGACCTGTACACCACGTAGGTAACAGGCGATGGCCTTGGCGAAAAAATAAAGCCCAATAACAGCCTATTCTGTTCGTCGTGCTGAAGCGAACAGAGAGGTAGGTCAACCTTCTTGGTCGTGAATACTCAATTCGCCGCCTTGAGCCAGTCGAGCCGCCTGCCTCGCCGTCCCTGCCCGGCCGCCGGAGCCACAGTTAGACCACCTTGTGACCCAGCCCAAAGGCTGAGATGGGCGACCTACCGCTGTCTGTCCCGCTTGTCGCCCGACCGTCTGCTGTTCGCGCAGGCGCGCACGGCGCACCACCGCCCAGGAGCGCGCCCTGCTGGCAGGACTGCCGGAGGCGCTAACTAGTGCCTAGTCACCTCAACTGCTGATCCTCCGTTCCTCCCCAATACCCATCGCCTACTCAGCTCAGAGAGGTACATCATCCCGGTGCCCCGTGATGTTTGAATCTCCATGCTTTGGACGAAATTACATGAAACTTATATGCAGTAAGGCCTAGTTTGGAAGTGTAATTTTTAAAATAATGCAATATTCCAAAAATTTGGTATTATAATGTCTTAGCAATGAATACTACAACTTCAAAAAACAGCAATTTTCTTAGTTCTAGTGAAACTACAGATATGTTTGGCTTGTAGCCTTATACGGTTCTAATTACTGTAGTTTTGAGCGCTTATGCAATTGAACCTAACTTGAACTAATTATGCTTAGGCAGTATCTCTTTAAAAACCTAACTTGATACTGATTATGCTTACACAACTGAACCTAGCCTGAACAATAGGAGTCAGTACAACTGAACCTAATACAAAAGCGATACTGCCATGTTGTTAATTGTACTTACAAGTTACAAACCAAGCTGCATGGTAGTCCAGGACCTGATGACACGAGCATTTTTCCTCAGGACCTGATGACACAAACCACTCCTGACGTGACGCCTACCTTGCCGCCCTCTCCTCGCCCGACCTGACGGCCTGCGATTAGGAGTCGGTGTTGTCATGGCCACCGATGTAGTGGTGGAGGCGGCCATGCACCTTTGCGATAGCCAACGTCACCTCCTCCATGACTAACTTGTCACACCAGTCCCGGCATTGTGGTAACGCAGTCCCATCGATCTCGCTGTAATTGTTGTGTGGCGGTGAGGGCGACTTCAACTTGACATGACACCTGATTTAGCCGTCAGTATTGCACTACGTGTCATGAAACATTAAATTAATACTATGTTCATAAAAACTAATGACCTTGAACGAGATGGGTGACAACTAATGATTTTGGATGACAATTATACAAGCTAACAAATTTTTTTGTTTTGGATTAGTTCTTTCTATCGTTTGAGCAATTTTTTTTACTTCACCCATATTTTACTGAATTTGTACAAACATATCACATTAGGTTTTGGATTTTGATTAACTTTTTTCCTATTGGTTTGGCTCCATTTTTTCATTTTCCCCTCCGTCCTGTCCCGCCATAGTGTCTAATCTGGCAAAATATTACTATGTGCGCGCGCTTCAATTATCATGGCCCCGCTTGTCATAGGAATCCTAGATGGAGGCTAACATCGGTCAAACAGATCGCGATGAGGTAACTGTGCAAATAAAATCGGAAACCTCCCCCATATTAGCGCACGTACGGTTCCCTTCCTCATCTCGTACTGGATCCATCACTCGCCGGCGGCCGGTGGCAGAGCGACCACGAGGTGAGCACAGTTAGTTGCCCATCTACTCTCGCACAATCCATCCTCTCTTCCTCCCTACTCTAACGAGTTGTGCTCTGAATCAATTCACATCTCATTTGGCAGGCAAATACGGCTGCTAGATTCACCAAATCAGGCTCGTACGTGGTGGCAACAATCCCGCAAGTTCATCATCTCATTGAATCGTGCTGGTCAGTGTCGTGCTCCTTCTCCCATCTTGTTGCTGCAATTCATGCCCTGCGTATTGGTTCTGACATTGATTCATATGTTCGATTTACTCTTTGCAAAAATTTACCATTGTTTATTGTTGAGATAGCGAAAGTCTTATGTATTGTGCTGGGCTTAGCCTTTCCCATGGATGCTATGCAAATCCTTTTTTTTGGTGTGTCTCCCTGATTGAACTGTAATTTTTCAATTCTCTGTCTGCTATATACTGTACGACATAGGACTATTTGGCTATCTTAGGAAGGGGGACGGGAATTAGTGGTGAGAGTTTCGTACAGGCTACGGCTTGGGAAATAGATTCTGACTCATACACTACTTGATTTGATTTTACTACCCGTGAGAATCGAGAGGGAGTCGCAGTGGCAGTGGCAATGGCAACCAAAGACTGTAGATCTGAAACTAGCAAACTGTCACAACACACAAAGGTAGTGGCAATGTTCCAACCATTCAAACTGATCTAGCAATAAGATAGGACTTAATTTTTATTGATATAAACAAAGGGAATATGCCAACTTTACAGCACACGGAAAACAACACTTGAAAATCAACACGTGCACATGGCAGCGAGCATGGCCGAAATAACATTTGGCCTAATTAAATACGGAAACTCTGGTCGTGTTTAACAACATTCATAAAACTAGCAGAACATGCTTATTCTTCTTGTAGTCGACTGATGATATATTGTATAGAGCCACCACAACACTTTTCAAAGAAGGCAGAACCAATTCTATTGTAGGCCTTCTATATTTGTCAGATGACATATATGGGTCTTCTTTTTGTGAGATGAAATATACGCTTCAACTATTCTACTTTAACTTTTTCTACATTGTTGTTAGTATTTTTCTGCAGCCTAAAATGTTTTCTTCTTTCAACTTTAAACTTGTAAGCAATCTGTACAACAAAGGTGCAGTATACTCACACTACTACTGTTGTTTATAAATACATCCAAAAGATTTAGCATTAGTTAATTTCACCATAAAATAATTGGTTGACACCTCGTGCCTACTTAATGAACATTGAGATGTGAATTAGAATTTCAGAGTAATGGTTGATGTCTTAGTTCATCATTTTCACCATGCAATAGGAATAGCTTGATGTATTCCTAGTAGCTACTCACTACTGAATGAGTTGCTATTTAAATGTTTGGTCATTGTCATGTTTCAGCAGATATGTCACAGAAAAGAATAGTTCATCATTTTCACCATGCAATAGGAATAGCTTGATGTATTCCTAGTACCTACTCACTATTGAATGAGTTGCTATTTAAACTTTTGGTCATTGTCATGTTTCAACAAATATCTCACGGAAAAGAATTAATATCGTTGAATCCAATGAAAAATAATTTACGGAACAAGCAAATGGTTCAGATGGTGCAGATTTGCAAGAATAAAAAAAATGTTCCACATAAGGTTTGTCTACTTAAATACTCTTTGCAACATGTCATTAATCAGTATTAAGTTGTTACACTTGCACTTTCGCAATTACATAAACTATATAAAACTTGATGTGTATTATGGTTCATAATGGAGGCAGTGCACGACAACTAGAAAAATGGTCTATTGCAAAAGAGGTATCTTCATAGTCTCATATACAAAATTATGATCAGTGCTCCCATGTTGATGTGTTTACTTGTTGCTATCACAATGTTGTCTGGAACCAAGAATCTTCTGATCATAATTTCAGTGCATAGCAAGGGGAATAAATTCTTCTGCATATAAGGTATATTTTCATTACCACATATACAACATGTTCAAAATATATTTCTCTGATGGTTATGAATCTATTGCTCGTCTTGCTGTTAGAATATTGTTTTGAACAGAGAAAATTTTCTTGAGAATGTTAGTGCATGCGAGGGAGAAAAAAACTTCCGTTGTAAACAAGCTGGATCATTTCATAATCACATACTAATTTGTGTTCGAACTATAGTGATAGCTTGTTTATTTGTTAATTACTTCTTCTTTGCTACCAGATTCTTGTCGAGACCAAAGAAAACAAAAGGTACTAATGCGGGTAGTAAGAGTTCTCAAAATGGTTCCTTGAGAGTGAACTACCTGTAAGAGTGCTCAAATTCATTTTGCATGTTGTCCTGTTCTTTTTATGTTTTGTCATTTGGTAACTTTGATTTCTCTAACAGACAGGAACTAAAGTATTCTTGAAGAACCTGAAATAACATAATAGGGATGTAGCTCTTGCTACGATTGTAAGTTGTGATCCTAAATACAAACTTAATGGTGCTGAAATGAATTCTGGGCAGTGCATGTCGATATGGCACATGGGAAAACTGAAAATTTGGTACGAAGTCGCAAAAGCTACAATATTCTTGGTAATGTAAAAAAAATATGGATTGCACGGCCTTCAATCATTGTGCATGACTAATATATTGCCTCTATTATTACTTACATCATGTTAATGCATTGCAGGTTAACAGTTTATTTTGTTTTCTTGTGTGTAGATTTCAAAGACAAATGGATGAGTATAGAGGTGCATGGAAAGTATACTACAACCATGATGTCGATCTTCCATTTCATGATGACAATGATGATGGATACTTTCAATTTTAGATATGTCGTAGTCAGAATTTCGTGTTGGATGTTGTTCCTTGCTTAAGTCTTAGTGAAGTTGTACATATGTTGATGGATGCTTTGAGTATAAGTTTCATTGTCAAGAAAATACTTAGATTATGCATCATAATTGGATGATGTTCCTCCTGTAATATCCACTATTGTAATGCAACAATTTTATCTAATATATATGAATTCTTCCTCTCGTGAGTATATATCTTTTTTTTCTTTCATTTGAAATACATAATTACTACCTTTAGATGGAGCACTAATTTAATTGCTAGTAATATAATAATTAATAATATTCATACCTTATATCCACCAACACTTGAAGCGTTGGAAATTCTCCGTTGCCAAGGAAACATATTTTGATTCTTGTACATTAAGCCCCAACATATAAAAGTGTTGTAGAAGTTAGTTTCATCTGTTGTAGTCTTGCAACGGTCCATTTTACCAACGGTAGTATAATAGTTGCATTATTCCCTAGCAACACTCGATAAGGCTACACATCCCAAATCGTTGGTAAAGACATTAGCAAGGCATATATGGACATTTAGATACGGAAAAAAGTGTTGCTATACGGGTGGTCTTGTTGTAGTGCATGTCTCCCTTTGCATGCATGCATCTATCATTCATCCGTGCCTATTGTGTTTTTTGCCTTGTGATCATATGTGTTGGTGTGATGACACGTGGTGAGATGTGTTGATGATTTGTATTGAAGAGGTTGTTGCTTGTAGTAGGTAGTTATGTGGATTGCCATAAGTTTTATAAATCTTCTTCCTTTCTTTTATCTCAAGGTCAAGTTTCACTTGCTCCTTTCCTGTTTTAAAAATGCCATGTTTTAGTATGTTTTGTGGTGGGTGTGATGATATGCATTTGGTGATTTGAGGATGTGTTTTAGTGGTGCAAATAAATACAAAACAGATCCATTAATGCTGTTTTTGTAAATATTTACTTGCCCCAAAAATCCCTTTTCTATTTTATTCAAATAGGTCATAATTTCTTATGACCAGGGGTATTTTTATTTTTATTTTTGGTGCTATAGGTTTCCCTGGGAGGTTTATTGTTTTGCTGGTGTTGATTTTTAATAGAAAACCCAGAGGTTTCTTTCTCTCTTATTTGGCGCCACTGGTGGGCTTCCTCCCCCTACGTGGCCCAAACCCCTCCTCTCTTTTCCTATCGGTGAGGCCCATCTCCTTGTGTGTTCCAGCGAGAGCCCAGGCTCGCGCCCCTTCTCCTTTCTTCAGACGGCGTCCCCCTAGTGCGTTGCTTTCCGTCAGACAGCAGAGAGAGCGAGCATGCCGTGAGTCTCACGGACGTCGAGGCCCTCTTATAACCCTCGGCGTGCCTGCCCCTTCCCCTAGGGTTCCGCGCTTCCCCTCTTTGCGCCACCACCATCTCCCTCCATCTCCTCCTTCCCCCAGGTAAGCTCCTGTAGATCCAGTTGCAGAGAGAGGGAGGTAGTGCGTCGCCGTTGATCCCGTGCTTCCGTTGTCTCCGGCACCGGCCACCATGTCCGAGGGCTCGGGGCAGGACCCCACGTTCCATTCCCGCCGTCATTGAGGTCGGGGCACGACCACAGCGATGGGCAGGACCACGTCAACGGCGTGTTCCCGGCGGCCTATTCCTCTACTTCGGTTCTGCAGCAGGGCTCCTTCAGATCTTCTTTGATTCCTCTTCAGGCTTCTTCCTCTTTGATCGGACCCCCTCTCCACTCCTTCCCCTCGGTGAGACCTAGCTCCTTCCTCCTTCCCCCTCGGTAGACACGCAGTAGAGATCGAGGCCGGCCTCTCTGATCGGATATGAGCAGGGCAGTTCCTGTGTTGTGTGTGTGTTCGCGATGTGGTGTGCATGGGCTTGTGCAGAGTAGCAGCACAGTAGTGGTAAGGTAGTTGATCCCGCGGCGCAGCAGCAGTAGCAGGAGATGCTCCGGTGAACGTCTCTGCCGTCGTCGCTGTGCAGTAGCAGGTCGTCCGCGTGTGTTTATCTAGTTGGATGCCTCTGTTTTGTCAAGTTTCTGTAGAGTAGCGTAGTGGTGCAGAGTGTTGTAGTGGCTCAGGTGATCGTGGGTTCGAGTCCCAGTGTTGCCACCCCCCTTTTTGGGTTTGTTTCAGCACAGTAGCGCATAGGACATCTTACCCTGCTTGGCTTCCCTTCCCTGTCGAGCATGTGATCAGTGGTAGAGTGGTGGCTTGTTTGTTGGTGAAACAGGGGATCTAGGGTTCGATCCCTCCCCTGTCGTTTTTTGTGTGTGCATTTCTTCCCTGATTTGTTTTGTTTGCTTGCTATATTGTGCTGCAGCATGCTTGTGAGGCAAGTTTTGGTTGCTGGATTTATTTTAGCAGGTTCCTAGTATTTTTTTCTAGCTATGTAAATATGCATGTGTCGTGTTATGTATGTATGTATGCGTTTTGTGAGCTAGATGCCATGTATGTGTGGGTGTGTTTAGTTGTGTGTGTTGCACTAGGCTAGTAGCATGTATGTGAGTGTGTTTCTCATGTGTACCATTGGTGTTGAGCTCATGCACTATGATGTGCAAGTGTGAGAATGTGTGTGTGTGTGGGTGGGTGGGTGGGTTTTCCCCCACATGCCTTGTGTGTGTGTTCATATAGTTTCTCATGTGATGTTGAGTGTGCATGTGCGATGTGTGGTTGTGTGTGTGTGTCACACACATGCCAAGGCATGATGTGCCTTGATGATCACTTGTGTGCAGCATGTATGTGTAGGTGTAGGAGTGCTTCTTGTAGTGTAAGTTAGTGGAGTGTTCTACTAGCATGTGTAGGTGTTGCTATGTTTGTGTTTGATGTATGTGTGTATGTGGTGGTGTTCTAAGGCACATGAACATGAGGTCCACCCCTCATGTGCACCATTGGACTTGTGCGAATGTGCAAGAGCATGTACAAGTGATGTTCTAGTGAGAAGCACATGTGATGATGCACTATTCATCTCCATGTGATTCCATGCTCATTTTACTTCTTAGTTTGTGCCCATTTGTTATATGCAAGTACATAGGTATTATACATGTTTTGGGGGTAGAATAATCCCAGGAATCCAATGGTGGGTTCAGATTCCACTTTGGAACACTTTCTGGGAATGTCATATTTCAGTTTTGTTCCATGTTTAGAGGTTGGTTCCATGTGATGTGATGAGCCCAAGAGGTTGATTCTTTGTTGTGGCAGTAGAGGGTGAACCCCTCTACCACATGTTGGTTTTGTTTCATGCTTAGGAGTTCATGTGTGCAAGTTGTGCCTAGTAAAAGTAGGCATGTGGCTGAAATTCCAGTTTAGTGAAAATCTGTGATTTTCACAAAGTGTGAGAATCTGCTTATATTTTCTTCTCCTGTTGTTGTGCTTGTAGAAGTCCATGTGTTGGGAATCAGCCCTTGCTATCAACTGGAAAGTTGTAGATTTTGTGTTTGTCTAGCTCTCTGTCAATTTTCATTCCATTTGGAGTCCTGTAGATATTGTTTTGGGTGCTGTCAAAATGCTTCAGAGCATAAACAGCTAGTGAGAATCTGGAATTTTCACTAAGTCCCTGAAAACTGATATTTTTGGCCAAGTTAGCAGCTGTGTAACTTTCTGTGTGAAACTCCTTTGTGTGATCTTTTTGCTCATGCTTGTAGTAATTTTGAATAGCTTCTGCCACATATCTTAGTTGGAATATTTGGGTGGCTGTAGGTGCTTTGCATGTAGCCCTCAAACTGCTATGATTCTGTTTATGGCAGCATGTATAGTTTTGATGTTTTGATGCTTGTGAGTGCATAGTTGATGGTGTGGTGATATTCCTTGCGATATTCCTTGCACCACCCCATCCATACTTGTTTGTTTTATGTTTTGGCAACCTGGGATTACCAGAGGTATGCCATTGGAGTGTGTTGTGATGATCTTGTTACGTAAGACTTCATTTCTTGTTTCATTGTTTCCCGTTGATCCGTAGCTCCGATCGTTACGTTCTTTATATGCTTTTGCATCGTTTTCGCGTGATGCATCTGTTCATGTCATCCTCATGCATTTCAAGATAGATTAGAGTGGATTTCTTTCCAGGAACTTGTATTTTCTTCTCATGCTTGTGCTAGTGACTAGAATAGAGATGCATGTTCATTTTCATCTCATGCATCATGTGCTTGTTGCATATTGTTGTTCTGTTGTTCATTGGATGATATTTTTATGTTGGGTAGCACCGGGATCGGAGAACGAGTACGTGGATCCGGGAGAGTACGTGCAGGACGAACAAGAGAAGTTCCAAGCTGAGGACATCACAGGCAAGATGATATGACCTTGATTCCATCTCTAGACTTGTTATGCTAGATTCACGTTTCTTCTTCATATGCTCGCTGCCTACCACTGCAATAAATGCCTCCTGAAATTGCCATGAAACCCCAAACACTTATCCCTTCCTAGCAAATCTTGAATGGCTAAGTAGGCTTTGCTCAGCTACTAATGTTAGTGTTGCTAGTTGCAGGTGCTTTGTCTCATGTGATAACATGAGCTTGATATCATTATGTTAAATATTTTATTTAATTAATGCACCTATATACTTGGTAAATAACGTAAGGCCTAGCCTTTTGCCGGGTGTTTTGTTCCATTATTGCCGCCATAGTTACCGGCTACCGGTGTTTGATTCCATAACCGATCGCTCCTAACACGTTCGGGGTTGTTATGGGGACCCCCTTGATAAATCGTGTAGTGTTAAGACTTGTCCGACAGGACCCAACATTGGTTTTACTTTGCTAATCACTTAATAATAATCTGCATAGGGAATAGCTACCCCAAGGAATTTAATCAACAACCCGGGCCAGTGCTCCTCATGAGTGTTGGTCCACCCACCTAGCAGTCGGCAATACCACCCCGGGGAAACTTGAGGTTTGGTCATTGTCCACTATGCATAGACGGTGTTGTCCAGAGACTGAGATACGCGGCTCTTATCAGGGTCGTCGACACACCGGGAGGTCCTGCTAGTCTTGTCTTACCTTATCGATATATCTTGCGTATAGGAATCCCGGTGAGACTTTTGTTCTCCCCAGAGTTTAGGTTTTCCTCTAAGGAATCCGAAGAGATCACGAGATACGTGATAGAGGATTACTTTGCGGCCCGTGACCGTTTGTGATGGACTAGTTGGAGCACCCCTGCAGGGTTTATCTTTCAGAAAGCCATGCCCACGGTTATGTGGCAACTTGGAATATTTGTTAACATTCGGTTATAGATAACTTGAACATAATATAATAAAAAATTCCAACTGTGTGCGTAACCGTGACTGTCCCCTTCGGAGACCTCTTTTCGATCGGGAACACGGTGGGTTATGATTGACGTAAGTAGGTGTTCAGGATCACTTAGTGATCAGCTAATCATCGACCGCTAGAATAGACCACCTTCAATACCTGTTCTACGTAAGTTAGCCACCATATATAATTTGGATGATGCAACCTAAACACTCCACCTTCCTTACCTAATAACTTGACTAATTTTGGTACCGAGGTCATAGATTGATGAGTCCCCGTGGCTCACCAATTACTTCAACACCCCAACAGGTACAGGTACGCCCGACACAGGTGATCCCGATGGCACGCAGCTGGTGTGGCAGTACGATGAGGAGACCGACCGCTTGTACGTGAACTATCCAGAAGACTAAGGTGTGGTCATGATCGTGGGCAAGCGGCAAGGTAGCATAGCCATTTCTCATGTTTTGTAGTCCGTAGCGGAACTACCTTGTTTGGATCCGTGATGTAAACTCTGATATTATTTATGAGATGGCAGTTGAATCCCTAATTGACATTCTATTATTATGTATGTGCTATGATACCGTGCTTGTGAAACGCTTAGATGCGCTTCTTTCCAATTCGGGGCCTCGTTCCCCAAATCGGAAAGGACCGCATCTTAGTCGTTACACTCATCCAGTCCAAGACCCATGAGTTGATGTATTTGGGGTCACCAGAGATATGCAGTGTGGCATAGAACTGACGAATAATGTCCGTATTCCAGTCACCGATATCTGTGCTGAATCGGAGTAGTCCTGCTTCATGAAGAACACTCAGTACTGGGGTGAAGCAAGGAATTTCCTCCATGTCACAATGAGGAATGTGTGTGTGATGAAATATCTTCCTTTTCCCACAAAGCACATAAGCATAGTAATTAAGTTGAGTTCTGGTCCAGGAGTTTCTATGGCTGATACAACGCCTATCGTAAGGATTTTCTCGAGTGAAGAAATGATGTTCATCATAGAAGTCTTCCTTCAGAAACTTTTGCCTTTTTGAGAAGGGCTGGTGAGGCTTTGGTTGGATATTATGATGTTGATCATCTTGAGGTATTTTGACCACCACAATTGCAGTTTCTGGATTTGCAACCACAATTGCAGTTTCATCAGCAGTATTTTTAACCTGTGTTGCGGCATTTTCATGAGGGGATTGTTCGTCAGTTTGAGGAATTTGCTATGCCTAAGGAGCAGATGCAGTGTCTCGTGAAGTAGTTTCCTTTTCAGTTTCTTCAACTGATGCAGCTGATTCTTGATCTGGTGCTGATTTCACATGTGAGCACTTTTGTTCAGAGCCAGTCATAATTTTAGTGGCTTCAGGAGTTTGAGGAATTTGAGTGCTCATTGGCGAGTTTGGGTGAGCCTTTTCCTAAAACTCATCATGGATAACACGTGTGCTGCTGCCAGTGTCTTCATCAACCTACTTTTCATGAGTAGTCATTTCTGGGTTTTGAGGAGGAGGTGTTGAGACTTGAGGAATTTGATCAGCTTGAAATTCCTCATCTACTAGTGTGGATGTAACAGAGCGATTGTCATCCATTTCCTCATCCGGAACTGGAATGATGTGCTCTTCACCAAATGGAACTATCATATATGATAGTGCAACACTGAGGGGGTAGCATCCATTGGAGCTGATGATGTGGTAGGCAGAGTCTTCACGCGTTTTTCCTCTGAAGACTTTGAAGGTGTTGATGTCTTCCTCTTCTTTGCTTTCTTGTGAGAAGCTTTTGTTTTCTTAAACTTTGAAGACATTGGTGAAGGAGCATTTTCATCAGGCATTGCATGAGCAGTGTCAGGCCTGGCAGAATCTTCAGCAAGAATATGTTGTGTAATTTCATCAGCAGCTGGTTCTTCATCTTCATTAGAATCAACCAGTTGCACGGTATAGCTGGGCTGAGGATTTGTTGGTTGCTTTGGGGCTGAAACCCTGTTGTTGTATTCATCAATTGCTTCAGTTGCGGCTTTGACAAACCTCACTTTGACATCCTTTCGGTCCGCATGAAGACTTGTATATGCGTCAGTGAGGGTTTTCAGCTCTGCCTGAGTAGAAACAAGGTTCTCAGGTGTCAGGTTAAGGATGTTTCCCTTCAAGTACTTCTCCTTTTTAATCTTTGCAGCCCGAGCTTGTTTGGCTTGATGGTCCTTCCATTTAGCTTCATTGATGAATGACATGACCATATGACTGAGTCCAGGTGGAAGTTTCAAATCATCAATTGGTGTGTTTGGATCCTCATACCAAAGGTCGATGAAGTTCAACACAACTTTTAGATCCAGTGCGAGGGGAATGGTGTTGCCAGTAGCTTGTGCAACCCTTTCTTGCTTGTCTCTGATGATCGCTTGAAGAGTTTTATCATCATATTCTTCACTTCCTTCTGATGCAAAAAAAATGTTGACAACCTTGCTTGGGCTTGGCTTTATTCCTCTTCGAGCAGTCATCTTTGTCTTTAGTATGCCAAGTGATGATTTGAGAGCTGAACCTAAGACAGATGGTACTGAGGAACTTGGATTTTATGCTTGATGCTTCCTGAGCTATGACTGTAGAGGAGGTGAAGACTTTGCTACAGTTTAGACAAATACTTTTCTTTTCCATCAGGATAGTCCTCAATTGTGGCTACACTTGAGGGATGTGATGTTTGTTGATCTCATCGTGGCAATCTTTTGCAAAGAGGTTTGAGGGAAACTTCTTGGCATACTTTGGAGTGACATACCCGTATACCTTCCACTCCTTTGCCCATTTGCGTTCTATCCTTTGAAGCCTTATCTTGCGTTTTGCTATGGTCTCTTTTCCATGAATTTCTTCATCTAGCGTGCAGTACTCAGCATATATTTCTTCTGGAATTTCAAAAGCAGTGTTTTGTTCCAGTTTCTTGCCACCCTTGTGTTTCTATCTTCCTCCATTTTCTTCAGCAGAGGTTTTTGCTGAGAAATTTGTATTCTTGAGGAATCTGACGACACAGGTAATGTTTCTTCGAGAAATGCTGCAAATAAGTTAAGTTGATGAGAACCTAGTGATTCATCAGCTGCCATTTTGTACTTGTGAACAGAGTATAGGTGCAAAGAATTTGGAGAGGTCATATGCACCTCAGATTTGAGGAAAATTAAAAACTACTTAAGTTGAAGAATTTGACCAGTGTGTTGAGGAATTTGACTAAGCATTCTGATCTTGGGTTCCAGAGTTGTGCATATTTGAGAATTTACACAATTGAGGAATCTTGTGAATAATTTAGGGTCTTAGAATAATTCATCAAGTGTTCTAGACATGGGTTTGCACAGCTGAGATATTTTCTGAGGAAAAACTGATTTCATGAATCCAAAGAGAATGAATGGATCATATAGGGATAGTAAAATAGGATTTTAATTACCCTCTATGAAGAACACGATGAACTGGGGAGGTAAAAACAGAAGTTCTTCGGTTCACATCTTCAGTGCCCTAACTTGGCGAGTGAAGACAACTACGGCGATGGCGGATGAAGATGTTTGGTAGTCGGCATGAGTCTGGCGATGACGAGGTCAAGGCAGTGAAGCTGTTCCTCACCGACGATGTGGATGCTAGCGGCAGCGCTAGGTTTTGAGCTCGAGTGGAGGAGTCGAGAGGGAGAGAAGAGTTTTTTACTTAAGGGGGTAAGGGGCTATTTATTGCTCATGTGAAAATGGTCTGAAGCAAAAACTTCGGACTAAACTGCCCTTGCCCTTTTGTCTCCGCATGACACGTCCTACCCATGATTGAAGTGGCGGAGATCGTGGTTATTCTATCGTGAGTAGTGGGTGCGGTTACCATGGTAACGTTAAAATTAATTTTTTTAATTTTGAGGATTTTCTTGCAAAGTCCTCAGATGACAAGAACTCTGTGAGGATTTTGAAGGAGTGTCAAATAGAACACATATGAAGAAATGGGAATAGACTGGGTTGAGCTTAGCATAGAGGGGAGATGGGTCCGATCACATTCACTTAGAAGAAATACCAAATTGAAGACTTAGCAATAAGTGAATGTTGTTGAGGATATTGAAAGCTCAATATCTAATATATAGTTAATGAAGATCATCACAGAAAGTTTTTGAAGAATTTGAAAAATTTGATAACTTCGAAAAGTTGGAGGAATTTGTGAAAAGTCTCAGACTGAAGAATTTCAACTTTGAAGAATTTCCAACTTGAAGAATTTCAAAGTTTGGTGGTGGCGTGACCCACCGTATAAGAATGATAATTTGAGGCGTCGCGTACAATTGTCGTAGGGCCCTCAGAACCAAATTCTTGATTAATTTCTTCACACTTAGAGTGATATTCTTCATTGATTGAAGAAAATCATTACTTCGTGTGTTGCACATCTAAGTAATCAATTTTGCATAAGTGTTAGGATGTGTGCATGTTTACAAAACATTTGAAGACTCTAGGATATTTAGCTCACACCACAACTTGCAAAACCTTCTCTCATCCAAGGGCTTTTTGAAGATGTCTACTAGCTGGCCATCAGTCTTCACATGGTCGATGATGATATTGCCCTTGAGTACATGATCACAAAGGAAATGATGACGAATTTGGATGTGCTTGGTCTTCGAGTGTTGTACTGGGTAGTAGGTGATCTTGATTGCACTCTCATTGTCGCAGTAGAGGGGCACATTCTTCATGTTAATGTTGTAATCTCTGAGGGTTTGCTTCATCCATAGCAGTTGAGCACAACAAGATCCAGCAGCAATGTATTCAACTTCAACAGTGGAGAGTGATACGCAGTCCTGCTTCTTTGCGTACCAGGAGACTAAGGATCGTCCGAGGAAATGACATGTGCCTGATGTTCACTTGCGATCCACACGGTCACCAGCATAATCACAATCATAATATCCAACGAGGTGAAGATTTGAGCCCTTGGGGTACCATAATCCTAGTGTTGGTGTGTGAGCTAGATATCGAAGAATATATTTCACAGCTTTATGGTGTGATTCCTTCAGTTTTGCTTGAAAACATGCACACATGCAAACACTAACATACTTTCTGGCCTAGATGCACATAGGTACAACAAAGAGCCAATCATGGAATGATATACCTGCTGATCGAAATCTATACCATTTTTGTTAGTGCATAGGTGGTTGTTCGTAGGCATAGGTATCTTGACGCGTTTGCATTCATCCATGCCGAATTTCCTCAAAACATCCTTGAGGTATTTCTCCTGAGATATGAAGATGTCGTTGCGTTGTTGACGAATTTGCAGACCTAAGAAGAATTTCAGCTCCCCCATCACGGACATTTGATATTCTTCACCCATCGTGTAGGAAAATTCATCACTGTAACGTTTGTTAGTACAACAAAAAATAATGTCGTCGACATATATTTGGCACACGAATAGTTCATGGTCATAGGATTTTTTGAAAAGAGTAGGATCACGTGAACCGGGTTTGAAGCCTTTCTTCATGAGTAATTCCTTCAATGTATCATACCACGCCCGAGGGGCTTGGTTGAGGCCATAGAGTGCCTTTTTGAGTCTGAAGACTTTGTCAGGATGCTTTGGGTCTTCAAATCCTGGGGGTTGAGCAACATATACTTCTTCCTCAAGTTTACCATTGAGGAATGGACTTTTCACATACATTTGATATAGAGTAAAATTGTGATGGTTAACATAAGCAAGTAATATTCGAATAGCTTCAAGTCTAGCAACAGATGCAAAAGTTTCATCAAAGTCAATTCCTTAAACCCGTGTGTAGCCTTGGGCTACAAGTCGTGCCTTGTTCCTCACAACCTGACCATCCTCATCTTGCTTGTTTTGGCATATCCACTTGGTGCCGATGATATTGTGTTTGCGAGGATCTGGTCTTTTGACGAGTTCCCATACGTCATTTAGCTTGAACTGAAGAAGTTCATCTTACATGGCTTGAATCCACTCAAGTTCCATGAAGGCTTCATCAACTTTTGAGGGTTCTGTGATACACACAAAAGAGGCATTCCCACAAAAGTTAACTAAATGTGAAGCTTTTGAGTGAGTGAGAGGACCTGGCGCATTGATGTCATCGAGGATTTTCTCGAGTTCCACTTCATTTGCAATCCTTGGATGAGCTGGTTGAAGACTTTGGTTGGGCTGAGGAATTTGATGTGTAGCATTTTCTTCAGGTGCAACTGCTTGAATTTCACCAGTGTTGGGGATGACTTCTTCAACAAGGGGTTGTTCCTTAGTAGGAATGATATCTTCAGTAGTCTTGTGCTCAATAGCTTCCTCATGAGTCAATTTATCTGGCACTGGAGGCAGTTGCTCTCTTTGCGAGCCGTTAGTTTCATCGAACCGCACATCTACAGTTTCAATAACCTTGTTGTGATAGGTGTGTGAGTCCTTTTCGTAACCAAGAAAACCCTCAAGTGCTTTAGGTGCAAACTTTGAGCTATGGTGAGGATCTCTAATCCAGCATCTTGCACCGAAGACTTTCAAATAACTTACATTGGATTTCTTGTCACTCAGGAGTTCATATGAGGTTTTCTTGAGGGATTTTTGAAGATATACCGTATTGATAATGTGGCAAGCAGTGTTGATTGCTTCAGGCGAAAAGCGATGAGGAGTCTGATATTCTTCAAGCATAGTCCATGCCATTTCAACCAGAGCCATGTTCTTGAGTTCAACGACGCCATTCTGCTGAGGAGTATAAGGAGCAGACAATTCATGAGTAATACCAAGTTCATCAAGATAATCATCAAGACGAGTATTTTTGAATTTTGTCTCATTATCACTCCTGATGTGTTTGATCTTGACGCCGAAGTTTGTCGAGGCCCTTGAGGAAAATCGTTTGAAGACTTCCAGCACTTCAGTTTTATACAGAATGATGTGTACCCAAGTATAATGAGAATACTCATCAACGATGACAAAGCCATATAAAGATGTTGCATTGGTTAGAGTAGCATAATGAGTAGGTCCAAACAGATCCATGTGAAGCAATTCAAAGGGACGAGTAGTAGTCATGATAGTCTTCGAGGAGTGTTTGGATCTGGTCATTTTTCCAGACTCAGAAGCACCGCGGAGATCATTCTTGAGGAATTTGACAGATTCGATGCCAATGACATGCTTCTTCTTTGCCAGTGTGTGCGAATTCCTCATGCCTGCATGACCAAGTCATCGATGCCATACCCATCCTTCTGAGGTTTTTGCTAGTAAACATGTGTCTCGTTGAGGACCTGTGGAAAAATCAACAATGTACAAGTCTCCTCTCCTAAAGCCTTTGAAGACCTTGGATTTGTCAGATTCCATGATGACTACACATCTATATTTTCCAAACGTGGCAATCATATCAAGATCACAAAGCATTAAGACTGACATGAGGTTAAACACAAGGAATTCAAAAAGCATGACCTTGTCCATGTGCCGATCCTTAGAGATAGCCACTTTACCAAGTCCCAATACCTTGCTTTTACCTTTATCGGCATAAGTGATTTGCTTCAGTGGTGATGGAGTCAACGGTATATTCATCAATAAGCTTTTATCACCTATCATGTGATTTGTGCAACCACTGTCAAGAACCCACTCTTTGTTCTTGGGTTTTTCATCCTTTGAACCTTTTGCCATGAAGCAATAGGTTGGAGCGAAGTTATCAACATATTCATCAGTGTAGTTGGTGTTGTCATTTTCTTCAAGGTTGAAGATCGACTTGCTGACGAATGTTGTAGCCAGTGCAAGACTTGCCACACCAGACTCTGACTCCACATCAGAACCTTCCTCTTCATCATATTCCTCAGATTCTTCTTCAGAATCCATTTCCTTGCCAATGAGTGCCCGAGCGTTTCTGAAACTGGTCTTCTTGTGTGATGAGGACTTTGAAGATTTCTTCTTTTTCTTCGAGTCATCAGAACTTTCATCCTTGTATTTCTTCTTATTTGATTCTTTCACCCAGCGAGGATAGTCAGCAATGTAGTGACCGGATGTTTTGCATTTCTGGCAGGTTCTTTTCTTGTAGTCTTCAGATGAAGATTCTGATTTCCTCATAGATTTTCTTGAAGCACTTCTGAACTAGCCACGCTTTGTGAACTTTTGGAATTTCCTCATGAGCATTGCAAGTTCCTGACCAAGTTCTTCAGGGTCACCAAGACTACAATCTGAATCTTCTTCTTTAGATGAGGAAACAACCTTAGCGTTGTGCGCACGAGGTCTTCAATAGCTTGGTCCATATAGATCTCTCTTTTCTTCTTGTTGGAATTCATGAGTATTGAGTCTCTCAAGTATATCAGCAGGGTCAAGCATCTTGTAGTCTCTTCGTTCTTGT
This sequence comes from Hordeum vulgare subsp. vulgare, assembly GCF_904849725.1. NCBI lineage: Eukaryota > Viridiplantae > Streptophyta > Magnoliopsida > Poales > Poaceae > Hordeum > Hordeum vulgare. The sequence continues at coordinate 105,225,696 of NC_058522.1, read as the reverse complement.
ATCATTAGAACCAGTGTGTCAAATGATGGATCAAGAGATCGTAGCAGTTTCTTCACAACTTCATGGTCAGTGATGTCTCTAGCTCCCAGAGCTTGCAATTCATTTGAGATGTCAGTGAGGCGATCAAACGTATCTTGGCAACTTTCATTGTCAAGCCTCTTGAAGCGATTGAAGAGATTGCAAAGAACATCGACACGAGAGTCACGCTGTGCTGAGACTCCCTCATTGACTTTGGACAGCCTATCCCAGATAAGCTTAGTTGTGTCCAAAGCACTAACTCTACCATACTGACCTTTGCTCAGGTGGCCGCAGATGATATTCTTCGCTTGCGAGTCAAGTTGCTTGAACTTCTACACATCGGCGACAGAGATAGTAGCAGTGATGGAGGGAATATCATTTTCCACAATATACCAGAGATCATTGTCAATTTCTTGAAGATGCATTTGCATCTTGGTCTTCTAGTAGGGAAAGTCCTTTCCTTCAAAGGTAGGACATCCTGCAGTAAACTTGATCATACCTGCAGTCGACTTAACTAAAACTCTAGGCGGTTAAACCGAGATCACACAGAACAAGGGAGTACCTTGCTCTGATACCAATTGAAAGTGTGTTATATCGACTAGAGGGGGTGAATAGGAGATTTTTACAATTTCATCACTCAGGAATTTCCTAGTGAGGAAAGTCCCTAGTCATGAACTGAGTGTAGCGGAAAAAGTACTAAGTCAGAAGTGCTAAAACGTCTACAACAAAGTACTCAGCGTGATTTCACAAAATCGGTTTGCACAGGTCAAAAGTACAAGATCAGCAAGTGAAGATTAACCGAGGTGAAGAATTTGAGGTGAGGAATTGAGAGAAAGTCTTTAGTCAAATTCTTCAAATAGTACAAATGAAAGTCTTCAACATGCAATTGATGAAATGAGAGTGTTGAGGAAATAGAACCAGTAGCTTGAATTAGACAGTTGTTGATGACCCAGTTCCAACTGTCGTGACAGTTGTACGTCTGGTTTGGAGTGGCTTGGTATTGAAACCAAAGGACAAACAGTCCCGAGACACACAGTACCTACTTTATTATCCTTGAGCTAAAGACACAAAGTCCTTGCCCATTACTCGTGATAAGTCTTCAGTGCAGACTTCCAAACCCTCACAAACTCGATCACTCAGCAATCCACAATTGACTGCTGGATGCTCTAGACCATGACGCCTAGCCGTCTGGAGGATGCACGGTCCTCAAAGGTAACAAGCATCGGTTTCACACGGGAATAACTTATTCAGTCATTCTCAATCACTTGGATTTTGGTTTGGGTTTGGGTGTTTGGGGTATTTCCTCACTTGATGATTTTTACTCAAAGGTTCTGAGGAATTTGGGTTGCTCTAAATGACTAGTGTCAGTTTCTCTCGGAGCAGCCAACCAGCTAGTGGTTGTGGGGCGGCTATTTATAACCTGGGAGCATCCCGACATGATTTCACATAAATGCCCTTTAATAATATGATCGTTGGGTGGATAATATCTCAGACAGGTGGTGTGTGGCGCGGCAACGGTCGGAACTTTCAACTATGAAAGTTCTCATGTCTATCATGTTCCTAACTTTGAGGATTTGCCAGTGGTAGGTTTGGGTTGAGCATCATGAGGAAAATCATTCCATAGTTTTACCTCGACCCCCTTTAACAGTATGGTGTTGCCATGACTTAAGTATAAAGAAAATGAAACAGAAAGAGTAAATCTTCAAGCTTCAAAGTCTTCAGTGTATTTTCTTCACGACACACCGAATTTATCGTCATCAATATTTTCATGAGGAATGTCAATTTCTTCGCAATTTCTTCGCGATCAAAGGCTTCAAGGAACGACCAAAGTCTTCACCCGAAGACATTCATTTTTAAGGGTTGATATTCATCGAATAACTCAAACTCCTCAGCGACTTATAGAGCATGTATACACTCACAAACATATGAGTCTCTTAACCTATATGTCTTCAAACCACCAAAATCACTAAGTGGTACTAGATGCACTTACATCGAGTTTTAAGAATTGGTTCCACCGAGTTGAGGAAACTGACTAGGCCAGCGAAAATCGGTACCACCGAGATTCATATATCGGTCTCACTGAAATGCCAAAAGTTGCCACATTTTTCACTAGTTCGTGCAACCGAGTTTTACTTTAGTTTCACAGAGTTGGGCAACAATGTTGTAACGATTGGATTTTTGGAGGTACCTATATATACCCCTGCACCTCCTCTCATTCACGGAGTAAGCACTCAGAACAAACCAACACTTTCCTCATCCATTTTTCTGAGAGAGAGCCACCTACTCATGTGTTGGCACCAAGATATTCCAATCCTACCATACGAATCTTGATTTCTATAGTCCCCAAGTTGCTTTGCACCCAATAAATCGTACAAAAGTAGAAAAAATAGAGTTCATACTAGCTTTCCTTGTTGCATCCCTTCCGTCGAACGTAGAAAGATATAATCAAGTGCAATTGCAACCATGGACGTGAGCTGAACTCTGCAAACAAGGCAAACTAAAGAGAGAGAAAAAAATTGGGTTTTCCAAAGTTTAAACGAAAGAAAAATAAGAGAGAAATCTTTTTGTTGTTTTTGCAAAGAAAGAACAAAGAAGAACAGACAAAAACTCCAAAAAGATTAAAAAGGAAACCATAGATGATACAATGAAAGGAGAGAAGGGTACGTACTCCCCCAAGCTTAGGCTTTTGGCCTAAGTCGGGCTTGACTACTGCGGGCTCCAGGAGCTCCCTCCGGCTCCGGGCTGGTACGGGTAGCTCCAAGAATCATACGGGGCCTAGGGTGCATAGACTGATGCCCGGCTTTCCTCCTAGGAAGAAGGCTCTTCTTCCTTAGGAACAAACCCCCTCCATGGGGTTGTGGAACTGCCGCTCGATCACGAACTCGTCCAGCTCAATCGAGGTGAAGGACCATCCGTCCCTCATAGTGTAATCAAACAAAAGTGGTGCAGGTAGACGGATGTCGCGAGTAGTAAGCTCGTCAAACCTCATAATATAAACAAGGTTAACAAACTCAAAACTCCTACTAACAAACTCATGCCTCTTCATAGCGGTAAGATCAAATCTTATAAATGAAAAGGACGTATCATCCGTGCGTACAGTGTGACTGAGGTGCTCGAGGATTAGCATGGCATAAATGCCACCAAAGTGAGGCCCTTTGCCGCTGTTAGCGATGAGGAAACGAGCAATCAAAGCACCAATATTATACGTGTTATCTCCTAAGAGGGAGGCTGCCAAGATAGCAAGATCCGGAGCCGAAATGTTGCTCCTGTTTTCACGAGCTAACACCCCTCGAGCGATATAGTATGCGAAATACCTGATGTGGGGAAACAAGATGCTGGAGATCTTCCCCAGGTGAATGTCTCGCGGATCCTTGCTGCAAAGGGAAGCGAATAGGGATTTCAGCACGTAGGGCTGAATTTTCATTTTGGTCATCTTCCCAACATTCCGCACACCTATAACGTCTCAAAATTCTGCCAAAGACATGGTAAAGACATCCTCATATAATCTGAATTCAATCATGGAGGTTTTATCATTATATCTAAACCAGTTGACAAAATAATAGGTGAGTTTTGGACATTGTGGAACACGTCGTGTTACGAGACGTGTCAAACCTGCAGCTGCACAGAGGTTATCAAACTCATCCTTAATACATGTCGTCGTAAGGAAATCTGAATACGGGTATGCCATGGAATGTGTCGTGTCCGTCTCGTGGACCAACTCCGGTGGCATGATATCATCATTGTAACTTGTCCTCGCAGTAGATGGTGAAGCTGCAACTCTAGTTAGTCTATTGGTAGGCTCGGATCTCTTCTTCCCAAGCCATCCTTTTACTTTTCCAAACAAACTCATTTCTGAAATTTTTGGTGCATCACAAAAATGAAGGTTTAAGCAAAATGAGTCGGACCACACTATTCTACTCACTTCCCTGATACATAAACTTGCGTCAATACTTCATAGATAAATTTCTAAAATGCATGCAAGCTCATATGAACAACACTAAGAACTCCTAAATACTCACAAATAAGACTAACAATCAAAATTCTAATTGGAGGAGTGGTGGAGTTACATACCAAGCAGCAAATGCTCAAATTCTCAATGCAAATGATGGGTTGTAGAGAGAGATCAAAATTTGCCACCAAGAACAGAAAGAACTTGAGCTCGAGAAGAAAAATCGGGATTTTTGGAGTGAGAGAGAGGAGGGAGGAAGAAGTACCTGGAAAGGGGACCATGTGGGCCCAGGCGACCTGTGGGCGCGGCGAGGGGCCAGGCCACGCCACCTGGCCGCCTGGACCAGGGTGGCCCCCTGGTTGGCCCCAGGTGCCCCGCGTCTCTTTTTAGATGGAAAATTTTATTATAATTTTTCTGGCATTTTTCTGACAACTTCACTTTTGAAAAAAAATGAAGTACCGAAAGCTGCAAAACTTCCGGAAAGCTCGAAGCAATGGTTAAACATATGAAGCTTCAAAAACATAAAACTTTGGTACAACAAGGAGGATAAAGATAAAAGAAATGAAAACATAACAAGATTCTCTTTTTACTCATATAAAACATATTTGTTAGCAAGGTTGATCAAGTCTTACTACCAAACATGTGTTATATCGAGCAAAAAGTTTCACTTCTTATAAAGCAATCATGGTACCTTTATTTTAATTGATATTGTCCCCACCATAATGGTTTTGTATTTTTGGTGCACATGTAGAGGACAATCCCACTCTCCAACCTTCATGGTCTGAATATTCTCAATAGAATTAAGGTCATGCCTTTTATCAGTCTTCTTTGGAAAATATATCGTGTGCTCCTTCTCATTAACATTGAAAGTCACCTTTCCTTTATTGCAATTAATAATAGCACATGTGGTGTTAAGAAAAGGTCTACCAAGAATAATAGACATGCTCCCATCCTCGGGCATGTCAAGCACAACAAAGTCAGTAAGGATCAAGCAATTAGTAACTTCAATAGGAACATCCTCACAAATACCAACAGGAATGGCTGTTGGCTTATCAGCCATTTAAAGAGAGATATCTGTAGGGATTAGTTTATCTAAACAAAGCCTTTTGTAAAGAGAGAAAGGCATAACACTCACTCCTGCACCAAGATCACATAAAGTAGTTCTGACATAATTATTTTTTATGGAGCAAGGAATGGTGGGTATACTTGGCTCACCAGCTTCTCAGGAATCTTACCACTGAAAGAGTAATTAGCAAGCATAGTAGATATTGCCTCATTAGGAACTTTTCTTTTATTAGTAACAATATCTTTCATATACCTCGAGTACGGAGGCAACTTAATAGCATCAGTCAAAGGAATTTGAAGAAAAAAGAGATTTCATCCATTCACAAAATTTATTGTAATGCTCTTCTTCTTCGGTTTTGAAATACTTACCTAGGAAGGGCATTGATTTCTGTACCCATGGTTCTCTTTCCTTCCCATGTCTTCTTGCAACAAATCCTTCTCTAGTATACCTCTTGCGCTTGTCGGGTGCTTCTTCTTCTTGTACATCAGGAGGATCATTCTTCTCATTATCTTTATCAGGTTCCGCACCATCTTCAGTTTGAGCATAGGAAATAGATATACTATTAGGATCAACAATAGGTTCTTCATCAATTATGGGATCATTGGAGTTGTCAGCTTCCTTGTGTTTCGTCTTCTTCTTCGGGGAGCTAACAACATCTTCTTCCTGCAATTGAGATTCTTGCTAGATCCTCTTTGGATGCCCCTCCGGATAGAGGGGGTCCTGGGTATGTGTACCACCTCGGGTCTTTATACCATATGCATGTGTATCAACTTGTTTGGTATTGTTAGCAAGCAAATATTTTTGCACATTAGAAATTTGTTCAAGTTGAGTTTGAACCATATGAAAATGCTTAACAAGACCTTTAACATCATTAACAGCTCTACTTAAAACATCAAGCAAACTCTTGATAGCAAAGGAATTATCATGCAACTAGCTTTGAATCCTCTCATTAAAGTGATTTTGCTTGACAATGAAATTATCAAGCTCATCTAAGCATTGATCAAGGGGCTTACCATGAGGGATGTCACTTGCATTGAATTTGAAAAGAGAGTGTACCTCTACCATAGGTGGGTGAGTGGTAGGCTCACATAATTTCTCAATAGGAGGTAGATTCTTCACATCTTCAGCTTTAATACCTTTCTCTTTAATAGACTTCTTGGCATCTTGCATAACTTAGGGGCTCAAGAAAATCATACCCCTCTTCTTGGGTGGTGGAGGTGCTTTAGGAACGGATCAATCATCATGATTTTTAGCTATCTTGCCCATTAGTTCTTCAGCATCGCCCGGTGTTCTTTCCCTGAAAACACAACCAGCACAACTATCCATATAGGTTCTAGATTCATCGGTTAGACCAACATAAAATATATCAAGCAATTCATTCTTAGGGACTCCATGTCCCGGTCTAGCCTTGAGTAAAGTGCAATGCCTCCCCCAAGCTTTAGGGAGGTGCTCATCATGCAACTGTTTAAAGTTATATATTCTTTGTAAAGCAGCATGTTGCTTATGAGCAGGAAAATATTTAGCAACAAAAGATTGAGCTAAATCTTAAGAACTCTTAATGGAACCACATGGTAGTGAATCATACCATGCTTTAGCATGTTCTTTCAAAGAGAAATGAAGTAGCTTAGTAACATAATAATTTATCTTCTTGTCCTCTATAGTGAATAAGCCACCCAACTCAGTGAGTTTGGTAAGGTATGCAATAGCATCGTCATTTTCTCTACCATAAAAGGGGCCAGCTTCAACTGTGGATATAAGTGAAAGATCGACATAGAAATCAAAATCAGCATCCTCAATGCAAATAGGAGATGAAGCAAGTTTAGGATCAGGAGTAAATTTGTTCTTCATAGAATGCTTTTCAAGCAGCTTCTTAACCGAAGCAGGGTCAGAGTCAGCACACTCTGTAAGCTCCGTGCATAAATCATCATCAAGTTCAATATAACCATCATCAAGAATTCTTTCCCTGAGACCACTCAAGTCTGGCTAACCAAAGGATCTACCAATGGGGTAGCATGTAACAGGAATTTCAATTCCAGACTGCTTCGAAGCCTTAGCAATCTGAGACTCAATAAAATAACCAAGTAAACCAGACTCATCAATAGTAGTAGAAGTATCATAAAAAGTATCAGGCATAGTGAAGGACTCGGTAGAAGCAGCATGTGGTGGTGGTGAAGCAAACTTACTCATAACGGAAGGTGAATCGAGCATAGCACTGGTGCTAAGAGCAGTACCTTTTCGTGTAGTGGATGGTGAAATTGGAACCTTGGCGTCTCCTTTCTTAACCATAGCGAATAAATCGCAGCAAGCAAAATAACTCCAAGTAGACTTGTAAATATAGCTATGCTCCCGGGCAACGGCACCAGAAAATACTCTTGATAACCCACAAGTGCAGGGGATCACAACGGTCTTCACGGGAAAGTTAACCCAATTTATTGATTCGACACAAGGGGAGCCAAACAATATTTATAAGCTTTAACAGTTGAGTTGTCAATTCAACTGCACCTGAAAGATACTTGCTTGGCAACAAAATATTAGTAGCAACGGTGATATGAAAGTGATTGTGGCAACGGAGATAATGGTGGCAAAGCAAGGAAAGTAAAAAAGCTAAAGTAGAGCAACTGGTAAATAGCAGGATTAAAACACTGTAGGCTAGGGAGATGGATAGTTGGTCATGGATGAGAGATAGCATGTACCTAAATTGGGGCAAGGCACATAGAAAAGTAATGATCATCTAGGAAAATATCAAACATTAGGCATGTATCCCAAGGTAGTCGTGCGTGCTTGCAATAAGAACTTGCACAACATCTTTTGTCCTACCATCCTGCTACCAACAGGGCCAAAAGGAACTTATGGAGATTAAGGTGCTCCTGTCAAAGAGCATCGGAACAAAGCATTAACAATCCATGAATACATAGAATCCTCAAACTATAGTCTATCCCCTTGGGTGTCCCAAGCTGTCATCATTGGGATCGCTGGGTCCGGACTATAATAGGTGCATACTACTCATAGATAGGATCAAGAAAACAAATATATTCATGAAAACATACGGTATTCAGATCTGAAATCATGGCACTCGGGCCCAAAGTGACAAGCATTAAGAGTAACAAGTAGTAGCAAAGATGATAAATATGATAGTAGATGATAGGCAACATGCCCCCAACAATCCGATGAACTATTACATGATCTAACTCATCCAATGCCTACCATCCCCTTCGCCTACAACAGGGAATTAGTCACACATGATGGGGGAAACCATGGAAGGGTGATGGAGTGGTGATGGTGATGACAATGGCGACAATTTCCCCTCTTCGGAGGCCAAGGCAGCCTCAAGATTAGCTCTACCGGAGAAGAACCGAGGGTGGCGGCAGCTCCGCATCGTGAACTTGCAAAACGACTTCTATTCTGGGATTTCTTCGTCATGGGTAAAAATAGGAGCCAAAGTAGGGTAGCAGAGGAGGTGGACCCCACCCAGGCGGCCTCGCCCACATGTCGCCTGGAGGCCTGGTGGCCCCGCTGTGGCCCATCTTCTGGCCCATGGTTCCTCCTGGTGCGTGGATTTTTTCTATTTTTTATTGGAATTTTCTGGGATGCCTAAATATCCGTTTTCCTACACATAAGAAAACCATACAGGCAGCTCTACTGAAAACAACATCAGTCCGGGTTAGTTTCATTCAAATCATGCAAGACTGAGGCCAAAACAATAGCAAAATTGTTTGGAAAAGTCGATACATTTGAGACGTATCAGCCACCAACGCTGGCCGATTCCAACAAGCCTCAACGTCTATGGCCGGTCCGCAGCTTGGCATGGACCTTGCTTGCCTTGATGTGTCCTTGCCTCTGGCCAGATCCGCTGCACATGGCCTCCAGTTTCGTGCCCAACCCCTCCCCGTAGCTCGGGTTTCACGCACGGCATCGCCTTCACCACCTGCGTGTCTCCATGTCCCTGGTGGCTCCTCTCGGATCGCGGATGTGCACGACATCTGCTACAAAATTGTCATGGTGAGATCCTCTCCTTCATTTGTTCTCCGGCAGTGTGTGTACACCATGTAGTTCTGCTCATTGCCATGTTGATGTTCATGTAGGTGTAGATGGGTGTACACCACCTCAAAATAAAATCATCTTCCTTCTTTCGTTTGGTGGAAGTGTGTGTACACCATACAGATGAATGTATGAATAATATAACTAATATATATGAATTTATGGATGAATGTAAATATTTGGATGCATGAATATATTGTATAACTATTTTTTAAATCCATAAATATATAGCGGTGGTATTTGTTTGTTTTTCTCACATCACTACTAGTAGTTAATAGTACTCACGTGTATAAATGTCAACACCATTGCTATTTTAAATAGTGGTGGCATGAGTGAAGAGTGCCACGCCACCAGTATGTAAAATACTACTGGTGTGGCGGCACGAACGCCATCGATATTTTGTTAAAAATGGAGCCATATTGGTGGCGTCACGTGTATACACCAACAAGGCCCTTTTTAGAACACCGACACTAGACTTTTCTGCACTAGTGCGCCTACATATCCGGATGATCTCCATCTTGTCGTGCATGCCTTCGCCGAAGGAATCCGTCACCACCAATGGAAGTCTTCACCTCTGTAGCCGTTGTAGCAAAGATCTGCCAACTTAGGGTAAATCTCCGTCCCCTCGTTTGCTCCCAATTCTAATTCATGCGCATTACGTCTTGTTCATCTCTTGCCAAGTTTTGCAATGTTTCTATCCACTAGAAAGTTCCATAGAATAGGTCAAACAAACAATTTTAGGTTTAGGTATCTGCGGTATGCAATCTCGGAGACATCGAGTGAAAACGTCTCGGTGTCACTGATAGGGATTCATTCACAACAGAAGGACTTCTCGGTGAAACCGAAAGTTCCTATCGGTGTAACCGAAACAGGGTTTTAGGATTTCTGAGCACAATTTCAGTGAGACCGAGTCGCACTTTTGTGAAACCAAATATGTGTGTCCATGTCTGTGATATTGTTGTTTGTTGCCTTGGAGATTCCGAAACTTAAAACTCGGTGAAACCGAATTTCATACTATGAATACCTAAGACTAAACTTTTGAGTTCAAATATGCAAAAACTTCTGAATTTTTTGATGCTCGCCTATTATACTCCTCCGTATCTACTTCACAGAGTTAGTGCTCAATCATGTCAGGATTTGATCACAGCTAGAATGGTTTGAGAGAGCAAAGTGTGGATGTAGAAGCAGACACTAGTCCTAAAGCCAGCTCAGAGTACCCTGGAACTCCTAGTTCCTATGGTTTGCCCAAGACATTCACCAGGGCCAGGAAGCAATAGAATTCAGATGAGGAGGACACAAACTTTGTTTCAGACGATGTGACATCCAAGAAGTAGCAAGAAAGGGAGGAAAGAGTTGGTGCTAGAAAAGTTCCTGAGTTAGTAGCTTCCAAGAGAGGGTTATCTCTATCTTCACAGGAAGGACTAAGGTCTTGGCTAAGAACTCAGGGCAGAAGAGGAAAAGGAGAAGGTTTTTCAAAGCTGTTGTGCATCCCTACACTCCGGAGTATCTTGATGAATAGGAAGATGAGGAAGAGGATTTCGCTAACCCTCCTTCCAAATAGAGGAAATTGATGGCTAATGCAATGCGCAGAAAGCTAGCTGCCCCCAAGTCCAAGAAGACAACCAGAAATATTTCTGCTACAGACAAGAACAAGGGCACAACTTCTAGGGAAGCCCCACCTCCTCCAGTTGATGAGGATGAGGATGTTGTTGTGTTGAGGAATCTCATACCTCACCTGGGGGACCATAATAGTGATCACCCACTAGCAGAAAACAAGAAGAACAGGAAGGATCAAGGTCTCACGAGATGGAGAGCCAATGATCCCTACACTGTAAGGAGAAGGACAGTTGTGGGAATTCATTTTCAAAACAAGGAGGGGCATGACTTGTATTAGACTGTGTTGCTTGACAAGAACCCAACTACTAGTTACATGAGGTTTTTTGACGGTAAGTACATCAAGAAAAATGAAGGTCACTTCCCCCAGGTCGAGGAGAACTTCAATATGATAGACCTTGATGAGTTCATAGGCAACGAAAAGACTACATGAAATGATTAACTTATCATGCAATTCCACTCCACTACACATTTCTATCTAGATGGAAGGGTAGTATGGATGACTGAAGGCACCACATACCGGTCTGTTGTTGATGAGTGGGCTACCATCTTAGGAGTCCCAAAGATGCAGGAGAGAGATTTGTGTGAGAGAGAAGAAAACATCTTACCTCGTATGAGGAGACGTCCTACGTGTTATATAGCAGGGATGCAATAACCTTGTAGAGCATACATTGGTTGATACTCCCCTAAGGATATTACATCTTGGAGAAGAAGAGATAAGAGAGATGCGGTTACAATAATTGAAGATAAACACGCTCTGTCTAATTTTCTAAGGACTCCACGGGTGCACTCCAACAACCTAAACAACTTTTGTATATCAAATTACAAAATTGTGTTTAACACCCTCTCTTAATCAGAACTTCATCAAGCTGAGATTATGCTTGAAGTCTTCAAAACTTCTTGTAGGCAACGCTTTTGTGAATCCATCTGCAACCTGATCTTTGGAGTGCACAAATCGAATGTGAAGGTGCTTGTTAGCAACCCATTCTCCGATAAAATGAAAATCGATTTCTTTGTGTTTAGTCCTCGCATGGAAGACGGGATTTGCAGACAAATATGTGGCACCAAGGTTGTCACACCATAAGCAAGGAGCTCGAGTATTTTCACACCAAGTTCTTTCAGAATAGATTGAACCCATATAATTTCAGCTATGGCATTTTCCAATGCTTTATATTCTGCCTCTGTACTTGACCTCGATACAGTTGTCCATTTTGTTGCACTCCATGATATTAAGTTTGGTCCAAAAAATACTGCAAAGCTACCTATGGATCGTCTGTCATCTAGACAGCATGCCCAATCAAAGTCTAAAAAGGCACTAAAGTTAAGACCAATATTCAAGGTATTTTTGACATAACGAACTATGTGTTTGGCTGCAGTCAAATGAAATGTAGTGAGTGCATTAAGAAATTGGCAAACTTTGTTAAGAACAAAGGAAATACCATGCCTTGTAAGAGTTAGATACTGAAGTGATCCTACTAGGCTTCTATATTTTGTGTTGTCTTCCTGATCGAAGGTGTTCCTTCTGTAGGAGACAATTTTTCTGAACTAGATAACAGAGTGGGTGAGGGTTTACAACCTTGTAAGATAGCCTTTTTTACCAGATCAGTTGCATATTTTTCTAGGGAGAGATGAAGTCCATTCTCATGTTTCTTCACTTCAATCCCTAAGAAATAGTGCAAATCTCTAGGATCCTTAAGAGCAAAATCTGCACTTAAATCCTTGAGGAGTCATGTGATTGCCTCATTAGATGAACTTGTTACGATAATGGCATCAACATATATGAGAACAAATACATATGTGTTGGACTTATTGCAAATGAACAATGAAGTGTCAGGCTTTGAAGGAACAAAACCAAGTGCTTGCATTTTGTGACAAAGACATGAGTACCATTCCCTTGGAGATTGTTTTAATCCATAGAGTGCCTTGTCTAGTTTACACACATAAGAAGGTGTTTAGTTGTTTTCAAACCCAGGAGGTTGCTTCATGTACACTTCCTCTTCTAGAACACCATGAATAAATGTGTTATGTACATCCAATTGCCTAAGGTTCCATCCCCTAGAAACAATAATGGACAAAACAAGACGAATGATGGAAGCTTTTACAAGAGGACCAAATGTGGCCTTATAGTCTATGCCATACCATTGCTTGGACCCTTTTGCAATAAGCCTAGACATGGAACGATCAATGGTTCCATAAGACTTTCTTTTGATTCTGAATACATGCTTGCAATCAGTAAGATTTCTACCTGGATGTGGAGGAACCAAATGCCATGTATTTTTCTTTTCTAGTGCCATTTACTCTTCTTTCATTGTTTGCTTCCATTTTTCATCACCAAGTGCCTCTTCAAGCGTGCTTGGTTCACGTGTAGAACAAACTAGAACATAGTTGTTTATGTGTTTGTAAATAATATGTTGTATCACACCTTGTTGCAATCTGGTTCGATGTGGAATGGTGCGGCCACATTCTGTGCGTAGAAGATCCTGCAGTGTGCACAGCAGATCCTGCGGCAGCCAATCCCGAGGAGGATTATGCAGCAGTTGAAGTAGGTGCCACAGAAGATCTGTGCATCCCCAATGGCTCATCATGAGCCCGTGTCAAAGAGGTCCAGCTGGTCCCGGCCCCTAGCATCACACCAGCATGCATCCGCCACGTATAGCCACGCGGTTCGCTGGCAAAGCATGTGTCACCCGCACGAGTTGCAGGCCACCATGTGGCAAGAGCCGATTGGCGTGAAGCTAGGACCGTGCTGCCTCCCATCTCAATGCGCCGCACTTCGGGCGCGAGTCCAACACCACTCGTCTCTAGCTAATTTGGAACTTCTAGCGAGGCTGATCCAGTGGGAGTTTGTGCCATGGATCCCAACGAAGATTGCCTTTGTTGTTGCTCCTGTGCCGATCCCAAGGAGGATATGTCTCGTTCTATGAAGCACATGAAATATGACATGTCGAAGCTGATTTCTTCACAATTTTGATCACTGCAAGTAATCCCCCCGTGATCAAGATGTGGCATAATAAGATTTTTTTTTGCAGAGTAATGAATCGGCATTGGTATGTAAATCAGCGAAAGGAAATGTTTTCTCATCAAAAACAACATCGCGAGATATATAGACACTACCACTAGATACGTATAGGCATTTGACGCCTTTATGAAGTGCACTATACCCAATAAACACAAATAGTTTGGAATGGAACATAAGCTTGCGATTGTTGTATGGTCGAAGATTTGGCCAACAAACACACTCAAAAATATGGAGTGATGTGTAATCAGGTTTGACATAGAGAAGTCTTTCTACCTGAGTTTGATTGTTTATGACGCGACTAGGGAGCATATTGATGATGTGAGTGGTTGTGAGGAAAGATTCATCCCAAAATTTTGTGGGCATTGAGGCACCAGCTAAAAGAGCTAGTCCTACCTCAACAATGTGTCTATGTTTGTGTTCAGCAGACCCATTGTGTTGGTGAGCATGAGGGCATGACACATGATGAGAGATGCCAAGGTCTTGGAAGAAGGAGTTCAACTTTTCGTACTCCCCTCGCCAATCAGTTTCAGCAGCAATAATTCAAATATCAAATTTGCGTTTAACAAGTGCTTGAAAATTATGAAATACTTGAAAAACGTCGGATCTTTTCTTGAGGAGATAGATCCATTAGTATTTACTGTAGTCATTAATGAAACTGACATAATATGTGTGTCTACCAACAGAGCTAGGGGTAGGCCCCCACACATTAGAAAATATTAATTGCAAAGGTTTGGTAGAAACACTAGTAGAAATTCGATAGGACAGCTAATGACTCTTAGCACGTTGACATGAATCACAAATTGTTTCAACATTGCTCTCATCCACAAACGGGGGCTTAATTTTCCTAAGTAATCTTTCTACTAAAGAAAAAGAGGCATGTCCTAATCGATTGTGCCATCGTGTTGATGAAAGTTTGACAACACCATAAGCTTGTTTATTGAATCTTCTACGCTCCAGAATCAATGGGTAAAGCCCTTGAACACATCTACCTCGATAGATTATTCTCTTTGTTGCTTGATCCTTGATCAAAAAGAAGAAAGGATGAAACTCAAGGAAGACGTGATTGTCAATGTTAATTCTATGACTGAAAGAAGATTCTTGTTGGCACTAGCTACATGCAAAAAATTCTTAGATGAATTTTACAATGAGGAGTATTAATAATTGAGTGAGAAATGTGACGTATTCTCATACTTGCACCACTAGCAGTGCGGATTTGTTCCTTTCCATGGTATTTTTCCTCCATGGTCAACTTTTTAAGTTCACCAGTGATGTGGTCAGTGGCACCACTATCGACATACCAGTTGGTGTCGATTACATAGGATCCATCCGCCGTAGTAGCTACCTTGTCAACATCTTGGGAGGAGTTGTCATCCTCACCATAGCGATACAAGCAGTACCTCGCCGTATTCCCAAGTTTTCCATGGATCTAGAACTTTGGAGCATCAGAATGAGACTTGCCGGAACCACGACATACACCGCAGCGCCCCTTGGTGTTGTTGGAGGAGGGGCGCCCAGTGTGGGAGTGAGGGATGCCGTCATTTTTGCCTCCGCCTACCCTGCCCTTGCCACGGGAAGATCCACGATAGTAGGAGGAGCCGCCACGACTCAGGGAAGCGGCGTTTGAGGAGGATGTGAAGCTGCCCGAGCCCTGGAAGAGAGTGACACACTGATCAAAATTGCTCAACATGGAGAAGAGCTCATCCAGGGAGACCGGAGTGGTTTGGGCATCGAGGGTCAAAACCAGGGGTTTATACTCCATGTCCAATCTATTAATGATGTAGGAGATGAGCTCATCAATGGGCAGGGGCTTGCCGGCTGCGGCGAGCTCGTCGGCCTGGCCGTGCGTGTGGACAAGAATGTGGTCACCGGCTGCATGCCCTTCTGCGCATTCACCAGAGCAGTGCGGATGTTGTTGACGTGGCTTATGAATTGCGACAAGAACATGCCTGCCAGCATGGTCCAGAGCATGTGCAAGGTGGTGATCGCGGTCATCTTCACCAACACATCCTTGGTAAGGTTGTTGAGCAAGTACCCGAGCACCTGTTGATCCTCCCATATCCAGAGTGGGTGGAGAGGGTTGGGATCAAATTGATCCTTCCCGTCATTATCGTCGGTGGTGGTGAGAAGTTTGTTTGGCTCTGGGGTAGTGTCGTTGGCATAGCCTCAAACACGTGCACCTCTCAGCTACAGTGTGACCTGAGCATGCCATAGAATGTAGTTGGTGCGAGAAAGTTTCTCCGTCACCTATCCATTGAGACCGATCTAGGAAGAGCCGGAGGAAGACATTGTTAGGAACTAATCGAGATTGGGAAATTGGATGAAAGGAAAGAGGGTAGCTCTAATTACCATGTGCAAGAGCGTAAAATGTCTTGCCTCGTATGAGGGGACTCCCTGCGTGTTATATAGCAGGGCTAAATGACCCTATAGCCCATACATTGGTTGAGATTATCCTAAGGAGGTTATATCTTGGAGAAGAAGAGATAAGGGAGATAAGAGAGATGCAGTTACAATAGTTGGAGATAAACACGCCCTAGCTAATTTGCTAAGGACTCCACGGGCACACTGCAACAACCTAAATAACTCTAGTATATCACATTACAAAACTGTGTTTAACAATTTGGACGTATACTCGGAGTCCACGATGAATCATAATTCTATGGCCAACATGTACAATACCAATCCGAAGGATTATGTGAAGACTCACAAGCTTGGGTCATTTTACTTTCTGCAAGCAGGACTTGCTACCTCCAACACTATTTTGAGGCACACCTTGATGCCCAAATCAGGAGATGACAAGATGATCTGTCGATACTCAATAAACATCTTGCGTCATGTGGACAACCACACCAGAATCAGAGTGAAGGATCTCATTGTTGACACCATCAAGAGGATCGCTGCAGATTAGAAGAGATCATGGGGATATTCTCCATACATTCATATGCTCATCAACTCCAAAGTTGGAAAGAGCCTCTTTTTACTTGATCAACCACATCTGCCCCTCTAGCCAGATTTGAGAATAATGTCGTAGTGATGGATCCATCTCATCCCACTTCATCTACTGCACGGGCATAGATTGAGGCAGAGGCCCAGGCAGAGGCAGCTAGACCCACTAGTGCTCTAGTTTTGAAGATGAAGATCGATCAGATGGCCTATCTAGTCAGTACCATTTAGGGAATGAAGAAGAACATCAGTGAGGTGTTGCTGAACCAAAAGAGCCTTGAGAGGATTGTGGAGACGAAGTTTCATGACCTTGACAATAAGGTGATCGAGCTGACCACCACGGTCAACCAGCTAAAGCAAGAGGTAGATGTAGTCTCTTTGCCTAGCTCACATGATGAGGATGAGAGCCCTACATTGCCAGTCCAAACTCAGTTTAGGACTCATGCTTCATCTGCTGTTGTGCCAGCTCAGGACTTGAGACCTTCAGTGTCTACACCGGCTGCAACTTCTGCCACGCCTTCTTCAGCACCTCTAGTGTCAACTCCACTAGCCCACAGGACTTCTGCCGAAGCATTCAAGGATGCTTTCACATCGACTCCTTCCATGACTATCGTGGCAGCTTCATCTCCCCATGGAGGAGACCATGCCCGGAGTGACTTTTAGCTCTATACTTTTGAGCTTTTTGGTAAGTTGTTGCCAAAGGGGGAGAAATTGGATAGATCATAGGGTTTCGAGAGAGTGTGTGTTTGTTGCTTTTGATTCTTCTCTTTGACTTTAAAATGTTTTGGCGTATCTTTTGTTCGTCTTAACTTCGATGTGTTTGATCATACACTTTCTGATTGATGTCAATATTTCCTATCTTTGTGATATTCATATTTTGATCATTCACTCATGTTTGGTGTTATGTGCATTGCAATCCATTCATATCAGTTATGCGCACCACCAAGATGTATGTGACATGGAAGAGTGACCCTAGATCCTAATCGATTGTGAATTTGCTTTCAAACTCAAATTTAAAATAATTCACAAATTTATGGGAAGTTGTTTCTTATCACATACTTCTCAAACCGACGATGTTATACACAGATTATATTTTCTGCCGAAGCTTTGATCTATATGTTGTCATCAATTACCAAAAAGGGGGAGATTGAAAGCACAACTTCTCCCTAGGTGGTTTTGGTAATTAATGACAACATATATTTCATTGGACTAATGAATCTATTAAGTATATTTCAGGAAAAGTTCAATGAATGAATTGGCTAGGATTGTGAGGAGGTTCCCAAGATACTTGGAACATCAATTAGCAAAATCTTTAAGACTCTAAATTTTATATTTGTGTGAGAAATCACATTTTGAGTCCATAGGAAAGCCAATAATATTAAAAGGGGATGAGGTATCTATGATGATTTGGTTGCTCAAGAGCTTAGAGATTAGCCACCAAAAGCGTCAACATTTCTCACACAATATATTATTTCCAAAATCCTAAAGTCTAATTCGGTGCCACCAACTTTCCACAATTGGCCATACCGAGTAATCCTTAAACATATTCCAAGCTAAAACCCTAGGAACTCGGTGTAACCGAGTTACGTTTAGGTCTAGCCAAAAAATAGTAACCATCTCTGTGGATATGACCTATACAACTTTGGAGTTTCCGAGTTTTTTATCTCAGAGCCACCGAGTCACTGGATCTCCCTAAGACAGCCGAATTGGACTCACCGAGATGTTGTATATCGGTCTCACCGAGAACTCAAAAGTTAGAGCATTTTTCACTAGTCGGTGCAACCGAGTTTTTACTTTGGTTCCATCGATTTAGGCAATAACTGTTATAACGGTTAGGTTTATGGATATGGATACATATACCCCTGCACCTCCCTCTCATTAATAGAGAGAGCACTCAGAACAAGAAAACACTTCCACCATTCATTTTCTGAGAGAGAACCACCTACTCATGTATTGAGATCAAGATCTTTCACTCCAGCCATATGAATCTTGAATTCTAGGCTCTCCAGTCTCTTTCCACCCAATCAATCTCTTCTACCAAGCCAAATTATGTAAGTGAGTGGTTGAGTGTTGAGAAGACTATATTTTGAAGCACAAGATCAAGGAGTTCGTCACGTATCGCATATACTCCCTCCGTCCCAAAATAACTGTCTCAAGCTTAGTACAATTTTGTACTAGAGCTAGTACAAAGTTGAGACACTTATTTTGAGACGGAGGGAGTATTACCTTTTGGAGAGTGGTGTCTCCTAGATTGGTTAGGTGTCACTTGGGAGCCTCCAAATCATGTGGAGTTGAATCAAGAAGTTTGTAATGGAAAGGAGATAGCCTACTTTGTGAAGATCTACCCCGAGTCAGGCTAGTCCTTTGTGGGCGTAAGCCATGGTGGAATAGACAAGGTTGCTTCTTCATGCATCCTTCATGGGTGGAGCCCTCCGTGGACTCGTGCAGTCGTTACCTTCGTGGGTTGAACTCTCCATCAAGGTGGACGTACGATGGCAGCACCTATCAGAACCACGCCAAAAATCATCATGTCTTCATTGTGTTTGATCTTCCTATCCCTATCATCTACTTATACTTGCATTTGTGTACTTTCCGCTACTATACTCATAGACTTGCATGTGTAGGGTGTGCTAGACTTGTGAATATCGCTAAAACTTGTCAACCGGTAAAAATGGGAAAAGGTTAAGTTTTTATTTCGTCACGTTGCCTAATCACCCCCCCCCTCTAGACATACTTTGGATCTTAGAGAGTCAGGGAGGTCCCCGCATACTCGTGCGAGCTCGTGTACGTGCAAGCGCTGGCGCCTCCTCCCATGCCCGTGCTTGTGCCCACCCCTGCACATGTCACGCCGGTCCCCGTGTGTGTGCCCGCACCAACGACGCCCGTCCCCTTGTGCGCGCGTGCACCCACCGCTCCCATGTGTGTGTGCATGCCTTCACCCATCACGGCCCCCTCAGTGGATGGGGACGCCGCCAACAACCGCTTCCTCATTGCTCCGTTGGTCGCCGCCCCTGCACCCGTCGAGTGCGCGATGACTGGCTCTTTTATTGCAAAGTCCATAACATGCTAGTCTGATTTGAATAATTGAACAACTACGCCTCGGAGCACGACAACGCCCGTGCAGGACACTGCCACTACTGCAACTAGTTTTCTTTATGTTGTATCTTGATCGTATGAATGTAAAGTCAAAGCTTGACTGAATGAAATCTATGGTTTGATCAACTAAGTATTTATCTCTAAATTCACATAGTAATCAAAGTAAATAAAAGACAACAATTTTTTTCTCTAAATAAACAACCATCGCAAATGGTTCAGATTGAATACCTGTTTGTAGATTGACTATGTTTCCTTCACCAGTAAGCCAAGTGAAAAATTGGCGCGAAGGATTCGTGCATTACATCATCGCAAACGTTTTTCTAAGATGACACGTGTGCTTAGTACAGACAATGAGTTTGGATTTGCATCTATCATATTGGGTAAATTGTGATATGTCAAATTTGAAACATTGGCACTTGTCGATCCAGTAACATTGGCATTTGCCAACATAGTAGCAGTGACATTTGTCAAAAATTTCATGAACAAAATCACTATTACAATGCAATTTTGCAACTGAAATTCACTAAACATAGACTTCATTCATAGATTGAGAAGTGGTCTTTGTACAAAATACTTCAACACGACATATGAACCAAACAAAATTTTGTGCGCAGTTTTGCCGAGTCATGCGGGAAGCTAGAGCAGCACTTTGTGCGCGGGAACCTATGCGGTTGTGTGCGGAAACGAGCTCATCGAGCGGACGCGTGGCCAAAAGAAATGCATGTGTGGTGCCAAAGCATGCACTTGAATCCTTGGGCGGCAACGTGGTGACAAGACGCGAGAGAGGAGGGCGTGCTGATGAGTAGGCAGACGAGTAATAATACTAAAACGCATGTGATATTAATACACGCAAACAACACTTCCCTATGTAGCATTGGTGATGATTTAGTCAATCGATGACAATTGTTTAGCAGCGACGGTTTGCCAACAACACACACAGCTTGTTAGAATGGATCTTTTGGGTTATTATTTGTCTTCCCACACAATTCTGATGAATGAATTTTTTGTCGGGTATCACACACACCTTCTTATGCTAACTTGTTTCTGTTCTACTGGATCAGCGCAAACAGTTTATCCGAGTGTAATGTATGTCGTACTTCGCGCACATATGTGTTTTGTTAACCATTTGTATTATCCTGGATAATAAAAAACTTTCTAAGAACCAATTGTATGCCATGTATCGCACACATAAGTCTTCTCTAAATTATATTTGATGTTTCCGCCATCGCACAAAGTTTTCGTTATTGGCGACGGAGCTAGAACTATACCATTTGTGATTAATGGATCGCATACAGTTTGGTCAAAGGGTCTCTCATTGATGTGTCATCTTAGGACCTTCTTGCAGTAGTGATGGTACGCTACGTAGCCATGCACCTAACGGAGCCGCAACTTGGTGGAACATGCATCAGATGATCGATGAGAATCAGAAAGACCACACTTGGAAGGAATTTGGAACAGTTTTGCTGAGATCCCACCTTGTCACATCAACACAATGGATGCGAGAAGAAGAAGAAAGGAAGTTTGATGTTTGTGTTTTTTCTGGAGAACTTGGACATACCCAGAAGGAAAACCAGAATGGATGCCTTGTTGTGAAGAGGACTGATGACCCACAAGCGTATGGGATCGCATCAGTTTTCGAGGGTAGAGTATTCGACCCAAATTTGTTGATTCGCCAAGACGGGAAGCGAAAGAATATTCTCAAGTATTAGCAGGTGAATGTGTCAGATTCAACCACATCTGAAAGATTAGTGTCTGCAAGCAAAATATCAGTAGCAAAGTAGTATGATAGCAACGGTGCCAGAAACGATTTGTTGATGGCAGACTATTCCTAACTGTTGTATCAATGGCGCCAGTAGGTTGCACGTGAGCGAGTAACTATTCTTCCCCGACAACAGTGTCGGAAAAGATCATGCAACAAGTAACAGCGGAGTAGCAAGGAACGGCAGTAGCAGCAGCAGCAAAGTAACAAGCAAGAGCAGTAGCAACAGTAGCAGCAAAGTGGCCCAATCTCTTTTGTAGCAAGGGACAAGCCTAGGCAAAGTAACGTAGCGAGAACCAGTAGTAAAATACTCGTAGGCAGTGGATCGGTGATGGATGAGTATGACGGATGTGATTCATCATGTAACAGCTATAACACGGAGAGATATCTAACTAGCTCCCGTTTGTCAATCTAATATAGGCATGTATTCCGTATGTAGTCATACGTGCTTAGGGAAAAGAACTTGCATGACATCTATTGTCCATCCCTCTCGTGGCAGCGGGGTCCTAATGGAAACTACGGGATATTAAGGTTCTCCTTTTAATAAAGAACCAGACCAACGCATTAACACGCGGTGAATACATGAACTCCTCATACTATGGTCATCTCCGGGAGTGGTTCCGGCTATTGTCACTCCGGGGTTGCCGGGTCGTAACACATAGTAGGTGACTACAACTTGCAAGATAGGATCTAAAACACACATATATTGGCGACAACATAATAGGTTCAGATCTGAAATCATGGCACTAGGGCCCTAGTGACAAGCATTAAGCATAGCCAAGTAGTAGCAACATCAATCTAGAACATAGTGGATACTAGGGATCAATCCCCGTCAAAAACTAACTCGATTACATGATAGATCTCATCCAACTCATCACCGTCCAGCAAGCCTACGATGAGATTACTCACGAACGATGAAGAGCATCATGGAATTGTCGATGGAGAAAGGTTGATGATGACGATGGCGACGATTTCCCCTCTCCGGAGCCCGAAACGGACTCCAGATCTGCCCTCTAGATGAAGAAGAGGATGTGGTGGCGCCTCCGTATCACAAAACGCGATGAAACCTTCTCTCTGATTGTTTTCCAGGCGAAACGGAAGATATAGAGCTGAGTTTGGGGGCGGTGGTGCCACGTGGGCCCCACAAGCCTGCACGGCGCGGCCATAGGGGGTGGTCGCGGCCTGTGGGCTTGTGGCCCACTGGCACGCCCCCTCCGGTGGATCTTTGCTTAGGTATTTTTCTTTTATTCCAGAAAAAATCTGCTTAAATTTTCAGGACGTTCCGAGAACTTTCATTTCTGCACAAAAACAACACCATGGCAATTCTGCTGAAAACAGCGTCAGTCCGGGTTAGTTCCATTCAAATCATGCAAGTTAGAGTCCAAAACAAGGGCAAAAGAGTTCGGATAAGTAGATACGACGGAGACGTATCAACTCCCCCAAGCTTAAAGCCTTGCTTGTCCTCAAGCAACTCAGTTGACAAACTGAGAGAGACAAAAAAAACATTGACGAACTCTGTTTGATCTTGTTGTTGCAACTATGTCTAACTCACGACCAGAATTTCAGCAACATCACAAGCAAATGACATCTAGGTCTCACGGTAAACTCATATCAATGGCATAATCAACTAGCGAGCAAATAATAATAAGTCTCAAATGTCAACACTTCAATCAAAACAACATGAAGCAGTACGAATAGATGGTATCTTGCTAGCGCTTTCTGAGACCGCAAAACATAAATGCAGAGCACCTTCAAAGACCGAGGGCTGACTAAACATTGTAATTCAAGGCAATGAAGATCCAGTCATAGTCACACTCAATACAGTTAAAAGCAAAGCATAAAAATGACAGAGGTGCTCTCTAATTGGTGCTTTTGTAAGAGGAGGATGACTCAACAGGAACATAAATAGACAGGCCCTTCGCAGAGGGAAGCATTGATTTGCAAAGGTGCCACAGCTCAAGCTTTGAAAACAGAGATAATAATTTTGGGTGGCATGCTTTCATTGTCAACGCAATGACTAAGAGTTCTCAACATCTTCCACGCTACACATGCTATAGGCGGTTCCCAAACAGAAAAGTAAAGTTTTGACTCCCCCACCACCAATCAATCACACTCCACGGCTAGTCGAATCCTCGGGTACCATCCATACCAACATCAATCCTGGGGGAGTTTTGTTTGCAATTATCTTTTTGATTTGAGCATGGAACTGGGAATTCCAATTACCGGCCCCTTTCTCGTGAATGATAGTGAATAAACACATATCGAGGATAACACGCCTAGCATGGAAGATACCAATAGCCCCCTGTCACCACATGAGCGGTTCGGGCATGCAAAACAGATTATTTCTTGAAGATTTAGAGAGTGGCACATGCAAATTTACTTGGAATGGCAGGTAGATACCGCACATAGGTAGGTATGGTGGACTCCTATGGCACAACTTTGGGTTTATGGAGGTGGATGCACAAGCAGTATTCCCGCTTAGTACAAGTGAAGGCTAGCAAAAGACTGGGAAGCGACCAACTAGAGAGCGACAACAGTCATCAAAATGCATTGAAATTAACTAACATTGAGTGCAAGCATGAATAGGACATAAATCACCATGAACATGAATATCATAGAGGCTATGTTGATTTTGTTTCAACTACATGCATGAACATGCGCCAAGTCAAGCCACTTGAATCATTCAAAGGAGGATACCATCCTATCATACTACATCATAGTCATCTCAACATTCATGTGGGAAACCAAGACAAACCATTATAAGCTCCTAGTTAAATAAGCATGGCATAAGCAACTATGATCTCTAAGTTGTCATTGCAAACATGTTTCTGTCACAACAATGCTGAATCAGGCATGATGAGCTAGTCATATTTACAAAAAACAAAATAGATCAAGTTGATACCAGCTTTTCCAGGCTCAGTCACTTCATCATATATTGTCATTATTGCCTTTCGCTTGCACGACCGAATGATGTGAACAATAATAAGTGTGCTCGTGCATTGGACTAAAGCTAGAATCTGCAGGCAAACACAAAGGAGAAGACAAAGTAATATGGCTCTTTGAAAGCTAAACAGGTATGCATGCAAGAGCCACTAAACATTCTAACCAATATCTTCTACCTTGACCCAAAGAAAAAGAAAACTGTTTACACGGGAAAACTCCCAACAAACAAAAGAAGAAAAAGAAAATCTTGTTGGTTTTTTCAAACTAGACAGACACACGAAAAGAAAACGAGAAAAAGAAAATAAACTAGCATGGATGATACAGTGGCAAAGTGTGAACACCAGCTAACAAAATGAAAGCATAAGCAAGAATGTAAAGTCGGTGAGAACACGTACTCCCCCAAGCTTAGGCTTTTGGCCTAACTGGGTCTACTCCCAAGGAGGGAAATAACTAGCTCCGGGATACTCAGGAGTGGACTGTGGATGCCACTGTTGTGTGAGCTCCTCTGGCTCCCACCGATAAACTGGCCTCTGGTACTCGACTGGCGGCTCGGGCACGGGCACCTATGGTTGGGCTAGGCCCCAATATGCGTAGATGTCCGAGGGCATAATAATGTACCTGCCTGCATGAAGATTGAACAAAGAAGGAGCAGGCAAAGTAATAGTCTCACGAGTACCCTGAGTAATACCAAGTTATAAATCATCCTTCCACCTATATCTCTATCAAGAAAGTCATGGCGAACCATGCTATCGTAATCTAGATATCTCTCGGGAAGAAGCGTCTCTTCTTCCTCATCCAGTCTAGTGGGTATCTCAAACTGTCTGGCAAGACGGGTAGCATAGATACCTCCATAGACAACACCTTTAGAACGGCTGAGGTTCAACCGTTGAGCTACTATAGCGCCCAAGCTAGAAGTTCTATCGTTATAAAGGGCTTCGCGCAGGACCGCAAGATCTGGGGAACTAAGCGACCCAGCCTTCCCACGGCCAATCAAACATTTTCCCACAAATAATGAGATGTACCGAAGCACGGGAAAATGAATGCTAGCAGCTCTAGCGCAAGACACTCCTCTCTCCTATCCTACAGCAATTGTACCGATAAAAGCTTCCAAGTCCCGTGAACGAGGTTCATGAATATCCCCAACGTAAGGTAATTTGCAAACATTGCAAAAGTCCTGGAGTGACATGCGCTGGGGGATATCATAAAGTTTAAACTCAACCATAGGAGGATTCTTCCTTGGATAGAAGTTAAAGCTTTGTACGAAGATATTAGTGACGAGGAGGTATTGCGGACACTTATCTTCAACAAAGGCGGTAAGGCCTGCGTTTTCCACCAAGTGATAAAAGTCCTAATAAATTCCAGTGGTGCGTAAGAACACGTCGCTTGGACACTCGCACGCTCGAACTTCCGCGAGTCGAGGGACCGGATACTTGGGCTTCTTCTCACTCCCATCATCCTTGGGCTCATGGCTTGACGATCCTCTCAAGAACCTCCTCATCTTTTCCCTTTTTTATCTTTGGAAATTTTCTGAAATTTTTAGTGATTCTAAGGAAAAGTGAATAAGGCTCAACGAAACTCGTAGCAACTACTCCCACAAGTGCCTAGAGACCATATTACGCATCAAAACTACTTGGGACCAGCTAGAATCAGCATGCAAAGCTCAAGAACATGGTCACCAAGGCAGCAAAAATACGCGGAGTATAAGGCACTAGAGCACAAACTAATTGGACCAATGGAGGAGTCACTTACCAAGGAGTAATTTCCCCAAAATAGTTCGGAGAACGGTGATTTGAGAAAAGAGACCGAAAATCCCAGCAAGAGGAGCAACAACACAGGTTTGAGCTGCGAAACAATTTTTTCTGGAGGTAGGAGAAGCGGATGAGAGCAAGAATGAGTGGAGGGGGTGCCTGTGGGCCTCACAAGCCTGGGTGGCGCGGCCAGGGGGCCCGCGCCCCTAGGCTTGTGGCCCACTGGTGTGGCCCCCAGACAGACTCTTTGTCCCAGTATTTTTCAAATATTCCAGAAAAAATCATACTAGATTTTCACAGCATTCGGAGAACTTTTATTTTTGGGGTAATTTTCTACCGGACGCTAAAACAGAAAACAGAGAAAACTAAACTAAACCTATCATTTTTCTTCTAAGCAACCTAAAGTGAAAGCTTGGAACAGAGGTTTGTGACTCCTCGATTCATCCATCTCATGGTCATCGAAAGAAATCCGTCAATGGGGTTGATCAAGCCTCCTCGACAAAAGTTTTTCGAATCGCAAAAGAAGACGGAGAATTTTCGAATAGTCACTAGGTCACCTCAATGGGGATGTGTATCTCCCCAACAAGCAAATCATACTTCATCTTCACACGAGGAATAGGGCATTCAAAGCTCCCAATAAGAATTGATGAAGTTTTTTCGATAGCATTGATGCAATGTACTCGATATTGTTTCTTCGGAAAGTGCACCGTATGCTCATTACCGTTGACATGGAAAGTGACATTGCCTTTTTTGCAATCTATAACAGCCCCTGCAGTATTTAAAAAGGGTCTTCCGAGGATGACAGCCATGGCATCGTCCTCAGGAATATCCAAGATAACAAAGTCAGTTAAGATAGTGGTGTTAGCAACCACAACAGGCACATCCTCGCAAATGCTGATAGGGAAAGCAGTTGATTTGTCAGCCATTTGCAGAGAGATTTCAGTGGGTGTCAACTTATCCAGTTCAAGTCTACGATAAAGAGAGAGAGGCATAACACTAACACCGGCTCCAAGGTCGCATAAAGCAGTTCTCACATAGTTACCTTTAATGGAGCAAGGTATAGTGGGCACACCGGGATCACCTAGTTTCTTAGGAGTTCCACCCTTGAAAGTGTAATTAGCAAGCATGGCGGAAATCTCAACCTCGGGTATCTTCCTCTTATTAGTCACAATATCCTTCATGTACTTCGCATACGGAGACATCTTGAGCATATCTGTCAAACGCATCTGCAGAAAGACAGGTCTGATCATCTCAACGAAGCGCTCAAAATCCTCATCATCCTTTTTCTTGGATGGTTTGGGAGGAAAGGGCATGGGTTTCTGAACCCATGGCTCCCTTTATTTACCATGCTTCCTAGCAGCGAAGTCATTCTTATCATATCTTCTATTCTTAGGTTGTGGGTTATCAAGATCAACACTAGGTTCAATCTCCACATCCTTATCATTGCTAGGCTGAGCATCTTCATGAACATCACTATTGATATTATCATTAGGTTCATGTTCATCACCAGATTGTGTTTCAGCATCAGAGACAGAGGCATTGTTTGGACTCTCAGGTGTAGCAGCAACAGGGTTGCTAGCATGCAGGTTCCTATCATCTCTCTTCTTCTTTCTAGGATGACTAGGTGCATCAGTGCTAACTCCTTGAGACTCTTGTTCAATTCTCTTCGGATGACCCTCAGGATACAAAGGTTCCTGGGTCATTCTACTGCCTCTAGTGACGACTCTAACAAAATTATCATTCAACTCGTTGAGAAAGTCATTCTGAGCTTTAAGTACTTGTTCTACCTAAGTAGTAACCATGGAAGCATGTGTACTCAGAAGCTTAAGATCATTGACATTTCTGTCCACACAAGCACTTAAATGACTAAGCATACGAGCATTCTTTTCCAATTGTCTGCTAACATAATCATTGAAACTTTGTTGTTTGACAACAAAGTTATCAAATTCATCCATGCATAAGCTAGCGGGTTTATCAAAAGGAATATCACTCTCATCAAACCTACGCAGAGAGTTTACTTCTACTACCTGTATCGGGTTATCGAGACCATGGATCTCTTTGATAGGTGGTAGATTTTTGACATCTTCAGATTTAATGACTTTCTCTCGCATAGATTTCTTGGCTTCTTGCATATCTTCAGGACTGAGGAACAGAATACCTCTTTTCTTCAGTGTTGGCTTAGGAGGTGGTTCGGGAATAGTCCAAGCATTCTCATTGCACAAGATGTTATTCAACAGAATCTCAGCTAGTTCTACGGTTCGTTCCTTAAAAACACTACTGGCACAACTATCTAGGTGGTCTTTGGAAGCATCGGTAAGTCCATTATAGAAGATATCAAGTATTTCATTCTTCTCAAGAGGGTGATCAGGCAAAGCATTCAGTAGCTGGATAAGCCTCCCCCAAGCTTGTAGGAGACTCTCTTCTTCAGCTTGAGCAAAGTTGTATATTTCCTGCAAGGCAGCTTGCTTCTTATGGGCAGGGAAATATTTTTCAGAGAAGTAGTAGACCATATCCTAGGGGCTACGCACACAACCAAGAGCAAGAGAAGTGAACCAAGTCTTAGCATCATCCTTTAGCGGGAAAGGAAACAGCTTGAGCATATAGTAGTGGCGGATCTTTTCCTCACTAGTGAATAGGGTGGCTATATCGTGCAGTTTGGTAAGATGGGCTACAACCGTTTCAGACTCATAACCGTGAAAAGGATCAGATTCGACCAGAGTGATTAACTCAGGGTCGACAGAGAATTCATAATCCTTATCGGTCACAAAGATAGGCGAAGTAGCAAACTTCGGGTCGTATTTCATCCTAGCGTTCAGAGATTTTTCTTTCCACTTACGCAGAAGTTTCTCAACATCATAGCTATCCTTACACGCAAGAAAATCCTCAGCTATATCTCCCTCCATAACATAGCGCGTATCAGGCATAACACGCAATTTAGGCATAGTAGCAGGTTCTACTTCAATAGTATCAGCAGTTTCAGAAGTATCATCACATCTAGCAGCAGCTCTAGCAATATGTGCATCAAGGAATGCACCAAGTGGCAAAGCAGTATCAGGCATAGCAGGCATAGTATCAAGCATAGCATCATCAGGCATAGTATCAAGCATAGCATCATGGACAGCAGAAGTAGGATCATCAAGCACAGGCGATCTATCAAGATTTCTAGCAGGAGGCGAAGTCGCAAACTTACTCAAAACTGAAGGTGACTCAAGTGCAGATCTAGATGGCAATTCCTTACCTCTCCTCGTAGTGGAAGGTAGGATTTTAGTTCTTGGATCATTCGGATTCCTCATAGTGACCAGCGGACGTCAATGCCAAGTGACTCAGAGAATATAGCTGTGCCTCCCAGGCAACGGCGCCAGAAAAGAGCCTTGATGACCCACAAGCGTATGGGATCGCAGCAGTTTTCGAGGGTAGAGTATTCGACCCAAATTTGTTGATTCGCCAAGACGAGAAGTGAAAGAATATTCTCAAGTATTAGCAGCTGAATGTGTCAGATTCAACCACACTTGAAAGATTAGTGTCTGCAAGCAAAGTATCAGTAGCAAAGTAGTATGATAGCAACGGTGCCAGAAACGATCTGTTGACGGCAGACTATTCCTAACTGTTGTATCAATGGCGCCAGTAGGTTGCACGTGAGCGAGTAACTATTCTTCCCCGACAACAGTGTCGGAAAAGATCATGCAACAAGTAACAGCAGAGTAGCAAGGAACGGCAGTAGCAGCAGCAGCAAAGTAACAAGCAAGAGTAGCAGCAAAGTGGCCCAATCCCTTTTGTAGCAAGGGACAAGCCTAGGCAAAGTAACGTAGCGAGAACCAGTAGTAAAAGACTCATGGGCACTGGATCGGTGATGGATGAGTATGACAGATGTAATTCATCATGTAACAGCTATAACACGGAGAGATATGTAACTAGCTCCCATTCGTCAATCTAATGTAGGCATGTATTCCGTATGTAGTCATACGTGCTTAGGGAAAAGAACTTGCATGACATCTATTGTCCATCCCTCCCGTGGCAGCGGGGTCCTAATGGAAACTACGGGATATTAAGGTTCTCCTTTTAATAAAGAACCGGACCAACGCATTAACACGTGGTGAATACATGAACTCCTCATACTATGGTCATCTCCGGGAGTGGTTCCGGCTATTGTCACTCCGGGGTTGCCGGGTCGTAACACATAGTAGGTGACTACAACTTGCAAGATAGGATCTAAAACACACATATATTGGCGACAACATAATAGGTTCAGATCTGAAATCATGGCACTCGGGCCCTAGTGACAAGCATTAAGCATAGCCAAGTAGTAGCAACATCAATCTAGAACATAGTGGATACTAGGGATCAATCCCCGTCAAAAAACTAACTCGATTACATGATAGATCTCATCCAACTCATCACCGTCCAGCAAGCCTACGATGGGATTACTCACGAACGATGAAGAGCATCATGGAATTGTTGATGGAGAAAGGTCGATGATGACGATGGCGACGATATCCCCTCTCCGGAGCCCGAAACGAACTCCAGATCTGCCCTCCAGATGAAGAACAGGATGTGGCGGCTCCTCTGTATCGCAAAACGCGATGAAACCTTCTCTTCGATTTTTTTTCCAGGCGACACGGAAGATATAGAGCTGAGTTTGGGGGCGATGGTGCCACGTGGGCCCCACAAGCCTGCACGGCGCGGCCATAGGGGGTGGCCGCGGCCTGTGAACTTGTGGCCCACTCGCACGCCCCCTCCGGTGGATCCTTGCGCATGTATTTTTCTTTTATTCCGGAAAAAAATCTCCGTAAATTTTCAGGACGTTCCGAGAACTTTCATTTCTGCACAAAAACAACACCATGGCAATTCTGCTGAAAACAGTGCCAGTCCGGGTTAGTTCCATTCAAATCATGCAAGTTAGAGTCCAAAACAAGGGCAAAAGAGTTCGGAAAAGTAGATACGACGGAGACGTATCAAGGACCACCATAAAGAGGATGCCCCGTGATGTAAGTCACATGTTTCTTGTGTGAAGGAAAAAATCACGTTCCAATCCATTGAGAAATGTATCCTGGCGTACTATTGGCGATACAATGTCAAAAGAGAGTCATGGAATAAGTTTTATAAGCTAGAAGGAAGATAAAGGACTTTGAATTAGAAGACAAGAAGCCAGAACAGCACGCAGGAGAGGAACTCGAGGAAGGACAAAATCACCAACCCCGGGAGATCAAGCCCGAAATAAAGGAAAAGGACCAGTGCAACTTGTAGGAGATGAAGAGCCACATTGTGATTGTGATGTCTGTGGAGGAGAAACATCTTTATTCAAGAGATGCAAGAGGAAGCTAGGGGATGTACAAGACTGTGAGGTCGTAGAACTTAACCCAGAGGAGATGAAGAAAATGGTCGAAAAATGGGAGAGCAACAAAAAGAAGAAGGCCAGATCTTGGAGAGACATGAGCCTTGTCGAATGTTTCAGTTGAAAAAAGTGTGGAAATTTTGCAAAGGACTGCCGAGAGAAACAAAAGGACCACACCTAGAGGACGTACCAAAGGAAGCCCCGCATCATTCCGAGGATGCACGGAGATACCACCATTCAGAGTCATTTGGAATGAAGCGTATGCAACAGGATCAGGATCAGGATCAGCTAGACCTACGACATACACTTAGCAGAAACCCAATAAGGAGAACTTACCAGAGCCTCACGCTCAAAGACATAATCAGAGATAACCATAAATCCATATGAGGGAGAATCTCACGTATCAACAACACCCAGCACCATCAAAGACCTAAACTAGGAGGAAGCACAGTAGTAGATACATCATTAGTATGGTAGATAGTAGAAGTAGTAGTCTT
This sequence comes from Hordeum vulgare subsp. vulgare, assembly GCF_904849725.1. NCBI lineage: Eukaryota > Viridiplantae > Streptophyta > Magnoliopsida > Poales > Poaceae > Hordeum > Hordeum vulgare. The sequence continues at coordinate 105,193,677 of NC_058522.1, read as the reverse complement.
GATGTAATGGAAGATTGATCAGTTTTGTATCAGCATAACTATCAAGGACTGAAGTTATATTGACCAAATATTCTCATTGTCATATGCCAAAACTGAAAGAGTGATAATGAATTGGATACACCTCGGTTAACAGGAAAGGAACAAAAGAGAGACGAAACTAGATACACCTAGTTAACAGAAAAGCAAAACAAACTATCTAGGACGTTGTAGGAACTGGTGGATGGATCAGACACAACGCAGCACCCAACAGTGAACTAAACCGAAGGGAAAGTAGATCGGAAACAGACAAGGAGATATCATTGCTCCAATATGGAAGGCACCAGGCTAAAGTAACTAGAAGTGGGACAATCTGAGAACCCCGTTATGGATATTAAGAACTACATAAGGGGTAGTTGATTGAATTTTTCCTTAAAACTTGGAAGGCCAGGCAGAACATGATTTAGGAAAACCCAGATACCTAATGAGTAAGACTGGATGGAACATCTAGGAAAGGATGATATCACAGTACAACAAACACCAAAACCCATATGGATATGCCGAATGAGAGAGGAAATCAGACAATAATAGTATTAAATGCAACAACACTTGATCGGAATAGAGGAATGTGATGCAAGGATGGCAGGTGAGTTCGCTATGCCAGAGGAAGCGATAGTTGTTAGGAAACTCTATAGGAAAATTTTACCACCGGGAATTGTAATGTAACATTAGAAGTCGTCGACGCAAGACCGAAGAAAATTCAGAACAGATTAGAGCATGGAAACAGAAGGACTCCAAGAACGCTTGTGAGGAAGACCGGGTGTTAGGACTATGAATATTTTCCAACCCACATGGTTGGTGATGATTTGGGTACGCCATGAGTTGATTGCCATGACATCTACTTTTATTATTCGCCGTACTAGGAGGAGCGGATAGTCTTGAGTGAGACACCTATAGTTGAGAGAACGGTGCAAGCGAAGACCTTAGTTGGAGTAGTACGTGACCTCATAGAAGGAAATCATTGCCATACGTAGGTAAAACAGTGAGAAAGTGTCGACCGAAAAACCGGGAAGGATCCATATATCAATAAACCACCCCATGATAAGGAATTTTGGCTTGGGTGGAAAACGAGGAAACACCAGGATCACTCGGAACGAGCGTTGCAATTTACCCATGAATCAGATGTAAGGATAACGAGAAACCTTGACCGAGGAACCTCGACAAAGAAAGATGGTACACGCATGGAACTACAAGGAAGAATTGACATATGGCTACCTGAAAAACCCTAGGACATGGTAGATGGTACATCATGAAGCATTTCAGGAAAGTTGACAGATGATTGTCGGACAAGCATACGATAGATGTTATGGGCATAAACAAGTTTGCAAGACAGTTGGAACCGCACAAAAAGAAATATAGGGAACCTGATAAGCCGGTAGATGAGATCCTAATTATAGAATCTGAAGGAGGATCATCCTTAACCAAGGAGTTAGAAGCTACAGGAAAATCCAACCTTCAAATCTTTTAAGGGTGGTAGCAACCTGGAACCTAAGAAACTGTGAATGTACGATTGTTCCAGGAAGTACCAGGAAACCGACCATGAACCAGTTACAAGGAACACTTGAGAATAAAGCTACCCGCCACATAATTATCTTGAGATGTTGTAAACTGTCAAGGAGTGCAACACCAAGGATCTAAGGATACAGATGGTATTGCCAAAGTACACACAATAGACCCGAGACATGGAGATAGAATTTAAGATGAACCCCAAACCCTAACCTTTCTTTATATCCTCTCTAGATGTTGGGACGAGATCTCTTTTAAGGGTGGTAGTCTGTCACATCCCAGCTTTTCCCATATCTGGTATATTAAATATTTCACGGGGAATTAAAAAATTCAAACAAAACCCTTTGATTGATGGTTGCTAGTTGAAATTGCTTGGTTGTTTGAATATGAAGTTGAAACTAGTGGAAACCTAGCTAAGCTAGCCAATAGGTGGTACCCAAGCCAATTGAGATATTGTTGGGAAAAAGCAATTGAAATAAGACCCAAGAATAGCCAAGTCAAATATGTCCCCTAAATGATTTTGGATTGGCTTTGAATTGGAATCATTTCATAAGCAATTCAAATCAAAAGGGAATATAATCAAATGTGACTTGCATTTGAATTTGGTAGCAACTAAAATTCCACAAGTCCAAACAATGACCTAGACCCTCTCCATATTCTCGAAAATGAATTTGAAAAAAGATTTGGTTCAAAACCAAATTAAAATTCAAAATGGAAAGAAAGAGTCCAAAAAATAGTTGTCAAAAAGAAATGTGCAACATTTCCTAAATATTCCATTTTGAATTTAAAAACTATTCTCTCCTGAAAAGAAAATCAATTTCAAAACAGATTTTCAAGAACAAAGAAAAAGAAAAGGAGACAAAATAGAAAAGGAAAATAAATAAAATGAAAAGGCCAGCAAGGCCAGGCAACTAAGTCGAGGTCGAGCCAGCCGACCCAGCTACTCCATCATGTAGCCAGCCCGTGCAGCCCCGAGCATTTGACGTGTGGGACCAGCATGTCACGGGCATCACCCATTCCTCACACGCAACCACCCTACCCACGACACGCACCCGAGCCACGTAGTGCACGCCCTCCAAAATTGGACATCCATCGTGCACTCCTGCATGCATGGCATGTCCCTTTAAAAGCCCTAGATCCCCTCGCCATTTTGCCCCGAACAATTTGCCCCGAGCTCTGCCTCTAACCTAGAAACTCTGGCAAAGCTTCCAACAAGCCCGAGCCCTGCCCCGGCCAGCGACTGGCCCCGACGTCTTGCGCATCTCATGGACATCGTCCGTACGCCCGTGGACTTGTGCATCATCGACCTCGCTGGAGCCCGAAGCCCTCCACCGCGTCGTCGTCTCCTTCGGTGAGGTGAGTAGGCAATCAACACCAAGGCCTTGTCCGTTGTGTTCACCGTGCTCTGCCACAACCCCTCGCACATCATTTCATCTAGGAGCGCTCAAATTCGATGCCTGCCTCTGCACCCGAAGCTTTGCCAGCGCGTCCGAACTCGGGCAACCTCGCAGCCGGATGGCCTGCAAGTGCACATGAATATGTACCAATTTCGTGATAAGTATGGTTTGTAAATCCCATAGGAGCGAATATGATGGCACAAAAATCCCCGCGGTTGTGTTGTCACTAACACCAGTGGCGAAGCCAGGATTTGGATATGGCCTCTGATAGGGGGGCCAAATACATATGTACTAGCTCATATCAGTCAAATATACACTATATACTTCAGGTTTTATCGATCGTTAGGGGGGCAGGTCCCTGCTCGTCCCCCTGTCTCCACCCCTGACTAACACAACCACGCTCACACCCAAACGAGAGTTTGGAAATATCTCACTTAAGTAAGTTGCAAGGGAACAATACAAATAAGGAATTAAACTAAACTAGAGAGAATGAAAAATAAATACTAAACTAAGCACACGAAATAAACTAAGAGAAGTATGCGATTTTTTAGATGAGATTCATGACATCTAGGTACGGCCTCATTCAGTAAGGCGCGGAATGGAGTTTGGGTTTTACGACTATGCCACATTGTGACTAAGCCAATACCTGTATTATAGGATACATTGGTTTAGTTCTGGTGGATCCCTCACATAAAATTACCTCTCAAGACGCGCTATTGAGATAACTCACTAAGCCTACTTCTTGTCCCATATCTGAGGCGGCTTAAGACAAAGATATTAAGGTCCTTGTAGTTTAAGGATCGCACGAAGGCATTAGGTTATATAGACAACTGTGCTCCTAGAATAATTGCGTTCTTCTCAAGATATCTGCACCTATCACGTCACAATTCAATCGGTTTGCAAAACCATCTATACACTTCATGTGTGGCGTGGAGAGTTAGATGTCTTCAACTACGTCAGTGGATAGGACATCTCCCATCACTAAATTGTCTAGGGTAAATAAGCAATACAAAGCAACATTGATACGTCTCTAACGTATCTATAATTTTTTATTGTTTCATGATATTATATTATCAATCTGGGATACTTTATATGCAATAATATGCTATTTTATATATTTTTGGACTAACCTATTAACCCAACGTCCAGTAACTGTTCCTATTTCGTGCTTCTTTTCGACTTTTACAGAAAACCAATACCAAATGGAGTCCAAACACAATAAAAAATTGATGGTTTTTTCTGAACGATTTTGGATTTTGGACCGAGGAAGCTTCGGGAGGAGGCCGAAAGCCGCATCAGGAGGCGACAAGTCTGAAGAGCGCGCCCACCAGGCTTGTGTCCCTATCGCACGTCCCCCTAACCTAATTCCACTTCTATAAATCATAAAATGTTTTAAAAACATCAGAGCACAACAGGACATACTTTTTCTGCCACCGAAAATCTCGATTCCGCCGCGATCCCATCTGAAAACCTTTTCTGGTATCCTGCCAAAGGGGAAATCGATCATGGAGGCCGTCTACATCAACCTTGCTGGTTCCATGATAATGTGTGAGTAGTCCACCAAATTTAAGCCTGAAATGTGTCACCGCAGAGAAGCAAGTGGACGCGTTTCGGGTTTAGGTTGGCGGTATGTTCGTTTCAACCCAAACAGACACGGACTGACAGTTTGGGTCGATCGGTAAGAGTTTCTCTAAAGCCCTTCTTTCGAGTGAAGAACAACAGAACAATTTATACCACCCCTCAAGAATTTATCAGTATTCCATGTTAGAGTGACCAATCCACATAATATCAACATGGTGGCAATGAAACAAAAAAAACTGGGTCCAGATTTTGACTTTGACATAGCCAGCAGAGAAGGTTCTTCTTCTCTTTGGCCAGCGCAGCACCCTGGCCTGGGACTGAGCTTCTGTGCGATGTGGAACGGCCGTCTGAACCGGCGGCGGTGATCAGGGTTCCCCATGTTTCGGTTCCATCCTCCTCTCTCCAAACTATCTCCTACGTTCTACTTCCAATGCTAACAAGATTATAGTGGCATCTATTTCAATACGTAGTCATAATGCTCATATCTGTGAAAATGGTTGCATTTTCAAAAACAAAACTGAAACAAAACGTTTTTACTTTCCAAAAAGGCGAAACATAACATATTTACTTCTCAAAAACGCATCTGAACGAGCGTCATCTTGTACTAAGAGAAAAGGTCAAGATGACGCCAGATACAAACAAAGGCCAAAGGGCCCTAAAGAGACAACAAAAGCGAGTTTAAAGAGAGAGCCTAGTGCCCAACTTCAACAAAGAAAACTCAGAGAAAGCCACACACACACACACACACACACACACAAACAGCCAACATCGGATCCCTGATGGTGATGCATCAAAATGTTGTCACTTCTCTCAGCTTAGCCATTGTCAACATTGTGGCTTTAGAGAAAATGGCGTGGTGCCATTACAACTCAAGACACGCATCATCCATCAGTTCCAACTTCAGATCCAAAGAGAAACATCATTAAACCCTTCTTTGGAGTTAAAAACACACGGAACAATTTATACCATCCCTCAAGAATTTATCTGTACTTGATGTCAGAGTGACCAATCCAAACAGCATCAAAATGGTGGCAATGAAACAAAAAAACTGGGTCCAGATTTGGCTTTAATCGTCTGACAGAGGTTTGCATTCTGCAAAGCTATACAACAGTCTACTTGATCACCTCGAAAAATATAACATATTTACTTCTCAAAAACGCATCTGAACGAGCGTCATCTTGTACTAAGAGAAAAGGTCAAGATGACGCCAGATACAAACAAAGGCCAAAGGGCCCTAAAGAGACAACAAAAGCGAGTTTAAAGAGAGAGCCTAGTGCCCAACTTCAACAAAGAAAACTCAGAGAAAGCCACACACACACACACACACACACACACACAAACAGCCAACATCGGATCCCTGATGGTGATGCATCAAAATGTTGTCACTTCTCTCAGCTTAGCCATTGTCAACATTGTGGCTTTAGAGAAAATGGCGTGGTGCCATTACAACTCAAGACACGCATCATCCATCAGTTCCAACTTCAGATCCAAAGAGAAACATCATTAAACCCTTCTTTGGAGTTAAAAACACACGGAACAATTTATACCATCCCTCAAGAATTTATCTGTACTTGATGTCAGAGTGACCAATCCAAACAGCATCAAAATGGTGGCAATGAAACAAAAAAACTGGGTCCAGATTTGGCTTTAATCGTCTGACAGAGGTTTGCATTCTGCAAAGCTATACAACAGTCTACTTGATCACCTCGAAAAATATAACTTCAGGCTGGAGCTTGCAGTCCTTGAAACGTTCTAGCAAATGCTCCCAAGTATCTTCTCTCTGCATGGAGGAAGTTCACACCAACAAATCAGCAAGTTTAGGATAAAATGGAAACAATAAAGAATACAGGGCCTTGATCAACACCCAGGAGTCCCAAGTCACATACCTCGACAGTCTCTAAGCCATATATGACCCACTTGTCCTCGTCACGAGCAAAGCAGACGTAGCGGTCATCAGCATAGCAGATCTGCAAGAGTTTGGATTGCAAGGTAGCATAAGATGGATGCTAAATTGCACTGCATTTGCTATGCTTGCATATGTAAGCAGGCAAATTAAGTAACCAGAGCATTAAACCAACCTTGCAATAGGCCTGTACCAACACTCAAAGCAACAAAAGAGTAAACAGAGAGAGAGAGAAGTGTGCAGATAAAAGGTTACTCTAGCTCATGTTCTCCAACCACTCCATGTGATTTGATGAGGCCATTTCCTATTAGATATAAAGGGAAGGAAATAATGCAAAACATACTTGTGAGAGCAGCAGACGTTACAAGGTCCAACCAGTTTACCTACATATGATACTTCTTCAACTGTTCAATCAATGGAACGTTCATAAAAAGAACTTAGCGACACAAGGATCACACAAGCTATTGATTCTTGCTGAAATTCTTCTGTTGGGTCTTCTAAATATCTTGATCTCAGTGTATTAGACAGGAAAAAATATGCCACAAATAGTACCATTTGAAAACTTGCAAATATCTCTTCAAGTATGAACCAACTCAGATATGATGTATCATAGTTTAAACCTTCTATCCACTTCATTGGAAATAGCAGCAAAATGCCTCGTCAATGTAACCTAGGCAATTTGGACCAGGTGACAACGCCATTTAACCATGATCAGTTTCGTTCCACAAAAATAAGAACCTTGCTTCAGTCTTAGAACAATACCAACTTGGCCTCCAGCACCAGTCAAGGAACAGCAAATAATTAGCAACACAACTTAATCAACCAATACCAAATGGCTAATTGATTTTGCTCATTTCTGCATTACCTTAACATGAGAATTAAATGATAAAAGTATTTGTTCAGCTCCATTAACAATTCAATTTAGGAAAGTAGAATAGTTTTCTGTGCACATACCATAGAGGTGACAGCATACAAAGCTGCAGAATGAGCACTTCTGCAAAAGAACTCAGTGTCAAGGGGAGACGTGATGCCAGCCAGAACTTCAGATAGTGCGTCCTGGCTTTCACTGCCACCCAGCCAGTTCAAAACTGCCAACATGATGAATATTTTGGTGTAAACTACTGCAAGCTATGATGTATGAATAAAATAACAGCCTCCTGAACCAGCATGGCAGAAATTCATGATTACCTTATCATGAAGACACATATGTATTTCTATTGGAACATTTTCATTCTGATGAGATATATTTCAATTTTATTTAAATTAATTTCGACAATAACAACTCCTTAGACTTGTATTTCTATTTTATGGTTACCCTCACACTCATTATTGTGCACTTCCAGTACTGCAGGACTCGAGTTTAAAGATGTGTTGTGTACTTGTGTTGCAGAAACTAGTTAGATTTATACATCTGAATATCATTTTCTGTATTGGCAGAAAAAGAGCTACATAACTTGCAACTTACTATTTGAGACAAGCAGTGTTACCTATTGTAAAGAAGTGTGGTGTATTTGAAAGGAAGAGATCAATATTCTGCAGACATCCACAATGCTCGCATTTGTTGTCCTCGCGAAACTGTTCATCCAATAGAACCGGTAGCTCTGCAAGGGAATTGATCTGTACAAGGACAATTAAAACCTCTAGTCAACGTTTCCTACTTTCAAGAAATACTGCATACAGCACATCCTGAAAAACTACTGCATACAGCATATCTTTGCTGTTTGAGGTGAACTGGCATCAAGTTTATGGAAAAGTGTGGTATACAGGTATTCACCGCAAGACTTCCCACACCTACAGCTGATTTGAGCATCGAATTTGATCCCAAAAAGATAATGTGTTGGGCATATGCAATCTCCGCACGTGATTGGGTTCACTACATGTCTCTGGGTCTCCTTCTTTTCTCTAAAACGCGAACAAGTTTCTGACATATGCAATTCAATGAGAATTGTGGCCACAATCTCAGAAGCAAAAGTTTCGCCAACCTGCAACTGGAATTGATTCACCAGGAATCAATTGCGTGCATAATCATATAGGACAGACAGAATGCAGTTGTTTTTAGGCCAATACTTTACACACAATATAAAAGAAACAAACAAGACGCTTACAATAACAACATACCTAAATTTGCCCATTCTACTGCATATACTTGGTATCAATATTCAGCATGCATAAATTATACTCCTTTTTTTTTGCAAAATCATAAATTCTACTCCCTCTGTATAAAAATATAAGACGTTTTTGCAGTTCAACTCCCTCCGTTCCATAATATAAGAGCGTTTTTCATACTACACTAGTGTCGTAAACGCTCTTATATTATGGAACGGAGGGAGTAGTAAATAACGCGAAAAAAAATGGTATGAACTAGGACTGTTTCCCTCTGTGGAGTGTAAAATACCACATCTATGTTTTGCTCAAAACAGTTGCAGACCTCCAAAATAACCACAAAATAAGAAATGAACACATGCAAATAAAATAAATTGAAGGTACCATCAATACTGAACTGGATTGCAGACTCTGCTTTCACGTTGTAATATAACTTCAATTATTTTTTGTTTAAACTGTCTTGCAAATATATGCAATGGTGATTAAGGTCTAACCTTTTCATACAAAGTGCTGCAATCTACAACTCTGCAGAGAAGAGTCTTCATGTAAGTCAGTACAACATCGGTGAAGTGGTGGTCGTTTTTCTCCCAAGAAGAGAAGATTTCATAAAATTGCTGAGCTATGCAGGGATTTTCAACTGACGGGATCCATACAAGTGGCTCCATCAGAAGTTTATCTCTGAAATGCCTCAGATTGCACAATGACTGCACACATACAAAGAAAATTATAGGCTGGTTTTTCAGATTGCACAATGACTTAACACATACAAAGGAAATTATAGGCTGGTTGTTGAAAGATCACATGACCAGATGCAAGTATCTCTTACCCGTATGATTACACTCAAGATAGACAATTCTTCATCAGCATTGTTCTTGTTGGAAACATTAAGTCTTTGTTGAGAACTGGAGGTGGTTACCATTTCCTTGACAGATTGGCCAGAAGTTCCTGTATTATGAAATTGTAAGAAGTATTAGTGACATAACAGAGCATATTTTATAATGTAAAACTCAAACAAGTATTTCGAAGAGGTTAGACTGAATGGAAGTATTCCTCTGGAACTTAGTGCAAAGTGGCCTATAGGAAAAGAGGACATCCTAAGGATTCCAATTCTACATACCAGATAACCTCTAATACACTATTACACTGTAAATACAGTACTCAAAATTCCTAAGGATGGAAATTCTAATAAACTACTTAGAAATTCCTCTGAATCAAGGAGGCATAACGCAAGCAGACTAGGGCAATGCCAGGTTTAGATCGTTGAGATTATGACTTAAGTATTTGCTATGAGAGCAGAAGAAAAAAGAAGCTCCTGGAAAAGTGAATGTGACATGAGTCAACACAAATTCATTGGGTAGCAGGAATTTTACCGCATATAATATCAATGTTGGCATCAGCAAATCCAATACGCCTAGTACCAGGATGATTGAGATAAAAAGGAATCCGTTTCTTCAATTCAATCTGCAAAGATGATTATCAAGTTAGAGCGAACAAATGGGCACATATAAGTATAACTACGAAAACTAATCACTGCAGATGTTAACAGACCCATTGGTATGATCTCGCAAGGGGAAGAATGATTTCACGATAGTCCAGAACAGTGACTTCGAGAAACTTGAGCCACAATTTCTCTACTCCAGAACAGCACTCCTGAAACTGTAATGAACAAGCAAGCCAATCATTAGTCTGATAAACCATCACTATCAGCAGAACAGTGAACTAAGGAAGAATGCTAAATTGAAACCATGCCATATGTAGAAGTGCTAGACCTCAGTGCTAAGTGTATCTTCAGGCAACATCCTCAGCTTCTCCCTGATGCTCTCAAGGATCTCAGATCCTTCTCTGCATTTCCTTTGTCGCATTTCAGCGAAGGGCTCTGCCTGTATTCCAACAGATGGTGAAAGCAGCAAGTATTCAAACATATCCTGCACCCTTGGTAAAAGGAAGGTGTCGGGCTGGCGGCTGAGAGTTATCCCAACCAACGAGCCATCATCCTGTGATGTGTTTTCACAATATTCTGGATCTATAACTGACTGCAGCTCCCCCCAGAGCTCATCCCGGTGCTTGCTGCACATGTGTTGCCAGAGAGAACTAGTGTCCGAAAACTTCTTGCCATCACAACGGGAATTGAGGCAAATCCAGAAACTCCATGACTCCTGATTCTTGAGAAAGCGCCTTGCATCAGATATGGTCTTTGCTGCCGACTTGTCGATTCCATCATAGTGTGCAATCAGCGTGTCAACCGTCACTGATACGACACGTTGGCCCTGCGGCGCATTCTTCATAGAGGACCAGTATAGCGCAGCAACAACTACGATCTGCTTGAGCAATACACGGAGCTGCTTCTTGACATAAGATACTCTGGCATCAGAATCTGCCCCAAGAGCAGCCATGGGAGGTATGTCATCCCAATTTGGGTCATCCGGCTTCTCAATGCGAAGCGCCCGGTGGCACTCTCCCTCGGCAGCATCAAACTCATCCAGGACGAACAAGAGCTTGGCGTGGAACAAGGCAACCATGAGCGAGCAGTCGAAGTTTTCTGCCGCTTGAGACACGATGGTGAGTGTGCGGCGCAGAAGCTGCTTCTTGTTCTTCTTGTCCATTGCCGTATCGAGGGCACGGACTGGTGCCAAGTCGATGTACGCGTGGAGTAGCTGGGCGCGCGGCGAGTAGGGGTAGGCCTCGGCGAGAAACTTTGCACGGTCTCGCGCTTCATCGGCGGCAGGCCCGCCGAGATTGCTGGCGTCCAGCAACTTGGCGGCCTCCGATGGCAGAATCCTGAGGTTGATTCTTTGCGCGAAGCGCTCCATGGCGTTGTTGGCTCTCTTCACCGCGTCGCCCCTTCTCGCCTTCCTGCTGGAGTCCCCGCTCATGTCGTACACCACATTGTGCAGCACCGGGTCGACGTGGTCGTTCTTCTCGATCGTGTTGACCACGCGGATAAACTCCTTCCGCGCGTCATCGTAGCGACCGCAGTCGGCGAGCGCGTTGGCGTGGTCGACGTTGGTGACGACGCAGCCGGGCGCGAGCCGCGCAGCGGCGGAGAAGGCGTTGAGGGCGGCGTGGAGGTGGTACTTCTCCAGCGCGGATTCGTTCTCGTCGTCGTCGTCGTCGCTGGAGGCGCCCCTGTCGTTCCGCGCGACGAGGGCGGCGTAGCGGTGGATAAGGCCGGCGAGGTTGAGAGCGAGCGCGGAGCCCGGGTGCACGGCGGCGAGCACTACGGCGCGGGCCAGCGCAGCCTCGTGCTGGCCGTCGTTGTGGAGGTTTAGAATCTCCCGGGCCTCGGTGCGGATGGACGTGGGCTCGTGGTTCGCCATCGCCAGGGCGCTCGGAGAGGTTGCCGTGGAAACGTGGGGAGATGCGCGCGAGGTGTTCGCGGAATTGCCGCAGAGCGGGAGTGGGAGCGTGGCGGTGGGCTTGGGGCCTAGGGTTTGGGTGGAGGAGGCGAAGGAGGAAGCGAGTTGCGGGCGGAGCGGAAACGGGAGGGGAGCGTGGGATGGACGAGCGTGGAGGTCTGGACGGGGTGGAGGAGGAGGTTTTATATGCAGCCTCGGGAGGAAGACGGTGGTGGTTGGTTGCTTGGTTTGGAAGACCAGATCACCAGAGTATCGTATGGCTGACGGTGGTGGTGGAAAGTGTTACCGCAGTCAGCAATTTCACATCTAAAATGCGTCACGCATCCTAATCGTTTTTTTTAACACAGTACATACGCTCATGTATATACGCTCGTATATTTACTCCTATAAACTCGCAGATGCACATTCTATCCCTATAAACAATTTTATAAAACCAAGACGGCATATCATCTTGAAATTTATGAATTCATCGTAGACGCATTGTTTTCGACGGGTCTTCGTCCATCAAGACGGTGATGGTTAGCTGCTTGGTTTGGAAGACAAGACCAGTAAACTATGCATGCGTCGCTGCACTCCGTACCTGGTCAAACGGGCCAGGCCGGCCGCCCGGCATGGCCCGACCCACCGTAAACATGCTTGACTCGGCATGGCCCGTCATGATACGAATAATAATCGGACCGTACCATGCCGGCTCACGGACTGAAGGTAACAGCCTCCCATTGTAGCACGCTGGCCCTCGCATGATTTTTTTTATGTTTTCTTCATAATACCTTTAAAAGCAGCTGAAAAAATGTAGAAAATTGTAAAATTTGATAGAATATTATGTGGAATAAATATAGAATTTTATTAACGCTTGCCTCATTAAAACATTTCATCCCAAAGAAATAAAAGAGTACAAGCCATGCTTTATAGAAATACTAAAAGATTAAAAGAAATGGAAAGAAAAAATTACAAAGACTACAATTGAACTAAAGGATCCTTCATCCTTGTCCCGCAGCCGCATCTATAGTCGCCGTCTCATTGCCTTGACATGTATCGCCTTGTGCCTCATCAGGTGGTCAGTTCAAACATGCTTTTTCACGAGCAACTTCTTACCACATTGTTTGCACTTTGCAAAAAGCTCGGTGAGACCTTCCTCATCTCTAACTAATTCTTCATCGTAGTACTTCCAAATGGAAGAGCGTATCAGAAGAATGTTTTGATTTGGATCAACCATGTTGTGTGTGGAAAATGAGATGGAGCTTAAGTGTGAGAAATGAGAAATTGTGCATCCCTTTTTATAGAAAAAATGGCATGTTAGGCATGTTAGGCAACAATAATGTGTAAAATAAAAATTGAGGCAATGTATCATCTCGGATAAATCTTGAGCTTTATTAATGGCCGCCTCATTAAAACCTTTCATCCCTGGGAAGTAAAAGAGTACAAATCCACGCTCTAGAATTACAAAAGGGAAAGAAAATTACAAAAAGATAAGAAAATTACAAAATAAAAAGAAAAGGACTACTATTCTTCCGGGTCTTCTTCTTCAGGTTCATTTCTTCAAACATGGCTAGTAGTTCTATGTATTCTGCAGTGTGTTGGGCTCTCCTTTTTTATAGCTCCCCATCTTTCATGAACGTCAGTGTCCTCACCATATGAGGGGAGAGACTAGTTCTTCTATCCTCAACAATTCTTCCAGCAAGGCTGAAAGCATACGCCGATGACACTGTAGAGACGGGTACCGATAACACATCATGTGCTAATGGAAAGCACCAGAAAATGTAAGCTTGTGTTCTTGCCACCACTGCAGTATGTTGAGGTCTTCCTTACTATCTAAATCGTACATGACTTTTTCACTGTTGAGGTATTTCGCTAACTCCCCGCCACCTTGAAGCACAGATGTTGATGTGGAAGAGCTTCCGGCGGTAGAGGAGGACGAAGAACCAAAGATCTTGCTCCATGCTCCTCTCTTTTTACATGCAGTAGGTGCTGGTGGAGGTCGTTGCATTCGAACTCTGGCATATTTTTTTCTCATACTTACCAAAAACTTCAAAAAAAATCATGATCCATGTTGAAGTCATTAGTATAATCTAAACTTAGGGATGTTGATAGCACATTGAGTGCACTACGATACCCGTCAAGTTTAGCTTTGGGATCCAACATAAATGCAAATGCATACAACAATGGAATATGTTGCCAATATTTGAAATACTTGATTTTCATGTTAGCAACAATATTAAGTAATAATCCATCACCTTCATAGGCTCTTAGATGACCAACAATGTCTAATATGCTATGCACCATCAAAGGAGATGTCGGGTAATAAACCCCTGACAAAGTGATGGTTGCATCATAGAACAACTCAAGAAATGCAGCCAATGTTGTAATAAGATGTCACGTATCATTGTTGATTAGAGGATCAACCCCACAATCTGCATTAATAAAACCATTGAACGGAACTTTGTCTCGAATAACTACCTTAAGCATCATATATGTAGAGTTCCATCTAACAGAAATGTCTGAATTAAACTTCTAAGGAGTTGTGCCTAGAGAAACGCAATATCTCTTATGGTTTGCGACTCATTGAGTTGAATGTGAAAGATAAGATATTGCATTGTGTATGCATTCAACGTGTGGTTCACGTAAATGTAAAGCACCTTTAGCAATAAGATAAATGATATGGCAAGCACAATGTTGATGCTATTAAAAAAGATGCACCATATACAGAGAATATAGGAGTCAGGGTATTCATTGCACTCATGCTTGCTGAAGCATTATCCAAAGTTATTGCGAAAACCTTGTCGGCATGATAAAAATCACTCACAACTTTGAGTAGAGCTTCAATAATGTTTGGACCACTATGTGATACATCAATTAATTCAAATCCTATGACTCTTTTTTGTAGATGCCAATGTTCGTTAACATAATGACCTACCACACTAATGTAGTCTTGCTTTGCCCGACTAATCCACATATCAGATATTAACGACACTGAAAAAGTGCACGTAGAAAATTATTCTTTTATTTTCTCTTTACGAGTTTGGTATATCTTTTTAATATCCCTACTTGTATAGCTTGTCTAGAAACTGGTCTATAATTAGGATTATGACAAGTTTGAATATATTCTACGAAACTGTCAGATTCACCAAAGCCTAGTGGTAAATCATTAGAAGCAATAAGACGACATAGACCTTCTCGCTGAACATTATCATCGTAGGTGAAATTGTGTACCATAATGTTAGGGTTGAACCTGAGCTGAGTTTGCACAGCTGTCGAGCTTGATGCGCTCGCTGCATCCGCCTTGGCGTAGCCATCCACATGCCTCTTCAGGCGGCCTGTTCCTGCCTTGGCTTCTCCGGTATATACCTTCTCGCACCTTTTGCACCTTGCATGTGCCTTTAGGACACCAGCCACAATGATGACCCACAAGTATAGGGATCAATCACTGTCCTTTCAATAAGTAAGGGTGTCGAACCAAAGAAGGAGCAGAAGGAAATGATAAGCAGTTTTCAGCAAGGTATTATCTACAAGTGTTGTAAGTAAGAGTGATAGATAGTTTCGTAGCAAGATAATTCATAACAAGTAACAAGTAACAATAATAAAAAATATGCAGGAAGGTACCCCAATCCTTTTTGTAGCAAAGGACAGGCCTCGAAGTACTCTTATATTAAGCAAGCGCTCCCGAGGACACATGGGATTTTTTTCTAGTAATGTTCATCATATTGAGTTGATTCACGTTCTCTACTTTGATAATTTGATATGTGGGTGGACCGGTGCTACGGTGATGTTCTTACTTGAACAAACAACCAACTTATGATTACCCTCTCTCGCAAGCATCCTCAACTACAAAAGAAGAATTAAGATAAATCTAACCATAGCATTAAACGTATGGATCCAAATCAGCCCCTCATGAAGCAACGCATAAACTGGGGTTTAAGCTTCTGTCACTCTCGCAACCCATCATCTACTTGTTAATCCACAATGACTTCCTTTAGGCCCATAGCATGGTGAAGTGTCATGTAGTCGATGTTCACATGACACCACTAAAGGAAGTAACAACATACATATTATCAAAATATCGAACGAATGCCAACTTTATATGATTACTTATAACAAGACTTCTTTCTGGACCTATTAACAGTCTTCTGCAAGATCAATTTTATTTCTCGATTGCTTAATTCATCTTGACCACTGGATTGGGGATGATAAGGTGATGCAATTCTATGGTTAACATCATATTTGGCTAGCAGTTTACGAAAAGCACCATGAATAAAATGTGAACCACCATCAGTCATTAAATATCTAGGGACTCCAAACCTCAGAAAGATAATGTCTTTAAGCATTTTAATAGAAGTGTTATGATCAGCACTACTAGTTGGAATAACTTCTACCCACTTAGTAACGTAATCAGTAACAGCTAAAATATGAGTATATCCATTGGAGGAAGGAAAATGTCCCATAAAATAGCAACTTAATAGTTCATAGGTATTTCCTGACGTTTACCAATATTACCCACTCTTTGGCATTCATCACAAGAAAGGACATACTTACGAGCATCTTTAAAAAGAGTAGGCCAATAAAAACCAGATTGTAATACCTTGTGTGCAGTTCTGTCACCAGCATGGTGTCCTCCGTAGGCCTCGAAATGGTACTTCCTCAGTATTTGTTCCTGTTCATGCTCAGGTATACAACATCTAATAACACCATCTACTCCTTTATAAAGATGTGGGTCATCCCAAAAGTAATGTCGTAAATCATAAAAGAATTTTATTTCTTTTGTTTATAGGTGAAGCTAGATGGGATATATTTAGCAACAAAGAAATTAGCATAATCAGCATGCCAAGGAGAGCTACATGAAGTACTAATAGTAGCAAGTTGCTCATCAGGGAAATTATCATCAATAGATAGTGGGTTATCAAGAACATTTTCCATTCTAGACAAGTTATCCGCTACAGGATTATCAACTCCCTTTCTATTAACAATATGCGAAAACTCTTGAAGTAAAAGTACCCACCTAATGAGTCTAGGCTTAGCATATTTCTTTTCCATAAGGTATTTAATAGTAGCATGATCAGTGTGAATCATTACTTTAGAGTCAACAATGTAAGGTCTAAACATATCACATGCAAACACGAGTGCTAAAAATTCCTTTTCAATAGTAGCATAATTCCTTTGAGCGGTGTCTAGGGTCTTACTAGCATAATGAATACCATTCAATTTCTTGTTTCTTCTTTCCCTAGAATAGCACCAATAGCATAATCACTAGCATCACACATAATTTCAAAGGGTAGGTTCCAATCAGGTGGTTGGACAATAGGTGCTGAAATTAAAGCTTTCTTAAGTATTTCAAAGGCTTCTACACAATCATCATCAAAAACAAAAAGAAAGTGTTTTTGGAGAAGATTAGTTAGTGGCCTAGAAATCTTTGAGAAATCTCTAATAAAATGCCTATAGAAGCCAGCATGACCAAGGAAACTTCCTATAGCTTTGATATCTCTTGGCCAAGGCATTTTCTCTAATGCATCAACTTTGGCCCTATCCACCTCAATACCACGTTCAGAAAATTTATGCCCAAGCACTATACCTTCATTCACCATAAATGGCACTTTTCCCAATTCAAGACGAGATTAGTTTCTTCACATCTCTGCAAAACTCAAACAAGGTTGCTCAAGCAATCATCAAAGTAAGTCCAGTTGCTACTTCTCGAGCTTGCGTTGGTTTTTCCCTTGAAGAGGAAAGGGTGATGCAACAAAGTAGCGATAAGTATTTCCCTCAGTTTGAGAACCAAGGTATCAATCCAGTAGGAGTATCAAGATGAGGCACCAATGCACCTGCGCAAAAACAAACAAACTTGCACCCAACGCGATAAAGGGGTTGTCAATCCCTTCATGATTACTTGCAAAGTGAGATCTGATAGTGATGAAAGGTAAAAAGATAAAGGTGCAGCAAAGTATTTTTGGTATGTAGATCTGAATATATAATGTGTAAAATAGACCCAGGGGCCATAGTGTTAACTAGAGGCTTCTCTCATAATAGCAAGTATTACGGTGGGTGAACGAATTATTGTCGAGCAATTGATAGACTAGCGCAAAGTCATGACGATATCTAAGGCAATGATCATACATATAGGCATCACGTCCGAGACAAGTAGACCGATACTGTCTGCATCTACTACTATTACTCCACACATCGATCACTATCCAGCATGCATCTAGTGTATTAAGTTCATAACAAATGGAGTAACGCCTTAAGCAAGATGACATGATGTAGAGGGATAAATTCATGCAATATGATATAAACCCCATCTTTTTACCCTTGATGGCAACAACACGATGCGTGCCTCGCTACCATTTCTGTCACTCGATGAGGACACCACACGGTATGAACCCAAAACCAAGCACTTCTCCCATTGCAAGAATTGTAGATCAAGTTGGCCAAACAAAACCCATAACTCGAAGAGAATTACAAGGATACGAAATCATGCATATAAGAAATCAGAGGAGGCTCAAATAATATTCATAGATAATCTGATCATAAATCCACAATTCATCGGATCTCGACAAACACACCGCAAAAGAAAGTTACATCGGATAAATCTTCATTAAGATCATGGAGAACTTTGTATTTAAGATCCAAGAGAGAGAAGAAGCCATCTAGCTACTAGCTATGGACCCGTAGGTCTGTGGTGAACTACTCACGCATCATCGGAGAGGCAATGGTGTTGATGAAGAAGCCCTTCGTGTCCGAATCCCCTTCCGGCGGAGCTCCAGAACGGTTCGCAGATGGGATCTTGCGGAGACAGAAGCTTGCGGCGGCGGAAAAGTATTTTCATGGCTCTCTCTAGAGGTTTCGGGATTTTTGGGAATTTATAGGCGAAAGAGGTAGGGCAAAGGAGGCAAGTGGGCCCACGAGCCTGCTAGGCGCCCCCTAGGGCGCGCCTAGGGGGCTCGTGACCTCCCCCGAGACCTCCTGCCTTGGTTCTCAAGTCTCCTGTGTATCTTCTGTTATGGAAAAAATCATCCCGCATGTTTTATTCCGTTTGGACTCCGTTTAATATTCTTTTCTGAAAAAGGTCAAAAACACGGAAAAAACAGAAACTGGCACTAGGCACTGAGTTAATAGGTTAGTCCCAAAAATGATATAAAATGGCATATAAATGCATATAAGACGTCCCAAGTTGTAATATAATAGCATGGAACAATCAAAAATTATAGATACGTTGGAGACGTATCAAGCATCCCCAAGCTTAACTCCTGCTCGTCCTCGAGTAGGGAAGTGATAAAGACCGAATTTTTGATGTTGAATGCTACCTAACATATTTGTTCTTTGTAACTTCTTTATTGTGGCATGAATGTTCAGATCCGTAAGATTCAAAATAATAGTTTAATATTGACATGAAAACAATAATACTTCAAGCATACTAGAAGGTAATCATGAACTTTTGAAATAACAAGGCCAAAGAAAGTTATCCCTACAAAATCATATAGTCTGGCTATGCTCCATCATCCCCACACAACGAATTTAAATCATGCACAACCCCGGTATTGGCCAAGTAATTGTTCTCGCACTCTTACTTTCTCAAACCTTTTCAACTCTCACGCAATACATGAGCGTGAGCCATGGATATAGCACTATAGGTGGAATAGAATGTGGTGGAGGTTGTGAGGCAAAAATGAGGAGATGGTCACATCGACTCGGCGTATCAACGGGATATGGAGATGCCCATTAATAGATATCAATGTGAATGAGTAGGGATTGCCATGCAAAGGATGCACTAGAGCTATAAGTTTGTGAAAGCTCAAAAGGAGAACTAGTGGGTGTGCATCCAACTTGCTTGCTCACGAAGACCTAGGGCAATTTGAGGAAGCCTATCCTTGGAATATACAAGCCAAGTTATATAATGAATATTCCCACTAGCATATGGTGGTGACAAAACAAGAGGCTCTCAATCATGAAGAACATGGTGCTATTACGAAGCATAAGTGTGGAAAAAGATAGTAGCATTGTCCCTTCTCTCTTTTTCTCTCATCATTTTTTTTGTTTGGGCTCTTTGGCCTCTTTTTTTCATTTTTTTTGGTTGGCATCTTTGGACTCTTTTTTTATTTCCTCACATGGTACAATGCTCTAATAATGATGATCATGACACTTTTATTAACTTACAACTCGATACTTAGAACAATGATGACTCTATATGAAATGCCTCCGGCAGTGTACCGAGATGTGCAATGATCTAGCTTAGTGTATGTTGAAACATCTCGCTAGCTATCTTACGATCATGCAATGGCAAAATGAAAATGACGGCACATGTCATGAGACGGAATGGTGGAAGTTGCATGGCAAAATATCTCAGAATGGCTATGAAAATGCCATAATAGGTAGGTATGGTGGCTGTTTTGAAGAAGGTATATGGTGGGTTTGTGTACCGACGAAAGTTGCGCGGTACAAGAGAGGCTAGCAATGGTGGAAGGTGAAAGTGCATCTATACCATGGGCTCACATTAGTCATGAAGAACTCATATACTTATTGCGGAAGTTTTATTAGTAATCGAAACAAAGTGCTAAATGCATACTCCTAGGGGAAGGGTTGGTAGGTTTTAACCATCGCGCGATCCCGACCGCCACACAAAGGATTACAATCAATAAATCAATTATGCTCCGACTTCCTAACATAGCGGTTCACCATACGTGCATGCTACGGGAATCACTAACCTCAACACAAGTATTTCTAGATTTACAACACCCTACTAACATAACTCTAATATTACCATATACATATCTCAAAACTAATTGTGAGGAATCAAACGTCTCTTACTAATCAATGCACTTGAATATGAAAGTTTTTATTATATCCTCTTTGGATGCCTATCATATTTTGGACTAATTTCATAGCATACGCCAATTACCAAGTTACTTAGAGAGAGCACTCTCAAAATGATATAAGTGAAGATCGAGAGTTTTTATTTCTACAAAATATGACACCGCCGTGCTATAAAAATATTTAAGTGAAGCACTAGAGCAAAATTATCTAGCTCAAAAGATATAAGTGAAGCTCATGGGAGCTAAATTGCCTAGCTCAAAAGATATAAGTGAAGCTCATTGAGTATTCTAACAAATTCACGATGAGTGCATGTCCCTCTCAAAAAGGTGTGCAGCAAGGATGATTGTGACAAAACAAAAAGAAAATACTCCTATAATACACGACGCTCCAAGCAAAACACATATCATGTGGTGAATAAAAATATAGCTCCAAGTAACGTTACCGATGGATTGATGACGAAAGAGGGGATGCCTTCCCGGTGCATCCCCAAGCTTAGGCTTTTGGTGTCCTTGAATTTGGCTTGGGATGACTTGGGCATCCCCAAGCTTAAGCTCTTTCCACTCTTTATTCCATTGTCCATAAGAACATCACCCAAAACTTGAAAACTTCACAACACAAAACTTAAACGTAAACTCGTGATATCATTAGCATAAGAAAACAAACCACCAACTTTTTAGGTACTGTAGCAAACTTAATTTCCATTTAGATTGATATTATATTACTGTATTCTCACTTTTCCATGGGTCGTACCCCCCCCCCCCCGATACTAACCATAGTTTCATCAAAATAAGTAATCAACACAACAAAAACGGAATCTGTCAAAAACAGACCAGGCTGTAGCAATATGTATATTTCGTATACCTCTGCTATCCCAAAAAATCTGAAAAATTATGACAATTAGGGAAATTTGCATATCAATCAGCAGCAAAAAGAATCAACTCAAAAGCTCTTTTTGTATAGGAAGTACAAGTAATTTCGTGAGCACAAAGTTTCTGTCTTTTTCAGCATGATTAAACAACTATCACCAAAACTAATCATAAAGGTTCTACTTGGCACAAACACTAATTAAAACAGAAAAAACACAATCATAACAGAATCATGATGGTGTGGACTCAACAAAACATAAAGTGAAAAGCAAAAATAAATTTATTCATTGGGTTGCCTCCCAACAAGCACTTTTCTTTAAAGCCTTTTAGCTAGGCATTGATAATTCAATGATGGTCACATAAAAGATAGCAATCGGATACGAAGAGAGCATCATGAAACATGTGACAAACATATCTAAGTCTAACATACTTCCTATGCATATGCATTTTATGAGAAAACAATTTATGGGAACAAGAATTAACTAGCATAGGAAGGCAAAACAACCATAACTTCAAAACGTTGAACACATAGAGAGGAAGCTTGATATTATTGCAATATGTAAAAGCATATGTTCCTCTCTCATAGTAATTTTTAGTAACATCATGAAGGAATCTTACAATATAACTAGCACACAAAGCATTCTTTTCATGATCAATTATAGCATAAGGGTCATCACCAAAACTTGGGAAACAAAAAATATCATCTTCATCAAGCATAGCATCCCCAAGCTTGTGGTTTTGCATATCATTAGCATCATAGATATTCAGAGAATTCATACTAACAACATGGCAATCATGTTTTTCATTCAAGCAGATATCATGAACCACTTTATAATTTTCTTCTTTCAACACTTCATCAAAATTTCCAGATTCATGATTTTCAAACAAAACTCCATAGAGATAGTCAAGTGCACTCAACTCACTAGCAAATTGTTCATCATAATTTGGTCTTTTGAAAAGATTAGCAAGTGGATGAGGATCCATATCAATAGATTTTTAGCAAGCGAAGATGCAAGCAAATAGAAGGCACATGGCATCACAAGCAAACATAGCAACAAAAAGGTGAACGGAAAAGGGAAATATTTTTGTAAATTTTGTTTTAGAAGTGGGGCGGGGGAGGAAAACGAGAGGCAAATGGCAAATAATGTAAATGCAAGAGATGAGTTTGCGATAGGTACTTGGTAGATATGCTTCACTTGAATACTCCCCTGCAAAGACGCCATAAATTCTTCTTGCTACTTCTCGAGCTTGCGTTGGTTTTTCCCTTGAAGAGGAAAGGGTGATGCAGCAAAGTAGTGATAAGTATTTCCCTCAGTTTGAGAACCAAGGTATCAATCCAGTAGGAGTATCAAGATGAGGCACCAATGCACCTATGCAAAAACAAACAAACCTGCACCCAACGCGATAAAGGGGTTGTCAATCCCTTCACGATTACTTGCAAGGTGAGATCTGATAGTGATGAAAGGTAAAAAGATAAAGGTGCGGCAAAGTATTTTTGGTATGTAGATCTGAATATATGATGTGTAAAATAGACCCGGGGGCCATAGTGTTCACTAGAGGCTTCTCTCATGATAGCAAGTATTATGGTGGGTGAACAAATTACTGTCGAGCAATTGATGGAATAGCGCAAAGTCATGACGATAACTAAGGCAATGATCATACATATAGGCATCACGTCCAAGACAAGTAGACCAATACTGTGTGCATCTACTACTATTACTCCACACATCGACCGCTATCTAGCATGCATCTAGTGTATTAAGTTCATAACAAACGGAGTGACGCCTTAAGCAAGATGACATGATGTAGAGGGATAAATTCATGCAATATGATATAAACCCCATATTTTTACCCTTGATGGCAACAACACGATGTGTGCCTCGCTACCCTTTCTGTCACTGGGTGAGGACACCGCACGGTATGAACCCAAAACCAAGCACTTATCCCATTGCAAGAATTATAGATCAAGTTGGCCAAACGAAACCCATAACTCGAAGAGAATTACAGGGATACGAAATCATGCATATAAGATATCAGAGGAGACTCAAATAATATTCATAGATAATCTGATCATAAATCCACAATTCATCGGATCTCGACAAACACACCACAAAAGAAAGTTACATCGGATAGATCTCCATGAAGATCATGGAGAACTTTGTATTGAAGATCCAAGAGAGAGAAGAAGCCATCTAGCTACTAGCTATTGACCTGTAGGTCTGTGGTGAACTACTCACGCATCATCGGAGAGGCAATGGTGTTGATGAAGAAGCCCTCCGTGTCCGAATTCCCCTCCGGCAGGGCACCAGAACGGTCCCCAGATGGGATCTTGCGGAGACAGAAGCTTGCGGCGGCGGAAAAGTATTTTCGTGGTTCTCTCTGGAGGTTTCGGGATTTTTGGGAATTTATAGGCGAAAGAGGTAGGGCAATGGAAGCAAGGGGAGCCCACGAGCCTGCTAGGCGCGCCCCCCCTAGGGCGCGCCTAGGGGGCTTGTGACCTCCCCCGAGACCTCATGCCTTGGTTCTCAAGTCTCATGCGTATCTTCTATTATGGAAAAAAATCATCCCGCATGTTTTATTCCGTTTGGACTCCGTTTAATATTATTTTCTGAAAAGGTCAAAAACACGGGAAAAACAGAAACTGGCACTAGGCACTGAGTTAATAGGTTAGTCCCAAAAATGATATAAAATGGCATATAAATGCATAAAAGACATCCCAAGTTGATAATATAATAGCATGGAACAATCAAAAATTATAGATACGTTGGAGACGTATCACCCGTAAACGGAAAAATCATCCATAAAAACCTCAACAATATTTTCACAAAAGTCAAAGAATATAGTAGTCATACATCTTTGAAAGGTAGCAGGTGCATTGCATAGACAAAAAGGCATACGCCTATAAGCATAAGTTCCAAAAGGGCAAGTAAATGTAGTTTTCTCTTGGTCCTCTTTTGATATAGATATTTGAGAGAATCTAGAATATCCATCAAGAAAGCAAAAGTGTGTGTGCTTAGATAATCTTCCTAACATTTGATCAATAAAATGCAAGGGGTAATGATCTTTTCTAGTAGCCTTATTCAATTTCCTAAAATAAATTACCATCCTATAACCAGTTACTATTCTTTTTGGAATAAGTTCATTCTTATCATTAGGAATAATAGTTATACCTCCTTTCTTAGGAACACAATGAACATGACTTAACCATCTACTATGAGAAATAGGATAGATTATACCTACTTCCAAAAGTTTCAATATTTCAGTTCTCACCACCTCTTTCTTCTTGGGGTTGAGACGACGTTGATGATCAACAACTGGTTTAGCAACTAGTTTAGCATCATGTTCCATATTAATCTTATGCTGACAGAGTGTGGGGCTTATACCTTTAATGTAACACAAAAGATGTGATCCTATCCTTGTTTTGGCACGAGGGCCTCGACAAGAATAGAAGCGCATCTCGTCATTTCGCAAAAATGAATATCGTTACAAGTACTTGTAAAGAAGATATGCGTATATGGAATTGGCTTACACTTGCAACAAGCTAATCATGATCATCTCAATACAAACATACATTCAGCCACCATTCAGAAGAGCAGGGTCCGACTAATGACGAAATCAAAAGATAAAAACGACGTCCATCCTTGCTATCCCATGCTGCCGGCCTGGAACCCGTCCTATGATAGATGATGAAGAAGAAGAAACTCCAAATAGAACAATCATTGCGCTCACGTCAAAGTATCGTTTTACCTGTACCTGCAATTGTTGTTGTAGTAATTTGTGAGCCACAGGGACTCAACAATCTCATTTCCAAAGGTATCAGGACTAGCAAAGCTTAATGGGTGAGGTATGGTTAAGTGGTGAGGTTGCAGCAAGCAACTAAGAATTTATTCGAGTGTCTAACTTACAAGTACAAGAATAAAGAGGGGGTGATCTACGCATAAATGGACGTGAACTAATAATGATCACAAAGTAGTCTTGAACACCTACTTATGAGTCAAACATAACCCCACTGCATCCTCTCTCGGATTCAGAACTCACGAGTAGAGACACTCACGGTTATGCACATAGTTGACATATTTTATTTGAGTTTACTTCAAGTTTGCTATGACCGGATGTTAAACAAAGTTTCCAAGTTGCCACGTAACCACAGGCATGGATTTCCAAAAGATATTAAACCCGCAAGGGTGCTCCAACTAGTCCATCACAAACTATCACAAGATGCGTGGAATAACCTCAACCATGGAAGACCCATAGTCTCCTCAAAAATCCCGTTGGAAAACCTCAACCTCGAGAAATACCAACGTATCCTCAGAATCCCGTGCACAAGACGTTCGGGAAGGGTAAAACAAATCCAACAAGATCACCCGACATGGCAACGACCCCGATAAGAGAAGCGTATCTCGTGCTCAGGACATGTCGGATAAGCAAAGTGTGCGGTGGTCTGATAGAGATCTCCCGAGTTGCACCGGGTTGGACCTGAACGATGCTCTTGTTTGGACCAACACTCATAAGGAGCACTGACCCCCCTGGTTGATTAATTATCCACGGGGTGATCAATGCCCTATGCAAATTTTATTAGTTGTTATTAAGAAAATAGTACCAATGTTGGGCCTTGCCGGAAGAGTTTTATCCCAAAATGAAAATCAAGTGGGTCCCCATAACAACCCCAAGCATGTTAGGAGCGCACAATATGGAACATAACACCGATACACCAGTAACTAGGGCAGTAAAGATGGAACATAACACCGATATACAAGTAACTAGGGCGGAAAAGATGGAAAAAACACCGAGCTAGAAGGCCAAGCCTTCCACCTTTTACCAAGTATATACGTGCATTAAATTAAATAGCAATAATATTGTGATATAACAAGGAATCTATGTGGTCACATGGAAGCAACTTCACATGAAACTAGCAACACTATAAGAAGGCTGAGCAAGCAGTAACATAGCCAACAAGGAGGAAGTGAGCCTAGCTCATTTGGCTAGTGGAGTGGATGTACAACCCAACCACCCAGGTTCAAGTCCCCACGGGCGCTAATTTGGGTTCTTATTATTTCAAAAAGAAACTTGCTGTGGGGGGGGGGGGTCTCCCTTACAGTTTTCCTTAAAAAAATAGCCAACAAGGGTTTGTCGGGTTGTGGAGGGGGTTAGAGGCTTTTCATGGCAGTGTTGGGAGGCTAACATTTAAGTTGTAGGTAATGAGACATAACGATAGTAGCGAGATGACTAGCACAACAATGATAGTATTGGTATTTAGGGACATGATCATCTTGCCTGAGATCCCGATTGGAAGAAGAACGAATCCATGAAGTAGACAAACCAACGAAGTAGAACGAATCCTCACACTCCTAAGCGATTTCGGAACTCTATCGATAAGAACAATCCAAAAACAGATAATCAATAGACGATAAACACCACAACATATATATGATGCACAAATAAATATGATGCATGTCCATTTAATTATGCAAGGCATGGTAAAGCATAACAATTAATACTACACATTAAATAAAGCTCAATATGCAACGGGTTGCATATTGACGAAACTCCATTATTAATTACTTAGTTCACTCATGTTTAGGTACTCATCAATATTAAATGTTGTTTAACAAGGGTGGTCATGGCATAAGGTGAAGATGGAATTACACAATTTAAGTGAAGAAGGAGAACATACATATAACAATTTCATAACTCTCCATATCAATAGAAATATGGTTAATGTTGTTTTAACTAAAAAAATCATTTAAAAGTTGTTAATCATGGCAAGAGGTGAAGCATGAACAACTACATCATCTAGGAATTTTAAAAGAGGTCGGAAACAACACATAACAACTCCGATAAACTCTCATAGTAATTTAAAATTTGCTACTGTTCTGCCTAGAACACAATTTTAGAGTTGTAAAACAGCAAAATAAATGCCACCATGTTATTTTATGCTTTTTTTAGTCAAGTTACATATGTGGATTATTTTAACCGGATCTACGGTTAATTAGATATGAGACAATTCGTATTAGCATGTTATTATGCAATTTTTAATGCAACCCTCATTTAAATGTTTTAACGTGGATGCGGATGACATATTCAAGTATTATAAAATTTATATGAAAATGTTGACATATATCACGATATATAGAGCATTTTTCACCATGGCGGAAAGAATTGGGTGCCACGGTGATGACAACGAAAATGGTGCCACGACAACGTTTCGTTTCGACAACTCATTGAGATGTCAGTGCAAAAGAACAAGTGTGCCCATGTGCATGTCATGCAAAGATGGTGGGATGGTCCCGGATCCCGAGTATACCACATGTCGGTAGCATGAAAAACAAGGAACGTGCACGACGCAATTCAGACACGGTGCATGTTGGAAATATGCCCTAGAGGCAATAATAAAGTGGTTATCATTATTTTTCCTAGTTCATGATAATTGTTTATTATTCATGCTATAATTGTATTAACCGTAAACTGTAATAAATGTGTGAATATATAGATCACAATGTGTCCCTAGTGAGCCTCTAGTTGGCTAGCTCATTGATCAATAGATGATCATGGTTTCCTGATCATGGACATTGGATGTCATTGATAACAGGATCACATCATTGGGGAATGATGTGATAGACAAGACCCAATCCTAAGCATAGCACTAGATCATATTGTTCATGTGCTAAAGCTTTTCTAATGTCAAGTATCATTTCCTTAGACCATGAGGTTGTGCAACTCTCAGATACCGTAGGAGTGCTTTGGGTGTATCAAACGTCATGACATAACTGGGTGATTATAAAGGTGCACTACAGGTATCTCCGAAATTGTCTGTTGGGTTGGTACGAATCGAGACTGGGATTTGTCATTCCGTGTGACGGAGAGGTATCTCTGGGCCCACTCGATAATCCATCATCATAATGAGCTCAATGTGACTAAGGAGTTAGCCACGAGATGATGTGTTACGGAACGAGTAAAGAGACTTGCCGGCAACGAGATTGAACAAGGTATAGGGATACCGACGATCAAATATCGGGCAAGTGTCATACCGGCAGACAAAGGGATTTGCATACGGGATTGATTGAATCCCCGAAATCGTGGTTCATCTGATGAGATCATCATGGAACATGCGGGAACCAACATGGATATCCAGACCCCGCTGTTGGTTCACTAGTAGGGAAAATCTTATAGGTAGGAGCCTAGTAGTAGCATTGGAAAATACCACGCGCTGCTGCTACTTAGAAGTAGCGCTGGAAATAGTAAGCGCTACTGATAACTACCGTAGTAGTAGCGCTGGCTGTAGTTCCAGCGCTACTGCTAAACGGAGCCCAGTGAGGCCATCCGCAGTATCCGTAGTAGTAGCGCTTCCCTGGAGCGAGCGCTACTGCTAATTTCCATAGCAGTAGCGCTGGACAGTAGCAAGCACTACTGCTAAACGGGGCCCAACGAGGCCACCGACATTATCTGTAGCAGCAACGCTGGACTATAAAAAGTGCTACTGCTAATTTCCATAGCAGTAGCGCTTCCTTGGAACCAGCGCTACTGCTACACGTGGGCAGCTTCATTTACACCCACACACACTCTTCCCTTCCTCCCCCTTTGCCCGCCTTTCTCCTTTCCTCCTCCATTGTTACTTCTCCACCATTATTGCCCTTCTTCTCTCTTTCTTCTACCTATCACCCACACACACACCCTCTCCTCCTTCCTCCCCCATTTTCCCTATCCCCTCCTATCTCCTTTCCTCCACCATTGTTGCCCTTTCACCCACCCACACACCCTCCCCCCTCCCCCCTTTGCCCTGTCCCCTCCTTTCTCCTTTCCTCCACCATTGTTGCTCTCATTTCACCCACACACACCCCCTCTCCCCCTTCCCCCCCCTTTGCCCTATCCCCTCCTTTTTTCCTTTCCTCTCTCTAAGTTATCCACCATTGTTACCTCTCCATTATGTAGCTGTGCACAATCTCTCTCAGGATATATATAGGTGAGTAAAAAGTTGTGCATTTCAATAATGGGAATATGTGTGTTTGCGATATGAAGGGATATTGTGTGAGGGACATGACCTATGAGTTGCTTATGTTTTGTCGAAATGTCGATTTATTTCTGTTCGGCGAATTACGAGCAAACTCGATATGTCCTATTTTTAGGCAAGGTCATGCCAAATTTTTATATGCATGCATTTTGTTTATGACCCTTTTGCTTGTTATACCTTGCAGTCATGAAGGTGAGTGGTATGAAGGTGGAGCGATGCTTGCAATCCGTGATTATGGACATGTATGAAAATAAACGGACTGGGATTAGATGTCCGTGTACAAGATGCAAAGAAGGAGTAATTTTGGACCCTTTTGATTGTGGCAGTTTGAAGGCCCACTTGCTGATCGATGGTTTCATGGATGGCTATACTCGGTGGATAAGTGAAGATGATGATGAGGACGTCCACATGGCAGGGAATAACGACATGGGTCTAGACGAAGAGATGACCGATCGATAAGAAGACGATGGCGCCAGACACGACGGCTGTGAAGAGTTCGGACATGGCGGCGGGGAAGAGTCTGGACATGGCGTCGGAGAAGATTCTGGACACGACGAAGTAGAAGAGTCCGGACATGATGGAGAAGAGTCGATGGACACGCCGTAGACTTCGACGCTACTAAGTTCAGTCATGCAGGACCCTCATGTTTGAGACCTCCTTTGCAAGAGTACGAATAGTGACACAGTTGATGATAGAGAGGAGGCCAAGCTGGTGCAAGTTGAAGTAGACTCGAAGACTCCATTGTATGACGGTTGCGATCCCGAGGTTACCCGCTTGAGTTTCACGCTCGAACTTCTAAAGACGAAGGACAAAAACAAATGGACAAACAAAAGCCTCAATGAGCACTTGAAGTATCTACAAAGTAAAGTTCTTCCCGCAGGGAACATGTGTCCTACTAGTGTCGATGAGGCCAAGAAAATCGTTTGCCCTCTGGATCTGCCGCACATTATATACCACACATGCACCAACGATTGCATCATTTGTCGGGGTGAGCGCGCGGAAAAAACCAGGTGTCCAGTGTGCAATGCTTCTCGATATAAGAAGGCAGGAAAGAAAGCTCCTCAGAAAGTTGTATGGTACTTTCTGTTGGAAATATGCCTTAGAGGCAATGATAAAATAGTTATTATTATATTTCCTGTTTCAAGATAATCGTTTATTATCCATGCTATAATTGTATTGAATGAAAACATAGATATATGTGTGGATACATAGACAAAACAATGTCCCTAGCAAGCCTCTAGTTGGCTAGCCAGTTGATCAAGGATGGTTAAGGTTTTCAGACCATATGGAAGTGTTGTCACTTGATAACTGGATCACATCATTAGGAGAATCATGTGATGGACTAGACCCAAACTATGAACGTAGCATGTGATCGTGTCATTTTATTGCTATTGTTTTCTGCGTGTCAAGTATTCGTTTCTATGACCATGAGATCATATAACTTACTAAAACCGTAGGAATATCTTGTGTGTATCAAACGTTGCAATGTAACTGGGTGACTATAAAGGTGCTCTACAGGCATGTCCAAAGGTGTCAGTTGAGTTAGTATGGATCAAGACTGGGATTTGTCACTCCGTGTGACGGAGAGGTATCTCAGGGCCCACTCGGTAATACAACATCACAAACAAGCCTTGCAAGCAATGTAACTCAAGTGTAAGTCACGGGATCTTGTATTACGGAACGAGTAAAGATACTTGCCGGTAACGAGATTGAAATAGGTATACGGATACCGACGATCGAATCTCGGGCAAGTAACATACCGAAGGACAAAGGGAATGACATACGAGATTATATGAATCCTTGGCACAGAGGTTCAACCGATAAGATCTTCGTAGAATATGTAGGATCGAATATGGACATCCAGGTCCCGCTATTGGATATTGACCGGGGAGTGTCTCGGGTCATGTCTACATAGTTCTCGAACCCGC
The DNA here is from genome assembly GCF_904849725.1 of Hordeum vulgare subsp. vulgare. NCBI lineage: Eukaryota > Viridiplantae > Streptophyta > Magnoliopsida > Poales > Poaceae > Hordeum > Hordeum vulgare. The sequence continues at coordinate 105,162,197 of NC_058522.1, read as the reverse complement.
AGGGTCTGCACACTTAAGGTTCGATGATGTTTTAGTATAGTTGAGTTATATGTGTGGTTACCGAAGGTTGTTCAGAGTCCCGGATGAGATCACGGACGTCACGATGGTTTCCGAAATGGTCCAGAAACAAGGATTGATATATAGGATGGTTTCATTTGGTCACTAGAAAGTTTCGGGCACTACCGACAGTGTACCGGGAGTGACGAATGGGTTCCGGGTATTCACCGGGAGGGGCCCACCGACTCGGGAGTGAGCCCATTGACCCTAGGGTGGCACACCAGCCCTTAGTGGGCTGGTGAGGCCAGCCCAATAGGGCCATGGAGCCACAAGTGGGAAATACCAAAAGAAAAAAGGAAAGAGGGAGGTGGGAAGGAAGGAGTGGACTCCTTCCCCCAAACCGAATTGGGGTGGGAGTCCACCTCCTCCATCGGCCGGCGCCCTTGGGGCTCCCTTGAGCCCCAAGGCTAGCCTCTCCCCTCCTCCTATATATATTGGTGGTTAGAGCTTTTTGAGACACAACTTTGCCACGTGCAACTCAAACCTATACCACGTAGTTCTTCCTCTAGATCGGATTTCTACGGAGCTCGGGCGGAGCCCTGCAGGAGTAGATCACCACCACCACCGGAGTGGCGTCACACTGCTGGAGAACTCGTGTACTTCTCTATCTCTCTTGTTGGATCAAGAAGGCCAAGATCGTCATCGAGCTGTACGTGTGCTGACCGCGGAGGTGCCGTCCGTTCGGTGCTAGATCGGAACAGATCGTGCGATGGATCGTGGGACGACGGTGATTTGAATCAAGAAGCTGTACCACTACATCAACCGCATTTCTTAACGCTTCCCGCTTAGAGATCTACAAGGGTATGTGGATCTAATCTCCTCTCGTAGATTTACATCACCATGATAAGTCTTCGTGTGCGTAGGAATTTTTTGTTTCCCATGCAACGTTCCCCAACAGTGGCATCATGAGCTAGGTTCATGCGTAGATGTTATCTCGAGTAGAACACAAAAGGTTTTGTGGGCGTTGATGTTCGATTTTCTTCCCTCCTTAGTATTTTCTCGATTCAGCGGTATTGTTGAATTGAAGCGGTCGGGACCGACATTACTCGTACGCTTACGAGAGACTGATTTCATCGACTAACATGCAACTCGTTGCATAAAGATGACTGGCATGTGTCGGTTTCTTCAACTTTAGTCGAATTGTTTTGACCGAGGAGGTCCTTGGAGAGAGGTTAAATAGCAATTTGCACATCTCCGTTGTGGTTTTTGCATAAGTAAGTGCTGCCTCTTGAGCTTGCGTTGGTTTTTCCCTTGAAGAGGAAAGGGTGATGCAGCACAGGAGTAGTAAGTATTTCCCTCAGTTTGAGAACCAAGGTATCTATCCAGTAGGAGAATCGTGCCAAGTTCCAGAGTACCTGCGCAAACACAAACAAGCTAGCACCCAACGCTATAAAGGGGTTGTCAATCCTTTCAAGATTGATTGCATAGTGAGATCTGAAGGCGGAAAGTGCAACGAAGTAAAAGTGTAAGGCTGAAAATATGATGTGAAGTAGACCCGGGGGCCATAGTGTTCACTAGAGGCTTCTCTCAAAATAGCAAATATTACGGTGGGTGAACAAATTACTGTCGAGCAATTGATAGAACCGCGCAAAGTCATGACGATATCTATGGCAATGAACATACATATAGGCATCACGTCCGAGACAAGTAGACCGATACTTTGTGCATCTACAACTATTACTCCACACGTCGACCGCTATCCAGCATGCATCTAGTGTATTGAGTGCATGACGAACAGAGTAACGCCTTAAGCAATATGACATGATGTAGAGGGATAGACTCAAACCAATGATGAAAACCCCATCTTTTTACCCTTGATGGCAACAACATGATGCGTGCCTCGCTACCCCTTGTGTCACTGGGTGAGGTCACCGCACGGTATGAACCCAAAGCCAAGCACTTCTCCCATTGCAAGAATCAAAGATCAAGTTGGCCAAACAAAACCAACAACTCGAAGAGAATTACAAGGATATGAAATCATGCTTATAAGAGATCAGAAGAAACTCAAATAAGATTCATAGATAATGTGATCATAAATCCACAATTCATCGGATCTCGACAAACACATCGCGAAAGAAGATTACATCAGATAGATCTCCGTGAAGATCATGGAGAACTTTGTATTGAAGATCCAAGAGAGAGAAGAAGCCATCTAGATACTAGTTATGGACCCAAAGGTCTATGGCGAACTACTCACGCATCATCGGAGAGGTCATGGTGTTGATGAAGAAGCCCTCCGTATCGGAATCCCCCCTCCGGCAGGGCACTAGAACGTGCCCAGATGGGATCTTGCAGAGACAGAAGCTTGCGGCGGCAGAAAAGTATTTTCGTGGATCTCTCCCGCAGTTTTGGATTTTTCAGGAATTCATAGGCGGAAGAGGTACGGCAGACGAGCCACAGGGGCCCACAAGCCTTCTAGGCGCGGGCACCCTGGCCGCGCCTAGGGGGCTTGTGGGGTCCCTTGGTGGCCACTGCCTTGGTACTCAAGTCTCGTGCGTATCTTCTGTTCCGGAAAAAATCTTTTCGGAAGTTTTATTCCGTTTGGACACCGTTTAAAATCCTCCTTTGAAAAGGGTCAAAAACACGGAAAAAATAGGAATTGGCACTTGGCACTGAGTTAATAAGTTAGTCCCAGAAAAGATATAAAAGGCATACAAAACATCCAAAGTTTGACAAGATAATAGCATGGAACCATAAAAAATTATAGATACGTTGGAGACGTATCAAGCATCCCCAAGCTTAACTCGTGCTCGTCCTCGAGTAGGGAAGTGATAAAGACAGAATTTTTGATGTGGAATGCTACCTAGCATAGTTGTCCTTTGTAACTTCTTTCATGTGACATGAATGTCCAGATCCGTAAGATTCAAAACAATAGTTTGCTATTGACATGAAAACAATAATACTTCAAGCAGACTAGCAAGGTAATCATGAACTTTCGAAATAACAAGGCCAAAGAAAGTCATCCCTACAAAATCATATAGTCTGGCTATGCTCCATCATCCCCACACAACTAAATTAAATCATGCACAACCCCGGTATTGGCCAAGTAATTGTTTTCGCACTCTTACTTTCTCAAACCTTTTTCAACTCTCACGCAATACATGAGCGTGAGCCATGGATATAGCACTATGGTGGAATAGAGTGCGGTGGTGGTTGTGAGACAAAAAGGAGGGGATGGTCACATTGACTCGGCGTATGAAAGGGCTATGGAGATGTCCATTAATAGATATCAATGAGAATGAGTAGGGATTTCCATACAAAGGATGCACTAGAGCTATAAGTATGTGAAAGCTCAGAAGGAGAACTAGTGGGTGTGCATCCAACTTGCTTGCTCACGAAGACATAGGGCAATTTTGAGGAAGCCCATCATTGGAATATACAAGCCAAGTTATATAATGAAGATTCCCACTAGTATATGGCGGTGATAAAACAAGAGGCTCTCAGTCATGAAGAACATGGTGCTATTATGAAGCACAAGTGTGGAAAGAGATAGTAGCATTGTCCCTTCTCTCTTTTTCTCTCTCTTTTTTTGTTTTTTTGTTTGGGCTCTTTGGCCTCTTTCCATATCTCTTTTTTGTGGGCAACTTTGGCCTCATTTTTTTATTTCCTCACATGGGACAATGCTCTAATAATGATGATCATCACACTTTTATTTACTCACTGCTCAAAGCTTAGAACGATGATGACTCTATAGGAAATGCCTCCGGCAGTGTACCGGGATGTGCAACGATCTAACTTGGCGTATGACGTTGAAACATCTCGCTAGCTATCTTACGATCGTGCAATGGCAATATGAGAGTGACGGCACAAGTCACGAGACAAAGCGGTGGGAGTTGCATGGCAATATATCTCAGAATGGCTATGAAAATGCCATAGTAGGTAGGTATGGTGACTGTTTTGAGGAAGCCATATGGTGGGTTTGTGCACCGGCGAAAATTGCGCGGTACTAGAGTGGCTAGCAATGGTGGAAGGTGAAAGTGCATCTATACCATGGACTCACATTAGTCATGAATAACTCACATACTTGTTGCGGAAGTTTTTATTAGTAATCGAAACAAAGTGCTAAACGCATACTCCTAGGGGAAGGGTTGGTAGGTGTTAACCATCACGCGATCCCGACTGCAACACAAAGGATGACAATCAATAGATCAATTATGCCCCGACTTCCTAACATAGCGGTTCACCATACGTGCATGTTACGGGAATCACTAACTTCAACACAAGTATTTCTAGATTCACAACACCCTACTAACATAACTCTTAATATTACCAAATCCACGTCTCAAAACTAATTGAGAGGAATCAAACTTCTCTTTCTACTCAATGCACATGAAGATGGAAATTTATTGTATCCTCTTTGGGTACCTATCACCTTTGGGACTACTTTCATAGCACAAGCCAACTACCAAGTCACGCATCGCCGTGCTCTAAAAGATCTAAGTGAAGCACATAAAGCAAAATGGTCTAGCTCAAAAGATATAAGTGAAGCACAATGATCATTCTAGCAAATTCACGATGAGTGCATGTCTCTCTCAAAAGGTGTGCAGCAAGGATGATTGTGACACAACAAAAAGAAAAGACTCCTACGATACAAGACGCTCCAAGCAAGACACATATCATGTGGTGAATAAAAATATAGCTCCAAGTAATGTTACCGATGGATTGAAGATGAAAGAGGGGATGCCTTCCCGGGGCATCCCCAAGCTTAGGCTTTTTGGTGTCCTTGAATTTGGATTGGGATGCCTTGGGCATCCCCAAGCTTGAGATCTTTCCACTCTTTATCCATTTGTCCATGAGAACATCACCCAAAACTTGAAAACTCCACAGCACAAAACTTAAACAGAAACTCGTGATATCATTAGCACAAGAAAAGAAACTACCACCTCTTTAGGTACTGTAGCAATCTTGATTTATATTTATATTGGTGTTAGATTACTGTATTCTCAATTTTCCATGGCTAGTACCCCCCGATACTATCCATAGTTTCATCAAAACAAGCAACCAACTCAACAAAAATAGACCAGTTTGTAGAAATATGTATACTTCGTATACTTCTGGTACCTCAAAAATTCTGAAAGATTATGAGAGCGTGGTCAAAAGGCATATCAACCAACAGCAAAAAGAATCAACTCAAAAATCTCTTTCTGAATAAAAATGAAAAATAATTTCGTGAGAGAAAAGTTTTTGTCTTTTTCTAGCAGGATCAAACAACCATCACCTAGACTAGTCATAAAGGTTTTGCTTGGCTCAAACACAAAAAGAAACACAAAAGACACAATCTTACCAGAATTATGATGGTGTGGACGCAACAAAACAGAAAGAAAAAGATAAATTCCTTGGGTTGCCTCCCATCAAACGCTATTGTTTAACGCCCTTAGCTAGGCATAAGGTGATGGAATCACGTATCGTCGTCTTTGGTGCTCAAACCATAAGTAGAGTTATCACTCATCATCTTAAGGTCTTTTCTCTTACTAGATGGTTCACCACTACTTTTAGGAACAAAAACAGACTTGGTGGCCTTATTGTGGGAAAAAATTGGAGTGTTCTGCAGAGCGGCAAAAGCGGAACCCAAATTGGTTATAACATCCTCTAGTTTGCCAATCCTAGCGGAATCATGACCTAGTTTTTCGTTAACTTTGGGTTCCTTATCCTTTAAATTTTTCAAAGCCATTCTCACCTTGGATCCGTACCGAGTGATTTGATTGTGGATCTTTTTATCCAAATTCTCAATGAGTTCGATCATAGCAACTTTATTTTCAATGATATCCAGCCTACGCATCACATGTTCTAGAGTTAAGGTAGTTCCATTAACCATGAGTGGAGGTGAGCCTACCAAATTTATTAAAGCTCCGTAAGAATCAACGGTAAGGCTACCCAAGAAATTTCCGCCTACGATGGTGTCAAGAATATACCTATTCCAAGGGGAAATACCCACATAAAAGTTACGAAGCAGGACGGTAGTAGATTGCTTAAGAGTAGATCTACTCTGGACATTGCAAATCCTATACCAAGCATCCTTTAAGCTTTCTTCCTCATTTTGTTTGAAATTGAGAACTTTTTTCTCGGGAGTATCGTTTGAAGCATGGGTCTAGCCATGAGGATAGGTAGACTATCCCACACAAGCGAACAAAAAGCAAGCGAGAGAAAAGGGCGAACGAAAAAGGCAAATATGTTTTTGTAAATTTTTGTTTTTCAGAAGTGGGGGAGAGGAAAACGAGAGGTAAAAAAGTAAATGCAAGAGAAGAGTTTGCGACACTTACTCGGATGAGTTCTTGACTTGATCCTCCCCGGCAACGGCGCCAGAAATCCTTCTGCTGCCTCTTGAGCTTGCGTTGGGTTTTCCCTTGAAGTGGAAAGGGTGATGCAGCTCAAGAGCAGTAAGTATTTCCCTCAGTTTGAGAACCAAGGTATCAATCCTGTAGGAGAATCGTGCCAAGTTCCAGAGTACCTGCGCAAACACAAACGAGCTTGCACCCGACACTATAAAGGGGTTGTCAATCCCTTCAAGATTAATTGCAAAGTGAGATCTGAAGGTGGAAAGTGCAACGAAGTAAAAGTGTAAGGCTGAAAATATGATGTGAAGTAGACCCGGGGGCCATAGTGTTCACTAGAGGCTTCTCTCAAAATAGCAAATATTACGGTGGGTGAACAAATTACTGTCGAGCAATTGATAGAACCGTGCAAAGTCATGACGATATCTAAGGCAATGATCATACATATAGGCATCACGTCCGGGACAAGTAGACCGATACTTTCTGCATCTACTACTATTACTCCACACATCGACCACTATCCAGCATGCGTCTAGTGTATTGAGTTCATGACGAACAGAGTAACGCCTTAAGCAAGATGACATGATGTAGAGGCATAAACTCAAACCAATGATGAAAACCCCATCTTTTTACCCTTGATGGCAACAACACGATGCGTGCCTTGCTACCTGTCGTGGTTTTGTCACGGCAGATGTCCTCGTGAAAGGACTTAAAGATGGAGCCATCGCACCTTGGTGGCGACTCGAAGGGGGTGAACAAAAGTGAGACTCAGAGTTACGCAAGTTCGGCCCCTCGTGAGGAGGTAAAAGCCTACGCCCTGCTTTGTGTGGATTAATGGTGGTTTCGATTACAAGGAGGGGGTAACTCGCCTGACCTAGCTCTCGATTCTCTCTAACCTGCCTGACCTTTCCCCGGGACTCGCCTTTATATACAGGTCGAGGCCCTAGGGTTTACAAAGTCCTGCCATGCTATTCTTTGTGGCTTTCCTTATCTCTAAGTCGCCGTGTCCTCCACGATCAGGAGCTCTCTTGGTAATCCATCATCCGCATGACCTCTTGAACCGCCATCCAGCATCTGGGCCACGGGACGCGCGTTGAATGGTAAGTCGCCCCTTTGATGACCCGGCCCACTAAGGGCGGGTTATCCGCACGTAATATCCCAACATTAGGCCCCAGATTGTCTTGAATTCATGCATGTCAATAAACCTTCACCAATTTGGGGCGACTCTTACCATTTCTATCTTTCGACGAACGATAAATCGTCACCCGTTGTAATCTTATCTGACCCGCCGTGTAATCTTCGATGACATCACCTCATCCCCTTAATTCGAGTGTTTTTAGCACCGCAACCATCAACGGATCTTTTTCTCCATAATCACTTATCCCAAAAATCTAGGCACCATCATCGCAGTCTCTGACTTGTCGCCTCGATCTCCGCCTTGACAGCCTCGATTTCCGTTTGTCCCCTTTAAATAACCATAGGAGAAATGGGGGGGGGAGGAAGCCTCGTCACCTACCCCCATCTCTCCCTCGTCTTCCTCGCGATCTTCCTCTTCGAGCACCAGCACCCCGACGTCTTCACCGGCTCCTGGAGCTCCTCCATCGACCGTGGTCTTCCAGGCGCCAAGAAGCACGAAGTTTTGTGCTTTCGTCCCCGACACCGATCTCCTTTCCCAGGTACACACATTCCCTTATTAGGGTTAAGCCGAGAACACCATGACCATCGTTCCTGCGAGCTACCTCCGTGACGCGAGAAACGTTCTTTATCTGCCTTAGATCCACTTCATATCTTCGCAATAGACTCTACGCAGTAGCAAACTACGACCACCTTATCGCGTCTTTTTGTTAGCTTAATCCTTCATGTCGTAGATCCAATGTTGTCGCTGCATTATGCTCATAACTTTCCTCCATTATTTCGAGCAATATCCCTTTATTTTGATCCACTCGTAGATCCATAGTTTACTGTCCGTTTTTAGAAACATGTTTGCTCATCTCCCGAGAATATCCCTAAGTAAAAATGCACCCCTGAGAGTCACCGTTTAGCTCCAGCTTCCATAGCGACTTAAATTTATCACCATAGCTATGACCCCTCTCTTTCCAATTGAAGGGCGAGTTACAATACTTCAAAGATACTTCCATGAATCGTCCGAATAGCGGGTTATGATGTATGTCACCCATTTGGCGAGTCACCAAATCCTTTTCGAACATACCGTAGACCCATACCGGCGAGTTAGAATACTTCATAGTTGTTACTAAATCGCCTCGTTCCCCTCTCTTTTGTTGTCATGGCCATTTTGAAGTGCAACTCGTTACCGACAAAAATTGATGATGCCACTCTCGAGAAGTTTGTTAAGGCGGGTCTCCTTGACAATAAGGAAACCATCGGTTGGAGAACCGCCCCGGGCGAGTTGACTCCCAACCCCCCTGTTGGAGAAGTAGTCATCTTTACCAATTACCTTGAACAAGGTTTTAAACCGCCCATGTCAAAGTTTTTTCGAGACGTCCTGCATTTCCTTAACGTTCATCCTCAAGATCTGGGACCCAACTCCATCAGCAACCTGTGTCAGTTCCAGGTCTTTTGTGAGGTATACTTATAGAGAGAGCCCATAGTTTCTTTATTTTGGAACTTCTTCCATTTGAATTGCCAGACCGAGTTTCCCAACGGTCCCAACCACGAGCTTGGAGGAGTCAACATTCAAAGACGTCGCGAACGTGGATTCCCATCAGTTCTTCTGCCCAGCCATCCTAAGGGCTTTGCCGAGTCATGGATTTATTGCCAAGACACCTCTCCACCCAGCGAAAACCCACTCCTCGGTTTCAAAGCAGATCGCGTGCCTATGGGCTTCAAACTGCCCGAGAAGCTCACAGAAGAAGAAGAGTCGGAGTTTATCCCCATTTTCTCCGAGTTAAAGTCTTTGACCAACAATGGGCTCATTGAGATTGATCTGTTCCGCTGCTGGATAGAGTGGAACATTCTTCCCTTGAGTCGCTGAGACGGGCTGATGTATGAATATGATGGTACGGTAGACCATCCACAGTGCTTCAATCGCAAAAGACTCTCAGAGAGTGAAATTGTCGGAATCATCAAGAAACTAACCGGTGAGACTTTGGAAGAATGTGCCAAGATTGGGCTCAAGGCCTTCTGCCGCTCCAACCCGGTGCCGCGAGTAAGAATCCAAGCCGCCTTTTCATTTCTCTATACTTATCAATGCTCTTGGTTTGAAATTCACTTCTATTCACCAGAAACATGATCCATTTTGGCGAAGGGGCCCGAAAGTGACTGCCCAAAAGACCACCAAGCCGCCACCAAAGAAGAAAAAGAAAGCAAGCTAAGGTAAAGCCGCCACCAGAGATTCATCTTTTGTCAGCGAGTCACGAGCTGACGATGAACGCTCAGAGGCAAGACTTCCCCTTCACTCATTACGTGTGTATTCCGACTTATGCTTATACCATGCGTCTTTATGTGTAGGGCGAGGACAATGAGAGCCAAGATGATGTAGTCGAGGTAATTTCTATTTCTTCCGACTCACCTTCTCCTTCTCCTAGACCAGCCAGGCGGATCTGTGGAAAAGTGCCCATGTCTCACCCATATGCTTATATGGACCCTGATTTCCTTTTGAAGAAAGCAAGATATACCCCCAAGCACAAGACCCGTAGTCACTCTGGCGACCTAATCTCCAGACTGCCTGAGAAGACAACCGGTTGGAAATGCACCAGCGAGGTACACTTTTGTTTTATCATACCCTTTCTTGTGTAAAATATGACTCACCACTTCTTTAACTTCAAGCCTTTGTTCTATCAGACTTCTCCCCCTACATATGGCGACTCGGCAATATCAGCTCTCCCGCCGATGACTCGTGTACAAGGGTGAGTCTCTTTGTTAATCCCAATTTCTTCTAAACAACGATATGTGATTTTAATCTTGGTGCCTTTGTCTCAGAGCATAAGCGAAGAGAAGGAAAACTGGCGACCTATCTTCTGCTCCCAAAACAACTGACGCCTTAGGCACAAGCACCTCTGTCCCAGAGATTGATGAAGAGCAAGCGACGGCTCATGATATTCCTGTGGACGATATTCCCGATGTCCAGGATGACTCACCCATAACTTTGAAGGAAACTACTGACAAAGTTAACCCGCCAAGCCCTCTCAAGGCGACTGAAGATCCAGATGATGTCATAGTCACTGGTACTGGCTACTCCACTCCTCCAGTTGGGGGCACTGTCCAAGCATACCTCCAAGGACTCTCGTCCTTCTCCTGATCAAGACACAAATAAATTCAAGCTCTCCCAGTATGGGAAGCTGGAATTCGACCAACTTTGTTCTGGCTTCGCAAGTCATCTGGAGAGGGATTATGAGATGAATAAGAGCTTGATTCATCTTATGAGGGTTAGGCATGAGGTACGTCTACTTATGTATTTTCCTCCACCCATTAGCCTTCCAAGGGCCGGCTCATGTTTTGAAAGATGAGCCGGGTCTTGAGTATAGTTAAAATCTTCAGCCTGTAGCCTCCAAGGGCCGGGTCATCTTTTGAAACATGAGCCGGGTCTTGAATATAGTTAAAATCTTCAATCTGTAGCCCCCAAGGGCCGGGTCATCTTTTTTGAAAGATGAGCTGGGTCGTGAATATAGTTAAGATCTTCAACCTGTAGCCCCCAAGGGCCGGGTCATCTTTTTTGAAAGATGAGTCGGGTCTTGAATATAGTTAAAATCTTCAACCTGTAACCCCCAAGGACCGGGTCATCTTTTTGGAAAGATGAGCCGGGTCTTGAATATAGTTAAAATCTTCAAGCTGTAGCCCCCAAGGGCCGGGTCATCTTTTTTGAAAGATGAGTCGGGTCTTGAATATGGTATCATTTTGAAGAAAATCATACATTAGCCCCCAAGTACTAGGAGTATTGCTTGCAGTAATGCTGAAACTTGTCTCCCCAAATTTGATGTGCAGGAATCTGTGACCCAGACTGAGTCGGCTTTAGCCGACTCAAGGAAAAATCTGGCTGAACAACAAGATGCACAATCCGAGTTGTAGAGGAAATACCGCTTAATTAAGGCTAAGCCGGAGAAGATGAAGGCTGACTAGAAAAAAACTTGAGAAGAAAGCGAAAACTGACCAAGCCACCATTCTTAAGCGTGCTGAGCAGGCTGAGGAAAAATTGGAAGCCACCCAGCAGGAGCTTTCCGGCTTAAAGAAACATATTTCCAACATGACTCTCGCTATGTTTGGTAAGCGTTAACCCTTGACTGTTGAATAACTAATCTGGTATCAAAAAATATCAAATACTGATGTGCCTTTTGTAGGTGCACGAGGTGCCAATCTTCCAGACGACTGCATGCTGAAGTTAAAAGATATATATATACCTTCGATGAGCAGCTATACACCGGGGGTGTGCTGACGATTAAGGCAGTGATGGGCAGCAAGGAGCCAGTCAGAACCATCAAGCAGATGATCGACTATCTGTCCACATTGCCTCCTCAGATAGAGGAACTGAAAAGGTCAGCCGCCCGGAAGGGAGTCCTGAACACTCTGAGTCAGTGCTTAGCCTATGCCTCGGAGCTCAAACCAGAAGAAATAGCCGCCGGCTACCCCGAGCTGAAGGATGATGGGTCAGAATTCACCGAGGTGGAATACCACCGATTATCATAGAATCTCGCTTTGCGGCGACTCAACTGGCAGCCAGCTTGGATTTGAGTAAATACCAAGCCGCCTATGACGAGAAGAAAAAGAAGGTGACGCCTCCCTCATACGAAACTTCTAGCTTGGTTCCTCGCCGACCCAAGAATCCTTTTGATCTTGACATGGACCTATCTCTCTTCCTTGATGATGAAGATGAGTTCGTTGCCCTGTCCAAGTGTAATTGGAAACTGGGCGACTTACGAATCGAAGGTGGAGAGAGCTCAAGGCAAGGTGACTCGATGGCGGCTTGATTCATCCACGGATTCTTTCTTCACTGGTGGATGACACCCATTTTGGCCATGCGAGCCATGTAATAGCTTTGTTAGATTTTGTGGAACAATAATCAGTCAATAGTACCTTTTGATGGAACCTTTCTGGAACCACTTTTATTCCTTGAATCTATGCATGACTCGCCTGCAAACTTGATGAACCAGGGAATATCATAATTTGACAAACACGTTTTCACCTTATGTGTTAGGAAAAACATAAGCCGACTCAGTGAGTGCATGGCAATAATTGACCAGCCCCGTGGATTATGGCAAAAAATAGATCAACCCCCGGGTTATGTCAAAAAATAGACCAGCCGCCGGGTTATGGCAAATAATGGTTAAAAAATGAGTCGGGGCGAGTTATAATCAGAAGCCGACTCAAAGATATTTAGGAAACCTTGTGGTCTTGCCATCAAGAAATAAAATTTTATTGACTCAGTGAGTTACGATAGGATAATACGAGTTTGCAAAACTCTAGTGTTACCCTTAGAAAGCTTTTGCAAAATGCCTTGTTGTTTTGGACCGGCTGATCAGGCGCGAGTCAAGCTTCCGTGAAGCAGGTTCAATGAACCAATGGTTTCTCTATTTCCCATGTGTGACTCTGGCTGGTACCTTTTATGTTTTAACCAAGGCGAGTTCAGGTTCCATATAACGGATTGACTCGCCCTGAGTGCACAGGTCCATGTGGCGACTTGTTCAACACATAGTCCAGTATAACCATTTGTAATGCGGTAATTTTTCGCTAGCCAAGAGGGTATTCAGGCTGAACTCAATGAGTGGAAGCCCCCAAGTGACCTATGATTCAGGAAAAATCCGGGCATAGGACCACATAAGCGTATACGCTCTTACCGCGAAACGACTTGGGAACTAGTAGAACCCAAGTGACCTATGATTCAGGAAAAATACGGGCATAGGATCACAGAAGCGTATACGCTCTTACCGCGAAATGACTTGGGAACTAGTAGCCCCCAAGTAAGCCGGCTTAATTCTCAAAACCACATAAGGTGCCTATGTTTGAACCGTGCAACGTGGCAGCACTGGTCCTCTTTGGCTTTATCAAGGCCCAATTTTGAAGTAAGTGCAACATGGGGACTTACGCTCTTTGACCTTGATAGCTGCCATGTTTGGACGACTTATAGAACAATAAAGACTCATGCTTTCAAAAGCTGAAACGACAAAGGACCCCAAAATTCATGGGTGCCGGCTTTATTGCTTTCATAATTCATGGATTACAAAAAACTGGTAAAGAAAAAGGGGGAGCTTATGGCTCTAAGTGTAGTAAGGTCGCAGATGGGCTATGTTCCAGGGGCGAGTTGTCTCAACCTGTGTAGTCGGCCGATCAGGGCGAAGATCAACCAAGTAGTACGAGCTGTTCCGAAGAGCCTTCCTGATGACAAACGGTCCTTCCCATGGAGGTGATAGCTTGTGCATACCAGTATGATCTTGAACCAAACGAAGCACCAAGTCGCCTTCTTGCAAAGTCCGGCTCTTGACCCGGCGACTGTGGTAACATCGCAAGTCTTGTTGGTAAATCGCCGATCGTGATGCGGCTAAGTCACATTCCTCCAAGGCGTCCAGCGAGTCGTGTCGCGCCAGCTCGTTGTCCTATTCCACGTAGGCGGCGACTCGTGGGGAATCGTGTTTGATGTCACTTGGTAACACCGCTTCTGCTCCATAGACCAGAAAGAAGGGAGTAAAACCCGTGGAGCGATTTGGAGTTGTCCTGATACTCTATAGTATTGACGACAACTCCTCCACCCAACATCCTGGAGTACGTTCCAAAGGCAGCATGAGCCGAGGCTTAATCCCTCGCAATATTTATTGATTCGCCCTCTTCGCCTGCCCATTAGACTGGGATGTGCAACCGCGGAAACATCAAGTCGGATATGCTCTCGTGAACGAAACTCTTGCATTGCACCTTTGGATAGATTGGTACCATTGTCAGTAATGATACTATGAGGATATCTGAATCTGAAAATTAGTTTCTTCAAGAATTTGACGGCCGTATCTGCATCATAGCTGCTAACAGGTTCCACCTCCACCCACTTGGTAAATTTGTCAACCGCCACCAATAGGTGGGTCTTTTTGGTGGAAGACATCTTGAAAGGGCCGACCATATCAAGCCCCCAGACTGCAAACGGGCAAGTGATTGGTATCATCCGCAATTCCTGAGCCGACACGTGCATCTGGCGTCCAAATTTTTGGCAGCCATCACATCGGCGAACGATCTCCTCTGCGTTTGCGTGAGCCGTCAGCCAATAGAACCCATGTCTGAAGGCCTTAGAGACCAAGGATCGGGACCCGACATGATGACCACAGTCGCTCGCGTGAATCTCATTGAGGATCATACATCCTTCTTCAGGAGAGACGCATCTTTGAAATACCCCCGAGGTGCTTCGTTTGTGTAACTCGCCATTGTGTATAAACATGGATTTACACCGACGGATGATTTGGCGAGCTAACAACTCGTCAGCTGGTAACTCGCCTCTGGTGAGATATGCTATGTAATTAATCGCCCAGTTTGGAGTAGCGTGAAGAGCCGCCACGAGTTGAGACTCGGGGTCCGGTACCGCAAAATCTTCCTCTGAAGGTAGTTTCACCGAGGGGTTATGCAATACATCCAAAAAGACATTGGGAGGAACCGGCTTACGTTGTGAACCGAGATAGGAAAGAGCGTCCGCTGCTTCGTTAAGTCGCCGATCGATGTGCTCCACTTGATAACCATTGAAGTGACCCTCTACATCTGACATAGCTCGTCTGTAAGCCGCCATCAAAGGGTCTTGTGAATCACAGGTACCAGAAACCTGCTATGCCACCAGATCTAAATCGCCTAGACACCTGACTCGCGTGAGGTTCATCTCTTTGGCGAGTCGAAAACCATGGAGCAAGGCTTCGTACTCCGGTGCATTATTGGTACATGGAAAGATGAGCCGAAGGACATAGCAGAACTTATCACCTTGAGGCGAAGTTATCACCATGCCAGACCCCGAGCCTTCCAATTTTCTGGACCCGTCAAAATGGATGGTCCAATAAGTATGATCGGGCCGTTCCTCCGGGATTTGTAACTCGGTCCAGTCATTGATGAAATCCATGAGTGCTTGAGATTTGATGGCCGTCCGAGGTGTATACCGCACATGATGAGATCCGAGCTCGATGGCCCACTTAGCAATCCGTCCGGTGGCCTCTCGATTCTGTATGATGTCCCGGGGGGCGGAATTAACGACCGTGATCGGGTGTTCCTGGAAGTAGTGCTTCAGCTTCCGACTCGCCATAAACACCCCAAAAACAAGCTTCTGCCAATGTGGGTAACGTTGTTTGGAGAGGGTGAGGACCTCGCTGATGAAATATACCGGTCGCTCGACCGGATACTCCTTTCCTTCTTCCTTCCGCTCGACAACTACTGCCACGCTGACTGCCTTGGAATTGGCTGCTATGTACTGGAGCATAGGTTCTTATCCATCGGAGCCGCTAACACTGGCGGGTTAACTAATTGCCGCTTCAAGGCTTCAAAAGCTTCGTCGGCCTCGTCCGTCCACACGAAATGATCAGTTTTCTTGAGCAACTCATAGAGAGGGATGGCCTTCTCCCCGAGGCAACTTATAAAGCGGCTCAGAGTTGCGATTTGACCCGCCATGCGCTGGACTTGGTTAACGTTGGCTGGCTTCCCCAGTGAGGTAATTGCCTTGATTTTGTCTGGGTTGGCTTCAATGCCACGCTCCGATACGAAGAAACCCAATAACTTCCCTGCAGTGACACCAAAAACACACTTGGTGGGGTTAAGCCTCATCTGGTAAAATACGTAGGTTGTCAAAGGTTTCCTTGAGATCCTCCAAGAGCGATTCTTTTCGGCGGGACCTGACCACGATGTCATCCACATAAGCGTGGACATTACGACCTATCTGGTTGTGCAAGCAGTTTTGGATGCAACGCTGATAAGTCGCCCCCGCACTCTTGAGCCCAAATGGCATAGACACATAACAGAAGGCCCCGAATGGGGTTATGAAGGACGTCTTCTCCTGATCCGCCACCGCCATCTTGATCTGGTGGTATCCTGAATACGCGTCCAAGAAACACAGACGTTCACAACCCGCCGTCGAGTCAATAATTTGATCAACGCGGGGAAGGGCGAAGGGATCCTTCGGACAGGCTCTGTTGAGGTCAGTGTAGTCGATGCACATGTGGAAAGTGCCGTTCGTTTTTAGCACCAGGACCGGGTTAGCCATCCATTCAGGATGGAAAACCTCGATGATGAACCCGGCGGCCAGGAGCCGGGCTACTTCCTCTCAAATCGCCTTACGACGCTCTTCAGTAAACCTGCGAAGGTACTGTCGAACTAGCTTAACTTTAGGGTTAGTGTTAAGATGGTGCTCAACGTATTCTCTCGGTACACCTGGCATGTCAGAAGGTTTCCATGCAAAGATGTCCCTATTCTCACAGATGAATTTGATGAGTGCGCTTTCCTATTTGGGGTTGAGACCCGCCCCAATAGTGAACTGCTTGGTGGAGTCGCCAGGTGTAAAGTCTATAACCTTGGTGTCGTCCGTTGGTTTAAACTTGAGGGGCGGCTCAGAATCGATGGTCGGCCTCTTGAGCGGCGTCATGTCCGCCGGGTCAACATTAGCTTGGTGAAACTTGAGCTCCTCAGCCGCGCAAGCTGACTCGGCATAAGCCGCGTCTCCTTCTTCACATTCTTGAGCTATCTTCCTATCTCCGCTGATGGTAATAGGACCTTTGGGGCCAGGAATCTTGAGTTTGAGATAGACATAGCAGGGGTGGGCCATGAATCTGGCGTACGTCGGCTGTCCAAACAATGCATGATAGGGGCTCTTGATTTTGACCACTTCGAACAGGAGAGACTCGCTCCGGTAATTTGACTCTGTGCCAAAGGCCACGATAAGTTTAATCCGCCCAATTGGATATGCCGACTTACCAGGGACGATGCCATGGAAAACCGTGGAGGATGGCATCAGGTCTTTCTCCAAGAGGTTCATCTATCGGAAAGTGTCGAAATATAAGATGTTGATGCTGCTGCCTCCGTCCATGAGGACCTTGGAGAGGGTGTACCCTCCGACTTGGGGAGCCACAAACAAAGCCAAGTCGTTAGGGTTGTCTACTCGGGGGGATGGTCTTCCCTGCTCCAGGTTATGGGTTGTTCTGACCTGTGAAGGTATTGGGGGAGCGCCGGTTCAGCTATGCTGAAGGTTCTATGCTTCACCTTATGATCCCGCTTACACGTGCTGGTGGTGAACACGTGATACTGCCCGCTGTTCAATTGTTCGGGGTTATTCTGGAACCCGCCACGATCTTCCTGTCGCTGGGGATCCCCTTGCGGGGGTGGTTGCTGGAATACTCCCGGCGGGTGGTACTGTTGATTGTGAACTTGGTACTGCCCAGCGTTGGGCTGTGACCCGCCTTGCGGTCCCGGGTTAGGAAAACCACCGAACGGGATCTGGCGTGACCCGGATGCACCGAGTTGTTCCTGTCGCTGGCCCTTTTCACCACCTTGGCCTCTCCTGAGCGCCTCTGCCCGAAATTCCTGCATCACGTAGCAATCTTCCCAAGAGTGAGTCGCTGGTCCCTCCGCCGTGGCATGTTGCGGACAAGGGCCTTTGAGCATCTCGTGATAATTGCATGGTTTCTTCCCACTAAAGCCCCGCTTTTTCTGGCGCGGGTTTCCGTTGCCGGTATTAGTATTAGTGAAAAATTCTGTAGGACCCTCATGTTGTCTCTTTTTGCCGTGCCCGCCATGATGGTGGTTGCCCCGACCCTGAAACTGAGAATGACCCTTGTGTAACTCGCCCTTTCTGGCGGTACTAACTTTGTCATCGTCCTCCCCGGGATCCTTGGCGTCGTCCGACTCAGCGTACCTAGTAAGGGTATCCATTAATTCGCCCATGTCCTGTACTTTCCGTTTGAGCCGCCCTAGCATTAGTACCACAGGTTCGTAATGGCAGTTCTTCTCCAGTATCAATACCGCCTGAGCCGCCGAGATGCCTCGTGATGAGTGAATAACTTCCGCGGCTCGCCTGGTCCAATGATGGGCAAACTCATCTGGCCGCTGAACGTAGTGCTGTAAGTCGACGATGGTCATCGAGCGTTTGCATGTCCCTCTGAAATTCTTGATAAAGCGCTCCTTTAGCTCCGCCCAAGTGTTGATGGAGTTGGGCGACAAGTTTTTCAACCATGCACGTGTCGTCCCTTCGAGCATCATAGTGAAGTACTTAGCACAAACCGCCTCGTTTACGTCGAGCATGTCCATCGCGAATTCGTAGCTCTCGATCCATGACCCTGGTTCGAGATCCGGCGAGTTATTGGGGACCTTCCAAGGCCCTTTGAAGTTCTTCGGCATTCGCTCGTTGCGAAGAACTGGTGCAAGACACGACACACCGATGTGCTTGCCTCCGTTGTCCGGGGGTGCGGGAGGCGACGACGTGTAAGCCGGGTAGACCTGACCCGCCGCGGCTGCTGTCTCTATCTGACGCACAGCTCGTGCCGCGTCCACGATATCTTGAGCTCGCGTGTCGGGCATCCTGAGCAGGTTAGGTTGAGGGAGTCACCGCAGCCCGCTAGTTACCGCGGGTAAGTCCTCGTGGCGACTCCTGGTGTGGCTCGCCTAAGGCGTGGAGTGTAGCCGATCGAGGCTATGAGAGTACCACGCGTGCTGGACCACGGCCGTCTTTAGCATCTCGATGGCATTTCTGGCCTCTATCTCGGCCGGGGAGTTTCCATAAATCGGCAGGGACTCCAAGTGGCGGGTTGCCGCCAGCACATTGTCCACGGGATTCGAGAAGTGACCTCATGGCGTCTGGAACTGAGTCGTATGGGCATCCATCGGTTGAGGCGGTGGTGGATTGGGCGGCGGAACCGGACCTTCCCTTGGAACAGTTTGTAGAGGCCGATCAGGACCCGCCCCGGGGGTGCACGGGGTGTCGAAAAGGCGAGTTGGATGTAAGTCGACCGGGATTCACCCATGGTGCCTCCTTTGGTGAACGGCGTCGGACACGTGCTGCTGTCTCTCGAGCCGCCAACCTTCGGTGTTCAGCCGTTCCGTCTCTACCGTGATCACGGCCTGCTGCGTCTCCACCCTCGCGGCTTCTGCTTCCATGTCCCACTGCGCCTTGGCCATTGCCTCCCGCAGCTTGGCTAGCTCGGCGTTGACAGACTCCTGATTTTCGGACGTGACGGTGGTTGCCATGAGGCTGGCGACCTCCATTGCTAGTTCCGCCATGGTTTGTGCTGGGGGTTTGGATGTCCCACCGGTCTCATTATTGCCGGTTGGATTTTGCTGAGGCTGCGCTGACCCTGCCATGTAGATGGTGATTTGTCGGCGGGACCTCTTGAAGACCTCGGGGTCCATTGCCAACAACAGCCCTCCGAGTTTTCCTTCCTGGAGAGGGTGGATCGAATCTGTCTCACCCATGGATGACTCGCCATCAGAATTGACGGGGGTGATCTCCTGGACCACCACTTCGTCTTGTATGTTGTTTCCCTACGTAAAACCGACGAAAGCGTGGCGACCCCCGTCCCGCCGTGTGACTGGGAGGACGTACCTGGCCGGCTCGACGATGTCGGTGGAGGTGTCCGGCTCAGGCACGGGTGTCCCAATCATGCCGATGAAGACGTTGATTTTGCCGAAGGGGACTCGGTAGCCAGATTCGACTGAATCGGCTTCCGACTCCCACAGCGAGTTGTCGATGTAATACTTCTCGCGGCGGCTCTTAGTCATGATGCCGACCGTAGCTTTCTAACCCCGGTAGGGATCCCTTCGAGAACTCAACTCCACCATGCGCTAGCCCCATGGTGGGCGCCAACTGTCGTGATTTTGTCACGACAGATGTCCTCGTGAAAGGACTTAAATATGGAACCATCGCACCTTGGTGGTGACTCGAAGGGGGTGAGCGAAAGCGAGACTTAGATTTACCCAGGCTCGGCCCCTCGTGAGGAGGTAAAAGCCTACGTCCTGCTTTGTGTGGATTAATGGTGGTTTCGATTAAAAGGAGGGCGTAACTCGCCTGACCTAGCTCTCGATTCTCTCTAACTTGCCCGACCTTTCCCTGAGACTCGCCTTTATATACAGGTCGAGGCCCTAGGGTTTACAAAGTCCTGCCATGCTATTCTTTGTGGCTTTCCTTATCTCTAAGTCGCCGTGTCCTCCACGATCAGCAGCTCTCTTGGTAATCCATCATCCGCACGACCTCTTTAATCGCCATCCAACATCTGGACCACGGGACGCGCGTTGAATGGTAAGTCGCTCCTTTGATGACCCGGTCCACTAATGGCGGGTTATCCGCAGGTAATATCCCCAACACTACCCTTCTGTCACTGGGTGAGTGATGACCCACAAGCGTATGGGATCGCAGCAGTTTTCGAGGGTAGAGTATTCGACCCAAATTTGTTGATTCGCCAAGACGGGAAGCGAAAGAATATTCCCAAGTATTAGCAGCTGAATGTGTCAGATTCAACCACACTTGAAAGATTAGTGTGTGCAAGCAAAGTATCAGTAGCAAAGTAGTATGATAGCAACGATGCCAGAAACGATCTGTTGACGGCAGACTATTCCTAACTGTTGTATCAATGGCGCCAGTAGGTTGCACATGAGCGAGTAACTATTCTTCACCGACAATAGTGTTGGAAAAGATCATGCAACAAATAACAACAGAGTAGCAAGGAACAGCAGTAGCAGCAGCAGCAAAGTAACAAGCAAGAGCAGTAGCAACAGTAGCAGCAAAGTGGCCCAATCCCTTTTGTAGCAAGGGACAAGCCTAAGCAAAGTAACATAGCAAGGACCAGTAGTAAAAGACTCGTAGGCAGTGGATCAGTGATGGATGAGTATGACGGATGTGATTCATCATGTAACAGCTATAACACAGAGAGATATGTAACTAGCTCCCGTTCGTCAATCTAATGTAGGCATGTATTCCGTATGTAGTCATAAGTGCTTAGGGAAAAGAACTTGCATGACATCTATTGTCCATCCCTCCCATGGCAGCGGGGTCCTAATGGAAACTACGAGATATTAAGGTTCTCCTTTTAATAAAGAACCGGACCAAGGCATTAACACGCGGTGAATACACTCCTCATACTATGGTCATCTCCGGGAGTGGTTTCGTCTATTGTCACTCCGGGGTTGCCGGGTCATAACACATAGTAGGTGACTACAACTTGCAAGATAGGATCTAAAACACACATATATTGGTGACAACATAATAGGTTCAGATCTGAAATCATGGCACTCGAGCCCTAGTGACAAGCATTAAGCATAGCCAAGTAGTAGCAACATCAATCTAGAACATAGTGGATACTAGGGACCAATCCCCATCAAGAACTAACATGATTACATGATAGATCTCAACCAACTCATCACCGTCCAGCAAGCCTACGATGAGATTACTCACGAACGATGAAGAGCATCATGGAATTGTCAATGGAGAAAGGTTGATGATGACGATGGCGACGATTTCCCCTCTCCGGAGCCCGAAACGGACTCCAGATCTGCCCTCCAGATGAAGAACAGGATGTGGCGGCGCCTCCGTATCGCAGAATGCGATGAAACCTTCTCTCTGATTTTTTTCCAGGCGAAACGGAAGATATAGAGCTGAGTTTGGGGGCGGTGGTGCCACGAGGGCCCCACAAGCCTGCACGACACGACCATAGGGGGTGGCGGCGGCCTATGGGCTTGTGGCCCACTGGCACACCCCCTCCGGTGGATATTTGCGCATGTATTTTTCTTTTATTCCAGAAAAAATCTCCATAAATTTTCAGGACGTTCCGAGAACTTTCATTTCTGCACAAAAACAACACCATGGCAATTCTGCTAAAAACAGCGTCAGTCCGGGTTAGTTCCATTCAAATCATGCAAGTTAGAGTCCAAAACAAGGGCAAAAGAGTTCGGAAAAGTAGATACGACGGAGACGTATCAACTCCCCCAAGCGTAAAGCCTTGCTTGTCCTCAAGCAACTCAGTTGACAAACTGAGAGAGACATAAGAAAAACTTTGACGAACTCTGTTTGATTTTGTTGTTGCAACTATGTCTAACTGACAACCAGAATTTCAGCAACATCACAAGCCAACCACATAAGCAAATGACATCTAGGTCTCACGGTAAACTCATATCAATGGCATAATCAACTAGCGAGCAAATAATAATAAGTCTCAAACATCAACACTTCAATCAAAACAACATGAAGCAGTACGAGTAGATGGTATCTCGCTAGCTCTTTCTGAGACCGCAAAACAAAAATGCAAAGCACCTTCAAAGACCGAGGGCTTACTAAACATTGTAATTCAAGGCAATGAAGATCCAGTCATAGTCACACTCAACACAGTTAAAAGCAAAGCATAAAAATGACAAAGGTGCTCTCTAATTGGTGCTTTTATAAGAGGAGGATGACTCAAGAGTAACATAAATAGACAGGCCCTTCGCAGAGGGAAGCATTGATTTGCAGAGGTGCCAGAGCTCATGTAGGTAGGTATGGTGGACTCATATGGCACAACTTTGGGTTTATGGAGGTGGATGCACAAGCAGTATTCCCTCTTAGTACAAGTGAAGGCTACCAAAAGACTGGGAAGCGACCAACTAGAGAGCGACAACAGTCATCAAAATGCATTGAAATTAACTAACATTGAGTGCAAGCATGAGTAGGACATAAATCACCATGAACATGAATATCATAGAGGCTATGTTGATTTTGTTTCAACTACATGCGTGAACATGCGCCAAGTCAAGCCACTTGAATCATTCAAAGGAGGATACCATCCTATCATACTACATCATAGTCATCTCAACTTTCATGTGGGCAACCAAGACAAACCATTATAAGCTCCTAGTTAAATAAGCATGGAATAAGCAACTATGATCTCTAAGTTGTCATTGCAAACATGTTTCTCTCACAACAAAGCTGAATCAGGATGATGAGCTAGTCATATTTACAAAAACATAATAGATCGAGTTCATACAAAAACAAAACAGTGGCAAAGTGTGAACACCGGCTAACAAAGTGAAAGCATAAGCAAAATGTAAGGTCGGTGAGAACACGTACTCCCCCAAGCTTAGGCTTTTGGCCTAACTTGGTCTACTCCCAAGGATGGTCCTGGCGAAACCCAAAATCATAATCGGGGTTATACGGGAGCGCTGCAGCCACTGCCTGAATAGCTGCCTCACGGAGACGAGCAGCTGTCGCCTCCCTCTCATACTCCTCTGCCTCTCCTCTGGTTATGTAACATCTCTGTTTTACCTGAAAGTCAAAGAAAGCAAGAGCAGGAAGGGTAATATGGAAAACACGCTGCCGGTTAAATATCAATCGGTATAGGAGGGATTCATCATCCCTCTCAAGGAACTGGTAGCGTGTCATAGCAACACGGTCAAGGAAAGCTGTATGGAGCGGGGGATCTCCTTCGCAGATGGGTACTCCAAGTAAATTTGCTATGCGAGTGGCATAGATCCCACCAAAGAAATCCCCTTCAATAGCATTCTTATTCAGCCTCCTTGCTATAATAGCTCCCATGTTG
Organism: Hordeum vulgare subsp. vulgare; assembly: GCF_904849725.1. Classification (NCBI taxonomy): domain Eukaryota; kingdom Viridiplantae; phylum Streptophyta; class Magnoliopsida; order Poales; family Poaceae; genus Hordeum; species Hordeum vulgare. Next base: position 105,138,421 of record NC_058522.1, on the reverse strand, counting down.
AAGCTTTTGTCACCCATCACTGCGCTCTTAAGGATACTAAGGTCGGGTGCGCAGAGGTGACAATGCTCAATCTTGCCATTAATGCATCTGCCTATGAAGAGGGCAAAGTAATGCAAGGCAGGAAAATGAATACTCCCCATGGTAGCTTGCGTAATGTATCTAGTTTCTCCAACTGCAATACCATTGCAAAAATCTCTAACCGAAGATTTATGAGGATCGTTGAGGTTACCCCAAATAGGTATTTTGCAAATTCTACTGAAATCCTCTAAATCCATGGTATACGATTTATCATAGAGATCAAACAGTACCGACGGCTCACGGCCAGCTGAAAATTTGAATCTACGAACAAAAGAGGCAGTGAGAGCAACATACTGTTCACATTTATCGGCGATGAATTCTTCGAGTCCGACGTTGCAAACAAATGCATCAAACTCATCTTTGAAACCTGCCTCAATAATAAATTCATCAGAAGGCCATTGACATGGTTGTACCTGCGCGTCCCTAGGTTGGTAAGGATCAGGCTCCCGAATCGCAAGACGGGGACCTCTCTTGCTTGAGGAACCACCATGATAGTTTCTCCTGAACATCTTCTTTTTCTGAAATTTTCAGTGATTCTAAAGAAAGGTGAACAAGGATCAACGAAACTCGTAGCAACTACTCCCACAAGTGCCTAGAGACCATGTTACGCATCAAAACTACTTGGGACCAGCTAGAATCAACATGCAAAGCTCAACAACATGGTCACCAAGGCAGCAAAAATACGCGGAGTATAAGGCACTAGAGCAAAAACTAATTGGACCAATGGAGGAGTCACTTACCAAGGAGTAATTTCCCCAGAACAGTTCGGAGAACGGTGATTTGAGAGAAGAGATCGAAAATCCCAGCAAGAGGAGCAAGAACACGGGTTTGACCTGCGAAACGATTTTTTCTTGAGGTAGGATAAGCGGATGAGAGCAAGAATGAGTGGAGGGGTGCCTGTGGGCCCCACGATCCTAGGTGGCGGGGCTAGGGGGTGCCCGCGCCCCTAGGGCTTGTGGCCCACTAGTGTGGCCCCTAGACAGACTCTTTGTCCCAGTATTTTTCAAATATTCCAGAAAAAATCATACTTGATTTTCACAGCGTTCGGAGAACTTTTATTTTTGGGGTATTTTTCCACCGGACGCTAAAACAGAAAACAGGGAAAACTAAACTAAATCTATCAATTTTCTTCTAAGCAACCTAAAGTGAAAGCTTGGAATAGAGGTTTGTGACTCCTCGATTCATCCATCTCATGGTCATCCGTCAATGGGGTTGATCAAATCCCCTCGTCAAAACTTTTTCAAATCGCAAAAGAAGACGAAGAATTTTTGAATAGTCACTAGGTCACCTCAATGGGGATATGTATCTCCCCAACAAGCAAATCATACTTCATCTTGACATGAGGAATAGGGCATTCAAAGCTTCCGATAAGAATCGATGAAGTTTTTTCGATAGCATTGATGCAATGTACTCGATATTGTTTCTTTGGGAAGTGCACCGTATGCTCATTACCATTGACATGGAAAGTGACATTGCCTTTGTTGCAATCTATAACAGCCCCTGCAGGGTTTAAAAAGGGTCTTTCGAGGATGACAACGATGGCATCATCCTCGGGAATATCCAAGATAACAAAGTCTGTTAAGATAGTGGTGTTAGCAACCACAACAGGCACATCCTCGCAAATGCCGATAGGGAAAGCAGTTGATTTATCGGCCATTTGCAGAGAGATTTCAGTGGGTGTCAACTTATCAAGCTCAAGTCTACAATAATGAGAGAGAGAGGCATAACACTAACACCGGCTCCAAGGTCGCATAAAGCAGTTCTAACGTAGTTACCTTTAATGGAGCAAGGTATAGTGGGCACACCAGGATCACCTAGTTTCTTAGGAGTTCCACCCTTGAAAGTGTAATTATCAAGCAAGGCGGAAATCTCAACCTCAGGTATCCTCCTAATATTAGTCACAATATCCTTCATGTACTTAGCATACAGAGACATCTTGAGCATATCTGTCAAACGCATCTGCAGAAAGACAGGTCTGATCATCTCAACGAATCGCTCAAAATCCTTATCATCCTTTTTCTTGGATGGTTTGGGAGGAAAGGGCATAGGTTTCTGAACCCATGGCTCCCTTTCTTTACCATGCTTCCTAGCAGCAAAGTCATTCTTATCATATCTCTTTGTCTTAGGCTGTGGGTTATCAAGATCAACACTAGGTTCAATCTCCACATCCTTTTCATTGCTAGGTTGAGCATCTTCATGAACATCACTATTGATATTATCATTAGGTTCATGTTCATCACCAGATTGTGTTTCAGCATCACAGACAGAGGCATCGTTTGGACTCTCAGGTGTAGCAGCAACAGGGTTGCTAGCATGCAGGTTCCTATCATCTATCTTCTTCTTTCTAGGATGACTAGGTGCATCAGTGCTAACTCCTTGAGACTCTTGTTCAATTCTCTTCGGATGACCCTCATGATACAAAGGTTCCTGGGTCATTCTACCGCCTCTAGTGACGACTCTAACAGAATTATCATTCAACTCGTTGAGCAAGTCATTCTGAGCTTTAAGTACTTGTTCTACCTGAGTAGTAACCATGGAAGCATGTTTACTCAGAAGCTTAAGATCATTGACACTTCTGTCCACACAAGCACTTAAATGACTAAGCATACGAGCATTCTTTTCCAATTGTCTGCTAACATAATCATTGAAACTCTGTTGTTTGACAACAAAGTTATCAAATTCATCCATGCATAAGCTAGCAGGTTTATCAAAAGGAATATCACTCTCATCAAACCTACGCATAGAATTTACTTCTACTACCTGTATCGGGTTATCGAGACCATGGATCTCTTCGATAGGTGGTAGATTTTTGACATCTTCAGATTTAATGCCTTTCTCTCGCATAGATTTCTTGGCTTCTTGCATATCTTCAGGACTGAGGAATAGAATACCTCTTTTCTTCGGAGTTGGCTTAGGAGGTGGTTCGGGAATAGTCCAAGCATTCTCATTACACAAGATGTTATTCAACAAAATCTCAGCTTGTTCTATGGTTCGTTCCCTAAAACACTACCGGCACAACTATCTAGGTGGTCTTTGGAAGCATCGGTAAGTCCATTATAGAAGATATCACGTATTTCATTCTTCTCGAGAGGGTGATCAGGCAAAGCATTCAGTAGCTGGACGAGCCTCCCCCAAGCTTGTGGGAGACTCTCTTCTTCAGCTTGAGCAAAGTTGTATATTTCCTGCAAGGTAGCTTGCTTCTTATGGGCAGGGAAATATTTTTCAGAGAATTAGACCATATCCTGGGGGCTACGCGCACAACCAGGAGAAAGAGAAGTGAACCAGGTCTTAGCATCATCCTTTAACGAGAAAGGAAACATCTTGAGCATATAGTAGTGGCGGATCTTTTCCTCACTAGTGAATAGGGTTGCTATATCGTGGTGTTTGGTAAGATGGGCTACAACCGTTTCAGACTCATAACCGTGAAAAGGATCAGACTCGACCAGTGTGATTAACTCAGGGTCGACAGAGAAGTCATAATCCTTATTGGTCAAAAAGATAGGCGAAGTAGCAAACTTCGGGTTGTATTTCATCCTAGCGTTCAGAGATTTTTCTTTCCACTTGCGCAGAAGTTTCTCAACATCATAGCTATCCTTACACGCAAGCAGGCATAGTATCAAGCATAACATCATCAGGCATAGTATCAAGCATAGCATCATCGAGCATAGTATCAAGCATAGCATCATGGACAACAGAAGTAGCATCATCAAGCACAGGCAACATATCAAGATTTCTAGCAGGAAGCGAAGTCGCAAACTTACTCAAAACTGAAGGTGAATCAAGTGCAGAGCTAGATGGCAGTTCCTTACCTCTCCTCGTAGTGGAAGGTAGGATTTTAGTTCTTGGATTTTTCGGATTCCTCATAGTGATCAACAGACGTCAATCCCAAGTGACTCAGAGAATATAGCTGTGCTTCCCCGGCAACGGCGCCAGAAAAGAGCCTTGATGACCCACAAGCGTATGGGATCGCAACAATTTTTGAGGATAGAGTATTTGACCCAAATTTGTTGATTCGCCAAGACGAGAAGCGAAAGAATATTCTCAAGTATTAGCAGCTGAATGTGTCAGATTCAACCACACCTAAAAGATTAGTGTCTGCAAGAAAAGTATCAGTAGCAAAGTAGTATGATAGCAACGGTGCCAGGAACGATCTGTTGACGGCAGACTATTCCTAACTGTTGTATCAATGGCGCCAGTAGGTTGCACGTGAGCGAGAAACTATTCTTCCCGACAACAGTGTCGGAAAAGATCATGCAACAAGTAACAACGGAGTAGCAAGGAATAGCAGTAGCAGCAGCAGCAAAGTAACAAGCAAGAGCAGTAGCAACAGTAGCATCAAAGTGGCCCAATCCCTTTTGTAGCAAGGGACAAGCCTAGGCAAAGTAACGTAGCAAGGACCAGTAGTAAAAGACTCGTAGGTTGTGGATCGGTGATGGATGAGTATGACAGATGTGATTCATCATGTAACAGCTATAACACGGAGAGATATGTAACTAGCTCCCGTTCGTCAATCTAATGTAGGCATGTATTCCGTATGTAGTCATACGTGCTTAGGGAAAAGAACTTGCATGACATGTATTGTCCATCCCTCCCGTGGCAGCGGGTTCCTAATGGAAACTACGGGATATTAAGGTTCTCCTTTTAATAAAGAACCGGACCAACGCGTTAACGCGTGGTGAATACAAGAACTCCTCATACTATGGTCATTTCCGGGAGTGGTTCCGGCTATTGTCACTCCGGGGTTGCCGGGTCATAACACATAGTAGGTGACTACAACTTGCAAGATAGGATCTAAAACACACATATATTGCCGACAACATAATAGGTTCAGATCTAAAATCATGGCACTCGGGCCCTAGTGACAAGCATTAAGCATAGCCAAGTAGTAGCAACATCAATCTAGAACATAGTGGATACTAGGGATCAATCCCCGTCAAGAACTAACTCGATTACATGATAGATCTCATCCAACTCATCACCGTCCAGCAAGCCTACGATGAGATTACTCACGAACGATGAAGAGCATCATGGAATTGTCGATGGAGAAAGGTTGATGATGACGATGGCGACGATTTCCCCTCTCCAGAGCCTGAAACGGACTCCAGATCTGCCCTCCAGATGAAGAACGGGATGTGGCGGCGCCTCCGTATCGCAAAAGGCGATGAAACCTTCTCTCTGATTTTTTTTGCAGGCGAAAAGAAGATATAGAGCTGAGTTTGTGGGCGGTGGTGCCACGCGGGCCCCACAAGCCTACACAGCGCGACCATAGGGGGTGGCCGCGGCCTGTGGGCTTGTGGCGCACTGGCACGGCCCCTCCGGTGGATCTTTGCGCAGGTATTTTTCTTTTATGCTAGAAAAATCTCCGTAAATTTTCAGGACGTTCTGAGAACTTTCATTTCTGCACAAAAACAACACCATGGCAATTCTGCTGAAAACAGCGTCAGTCCGGATTAGTTCCATTCAAATCATGCAAGTTTGAGTCCAAAACAAGGGCAAAAGAGTTCGGAAAAGTAGATACGACGGAGACGTATTAGTGAGGTCACCGCATGGTATGAACCCAAAACCAAGCACTTCTCCCATTGCAAGAATCATAGATCAAGTTGGCCAAACAAAACCCACAACTCGAAGAGAATTACAAGGATATGAAATCATGCATATAAGAGATCAGAAGAAACTCAAATAAGATTCATAGGTAATCTGATCATAAATCCACAATTCATCTGATCTTGACAAACACACCGCAAAAGAAGATTGCATCAGATAGATCTCCATGAAGATCTTTGAGAACTTTGTATTGAAGATCCAAGAGAGAGAAGAAGCCATCTAGCTACTAGCTATGGACCCGAAGGTCTATGGTGAACTACTCACGCATCATCGGAGAGGTCATGGTGTTGATGAAGAAGCCCACCGTATCCGAATCCCCCTCCGACAGGGCACCAGAACGTGCCCGAGATGGGATCGTGCGGAGACAGAAGCTTGCAGCGGCGGAAAAGTATTTTCGTGGATCTCCCCTGCAGTTTTGGATTTTTCAGGAATTTATAGGCGGAAGAGGTAGGGCAGACGAGCCACAGCGGGGCCACAAGCCAGCTAGGCGCGGGCCCCCTGGCCGCGCCTAGGGGGCTTGTGGGGTCCCCTGGTGGCCCCTGCCTTGGTTCTCAAGTCTCGTGCGTATCTTTTGTTCCGGAAAAATCTTTTCGGAAGTTTTATTCCGTTTGGACACCGTTTAAAATCCTCCTATGAAAAGGGTCAAAAACACGAAAAAAACAGGAAGTGGCACTTGGCACTGAGTTAATAAGTTAGTCCCAAAAAAGATATAAAAGGCATACAAAACATCCAAAGTTTGACAAGATAATAGCATGGAACCATAAAAAATTATAGATACGTTGGAGACGTATCAGTAAGATGCGATCATATTAGATACCCATAGCGGTCACGTAAAACATGCAACAACAAATTAGAGGACATCTAACTTGTTTTTGCAGGGTATGCTTGTGATATGATATGGCCAATGACGTGATGTGATATATTGGATGTATGATATGATCATGTTGTAATAGTTAATATCGACTTGCACGTCGATGCTACGGCAACCGGCAGGAGCCATAGGGTTGTCTTTAAACTAACGTTTGTGTTTGCAGATGCGTTTTCTCTATTGCTAGGTTGTAGATTTAGTAGTAATAGCATAGATAGCATGAGAACCTTGATGGCGGCACGATGATGGAGATCATGGTGTGGCGCCGGTGACAAAGATCATGCCGGTGCTTTGGTGATGGAGATAAAGAAGCACAATATGATGGCCATATCATGTTTCTTATGAATTGCACGTGATCCTTTTAGGCACCTTCTTTTGCTTAGAACGACGGTAGCATTATAAGGTGATATCTCACTAAAATTTCAAGATGAAATTGTGTTCTCCCCGACTGTGCACCATTGCAACAGTTTGTCGTTTCAAGACACCACGTGATGATCAGGTGTGATAGACTCAACATTCACATACAACAGGTGCAAAACAGTTGCACACGCGGAACACTCGGGTTAAACTTGATGAGCCTAGCATGTGCAGACATGGCCTCTAAACACAAGAGACCGAAAGGTCGAGCATGAATCGTATAGTTGATATGATTAGCATAGAGATGCTTACCACTGAAACTATACTCAACTCACGTGATGATTGGACTTGAGTTAGTGGATTTGGATCATGTACCACTCAAATGACTAGAGATATGTACTTTTTGAGTGGGAGTTTACGAGTAATTTGATTAGTTAAACTCTAATTATCTTAAACATAGTCTAAGTCCACTTTGCAATATTTTATGTTGTAGATCAATGGCTCACACAGTAGCAACCCTGAATTTCAATACATTCCTAGAGAAAGCTAAGTCGAAAGATGATGGAAGCAACTTTGTAGAATGGGCTCGTAATCTAAAGGTGCTCCCGCAAGATGGGAAGAAGGATTATGTCCTTAATGCAGCTACGTCTAGCCAAGATGTTTTGAACGCCTGGTTAACACATAAGGAGGACTACTCAGTAGTTCAATGTACAGTCTTGTATGGCTTAGAACCGGGACTTCAACGTCGCTTTGAGCATCATGGAGCATATGAGATGTTCCACGAGTTGAAGTTTATCTTTCAGAAGAACGCCCGGATCGAGAGGTATGAGACCTCCGATAAATTATATGCTTGCAAGATGGAGGAGAATTCGTCTGTCAGTGAACATGTGCTCAAAATGTCTGGGTAAAGCTGGGGATTGAACTCCCGCAAGAGGCTATCATTGACAGAATTCTTCAATCACTGCCACCTAGCTATAAGAGCTTTGTGTTGAACTATAACATGCAAGGGATGAACAAGTCACCCAACGAGTTATTCGCGATGCTGAAAGTCGCAGAGTCAGAACTCTGAAAAGAGCATCAAGTGTTGATGGTCAATAAGACCACTGGTTTCAAGAGAAACAACAAAGGCAAGAAGGGTAACTCCAAGAAGAGCGGCAAGCTTGTTGCCAATCCGACGAAGAAACCCAAGGCTGTACCTAAGCCAGAAATAGAGTGTTATTATTGCAAGGGAATGGGCCACTAGAAGCGCAACTGCCCCAAGTATTTGGCTGATAAGAAGGCGACCAAAGAAAAATCAGGTATATTTGATATACATGTTATTGATATGTACTTAACCAACTCTCGTAGTAGTGCCTGGGTATTTGATACCAGTTCTGTTGCTCATATTTGCAACTCGAAGCAGGAACTGCGGAATAAACGAAGGCTGGCGAAGGATGAAGTGACGATGCGCGTGGGAAATTGTTCCAAGGTTGATGCAATCGCCGTCGGCATAGTCTCACTTCAGTTACCATTAGGATTAGTTATGAACTTAAATAATTGTTATTTAGTGCTTGTGTTAAGCATGAACATTATATCTGGATCTTGTTTATTGCGAGACGGTTACTCGTTTAAGTCAGAGAATAATGATTGTTCTATTTCTATGAGTACTATCTTTTATGGTCATGCACCCAATGTGAGAGGATTGTTCATATTGAATCTTGATATTGATGATACACATATACATAACATTGAGACCAAAAGATGTAGAGTTAACAATGATAGCGCCATGTTTTTGTGGCACTGCCGCTTAGGTCATATTGGTGTAAAGTGCATGAAGAAACTCCATTCCGATGGGCTTTTGGAGTCACTTGATTTTGAATCACTTGACACATGCGAGCCATGCCTCATGGGCAAGATGACTAAGACTCCGTTCTCCAGAATAATGGAGCGTGCAAGTGACTTGTTGGAGATCATACATACCGATGTATGCGGTCCGATGAGTGTGGAGGCACGCGGCAAATATAGTTATTTTCTCACCTTCACTGATGATTTGAGTAGCTATGAATATATCTATTTGATGAAGCACAAGTCTGAAACGTTTGAGAAGTTCAAGCAATTTCAGAGTGAAGTTGAAAATCATCATAACCAGAAGATCAAGTTCCTACGTTCTGATCGTGGGGGTGAGTATCGGAGTTTTGAGTTTGGTGCTCACTTAAGACAATGTGGAATTGTTTCACAGTTGACACCGCGTGGAACACCACAGGGTAAAGGTGTGTCCGAATGTCGTAATCGTACTTTGTTAGAAATGGTGCGATCTATGATGTCTCTTACCGATTTGCTATTATCGTTTTGGGGTTATGCATTAGAGACAACTGCATTCACTTTAAGTAGGGCACCATCAAAATCCGTTGAGACGACACCATACGAGCTGTGGTATGGCAAGAGGCCAAAGTTGTCGTTTCTTGAAGTTTGGGGATGTGATGCTTATGTCAAAAAGCATCAGCCTGAAAAGCTGGAACCCAAAGCGGAAAGGTGCGTCTTCATAGGTTACCTAAAGGAGACAGTTGGGTACACCTTCTATCTCAAATCCGAGGGCAAAGTGTTTGTTTCTAAGAGCAGAGCTTTTCTAGAGAAGGAGTTTCTCTAGAAAGAATTGAGTGGGAGGAAGATAGAACTTGATGAGGTTGTCGAACCTCTAATCCCTCTAGATGGTGGCGCAGGTCAAGGGGAAACCTCTGTCGAAGTGACGCTGGTTGAGGAGGAAGTTAATGATGACGATCATGAAACTTCGGATCAAGTTCCTATCATACCTCGCAGGTCGACAAGAGCACGTACTGCTCCTGAGTGGTACGATAATCCTGTCTTATCAATCATGTTGTTAGACAACAATGAACCTGCGTATTATGAAGAAGCAATGGTGGGCCCGGATTCCAACAAATGGCTGGAGGCCATGAAGTCCGAGATAGGATCTATGTATGAAAACAAAGTGTGGACTTTGGAAGTATTACCTGAAGGCCGCAAGGCTATTCAGAACAAATGGATCTCTAAGAAGAAGACGGACGCGGACGGTAATTTGACCGTTTATGAAGCTCGACTTGTAGCAAAGTGTTTTTCACAAGTACAAGGAGTTGACTACGATGAGACATTCTCACCGGTAGCGCTGCTTAAGTCCATCCGAATCATCTCAGTGAGAGATGAATTTTTCGATTATGAAATTTGGGAGATGGATGTCAAAATGACGTTCCTTAACGGGTTTCTTAAGGAAGAGTTGTATATGATGCAACCCGAAGGTTTTGTCGATCCAGAGAATGCTGAAAAAGTATGCAAGCTCCAGCGATCCATTTATGGACTGGTGCAGGCATCTCGGAGTTGGAATAAGCGCTTTGATGAGGTGATCAAAGCATTTGGGGTTATACAAGTGGTTGGAGAATCTTGTATTTATAAGAAAGTGAGTGGGAGCTCTGTGGCGTTTCTAATATTATGTGTGGATGACATATTGCTGATTGGAAACAACGTGGAGTTTTTGGAGAGCGTAAAGGATTACTTGCATAAAGTTTCTCTATGAAGGACCTAGGAGAAGCTGCTTACATTCTAGGCATTAAGATCTATAGGGATTGCTGCGGCAACAAAAGTCCTTCCCTGGCGCTTAGGAATTCTTCTTGTTACTTCTCTGGTTTGCGTCGGTTTTTTCCTTGAAGAGGAAAGGGTGATGCAGCACAGGAGCAGTAAGTATTTCCCTCAGTTTGAGAACCAAGTTATCGATCCAGAAGGAGGGCCTTGTCAAGTCCAAAGTACCTGCGCAAACACTAACAAGCTTACACCCAACGCTTCAAAGGGGTTGTCAATCCCTTCAAGATTGTTTGCAAAGTGAGATCTGAAGGTGGAAAGTGCAACGAAGTAAAAAGTGTAAGGCTGAAAATATGGTGTGGAGTAGACCCTGGGGGCCATAGTGTTCACTAGAGGCTTCTCTCAAAATAGCAAATATCACGGTGGGTGAACAAATTACTGTCGAGCAATTGATAGAACCGCGCAAAGTCATGACGATATCTAAGGCAATGATCATACATATAGGCATCACGTCTGAGACAAGTAGACCGATACTTTCTGCATCTACTACTATTACTCCACACATCGACCGCTATCCAGCATGCATCTAGTGTATTTAGTTCATGGCGAACAGAGTAACGCCTTAAGCAAGATGACATGATGTAGAGGGATAATCTCAAACCCATGATGAAAACCCCATCTTTTTGCCCTTGATGGCAACAACACGATGCGTGCCTCGCTACCCCTTCTGTCACTGGGTGAGGTCACCGCATGGTATGGACCCAAAACCAAGCACTTCTCCCATTGCAAGAATCATAGATCTAGTTGGCTAGACAAAACCCACAACTCGAAGAGAATTACAAAGATATGAAATCATGCATAAGAGAGATCAGAAGAAACTCAAATAAGATTCATAGATAATCTGATCATAAATCCACAATTCATCGGATCTCTAGAAACACACCACAAAAGAAGATTACATCAGATAGATCTCCATGAAGATCATGGAGAACTTTGTATTGAAGATCCAAGAAAGAGAAGAAGCCATCTAGTTACTAGCTATGGACCCGTAGGTCTATGGTGAACTACTCATGCATCATCGAAGAGGTCATGGTGTTGATGAACAAGCCCTTCGTGTCCGAATCCCCCCTCCGGCAGGGCACCAGAACGTGCCCCAGATGGGATCTTGCGGAAACAGAAGCTTGCGGCGGCGGAAAAGTGATTGCGATGATCTCCTGATTTTTTTGGGATTTTTAGGGAATTTATAGGCGCAACCCCTAGGCCAGGGGACGCTCAGGGGGCCCACAAGCCTGGATGGCGCGGCCTCCCCCTGGCCGTGGGGTGGGGGCTTGTGGGGCCCATGCGGCTCCCCTGCCTTGGCTCCCAAGCTCCCCGATCTTCTTCCGTTCGAGAAAAATCTTTTCGGGGATTTTCTTCCATTTGGACTCTGTTTCAAAATCTCCACCGAAAGGGGTCAAAAACATGGAAAAAATAGGAACTCGCACTTGGCACTGAGTTAATAAGTTAGTTCCAAAAAATATATAAAAGGAATGCAAAACATCCAAAGTTTGACAAGATAATAGCATGAAACCATCAAAAATTATAGATACGCTGGAGACGTATCAAGCATCCCCAAGCTTAACTCCTGCTCGTCCTCGAGTAGGGAAGTGATAAAGAATGAATTTTTGATGTGGAATGCTACCTAGCATAGTTGTCCTTTACAACTTCTTTCACGTGACATGAATGTTCAGATCCGTAAGATTCAAAACAATAGTTTTCTATTGACATGAAAACAGTAATACTTCAAGCAAACTAGCAAAGTAATCATGAACTTTCAAAATAACAAGGCCAAAGAAAGTTATCCCTACAAAATCATATAGTCTGGCTATGCTCCATCATCCTCACACAACTAATGTAATTCATGCACAACCCCGGTATTGGCCAAGTAATTGTTTTCGCACTCTTACTTTCTCAAACTTTTTATAACTATCACGCAATACATGAGCGCGAGCCATGGATATAGCACTATAGGTGGAATAGAGTGTGGTGGTGGTTGTGAGACAAAAAGGAGGAGATGGTCACATTGACTCGGCATATCAATAGGCTATGGAGATGCCCATTAATATATATCAATGTGAATGAGTAGGGATTGCCATCCAAAGGATGCACGGGAGCTATAAGTATGTGAAAGCTCAAAAGGAAAACTAGTGGGTGTGCATCCAAATTGCTTGCTGACGAAGACCTAGGGCAATTTTGAGGAAGTCCATCATTGGAATATACAAGACAAGTTATATAATGAAGATTCCCACTAGCATATGGTAGTGACAAAGCAAGAAGCTCTCAATCATGAAGAACACGGTGCTATCATGAAGCACAAGTGTGGAAAAAGATAGTAGCATCGTCCCTTCTCTCTTTTTCTCTTTTTTTCATTTGGGCTCTTAGGCCTCTTTTTTTTCTTTTCTTTTCTTTTCTCTTTTTTTTGTTTTTGTTTTTGGGCTCTTTGGCCTCTTTTTTTTATTTCCTCACATGGGACAATGCTCTAATAATGATGATCATCACACTTTTATTTACTCACAGTTCAAAGATCACAATGATGATGACTCCATAGGAAATGCCTCCGGCAGTGTACTGGGATGTGCAACGATCTAGCATGGCATATGACATTGAAACATATCGCTAGCTATCTTACAATCATGCAATGGAAATATGAGAGTGACGTCACAAGTCATGAGACGGAACGGTGGGAGTTGCATGGCAATATATCTCGGAATGGCTATGAAAATGCCATAGTAGGTAGGTATGGTGGCTGTTTTGAGGAAGGCATATGGTGGGTTTGTGTACCAGCGAGAATTGTGGGGCACTAATGAGGCTGCAATGGTGGAAGGTGGAAGTGCATCTATACCATGGACTCACATTAGTCATGAAAAACTCACATACTTGTTGCGAAAGTTTTTATTAGTAATCGAAACAAAGTGCTAAACGCATACTACGAGGGGAAGGGTTGGTAGGTGTAAACCATCGCGCGATCCCGACCTCAACACAAAGGATGACAATCAATAGATAAATTATGCTCCGACTTCCTACATAGCGGTTCACCATACGTGCATGCTACGGGAATCACTAACTTCAACACAAGTATTTCTAGATTCACAACACCCTAATAACATAACTCTTAATATTACCAAAACCATGTCTCAGAACTATTTGAGAGAAATCAAAACTTCTCTTTCTACTCAGTGCACATGAAGATGGAGGTTTTTGCATCCTCTTTGGGTATCTATCACTTTTGGGACTACTTTTGTAGCATAAGCCAACTACCAAATCACGCACCGCCGTGCTCTAAAAGATATAAGTGAAGCACATAGAGCAAAAGTATCTAGCTCAAAAGATATAAGTGAAGCACTATGAGCTTTCTAGCAAAAATCATGATGAGTGCATGTCTCTCTCTCTCAAAAAGATGTGCAGCAAGGATGATTGTGACACAACAAAAAGAAAAGACTCCTACGATACAAGACGCTCCAAGCAAAACACATATCATGCGGTGAATAAAAATATAGCTCCAAGTAATGTTACCGATGGATTGAAGACGAAAGAGGGGATGCCTTCACGGGGCATCCCCAAGCTTAGGCTTTTTGGTGTCCTTGAATTTGGCTTGGGATGCCTTGGGCATCCCCAAGCTTGAGCTCTTTCCACTCCTTATCTCATCGTCCATGATAACATCACCCAACACTTGAAAACTTCACAACAGAAAACTTAAACAGAAACTCGTGATAACATTAGCGCAAGAAAACAAACTACCACTTCTTTTGGTACTGTAGCAAACTTGAATTCCATCTATATTGGTGTTGGGCTACTGTATTCTCACTTTTCCATGGCTATTACCCCCCGATACTAACCATAGTTTCATCAAAACAAGCAACCAACTCAACAAAAAACAGAATGTGTCAAAAATAGACCAGTCTGTAGCAATCTGTATACTTCGTATACTTCTGGTACCTCAAAAAAATCTGAACAATTACGACGGCCTGGGAAAAAAGCATATCAACCATCAGCAAAAAGAATCAACTCAAAAGCTCTTTCTGAGTAAAAATGAAAATTCATCTCGTGAGCGCAAAGTTTCTGTCTTTTAACAGCAGGATCAAACAACCATTACCAAGACTAGTCATAAAGGTTTTGCTTGGCTCAAACACAAAAAGAAACACAAAAAACACAATCACAACAGAATTGTGATGGTGTAGACACAACAAAACAGAAAGAAAAAAAGATAAATTCATTGGGTTGCCTTCCAACAGGCGGTATTGTTTAACGCCCTTAGCTAGGCATAAAAGCGATAGAATCACGTATCGTCGTCTTTGGTGCTCAAACCATAAGTGGCCCTCATCATGGATTCATAAGGCAATCTTATTTCTTTCTAGGAAAGTGTTCCATGCCCTTCCTTAAAGGAAATTTAAATCTAATATTACCTTCCTTCATATCGATGATAGCACCGATAGTCCTTAGGAAAGGTCTACCAAGAATAATAGGGCAAGTAGGATTGCAATCAATGTCAAGCACAATGAAATCCACGGGTACATAGTTCCTATTTGCAATAATAAGAACATCATTGATCCTTCCCATGGGTTTCTTGACAGTAGAATCAGCAAGATGCAAATTGAGAGAACACTCTTCAATCTCATTAAAACCCAGAACATCACATAAAGACTTTGGAATCGCAGAAACACTAGCACCCAAATCACACAAAGCATTGCATTCATAGTTTTTGAATTTGATTTTGATGGTAGGTTCCCACTCATCATGAAGCTTTCTAGGGATAGAGACTTCCAATTCAAGTTTCTCTTCAAGAGATTTTATCATAGCTTCAGCGATATGATTGGTAAAGGCCTTGTTTTGGCTATAAGCGTGTGGAGAGTTTAACATGGATTGCATCAAAGAAATGCATTCAATCAAGGAGCAACTATCATAATTGAATTCCTTGAATTCCATGGTAGTAATTTCATTACTACTCAAAGTTTTAACATCTTCTACTCCACTTTCAATGCTTTTAGCATCAAGATAGATGGACTCTGAATCATTGGGGCACTTTTCAACCAAAGTGGATTCATATCCAGCCCCATAATCATTAGGTTTGACACAAGAAAACAAAGATTCAATGGGAGTCACACCAAGCACTTTAAGATCTTTGTGATTCTCATCACGAGAACACACATTTTTAAGCCATTCATGTCTAGTATGAATTTTGGCGGTTCTTTCTTGGCTCTCAATCATGGAAACACGCATAGCTTTCAAAGTTTCATCCATGTTGATTTTGGTAGGAGCACATCTAACTTTCAAGGCATCAACATCACTAGAGTTCTATCAACGCTCTTAGCCAAATCGTCAATTTTGAGTAGCTTTTCCTCTATGGACGCATTGAAAATCTTTTGAGAGTTGATGAACTCTTTGATATTACTCTCTAGATCAGAGGGTAATCTATTGTAATTTCCATGAGTATTGTTGTAGGAGTTGCCAAAGTTATTAGAGAAGTTACTAGGAAAAGGCCTAGGAACATAGTTTCCTCTAAAAGCATTGTTGTTGCCAGAGTTATTCCTACCAACAAAATTAACGTCCAAGCTAGCGTTGCTACTCTCAATCAAAGAAGACAAAGGCATATCATTAGGATCCAAAGGAGCACTTCTACTAGCAACCAAATTCATTAACTCGTCCATCTTAGCACTCAACGAGTTAATTTCCTCTATAGCGTGTACCTTCTTACTAGTAGGTGACCTTTCAGCGTGCTACTGAGAGTAGTTCTTCATGATGTTATCTAAGAGCTTTGTGGCTTCTCCTAACGTGATTTCCATGAACGTTCCACCTGAGGCGGAGTCCAAGATATTTCTAGAAGCGAAATTCAAGCCAGCGTAAAAGATTTGAATAATCATCCAAAGGCTCAAGCCATGAGCGGGACACTTTCTAATCATTAATTTCATTCTCTCCCAAGCTTGTGCAACATGTTCATGATCAAGTTGCTTGAAATTCATGATATCATTACGGAGAGAGATGATCTTAGCCGGCGGAAAATACTTGGATATATAAGCATCTTTGCACTTATGCCAAGAATCGATACTATTTTTGGGCAAAGAAGAAAACCAAGTTTTCACGCGATCTCGCAACGAGAAAGGAAAAAGCTTCAATTTAATCATGTCATTATCCACATCTTTTTTATTTTGCATATCGCAAAGCTCAATGAAGGTATTGAGATGGGATGCAACATCTTCACTAGGAAGGCCAGAGAATTTATCTTTCATAACAAGATTCAGCAAAGCGGCATTGATTTCGTATGACTCCGCACTAGTGGCGGGAGCAATCGGAGTACTAATAAAATCATTATTATGAGTATTCGAGAAGTCACAAAGTTTGGTGTTCTCATTCATGGTGACTTCAACAAGCAAGCAAGCACACAAGCAACAAAGAGCAGGCGAGAAAAAGGGCGAACGAAAAGGCGAACGAAAAAGGCAAACAAAAAAGGCAAATTGGTGAAGTGGGGGAGAGGAAAACGAGAGGCAACTGGCAAACAAAGTAAATGCAAGAGATGAGTTTGTGACACCTACTTGAATGAGTTCTTGACTTGATCTTCCTCCCTGGCAACGGCGCCAGAAATTCTTCTGCTGCGGCAACAAAAGACCTTCCTTGGCGCTTAGGAATTCTTCTTGCTACTTCTCTGGTTTGCATCGGTGTTTCCCTTGAAGAGGAAAGGGTGATGCAGCACCTTAGCAGTAAGTATTTCCCTCAGTTTGAGAACCAATGTATCGATCCAGAAGGAGGGCCTCGTCAAGTCCAAAGTACCTGCGCAAACACAAACAAGCTTGCACCCAACGCTTCAAAGGGGTTGTCAATCCCTTCAAGATTGTTTGCAAAGTGAGATCTGAAGGTGGAAAGTGCAACGAAGTAAAAAGTGTAAGGCTGAAAATATGGTGTGGAGTAGACCCTGGGGGCCATAGTATTCACTAGAGGCTTCTCTCAAAATAGGAAATATCATGGTGGGTGAACAAATTACTGTTGAGCAATTGTTAGAACCGCGCAAAGTCATGACGATATCTAAGGCAATGATCATACATATAGGCATCACGTCCGAGACAAGTAGACCGATACTTTCTGCATCTACTACTATTACTCCACACATCGACAGCTATCCAGCATGCACCTAGTGTATTGAGTTCATAACGAACAGAGTAACGCCTTAAGCAAGATGACATGACGTAGAGGGATAATCTCAAACCAATGATGAAAACCCCATCTTTTTACCCTTGATGGCAACAACACGATGCGTGCCTCGCTACCCCTTCTATCACTGGGTGAGGTCACCGCATGGTATGAACCCAAAACCAAGCACTTCTCCCATTGCAATAATCATAGATCTAGTTGGCCAGACAAAACCCACAACTCGAAGAGAATTACAAGGATATGAAATCATGCTTAAGAGAGATCAGAAGAAACTCAAATAAGATTCATAGATAATCTGATCATAAATCCACAATTCATCGGATCTCGACAAACACAACGCAAAAGAAGATTACATCGGATAGATCTCCATGAAGATCATGGAGAACTTTGTATTGAAGATCCAAGAGAGAGAAGAGGCCATCTAGTTACTAGCTATGGACCAGTAGGTCTATGGTGAACTACTCACACAACATCGGATAGGTCATGGTGTTGATCATAAGCCCTCCGTGTCCGAATCCCCCCTCCGGCAGGGCACCAAAACGTGCCCCAGATGGGATCTTGCGGAGACAGAAGCTTGCGACGGCGGAAAAGTGATTGCGATGATCTTCTGATTTTTTTGGGATTTTTAGGGAATTTATAGGCGCAACCCCTAGGTCAGGGGATGCTCAGGGGGCCCACAAGCCTGGATGGCGCGGCCTCCCCCTTGGCCATGGGGTGTGGGCTTGTGGGGCCCGTGGGGTCCCTTGCCTTGGCTCCCAAGCTCCCCGATCTTCTTCCGTTCCAGAAAAAAATCTTTTCTGGGTTTTTCTTCCGTTTGGACTCCATTTCAAAATCTCCTCTGAAAGGGGTCAAAAACATGGAAAAAACAGGAACTGGCACTTGGCACTGAGTTAATAAGGTAGTTCCAAAAAATATATAAAAGGCATGCAAAACATCCAAAGTTTGACAAGATAATAGCATGAAACCATCAAAAATTATAGATACGTTGGAGACGTATCAGGGATAGATCGAGACGCCTGATAGGACTTTCACAAAGCACATACCTTGATAAAGTTTTGAAGAAGTTCAAAATGGAACAGTCCAAGAAGGGGTTCTTCCCAGTATTACAAGGTAAAAATTGAGTAAGACTCGGTGTCGAGTAACTGCGGAAGATAGAGAAAAGATGAGTACCATCCCCTATGCTTTAGCCATAGGTTCTATCATGTATCCAATGCTATGCACTAGACCGGACGTCAGTCTGGCCGTAAGTATGGCATGTAGGTTTCAAAGTAATCCAAGAGTGGATCACTGGACGGCGGTCAAGAATATTCTGAAGTACCTGAAAATGACTAAGGAAATGTATCTCGTTTATGGAGGTGACAAAGATCTCGTCGTAAAGGGTTACATCGACGCAAGCTTTGACACTCATCCGGATGACTCTAAGTCTCAAACCGGATACATATTTATTCTTAATGGGGGTGCAGTAAGCTGGTGCAGTTCCAAGCAAAGTGTCGTAGTAGATTCTACATGTGAAGCGGAGTACATGGCTGCCTCGGAGGCAGCTAAGGAGGGTGTCTGTATGAAGCAGTTCATGACGGATCTTGGAGTTGTTCCGAGCGCACTAAATCTAGTAACTCTGTCCTGTGACAACACTGGTGCCATTGCTTGAGCAAAGGAACCAAGGTTTCACAAGAAGACCAGACACATCAAACGAAGCTTCAACCTCATCCACGACTACGTCGAAGGAGAGGACGCAAATATTTGCAAAGTGCACACAGATCTAAATGTAGCAGATCCACTGACTAAACCTCTTCCACGAGCGAAGCATGATCAACACCAGAACTGTATGGGTTAGATTCATAACAATGTAAATCGCATAGCGATGTGAGGACTAGATTATTAACTCTAGTGCAAGTGGGAGACTATTGGAAATATGCCCTAGAGGCAATGATAATATAGTTATTATTATATTTCCTGTTTCAAGATAATCGTATTGAAGGATTGTATAATTGTATTGAATGAAAACATAGATACATGTGTGGATACATAGACAAAACAATGTCCCTAGCAAGCCTCTTGTTGGCTAGCCAGTTGATCAAGGATGGTTAAGGTTTTCTGACTATATGCAAGTGTTGTCACTTGATAACGGGATCACATCATTAGGAGAATCATGTGATGGACTAGACCCAAACTATGAACGTAGCATGTGATCGTGTCATTTTATTGCTATTGTTTTCTGCGTGTCAAGTATTCGTTTCTATGACCATGAGATCATATAACTTACTGATACCGGAGGAATACCTTGTGTGTATCAAACGTTACAACGTAACTGGGTGATTATAAAGGTGCTCTACAAGTATCTCTGAAGGTGTCAGTTGAGTTAGTATGGATCAAGACTGGGATTTGTCACTTCGTGTGACGGAGAGGTATCTCAGGGCCCACTCGGTAATACAACATCACAAACAAGCCTTGCAAGCAATGTGACTCAAGTGTAAGTCATGGGATCTTGTATTATGGAACGAGTAAAGAGACTTGCCAGTAACGAGATTGAAATAAGTATACAGATACCGACGATCGAATCGCGGGCAAGTAACATACCGAAGGACAAAGGGAATGACATACGGGATTATATGAATCCTTGGCACAGAGGTTCAACCGATAAGATCTTCGTAGAATATGCAGGATCCAATAAGGATATCCAGGTCCCATTATTGGATATTGACCGAGGAGTGTCTCGGGTCATGTCTACATAGTTCTCGAACCTACAGGGTCTGCACACTTAAGGTTCTATGATGTATTAGTATAGTTGAGTTATATGTGTGGTTACCGAAGGTTATTCGGAGTCCCGGATGAGATCACGGACGTCATGAGGGTTTCCGGAATGATCCGGAAACGGAGTTTGATATATAGGATGGTTTCATTTGGCCACCGGAAAGGTTCGGGGCATAACCGTCAGTGTACCGGGAGTGACAAATGGGTTCCGGGTATTCACCGGGAGGGGCCCACCCACCCGAGAGTGAGCCCAGTGACCCTAGGGTGGCGCACCAGCCCTTAGTGGGCTGGTGAGACCATCCCAATAGGGCCATGACGCCACAAGTGGAAAATACCAAAAGGAAAGAAAAAAAAGGAAAGAGGGAGGTGGGAAGGAAAGAGTGGACTCCTTCCCCCAAACCAAATTGGGGTGGGAGTCCACCTCCTCCATCGACCGGCGCCCTTGGGGCTCCCTTGAGCCCCAAGGCTAGACCCTCCCCTCCTCCTATATATATTGGTTGTTTTGGGCTTTTTGAGACACAACTTTGCCACGTGCAACTCAAAACTATACCACGTAGTTCTTCCTCTAGATTGGATTTCTGCGGAGCTCGAGCGAAGCCCTACAAGAGTAGATCATCACCACCACCGGAGCGCCGTCAAGCTGCCGGAGAACTCATCTACTTCTCCGTCTCTCTTGCTGGATCAAGAAGGCCGAGATCTTCATCGAGCTATACGTGTGCTGAACGCAGAGGTGCCGTCCGTTTGGCGCTAGATCGGAACGGATCGTGGGACGACGATGATTTGAATCACGAAGCTATACCACGACATCAACTACGTTTCTTAATGCTTCCCTCTTAGCGATCTACAAGGGTTTGTGGATCTAATCTCCTCTCGTAGATGGACATCACCATGATAGGTCTTCGTGTGCGTAGGAATTTTTTTGTTTCCCGTGCAACGTTCCCCGACACGTTCCGATCACTCCCCATCTGTAGTGGTATTTCGTAGATCCTAAGGAAGCAAAGCTCATGTGCTGGCACGCGGAGAGGAAGAAGCCTGATGATGTAGATGATCCGAAGCTAAGACACCTCGCAGATGGTAGAAAGTGGAGAGCACTGATACGTCCCAAACGTATCTATAATTTCTGCTTGTTCCATGATCTTTTGGGTGACAATGTTATATGTTTTGCTACACTTTTATGTCATTTTACACATATTTGGACTAACCTACTAACTCAGTGCACCCAGTGCCAGTTTCTGTTTGCTGATGTCTATTTTGCAGGGGCTTTTACCCAATTTTCCAAAGCCCAAAAAATTCCAGGAAAAATATATAAAAAATCAGCGTAACGGAAGCTTCCAGATCACCGAAGATGGGCGAGAGGGGGGCCAGGGGCTGTCCAGGCGACCTGCTGGCGCGGCCTAAGGAGGCCGCCTGGGTGGGATCCACCTCCTCCGGTGCCTTCCTTCGGCCTACATTTTGTCCTCCGAGAGAAAACCCTTCCACTGTTGGGGAACATCGCATGGGAAACAAAATTTTTCCTACGCGCACGAAGACCTATCATGGTGATGTCCATCTACGAGAGGGGATGAGTGATCTACGTACCCTTGTAGATCGTACAGCAGAAGCGTTAGAGAACGTGGTTGATGTAGTGGAACGTCCTCACGTCCCTCGATCCGCCCCGCGAACAATCCCGCGATCAGTCCCACGATCTAGTACCGAACGGACGGCACCTCCGCGTTCAGCACACGTACAGCTCGACGATGATCTCGGCCTTCTTGATCCAGCAAGAGAGACGGAGAGGTAGAAGAGTTCTCCGACAGAGTGACGGCGCTCCGGAGGTTGGTGATGATGTTGTCTCAGCAGGGCTCCGCCCGAGCTCCGCAGAAACGCGATCTAGAGGAAAAACTATGCAGGTATGTGGTCGGGCAGCCGTGAGAAAGTCGTCTCAAATCAGCCCTAATTGCTCCATATATATAGGAGGAGGGAGGGGGGGCCTTGCCTTGGGGTCCAAGGACCCCCAAGGAGTCGGCCGAGCCAAAGGGGGGAGGACTCCCCCCCAAACTGAGTTGGACTTGGTTTGGTGGGAGGAGTCCCCCTCCCTTCCCACTTCCTCCCTCTTTTTTTTTCTTTTCCTTTGATTTCTTATTCTTGGTGCATAGGCCCCCTTGGGGCTGTCCCACCAGCCCACTAAGGGCTGGTGTGTCTCCCCAAAGCCTATGGGCTTCCCCGGGGTGGGTTGCCCCCCGGGTGAATTCCCGGAACCCATTCGTCATTCCCGGTACATTCCCAGTAACTCCGAAAACCTTCCGGTAATCAAATGAGGTCATCCTATACATCAATCTTCGTTTCCGGACCATTCCGGAAACCCTCGTGACGTCCGTGATCTCATCCGGGACTCCGAACAACATTCGGTAACCAACCATATAACTCAAATACGCATAAAACAACGTCGAACCTTAAGTGTGCAGACCCTGCGGGTTCGAGAACTATGTAGACATGACCCGAGAGACTCCTCGGTCAATATCTAATAGCGGGACCTGGATGCCCATATTGGATCCTACATATTCTACGAAGATCTTATCGTTTGAACCTCAGTGCCAAGGATTCGTATAATCCCGTATGTCATTCCCTTTGTCCTTCGGTATGTTACTTGCCCGAGATTCGATCGTCAGTATCCGCATACCTATTTCAATCTCGTTTACCGGCAAGTCTCTTTACTCGTTCCGTAATACAAGATCCCGCAACTTACACTAAGTTACATTGCTTACAAGGCTTGTGTGTGATGTTGTATTACCGAGTGGGCCCCGAGATACCTCTCCGTCATACGGAGTGACAAATCCCAGTCTTGATCCATACTAACTCAACTAACACCTTCGGAGATACCTGTAGAGCATCTTTATAGTCACCCAGTTAAGTTGCGACGTTTGATACACACAAAGCATTCCTCCAGTGTCAGTGAGTTATATGATCTCATGGTCATAGGAATAAATACTTGACACGCAGAAAACAGTAGCAATAAAAATGACACGATCAACATGCTACGTCTATTAGTTTGGGTCTAGTCCATCACGTGATTCTTCCAATGACGTGATCCAGTTATCAAGCAACAACACCTTGTTCATAATCAGAAGACACTGACTATCATCGATCAACTGGCTAGCCAACTAGAGGCATGCTAGGGACGGTGTTTTGTCTATGTATCCACACATGTAAATGAGTCTTCATTCAATACAATTATAGCATGGATAATAAACTATTATCTTGATACAGGAATTATAATAATAACTATACATTTATTATTGCCTCTAGGGCATAATTCCAACAGTCTCCCACTTGCACTAGAGTCAATAATCTAGCCTTCACATCACCATGTGAATTACATTGTAATAAATCTAACACCCATACAGTTCTGGTGTCGATCATGTTTTGGCCGTGGAAGAGGTTTAGTCAGCGGGTCTGCTATATTCAGATCCATGTGCACCTTGCATATATTTACGTCCTCCTCCTCGACGTAGTCGCGGATGAGGTTGAAGCGTCGTTTGATGTGTCTGGTCTTCTTGTGAAACCTTGGTTCCTTTGCCAGGGCAATGGCACCAGTGTTGTCACAAAACAAGGTTATTGGATCCAGTGCACTTGGCACCACTCCAAGATCCGTCATGAACTGCTTCATCCAGACACCCTCCTTAGCCGCCTCCGAGGCAGCCGTGTACTCTGCTTCACATGTAGAATCTGCTACGACGCTTTGCTTGGAACTGCACCAGCTTACTGCACCCCCATTAAGAATAAATACGTATCCGGTTTGCGACTTAGAGTCGTCCGGATCTGTGTCAAAGCTTGCATCGACGTAACCTTTTACGGCGAGCTCTTCGTCACCTCCATACACGAGAAACATCTCCTTAGTCCTTTTCAGGTACTTCAGGATATTCTTGACCGCTGTCCAGTGATCCACTCCTGGATTACTCTGGAACCTACCTGCCATACTTATGGCCAGGCTAACATCCGGTCTAGTGCACAGCATCGCATACATAATAGAACCTATGGCTGAAGCATAGGGGACAGAGCGCATATGCTCTCTATCTTCATCAGTTGCAGGGCACTGAGTCTTACTCAATCTCGTACCTTGTAAAACTGGCAAGAACCCTTTCTTGGACTGTTCCATCTTGAACCTCTTCAAAACTTTATCAAGGTATGTGCTTTGTGAAAGTCCTATCAGACGTTTTGATCTATCCCTATAGATCTTAATGCCTAGAATGTAAGCAGCTTCTCCTAGGTCCTTCATAGAGAAACTTTTATTCAAGTAACCTTTTATGCTCTCCAAAAGCTCTACGTTGTTTCCAATCAGTAATATCTCATCCACATATAATATTAGAAACGCCACAGAGCTCCCACTCACTTTCTTGTAAATACAAGATTCTCCAACCACTTGTACAAACCCAAATGCTTTGATCACCTCATCAAAGCATTTGTTCCAACTCCGAGATGCTTGCACCAGTCCATAAATGGATCGCTGGAGCTTGCACACCTTGTCAGCATTTTTAGGATCGACAAAACCTTCGGGTTGCATCATATACAACTCTTCCTTAAGGAAACCGTTAAGGAACGCCGTTTTGACATCCATCTGCCAGATTTCATAATCGAAAAATGCAGCTATTGCTAACATGATTCTGACGGACTTAAGCATCGCTACGGGTGAGAAGGTCTCATCGTAGTCAACTCCTGGAACTTGTGAAAAACCCTTTGCCACAAGTCGAGCTTTATAAACGGTCACATTACCGTCAGCGTCCGTCTTCTTCTTAAAGATCCATTTGTTCTGAATAGCCTTGCGGCCCTCAGGTAGTATCTCCAAAGTCCACACTTTGTTCTCATACATGGATCCTATCTCGGATTTCATGGCTTCTAGCCATTTGTTGGAATCTGGGCCCACCATTGCTTCTTCATAATTTGCAGGTTCATTGTTGTCTAACAACATGATTGATAAGACGGGATTACCGTACCACTCTGGAGCAGCGCGTGATCTCGTCGACCTGCGTGGTTCAACAGAAACTTGAACTGGAGTTTCATGATCATCATCATTAACTTCCTCCTCAACCGGCGTCGCAACGACAGAGGTTTCCCCTTGCCCTGCGCCACCATCCAGAGGGATGAGAGGTTCGACAACCTCGTCAAGTTCTATCTTCCTCCCACTCAATTCTTTCGAGAGAAACTCCCTCTCGAGAAAAGTTCCGTTCTTAGCAACAAACACTTTGCCCTCGGATTTGAGATAGAAGGTGTACCCAACTGTCTCTTTTGGGTAACCTATGAAGACACATTTTTCCGCTTTGGGTTCCAGCTTTTCAGGCTGAAGCTTTTTGACATAAGCATCACATCCCCAAACTTTAAGAAACGACAACTTTGGCCTTTTGCCATACCACAGTTCGTATGGTGTCGTCTCAACGGATTTTGATGGTGCCCTATTTAAAGTGAATGCAGCTGTTTCTAATGCATAACCCCAAAATGATAACGGCAAATCAGTAAGAGACATCATAGATCGCACCATCTCTAACAAAGTACGATTACGACGTTCGGACACACCATTACGCTGTGGTGTTCCAGGCGGTGTTAACTGCGAAACAATTCCACATTGTCTTAAGTGAGCACCAAACTCGAAACTCAGATATTCACCCCCACGATCAGACCGTAGGAACTTGATCTTCTTGTTACGATGATTTTCCACTTCACTCTGAAATTGCTTGAACTTTTCAAATGTTTCAGACTTGTGCTTCATCAAGTAGACATAACCATATCTACTTAAATCGTCAGTGAAGGTGAGGAAATAACGATATCCGCCGCGTGCCTCCACGCTCATTGGACCACACACATCGGTATGTATGATTTCCAACAAGTCACTTGCACGCTCCATTGTTCCGGAGAACGGAGTCTTAGTCATCTTGCCCATGAGGCATGGTTCGCACGTGTCAAGTGAATCAAAGTCAAGTGACTCCAAAAGTCCATCAGCATGGAGTTTCTTCATGCGCTTTACACCAATATGACCCAAGCGGCAGTGCCACAAAAATATGGCGCTATCATTGTTTACTCTAACTCTTTTGGTCTCAATGTTATGTATATGCGTATCGCTATCAAGATTCAATATGAACAATCCTCTCACATTCGGTGCATGACCATAAAAGATGTTACTCATAGAAATAGAACAACCATTATTCTCAGACTTAAAAGAGTAACCGTCTCGCAATAAACAAGATCCAGATATAATGTTCATGCTCAACGCAGGCACTAAATAACAATGATTTAAGTTCATCACTAATCCCGATGGTAGCTGAAGTGACACTGTGCCGACGGCGATTGCATCAACCTTGGAACCATTTCCTACGCGCATCGTCACTTCGTCTTTCGCCAGCCTTCGTCTATTCCGCAGTTCCTGTTTCGAGTTGCAAATGTGAGCAACAGAACCAGTATCGAATGCCCAGGCACTACTACGAGAGCCGGTTAAGTACACATCAATAACATGTATATCAAATATACCTGATTTTTCTTTGCCCGCCTTCTTATCTGCCAGATACTTGGGGCAATTGCGCTTCCAGTGACCCATACCCTTGCAATAGAAGCACTCTGTTTCAGGCTTAGGTACAGCCTTGGGTTTCTCCGACGGATTGGCAACAGGCTTGCCGCTCTTCTTCGAATTGCCCTTCTTGCCTTTGCCGTTTCTCTTGAAACCAGTGGTCTTGCTCACCATCAACACTTGATGCTCTTTACGGAGTTCAGACTCTGCGACTTTCAGCATCGCAAACAACTCGCCGGGAGACTTGTTCATCCCTTGCATGTTGTAGTTCAACACAAAGCCTTTATAGCTTGGCGGCAGTGATTGAAGGATTCTGTCAGTGATAGCTTCTTGCGGGAGTTCAATCCCCAGCTCAGCTAGACGGTTTGAGTACCCAGACATTTTGAGTACATGTTCACTGACAGACGAGTTTTCCTCCATCTTGCAAACATAGAACTTATCGGAGGTCTCATACCTCTCGATCCGGGCGTTCTTCTGAAAGATAAACTTCAACTCCTGGAACATCTCAAATGCTCCATGACGGTCAAAGAGACGTTGAAGTCCCGGTTCTAAGCCATACAAGACTGCACATTGAACTATTGAGTAGTCCTCCTTACGTGCTAACCAAGCGTTCTTAACATCCTGATGAGCCGTAGCGGGTGGTTCATCTCCTAGCGCAGCATTAAGGACATAATCCTTCTTCCCAGCTTGTAATATTAGCTTAAGATTACGAGCCCAGTCTACAAAGTTGCTTCCATCATCTTTCAACTTAGCTTTCTCTAGGAACGTATTAAAATTCAGGATGACACTCGCGTGAGCCATGATCTACAACACAAATATATTCAAAGTGGACTTAGACTATGTTCAAGATAATTAGAGTTCAACTTAATCAAATTATATGCTAAACTCCCACTCAAAAAGTACATCTCTCTAGTCATTTGAGTGGTTCATGATCCACTTACACTATCCCAAGTCCGATCATCACGTGAGTTGAGTATAGTTTCAGTGGTAAGCATCCCTATGCTAATCATATCAACTATATGATTCATGATCGACCTTTCGGTCTCATGTGTTCCGAGGCCATGTCTGCACATGCTAGGCTCGTCAAGCTTAACCCGAGTGTTTCGCGTGCGCAACTGTTTTGCACCCGTTGTATGTGAACGTTGAGTCTATCACACCCGATCATCACGTGGTGTCTTGAAACGACGAACTGTAGCAACGGTGCACAGTCGGGGAGAACACAATTTCGTCTTGAAATTTTAGTGAGAGATCACCTCATAATGCTACCGTCGTTCTAAGCAAAATAAGGTGCATAAAAGGATTAACATCACATGCAATTTATAAGTGACATGATATGGCCATCATCACGTGCTTCTTGATCTCCATCACCAAAGCACCGGCACGATCTTCTTGTCACCGGCGCCACACCATGATCATCTATCAACGTGTTGCCATCGGGGTTGTCGTGCTACTCATGCTATCACTAATAAAGCTACATCCTAGCGAAATAGTAAACGCATCTGCAAGCACATATGTTAGTATAAAGACAACCCTATGGCTCCTGCCGGTTGCCGTACCATCGACGTGCAAGTCGATATTTCTATTACAACATGATCATCTCATACATCCAATATATCACATCACATCGTTGGCCATATCACATCACAATCATACCCTGCAAAAACAAGTTAGACGTCCTCTAATTTTGTTGTTGCATGTTTTACGTGGTGACCAAGGGTATCTAGTAGGATCGCATCTTACTTACGCAAACCCCACAACGGAGATCTATGAGTTGCTATTTAACCTCATCCAAGGACCTCCTCGGTCAAATCCGATTCAACTAAAGTTGGAGAAACCGTCACTTGCCAGTCATCTTTGAGCAAACGGGGTTACTCGTAACGATGAAACCAGTCTCTCGTAAGCGTACGAGAAATGTCGGTCCAAGCCGCTTCAATCCAACAATACCGCGGAATCAAGAAAAGATTAAGGAGGGCAGCAAAACGCACATCACCGCCCACAAAAACTTTTGTGTTCTACTCGAGAAGACATCTACGCATGAACCTAGCTCATGATGCCACTGTTGGGCAACGTCGCATGGGAAACAAATTTTTTCCTACGCGCACGAAGACCTATAATGGTGATGTCCATCTACGAGAGGGGATGAGTGATCTACGTACCCTTGTAGATCGTACAGCAGAAGCGTTAGAGAACGCGGTTGATGTAGTGGAACGTCCTCACGTCCCTCGATCCGCCCCGCGAACAATCCCGCGATCAGTCCCACGATCTAGTACCGAACGGACGGCACCTCCGCGTTCAGCACACGTACAGCTCGACGATGATCTCGGCCTTCTTGATCCAGCAAGGGAGACGGAGAGGTAGAAGAGTTCTCCGGCAGCGTGACGGCGCTCCGGAGGTTGGTGATGATGTTGTCTCAGCAGGGCTCCGCCCGAGCTCCGCAGAAACGCGATCTAGAGGAAAAACTATGGAGGTATGTGGTCGGGCAGCCGTGAGAAAGTCGTCTCAAATCAGCCCTAATTGCTCCATATATATATAGGAGGGAGGGGGGGCCTTGCCATGGGGTACAAGGACCCCCAAGGAGTCGGCCGAGCCAAGGGGGGGAGGACTCCCCCCCCCCCAAACCGAGTTGGACTTGGTTTGGTGGGAGGAGTCCCCCTCCCTTCCCACTTCCTCCCTCTTTTTTTTTCTTTTCCTTTGATTTCTTATTCTTGGCGCATAGCCCCCCTTGGGGCTGTCCCACCAGCCCACTAAGGGCTGGTGTGTCTCCCCAAAGCCTATGGGCTTCCCCGGGGTGGGTTGCCCCCCCAGGTGAACTCCCGGAACCCATTCGTCATTCCCGGTACATTCCCGGTAACTCCGAAAACCTTCCGGTAATCAAATGAGGTCATCCTATATATCAATCTTCGTTTCTGGACCATTCGGGAAACCCTCGTGACGTCTGTGATCTCATCCAGGACTCCGAACAACATTCGGTAACCAACCATATAACTCAAATACGCATAAAACAACGTCGAACCTTAAGTGTGCAGACCCTGCGGGTTCGAGAACTATGTAGACATGACCCGAGAGACTCCTCGGTCAATATCCAATAGCGGGACCTGGATGCCCATATTGGATCCTACATATTCTACGAAGATCTTATCGTTTGAACCTCAGTGCCAAGGATTCGTATAATCCCGTATGTCATTCCCTTTGTCCTTCGGTATGTTACTTGCCCGAGATTCGATCGTCAGTATTCGCATACCTATTTCAATCTCGTTTACCGGCAAGTCTCTTTACTCGTTCCGTAATACAAGATCCCGCAACTTATACTAAGTTACATTGCTTGCAAGGCTTGTGTGTGATGTTGTATTACCGAGTGGGCCCCGAGATACCTCTCCGTCATACGGAGTGACAAATCCCAGTCTTGATCCATACTAACTCAACGAACACCTTTGGAGATACCTGTAGAGCATCTTTATAGTCACCCAGTTACGTTGCGACGTTTGATAGACACAAAGCATTCCTCCGGTGTCAGTGAGTTATATGATCTCATGGTCATAGGAATAAATACTTGACACGCAGAAAACAGTAGCAATAAAAATGACACGATCAACATGCTACGTCTATTCGTTTGGGTCTAGTCCATCACGTGATTCTCCCAATGACGTGATCCAGTTATCAAGCAACAACACCTTGTTCATAATCAGAAGACACTGACTATCATCGATCAACTGGCTAGCCAACTAGAGGCATGCTAGGGACGGTGTTTTGTCTATGTATCCACACATGTAAATGAGTCTTCATTCAATACAATTATAGCATGGATAATAAACTATTATCTTGATACAGGAATTAAAATAATAACTATACATTTATTATTGCCTCTAGGGCATAATTCCAACATCCACAACTTCCAGAGTCGTGAATTTCTCCATCGTTCCACCGCCACAGCACTTCCGAGATCGGGAGCGTCAGGAGACCTCTTCCCGGCACCCTGCCGGAGGGAGGATTGACCTCCGGGAACTTCTCCACCGCCATGGACGCTTCCCGGACGTGCCATGAGTAGTCCTCCTTGGACCATGGGTCCATGACCAGTAGCTATGTGATGTCTTCTCTCCAATCTTGTGCTTCAATGGTTAGTCCTTGTGAGCTGCCCTACATGATCAAAGCATCTATGCAATTCTCTTGCTATTGCTATGCTCGATTTGTTGGGATCCAATGGATGATGAGATTATGTTCAGATTGTTATGAGTTATATATTTGATCATCCTGTTATATTATGTTCCTTAGTGATTCATGCATGTCCTCCGTTGCTATTTGTTGCTTTGGCCGAGAAGTAGATTGTAACTCCAAAAGGGAGCGTTATGCATGATTGTGGGTTCATGCCCCTTGATATCTAGCTTGAGTGATAGAAACATGAGACTAGGGGATGTGTTGTTGCCACCAGGGAGAAAACAACGGTGCTTGTGACCATGGTTGCAAGGATTGTTTACCTTATGCATAGTTCGTTAATGCAGTTGTCCATTGATTTGAGTTTACACTTTGGGTGGGGCTCGCAACTTAATACCGGCGAGATGTTCTGGATATATATATCTCAAGGTGGATGATTAGTAAGTAGATGCTGATGAATAAACGGTCTACTTGTCTTGGCGTACTGCCCATTACTATTGAACCTCTAACTATCAAGTAGCATAATTAGCATTGCGATGCGTTCATAATTCTGTCAATTGCCCAACTGTGATTTGTTTACCCAAGTATAGTTGTTTATCCTCTTTTGGGAGAGAGACATCACTAGTGAACATCATGTGACTCCAGTCCATATCATGATCATTGTTTACACCTCCATCATTTACCGTTTTCATTTAATTTTCCATTGCAATAACTATTACTTTTCCCGCTGTGTTTGATCCTTTACAAACTACAAGGCCAGAGAGATTGATAACCTCTTTGTACTCGTTGGGAGCAAAGTTATTTGCTTTGTGTGCAGGTCCACGTCTTCTGTTGACCAGGATAGGAGACACCTACTTGTTGGTCCTAGGAGTCCTCCTGGTTCGATAAACCTTACAGTCTCCGTGTAAGGGAAAACTTGCTGCTGACTACATCTCAACCTTCCACTTGGGGTAACCAACGAGGAGCGAGAAGTATATACATCATCTCCTCATCAAGCACTCAATGCCGAATATCATTTTTTGGATGAGATGCAAGGAATCGTGCTTGGTGCGTGTACCGATGGCATGAATCCGTTTGGAAACTAGAGCACCAACCACTGCACATGGCCCGTCTTTGTATGGATGTACAACTCCCCCCATGGAAATGCATGAAGACAAAGTACATACACATGAGCATGCTGATTCAAGGGCCGAAACAACCGGGAAATAATATTAACCTATATATGGGGCTTCTAAAAGAGGAGCTAGACACGTTATGGAAATCGCCAGTCCAGACATGGGACGCCAGCACCACAAATTATTTCTATATGAGAGCTGCGCTGATGACGACAGTGCACAACTATCTCGGTTATGGGTACACCTCAGGCCAGGTGTGCCACGGATACAACGGATGCACGAGGTGCACGGATGATACAACGTCTGAGTAGCTTACGTCAACGAAAGATGGCGGCTCTGGGAAAATCGTGTACATGGGGCATCGTAGATTGCTCGAAAAGGATGACCCGTGGAGAAAACGTGGAGATCTATTCAATGGTTTGGATGAGCATTGAGGACCTTCACATAAGAGGAGCAGCGCCGAAATCAGCGAGTTGTTGAATGTTTGGCAAAAGTGCCCCGCACAGGGAAACATGGAAAAGGCGACGGATCCGTTGCTGAAGGTATGCAAATGAGGTATGTTTTCTGGGACTTGGAGTACTGGCTCAATCATGACAGACCTCATTGCCTTGATCAAATGCATATAACGAATAATGTACTCGAGAGCTTGCTTGGCACACTGATGAACATGCCGGAGAAGACCAAGGATGGGCCGAAGGCAAGGAAAGACTTGGAGGATTTGGAGATTAGGGGGATCTCCGCATGCCCCGTAAAAAGTCGAGGGAGGAGACATAGACGTGGCCAAGGGGAAGAAAAGTCAACAAGAAGGAGTAGACTTGTTACCCCCTTTCTTGCTTCACCTTAAGCCCGAAGGAGATCGATCAATTCGTCAAGTGCCTTACGAGAATCAAATTTAGTTCCCATTACTGTGGGAAGATAAGAAGATTTCTAGACACCAAGAAGAAAAGGTTCAGCGGGGTGAAGTCTCATGACTGTCACGTGATGATGATGCAGATACTCCTAGTTGCCATTAGAGGGATAATGGACAAGCACGTCCGTGAGACACTTACTGGTCTCTGCAACTGCTTCAATGTTATCTCTCCAAAGTCCATCAGTGTGCGCAAGACGGATGACAAACTTACTATAGAGCACAACGCCACTTTCTTGCTGATACTTCCCAAATGTATCTATAATTTCTGTTTGTTCCATGCTCGTTTGGGTGACATTGTTATGTGTTTTGCTACACTTTCATACCTTTTTACACATATTTGGACTAACCTACTAACTCAGTGCACCCAGTGCCAGTTTTTGTCTCCTGATGTCTTTTAATTGGAGGGACTTTAGCCCAATTTTTAGAGCCCGAAAAATTCCAAGAAAAATATTTAAAAATCAGCGTGACGGAAGCTTCAGGAAGCACCAAGGTGGGCCAGAGGGGAGCCAGGCCTCGCCCAGGCGGCCACCCGGCACGGCCCCCCTCCTTGCCGCGCCACCAGGTCGCCTGGGTGGCGGGTCCACCCCGTGGTGCCCTCCTTTGGCCTATACTTACTTCCTGAAGCGAAAACCCTAAATATATATCCCGCATCGCAAATTTCACCACCGTTCCGCCGTCGTAGCACTTCCGAGATCGGGAGTGCCAGGAGACATCTTCACGGCACCCTGCCGGAGGGAGGATTGACGTCCGGGAGCTTGTCCACCACCATGGATGCTTCCCGGACGTGCTGTGAGTAGTCCTCCTTAGACCATGGGTCCATGACCAGTAGCTTTGTGATGTCTTCTCTCCAATCTTGTGCTTCAATGCTTAGCCCTTGTGAGCTGCCCTACATGATCAAGGCATCTATGTAATTTACCTGCTGTTGCTATGCTGAGTTTGGTGGGATCCGATGGATTATGACATTATATTCAGATTGTGATGAGTTATATATTTGTTTCTCCTTTTATATTTTATTCTTGAGTAATTCATGCATGTTCTACGTTGCTTTATATTGATTTGGCCAAGTAGTAGATTGTAACTCCAAGAGGGAGTGTTATGCATGATCGTGGGTTCATGCCCCCTGATGTCTAGCTTGAGTGACAGAAATATGAGACTAGGGCATGTGTTGTTGCCACCAGGGAGAAAACAACGTTGCTTGTAACCACAGTTGCACATATTGTTTACTTTACGCAAAGTTTGTTAATGCAGCTGTCCGTTGCTTTGAGTTTACACTTTGGGTGGGGCTCGCAACTTAATACCAGC
Source organism: Hordeum vulgare subsp. vulgare (assembly GCF_904849725.1). NCBI lineage: Eukaryota > Viridiplantae > Streptophyta > Magnoliopsida > Poales > Poaceae > Hordeum > Hordeum vulgare. The sequence continues at coordinate 105,104,030 of NC_058522.1, read as the reverse complement.
GAGATGTTCTGGATAGATATCTCAAGGTGAATGATTAGTGAGTAGATGCTGATGATAAACGGCCTACTTGTCTTGGCGTACTTCCCATACTTATATGCCTCTAACTTTCTTGTAGCATGATTAGCATTGTGGTGCGTTTATAATTCTATCAATTGCCCAGCTGTAATTTGTTTACCCAACATAGTTGTTTGTCGTCTTTTGGGAGAGAGACATCACTAATGAACATCACGGGACTCTAGTCCATATTTCCACCATTGTTTACACCTCCACCATTTACTGCTTTTATTTCCTTTTCCGTTGCAATCCACATCGCTATTCCCTCTTGTGTTTGATCCTTTGCAAACAACAAGGCCAGAGAGATTGACAACCTCTCTGAACTCGTTGGGAGCAAAGTTATTTGTTGTGTGTGCAGGTCCACGTCTTCTGCTAGCGCTAGAGCAGCAGACACCTACTTGTTGATCCTTGGAGTCCTCCTAGTTCGATAAACCTTACAGTCCCCGTGTAAGGGAAATCTGCTGCTGACTACATCTCAACCTTCCACTTGGGGTAACCAACGAGGGCGAGGAGTATAGTTCCATCAAATTGTCATCAAGCAAATTTCTGGCTCCATTGCCGGGGACTCCAGTCTTCAAGATAGGGGAGTTGCACACTATCTTTTACCTTTGCTTTTTAGTCTTGTTAGTTTGCTTTCTAGTTTTTGCTTTAGAGTCTTATACCAAAAACCACAAAAGAATAGTTGATTTGCTTTTAGTTGTCCTTTCTGCTTAGTCAAGCATGTTAGGATTTGGTGCTTTCAGGGAATCTGAGGTCCTAGATTTCCATCAAAGGAACGGAGAAAATATGAAGAAGGCTTGGGATAGAATTTCTTGAAGCACATAATAGAATTATGCCTTGGATTCCTATCAAAATTGTGTTTAGAAATTTTTATCATGGTATTTTTAGGTGGTGTATACACTCTCTTGATATTATAGCTGAAGGAGATTTTTTAGAGTGTGATGAGGCTAGAGCTCTTGATATTATACATGGTCTATCTAATTACTTTGTTTATGATCATGGATTTGACACTATTATAGATAGACTTGCTACCATTGAAAGAAGAATAGATGCTCTAGACTTGAGAGAAAGAGAGAAACCCATGGTTGATAAGAAAAAGATTTTGAAAATAGATGATGACCGGGAGCCTTTTGTTAGAATTAGCATCTATAACCAAGACTTCCTTGCTTATTGTGATATTGGATCCATGGTTTCTATAATGCCAAAAGTTGTTTACGATTCTCTAAGCCTTTTAAACATGGATAATTTCTCATCTTATCATGAACATGCTAATGGGGATATTTCTGAGATCTAGGGAAAGGTAAAAGATGTCCAGGTTACATTCTTTAAAAGGAATGCAACGGTTGATTTCTTCATCATGAAGCCAAACCAATGAAACATAGTGCTTGGAAAGGACTTCCTCCGAGCCATGAAAGGCTTCATTGATATAGGTAAATGACACATACGCTTAAGTGGGAAAGAGAAAGGTACGTACCCGTTCCCTAGGAAAAATAAGGATGAACTTGTTGAGGATCCGTTTGAAGGTTTTGATGATTCTGATGACTTTGGTGAATTTTGATCCTTCTTTTTTGCATCATGCCTAGCTCAAGGGCATAAAAGAAAGCACTTGTTGGGAGGCAACCCAATTTGTTTTTACTTTCAGTTTTAGTGGTCTTGATGTTTGTTACTACTGTAGCAACATCATTATATCTTTATTTTCAAGCCTTGTGCCAAGTTTTATCCTCCGATTGCAAGAAAGTTCAAAAGTTGTGACATGCTGTCGAGAAATAGATTATGTCTGCTTGACGGAAAAATTAGCCAAAAATCACCACATCATCTTTTTGATCTGAATTGTTTTGGCAGTATGCTCTATATAATTGACTTTCTGGCGTCTGTTCTCAGTTTTTTGATTTGAGTAGTAGAAGCGCCCCGAAAAAATCATTTACTACCCGCTGGTCTGTTTTTCCCAGATTATGCCCTGTTTTGCGTTTTCATTGTTTTGCAAATCTTAAGCTTGCTTCTTCTTTGCAAAACCCTTTTGGCCATCTTGAGAAAAAGTGGGTCTTCCTGAAAATCTTTATTTCCAATAGAGAAAAAATTATTTATTATGGGCACTAACCACTCTAATCAGCTTATGATGAGTTTCGTATGAAGGGAGTTTTCAAGTATGCGATGGAAGATGATGAAAGAAGATCCATGAGTGTCAAGCGCTCAAGCTTGGGGATGCCCCCATGCACCCCAAGAGATATTCAAGGAGATTAAGCGTCTAAGCTTGGGGATGCCCTCGTGCATCCCCTTCTCCATCAACAATCATCAGTTCGTCCTTCTCCATGCTATATTTTATCACTTCATATGTTTTGTGCTATGCTTGGAGCGTCCCACTCTTTACTTTTTTTAGTTTGTTTTAGTTTTGCTTACTATTCATAACAAGTTGGACCCTAGCCTTCTTTGTTTGGGAGAGAAACACGCTCCACTCCACCCTAGAACATAACATAGGTTTTCATGCTTATCTTTTTCTGTGTTCTTTATCTTTTTATAGCTACTGCCATGCTTAGCTCTTTGTTTTCATGCTTTATCTTTTTAAGATCTTTTATTTAGGTTGCTTTTGGAACTCTCTTGAGTTATCATGCTTATCTTGTTTAGAGAGTTGGCTTGTTGCACTTTGTTGTGTGTCTTGCATGAGTAGGTAACTGAGGTTGCTATTTAAGTATAGTAGTAACTTTCAATAGTTTTGAGGTATTGGTTTCAGTAATGTTTGGACTTTTGGTGTAAAGAGCTTGAGCCTATTAGTGATAGGTGTCGTATTTTGGGCAATCCATGTGTATTTTCAAAACAAAAAAATTTAGTTGAGAACTCTAGCTACTAGATGGATCGCTAACCTCTGGAGGGGTTGGAATATATAGAGTACCCTCACATTATCATGGGTCGAGGATGCGCAAGGATAACCAAACCCCCAAACACTCCTCCTTGGGGTACTTTTCTCTTTGTGAATCTCCTGACTAGATAGAGAGTTACCGATAATAAGTGCATGATTTCTTCGGACTAATGCGAATATTCGATTGTTGGCACTGCCACCATCCATATTTTGCTAGCCGCTTCGATACAGTGCATTGCCCTTTCTCATCTTGAGAGTTGGTGCATACTTCGCCGGTGCATCCAAACCCTTGGCATGATACGTTCTGTCATCATAAGCCTCATTATATCCTTCCTCAAAACAGCCACCATACCTACCTATTAAGGCATTTCCATAGCCTTTTCGAGATACATTGCCATGCAACATCCACCATCTCATGACTTGATCTTCATGTCATACATGCTTTTGCTTGATCGAGGAGCCGCATGCTAGTTGGGATTTTCCCTTGTTACCGCTACATGAAGCGCTAGTATCATTGCATATCCTGCTACACTTGCAGAGGCATACATTTGAATACATCATGATAGTTTTCATTTATCTTTATGCTGAGTACTTCTTATAAAGTGTGAAGATCTTCTTTTTATTTCTTGTAAAATATAGAGTGTTGCCCTTAAGTGAGGTAAAGATCCCAAAGAGGACAAATTAAAAGATCCCAAAAGAGGACACATGAAAAGATACCAAAAAGGACAAATGAGAGATAAATAGAAAGATCCAAAGAGGCCACAAAAATAAAAAAAGGAAAGAAAAAAAGAAAAAAAGAAATAAAAAGAGAGAAGGGGGCAACACTACTATTCCTTTTGAAAGATCCACACTCGTACTCCATTGTTATATTTGTTGGATATATGCCCTAGAGGCAATAATAAATTAGTTATTATTATATTTCTTTGTTCATGATAATAATTTATTATCCATGCTATAATTTTATTGATTGGAAACACAAATACATGTGTGGATACATAGACAAAACACTGTCCCTAGTAAGCCTCTAGTTGACTAGCTCGTTGATCAAAGATGGTTAAGGTTTCCTAACCATAGACAAGTGTTGTCACTTGATAACGGGATCACATCATTAGGAGAATGATGTGATGGACAAGACCCAAACTATAAACGTAGCGTATGATCGTGTCAGTTTATTGCTACTGTTTTCTGCATGTCAATGTATCTGTTCCTATGACCATGAGATCATGCAACTCCCGGACACTAGAGGGATATCTTGTGGGTTATTGATACGTCCATTTTGCATCACGCTTTCATGTTGATATTTATCGTTTTTTGGGCTGTTAATACACTTCAGGTACAATCATTATGCCTTTTCTTTCTTATTTTGCAAGGTTTACATGAAGAGGGAGAATGCCGGCAGCTGGAATTCTGTCCTAAAAAAGGAGCAAGTTTGAGATGCCTATTTTGCGCAACTCCAAAAGCCTTGAAAATCAACTTGGATTTTTTTTGGGATTTATAAAAAATACTGGGCCCAAGAAGTGCCAGAGGGGCGCCAGCAGGTGGCCATAAGCCTGCTAGGCGCGGCCACCCCCCTGGCTGCGCCTAGGGGGCTTGCGGGCTCCCTGCTGGCCCACTGGCCCCCCTCTTTTGCTACAAGAAGGGTTTCGGTCTGGAAAAAATCAAGAGGAGGCTTTTTGGAGGATTCGCCGCCGCCACGAGGCAGAACTTGAGCAGAACCAATCTAGAGCTCCGGTAGGACGATCCTGCCCGGGAAACTTCCCTCCCGGAGGGGGAAATCGTCGCCATCGTCATCACCAACACTCCTCTCATCGGAGGGGACTCATCATCATCAACATCTTCATCAGCACCATCTCATCTCCAAACCCTAGTTCATCACCTGTAACCAATCTCCGTCTCGTGACTCCGATTGGTACTTGTAAGGTTGCTAGTAGTGTTAATTACTCTTTGTAGTTGATGCTAGTTGGATTACTTGGTGGAAGATTTCATGTTCAGATCTTTGATGCTACTCATTACCTCTCTGGTCATGAATATGACTATACTTTGTGAGTAGTTACTTTTGTTCCTGAGGACATGGGATAAGTCATGCTAATAGTAGTCATGTGAATTTGGTATTCGTTCGATATTTTGATGTGTTGTATGTCATTTTTCCTCTAATGGTGTTATGTGAACGTCGAATACATAATACTTCACCATTATTTGGGCCTAGAGGAAGGCATTGGGAAGTAGTAAATAGATGATGGGTTGCTAGAGTGACAGAAGCTTAAACCCTAGTTTATGCGTTGCTTCGTAAGGGGCTGATTTGGATCCACTAGTTTAATGTTATGGTTAGACTTTGTCTTAATTCTTATTTTGTAGTTGCGGATGCTTGCGAGAGGGGTTAATCATAAGTGGGATGCTTGTCCAAGTAAGGGCAGTACCCAAGCGCCGATCCACCCACATATCAAAGTAACGAAAGCGAATCATATGAACATGATGAAAACTAGCATGACAGAAATTCCCGTGTGTCCTCGGGAGCGTTTTTCCTCCTATAAGACTTTGTCCACGCTTGTCCCTTGCTACAAAAGGGATTGGGCCACTTTGCTGCACCGTTGCTACTTGCTACGAATCATCTCACCACACAACTACTTGTTACCGATAATTTCAGTGCTTGCAGATTTTACCTTGCTGAAAACCACTTGTCAGAACCTTCTGCTCCTCGTTGGGTTCGACACTCTTACTTATCGAAAGGACTACGATAGATCCCCTATACTTGTGGGTCATCAAGACGCTTTTCTGGCGCCGTTGCCGGGGAGTGAAGCGCCTTTGGTAAGTGGAACTTGGTAAGGAAACATTCATATAGTGTGCTGAAATTTATTGTCACTTGCCACTATGGAAACCAATCCTTTGAGGGGCATGTTCGGGGTATCTTCACCTTGAATGGAAGCACAAAGAGTTGCTCCTCAACCTACTGCACGTACTGAAAATGTTTGCTTTGAATTTCCTTCGGGTATGCTTGAGAAACTGCTTGCTAATCCTTTTACAGGAGATGGAACATCACATCCAGAGTTGCATCTAATTTATCTAAATGAAGTTTTAGGTTTATTTAAGCTTGCATGTTTGCCCGAGGATGAGGTCAAGAAGAAGGTCTTTCACTTATCTTTCATGGATAAGGCATTGACAGGGTATAGGCTATGTGATGATACTGGATCATGGAACTACAATCGGTTGAAATTGGAATTTCATCAAAAAATTTATCCTATGCATTTAGTACATCGTGATCGGAATTATATTTATAATTTCTGGCCTCGTGATAGAGAAAGCATCGCTCATAAATATCCCAACCATGAGCTCTTGAGAGAAATTATCATTCAGAACTTCTATGCTCGGCTTTCTCATGATGATCGCACCATGCTTGACACTTCTTGTACCGGTTCTTTTATGAAGAGAGATAATGACTTCAAATGGAATTTATTAGAGAGAATTAAACGCAATTCTAAAGATTGGGAGCTTGAAGAAGGTAAGGAGTCAGGTATGAATTTCAAGTTTGATTGCGTTAAATCCTTTGTTGAAACAAATACTTTTCGTGATTTTAGCGCTAAGTATGGACTTGACTATGAGATAGTAGCTTCATTGTGTGAATCATTTGCTGCTCATATTGATCTCCCCAAAGAGAAGTGGTTTAAATATCATCCTCCCTTAGAAGTCAATGTAGTTAAACCCAATCCAGTTGAAGAGAAAGTCATTGCCTATAATGATCCTATTGTTCCCAGTGCTTACATTGAGAAACCACCTTTCCCTCTTAGGATAAAGTATCATTCTAAAGCTTCAACTGTGATACGTAGAGGCTACATTAGAACACCTACACCCCCTGAGCAAATTAGAGTTGAACCTAGCATTGCTATTATCAAAGATCTCTTGTCCGACAATGTTGATGGCCATGATATTCACTTCTGTGAAGATGTTGCTAGAATTGCTAAACCACACGCTAGAGACAAACATAAGCCTGTTGTTGGCACGCGTGTTGTTTCTGTTAAGCTAGGAGATCATTGTTATCATGGTTTATGTGATGTGGGTGCTAGTGTTAGTGCAATACCTCAATCCTTATATGATGAAATCAAAGACGAGATTGCACCTATTGAGATAGAACCTATTGATGTCACTATTCAGCTTGCCAATAGAGACACTATCTGCCCTGTGGGAATTGTTAGGGATGTTGAAGTCTTGTGTGGTAAAATGAAGTATCCTGCTGATTTCCTTGTTCTTGCTACCGCACAAGATAGCGTTTGTCCCATCATATTTGGCAGACCCTTCCTCAATACCGTCAATGCTCATATTGACTGTGAGAAGCAAACTGTCACTGTTGGCTTTGAAGGTGTGTCACATGAGTTCAATTTCTCCAAGTTTGGTAGACAACCTCATGAAAAAGAGTTACCCAGTAAGGATGAAACTATTGCCTTAGATTCTATTGCCGTGCCTCCTACTGATCCCTTAGAGCAATACTTTCTCGAGCATGAAAATGATATGCATATGGATGAAAGGAATGAGATAGATAGAGTTGTCTTAGAACAATATCCTATCCTTAAGAATAATCTGCCTGTTGAACTGCTTGGGGATCCACCCCCACCAAAGGGTGATCTTGTGTTCGATCTTAAACAGTTGCCTGATACTCTTAAGTATGCTTATCTTGATGAAAAAGAGATATATCCTGTTATAATTAGTGCTAGCCTCTCAGAGCATGAAGAAAAGAAGTTACTAAAAACTCTGAGGAAGCACCGTGCTGCTATTGGATATACTCTTGATGATCTTAAGGGCATTAGTCCCACTCTATGCCAGCACAAGATTAAAACTGATCCTGATTCCAAGCCATTTGCTGATCATCAACGGAGGTTAAATCCTAAGATGAAAGAGGTAGTAAGAAAAGAAATACTAAAGCTCCTGGAAGCAGGTATTATCTATCCTGTTGCTCATAGTGATTGGGTGAGTCCGGTGCATTGCGTCCCTAAGAAGGGAGGTATTACCGTTGTCCCTAATGATAAGGATGAATTGATCCCACAGAGGATTATTACTGGCTATAGGATGGTGATCGATTTTAGGAAATTGAATAAAGCCACTAGGACAGATCATTACCCTTTGCCTTTTATCGACCAAATGCTAGAAAGGTTGTCTAAACACACACACTTCTCCTTTCTAGACGGTTATTCCGGTTTCTCCCAAATACCTGTTGCACAATCTAATCAGGAGAAAACCACTTTCACCTGCCCTTTCGGTACCTTTGCTTATAGACGTATGCCTTTTGGCTTATGTAATGCACCTGCCACCTTTCAAAGATGTATGATGGCTATATTCTCTGACTTTTGTGAAAAGATTGTTGAGGTTTTCACAGATGACTTCTCCGTTTATGGGTCTTCTTTTGATGATTGCCTCAGCAACCTTGATCGAGTCTTGCAGAGATGTAAAGACACCAATCTTGTCTTGAATTGGGAGAAGTGCCACTTTATGGTTAATGAAGGCATCGTCTTAGGACATAAAATTTCTGAAAGAGGTATTGAAGTCGATAAGGCTAAGGTTGATGCAATCGAGAAAATGCCATACCCCATAGATATCAAAGGTATAAGAAGTTTCCTTGGTCATGCTGGTTTCTATAGAAGGTTCATTAAAGACTTCTCTAAGATTTCTAGGCCTCTTACCAATCTCTTGCAAAAGGATACCCCTTTTGCTTTTGACGATGATTGTGAGGAAGCCTTCAAAATGCTTAAGAAGGCTTTGATAACTGCACCTATTGTTCAACCACCTGATTGGTACTTGCCTTTTGAAATCATGTGTGATGCTAGTGATTATGCTGTTGGTGTTGTCCTAGGGAAAAGAGTTGATTGGAGGTTGAATGTTATTCACTATGCTAGTAAAACTCTAGACAGTGCCCAAAGAAACTATGCTACTACAGAAAAGGAATTTTTAGGAGTCGTGTTTGCATGTGAAAAGTTCAGGTCTTACATAGTTGATTCCAAAGTCACTATTCACACTGATCATGCTGCTATTAAGTACCTTATGGAGAAGAAAGACGCTAAACCTAGACTTATCAGATGGGTTCTCTTGCTACAAGAATTTGATTTGCATGTTGTTGAAAGGAAGGGTGCTGATAACCCAGTAGCAGATAACTTGGCTAGGTTGGAGAACGTTCTTGATGACCCACAACCTATTGATGATAGCTTTCCCGATGATCAATTGAATTTTGTCTCACATAGTGCACAGTGGTATGCTGATTATACAAACTATATCGTTGCCAAATATATACCACCTAGTTTCACATACCAGCAAAAGAAGTAATTCTTATTTGATTTGAGACATTACTTTTGGGATGATCCTCACCTTTATAAGGAAGGAGTAGATAGAGTTATTAGACGTTGTGTACCTGAACATGAACAGTGACAGATCCTACATAAGTGTCACTCCGAGGCCTACGGAGGACACCATGCGGGAGATAGAACTGCACACAAGGTATTGCAATCAGGTTACTATTGGCCCACTCTCTTCAAGGATGCACGTAAGTTTGTCTTGTCTTGTGACGAATGTCAAAGAATAGGTAATATCGGTAAATGTCAGGAAATGCCTATGAACTATTCACTTGTCATTGAACCATTTGATGTTTGGGGCTTTGATTATATGGGACCTCTTCCAAAATCCAACGGGTATACTCATATCCTAGTTGCTATTGATTACGTCACTAAGTGGGTAGAAGTTATCCCCACTAGTAGTGCTGATCACAACACCTCTATCAGGATGCTAAAGAAGTTATTTTCCCTAGATTTGGAGTCCCTAGATATCTAATGACCGACGGTGGTTCACATTTCATTCATGGTGCTTTCCGTAAAATGCTTGCTAAGTACGATGTCAACCATAGAATTGCGTCTCCCTATCACCCTCAACCCAGTGGTCAAGTAGAGCTAAGCAATAGAGAGATTAAACTAATTCTGCAAAAGACTGTCAACAGGTCTAGAAAGAATTGGTCTACGAAGCTCGATGATGCACTGTGGGCTTATAGAACTGCCTATAAGAATCCCATGGGCATGTCTCCGTACAAAATGGTGTACGGTAAAGCATGTCATTTACCTCTTGAGCTAGAGCATAAGGCTTATTGGGCAATCAAAGAGCTCAACTTTGATTTCAAACTTGCTGGCAGAAGAGGTTATTTGATATTAGCTCGCTTGATGAATGGAGAACTCAGGCATATGAGAATGCCAAGTTGTTCAAAGAAAAGGTTAAGAGGTGGCATGATAAGAGGAAACAAAAATGTGAGTTCAATGTAGGTGATTATTTGTTCCTATATAATTCTCGTTTAAGATTTTTTTGCAGGCAAGCTTCTCTCTAAATGGGAAGGTCCCTATATTGTTGAGGAAGTATATCGTTCCGGTGCTATCAAGATCAACAACACGGAAGGTAATTGTCCGAGAGTGGTAAATGGGCAGAGAATCAAGCATTATATCTCAGTTACTCCCATAAATGTTGAAAGCAATATTATCAATACCATAACTTCGCAAGAATACCTAAGGGATATTTATCAGCCTGTTTCAGACTCCGAAAACGAAGAGGTATGTGATTCGGTAAGAAAACAGACTCCAAAACTTTTCCAGTACGAAGTTTTCTCCGTTTTGGAATATTTGAAAAAATAGAAAAATTGGAAGTAGTCCGAAAAGCGCGCGAGGAGGCGACAAGCCTGCCAGGCGCGGGCCCACTTCTACTTCTCAAACAATAGCGCCAGAAATTGACACGTTGACGGAGACTTGCTTGCGTTGGTTTTTCCCTTGAAGAGGAAAGGGTGATGCAGCACAGGAGCAATAAGTATTTCCCTCAGTTTGAGAACCAAGGTATCGATCTAGTAGGAGAGTCTCGTCAAGTCCAGAGTACGTGCGCAAACACAAACGAGCTTGCACCCAACGCTATAAAGGGGTTGTCAATCCCTTTAAGATTGTTTGCAAAGTGAGATCTGAAGGCGGAAAGTGCAACGAAGTAAAAAGTGTAAGGCTGAAAATATGCTATGGAGTAGACCCGGGGGCCATAGTGTTCACTAGAGGCGTCTCTCAAAATAGCAAATATCACAGTGGGTGAACAAATTACTGTCGAGCAATTGATAGAACCGCGCAAAGTCATGACGATATCTAAGGCAATGATCGTACATATATGCATCACGTCCGAGACAAGTAGACCGATACTTTCTGCATCTACTATTATTACTCCACACATCGACCGCTATCCAGCATGAATCTAGTGTATTAAGTTCATGACGAACAGAGTAGCGCCTTAAGCAAGATGACATGATGTAGAGGGATAAACTCAAACCAATGATGAAAACCCCATCTTTTTACCCTTGATGGAAACAACACGATGCGTGCCTCACTACCCCTTCTGTCACTGGGTGAGGTCACCACACGGTGTGAACCCAAAACCAAGCACTTCTCCCATTGCAAGAATCATAGATCTAGTTGGCCAAACAAAACCCACAAGTCGAAGAGAATTACAAGGATATGAAATCATGCATAAGAGAGAGTAGAAGAAACTCAAATAAGATTCATAGATAATCTGATCATAAATCCACAATTCATCGGATCTCGACAAACGCACCGCAAAAGAAGATCACATCGGATAGATCTCCATGAAGATCATGGAGAACTTTGTATTGAAGATCCAAGAGAGAGAAGAAGCCATCTAGTTACTAGCTATGGACCCGTAGGTCTATGGTGAACTACTCACGCACCATCGGAGAGGTCATGTTGTTGATGAAGAAGCCCTCCGTATCCGAATCCCCCTCCGGCAGGGCACCAGAACGTGCCCCAGATGGGATCTTGCGGAGACAGAAGCTTGCGGCGGCGGAAAAGTACTTTCAATGATCTCCCAAATTTTTATGGATTTTTAGAGAATATATAGGCGCAAAACCTAGGGCAAAGGAGCCTAAGGGATCCCACAAGCCTGGTGGCCGCGGACCCCGTCTGGCCGCGCCGTGAGGGCTTGTGGGGTCCCTGGTGGCCCCCTGCCCTGATTCTCCGGCTCTCCGATCTTTTTCTGTTCTGGAAAAAATCTTTTTGGCAGTTTCATTCCGTTTGGACTCCGTTCAAAATCCTCCTATGAAAGGGGTCAAAACATGGAAAAGCAGGAACTGGCTCTTGGCACTGAGTTAATAAGTTAGTCCCAAAAAATATATAAAAGGCATGCAAAACATCCAAAGTTTGACAAGATAATAGCATGAAAGCATCAAAAATTATAGATACGTTGGAGACATATCACCCACCCCCTGGCCGCGCCTAGGGGGCTTGTGGCCACCTCGTGCGCCTCCCGGACTCCGTTTTCGTGCGGAGTACTCCTTCTGGTGTGGAAAAAAATCATTATATATTATCCCGTAAGGTCTGATCCTCGTATCACGTAGATTTCCTCTATTTTTGTTTAGAGCCTGTTTCTGTTGCAGATCTAGATCGCTATGACGTCCCCAAAAGCCCCGAAGGACAAGATCTTCCAGAAGGTCATCAATCCCTACCTCTCGTGAGTGCTGCAACACCCTCAATCTATCGAGATGCGTGAGGGGATGTTGCACATCCGTGATGTTGAGGTGCCCAAGAAGACCGGAAGCATGGAGGCGAGGCTCAAAGCAATGGAGCAACAAGTCTTCAAGTGCCAAGGGATGGTGGAGCGTGGACTCAACGCCAAACACATGATGATCACGGAGTTCACCAGCAAGCACAGGATTGATGCCAATGACATTGGGAAGCACCTCTCCAGGCTCTATGACAGGATTGATCACCTCCAAGCCCAGATCTATGACCTGCAGAACTAAAACTGTGAGTATGAGTATAGATTTAAATCAATACGGTTGGCTGCAGATTTGAGGATTCCGGACACTCGTTCATCTTTCCATGATGGAGCACCTATGCCTTGGAAGACGGAGGATCAAACCCATGTTGCAACAACTCCATCACCAGCACCTCCAAAGGAAGACAACTAAGCATGGGTATGGGAAATCCCCTTGGCTTGTGCCAAGCTTGGGGGAGCTGCCCCGGTATCGTATCGCCATCACATCTTTTGCCTTTACCTTCGTTTTAGTTTGTTCCTTTTCAGTTTTCTCTTTCTCTAGTAGAATAAAGGTATTAATGTTTTAGGCTTGAGTTTTGCTTTGTGTCACCCCCGATGTATCCGAGCTCGTGAGCCATATAATAAAGAGTGTCTTAGTTGAAGTGCCGTGCCTCATGGCATGATCAGAAGATTGAGAAAAGAACAAAAGCATGAAAGATCATGTAATGATCTTATGGGAAGTGGTGGATTCACATATAAAAAGAATGGTGATTGAAACTTGTTGATGGTAGACAAACATAGACCTTGGTCATTGTTGCAATTAATAGGAAGTGATAAAGAAGGAGGGGTTCACATATAAATATATCATCTTTGATACCATCTATGATTGTGAACACTCACTAAACTATTGCATGCTTAGAAGTAGATGTTGGACAAGGAAGACAACATAATGAATTGTGTTTGCTTGGTTCCGAACAATGTTATATGATTAGAGATCCCTTAGCATGTGACGATTGCTTCCACCTCATATTAGACAAAACTCCCGCACCAAGTAGAGATACTACTTGTGCATCCATAAACCTTCAACCCAGTTTTGCCATGAGAGTCCACCATACCTACCTATGGATTGAATAAGATCCCTCAAGTAAGTTTTCATCGGTGCAAGCAATAAAAATTGCTCCCTAATATGTATGATCTATTAGTGTGTGGAAAATAAGCTTTGTACGAACCTGTGATGAGGAAGACATAAATGAGACACACTGCATAATAAAGTTCTTTATCACAGGAGGCAATATAAAGTGACGTTCCTCCGCACTAAGAGGACACGCATCCAAACCTCAAAAGCGCATGGCAACCTCTGCTTCCCTCTGTGAAGGGCCCATCTTGTACCTTTACTTTTTTCCCTTGAAAGAGTCATGGTGATCTTCACCAATTCCTTATTTCGCCTTTATCTCGGCTAATGTCATATGCTGGGGAAAGATCTATATTCATATGTCAACTTGGAAGTAAGTATTCATGAACTATTATTGTTGACATTACCCTTGAGGTAAGCAGTTGGGATGCAAAACTATAAGCCCCTATCTTTCTCTGTGTTCAGCTAAAACTTTGATCCCATGAGTACCACGTGAATTGTAGCAATTGTAGATGTTGTGATAAATTGCAATTTCTTCAACGACTAAAGGCTATCGGTTGTTAATTCTCGGTAAGGTTCTTGATCCATACTTTACTTTGTGAAGGAATTGTCACTTTAGCATGAGAGATTATATGTTGGTATTGCTGTTCTGATCATGATCATGATGCGTGCATGTTCGTATCTTGTTTTGTCGACACCTCTCTCCCTAAACATGTGGGCATGTTTATTGATCTAGGCTTTCGCTTGAGGACAAGCGAGGTCTAAGCTTGCGGGAGTTGATACGTCCATTTTGCATCATGCTTTCATGTTGATATTTATCGTTTTTTGGGCTATTATTACACTTCACGGTACAATCCTTATGCCTTTTCCCTCTAATTTTGCAAGGTTTACATGAAGAGGGAGAATGCCGGCAGTTGGAATTCTGTCCTGAAAAAGGAACAAGTTTGAGATGCCTATTCTGCGCAACTCCAAAAGCCGTGAAAATCAACGTGGATTTTTTTCGGCATTTATAAAAAATACTGGGCCGAAGAAGTGCCAGAGGGGCGCCAGCAGGTGGCCACAAGCCTGCTAGGCGCGGCCAACCCCTAGCCGCGCCTAGGGGGCTTGTGAGCTCCCTGCTGGCCCACTGCCCCCCTCTTTTGCCACAAGAAGGATTTCGGTCCAGAAAAAATTAAGAGGAGGCTTTTCGGAGGATTCGCCGCCTCCACGAGGCGGAACTTGAGCAGAACCAATCTAGAGCTCCGGCAGGACGATCTTGCCGGGGAAACTTCCCTTCCGGAGGGGGAAATCGTGGCCATCGTCATCACCAACACTCCTTTCATCGGAGGGGACTCATCATCATCAACATCTTCACCAGCACCATCTCATCTCCAAACCCTAGTTCATCACTTGTAACCAATCTCCGTCTCGCGACTCCGATTGGTACTTGTAAGGTTGCTAGTAGTGTTAATTACTGTTTGTAGTTGATGCTAGTTGGATTACTTGGTGGAAGAGTTTATGTTCAGATCTTTGATGCTACCCATTACCTCTCTGATCATGAATATGATTATGCTTTGTGAGTAGTTACTTTTGTTCCTGAGGACATGGGATAAGTCATGCTAATAGTAGTCATGTGAATTTGTTATTCGTTCGATATTTTGATGTGTTGTATGTTGTTTTTTCCTCTAGTGGTGTTATGTGAACGTCGACTACATAACACTTCACTATTATTTGGGCCTAGAGGAAGGCATTGGGAAGTAGTAAGTAGATGATGTGTTGCTAGAGTGACAGAAGCTTAAACCCTAGTTTATGTGTTGCTTCGTAAGGGGCTGATTTGGATCCACTAGTTTAATGCTATGGTTAGACTTTGTCTTAATTCTTCTTTCGTAGTTGCGGATGCTTGCGAGAGGGGTTAATCATAAGTGGGATGCTTGTCCAATTAAGAGCAGTACCCAAGCGCCGGTCCACCCACATATCAAACTATCAAAGTAACAAACGAGAATCATATGAACATGATGAAAACTAGCATGACAGAAGTTCCCGTGTGTCCCCGGGAGCGTTTTCCCTCCTATAAGACTTTGTCCAGGCTTGTCCCTTGCTACAAAAGGGACTGGACCACTTTGCTGCACCGTTTCTACTTTTGTTACTTGCTACTTGCTACGAATCATCTCACCACACAACTACTTGTTACCGATAATTTTAGTGCTTGCAGATTTTACCTTGCTGAAAACCACTTGTCAGATCCTTCTACTCCTTGTTGGGTTCGACACTCTTACTTATCAAAAGGACTACGATAGATCCCCTATACTTGTGGGTCATCAGTTATCAAACGTTGCAACGTAACTGGGTGACAATAAAGGTGCTCTACAGGTATCTCCAAAGGTGTGTGTTGGGTTGGCATGGATCAAGACTTGGATTTGTCACTCCATGTAACGAAGAGGTATCTCAGGGCCCACTCGGTAATACAACATCACAACAAGCCTTGCAAGCAATGTGACTAAGGAGTTAGTTACGTGATCTTGTATTATGGAAAGAGTAAAGAGACTTGCCGATAACGAGATTGAACTAGGTATGGATATACCGATGATCGAATCTCGGGCAAGTAACATACCAAAGGACAAAGGGAAGAACATACAGAATTAACTGAATCCTTGACATAGAGGTTCAACCGATAGAGATCTTAGTAGAATATGTGGGAGCCAATATGGACATCCAGCTCCCACTATTGGTTATTGACCAGAGAGTGTTTTAAGTCATGTCTACATAGTTCTCGAAGCCGGAGGGTCTGCACACTTATGGTTCGGTGACATTTCGGTATAGTTGAGTTATATGTGTTGGTGACCTAAGTTTTGTTCGGAGTCCCGGATGAGATCCCGGACATCACGAGGAGTTCCGGAATGGTCCAAAAACGAAGATTGATATATAGGAAGTTGGTATTTGGATTCCGGAAGATTTTCGAGCATTGTTGGGAGTGTATCGGGAGTGACGAATGGGTTTCGGGCCCCACTCGGTGGGCCCACCACGCCCCAAGGGGTCCACGTGGGTTTATTGGATGCGCAATAAGGCATAATAGGCTGACAAAGTCATCCAAGGAAATCCCATGAGGAAAAAGTGGAAAATCCAATATAGGTGGGAACTTAAGGAAGGAGTCCTAATCCAAGTGGGATTGGAGGAGGACTCCTCCCTCCTCCTGTAGCGACCCGACTCAAAACGAGTCAAGCCTCTGTGTTTCTGTGCCATCCCTGGATCAGTATGCTGGCACACACAGTACATCAATGTATATATCAAAGTGCAATCACATGTAAATAGCGTAAAACTGATATATACCTTAATTATCTCAGCAGAAGCGGTCAAGGGAGTGGAGTCCCAATAAACACCAATGGCAAGTTGAGTGTAGACCGTAACCCCGAATCGTACTATTACTCGTCGAAGAAAAATATCTGCAACATAAGACGTTGCAGGCGTGTAGGTCAGCATATTGAATATGTCGGCAAGTCACAAGAGAGAGGGGTGAAAAGTAATCATCTATACTATATGCATATATAGCAGGTGGGGCTATAAGTTTTTAGCGAAAAGCAAGTTTTCTCCTACATCAAGAGAGGGCTAAAAGCAAAATGTTACTACATTGTTGGTTGATAACGAGATGGTTCCGCCAACCAGTTCTCGTACCCGAGTTGTCAATAATTACCCTCATCAAATATATTTAATGGTGTTGAGAAATCCAGATAACTTCAGTTCCTTTGGCTCAAGTCATCCATGACCGTGGACATGGCTAATCGATTAGGTTTGAGTACTCTGCAGAGTTTTGCACACGTTCCCCACAAGATTTGATCGCCTCCGTGTATGTCCTCGCACTTCAAGGTGTTTGAAGACCGGATGATCAAAACATGGTCTTTCAACGGATCCCTCTGAATCCCTGTCGGTCCCCATCCAATCCTACCGTTCTTCTACATCTGCTACCACCGCCTGTCCAGAGTCGCCGCGTTGTCCAACCAAGCCAGAGCCCATAATGACTTGTGGCTGTGCAGGTAAGCCTTAGGTCTTGAAAATATCCGTCCGTCTCTTTGAGCCAGGGTGAAGCTTTCCGCAGGATGTCATGGCCGTCCCCAGCATCCCGGATCATCCACTGGGTTCTCCAGGGAGCCGATCAACCGTCCTTCACCCAGAGTTGCATTGCGTCCGAGGTCTTGAAAATCTTGTCTTAACCGGTCTTGATTATTTAATCAACCTCGCATCACTCGTGTTATGCACTCAACCGAACCCCGTCTACTCAAGCATAGCAATGTCAAATTTGTCGTCCCGGGCCGAGTAACGGGGTTGTTGGGTGCCTACCACGTGATACTACAATATGTAACCATAATTTCCAAGTACCTAGTCAGCATGCAATTGGGCATAGGATGGTAGAACTACGATGCATAAAACATAGGTGATACATGATCAAATGACTTGCCTGGTGATGTTGACGAAGAAGAATTTCTCGAGAAAATAACTTGATAGACTACTCGTCACTCTCCGATGAAATCTATATAACAAACATATCATTCACATAAGCACTCATACTAGCAATCATTCTAGCAATCAAAACAACAGAGAGAGCGAATAGGAATCCGAAGGAAATTTCAAATAAGACTAGGGAGTCTTCTACTACGTCAAACACTAAATAGTTTTTGTCTAACAGAAAATAAAACACTAAAATAGAAAAAATAACATAAAACAAAATATAAAATAACTAAGATAACAGAAGTAAAATTTACAAAACAATATTTTTTATAAGTATTTTCAAAATAGGAAATCAAACTAGCAATGCAATCAATTCGCAAGTTAGTATAGAACTAGAATTGATTCCATGCAGACAAATAAGAGTAAATAAAATAAATTTTTTTTGTTGTTGAAAAGTTACTGGTAAATATCAGAAAACAAAATATAACTTGTCACAATTACAAAAAAAACAAATTAAGAACAATTAATACAAAAGAAATAGCAAGAAAACAAAAAAGGCTAAAACAGAATCTGTTTTGCATAAAACCCTAAGTAAAATTATTTAAAAAACATTGAAACTTAAACTACTAAAAGATATGATCAATAGGAAACATCAGCAAAAAGAATCAAATTAAAAGCTATTTTTAAACTCCCGGAATAAGCAAAACAAGCTTTAATTCAAATATGATCTAACTCAATTTTTATAAACCCAAACATAGACAAATTATATATCTACAGAAACTGCATAACATTTGTGATCCCACGCAAGAAGAATCATCTAATTTTGAGTTACACACTAATATATATGAATTTTCTAAGATTACAATTTTCTGAAAAAACTGCAATACGGGATTTCGTGGATCTCACCGGAGTTAGTCGCCGGAGTTGGAGAAGACGGCGGGAAGGTTGCTCCGGTGGCCGGCCGAGGCGGTGGAGGGGTCCAGGTGATGGAGGACGGCTCGGGCAGAAGGTTGGTGGCGTCGGTGGGGCATGGGGGTGACGGGAGGGAGCAGCAGGAGCTCCGGCGAGTTCCTGCTGGAGGCGAACTCCGACGAGGTGGGGGCTGCGTTCCGACGAGGGGAGGGGCTGGGCTATGGGAAAATGGGGAGAGGAGGTTGAGGGGAGTATTTATAGGGGCTCGGGGTGCTCGGAGAAGGAAGGAGCAAGGAGATCGGGAAGGTGGAGATTCCTCTCACCATGGCTATGGAAGTTTCGTGTGCACGTGAGGAAGGAGATAGAGGAAGAAGAAGATCCTGTTGGGCCAGTTTTTGGAAAGGTCTTAATGGGCCACCGTTTATTTCCATTTAAACACGATTTCTTTCCTTTTTCAAAACTAGGAAACTAAAACGATAAAAGGGAAATCAAATCAATTCGGAATAAAGAGTTTTTATATACTAAAATTATCAGAAAAAAATAAAATATAGATGATGGGCATTTTTCCACGGCAAAAATAAAAACTTCAGAAAAAATTATTTTCACAAAATTGCCTAAAAGATTTATTTTCTTTTTCAAATAATTTTCAAATGACCCTCTAAGTTTTAGGGTTCGAATAACTTTCAAAATGCCCGTGGGTTCGAGGGTCATGTTCCTCCTCTCTAGAATGTATTTCCCGGCATTTTGTTGCACGAAGAAAACGAATGGAAATGCAAAAGAATTCAAAGAAAATATCTCCGTTCAAAAAAAATTTATAGTTGAAGAAGTCATGTCATCTTCTCTCGTTGCTTTTAAAAGATTGAATTTGAATTCACCGGAGAAGGGGAAAGTCATTTTATTCCCTCTCATTCAAAAGTTTCGAAAAGTTTCAAATTTCACACAGGTTTCAATCACTCAGCAAACAAACAAACAATCAATCTAATAATTATATTAACATTCCAAAATTTATAAATTTTGGGATGTTACAAACTACCACACTTAAAATGAATCTCGTCCTCGAGATTCGAAGAGGCTAGAAAGAAAGGTTAGGGTTTGGGGGTCTTCTAACAATTCCAATATCCGGCAAGGTGGGGTGCTACCACACTAAAATGAGAGATACTGGTCCCTCAAAATGCTTTAACGGTCCTGTGGGGTTTTGGCAACTGACATCGCACAGTCTTCATATTAAATCCTTTGGTGATGCTCTCCCGTTGATATAAGCTTCTTCCATCACTGGGTCTTCTTAACTCACAGTCTCGTGATCAATTCTAAATAACATATCGATGGTTCTCATGGTGGTCTACCATTTGTGGTTATCCTGCAGAGAGAGGGGTCTTGGTTTCATCCTCACCGTAAAATTTCTTACGCATGACAACAGGTGCCATGTACATGGGGCTTTCAGTATACCATTCTAAGGCTTAAACAAAAGCTTCAAAGAACGTCGTCTCTCACTATGGGTAAGTCTCTCAGATTTACCATTCCAAATAGCAAGATAAATGATAAGAGTAAGTCATCATGGTGATCAATCCATTCCGCACCCTAATCATTTCTCTGTATAAGGTTTAGCGAATCTCGCATTCTAACACTTGGGCATCCTCACAAGCGTTGCAGAATTTCTCTTGTCCACGAGCGAAGTTCGGATAATCCATAGGTTCTGCAAGCTGAACAAAGCATCTATCGTATCTTCACAACTCTCAGGTTTTCGTATGCTCCTAAGAAAACGTTTGCTGATCCATCATAGCTTCTTCCATAAATCATATGCATTTCATAACCAATCCTTATTACATCCTTAATTTCTTATCAAAAACTCCAATCCAAAAGTACTCTAATACAAATGCTGCCATCCACATGGTTCGGTATGGTCGAGCATTTCTGCCAACTTTATTCATCTGCCTCTCTTGGAGGTACTTTAGTTCCACTCGAACTTTCCAAGGTGCTCCTTGAAATCATCCATCTTTTGCTTCACCATGGTGGTCCTGAGCTTCATCTCCATCATCTCCGCACGTACTTCACTCAGGTATTCCTGGGTATGACGGAGTCTTGCTTCAAGTATTTCTCCAATATGACGTATGGCTTCCATGGCAGCTTCACGAACAACATCAAAGAAGGTTGCTCATGGTACACGTGAAATGAAAAAGCATTGCCCCATAGTCTTTGGACAAACTCCTTTCACATGGTGGAGGTGTACTTCCACGTACCAAAGTTCCACTCCATTTTCCATGAATGGGTAGCCTTTGTAGACTGCATCTCCTTCAAGACGAATGTGCTTCATCATGTCCTTCAGGATTTTCGGGTAATCATGATCACTGGTCAGGGTCATGATCGTTTCTGGGCCATTGAGGAAAGACTCGTAGAGAGTTGTCATCTGCAGGTGCCAGTAAATAGGTACTCAGAGGAATGTATATGTCTCCTTGGTAATCAAGGTACATCCCTTCTCAGTGGATCCTGTGGGGTTTTACCGATTACTACCACACTTAAATGAATTATACTCATGCCTGCATAGACCATATTTTCTCATATCCTCATAATTGTTCAGAGATCTTTTCTCGTAGAGAAACAACGCATACATTTTCAACATAGGCAATCATGAGACAATAAATTCCATTAATTCATGATGTTATTACAATCTTAGGGACTTCTGTTACAAAAATTTCACTCCATGATCTTATGAAAAACAAGAGTGCTTCGGATTACACTTATTTCCATGGTCAAAACTTAACTACTCCATTCTACCTTTCTTCCTTTGTGGGCAATCGCTGGCAAAATGTCCCGCTTCCTTGCAACAAAAGCAAATGATTTTTGACAAGTCTCGAGGCTTCTTCGCTTCTGCTTTTGCTCCTTGGATTCCCGGCTTCCTTCCTGAGGACATGTATTTGTGGTGGCCAAATTTCATACACTTGTAACATTTGACATGACTCATGTCTATGTCTGCAGAGATTTGGTTCTTCCGAGGGTACTTTTTCTTCTTTCCAAACTCCTTTATTTTGGCCAGTTCTTCTATTTCAAGTGGATCAAACTCCACTTTTTCTGTCGGGAAGTTTCCCAGATACTATTTGCTTCTCTTCGTGCAATCCTCTGAATAATGTCCTTCTTCTCCACATGAGTAGCATGCATTGGAGAAAAATCTGGTCAGACCTTGTCCATCAGGGTCTTCAATATTTTCGTTCATCACTGGTTCTTCTAGAATCTTCTTCTTGAGTGTTTCCTTCACTGCATCTTTCTGCTGCTTGACAACTTGTTGCACCTTGGGGTAAATGTGACACTGAGCTGGGTAGTGGGTGGTCCCTTCACAAAGAAAACAAGTCACCTGACTAGTTGGGCATTCCTCAGCTGGGTGATTTTCTTCACAATGAGTGCATCCATCCTTGTGTTCCTCCTGGGTGTGTCCTATTTCTCCACAGATCTTGCATGCACAAGTCTTCTTCTTCGGATTATCATAACACTTCTGAATAAGACGAGATCTTAACAGAGTGTTCTTGAATTCGTCCCAAGTTTTTGCTCCACTAAATCCTTGTATGGCATGGTGCATCTTCCACCAGATCGCAGCACTTTGGGTAAAGTACTGGAGAGCGTGTTCCACTTCATACTTCCTTGAGATCAAGTTGCTCCCGAAGTGGTTCTCCATGTTTTGAATCCATATATCCGCCTCCAGCTGGGTCATTGGTCCAGAGACTACAAGTCCAGCTTCAAACTCCATCTGGTAGGGTTGAGGTTTTGGGGATGAGACGGGTAAGAGAGGGAGGGAGATACACACAATACAAACAATATTTTTGAGAATAGATTTTATTTGTGGCCATCGGAAAACACACACCAATGACGGCTCACAATTAATCGTATCTAACGCGGGTATATAAAAGGGGTTTGGACTTCTAATGGTCATATAATTATTCGAACACTTCAGGGTCTTTGAGTTCTTCGGGTCTTGGGAGTCTTCAATGGGTGTAGCTTCAATTCTTCAATTGCATGGTGATATCCTCTTTACTTTGACGTGGGAGTCGGTTGATCCTTCACGTGGTCAAAGGGGAAAGGGCATTGTCTAACTATTTGAGGTGAGAGAGAACGTTTTATGAAATCAGAAAAGATGAGAAGTAAAAGGTGTTCTTGAAAACATAGAAATTTTGAGAGATCCTTTCCTAAGAAATTTCCAGTTTCTAGGGGTCACGTCCTACAGTCAACATGTGCTCTGAATACCATTTCTGTAGCAACCCGACTCAAAACGAGTCAAGCCTCTGTGTTTCTGTGCCATCCCTGGATCAGTATGCTGGCACACACAATACATCAATGTATATATCAAAGTGCAATCACATGTAAATAGCGTAAAACTGATATATACCTTAATTATCTCAGCAAAAGCGGTCAAGGGAGTGGAGTCCCAATAAACACCAATGGCAAGTTGAGTGTAGACCGTAACCCCGAATCGTACTATTACTAGTCAAAGAAAAATATCTGCAACATAAGACGTTGCAGGCGTGTAGGTCAGCATATTGAATAAGTCGGCAAGTCACAAGAGAGAGGGGTGAAAAGTAATCATCTATACTATATGCATATATGGCAGGTGGGGCTATAAGTTTTTAGCAAAAAGCAAGTTTTCTCCTACATCAAGAGAGGGCTAAAAGCAAAATGTTACTACATTGTTGGTTGTTAACGAGATGGTTCCGCCAACCAGTTCTCGTACCCGAGTTGTCAATAATTACCCTCATCAAATATATTTAATGGTGTTGAGAAATCCAGATAACTTCAGTTCCTTTGGCTCAAGTCGTCCATGACCGTGGACATGGCTAATCGATTAGGTTTGAGTACTCTGCAGAGTTTTGCACACGTTCCCCACAAGATTTGATCGCCTCCGTGTATGTCCTCGCACTTCAGGGTGTTTGAAGACCGGATGATCAAAACATGGTCTTTCAACGGATCCCTCTGAATCCCTGTCGGTCCCCATCCAATCCTACCGTTCTTCTACATCTGCTACCACCGCCTGTCCAGAGTCGCCGCGTTGTCCAACCAAGCTAGAGCCCATAATGACTTGTGGCTGTGCAGGTAAGCCTTAGGTCTTGAAAATATCCGTCCGTCTCTTTGAGCCAGGGTGAAGCTTTCCGCAGGATGTCATGGCCGTCCCCAGCATCCCGGATCATCCACTGGGTTCTCCAGGGAGCCGATCAACCGTCCTTCACCCAGAGTTGCATTGCGTCCGAGGTCTTGAAAATCTTGTCTTAACCGGTCTTGATTATTTAATCAACCTCGCATCACTCGTGTTATGCACTCAACCGAACCCCGTCTACTCAAGCATAGCAATGTCAAATTTGTCGTCCCGGGCCGAGTAACGGGGTTGTTGGGTGCCTACCACGTGATACTACAATATGTAACCATAATTTCCAAGTACCTAGTCAGCATGCAATTGGGCATAGGATGGTAGAACTACGATGCATAAAACATAGGTGATACATGATCAAATGACTTGCCTGGTGATGTTGACGAAGAAGAATTTCTCGAGAAAATAACTTGATAGACTACTCGTCACTCTCCGATGAAATCTATATAACAAACATATCATTCACATAAGCACTCATACTAGCAATCATTCTAGCAATCAAAACAACAGAGAGAGCGAATAGGAATCCGAAGGAAACTTCAAATAAGACTAGGGAGTCTTCTACTACGTCAAACACTAAGTAGTTTTTGTCTAACAGAAAATAAAACACTAAAATAGAAAAAATAACATAAAACAAAATACAAATCTAAGATAGCAGAAGTAAAATTTACAAAACAATATTTTTTATAAGTATTTTCAAAATAGGAAATCAAACTAGCAATGCAATCAATTCGCAAGTTAGTATAGAACTAGAATTGATTCCATGCAAACAAATAAGAGTAAATAAAATAAAATTTTGTTGTTGTTGAAAAGTTACTGGTAAATATCAGAAAACAAAATATAACTTGTCACAATTACAAAAAAAACAAATTAAGAACAATTAATACAAAAGAAATAGCAAGAAAACAAAAAAGGCTAAAACAGAATCTGTTTTGCATAAAACCCTAAGTAAAATTATTTAAAAAAACATTGAAACTTAAACTACTGAAAGATATGATCAATAGGAAACAACAGCAAAAAGAATCAAATTAAAAGCTATTTTTAAAATCCCGGAATAAGCAAAACAAGCTTTAATTCAAATCTGATCTAACTGCATAAAATTTGTGATCCAACGCAAGAAGAATCATCTAATTTGGAGTTACACACTAATATATATGAATTTTCTAAGATTGCAATTTTCTGAAAAAACTGCAATACGGGATTTCGTGGATCTCACCGGAGTTAGTCGCCGGAGTTGGAGAAGATGGCGGGAAGGTTGCTCCGGTGGCCAGCCGAGGCGGTGGAGGGGTCCAGGTGATAGAGGACGGCTCGGGCAGAAGGTTGGTGGCGTCGGTGGGGCATGGGGGTGACGGGATGGAGCAGCAGGAGCTCCGGCGAGTTCCTGCTGGAGGCGAACTCCGGCGAGGTGGGGGCTGCGTTCCGACGAGGGGAGGGGCTGGGCTATGGGGAAAATGGGGAGAGGAGGTTGAGGGGAGTATTTATAGGGGCTCGGGGTGCTCAGAGAAGGAAGGAGCAAGGAGATCGGGAAGGTGGAGATTCCTCTCACCATGGCTATGGAAGTTTCGTGTGCACGTGAGGAAGGAGATAGAGGAAGAAGAAGATCCTGTTGGGCCAGTTTTTGGAAAGGTCTTAATGGGCCACCGTTTATTTCCATTTAAACACGATTTCTTTCCTTTTTCAAAACTAGGAAACTAAAACGATAAAAGGGAAATCAAATCAATTCAGAATAAAGAGTTTTTATATACTAAAATTATCAGAAAAAAATAAAATATAGATGATGGGCATTTTTCCACGGCAAAAATAAAAACTTCAGAAAAATTTATTTTCACAAAATTGCCTAAAAGATTTATTTTTCTTTTGCAAATAATTTTCAAATGACCCTCTAAGTTTTAGGGTTCGAATAACTTTCAAAATGCCCGTGGGTTCGAGGGTCATGTTCCTCCTCTCTAGAATGTATTTCCCGGCATTTTGTTGCACGAAGAAAACGAATGGAAATGCAAAAGAATTCAATGCAAATATCTCCGTTCAAAAAAAGTTTATAGTTGAAGAAGTCATGTCATCTTCTCTCGTTGCTTTTAAAAGATTGAATTTGAATTCACCGGAGAAGGGGAAAGTCATTTTATTCCCTCTCATTCAAAAGTTTCGAAAAGTTTCAAATTTCACACAGGTTTCAATCACTCAGCAAACAAACAATCAATCAATCTAATAATTATATTAACATTCCAAAATTTATAAATTTTGGGATGTTACACCTCCACTTCGGCTGACCCAAGGGCTCCTCCCTTGTGGCGCAAGGCCTACCCCCTCTGTTCTCCTATATATACTAGAGGTTTAGGGCTGTTTGAGACACAAATTTTCCACGTGCAACCCTAAACCTCTACTTCGTAGTTCTTCCTCTAGATTGGTTTTCTAAGGAGCTCGGGTGGAGCCCTGCAGGAATAGATCACCACCACCACCGGAGCGTCGTCGCACTGCCGGGGAACTCATCTACATCACCGTCTCTCTTGCTGGATCAAGAAGGCGGAGATCGTCATCGAGCTGTACGTGTGCGGAACACGGAGGTGCCGTCCGTTCGACACTTGATCAGGACGGATCATGAGACGGTTCGTGGGACGGATCGTGAAGATGTACCACTACATCAACCGCGTTTATTAATGCTTCCGCTTAGCGATCTACAACGGTATGTGGATCCGATCTCCCTCTTGTAGGTGATCATCACCATGATAGGTCTTCGCGTGCGTAGGAATTTTTTTGTTTCCCATGCAACATTCCCAACAGTGGCATCATGAGCTAGGTTCATGCGTAGATGTAATCTCGAGTAGAACACAAAAGTTTTTGTGGGCGTTGATGTTTGATTTGCTGCCCTCCTTTGTATTTTCTCGATTTGGCGGTATTGTTGGATTGAAGTTGCCCGGACCAATCTTACTCGTATGCTTACGAGAGACCGGTTTCATCGACTAACATGCAACTTATTGCATAAAGATAACTGGCGGGTGTCTGTTTCTTCAACTTTAGTTGAATCGGATTTGACCGAGGCGGTCCTTGGAGAAGGGTTAAATAGAAATTTGCATATCATAGTTGTGGCTTTGCGTAAGTAAGATGCAATCATACTAGATACCCATAATAGCCGCGAAAAATATGCAACAACAAATTAGAGGATGTCTAACTTGTTTTTGTAGGGTATGCATGTGATGTCATATGGCCAAAGACATGATGTGATATATTAGATGTATGAGATGATCATGTTGTGATAGTTAAATATCGACTTGCACATCGATACTATGGCAACCGGTAGGAGCCATAGGGTTGTCTTTAAACTAACGTTTGTGCTTGTAGATGCGTTTACTATATTGCTAGGTTGTAGCTTTAGTAGTAATAGCATAGATAGCACGACAACCTCGATGGCGGCACGATGATGGAGATCATGATGATGGAGATCATGGTGTGGAGCCGGTGACGATGAAGATCATACCGGTGCTTTGGTGATGGAGATCAAGAAGCACAAGATCATGGCCATATCATGTCACTTATGAATTGCATGTGATGTTAATCTTTTTATGCACCTTATCTTTCTTAGAACGACGGTAGCATTATAAGGTCATCCCTCCCTAAAATTTCAAGATAAAATTGTGTTCTCCCCGAGTGTGCACCGTTGCGATAGTTTGTCGTTTCGAGACACCACGTGATGATCGGGTGTGATAGACTCAATGTTCACATACAACGGGTGCAAAACAGTTGCACACGCGGAACACTCGGGTTAAACTTGACGAGCCTAGCATGTACAGACATGGCATCAGGACACAAGAGACCGAAAGGTCGAGCATGAATCATATAGTTGATATGATCAACACGGAGATGTTCACCATTGAAGCTGAACTCAACTCACGTGATGATCGAACTTGTGTTAGTGGACTTGGATCATGCGCCACTCGGATGACTATAGGGATGTCTATTTGAGTGGGAGTTCTTAAGTAATATGATTAGCTAAACTCAATTATCATGAACATAGTCAAAAGGTCTTTGCAAATTATGTTGTAGCTTGCGTTGTAGCTCTACTGTTTTTATATGTTCCTAGATAAAATTTAGTTGAAAGATTGTAGTAGCAGTTTTGCGGACCGAGTCCCTAAAATAAGGATTGTCCTCAGTGCTGCGCAAAAGGCTTATGTCCTTAATGCACCGCTCGGTGTGCTTAACCTCGAGCGTCGTGTGTGGATGTTGCGAACATCTGACATACACGTTTTTGATGACTACGTGATAGTTCAGTGCGTAATACTTAACGGCTTAGAATTGAGGCGCTGAAGACGTTTTGAACGTCATGGAACATATGAGATTTTTCCAGAGATGAAATTGGGATTTCATGCTCGTGCCCTTATTGAGAGGTATGAAACCTCCGACAAGATTCTTTGTCTACAAAGTAAAGGAGAAAATCTCAATCGTTGAGCATGTGCTCAGATTGTCTGAGTGCAACAGTCGCTTGAATCAAGTGGGAGTTAATCTTCCAGATGAGATAGTGATGGTTCTCCAAAGTCACTGCCACCAAGCTACTAGAGCTTCATGATGAACTATAACATATCAAGGATACATATGATGATCCTTGAGCTATTTGCAATGTTTGACACTGTGAAAGTAGAAATCAAGTAGGAGCATCAATTGTTGATGGTTGGTAAAACCACTAGTTTCAAGAAAGGGCAAGGGTAAGAAGGGATACTTTACGAAACGGCAAAATAGTTGCTGCTCTAGTGAAGAAGCCCAGGGTTGAACCCAAACCCGAGACTAAGTGCTTCTGTTATGAGGGAAACGGTCACTGAGGCAGAACTATCCTAGATACTTGGTATATGAGAAGGCTGGCAAAGTTGACAAAAGTATATTGGATATACCTGATATTGATGTGTACCTTACTAGTATTCCTAGTAGCACCAAGGTATTAGATACCGGTTCAGTTGCTAAGTGTTAGTAACTCAAAGTTATAGCTACGGATCAAAAGGATACTAGCAAGGGTGAGGTGACGATGTGTGTTGTTAGTAATTCTAAGGTTGATGTGATCAAACATCGCACACTCCCTCTACCATCGGGATTGGTGTTAAACCTAAATAATTGTTATTTGGTATTTGCGTTGAGCATGAACATGATTGGATCGTGTTTATTGCAATACGATTATTCATTTAAAGAGAATAATGGTTATTCTATTTGCTTGAATAATTACCTTCAATGGTTTACTGAATCTCGATCATAGTGCTACACATGTTCATAATATTGATGCCAAAAGATACAAAGTAGTAATGATAGTACCACTTACTTGTGGCACTGCCACTTGAGTCATGTTGGTATAAAATACATGAAGAAGCTCCATGCTGATGGATCTTTGTACTCACTCATTTTTGAAACGTTTGAGACATGCAAACCATACCTATTGGTATAAACGCATGAAGAAACTCCATGCAGATGGATCGTTTGGACTCACTTGATTTTGAATCACTTGAGACATGCAAACCATACCACATGGGAAAGATGACTAAATGCCTCTTTTCGAGTGAGATGGAACAAGAAAGTAAGTTGTTGGAAGTAATACATTTTTGATGTGTGCAGTACAATGAGTGCTGAGGCATGCAGTGGATATCGTTATGTTCTTACTTCACTGACAATTTGAGTAGATACAGGAGTATTTACTTGATGAATCACAAGTCTAAAATATTGAAAAGTTCAAAGCTATTTGACAGTGAAGATCGTCAAGACAAGAGGATAAACTATCTATGATATGATCATAGAGATGAGTATCTGAAGTTGCGAGTTTTGGTACACAGTTAAGATAATGTGGAATTTTTTTCGCAATTCATGCCATCTAGAACACCATAGTGTGATGGTGTGTACGAACGTCATAGTCGCGCCCTATTGGATATAGCGTATACTATGATGTCTCTTATCGAAATACCACTATCGTTTTGGGTTAGGCATTAGAGACAACCGCATTCACTTTAAATAGGGCACCATGTAATTCCATTGAGATGCACCGTATGAACTATGGTTTGGAGAAACCTAAGCTTCCATTTCTTGAAAGTTTGGGGCTACGACGCTTATGTGAAAAAGTTTAAGTCTGGTAAGCTCGAACCCAAAGCGGACAAATGCATCTTCATAGGATATCCAAAACAGTTGGGTTCATCTCCTATCTCATATCCGGAAGCAAAATATTTGTTTATAGAAATGGGCCCTTTCTCAAGGAAAGGTTTCTCTCGAAAGAATTGGTGGGAGGGTGGTGGAACTTGATGAGGTTATTGATTCGTCACTTCAACTAGTGTGTAGCAGGGCACAGGAAGTTGTTCCTGTGGCGCCTACGCCAATTGAAGTGGAAACTGAAGATAGTGATCATTAAGCTTCGGATCAAGTTACTACAAACTTTTAGGTCAACAAGGTCGCATGCTGCTATAGAGTAGTACGGTAACCCTGTCTTGGAGGTCATGTTGTTGAACAACAATGAACCTACGAGCTATGGAGAAGCGATGGTGGGCCTGGATTCCGGCAAATGGCTGGAGGGCATGAAATCCGAGAGAGGATCCATGTATAAAAACAAAGTATAGACTTTGGAAGAACTACTTGATGGTCGTAAGACTATTAAGTACATGTGGATCTTTAAAAGGAAGACAGACGATGATGGTGAAAAGTCACCATTAAGAAAAACTCGACTTATCGCAAAGATGTTTCCGACAAGTTCAAAGAGTTGACTATGATGAGACTTTCTCACTCGTAGCGATGCTAAAAGTCTGTTGGGATTATGTTAACAGTTGCTGCATTATTTATGTAATATTGCACATAGGATGTCAAAACATTGTTTCCTCGACGGATTCCTTGACGAAAGGTTGTATGTGATACAACCAGAAGGTTTTGTCGATCCTAAGGATGCTCATAAGTATGCAAGCTCCAGCGAGCCTTCTATGGATTGGTGCAAGATCTCGGAGTTTGAATATACGCTTTGATGAGATGATCAAAGCTTTTGGGTTTATACAAGGTTTATGAGAAACTAGTATTTCCAAAGAAGTGAGTGGGAGCACTATAGAATTTCTGATAAGTATACGTGGTTGACATATTGTTGATCAGAAGTAATGTAGAATTTCTGGAAAGCATAAAGGGTTGTTTGAAAGGAGTTTTTCAAAGGAAAACCTGGATATAGCTACTTGAACATTGAGCATCAAGATCTACAGAAATAGATCAAAACGCTAAATAGAACTTTCAATGAAATGCATGCCTTGACAAGTTTTTGAAGGAGTTCAAAATAGATCAGCAAAGAAGGAGTTCTTGGCTGTGTTGTAAGGTGTGAATTTGAGTAAGACTCAAAGCCCGACCACAGCAGAAGAAAGAGAAAGGACGAAGGTCGTCCCCTATGCCTTAGTCGTAGGCTCTAGAGTATGCCATGTCGTGTACCGCACCTGATGTGTGCCTTGCCATAACTCTGTCAAGGGGTACAAAGAGTGATCCAAGATTGAATCACTGAACAACGGTCAAAGTAATCCTTCGTAAATAATGGACTAAGGAATTTTTCTATATTATGGAGGTGATTAAAGAGTTCTTCGTAAAGGGTTATGTTGATGCAAGCTTTGTCACTAATCCGAATAATTTTAAGGTGTAAAGCGGATTCGTATAGTGGAGCAGTCATTTGGAACAGT
The DNA here is from genome assembly GCF_904849725.1 of Hordeum vulgare subsp. vulgare. Classification (NCBI taxonomy): domain Eukaryota; kingdom Viridiplantae; phylum Streptophyta; class Magnoliopsida; order Poales; family Poaceae; genus Hordeum; species Hordeum vulgare. The sequence continues at coordinate 105,072,345 of NC_058522.1, read as the reverse complement.
TCCAAATGGCACGTAGTAGCAGCATCTACAGGATAACATAGAGATTTGTAAAGCACACACAGATCTAAAAGGTTCAGACTCGTTGACTAAAACCTCTCTCACAAGCAAGACGTGATCAAACCCCAGAACTGTATGGGTGTTGGATTCGTTAAAATCACATAGTGATGTGAACTAGATTATTGACTCTAGTGCAAGTGGGAGACTGTTGCAAATATGCCCTAGAGGCAATAATAAATTAGTTATTATTATATTTCTTTGTTCATGATAATCATTTATTATCCATGCTATAATTGTATTGATTGGAAACACAAAGACATGTGTGGATACATAGACAAAACACTGTCCCTAGTAAGCCTCTAGTTGACTGGCTCGTTGATCAAAGATGGTTAAGGTTTCCTAACCATAGACAAGTGTTGTCACTTGATAACGGGATCACATCATTAGGAGAATGATGTGATGGACAAGACCCAAACTATAAACATAGCGTATGATCGTGTCAGTTTGGCTACTGTTTTCTGCATGTCTATGTATCTGTTCCTATGACCATGAGATCATGCAACTCCCGGACATTGGAGGACTACCTTGTGGGTTATCAAATGTCGCAACGTAACTAGGTGACTATAAAGGTGCTCTACAGGTATCTCCAACGGTGTCTGTTGGGTTGGCATGGATCAAGACTGGATTTGTCACTCCGTGTAACAAAGAGGTATCTCGGGGCCCACTCGGTAATACAACATCACAACAAGCCTTGCAAGCAATGTGACTAAGGAGTTAGTTATGGGGTCTTGTATTACGGAATGAGTAAAGATACTTGCCGGTAACGAGATTGAACTAGGTATGGAGATATCGACGATCGAATCTCGGGCGAGTAACATACCGAAGGACAAAGGGAACATCATACGGGATTAACTGAATCCTTGACATAGAGGTTCAACCGATAGAGATCTTCATAGAATATGTGGGAGACAATATGGACTTCCAGGTCCCGCTATTTGTTATTGACCAAAGAGTGTCTCTGGTCATGTGTGCATAGTTCTCGAACCCGCATGGTCTGCACAGTTAAGGTTCGGTGACGTTTCGGTATAGTCGAGTTATATGTGTTGGTGACCAAAGTTTTGTTCGGAGTCCCGGATGAGAACCCGGACGACACGAGGAGTACCGGAATGGTCCGGAAACGAAGATTGATATATAGGAAGTTGGTATTTGGATTCCAGAAGGTTTTCAGGCATTGCCGACAGTGTACAAGGAGTGACGAGTGGGTTCCGGGGGCCCACTGGATGGGCTCCACGCCCCAAGGGGTCCACGAGGGTTTATTGGATGCTCAATAAGGCATAATGGGCTGACAAAGTCATCCAAGGAAATCCCATGAGGAAAAAGTGGAAAATCCAATAGAGGTGGGAAATTAAGGAAGGAATCCTAATCCAAGTGGGATTGGAGGAGGACTCCTCCCTCCTCCACTTCGGTCGACCCAAGGGCTCCTCCCTTGTGGCGCAAGGCCTACCCCTCTCTCCTCCTATATATACTAGAGGTTTAGGGCTGTTTGAGACACAACTTTGCCACGTGCAACCCTAAACCTCTACTTCATAGTTCTTCCTCTAGATCGGTTTTCTGCGGAGCTCGGGCGGAGCCCTGCAGGAATAGATCACCACCACCATCGGAGCGCCGTCGCGCTTCCGGGGAACTCATCTACATCCCCGTCTCTGTTGATGGATGAAGAAGGTGGAGATTGTCATCGAGATGTACGTGTGCGGAACGCGGAGATGCCGTCCGTTCGACACTTGATCTGGACGGATCACGAGACGGTTCGTGGGACGGGTCATTAGACGGTTTGTGGGACGGATCGTGAAGACGTACCACTACATCAACCGCGTTTATTAACGCTTCTGCTTAGCGATCTACAAGGGGATGTGGATCCGATCTCTCTCTCGTAGATGATCATCACCATGATAGGTCTTCGTGTGCGTAGGATTTTTTTTTTCCGATGCAACGTACCCCAACAATGTTTGTACTCCATAGAGATTATCATTCATGCATAACTATGTGGGGACCCTTACACTATAGAACTTGTCTAGTATATTCCAATGATGAGCCTCCTCAAATGAGATCAAGGTCTTCATGAGCAAGCAAGTTGGATGCACCCCCACTAGTTCCATTGGAGAGCTTACCTTAGCTCATATGTGCATCCATTGCATGGCAATCCCTACTCCTCACATCATATCTATCATTTGGCTTTCTCTCGCCTATGATTTTCCTCATTGATGTGAGCCTTTCACACCTTTTTTGTCTTCCTTCCCCATCATTATTCTCTTTGCCATCCTAAGTGCCAATATATCTTGCTCGCGCTCATCCATTGCATGAGTGCTCAAAGTCGAAAGGGAGAGGATCATTTTGACTTGTGCCTGACTAGTGGTCTGGGGATGAGTCAAAATAAGATTCCGAAGGAGACCAAGTGTGAAGTTTTAGTAGATTGAGTTCTCAATTAAACTATATAGTATTTTTATGCTCTAAACCCATCTCCCACTTCTTCCACGCAAACACCATTTGGAGACATTCGAGTCACGGACAGCGAGAGCTCTTGCACCTATATGTTCTTACTTTGCTAATTTCAATACTAGATATAGACTCTTGCTTGTTATTGTCTTGACTTGAATTGCATATCTTACTTTCTTTACTTTGAAGTTCTTATATGTATGTTAGCATGTCACCTTAGAAATTATTTGTTTTATCATTTACCTACTCGAGGACAAGCAGGAATTAAGCTTGGGGATGTTGTACTTCCCAAATGTATCTATAATTTCTGTTTGTTCCATGCTCTTTTGGGTGACATTGTTATGTGTTTTGCTACACTTTCATACCTTTTTACACATATTTGGACTAACGTACTAACTCAGTGCACCCAATGCCAGTTTCTGTCTGTTGATGTATTTTAATTGCATGGACTTTACCCCAATTTTTAGAGCCCGAAAAATTGCAAGAAAAATATATAAAAATCAGCGTGACGGAAGCTTCACGAAGCACCAAGGTGGGCCAGAGGGGAGCCAGGCCTCGCCCAGGCGGCCACCTAGTGCGGACCCCCTCCTGGCCGCGCCACCAAGTCGCCTAGGTGGCGGGTCCACCTCCTGGCGTCCTCCTTTGGCCTATATTTACTTCCTGAAGTGAAAACCCTAAAGATATATCCGCATCACAAATTTCACACCGTTCCGCCGCCGTGGCGCTACCGAGATCGGGAGCGCCAGGAGACCTCTTCCTGGCACCCTGTCGGAGGGAGAATTGACCTCCGGGAGCTTCTCCACCACCATGGACGCTTCCCGGACATGCCGTGAGTAGTCCGCCTTGGACCATGGGTCCATGACCAGTAGCTATGTGATGTCTTCTCACCAATGTTGTGCTTCAATGCTTAACCCTGCTAAGCTTCCCTACATGATCAAGGCATCTATGTAATTTACCTGATGTTGCTATGCTGAGTTTGCTGGGATCCGATGGATTATGAGATTATGTTCAGATTGCGATGAGTTATATATTTGGTTCTCCTTGTATATTTTGTTCTTGAGTAATTCATGCATGTTCTCCGTTGCTTTATATTGCTTTGGCCAAGTAGTAGATTGTAACTCCAAGAGGGAGCGTTATGCATGATCGTGGGTTCATGCCCCCTGATGTCTAGCTTGAGTAACAGAAACATGAGACTAGGGGATGTGCTGTTGCCACCAGGGAGAAAACAACAGTGCTTGTGACCACGGTTGCAAGGATTGTTTACCTTACGCAAAGTTTGTTAATGCAGTTGTCCGTTGCTTTGAGTTTACACTTTGGGTGGGGCTCGCAACTTAATACGAGCGAGATGTTCTGGATAGATATCTCAAGGTGGATGATTAGTGACTAGATGCTGATGATAAATGGTCTACTTGTCTTGGCGTACTGCCCATACTTATGAGCCTCTAACTTTCTTGTAGCATGATTAGCATTGCGGTGCGTTTATAATTCTGTCAATTGCCCAACTGTAATTTTCTTACCCAGCATAGTTGTTTATCGTCTTTTGGGAGAGAGACATCAGTAGTGAACATCATGGGACTATGGTCCATATTTCCACCATTGTTTACACCTCCACCATTTACTTCTTTTATTTCCTTTTCCGTTGCAATCAGCATTGCTATTCCCGCTTGTGTTTGATCCTTTGCAAACGACAAGGCCGAAGAGATTGACAACCTTTTTGAATTTGTTGGGAGCAAAATTATTTATTGTGTGTGCATGTCCACGTCTTCTGCTAGCGCTAGAGCAGCAGACACCTACTTGTTGATCCTTGGAGTTCCCCTGGTTCGATAAACCTTACAGTCCCCGTGTAAGGGAAATCTGCTGCTGACTACATCTCAACCTTCCACTTGGGGTAACCAACGAGGTGCGAGGAGTATAGTTCCATCAAATCGTAATCACTTGCATTGGTTCAAAGAGCAGGTTCGTGCTAATCCCCCCGAAGAGGGCAGTGCATACGGGTTTCTCATACACATCTTAGCACCGGGCCCCGCGCCCAAACTCTTGTCCTATGAGGCATACGATATCAATAAGTACACGTTCTACACGGAGGCCAAAGACATGGATAGTGATTAACAGAACTCAGGGTGACGACTGAATGCGTGATCGACTCCAACGGCAAAACTGAAAGATTCTACAGAAGGGTCGAAGAGATCTCGGAGCTTAACTATGTTGGAAAGCACGATGCGACGATCTTTCGTGTATGGTGGGCTAAGGTTGTCGTTAGAGAAAACAAGTATTTCACTACCGTGTCTATACCCGACACAAAGAGCGCTACCGCCAATGTTAACGTCATCGCCAAAACTGAGCAATGGATACACGCTAAGTACGTGACATGATGCTTCTTGATAACCGACCCAACCAATCCTAGCCGTGTTCTCGTGAGGACAGGCAAAAGTAACATCATCGGAATGGATGGAGTCACCAACGAGGACGACTACGACCAATACGACAACCCGATGAGGGAAGATGACGATGACGATGAAGCATACGTGAAACGAAGAATCAAGACTACATTACCTAAGAAAGATCGTAATCCATGGTGCCGGAAAAGAAAAATCAAGACAACGAAAAAGAAAGGGAAGAAGCTCAACGTGAAATGTCTTCGACGCAGCTGAGAAACAATCATTCATATATATATATATATGTACGTATTTTGTGTACGAAACAACACATGATTCCCGTAATATTCGCGTAGTGTGGGAGGGGGATGTTCTCGTCATTGACTGCATGCGTGCGAGAGGCCGTCGGGAGAAAAACAAAAAAAAAACAAAAAAGGAGAAAGCAATACAAAAGAAAAAGAAAAGGAAAATAATAAAATGGAAAGAAAGGTAATAAAAATAAAATAATAAATAAAAATAAGTAAAATAAATTAATAAACAAAAGCAATAAAGAAAATAAAGTTGTCGGTACCGCTGGTTTGGCTCCAGCGCTACTGATAACTTAGGAGTAGCGGTGTAACCAAACTAGAGCTACTGCTATAGAACCTAGGTCATTTAGTAGTAGCGCTGGGTTAGCTCCAGCGCTACTGCTAACTTAGCACTAGCGCTCGAGCTAACCCAGCGCTACGGCTACCTACGGTTAACCCTACCCAAAATCCGCTAACCCCCTTGTCCCTCCACTCCTTCCCTCTCCCCCCTCTCCCACGCCGCGCTCAACTCCCCATGTTGCTGCCGCCGCCGCCGGAGCCCTCCCCACCCCGGTAAGCCCCCCACTAGCCGCCGCCGCCGCCGGAGCCCTCCCCCGTCGCCCCCATTGGAGGCCTTCCCCCACCAGAGCCCTCCCCCACCGGAGCCATCCCCACCCCCACCGGAGCCGTCCCCACGTCCCCCGGAGCCCTCCCCCCGGCCTCCCCCACCGAAGCCCTCCTCAACTACCCCGGAGCCCTCCCCCACCGGATCCGTCCCCACCTCCACCGGAGCCCTCCCCACCTAACCTGGAGCCCTCCCCACCTCCCGCGGAGCCCTCCCCACCTCCCCACCGGAGCCCTCCCCACCTCCCATGGAGCCCTCCCCACCTCCCCACCGGAGACATACAATTTGTTTTAGAACAAAATTCTACAATATGTATGTCCAGGGAAAATTTGTAGCTAAATCTACAATATGTATGTCTAGGGAAAGTTTTGGTTTTAGTGTTGATGATGATGATGTTCTTCACTTGTAAATCAATTATGGGTGAATAAAAAGGGCATGGATGCAAGAAAATATAAGCAAACATTTCAAGTTCAAGTTCTTACTCATTTTATATGCAATCTTTGTATTTTGTATTTTCAGGGAAAACCATCATGCCTATTTTAAATGCCAGTGATACGAGTTATATGCAATCTTTGAATATTGAAACCAGAATTTTTTATATGCAATTTTGAATATTGAAAGTAGAAAACAGAATTTTATATGCAATCCATGAATATATGAAATCTTACTCATTTTATATGCAATCTTTGAATATTGAAAGTAGAAACCAGAATTTTTTTGTATGGACATTTATGCATCTTCATGAGAAGAATTTAGCCCATTTGTTGTACTTGTTCATTGTTGCTATATCTGAGTGGCCTATGTTTTGCCGGAACGTTGATTCATTTCCGTTCCAAAAAATTTTAGGCGCTCCATATGCCCACTTTTTATCAAAGGTCATGCTGAAATTTTTCGTGAATTTCGGCATGACTAGTGCTAGAAACAAGGACATATGGAGTGCCCTCGAATTTCCAGAGATGGGAATGAATCAACATTCCGACCAAATATAGGTCCCTTTTTATTATTCATGCTTCTATTTATGTATAGATGTTCAATTCTTTCGATATAGCGTCACGGTTGTTGTTTATGCATTTACAAACATGTACCATGGATTATAAGTTAAATTACCACATTAAAACAGGAAATGTCTGACGATGAATATTGGGAGTGTGAATATTGCGGCAACTATCGGGGTATGTGCCACACGCCTCACTTGCGAGACGACAGGTTCTTCAGCATGAATATTGACGAGACCTTCAGAGTTTGTATGGTACGCAACAATGACAAGTGCTTTTTTGTAATTAAGCATGCACGACTTCTGTTTTTTGCTTCAACGTGTAATTTTTATTTTATACAATAGGACTAGTTCATCCCTTGCCATGCAAGAAGATATGTGTTGGAGAGGCTCGGTTTCGAAGACCACGAGAGTATGGAAATGAGGAGCGCTAACCTGAGGACTATACATGGTCACACATTTGTGATCAAAGTATTAAATTCAGTTTTTAACACAAAAATTGGTGCCCAAAGTGGGAAGATCTTTGCAAGGCATGTGTATTTTAGGAGGGTATGGAAATAACCTTCGATCTTCATCCTGAAGATAATATGCGAGGCAACATCGACATTTGGGTGGTTGTCGATATGCTTCCTGTTTTACCACCATGTGAGTTCCACAACCATATTTGTCAAGTAATTTGCATTCTATATTTAGAAATAGTTGGTGTTCATCCATATACCAAATTTTTTAAATTATAATTTACAGCTTATTTCGGTACTTCGAGTGAATTACGAAAATTAATTGACACGAGACACTACACGTATGGATCACATCTAACTTGGGAGGAGAAGGATGTTATTCTCTATTTTCTTGTTGGTGTCCTGGTTGGTAGGGAGAACTTCCCGTATAATTTGGGAATTGGTCTAAATTATACATTTTACATGCCACTAGTGCATAGGTTGAGGCCGGATGACATTCGCCAAAATATCTTGGTAAGAGTTTCCTAATTAAGTACACTCTACTATTGCATAAATTGTGTTGATTACATTGCTAACTAGGTTATTATTATGTTCTTGAATAGCAACTGCCAAATGATGTAGTGCCTCTATTGATGCACCCAGAAGGTCATATGAAAATTGAAAGCCCGCTAAGGGCTGAGTTTGATGCTCCATACTCGACTAACCGCAAATCAAGAAGGCTCCAAATTGAAGCATGGAGAGAAATAAAGAAGGATCGCAAGCCACAAGTTGGAGACCGTTTGATCTGTGTGCTTCATCATGGAGACATAGGTGTTATTCTATTTTATGACATTATACCTAGGAGCAAGGACTAGGTCTTATGAGAGACAAGTTTTTCTGGTTTATATTAACTTGGCATGGTCGATTAGGATGCATGCATATGATGACTATTATGATATTTTTCTGTTTTACGAGATTTTAGCTTGATATATGATTAAGATGATGATGAGTTGTTAGATATGATTATGAGTTATATGACATGATACTTTATGTGTACGCTCTGATGAGAATAATGCATGTTTATTATGATATGATGAAACTATTGTTTAAATCATGCACAAATACATAGAGGGGGCATAAGGGGAAGAAGGAGTAGTGACCATCATCGATGGTCGAAAAATCAGTGAGGGAGTGTCCACCATACATGAGAGAAGAAGAATGCTGACTGTTGTCATGGGGGTCGCTTCTCCTTCTTCTCCTTGTGCTCTATATTTGTTATGCACTAGGGGAAGTAGGAGTAGAGACCAGCGTCGACGGTCGAAAAATCGGTGAGGGACTCTCCACCATATACGTAAGATAAGAGTTTAGGAAGGAAGACTCGACAGACCTAAAGTCAACCCGTTGCATATTGAGTAATAGTTCCTCAACCATATTTATTAAGTAATTTATATTGTTTATTTAAAAATAGTTGACAACTAATTTCTATTGAAATCTTATTTCCATTCAAGCAAACATGTCCAACGCTTGGTAGACAACACCTATTACAGTCCCGGGCTGAACTAAACTGCGAGGTGATAGGTCATTATGTTTCATGGCTTGAGGATCCATGATACTATCAAGACAGGTTATTTTTCTGGACTTTGAGATATTAGTACTCAAAACCTGCGATACTAGTGTGCGTATTGAACGATGGTCACATCTATTTAGGGAAGATGGTAAGCTATTTACTATTTGTCCTTAGTGCATCTTTTGCATACATTATTTTTAAGCTAAACTTCATTACTATGTATGTTACATCTATGTATTGAACAGGGACTCTCGATGAGTGTTGTGCCTCATTGGATTGAGTCTAAAGGTCGCATGACAATGGTTAGTTTACAGCCAAGATATCCTGTATTGCACACGAGTGCATCTACAGATGTTTTATGCTATTTTACCTGAGAGAGAGAAGAAGGGGTAGGTCCTAGGTATTAAGAGCAATTAGTGATGTATCATGGATGAAAATGATGTATCATGGTCGAAAATGATGATGATGAGGAGTTGTTATATGACAATGATGTATTATGATGATACTGTATGAAAACCTATATAATGGCACTGCTAATACGACGAGAATTAAGTATTGAAAGTAGTAACATTAGCAGTAGCGCTGGATTATTAGTAGTAGCGCTGGGTTATCAGTAGCGCTTTATCTGCTCCAGCGCTTCTGGTAGTGTGTATACCAATAGCGCTGGATAAAACAACACTACTGCTAACAGATTAGCTGTAGCGCGATTGTAGTAGCGCTGGCACCAGCGCTACTAGTAAGGCACAAACCAACGCTACTAGTAGCCTTTCTCCTACTAGTCGTTATTGACCGGAGAGGTCTCTCGGTCATGTTTGCATGGTTCCCGAACCCGTAGGGTCTACACACTTAAGGTTCGATGAAGCTAGGGTTATTATGGGAATGGTGTACATGGTTACCGAAGGTTGTTTGGAGTCCCGAATGAGATCCGGATGTCACGAGGAGCTCCGGAATGGTACGGAGGTAAAGATTCATAAATAGGAAGTGAGGATTTGATCGCCGGAAGTGTTTTGGACGTCACCGGTAATGTACGGGGACCACCGAAAGGGTTCTGGGGGTCCACCGGGAAGGGCCACCAGCCCCAAAAGGTTACATGGGCAAAGAATGGATGGGAACCAGCCCCTAGATGAGCTGGTGCGCCACCCACCTCATCCCAAGGCGCACAAGAGGGAAGGGTGGGCTAACCCTAGGCATGGTGGGCTTTCCTTGGGTGGCAAGCCACCCTAGGGATCCACCTCCTCCACCTCCTGGTCGCCACCCCTTGCCCATCTAGGGCTGCCGCACCACCTAGGGTGGGAATCCTAGAGGTGCGCACCCTCCTCCCTCTCCTCCTATATAAACCCAAGGGTTTGGGTCTGTAGGACACACAAGTTTCACCTCTCCATGGTGCAGCCCTACTCCTCCTCTTCCTCGTCCTCTGTAGATCTTGGCGAAGCTCTGCCGGAGTACCACACAGCTCCACCGTCAGCATGCCGTCGTGCTACCGGAGCTCTACCTCAACCTCTCCTCTCTCCTTGCTGGATCAAGGTGTAGGAGACGTCACCAGGCGGCACGTGTGTTGAACATGGAGTCGCCATTGTTCGACGCTTAAATCGGAATCCACCGCGATCTGAATCGCTACAAGTACGACTCCATCAACCACGTTCTAGGAACGCTTCCGCTTAGCGATCTTCAAAGGTATGAAGATGCTCTACCCCTTTGCTCGTTGCTGGTTTCTCATAGATAGATCCTTGTGAAGAGTAGGATTTTTTTAGAAATTATTACGTTCCCCAATAGTGCAAACACAAACATCTCATCAAAACACATGCATTTGGTCCACGGGTTATACCTTTGAAGCGTGCATTTGGGGAGGACGTCTAACTTGTTTTTGCAGGGTACGCTATGTGGTGTGATATGGCCAAAAGGATGTGATGTTACATATGTGATGTATGAGATTGATCATGTTCTTGTAATGGGATTCATGACTTGCATGTCGATGAGTATGACAACCGACAGGAGGCATATGAGTTGTCTTAATTTATTGTATGAGATGCAATGCCATGTGATTACTTTACTTCATTGCTAAACCGTTAGCTATAGTAGTAGAAGTAATAGTTTGTGAGACGACTTCGCAAAGACACAATGATGGAGATCATGGTGTCATGCTGGTGACAATGATGATCATGGTGCCCCGAAGATGGATATCAAAGGAGCAAGATGATATTGACCATATCATGTCACTATATGATTGCATGTGATGTTTATCATGTTTTTCATCTTATTGCTTAGAATGACGATAGCAAAGATAAGATGATCCCGCATTAAAATTTTGAGATAAGTATTCCCCTAAGTGTGCACCGTTGCGAAGGATCGTTGTTTCGAAGCACCACATGATGATCTGGTGTGATAGATTCTAACATTCCCATACAACGGGTGTAAGCCAGATTTACACACGCAAAACACTTAGCTTGACTCGATGAGCCTAGCATGTATAGACATGGCCTCGGAATACGGGAGACCGAAAGGTTGAACATGAGTCATATGGATGATACGATCAGCATGGAGATGCTCACCATTGATGACTAGTCTATCTCATGTGATGATCGGACACGGGCTAGTCGACGTGGATCATGTATCACTTGGATGACTAGAGGGATGTCGATCTGAGTGGGAGTTCATTATGTAATTTTTATTAGATGAACTTAATTATCATGAACTTTGTCTAAAATTGTCTTTACAAATATTGTAGATCCAATGGCCAACGCGAATGTCCCATTCAACTTCAATGCGTTCCTAGAGAAAACCAAGCTGAAAGACGATGGGAGCAACTATGCAGACTGGGCTTGTAACTTAAAGCTCATCCTCATGGCTTCCAAGAAGGCATATGTTCTTGATGCGCCGCTAGGTGACTCTCCCGTTCCCGAGGCAACCGAGGACTTTAGGACCGCCCGACAGTCGCGGAGTGATGACTACTCTCTAGTTCAGTGGGGCATGCTTTACAGTTTAGAATCGGGGCTCCAAAGGCATTTTGAGCAACATGGAGCATATGAGATGTTCAAGGAGCTGAAACTAGTTTTTCAAGCTCATGCCCGGGTCGAGAGATATGAGGTCTCTGACAAGTTCTTTAGCTGTAAGATGGAGGAGAATAGTTCTATCAGTGAGCACATACTCAGAATGTCTGGGTTGCACAACCGCTTGACTCAGCTGGGAGTTGAACTTCCGGATGATGCGGTCATTGACAGAATCCTTGAGTCGCTTCCACCTAGCTATAAGGGCTTTGTGATGAACTACAACATGCAAGGGATGGAGAAGACCATTCCCGAGTTGTATTCAATGCTGAAATCTGCAGAGGTAGAAATCAAGAAAGAACATCAAGTGTTGATGGTGAATAAGAGCACTAGTTTCAAAAAAGGCAAGGGTAAAAAGAACCTCACGAAAGAGGGAAAAGTAGTTGTCGCGCCTGGTAAACCAGTTGCCAGGAAGAAGCCAAAGAAAGGGCCCAAGCCTGAGACTGAGTACTATTACTGCAAGGGAACGAGTCACTCAAAGCAGAACTGCCCCCAAATACTTCGCGGATAAGAAGGCCGACAACGGCAAAGGTATATATGATATACATGTTATTGATGTGCACCTTACCAACGCTCGTAGTAGCTCTTGGGTATTTGATACCGGTGTTGTTGCTCACATTTGGAACTCAAAACAGGAACTGCGGAACAAGTATAGGCTGGCAAAGGAAGAGGTGACGATGCACGTCGGGAATGGTTCCAAGGTGGATGTGATCGCCGTCGGCATGCTACCTCTACATCTACCTTCGGTATTAGTTTTAAACCTTAATAATTGTTATTTAGTACCAACTTTGAGCATGAAGATTGTATCGGGATCTCGCTTGATGCAAGATGGCTGCTCATTTAAATCTCAGAATAATGGTTGTTCTATTTATATGAGTGGTATGTTTTATGGTCATGCCCCGCTGGTCTATGGTTTATTCTTAATGAATCTCGAGCATGATGTTACACATATTCATAGTGTGAGTACCAAAAGATGTAAGGATGATAATTATAGTCCCACATACTGTAACATCCCAAAATTCTAGATTTTGGAATGTTATTTGTTTTTAAATAGGATTAATTAAACTTGCTTGTGTTGCTTGAGTGTGGCTAAATTTGATAAGTTTTGAAATTTTGGAGTTTAATTGAATATTAAATGAGAAGGAATAAAAGGACTTTCCTGGATATTTATTTGGATTTTATTTTGAATTTTGAGGATATTCAAAAGTGTTTCAACTTGGATATGAGAGAAGGAAACATGACTCCTTTAATAGATTTTTCTCTTGCAGAATCTTCAATTTTCATTTGGTTATTCCTGTGATATTTGAAAATGTTTGTCGAACATTTATAAATCCCGAAAACAAATTTTAGAAATGTGTTATGTGTATCTTATTTAGTTTTTGGTCTTTAAAAATGCTGACGGTTTTAAATATTAGTCACATATTGTTTTTTTGTATTTTGGTATAGTGTTTTCTAGTATTTTCAGCTAGAAATATATATATATATATATATATATTTAGTAGCTGTTTAAAAAAAAGAAAGCTGGCAGGGGCCAGCAATCGAGCCAGCCCCAGGACCGAGCCAGCCAGCTCGAGGCCATCGCCCACGCCCCATCGCTAGCTCCGACCGAAGCAGGGCCTGGAGCCCCATCGCTGCAGCCTCCAGTACCGAGCGCCCTAGGCTCCAGCGCCTGCGAGCTGACCACCTCGCCTCGTCAGCTCCCGTCTCCCAGCCTCCTGGCCAGCGTATGCAACGAGCCAGCCTCGCCAAGGACTCCTTTCCTTAGTTAGTCTCGAGCAGGACTCCCATCGCCTAATTTCTTTCGCGAGAAAAAGTAAGAGGGACTGAAGTCCCAGGAAACCGAGAACCCTTCCAACCCCGTCTCTTTTCCCCTGTCGATCCGATTCCCTGCCCTTGATCTGGTCCACGGAGCCGCTTCCATCGCCCCGAGTTCGTTGATCCCGTGCAGCAGCACAAGAACGAGCCACTGTTTGTCGGAGTTCGTCCGTGTTCGCTGGAGCCGCCGATCATCGGAGAGTCACCGGAGAAGCACCACCGGAGGAACCACGTGGGAACCAACCCATTTTTCACTGTTGTTCGTGGTAAGCACGTGCACGTAATTCGATTCATCCAATCTGCGAAATTTCTATAGTACCCGTATTAAACCTATTTTAGGCTGTTTTTACATCGGTCAGATTCTCGGTAAGATTTTGAAACTTGTTTAACTTTTGATTCGTATCTCCGAATCAGGAAATTCTTTTTCCTGAGATCTCGTATTGACGAGTAGAACATGATAGAGCTAATATTTTTCAGGTTATCATTATTTAAAATTTTAGTTGGATTAGATTTAGTTCAAACCTGTCGAAGGCCATATTTTGCAAACCGTTCATTCAATTTAATTATTTCTTTTTGCTTTGTGCTCCCACTATAATGTAGATAATAAATATCTAATCTTATGTTTCTGTTAGTTGAGTTTTCATTGAATTCTTTGTTGTTGACTTTATTTTGATGTTATGTGAGTACGGTTTATTTATCGATGCCTTCGTCAAATATATATAGATTGTCCGGAGTGTGCAGCGGATCAGAATTAAGCGTTAGAGTACTTCAGTACCGTTCAAGGCAAGTTTGCACTTTTGATTTTGCTCATCCTATATGTATGTTCTGCATTGTTATGATATGTTATGTGTTTGGTGTGATTCTTATATTGCTCGTCGCCATATGTGTGTCCTGGATTGCATTGTTTAATTGTGTGCTTGGATATGCTATGGTAGACATGGACTCGTACCGAGTGTTTTATGAAGTAGTGAGTGTTTATAGCTGTAGGCTCGGGGCTTTTGCTCGAGTGAATGCGTCTATGGCTGAGCGCTCTATTGTCCCTAGAGAATGCGCCATGACTGAGCGCACTTGAGTTGTCGGGACTTAAATCAGGTGAATGCGTTGATGGCTGAGCGCTTTGGAGTCCCCATTGAATGCGTGATCGACTGAGTGCACTTGATTCATCTTGAAGATCTTTGTCATCTCACCGTAGGTTTGTGAGTTCTCTGTTGCGGGTTGAATTGGTTGTGGTGTGTGAGACCTTGATCAGTTCATGGAGGTAGGTGAAGTTAGCTTTATGCCGAACCAACTTGACTGTTTTGTTTGTCATACATTGCTTATATGTGTAGGTTTGCATTATCATTATGTGTGAATTGCCAATACATTCAATGTATTGACCCTTGTGGCTGCAACTTATCATGTTGCAGGATATTCAGATGATCAGTGAGATACAGTAGGGTCGCGAGTCTTCACTCAACCTTTTCACCGGTGGGCTATGATGGGACTCATCGTTATTATTTCTGCTACCTTTCCGCTGCCATTATTTATTAGAGCTAGCTAAGTGCTATATAGATTGTTATACTTTGTAAATTCTGGATCATACGTTGTAATAAGTGATGCACTTGCTATTCTGGTATTCATCTATACTGTGTGTGCTAGCGAGTCGATCCAGGGACTAGCACAGTAAAGCACAGAGACTCAAATCCTTCGAGGTTTGGTCGTTACACATACTTGTGGCACTGACGCCTTGGTCATATCTGTGTCAAGCGCATGAAGAAACTCCATACAGATGGACTTTTGGAGTCTCTTGATTTTGAATCATTTGACCCATGCGAACCGTGCCTCATGGGCAAGATGACCAAGACTCCGTTTTCCAGAACAATGGAGCGAGCAACCAACTTGTTGGAAATAATACATAACGATGTATGCGGTCCAATGAGCGTTGAGGCTCGTGGTGGCTATCATTATGTTCTCACCCTCACCGATGATTTGAGTAGATATGGGTATGTCTAATTAATGAAGCACAAGTTTGAAACCTTTGAAAGGTTCAAGGAATTTTAGAGTGAGGTAGAGAATCAACGTGACAAGAAAATAAAGTTCCTACCATCTGATCGTGCAGGAGAACATTCGAGTCACGAGTTTGGCACGCACCTAAGGAAATGTGGAATTGTTTCACAACTCATGCCGCCTGGCACACCGCAGCGTAACGGTGTGTCTGAATATCGTAATCACACTTTATTGGATATGGTGCGATCTATGATGTCTCTTACTGACTTACCATTATCATTTTGGGGATATGCATTGGAAACTACCGCATTCCCTTTAAATAGGGCACCGTCTAAATCCGTTGAGACGAAACCGTATGAATTATGGTTTGGCAAAAAACCTAAGATGTCGTTTCTGGAAGTTTGGGGCTGCGATGCTTATGTGAAGAAACTTCAACCTTAGAAGCTCGAACCCAAAGTGGAAAAATGCGTCTTCATAGGATAACCCAAGGAAACTATTGGGCACACCTTCTACCTTAGATCCGAAGGCAAAATCTTTGTTGCAAGGAACAGATCCTTTCTAGAGAAAGAGTTTCTCTCGAAAGAAGTAAGTGGGAGGAAAATATAACTCGAGGAGGTAATTGTACCTCTTCTCAAACCGGAGAGTAGCGCAACACAAGAAAATGTTTCTGAGGTGCCTGCACCGGCAAGAGAAGAAGTTAATGATGATGATCATCACACTTTTGATCAAGTTTCTATTGAACCTCGAAGGTCCACAAGGACACGTTCCGCACCAGAGTGGTACGACAACCCTGTCATGGAAATCATGTTATTGGACAACAATGAACCTTCGAACTATGAAGAAGCGATGGCGGCCCCTGATTCCAACAAATGGCTCGAGGCCATGAAATCCAAGATAGGATCCATGTATGAGAACAAAGTATGGACTTTGATGGACTTGCCCGATGATCGACGAGCCATACAAATAAATGGATCTTTAAGAAGAACACTAACGCGGATGGTAATGTGACCATCTATAAGGCTCGACTTGTCGCTAAGGGTTATCGACAAGTTTAAGGGATTGACTATGATGAGACCTTCTCACCCGTAGCGATGCTGAAGTCAGTCCAAATCATATTAGCAATTGCCACATTTTATGATTATTAAATCTGGCAAATGGACGTCAAAACGGCATTCTTGAACGACTTTCTTATGGAAGAATTATATATGATACAACCGGAAGGTTTTGTCGATCCTAATAATGCTGACAAGGTATGCAAGCTCCAGCGCTCCATCTACGGGCTGCTGCAAGCATCTAGGAGTTGGAACATTCAGTTTGATGAGGTGATCAAAGCGTTTGGGTTTGTACAGACTTATGGAGTACGTGGATGACATATTGTTGATTGAAATGATATAGAACTTCTGGAAAGCATAAAGGCCTATTTGAATAAGAGTTTTTCAATGAAGGATTTTGGAGAAGCTGCTTACATATTAGGCATCAAGATCTATAGAGATAGATCAAGACGCCTCATAGGTCTTTCACAAAGCACATACCTTGACAAGATATTGAAGAAGTTCAATATGGATAAGGCCAAGAAGGGGTTCTTGCCTGTATTACAAGGTGTGAGGTTGAGTACGACTCAACGCCCGACCTCAGCAAAAGATAGAGAGAAGATGAGTACCGTCCCCTGTGCTTCGGCCATAGGCTCTATTATGTATGCCATGCTGTGTACCAGACCTGCTGTGAACCTGGCCATAAGTTTGGTAGGGAGGTACTGATGTTTGCTGTGTATCCCTTGCAGTGGCGCCAGAAATAGTTGTGTCGACGGTACCAGGAATCCTTCAGCTACGACTACGCCTTAAGGGACTTCCTAGGCAAGTACGCAAAGGATTTCCCCCGTGGCCTTGGAGCCTTGCGTTGGTGTTCCCTCGAAGCGGAAAGGGTGATGTAGCATAGCGACGGTAAGTATTTCCCTCAGTTTGGGAACCAAGGTATCAATCCGGCGGAAGAGTATCTCAAGATCCTTCACAAACACAAAAGCTTGCATCCAACGCTATGAAGGGGTTGTCAATCCCTTATGGATTGTTTGCCAAGTGAGAACTGAAAGCAACAAAGTAACAAAGCAAAGTAGAAGCAGAGATGTAAACGACGGATGTGAATAGACCCGGGGGCCGTAGTGTTTGCTAGTGGCTTCTCTCATGAAAGCAAGTAGACGGCGGGTGAACAAATTACTGTCGAGCAATTGATAGAACTATGCAGAGTCGTGAAGATACCTATGCAATGATTATTTCTATAGGCATCACGTCCGAAACAAGTAGACCGATACTTTCTGCATCTACTACTATTACTCCACACGTTGACCGCTATCCAGCATGCATCTAGTGTATTAAGTCCATAAGAACAAAGTAACTCCTTAAGCAAGATGACATGATGTAGAGGGATAATCTCAAACCAATGATAAAAACCCCATCTTTTTACCCTTGATGGCAACTGCTTGATGTTTGCCTTGCTGCCCCTACTGTCACTGGGAAAGGTCACCACATGGCAGAACCCAAAACCAAGCACTTCTCCCATTGCAAGAATCATAGATCTAGTTGGCCAAACAAAACCCAAGACTCGGAGAGACTTACACGGATATCAAATCATGCATATAAGAAATCTACAAAGACTCAAATATATATCATAGATAATCTGATCACAAGTCCACAATTCATCGGATCTCGACAAACACACCGCCAAAGAAGATCACATCGGATAGATCTCCATGAAGATCATGGAGAACTTTGTATTGAAGATCCAAGAGAGAGAAGAAGCCATATAGCTACTAACTATGGACCCGTAGGTCTGAAGTGAACTACTCACGAGTCATTGGAGGGGCGATGATGAGGATGAAGAAGCCCTCCACCTCCAAAGTCCCCTCCGGCAGGGTGTCGGTAAGGGTCTCCAGATGAAATCTCGTGGAAACGGAAGCTTGCGGCGGCGGAAAAGTATTTTCGAGGCTCCCTCGATTTTTTGCAGAATATTTGGGAATTTATAGGCCAAAGACCTAGGTCAGGGGGCGGCCAGGGAGGCCACAATCCTGCCCACCGCCGCCTCCCCTGGTGGCGGAGTGGGGGCTTGTGGGATCCCTGGAGCCCACCTGGCTTGGCCCAAAGCCCCCTGGTCTTCTTCCATTCGGGAATAAATCATTTCGGGGTTTTTATTCCGTTTGGACTCCGTTCCAAAATCAGATCTGAAATGAGTCAAAAACACGAAAAAAACAGGAACTGGCACTTGGAACTGAATTAATAAGTTAGTCCCGAAAAGATATAAAAAGGTACATAAGACATACAAAGAAGGCAAGATAACAGCGTGAAACCATAAAAACTTATAGATACGTTTGAGACGTATCACGTACCAAAGTGATCCAGGAGTGGATCACCGGATAGCGGTCAAGAACATCCTTAAGTACCTGAAAAGGAGTAAAGATATGTTTCTCCTTTATGGAGGTGCCGAAGAGCTCGTCGTAAAGGGTTACGTCGATGCTAGCTTCAACACAGATCCGGATGACTCCAAGTCACAAACCGGATACATGCATATTTTTAATAATGGGGTAGTTAGCTCGTGCAGTTGCAAGCAAAGGGTCATGGCGGCATCTACATGTGAAGCGGAGTACATAGCTGCTTTGGAAGCAGCACACGAAGGAGTTTGGATGAAGGAGTTCATCACCAACCTAGGAGTGATTCCCAGTGCGTTGGATCCGATGACTCTCTTTTGTGACAACACTGGTGCTATTGCCATTGCCAAGGAGCCCAGGTTTCACAAGAAGACCAAGCACATCAAGCGCCGCTTCAACTCCATTCGTGGATACATCCAAGATGGAGATATATATATTTGTAAAGTACACACAGATCTAAATGTCGCAGATCCATTGACGAAACCTCTTCCACGAGCAAAACATGATCAACACCAGAACTCTGTGGGTGTTAGATTCATCACAATGTAACTAGATTATTGACTTTAGTGCAAGTGGGAGACTGTTGGAAATATGCCCTAGAGGCAATAATAAAGTGGTTATTATTATATTTCCTAGTTCACAATAACTGTCTATTATTCATGCTATAATTGTATTAACCGGAAACCGTAATACATGTGTGAATATATAGATCACAATGTATCCCTAGTGAGCCTCTAGTTGGCTAGCTCGTTGATCAATAGATGATCATGGTTTCCTGATCATGGACATTGGATGTCATTGATAACGGGATCACATCATTGGGGAATGATGTGATGGACAAGACCCAATCCTAAGCATAGCACTAGATCGTATTGTTCGTCTGCTAAAGCTTTTCTAATGTCAAGTATCATTTCCTTAGACCATGAGATTGTGCAACTCCCGGATACCATAGGAGTGCTTTGGGTGTATCAAATGGCACAACATAACTGGGTGATTACAAAGGTGCACTACAGGTATCTCCGAAAGTGTCTGTTGGGTTGGTACAAATCGAGACTGGGATTTGTCACTCCGTGTGACGGAGAGGTATCTCTGGGCCCACTCGGTAATCCATCATCATAATGTGCTCAATGTGACTAAGTAGTTAGCCACGGGATGATGTGTTACGGAACAAGTAAAGATACTTGCAGGCAACGAGATTGAACAAGGTGTAAGGATACCGCCGATCGAATCTCGGGAAAGTGTCATACCGGTGGACAAAGGGATTTGCATACGGGATTGATTGAATCCCCGACATCGTGGTTCATCCAATGAAATCATCGTGGAACATGCGGGAACCAACATGGATATCCAGACCCCGATGTTGCTTATTGACCGGAGAGGTGTCTCGGTAATGTGTGCATGGTTCCCGAACCCGTAGGGTCTACACACTTAAGGTTCGATGACGCTAGGGTTGTTATCGGAATACTGTACGTGGTTAACAAAGGTTGTTCGAAGTCCCGTATGAGATCGTGAACGTCACGAGGAGTTCCGGAATGGTCTGGAGGTAAATATTCATGTATAGGAAGTGAGGATTTGATCGCCGGAAGTGTTTCGGGCGTCACCGGTAATGCAACGGACCACCGGAAGGGTTCCAGGGGTCCATCGGGAAGGGCCACTAGCCCCAAAAGGCTACATGGGCCAAGAGTGGAAGGTAACCAACCCCTAGATGGGCTAGTGCTCCTCCCACCTTAGCCCAACGCGCACAAGAGGGAAGGGTGGGCCAACCCTGGGCGTGGTGGGCTTGCCTTGGGTGGCAAGCCACCTCCTCCACCTCCTGGTCGCCGCCCCTTGCCCACTAGGGCTGCTGCACCACCTAGGGTGGGAACCCTAGGGGTGCACACCCTCCTCCCTCTCCTCCTATATAAACCCAAGGGTTTGGGGCTGTTGGACACACAAGTTTCACCTCTCCATGGTGCATCCCTACTCCTCCTCTTCCTCGTCCTCCGTAGAGCTTAGCGAAGCCCTGCCAGAGTACCATGTAGCTCCACCATCACCATGCCGTCGTGTTGCCGGATCTGTCCCTCAACCTCTCCTCTCTCCTTGCTGGATCAAGGCGTAGGAGACGTCACCGGGCTGCACGTGTGTTGAACGCGGAGGCACTGTTGTTCGGCGCTTAGATCGGAATCCACCTCGATCTGAATCGCTACGAGTACGACTCCGTCAACCGCGTTCTAGCAACGCTTCTGCTTACCGACCTTCAAAGGTATGAAGATGCTCTACCCCTTTGCTCGTTGCTGGTTTCTCATAGATAGATCCTGGTTAAGTGTAGGATTTTTTTTTGAAATTACTACATTCCCCAACAGTGCAAACACGAACATCTCATTAAAACACATGCATTTGGTCCCCGGGTGATAGTCTCGCTAGTTATACCTTTGAAGCATGCATTCGGGGTGGACCAAGGTTCACCGAGGTAATTAGTCGTACACGGGTCTTGCGAGACTTGGCGCCCGAGTTGTCCATCTTGGCGTATCCGAGTGGTCGATGTAGACATGTTCGTCAGTAGAGGTACAAGGCATCTTTCATAGATGGGGTCATCGTGTAGTCGCCCGTAGAGGTCTTAGTCTTGAGGTGGGTCACGACAATGTGAATGGATGAGAGCATCATGTACAGGTGGTGGAAACCATCTGGTTAATCATGGCCGCACACAACGCATCACATCGAATTGGAGGAGGCCTCGAGCATGAAGGCTCGAGCATGAGCTCGTATGTTGTAGGAGGAAGGGTTCGACAGCGGCATGCGGGTGCTAGATAGAGGCTGAGGCCATGGAGTAGGGGGGTGAGGTGGGAGAAGCAAGGCATGTCGGCGAAGCAGCAATGGTCGCCGAAGGATGGTAGCACGACGACGGAGAGCAGGGAGGCGTGAGGCGAAGGCCAGGGCAGCAGCGCTCAGGCCAGATCCCGCAAGGTCGTCGGCGTGGGGGGCACTAGAGTGGGTTAGCCGCCATGGCACGGTGCGGCGTGTGCAGGTCTATGGGCGGCTCCGTCCAGGGGTGGCACTACGAGGAGGAGGCCCGAAGGCATGGAGGGAATGCGCGAGGGGGAGAAGAGGAAGGGGGGCACATAAGTGGCCCGGGCTTGCCAGCCAGTGGGCGCCATGGCCAGCGGTTCGAACGATGGGGATCGAGGGCGTCCCTGGTGGTGATCGTGTGTAAGTGTGGGTTTCTGTGTGGCAGCGGGCACGGGAATGAGAGGTTGAGGGAGTGATCGAGAGAAGAGAGGGATCGGGCTCGCTAGGGTTAGTATGTGGGGGCGGCTGGGCCTTGGGTTGTAGGAGGCCCAAGTGTTCGACTGGGTTGGGCACACTCTCCTTCTCTCCCACCGAATTAAAGAAAGAAAGAAAAGGCAGAATGTTGAATGAAGAAAATAAAGAGAGGGTTAGGATAGAATTTGAGCATAGGCGGTTATTTCCCTAAACTCACAAAATAGTGCTTGAACCAAAAAATTGCAAAGAGACAAGTTGAAGGGGTTTGGAGAACAAACTCATTTGAATCAATTCAAATGGTTTGAACTAAGACAAGGTTTTAGGAGCGTACAAGGAAATGTTGCGAAATTAGGAGGGGCCTCGATAAACGGAGAAATAGTTATTGACAAATTCGAAGGTGAAACTTGAAGAAGAAAAAGGCATATAATTTGAACTGCAGTGTGTTGGGGTGATTCCACTTCATGGAATATTTTTACTGTAGCTCCCTAATATATTGGGAGGATATTTTAAGTTACAAAAAGAAATCACCATGTGAATGTCCCTTGATTTAAATGGATCAAAGATCCACACAACTTATTTATTTGAGTTGCAGAAAATTTAAAGACATGATGGCATGATGACATGATAATTGGAATAATCAAATAAATGACACGACGATAATGAAATAAAAGGGAATCTGCTAGAGCGTCGGTTTCAGGTTGTTACACTTAAGATCATCAAGAGTATATCCAATAGAAGGTGTGTGCTTCTTTAAAGTTTTTATTGGGGAACATTGTAATTTCAAAAAGTTCCTACGTCACATAAGGATCTATCTAGGAGAGACCAGAAACAAGCAAAGGGGTAGAGCATCTTCATACCGTTGAAGATCACATAGCGGAAGCGTTACTATGAACGCGGTCGATGGAGTCATACTCGCGGCGATTCAAATCACGGAAGATCTGATCCAAACACCAAACATACGGTGTCTCCGCGTTCAACACACCTACAGCCCGGGGACGTCTCCTCCTTTTTGATCCAGTGAGGAGGGAGGAGAAGTTGAGGGAGAACTCTGGCAGCACGACGACGTGGTGGCGGTTGAGCTATGTGGTTCTCCGGCAAGGCTTCGCCAAGCACGGCGGAGAAGGGGGAGGTGTAGGAGGGGGAGGGCTGCGCCAGGGGCTAGGGTTCAGCTCGCATACGCCTCCCCACTATATATAGGGGTGGAGGGGGCTGGTTTATTGCCCTCCAAGTCCATTGGGGCGTTGCCAAAGGTGGTAGCAAAGAAATCCCATCCTTTCCCTTCCCCACTGATTGTTATCCCCTTTTTTTGGGATCTTCATCTTATCCCTTCGGGATATGATCTTATTCCTTCTAAGGGGGGATCTTGCTGCGCCTTGACCAGGGGTGTGGGTCCTTGCCCCAACTATCCACGTTCATGTGGGTCCCCACATGCAGATGGGCCTGATACGTCTCCATCGTATCTAATTTTCCAAACTCTTTTGCTGAAATTCTGAATATGAGTTAGACATAATTGCAACAACAAGATCAAACACAGTTCGTAAAAGTTTTTCTTTTGTCTCTTTCAGTTTGTCAACATAATTTCTTGAGGACAAGCAAGGCTTTAAGCTTGGGGGAGTTTATAAATCTCCATCGTATCTACTTTTCCAAACTCTTTTGCCCTTGTTTTGGACTCTAATTTGCATGATTTGAATGGAACTAACCCGGACTAACGTTGTTTTCAGCAGAATTGCCAGGGTGTTGTTTTTGCGCAGAAATAAAAGTTCTCGGAATGACCAGGAAATTTACGAGGATTTTTTGTGGAATATATACAAAATACTGGCGCAAGAATCAACCGGAGACGTGGAGCGAGGAGCCCACAAGCCCAGGAGGCGCGCCCCCTGGCCGCGCTTAGCAGGCTTGTGGGGCCCTCCGGGCTCCGCCGCCTCCAACTCCAGCTCTATTTAGTCCCTTTCGTCCAGAAAAAAATTAGGGAGAAGAGTTCATCGCGTTTTACGATATGGAGGCGCCGCCACCAGCTATTCTTCCTATGGAGGGCAGATCTAGAGTCCGTTCTAGGATCCGGAGAGGGGAGATCGTCGCCGTCGTCATCACCAACCTTCTTTCATCGCCAAGTCCATGATGCTCTTCATCGTTCGTGAGTAATCTCATCGTAGGCTTGCTGGACGGTGATGGGTTGGATGAGATCTATCATGTAATCGAGTTAGTTTTGATGGGGATTGATCCCTAGTATCCACTTTGTTCTGAGATTGATGTTGCTACTACTTTGCCATGCTTAATGCTTGTCACTAGGGCCCGAGTGCCATGATTTCAGATCTGAACCTATTATGTTCTCGTCAATATATGTGTGTTCTTGATTCTATCTTGCAAGTTGTAGTCACCTACCATGTGTTATGACCCGGCAACCCCGGAGTGACAATAGCCGGAACCACTCCCGGAGATGACTATAGTATGGGGATTTCATGTATTCACTAAGTGCTAATGGTTTGTTCCGGTTCTCTATTAAAAGGAGAACCTTAATATCCCGTAGTTTCCATTAGGACCCCGCTGCCATGGGAGGCATGGACAATAGATGTGATGCAAGTTCTTTTCATAAGCACGTATGACTATAAATGGAATACATGCCTACATTACATTGACGAACTGGAGCTAGTTACATATCTCTCCATGTTATAACTGTTACATGATGAATGTCATCCGGCATAATTATCCATCACCGATCCAATGCCTACGAGTTTTTCCTATTGGTCCTTGCTACTATTACCGCTACTGTTGTCACTGCTGGTACTGTTACCACTACTGCTGTCACTGCTGCTACTGCTACCGCTACTGCTGTCACTGTTGCTACTGTTACCGTTGCTACCATTGCTATCACACTACTTTGCTAATGATACTTTGCTGCAGATACTAAGTCTTTCAGGTGTGGTTGAATTGAAAACTCAACTGCTAATACTCAAGAATATTCTTTGGCTTCCCCTTGTGTCGAATCAACAAATTTGGGTTGAATACTCTACCCTCGAAAACTGTTGTGATCCCCTATACTTGTGGGTTATCAAGACTATTTTCTAGCGCCGTTGCCGGGGAGGCATAGGACTAATCTCTGAGTCACTTGGGATTTACGTCTGTTGATCACTATGAGGAATCCGAGAGATCCAAAAACTAAAGTGTTGCCCTCAACTACGAGGACAGGTAAGGAACTGTCATCTAGCTCTGCACTTGATTCACCTTCAGTTATGAGTAAGTTTGCGACACCACCTCCTGCTAGAAATTTTATTGTGTCGCCTGTGCTTGATGATGCTACTTCTGCTATCCATGATGCTTGTGATGATGCTTTACTTTATACTGCTTTGCCACTAGGTGCATTCCTTGATGCACAAATTGCTAGAGTTGCTGCTGAATGTGATGATACTTCTGAAACTGCTGAGATTATTGAAGTAGAACCTGCTACTTCACCTGTTAGAACTAGCTCTCCTAGATATGAATTGCCTGATATACCTGAGGGTTATGTTATGGAGGGAGAGATAGCTGAGGACTTTCTGGCTTGTAAGGATAGTTATGATCTTGAAAAATTATTGCGCAAGTGGAAAGAAAAATCTCTGAACGCTGGGATGAAATACGACCCGAAGTTTGCTACTTCGCCTATCTTTGTGACCGATAAGGATTATGAATTCTTTGTCGACCCTGACTTAATCACTTTGGTCAAATCTGATCCTTTTCATGGTTATGAGTCTGAAACGGTTGTAGCACATCTTACTAAGCTGCACGATATAGCCACCCTATTCGTGAGTGAGGAAAAGATCCGCCACTACTATATCCTTAAGTTGTTTCCTTTCTTGCTAAAGGATGATGCTAAGACTTGGTTCACTTCTCTTGCTCCTGGTTGTGTGCGTAGTCCCCAGGATATGATCTACTACTTCTTTGAGAAATATTTTCCTTCCCATAAGAAACAAGCTGCCTTGCGGGAAATATATAACTTTCTGCAAGTTGAAGAAGAGAGTCTCCCACAAGCTTGGGGGAGGCTTGTCCAGCTGATGAATGCTTTGCCTGATCACCCTCTTGAGAAAAATGAAATACTTGATATCTTCTATATTGGACTAACCGATGCTTCTAGGGACCACCTAGATAGTTGTGCTGGTTGTGTTTTCAGGGAACGAACTGTGGAACAAGCTGAGATTTTATTGAATAATATCTTGTGCAATGAGAATGCTTGGACTATTCCCGAACCACCTCCGAAGCCAACTCCGAAGAAAAGAGGTATTCTATTCCTTAGTCCTGAAGATATGCAAGAAGCTAAGAAATCTATGCGAGAGAAAGGCATTAAATCTGAAGATGTCAAAAATCTACGACCAATCAAAGAGATACATGGTCTTGATAACCCGACACAGGTAGTAGAGGTAAATTATCTTCGTAGATTCGATGAGAGTGATATTCCTTTTGATACACCTGCTAGCTTATGCTTAGATGAATTTGATAACTTTGTTGCCAAACAACAAAGTTTCAATGATTATGTTAGCAGACAATTGTAATAGAATGCTCGTATGCTTAGTCATTTAAGTGCTTGTGTGGATATAAATGTCAATGATCTTAAGCTTTTGAGTAAACACTCCTCTATGGTTACTACTCAAGTAGAGCAAGTACTTAAGGCTCAGAATGACTTGCTCAATGAGTTGAATGACAATTCTATTAGAGTCATCACTAGAGGCGGTAGAATGACCCAGGAACCTTTGTATCCTGAGGGTC
Organism: Hordeum vulgare subsp. vulgare; assembly: GCF_904849725.1. Classification (NCBI taxonomy): domain Eukaryota; kingdom Viridiplantae; phylum Streptophyta; class Magnoliopsida; order Poales; family Poaceae; genus Hordeum; species Hordeum vulgare. The sequence continues at coordinate 105,045,333 of NC_058522.1, read as the reverse complement.
ATCCTAAGAGAATTGAACAAGATTCTCAAGGAGTTAGCACCGAGGCACCTAGTCATCCTAGGAAGAAAAAGAAAGATGATAGGAACTTGCATGCTAGCAACCCTATTGCTGTTACACCAGAGAATCCAAACGATGTCTCTGTTTCTGATGCCGAAACACAATCTGGTGATGAACATGAGCCTAGTGATAATATCGGTAGTGATGTTAAGGATGTGGAGATTGAACCTGTTGATCTTGATAACCCACAAACTAAGAATAGGAGATACGATAAGAACGATTTCATTGCTAGGAAGCATGGTAAAGAAAGGGAACCATGGGCTGACAAACCCATGCCCTTTCCTCCCAAACCATCCAAGAAAAAGGATGATGAGGATTTTGAGCGCTTTGTTGAAATGATTAGACATGTCTTTCTGCAAATACGTTTGACGGATATGGTCAAAATGTCTCCTTATGCTAAGTACATGAAGGATATTGTGACTAATAAGAGGAGGATACCTGAGGTTGAGATTTTCACCATGCTCGCTAATTACACCTTCAAGGGTGGAACTCCTAAGAAACTAGGTGATCCCGGAGTGCCCACTATACCTTGCTTCATTAAAGGAAACTATGTTAGAACTGCTTTATGCGACCTTGGAGCCGTTGTTAGTGTTATGCCTCTCTCTCTTTATCGTAGACTTGAATTGGACAAGTTGACACCCACTGAAATCTCCCTGCAAATGGACGACAAATCAACTGCTTGCCCTATCGGCATTTGCGAGGATGTGCCTGTTGTGGTTGCTAACATTACTTTCTTAACATACTTTGTTATTCTGGATATTCCCGAGGATGATGCCATGGCGTTCATCCTTGGAAGAGCCTTTTTAAACACTGCATCGGCTGTTATTGATTGCAACAAAGGCAATGTCACTTTCCATGTCAATGGTAATGAGCATACGGTGCGCTTTCCGAAGAAACAATATCGAGTACATTGCATCAATGCTATTGAAAAAACTTCATCGATTCTTATTGGGAGCTTCGAATGCCCTATACCTACTGTTAAGATGAAGTATGATTTGCTTGTTGGGGATATGCACATCCCCATTGAGGTAACCTAGTGACTATTCGAAAAATCTTCGGTTTTATGCGATTCGAAAAAAGTTTGTCAAGGAGACTTGATCAACCTCATTGATAGATTTCTTTTGATGAACATTAGATGGATGAATCTTGGAGTCACAACCCTCTTTTCCAAACCTTTACCTTCAGTTGCTTAGAAGAAAATGATAGATTTAGATTTAGTTTCTCCTGTTTTCTGCTTTTTGCGTCCCGTAGAAAAGTGTCCCGAAAATAAAAGTTCTTCAAATGCCCTGAAAATCAAGTATGATTTTTTTCTGGAATTTTTGAAATTTTTTGAGACAAAGAGCTAGTCAGGGGGATGCACCAGTGGGCCACAAGCCCAGGAGGCGCGGGCACCCCCCTGGTCGCGCCTACCAGGCTTGGGGGGCCCACGTGGCCCCCTCCACTTATTCCAGCTCCCATCTCCTTCTCCTACCTCTAGAAAAAATCATTCTACAGCTCAAACCCGTGTTCTTGCTCTTCTTGCTGCGATTTTCGATGTCCTTGTTCAAAGCCCCATTCACCAAATTGTTTTGGGGGAATTGTTCCTTGGTATGTGACTCCTCCATTGGTCCAATTAGTTTTTGCTCTAGTGCCTTATTCGTTGTGTATTATTGCTGCCTTGGTGACCCTATTCTTGAGCTTTGCATGCTAATTTTAGCTGGCCCCAAGTAGCTTTGATGCATGATATGGCCTCTAGGCATTTGTAGGAGTAGTTGATATGAGTTTTGTTGAGCCTTGTTCACTTTTCCTTTGAGTCACCAAAAATTTCAGAGATTTTCAGAGAAAGGAAAAGGAAAAGATCAGGAGGTTCCTAAGAGGCTCTTCAAGCCATGACCCCAAGAATGATGAAAATGAGAATAAGAAACCCAAGTATCCGGTCCCCTGAGTTGCAGAAGTTCGAGCGTGCGAGTGACCAAGCGATGTGTTCTTACGTGCCGCTGGTCTTTGTGAGGATTTTTATTACTTGGTGGAGAACACATGCCTTACCGCCTTCGTTGAAGATAAGTGTCCACAATACCTCCTCCTCACTAATATTTTCGTGCAAAGCTTTAATTTCTATCCAAGGAAGAGTCCTCCTATGGTTGAGTTCAAGTTATATGATATCCCCCAGCGCATGTCACTTCAGGATTTTTGCAATGTTTGGAAATTACCTTATGTTGGGGATATTCATGAACCTCGTCCACGGGACTTGGAGGCTTTCATTGATACTATTGTTGTAGGAGAGGAGAGAGGAGTATCTTGCGCTAGAGTTGCTAGCATACATTTTCCCGTGCTTCGGTACTTCTCATTATTCGTGGGAAAATGTTTGATTGGCCGTGGGAAAGCTGGAGCCTTTAGCTCCCTTGATCTTGCGGTTTTGCACGAAGCCCTTTATAATGATAAAACTTATAGCTTGGGCGCTATAGTTGGTCAACGGTTGAACACCAACCATTCTAAAGGCGTTGTTTATGGAAGTATCTATGCTACCACGCTTGCTAGACATTTTGAGATACCTATTAGACTGCACGAGGAAGAAGAGATGCTTCTTCCCGAGAGATATCTAGATTATGATAGCATGGTTCGCCATGACTTTCTTGATAAAGATATAAATAAGAGGATGATTTATAACCTGGTATTTAGTCAGGGTACTCGTGAGACTATTACTTTGCGTGCTCCTTCTTTGTTCAATCTTCATCTAGGAAGGTACATTATTATGCCCTCGTACATCTACGCATATTGGGGCATAGCACAACAACAGGCGCCCGTGCCCGAGCTACCAGTTGAGTACCAGACGACAGTTTATCAGTGGGAGCGAGAGGAGCTCACCCAGCAGTGGCACCCTCAGTACACTCCGGAGTACCCCCGAGACGGTTAATTCCCACCTTGGGAGTAGACCAACTTAGGCCAAAAGCCTAAGCTTGGGGATTACGTGTTTCTCACCGACTTTATATTCATGCTTACACTTTCACTTCGATAGTCGGTGTTCACACTTTGCCACTGTATCATCCATGCTAGTTTATTTCTTTTTCTCGCTTTCTTCTCGTGTGTTTGTTTAGATTGAGAAAACCCAAAAAGATTTCTCGTTCTTCTTTTGCTTGTTGGGAGCTTTCCCGTGTAAATAGTTTTCTTTTTCTTTGGGTCAAGGTAGAAGACCATGGTTACAATGTTTAGTGGCTCTCGCATGCATATCTGTTTATCTGTCAAAGAGCCATATTACTTTGTCTTCTCCTTTGTGTTTTATTACAGATTCCAGCTTAGTCCAATACACGAACACTCTTATTATTATTCACATCATTCGGTCGTGCAAGTGAAAGGCAATAATGGCGATATATGATGAAGTGACTGAGCCTAGAAAAGTTGGTATGAACTCGATCTATTTTGTTTTTGTAAATATGACTAGCTCAACGTTCCTAATTCAGCTTTGTTATGAGAAACATGTTTGCAATGACAACTTAGAGATCATAGTTTCTGATGCCATGCTTAATTAGCTAGGAGCTTATAATGGTTTGTCTTGGATGCCAACATGAACTTTGAGATGATTATGATGTAGTATGATAGGATGGTATCCTCCTTTGAATGATTCAAGTGGCTTGACTTGGCGCATGTTTACGCATGTAGTTGAAACAAAATCAACATAGCCTCTATGATATTCATGTTTATGGTGACTTGTATCCTACTCATGCTTGCACTCAATGTTGGTTAATCACAATGCATATTGATGACTGTTGTCGCTCTCTAGTTGGTCGCTTCCCAGTCTTTTGCTAGCCTTCACTTGTACTAAGAGGGAATACTGCTGGTGCATCCACTTCCATAAACCCAAAGTTATTCCATATGAGTCCACCATACCTACCTGTATGCGGTATCTACCTGCCGTTCCAAGTAAATTTGCATGTGCCACTCTCTAAACCTTCAAGTAATAATCTGTTTTGCATGCCCGAACCGCTCATGTGGTGACAAGGGGCGATCAGTATCTTCCATGCTAGGCGTGTTATCCTCGATACGTGTTTATTCGATATCATTCACAAGAAAGGGGCCGGTAATTGGAATGCTCAGTTCCATGCCCAAATCGAAAATATAATTGCAAACAAAACTCCCCTGGATTGATGTTGGTATGGACGACACCCGATTATTCGGCTAGTCATGGAGTGTCATTGATCGGTTGTGGGGAGTGAAAACTTTACTTTTCTGTTTGGGAACCGCCTATAACATGTGTAGCATGGAAGATGGTGAAACTCTTGGTCATTGCTTTGACAATGAAAGCATGCCACCCAAAATTATTTATCTCTGTCTTCAAAGCTTGAGCTCTAGCACCTCTGCAAATCAATGCTTCCCTCTGCGAAGGGCCTATCTATTTATGTTTCTGTTGAGTCATCCTCTTCCTATAATAGCACCAATTAGAGAGCACCTCCGTCATTTTAATGCTTTGCTATTAATTGTTATTGAGTATGACTATGGATGGATCTTCTTTGCCATGAATTACAATGTTCAGTTAGCCCTTGGTCTTAGAAGGTGATGTGCATTTATGTTGGCGGTCTCAGAAAGAGCTAGCGAGATACCATCTGTTCATATTGCTTCATGATTGTTTTGATTGAAGTGTTGACGTTTGAAACTTATCATTATTGCTCGCTAGTTGATTCTGCCATTGATATGAGTACATCTTGAGACCTAAATGTCATTACTTATGTGGTTAGCTTATGATCTTGCTGCAATTCTGAATATGAGTTAGCCATAATTGCAACAACAAGATCAAACAGAGTTCGTAAAAGTTTTTCTTTTGTCTCTTTCAGTTTGTCAAATGAATTTCTTGAGGACAAGCAAGGCTTTAAGCTTGGGGGAGTTGATATGTCTCCATAGTATCTACTTTTTCAAACTCTTTTGCCCTTGTTTTGGACTCTAATTTGTATGATTTCAATGGAACTAACCCGGACTAACGCTGTTTTCACCAGAATTGCCATGGTGTTGTTATTGCACATAAATAAAAGTTCTCGGAATGACCTGGAAATTTACAAGGATTTTTTGTGAATATATAAAAAATACTAGCGCAAGAATCAACCGAAGGCGTGGAGCGAGCAGCCCACAAGCCCAGGAGGCTCGGCCCCCCTAGCCACGCCTAGCAGGCTTGTGGGGCCCTTGGGCTCTGCTGCCTCCAACTCCAGCTCTATTTAGTCCCTTTCGTCCGGAAAAAAATCAGGGAGAAGAGTTCATCGCGTTTTACGATACGTAGGCGCTGCCACCACCTGTTCTTCCTCTGGAGGGTAGATGTGGAGTCCGTTCTAGGCTTCGGAGAGGGGAGATCGTCGCCATCGTCATCACCAACCTTCCTTCGTCGCCAATTCCATGATGCTCTTCATCGTTCATGAGTAATCTCATCGTAGGCTTGCTGGACGGTGATGGATTGGATGAGATCTATCATGTAATCGAGTTAGTTTTGATGGGGATTGATCCCTAGTATCCACTATGTTTTGAGTTTGATGCTGCTACTACTTTGCCATGCTTAATGCTTGTCACTAGGGCCAGAGTGCCATGATTTCAGATCTGAACCTTTTATGTTCTTGTCAATATATGTGTGTTCTTGATCCTATCTTGCAAGTTGTAGTCACCTACTATGTGTTATGACCCGGCAACCCCGGAGTGACAATAGCGGGAACCACTCCCGGAGATGACCATAGTATGAGGAGTTCATGTATTCACTAAGTGCTAATGCTTTGTTTCGGTTCTCTATTAAAAGGCAACCTTAATATCCCGTAGTTTCCATTAGAACCCCGCTGCCACGGGAGGAATGGACAATAGATATCATGCAAGTTCTTTTCATAAGCACGTATGACTATATACGGAATACATGCCTACATTACATTGACGAACTGGAGCTAGTTACATATCTCTCCATGTTATAACTGTTACATGATGAATGTCATCCGGCATAATTATCCATCACCGATCCAATGCCTACGAGTTTTTCCTACTGGTCCTTGCTACTGTTACGGCTACTGCTGTCACTGCTGCTACTGTTACCGCTACTGATGTCACTGCTGCTACTGTTACCGTTGCTACCATTGCTATCACACTACTTTGCTACTAATAGTTTGCTGCAGATACTAAGTCTTTCAGGTGTGGTTGAATTGACAACTCAACTGCTAATACTCAAGAATATTTTTGGCTTCCCCTTGTGTCGAATCAACAAATTTGGGTTGAATACTCTACCCACGAAAACTGTTGCGATCCCCTATACTTGTGGGTTATCAAGACTACTTTCTAGCGCCGTTGCCGGGGAGGCATAGGACTATTCTCTGAGTCACTTGGGATTTACGTCTGTTGATCACTATGAGGAATCCGAGAGATCCAAAAACTAAAGTCTTGCCCTCAACTACGAGGACAAGTAAGGAACTTCCATCTAGCTCTGCACTTCATTCACCTTCAGTTATGAGTAAGTTTGCGACACCACCTCCTGCTACCCTCGAAAACTGTTGCGATCCCCTATACTTGTGGGTTATCAGGGCCCCACCCCGGAATCTTCTAGAACCTTCCCGGTACAATATCGAAAAGTCCCAAACATTTTCCCGTGGCCAAAATAGGACTTCCCATATATAAATATTTACCTCCGGACCATTCCGGTCTCCTCGTGATGTCCGGGATCTCATCCAGGACTCCGAACAACTTTCGGTAACCACATATACGATTCCCATAACAACTCTAGCGTCACCGAACCTTAAGTGTGTAGACCCGACGGGTTCGGGAAACATGCACACATTACCGAGAGACCTCTCCAGTCAATAACCATAGCGGGATGTGGATACCCATGTTGGCTCCCACATGTTCCACGATGATCTCATCGGATGAACCACGATGTCGAGGATTGACTCAATCCCGTATGCAATTCCCTTTGTCTACCGGTATGACACTTGCCCGAGATTTGATCGTCGGTATCCCTATACCTTGTTCAATCTGGTTACAGGCAAGTCTCTTTACTCGTTCCATAACACATCATCCCGTGGCTAACTCCTTAGTCACACTGAGCTCATTATGATGAGGCATTACCAAGTGGGCCCAGAGATACCTCTACAAATCCCAGTCTCGACTCATACAACCCAATATATACTTTCGGAGATACCTGTAGTGCACCTTCATAATCACCCAGTTACGTTGTGACGTTTGATACACCCAAAGCACTCCTACGGTATCCGGGAGTTGCACAATCTTATGCTCTAAGGAAATGATACTTGACATTAGAAAAGCTTTAGCAGACAAACTACATGATCTTGTGCTATGCTTAGGATTGGGTCTTGTCCATCACATCATTCTCCTAATCATGTGATCCCTTTATCAATAACATCCAATATCCATGATCAGGAAACCGTGACCATCTATTGATCAACGAGCTAGCCAACTAGAGGCTCATTAGGTACATGTTGTGGTCTATGTATTCACACATGTATTACGGTTTTCGATTAATACAATTATAGCATGAATAATAGACAATTATCATGAACAAGGAAATATAATAATAACCAATTTATTATTGCCTCTAGGGCATATTTCCAACAGTTTTGAGTAATCTCTTTTCTTCATGTTGTAAAAGGTTAGCACTACTAATAACATGATATATCTTCTTTTCATCAGGATAAGCATATTTCAAAGTGTGAGGTAAAGCCTTGAGCTCAAACACATGATCTTAAACTAGCAAGTTGTGCTTAAGAATAGGTTGTTGACAAGGAGTATCTTATGTATTTCATTTCTTTCATTCAAATACATGTTATTCTCATGGTCTAGAAAGTACTGTTCTAATGGATCCGCAAGAGGTACAACAATAGTAGAAAGACCAATTATTTCATCCTTACTAGGCAATTATTTTTCACGTGGCAGTTTTCTAAACTTAGAGAAGTTCAACTCGTGAGAAACATCAACAAAACTCACTTCGACCTTCTATGTAGCAAAATTAATTTCAGCATTAACCATATTCAATAAAGGTCTACCAAATAAGTTGGGAGGGAAGTCATCTTGTTCTGAACCAAGTACGAGGAAATCAGTGGGGTACTTGACTTTTCTGCACAAGACTTCAACATCTCTAACAATCCCAAGTGGTGAAATAGTATCATTGTTTGCAAGCTTAATAGTGACATCAATATCTTTGATTTCACAGGGTGCTATATCATGCATAATTTCTTGATATAAAGTAAAAGGTATAGCACTAATACTAGCACCAATATCGCAGAGGCCATGATAGAAATAATCTCCCATTTTAACTGAGATGGCAAGTGTGCCTACCACTGGTTTATTTTTATCTAGTTCATCTCTTTTGTTTCTAACAGGCTTCTCAATTCTCTTCATCACAGGGATGAATAACCTGCCCATCAATATTATCAACTAGGAGATCTTTAACTATAGAAACATTCGGCTCAACATTTCTTTAGAAGGTTTAGGTGTTCTAACTTAACTCGTATTAACCAGTGGTGTAGCCTTAGCATGTTCTCTAATACTCACATGGAAAGGAGGTTTCTCAATGTAAGCAGTAGGAACAATTGGATCAACATGGTTAACAATTATTTCTACCTTCTTAATTCTAACAGGTTCCTCAGGTAACTTTTCAATGGGAGGATGATATTAAAACCACTTTTCCTTGGGAATATCAACATAGGTAGCAAATAATTCGCAAAAAGTAGCTAATATCTCTTAGCCAAGGCAATATTTATTGATAAACTCATGAAAAGGAGAAGTTTCCATGAAAGTTTTAACACAATCAAAATTAAGCTTTATACCTGACTCTTTATCTTCATCGAGTTCCCAATCTTCAGAGTTTCGAGAAGATCCCATTTGAATTAAATAGTCTCCTCCACATAGGAACTGACAGCACAAGAATCGAGTAATGTTTGATCATCGCTAGAAAGTCGAGCATAATTTTTTTGTATAACCAATTCCTTTGAGACCTCATGGTTGGGCAAGTGTGCATCATAGATTTATGCCTCTCCCAAGCTTGAGTGATGCTTTCACCTTCACGACGCCATCAATTATAAATGAAATCTCGACCATGACGAATTAAATGCATAGGATACAACTTGTGATAAAATTCCACCATCAAGTGATTCCAATCCCATGATACAATATCATCCAATAGCCTGTACCACATGAGTGATTTTTCCTCAAAAGATAAAGGGGAACATTTCTTCTTAACATTTGTATCCGGGTAGACCTGAAAGCTGAAACAATCCACAAATCTCATCAAATATATCAAATGGTAATCAGGATGAGTTGAACCGTTTAATGGATTAGCCAATAGTTTCTCTATCATACCTGCAGGAATATCATAATAAATATTTTTAGTAGTTTCAGTAGGTTTAGGAACAATTTCCTCAACTTACATTCTAGGCGAAGATGCCCCAAACAAGCCACTCAAAGGGTGAAGGCTCTTCACTCCCAAAAGAGTCTTTATGACCGTGTAGGGGATCAATTTTAGTCTTTTCACTAAGTAAGTGTGTCGAATCCAACGAGGAGCAGAAGGAAACCATAAGCAGTTTTCACCAAGGTATTCTTTACAAGTGTTGTAATTAATATTGATAGATAGTTTTGTAGCAAGATAATTCGTAACAAGTGACAAGTAAAAATAGTATCAATGGTGCAACAAGGTAGCCAATCATTTTTATAGCAATGGACGGACCTGAAAGTACTCTTATATAAAGCAAGCGCTCCCGAGGACACATGGAAATTTGTCTGTAGTCATGTTCATCATATTGAGTTGATTCGTGTTTTCTACGTTGATGATTTGATATGTGGGTAGAATGGTGCTAAGATGATGTTCTTACTTGAAGTAACAACCTACTTATGATTACCCCCTCTCGCAAGCATCCGTGACTACGAAAGAAGAATTAAGATATATCTAACCATAGCATGAAAGATATGGATCCAAATCAGGCCCTCATGAAGAAATGCACAAACTAGGGTTTAAGCTTCTGTCGCTCTTGCAATGCCTCATCTACTTGTTACTCCAATATGTCTTCATTTAGGCCCATAGCATGGTCAAGTGTCCTGTAGTTAACGTTCACATAACACCACTAAATGAAGTAACAACATACATATCATCAAAATATCGAAAGAATGCCAACTTTAGATGATTACTTATAACCGGACTTCTCCAATGTCCTCGGGAACAATATTAACTACTAACACCTCATAAACATGTTCAACATCAGAGGTATGATAATAATGATTAAGGATCTAAACATAATATCTTCCACCAAGTAATCCAACAAGCATCAACTACAAGATGTAATCAACATAACTAGTAACCCACAAGTACCAATTTGAGGTTTTGAGACAAAGATTGAATACACGATATGAACTAGGGTTGGAGGTGAGATAGTGTTGGTGAAGATGTTGATGAAGATTGGTCCTCCCACGAAGGAAGAAGCGTTGGTGATGACGATGGCTTCGATTTCCCCCTCCCGGAGGTGAATTCCCTCGAAAGAATTTCTTTGCCGGAGAGAAAAAGGGCCTCTGCCCTAGTTTTCACCTCGAGACCGTGGTGCTTCATCACAAAAGATAACTCATATTTTTTCCTAGGGTAAAACACACCATATAGGAGAAGAGGGGCGTCGGGTGGCCAGCTGGGGCCCCACAAGCCATCAGGGCATGGCCTGGGGGCGCCCTGTTGGCTTGTGCCCAACTGCTGGCCCCTCTCCAGTATATTTGTGGCCCATAAATTCTCAAATATTACAAAAACAATTCTTCGTGAAGTTTCACGTTACTTGGAGCGACTTCATTTTTCCGGCTTTTTCTTGGTTTCTCGGTCCAGAATCCCAGTTTCCAGATTTTCCTCTTTGTGATGTACCTTGCATATTCAAAGAGAAAAGGCATAAGAATTACATAATAACAGGGAATAATGGACAATAATAACACAAATATCAATAAAGAATCATGATGCAAAATGGACGTATCACACAAGAGACATTTCTTCATCGAAATATTCCCACACTGCGGAGGTTGTATGGCAAGCTCTTTGCCTCACACCCATGCTGGTTGGAGGAAAACGTCCCACTGCTAGAGTTGGTGTGACCTTCTTATTCAAATCTGGTATTGGCTTCGAGAGTGGGATGATCGGTATAGGCATGTTGCACCGATGGGGGAATGGTAGTGGGATCGGAGCTCACAGGGTAGAGGTTATACTCCATATCCCCAAGACCAAAATAAGAGAGTGGGAAGCTAGTATTGTCATGGTCATACATGTTTGAGTGTGAGAAATGTGTGGGCTGGGTAGCCCTATTTATTGCAAAAAATTGACATCTTCCATTCAAATTTGACCCTCTAAGAGTCACAATTTCCAATATATGATTTTTCTTTAAAAAACACACTAACCCCTCCTAAACCTTTCTAAACCCAGCCTAACTCCCCCTAAACCCCTCCACAACGGCTCCTTTAGTCCCGCTCGCCCCCACCCGCATTGGCCCCCGCCCCCCGTTACCCCATTGATTGAGGCTCCGAGCCCTTGCCCCTGCCCCTTGATCCATCGAGGCATGCCTATCAGGTCGTTCCACATGCCTTGTGCCGGGCTATGCCATGTGTCGGCCCGTGACTACTCGTGCCATGTCGGGCTGACACACGTGCTGAGGGTGGCAGCCCAGGCATGTCACAAGGTGGTATGCGGGCCTGACACGGCCAGATTAGCCCATGCCAGGCATGGCCCATAGCGTCTCGTGCCGCCGTGCTTCTAGGCCGTCCCAAAAAGTGATATCTCTCCAACGTATCTATTTTTCCAAACACTTGTTCTCTTGTTTTGGACTCTAATTTGCATGATTTTAATGAAACTAACCAGGAGTGACGTTGTTTTCAGCAGAACTACCTTGGTGTTATTTTTGTGCATAAATAAAAGTTCTCGGAAATGGATGAAACTTTTGTGAATTTTTATGTGAATTGTAATGAATTGTGAAGCAAAGACCCAACAGAGGGGGTCCGTGTGACCCACGAGGCAAGAGGGTGCAACCACCCCCTAGGCCGCGCCCTGTTGTGTGGTGGGGCCTGTGAGGCTCCTCCGACCCTATCTCTAATCCTATAAATTAACATATTCTTTGGGTTCCAAGTAGTGGGAATGATTGATATGTTCTCTAGGAATCCATACAAGTAGTTGCTATCAATCTTGCAAAGTTTTACTAACATAATTTTGTGGTCTGAAAGTTTGAGAAATTTGTTCATAGGAAGATGAATTTCTTTAGGAGAGGTTCTTCCAGCCGGAGCTCCAAAGGAGTTGTTGCTAGGACCCTAGACCAAGGTAACAACATCCCTCGCAACACAAAGGTTAGGCCATTTGAATGGCCACATACACCTTTCATGAGTGAGGCGGGTTTTCATCAAGAGTTCATGCAATTCATTACAAATGTCGGGTTAACCAACTTCCTCGCAGATGAGTGTGACCAATACTACCTCCTTACAAATTACTTTGTGCAATTTTTTACTTCATCAATACGCCTGATGCTCCCATGGTTCGTTTTGATTTATATGGTTAACATCATGAAATACCATTCTCTGAATTCTATGAAATATGAATGATTCCTTCTTATAGGGGAACCCATGAGCCTAGAACTAAGGAGTTCGAGGAATTTCTCCTCACCTTGACGGTAGGAGAAACATGGGACGTATGGAAGGCTATGGCCACTAGTTTACATTTTCCTTCTGTGCACTATTTTGCTTTATTCATGGGGAAATGTTTAACCTCTATTACTCAGGTTAATGGTCTTAGTGCCCCCACCCTTTCTATCTTACGCCCTACACATTATGGTGACAGTACCTACAACATAGGAGCTATCGTTGCATGCCGCTTGCATATTAAACGGATTAAGGGATAAATCCATGGTGTTATTTATGCCACCCGTCTAGCTAAGCGTTTCAATGTTGCCATACGTCCAACTGATTACTTATTGCCTAAGATTTATCATTATAGGAATCACAAAATTTGTCGTCAGTTCGTTCTCTGCCGCCAGCATCCAGAAATCAAACGACAAAGAATGAACTGATCGCAAATATAATATTTGCCATGAGTACATTCTTTATTGTCTCCGAGCAGACGATAAAGAGCCTAAAGGTAGAAGGGAAAGAGCCTAGGTGGGCCCCACTAGACCGTGGGTCTGGCTAGGTCAAATGGTCCACCCACATTTCATCTGATATCTCTTTGACGTGTGCCTTTAGGCTCGTTGTCGTCTGTTGGTTGACGGCAAAGAGGATGACCCTCTAACGCCCGTTCCCCCTCCCCCTCTCACTCCCCCACTCCCCTCTCTCTCCCGCACCTTCTTCCACCCCTCACCACATCCACCCCACCACCGCACCAACCCACCCATGCCCCTTCCCCCAATGTCCGCCTCCTCCTCCGCCCGGTCGCCCCATGAGGCCGCCTCCTCGCCCCATGAGGCCGCCTCCTCCTCGCGCCCCCCGCCACCCCGACCCCCAGTTGCCCCCGTCGCACGATCGCCCCCCTCAGGTAATCCTTTCCCCCTCCTTTTCTCTATTCACTTTGGTAATTAATTAGATTAATTAGGTTAGTATGGTTAGAAAAACAAAAAAGAAGAAGACAAAGAAAATAATAAGGAAACGAAGAAAAGAAGAAAATAAGAAGAACAAGAAGAAAAAGAGGAGGAGGAGAAGAATAAGAATAAGAATAAGAAGAAGAAGGATAGGAGGAGGAGGAGAAGATGAGACAAAAAAGAAGAAGAAGAAGAAGAAAAAGAAAAAGAGGAGAAGAAGAAGAGGAAAAAGGAAAATAAGGAAGAAGAAGAATAAGAACAAGAAGAATAAGAATAAGGAGACGAGGAGAAGAAAAGAAGACGAAGAAGAAGAACAAGAAGAAGAACAAGAATAAGAAGAAGAAGAAGAAGAAGAAGAAGAAGAAGAAGAAGATGAAGAAGAAGAAGAAGAAGAAGAAGAGAAGAAGAGGAGAATAAGAATACAAAGAAAAATAGGAGAAGAAGAAGAGGAGAAGAAAATAAGAAGAAGAATAAGAAGAAGAAGAGGAGGAAGAAGAGAAGAAAAGGAAGGAGAGGAGAAGAATAAGAAATAGAGGAGAAACAGAAGAAAATAGAAATTGTAAAGTATCGAGATTGAATAATACTGAGAAAAATATTGAATAAAATAGAAGTAGAAAAGTATTGATAAAAATAATAATATGTAGATTTTTCTACCGGGATTGAATGTTCGTGTTGATCATGTGGATTTAAATGTGTAGTTGTTTTGTTGTTGTGAGGGTGTGGTGTTCGACGACCTCCCCATGCGTTCAATGAGCTCCCTGAGTTTGTGGGTGAGCACAAATGATATCTCCCCCTCTTCATTTGCTCTATTCGGGTCTTGCTAGATATAGGTATATTCAATCACCAGCATTCGTGATCAGTACGCACGTCCTAATCGAAAGGAATATGCATGTTTTTGCATATTTATGACCACCATCCTTTCTAATTTTCCATGTTATCCATGGACTGCCAGAGTATGTGTAGATTGGGTTCGTTTTTCCATGCTCCGCTTTGAATCCGATGTAGAATTTCGTCAGTGCCTCCCTGTTGTTCTCTTGGTACACATCCTCTCTGTTTAGTGTCGAGTTTGTATCAAGAGAACAATGAGGAGGTGCTGCCGAAATTTTGTGACGGATCCAGAGCAGAGCATGGGAAAACCAACCCAATCTACACATACTCGGGTGGGATTAGGACCTATCGTTACCTATTAGCGTGTAGGTCGCATGAACGTAATAAAATTGAAAAACTTTATTAACTAATGAATATATATGCTGAATTATATATATATATATATATATATATTTCTTGTGTATTTAGTAGCTAGGCAAGATGAGTGATCATGCGTGGATGTAAACTAGTCACACTAGTCATAAAGAGATGACTAATTAGTGGTTAACAAAAACAAAGAGCTTTGTGAAAACCGCATTTGCAAATGGTCAGATAAAAACCTATTGCCCCTGTCGTGGGTGCGACAGCTTTAAAAACATGACAGAGGATGAAATCGGTAAACACCTGCAAAAGAGGGGTTTTACGTCTGAATATACGATGTGGAAATTTCATGGTGAGTTTGTCCAATGTACCAGAACTGAGGTAGTTTGTCGTCACACCGACGAGCATGGTACCAGGATCGAAGACATGGTGCAAGACTTTGATGATGCTCAAGATTCGTAAGATGAGATGGAGGAATCTTCAAAGGCCTTCTATGAAATGTTAGAGTCTTCAAAATGTCCTGTCCACGAGCACACTAAGCTTTGTTAACTGGATGCCATCGCACAAGTAATGGCTCTGAAGGCTCAATTCAACTTGGGCTCATAATGCTACAATGTGATGATGACACTATTTAGACGCTTTCTACCCAAAGGTCATGTCATGCCTGCAAACCTGTATTAGCCGGACAAAATACTCCGTGTACTTAAGATGCCCTATGAGAAGATAGATCCTTGTGAGAAAGGATGTGCCTTTATTTAGGCTTGACTATGAGGGGTTGAACTATTGCCCCATTTGCAAGTCTTCCACTCATGTTGTGGTAGACAATGGTATGGGTGAGAAGAGGTAGACCAAAATCCCCGTTAATGTTCTTTGGTACATGCCAATCATACCAAGACTTCAACGTCTTCGCATGGTCAAAGAGACGACCACACATATGACATGTCACAAATTGGGCAAAAGAACCAAACTAGATGCAGATGGGAATAAGATGTTGGTACACACATCAGATTCTTTTGCGTGGAAGCACTTCGATGCATTACATCTGGATAAAGTGGCAGATCCAAGGCATCCTTGAGTCTGCGTCTCCATGGATGGGTTCAATCCTTTCGGTATGATAACAACCCAATACAGTAGTTGGTCCGTATTTTTCATTCCACTAAATCCCCCCGGACAGATTATGCAAAGAAAGAACATATTCCCGATGTTGATAATTCCAGGGCCCAACAATCCAGGGAAGAATATGAATGTGTACATGCAGCCGCTTAAGGATGAATTGCAAGAAGCTTGGGATAATGGGTTCAGGACATACGATGCTGCTAGAAAAAAACTTCAAAATGCATGTCTCATACATGTACTTGATGCATGACTTGCCAGCGTATGCGCTATTCGTTGGCTGGTGTGTGCATGGAAGATTCCCGTGCCCCACATGTAAGGCAACTCTTCAATTTAATTAGCTGCAAGCGGGTCGAAAGTATTCTTGCTTCGACTTGCATAGACAATTCCTGGATCGTCGCCATGAGTTCAGAAAAGACAAGAAGAACTTTATCAAAGCTACAATTGTGAAAAACTCAGCACCACCTACGTTGACAAGGCAACAAATTCTGGATTAGTTAAACTCTCTCGGTCCTAATCTAGAGTGTCGAGGGTATTTCAAGGGGGATAATTCGGAACATGCTTGGACTAACAAGACATGCTTGCGGGATCTGCCTTACTTCAAAGACCTCCTTCTTTCACACAACATTGACATGATGCACATTCAAAATAATATCAGAGAGGCTAGTTTTGGTACATTGTTTAGCATATAGGGGAAGTCAAAGGATAATCCTTATGCTAGAGTCGATCATCAGACTCTATGTGATAGACCATTACAAAACATGCACCAATCGAAAGGAAAGCAAAACTGGTTGAAGCCAAAGGCCTGGTTTAATCTAAGAAGGGGAGCTATGAGGGAAATTATCTTGTGGGTAAAAATACAGTTGATGTTCCCCAATGGGTATGAAGTGAATCTAAAGAGGGGAGCAAGTATTAAAAAATTGAACATATTTGGTCCCAAGAGTCATGATTGGCACATATGGCTTGAGCGGGTAATGCCGGTGATGTTGCGTGGTTTTATTCCTCGGGATGAATGGCTAGTACTCGCAGAGCTGAGCTATTTCTCCTGTGTTCTATATGCGAAAGAACTATCACGTGGCGTGGTAGATGACATGGAGGAGTTGGCGCCGGGATTGCTCTGAAAGTTAGAGAAGATCTTTTCATTGGGCTTCTTTAATCCAATGAAGCATTTGATTTTACATCTCCTGACCGAGGCAAGATTGGGGGGCGTGGAAAATCGTTGGTGCTTTGCAACAGAGAGGATGCAGAAGATGCTTCGAGCAAAATGTAAAAATGAATGTAGAATTGAAGCATCGATGGCTGAGACATTCATTACTGAGGAGGTGGCAAACTTCGTGACAGCACACTACAAAGCTAGAAATCGTCATTTACATAATCTAAAGCCTCGGTACAATGATGGTGACCCTAAAAAAGGTGGATCCAACCTAAGCCTATTCAAAGGGGAAGCTCGCACCAGCCGATGCTTCAACACCAATAGCATTGGATGTCAAAGAATGGCGGACCATTTCGTTGTATATCTTCAACAACCTAACGGAAGTGCGGCCGTACATTAAGTAAGTTTGCAATACATTTTTCCACAACTTCTAATTCCTTTGAACTGCTCTTATTCCCGGATATTTGATAGAGTTGATATGTCGCCAAATTCTTGGATGGATTGGTGATCCAAAAGGATTTCGTAGAAGAGTAGGAGCTTCTGGCAAAGCATGGAGGTGGCTATCCCGGTTTCATCTCTTAGTCCAAACAAATGATAATTATCATTAATGGACCATTTCATTTCTTGGTCAAATTTTCGGTAATGCAACAATCCATTCGTATTAAACTTGTAGGCTAATTCTGTCACATCCCTGGAACCCTAGCCAAGGTTTAGCATTGTGCTCATATTTTCTTTGCATTGCATCAAGGAAAATGGCAATAATATCAAAGTAAGTGGTGAAGGGAAACTCAAAACCCTAGCCGCTTCTCAAATTCAAAGGAAATACAATTTTTTTCAAATCAATGAACCCAAAATGGCCTCAAGAAAAGTTCAACTTTTTTGATAATTCTTGAAAACAAATACGCAATGAAGAAAACCATTTTCTTAATACTTTTGGCATTTGAAATAAATACAAAAGACTATTGGTTTCAAGTTTAAAATTTGAATTCAAAAACTTTAAGTTTTCAAAAATGTTGAAAACTTCAGGGATGGTTGGATATATCCCAACAAATACTCTGGTGTGCTCAAAATATTTTTTGTAAACCATTTTGGAGCTGAAATAAGTAGCCAATCAAATAGTTAGCAAAACAAAAAACCAAACAGAGAAAAAAAGAAGAATGCTTACCTCACGCTCACTGGCCTAGGCCTAGTCGCTCCGTCGTCTTCCCCCTCGCCAGTAGGAGGAGGAGGTGGCCGCCACGACGCCGCGCGCCTCCACGCAGCTCCCTGCCTGCCTGGCCGCCGCCTCGCGCTGGCGAGCGCGGGGATAACCTCCCCGAGCCCGTCTCAATCCCTTCCCGTGCCCCAGTTTCCCCCTCCTCTCGGGATATCTCCTCCCTCCTCCTGCCGCCATTGCCAAGAGCTCGAGCTCGAGCCGTCGTGCCCCTAGCCACAGGACCTTCCTCCCGAGTAGTCCAGTAGCTCCGCCTCGACGAGCTGGTTCTCCCTGCAAAGGCCGAAGCCTCCCCGAGCCCTGCAACGCGCCCAACGCCATCGTCTTCAACCTTCGGCCGCCGGCAAATCGATGGTGAAACGCCGGCTACAGCCCCTCCCCAAGCAGTCTGAGCCTAGCTTCACCTCCACCGTGAGCCTGCTATCATTTCCCCTCTTCTGCCCCTCAGATTCGTGCCCCTACCCACTGGACCATCGAACCCGAACTCCGGCAGCCGCCTCGGCTCGTCGCTGGCTTGCTCCGGCCACCCGTAGCCCTCCCTGAGGCCAGTGCTGGATGAGGTCGAGCTAGGGGATCATCCCAGTGCTCTCGGCAACCGTTTCCGAGCACCACAACACGAGATAGCGCGTCTCCGGCGAAGTTCCTCCGCGGATCTGGTCGCCGCCGGTCAGACTCCGGCGGGGGACGACGTGGCCGGCCTAACCCGAGTAGTTTAGCACTAATCACTCGCTGACAGTGGGCCCCAGGCCAAGTCAAACCCACTTAGGGGCTGGTCAGCGCGGGATTAGCTCCTGAGACGCTGACCAGTGGGTCCCCCCTGTCAGGTTTGACCTCATCAGGTCAGTTGACCTGCTGACGCCATGATGATGTAGTTATGACGCAATAAGGGAATTTATGATTTAAAAGAATTCCAGAAAAATGCCAAAACTTCGAAAAATCATAGAAATTAATCTGTAACTCCAATGAAAATAATTTACATATGAAAAAGTATCACAAAAATTCAAGGAATCTGAATATGTCATTTTAAAACATGTTTGAAAATGTTACTGAACCCAAACATATATGTTATGGAATTTGGAAATTATTTAAATTCCACTTCAAATGTTATGATCAAACATTGTCCAAATCACAAACCAACAACCTAACATGCCATCTCCATGCATGTTAAAAGCAAGTTGATCTGAGCATCAGGTCGAATCAACTAAAATGGTATTCGAGAATACCTCGTTTGAAGTGATACTTGAATTTGATTCAAATCAACTTCAAACCTAATAAATGTTAGCTATAATAATATACCACCTTGCATCCTCATGCTATGCTCATGCATCATCTTGTTGCACATGATTGTTATTGATTGTTGTCATTCCTTTCGGTAGGCTCCGCTCCTCCGGATTCCACCGAATATCCGATTGACGGATATTGTCCCTCCTCTGAGCAACAAGGCAAGCAACCATTTTGATCATCCCGATGAATCCCATGTTCTCGCTCCTGCACTTACTTATTGCATTAGGATCAAATGCTTCAAATGCTTTTGCCATGTTAGTTGAACCCACTTCCTTTGCATGACCTATCCTTGTCACAGTAAATAGTTGAACCTTGCAACCTAGCATACCTGGTAGTTGCTTGAGCCATGATGTGCCTTATCCTGCTATGCATGCTATGCTTAGAGTTGTGTATGGTCTGTCATCTGGGAGATGAACAGAATTGTGAGAATGTGTTCAGTAAGTAAAGGTTGTGTGTTGAACCTGATTTGGTAAAGGTACCGGTGAAAGGCTGTGTTGGAGTACATGGCGGGTTGTTTCATTGGAACCGTCCTTAGGAACTGAGTTCCGTGTATGCAATCCAAGACTAGATACTACCACACGTTGGGATTCTTAATTGACCCTCTCGACTTATTAATCGCTTAGTACTCGGTCCAGGAGTTGCAAGTAGTTTCTGGTGTTTATAGTCTTGCTGGAGGCCGTGCATAGCGCTGACCTGAGAGGTGGGCTGTGATGCGGTAGGCAGTGGCACGGTGTACCAAGTGGCACACTGATGGTGGGCTTGGGAACCCTGCGCACATCGTCTGAGGGCGTGGCGGAAACCTCGGCCGGACTTCCGTGCGGGTTACCCTCAGATAGGCGATAGACCTGGACTAGGTACTAGTGTGGTTAACGGTCGTGGCCGACTCCCTCGGTGGGCTTCCGCTTGAAGGTTGCCGAGGTGCATGACGTGCACATGGCGATAAGTGGCGAGAGCGTGTGTGACGAAGTACACCCCTGCAGGGTTATGATCTATTCGAATAGCCGCGTCGGCGGATATGGACTACTTGGAGACATATGTTGTTCATAGATAACTTCAATGGCTACTCAGAAAATTGTCAAGATAAGCGTGAGTGTCATGGACGGCATTTTCCTATGGAGACGGAATGATTCCACGATGGAGTATTGTTGTGGTGTTAGTGGAATCGTGTGCGAGAAATCAAGTTGTCAAAAATTGTTTTAAAATGTAAGTTGTCTAGCCACGAGTGAAATGCTGGCTTTCTGCATGAAACCCCACAATTCCTTATTGATACATTGCATGAGTAGATAGTTATCCTAAAGTCTTGCTGAGTACCTCTGTACTCATGTTTGCTTAATAATTGTTGTAGAGGTTGTTAATGACCCTAATGGAGGGTTCTTCCTAGACATCGACGACGACGAGTAGCTGGTGTCCCAGCTACGATCTGGCCCTAGGTTGGGTCTGTAGTATAGTCAGGCCTTGTGCCTTCTAGTTTCACCTGTCTGTACTCAGACAGTTTCAAACACTTCCGCTGGCTTGTAACTGAATGACTGCTATGATGGGTCGTGAGACCCTTACTTTGTAATATTATGTCTGTGGCTCTTCCGAGCCTTTCAAATAAAGCTTGTATTTTTATGGTTATGTTGTGATGCCATCGATGTATCTATCATATCGGTATGCCATGCGTACGTGTGTCGTACCTGATATGTATGGGGTTCGATTACCTAGCCGTAAACTTTAGTAGCACTCCTTACAGGGAAATGCCCCTTTGTGATCCATCGAGCCATGGTAGTTCGCTACTGCTCCGGACACATTGGTTGACCGGCGTGTGTCCTTCTTAGCTGCTGTGTCTGTCCCCTCTGGGGAAATGTCACGCGATGTAATGGAGTCCTTGTAGCTTGCTACGACTCGTCTACATTCACTGGTGACCGACACCTACTTTGCTGGGTCATGTATGCCTGTCCCTGTGCGGAACTGCCACTTTGGTTTATGACTAGACATGTCGATCCGGGTTCTTTGTCATTGGATTGCTAGCGACACAATTGCATACGTGAGTCAAAAGGCGCAAACGGTCCCGGCTAAGGTAAGGCTGCCGCCGTGGGGTTAACCATGCGTGAGACCGCAAAGGGATGCGATGTGTTACAGAATGGATTCCTATGGCTTAGGATCGGGGTCCAGACAACGTTGGTATCAGAGCCTGACTGACTGTAGGACTACTAAGCCAAACTGGTCGAAGTTGAGTCTAGAATTGCTTTAGTTATACCTAAGGGAATTGTTTGTGGAAGGGAACGTAAGACTCTTGTTCTCTTCTCAAGTTATTCTATTCCGGTCATCCTCGTTTTTTTTTCTGCGGGAATTAAGGACTAGGTTACTCATCTTCTTCTAGGATCGTGTTTCTGATCGATAGATTATAAGACTACGGGTCGAGAGTTATATTGGGTTCCTTTTATTCCTAGGAAAAAGGAAGTAAGTTTGATAATCAGAGACTTGAACTTGATAGTTGAGTGGTTACGCTATTCCATTTTGGGTTGTCTCAAAATTTTTTTTTGATCATGTACAGCCGTTATGCTGCCCAATTTTGCATTCAGAGCTCTAATGCTTTTGCATTACTCTCTATTTTCAGATGCCTGGCCATCCTTCTCGTCAGGTGGTACGTATGACGAGGTGTATTGATGTGCCGGGTCATACGGCCATGTTGGTCAGGGTGATGTCGGTGTGCGGTTACTGCTGGTACCCCGAGTACATCGTGGAGGAACAATACCGAGACTTCAACCAGAGCCAGTATATCTGCACCGTTAGGGTATTTCCAGACTACCCTAGAGTTGAGGAGCCAATCCATTGGTCCTATGGGTTGGGAGTCACTGTTGACATGGCAGTACAAGATGTTGCCTATTCAATGCTGACCATTATGAGGGCGAGACATGCACTGTTGCAGAATTCAGAGTTCTGCTATGTTCCCGCCTCTCAGCCTGGTGAAGAGGGATACCTCCGCGGAGTCTATTTTGATTCTTGTATGGAGGATCCACTACTGCAGTCCACTTCTGAGATGCTAGAGAACAGAGACAAGGATGCTCGTGCTCTCCGCATGGAGCTTTATGCTACCCGTGCCCGTCTGTGGATGGCTTTGACGCAGCTGGCACCGGTAGTTCAGACAGGGTACGGAGATATGGAGATGCTGAACCCTGTTAGGACCCATCTTCCGACCCACGTTGACTGGCCAGCTATAGGAGGAGTCACCCCTCTTCGGGGACCCCTATTACCACTAGTCAGGGGACCGAGGCCACATCCGTGTCCTTATGGATCCCAGGGATCTCAGGCCAGAGTGTTTCCTGATCAGCAGGTTGAGCTTCCAGGCCATGGAGGCAATCTCTATGAGATGTTCTATGCCGATGCCTGAGCTATGTGTGGAGGGATAGTTTGGTAGTAGCCGTACGTTCACAGTCCTGCGCGACTTGTGAAGTATGCCTGTGATGTGAAATGAATTCCGGAGGCCTAGATAAATGATGTATAGGAAGCTTGTAAGCCTCTGATGAGTAGTTTCATAATTTCAGTAGTTTGCTCTTCGATTAAGGTTGTACTGAACTATGTAAGGGTGTGTATGAACCATGGTGTAATTATAGCAGATGCTTGTTACCATGTTGTTCGGATATTCATTTCCGCATTTCGTGTGTTCAGTACATTCTTAATCCATAGCTAGTATTGATATGATATTGGTCTAAGCTGTGAGTTTGTTTGCCAGGATGGTGTTCACCAGGTTGAACTGTGCCCCTGCTCATGAGCAAGGCGAGGGTAGTCAAGCGTCGTAGGAAGACCTGCCTCACACGCCCTCTCTGGCGGAAGTGATGCTTGAGGCAGAGAGAAACAAAAGGAAGACCAACCGACTGTTAGAGCGTATTGAGCAGAATACGGCTCGTGAGCCTAGGAATGTTGCAGTGTCCCTCAATGACTTCGTGAAGCTGAATCCTCCAAAGTTCCATCACTCTGTCGATCCCCTCGACGCTGATGACTGGTTATGCAGCATCTCACGCAAAATTCGCTCTGCGAATGTTTCTGAGGCCGACAAGGTGACTTTTGCGGCGTATTTTCTGGAAGGACCCGCCAATCTGTGGTGGGAGAACTTTGAAGCTATGCGTCCTGCTGAGGCAGCAGCCACATGGGCAGACTTCAGTGCAGCCTTCCGTCTGCACCATATTCCAGAGGGCCTGATGGACAGAAAGAGAGAGGAGTTCTGTGCTTTCACCCAGGGCAAGATGACAGTGGATGCCTATAGCCGCGAGTTCGGTAACCTCGCCCGCTATGCAACAGAGGAGGTGTCTACTGATGCCAAGAAGCAAGCAAGATTCCGTAAGGGTCTGAGTCCTGAGCTTCGTCGTGATCTGCGCCTCCATGAGTGTGCAAGTTTCCAAGCCCTGGTTAACAAGGCGATCAGTGCCGAGACTGGTCATATCGACTTTGAAGCCACAATGAAGCACTCCCGTGACTTTGGCTCTTCATCTGGTTCCGCGTTTCCAAAACACAGGCTGTGGGTTCTGAACAGTTCTCTGCCGCCAAGATACACTCTGAGGCCATCCTACGTGGCGCCTCAGACGAATCAGACCAACCCTCCAGCAAAAACTTATGGTGGTCCAGCTAGCAATGTTGCACCACGTGCCAACCAAGTGATATGCTACAAGTGTGGAGAACCAGGGCACTATTTCCGTGAGTGTCCTCAAAATGTGGGTGCCAAGCAACCCGGAAAGTCCGTCGGGCAAGGCAAGTCGGGCAAAGCTTACTATGTGAAGCCAACTCCTGCACGTGGCCGTGTGAACCATGTCTCAGCAGAAGAAGCTGCAGAGGATCCCGACGTCATACTGGGTACGCTTCTTGTTAATCATCACCCAGCGTCTGTTCTCTTTGACACTGGGTCTTCTCATTCCTTCATTTCAGAAAGTTATGCACAGTTGCATAACATGTCTTTTTGTGATATGCCAATTCCATTGGTTGTCCAAACTCCTGGTAGTAAATGGCAAACCTCTAGGATAACCATGACAATGAAAATCTAGTAGACAGGCTAGTTTTTCTAGCCTCATTGATAGCCCTGAAATCTTCGAATATTAATATCATCTTGGGTATGGACTGGATGTCAGCTCACTATGCCAAGATTGATACTCATTCTAGAAATGTTCTACTTACCCATCCCTCGGGTGAGATAGTCAATGTCTCTACTCGAGTTGCCAAATGCCAACTCTATTCCCTAAATGCCAACCCTCTTCCGGAACATGAAGACATCCCGATTGTCCGTGACTTCCCGGATGTTTTTCCACAGGAACTGCGAGGAATTCCACCTGACAGAGTTTGTGATAGATCTTGTTCCGGGAACTGTCCCAATAGCCAGAAGACCATATAAGATGGCACCCCTGGAGCTAGTCGAACTTAAGAAGCAACTAGATGAGGCTTTGAATAAAGGTTTCATTCGTCCTAGCTCTTCTCCTTGGGCTTGCCCCGTCCTCTTCGTCAAGAAGAAGGACGAAACGGATCGGATGGTTGTCGATTATGGACCAGTTAATCTGGTCACCATAAAGAACAAGTATCCGCTCCCAGGATCAACGACCTGTACGATCAGCTCGCTGGATCCTCAGTCTTCTCCAAAATGGATTTGAGGTTGGGATACCATCAAATCAAGATCAAGAACGGGGACATTCCAAAAACGGCTTTTGTTACTCGTTATGGCCAATACGAGTACACCGTCATGTCCTTCGGTTTAATCAATGCCCCAGCCACCTTCTCTCGTCTGATGAATTCAATATTCATGGATTATTTGGATGAATTCGTCGTGGTATACCTCGATGATATTCTCATCTACTCGAAGAACGAACAAGAACATGCCGAGCATCTAAGGCTGGTATTGATGAAACTCCGAGAGCATCGTCTTTATGCCAAGTTTTCAAAATGTGAATTTTGGTTACCAGAAGTGACCTATCTAGGTCACGTAATCTCTGGTAAGGGTATTGCTGTCAATCCTGAGAGAGTTCAAGCCGTCCTTGATTGGACTCAACCTGAATCGGTTAAGCAAGTTAGGAGTTTTCTTGGCCTAGCGAGCTATTATCGCCGCTTTGTCGAGAATTTCTCCAAGGTTGCAAAGCCTCTAACTGAACTCCTCAAGAAGGATAAAAAGTTCGAGTGGACACCAAAGTGTGAGCATAGTTTTCAGGATCTGAAAAGACGCCTGACTTGCGCTCCTGTGTTGCTACCACCAGATTTTTCTAAGGACTTTGTTATCTATTGCGACGCCTCGCGACAAGGATTAGGTTGCATTCTCATGAAAGATCGTCATGTGATCGCATACGCATCTCGACAGTTGCGTCCACATGAGTATAATTATCCCACACATTACCTTGAGCTTGCAGCTGTGGATCATGCACTAAAAACCTGGCGACATTACCTTGTGGGTAATCGTTGCGAAATATTCACTGATCACCAAAGTCTGAAATATATCTTCACCCAGCCGGATCTGAATCTCAGGCAAAGACGGTGGGTTGAGTTGATCTCGGATTACGACTTAGGGATAACTTACACCCCGGGGAAGGCCAATGTTATGGCTGATGCACTAAGTCGTAAATCTTATTGTAACAATTTGATGCTAAAACAAGGTCAACCACATCTCTATGAGGACTTTCGGAAGTTGAATCTTCATATTGTTCCTCAAGGATTCCTTTCTACCCTGGTGGCGAAGCCTACTCTTAGGGATCAGATCATAGCCGTGCAGGCTTATGATAAGGGTATATCCCGGATCAAGGAGAATATTGCTAGCGGAAACGCTAGGGATTTCTCCATCGATGAGAAAGGTGTTGTGTTCTTTCAGAACCGTTTAGTGGTTCCTAAGAGCAAACATCTGCGGCAATTGATCTTTACGGAGGCTCATGATTCTCCTATCACCATTCATCCCGGTAGTACTAAGATGTATCAGGACCTACGCCAGAGGTTCTGGTGGACTAGGATGAAGAGAGAAATTGCTGAGTTCGTTGCTAACTGCGACGTTTGTCGTCGAGTTAAGGCAGAACATCAAAGGCCTGCTGGCACCCTTCAACCTTTAGCTATTCCTGAATGGAAATGGGATAAAGTTAGTATGGATTTCATTACCGGATTTCCCAAGACCAAGAAAGGAAATAATGCTATCTTTGTGGTCATTGACCGTCTTTCCAAAGTAGCTCATTTTCTTCCCGTTCGTGAGAGTATAACAGCTAGCCAGCTAGCGGAGTTATATATCTCTCGAATAGTGTCTCTTCATGGTGTTCCCCTAGAGATTAACTCAGATCGTGGGAGTATCTTTACTTCTCGCTTCTGGGGAAGTTTTCAGAATGCCATGGGGACTCACTTATCTTTTAGCACTGCTTTCCATCCCCAATCAAGTGGTCAAGTAGAAAGAGTGAATCAAATCTTAGAAGATATGCTCCGAGCTTGTGTTATATCATTCGGTATGAATTGGGAGAAGTGCCTTCCATTCGCCGAATTTTCTTATAACAGTAGTTATCAATCAAGCTTGGGCAAAGCTCCTTTTGAAGTTCTCTATGGACGAAGATGTCGAACACCTCTTAATTGGTCAGAAATCGGAGAGAGGCAACTCTTTGGCCCGGATATGATCCAGGATGCAGAAGAGCAGGTTCGCATTATTCGTGAAAAGTTGAAAACTGCCCAGTCTCGTCAAAAGAGCCAATATGATCGTCATCATAAGGCTGTGACCTTTGAAGTTGACGAGAAGGCTTATCTTCGGGTTACACCTTTGAAGGGTACCCATCGATTCGATATCAAGGGCAAGTTGGCTCCTCTTTACATTGGTCCTTTTTGCATTGCCAAACAAGGAGAAGTTGCCTACCAGTTGGAACTTCCTCCGCATCTTTCCAAGGTTCATGATGTCTTCCATGTCTCACAACTCAGGCGTTGCTTTTCGGATCCTATCCGTGAAGTGGACCACGAAACGCTTGATCTCCAAGATAATCTTTCTTATCGAGAATACCCTGTTCGTATTCTCGACCAAGCTGAGCGTACTACTAGACGTCGGAACATTAAGTTTCTTAAAGTTCAATGGTCAAATCATTCTAAGAAAGAGGCAACATGGGAAAGAGAGGATCGTCTTCGACAAGAGTATCCTGCGTTATTCCCGACGACTTCTAAATCTCGGGACGATATTCTTTTGAGTGGGGGTGAGTTGTCACATCCCTAGAACCCTAGCCAAGGTTTAGCATTGTGCTCATATTTTCTTTGCATTGCATCCAAGAAAATGGCAACAAGATCAAAGTAAGTGGTGAAGGGAAACTCAAAACCCTAGCCACTTCTCAAATTCAAAGGAATTACAAATTTATTCAAATCAGTGAACCCAAAATGGCCTCAAGAAAAGTTCAACTTTTCTGATAATTCTTGAAATCAAATAATCAATGAAGAAAACCATTTTCTTAATACTTTTGGCATTTTAAATAAATGCAAAAGACTACTGGTTTCAAGTTTAAAATTTGAATTCAAAAACTTTAAGTTTTCAAAAATGTTGAAAACTTCAAGGATGGTTGGATATATCCCAACAAATACTCTGGTGTGCTCAAAATATTTTTTGTAAACTATTTTGGAGCTGAAATAAATAGCCAATCAAATAGTTAGCAAAACAGAAAACAAAACAGAGAAAAAAAATAAGAATGCTTACCTGACGCTTACTGGCCCAGGCCTAGTCGCTCTGTCGTCTTCCTCCTCGCCAGTAGGAGCAGGAGGTGGCCGCCATGACGCCGCGCGCCTCCACGCAGCTCCCTGCCTGCCTGGCCGCCGCCTCGCGCTGGCGAGCGCGGGGATAACCTCCCCGAGCCCTTCTATAACCCTTCCCGTGCCCCAGTTTCCCCCCTCCTCTCGGGATCTCTCCTCCCTCCTCCTATCGCCATTGCAAAGAGCTAGAGCTCGAGCCGCCGTGCCCCTAGCCACAGGACCTTCCTCCCGAGTAGTCCAGTAGCTCCGCCTCGACGAGCTGGTTCTCCCTGCAAAGGCCGAAGCCTCCCCGAGCCCTGCAACGCCCCCAACGCCATCGTCTTCAACCTTCGGCCGCCGGCAAATCGACGGTGAAACGCCGGCTACAGCCCCTCCCCGAGCAGTCTGAGCCTAGCTTCACCTCCACCGTGAGCCTGCGATCATTTCCCCTCTTCTTCCCCTTGGATTCGTGCCCCCTACCCACTGGACCATTGTACCCGAACTCCGGCAGCCGCCTCCGCTTGTCGCCGGCTTGCTCCGGCCACCCGTAGCCCTCCCTGAGGCCAGTGCTAGATGAGGTCGAGCCTGGGGATCATCCCAGTGCTCTCGGTAACCATTTCCGAGCACCACATCACGAGATAGCGCGTCTCCGGCGAAGTTCCGCCACGGATCTGGTCGCCGCTGGTCAGACTCCGGCGGGGGACGACGTGGCCGGCCTAACCCGAGTAGTTTAGCACTAACCACTCGCTGACAGTGGGCCCCAGGCCAAGTCAAACCCACTTAGGGGCTGGTCAGCGCGGGATTAGCTCCTGAGACGCTGAACAGTGGGTCCCCCTGTCAGGTTTGACCTGATCAGGTCAGTTGACCTGCTGACGCCATGATGATGTAGTTATGACGCAATAAGGGAATTTCTGATTTAAAAGAATTCCAGAAAAATGCCAAAACTTCTAAAAATCATATAAATTAATCTGTAACTCCAATGAAAATAATTTATATATGAAAAAGTATCAGAAAAATTCAAGGAATCTGAATATGTCATTTCAAACATGTTTGAAAATGTTACTGAACCCAAACATATAGATTAATGAATAAGTTAACTTTCATAAATACTTTGGAGATGGAATTTGGAAATTATTTAAATTCCACTTCAAATGTTATGATCAAACATTGTCCAAATCACAAACCAGCAACCTAACATGCCATCTCCATGCATGTTAAAAGCAAGTTGATCTGAGCATCAGGTCGAATCAATTAAAATGGTATTCGAGAATACCTCATTTGAAGTGATACTTGAATTTGATTCAAATCAACTTCAAACCTAATAAATGTTAGCTATAATAGTATACCACCTTGCATCCTCATGCTATGCTCATGCATCATCTTGTTGCACATGATTGTTATTGATTGTTGTCATTCCTTTCGGTAGGCTCCGCTCCTCCGGATTCCACCGAATATCCGATTGACGGATATTGTCCCTCCCTTGAGCAACAAGGCAAGAAACCATTTTGATCATCCCGATGAATCCCATGTTCTCGCTCCTGCACTTACTTATTGCATTAGAATCAAATGCTTCAAATGCTTTTGTCAGGTTAGTTGAACCCACTTCCTTTGCATGACCTATCTTTGTCACAGTAAATAGCTGAACCTTGCAACCTAGCATACCTGATAGTTGCTTGAGCCATGATGTGCCTTATCCTTCTATGCATGCTATGCTTAGAGTTGTGTATGGTCTGTCATCTGGGAGATGAATAGAATTGTGAGAATGTGTTCAGTAAGTAAAGGTTGTGTGTTGAACCTGATTTGGTAAAGGTACCGGTGAAAGGCTGTGTTGGAGTACATGGCGGGTTGTTTCATTGGAACCGTCCTTAGGAACTGAGTTCCGTGTATGCAATCCAAGACTAGATACTACCACACGTTGGGATACTTAATTGACCCTCTCGACTTATTAATCGCTTAGTACTCGGTCTAGGAGTTGCAAGTAGTTTCTGGTGTTTATAGTCATGCTGGAGGCCGCACATAGCGCTGACCTGAGAGGTGGGCTGTGATGCGGTAGGGAGTGGCACAGTGTACCAAGTGGCACCCGGATGGTGGGCTTGGGAACCCTACGCACATCGTTTGAGGCTGTGGCGGAAACCTCGGCCGGACTTCCGTGCGGCTTACCCTCAGATAGGCGATAGACCTGGACTAGGTACTGGTGTGGTTAACGGTCGTGGCCGACTCCCTCGCTGGGCTTCCGCTTGAAGGTTGCCGAGGTGCATAACGTGCACATGGCGATAAGTGGTGAGAGCGTGTGTGACGAAGTACACCCCTGTAGGGTTATGATCTATTCGAATAGCCGTGTCCGCGGATATGGACTACTTGGAGACATATGTTGTTCATAGATAACTTCAATGGCTACTCATAAAATTGTCAAGATAAGCGTGAGTGTCGTGGACGGTATTTCCGTATGGAGACGGAATGATTCCATGATGGAGTATTGTTGAGGTGTTAGTGGACTCGTGTTCGAGAAATCAAGTTGTCTAGCCACGAGTGAAATGCTGGCTTTCTACATGAAACCCCACAATTCCTTATTGATACATTGCATGAGTAGATAGTTATCCTAAAGGCTTGCTGAGTACCTCCGTACTCATGTTTGCTTAATAATTGTTGCAGAGGTTGTTAATGACCCTAACGGAGGGTTCTTCCTAGACATCGACGACGACGAGTAGCTGGTGTCCCAGCTACGATCTGGCCCTAGGTTGGGTCTGTAGTATAGTCAGGCCTTGTGCCTTCTAGTTTCACCTGTCTGTACTCAGACAGTTTCAAACACTTCCGCTGGCTTGTAACTGAATGACTGCTATGATGGGTCGTGAGACCCTTACTATGTAGTATTATGTGTGTGGCTCTTCCGAGCCTTTTAAATGAAGCTTGTATGTTTATGGTTATGTTGTGATGCCATCGATGTATCTATACATATCGGTATGCCATGCGTACGTGTGTCGTACCTGATATGTATGGGGTTCGATTACCTAGCTATAAACTTTAGTAGCACTCCTTACAGGGAAATGCCCCTTTGTGATCCATCGAGCCATGGTAGTTCGCTACTGCTCCGGACACATTGGTTGACCAGCATGTGTCCTTCTTAGCTGCTGTGTCTGTCCCCTCTGGGGAAATGTCACGCGATGTAATGGAGTCCTTGTAGCTTGCTACGACTCGTCTACATTCGCTGGTGACCGACACCTGCTTTGCTGGGTCATGTACGCCTGTCCCTGTGCAGAACTGCCACTTTGGTTTACGACTAGACATGTCGATCCGGGTTCTTTGTCATTGGATTGCTAGCGACACAATTGCATACGTGAGTCAAAAGGCGCAAACGGTCCTGACTAAGGTAAGGCTGCAGCCGTGGGGTTAACCGTGCCTGAGACCGCAAAGGGATGCGATGTGTTATAGGATGGATTCCTATGGCTTAGGATCCGGGTCCCGACAAATTCAGAGCCTATGGATGCCAAATTAAGACAAGCCGCTAATGGTTTTGACTATAAGGTCCATTCATTTGAGAAATACAACATCAAGAGGTATTGCTTTCATACATTTGGCAAAGAGCTATCTATGACCGACCGAAAATCTTCAAATTGTGGTGTCTCTGCTATCGGCGAAGGAGGTACCGAGTATTATTGAAGAGTTGAAGAAATTTATGAACTTCAATTCTACGGTGATAACCCACCAAACGTCGTAATCTTCAAATGTTATTGGTTCCATCCGAAGGATACTAGAAGGACTCATGAACATATAGGTCTAGTCGAAACCAAACAAAGCACCCATTTTGATGTTCCCGATGTCTATATTACGGCTCAACAGGCGACCCAAGTTTTCTATCTATCGTGGGCCTGCCAAACTAATAAGAATTTGAATGGTTGGGATGTTGTTTATGAAGTGCCGCCACGTGCTAGACTACCTCCCTCCAATGAAAAAATTATGGACCTTACATTGACCCAGACACATATGAAGGAGAATTCTTCCAAGAATAACATATTTCCAACAAACATTTCAAAAAACATTCTACTTCACCCCAGAACATGGAAGTAGACAGCGATAGTGAATCCGACTTCACCCGTGAGCCGGAACAAGCATAGCCGCAACTAGAAGAGGTTACTGTGGTGGATAACCTGTCAATGCTTGAACGGAATACACATAGGCCTTCCACATGTTGATGCTGCTGAACTCGATGAGCACATCATTCATGACGACACGCATGATAGTGATGATGATGACGATTTTATTGACCCTAGAGCATATATAGATGATCCAGACTATTATTAGTTTGTATGCATCCCAACTTAAATTATGTACATATTATTATTCATGTCAAGTATTCAGTTTTTTTATGTTGTACTAATTTATTTTACTATTTTTCATGGAATGTGTTGAAAGATGGTGGGCGCGAGTCCAGAGCGCTCCACGGGTACTTCTTCATCGACGACCTGGTGGAGGCCTACTTCCATTCCACCCCTATCTCTTCGGAGAGCATTGATAGACAGTCTGGGGATAACCACATGCGCTTATTCGTCGGTGTCGTTCCCCACCGGGAGAGGAGGTCGAGGATGGAAGAAGAAGAGAGGTACAAAACGTGGCCGCGGGAGAGGTAGGCGACCTGCTATGCCTTCGTCATCGCCAGCCCCAACTCATTCAACCGAGAACAGGACTGCTAGGGTGGAGTCTATGGGGACTCCAGACCATGAGCCTTGAGTCGACGGGCCTTCGGCGCATGAGACTACGGTCCAAGAGGCTTCGGCCCATGAGACTCTGATCCGAGGGGCTACGTCCCAGGAGACACCGGTCCCAGAGGGTTTGGCCCACAAGACTCCGGATGCAGGGGCTATGTCCCAAGAGACGTCCGGATGGGGTACTTGGCTAGATCCGACTAACGAGCCGGGCGGCCATGCTGATGCTGGCGGGGATGAGTCTACAGATAGTGAGGGCAAGGTGGTTGAGGGGGTCCCTGTGTACCAGCGTGGTGGTACACGGCTCCCTTCCGTGTCGACGGCCCACGAGCAGAGGCCGGTCATTAGGCCTGATGGGGATAAGTAAGTGCATTTACTCTTTTTGTACCTTTTGCCTTCATGTTTGTGTAAATATATAATGCGTTGACCTTGTCATACTGCAGGGGTTGGCATCACCTCCGTGGTGTCTGCAAGCCGAACACCATCCTTGGTGTGCTTTGCCGACTAAATTTCTCGAGGTTTGAAACATTGCCATGTGAGGGTCAGGCTCCTCAACTAGGATTGAGCTAGGAGCACTACAAGGCTGCCCTGGCCCCTCTGGAGGAGGTGATCAATGGTGTCTTGTGCCACACAAGGGCCGAGATGGTGATCAACAACTTTTTGATAATTTATCCTTTAGACAATCTAAAATGAACAATAGCTAGTTATTGTACTAATCTGTGTTGTCTGTTTGATTGTAGACCTATTACAGGTGTGTGGAGGGATACGAGGAGGAGGTGTCCAAGGCTCGCCGCAGGCTATTCGAGACTACTACACCACACCTCATATTAAGAAGGACAAGTCATCGTGCCACCAAAAGTTTCTGAGGAAGGAGGAGTACATGAAGGTAATTACCTATTCTTAAGGCCTTGTACTTAGTTTGCTTGATTTAATTTGTAGGCGTAGCTCTCAAATTTCTCTTTTTACTAACTTATAGGTGCCCCCGAGATGGAGTGCAGATAAGACGGATTGTTGGGAGGCGTTGGTGGATGAGTGTTGCATAGGACAATGGCGAGTCTTCCACAACAATGCCAAGGACCGGTGTGCCCAAATGTTGGTGTGCCACGCCATCAAGGCAGTGCCAACTTATTTTAGTTCAGGCGGAACTGGGTATGTGGTTTGCTTCATGATTCATGCAATTGAATATTCATGCTAGCTTGATCCCTTTACTAATACTTTGTTCCTCTATTTTAGGCACATCACAATAACGCGGAGGTGCCACAGGTGTACGACCTCTATGCCATGGCCCATACTGCTCTTACAAGAAGGCCAATTTATTTTCTGAGTCTGACGACGATCATCGAGAGAAGTTCACCAACATCTCCTCCCACCACAAGACCGTGAGATACAACGAGGAGGGGAAGACGAGGAAAGGGGAGGACTTTAAACCGAGCTAGCAATCTTTGGATCTAGAGCTAGCGATGATATCTGGTGGCGGGAGGCCTTACTCCCCGCTGATTTGCATTGGTTCCCTCCAAGCTGAAAGGGTGATGTGGCACAACGACGACAAGTATTTCCCTTGGCTATGAAACCAAGATATCAATTCATAGGAAGATCCACCAGACTATGTAAGCGATACCTGCACACAAATAACAAATCCTCGCAAGCCAAAGCGTGTAGGGGTTGTCAATCCCTAGTGGGTAAAATAAAATGGTAAAACGATAGATTGATAGAAGAAAATATAGTGATGGTAAATAAATTGCAACATGGTATTTTTGGGTTTTTTGATAATATAGATCTGAAAATAAAAGAGAAAATAAAATGGAAACATGAATAGCAAAGTAGAGATTGCAAATAGATGATGTAAAATACACCCGGGGCCGTTGGTTTCACTAGTTGCTTCTCTCGAGAAAATAGCAAATGGTGGGTACACAAATTACTGTTGGGCAATTGATAGAAAAGCAAATAATTATGACAATATCCAAGACAATGATCATGTATATAGGCATCACGTCAAAGATAAGTAGACCGACTTCTGCGTGCATCTACTTCTATTACTCCACACATCGACCGCTATCCAGCATGCATCTAGTGCATTAAGTTCATGGAGAAATGGAGTAATGCTTTAAGAACAATGACACGATGTAGAAGATATCTATTCATGTAGGAATAGACCCCAACATTTTATCCTTAATAGCAACAATACATGCGTGTCATGTCTCTTTCTGTCACTGAGATTGAGCACCGCAAGATCGAACCTATCAAAAAGCACATCTTCCCATTGCAAGATAAAAAGATCAAGTTGGCTAGACAAAACCCACATATTGGAGAAGAAATATGAGGCTATAATAATCAAGAAGGGATATAATTTATAGATCTAATCATCAACTCACAATTCATCTGATCCCAACAAACACACCGCAAAGGATAGAGTTACATAAAATAGATCTCAAAGAAACCATTGTATTGAGAAGAAAAACGAGATAGAAAGTCATCTAGCTACTGCTACGGACCTGTAGGTCTGATATGAACTACTCACGCATCATCGG
Organism: Hordeum vulgare subsp. vulgare; assembly: GCF_904849725.1. Taxonomy (NCBI): domain Eukaryota; kingdom Viridiplantae; phylum Streptophyta; class Magnoliopsida; order Poales; family Poaceae; genus Hordeum; species Hordeum vulgare. The sequence continues at coordinate 105,009,901 of NC_058522.1, read as the reverse complement.
AGGAGCACCAATAAGGATGAGGAACCCCTCTGTGATCGTGTTCCTCTCCGGAACGGGCTCTAGATTGGATTTCATGGCTTGTGGAACTTTCGGCGGCTGAAACAATTTTTCGTTTACTCCTTTAGGGTTTCTGGAATATTGGTGTATTCAAAGAGCTCATAGGCCGTGGAGGAGGTACCCGAGGCCCCCACTACCTACTAGGCCGCGCTAGTGGGCCGCTTGGGCCTCCTTCGGTGATCATCCTTGGTCCCCAAGATTCCTTCTGGTCGAATAGAAATCTCCAAAAAGTTTTTTGGCATTTGGACTTCGGCATTGATTTTCTGCGAAGGAAAAAACAGGAAAAAATAGCAGCTGGCACTCGACACTATGTCAATAGGTTAATCCCAAAAAATGATATAAAGTTGCTATAAAATGATCATAAAGCATCCAGGAATGATAATATAACAACATGGAACAATCAAACATCATAGATACGTTGGAGATGTATCAGCATTCCCAAGCTTAATTCCTGCTCGACCTTGAGTAGGTAAATGATAAATACGGAATTTTTGATGTGGAATGTTGCCTAACATGTTCATCATATTCTTTTCTTTTTATCACTGATATATGGACTTGCAGATGATTCAAAGAAATAGTCTATAATCTGACACGAAAACTTCAATACTCAAGCATATCAACAAGCAACCAAGTCTTTCAAAATATCAATGCTAAAGAATGTTATCCCTTGACCATCATGCTCCATCATTGATCCATTCATGCAACACACTCAAATATTACCTACATCCAATGCTCAAGTATGATAATACTGTTCCTTGGTGATTTATAAGAGAAGATGGAGACCCAAATTCAAAAAAAATTCATAAAGTAAACAGATAAGCCCTTTGCAGAGGGAAGCAGAGGTTTTTAGAGGTGCCAACACTCGAAGTGGAAAATATAGATATAAAATATTTCGGGTGGTATGCTTTTCGTGTCAACAAAAACGACTAAAATTTTCCAATATCCCCCGTGCTAAAAAAATCATAGGCAGTTCCCAAACTGAAAATAAAGTTTATTCATTTTTCCACCATTCTTTCACACTCCACGGCTAGTTGCATCCACGGGTACCATCCATACCATCACTCTCCAAAGAATTTATTATTTGAGAACATAAAATAAATTTCCTTTGTATTTCGGTACTCGGCATCCCTATTACCGCCATACTCTCATGCAATTACAAGTCAAAAAACACTCATCTTAAGAATAACCTATTTAACATTGAAGATACTCGCCACCCCTCGCCGCTTCATGAGCGCGACGAGCACAAAAAACAGAAAATTATTTTGAACATTAGAGTTGGCACTTTTAAATGTAGTTGGAATGGCGTTGAAATACCGCATATAGGTACGTATGGTGGACTCATTTGGCACAACTTTGGGTTTTAGGATGTGGATGCACAAGCAATATTCGCACTTAGTACAAGTGGAGGCTCGCAAATAGATTGGGAAGCGCCCAACCAAGGAACTAAAACCATCATAAGAGAATGTTAAACATAACTAACACCAAATAATGCAACATAAGTAGGATGTAATTTAATAGCATAATTATTTACTTCATGTGCATGCATAGGGAATCACAAACCTTAACACCAATATTCATACTAAAGCATAATTACTCATCAACATAACTTACATATCACTATCTTCATATCGCAAAACTATTGCAAAGAATCAAGTTTAACATCCAGTGATCTTCATGGAAGTTTTTATTATATCTCCCCTAGATATCTATCACTTTGGGACTAATTTCATTTAAAGCAAATTGTCATTGCAAAAAATAAGCTCTCAAAAAATATAAGTGAAGAACGAGAGCATAAGTTTCTTTAAAATTTTCAACTATCAAAATAATTTAAGTGAAGAAAAAGAGGATTTGTTCAAAATTTCTACTAACTCTCAAAATAATCTAAGTGAATCATGAGGGCAAATTTCTTCCAAATAACAGCACCATCGTGCTGAAAAAGATATAAGTGAAGCGCTAGAGTAATTCCATGGCTCTAAAAATTTAAGGGAGGCATAAAGAGCGATTCTAATAAATCATAGCATATTTTGACTCTCTAAAATGGGTGTTTACATAAAGGTTTATTATGACAAACTGACCAACAAAGCAAGAAAAGACTCATATAATACAAGACACTCCAAGCAAAACACATGATATGTGACGAATAAAAATATAGCTCCAAGTAAAATTACCGATGGTTGTTAGAAGAAAGAGGGGATGCCTTCCGGAGCATCCCCAAGCTTAGTTGTTTGGTACTCCTTGGATATTACCTTGTGGTTCCATGGGGTATCCCCAAGCTTAGGCTTTTATCATTCCTTATTCCTTCATCCATCGTGATCTCACCCAAAGCTTGAAAACTTCAATCACACAAAACTCAACAAAAATTTAGGTACCATTAAAAACCTATTCCAATTTAGTTTTTTAATTATAACTATTGTATTCTAACTTTACCATCGCTTATACTGTCCGATACAAACCATAGAACGATCAAAATAAGCACACAACACAAATAAAACAGAATCTGTCAAAAAACGGAACAGTCTATAAAGACTCGAATTTTATTCATACTTCTATAACTCCGAAAATTCTTAACAATTAGTAAAATGTAGGTAATTTGTATATAAATCTTGTGTGAAAATTTCAGACACTTTTGACACTTTTGTAATTTTTAATTTTTTTCCTACTAGACGCAAAAGTTTCTGTTTTCCAACAAGATCAAAGGAACTATCACCCACATGATCCTAAAGGTTTTACTTGGCACAAACACTAACTAAAACATAAAAACACAATAATAATAGTAGCATAATCTTGCAAACACTAAATAACATAAAGAAAAGTGAAAAAATGATTTTATTTATTGGGTTGTGTCCCAACAAGCGGTATCGTTTTAGGCCCCTAGCTAGGCATAAGGAATAGATTAAAGTATTGTCATCTTTAGTTTCCAACTCCTCAATCACACATACATAATTACTTTGTGATCTAACATGCGTATTCTCAAAATTTACACTCCTAGGAATAAATTTAAAGAATTCATGCCTAGCTAGGCATAAGGAATAGATTAAAGTATTGTCATCTTTAGTTTCCAACTCCTCAATCACACATACATAATTACTTAGTGATCTAACATGCGTATTCTCAAAATTTACACTCCTAGGAATAAATTTAAAGAATTCATTCATATGATTAAGTTCACTTAAGTTGAAGTGAGCCCTGATCATCTTAAGATCTATGTTGTTGCTAGAAGAGATACCCTTATTCTTGGGAGTTTGGGGAGTTTTCTTGCCAACAGGAGTTTTATCCATAGTTTCAATGGAAGAAAAATTCATTCTCAAGTTACTAAAAAATTCCTTTAATTTATCAATTCTAGCAGGACTCTCCACTACCCAATCATTTGTTATGGGTTGTTTCTCTTTCAACATTTTAATAGCTTCTCCCATTTTTGAACAAATACAATTAACAAGATCTTGCACCCTTTTATACAATTTTTTAACATTCTCTTTGGTAAGAATTTTCTTTTCAATAGCATCTAACCTCTGCATAACATGCTCAAGAGTTAGAAACATCTCATTTATAATGATAGGTTGAGACCCCAATAAACTTCCCATGGCATTGAGAGGATCGGAGGGTGGACAACTTAAGAAATTTCCCCCGGTGATAGTGTCAAGAAGAAATCTATACCAATTACTAATTCTCAGATAAAATTTCAAAGAAGAACGATAGTAGATTGCTTATCGATAGATCTATCATGAGCATTGCAAATCCTATACGAAGCTTATTTCCGACTTTCTCCTCCCCATTGCTTAAAATTGAGAACTTCAATCTCAGGGGTGCTCATAGCGAGGGAGGACTTAGCCATAGCGATAAGGCAAACAAAAGGCAAATAATGTGAAGTTGGGGATAGAAAAATAAGAGGAAAATGGCAAAATAATGTAATTGCAAGGAGATGGGAGTTTATGTGTAGGAACCTGATAAATCTTGACTTCATCCTCCCTTGCAACGGCGCCAGAAATCTTGACTCCCCGCTGATTTGCGCTAGTTTCCCTCCAAGCTTAAGGGGTGATGTAGCACAGAGACGTCAAGTATTTCCCTCGGTTATGAAACCAATGTATCAATCTAGTAGGAAGATCCACAAGACTATGTAAGCGGTACCTGCACACAAATAACAAATCCTCGCAACCCAATGCGTGTAGGGGTTGTCAATCCCTTGTGGATAAAATAAAACGGTAAAAGCATAGATTCATAGAAGCAAATAGAGTGATGGTAAATAAAACACAATAAGTTTTTTGGGGGTTTTTAGATAATATAGATCTGAAAAATAGCAAATAAAATGGAAACGTCAATAGCAAAGTAGAGATTGCAAATAGATGATGTAAAATAGACCCAGGTTTCACTAGTGGATTCTCTCCAGAAAATAGCAAACGGTGGGTAGACAAATTAGTGTTGGGCAATTGATACAAAAGCAAATAATTATGACGATATCCAAGATTATGATCATGTATATAGGCATCACGTCCAAAACAAGTAGACCGACTTCTGCCTGCATCTACTTCTATTACTCCACACATCGACCGCTATCCAACATGCATCTAGTGTATTAAGTTCATGGAGAAACGAAGTAATGCTTTAAGAAAGATGACATGATGTAGACAATATTTAATCATGTAGGAATAGACCCCATCGTTTTATCCTTAATATCAACAATACATGCGTGTCATGTCTCTTTCTGTCACTCAAATTGAGCACCGCAAGATCGAACCTATGACAAAGCACCTCTTCCCATTGCAAGATAAAAAAGATCAAGTTGGCTAGACAAAACCCAAATATCGGGGAATAAATACGAGGCTATAATAATCAAGAATGGATATAATTTCATAGATCTGATCATAAACTCACAATTCATAGTATCCCAACAAACACACCACAACGGATAGAGTTACATCAAATAGATCTTGATGAGACCATTGTACTGAGAAGAAAAACGAGAGATAAAGCTATCTAAATACTGCCTACGGACCCGTAGGTCTGATATGAACTACTCATGCATCATTGGAGGAGCACCAATGAGGGTGATGAACCTCTCCGTGATTGTGTTCCTCTCAAGAACCGGCTCTAGATTGGATTTCGTGGCTTCTGAAACTTGCAGCAGCCGAAACGATTTTTCGTCGACTCCTTTAGGGTTTCTGGAATATTGCTGTATTTATAGAGCTCATAGGTGATGGAGGAGGTGCCCGAGGCCCCCACTACCCACCAAGCCGCGTCCTGGTGCTGGGTGGGCAACCTGGGCCTCTTTTGTTGATCATCCTTGCTCCCCAAGTTTCCTCCTGATCGAAAACAATATCCAAAAAGTTTTGTGGCATTTGGACTTCATCTCGTATTGATTTCTATGAAGAAAAAAATCAGCAAAAAAGAGCAACTGGCACTAGGCACTATGTTAATAAAACATCCAAGAATGATAATATAACAACATGGAACAATAAAAAAATATAGAAACATTGGAGACGTATCAAGGCCCCATGGATCGATAGCCATTGGAGATGGGCTGATACGTTGTCCTCTCACTCTCCCGAAGATCAAGGCACGCCAAACGAGCTCCTGTCCTAAGATAAGGACTTGTCCACGGCCAGTCAATTTCGGCATCCAGGTTAGCTATACACACTCAAATAACTTTCCTCCATTACATTGTGTGTGTCGCCATCAATGATTACAATGCTAGTGAGGAGTGTTGTTACAGGCTGCTCTTCGGAGAGAGAGAGCGACAACCTAGTCACTTATGCAGGAGAGGGAACTGGTGGCGGTGGAGATGCAATGGGTTGCAAAGGAGAAGATGGCTTGGTTGTGGGAGGAGGAGAGGGAACGGAATGAGGCGGCTCACCAGGCCATGTACGAACTCCTCGTGGTCAGTTTCTTCTTCATATTAGCCAAACATGCATGTAATGTCCGTTTCATTTACTAACTAATAAGGCTGACTCATCAAAACCAAATGTGCAGTCTATGTGCGAGAAGACCGGCTAGACCCCTCCGCCGATGCCAATCATTACGGTGGCAACAACAGTGAGTTTCATTCGAATGGTTATTAGTTACTAGTCTTAACATTTGAGTGTCATCATGCTAACGAGACATTGCAAATAATCTTTGGTGCAGAATAACTCCCAAGGCGCATTGCACAATCATTCTCTAGGTTAAATCGGCCTAAGCAACCCTAGTGCTTCACATCCGTGATGACGACGATGGTAAGTTTTCTCAGGTGTTCTGCTTAATAAATGCATACTTAGCTTCGTACATGCCAGTTAGCCCTATTATGTCACATACTTATCTTATTTTCCTCTAAAATGACATAATTAGCTTAGTTAGGTCAAAAATGGCATAATAACCTTGGTGTGCTCATAAATGTCATATAGTTACCTTATCTTCCTCCAAAATGACATAATAAGCTCAAAATGGCATAAAATAAAAAGAAAGAATAGAAGAGGAAATATAAGAAATATAAAGAATAAAATAAGAAGAATTAGCTTCTTCTTTCTTTCTCTTTCTTCTTCTTTTTTCTTCTCGTCTTCTTCTTCTTGTTGTTGTTCTTTTTCTTCTTCTTCTTCTTCTTCTTCTTCTAGTCTTCTTCTTCTTCTTCTTCTACTACTACTACTACTACTACTACTACTACTACTACTACTATTTCTTCATCATCATCATCATCATCATCATCTTCTTCTTCTTCTTATTCTTCCTCTTCTTCCTCTTCTTCTTCTTCTTCTTCTTCTTCTTCTTCTTCTTCTTCTTCTTCTTCTTCTTCTTCTTGTTCTTCTTGTTCTTCATGTTTTTCATGTTCTTCTTCTTCTTCTTCTTCTACTACCACTACTACTACTACTACTACTACTACTACTACTACTACTACTACTACTACTAGTACTACTACTACTACTACTACTACTACTACTACTACTACTACTACTACTACTACTACTACTACTACTACAACAACAACAACTACTACTACTACTTCTTCTTCTTCTTCTTCTTCCTCTTCTTCTTGTTCTTGTTCTTGATCTTCTTCTTCATCTTCTTCTTCGTCTTCTTCTTGTTCTTCTTCTTCTGCTTCTTCTTAGCTAATTATCCTTCAAACTGTCATAATTAGCTTATTTAGTTCATTTATGACATAGTTAGCTTAGTTTGGTCAGAAATGGCATAATAATCTTGGTTAGCTCATAAATGTTTTATACTTAGCTTGTTTTCCTCTAAAATGGCATAATTAGCTTAGTTAGGTCAAAGAAGACATAATAACCTTGGTTAGCTCATAAATGTTATATACTTAGCTTATTTTCCTCCGAAATGACATAATATGATAAAAATGGCCTAAAAAGAAAAAGAAAGAATAGAAGAGGAAATAAAATAAAAATAAAGAATAAAAGAAGAAGAATGAGCTTCTTTTTTCTTTCTTCTTATTATTATCCATCTCTTTCTTCTTCTTCTTCTTCTTCTAGTCTTCTTCTTCTAGTCTTCTTCTTCTTCCTCTACTACTACTACTGCTACTTCTTCTTCGTCGTCTTCTTCTTCTAATCTAATTAACCTCCAAAATGACATAATTAGATTATTGAGTTCATTTATGACATAATTAGCTTAGTTAGGTCAGAAATGACACAATAACCTTGGTTAGCTCATAAATTTTATATACTTAGCTTGTTTTCCTCCAAAATAACATAATAAGCTAAAACATGTCGTAAAAATAAAAACAAAGAATAGAAGAGGAAAGAATATCAAAATAAAGAATAAAAGAAGAAGAATGAACTTCTTCTTTCTTTCTTCTTATTATTTTCTCTTTTTCCTCTTTTTCTTGTTCTTCTAGTATTCTTCTTCTTCTTCTAGTCTTTTTCTTCCTCTTCTTATACTAATACTACTTCTTCTTCTTCTTATTGTTCATCATCTTCTTATTCTCCTTCTACTTAGCTAATTGTCCTCCAAAATGAAATAATCAGCTTATTTAGTTCATTTATGACATAATTAGCTTAGTTAAGTCAGCAATGGCATAATAACCTTGGTTAGCTCATAAATTTTACATACTTAGCTTGTTTTCCTCTAAAATGGCATAATAAGCTTAGTTAGGTCAAAAATGGCATAATAACCTTGGTTAGATCATAAATGTTATATACTTAGCTTATTTTCCTCCAAAATGACATAATAAGCTCAGAAATGGCATAAAAAGAAAAAGAAAGAATAAAAGAGGAAAGTAAAGAAAAAGAAATAATAAAAGAAGAAGAATGAGCTTCTTCTTTCTTTCTTCTTATTATTTTCCTTCTGTTTCTTCTTGTTTTCTTCTTCTCCTTCTTCTTCTTATCTTCTTCTTCTTCTTCTTCTTCTTCTTCTTCTTGTTATTCTGCTTCTTCTTCTTCTTCTTCTTCTTCTTCTTCTTCTTCTAGGCTTCTTCTTATTTTTCTTCTTCTTCTTCTTCTTCTAGTCTTCATCATCATCATCATCTTCTTCTCCTTCTACTACTTCTACTACTACTTCTTATTCACCATCTTCTTCTTCTTCTTAGCTATTTATCCTCCATAATGACATAATTAGATTATTTAGTTAATTTATGACATAATTAGCTTAGTTAGGTCAAAAATGGCATAATAACCTTGGTTAGCTCGTAAATGTTATATACTTAACTTGTTTTCCTCTAAAATGACATAATGAGCTTAGTTAGGTGAAAAATGGGTTAGATCATAAATGTTATATACTTAGCTTATTTTCCTCCAAAATGAACTAATAAGCTAAAAATGGCATTAGAAGAAAAAGAAAGAATAGAAGAGTAAAGAGAAGAAAAGGAAAGAATATAAGAAGAATGAGCTTCTTCTTTCTTTCTTCTTATTATTTTCCTTCGCTTTCTCCTTATTCTTCTTCTTCTTCTTCTTCTTCTTCTTCTTCTAGTATTCTTATTCTTCTTCTTCTTCTTCTTCTTCTTCTAGTATCCTTATTCTTCTTCTTCTTCTTCTAGTCTTTGTCTTCTTCTTCTACTACTACTACTACTACTACTACTACTACTACTACTACTACTACTACTTCTTCTTCTTCTTCTTCTTCATGATCTTCTTCTTATTCTTCTTCTTGTAATTCTTCTTCTTCTTAGCTAATTATCCTCCAAAATTACATAATTAGCTTATTTAGTTCATTTATGACATAATTAGCTTTGTGAGGTCAAAAATGGCATAATAACCTTGGTGATCTCATAAATGCCATATACTTAGCTTATTTTCATTAAAAATGACATAATTAGCTTAGTTAGGTCAAAAATGTCATTATAAACCTAGTTAGGTCATAAATGTCATAAATTTAGCTTATTTTCCTCCAAAATGACATAATAAGCTCAAAATGTGAGGTACTATTCTTCTTCTTCTTCTTCTTCTAGTTTTCTTCTTCTTGTTCTAACTTTCTTATTCCCATTTTGCAGATTTGATTTACTACATGGAAGCTTGCATTGATGGAGTGCTTTCCTTTTTGTTTTGATTTGTGTTGATGAAAAATGTGGAACTATATGTATGTATATATGGATGAACAATGTTAAACTTTGTATGTATTGGTTCTTTTAATATGTATTGGTTCTTTCGATCTGTCCTAGCTCACTATATATCATATATGTGCGGTGAACTCTATATATTATATATGTGCTGTGAAAATGTAGGGAAATAGCAGAAAACAAATAAAACAGGAGTAATATAGGCACTTTGCCGTCTGCCAAATGATTGCAAAGATAACACATGGCACCAACCTGTGCAACCTGGGAGCACCAGGTCTGACCCATTTGGTCACTTTGCCGTCGGGTGACAGACGGAAAAGGCGAGGGTAGGCAGAAGGCAAAGGGTAGGGGTGGCGTTGGTAGGCCCGCTGGCAGACAGCAAAGGGCAGGCCTGGCAAACGGCAAAGGCACACACATGCTATTTGATGGCAAAGGCTGTTGTTAGCCACCTAACGGGGATGAAAGCTATGCTTTGTTGTCTAGCCTCTTTCTCGTCTCCTGGTCTAGGAATACCGACGACAAAGATCTTTACCGTCCTCTGCACCCTTACAAATGACAATGAATGTCATTACCGTCACTTTCAATGCTAAAAGTGGGGCCTCCAGCTAGCAGACGACAAAGGTCTTTGCCATCCGTGAATTGGTACTTTGCCATCTGCTATGGCACACGACAAATAAGCTGATTCCTGTAATGTATCTCGATCATCAGGCAGTTCATTGAGGAACCTAAACCCCCGCAACACATTCACTACAACTTTGTTTACAACGAGACTACTCTAGATGTTATTGTGTTGCCTGCACCTTCTTTGTTTAACTTCCATAACAGGTATAGATATACCATCATGCTAGAGGATATAATTGCTTACCGGAATGAGTTAGATGCGGCGGAGGCCGTGGCCCGGGCATGGCACGCTCAGATTCCCCAATAACAATACTTTCCTAGACCTGATGGCTACTATTAATGGCGATCAACAAGGTAGGCAAAAGCCTAAGCTTGAAGATTACGTGTTTCTCACCGACATTACATTCTTGTTCACACACTTCATATAAAATTTTTGGTGTTCATCCTTTTTCATTGTATATCCAAAACCATTCATGTCTTTCTTATTTTTCCGCTTTATTCTTGTGTGTTTGAATATTATTAGAAAATTCAAAAATATTTCTTGTTTCTTTTCGGTTTTTCTTTCCCTTTTAATTAGTTGTGGTATTAAAAAGAAAGCCCAAAAAGATTTCCTTTACTTGTTAGGTGCTTTCCCGTGTAAATAGTTTTTCTAGTTTTTGTTTTCCTTTGCTTGTTTTCTTTTTTGAGAAGAAACAAAAACTTCAAAAATATTTCATTATATTTCTCTGAATTTCTATCCTTTTCTTTGAGTCATCGAAAGGAGAAGACCACGATGAAAATGTTGAGTGACCCTCATATGCATTAATGTTGATCTAACCAAGCGCAAATATTACCATGTCTTCTCCTTTGCACAAATACCTTGCACATTCCAACTTAGTCCATGACACTCCTGCACTATTATTATTATCACATCATTCGGTCATGCAAGTGAAAGACAATAATGACGATATTTGATGAAGTGATTATCGCAAAGTAAGCATGTATGAACTCTTCTTGTTTCCCGTTTTTTGTAAATATGTTTAGCTTGTTCGATCTTGATTCTGTATATCATGGGTGAACATGTTTATGATGACAATTAGAGATTATAGTTTCTCATGCCATGCTTAAATAGCTAGGAGTTGACAATGATTTATCTTATGTGTCAACATGCATCAAAATAATTATGATGTGGTATGGTAATGTGGTATTTCCCTCTTAAGAAATTTGAGCGGCTGGAATTGGCCCATGAGCAAAGATGTAGTTGATTCAAAACCAATGTTTCCTTCATGATGTTTAAATCCAAAGTGTTTATATCATACTCATGATAATGTCCAATATTAATTACTTAAATTACATGCTTGTGATTCTTTTTGCTCTCTAGGTGACTGCTTCCCAATCTATTGCTAGCATTCAGTTGTATTAAGTGGGAATGTTGTTTGTGTATCCAAATTCCTAAACAAAAGTAGTTCCCCGTGAGTCCACCATACCTACATATATGCGGTATTACCCTGTTGTTCCAAGTAAATTAGCATGTGCCACCTGTAATATTCAAACAAATATCTATTTTGTGCACTCATACCGCTCATGTAGCAACCAAGTAGTCGGTATTTTCCATGCTGAGTGAGTTATTCTCAAGACGGGCATCACGAGAGAGGCTGGTAAAAAGGAGGCCTGGTCCTACAAAAATTAAAATTAAATTAGACAAAACTCTTGGCACATTTGATATGTTGGAGGACACCCATGAATTCGGGTAGCCATGGTTTGTGTATGGATGGTGGATATAAGTAAACTTTACAATGATGTTTGGGAACCATTAGTAATGAGTTTAGCATGGAAGATATTGAGAACCTTTTTCGTAAAATTGAAAGGAAGAGTGCACCACCCAAAATTACAATTTCAACTCTGTCTTAAAACTAGAGCTCTGGCACGTGTGCAAATCAATGCTTCCCTCTACGAAGGGTCTTTATTTTTTTACTTTTATGTTGTTCCTAAGTCATCATCTTTTTGCTAAAAGCAGCAGACTAGAGAGCACTATTGTCATTTTTATGCATTGAGTCTAGTTAATGTTGAACGTGAGCATGACTGGATCTCTTCTACCCTGAATTATAATGTTTAGTCGCTGCTCGAATCTCAAAGGTGTTGTGCATTTATATTTTGAGGTCTCATGAAGGGTAGCAAAATAACATTTCATCATATTATATCACGATTGTTTTAACAAATTGGTGGCATGCGAGATATCTTATTATTTCTTACTAGTTGGTTATGCATTGGCATGAGGGAATGTGATGTTTAATTATTACCATGAATAAGGTTATTTATGATTTGTGCTGAAAACCTGAACACTAGCTAAATTTATATATGGAAACGAGAATAAAAGAGTTTTTAAAAGTTTTTTTATCACTTTTAGTTTATCAACTGACTTGCTTGAGGACAAGCAATGAGATAAGCTTGGGGGAGTTGATACGTCTCCAACGTATCAACTTTTACAAACACTTTTGCTCTTGTTTTGGACCCTAAGTTGCATGATTTGAATGAAACTAACCTGGACTAATGATGTTTTGAGCAGAACTACATTGGTGTTATTTTTGTGCAAAGATAAAAGTTCTCAGAATTGGATGAAACTTTTTGCATTTTTTCTTGGAATTATAATGAATTATGAAGCAAAGACCCACCACAGGGGGTTCCGTGTTGCCCACGAGGCAACAGGGCACGACCACCCCCTAGGTCGCACCATGTTGTGTGGTGGGGCCCACAAGGCTCCTCCAACCCTATCTCCAATCCTATAAATTCACATATTCAGATAAAAAAGCAGAGATAAGTTTTCATCGTGATCTACAAGACGGAGGCGCCGCCACCTCTTGTTCTTCCTCTCCGGGGCTGATCTAGAGTCTATTTTGGGCTCTAGAGAGGGGGATTCATTGTAATCATCATCGACCCTTCTCCATCAACAGTTCAATGATACTCATCACCGGGAGTGAGTAATTCCTTTGTAGGCTCGCTGGTCGATGATGGGGTTTGGATGAGATTGATCATGTAATTGAGTTAAGTTGATAGGGCTTGATCCGTAGTATCTATTATGTCCTCAGATTTATGTCGCTATGACTTAACTATGCTTAATGCTTGTCACTACGGCCTGAGTGCCATGATTTCGAACCTACACTTATTATGTTTTCTCTGAATATGAAAGTGTTTAGATCCTGTCTTCCAAGTTGTATGCACCTATTACATGTCTTGATCTAGATAACCCAAGGTGACAATAATTGGGATTCTTTCCGGTGATTGACGTAGTTTGAGGAGTTCTTGTATTCACCATGTATTCATGCTTTGTTCTGGTTCTATTAAGAGGAGTACTTAATATCCCTTTGTTTCCAATAGGACCCTGCTGCAATGGGAGGGTAGGACAAAACATGTTATGCAAGTTCTTATCGCAAGCATGTATGACTATATACGAAATACATGCCTACATTATATTGATGAATTGGAGCTAGTTCTGTGTCGCCATAGTGTGTAAATATGACATGATTGATGTCATCCATATGTTTCCATAATTGTTCCATGGCCTAGACTTCACATATATTGAATCTTGCTAAGTTACTATTGCTACTGTCACCATCACTATTGTTACAGAGTTGTTGCTATCATTGTTACTTGTACAACTATTATTTTGCGTGCTACTAATCTTTTGCTGCGGAGAGATATCCCAGGTGCACTTGAATTTACAACTCAACTGTAAGGCCAATAAATATTGTTTGGCTCCCCTTGTGTCAATTCAATAAATTAGGGTGAAATACTACCCATGAAGACTATCGCGATCCCCTATACTTGTGGGTTATCAAGACCTTTTTCTTGCGCCGTTGCCGGGTAGCATAGCTATATTTATTGTGTTAAATTGAGGATATCCACTTGCTAGTATGAATAATCTGAAAGATACTCGAACTAAGATCATCCCCTCTCATACGGGAGGAGGTAAGGAACTGCCATCTAGCTCTGCTTTTGATTCACCTACTGTTTTGAATCAGCTTATTACACCACGCTTGTTGCTCGTTATGATATATCACTTGAACTTGATGATGCTACTTCTTAAATTAATAATGATACTACTTCTATATTTGATGAAACTAAAACTGTGCCACTAAATGAATTACTTGATGCCCATATTGCTAAAGTTAAAGAGCTTGAAAATGCTGAAACGATTGAAGATTTTGAATCACCTACTACACATTGCACATTGCTCTACAAATAAATATGAATTCCTTACATATATGAAGGTTATGTTATAGATGGGGAAGTATCTAGGGACTTTCTTGCTTCTGAAAATAGAGATGTGTTGAAGAAACTACTATTGAAACTGAAAGAAAAATCTTTGATGGAGAAAATGAAACGTGATCCTAAATTTGCTACTTCTCCTATATTCGATACTAATAAGGATAATGAATTTTCTATAGACCCTGAGTTCATTCCTATAGTAGAATCCAATCCTTTCCATGTCTATGAAACTAAAACTGTTGTTCGACATCTCACTAAATTGAATTACATTGCCGCTTTGTTTATCAATGAGGAGAAGATACATTACTATTACATGCTTGAGCTTTTTCATTTCTTGCTAAAAGGCGAGTCCAAAGAATGGTTCCTTCCTATTGCTCCTGGTCGTGTGCATATCCCCAGGATATTCTTTATCACTTCTCTAAAAAATATTTTCCTGCTCATAAGAAACAAGATGCCTTATATGAGATATTTAACTTTGTGCAAATTGAAGAGGAGAATGTCCCTCAAGCTTGGAGGAGGCTTCTCCAGTTACTTAGAGCTTTGTTTGATCACCCCCTTAAAAAAATTAAATACTTGATATCTTTTATAATGGGCTAATCGATGCTTCTAGGGATTTCCAAGATAGTTGTGTTGGTTGTGTTTTAGTCGATGCTTGTTTGCCTATTTGGGTTTTTATTCACAAAAAAATCCCTTCTCTCAAAACTCATCCTGTTGCTCCAAATCCTTTCCCAATGACCATACCATGTGTATAGGACCTAAAACTTTTTTAGAAAATATTATTTTTACCAAAAATACATTTATTTAATTTAAGCTTTCAAAAGCCCCTGAATTGAGGTTGTACTACAAGTCCTCAAATTAGGGGAGATGCTTTTCCCTACATAGTTTATTTGGATCCTATTATCAAAAATACTTCCCAAAACCACAAAATTATTACTTTAAAAGGTATTTTCCTATTTTATTTAAATACCTTTCTCTGAGACCATAAATGGTCTTTTACAGGGAAATTTTATTTTAAATGCTTTCAGAATATTTGAGAAAATTTAGGGAAACTCAGTGGACATATATTTTCCATATATAAGAGTTTAAGCACATGGTCACGTTCAAAATATTGGCCAAAACCCACAAAAACCATTTATGCCTATTTCAAGATTTTGGATTATTTCGGTAGGAAATATTCTCAAATAATTCCAGAAAAATTCTCGCAAGTCAGACATGATATATGTGATGATCTTGAAAAGTTTCACCTCAATCTAAATTTATTTGGTCCACCAAAATATTCGAAAACCCTCTCTGTCCAGAACCAAATTTGAGCAACTCTACATTGCCAAGTTTCCCAAATTATCCCATGGTTTTTTGGCATGCTCTGATCACCAAATAATGCCACCACACCAAGTGGTGCATTAGGAGGAGGAGTTTTGCATGGCTGGATCTACAAAACTTGATTCTTTTGATTTCGAGGGTTTTCAAAGATTACATTGTTCACTTCCCTCAAATGAGCTCCAACCTTGTGCCCCCTCTCATTTTTACCCATCATTTGATCATGTTAAGTTTCAAAACCAATGGAGCACCAAAGATAACCCAACCAGTGAGCAAACACCTTCTGGTGGGATCCTAAGTTCAATAACTCGGGCACCTGAAGTGTTCTCCTTGGGCTGCAAATTTTACCACAACCCCTCGTGGTCACTAGCCACCTCCACTAGCTACCCCGAGGCTGAAGCTCAATTATTGATGGGATAAAACCCCATTTTACCCTCTGGATAGCCCCAAACTCACTTTCTCGCTTCCCTCTCCCACTTGTGGTCGATCGAGGAGCATCCAATGCCACCTACCCTTTGTTTACTCCCTATTGCAACCCCTAGACACTAGTAGATGCGCCAGAGCACGCCAAAGGCATAGTCATGCTAAGAACACACTATCGAGCGTGCTACAGGACATGGCAGAGGCTTTGACTTCCTACCCTGCCCATTCTCGGCCTCCTCGGGCTCCTCCCGCATGCCAGCCATTGCGCCTTGTCGTCCGCGTCGTGCCAAAGCAACGGCCGCGTCCTCCAACGCCCCCTGTTGTGCGTGACAGGGCACCGCCCGGCTCGGCCAGAGATCAAGCTCAAACATGCGCATGCTAGAGCTCCCGCTCTCTCTCCTTTTGCCTCTCGTGAGCCTGGTAGAGCTCAACAAAGCCTCTGGATATAATCCAGCAAGCTCCCGTGGCCTTTGGCCTAGACTGCATCACTACTAGGGAAAACCCTAGTAGTAGCGCTGGATATAAGCGTATCAATAGCGCTGGGTCGAGCGCTACCACTATGGCGCTACAGCTAACCCTAGTAGTAGCGCAGGTATAGGCATGGCTACTGGTAAGTAGTATTAGCAGTAGCGCTTCCCTGCACAGCGCTAGTGCTAACTATAGTAGTAGCGCTTGCCCATAGTAAGCGTTGCTGCTAAGCAGCGCTACGGGTAAGTATTTACCAGCGCTACTACTAACTTTTACTGCATTCATAGCTTTGCACCCTCTACGTATTTGTGATGTATTTATACAGATTCTATACAATAGTTTCATCACATCATATTAAACATACACCATTCTCACATATCATAGACATACAATAGTCTCGTCATACCATCATCATCATCATCATTCAACACAAAATATTATCACATAATCTCGAAATAGCGATACATAAGTGCGATCATGTCATGTCCCGAATAAGTGCAACTGCATGGTGATGGAAAACCCACAAGTTTCATGATCTCTATCTACAACATGATGTAGAAGAGAAGAGCGATCAGCATGAGGAAGAGCGCGACTATGTAGTACCGACGGTCTCGCCCCTACTCATATTGGAGTGTCCACCTGAAGTAACTACTTTCTGCTTCGGCTCTGGTTTCGAACCCTCTGTGGGTAGTACCCGGGTACCTGTGCACCTGGGCCTGAGTGGCTGGCCAATGGTCGTAGACTCCTGGAACCCTCCCAACGTACATGACGTAGTAGTCCTTCGCCATCTCTGATCTAGGTACCTGCATCATGAGTTGTTGATTTGAACGATAATATGCAACATAATGTACTTAAGAAAACAAAGAGTCATGATTAGTAAAATAAAAGCAACCAATAGTAAACATAAATGACGAAGTTCCTCCTACCCAAACTAATTAACTAGAACGATCTACGCTAGTTCAAGACCACGGTTTAGTTACATCACATAGTTTCGCCGTGCATAATTTCAAAGTTTTGCCATAGAAAGACAGTAATGATAAGGCACGCTAGTTCAGGACCATGATTTAGTTACATCACATTGTCATTGATAATCAGTCGTTCAGGTCCTCGTCCCAATCTTCATAGTTAGGGAGGATGCACCCGAGCTTCGTGAAAGGCTTCATGTCCAGACGCTGAGCGACTAGCAGTGCTCGGACATCAACCCGCGTGATTGTCCCATTGTAGAACATCCCCGTTGGTTCTAGGACTTGCTTCATGGTCACTTGGGCTAGTTCAAACTGTACGTGATTAAACTCAGCTCGGATTCGATGATCCGATGTCTTTCCTATGCTTGTGGCCCAGTTCACAATCTCGGCATCTTCGGTAGTAGCTGACATGCGAAGGCGTTGATTATCCCTTTTGAAGTCCATCACGTGATGCATGAGGTAGAATCCATCAGCCGTACTGTTGTCCAATTGCTGGTTGCAGCAGAAGTCGGTCTTATGGCCGAAAGCCGGTGCTTTATTCCTATAGTTTTTCACCTTGATATATCCACTAGTCAGGCTGAAGGTCCATAGGGCAGAGTCGAGAACACTCTTTACGTGTGTGTAATCCTTTTTCTTGAGGTTTTTCGACAAGTCCAAGTAGATACCATGGGAGTATTCCAGGTACAGAACGATGAGGATGGCGCCGCCCCCGCTGCGCAAATTAAGTACACCTCAAATTAGCCTCCATGCTTGCAAAGGAATGATTAACATGTACGAAAGGATATGCGCGGGTGACTTACGAGGGATGATAAGGCAGGATAATCGCTTCCTTTTCCTTATTAGCGATCATGAACTCGCCTAGGTACTTGCTCGCATAGTCAAGGTGCTCTTTGCAAACTTCCAAGAAGCCCCCGTGCATATAGTATGGTTCCGCGACGCAGATATATTTGATGCTCTTCATATTGATGATGGAGTTGAGATACATCGCATACATGCGGATGAAATGGAAATCCAGCTTGGTCATGCGGAACATGATGTAGATGTAGTCAAATCGCAGGAGGAACTGATTCGCGGGCCAGGTATCAACGTAGAACTTCCCACCCGGGACATGAGCCGCGTAAAGCGGGTATCCTGGATGTTTCGCGGCCAGAAGGTTTTTCTCTCTGGCCAGCACATCTTCATGGAGTCTCTTTAGATCATTGTTTAGCATGTGATCTAGCGCTTTCGCAGGTAGGATCGGCTCACACGTGATGTGGACACACGGCTTACCTTCGATAGGTATTATGCCTACCACCAGGGGATTCAGAGGCGGCTGGCTGCTTGAAGCACCTATGGCACCTTTAGGTCTCTTGGTTGGTCTCTTCCTTTGCTTCTTGGGGGGTGGCGGTAGTGAGCCCACCATACCTTCCCTAACCACCACCCCAAGTGTCCTCGGGCCAAACAGTGGACGGGCCTCGGGGGGTTGCTGGGTAGAGGCGGCATCTGGAGGCGTCTCCTGCGAGGATGGCTTGAATAGAGACTTTTTGCATTCCGCCTTAGGACGTTCCAGCTCCGGCAAATCAGGCAGCCTCAAGTCATCATCTGCATGGTCATAGCCTGAGTCTTCCTCGTCGTGAGCCATCAATCCATCATAGGCGGTATTGAAATACTCGTTCGGGTCCTCATCATCATCATCCATGTCATCATCAACATTTTCTTCTTCGACAGCGGGGGCGACATGATCTGGCACTAATGGAGGCTCTCCCTCACGTCGTACGCTACCATCATCCGCCACGACAGGTGCAGGTAGTTTGGTAGGTGGGGTGGTGTTCATACCTTCTTGAGAAGTTGGCGTTGGCGTGATACTGGGATCCTCGAGACGAAGAAGAGACTTCAGCCAAGTCAAGAACCAGTTCTTGCATGTGCCGATAAGCGTAGGGGTCTCGTCGTCACCGACTGGTATCGGAGGAGGCAAATTCTCGAAGCCTGCTAAGACACTGGCCACATTAACCTTGAATACGCCATCGGGCATCTGTCGGTTGTGGAACATGCGGTCCTTCGGCTTCACGATGGTTGCCTTTCCCACAGCCACCTTCTGGCCCTTGATGTTGTAGAGTAGGGTGCAGGGGGTCTCGTCGGCCTACGAAGGAGACATGTATGCGACATCAAACATCTGAAAGGCAACTGAAACGGAAGACTATAGACATGTTGGTGAAAAGGGTATGACGCGTAATTATCGTGAGGGCGTTGAGCTCAGCCAATGAGGAAGGCCCGCCGAGCATGCCAGAGATGGAGGTCGGGCTGCTATGAACAGGAACGGGACCTTTTGCGGTCGCTTGGGCAGGTGTTGGTGTTGTGGTGATCGCCGAGTTGCTCCCGACAAAGCTGGGAATTGGGTAGTCCTTCGGCCGTGCATTTGGATTGCTGTTTGACGAATTGAATATTAGCAGAATCAAGGTGGCCACCGCGTCAGTGACCAACCCACTTACTACGTTGACTAACTCTTCTTTGGTCTCAGCTTTGTTCTTATTGACCGCAATCGCGACCTTCTCATTGATGCTCTTCTGAGTGACAACCAACCGTCTCTTCCTTCTATCCTTCGGCCCCTCTGGGTAGCATGTCTTCCACGAGGCGCCATCTCCGACACCGGGCACACGTCCATAGGATGGCGACTTGTCCACCGAGACCTTTTTCAGTATGTTCAGGGCCCGGTTGAATGGGGTGTCCCACTTGGGCCTCGCCCACGACTATGACGACTCGTCGCTTTCGGCTGCCTTTTCATGCTGCTCTTTCTGCAAAAGGAACGTGGATGGTTCACTAATGTGACAAAACTTGCAGTCAAATTGATTGGAAGCTAATATGATAATGTGGTAATATAACAATTACCAGAAGTCTCATGAATTCCCTCGTGTCCGGGTCCGTGTAAAAGATCTTTTTGACTTTGTCCAACTTGTACCGGGCCCTGATCCAGTCATGCTCCAGCAGGTCGGTGAACTCCGCCAAGGGGTCTGGGATCCCGATACTTTCACGTTCGGCGTCCTCCTTGGCCCATATGTGCCTCTTCCCCTCGTAACCACGGCTTCCCAGGTGGTGGGGAGGCGTGTTTCTGGCCTGGAGCACCTTCATTTTCTTCGGCGTTGCCATGACCACTTCTTTTTCCCAATTCTCCAGGAATTTTGAAAAGTCCTCTTCCGTTATTGTTGGATTATCATCATGAATCTTGGACCACGGTTCATTCTTCCCAACCGCTTTTTTGACCCGAACTTTCCAGGAGGAAAAATCATTGGTGAACATCACCATCTCCTTCTTGTTTATGTTTGTCATGACGGGGTCATCCCACGGCTCTTTATATTCCTTTTCATTCTTGCCGGGGAACATGAACCTATTGTGCAACTTCTTTAGGAGCATGTGATCCATATGTGGTATCTGCTTCAACCACTCGTCGTTGATGTTGGTGGTTTCCCTAAGGATGCATCCAAGTTGATTTCCATAGCACTTGAGCGCTTCCTCTGGCGCCATTGGCTCTAACTTCAAGGGGTAAATCTTCTGTGACCATAATTTATCCGACGCCAAGATCGTTTGGTTTTTGTGTCCTCTTCCTCTTCGGTGCTTTACGAGCTACGACATCATCGTTATCGGTCTCGGGGGCGGTGTCGGTGCTGGTGCCGGTGTCGGCGCCGGGGTCGGGGTTGGGACCACTGCCGCCACCATGCAATCCCATCTGGTGTTCTCCAGGTAATTGAAATAGTGATTTGCTGCCTCCATGGGGTCTGCGGAGCGAGCAGAACCACCCACGACTTCGGCGTCAGTAGACATGTTTCCTATGCAACAATTGTAAATAAAAGATATAATGAAGAGAAAAAAGGGGCCTATATTTGGTCAGAATGTTGATTCATT
Source organism: Hordeum vulgare subsp. vulgare (assembly GCF_904849725.1). Lineage (NCBI taxonomy): Eukaryota > Viridiplantae > Streptophyta > Magnoliopsida > Poales > Poaceae > Hordeum > Hordeum vulgare. The sequence continues at coordinate 104,988,463 of NC_058522.1, read as the reverse complement.
CCCCTTCCAGCAAATCCCTGGTACTCCATATGTCCTAGTTTCTAGCAGAAGTCATGCCGAAAATTTCGGCATGACCTTTGCTAAAAAGTGGACATATGGAGTGCCTGAAATTTGCCGGAACGGAAATGAATCATCATTTCTGCAAAACATAGGCCACCCGGATACCATGAGGATAATAAATGGAATTCTCTTGACACCATCACAAGATTAATTATACAAATATAAACAGAAAATAATAAATGGAATTCTCTTGACACCATCACAAGTACTAGCAAAGGGATGCAATGACCTATGCCGAATCTGAGAAAGGCAAATTGTTTCACTAGGGAAAAATATTTTCTTGCCACATTTGCTGCCCACTAGTTCAAAACATCAAACTTTCTACCGAGTAGTTCAAAATTAGTGTATCAAACTACGGTTTCTACCAAAACACATGCCTGCTGAAATGAATTTGTAGAAACCATAACTAGATAAGAAATGGTACACATCAGCCATATGCATGCATACCAAAGCCCGTTGCCGAAGAGCACCTTGCCGGTGGGGGTCGTGTACCTGCTGCGAAAGAGCACTGTCAGAGAGAGAGAGAGAGAGAGAGAGAGAGAGAGAAAGGTGGGGGTGTCGGGTACCTGCCGTGGCCTCACCTCAACCCTAGCCGACAGGGAGGGGCGGCAGCGTCGATGGGAGAGCTTGGGGCGGATCTGCTGATGAAGGGCATGGCAATGGGGGTGACGGCGATGCTGGGTGGAGTCAGGGGCAGCGCGGGGAGGAGTCACGGACGGTGCGAGGAGGAGTCACGGGCGGTGCTGGGGGTGACTGCGACGCTGGGTGGACACGGGCGGTGGGGGGAGGAATTGGGGAAGAAACAGGGGCGACACCGAGATTTGGTGACTTAGTGCACATGACGGTTAACTCAAACTAGCGGTAGCGCTTGTTTAGTTCCAGCGCTACCGCTATAGTAGTTAGCAGTAGCACAGGTATAGTTCCAGCGCTACTGCTATAGTAGTAGCGCTGGTTTAGTTCCAGCGCTACTGGTATAGCAGTTAGCAGTAGCGCTTGTACCGACCCAACGCTACTACTAACTTTCTTTACTTTATTTTCTTTATTACTTTCTTTATTTTTTATCATTTTTCTTTCCTTTTCTGTTTACTTTACTTTTCTTTTTATTATTTGTTTTTCTCCCGATCAACGACGACGACGTCTCCCTCTCCCCCAATGCGTGAATATCACCGGAACCATGCATGTGGTAACATATCAGTTGACCGATAACGGTTACTTAATTGCGTACACAAAATAGATACAAATATATAAAGGTAGGTTTTTGATCAGCTGCATCGACGACGTTTCACATTGAGCTTCTTCCCTTTCTTGTTTGTTGCCGAGTAATTGAGCCCGTCCTTGTGACTTTTCCGGAGCCATGGAGTACGATCTTTCCGCCGCCATGTAGTCTCGATTCTTCTTTTCACGTATGCTTCATCGTGATCGTCATCTTCCCTCATCGGGTTCCTGTATTGGTCGTAATCTTCATCGTTAGCGACTCCATCCTTCTGACAATGCTCCTTTAGGATCTCCTCACGACAAGACGGCTGGGATTGGCCGGGTCGGTTATGAAGAAGCATTGTGTCACGTGCTTAGCTTGTACCCATGGCTCATTTTTGGTGATGATGTTAACGTTCACGGGAGTGCTCTTCGCGTCGGGTATAGACATGGTGGTGAAATACTTGTTTTATCTTACGATGTCCTTGGCCCATCTGACACGGAACATCGTCACATCGTGCATTCTAGCATAGTCAAGCTCCCATATCTCTTCGACCCTTTCGTAGAATATTTTAGTTGTGCCGGTTGTGTCGGTCACACATTGAATTGTCAGCCCGGAGTTCTGGTAATCACTGTCCATGTATTTGGCCTCCGTGTAGAACGTGGACCCATTTATATCGTAGGACTCATAGATCGCGAGCTTGGGCGCAGGGCCATGTGCTAAGGCGTGTATGAGCAATCCGTCCGAACTGCCCTCTCCCGGGGGATTTTCAAGAACTTGCTCTTTGAACCAACGCAAGAAAGTAGCGTTGTGCTCTACAGTAACTTCGTTGTCCGTCTTGAGCATCCCCTTATCATGGTACTTCTTTGCGATGCTTCCTTTGTGTCGTGCCACATAATCATCTACCACATCTAGGTGTTGTAGCACTACTAAGTTAGCCCTATCAAAGTCGTTCCATCGATCCGAGTAGTCCACGTGCAATTCCCTCCGACCATTGTTGTGACCATTTCCTTCGAGCTTCCCATCGTGCTTCTTGAAGGGAAAACCAACAACAGGGTCTCCGACGCTTATATAATTCTCACAAAAGGAGACGCACTCATGCGTCAGATACCCATGGACGATGCTCCCTTCGGGACGGGACTTGTTACGAACGAACCCTTTGATGACCCCATTCATCCTCTCGAACGGCATCATGTTGTGATGGAATGTCGGCCCGAGGTCGATGATGTCATCCTTGATGTGGACACACACATGCACCATGACGTCAAAGAACGCGGGCGGGAAGTACATCTCAAGCTCACATAGTATGACAATGATCTCTTCCTGTAGCCTTCAGAGCTGCTTCACACTTATGGACTTTCGAGAGATAACGTTGAAGAAGTTGCAGAGACCAATAAGCATGTCACGGACATGCTTGTCCATTATCCCTCTAATGGCAACCGGGAGTATCTGTGTCATCATCACGTGACAGTCATGAGACTTCATCCCGCTGAACCTTTTCTTCTTGGGGTCTAGGAATCTTCTTATCTTCCCACAGTAACTGGAACTGGCTTTGATTCCCATAAGGCACTTTATGAATTGATCTATCTCCTTCGGACTTAAGGCGAAGCAAGAAGGGGGGCAATAATTCTCCTCCTTCTTGTTGACTTTTCTGCCCCTTCCCCTCCTCTGTCTCGGTCTCCGTCTCCTCCATCAACTTTTTACGGTGGATGTCTTTCCTGATCTTCAAATCTTCCAAGTTATTCCTTGCCTTCGGCCCATCCTTGGTCTTCTCCGGCATGTTTATCAGTGTGCCAAGCAAGCTCTCGAGGACATTCTTCATGATATGCATTTGATCAAGGCAATGAGGTGTGTCGTGATTGTGCCAGAACTCCAAGTCCCAGAAAACAGACGTCGTTTTCCATATCTTCAGCAGCGGCTCTCGCGCCTTTTTGATCTTTCCTGGTGGGGGGCGTTGTTCCTAGTTTCTCAATAGATCGTCGATTTAGGCGCCGCTCCTCTTACGTGGAGGTCCTTGAAGCTCAGCCAACCCATTGAATAGATCTCCATGCTTTCTCCACGGGTCATCCTTCTCGAGCCATCTACAATGCCCCATGTACACCATTTTCCCAGACCCGCCATGTCTCGTTGACGTAAGCTGCTGAGACTTTGTATCATCCATGCACCTCGTGCATCCGCAGTATCCGTGGCACACCTGGCCTGAGATAGTCGTGCACCGTTGTCATCAGCGCGACTCTCATATGGAAATACTCTCCTTTGCTGGGGTCCCATGTCGATGGTGGTGATTTCCATAATGTGTCTAGCTCCTCTTGCAGAAGCCCCATATACAGGTTAATACTATTTCCCAGTTTTTTTGGCCCTTGAATCAGCATGCACATGTATATGTACTTTGTCTTCACGCACTTCCATGGGCGGAGGTTATACATCCATACAAACACGGGCCATGTGCTGTAGTTGGTGTTCTGGTTTCCAAACGGATTCATGCCATCGATACTCGGACCAAGCACGATGTTCCTTGGATCTTCTTTAACAAATCCATATACGATGTTGAATGCTCTCCACTGGCTACCATCTACGAGGTGTCTCAGCCTCAGATCATCTCCATCGTCATGCTTCTTCCTCTCCACGTGCCAGCACATGAGCTTTTCTTCCTTAGGATCTACGAAATAACGGTGTAGAAGGGAGTGATCGGAAAGTACCATACAACTTTCTGAGGAGCTTTATTTCTTGCCTTCTTGTATCGAGAAGCATTGCACAATGGACAGTTGGTTTTTTCTGCGTGCTCCCCCCGATAAATGATGCAATCGTTGATGCATGCGTGGTACCTAATGTGCAGCAAATTAAAAGGGCAAACGATTTTCTTGGTCTCCTCGACACTACTAGGACACAGGTTCCCCGCGGGAAGAACTTTATTATGTAGATACTTCAAATGCTCATCGAGGCTTTTGTCTGTCCATTTGTTTTTGGCCTTCATCTTTAGAAGTACGAGCGTGAAACTCAAGCGGGTCACCTCGGGATCGGAACCGTCATACAATGGAGTCCTCGAGTCCACTTCAAGTTGAGCCAGCTTGGCCTCCTCTCTAGAAGCAGCTCTCTCGCTAGTCGTACTCTTGCGAAGGAGGTCTTGAACATGAGGGTCTCGCACGACTGCACTTAGTAGAGTTGAAAACTGCGGCGTGACCATCTCCTCTTCTCCGCCATGTCCGGACTCCTCTTCGCCGTGTCTGGAATCTTCTCCTCCGCCGTCATTTCCGGACTCTTCCCCGCCGCCATGTCCGGCACCATCGTCTTCGTGTCGATTGGTCATCTCTTCGTCTAGCCCCATGTCGTTATTCCCTCCCATTTTTACGTCCTCATCAACCTCATCTTCTTCACTTATCCACCTAGTATAGCCATCCATGAAACCATTCATCAGTAGGTGTGCCTTCAATGTGCCACGATCAAAAGGGTCAAAAAGGACTCCTTCCTTGAATCTTGCACACGGACATCTAATCCTAGTCCGATTATTTGCATGCATGTCCATCACCGTAGATTGCATGTACCGCTCCACCTTCCATCCACTCACCTTCATGACTGACTGCACGGTATAACAAGCAAAAGGGTTATAAAATAAATAATGCATGCATGTTTCAAAGTCATATAAAATTTTGGCATGACCTTGCCTAAAAATAGGACATATTGAGTTTGCTCAAAATTCACCGAAACGGAAATAAATTGACATTTCGGCAAAACATAAGCAACTCGATCAGAGGGCATGTCACACTCACACAAATATCTCCATATATATATATCCCAAACAGACATGTTCTCATTCACACACATATTCCCATTCTTTAAGTGAATAACTTTTTACTCACCAATATATGTATCTCCCAAGAGAGACCGATCGAGTGAGATGATGAGAGAGACCGATTGAAAGAGCACGCGTGCATGGCTAAATAGCTAGCTAAATCTAGTTGTTGGGGAGGAGAGGTGAATCTAGGTATCTAACTAATGGAGAGGGAGTTATGATGGAGGGGGGAATTAATATAATGGGGAGAGGAAGAGAGGTAGGACAAAGAGAGATGTGAGAGAAGTCATTTATGAAGGAGAGTTATGGTGGAGGGGGACATTAATGAGGAGAGAAGAGAGGTAGGAGGAAGAGAGAAGAAGAGCAACAATGGTGTGGAGAGTGTGGAGAGGCGAGAGGAGGGGGAGAGAGGTGAAAGTGGGGAGGGGATGGGGTAAAAAGGTGGCAGCCGCAACTAGCAGTAGCGCTGGATAACAGAGAGCGCTGCTGCTATTCTAGTAGTAGTAGCGCTACATACCAGCGAGTGCTACTACTAAGTGGGGCCAACTAACAGCAGTGGTGCTGCAAAACAAAGCGCTAGCGCAAAACAATTAGCAGTAGTGCTGGATTTTGGGTAACGCTGCTACTACAGCTACCGTCGGTGGCATCGCCTGGTTCCACATAGTAGTAGCGCATTTTTAATAAGCAGCGCTACTGATAAGGTGTTAGGAGTAGTGCTTTACTGGATCGGCGGTACTGCTAATTAGCAGCAGCGTTTTCTTTTTTCCAGTGCTACTACTGAGGTCCTGCCTATAAGGTGTTTCCTAGTAGTGCATCCTCACCAATGCACCAACCCATGGTGCAACGTTCCCTACGTGTAAGAGGCCACCCCAAGGCCCTGTCTCCCCTTTGGTCTCTCTCTCCCTCCTAATCGACCTCCTGCACCTCTAGTTTCTCCTCCTGAGGCCCTGGTGCTCGGATACAAGCTGAGCTCCGTCGCATCGGAGCTCCTGGGATCACTGAGTACGGCCACTCTCCGGCCCCTCTTTCTTCTCCCGTGGCTTACACGTGCCTCACTAACTCGTTTCCCCCTCTCTCCCGCATTGATTGCTACAAGAAACATCGACAGCGACCACCTCCAATAGCCCTCCGCCGCGGCCTCCTTGTCGCTGGTGACCAGTGCCAGTCCGACCACTTCCTCCTTCTCCATTAGAACGGCGGGTCGAGGTCGGTTCCATTCCCGTGCTCGCTTGTAGCTGTCGTGCCTCCAGTCGCCACTGGTAAGCTCGCTGGACATCTCGACAAAGAATGACGATAGCCTGTCGATGCGACCGCGTGTCAGCCTATCATCTCTATCCCCCTCTCCCTTTGTCGTTGTCCGCTAGGCCCTGTGCATCATGGTTGCACTTGACGACGCGTGTGTGGCTAGCTTGCCTGGGCTGGCAAGCTTCTGGGCCGGTCGACTGCGGTTCAATCTGTCCCACGACATGATGCTTTTTTCTATCTATTTTCCAAAATCCCCCTCATTCAAATATTTTTCAAAAATCAAATATTCCAACTCCACCAATCTTGTAATATTCCAACCTATTTGATTATGCCACTTGGGCAATTTTTGGAAAATGTTTTATGCAATTTTTATATTGAAAACCTTGTTTTTAATATTTAAAGTGAGAGCTAAAATAATTTTCATCACTTTTTGCACTCCCAAACCAAATCCTAATAATTTTATGAATACTAATATTCACCCTAGTATTTGACAAAAATGGTTTGAAGTTTGTAGGAGTAGTTCATTTTCTCTATTTTTGTCGTGGCCTAATTTATGCCCTTTATTTTGCAATGATAAATTACGTTGTTGATGAAGGAGTTGGATTAGAAGAATTTTAAGACCTCGAATACTTTGTTGAGCCAGGCAAGAACCCCTTGACCATGACTTGAAACCATTTTATGCATGTCATATGGCACTTTAGTTCGTTGCATTTGAATCATGTCGAATTGGTTACCACCTTGGTGGGTTGTCTCCAATAACTCCTGGTTGGTACTTGGAGTGAGCATGACCCTACCTTCCTACGAGGGTTGTGGGGGTGGAAAGTAGTTAGGATACTAGTAGTTTCTATGCAAATGGGATGGGAATATGCATGGTGTTGGAATGAAAATGATTTCAAAGACTTTTCGAAACCCTCGTCGGGTGCCATTAATGCCCGAGGGATATGATGTTGAGGTAGGTAACCACTTGAGAAACAAGTGGTCTACCAGAGCAAATTGTGTTTGTGTTTTCAAAAACAGATTTGATTTAAGATGTGCTGACGGTCCCAACCTTACATGTACAACCACGATACCCCCTATGGGTCGAGGCTTTGTTGATTACTTTGGTTGGTACTAGCGGAGAGGTCGCATTACTAGTGGCGGGAGTGACATGGTCACTCTTGATATGGGGTCGTGACGGAAAGGACGACCACAGGCTGTTTTTATAGATACCGGGCACACCGTTGGTCCCTTCATGGATGATACTTGTGATGTACATCATGCGGGTTGTGTGCCAACGAGTGGACTCTTTGTTAGTATCGTCAGGGGAAAGCAGTTGTTTGGGTATTTACCTCGGGTATGAACAATACCGCGAGTCGTGGCTTGACACGGAAGTTTCGCGAGTCTTGTGGGTAATGTGTGCAACCTCTGTAGAGTGTAAAACTATTCGAATAGTCGTGTTGATGGTCATGGGTAGTTGGTGGTCCTCCTTAGACTATGTCCAGATATTTTCACAAACTTGGTGTGTTTGTCGGGGGGGGGGGGGGTAAAGATGATACTTGAGCTAAGTAGGATGACTTGTCATGATGTTGAACATGGGATATTCAACCCCTGCTTATGATTGATATCTATAACTTCTTCATATGGATATGGGCAACCTGTTGATGCATGCTTTAAAAGTAGAATTGAACATGTCATTGCACTCAAAACTTGCTTTTCGGAATTTACCTACTTAGTGCAATATCATGCATTGTTATTGCCTTGTTCCAAACATGGGTTGCTTGCGAGTACATTCAGAGTAATCATTTGCTTGCCATTGGTTATTTAATTGACTAGGCTTGAAAGTGGAGGAATATGGTGAAGAGTTTGCTCAAAACGAATATGTGAACCTTGACGCTTCCGAGTCAGAATGCCTATAGGGTTAAGGAAGATGGCATGGGTTCATGCTTTCGTTCAAGATTTCGGCTGCTAGTTATGTTTCGTGTGTTGGCGTTCGAGGCCCTATCTATGTAAGACATAACCTTAATGGCATTTATTTGTATCAAACGATATGTATGGATGTAAGACTCTTTTTATTCAGCTTTTGTGTGTTAAGTGAGCATTGCTCTCTGGGATCAGTCTACGCGTGCATTCGATGATCACGACTTATGAGTCGGGGTCCCCGTAGAGCTGGTATCATAGCCAGGTTGACTGTAGGAAGCCTTAGCTAGCATGGACCTTAGTTAGGATAAAACCCCTTTCTAAAACCATACCTAGTAAATGTGCTTAGGAATTTCTGCACTTCTTACCTCTTCCAGACTACTTCCAAAACTTTACTAACACCATCCCCTTAAAACTTGTAGATGATCGTCGTACCCGAAGACCGCCTAGCATCGGGCTTTCCCTTACTCCTTGAGGATAGACCGGAGAAGTGCCAGTCTTGTTGATCCCCTATTTTCCTCTACCACGAGCACTGGGTCAACGCCACCACGAAGGAGTACCACATTAATGTGGTTCTGAAGGCAAACAACTCCCCGATGAGTTCGTTCTTCGAACGACCACATATGGAGACATTGGCGATCACAGTCGAGACGGCTGCATGAAAGGCACTAATCCACCTTCGAGACATCATTCCAGAGATGGCTGATGAGCCGGCTACTCGCCACCTTCCTTTCAACAAGGATGATATTGGCAAGTTTTGGAAGTTGTTTCAATCCAAGGAGGATGGAACACCACTCATGTTCCATACCTACTTCAGTCTCTCCACCGACAGTATGGCTCATAACCTGATTAAGGAGTCTCTGAAGCTCCGCAAGGAACTTCACCACACCCGCGAGCTACTTCGACAAGCCAAGATGAAGCCAGATGGGATCAAGAAGGATGGAGCCCCCAAGGGACTGATGTTTTCTGTGTATCCCTTGCAACGGCACCAGAAATAGTTGTGTCAACGGCACCAGGAATCCTTCAGCTACGGCTACGCCTTAAGGGACTTCCTAGGCAAGTATGCAAAGGATTTCCCCCGTGGCCTTGGAGGCTTGCGTTGGTGTTCCCTCGAAGCAGAAAGGGTGATGTAGCACATCGACGGTAAGTATTTCCCTCAGTTTGAGAACCAAGGTATCAATCCGGCGGAAGAGTATCTCAAGATCCTGCACAAACACAAAAGCTTGCACCCAACGCTATGAAGTGGTTGTCAATCCCTTATAGATTGTTTGCCAAGTGAGAACTGAAAGCAACAAAGTAACAAAGCAAAGTAAAAGTGGAGGTGTAAACGATGGATGTGAATAGACCCGGGGGCCGTAGTGTTTACTAGTGGCTTCTCTCATGAAAGCAAGTAGAAAGTGGGTGAACAAATTACAGTCGAGCAATTGATAGAACCGCGCAAAGTCATGATGATATCTATGCAATGATTATTTCTATAGGCATCACGTCCAAAACAAGTAGACCGATACTTTCTCCATCTACTACTATTACTCCACACGTCGACCGCTATCCAGCATGCATCTAGTGTATTAAGTACATAAGAACAGAGTAACACCTTAAGCAAGATGACATGACGTAGAGGGATAATCTCGAACCAATGATAAAAACCCCATCTTTTTACCCTTGATGGCAACTACTTGATGTGTGCCTTGCTGCCCCTACTGTCACTGGGAAAGGTCACCACATGGCAGAACCCAAAACCAAGCACTTCTCCCATTGCAAGATTCATAGATCTAGTTGTCCAAACAAAACCCAAGACTCGGAGAGACTTACAAGGATATCAAATCATGCATATAAGAAATCAGCAGAGACTCAAATATATATCATAGATAATCTGATGACAAATCCACAATTCATCGGATCTCGACAAACACAGCGCCAGAAGATTACATCGGATAGATCTCCATGAAGATCATGGAGAACTTTGTATTCAAGATCCAAGAGAGAGAAGAAGCCATCAAGCTACTAACTACGGACCCGTAGGTCTGAAGTGAACTATTCACGAGTCATTGGAGGGGCGATGATGATGATGAAGAAGCCCTCCAACTCCAAAGTCCCCTCTGGTAGGGCGCCGGGAAGGGTCTCCAAATGAGATCTCGCGGAAATAGGAAGCTTGCGGCGGCGGAAAAGTATTTTCGAGGCTCCCCTAATTTTTTGCGGAATATTTGGGAATTTATAGGCCAAAGACCTAGGTCAGGGGGCGGCCAGTAAGGCCACAAGCTTGCCCACCTCCGCCTCCCCTGGTGTCGTGGTGGGAGCTCGTGGGCTCCCTGGAGCCCACCTGGCTTGGCCCAAAGTCCCCCTGGTCTTCTTCCATTTGGGAAAAATCATTTCGGGGTTTTTATTCCGTTTGGACTCCGTTCCAAAATCAGATCTGAAAAGAGTCAAAAACACGGAAAAAACAGGAATTGGCACTTGGCACTGAATCAATAAGTTAGTCCCAAAAAAGATATAAAAGGTACATAAAACAACCAAAGAAGACAAGATAACAGCGTGAAACCATCAAAAATTATAGATACGTTTGAGACGTATCAAGCATCCCCAAGCTTAACTCCTGCTCGTCCTCGAGTAGGGAAGTGATAAGAATGAATTTTTGATGCTTTCATGCTACCTAGCATAGGTGTCCTTTGTAATTCCTCTTATGCGACGTGAATGTTTAGATCCATTAGATTCAAAATAATAGTTTGCAATTGACATGGAAACAATAATAATTCAAGCAAACTAGCAAAGTAATCATGAGCTTTCAAAATAACAAGGCCAAAAGAAAGTTATCCCTACAAAAGCATATAGTCTGGCTATGCTCTATCATCATTGCACAATGAATTTAAATCATGCACAACCCCGGTATTGGCCAAGTAATTGTTCCACACCTTTACTTTCTCAAACCTTTTCAACTCTCACGCAATACATGAGCGTGAGCCATGGTTATAGCACTATGGATGGTGTGGAATGTTGTGGAGGTCGGAAGACAAAAAAAAAGAGAAGATAGTCACATTAACTAGGCATATCAATGAGCTGTGGAGATGCTCATCAATAGATATCAATGTGAATGATTAGGGATTCCCATACAGATGATGCACTAGAGCTACGAGTATGTGAAATCTCTTAAAGAAATCTAGTGGGTGTGCATCCAACTTGCTTTCTCACGAAGACCTAAGGCAATTTTGAGGAAGCCTATCATTGGAATATACAAGCCAAGTTATATAATGAAAATTTACCACTAGCTATATGGTGGTGACAAAACGAGAGACTCTCAATCATGAAGATCATGGTGCTTGGTATGCACAAGTGTGGAAAAAGGTGGTAGCATTGTCCCTTCTCTCTTTTTCTCTCCTTTTTTTTGGTGGGCTCTTTGGCCTCTTTTTTTATATTTTGGTGGGCTTATTTGGCCTCTTTTATTTCCTCACATGGGACAATGTTCCATTAATGATGATCATCACACTTTCAACTCAAAACTTAGAGTGACAATGACTCTATATGGAATGCCTTCGGTAGTGTACCGTGGCAATGATCTAGCATGGCATAGACATCAATGGAAACATCATGCTAGCTATCTTACGATCGTGCAAAGGCAAAGTAGACGTGGTGGCACATGTCATGGTGGTAGTTGCATGGCAATATATCTCGGAATGACTTTGAAAAAGCCATAGCAGGTAGGTATGGTGGCTGTTTTGAGGGAGGCTAATTGTGGGTTTTGTGCACCGGCGAAAGTTGCACGACACTAAGAAGATAGTGATGGTGGAAGGTGAAAGTGCATCTAAACCATGGACTCAACATTAGTCATGAAGAACTCATATACTTGTTGCAAAAGTTTTATTAGTAATCGAAACAAAGCATTCGACGCATACTCCTAGGGGAAGGGTTGGTAGGTATAAACCATCGCGCGATCCCGACCGCCACGCAAAGGATGACAATCAATAGACTAATCATGCTCAGATTTCATCACATAGCGGTTCACCATACGTGCATTCTACGGGAATCACTAACTTCAACACAAGTATTTCTAGATCCACAACACCTTACTAGCATGACTTCAATATTACCATAACCACAACTCAAAACTAATTGAGATGAATCAAACTTCTCTAACTATTCAATGCACATGAAGGTGGAAGTTTTCGTATCCCTTTGGATAACTACTCCTTTTGAGACTACTTTCAAAGAGTAGATCAACTACCAAGCCACGCACCGCTGCGCTCTAAAAGATATAAGTGAAGCACATAGAGCAAAAGTATCTAGCTCAAAAGATATAAGTGAAGCACATGTGAGCTGAATTGTCTACCAAAAGATATAAGTGAAGCTCGACAAAATCACGGCGTGTGCATGTATCTCTCTCTGGGTGTGCAGAAAGGATGATTGTGACACAACAAAAATAAAAGACTCCTACGATACAAGATGCTCCAAGCAAAAACACATAATATGTGGTGAATAAAAATATAGCCCCAAGTAACGTTACCGATGGATTGAAGACGAGAGAGGGGATGGCTTCTCGGGGCATCCCCAAGCTTAGGCTTTTGCAGCATCCTTGAATCTCTTGGGGTGCCTTGGGCATCCCCAAGCTTGAGCTCTTGCCACTCTTTATCTCTTTGTCCATAAGAACTTCACCCAAAACTTGAAAACTTCACAACACGAAACTTAAACAGAAACTCGTGATAACATTAGTACAAGAAAGCAAACCACCACTTCCTTAGGTACTCTAGGAAACTTAAATTCTACTTGTGCTGATGTTGGGTTACTGTACTTTAAATCTTCCATGGCTAATACCCCCGATACTATCCATAGTTTCATCAAAATAAGCAACCAACACAACAAAAACATAATCTGTTAACAGCAGACCAGTCTGTAGCAATCTGTATATTTCGTATACCTATGGTACTTCACAAATTCTGAAAAATTACGACAGTCTGAAGAATTTGCGTGGAAATCAGCAGCAAAAACAATCAACTCAAAATCTCTTATAGAAAAAAAATGAAAATTATTTTCGTGAGCATAAAGTTTCTGTCTTTTCCAGCATGACCAAACGATCATCCCCAAGACTAATCATAACGGTTTTGCTTGGCACAAACGCAAAAATAAACACAAAAAACACAATCATAACAGAATTATGAAAGTGTGGAAAACACAAAACAGAAAGAAAAAGGATAGATTCATTGGGTTGCCTCCCAACAAGCGCTTTTGTTTAACGCCCTTAGCTAGGCGAAAGTGATGGAATCACGTATAGTCATCTTTGGTGCTCAAACCATAGGTAGCCATCATCATAGATTCATAAGGCAATCTTATTTTATTTCTAGGAAAGTTCTCGATTCCCTTCTTTAAAGGAAATTGAAATCCAATATTCCCTTCCTTCATATCGATGATAGCACCAATAGTCCTTAGGAAAGGTCTACCAAGAATAATGGGACATGAAGGATTGCAATCTATGTCAAGTATAATGAAATCCACGGGTACATAGTTCTTATTTGCAACAATAAGAGCATCATCGATCCTCCCCATGGGTTTCTTGATAGTAGAATCCGCAAGATGCAAATTAAGGGAACACTCTTCAATCTCATGAAAACCAAGAATATCACATAAAGACTTTGGAATCGCGGAAACACTAGCACCCAAATCACACAAAGCATTGCACGCATAGTTTTTGATCTTGATTTTGATAGTAGGTTCCCACTCATCGTGAAGTTTTCTAGGTATAGAGACTTCTAGTTCGAGCTTCACTTCAAGAGATTTCATCATAGCATCTACGATATGTGCGGTAAAGGCTTTGCTCTGGCTATAAGCATGTAGAGAGTTTGCAATGGATTGCATCAAAGAAATGCATTCAAACAAGGAGCAATTATCATAATTGAATTCCTTGAAATCCAAAGTGGGAGTTTCATTACTACCCAAAATTTTGACTACTTCTACTCCACTCTCCACACCTTTATCATCAAGATAGGTGGACTCTGAATCATTGGGGCGGTTTTTAACCAAAGTGGATTCATATCCAGCCCCTCCGTAAGTATGTTTGACATGAGAAAACAAAGATTCAAGAGGAGACACACCAAGAACTTTAAGATCTTTGTGATTTGCATCACTAGAACGCACCCTTTTAAACCATTCATGTCTAGCGCGAATTTGGGCGGTTCTTTCTTTGCTCTCATTCATGGAGATACGCATAGCTTTCAAAGTTTCATCCAAGTTGACCTTGGGAGGAGCGCATCTAAGTTTCAAAGCATCAATATCACAAGACATCCTATCAACGCTCTTAGCCAAATCGTCTATTTTGAGTAGTTTTTCCTCTATGGACGCATTGAAAATCTTTTGAGAGTTGATAAACTCTTTGATATTACTCTCTAGATCAGAGGGTAATTTGTTGTGATTTCCATAAGTGTTGCCGTAGGAATTGCCATAATTTTTAGAGGAGTTACTAGGAAAAGGCCTAGGAACATAGTTTCCTCTAAAAGCATTGTTGTTGCCAAAATTGTTCCTAGCAACAAAATTCATGTCCAAACTACCGTTGCTACTCTCAATCAAAGAAGATAGTGGCATGTCATTGGGATCTACGGTAGCGTTTCTACTAGCAACCAAATTCATCAACTCGTCCATCTTAGCACTAAGCGAGTTAATCTCTTCAATAGCGTGCACCTTTTTGCTAGCAGGAGACCTTTCAGTGTGCCACTGAGAGTAGTTGGTCATGATATTGTCTAGGAGTTTTGTAGCGTCTCCTAACGTGATTTCCATGAACGTTCCACCTGAGGCGGAGTCCAAGATATTGCGAGAAGCGAAATTCAAGCCAGCGTAAAAGATTTGTATAATCATCCACAAACTCAAACCATTAGCAGGACAATTTCTACTCATAAGCTTCATCCTCTCCCAAGATTGTGCAACGTGTTCATGATCAAGTTTCTTGAAATTCATGATATTGTTACCTAAGGAGATGATCTTAGCCGGTGGAAAATACTTGGATATGTAAGCATCTTTGCACCTATCCCAAGAATCAATACTATTTTTAGGCAAATAAGAAAACCAAGTTTACGCGATCTCGCAACGAGAAAGGAAAAAGTTTCAACTTAATCACGTCATTATCTACATATCTTTTCTTTTGCATATCACAAAGCTCAATGAAGGTATTGAGATGGGATGCGGCATCTTCACTAGGACGACCAGAGAATTGCTCTTTCATAACAAGATTTAGCAAAGCTGCGTTGATTTCATACGATTCCGCACTAGTGGCGGGAGCAATCGGAGTACTAATAAAATCATTATTATTAGTGCTCGAGAATTCGCAAAGTTTGGTGTTTTCAGACATGATGACTTCAACAACCAAACAAGCACACAAGCAAGCAAAAAACCAGCAAAGGCAAAAGAAAACGGCGAAGGCGAAAGGCGAATGAAAACGGCAAATGTGAAGTGGGGGAGAGGAAAATGAGAGGCAACTCGCATCTAAAGTAAATGCAAGAGAAGAGTTTGTGAGACCTACTTGGATAGATCTTGATTTCTCCTCCCCGGAAATGGCGCCAGAAATACTTCTGATGTTTGCTGTGTATCCCTTGCAACGGCGCCAGAAATAGTTGTGTCGACGGCACCAGGAATCCTTCAGCTACGGCTACGCCTTAAGGGACTTGCTAGGCAAGTATGCAAAGGATTTCCCCCGTGGCCTTGGAGCCTTGCGTTGGTGTTCCCTCGAAGCGGAAAGGGTGATGTAGCACAGCGACGGTAAGTATTTCCCTCAGTTTGAGAACCAAGGTATCAATCCGGCGGAAGAGTATCTCAAGATCCTGCACAAACACAAAAGCTTGCACCCAACGCTATGAAGGGGTTGTCAATCCCTTATAGATTGTTTGCCAAGTGATAACTGAAAGCAACAAAGTAACAAAGCAAAGTAAAAGCAGAGGTGTAAACTATGGATGTGAATAGACCCGGGGGCCGTAGTGTTTACTAGTGGCTTCTCTCATGAAAGCAAGTAGACGGTGGGTGAACAAATTACTGTCGAGCAATTGATAGAACTGCGCAAAGTCGTGACTATATCCGTGCAATGATTATTTCTATAGGCATCGTGTCCAAAACAAGTAGACCGATACTTTCTCCATCTACTACTATTACTCCACACGTCAACCGCTATCCAGCATGCATCTAGTGTATTAAGTCCATAAGAACAGAGTAACGCCTTAAGCAAGATGACATGATGTAGAGGGATAATCTCAAACCAATGATAAAAACCCCATATTTTTACCCTTGATGGCAACTACTTGATGTGTGCCTTGCTGCCCCTACTGTCAACTGGAAAGGTCACCACATGGAAGAACCCAAAACCAAGCACTTCTCCCATTGCAAGATTCATAGATCTAGTTGGCCAAACAAAACCCAAGACTCGGAGAGAGTTACAAGGATATCAAATCATGCATATAAGAAATCAACAAAGACTCAAATATATATCATAGATAATCTGATCACAAATCCACAATTCATCGGATCTCGACAAACACACCGCCAAAGAAGATTACATCGGATAGATCTCCATGAAGATCATGGAGAACTTTGTATTCAAGATCCAAGAGAGAGAAGAAGCCATCTAGCTACTAACTACGGACCCGTAGGTCTGAAGTGAACTACTCACGAGTCATTGGAGGGGCGATGATGATGATGAAGAAGCCCTCCAACTCCAAAGTCCCCTCCGGCAGGGCGCAGGGAAGGGTCTCCAGATGAGATCTCGCGGAAACGAAAGCTTGCGGCGCCGGAAAAGTATTTTCGAGGCTCCCCTAATTTTTTGCGGAATATTTGGGAATTTATAGGCCAAAGACCTAGGTCAGGGGGCGGCCCGGGTGGCCACAAGCTTGCCCACCGTCGCCTCCCCCTGGTGGCGTGGTGGGAGCTTGTGGGCTCCCTGGAGACCACCTGGCTTGGCCCAAAGGCCCCCTGGTCTTCTTCCGTTCGGGAAAAAATCATTTCGGGGTTTTTATTTCGTTTGGACTCCGTTCCAAAATCAGATCTGAAAAGAGTCAAAAACACGGAAAAAACAAGAACTGGCACTTGGCACTGAATCAATAAGTTACTCCCAAAAACGATATAGAAGGTACATAAAACAACCAAAGAAGACAAGATAACAGCGTGAAACCATCAAAAAATATAGATACGTTTGAGATGTATCAGGGACTACCAGCTATCGCTTACACAGGAGGGGGGTCCCCAGCTAGAGATGCACCCACATGTCATCGTTGCATGAGTGCGAGGGAGTATCGTGCTCTCTTCACCGACCCACAGGCGAAGCCTCATCGGCATGTAACTCCTCGTTCTCCTACTCCCTCAACCAGAGACAACACCCGTAGGGCTGAGGATATGGAGGAAGACTCAGAGGAGCATGGTAAGAGACCGAGCACTACACCACTTGAGTGCGAGAACCCCTACCGTAGGATAAGTCATGTGTCCCTCATGCAAATTCGAATCCGTGTAATGGTTCATATGAAACCATGTATATTTGCTGTTTGTTTTTGTTGTTTGTGTTTTGATGCAAGTCGCGCTTTTGCCTTAGGCAACATGTAAGCGACTACATCGCCTATCTTATCTTAATATTATATATTTGGTCTTTCGACCTCTATTTGATCACACAAGCACTATACCAACCCCCTTAGGTGCGTTTTCCTATTATTGATTTTCCCTCTCGTCTAATCTAGTTGTTTGACTTGGCTGCTCCAAACAGGATGGTGATTACAACCCACACCAGCGCATTTGGCAACCCCAGCACCGACAACTCTAGCCAACGGGCGAGGGCTGGCGGGTCTGCTCAAGCTGTAGATAACAAGGAGCAGACAAAAGGTGATATTCCCCCGCCACCACCTCCACCGGAGAACATGACGATAGCTTAGTTTCTCCAAGTTCTCTGGGAGGAACGCCAATCCAAGTCTCCAGTTATGCAACAGATGGCTCAGGCCCTTGTGAACTACCATTAACAAGGAAGGAACGGCAATGTCCGCTCCACTTTGTCGGTGTTCATGAGGAATTCTCCCCCAACCTTCATCGGGACTTCTAAACTTTGGATGCCAATGACTGGATCCGCACCATCGAGGACCTCCTTGCATTGGTCAATTGCACTAAGGATCGTGAGAAGGTTCTCTATGCCTCTCATTGCCTGGGAGGTACCACCAGAGTTTGGTGGGATGGATTTAAGGTCATGCCAGGTGACCGTGTGATCACATGTGCTGATTTCAAGGAAGGGTTCCACTTGGCCCACATTCCTGCAGGAATCATGGCTATCAAGAAGCGGGAATTTTGAGCGCAGAAGCAAGGAAGTGGATCTATCATGGAGTATATGTAGAAGACTAACCTCCTATAAATATATGCACCTGAAGATGTCACCACGGAGACAACCAAGATAGAACACTTCTTGCAAGGACTCCAGCAATCCCTGTAGTATCAGGTTGTTGTGTGTGACTACCAAACTTTCTCCGAACTCGTGAACAAGGCCCTCACGGTCAAATACAAGCGTCATGTCATAGAGGACACATGCAAGCACAAGTTGATCACCAAGGGTAGTTCCAGAAACTAGAAGCCTCACCCCTGGCAACCAGCCCCGGCCCAGCCAACCTATCTGTTGGGGAACATCGCATGGGAAACAAACATTTTCCTACGCGCACACAAGATCTATCCATGGTGATGACCATATATGAGAGGGGAGAGTGCATCTACATACCGTTGTAGATTGCTAAGCGAAAGCATATATAACATGGTTGATGTAGTGGAACATCTTCATGATCCAAATCGCACCTTGTCTCGCGGTTTCATCACGATCCGTCCCGCGATCCCATCACGATCCATCGTGATCTAGTGGTGAACGGACGTCACCTCCATGTTCAGCACACGTACAGCTCCAAGACGATCTCCGACTTATTGATCTAGCAAGAGGGGCGGAGAGGTAAATGAGTTTTCCAGCACGACGGCGTGGTGGTGGGGGTGGTGAACTAATCCAGCAGGGCTTGGCCAAGCTCTGTAGAACAAATCTAGACGAAGAACACGATCTATGGAGGAGAGGGCAGCACGTGGCTTTTTCTTGTGTGTGCTAGCCCGAAAAACTCCACTATATATAGGAGGAAGAGGAGGGAGGGCTTCCTTGCCTCCTCCTCCAAGGAGAGGTTCAGCTGATCCAACAAAGGAGGAGAGTCCTCGTCCAATTCGGGTTGGTGGAGGACTCCCTTCCTAGTTGGTTTCCTCCTTCCCTTTTTCCTTTTTTCTTTTCCTTTTTCCTACTTGGCCGAAATAGGCCCTCTTGGGATGGCGAAGAGGCCCATTAAGGTCTGGTGCACCACCTTTAGGCCTATTAGGTTCTCTCCCGGGTGGGTGGTCCCTCGCGGTAAAACCCCGGAACCCATTCGTCACTCTCGGTACTTTACCGGTAATGCCCGAAAACTTTCCGGAAGCCAAATGCAACTTTCCTATATATCAATATTTACCTCCGGACCATACCGGAGCACCTCGTGACATTCGAGATCTTATCCGGGACTCCGAACTACTTTCAGTCACCAACATACATAACTCAATAATATCGAAATGTCGCCGAACCTTTAGTGTGCAGACCCTGCGGGTTCAAGAACTATGTAGACATGACCTGAGACACTCTCTGGTCAATAACCATTACTGGGACCTAGATACCCATATTGGCTCCTACATATTCTACGAAGATGTTTATCGGTTGAACCTCTATGTCAAGGATTGAGTTAATCCTGTATGTTGTTACCTTTGTCCTTAGGTATGTTACTTGCCCGATATTTGATCGTCGGTATCTCCATACCTAGTTCAATCTCATTATCGGCAAGTCTCTTTACTCGTACCGTAATACAAGATCCCGTGACTAACTCCTTACTCACATTGCTTGCAAGGCTTGTTGTGATGTTGTATTACTGAATGGGCCCTAAGATACCTCTCCGTCACACGGAGTGACAAATCCCAGTCTCGATTCACGCCTACCCAACAGACACCTTCGGAGATACCTGCAGAGCACCTTTATAGTCACCCAGTTACGTTGTGACGTTTGATACACACAAGGTATTCCTCCGGTGTCTGGGAGTTGCATGATCTCATGGTCGTAGGAACACATACTTTGACATGCAGAAAACAGTAACAATAAACGGCCAAGATCATATGCTACGTTCATAGTTTGGGTCTTGTCCATCACATCATTGTCCTAATGATGTGATCCTGTTATCAAACAACATCTCATGTCTATGGTCAGGAAACCTTGACCATCTTTAATCAATGATCTAGTCCTTCAGAGGCTCACTAGGGAGAGTGTGTTGTCTATGTATCCACACATGTATTTCAGTTTCCAATCAATTAAATTCTAGCATGGATAACAAAAGATTATCATCAACAAGGAAATATAATAATAACCAATTTATTATTGGCTCTAGAGCATATTTCGAACAGTCTCCCACTTGCACTAGAGTCAATAATCTAGTTCACATCACTATGTGATTACAATGAATCTAACACCCATATAGTTCTGGGGATTGATCATGTCATGCTTCTGAGAGCGGTTTTTAGTCAACGAGTCCAGAACATTCAGATCCGTGTGTACTTCACAAATCTCTATGTCATGCTGTAGATCCTTCTACCGCACTTCACTTGGAACAATTTCGAAACGACTGCTCCACTATAAGAATCTGATTTACTACTTAGAGTTATCTCGATTAGTGTCAAAGTTTGCATCAACGTAACCCTTTACAAGGAACTCTTTTATCACCTCCATAATCGATAAAAGTTCCGTAGTCCACTAGTTACTAAGGATAACTTTGACCACTGTCAAGTGATCCATTCCTGGATCACTCTTTTACCCCTTAACTGACTCATGGAAAGGCACATATCAGGTGCGGTACAGAGCATGGCATACTATAGAGCCTATGGCTAAAGCTTAGGAAACGACCTTCGTCCTTTCAATTTCTTCTGCTATAGTCGAGCATTGAGTCTTACTCAAATTTCACACCTTTACAACATAGCCAAGAACTCCTTCTTTGACTGATCTATTTTCCACTCCTTCAAATATTGTCAAGGTATGTATTCATTGGAAGTTTTATCAAGCGTCTTGATCTATCTCTATACATCTTGGTGCTGAATGTTCAAGTAGCTCAATCCAGGTTTTCCTTTCAAAAACTCCTTTGAAACAACCCTTCATGCTTTCCAGAAATCCTACATTATTTCCGATCAACTATATGTCAACCACATCTACTCATCAGAAATTCTATAGAGCTCCCACTCACTTTCTTGGAAATACAAGCGTCTCATAAAATTTGTATCAACCCAAAAACTTTGATCATCTCATCAAAGCATATATTCCAACTCTGAGATGCTTGCTCCAATCCATAGAAGGATCGCCGGAGCTTGCATACTTGTTAGCATCCTTAGGATCGACAAAACCTTCTGGTTGTATCACATACAACCTTTCCTCAAGGAAACCGTCGAGGAAACAATGTTTCGACATCCATCTGCAAGATTTCATAATTGAAAAATGCAGCAACTGATAACTTAATTCCAACATACTTTTAGCATCGCTACGAGTGAGAAAGTCGCATTGCAGTCAACTCCTTGAACTTGTCTGAAACTCGTTTGCAACAAGTTGAGCTTTCTAAATGGTGACTTTCACCTTCATTGTCTGTCTTCCTTTTCAAAATCCATCCATACTTAATAGTCTTATGACCATCAAGTAGTTCCTCCAAAGTCCACACTCTGTTTTCACTCATGGATCCTATCTCGTATTTCATAGCGTCCAACCATTCATCGGAATATAGGCCCACCATTTCTTCTCCATAGCTCATAGGTTCATTGTTGTCCAGCAACATGACCTCCAAGATAGGGTTACCGTACCACTCTGGAGTAGTACGTTTCCTTGTCGACCTACGAGGTAGTAATTTGATCTGAAACATCATGATCACCATCATCAGCTTTCCACTTCAACCAGTGTAGGTGCCACAGGAACATATTCCTACGCCCTCCTACTCATTGGTTGAAGTGACGGTTCAATAACCTCATCAAGTTTCCACCATCCCCCCACTCAATTCTTTTGAGAGAAACTTTTTCTTGAGAAAGGACCCGTTTCTAGAAAACAAACATTTTGCTTCCGGATCTAAGATAGGAGGTAGACCCAAATATTTTGGGTGTCCTATGAAGATGCATTTATCCGCTTTGGCTTTGAGCTTATCAGGCTGAAACCTTTTGACATAAGTGTCGCATCCCCAATCTTTTAAGAAATGACAGCTTAGGTTTCTCCAAACCATAGTTCATCTAGTCATCTCAATGGAATTACATGGTGCCCTATTTAATGTGAATGCGGTTGTCTCTAATGCCTAACCCAAAAACGATAAGAGGCATCATAGTATGCACCATATCCAATAGGGCGCGACTATGACATTCGGACACACCGTCACATTATGGTGTTCCAGGTGGCATGAGTTGTGAAACAATTTTCACATTGTCTTAGATGTTTACCAAACTCGCAATTCAGATATATATTTACCTCCATGATCACATCGTAGCCATATTATCCTCTTGTCACGAGATCTTCAACTTCACTCTGAAATTGCTTGAACTTTTCAATATTTCAGACTTGTGATTCATCAAGTAAATACACATGTACCTACTCAAATTATCAATGAAGTAATAACATAACGATATCCACTGCGTGCCTAAGCACTCATTGGACAACATATATCAAAATCAAGTGAGTCTAAACAATCCATATGCATGGAGTTTCTTCATGCGTTTATACCAATAGGCATGGTTCACATGTCTCAAATGTTTCAAAGACGAGTGAGTCCAAATATCCATCAGCATGGAGCATCATCATGCATTTTATACCAATATGACTTAAGCGGTAGTGCCACAAGTAAGTGGTACTATCATTACTACTTTGTATGTTTTGGCATCAATATTATGAGCATGTGTATCACTACGATCGAGATTCAATAAACCATTCATTTTAGGTGCAAGACCATTGAAGGTATTATTCACGTAAACATGGTAACTATTATTATCTTTAAATGAATAACCGTATTGCAATAAACTCAATCTAATCATGGCTATGCTCAACACAAACACCAAATAACAATTATTTAGGTTCAACACTAATCCCGATGGTAGAGGGAGCGTGCGATGTTTGATCACATCAACCTTGGAATTACTTCCAGCACACATCACCACCTCACCCTTGCTAGTATCCGTTTAATCCGTAGCTACAATTTCTAATACCCTTGTGCTACTAGCAGCACTAGTAAGGTACACATCAATATCATGTATATCCAGTATACTTTTGTCGATTTTGCCAGCCTTCTCATCTACCAAGTATCTAGGGTAGTTCCGCTTCAGTGACCGTTTCCCTCATAATAGAAGCACTTAGTCACGGGTTTGGGTTCAACCTTCGGTTTCTTTACTAGGGCAGCAACTGGTTTGCCATTCATGAAGTATCCCTTCTTTCCCTTGCCCTTCTTGAAACTAGTGGATTCACTAACCATCAACAATTGATGCTCCTACTTGATTTCTACTTTCGCGGTGTCAAACATCGTGAATAACTCAGGGATCATCATCTCCATCACTCACATATTATAGTTCATCACGAAGCTCAGTAGCTTGGTGGTAGTGACTTTGGAGAACTATGTGAATCACTATCTTATCTCGAAGATCAACTCCCACTCGATTCAAGTGATTGTAGTACTGAGACAATCTAAGCACATGCTCAACGATTGAGATTTTCTCCCTTACTTTGCAGGACAAGAATCTTGTCGGAGGTCCAATACCTCTCAACGTAGGCACAAGCCTGAAATCACAATTTCAACTCTTGGAACATCTCATATGTTCCATGACATTCAAAACGTCTTCGGCGCCTCAATTCTAAGCCGTTAAGCATTACACACTGAAATATCACGTAGTCATCAAAAGTTGTATGTCAGATGTTCACAACATCGAGAGATGACGCTCTGGGTTAAGCACATCGAGCGGTGCATTAAGGACATAAGCTTTCTGCGCAGCAATGAGGACAATCCTCAGTTTACGGACCAAGTCCACATAATTGCTACTATCATCTTTCATCTAAGTTTTCTCTAGGAACATATCAAAAATAATAGATCTACACCACAAGCTACAACATAATTTGCAAAGACATTTTTGACTGTGGTCATGATAATAAGTTCAATTAATCATATTACTTAAGAACTCTCACTCAAGTTGACATCCCTCTAGTCATTTGAGTGGCACATGATCCAAATTCACCAACTCAAGTCCGATCATCACATGAGTTAAGTTGGCTTCAATGGTGAACATCTATATGTTGATCATATCTATTATATGACTCATGTTCGACCTTTCGGTCTCTTTTGTTCCGAGGCCATGTCTGTACATGCTAGGCTCGTCAAGTTTAACCCGAGTGTTCCGCATGTGCAACTGTTTTGCACCCGTTTTATGTGAACGTAGAGTCTATCACACCAGATCATAACATGGTGTCTCGAAATGACGAACTGTCGCAACGGTGCACACTCGGCAAGTACATCTAACTTTTTGTTATTTTGTGTTTCCTACCCATATCTAAAGATAGAAAAAAGCTAAATAGAAAATAAAATCTACTTAGTGATAAAGCAAACAATCACACACGAGAATATTCACCCCACGCTATTGCTCCTCGGCAACGGCGCCAGAAAAAGGTCTTGATAACCCACAAGTATAGGGGATCAATTGTAGCCTTTCTGAATAAGTAAGAGTGTCGAACCCAATGAGGAGCTAAAGGTAGAACAAATATTCCCTCATGTTCTAGCGACCACCGATGCAACTCTAGGCACGCTTAACGTTCGCTTTACCCAGAATAAGTATGAAAGTAGAAGTACTTTGTAGGCGTGATATGATAGGTTTGCGTGAAAATAAAGAACACGTAAATAAAAACTAGGGGCTTCTTAGATAAAGAAACAACTAAGTTAGTCTTAGTAGAGATATTTTTGTCACAAGAAGGTGATTTGTCCCTAGCCAATCGATAAGTAGACCAGTAGTCATTATTGCAATTTTATATGACAGAGAGGCATAAGCTAACATACTTTCTCTACTTGGATCATATGCACTTACGATTGGAACTCTAGCAAGCATTCACAACTAATAATATCATTAAGGTAAAACCCATCCATAGCATTATAAGGTATCAAGTCCTCTTTTACTCCCATATGCAACAACCCACCTACTCGGGTTTATGCTTCTGTCACTCAAGCAACCTACCATAGGAAAATCATGAACACACTGCAACACCCTACAGTGGGGATCCCTCATGCTTGCACGACATGGAGATCACCATAGGACAACACCAATAATAAACATGCAACTGAAACCAATCACGATCATCAATAAACCCATAGGACAAAATGGATCTACTCAAACATAATAGGATAGCCATACATCATTGGGAAATAATATATAGCATTGAGCACCATGTTTAAGTATGGATTACACCGATGAGAAGAGGTTTTGAACTGATGCATAGAGGGAGAGAGAGTTGGTGATGACGTCGGCAAAGTTGTTGGTGTAGATCACCGTCACGATGATGACCCCGACGGCGTTCCGGTGCCACCAGGAGAGAGGGGGAGAGAGACCCCTCCTTATTCTTCTTCCTTGGCCTCTCCCTAGAAGGGAGGAGGGTTTCTCATCTGGTCCCTGGCCTCATGGCGGCGGAGGGGCGAGAGCCCCTCCGATATTGGATATCTCTCTCTGTTTCCTTCTATTTCTGCGTTTTTCTGCCTTCCAGATTCTGGTGTTTCACCGTTTGTTATATTCCTGGAGATCCGTAACTCCGATTGGGCTGAAATTTTAATAGGATTTTTATCATAATATTTGATTTCACGCGGCAAAATAAGGGCAGCAACCGCCTTACGGGTGGGCACAAGACAGCCTGGCACACCCTACCCCCAGGCTGCGCCCCTCTGGCTTATGGGCCCCTCGGGCACCGCCTTCTGTTGATTCCACTTCCCGAAATCACATATATTCCAAAAAGTAATCTCCGTAAGTTTTTGTCCTGTTTGGACTTTGTTTGATATGGATTTTCTGCAAAACAAAAAACATGCAACAAACAGGAACTGGCACTGGGCAGTGGATTAATATGTTAGTCCCAAAAATAATATAAAAAGTTAACAAAAGTATATGAAAGTTGTAGAATATTGGCATGAAACAATCAAAAATTATAGATATGACGGAGACATATCAGTGTTCTACTCGAGATGTCATGTATGCATAGACCTTGCTCTGATACCACTGGTGGGGAACGTCGTATGGGTGACAAAAAATTTCCTACGCGCACCCAAGATCTATCCATGGTGATGACCGTCTACAAGAGGGGAGAGTGCATCTCCATACCCTTGTAGATCGCTAAGCGAAAGCGTATATAACGTGGTTGATGTAGTGGAACATCTTCGCGATCCAAATCGCAGCCCATCCTGCGATCTCATCACGATCCATCCCGCGATCCCATCCCGATCCATCCCGATCTAGTGCCGAACGGACGGCACCTCCGCGTTCAACACACGTACAACTCGATGAAGATCTCCGCCTTCTTGATCTAGCAGGAGGGGCGGAGAATTAGATGAGTTCTCCAGAACTAATCTAGACGAAGAAGACGATCTGTGGAGGAGAGGGCAGCACGTGCCTTTTTCTTGTGTCTACGAGCCTAAAACCTCCACTATATATAAGAGGAAGAGAAGGGAGGGCTGCCTTCCCTTCTCCTCCAAGGAGAGGTTCGACCGAGCCAACAAGGGAGGAGAGTCCTCCTCCAGTTTGGTTTGGTGGAGGGCTGTCTTCCTAGTTGGTTTTCTCCTTCCCCCTTTCCTTTTTTCTTTTTGTTTTGCTACTTGGCCAAAATAGGCCCTCTTGGGCTGGCCGCATCAGCCCACTAAGGACTGGTGCACAACCCTTAGACCTATTAGGTTCTCTCCCGGGTGGGTGGCCCCTCTCAGTAAAATCCCGGTACTTTACCTGTAATGCCCGAAAACTTCCCAAAAGCCAAATGCAACTTCCCTATATGTCAATCTTTACCTTCGGACCATTTTAGAGCTCCTCGTGACATCCAGGATCTTATCCAGGACTCTGAACAGTTTTCGGTCACCAACAGACATAACTCAATAATACCAAAACGCCACCGGACCTTAAGTGTGCAGATCCTGCGGGTTCGAGAACTATGTAGACATGACCTGAGACACTCTCCGATGAATGACCAATAGCCGGACCTGGATGCCCATATTGGCTCCTACATATTCTACGAAGATCTTTACCGGTTGAACCTCTATGTCAAGGATTCAGTTAATCACGTATGTTGTTCCCTTTGTCCTTCGTTATGTTACTTGCCCGAGATTCGATCGTCGGTATCTCCATACCTAGTTCAATCTTATTACTAGCAAGTCTCTTTACTCGTTCCATAATACAAGATCCCGTGGCTAACTCCTTAGTCACATTGCGCAAGGCTTGTTGTGATGTTGTATTACCGAGCGGGCCCTCAGATACCTCTCCATCACACGGAGTGACAAATCCCAGTCTTGATTCACGCCAACGCAACAGACACCTTGGGAGATACCTGTAGAGCACCTTTATAGTCACCCAGTTACGTTGTGATGTTTGATACACACAAGGTATTCCTCCGGTGTCTAGGAGTTGCATGATCTCTTGGTCATTGGAACATATACTTTGACATGCAGAAAATAGTAGCAATAAACTGATACGGTCATATGCTACATTCGTAGTTTGGGTCTTGTCCTTCACATCATTCTCCTGATGATGTGATCCTGTTATCAAACGACATCTCATGTCTATTCTCAGGAAACCTTGACCATATTTAATCAATGAGCTAGTCCTTGGGAGGCTCACTAGGGACAGTGTGTTGTCTATGTATCCACACATGTATTTGAGTTCCAATCAATACAATTCTAGCATGAATAATAAACGATGATCTTGAACAAAGAAATATAATAATAACCAATTTATTATTGCCTCTAGGGCATATTTCCAACCCTATCAGCCTCAACAAGTCACGACTCCTACCCCTCGTCCGAGCTACAAGCCTCAGCAGTATGCAAATCCGAGGCCAGCCAACCACAACCCCAATAACAACACTGGTGAAAATATGAATAACGATGGCCACCTTGCCTACTTTGGATGTGGTCAGCCTAGGCACATCTCTAGGCAGTGCCCCGACAAGAAGCCCGATGCACCGTGCCCCAATGCACCAAACCAAGAAAATGGTCATGGAGCGCCACCGAGGAACCCAACTCCCCGCAACTAGGCCAACAATGGAAAGGGTCATGTGAACCACGTCATCACCAAGGAAGCCAAGGAAGACCCAGATGTCATACTAGGCACGTTCCTCATCAACTCAACCCGAGCAACTGTTCTGTCTGATTGTGGTGCTTCGCATTCTTTTCTTACCCAAAAGTTTGAACTAGAGAGTGGTATGAAGCCTACACTCGTGGGTAGTCAGATGTTGATACAAACTCTGGGTTCAGTTTTAAGGTCTATGATAGGGTGTAAAGGAGTTGGGATTAGCATCAACGGGGTACACTTCCAAGCACACCTCATAGTTTTGGATTCGCCAGGCTTGGACGTGATCCTTGGTATGAATTGGTCAACCAAGCACCAATGCTTGTTGGACTATGCCAAGAAGACTATTACCATGACCAATAGCAAAGGACTGGAAGTCAAGTATGTTCCCAGCCGTACCTCCGCTCAAGCCCCTCGGGTCAACTGTATGTTGGAATTGAGTTGGATCAAGTGCCAGTAGTATGTGAATACCCAGATGCATTTCTTGATGAGCTACCCAGAATGCCTCCTGGCCGTCACATAGAGTTCATTATTGAGCTAATGCTCGGAGCAGGACCAATCTATAAGAAGACATGTACAATGGGATCCAAAGAGTTGGCTGAACTGAAGAAGCAATTAGCTGAGCAGCTCAAAAAGGGATTTATTTGCCCTAGTGCCTCTCCTTGGGGATCACGTGTTCTATTTGTGTCAAAGAGAGACATAACTATCTGACTTTGTGTCGATTACCATTCTCTCAATGAGGTCACAATAAAGAACAAGTACCCACTCCCCAAGATTGAAGCCATGTTCGATCAGTTGAATGGTGCCATGGTGTTTTTCAAGATCGATCTCAGGTGAAGGTACTACCAGTTGATGATCAGAACACAAGATATTCCCAAGACGACATTTGTGCCCCAGTGTGGCCTGTATGAGTACACAGTCATGCCATTTCGATTAACCAATGCTCCAACCTACTTCATGTACCACATGAACAAAGTCTTCATGGATTATTTGGACAAGTTTATCGTTGTCTTCATTGACGACATACTTGTCTTCTCCAAACCCTAAAAGAGCATGATCAATACTTAAGGATGGTCCTCGATAAGCTTCGAGAGCACCAATTTTATGCCAAGTTTAGCAAGTGTGAATTATGGCTACACGAGCTGGATTCTTGGGTCATATGTTGACATCAAAAGGATTGTTAGTGGATCCTGCCAAGATTGAAGTCATAGCTGAGTGGCAATCTCCAAGCAACGTGAAGGAAGTCAGAAGGACTCGTGGGATATTACCACAAGTTCGTTGAAGGATTCTGAAGCATTGCCTGACCTATGACTCAGCTTTTGAAGACGGACAAGAAGTTCAAATGGATGACGAAGTGCAAAGTAAGTTTCCAAGAACTCAAGAAGAGATTGAAAACAGCCCCAATTTTGGCCACTCCCGATATTCACAACGAGTTTCTGATATATTGTGATGTATCGAGAATCGGGCTTGGTGTTGTTCTGATGCAAGAAGGCAGAGTCATAATATACCTATCCAAATAGCTACATCCTCACAAAGATAACTATGCCACTCATGATCTTGAGTTGGCAGTAGTGGTTCATGCCTTGAAGACATGTCGACATTACCTTGTTGGAAAGCGATGTGAGATATACATAGACCACAAGAGTTTGAAGTATATTTTCACTCAAAAGGAATTGAACATGAGACAATGACGATGGTTGGAGATGATCAAGGACTACGACCTCAGTGTTCATTACCACCCCGGAAAGGCCAATGTGGTAGCAGATCCCTTGAGAGGAAAGGCATGTTCCTTGAATGCTATGGTTAAGGAAAGACTACCCTCCTTGTATGAATAGCTCGAAAGCTTCATATTGGAACTAGTGACACCAGGATTTCTGGCCAACCGCGAAGCAAAGCCCACATTGATGGATGCTAACAAGGAAGCACAGAAGGGACATGATAGTATATAAGGCATCAAGAAGAAGATCATGAAAGGAAAGGCCCCATGATTCTCAATGGCTGAACAAGGATTCGTATGGTTTGGGGATCAGATTTGTGTACCCAAGAAAGTTGAGCTCAAGAACTTGATATTACTATAAGCCCATGACACTCCGTATTCCATCCATCCTGGAGGAACCAAGATGTACCAAGACTTCAAAGAGATATTTTGGTGGCATGGCATGAAGAGAGAAATAGCCTCTTTTGTAACAAAGTGTGGCCTATGCCACAGAGTCAAGGCTGATGATCAGCGACCTGATGGATTGTTACAACCTCTCAAAGTGCCTGAATGGAAGTGGAAGAACGTTAGTATGGACTTCATCGCCGGATTGCCCAGATCAGGCAAAGGACATGATTCCATTTGGGTCATTGTCGATCACCTAACCAAGGTAGTCCACTTCCTTCCCATCAAGACCTCTTGTGATGGACACAAGCTAGACAATCTTTACATCGAGTGTATTGTTCATGACCCACAAGTATAGGGCATAAATCTTAGCCCTTTCAATAAGTAAGAGTTTCGAACCCAACAAGGAGCAGAAGGAAATTATAAGCAGTTTTCAGCAAGGTATTCTCTACAAGTGTTGTAAGTAGTAGTGATAGATGATTTTGTAGCAAGATAATTCATAACCCGTGACAAGTAGCAATAGTAACAATGGTGCAGCAAGGTAGCCCAATCATTTTTATAGCAAAGGACGGGCCTGAAAGTACTGTTATATATAGCAAGTGCTCCCGAGGGCACACTGGAATATTTGTCTAGTCATGTTCATCATATTGAGTTCATTCGCGTTCGCTACTTTGATAATTTGACATGTGAGCGGACCGATGCTAAGGTGTTGTTCTTACTTGAACAATCAACCTACTTATCATTAACCCCTCTCGCAAGTATACGCAACTACGAAAGAAGAATTAAGATAAATCTAGCTATAGCATGGAACATGTGGATCCAAATCTGCCCCTCATGAAGCAACGAATAAACCGGGGTTTAAGCTTCTGTCACTATCGCAATCCATCATCTACTTATTACTCCACAATGACTTCCTTTAGGACCATAACATGCTGAATTGTCATGTAGTCAACGTTCACAAGACACCCCTAAAGGAAGTAACAACATACATATCATCAAAATATCAAACGAATACCAACTTTTTATGATTACTTATAACAAGACTTCTCCCATGATGTTAGGAACAATAGTAACTACTCACACCTCATCAACTTGTTCAACATGAGAGGTATAATAATAATGATCAAGGGTCTGAACATAATGTCTTCCACCAAGTAATCCAACTAGAATCAACTACAAGATCTAAATAACACAACTAGCAACCAACAGGTACCAATATGAGGTTTGAGACAAAGATTGAATACACGAGATGAACTAGGGTTGAAGATGAGATGGTGATGGTGAAGATGATGAAGAAGATTGGTCGTCCCACGAATGTGGAAGCGTTGGTAATGAACGTGGCTTTGACTTCCCCCTCCCAAAGGTGAATTCTCCCGGCAGAATCTCTTTTTCAAAGAGCAAAAGGGCCCGTGCCCAAGTTTCCGCCTCGAGACGGCGACCCTTTGTCCCGAAACTTATATCTTAATATTTTTCTAGGGTAAAACACATCATATAGGAGAAGAGGGGCGTCGGAGGACCAGCAGGGGCCCCACAAGCCATGAGGGTGCGACCAGGGGGGCACCCTATTGGCTTGTGCCCAGGTGGCTGCCCCTCTCTGGTACATTTTTGGCCCAATAATTTTTATATATTCCAGCAAATATCTCCGTGACGTTTTAGGTCATTTGGAGCAAGTTGATTTTCTGCCCTTTTCTCGGTTCCTCAGACCAGAATTCTAGTTTCTAGATATTTCCCTCTTCATGATGCACCTTGGATATTCAAAGAGAAGAGGCATAATAATTACATAATAACAAATAATAATAGACACTGATAAGAAAAATATAAATAAAGATTCATGATGCAAAACGAACGTATCAATTCCCCCAAGTTTAGATCTCGCTTATCCTCAAGCGAAAGCCGAGCTCGAGAATAATGGCCACATGATTTGAGAGGGAGAAGACGATAAAATAAAAATACGGACATGAGAGCATCACGAATATTAGCATAGCAACAAATATTTATCATATATCTTCTCAAAAACAAGTAACAATCCATTCAAAAATATTGGAGTATGAAGCACACATTTTGTTGAAAAACAACAAAATGTGTTCTCAGTCAATCGGACAATCATAATTAAACATATTTCAGAGGAGAGTCTATGTAAGAGTTTTCTCATAAGCAAGTTCACATACTCAACTAATGATTATTCTTCTATGATTGCTCATACTCATGTCATATTTTTGGATCTCATGCTTTCACATGATACATAGGAATATCGGGGCTTAAATGATTCGCCACCCAACTCATTTAGCTCAGGGATAAGGTCAACAATAATATTTCATGATAATCTACATTCACTTGGATATATAAATCAGAATCTTTCCTCAACACATGATGCTTGCCACTATAGAATTAATAGGTAGAAATATGAAGGAATTTAGTGACTCACGCACAAGAGTGAACTTTTAAAGGTAAAAGATAGGCCCTTAGCAGAGCGAAGCAGAGGTTGTCATGCGCTTTTAGGTTTTTGAATGTCCAAACTCTTAATGCAAAGGGATGTCACTTTACATCACCCCTTGTGATAGAAAACTTTATTATGCAGCATGTTGCTTTTATTTCTTTGCCATCAGAAGATTGTACAAAGTTTATTTTCCCTTGCAATAAAAGATCATACATATTTAGTAGCAACTTTATATTGCTTGGTGCACCAATGACAACTTACTTGAAAGATCTTACTCACTCCATGGGTAGGTATGGTGGACTCTCATGGCAAGAAAATGGGTCTCAGGGTTGTGGATGCACAAGTAGTATCTCTACTTAGTGTGATGTTTTTGGGCTAGCAAAAGGTCTAAAGCAAGCATCCCATGTTAAAGGATCGAGGACCCTATAACTTATATATGAATGTAAAATACCATCACCATTATGTTGTCTTCCATGTCCTACGTTAACACTTGTTCATTATATAATATTTGAGGAAGGCTCACAATCATAAAGGATGTCCAAGATAGTGTGTTTATATGAGAATCTCATCTCCTCTTTCATAGTCTTGCTTAGATTGTAACCATGAATAATACTATGTTTGTTTATTTTCAACAACCTTCATCACTTATAATTTTTACTATGTGAAGTCATTAATCCTCATGAGATAAGCATATGATATTTCTCTATGTATGTTTTTCATTGCTTTGCTATGATGATGGGTGTAACAAGAGCGAAGCACACATATTCAACTAATCTTTATTGTATTACTCCCATACTCGGTTACAAAGGTAGATAGATCTCAAAGCAAAATACGAAGTAAAAGAAAATCTGAAATTTTAAATTTCTCATCCACGAAAACTAAAGATCAAACTAAGATAGATAGTGGTGGTGAAAGTGATGGTGATACGATACCGGGATATATCCCCCAAGCTTGGAGTAGGCCAAGGGTGATGCCCATACCCATGTACTCAAGCGTCCTCCATAGGTGATGGTAGTGTTGTTGGGGTGTCCTCTTCTACCTTCCAAGGTGTAGACTTCCCATCATAATAAGAGAATTTTGTCTTGCAAGCCCTAAAACCGGTAGCAAAGCTCATCCTCTGAAACCTAGATTCATACTCACAGTTTTGGCTTTGGAGTTCATAGATTTGATCTTGGAGGTGATCGACCCGCTCTTGAAGTTTGAAAAGAACCTCCCTCACTTTCTTGGTGTCCAACTTATTCTCTCGGATGAAGTCCATGATCATGGAGTGGTTAGCACTCAAACCATGTTCAACCATCCCTTGACACCTGAAGATCTCCTGCTCCATCGCAGCAAACGTGGCCTTCTCGCTTCCCTCCTTCTTTGGCCCTTGGACGTCACAAACGTGAAGCAACCCCTCATGCATCTCAATGGCGTGAGGGTGTTTCATCACCTCCGGTAGGTACAGGTTGATGACATTCTTGAAGAACTTGTCCTTAGAGGAGCTTGGAGTCGTCATGGCAATCTAGATCTGTCAGAAAAACAACCTAACACAAGAACAAAGGAAAATCTCGCGATGCGATAGTCAAAACAATTGGGAGTATATATAATGATTTTTTCTGGACCAGAATACGTGCTTGGGAAGAAGTTGGAGCCGGGAGGCGCACGGGGGCTGCACAAGCCATTAGGGCATGGTCAGGGGGACGCCCTGTTGTCTTGTGCCTCCCTCGTGGGTCCCATGGACTCCTTTTTATTTTTATATTTTTTCTAAAATACCAAAACCGAAAGAAATTATTTTTTGGAAAATTTGGAGTCGGTTTAGTTACCGTACCATGTACCCCACACCCCTTTGATTTGCCTTGTTTTCCCTCCAAGCTTAAAGGGTGATGTAGCACAATGAGGACAAGTATTTCCCTCAGTTATGAAACCAAAGAATCAATCTAGTAGGAAGATCCCCAAGACTATGTAAGAAGTACCTGCACACAAATAAAAAAATCCTCGCAACCCAACACGTGTAGGGGTTGTTAATCCCTCGTGGGTAAAGTAGAGATAGATTGATAGATGCAAATAATAGTGAGAGCAAATAAAATGGAACAAGGTATTTTTGTTTTTTATGATATAGATGTGAAAGTAAAAGAGCAAATAAAATGGAAACACAAATAGCAAAGTTGAGATTAGAAATGGATGATGTGAAGTAAACCCGGGGGCCGTAGGTTTCACTAGTGGCTTCTCTCGAGAAAATAGCAAACGGTGGGTAGACACATTATTGCTGGGCAATTGATTGAACAACGAATAATTATGATGATATTCCAGACAATGATCATATATAAAGGCATCACGTCCAGGACAAGTCGACCGCCATCTGCCTGCATTTACTTCTATTGCTCCACACATTGACCCCTATCCAGCATGCATCTAGTGTATTGACTTCATGGAGAAACACTGTAATGCATTAAGCACAATGACATGATGTAGACAGGATCTATTCATGTAGTAATAGACCCCAACGTTTTATCCTTGATAGCAACGATACATGCGTGTTATGTCTCTTTCTGTCACTGAGATTGAGCACCACAAGATTGAACCCATCACAAAGTACCTCTTCCCATTGAAAGATAAAAGATCAAGTTGGCCAGAAAAAAACCAAATACCGAATAAGAAATATGAGGCTATAATAATCAAGCATGAATATGATTTCATAGATCTGATCATAAACTCACAATTCATCGGATCCCGATAAACACACCGCAAAAGAATGAGTTACATCATATGGATCTCCAAGAGACCATTGTATTGAGAAACAAAAACGAGAGACAAAGCATCTAGCTACTGCCTACGGACTCGTATGTTTGATATGAACTTCTCAGGCATCATCGCAGGAGCACCAATGAGGATGATGAACCCCTCTGTGAATGTGTTCCTCTCTGGAATGGGCTCTAGATTGGGTTTCAGGTCTTCTGGAACTTGTGGTGGCTGAAACAATTTTTGTCAACTCCTTTAGGGTTTTCTGAATATTGGGGTATTTATAGAGCTCAGAGGCGGTGTCGGAGGCCCTCGAGGCCCCCACTAGGCACCAGGTCGTGCTAGGGTCCTTGGTCACGCCCAGGTCTCTAGTGGGCCGTCTCAGCGTCCTATGGTGCTCATCCTTGGCTCCCAAGTTTCCTTCTGGTACAAAAAATATCTCCGTAAGGTTTTGTGGCATTTGGACTTCATATGATATTGATTTTCTGCGAACGAAAAAAATAGCTAAATAGCAACTCACACTAGGCACTATGTCAATAGATTAGTCCCAAAAAATGATATAAAGTTTCTATAAAATGATCATAAAACATCTAAGAATGATAATATAATAGCATGTAACAGTCAAAAATTACAGATAGGTTGGAGACGTATCAGCGTACCCAAGCTTCATTCTTGCTCGTCCCCGAGAAGGTAGATGATAAAAAAAAAATTTGATGTTGAATGCTCACTCACATGTTCATAATATTATTTTTCTTTTCAGCATGGACATATGGACTTGTAGATGATTCAAAACAATAGTCTACAGTTCAACATGAAAATTTCAATACTCAAGCATATCAACAAGCAAGCAAATCTTTCAAAATATCACTCCTAAACAATGTTATCCCTATCCCATCATGCTCCATCATTGATCCATTCATGCAACAGACCCAAATATTAACTACATCCAATGCTCAAATATGATAATGGTGTTCCTTAGTTGATGCTTTATAAGAGAAAATGGAGACTCAAATTCAAAATAAAATTTGCATAAATTAAATAGATAGGCCCTTCGCAGGGATTTGTAGAGGTGCGAGAGCTCAAAGTGAAAAAATTAGATATAAAATATTTTTGGTGGTATGCTTTTCCTGTTAATGAAAACGACTAAGAGTTTCCAATATCCTCCATGATAAAAAAAATTATATGCAGTCCCAAATTGAAAATATAGTTCATTCCTTTTTCCACCATTCTTTCACATTCCAAGGTTAGCCGTAGCCAAGGGTACCATCCATACCAACACTTCCCAAGGAATTTATTATTTGTCATTTTTTTGCATTTTAGGACTGCCCATACCTATTATAACCATACTCTCGTGCAATGACAACTGAATGAATACTCATCTTGAGAATAACCCATTTAACATGGAAGATACCGACCACCCCTCACCGCTTCATGATCGGTACGGGCGCACAAAACAGAAATTTATTTTGAACATTAGATTTGGCAGTTGCAAATTTACTTGGAACGACGTTGAAATACTGCATATAGTTAGGTATGGTGGACTCATTTGGTACAACTTTGGGTTTATAATTTGGATTCACAAGCAGTATTCCCGCTTAGTACAAGTGAAGGCTAGCAAATACATTGAGAAGCGCCAACGAAGGAATGAAAATTATCATAAGTGGACATTAAACATAACTAACACCGAATAATGCAACACAAGTAGGATGTAATTTCATAGCATAAATATTTACTTCATGTGCATGCATAGGGAATCACAAACCTTAACACTAATATTCCTACTAAAGCATAATTGCTCATCAACATAACTCGCATAACACTATCTTCATATCACAAAACTATTTCAAAGAATCTTGTTTAACATTCAATGATCTTCATCAAAGTTTTTTATTATATAATTCCTATATATTATTCACTTTGGGACTAACTTCATTTAAAGCAAATTTCCATTGGAAATACCAAGCTCTCAAACAAATATAAGTGAAGAACGATAGCACAAGTTTCTTTTAAATTTTCAACTCTCAAAATAATATAAGTGAAAAAGAGAGAATTTCTCCAAAATTTCTACTACTCTCAAAATAATCTAAGATAAGAATGAGAGGAAAGTTCTTCAAAATAACATCACCACCGTGCTAACAAAGATGTAAGTGAAGCACTTGAGCAATTCCATGGCTCAAAACATTTAAGTGAAGCATAAAGAGCGATTCTAACAATTCATAGCATAATTTGATTCTCTCAAATGGGTGTGTCCAGCAAGGTTTATTGTGACAAACTAACCAGAAAATAAAGCAAAGACACAAATGTTATAATACGCTCCAAGCAAAACTCATGATATGTGATGAATTAAAATATAGCTCCAAGTAAAATTACCGATGGTTGTTAGAAGAAAGAGGGAATGCTTTCCGGGGCATCCGCAAGCTTAGTTGCTTGGTAATCATTAGATATTACCTTGGGGTGTCATGGTGCATCCCCAGGCTTAGGCTTTTATCACTCCTTATTCCTTCATCCATCGCGATCTCACTCAAAACTTGAAAACTTCAATCACACAAAACTCAAGAAAATTTTTGTGAGATCCGTTAATTTAAGAAAACCAAACTTTACTTTAGGTACTGTTGAAAACATATTCCAATTTTGTTCTTACATTATACCTACAGTATTGTAACTTTACCATGGCTTATACCCCATAATACAAACCATAGAATCATCAAAACAAGCACATAGCGCAAACAAAACAGAATCTGTCAAAATCAGAATAGACTGTGAAGACTCGAATTTTACTCATACTTATGGAACTCCAAAAATTCTAAAGTAGGAGACCATAGGGAATTTTTATATCTATCTTGTGTAAAACATTCAGACACTTTTGACGTTTCTGTGATTTTTTGATTTTTTCTACTCGACTCAAAAGTTTCTGTTTTTCAACAGGGCTAAAGCAACTAACACCCCACATGATCCCAAAGGCTTTACTTGGCACAAACACTAAATAAAACACAAAAAAGACAATTATGACAGTAGCATAATTGTTCAAACAATCAAGAACATAAAGAAAAAGTTAAAAATAAATTTTATTCATTGGGTTGACTCCCAACAAGCACTATCGTTTAACGCCCCTAGCTAGGCATATAGCATAGATTTAAGTGATGTCCTCCTTAGTGATTGATTTATAGGTTGCCATCATGTTTGATTCATAAGGTAATTTAATCTTAGTTCTAGGAAGTGTTCCATGCCTTTTCTTAGTGGAAACTTAAATTTAATATTCCATTCTTTCATATCAATCACGACCCCTATAGTACGCAAGAATGTTCTATCAAGAATTATTGGACAAGACAGATTGCAATCAATATCAAGAACAATAAAATCTATGGGCACATAATTCCTATTTTTAAGAATAAAAAAACATGGTTGATGAGTGATTAGGTATCAACTTCAGCATCAATGCAAAATTAACGACATAAGCTTTAACTAAGGAAACCTAACTATCGAGGGGATGATCATCATTTATTCAATCAATTGTATATGCAAGAAATAACCATGTGAGGCGGTCGTACGACAAAGTATCTGATCCCTGTAGAGGCGTCGTATGGGCAATGCCGACGCTACTGATCAATACTTTGCGGTCGTACCCGCATATGAAAGAAACTAGATTGCTCTATATAGCCATGCACAAAATGTGAAAGGGTGTGCAATTGCAGACCTACACTAAAGAGCATATGCCAACATAACACCGGGCTGAATTAATAGATAATCAAGAAAAGTCAACAACATTAGAATTTTGTTACAAAATACTATCAAATTCTTTGGCAGAA
Organism: Hordeum vulgare subsp. vulgare; assembly: GCF_904849725.1. Classification (NCBI taxonomy): domain Eukaryota; kingdom Viridiplantae; phylum Streptophyta; class Magnoliopsida; order Poales; family Poaceae; genus Hordeum; species Hordeum vulgare. The sequence continues at coordinate 104,948,884 of NC_058522.1, read as the reverse complement.
CTATATGCAAAATAAACGTGAAATATACACCTTTAGAAATGTATTAACGTTCGTTACAAAAGAAAAATAAAATGCATCAACACCTAAAAAAAATATTTATTACGCTAAATGGGATAATCGAGAGTTAGAAATATGTACATGGGATGAAAACAAATAATTAACACTTCGATGCAGCAAAGATGTTGCCCTCACATTTGCGAGGGCCACCGTGCTAGTTATTATTAGGGTTGTTTCGCGAGACAAAACTCACATCTATGAGATAAATATTTTTTCTCAGTCGAAGTAGACAAAGGAACATCATTATGATCAATAGGAGCATGCTTACGAGCAACCAATTTCATAAGAGCATCAACTTTATCACTCAAATCATCAATTTCTTCAACAGAATTAACCTTTTTACAAGTAGGAGCTCTTTCAGTATGCCACGATGAATCATTAGCAAAAATATCATCAAGAAATTTAGTAGCATCATCCAAAGTAATTTCCATAAAAGTAGCAACCACGTCGGAATCTAAAAGGTTTCTAGAAACAAAATTCAACCCCGCATAAAAAAATTGTATGATCATCCACAAATTCAAACCATGAGTTGGGCCATTTCTTATCATCAATTTCATCCATTCCCAAGATTGGGCAACATGATCATGTTCAAGTCGTTTAAAATTAATAATTTGATTTCTAAGAGAACTAACTTTCGTGGGAGGAAAATACTTTGTGATAAAACCATCTTTGCACTTATTCCAAGAATCGATACTATTTCATGGCAATGAAGAAAACCAAATGTTAGCACGATCATGCAAAGAGAACGGAAGTAATTTCAACTTAACAATATCATTGTCCACATCTTTTTTTCTTTTGCATATCACACAATTCTATGAAAATGTTTAGATGGGATGCGACATCCTCATTAGGAGTACTGTAAAATTGCTCCGTCATAAAAAGGTCAACAAAGCGGCATTAATATCATAAGAGTTCGCGCTAGTGGTGGGAGGAGAAATTAGAGTGCAGATAAAATCATTGTTATTGGTATTGGAAAAATCAAACAACTTAGTGTTTTCATGAGTCATCATGACTACGCAAACAAGAACGCAAATAAACAAGAGATCCGGCAAGAAAACGACAAATAGAAAGATGGTAAATAGGAAGGATTTTTTTTGTGAAATGGGGGAGAGGAAAAAGAGAGAAAAATGGCAAATAACGTAATTGCAAGGAGATGAGAGTTGTGTGTAGGAACCTGATAGATCTCGACTTGATCTTACCCAGCAAAGGCACCGGAAATCTTGACTCCTCGCTGATTTGCATTTGTTTCCCTCCAAGCTTAAAGGGCGATTTAGAAGAGCGACATCAAGTATTTCCCTCACTTATGAAACAACCGTATCAATCCAGTAGGAAGATCTACAAGACAATGTAAGTGGTACCTGCACACAAATAACAAATCCTCGCAACCCAACGCGTGTAGGGGTTGTCAATCCCTCGTGGGTAAAGTAAAGATAGATTGATAGATGCAAATAAGAGTGATAGAAAATAAAATACAACAAGGTATTTTTGGGTTTTTTGATGATATTGATCTGAAAATAAAAGAGCAATTAAAATTGTAACACGAATAGCATAGTAGAGACTGCAAATAGGTGATATGAAGTAGACCCGGGGGCCGTAGGTTTCAGTAGTGACTTATCTCGAGGAAATAGAATACGGTGGGTAGACAAATTACTATTGGGAAATCGATGTAATAGTGAATAATTATGAAGCTATTCAAGACAATGATCATGTATATAGGCATCACGTCCAAAACAAGTAGACCGACTTATGCCTGCATCTACTTCTATTACTCCACACATCGACCGCTATCTAGCATGCATCTAGTGTATTGAGTTCATGGAGAAATGGAGTAACACCTTAATAATGATGACATGATGTATACAAGATATATTCATGTAGGAATAGATCCCTTCGTTTTAGCCTTGATATCAATGATACATGTGTGTCATGTCTCTTTCTGCCCCCGCGATTGAGCACCACAAGATCGAGCAGATAACAAAGCACCTCTTCCCATTGGAAGATAAAAGATCAAGTTGGCCAGACCAAAACCAAATACCAGAGAAGAAATACGAGGTTAGAATAATCAAGCAAGAATATGATTTCATAGATCTCATCATAAACTCACAATTCATCAGATACCAAAAAACACACTTCAAAAGAATGAGTTACATCATATGGATCTCCAAGAGACCATTGTATTGAGAAACAAAAACAAGAGAGAAAGCCATCTAGCTACTGCATACGGACCCATATTTCTGAGATGAACTACTCATGCATCATCGCAGGAGCACCAATGAGGATGATGAACCCCTCCGAGATCGTGTCCCTCTCCGGAACGGTCTCTAGATTGGATTTCGTGGCTTTTGGAACTTGCGGCGGCTGAAACAATTTTTCGACGACTCATCTAGTATTTTCTAAATATTGGGGTATTTATAGAGCTCAGAGGAGGTGGAGGAGGCGCTCGAGGCCCCCACTAGGCACCAGGCCATGTTAGGGGCCCTAGGCGCGCCCTGGTGTCTAGTGGGCCCCTCCTCTGGTGCTCATCCATGGCTTCCAAGTTTCCTTCTAGTCGAAAAAATCTCCTTAAATTTCGTGGCATTTGGACTTCATCTCATATTGATTTTCTGCGAAGGAAAAAACAGCAAAAAATAGAAAGTGGCACAAGGCACTATGTTAATAGGTTAGTCCGAGAAACTGATATAAGGTTGCTATAAAATGATCATAAAACATCCAAGAATTATAATATAAAAACATGTAACAATCAAAAATTATAGATACATTGGAGACGTATCAGTGCCCACCCTTTTTGGGTTTCTGAAGTGTTCCAAAAGACTTCTTTATGTGATCTTCTAGTGTTAAGACTTGGATGATATTAGTCTCCTCACTAATGGGTGTACCTAAAATATATTGTTTGGTTATTTGCTCATTCACCACTCTTGGGTTTTTACGTTCGAAGTTATTAATTTTTATGACACCGGAGCTATAGACCTCCTCGACAACATAGGGCCCTTCCCATTTGGACAGGAATTTACCCTGCAAAGAATCTTGTGTGTCATTCTATCACCAGCATGATGTCCTCCATAAGCTTCCGAATGGCATTTCCTTGAGGTATATTCATGTTCATGCTTAGGTATACAATGTCTAATAATACCATGTACTCCTTTATAAAGATGTGGGTCATCCGAAAAGTAATGCCTTAAGTCCTAAACGAGTTTTTTATTTTGTTGACATGTGAAGGAATAAAATTAGCATAATCATCATACCAAGGAGATCTACGGGGAGTATTAACAGCAGCTAGTTTCTCATCAAGGGAATTATCATCAATCAGTAGTGGGTCATCAAGAACATTTTTCATTGTAGATAAGTTATCTGCTATAGGATTATCAGGCCCCTTTCTATCAACGATATGCAAATCAAACTCTTGAAGTAAAAGCACCCACATGATGAGTCTAGGCTTAGCGTCTTTCTTTTCCATGAGGTATTTAATAGAAGCTTGATCAGTGTATATAGTTACTTTAGAATCAACAATGTAAGGTCTACATTTATCACACGCAAACACAACTGCTAAAAATTCCTTTTCGGTAGTAGCATAATTTATTTGAGCAATATCTAGGGTCCTAATAGGACAATGAATAACATTGAATTTCTTGTCTATTCTTTGCCCTAGGACAACACCAACAGCATAATCACTAGCATGGCACATACTTTCAAAGGGTAAATTCCAATCAGGTGGCTCGACGCTAGGTGCAGAAATTAAGGTGGTTGGACGCTAGGTACACCTTTAAAAGGTAGCAGGTGCATCGCATAGACGAAAAGGCATACGCCTATAAGCATAAGTTCCAAAAAAAGTAAAGGTAGTTTCCTCTTTGTCTTGCTTTGACACAGTTATTTGAGAAAATCCAGAGTATCCCACTACATGAAGGTAAAGGTCTTTGCCGTTAGCCTCCTGTCGGCAATGTTCCTACGACTACTTTCGACAGCATATCACCTTCTTTGTCGCCAGTCTTCCTTAAGTGGACGGCAAAGACCTTTGCCGTCAGTCTCCGGCTCCGAGCAGACGGCACACATGCTTAGACGGCAGCCGACAGGCAAGGCCTCCGTTAGGGCTAACGGGGGCTTTACCGTCTGCCTTCCTTCCTCTCTGTGTCGTCTGCCTCTCTCCCTCTCTGTGTCGTCTGCCTCCTGTCGGCCTTTTGCCGTCTCCCTCCCTCCCTCTCTTTGCCGTCTGCTTCTATGGGCCAGCATAGGAATCATCCCTTTGCCGTCACCCTCCCTCCCGCTGTGCCGTCAGCGTCCCAAGGCAGCGGACGACAAAGAGGCTATATGGGCCAGCTGATGCTTCCCCAGGTTGCACAACTGGGTGCCACATCGCACCTTTGCCGTGTGCTGCATGAGGGCAAAGGCCTTTGCCATCAGCTGGCAGATGGCAAAGAGCCCATATTGTCACTGTTTTTTTGTTTATTTCATAGCACATATAGATATACATCGCACGTATAATTCATAGCACATATATAGGTCACAACACATATACATATACATAGCACATATGATTCATAGCACATATATAGGTCACAACACATATTCATAGCACAAAGTTTCATCCATATATATACATATCTATACCTATACTAATTCTGGACTCCCTAAAAATACCCACGTAAATTAGATTTTACGAGCCATTCATCTACTGTGGGACCGAATTATTACGGTGTAGATCCAACCTTTAAATACTGAGAAAATTTTTTTGTCAACACTAAAAAAAGAAAAAGAAAAAACATATCTCAATCTATAGCTGTACCACTTATTACGTTAGATATTTTGACAATATAATAACTGCCTAAAAATGACCACGTCCATCGCTCTGTTTCTCCTAATCTCTCACGACTCTTTCTTTTCTATAGGTCCCCTTCTTAATATCTCACATCTCATGCTATCAAAAAACAAATATCTCACATCCCATATCTCACGACTCTCCTTCCTCTATTTTCTAGGTCAGCAAATGAAAAAAGAATCACGATCTCAGAAACCGAGCCGTCCTTGGCGCGGCGGCGACCGTCTTCTCTACCGATATGATGGCAGGTCAGCATCATCTATAGCTCCCCGGCGGCGATCTCAGAAGCCTAATCCATGGCATGACGCCTTATACCAGCACTCCTCCATTGCTACGTGCCTAGAAACGATCATCCTGGGGACAGGAAAGGAGCACCAATCCTGAAGTCAGTCATCTATGCTCTCTCCTGACCTCATCTTTCTCATGTTATCTGCTACAAAAATTTGTGCATATAACTCTGTGGCTCTCTCCAGACCAGGTCGCCACATCCAGATTTACTAAGATTTACTAACGCACACATATTTTGTGTCCAAGTATTAATTACCGTCGTCTAGACAAGTAGCATAGGTTATGACTGATTAGACATGCAGTATACAATCCCATTAAATTGGGTAGGAGTTATTTTATACAAAAAATCATTTGCATTCATAAAAAATACATTTATCTGAGAAAATATCTTAATAAATCTTGACCTGTACATATATTTGAAGGATAACATTCTTATAAAGTATCACTCAAATGTTATTGTATTTTATCATCGATGTGTTTGTTTGTTCCTCAATTTTCCTTTATTAATTTATATTTGCAATGGTATATTTCCTAACCAATTAGAATCTTCTAGATGACATAGGTCTACTTGATACGGCAATATGTAATTTCATGATCTTACAATGTTCATGTCAGTTAGTCGATGTAATTCTTGGTAGGAATCCTCTTGCGATGAGTCTGATTTCATGAATAAGAACTACTTCCATACCCATATAGAATAGAATTGCTCACAAGTCTATAATCGAGGGAACAAGGTTGTCCATACAAACTTTACATCAGCAAGGTAAGAAACTGACCTAATTTAAATTATATAGCACCGATTATTACTCAAAGTTGCATATGCAAGCACTCTTTATACATGCTGTATTTATGGATGCCAAATAGCAAAAAATCACAACGAATTAAATTTAATATTGATTTGAGTGTGAGACAATGCAAATGTAAAAAAACTACAAAATCAAATGAATGGTTCTATTATAATGTAGAATTTGAAATTATAAGGTGTTCCACATGTGTTATGATCTAAACAAGATTCAAAAGTTATAAATGGTGTGAGGTTTTCCATATATATTAATTTGTAAACTAGCCCGTGCGAATGCACGGGTTGGCGACTAGTACATATAATTCCACATATATAGTTCATCCATATATACATATAAATATAATTCCACATTGTTCATCAACTCAAATAAAAACTAGAACTTAAGCACTCCATCAATTCTAGCTTCCATGCATGTAGTACATCCAATCTGCAAAATGGGAATAAGAAAGTCAGAAGAAGAAGAACAACAACATATATATGACAAATAATCTAAATTGAAGAATAAAGAGAAGAAGCAAGAAGAGAAGAAGAAGGAGAAGAAAAACATGAAGAAGAAGGAGGAGAAGGAGAATGAGAAGGAGGATGAGAAGAAGAAGAAAAGAAGAAGATAAGAAGAAGCAGCAGAAAAAGGAGAAGAATGAGGAGAGAATAATAAGGAGAAGAAGAAGGAGAAGAAGGAGGGCTCCTTCTCCTTCTTCTCGTCTTCTTCTCCCCCTCCTTCTTCTTCTTCTCCTTCTCCTTCTCTTCTTCTTCTCTTCTTCTTCTTGTTCTACCTTCTTTTCATTTCTCCTCTTCTCCTCTTCTTGGAGCTAAATTAGATAACTATGTCTTTTTGGAGGAAAACAAGCTAAGTATACAATATTGATGACCTAACCAAGGTTCTTATGCCATTTCGAGGTTATTATGTCTTTTTGGATCTAATTAGTCATTTTAATGAGCTAACCAAGGTTCTTATGATGTTTTTACCTAACTAAGGTAATTATGTCATTCTGGAGGATAATTAGCTAAGTATGTCTTTGTTGGGGGAAAATAAGCTAAATTGAAGAAGAAAGAGACGAAGCAATTAGAGAAGGAGAAGAAAACAAAGAATAACAAGAAGAAGGAGGAGGAGTAGAACGAAAAGGAGGATGAGAAGAAGAAGAAAAGAAGACGAGAAGAAGAAGGAGAGGAAGAAGAAGAAGGAGAAGAAGGAGGAGATAAGAAGAAGGAGAAGAAGAAGGAGAAGAAGGAGGGATCCTTCTCCTTATTCTCCTCGTTCTCCTTCTTCTCTCCTTCTTCTCTCCTTCTTCTCTTCTTCTTCTCTTCTTCTTCTCCTCCTCCTTCTTATTCTTCTCCTTCTCCTTCCCTTCTTCTCTTCTTACTCTTCTTCTTCTTCCTTATTTTCATTTCTCCTCTTCTCCTATTCTTGGAGCTAAATTAGCCAACTATGTATTTTTGGAGCTAAATGGGCTAATTATGTCATTTTAGAGGAAAAGAAGCTAAGTATATAATATTCATTGGCTAACCAAGGTTCTTATGCCATTTTGAGCTTATTATGTCTTTTTGGAGCTAAATTAGTCATTTTAATGAGCTAACCAAGGTTCTTATGATGTTTTTACCTAACTAAGCTAATTATGTCATTTTGGAGGATAATTAGCTAAGTATGTCTTTGTTGGGGAAAATAAGCTAAATTGAAGAAGAAAGAGAAGAAGCAAGAAGAGAAGAATGAGAAGAAGAAGAAGAAGAAGGAGAAGGAGAAGGAGGAGGAGAAGAAGAATAAAAGAAGAAGGAAAGAAAAAGAGAAGAAGAAGGAGAAGAAGAATGAGAAGAAGGAGGAGAGAATAAGAAGGAGAAGAAGAAGGAGCAGAAGGAGGTCTCCTTCTTCTTCTTCTCCTTCTTCTTTGCTTCTTCTCTTCTTCTTCTCCTCCTCCTTCTTCTTCTTATTCTCCTTCTCCTTCTCTTCTTCTTATCTTATTCTTCTTCTTCTTCCTTCTTTTCGTTTCTCCTCTTCTCCTCTTCTTGGAGCTAAATTAGCTAAGTATGTCTTTTCGGACCTAAATGGGCTAATTATGTCATTTTAGAGGAAAACAAACTAAGTATATAATATTCATGAGCTAACCAATGTTCTTATGCCATTTTGAGCTTATTATGTATTTTTGGAGCTTAATTAGTCATTTTAATGAGCTAACTAAGGTTCTTATGATGTTTTTACCTAACTAATCTAATTAGATCATTTTGTAGGATAATTAGATAAGTATGTCTTTGTTGGCGAAAATAAGCTACGCAGAAGAAGAAAGGGAAGAAGCAACAAGAGAAGAAGAAGGAGAAGAAAAATAAGGAGAGAAGAAGAAAAAGAAGAGAAGAAGAAGGAGAACAAGAAGGAGAATAAGGAGGAGAGAATAAGAAGAAGGAGAAGAAGGAGGTCTCCTTCTCCTTCTTCTCCTCCTTCTCCTTCTTCTTCTCCTTCTTCTTCTCTTCTTATTCTTCCTTATTTTCATTTTGCCTATTTCAATTGAGCTTATTATGTCATTTAGGAGCTAAATTAGCTAAGTTATGAACCTAGTGGTTTCACTAACCATTTTGGAGCTAAATTAGCTAAGTTATGAAACTAGTGGTTTCACTAACCATTTTTCGTAGTAGAAATCAAGTAGGAGCTTATTATGTCATTTTGGACAAAACTTACCACAGTGGTCATCAAGGAGGAGAAACACCAGGGTTGCTCGCATCGGCTACGTTTGGAGACGGTTGCCCTGGAGAAGGGTCCTGCGATGCCACTCGGGAGTTATTCTGCAGAAAAGATATTTTGCAATGTCTCAGTTAGTAGGATGACACTCAATTGTTAATACTAGTTTATAATGACCATTGAAATGAAAGTCACCATGCCAATCGTAGAGAAGACGGGCATCGGTGGAGGGGCTTGACCGGTCTTCTCGCACATAGACTGCACATTCGGTTTTGAAGAGTTAGTCGTATTAGTTAGTAATGAAACAGACATTACACACATGATTTGGTTAATGTAAAAAAGAAACTTACCACAATATGCTCGTACATGGCCAGGTGAGCCGCCTCATCCCGTGCCCTCTCCTCCTCTATCAACCGAACCATGGTCCGGTCCCTCTCCTCAAGAGCAGCCTGAAGAGCAGCCTGGCTTGCCAATCTCTCTTTCTCAAGAGTAGCATGGTTTTCCACTCTCTCTTTCTGAAGAGCAACCTGCAACACCATTCCTCGTTACCATAGTAATGATCGATGGACACAAACACAATGAAATGGATGATAGTTTTCTGAGTCTGTACAACTAACCTCGATGGCAAGATCGACTGGCCGTGGACGAGGCGTTACCTCAGGACAGGAGCTCGACTGGCGCGCCTTGATCTCCGGGAGAGTGAGTGGACAACGTATTATCCCATCTCGAATGGCTATCGAGCCATGGGACCTCCCGCCACCAGATATCATCACCAGCTCTAGATCCAAAGGTCCCTGGCTCGGGTTAAAGTCCTCCCCTTTCCAAGCCTTCCCCGTGTCCCTCTATTTCACGAGTTTGTGGTGGGATGAGATGTTGGTGAAGTTATTTGGATCATCTAGGTCATACTCAGAGAATGCTTTCACCTTCTTATAGGAGGCGGTATGGGCCATGCCATAAATGTCGTACAACTCTGGCATCTCCGTCTTATTGTGATGCGCCTAAAAGAGAGGAACAAAGTATTAGTAAGGAGCTCAAGCTAGCATGAAGAATGAATTGCATGAATCATGAAGCAAACCACATACCCAGTTTCGTCTGAACTGAAGTAAGTTGGCGCTGCCTTGATGGTGTGGCACACCAACCATTTGGCTACGCTGATCCTTCGCAATTCCGTGGACGGCTCGCCAGTTGCGTGTGCACCACTCATCCACCAACGCCTCCCAACAACCCATCTTATCCGTACACCATCTCGGGTGCACCTATAAGTTACTAGAAAGAATTTTGAGTGCTACACCTATGAATCAAATCAAGAAAACTACGTACAAGGCCTTAAGAATAGGTAATTACCTTCATGTACTCCTCCTTATTCAGATACTTTCCGCGACACTCCTTCTACTGCTTCTTAAGAACACACGTGGCGTAGTAGTCTCGAATAGCCTGCGGCCGAGCCTCGTGGCGTAAGTTCTATAATAACCGCCTACACTCGGCCTCGTTAACCTTGGCCGCCTCCTCCTCCTATCCCTCCTCACACCTATAGAAGGTCTGCAATCAAATGAGACAACACAGAATAGTACTATAATTAGCTATATTATTAATTTTAGATTGTGTAAAAGGATAATTTACCCAAAAGTTGTTGATCACCATCTCGGCCCAAGTGTGACACAAGACACCATCTATAATCTCCTCCGGCGGGGCCTGCGCAGCCTGGTAGTGCTCCTGGGTAAATCCTAGTGTAGGAACCTGACCCTCACCAGGCAACGTGACAAACCCCGGGAAATTTGTCCGGCAAAGCACACCAAGGATGATGTTCGGCTTGCGGGCTCCACGAGGGTGTGTCCATCCCTTGTAGTATGATAAGGTCAACGCCTTAGATATTTGAAAAAACTTGAAGGCAGAAGCTAAAAAAAAGAGTAAATGTACTTACCTACCCCTTCAGGCTTAATCACCGGCCTCTGCTCGCGGGTAGCTGGCACGACCGGGAGATGTGTACTACCATGCTTGTACACGGTGGCCCCATCCCCCTGCACATCGCCCTCACTATCCGTAGACTCATCCCCGCCATCAACAGAACAGCCACCCGGACCCTCGGTCCAATCCGGCACCTTGGTCCGATCCGGCCAGGCACCCCATCCAGACGTCTCCACGTCGGCCGAAGCCTGTGTGGCAGGAGTCTCCTGGGACGTAGCGTCAGGAACTGGAGTCTCGTGGGCCGAAGGCACCTCGACCCGAGGCTGATCCTGGACCGGAGTCTCATGGGCCAAATAGCCGTCCACCCGAGGCTCCTGGACCGGAGTCCCCATGGCCTCCTCCGCAAACGGGTCCACCATAGTAGTCTTGTGCTCGGGTGAATGAGCTGGTGGTGGTGGCGAGGACGGCGCAACAGTCCGCCTACCTCTGCTGCGGCCACCACCTCTCCCTGTACCCTTCCCCTTCTTCTCTACCCAACCAGCACCTCTTCCAGTGGGCAATGCCGCCGATGAAGAAGCACCCGCGGATGGTGTCGTCAGACTGTCTGCCAAGGCTCTACGGAGAGATAGGGGTGGAATGGAAGTACCACCCCTCGTGCGGGCCGCCGAAGAAGAACCCGTCGAGCGATCTGGACCCGCGCCCACCATCTTTCAACACCTGCTGACCTGGCATGATAAATATTAAAATAAATTAGTACAACATAAAAACTTTGAATAACTGACATGAACAATAATATGTACATATATAATTTAAGTTGGGAATCTTACAAACTAATAATCATCATCAATAAGTGCATCATCATCATCACTATCACACATGTCTTCATGAATGACGTGCTCATCAGGTTCAATGGCATGAAGTTGTGGAAGGACTTTCTGTAATCGGTCAAGCATTGATAGGTCATCTACGTCAGTAACCTCTTCTAGTACCAGCTTTGCTGGTTTCGGCTCAGGGGTGAAGTCGGATTCATTGTCGCTGTCTACTTCCATGTTCTGGGGTGAAGCACGGCGTTTCTTGAAACGTTTCTTGGAAATACGTGTTTCTTGGAAGAATCCTCCATCATATGTGTCTGGGTTAATGTGAGGTTCATAATCCTGTTCATTTGGGGGAGATGGTCTAACAAGTGGCGGCACTTCATAAACAACATACCAACCTTCCAGATTCTTATCAATTTGGCATGCCCACGGTAGATAGAAAACTTGGGTCGCCTATTGAGCCGTAATATAGACATCGGGAACATCTAAATGGGTGTTTGGATTGATTTTGACTAGTCCTATATGTTCATGAGTCCTTCTAGTCTCCTTCGGCTGGAACCAATAACATTTGAAGACTATGATGTTCGGTGGGTTTTCCCCATAGAATTGAAGTTCATAAATTGCTTCAACTCTTCCATAATACTCGATACCACCTTCGCCGATAGCAAAGACACAAAAATTTGTAGATTTCCGGTCAGGCATAGATAGCTCTTTGCCAAAGGTACGACCGAGATACCCGTTGATTTTGTATTTCTCAAATGAACGTACCTTATAGTCAAAACCATTAGCGGCTTGTCTCAATTCGACGTCCATAGACTCTGATTAGCCTACAAGTTTAGTACGAAATAATTTTCGCATTAGCCGCAAGTTAGACCAAGAAATGAAATGGTCTATTATTGATAATTACAGTTTGTTTGAACCAAGAGATGAAACCGGGATAGCCGCCTCCATGCTTTGCCAGAAGCTCATACTCTTCGATGGAATCATTTTGGATCACCGCTCGATCCGAGAATTTGGCGACGTATCGGCTGTATGCAATATCCGGGAATAAGAGCATTTCAAAGGAATTAGAAGTTACGGAAAAATGTGCCGAGAACTTACTCGATGTACGGCCGCACATCCAACGTTATTGGTTTCGAAGCACCGGCTGGTGCGAGCTTCCCTTTGAATAGGCTGATGTTGGATCCACCTTTCTTAGGGTCTACATCATTGTACCGAGGCTTCAGATTATGCAAATGATGATTTTTGGCTTCGTAGTGCGCTTACACAAAGTTTTCCACCTCCTCAGTAATGAATGCCTCAGCCATCGATGCTTCAATTCTATGCTTACATTTAGCTCGAAGCGTGTTCTGCATCCTTTGAGTTGCATCACACCAACAATTTTGCACGGGCCCACCCAATCTTGCCTCGGTCAGTAGATGTAAAATAAAATGTTGCATTGGATTAAAGAAGCCCGGCGGAAAGATCTTCTCTAACTTGCACAACAACTCCGGTGCAAACTCCTCCATGTCATCTACCATGCCAGGCGATAATTCTTTCGCACAAAGAACATGGAAGAAATAGCTCAGCTCTTCCAGTACTAGCCATTCATCCTCGGGAATAAAGCCACGTAATATCACCCACATTACCCGCTCAAGCCATATGTGCCAATCATGACTCTTGAGACCAAAGATTTTTAATTTTTCAAGACTCATTCCCCTCTTTACATTGGTTGCATACCCATCGGGGAACATCAAGTGCATTTTGACCCACCAGATAATTTCCCTCATAGCTGGCCTTCCAAGATTGAACCAGACCTTTGGCTTCGACCACTTCTGCTTTCCTTTACCTTCTCGCATGTTTTGTATCGGTCTGTGACATAGTGTCTCTTGATCGACTCTAGCCTTAGTATTATCCTTTGTCTTCCCATCTATGTCAAACTATGTACCAAAAATAGCCTCTCTGATATTCTTTTTTAGTGTGCATCATGTCGATATTGTGTGGAAGAAGGAGGTCTTTGAAGTAAGGCAGATCCCACAAGCATGGCTTTTGAGTCCACACGTGTTTTGAATTATACCCCTTGAAATACCCTGGACATTCTGGATCAGGCTCGAGGGAATTTAACTGATCCAGGATCTGTTGCCTGTCAACGCAGGTGGTGCCAAGTTTGTGACAACTTTACCTTTGGTAAAGTTCTTCTTGTCTTTTCTGAACTGATGGTCAGGATCCAGGAACTGTCTATGCAAGTAAAAGCAAGAATACTTCCGACCCACCTGCAACCAATGGAACTGAAGAGCTGCCTTGCATGTGGGGCACGGGAACCTTCCATGCACACACCATCCAGAGAATAGCGCACAAACCAGCAAGTCATGCATAGAGTACATGTACCACACATGCATTTTGAAGTTTTCTTTTCTAGCGACATCGTATGTCTTGACCCCATTATCCCAAGCTTCTTGCAATTCATCCTTAAGCAGCTGCATGTACACATTCATATTCTTCCCCGGATAATTGGGCCCTGGAATTATCAATGTCAGAAATATGTTCTTTCTTTGCATAATCTGCCCGTGGGCGAGATTGAGTGGAATGACAAATACAGGCCAACTACTGTATTGGGTTGCCGTCATGCCGAAGGGATTAAAACCATCTGTGGCGATGCAAATTCGAGGATTCCTTGGATCTTCCGCTTTATCCTGAGGCAATCCATCGAAATGTTTCCCCATCCTATGTGCGTACCTCCATCTTATTCCCATCCGCATCTAGTTCGGTTATTTTGCCCATTTTGTGCCATGTCATCTGTCTGGCTGTCTCTTCGACCATGAAAAGACGTTGAAGCCTTGGTATGATTGGCTTATACCGAAGAACAATAACTGCAATTTCGGTCTGCCTCTTCTCACCCATACCGTTATCTACCACAAGATACCTGCAAGACTCGCAATTGGGACAATAGTCCAAGTGTGCATACTCCTTCCTAAATAAGACACATCCTTTCTCACATGCATCTATCTTCTCATAGGGCATCTTAAATACACGAAGTATTTTGTCCGACTGGCACAGGTTTGCAGGCATGACCTGGCCTTTTGGGTAGAAAGCGTCCAAATAGTGTCATCATCGCGTCGTTGGATTCTCTTCCAAAGTTGAACTGAGCCTTCAGAGCCATTACTTGTGCAATGGCATCCAGGTGACAAATCTCAGTGTGCTCGTGGAGAGGACGTTTTGAAGACTCCAACATTTCATAGAAGGCCTTTGCAGATTCCTCCATGCCATCTTCCGAATCCCGAGCATCATCAAAGTCTTGCACCATGTCTTCGATCCTGGTACCATGCTCATCGGTGCAACGATGAACCACCTCAGCTCTGGTGCGTTGTATAGACTCACCATGAAATGTCCAAACCATATAATTAGGCTTAAAACACCTCCTGTGCAGGTGTTTAATCATTACAGCCTCTGTCCTCTTTTTATAGTTGTTGCATTCAGGACAAGGGCACCAGTTTGTTTCCTGGCCATTTGCAAATGCGGCTTTCACAAACTCCTTGGTTTTTAGAAACCATTCTTTCGGCATCTCTTTCTGACTGGGGTGACCGGTGTACATCCACACACGATCACTCATATTGCCTAGCTACTAAACACAGAAGAAATGTATTTATATATAATTCAAAATATATATTCATTAGTTAATCAAGTTCGCCAGTTTTATTACATCCATGCAACTTACACGCTAATAGGTCAAGATAGGTCCTAATCCCACCCGAGTATGTGTAAATTGGGTTCGTTTTCCCATGCTCTGCTCCGGATCCAGCACAAAATTTCGGCAGCACCTCCCTGATGTTCTCCTGATACACGTCTCCGCAATAAACAGAGAGGATGTGTATCTCGAGAACAAGAGGGAGGCACGGACAAAATTATGCATCAGATCCAGAACAAAGCATATGGGAAAACGAACCCTATCTACACATACTTGGGCTGTCCATGGATAACGTTGGACAATTCGGAAGAATCACGGTTATAAATATATGCAAATGCATGCATATTTATAACTATAACCATTTCGAACGGGAGACGCAAACTGGTCACGCATACTGATAAATTAATTTAATTACCTATATCTAGCAAGTTTCATCCGAAGACCAACCCACATCAAATGAAGGGGTGAGGAGGAGATGACATTTGTACTCACCCATGAATGCAGGGGCGGAGCTCGTAGAACGGAGGTCTTCGCACAGCAGACCTCGCAGTGACGAGACAACTATCACATGTAAATCCACCCGATCAACACAAATATTTTGTGTTCATTAATAAAATCAAAAAATATACAACCTAACACAAATATATGACCTATATAGATGTCATCTAGGGTTCCATAAAAAAATATTTCGTGCCGGGGTGTCCTCGAGATATCGTGTGGGGGCGTCGTGTCGGGGTTTCAGGGCATCGTGTCGGGTGTGAGGGGTGTCGTCGTGATGTCGTGTCGGTGCGACAACTACTGTTGCGATCTGTTTTAGCGTCCGCACCATGGTCTACTGCAAGCCACCCACCGTTGAACCTTCAAGATCCATCGGCGTTCTTGTGGGTATAGATGCGATAGTGGCCGGTGTGGGAATTGTTCAACATCCTTTGCCTCATCTCATGCAACAACGCTCATCCACTCAATTCTTCTTCCCCACCGGTGCCACCGGTGCCTCAAGTGGAGCCTCGCCGAGCTATTGTAGTATCATCGGTGCTGCAGTGGAATATCACCGGTGCCTCAAGGGTGTGGTCCCAGCAGTAATGTTTCTGCACCGACCTCATGGGGGTGGTTGCAGCAGCATCGTTGTTGCAGCCCGTGAGCTCGATGGCGTTGTAGCCATGGCAGGTGCGTGACAAGCTCACCGACGTTTCCTAATGTTGTGGCTAGTGCAAGCATAGGCGGCAACCGAAGGGCTCTACACGGGCAACTACTAACCTAATAACTAACCTAACGCACAGTAGGTAATTAACAACTAACCTAACAACTATCCTAACAACTAACCTAATTAACTGTAGGTAATTACCACTAACAACTAACCTAATTACCACTAACAACTAACAACTAACCTAACTAACCTAACTACCAGTAGGTAACCACTAACAACTAACCTAACTAACAGTAGGTAATTAACAACTAACCTAACTAACCTAACCTAACTAACAGTAGGTAATTAACAACTAACCTAACTAACCTAACCTAACTAACAGTAGGACTCACCGGAGGGGGGCGGCCCGGCGATGAGGACGGTGTAGGGAGGACGACCGTAGAGGAGGAGGGGGCGCAGGGAGGAGGCGGTGCGTTGGGAGAAAGGGGCCGGTAGTGGTGGAGGAGGGGCGGCGCGGTGGTTTAGGAGGGGGTCGTGGGGAGGAGGAGGGCGCGGCAGTGGAGGAGAGGGCGATGGTGGACGAGGGGGCGGTGGTGGAGAAGGGGCGAGCTCCGACGGCGGTGGTGCAGGAGGAGGTCCCGGGGAGGAGGAGGCGTGGTGGAGGAGGGGGCGCAGGGAGGAGGAGGGCGCGGTGGTGGCGCAGGGAGGAGGAGGGCGCGGCTGCACAGGGAGGAGGAGGGCGCGACGTGAGTGGTGTTTTTGGGGGTGAGAGAGAGGGGTGTGGGGTGGGGCGCGACGACCGTTATGGGAGAGAGGCGTGTGGAGGTGGGTGCGACGGCCGTTAGAGCGCATCCTCTTTGTCATCTTCCCACGACGACACAGAGGATAAAAGCACACGGCAAAGAGAGAGGCCGTTAGGGGGGAGAGAGGGGGTGCGGGGTGGGCCGCCCGTGCTCTTTGCCCTGTGGCAGCTGATGGCAAAGAGCTGGCTGATGGCAAATAGTATCTTTGCCATTAGCCTGCTCTTTGCCGTCTAGTTTTTGGTAGCCGATGGCAAAGACGGTCTTTGCCATCAGCCAATAAACGGCAAAGAAGCAGCAGATGGAAAAATCTCTGATTCCAGTAGTGTCCATCAAGGAAACAAAAGTGTGTGTGCTTAGATAATCTTTCTAACATTTGATCAGTAAAAGGCAAAGGGCAGTGATCTTTCCTAGTAGCTTTATTCAATTTCCTAAAATTAATCACCATCCTATAACGAGTTACTATCCTTTGTGGAATGAGTTCATTTTTATCACTGGCAACAACAGTTATACCACCTTTCTTAGGAACACAATGAACAAGACTTACCCATCTACTACCAGCAATAGGATAAATTATACCTGCTTCCAAAAGTTTTAGTATTTCAGTTCTTACCACCTCGTTCACTTTAGGTTTGGCATCCGGTTCCATATTAATATTGTGCTGACAGAGAGTAGGGATTATGCCTTTAAGATCATCAAGAGTATAGCCAACAGTAGCCATGTGCTTCTTTAAGATTTTGAGTAATCTCCTTTTTTCATGCTCTGAAAGGTTAGCACTAATAATAACAGGATATATCTTCCTGTCATCAAGATAAACGTATGTCAAGGTATCACGTAAAAGCCTTGAGCTCAAACACGAGGTCTCCTTTGGGTGGAGGAGGACCACCTAAAATTTCAACTAGTAGGTTGTGCTTAAGAATAAGTTGTTGATCAAGGAGTATCTTATCTATTTCATTCCTTTCATTGAAATGCATGTCATTGTCATGGTCTAGCAAATATTGTTCTAATGGATCGGTAGGAGGTACAACAATAGAAGCAAGACCAATTATTTCATCCTTACCAGGAAATTGTTCTTCATGTGGTTGTTTTCTAAACTTATAGAAGTTAAACTCATGAAAAACATCACCGAAAATCACTTTGACCTTCTAAGTAGCACCATTAATTGCAACATTGACCGTATTCAAGAAAGGTCTAGCAAATATGATGGGATAGAATTTATCTTGTTCCGAACCAAGTACTAGGAAATTAGTGGGGAACTTAACTTTTCCACACAAGACTTCAACATCTCTAACAATCCAAAGTGGTGAAATAGTATCATGGTTTGCAAGCTTAATAGTGACATCAATATCTTCAATTTTACATGGTGCTATATCATGCATAATTTTTGATATAATGTAAAGGGTATAGCACTAATACTAGCACCAATATCACACATGCTATGCTATGATAGGGACGATCTCCAATTTTAACTGAGATGACATGTGTGCCTACCAATGGTTTATTTTCATCTGGTTCATCTCTTTTGTTTCTAACTAGTTTAGTAATTCTTGTAGCTTCATAGAAGAGATAAATAACCTTCCCATCAATATTGCCAACTAGGAGATCTTTAACTATAGCAACATTAGGACAATATTTATTTGTTCAGAAGGTGTAGGTGTTCTAACATAACTCTTATTAACTACTCTTTTTGCCTGAGCATGTTTTCTAATCCCAAGGAAAGTAGGTTTCTCAATGTAAGCAGTAGGAACAATTGGATCGTCATGGTTAACAATTATTTCTTCCTTCTTAATTATAACGGGTTCCTCGGGTAATTTTTCAATGGGAGGATGATATTTAAACCATATTTCCTTGGGAAGATCAACATAGATAGCAAATGATTCACATAAAGTAGCTACTATCTTAGAGTCAATGCCATATTTATTGCTAAACTCATGAAAATGGGACGTTTCCATAAGAGATTTAACACAATCAAAATTAAGATTTATACCTAACTCTTTACCATCATAGAGTTCCCAATATTTATAGTTGCGTTTAATATTTTCCAGAAGATCCCATTTGAATGCAATAGTCTCCTTCATATAGGAACCGACAGCACAAGAATTGAGTAATGTTTGATCATCGTGAGAAAGCCGAGCATAATTTTTTTGTATAATCAGTTCCTTTGAGAGATCATGGTTGGGTCAAGTGTGTATCATAGATTTAAGCCTCCCCCAAGCTTGAGCGATGCTTTCTCCTTCACGAGACTAGCAATTATAAATAAAATTTCGATCATGATTAATTAAATGCATAGGATAAAACTTCTGATGTAATTCCTGCTTTAGGCGATCCCAATCCCATGATCCAATATCATCCAATAACATGTACCACATTAGTGATTTCCCTCCAAAGATAAAGGAAAACTTTCTTCTTAACCTTGTCTCTAGGTAGACGTGAAAGCTAAAACAATCCACAAATCTCATCGACATATATCTAATGGTAATCAGGATGAGTTGAACCGTTATAAGGATTAGCCAATAGTTTCTCTACCATACGCGAAGGAATCTCATTATAAATATTTTCATTAGGTTCAGTAGGTTGAGGAACAATTTCCTCAACTTTTGTTCCAGGCGAAGATTCCCCGAACAAGCCACTCAAAGGGTGACCGTTCATAGTGATATGCAATCGTAAATGTTAGCACTTATCGAAAATGTTTCCTTACCAATTTCCACTTACCAAAGGAGATTTACTCCCCGACAACGGAGCCAAAAAAAGTGTTGATGACCCACAAGTATTGGGGATCAATCTTAGTCCTTTAAATAAGTAAGAGTGTCGAGCCCAACGAGGAGCAAAAGGAAATGATAAGCAGTTTTCAGCAAGCTATTCTGTGCAAGTGTTGTAAGTAGAAGTGACAGATAGTTTTGTAGCAAGAGAATTTGTAACCAATGACAAGTAGAAATAGTAATAGTGGTGCAGCAAGGTAGCCCAATCTTTTTTTATAGCAAAGGCCAGGCCTGAAAGTACTCTTATATAAAGCAAGTGCTCCCGAGGGCACATGGGAATATCTGTCTAGTCATGTTCATATTATTGAGTTGATTCGCGATCACTACTTTGATAATTTGATATCTAGGTGGACCAGTGCTAAGGTGTTGTTCTTACTTGAACTAAAGCCCTATATATGATTAAACCCTCTCGCGAGCATCCGCAACTATGAAAAAAGAATTAAGATAAATCTAACCATAGCATGAAACATGTGGATCCAAATCAGCCCCACATGAAGCAACGCATAAATTGGGATTTAAGGTTCTATCACTCCCACAACCCATCATCTACTTGTTACTCCACAATGACTTCCTTTAGGCCCATAGCACGGTGAAGTTTCATGTAGTCGACATTCACATGACACCACTAAAGGAAGTAACGACATACATATCATCAAAATATCAAACGAATACCAACTTTATATGATTACTTATAACAAGACTTGTCCCATGTCCTAAGGAACAATAGTTACTACTCACACCTCGTCTTCATGTTCAACATTAGAGGTATAATAATAATGATCAAATGTCTAAACATAATCTATTCCACCAAGTAATCCAACTAGCATCAAGTACAATATGTAATTAACACAACTAGCAACCCACATGTACGAATTTAAGGTTTTGACAAAAAGAGGAAGTAGCATTGGATATGAGATGGTGCTGGTGTAGATGTTGATGAAGATTGGTCCCCCCCCCACGAAGGAGGAAGCATTGGTGATAACGATAGCTTTGATTTCCCCCTCCCGGAGGTTAATTCCCCCGATAGAATCACTCTCTCGGAGAGCAAAAGGGGCTTCACCCAGGTTTCTGCCTCGAGACGGCGGCTCTTCGTGCCGAAAGTTATAGCTTGATTTTTTTTCTAGGGTAAAACACATCATTTAAGAGAATAGAGCACCGGAGGACTAGAAGGGACCCCCCAAGCCATCAAGGCGCGGCCAGGGGGGAGCCCTATTGGCTTGTGCCTAGCTGGCTTCCTCTCTCCAGTATATTTTTGGCCCAATAATTCTTATATATTCCATAAAACATCTCCGTGAATTTTCAGTTCATTTGGAGCAACTTGATTTTTCTTCCCTTTTTCTCGGTTTCTCGGTCTAGAATTCCAGTTTCCAGATATTTCCCTCTTCGTGGTGTACCTTGCATATTCAGAGAGAAGAGGCATAAGAATTACATAATAACAGAGAATAATGGACAATAATAAGAAAAATATCAACAAAGATTCATGACGCAAAATGAGCGTATCAATTGTGAGTCTCCACAGAGTTCCAAAGGATATCATGTGATACCGAGGTACACAATATACCTCGAGGTTCTAGAAGAAGTTTCAAGAAGCTCTGGGGACCAAGCTATCTTTCAGCACCACTTTTCACCCTCAGACAACCAGACAGAAGGAATGAGTATTTTAGATACTCGAGGATATGCTTCGTGCATGTGTTTTGGCCTATGGGGCCAAATGGGAAGACTTCTTACCCTTTGTAGAGTTCTCCTACAACAATAGCTATTACTCCAGTCTTTAGATGGCACCATTTGAGGTGTCATATGGGCGCAAGTGCCTGATGTCTACTACACAACTTGTTCTTGTAGACTCGTGTTGGGTCTCCAAGCATAGGGTTTTGTAGGACAGTAGCAAATTTCCCTCAAGTAGATGACCTAAGGTTTATCAATCCTTGGGAGGCATAGGATGAAGATAGTCTCTCTCAAACAACCCTGCAACCAAATAACAAAGAGTCTCTTGTATCCCCAACACACGCAATATGATGGTAAATTGCATAGGTGCACTAGCTCGACGAAGAGATGGGGACATAAATGTAATATGGATGGTAGAAATATATTTTTATAATCTGAATAAATAAAAACATCAAGACATCTATTCATAAAAATAGCACAAATGGTATTGCAATGCTTTCAAATGAGGCCTAGGGTCCGTACTTTTGCTAGTGCAATCTCTCAACAATGCTAATATAATTGGATCACATAAAAATGCCTCAACGTGCGATAAAGAATCACTCCAAAGTTCCTATCTAGCGAAGAACATAAGAAGAAATGTTTTGTAGGATATGAAACCACCTCAAAGTTATTCTTTCCAATCAATCTTTGCAAGAGTTCGTACTACAGTAACAACTTATCCTTTCCAATCGATCTATCCATAAGTTTGTACTAAACTAACACCATAACAAATTCAGATTCATAATACTCAATCCAACACAAAGAACCTCAAAGTGTTCCCCAATATTTCTACTGGAGAAACAAAGACGAGAACGTGCATCAACCCCTACGCATAGATTACCCCAATGTCACCTCGGGAATCCACGAGTTGAGTGCGAAAACATATATCGAGTGAATCAATATGATATCCCATTGTCACCACGGGTATTCATAGCAAGAAATAAATCAAGTGCTCTCAAATCCATAAAAGTATTCAATCCGATATAACGAAATATCAAAAGGAAAACTCAATTCATCACAACAAGATAGAGAGGGAGAAACACCATATGATGCAACTATATTAATAAATCCCGCGATACATCAAGATTGTGCCATCTCAAGAACATGAGAGAGAGATATTAAACACATAGCTAACGATACAAACCCTCAACCGCGAGGGTGGACTACTCCCTCCTCGTCATGGCTTCCACCGGGATGATGAAGATGGCCCTCGGAGATCGATGACCACGAAGATGGCATCATTCCCTTTCTTTGTCTTTGGAAAGCCGATGATGAAATCCATACCGACCTTGTCCCATTTCTACTCCGGAATAGCCAAGGGCTAAAGTGTGCCAGCAGGCCTTTGATGCTCTGCCTTAACGCAATGACAAATGTCACATTTAATAATGAATTGAGAGATTTCTCTCTTCATCCGGGTCCACCAAAATCTCTGGCATAGGTCCTGATACGTCTTAGTACTGCTGGGATAAATCGAGAGGGTAGATTCATGAGCTTCTTTAAGGATCATCTCCCGATTTTTTTCTCCTTGGGAACCACCAAACGGTTCTCAAAGAGTACAGCACCTTGACCATCTACCAGGAAATGACTAACAACTCCATTGGCAATGTTGCTCTTGATCCTAGAAATTCCCGTATCCTGCTTCTGGGCTGCTATGATTTGATCCTCAAGAGTCGGTTTCACCACCAATGTAGAAATAAATCCTTGATGAATAATGTGAAGATTAAGCTTACGAAATTCCTCATGGAGAAGTTGTTGACTTTGTAGCAACATGAGGTTGTTACAATAGGATTTACGACAAAGTGCATCAGCCATGACATTGGCTTTGCCTGGGGTGTAAGATATTCCTAAGTCATAATCCGTGATCAACTCAACCCAATGTCTTTGCCTGAGATTCAAATATGGTTGGGTGAATATATACTTGAGACTCTGGTGATCAGTGTATATTTTGCAACAATTACCAAGAAGGTAATGTCGCAAGGTTAACAGTGATGAACTACAACAACAAGTTCCAGATCATGTGTTGGAAAATTGTCCTCATGTGGACACAACTATCGAGAAGCGTAAGCAATCACACGATGATCTTGCATAAGAATGCAACCAAGTCCTTGATGCCAGGCATCACAGTAGATAATGATGTCCTTTCTGAAATCCGGGGGCACAACTACCAGGGCAGTAGTCAGTCGTCTTTTCAACTCCTGAAAACTTTCCTGACACTGTGGGGTGCACTTGAACTTCTTATCATTCTTGAGGAGTTCAGTTAGAGGTTTGGCAACTTTGGATAAGTTCTCAACGAAGCGGCGTGATAACCCACAAGTATAAGGGATCACAACAGTTTTCAAGGGCAGGCTATTCGACCCAAATTTATTGATTCGACTCAAGGGGAGCCAAATAATATTCTCGAGTATTAGGAGCTGAGTTGTCAATTAAACCACACCTGAAAGACTTAATATTTGCAACAAAGTATTTAGTAGAAAAATAGTATGGAAGTAACGGTAACGGTGGCAAACGTGAGAGTAGCAGTTTTGTAGTGATTGTAACAATAGCAACAAAAAAGTAACTTAGCAAAGAACAATATGTGGAAAGCTCATAGGCAATGGATCAGTGATCGATAATTATGTCGGGTGGCATTCATCATGCAACAGTCATAACATAGGGTGATAAAGAACTAGCTCCAATTCATCAATGTAATGTAGGCATGTAGTCCATATATAGTCATACATGCTTATGGAAAAGAACTTGCGTGACATCTTTTGTCCTACTCTCCCGTGGCCGCGGGGTCCTAATGGAACTAAGGGATATTAAGGCCTCCTTTTACTAGAGAACCGGACCAAAGCATTAGCACTTAGTGAATACATGAACTCCTCAAACTACGGTAATCACCGGAAAGAATCCCAGTTATTATCACCCTGGGGGATGCGGATCATAACTCGTAATAGGTGTCTACAACTTGCAAGATAGGATCAAGAACACATATATATTCATGAAAACATAATAGGTTCAGATCTAAAATCATGACACTCGGGCCCTAGTGACAAGCATTAAGCATACCAACATCATTTTCACAACACAATGGATACTAGGGATCAAACCCTAACAAAACTAACTCGATTACATGATAGATCTCATCCAACCCATCACCGTCCAACAAGCCTATGATGGAATTACTCACGAACGACGAAGAGCATCATGAAATTGGTGATGAAGGATGGTTGGTGATGATGGCGGCGTCGATTTCCCCTCTCCGGATCACAAATTAGACACCAAATCTGTCCTCCCAAGGAAGAACAGGAGGTGGCGGCGGCTCCGTATCGTAAAACACGATGAACTATTCTACAGGAGGTGGCGGCAGCTCCGTATCGTAAAACGTGAGGAACTATTCTATCCTATTTTTTCTCCCCGGATAGGAATATATAGAAGTGGAAACGAGGTCGGAGGAGACACTGGGGCCCCACAAGCCAGGGGCACGCCCTACAGGCTTGTGGCCTGGTGGTGGCCCCTCTACAGTTGATTCTTTCTCCAATATTTTTTATTAATTCCAAAAGTATTCTCCATAAATTTTTAGGTCAATCCGACAAATTTTATTTCTGCACAAAAATAACACCAATGAAATTCTGCTGAAACAACGTCAGTACGGGTTAGTTCCATTCAAATCATGCAAATTAGAGTCCAAAACAAGGGCAAAAGAGTTTCGAAAAGTAGATACGTTGGAGACGTATCAACTCCCCCAAGCTTAAACCTTTGCTTGTCCTCAAGCAATTCAGTTGATAATCTGAAAGTGATAAAGAAAAACTTTTACAAACTCTATTTGATCTTGCTGTTGTAAATATGTATAACTGATTTTCACATATTCAGCTAGGATTATAGACTAACCACATTCATAATAATATTTAGGTCTCATATTTACTTATAACAATGACACAATCAACTAGCGAGAAATAATAATAAGTCTTCGATGACAAGAATTTTATCAAAACAATGATAATACAATATGATAAATTGGTATCTAGCTAGCCCTTTCTGAGACTGCTAAACATAAATGCAGAGCACCTCCGAAGAACAAGGACTCACTAGACATTGTACTTCATGGTAAAAGAGATCCAGTCATTGTCGGGACCCTGATCCTAACCCATAGGAATCCAACCTGTAACAAATTGCATCCCTTTGCGGTCTCACGCAAGGTTAACCCCACGGCTGCCACCTTACCTTAGCTAGGACCGTTTGCGCCTTTTGACTCACGTATGCATTTGTGTCGCTAGCATTCCAATGTCAAAGAACCCGGGTCGACATATCTAGTCATAAACTCAAGTGGCTCGATTCTACACAGACATGCATACATAAGCCAGCAAAGCAGGTGTTAGTCATCAGCGAGTGTAGACGAGCCGTAGCAAGCTACAAGGACTCCATTACACCATGTGACATTTCCCTGTAGGGATAGGCACAACAACTAAGAAGGATAGATGCCGGTCAACCAATGTGTCCGGAGCAGTAGCGAACTACCAGGGCTCATTGGAAGCACAAATGGGCATTTCTCTGTATAGAGAGATACTAAGGGCATACGACTAGGTGTCGAATCCCATACATATCACAGTGCATCACACGTACGCATGACATACTCGATATGCATAGATACAACAATGGCATAACAACATCACCATACAACAGCACAACATTTATTTAGAACAATTGGAAGAGTCTTGCATAATATGTTCATACAGGCAGGGGTCACATGACCCGGCACTCAAGTCATACAAGCAGAGTTACACAAACCAAGCGGAAGTATAAGAGCTGTCTGAGTACAGACAGTTGAAAGGAAAAGGCACAAAGCCTGTCTACCTACAGATCCCTTCTGATAGGCGTTAGGTCGTAGCTGGGACACCAGCTACTCGTCATCATCGATGTCTAGATAGAACCCACCTGTTGGCTCGTGGGTATCCTCTGCAACAATTATTAAGCAAACATGATTACAAAAGTACTCAGCAAGACTTTAGAACATATCTATCTACTCATGCTCAGGTATCAATAAAGGGGGTTGTGGTGTTTCTTGCAGCAAGCGAACTTTGACTCTTGGCTAGGCTAAACTACAAATTTTAAATAGTTTTAACAACTTTGATAAGTCGTACACGAGTCCACTACCACCACAACAATACATTATCATGGACTCCTTTCTGTCTCCCTACGGAAATGCCATACATGATACTCACGCTTATATTGATACTTTTATGAGTAGCCATTAAAGTTGTCTATGAACAACATATGTCTCCAAGTAGTCCATATCCGCGGACGCGGCTATTCGAATAGATCATAACCTTGTAGGGGTGTACTTCTTCACACATGCTCTCACCACTTATCGCCATGTGCACGTCATGCACCTCGGCAACCTTCAAGCGGAAGCCCAACGAGGGAGTCGGCCATGACCGTTAACCACACTAATACCTAGTCTAGGTTTCTCGCCTATTTGAGAATGAACCCGCACGAAAGTCCGACCGAGGTTTCCACCACAGCCCCAAACGATGTGCGCAGGGTTCCCAAGCCCACCATCTGGGTGCCACTTGGTACACCGTGCCACTTCCTACCGCATCATAGCCCACATCTAAGGTCAGCACTATGCATGGCCTCCAGCATGACTATAAACACCAGAAACTACGTGCAACTCCTGGACCGAGTACTAGGCGATTAATAAGTCGAGCGGGGTCATATTTCAGGGCCCAGCATGTGGTAGTAACTAGTCTTGGATTACATACACGGAACTCAGTTCCTAAGGACGGTTCTAATGAAACAACCCACCATGTACTCCTACATAGCCTTTCATCGGTACCTTTACCAAATCAGGTTCCACACTTATTCTTAGTCACTAGAACACAATCATCCATTCATGTTCATCACCCAGATGAAACAGACCTGACACAACTCTAGGCATAGCAAGGAAAAGGCACATCATGGCTCAAGCAACTACCAGGTATGCTAGGTTGCAAGGTTTGGCTATTTACTGTGACAATGACAGGTCATGCAAAGGAATAGGCTTAGCTACCGAAGTAAAGCTTTTGAAATATTTTGTCCTAATGCAATAAGTGGGAGCAGGAGCAAGAACATGGGATTTTATAGGGATGATCAACAGGGTGCTTGCCTTGTTGCTCAGCAGTAGGATTAAATCCGTCAGTCGGATATTCGGACGTATCCAGAAGGGCAGAGCCTACCGAAATGATAACAGTCAATCAACAGCATTCATATGCAACAATACGATGCATGATCATGGCATGAAATGAATTGTAGCATGAGTTAATGTGGCTCTCAAACTTTTAGGATGATGCTGATTTGAATTCAAATTCAAATATTACCCTAATTAATATATTTATCAAATTCATTTAATTAATTTGACCTTATTCTATTTCATAACTTCGTTTTCCATGCATGAAAGTAGCACCATTGTGTTCATTCAATTTTTCTGATCAATTTGCGTATATTATTTGTCAAATTTGGAGTTATAATAAATTTTCTATGAATTTCCAAAGTTTTGCACTTATTCCGGAATTAATATAAATCAGAATTAGTATTACTGCATCAGCATGACATCAGCAGGTCCAACTGGTTGTTGAAAGTCAAACCTGACCAGTGGGACCCACTGGTGAGTGACTCTGGCCAGATTTTAGTTAAACTTTAAGTTAATTAGTTATTTAGGAGGGGCTGGCCCACATGTTAGTGGCTTTTTAGGGATTTAATTAACTAATTATTTTTATTAGTTTAAACTTAATTAGCCAGGGGGCTGGCCCCATCTGTCATAGACCCAGGGGGTCAAAACCACCGGCGATGGGGTCAAACCCACCGGCAGCGAGCCTCCGGTGGCTCTAGAGACGGCGGAGAGCTTCAGGATTGCTCCTCCGGCGACCAAAAGGATGGCTGAGGGCATCAGGGGAATGGCCACTCGGTGGCGCATCCATTTTTGCTAGTCTCAGGGGCTAAAACAGCCGGAGCTAACGCCGGCGACGAGCTCAGTGGCTGCCGTTGCTCGGGCAATGTCGAGGTCGTCGATCCAGTGGGCAAAATGGATGGGGCTTGGCTCCTACAACATCTACACGTCGAGCTGGAGCTGATGGAAGCCTTAGATCGACCAACCGATCACCGGAGCGTCACCGGCGACGAGCTCCCCCGGCGGATCTCATCGGGCTTCGGTGGAATCGGGGCCTAGAGCAAGGTATCAAGGAGGAAAACGAGGGGAAAAGATCCCTGGGCTCATAGGGATTGCAGAGGCGTCAAAAGCGGGCTCGGGGACGGTCTAAAGAGGGAGAATAACGGTGCCGATCAACGGCGGCCCGAGGAAGAAGACGACGGCGATTTGACGTCTTGGGGGCTCTCGGCGTCGTACGGCTTGCTTGGGAGCTTTAGAAGGTCACTGCGGTTCTTCCACGCGGCTCGGAGGAGAGAAAGGGAGGCTGGAGCGGCTTGTCGACGGTGAGTTCAAGCCTCGGCCATGGCGGACAAAGAGGGAGAAGCACAGGGGGCAAATGGGGAGAGGGAGAGAGCTAGAATGGGTTCCGGGGAGGGTTATCCTCCTTGCGACCGCGAAGGAGGGTCCAGGCACGCACGCAAGTGCGTGCCCTTGCCGGAGGAGGCGGCGGCCACCTCCTGCTGCCGACTGGCACGAAGTAGACGACAGTGAGAGGAGCTGGGCTGGGCCAGGTGAGTGACAGGTAAGCATTTTCCATTTTTATTTCTTTTCTGTTTCTGTTAAAACAATCCTGGCATTTGTTTGATTTTCTTTTTGGATGCAAACTATTTCTAAAATAGTGAAAATAATGTTGGGGTGTTAGTTGTAATATTTCCAACCCGACATGAAGTTTTCAACATTTTATGAAACTCTGAAATATTTGAAATCAAATATATAGTTGATTTCAGTGGATTTTGCATTTAAAATAAAATGCCAGAAGTATTTTTAAAAAGAAATCCACCCCTGAATTGTGGTTTCCAATATTTATCAAAAATGATGGACTTTTATGAAGGCCATTTTGGGTTCATTGATTTGTCACCAGTTTGAATTGTTTTGAATATAGAGTTGCTAGGGATTACCTCTTTGGTTTCCATTTTCATTTTTAATGCAAGAATGAAAATATGAGCACAATCTTGCCAATCATCAAAGGGGTAGCTAGGGATGTGATAACCCACAAGTATAGGGGATCGCAACAGTTTTTGAGGGTAGAGTATTCAACCCAAATTTATTGAATCGACTCAACGAGAAGCGAAAGAATATTCTCAAGTATTAGCAGTTGAGTTGTCAATTCAACTACACCTGAAAGATTTAGTGTCTGCAGCAAAGTATCTGTAGCAAGGTAGTATGATAGCAGCAGTAGCAACAGTAACCAGTAGCAGCAATGTAACAGCAGTAGCGGCAAAGTAACATATCAAGGACCAGTAGTAAAAGATCCGTAGGCATTGGATCGGTGATGAATGAAAATGCCGGATGTGATTCATCATGTAACAGCTATAACACGGAGAGATAAGTAACTAGCTCCCGTTCGTCAATCTAATGTAGGCATGTATTCCGTATGTAGTCATACGTGCTTAGGGAAAAGAACTTGCATGACCTCTATTGTCCATCCCTCCCGTGGCAGCGGGGTCCTAATGGAAACTACGGGATATTAAGGTTCTTCTTCTAATAAAGAACCGGACCAATGCATTAACACTTGGTGAATACACGAACTCCTCATACTAGGGTCATCTCCGGGAGTGGTTCCAGCTATTGTCACTCCGGGGTTGTCGGGTCATAACACATAGTAGGTGACTACAGTTTGCAAGATAGGATCTAAAACACACATATATTGGCGACAACATAATAGGTTCAGATCTGAAATCATGGCACTCGGGCCCTATTTACAAGCATTAAGCATAGCCAAGTAGTAGCAACATCAATCTCAGAACATAGTGGATACTAGCGATCAATCGCCGTCAAAACTAACTCAATTACATGATAGATCTCATCCAACTCATCACCGTCCAGCAAGCCTACGATGAGATTACTCACGAACGGTGAAGAGCATCATGGAATTGGCGATGGAGGAAGATTGATGAAGACGATGGCGACAATTTCCCCTCTCCGGAGTCTAGAACAGACTCCAGATCTGCCCTCCAGATGAAGAATAGGAGGTGGCGGCGCCTCCATATCGTAAAACGTGATGAATCCTTCCGTCTGATTTGTTTCCAGGCGAAACGGCATATATAGAGCTGAGATTGGAGGCGGTGGAGCCTCGTGGGCCCCACAAGCCTGCTAGGCGCGGCCGGGGGGGGGGGGGGGGTCGCGCCCCCTGGGCTTGTGGTCCACTGGCTCACCTCCTCCGGTGGATCTTTGCGCAGGTATTTTTCATTAATTCAAGAAAAATTCTCTGTAAATTTTCAGGTCATTCCGAGAACTTTTATTTCTGCACAAAAACAACACCATGGCAATTCTGCTGCAAACAGCATTAGTCCGGGTTAGTTCCATTCAAATCATGCAAATTAGAGTCCAAAACAAGGGCAAAAGAGTTCGGAAAAGTAGATACGACGGAGACGTATCAGGATGTGACAGTCATACTCATATTCAATATCAATTAATAACAAAGCATACAAATGACGGAGGTGCTCTCTAACTGGTGCCTTTTATAAGAAGAGGATGACTCAATAGTAAAGTGAAATAGATAGGCCCTTGGCAGCGGGAAGCATTGATTTACAGAGGTGCCAGAGATCGAGCTTTTAAAACTGGGATGACTCAAAATTTTGGGCGGTATGCTTTCATTTTCAGCAGAACAACTAAGAGATCTCAATATCTTCCATGCTAGATACATTATAGGCGGTTCCCAAACAGAATGGTAAACTTTTTACCCCCCCCTCCACCAATCAATCACACTCCACGGCGAGCCGAATCCACGGGTACCGTACATAGCAACAACATTCCTGGGGGAGTGTTGTTTCATTATATTTGATTTGACTTTTGAGCATGGAACTGGGCATCCCGATTACCAGCCACTTTCTCATGAATGATAGTGAACCAACACATATCTTGAGAATAACCCACCTAGCATGGAATATACTGACAGCCCCTAGTCAGTACATGAGCGCCTCGGGCATACAAAACAGAATATTTATTTGAAGGTTTAGAGTATGGCACATGCAAATTCACTTGGGATGGCAGGTAAATACCGCAAATAGGTAGGTATGTTGGACTCATACGTAAGAACTTTGGGTTTATGGAAATGGATGCACCAGCTGTATTCCCGCTTAGTACAAGTGGAGGCTAGCTAGACAGTGGGAAGAGACCAACTAGAGAGCGACAACATTCATAAACATGCTTTGATATTAACCAACATTGAATGCAAGCATGAGTAGGATATAAATCACCATGAACATAAACATCATGGAGGCTATGTTGGTTTTGTTTCAACTACATGCGTGAACATGTGCCAAGTCAAGCCACTCGAATCATTCGGAGGGGAATACCATTCTATCATACTACATCACAACCATTTTAGTATGCATGTTGGCACTCAAGTCGGACCATTATTTACTACTAGCTAATTAAGCATGGCATAAGTAACTATAATCTCTAATTGTCATTGCAAACATGTTCAATCCATAATGAACTAAATCCAGAACGATGAGCTAATCATATTTAGAAAAAAAAGGTTGAGTTCATACCAGCTTTTCTCCACCTCCGTCAATTTATCATATATCGTGATTATTGCCTTTCACTTGCACAACCGAACAGTGTGAATAATAATAAGAGTGCATGTGCATTGGACTAAACTGGAATGTGCAAGTAATACTCAAAGGAGAAGACAAAATAATATGGGATCTCTGATAGATAAACGATAATGCACATGAGAACCACTCCGGATGTCATTGCGGTCTTCTCCTTACGTCCGAAAGAAGAAAGAAAAACTATTTACGCTGGAAAGCCCCCAACAAGTAAAGGAAGAACAAAAAATCTTTTTGGGTTTTCTTTTAACACTACAACTTAAACAAACTAGAAGGTGAAGCTAGACTATTTGTTTTTGGATTTTCTCATGGTTAATGAAACACACAAGAAGAAAACAAAAAGAATAAATAAACTACCATGGATGGTACGATGAAAAAGTATGAGCACCAACAACTGGAATGAGTGTGTGAACATGAATGTAATGTCGATGACAAATACGTACTCCCCCAAGCTTAGGCTTTTCTCCTAAGTTGGTCTAAGGTCATGGGTCGAAATAACCCTCTCCTGGATACTCCGGAGGGTACTGAGGGTTCCACTAGTTTGCGAGCTCCTGCGGTCCCAACGAAAAACTGGAACCTGATACGGATCGAGGGCTGGTGCAGGCTCAGGTGCTGGGGGTTGTGACAGGCACCAATATTTGTAGATGTCCTCGGGCATAATAGTGTACATGTCTGAATGGATATCGAACAGAGAAGAAGCGGGCAAAGAAATGATCTCACAAGTACCCTGACTAAATACTAAGTTATAAAGCAGCCTCTTATCTTTATCTTTCTATGCAAAATAAGTTTGAAATTTTTAGTGAGTCCAAATAAGGGTGAACAAAGCTCAATCAAAACTTGTAGGAACTACTCCCTCAAGTGTCTAGAAGCTATATCATGCATCAAAACTACTTGGGACCATAGAAATTTGACATGCAAGCTCAAGAACAAGGTCACCACAGCAGCAAAAATTTGCAACATATAAAGCACTAGAACAAAAATTAATTGGACCATTGGAGGAGTCACATACCGATGAACGATCCGCTAAAATAATTTTGCAAATGGTGCTTTGAGCAAGGAGATCGAAAAATGGCAGCAAGATAAGCTAAAACACGGGTTTGAGCAATGGTGGGATTTTTTCTGGAGGAAGACGAAGTGGATGGGTGCTGGAATAAGTGAAGGGGGCCCACCTGAGACCCACAAGCAGGGGGCGCCTAGGGGGGTGGCTGCACCCTGCAAGCTTGTGGCCCACTCATGCAGCCCCCTGATGTGTCCTTATTACCAAAAAATCTTAAATATTCCAGAAAAAATCATACTAAATTTTCACGACGTTCTGAGAACTTTTATTTTCAGGTCATTTTTCTACTGCACGGATAAAAGGGAAAATAGAGAAATAATAGCATTTTTACTAAATTGAAACTGAGGAACAGAAAATAAAAGTTGGGTACACAAGGTTGTGCTTTCTAAATTCATCCATCTCATGCCCATCGAAAAGAATCCATCTATAAGGTTGATCAAGTCTTATTGTCAAACATTTTCCGAATGACATGGAACCAGAGAACTTTTGAATAAAACTAGGTTACCTCAATGGGGATATGCATGTCCCCAACAATAAGTATATCATATTTCTTTTTGACAGTAGGGAGAGGGAATTAAAAGTCTCCAATAGTAAATGTTGGAATTTTTTCAATGGAGTTGATATTATGAACTTGAGGTTGTTTCTTCGGAAAGTGTACTGTATCATCATTACCATTAACATGAAAAGTGACATCGCCTTTGTTGCAGTCAATAACAACCCCTGCAGTATTCAGAAAGGGTCTACCAAGGATGATCGACAAACTATCGTCCCCGGGAATATCAAGAATAACAAAGTCCGTTAGGATAGTAACGTTTGCAACCACAACACACACATCCTCACAAATATTGATTGGTAAAGTAGTTGATCTATTAGCCAGTTGCACACAGATTTCAGTGGGTGCCAACTTATTCAAATCAAGTCTACGATATAAAGAGAACGACATAACACTGACACCAGCTCCGAGGTGACAAAAAGTAGTTTAACATAATTCCCTTTAATAGAGCATGGTATAGTAGGTACTCCGGGATATCCTAGATTCTTTGGTATTCCACCCTTAGAAGTATAATTAGCAAGCATGGTGGAAATCAAAGCTTCTGGTATCTTTCTTTTATTTGTAACAATATCTTTCATATACTTAGCATAAGGATACATTTTTCAGAATATTAGTTAAGCGCATACATAAAAAGATAGGTCTCAGCATTTCAACAAAGCGCTCAAAATCCTCATCATCCTTCTTCTTGGATCATTTAGGAGGAAAGGACATGGGTTTTTGAACCCATGGTTCTCTTTCTCTACCTTGCTTCCTAGCAACAAAATCTCTTTTATCATATCTCTTATTCCTACGTTTTGGGTTATCAAAATCAACAACAGGTTCAATCTCCACATCATTATCATTACTAGGTTGAGCATCAACATGAACATCATCATTAATATTATATCTTGGGTCATGTTCATTACCAGATTGTGTCTCAGCATCAGAAATAGAGATATCATTTGGGTTTTCATGTGACTCTACTATAGGTTCACTAACAGCATGCAAAGTTCTATCGTCATTCTTTTTCCTTTTATTAGAAGGACCAGGTACATCAATATAAACTCTCTGAGAATCTTTCTCAATTCTTTTATTATGGCCCTGAGGATACAAAGGTTCCTGAGTCATTCTACCACCTCTAGTCACAACTCTAAGAGAGTGATCATTGTTCTAACTAATCATCTCATTGAGAAAATCATTTTGTGCCTTAAGTACTTGTTCTACTTGGGTTGTTACCATGGAAGCATGTTTACTAATAATCCAAAGATCATTAATAGTTCTACTCATATAATCACCCAAGCGATCAAGCATATAAGCATTATGCTTCAATTGTGTACTAACATAAGGATTGAAATTTTCTTATTTAACAACAAAGTTATCAAATTCATCCAAGCATTGGCTAACAGACTTACTATAAGGTATATCACCTTCCTCAAATCTACGAAGACAATTTACCTCTACTACCCGTGTCGGGTTATCAAGACCATGTATTTCTTCAATAGGTGGTAGACTCTTAACATCTTCAACTTTAGTACCTTTTTCTTTCATAGATTTCTTTGCTTCTTGCATATCTTCAGGACTGAGGAATAGAATACGTCTTTTCTTTGGAGTTGGTTTTGGAGGTGGTTCGGGAATAGTCCAATCATTATCGTTGCTCAATATATTATTCAATAGTAGTTTAGCTTGTTCAACAGTTCGTTCCCTCAAAGCACAACCAGCACAAATATCTAGGTGGTCCCTAGAAGCATTGGTTAATCCATTATAATAGATATCAAGTATTTCATTTTCTTGAGAGGGTGATCAGGCAAAGCATTAAGTAACTAAAGAAGCCTCCCCCAAGCTTGTGGGAGACTCTCTTCTACAATCTGCACAATATTAAATATTTCATGCAAGGCAACATGTTTCTTATGGACAAGAAAATATTTTTAAGATAAGTTGTAAATCATATCCTGGGGACTACGAACACAAGCTGGAGAAAGAGAATTAAACCATATCTTAGCATCTCCCTTTAATGAGAATGGAAATAGCTTAAGAATATAGTAATAACTAATTTTTTCCTCATGAGTAAATAGGGTGGCTATATCATTCAATTTAGTAAGGTGTGCCACAACAGTTTCAGATGCATAACCATGGAAAGGATCAGATTCTACCAAAGTAACTAACTCGGGATCGACAGAGAATTCATAATCCTTATCAGTAACAAGGATAGGTGAAGTAGCAAACTTGGGATCATATTGCATTCTAGCATTCAAAGATTTTTCCTTCCACTTGCATGGCAATTTCTTAAGATCATCACTATCCTTACAAGAAAGAAAGTTCCTAGCTACTTCTCCTTCCATCACATAACCCTCATGTATATTAGGCAATTCATATATAGGAGAGCTAGGTCTAGCAGGTGAATCATAGTGTTCAGTTTCATCAGATTTAGTAATATCATCAGTTTCAACATTCACTCTAGCAATTTGTTCATCATGAAATTCACCAAGTGGCACAATAGTATCAAGAGAAGTATAATCATAAGCATCATGCATAGAAGAAGTGGCATCATAAATTACTTGCAACATATTAGATTCAGTAGCAAGTGGTGTTGTCACAAGTTTACTCATAACAGACGATGAATCAAGTGCAGAGCTAGATGGCAGTTCCTTACCTTCCCTCGTAGTTGAGGGGTATATCTTGGTTTTAGTGTCTTTCAGATTTTTCATTGTGATCAACAAATATAAATTCCAAGTGACTTGGAGAATAGAGCTATGGTCCCCGGCAACGGTGCCAGAAAGAGGTCTTGATAACCCACAAGTATAGGGGATCACAACAGTTTTCGGGGGTAGAGTATTCAACCCAAATTTGTTGATTCGACTCAAGGGGAGCCAAAGAATATTCTCGAGTATTAGCAGCTGAGTGGTCAATTCAACCACACCTAAAAGATCTAATATCTGCAGCAAAGTATGTAGTAGCAAAATAGTATGGAAGTAACGGTAACGGTGGCAAACGTGAGAGTAGCAGTTTTGTAGTGATTGTAACAACAGCAACGGAAAAGTAACTTAGCAAAGATGAATATGTGGAAAGCTCGTAGGCAATGGATCAGTGATGAATAATTATGTCGGATGGCATTCATCATGCAGCAGTCATAACATAGGGTGATACAGAACTAGCTCCAATTCATCAATGTAATGTAGGCATGTATTCCATATATAGCCATACGTGCTTATGGAAAACAACTTGCATGACATCTTTTGTCCTACCCTCCCGTGGCAGAGGGGTCCTAATGGAAACTAAGGGATATTAATGCCTCCTTTTAATAGAGAACCGGACCAAAGCATTAGCACTTAGTGAATACATGAACTCCTCAAACTACGGTAATCACCAGAAATAATCCCAGTTATTGTGACCCTAGAGGATGCGGATCATAACTAGTAATACGTGTCTACAACTTGAAAGATAGGATCAAGAACAAATATATATTCATGAAAACATAACAGGTTCAGATCTGAAATCATGGCACTCGGGACCTAGTGACAAGCATTAATCATAGCAAAGTCATAGCAACATCGATCTCAGAACATAGTGGTTACTAGGGATCGAACCCTAACAAAACCAACTCCATTACATGATAGATATCATCCAACCCATCACCGTCCAGCAAGACTAAGATGGAATTACTCATGAACGATAGAGAGCATCATGAAATTGGTGATGAAGGATGGTTGGTGATGACAACGGCATCGATTTCCCCTCTCCGGAGTCCAAATCAGACTCCAGATCTGCCCTCCCGAGGAAGATCACGAGGTGGCGGCGGCTCCATATTTTAAAACGTGATGAACACTTCTCTCCTATTTTTTTCTCCCCAGATAGGAATATATAGAAGTGGAAACGAGGTCGGAGGAGCCACAGGGGCCCCACAAGCTAGAGGGGCGCGCCCTAGGGGTGGCGCACTTCAGGCTTGTAACCTGGTGGTGGCCCCTCTCCGGTTGATTCTTTCTCCAATATTCTTTCTTAATTCCAAAATTATTCTCGGTAAATTTTCAGGTCAATCCGAGAACTTTTATTTCTGCACAAAAATAACACCAAGGCAAGTCTGGATAAAACAGAGTCAGTCCGGGTTAGTTCCATTCAAATCATGCAAATTAGAGTCCAAAACAAGGGTAAAAGAGTTTGGAAAAGTAGATACGTTGGAGACGTATCACAATGACAATAGCTCGCTAAGACAAGGAAACTCCTAACTTGCTTTACCGATTGAGGTGGATTCCAATGGAGGACGGCCTGAACTCCTTCGGGATTGACATCAATACCTTTCGCAGAGATTACGTGACCTAGATAGGTCAGTTTTGGCAACCAGAATTCACACTTAGAGAATTTGGTATAAAGGCGGTGCTCTCAAAGTTTCATCAATACCAGCCTAAGATGCTCAGCATGTTCTTCTTTGTTCTTCGAGTAAATCAGAATATTATCAAGGTAAACCACGACGAATTTGTCCAAGTACTCCATGAAGATTGAATTCATTAAGCGAGAGAAGGTGGCTGGGGGATTGGTTAGACCGAAGGACATGATGGTGTAGTCATATTGGACATAATGAGTGACGAAGGCCGTCTTAGGAATGTCCCCATTCCTGATTTTGATTTGATGATAACGTAATCTCAAACCCATCTTAGAAAAGACTACAGATCCAGCAAGCTGATCATATAGATTGTTGATCCAGGGGAGTGGATATTTGTTCTTTACTGTGACCAGATTAAACGGTCGATAATCTACAACCATCCGATCCGTACCATCCTTCTTCTTGATGAAGAGGACAGGCAAGCCCAAGGACAAGAACTAGGATGGATGAAACCTTTTTTCAAAGATTCACCGAGTTGGATTTTAAGCTCAGCTAATTCTTGAGGAGACATCTTATAGGGTCTTCTAGGAATTGGAGCGGTTCCTGGAACAAGTTCTGTGACAAACCCTACTTCTCTATCAGGTGGAACACCTGGCAGTTCTTCCGGAACGACATCCAGAAAGTCATGGACTATTGGAATGTTTTCAAGGTCTGGAAGAGGATTGGTATTGAGAGTATAAATTTGGCATTTTGAAATACCAGACGAGACATTGACTATTTAGCCAGAAGGATGAGTCACGTGAACAGACCTAGAGAAACAATCAGTTTTGGCATGATGAGATGTCATCCAGTCCATCCCCAAAATGATATTGATGTCTGAAGTCTCGAGGGCTATCAGGGAAGCAAGAAAACCTAAACCATCAACAAGGATTTGGTTCCCATGGCTTACTGCATTAGTTTGCCATCGAGATCCAGCAGTTTGAATTTCTAATGGAGTGGACATATCTTCAAAAGCAATGTTATGCAAGGAAGCATAACGTTCAGATATGAAGGAGTGGGATGCTCCAGAGTCAAATAAAACTGAAGCTGGATTAGAATTGACAAGAAGCATCTTAAGCACGACATCAACATCATCTTGAGCTTCTTCTGCAGATACATGGTACACACATCCACGAGTTAGAGCAACTAACCTTTCATTAGACTTCTTGGTTGTAGGCTTGCAACGAACAACATCCATTCCTGAATGGGGTGGAACATAACCACGCAGAGCTCAATGCCTTGAGTAATGTACTGGCTGGCTACATTTGAAGCACGCTCCATAAATAGGTCGTGGATCTGGGTTGAACACTTGGTTGATGAGGTTCTTGTGGGGAACACTTGGCCTCGGTAGACAAGGCACCACATAGGATGGCCTCGGTACATATATTGGAGGAATAGGAACATTCAGAATCCATATCCTCCGCTTTTGGGACATAGAAATTGAAGATGATCCAAGATCATGGTTGTGCTTAAGAGATTCTTCGTAGGTCATTATGCTTGTTTCTGCTTGGATGGATTTGTTCAGAAGAACCTCGAGACTGATGAACTCATGCAGACTGAGATCATGACAAAGCTTTGGGTTAAGACCTTTCCTAAACCTAGCTTGCTTCTTGGCATGTGTGGATACTTTTTTTGGTGCATAACGCGCAATGCGTCCAAACTCGCGACTATAAGCATCCACATCCATCTTTCCTTGAGTCGAATTGCAAAACTCTTCTTGCTTACGATCTATCAGGGCTTGCGGAATATGATGCTCACGAAAAGCTTCACAGAACTCCTTCCATAATGTAACTTGGCCTGCAGGACGCATGGCCTCGAAGTTCTCCCACCATAGGCTAGCAGGATCTTCATGGTGATATGTGGCATAGGTAACCTTGTCTCCTTCAACCTCGTTTGCATAACGCGGCTTGTTGTTAATACTTTGGAGCCAATCATCTGCAACTAGTGGCTCAATGGAATGATGGAAGGTGGGTGGATTCAATTTGATGAAGTCTCTAATGGATACTAGCTCATTGCGTTGGGCTATATTCTGCTCGATGTGCTCCAATAGACAATTGGTGGCACGCTTGTTCCTCTCAGTTTCTAGCATAACCACTACCAACAAAGGTGGATCGATGGGATATTCTTCATCCCTACCATCTCTAGGGTTCTGACCATGATCAGCAGAATTCCTGGTTACTGGCGACATCCTTAAGGAAACAACTAGGGTTCAGAAACAAGGAAGAGCACTAAAGCACCACAATCCTATGGAAAAGTGGACAACATAACGGCTGCAACATCATGAAATATGAGGCAACCTGCAAGAGATTTGAGCAACATAATAACTCAACATCATAGCTCAAGGTGCAACAAGAATATAGGCATCAGTTCTCACAATTCTGATGGAAACAGGACTAACACACAACCATCCTATAAGTGCATGGTCCAGTAACACGTCATCCTAGCAGATAGGTAACAAGCCTAGTCCTTAATACCCGTAGAAGACAAGAGGGTGACTCTGAATAGAGTGACTAGAGGAAAGGAGTAAAAAGAATCTACGTCCCCTTCCACAATCAATTCCCTTATATAACTATAGCATTACTAGACTCAACGTCGACCAGTTTGGCTTGGTAATCCTACAAACAGTCAAACTCTGGTACCAACACTGTCGGGACCCCGATCCTAAGCCATACAATTCCATCTTGTAACACATCATATCACTTTGTGGCCTCACGCACGGTAGTCACCTCGGATGCCACCTTACCTTGGCCGGGACCGTTTGCGCCATTTGGTTCACGTACATGGCTATGTCGCTAGAAATCATATGTCAGAGAACTCGGGTCGACATGACTACTTATAAACCCAAGTGGAACATCACAAGGACAGGCATACATAACCCAGCTAAGCAAGTGTCGGTCAACAACGGGTGTAGACGAGTCATAGCAAGCTACAGGAACTCCATTACACCGCGTGACAATACCCCGAGGGACAGACACAACAACAAAGAAGGATACATGCCGGTCAATAGATGTGTCTGGGGCAGCAGCAAGCTACCATGGCTCGGTGGAAGCACAAAGAGGCATTTCCCCGTAAAGAGTACTACTAAAGTCACACAACTAGGTGTCAAATCCCACACATACCAATGCATTTCAAACATACACACAATATGCATGATATGTGTAGGTACAACATGGCATCACAACATAACTCTACAACAGATCATTTATTTAATAGGCTCTGAAGAGCCAACATATTAATAATATTACAAACAGGGGGGTCACATGACCCAATATTCAGAGCATACAAACATCAAGCAGAAGTTACATGTCTGGGTATAGACATCTATTAAGAGTGGCTAGAAGAGCCTGAAAAGCTACAACCACCCTACCATAGGAGCCATACCACTATCTAGGTTTGCCAACCTATTCCATCGATGTTAACGTCAACAGCAAAACGTAGATATAACAACGTCTATCACGTCAAAAATGTAAATAAGAAACAATGAGTATGAAGGTACTCAGCAAGACTTACTTCATGACGAACTACATATGCATCATATATCAATCAACGGGATTGTGGGGTTTACTGTAGAAATGCCAGCTTTGACCTTTGGCTAACCTACACTTCAACAATGTTTCATACCTCCCTCGTCTCCCTACGAGAGAGTGCACACGACTCCACATATCCACCACATCAATACACCACCAAGGATCCCCTCTCATCATCCTACGAGAAGGCCATCTATAGCACTCACACTTATCTAGACCATTTTAGAGTATTTGTTAAAGTTATCTATGAACCATGCAAGTATCCAAGTGGTCCATATCCGAGGATGCGGCTATTCGAATAGATAATTACCCTGGAGGGGTGTACTTCGTCACACATGCTTCCGCCACTTATCGCCATGTGCACATACAAGAAGCACCTCGGCAACCTTCAAGCGGGAGTCGGCCACGGACGTTAACCTACAATGTCTCACGCCCAAGGCAGCGGCCTACCCGAGTTGGAACCCGTAATGTAAGTCCGGCCAAGGTTTCCAACATGGCCTCAAACGATGTGAGCAGGGCCCCAAGCCGGTCCCGATTGGGCTATTCATCCACTTTGCAGGCCCGGCCACAACCTATGAACATTTCGAACTACTAAGACTCCTGGACTGAGAATAGAGTAGTTAATAGGCCGAGAGAGATCGAGTTACCGGAGCCCAATGCACGATAGTAGCTAGTCTTCGAACAACAACACAAGATCTCAGGTCCTAAGTGCGACGTCAATGAGACAACCCACCATGCAGTCCTGCATGGCCTCTCATCGCTACCTTTACCAAAATGGGTTCACACACTTAACTCTCAGTAGTAGGACATGTTCATATCAATTCATCATCCAGATGACCAGACCAGCTCAACTCTAAGCATAGCACGCATAACAAGGTAATGGCACAACATAGCTCAAGCAACTACCAGGTATGCTAGGTTGCTTGGTTTAGCTATTTACTATGACAATGACAGGTCATGCAAAGGAATGGGTTCATCTACAGTAACACAAGTAGCAGTTCAATCATCTTGTTCAAATGCATTGAAAAGAGAGCAAGAGCGAAAGAGTGGGATTGTATCGGAATCCTCAAGCGGGTTTTGCTTGCCTGTTGATCAGAAGAACTCCGTTGTTCTTCGATGTCCGTTATAACTACATCTTGCAAGTCTATCAACAAGATCAAACAAGGAATAATTTAGGCACGACAAATACTTCACAATGATGCATGAGTATGGGATGTTAACATGATGCTGGTTCGAACTAATGCAAGGGACCACAAGTTAATTGGGGTTCATCTGATCAATATAGATCAATTCTAAACTCCAAATATGAGGATTTAAATGACATTAACGAAATTGTCCTATCCAGCAAGTTAAGTTGTTCAAATATGCATGAAAATGCCACCATCAGATTTCTTGGATTTTTCTGATAATTTTTCATATACAAATTATTTCGTTTGGAGCTATGGTTGAATTTCTATGAATTTTTAAAGTTTTGAATATTTTCTATGAATTTTTAAAGTTTTGAATTTTCGTTTGGAGCGTCGGCCTGCATCAGCAAGTCAACTAACCCGGGTCAAGGTCAACCTGACCAGTGGGGCCACTTGTTAGTGACCCGGGAGTTAATCCTTCGCCGACCCGCGCTCATTGTGGTTTGACCATGTGCGGGGCCCGTTGGTCAGTGGTTGTGGGAGGGTTTAGCTAGTGTTAATCGACCGGCCACGTCGGACGTCAATGGAGTATGGCCGGCGGCGAACAAATCTACGGCGGAGCTCGCCGGAGCTGCTCGGAATCGTGCCATAGGGGGTATTTTGGTGCGCCGAGATCACCAGGAGGTAGCCCATGCTCGACCTCATCCAGCGGCAGTGGCTCGGCCTCGGCGGCCTAGTGCTAGGAGGCGCGGGAGAGCAGGGAGAAATGAGGGAGATGAAGTGGCTCACGGCGATATCCTGGAGCAGCTGGGGAAGCTCGAGGTGCTGCGGTTGGCGTGAATCAGAGCATGACGACTGGCGGTTGGAGGCGGAGAAGATGACGAAGGTGGCGAGGTACAAGGCATGTGGTCTCGATTCCGACGATGGGGAGGACGAGCTCTAGGATCCAAAGGCCTTGGGCAGCTCGAGGGGGCTAGCAATGGCCGGTGGCCGCGGTGGTGACGAACGGCGGTGACGGTTGCTTCGGCCATGCAATGAGAGGGTGAGAGAGAGGGCAAGGGGGCAAATGGCTAGGAGGAGGGGCTCAGGACGACTACGGGGATTTCATCCCCATCGTCTCGCTGACCTGGGGAGCCAGGCAGGCACCTGCCAGCATGGCGCAAGGCCACGGGCGTCGTCCTCTACTTCTCCTTTGCCTTCTGGCAAGAGGTAGAAGACACAGGTGCCCTTGGTAGGCTGGCCTGGGTCAGTGAGCGCCATGTGACTCTACTCTCTCTCTCTCTATTTTATTTATTTCTGTTTTTTCTATTTTCTATCATTTGTTGTGGCTTTTTATAAAAATAGCTAGCCATTTTGTTACAATCCTGAAAATTATTATGTGATATAAATGGAATTATCTAGTGACACACAATTATTTGCAGAATATATGGAACTATATTTTATATATATCAAATATAATTCTATTTAAATTAATTGTTTAATTAACTCAAAAGTCTAATATAAAATGTCTCTGTGATCCAAAAATATCGGTTGACAAATTTATATCATGCAAATATTTTATCAGAAAACCAAGGACATTTTCTTGGATAATTTTGAAGCAATTTTTATATTGCTTATTTCCCAAAATTTGGTTCTTGAGGCTTGATCACTTCCCCATTTCATATTCAAAATAAAAAATAAAAATGCATGCATGAATGCTTTGCAAGCAAAGGTAGAACTAGGGATGTGACA
Source organism: Hordeum vulgare subsp. vulgare (assembly GCF_904849725.1). NCBI lineage: Eukaryota > Viridiplantae > Streptophyta > Magnoliopsida > Poales > Poaceae > Hordeum > Hordeum vulgare. The sequence continues at coordinate 104,904,424 of NC_058522.1, read as the reverse complement.
ACAACATAGAATGAATTTTCTTTGCATTTCGGGACTAGGCATCCCTATTACCGCTATACTCTCGTGCAATGACAAGTGAATAAAAACTCATCTTGAGAATAAACTTTTATCATGGAATATACTAGACATCCCTTGCCGCTTCATGAGCGGTACACGCACACAGAACATAAGTTTATTTTAAATTTAGAGTTGGCACATACAAATTTACTTAGAACGGAACGAAAATACCACATACAGGTAGGTATGGTGGACTCATTTGGCACAACTTTGGATTTAGGATTTGCATGCACAAGTAGCATTGCTGCTTAGTACAAGTGAAGTCTAGCAAATAGATTAAGAAGTGCCCAATCAAGGAACAAAAACCATCATAAGCGAACATTAGACATAACTAACACCAAATAATGCAACACAAGTAGGATGTAATTTCATAGCATAATTATGTACTTAATGTGCATGCGTCGGGAATCACAAACCTTAACACCAATATTCTTAATAAAGCATAATTTCTCATTAACACAACTCCCATATCACTATCTTTATATAACAAAACTATTGAAAAGAATCAAGTTAAACATCCAATGATCTTCACGAAAGTTTTAATTATATCTCCCCTGGATATCTATCACTTTGGGACCAATTTCATTTAAAACAAATTGCCACTACTAATAACAAGCTCTCAAAAAAATATAAGTGAAGAACGACATCACAAGTTTCTTTAAAATTTTCAGCTCTCAAAATAAAATAATTGTAGCAAGAGAGGATATTTCTTTGGAATAACAACACCACCGTGCTCAAAAAGATATAAGTGAAGTACTAAAGCAATTCAATCAAACTACTCTCAAAAGATATAAAAGTGAGGAACAATGATTAGTCAAACAATTAAATAGCTATGTGAGGAATCTCTCTCAATAAAGATTTTTATTTTGATATTTTAATTCAAACAAAAAATATAACTAAACACACTCCACGAATAGCACATATCATGTGGACAACTAAATATTTAGGCTCAACATAGGCTAACCGATAGTTGTTGTTGAAGAAAGGTGCCCCAATCTTAGATGCTTGAGAAATATTTAAATATTTACTTGGGGTGCCTTGGGCATCCCCAAGCTTGAGGTTTTGTATGTCATTCAATCCTCCCATATCCCGGTTTCACCGACAATGTTGGAGATGAATGTGGGGATGCCTTCTGGGGCATCCCCAAGCTTAGATGTATGAGTCTTCCTTGGATATTACCTTGGGGTGCCTTGGGAATCCCCAATATTAGGTTCTTGCTTCTCCTTATTCTCCTCATATTAGCATCTCACCCAAAACTTGAAAACTTCAATCACACAAAACTTAAAGGAACTTTGTGAGATGGGGTAGTATGATAAATATAGATCATTCACTTAGGTACTGTCAAGAAAAGATTCATAATTGTTCTCACATAATACCTACTGTATTCTATCATTGTCATAATTTATATCACTAAATATAAGATATGGAAACACTTAAAACAAGCAAACTATGCATGCAAAACAGAATCTGTCAAAAACAGAACAGTCTGTGAAGATCTACACAACTACTATATTTCCTCCCTCTACAAATTCTGAAAAATTTGGACAACGCATAGAATTTTCATCAAAAATATGTGTAAATATTTCAGAATTTATTGACACTCCTGTAAATCCAGAATAATTCTGCACTCGGCCTAAAAGTTTCTGTTTTTTGCACAAAATCAAACAAGAAAGTATCCACACTATCCCAAAGGCTTTACTTGGCACTTTATTGAAATAAAAGTTATAAAACCTGATTAATACAGTAGTTTAATAATGTGAACACTCAAAAACATAAAGTGTTGGGTTGTCTCCCTACAAGCGCTTTTCTTTAATGCCATTTAGGTAGGCATGGTGATTTCAATAATGCTCCTATAGGAATAATAGTGGAAACATGCAAGAGAGCATCATGAATCACATGGCAAGAACATTTAAGTTAACCCCACTTCCTATGCATCGGGATTTTGCAAGCAAATAATTTATTGTAGCGGTCGGGATCAGGGCTCTGCACACCCAAAAAGGTTCGAACTCTGGGGTGTGCTCGCTCTCCTACCCTCTTCTATCTCTCAACTGCACGAGGACTCTCCGGTGGCTCGAGCTAAGGAAAGTGAATAGGAACACACAAGCACTATACCCAAGTTTGGGCCACCTCGCGGTGTAAAACCCTACTCCTGCTTGTCTAGATTGCTTGAGGTGGTAAACGAGTACAAAGGCGGGTCCTTGCCCTCGTGGAGACGACGAGATCGAGGATCCCTTACTACAGAGGTCGGGCCTCCCTTTTATACTGGCCTTGGTCCTCTTCCCCTAGAAAAAACATTGGCGGGAAGGGTTTCCACAATGGCCATTTGAAAGGGGACACGACTGCAGTCCGCCCTGACAAAGGTGGTCTTCACCTGCAAAAGCCTTTCTCCATGACGCGTTGGTGGGATCAGGGTGACCTCCGTCCTGCCGAGCCCCCAGCCCTGGTCCTCTTGCACCGATCAGGACACCTTTGGGAGTTGCTTTGGGAGCCCGCCAGCTGGTCCCGCTTCCTTAGCATAGAAGTGGTAGTCCCCCGTGTTTGTGCCTGTTGGCATCGTTCCTGTGCCGCACGTGCAACCTGCATCACCCTGATGGCGAGATGATGTATATACTTCTCGCTCCTCATTGGTTACCCCAAGTTGAAGGTTGAGATGTAGTCAGCAGCAAGTTTTCCGTTACACGAGACTGTAAGGTTTATCAAACCAGGAGGACTCCAAGGACAAACAAGTAGGTGTCTCCTGTCCTGGTCAGCAGAAGACGTGGTCCTGCACACACAACAAATAACTTTGCTCCCAACGAGTACAGAGAGGTTGTCAATCTTTCCGGCCTTTTAGTTTGCAAAGGATCAAACACAAGCGGGAAAAGTAATAGTGATTGCAACGGAAAAGTAAATGAAAGCGGTAAATGATGGAGGTGTAAACAATGATGGTGGATTGGACCGGAGTCACATGATGTTCACTAGTGATGTCTCTCTCCCAAAAGGCGATGAACAACTATGCTTGGGTAAATAAATCACAGTTGGGCAATTGACAGAATTATGAACGCACTGCAATGCTAATTTTGCTACTTGATAGTTAGAGGTTCAATAGTAATGGGCAGTACGCCAAAACAAGTAGATCATTTATTCATCAGCATCTACTTACTAATCATCCACCTTGAGATATCTATCTAGAACATCTCGCCGGTATTAAGTTGTGAGCCCCACCCAAAGTGTAAACTCAAAGCAACGGACAACTGCACCAAAGAACTATGCGTAAGGTAAACAATCCTTGCAACCATGGTCACAAGCACTGTTGTTTTCTCCCTGGTGGCAACAACACATCCCCTAGTCTCATGTTTCTGTCCCTCAAGCTAGACATCGAGGGGCATGAACCCACAATCATGCATAACACTCCCTCTTGGAGTCACAATCTACAACTTGGCCAAAGCAATAAATAGCACCGGAGAACATGCATGAATCACTAAGGAACATAATATAAAAGGATAATCAAATATATAACTTATAACAATCTGAACATAATCTCATAATCCATCGGATCCGAACAAACCGAGCATAGCAATAGCAAGAGAATTACATAGATGCCTTGATCATGTAGGGTAGCTCACAAGGACTAACCATTGACGCACAATATGCGGTGAAGAAGCTCCCGGAGGTCAATCCTCCCTCCGACAGGGTGCCGGGAGAGGTCTCATGACGCTCCCGATCTCGGAAGCTCTACGGTGGCGGAACGATGGAGAAATTCACGATTATGGAAGTTGTCGAAGGGTTTTCTCTCGGAGGACTAAATATAGGCCAACGGAGGGCACCATAGGAGGTGGGGCCCACCCAAGTGGCCTCCTAGCGCGGCCAGGGGGTAGGCCGTGCCAGCAGATTTTCTGGACGGCCCATAGCCCCCCTGTGGCCCATCTTCGGTGATCTGGAAGCTTCCGTTACGCTGATATTTTATATATTTTTCCTGGAATTTTCCGGGCTTCAGAAAATTTGGTAAAAGCCCCTGCAAAATAGGCATCAACAGACAGAAACTGGCACTGGGTGCACTGAGTTAGTAGGTTTGTCCAAATATGTGTAAAATGATATAAAAGTGTAGCAAAACATATAACATTGTCACCAAAAAGATCATGGAACAAGCAGAAATTATAGATATGTTTGGGACTTATCAACATCCCCAAGCTTAATTTCTGCTCGTCCTCGAGTAGATAAATGAGAACACAATGATTTCTGTGGTGACATGCTAACACACATATAAGAACTTCAAAGTAAAGCAAGTAATATATGCAATTAAAGTCAAGATAATAACACGCAAGAGTTTATATCTAGTCTTGAAATTAGCAAAGTAAGAACATAAAGATGCAAGAGCTCTCGTTGTCCTTGACTCGAATGTCTCCAAATGGTGTTTGCGTGCAAGAAGTGGGAGATGGGTTGAGATCATAATTTTTTTAATTGAGAACTCAATTTACTAAACCACACACTTGGTCTCCTTCAGAATCTTATTTTTACTCATCCCCAGACCACTAGTCAGGCACAAGTCAAAATGATCCTCTCCCTTTCGACTTTGAGAACTCATGCAATGGATGAGCGTAAGAAAGATATGTTGGCACTTAGGATGGCAAATAGAATAATGATGGGGAAGGAAGACAAAAAGGTGTGAAAGGCTCACATCAATGAGGACAACCATAGGCGAGAGAAAGCCAAATGATAGATATGATGTGAGGAGTAGGGATTGCCATGTAACATATGCACATATGAGCTAAGGTAAGCTCTCCAATGGAACTAGTGGGGGTGCATCCAACTTGTTTTCTCATGAAGACCTAGAGCTCATTTGAGGAGGCTCGTCATTGGAATATGCAAACCAAGTTCTATAGTGTAAGGGTCCCCACATAGTTATGCATGAATGATAATCTCTATGTAGTACAAATATGGCAATGGAGTACGAGTGTGGATCTTTAAAAAGGAATAGTACTGTTGCCCCCTTCTCTCTTTTTATTTTCTTATTTCTCTTTTTTTTAATTTTTTATGGCCTCTTTGGCTCTTTATTTTTATCTCTCATTTGTCCTCTTGGGGATCTTTTGTTTTGTCCTCTTTGGGATCTTTTCCTCACTTAAGGGAAACACTCTATGTTTCACATGAATAAAAACAAGATCATCACACTTTATAAGAAGTACTCAACATAAAGACAAATGAAAACTATCATGATGTATGAAAATGTATGCCTCTGCCAATGTAGGAAAATATGCAATGATACTAGCACGTCATGTAGCAATAATTGGGGCAAGGCCCAACTATCATGCGGCTCTACGATTAAGCAAAAGCATGTATGACATGAAGAGCAAGCCATGAGATGGTGGATGTTGCATGGCAATGTATCTCGGAAAGGCTATGGAAATGCCTTAATAGGTAGGTATGGTGGCTGTTTTGAGGAAAGATATAATGAGGCCTATGTATGACAGAGCGTATCATGTCATGGGTTTGGATGCACCGGCGGAGATTGCACCAACTCTCAATGTGAGAAAGGGCAATGTATGGTACCGAAGAGGCTAGCAAAATATGGATGGTGGAAGTGCCAACAATCGAATACTCACATTAGTCCGAAGAACTCATACACTTATTATCGGTAACTCTCTGTCTAGTTAGGAAATTCACAAAGAGACAAGTACCCCGAGGATGAGTGTTTGTGGGTTTGGTTATCCTTGCGCATCCTCGACTCATGGTAACGTGAAGGTACTCTATATAATTCACCCCCTCCAGAGGTTAGCGATCAATTTAGTAGCTAGAGTTCTCAACTAATTTTTAGTTTTTGAAAAACACATGGATTTCCCAAAATACGACAACTATCACTAATAGGCTCAAGCTCTTGGCACCAATAGTCCAAACATTACTCAAATGAATACCTCAAAACTATTGCAAGTTACTACTATACTTAAATAGCAACCTTAGTTACCTGCTCATGCAAGACACACAACTCAGTGCAACGAGCCAACTCTATAAACAAGATAAGAATGATAACTCAAGAGAGTTCCAAAAGCAACATAAATAATAGCTATTAAAAAGATATAGCATGAAAACTAAGAGCTAAGCATGACAGTAGCTATGAAAAGATAAAGAACACACAAAAAAGATAAGCATGAAAACCTATGTTGTGTTCTACAGTAGAATGGAGTGTGTCTCTCTACCAAACAAGGTAGGCTGGGTTCCGACTTGTTATGAACAACAAGAAAAACTAAAGAAAACTAAAAAGTAAAGAGCGGGACACTCCAAGCATAGCACATAACATAGGAAGTGATAAAAATATAGCATGGAGATGGACAAACTGATGATTGTTGATAGAGAAGGGGATGCACGGGGGGGCATCCCCAAGCTTAGACACTTGAGTCTCCTTGAATATTTCTTGGGGTGCATGGGGGCATCCCCAAGCTTGAGTGCTTGACACTCATGTATCTTCTTTCATCATCTCCCATCGCATACTTGAAATCTCCCTTCATACGACACTCATCATAAGCTGATTAGAGTGGTTAGTACCCTTAATAAAATAATCCATTACCTGCTAGAAATAATGATTTTCATGAAAATATACTGTTTCTCATGATTGCCAATAGGTTTTTGCAGGTAAAAAGTAAGCTTAGGATTTGCAAAACAATGAAAACGCAAAACATGACAGAATCTGTAAAAAATAGAACATCACGTAGTAAATAATTTATTCGGGGCACTTCTGCAACTCAAATCAAAAAACTCAAAACAGACGCCAGAAAGGCAATTATATAGAGCATGTCTTCAAAACAATTAATATGAAAAAGATGATTTGGTGATTTTTGGCGAATTTTTCTGTCAAGCAGACGAAATCTGTTTCTGTACAGCATGTCAGAATTTGTTGAACTTTCTTGCAATCGGAGGCTATAACTTGGCACAAAGCTTAAAAATAAAGATATAATGATGTTGCTACAGTAGTAACAAGCATCAAGACCACTAAAACTGTAAGGAAAAAAATTGGGTTGCCTCCCAACAAGAGCTTTCTTTTATGCCTTTGAGCTAGGCATAATGCAAGAAGATCAAGTATTATCAACTCCAAAAGAATAACTTGCACGAGTAACGGAATCATAAGGTAACTTAATATTCTTTCTAGGGAAGTGTTCCATTCCATTTTTAAGGGGGAATTGGAATTTAATGATTCCCTCTTTCATGTCAATGATAGCACCAATGGTGCGGAGAAAAGGACGTCCCAAAATATTGGACATCAATGATCACATTCAATGTCCATAATAAGAAAATGAACGGGCACATAATTATCATTGACAATAATAGGAACGTCATCAATTCTTCCTAAAGGTTTCTTTATGGAAGAATCAACAAGACGAACACCAACATAAAATGGATCATAAGGTTTCCAATCAAGCATATCATACATTCTTTTGGGCATAACGGAAGCACTAGCTCCAACATCACACAATGCAAAGCAAGAGATATTATTCAATTTAATTTTGACCATAGGATCCCAACCGTCTTCTAGTTTTCTAGGAATAGAAGTCTCTAGCTTGAGCTTCTCCTCCCTAGATTTGATAAGAGCATTAGTAATATGCTCGGTGAAGGCAATATTGAGTGTACTAGTGTGGGGGTCTTTAGCAATTCTTTGCAAAAAGGTGATGACTTCGGAAAGACTACAATTGTCAAAATCAAGATTACTTCCATTAATTAAAGTGGTAGTAATGTGTACTAAGCTCGTTCTTTTAGTAGTCTCTAAATTCAAAGGACCTTCTTGTCCTATAGTTGAGGTATTAGAATCACCATTAATAGGTCCATTGGTACTACGAGTCTGATGGGTGCTAAAAGTTTTGAGATCCTCAACAACTTGTATAGTAGCAATGGTAGTGTGTGTAGGAAGGCTCTTAAATCTCTATTCATCTTCCTTTTCTCTAGCCCATCCATCCTTAAGTTTGGCTAGCATTCTTATGTTCTCATTAATTTGAACTTGGATAGCATTCATTGGTGTAGTGTTCCTTTCCTCAAGTGGGGAAGTTTTAATTTTAAGCGTATCTACATCAGGAGCTATGTTGTCCACCTTCAAAGAGAGACTATCTAATTTTTTAAGTTTCTCTTCTACATTCTTGTTGAAGGATTTTTGAGAAGTGATAAAATCTTTAAGCATGCTATCTAATTCATAAGTGGAGTTTTTGGTGCTAGGATAATTGTTGTTGTTCCCATAGTTGTTGGATGGGAATGGTCTAGGATTGCTACCAAAATTACTCCTATAAGCATTTTTATTAAAGTTGTTCCTAGAGATAAAATTAACATCAACTTCCTCTCTCTTTCTTGAGCATCCAAAGAATTTAAAGGAACATCATGAGGATCAAGAGGAGCTTGCTTAGTAAGTAGAGTCATGGTCATGTCAACCTTATCATTAAGGGAGGAGATCTCCTCAACTGAGTTTACCTTCCTACCTGTTGGAGCTCCCTTACTGTTCCATTGAGAATTATTTGTCATCATATCATCCAATAGCTTTGTGGCAGCACCAAGTGTAGTTGACATAAAGGTTCTTCCCGCGGCCGAGTCTAACAGATTCCGCCAGGCAAAGTTCACTCCTGCATAGGAAGTTTGGATAACCATTCAAGTAGTCAAACCATGTGTAGGGCAATTGTTAATAAGGGATTTCATACGTTCCCAAGATTGAGCAACGTGTTCATTATCCAATTGTCTAAAATTCATAATGTTACTCCTCAACTGGATAATCTTAGCAGGCGGGTAATACTTCCCAATAAAAGCCTCCTTGCACCTATCCCAAGAATCTATGCTATTCCTAGGCAAAGATTGAGGCCACACTTTAGCTCCTCCTCTCAAGGAGAAAGGAAAAAAGCTTAAGTTTAACAATATCACCATCTACTTCTTTATATTTTTGCATATCACAAAGCTCAACCAAATTGTTCAAGTGCAAAGCAGCATCATCTCCAGCACCGGAGAATTGATCTTCCATAACAATGTTCAGTAAAGCAGGTTTAATCTCATAGGACATAGCCCGCCCTGGTGATGGGAGCAGCATTAGGAGTGCAGATAAAGTCATTGTTGTTGTGACTAGTGAAGTCACACAACTTGGTGTTCTCAGTGGAACCCATACCAGTGGCAACAAGCAAGAACAAAGCAACTATTTTTTTTTGTGGTTTTTGGTATAGGACTCTAAAGCTAAAACTAAAAAGCAAACTAACAAGACTGAAAAGCAAAGGTAAAAGATAGCGTGCAAGTCCCCTATCTTGAATACTGGAGTCCCCGGCAACGGCACCAAGAAACTTTGCTTGATGATGAGATGATGTATATACTTCTCGCTCCTCGTTGGTTACCCCAAGTGGAAGGTTGAGATGTAGCCAGCAGCAAGTTTTCCCTTACACGGAGACTGTCAGGTTTATCGAACCAGGAGGACTCCTAGGACCAACAAGTAGGTGTCTCCTATCCTGGCCAGTAGAATACGTGGACCTGCACACACAACAAATAACTTTGCTCTCAACGAATACAGAGAGGTTGTCAATCTCTCCGGCCTTGTAGCTTGCAAAGGATCAAACACAAGCAGGAAAAGTTATAGTGATTGCAACGGAAAAGTAAATGAAAGAGATAAATGATGGAGGTGTAAACAATGATGGTGATATGGACCGAAATCACATGATGTTCACTAGTGATGTCTCTCTCCCAAAATACGATAAACAACTATGCTTGGGTAAACAAACCACAGTTGGGCAATTGACAGAATTATGAACGTACCGCAATGCTAATTATGCTACTTGATAGTTAGAGGTTCAATAGTAATGGGCAGTACGCCAAGACAACTAGACCGTTTATTCATCAACATCTACTTACTAATCATCCACCTTGAGATATCTATCCAAAACATCTCGCCGGTATTAAGTTGCGAGCCCCACCCGAAGTGTGAATTCAAAGCAACGAACAACTGCATTAACGAACTATGTGTAAGGTAAACAATCCTTGCAACCGTGGTCACAAGCACTGTTGTTTTCTCTCTGGTGGCAACAACACATCCCCTAGTCTCATGTTACGGTCACTCAAGCTATACGTCGAGGCGCATGAACCCACAATCATGCATAACGCTCCCTCTTGGAGTTACAATCTACTACTCGGCTAAAGCAATAAATAGCACCGGAGAACATGCATGAATCACTAAGGAACAAAATATAAAAGGATAATCGAATATATAGCTCATAACAATCTGAACATAATCTCATAATCCATCGGATCCCAACAAACTGAGCTTAGCAATAGCAATAGAAATACATAGATGCCTTGATCATGTAGGGCAGCTCGCAAGGACTAACCATTGAAGCACAAGATGCGTTGGAGAAGCTCTCGGAGGTCAATCCTCCCTCTGGTAGGGTGCCAGGAAGAGGTCTCCTGATGCTCCCAATCTCGGAAACGCTGCGGTGGCAGAACGATGGAGAAATTCAGGATTCTGGAAGTTGTGGAAGGGTTTTCTCTCGGAGGACTAAATATAGGCCGAAGGAGGGCACCAGAGGAGGTAGGGCCCATCCAGGCGGCCTCCTATCGCGGCCAGGGGGTAGGCCGTGCCAGCAAGTCGCCTGGACGGCCCCTGCCCCCCTCTAGCCCATCTTCGGTGATCTGGAAGCTTCCAATACGCTGATTTTTTATATATTTTTCTTGGAATTTTTCGGGCGTAGGAAAATTGGGTAAAAGCCCCTGCAAAATAGACGTCAATAGAAAGAAACTGGCAATGGGTGCACTGAGTTAGTAGGTTAGTCCAAATATGTGTAAAATGGTATAAAAGTGTAGCAAAACCTATAACATTGTCACCCAAAAGTTCGTGGAACAAGAAAAAATTATAGATACGTTTGGGACGTATCACACCCACGTGAGGGCACATGGTCACAGGACCCCAACAGGTTGCCCCCAACGAGCCCACCCCGCGAGAGCTTCAAGGGTAGCCTCGGGTCACATCCTTGCAATGAATGCCGTTTTGAGGCCCTTGGCAACGATCGTCACATGCCCGCCTCGCAAGGTGAGGGCCCTCGCGAGGGTTTTCCTTGTCGGGCTTGCCGATGGGCTGAAACAGGCTCGTGCAATCGTGTCACGCCTGGGGCCGCAGGCCGATGGGCCTCGGTACCCCAGGTCCCAGAGGCCCGACAGTATCCCCCGGGACCGCTGTGTGCATGGCTTCGCCTGGTGGGGGTGAAGCAAAATGGGCCCCAATCGCCGACGGGCCAGGATCGACGCACGAAACTCAACGCGTCGTGGAACTCTTCCTTCTGGCAACACCCCGAGAACCGCCCCGAGTGATATGATGTAAAGCCTACGCGCAGCGCCTGCCATCAGTGCTCTCTTGACCGGTGCCACCACTCATGCCATCCTTCTCGCATAAGACTACCCGTGGGCCCGCGGCATGCGTGGAGCGGCCCGCTGGGGGAAGGAGGCGATGCAAGCCATAACCGTATACGGGCCACGCATGGCATGCAACGCAGGATGGAGTGCATGCTGCCTCCACTTCCCACGATGCCTTGGGGACCACGATCATGGATATAAAACCACCACCCCCATGGGGTGGAGCTGTCACCATACTGATTCTTCCTTCTTCCTAGGCTTTTCTTTCCCTTTCGTGTGGCATCAAGAATCACTCTCCCTGAAAAGGTCATCAGGCATTATGTAATGTACCGTTGTTTTGAGTAGTGGCTACCTGTTATACTTGATGTGTCTTTGTTCCCTTCATGAGGTCCTTTGCTGCCCCTCACGCATTTCCTATGTCCCATCCGGGGGGCCCGTGGTGCATAGCTCCCGAGGCCTTCACTCCCGACGCGCAAGAGGGCCTCTAGGGCGGCCCCTGAGCACTTCTTAGTACTTGCCCTTACCTGGCCAGGTCGTTGCCTTGCGCTGACCTGGTCATCCTTCCTCACAAATCCTGCGGGCAGCTTCTCATCATAGCCCTGTGGCGGCACCTAGAAGTCCTTGATGATGGTTGCTGATGCGAGCCTCACGAGCGTGATACCCTCACGAGGGCCCCATCCCAGCCGCTTGGTGGTGGCGCCTCGGGAGCCCGATCTTCCTACTTTTGCATTGCCCCCTTTCCTGTAATGAAACATGTTCTTGTCAAGCTAGCACCTCCTCCGTGGTTGCTCCGATGCTTCATGGTGTTAGGGCCCAGCCTCCCGAGTGTGGATGTGTCGGTCCCCGAGGCACGATGCTCATGAGCTATCCTTCTCTGTGCGAGCGGCTCATGGAAGCGGTTGCTGCCTGCAGGGCTCGCCTCGCGAGGCCCTTGAGGGAAGTCCTGTAGAGAGAAAACCTTGTTTTGAATGGTGTGTGCTAGCCTCTGTGCATTGGCATCCCCGCTTCCATTTGGGCGTGGTAAGACGACAGAAAACCAAGGAAGCTCCACAAAAACCAGAAAACCGAAGGCTAACTTGTTTGCAAGCCCAAAAAGGAGAAGTGCGGCTGCCGTACCGAACATAGGTCAGCCCGGTGAGCTCGTTCGCAAGTAAAAGATAGAAAAGAATAAAAGCGGACGTCGTGAAAGAAATGCGGACCTCGGGGTGTCTCCTTCGTCTTCTTCCTTAGCGTATAGCATGGGGACTGCCACTAGGTGTGGGAGGGACACTCCTTTGCGGCCACGACGCGGCTTCTCGTGGGCTTCCACTTTGGGGGCCCCGGGCATAGACAACCAACTCACTATTACATGAGAGTGTCAGGATCTTCTTCCCTAGCGTGGAGCATGAGGACTACCACTAGGCGTGGGAGGGGACCATCCTCCGCGTCCATGATGCGGATCGGTGTGGTCTTCCACTTCGGGTGGCCCCGGGCATACACAACCCACTCATTATTACGTGAGAGTGTCACGGTCTCCTTCCCTAGAGGGGAGCAGGAGGGTTTCCATTGGGCGTGGGAGGGGACCCTCCTCCGCACCCACGATGCGGCTTGTTGTGGGCTTCCACTTCGGGGGGGGGGGGCGTATACAACCCACTGTTTATTACATGAGACTGTCATGGTATTCTTCTGGGCGTGCGACTCCAAGCTCCCACCCTTTGTCTCCAGGCGAGTGGCGCGGGACCTCGAGACATGGAGCCCCTGAAGGGGTACTCCCCCAGGGGATACATATCTGGCGCTTCCTCGCACCCCAACAAGGAAGAGCGTACGTCGGCGCATCACTCATGTGGTCCGAGCGTGAGATCCATCACACGCCACATGGCCTGAAGAGTCCAGTTGCTCGGTTGCGGCTAGACACTGGCGGCCATGCTGGCGCGAGAGCATCGGGTCACTCGATGATGCATGCCGCAGAGGTCTACCCTCGTGGGTGAGGTGACAGCCGTCTCCTGAGGCCTCAAGGGCCCAAGGGGTCCCGACACCTGGCGAGGCATGCACGACCCTCATCTCTTACAGCTTGCCGACCTCTTGAGCGGCGAACTCATGTGTCCCTCGTGCTTGGCGTCACAATTCCGGCTTGTGGGGGCACGTGCCGAGGCGTGCCACCACATGGTTCCCGAGTGCCCACTCGTCATCCCGACCAAGCCAGGCGGCTTCCAGGCTGGAGCCCTTGAGCCCGACCTGACGCGAGCGCTGCGAGTGGCCTCCTATGCCGGAGGAAGGCAAGCGCCGACTAGGGGCGCGAGACCCGTAGTACCGGCGCTACCCACGACACCCCCATCCCACCAGTGCCAACACGGGCCCAAAGCCGGATGGAACGCTTGCTGGGAGAGGACGTGACCTCAGAACATCCCGTCGACTCTTTCGGGCACGCCTTCTTAGGGGCCCGAAGGCAGCCCAAAGCCAGCTACCGGGACCCGGAGGGGCACGAGTACAGCACGAGGCGGAATCCGCTCGAGCCCCTCAAGATGTGGATCGAGCGGGCCAGCACGTGTTGATGGAGGCACCTCACCTGCCGAGCCCCCTGCCTCTGCCGCCGAGGGACGAAGCGGGTCGTAAAGCGCTAGAGCGTCGGCCATGGGGTTGGTGAAGCTGGAGCTGAAACTGGAGTGGAAGAACAGCTGTGCACCCGTACCTGACATGCCAAATGGCGGAATCGGGGCTCCGCGTACCCAGAAAGGTTCGAACTATGGGCTGCGCTAGCTCTCCTACCCTATTCCATCTCTCAACTTCTCGGGGACTCTCCGGTGGCTCAAGCTAAGGCAAGTGAACAGGAACACACGAGTAGTTTACCCAGGTTCGGGCCACCTCATGGTATTAAACCCTACTCCTTCTTATCTAGATTTCTTGAGGTGGAAGACAATTACAAAGGAGGGTCCTCACCCTCGTCGAGATGACGGTATTAGGGATCCCTTAGTACGGAGGCTGGTCCTCTCTTTTATACCGGCCTTGGTCCTCTCTTTTATACCGGCCTTGGTCCTCTTCCCCGTGAAAACACATTGGCGGGAAGGGTTGCCACAACGGCCATTTGAAAGGGGACAGGACTGCAGCCTGCCCTGACAAAGGTGGTATTCCACTTCAAAAGCCTTTTTCCATGACGCGTTGGTGGGCTCGGGGGTGACCTCCGTCAAGCCGAGCCCCCAGCATTGGTCCTCTTGCATTGATCAAGACACCTTTGGGAGTTGCTTTGGGAGCTTGCCAGCTGGCCCCGCTTCCTTGGCATGGAAGTGGAAGTTCCCCCTATCTATGCTTGCTGGCACCGTTTCTGTGCAGCTTGCATCACCCACATGAGGGCGCAGGCTCACAGGACCGTGCCAGGTTTCCCCCAACGGGCCTGCTCCGTGAGAGCTTCAGGGGTAGCCTCGGGATGCATCCTTGCGACGAATGCCCTCTCGAGGCCCTTGGCGACGATCCTCACAAGCCCGCCTCGCGAGGCAAGGGACCACACGAGGGTTTCCCTTGTCGGGCTTGATGGTGGGCTGAACCAGGCTCGCCCAGCCGCGGCGCGCCTCGGGCTGCATGCCGACCGGCCTGGCTAACCCGGTCCCAAAGGCCTCACAATATCAAAGATCAACTTGCATAGGAAGGTAAAACAAGCATAACTTCAAAGCCGTCAACACATAGGGAGGAAACTAGATATTATTGCAATTCCTACAAGCATATGTTCCTCCCTCATAATAATTTTTTGTAGCATGATGAAGGATTCAACAATATAACTATCATATAAATCATTATTTTCATGATGCACAAGCATGGAATTTTATTACTACCCACACAAGCAAAATTCTTACCATTCATAGTAGTGGGAGAAAACTCAAAAAAACACCTATCATGGAATACTTGATTGATATAATCTACGTGAGAATAAAATCATGATGACAAGTTTTATGGTTACCCTTATTCTTTATAGCATAAATGCCATCACAATAATCATCATAGACAACAACTTTGTTGTCATAGTCAATTGAAACCTCTTCCAAAATAGTGGACTCATCACTAAATAAGGTCTTGACCTCTTGATACGTCCCAAACATATCTATAATTTCTGCTTGTTCCATGATCTTTTGGGTGACATTATTATATGTTTTTCTACACTCTTATATCATTTTACACATATTTGGACTAACCTACTAACTCAGTGCACCCACTGCCAGTTTTTGTCTGCTGATGTCTCTTCTGCAGGGGTTTTTACCCAATTTTCCGAAGCCCGAAAAATAACAAGAAAAATATATAAAAAATCAGCGTAACGAAAGCTTCCAGATCACCGAAGATGGGCCAAAGGGGGCCCAGGGGCCCCCCACGCGACCTGTGGGCGCGGCTTGAACCTAGGCCGCGCCAAGAGGCCGCCTGGGTGGGTTCCACCTCCTCCGGTGCCCTCCTTTCGCTTATATTTACTCCTCCGAGAGAAAACCCTTCCAGAAGATCGAGAATCGCGAATTTCTCCATCGTTCCGGCGCTGCAACTCTTCCGAGATCGGGAGCGTCTAGAGACCTCTTCTCAGCACCGAGCCGGAGGTAGGGTTGACCTCCGGGAGCTTCTCTACCACAAGGGACGCTTCCCGGACGTGTCGTTAGTAGTTCTCCTTGGACCACGAGTCCATGACCAGTAGCTATGTGATGTCTTCTCTCCAATCCAGTGTTTCAATGGTTAGTCCTTGTGAGCTTCCCGACATAATTAAGGCATCTATGTAATTCTCTTCCTATTGCTATGCTCGGTTTGTTGGGATCCCATGGATTATGAGATCATGTTCAGATTGTTATGAGTTAAGTATATATTTGATTATCCTTTTATATTATGTTCCTTAGTGACCCATGCATGTTCTCCGTTGCTATTTATTGCTTTGGCTGTGTAGTAGATCGTAACTCCAAGAGGGAACGTTATGCATGATTGTGGGTTCATGCCCCTCGATGTCTAGCTTGAGTGATAGAAACATGAGACTAGGAGATGTGTTTTTGCCACCAAGGAGAAAACAATAGTGCTTGTGGCCACGGTTGTAAGGATTGTTTACCTTACACATAGTTCATCAATGCAGCTGTCCGTTGCTTTGAGTTTACACTTCGGGTGGGGATCACAACTTAATACGGGCGAGATGTTCTGGATTGATATCTCAAGGTGGATAATTAGTAAGTAGACGTTGAGGAATAAACGGTCTACTTGTCTCGACGTACTGCCCATTATTATTGAGCCTCTAACTTTCAAGTAGCATAATTAGCATTGCGGTGCGTTCATAATTCTGGCAATTGCCCAACTGTAATTTTTTACCCAAGCATACTTGTTTATCGTCTTTTGGGAGAGATACATCACTAGTGAACATGATGTGACTCCGGTCCATATCACCATCAATGTTCACACCTCCACTGTTTACCGCTTTCATTTACTTTTCCGTTGCAATCACTATTACTATTCCCGATTGTGTTTTGATCCTTTGCAAACTACAAGGCCGGAGAGATTGACAACCTCTTTGTAATTGTTGGGAGCAAAGTTATTTTTTATGTGTGCAGGTCCACGTCTTGTGCTAGCGCCAGGGTGGGAGACACCTACTTGTTGAGCCTAGGAGTCCTCCTGGTTCGATAAACCTTACAGTCTCTATGTGAGGGAAAACTTGCTGCTCACTACATATCAACCTTCCACTTGGGGTAACCAACGAGCTGCGAGAAGTATATACATTATCTCGTCACCAAGCAAAGTTTTCTGGCACCGTTGCCGGGGACTCCAGTCTTCAAGATAATGGAGTTGCACGCTATCCATTACCTTTGCTTTTTAGACTTGTTAGTTTGCTTTCTAGTTTTTGATTTAGAGTCTTATACCAAAAACCACAAAACGAATTAGTTAGTTTGCTTTTAGTTGTCAAGCATTTTAGGATTTGGTGCTTTGAGGGAATCTGAGGTCCTAGATTTCCATCAAAGGGTTGGATAAGATGTGAAGAAAGCTTGAGATAGATTTTCTGACGCACATAAAATAATTATGCCTTGGATCCCTATCAAAATTGTGCTTAGAAATTTTTATCATGGTGTTTTGAGGTGGTGTCAACACTCTCTTGATATTAAAGCTCCAGGAAATTTTTTAGAGTGTGATGAGGCTAGAGCTCATGATATTATACATGGTCTACCTAACTACTTGGTTTATGATCATGGATTTGACACTATTATAGATAAACTTGCTATCATTGAAAGAAGAATAGATGTTAAACCCATGGTTGAAAAGAAACAGATTTTGAAAATAGATGATGATTGTGAGCCTTTTGTTAGAATTAATATCTCTGACCAAGACTTCCTTGCTTATTGTAATATTGGATCCATGGTTTTTATAATGCCAAAAGTTGTTTATGATTCTCTCTTGTTAGATATGGACATTTTTTCATATTATCATGAACATGCTAATGGGGATATCACTGAAATTGTGGGGAAGGTAAAAGATGTCGAGGTTACATTCTCTAAAAGGAAAGCAATGGTTGATTTCTTCATCATGAAGCCAAGCCAAGGAAACATAGTGCTTGGAAGGAACTTCCTCCGAGCCATGAGAGGCTTCATTGATATAGGTAAAGGACACATACGCTTACGTGAGAAAGTGAAAGGTATGTACCCATTCCCTAGGAAAAATAAGGATGAACTTGTTGAGGATCCGTATGAAGGTTTTTATGATTCCCATGACCTCGGAGAATTATGATGCTCCTTCTTGCATTATGCCTAGCTCAAAGGCAGAAAAGAAAGCGCTTGTTGGGAGGCAACCCAATTTGTTTTTACTTTCAGTTTTAGTGGTCTTAATGCTTGTTACTACTGCAGAAACATCATTGCATCTTTATTTTTAAGCTTTGTGCCAAGTTATAGCCTCCGATTGCAAGAAAGTTCAAAAATTGTGACGTGCTGTTCAAAAACATATTATGTCCGCTTGACGGAAAAATTCGCCAAAAATCACTAGATCCTCTTTTTGATCTGAATTGTTTTGACAGCATGCACTATATAATTGTGTTTCTGACATATGTTCTGAGTTTTTTCATTTGAGATGCAGAAGTACCCCGAATAAATTATTTACTACCTGTTGTTCTGTTTTTCATAGATTCTGCCATGTTTTGCTTTTTCATCATTTTGTAAATCTTAAGCTTGCTTTTCCTTTGCAAAAACCTTTTGGCAATCATCAGTAATAGTAGCTTTTCATGAAAATCCTTATTTCTAGTAGGTAATGAATTATTTTAATAAGGGTACTAACCACTCTAATCAGCTTATGATGAGTTTTGTATGAAGGGAGTTTTCAAGTATGCGATGGGAGATGATGAAAGAAGATACATGAGTGTCAAGAGCTCAAGCTTGGGGATGCCCCCATGCACCCCAAGAAATATTCAAGGAGACTCAAGCGTCTAAGCTTGGGGATGCCCCCGTTCATCCCCTTCTCTATCAACAATCATTAGTTCGTCCATCTTCATGCTATATTTTTATCACTTCATATGTTATATGCTATGCTTGGAGCGTCCCGCTCTTTACTTTTTAGTTTGTTTTAGTTTTGTTTGATGTTGATAACAAGTCCGAACCTAGCCTACCTTGTTTGGGAGAGAGACACGCTCCATTCCACTCTAGAACACAACATAGGTTTTCATGCTTATCATTTTTGTGTGTTCTTTATATTACCATAGCTACTATCATGCTTAGCTCTTACTCCCTCCGTTCCTAAATATAAGTCTTTTTAGAGTTTTCACTAGGGAACTATATACGGATGTATATAGTCATATTTTAGAGTATAGATTCATTCATTTTACATCATATGTGCTCTCCTTGTGAAATCTCTAAAAAGACTTATATTTAGGAACGGAGGGAGTAGTTTTCATGCTTATCTTTTTAAGAGCTTTTATTTAGGTTGCTTTTGGAACTCTCTTGATTTATCATGCTTATCTTGTTTAGAGAGTTGTCCTGTTGCACTGAGTTGTGTGTCTTGCATGAGTAGGTAATTGAGGTTGCTATTTAAGTATAGTAGTAACTTGCAATAGTTTTGAGGTATTGATTTGAGTAATGTTTGGACTATTGGGGCCAAGAGCTTGATCCTATTAGTGGTAGGTGTCGTATTTTGGGAAATTCGTGTGTTTTTCAAAAACTAAAAATTAGTTGAGAACTCTAGCTACTAAATTGATCGCTAACCTCTAGATGGGTTGGAATATATAGAGTGCCCTCACGTTATCATGAGTCGAGGATGCGCAAGGATAACCAAAACCCCAAACACTCCTCCTTGGGGTACTTGTCTCTTTGTGAATTTCCTAACTACATAGAGAGTTACCGATAATAAGTGTATGAGTTCTTTGGACTAATGTGAGTATTCAATTGTTAGCACTTCCACCATCCATATTTTGCTAGCCTCTTCGGTACCATGCATTGCCCTTTCTCACATTGAGAGTTGGTGCAAACTTCGTCGGTCCATCCAAACCCATGACATGATACGCTCTGCCATACATAAGCCTCATTATATCTTTCCTCAAAACAGCCACCATACCTACCTATTAAGGCATTTCCACGGCCTTTCCGAGATACATTTCCATGCAACATCCACCATCTCATGACTTGTTCTTCATGTCATACATGCTTTTACTTGATCGAGGAGCCGCATGGTAGTTGGGCCTTGCCCTTATTACTGCTACATGACGCGCTAGTATCACTGCATATCCTGCTACACTGGCAGAGGCATACATTTGCATACATCATGATAGTTTTCACTTGTCTTTATGTTGAGTACTTCTTTTAAAGTGTCATGATTTTTCTTTTTATTCATGTAAAACATAGAGTGTTTCCCTTAAGTGAGGGAAAGATCCTAAAGAGGACAAAATAAAAGATCCCAAAGACGACAAATGAGAGATAAATAGAAAGAGCCAAGGAGAACACAGAGAATAAAAGAAAAATAAAAATAAAAAGAAATAAAAAAGAGAGAAGGGGGGAATACTACTATTCCTTTTCAAAGATCCACAGTGGTACTCCATTCTTATATTTGTACTACATAGAGATTATCATTCATGCATAACTATGTGGGGACCCTTACACTATAGAACTTGGTTTGCATATTCCAATGATGCGCCTCCTCAAATGACCTCTAGGTCTTCATGAGCAAACAAGTTGGATGCATCCCCACTAGTTCCCTTGGAGAGCTTACCTTAGCTCATATGTGCATCCTTTACATGGCAATCCCTACTCCTCACAGCATATCTATCATGTGGCTTTCTCTCGCCTATGGTTGTCCTCATTGATGTGAGCCTTTCACACGTTTTTGTCTTCCTTCCCCATCATTATTATATTTGCCATCCTAAGTGCCAACATATCTTGCTTACGCTCATCCATTGCATCGGTGCTCAAAGTCGAAAGGGAGAGGATCATTTGGACTTGTGCCTGACTAGTGGTCTCGGGATGAGTCAACCCATCTCCCACTTCTTGCACGCCAGCACCATTTGGAGACATTTGAGTCACGGACAGTGAGAGCTCATGCACCTTTATGTTCTTACTTTGCTAATTTCAATACTAGATATAGAGTCTTTCTTGTTATTGTCTTGACTTGAATTGCATATCTTACTTGCTTTACTTTGAAGTTCTTATATATGTGTAGCATGTCACCACAGAAATAATTTTGTTATCATTTATCTACTCGAGGACGAGCGGAAATTAAGCTTGGGGATGTTGATACGTCCCAAACGTATCTATAATTTCTGCTTGGTCCATGATCTTTTGGTTGACATTGTTATATGTTTTGCTACACTCTTATATCATTTTAGACATATTTGGATTAAGCTACCAACTCAGTGCACCCAGTGTCAGTTTCTGACTGCTAACGTCTATTTTGCAGGGGCTTTTACCCAATTTTCCGAAGCCCAAAAAATCCCAAGAAAATATATGAAAAATCAGCATAACGGAAGCTTCCAGATTACCGAAGAAGGGCCAGAGGGGGGCCAGGGGCCTCCCAGGCGACCTGTGGGCGCGGCTTGGCCCTAGGCCGCGCCAAGAGGCCACCTGGGTGGGTCCCACCTCCTCCGGTGCCCTCCTTTCGCCTATATTTACTCCTCCGAGAGAAAACCCTTCCAGAAGATCCAGAATCGCGAATTTCTCCATCGTTCCGCTGCCGCAGCGCTTCTAAGATCGGGAGCGTCAGGAGACCTCTTCTCGGCACCCTGACGGAGGGAGGATTGACCTCCGGGAGCTTCTCCACATCCATAGACGCTTCTCGGACGTGCTGTGAGTAATCCTCCTTGGACCATGAGTCCATGACCAGTAGCTATGTGATGTCTTCTCTCCAATCAATGGTTAGTCCTTGTGAGCTGTTCTACATGATCAAGGCATCTATGTAATTCTCTTGCTATTGCTATGCTCAGTTTGTTGGGAACTGATGGATTATGAGATTATGTTCATATTGTTATGAGTTATATATTTGATTATCCTTTTATATTATGTTCCTTAGTGATTCATGGATGTTCTCCGTTGCTATTTATTGCTTTGGCCGAGTAGTAGATTGTAACTCCAAGAGGGAGCGTTATGCATGATTGTGGGTTCATGCCCCTCGATGTCTACCTTGAGTGACAGAAACGTGAGACCAGGGGATGTGTTGTTGCCACCAGGGAGAAAACAACGGTGCTTGTGACCACGGTTGCAAGGATTTTTTACCTTACGCATAGTTCGTTAATGCAGTTGTCTGTTGCTTTGAGTTTACACTTTGGGTGGGGCTCGCAACTTAATACCGGTGAGATGTTGTAGATAGATATCTCAACGTGGATGATTAGTAAGTAGATGCTGATGAATAAACGGTCTACTTGTCTCGGCATACTGCCCATTACTATTGAGCCTCTAACTTTCAAGTTGCATAATTAGCTTTGCGGTGCGTTCATAATTTTGTCAATTGCCCAACTGTAATTTGTTTAGCCAAACATAGTTGTTTATCATGTTTTTGGAGAGATACATCACTAGTGAACATCATGTGACTCTGGTCCATATCACCATCATTTTGACACCTCCACCGTTTACCACTTTCATTTACTTTTCCGTTGCAATCACTATTACTATTCCCACTTGTGTTTTTATCCTTTGCAAACTACAAGGACGAAGAGATTGACAACCTATCTGTACTCGTTGGGAGCAAAGTTATTTGTTGTGTGTGCAGGTCCATATCTTTTGCTAGTGCCAGGGTGGGAGGCACCTACTTGTTGACCCTAGGAGTCCTCCTGGTTCGATAAACCTTACAGTCTTTGTGTGAGGGAAAACTTGCTGCTGACTACATCTTAACCTTCCACTTGGGGTAACGAACAAGGTGCGAGAAGTATATACATCATCTCGTCATCACCTCCCCAAATCCACTTTCATCATTATGAAAAGATTCACACCCTCCAAAATAGTGGGATCATTAGTACCTAGAGTTAACACTCTTCCAAATGCACTTTCATCAATATAATCATCAAAAATAGGAGGCATGCTTTCATCTTAATAAATTTTCCCATCATAACTTGGGGGACTAAAAGTATCATCTTCAACAAACATAGCAACCCAAGCTTGTGGCTTTGCATATAATTAGGATCATGGATATTCTGAGAATTCATACTAACTATATTACTATCATGCTCATTATTCAAGGAATTCACATTAAGCATTTTCATAAATTCTTCTCTAGCAACTGATCACAATTTTCCTTTCCATCATTTTCAAGAAAGACATTATAAAGATGGAAAATATGAGATCACCTCAATTACATTATTTTGTAATTTTCTTTTTATAAACCAAACTAGCGATAAAACAAGAAACTAAAATATTCAATTGCAATATACATAACTTATTCTTTTAGACTCGTGTTGGGCCTCCAACTGCAGAGTTTTGTAGGACAGTAGCAAATTTACCTCAAGTGGGTGACCTAAGGTTTATCAATCCGTGGGAGGCATAGGATGAAGATGGTCTCTTTCAAGCAACCCTGCAACCAAATAACAAAGAGTCTCTTGTGTCCGCAACACACACAATACGATGGTAAATTGTATAGGTGCACTAGTTCAGCGAAGAGATGGTGATATAAGTGTAATATGGATGGTAGAAATAAATTTTTATAATCTGAATAAATAAAAACAGCAAGGTAGAAATTCATAAAACATAGCACAAATGGTATTGCAATGCTTTAAAATGAGGCCTAGGGTCCGTACTTTCGCTAGTGCAATCTCTCAACAATGCTTATATAATTGGATCACATAAAAATCCCTTAACGTGCGATAAAGAATCACTACAAAGTTCCTATCTAGTGGAGAACATCAGAAGACATTGTTTGTAGGGTACGAAACCACCTCAAAATTATTCGTTTCGATCAATCTTTCCAAGAGTTCGTACTAAAATAACAAGTTATCCTTTCCGGTCGTACTAAAATAATACCATAACAAATTCAGATTCATAATAATCAATCCAACACAAAGAACCTCAAAAAGTGCCCCAAGATTTCTACCGGAGAAACAAGGACGAGAACGTGCATCAACCTCTATGCATATATTACCCCAATGTCACCTCGGGAATCCGTGAGTTGAGTGCCAAACCATATATCAAGTGAATCAATATGATACCCCATTATCACCACGGGTATTCAAGGCAAGACATAAATCAAGTGCTCTCCAATCCATAAAAGTATTCAATCTGATAGAACAAAATCTCAAAAGGAAAACTCAATTCATCACAACAAGATAGAGAGGGAGAAACACCATATGATCCAACTATATTAACAAAGCCTGTGATACATCAAGATCATGCCATATCAAGAACACGAGAGAGAGAGAGATTGAACACATAGCTACCGGTACAAACCCTCAGCCCCAAGGGTGGACTACTCCCTCCTCGGCATGGCCTCCATCAAGATGATGAACATGGCCACCGGAAATGATTTTCTCTCTCTGGGAGGGTACTAGAACCTCGCGAGACTTATTTTTCATCAAAACAAAGAGTTGTGGTGGCGTAGCTTCTGATCTAGGGTTATTTCTGGACGATTCTATATTTATAGGATTTTTTTGGCATCAGTGTCACGTTGAGATGGGCCACGAGGTGGCCACTACCCACTAGCCCACGCGCAAGGCCTCTAGCATGCCCTGGTGAATAGTGGCTGCCTCCTTCACCTTCTGGTCCTCCCATGAAGCTTCTAGTGCCTCTTTTATACCAAAAAAATCATCAAAAAGTTTCATTTCATGTGGAGTACTTTTATTTCTACAAAAAGGAACTCAATGGTAGTTCTGCTGAAAACAGTGTCAGTCCAGGTTAGTTCTAACTAAATCATATAAAGTGTATCAAAACCATATAAAAGTATTGTAAACATAGGCAAACATGGCATGAATACTTCATAAATTATCTATATGTTGGAGATGTATAAGTGCTGCACTCCCCTCAATTGATGAGAAACCGGAGAAGGACTAGTCTTCGGACCAGAAATTCTCCGTGAAGTAGGAGAGCGAGTTCAACTCATCAGAGAACGTCTAGAGACTGGTAAGTCAAGACAGAAGAGCTATGCTGACTCCCGCCGCCGGTAAGTGAGTTTCAACAACGGACACCATGTATATCTCTGAGTCACGCCGCTCAAAGGAACCAAATGTTTCCACGTCAAGGGAAATCTTGCACCATGATACATAGGCCCTTTCAAGATCATCGCAAGATTAAGAGAAGTTTCCTCCCAGCTAGAACTACCTTCTGAGACTTCTGATGTGCACAACATTTTCCATGTGTCACAACTCCGGAAGTGTCTCCAAGTTCCCAATCACCCCGATCTCTACAAGGACATCGGTCATCAAACTATCGACCTTCAGCCAGACCTCACTTATCGTGAGAGACCAGTTCACATTTTGGATGAAGCTTATCATTGCACCTGGAGCTGCACCATCAAGTACCACAAGGTTCAATGGAGAAACCACACTTAAGCAGAAGCAACCTGGGAGCATGAAGACTATCTTAGATCCGAGTTCCCTTGTCTCTTTAGCACCTAGCTTATGAATCTCTGGGACGAGATTCTTGTAAGGGGGATAGGTCCGTCACACCTTGTGTTTGTACCACTTTTCCACATTATGATTTTATAAAATTTGGAACCATTTAAAAAAATTGTGTGTTTGTGATGATTGAATTGGTTCCTATACGCTTGTTTGCCTATTTGGATTTTTGTTCACACAAAAATTCCTTCTGTCAGAACTCATCCTCTTTCTCCAAATCCTTCCCCAATGACCATACCATGTGTAAAGGACATAAAACTATTTTTATAAAGTATTATTTTTACCAAGAAGGCATTTATTTAATTTAAGCTTTCAAAACTCCATGAATTGAGATTGTCTACAAGTGCTAAAATTAGGGGAGATGTTTTGCCCCTACATATTTTATTTGGATCCTATTATAAAAAAGACTTCCCAAAACCACAAAATAATTATTTTAAAAGTTATTTTCCTATTTCATCAAATATATTTCTCTAAGGATCGAAATAGTATTTTATAAGGAAAATTTATTTTTAATATTTTCAAAATATTTGAGAAAATTTAGGGAAACTGAGTGGACATATATTTTCCATATATAAGAGTTACAACACATGGTCATGTTCAAAATATTGGCCAAAACGCTCCCAAACCTGTCTGCCTATTTCAAGATTTTGAAATATTTCCTTAAGAAATATTATCAAATAGTTCCAGGAAAATTCAAGCAAGTCAGACATGATATATGTGATGATCTTGCCAAGTTTCACATCAATCCAAGTTGATTTGGTCCACCAAAATATTGCAAAACCCTCTCTACCCAGAACCAAATTTGAGCCACTCTACATTGCCAAGTTTTCCCAAATGATCCCACACTTTTTGGGCATGCTCTAATCACCAAATAATGCCACCACACCAAGTGGTGCATTAGGAGGAGAAGTTTTGCTTGACTGCATCTACAGAAACCTAATTATGCTGGCTTCTAAGGTTTTCAAAGTTTACATTCTCAACTTTCCTCAATTGAGATCAAACCTTGTGCCTCCTCTCATTTTTACCCATCATTTGATCCTGTTGAGTTTCAAAGCCAATGGAGCACCAAACCCAACCCAACTAGTGATCAACCACCTTCTGGTGGGATCCTCTCGTCGTTTACTCGCGACAGTTGCCATGGGTAGGCTAATCGATAGTTGTGGGAACTGAAGGATACCGGCGGGCTCCGGGAACGGGATTGGTACAAGCGAGATAGACACACGATGTACCCAGGTTCGGGGCTCTCCGTTGGAGATAATACCCCTAGTCCTGCTGGATTGGTTGATTAACCAGAGAGACTACAATGCGCTCCTTGAGCTATTCGACGGAGGAGGAAGAAGGAGGTGTCGGCTCGCATCTTCCTCTCCTATATGAGTGTGTGAATGTGTGTATGAAGTTGACCGACCCTCTGCATGGAGGGGGGTCAGGGGGTTTTATAGTCGAACCCACCGACCTACAATATGGATTAAAATACATAAGAGGGGCCTGCCTCGCAGCCTCGTGGGCTGACTAGGGGGCCCGCCGTGGCCTGGTCTTGTCGTTGGTGGGGCCCGCCGGCTGCGAGGTCCCATCTAGCCATGGGACCCGCCAGCCAGCCAATGGGGCTCTCACGCGAACCCCACGCAGGACACGTGTAGTACGTCCGGCATCATCGTGCGAGATTCGTCATGGGTCGCCGGTACGGCCGTCTCCGCTGTGGCCACGCCGAGCTTGGTAATGGAGTGGGCGCTGGCGGGCTCGTACTGTGCTGGGTTGATGGATCAGAGTCGGCGCATGCCGCTGACACTGTACCTAGCGTGCGCCTCAACCTTGTACCTGCGCTGACGCGTCTTCACCTTTAATCATAGAATCCCGTCACAACCTAGGATCTGATGTGACAGGAGCTCTCTAGCCGGCTAGCGGCCTCGCTAACTGGCCTTGGAGTTACCGTCTCGCCCCTAACCGTCAGGAGCTTCCTAGCCAGCCATGAGGAGTGGCCGTCTTGCTCCTAGCCGATAGGTGCTTCCGAGCCGGCCACGAGGAGTTAGCCGTTTGGAGGAAGGTGTAGACTCCCTTTGTACTTGGGCGCAAAGGAATAGGCTGGATGAGCCTACCCCGGGATTATCCCCCCGTCAGTAGTCCCCGAAGCAGGGGAGGTCCGCCATGTCGAGGGGAAGGGCCTCGCCGTCTTGATTTCTTTGCCCACGATCTTCAAGGGTCGCTTGTTGCGGGAGACGTGAGTCAGAAGGCGGTTGGCTTCGAACGGACGCCTCGGCTTCGTCGCAGGCAGCATCGCCGTGCCACGTGCCAGGCCCCGGGCCCGACATCATGATTAAATGTGCGGGTGACGGGATGGGGCCTACTCCATGGGTCCCGCCACAACGCCTCCTTGGCCCACGCGCGCGCGGATCTTCTGGGGATCTCCCCGTGGCGGTTGGGCTCTAAGGGGCGTAAATGCTCCCGCATTAATCGAAGGTGGTGGGGATCGTGCGCACCGGATCCCCTCCCATGATATCCTGGAGGTTTTAAATGGTGTGCGGGGGCGTCGAGGAGGCCATTCGCCCCCTTCTCTCCCCGCAAAAATGCCCCTTCCTTCCCAGAGCCACAGAAAGAAGAGAGCACTGCTCGTGCCCTCGCCGCTGTTCAAGCCGTCGTCGCCATTCGCTGCCAGGACTCCGTCTCCCTCCCCGCCTCCACCCCGCCATGAATAGCAGCGCCCCCAGGAAGGGACAGTCCCGACGTGCGTGGGTGAGCAGAGAAGTCAGCGCCGAGCACATTGAGGCGCTTCGCCACCGCCGCGTGCTTCCTCCAGCGGACCTCGTGGCGGCGCGGGTGCCCGATGCCGAAGCGGCCCCGACTCCCGGTGAGGACGAGGTGGTGGTGTTCGTGGAACACTTCTACCGCGGCTTCGGGCTTCCAGCGAGTTACTTCTTCTTGCGTTTTCTGACCTTCTTCGGTCTGCAGCTGCACCACTTGGCGCCCAATGTCGTCCTCCAGCTTGCCGCCTTCGTCGTCCTGTGCGAGGGGTTCATTGGGATTGAACCCAGCTTGGGCCTGTGGCGCAAGTTCTTCTTCTTCATGCAGCAGTCCGTGATGACGGACTAGTCCGCGTCGGCGGACAAGTCGGGTACAAAGAAGATGACCCCCTGCGGCGCCATGTTGGTGCACCACCAGGCGACGTCCAACTTCCCGAAGCTGCCGCCGGAGGATTCAATAAAGAAGTGGCAGAAGGGGTTCTTCTATGTTAAGAATGTAAACCCCTCCCGCGACTTCATCAATCTTCCTTGGTTCGCCATTGCTCCGCCGACGGCGTAGCAGAACTTGTAGACGATGCTTCCGAAGCTGATTAACGAGGTGAAGCTGATATGCGCTCACCTCGATAATTTGAAGGCCCATGGCCTCTTAGCCCATGACCTGCTCACCACCATGGTAGCACGCCGGATTCTGCCTCTGTAGTGGCGGCCGGCGCGCACCTGATTTGTCAGATGGGTGGCCGGCACGACCCCTGCCGGCTCTCCACTAAGGACTTTCGAGGCGGCGTGGTGGCCCGGAATGTGAACTTGATCTTCTCCGCCAACATGGACAAAGGTGGGGATTGGGATTGGGGCATGGCCCCGTACGACCGATATTATCTGTCTCAAGTAGTAAGTACTTTCCCACAGTATTTTTGTTATCTTCTTGAGTATTCTTTTCCTCTTCTGGCACTGGACGCCGGCTCCATCCTCCAGCTGTTCAAGCGCTTGCAGGGCTATCGGAAGTCGGCTGCCGACATGGAGGCGTCGGACCCGACTGAGATAGATGACGAGGGGATGGTGGAACCGCAGATCTCCACCTCCGAGGACGTGGAAGGGGATGCGGAGTCGGAGGGCACCGAGCTGCCTGGTGAGCATCTTAAGTTTGCCCTTCTTGATTGGACAGATGATGACGAGGCACCTCCTCCTTTGTGTGATGCAGCCGAAGAAGAGGACCAAGAGGACCTGGAGGAGGTTCTAGCCCTCCCCTGGCACGACCTCGTCGAGCCGTCGGTGAGACGGCGGCGCAGGGCGAAGCGGCCCGGCAGAAAGGCAAGAAGGTTGTCGCTACCAAACTGGCTCCCAAGAATGCCGCAACAGGACCTCCGACTGGAGGTCGAGGCGGTGGCGCGAAGAAGTAGCGGGCCACCGCCGGCAGGAGGACGGTGCCCGTCGTCATCGGGTAAGGGAACACCTTTCCCCCCTTTTTTGTTTTTTTATGAAGGACTTTCCCTTACCGGCTTGCGACCGATAGGGATGACAAAATGGCGGAGGAAGATATCGCTTCCGCTGCTCACGCCGCCAAGAAGGCTCTGATTGAGGAAGATAATTGCCCGTCGGAGGAGGCGGTTCGGAAGCCGAGCCGAGTCCAGCCGGGTCCAGAAGTCAACCACCAAGGAGATGCGGTCGAAGATGAACCACGACACCGCCCACGCGAACGTGTGGGGATTCCGGCCAGCGAGCCGGCCAAGTACCACACCGAGGCGGTCAGGACAGCCAAGACCGCTGAGTCGACGTCCTCCATATTAGTGGACCTCGACGTGATCCCCGACACGCCTGATGTTGGTGTAGACAATGCGCTGGAGATAGCGATGGAGGTGCCGAAAGAGCGAATCCACCTCTCACCATGGAGATGGTGTCGGCCGAGGCATCGCAGGAGCCAGCTGCAAGAACACCGCCCGGAGACGGCACCATGGTCGTAGCCGGCCGCGGCTCGTCCGCATCTGGAGCCGGTCTCATCTCCGGGAGCCCACCCATGAAGACCTAGCATGCGGTCGATGCCAAACGCGCAACCGTAACTCGAGGCGCCGCTCTCAGCGGCATCCCGGTGTTGGAGGCAGAATTCTACCATAGCCGGGAGAAGGTGGCACATGCGGCCTTGGTGGCCAAATGTGACCTCGAGTGCCTCGAAGGACGGAATGCGGTAAGTCTTCAAACCTACGCCTTTCAGTTGATTTGGTTTGGCGTTTTCTCTTTGTCTTTGCGTCAGCGGGGGCGCACCAGCGCACCCACTGGGTGTAGCCCCCGAGAATCGGGCCTGCTAAGAGTTAACCGGGCCGAATCTCCTTATTACCTTGCATGTTGTTTCTTTTTTAGTGTGGGCGCGCCAGCGCACCCACTGGGTGTAGCCCCCAAGAATCGGGCCAGCTGAGAGTTAGCCGGGCCGAATCTCAGTCCTTTGCTTTGTTTATGTTCGTCGTAGGAACTCCATGACACCCGGGTGCAGGCGTACAATGCGCTGCTAGCTCAGATCCAGGGGGTCGAGGGCCGAACCGACGACCTTCAGGGCCGGCTGGACGTTGTCGTCTCGGAGCGTGATGCCCTGTGCGAAGAGGACAGCTGGCTCCACCTACATCTGGATCTTCTCCAGACGGAGAAGAAGGACCTCAAGACGGCCCATCAGGCAGAGCTGGAGCAGCTGCGCGTCGCCCTATGGGAGAACGATTCCTCCCATGCCGCCGACCTTGAGCGGTTGAAGAAGGTTCACCTTGAGGAGGTGAAGCAGAAGGATGCCTGTCTAGAAGAGAAGGACGCCGCTTTGGCCAAGGTGCAGGCTCAGCCTGTGAAGGAGATCGAGATGGCCCAGGCTCTCCAGGGTAAGCTCACAGAAAGTGCGTTATATTGACTAGAGGGGGTGAATAGGAGATTTTCAGAATTTCATCACTGAGGAAATTCCTTTTGAGGAAATTACTCACTGATGACTAACTTACAGCGGAAACAGTAAAGGATCAGGATGAAGAATGTGAAAACAGTTTGCACAGTATGCAGGCACGCAGAAAATAGATGAGGATTAACTTGCGTGAAAAATTTGGGGTTGAGGAATTTCAGACCAAGTCTTCAGCAAATTCTTCAAACAGTGACAGTGGAAATCATCAACACATAATCTGAGGAATATAAAGAGTTGAGGAAATAGAACCCGTTTCATAGTGAAAACAGTAGTTGATGACCCAGTTCCAACTGCTGTGACAGTTGTACATCTGGTTTGGAGCGGCTTGGTATTGAAACCAAAAGACACACAGTACCGGGACACATAGTCCCTACCGTATTCTCCTTGGGCTAAGAACACATAGTCCTCGCCCAACACTCGTGGTAAGTCTTCAGGGCAGACTTCCAAACCCTCACAAACTTGGTCACCCGGCGATCCATAATTGACTGCTAGATTGCTCTAGACCATGACGCCTAACCGTCTGGAGAATGCACAGTCCTCAAAGGTAAAAGGCTTCAGTCCCACACAGGAACAACTTCTTCAGTGATGCTCAATCACTTGGTTCTCGGTTTGTGGTTTGGTGTTTGGGGTATTTCATCACTGATGAATTACTCTCGAAGACTCTGCGGAATTTGGGTTGCTCTTATGACAAGTGTCAGTTTCTAATGGAGCAGCCAACCTGCTAATGGTTGTGGGGGCGGCTATTTATAGCCTGGGAGCATCCCGACATGATTTGACATTAATGCCCTTAAATAATATGACCGTTGGTGTGGATAAGACCAATGATGCGGCGTGGTTATCGAAATGGTCGGGACCTTCAACTGTGAGAGTCCTCATGTCACTCATATTCCTCACTTGAGGCTTTTGGTAGGATTAGGCTTGGGTTGAGCATCATGAGGAAATTCATTACAATGTGTTACCTCGACCCCCTTTAACAGTACGGTGTTCCTATTACTCAAGTGTGAAGAAAACAAATCAGAAAGAATAAATCTTCATGCTTCAAAGTTTTCAGAATGATTTTCTTCAGGACACACCGAATTCCTCAATTTCAATATCTTCATGAGGAATATCAATTTCATCGCAAATTCTTTGCAATTCAAATCTTCAGCTTCAGACCAATTTCTTCAACCGAAGATATACATTTTTAGGGGTCAATATTCATCGAATATTTCAAACTCCTCAGTGACTTATAGATCCTATGTATACTCAAGAACACATTAGATACTTAACCTATAAGTCTTCAAACCACCAAAATCACTAAGGGGCACTAGATGCACTTACAATCTCCCCCTCTTTGGTGGTTGATGACAATTAGGTTAAGTTTTCAACGGGAATAAACATATGAAGTGTAAATACTCATTTGAGGAATTTGAAATCAAGATTCAGAGAGACTCCCCCTGAAGATGTGCATATCTTGAGGATTTTGCTTTTCACAGCAACTACACATTGTTGATTTATATCATGGAGATCTCCCCCTGAGTCATGTAAATCATGCATATATACGACATATAGTATGAAGAAATTGAGGATGCATGATGATAAATGGTATCTGACGAATTCCAGCATGCGTGCATTAAATTTTTGAGGAATAAGCATGCGAAGAAAATGTTCAAAAGCGTCAGAGTACCATCGGGCTTAAGTTACAACTCATTACATAAACACTTCACAAGAGCCAAGAGTTTGTAACTTAAATATAGTTCATAAGCCCCCAAAATATCCCGCGTGAAGACTAACTCTCAAGTTTCTCCCCCTTTGTCATCAAGTGACAAAAAGGGACAAACTGAGGACTAACGCCCGTGAAGACTTTCACTCCTTGGCAGTTGACGAAGACGCGTGAGGATTCTTGGGAGCAGTCTTCTTCCTTGGACCAGTGGCAGCTTCTTGTTGTTCTTCATCAGATTCAGCAGTGCGGAATGAAGAGAACGAACTTTCCTCAAGGTCTAGAACTGGTATTGGCCTGAATTTCTTCTTTGGTGGACACGACCAGTCAAAGTCTCGTGCAAACTCCAATTCTTCAAGTTTTGCCGGAGTCTTCAGATGAGCAAGTGTTGCCCAGGTGCGATCAAAAACCTCATGAAGATAATAGTGGTTAAGCTTCACATCATTCTGCGTTTCATTGAGGGTTTTCACAATGGCGCTGAACTCACGTTTGACCCACTTGTGATTCCGATCCACCTTCTGGGGAAGACTGATAAGAAGCTCTCTGGTGTTCAGACCCCGCGGAGCAACATGACTTGGAGGGTGAGTCTTAGTGTCATCCCATGAAGAATAAGCTTCGAGATCTCTGAACTGGCCATCAAGGGGCCTACGGCCTTCATCAATGACAGACTTGCCTTTTCCTTCAACACGCTCGAAAGTCTTCTTGTTGACCCTTATAGGAGGCATTTAACCAACATGGTTTTTGAAATCAGCGTGATAATTGATGCCTGACCTTGTTCTGATGAATCTCATGATCCATGGAGCATATATCTTGTGGTCAAAAGGACACATTGCATTGTCGGCCAAAGTCCTCAGGAAGAAATCATGGATGTTGATGGGAATACCATGTATGATGTTGAAGAGGAAATTCTACATGATGCCTACGACATCTTCTTCATCATCATGGCCCTTGATTGGCACAAGAACGCTGCAGAGGATTTTGTAAACCATCCTGGGTTCATATTTGAGCTGATGGATCAGGAAGGTTGATCTTGGTTGTTGCCCCTTAGCCAAAGGCTTTATGAGGACTTCCATCATCTTGTTAGGCAGCTCACGTTCATCATAAAGCTTACAGCCTGCTCTGAGGGAATTGACACTGGTAGTTCACACAGGAGCTCAATGGCAGGAGCCTTGTAGTGTGTTGTTTGCGTCATCCAGTCAAACACCCATGTGTTGATGTCTGTGGGATCTCCTGATATGTGAAGAGTTGCATAAAATTGAATAATAAGCTCACTGTTCCAATCACAGATATCTGAGCACATTGGGAGGAGTCCAGCTTCATGAAGGACGTTGAGGACTAGAGCAAGGCATGGTATTTCTTCAAGCTCAACATGAGGAATATGCCTGTGCTGGAAAATCTTGTTTCTTCCACACAGCACAGAGGCATAGTAATTGAGTTGTGTCCTTGTTCAAAACTTCAGATGCCTCATGCGAGGCTTGTCATAGGGATTTTCTCTGATGAAGAACATGTGTTCTTCAAAGAAGGACTCCTTTTGAAACTTTGGCCGCTTGGAGAACGGCTGACGCTGCATTGGCTGAAGGTTTTGGTGTTGGACCTGAGGGGAGACAACTATGGAGGACTCTGGGTTGAGGACGATGAAGGCATTGTCTTGGTCTGGTGCATTTTCCTCAGGATGGTCCTCAGGGTGAGGAATTTCATCAGCTTGAGCTTCAGGCTGAGGAACATGCTCTGGTTGCGATGCAGGCTGAGGAATGTGGTCTGGTTCAGCTTCACGCTGAGGAATGTCGTCAATCGGAGCATCATGTTGAGGGTTTTGCTCTAGAGGAGGAATAGGTTCATCCTGAGCCTCAGCTTGAGGATTTTTCTCAGGAGGAGGAGGAGTTGGGTCAGTCTGATCCTCAGGTTGAGGATTTTGCTCAGGACTATGACTTTCATCAGGCTAAGGATTTTGACTTTGTTCTTCCTCAGCTTGCTTGGTGACGGAGCCAGATTCATCAGCTGGTGCAGCTGATCCTTGTGCAGTCTCTTCATGAGGGATGGAGGGCTGAGGACTGTCATCAATGCGAATTTCCTCATCGGTGTGTTCCTCAGTTTCAGCATTCTTCATTTCCTCATCTGTCCCTTGCTCCTGGTCTTTGCTTGCGAAGGGAATCATCTCTTAAGATGGAGCGCTGTTAAGAGGCACAGGATCCAGAGGAGCATTTTCGTCAAGTGCTTTGAGGCGCTTGGCCTCAGTGTGTTCTTCTGTTGATGAAGCTTTTCTCTTCTTGGCTTCCTTTTCAGCAGCCCTTGTCTTTTTCACGTCTAATGCAGACGCAGTCATTTTCTTCACCTTTGAAGCTTTTGGTGAAGGTGTTTTCTCAGCAGAGACATTTTCATCAGCTGGCATTGAGGCACCAGCTGGAGGAGAGTCATCAGCTAGCTTTGAAGCAGCAGCTGGAGCACAGTCATCAGCTGGCTTTGAAGCAGCAGCTGGAGCAGAGTCAGTCTCACTAGCTGTGGCAAAGTCATCAGCTAGATTTTCCGTGGTGATTTCCTCAATTGCCTATTCATCCACACGGCTTCCTTGAGGGATTTCCTCAGCATGAGCAGTTTCATCGGTTGCTTCTTCAATCAGAGGCTGAGGAGTTGGTACTGGGGGGCATCCTTCTTGTTGTAGTTGTCAACAGCTTCAGTGGTAAGTTTGATGAAACTGCTTTTGAGACTTTGACAGTTAGAAAGCTTGGAGTACTTATCTGTCAAAGTCTTCAACTCAGCCTGTGTTGACACAAGGGCATCAGGTGTCAGGTTGAGGAGATTCTGCCTGAGGTATTTCTCCTTTTTGAGCTGGGCAACCTTGGCCTGTTTGGCTTGCTGCTCCTTCCACTTGGCCTCGTTGATGAATGTGGCCACCATGTGGCTGATGCCTGGGGGAAGTTTCAAATCATCAAGTGGAGTATTCGGGTCCTCATACCAGATGTTGATGTAGTCTAGGAGGACTTTTGGGTCCATGGCCAGAGGAATGGAGCTGCGAGAAGCTTGAGCTACCCTCTCTTGCTTGTTTCTGATCATGGCTTGAAGAGTGTCATCATCAAATTCATCACTATCTTCTGATGCAGAAGGGACTTTGATGATTTTGCTTGGGCTTGGTCTTGTTCCTCTCCCAACAGTCACCTTAGTCTTGAGAGGAGTTGGTGAAGACTTGGTCTCCGAGCTTGTTGCAGATGGGATTGAGGAGATGGAGACACCGGGCAGTGGCTTCACTACCGGCTTCTGTTCAGACTTTGAAGCCTGTGGTGGTGCTGAGGATTTTGGTGCTGAGGGTTTTGGTGCTGATGGTTTTGGTGCTGATGCTGGAGATGTTTTCTCTTGAGGCTTTGAAGCCTTTGGTTTTGGTGGCATAGACTTCAGTTGAGAAATTGTCGTACCAGAAGTCTCAGCAGCAGAGGAAGTAGCGGCAGTTGAGGCAACAGCAGATTCTTCATTGAACTTCCTCACAACAGCCTCTGCCTGCTTCTTGAGCTTTGACAAGTGTTTTGTCTTTTCCTCAGGATAGTCATCAATTTTTCTGAGGCTTGAGGGGTCTGCTGCTTGATAATCCTCAAGTGGAGCCCGTTTGCTAGGAGTCTTTAGAGTGAATTTCTTCGCGTATTTGGGAGTGACGAATCTGTACTCCTTCCACTCCTTAGCCCATCGGCGTTCTATCTTTTGAAGCCCGATTTTTCTCTTGGGCATCGTTTCATTTTCATCAGGAGTGCAGTAATCCAGGTATATATCCTCAGGGATATCTGCAACGGTGTTCTGCTCAAGTTCTTGCCTCCCTTTTGCTTCCTGTCATCCTCCATTTTCTTCAGCTGAGGATTTTGCTGATGAGATTGAACTCTTGAGGATTCTGATGAGACTTGAAGATTTTCTTCAAGAAATGTTGCAAATGAGTTAATTTGATGAGAACCGAGAGATTCATCAGCTGACATGTGTGTACCTGTGAACAGAGTATAGGTGCGAGGAATTTGGAGAGGTCATTTGCGTTCTCAGATTTGAAGAAATGAAAAAAATTGACAGTTGAGGAATTTGACCAGTGGTTGAGGAATTTGTCTAAGCATACTGTTCTTGGGTTCCAGAGTTGTACATATCCAAAAATTTGCACAACTGAGGAATCTCGTGAAAATCGTAGATGCTTAGTGAAGTTCATCAATAGTTTGGTGATAGGTAGTGTTTGAGGAAAAGAAACAGATGGATTCTTGAGGAAAAACAGATTTCACATCTCAGAGGTAAAATAGTAGATCAAACTTGCTGTAAAAATAGGGTTTTTATTTACCCTAGATGGCGCGCACGAAGAACAGAGAAGAGTAGCAGTAGAAGCTCTTTCGGTGCGTGTCCAATGCGCCCTAACTCGGGAGCAGAGGACGGCTACGGTGGCGGCGGACGATGAAGGTCCGACTCCGGCGTGGTTTCGGCGATGGAAAAGTCGAGGCAGTGAAGCTCTTCTTCGACGGCGTCGAGACTTCTAGCGGTGCCACTAGGGTTTGGAGCTTTGCTGTAGCAGGAGGGCGATGGAACGAAGAAGAGTTTACCGAGGGAGATGGGGACATATTTATAGCCAGTCAGTAACTGTTGGCGCGAGAAAATCGGACCAAATAGCCCCTGTATCTACGTCTTCGCAGGACACGTGTAGCTCACGAGAGAAGCGGTGGAGATCGTGGAGATCGTGGTTATCCGAACGAGGAAAGTGTGGGGTTCAGTTACTGTGCATTAAAAAAACATTTTTGAAGAAGTGTGGGGTTCAGTTACTGTGCATTAAAAAAACATTTTTGAAGATTTTAGGATTTTGTTACAAAATCATTAGCTGACAAGGACGCAGTGAGGATTTCAAACAAAGTTTCAAGTAGAACGCATATGAAGAATTGAATAGACTGGGTGAGAATAGCATAGAGGGAAAATAGGGTCCGATCACATTCACTTAGATGAAATATCAAATTGAATAAATAGCTATAAGTGAATGTTGTTGAGGACTTGAAATCACAGTCTATCTAGGTAAACGAAAATCGTCAAGTGTTTTTTGAAGATTTGAATGACTTGAGGATTTTGTGATAAAGCGCCATGATGATGATTTTCAGTTTCGAAGAAAATCAAATTTTGAAGAAATGAAACTTTGAAGAAATTAAACTTGAGGAATTTCACGTTGGGTGGTGGCGTGACCCACCATATAAGAATGTTGATTACAAACGCTGCGTACAATTGTCGTAGGGCCCTGAGAATCAATTTCTTTGTTGATTTCTTAACACTAAGAGTGATATTCTTCATTGGTTGAAGAAAATTGATTCATCGTGTGTTGCACATCTAAGTCATCAATTTTGCATAAGTGTTAGGGTGTGTGCATGCTTTTAGAAAACATTTGAAGATTCTAAGATATTTAGCTCACACCGCAACTTGCAAAACCTTTTCTCATCCAAGGGCTTAGTGAAGATATCTGCCAGTTGATCATCAGTCTTCACGTGGTCGATGAGGATATTTCCCTTGAGGACATGGTCCCGAAGAAAATGATGACGAATCTGGATGTGCTTGGTCTTCAAGTGTTGTACTGGGTTGTATGCAATCTTGATTGCACTCTCATTGCCGCAGTAGAGAGGCACATTCTTAATGTTGATGCCGTAGTCCTTGAGGGTTTGCTTCATCCATAGCAATTGAGCACAACATGAACCAGCAGCAATGTACTCAGCTTCGGCAGTGGAGAGTGATACGCAGTTCTGGTTCTTTGAGGACCAGCAGACTAGTGATCTTTCGAGGAAATGACATGTGCCAGAGGTTGACTTGCGATCCACGCGGTCACCAGCATAGTCAAAATCAGAATATCCCACAAGATGAAGAGTTGAGCCCTTGGGGTACCATAATCCTAGTGTTGGTGTGTGAGCTAAGTATCGAAGAATATGCTTCACAGCCTTATGGTGTGATTCCTTCGGTTTTGCTTGAAAACGTGCACACATGCAAACACTAAGCATTATATCTGGCCTAGATGCACATAGATACAATAAAGAGCCAATCATAGAGCGATATACCTGCCGATCGAATTATTTACCATTTTCATCACTGCAGAGGTGGCCGTTGGTAGGCATTGGAGTCTTGGCACCTTTGCATTCATGCATGTCGAATTTCCTCAGAACATCCTTGAGGTATTTATCCTGTGATATGAAGATTCCATTGCGTTGTTGACGAATTTGAAGACCTAAGAAGAATTTCAGCTCCCCCATCATAGACATCTGATATTCTTCACTCATCATGTAAGCAAATTCATCACTGTATCTTTTGTCAGTACAGCCAAATATAATATCATCGACATATATCTGGCATACAAATAGCTCATTATCATAGGATTTAGTGAAAAGAGTTGGATCGAGTGAACCAGGTTTGAAGCCTTTCTTCATGAGGAATTCCTTCAATGTATCATACCATGCCCGAGGGGCTTGCTTGATACCATAGAGCACCTTTTGAGTCTGAAGACTTTGTCTGGATTCTTTGGATCCTCAAAACCTGGGGGCTGAGCAACATATACTTCTTCCTCAAGCTTACCATTGAGGAATGCACTTTTCACATCCATTTGATATAAGATGATGTTATGATGATTAGCATAAGCAAGTAGTATTCGAATAGCTTCAAGTGCAGCAACAGGTGCAAAAGTTTCATTGCAATATATTCCGTCTACCTGAGTGTAGCCTTGGGCTACAAGTCGTGCCTTATTCCTCACCACTTGACCATCCTCATCTTGCTTGTTTCGGAAAATCCACTTGGTTCCGATGATATTGTGCTTGCGAGGAACAAGTCGTTTAGCGAGCTCCCATACGTCATTCAGCTTGAATTGAAGAAGTTCTTCTTGCATATCTTGGATCCACTCCGGTTCCAGGAAAGCCTCAACAACTTTTGAAGGTTCTGTGATAGATACAAAGGAGAAATGCCCACAAAAGTTAACTAAGTGTGAAGCTTTTGAGCGAGTGAGAGGACCTAGCGCGTTGATGTTATTGAGGATTTTGTCAAGTTCCACTTCATTTGCAATCCTCGGATGAGCTGGTTGAGGATTTCTTCTGGGCTAAGGAATTGGTTGTGGAGCAATTTCCTCAGGAGTATCTTCTTGATTTTCATCAGTGATGGGAATGATTTCTTCATCAATTTCCTTAGTGGGAACAATGTCTTCAGTAGCTTTGAGGTTTATTGCTTCCTCAGGAGACAACTTATCTCGATTAGAAGGCAATTGCTCTCTTTGCGAGCCATTAGTTTCGTCGAACCGCACATCTACAGTCTCAACAACTTTGTTGTGATAGTTGTTGAAGACTCTGTAGGTGTGCGAGTCCTTTCCATAACTGAGCATAAACCCTCATGTGCCTTAGGTGCAAACTTTGAGCTATGGTGAGGAACTCTAATTCAACATTTTGCACCGAAGACTTTGAAATAACTTACATTGGGTTTCTTGTCAGTGAGGACTTCATATGAGGTTTTCTTGAGGAATTTGTGAAGATATACCCTATTGATGATATGGCATGTAGTGTTGATTGCTTCAGGCCAAAAGCGATGAGGAGTTTGATATTCTTCAAGCATGGTTCTTGCCATCTCTACCAGAGTCCTGTTCTTCCTTTCAATGACACCATTCTGTTGAGGAGTATAAGGAGCAGATAATTCATGAGAAATACCAAGTTCATCAAGATAATTATCAAGACCAGTGTTTTTGAACTCTGTTCCATTATAACTCCTGATATGTTTGATCTTGGTGTCGAAGTTCGTCGAGGCCCTTGAAGAGAATCGTTTGAAGATTTCCTGCACTTCAGTTTTATATAAGATGATATGCACCCACGTATATCTGGAATAATCATCAACTATGACGAAGCCATATAAAGATGCTTCATTTGTTAGTGTGGCATAATGAGTAGGTCCAAATAGATCCATGTGAAGCAATTCAAATGGACGAGTAGTGGTCATGATAGTCTTCGAGGGATGCTTGGATCTGGTCATTTTCCCAGACTCATAGGCACCGCAGAGGTGGTCCTTGAGGAATTTTACTGATTCGATGCCGATGACATGCTTCTTCTTCGTGAGCGTGTGCAAATTCCTCATGTCTGCATGACCAAGTCTTCGATGCCACAGCCACCCTTCTGAGGTTTTTGCTAGTAAGCAAGTAGTTGGTTGAGGTCCTGTAGAGAAACCAACAATGTACAAATCCCCTCTTCTGACACCTTCGAAGACTTTGGATCTGTCAGATTCCATGATGACAACACATCTATATCTACCAAAGATAACAATCATATCAAGATCACAAAGCATCGAGACTCACATGAGGTTAAATCCAAGGGATTCAACAAGCATCACTTTGTCCATATGCCTATCCGTGGAAATAGCCACTTTGCCAAGTCCCAATACCTTGCTTTTACCTTTGCCAGCATATGTGATTTGCTTCAGGGGTGATGGAGTTAGTGGCATATTCATCAGCAAGCTTTTATCACCAGTCATGTGATGTGTGCAGCCACTATCAAGAACCCACTCAGTACTCTTGGGTTTGTCATCCTGCAGATGAATTAGTACAACTTACCATCTCATATGCTTCAGACTTGAAGAATATGATATCAATTTCATCAGCTAGGAATTTCATCATAATAGATTTATAAGGACGTGTGAAATATTTCTATTTCATCAATATTAGATTGCATCCTATTAAGCAATTTCCTCAGGTCTCCAACAAATTCTTCAGATGATGATTTTCATCTGGAGACCTGACCTGTAGAAGTGATTAGTTCAATTTCTTCACCACCCACATGTGAAGGGGTGGTAAAGCATTCATCATCCTGCGAGCACCATATGAGAAAGGGGGCATTGAAGCTAATGCACTTCTCTTAATAGTAGGGGGGTTAAAGTACTCATATGAATATTGAGAGAATTGGTTTGTGGATTTATGAACATAATGATTTGAAGAATAACGTTCATATTCATATTCCTTGTAGTTTCCCTGCATGTTAGAGGCATTAGCACGGGTACGAGCATAGTTTTGACCAGTTGAGGATTTTGATCCTCTTGAAGACTTCGGTCCTCCTGAGGAATTTGATCTGGGGTTGAGATTCTTCATCGGTGGTGTCATGAGGACATTAACCTAAATATTTTCAAGACAACTTTTGGGAACCCAGATTTTCCTCAAGGGAGGGCCATTCCTGCAGTTACTTCCAACATATCGATTAAATACTTCGCCAGATTGATTTTTGAACAGTTTATAGTTGGAGTCAAATGACTCATCTGAGGAATAAGATAATTCACATGAAAAGCCAGTTAGATTGGATGGATCAAAAGGAGGCCCAGTAGCAGCAACCCATGAGGTTTTGGGATACTTCTTAGGTTTCCAATAAGATCCATCAGCATTCCATTTCCTCTCAAAGGCAATTCCTTCTTTCCTCGGGTTCCTCTTAAAGATCTGCTTTTTGAGCACATCACAAAGGGATTGATGTCCTTTCAGAGTTTTGTATATTCATGTCACATACAATTCCTTTAGACCTGCATTTTCATAAGTGACATTTGTGTTTTCCTCAAGTGAGGGATTTGACACTACAGGAGCAGTTGAAGAATTTGTAGCAATTGAAGCATTTGATGATTCTGGTGAAGAATTAGCAGTTTCACGTTCAATGCATTTAAGACATGGAGGAATGAATTCAGCTTGAGCAGCGCTGATCTGTTGAGCTAGTAATGAATCATTTTCCATACGAAGATCATCATGAGAAATCCTCAACGTCTCTAGATCAAGCTTCCTTTGAAGAAATTCATAGGAAAGTTTCTCATGATCAGCGAGGAGTGTATCATCATGATCTTGAAGATTATCAAACCTAGACTGGAGACTTTTCACATCTTTAGTGAGGATTTGGGTAAGATTCATTTCATCATTCAACAGATCATCGCTTCTATCTAGCAGTTTCTGAAGCTTTTCCAAGGCAGTTTGTTGTTTAGTGGCAATGAGAGCAAGCTTACTGTAACTGGGTTTTTTATAATCATCAGGTTCACAGTCACTTCAGTCAGAGGAGGAAGCATTATTCGGTACCTTTGAACCTTTTTCCATGAAGCAATAGGTTGGAGCGAAGTCATCAACATAGTCATCAGTGTGGATGGTGTTATCATTTTATTCAAGGTTGAAGATTGACTTGCTGACGAATGTGGTTGCAAGTGCAAGACTAGCCTGTCCGGATTCTGAGTCTTCATCAGAACCCTCCTGTTCATCACATTCCTCTGATTCTGCCTTGGAATCCATTTCCTTGCCAATAAGTGCCCAAGCCTTTCTGAAACTAGTCTTCTTGTGCGATGAGGACTTTGAAGATGAGGATTTTGAAGATTTCTTCTTTTTCTTCGAGTCATCAGAACTGTCATCCTTGTATTTCTTCTTCTTTGATTCCTTTCCCAACGAGGACAATCAGCAATGTAGTGACCTGATTTCTTGCATTTGTGGCAGGTTCTTTTCTTGTAGTCCTCAGATGAAGATTCTAAATTCCTCATATCTCTTCTTAAAGATTTACCGAACTGGCCACGTCGTGTAAACCTCTGGAATTTCCTCACGAGAATTGCAAGCTCTTGTCCAAATTCTTCACGATCACCAATGCTATCATCCGAATCTTCTTCTTCTTCAGATGAGGAAATTGATCTAGCCTTCAGTGCACGTGGTCTAGAATAGCTTGGTCCATATAGATCTCTCTTTTCTTCTTGTTCAAATTCATGAGTATTGAGTCTTTCGAGTATATCAGCTGGATCAAGCATCTTGTAGTCTGGTCTTTCTTGAATCATCAGAACTAAAGTATCGAATGAAGAATCCAAAGATCTTAGCAGTTTCTTCACAACTTTGTGATCAGTAATGTCTCGAGCTCCCAGTGCTTGTAGTTCATTTTATATGTCGGTGAGGCGATCAAAGATATCTTGGCAGCTTTCATCGTCAAACCTCTTGAAGCGATTGAAGAGATTGCGAAGAACATCAACAGGAGAATCACACTGGGTTGATAATCCTTCATTAACTTTGGATAGTCTTTGCCAAATAAGTTTCGCTGAGCCCAAAGCACTCACTCTGCCATACTGGCCTTTGCTCAGATGGCCACAGATGATATTTTTCGCTTGAGAATCAAGTTGCTTGAATTTCTTCACATCAGCAGCAGAGATACTAGCAGAGATGATGGGGACGCCATGTTCCACAATATACCAGAGATCATTGTCAATAGCCTGTAGATGCATCTGCATCTTGGTCTTCCAGAA
This sequence comes from Hordeum vulgare subsp. vulgare, assembly GCF_904849725.1. Lineage (NCBI taxonomy): Eukaryota > Viridiplantae > Streptophyta > Magnoliopsida > Poales > Poaceae > Hordeum > Hordeum vulgare. The sequence goes on along the minus strand of NC_058522.1, from coordinate 104,860,478 downwards.
GGGAAAGTCCTTTCCTTCGAAAGTAGGACATGCTGCAGTAACCTTAATCATGTCTGCAGTTGACATAACTAAAACTCCAGGTGGTTAAACCAAAATCACATAGAACAAGGGAGTACCTCGCTCTGATACCAATTGAAAGTGCGTTATATCGACTAGAGGGGGGTGAATAGGAGATTTTCAGAATTTCATCACTGAGGAAATTCCTTTTGAGGAAATTCCTCACTGATGACTAACTTACAGCGGAAACAGTAAAGGATCAGGAGTGCAAAGTTTCACTACAGCAGTTTTTCAGGATGAAGAATATGAAAACAGTTTGCACAGTATGCAGGCACGCAGAAAACACATGAGGATTAACTTGCGTGAAGAATTTGGGGTTGAGGAATTGCAGAGAAAGTCTTCAGAAAATTCTTCAAACAGTGACAGTGGAAATCATCAACACATAATCTGAGGAATCTAAAGAGTTGAGGAAATAGAACCCGTTTCACAGTGAAGACAGTAGTTGATAACCTAGTTCCAACTGCTGTGAAAGTTGTACATCTGGTTTGGAGCGGCTTGGTATTGAAACCAAAAGACACACAGTCCCTACCGTATTCTCCTTGGGCTAAGAACACACAGTCCTCGCCCAACACTCGTGGTAAGTCTTGAGGGCAGACTTCCAAACCCTCACAAACTTGGTCACCCGGCGATCCACAATTGATTCCTGGATTTCTCTAGACCATCACGCCTAACCGTCTGGAGGATGCACAGTCCTCAAAGGTAAAAGGCTTCAGTCCCACACAGGAATAACTTCTTCAGTGATGCTCAATCATTTGGTTCTCGGTTTGTGGTTTGGTGTTTGGGGTATTTCCTCACTGATGAATTACTCTCGAAGACTCTGAGGAATTTGGGTTGCTCTTATGACAAGTGTCAGTTTCTAATGGAGCAGCCAACGTGCTAATGGTTGTGGGGGCGGCTATTTATAGCCTGGGAGCATCTCGACATGATTTGACACTAATGCCCTTAAATAATATGACCGTTGGTGTGGATAAGACCAATGATGTGGCATGGCTATCAAAACGGTCGGGACCCTCAACTGTGAGAGTCCTCATGTCAATCATATTCCTCACTTGAGGCTTTTGGTAGGATTAGGCTTGGGTTGAGCATCATCAGGAAATTCATTCCAATGTGTTACCTCGACCCCCTTTAACAGTACGGTGTTTCTATTACTCAAGTGTGAAGAAAACAAAACAGAAAGAATAAATCTTCGTTCTTCAAAGTCTTCAGAATGATTTTCTTCAGGACAGACTGAATTCCTCAATTTCAATATCTTCATGAGGAATAACAATTTCATCGCAAATTCTTCGCGATCCAAATCTTCAGCTTCAGACCAATTTCTTCAACCGAAGATATACATTTTTATGGGTCGATATTCATCGAATATTTCAATCTCCTAAGTGACTTATAGATCATGTGTACACTCAAGAACACATTAGATACTTAACCTATAAGTCTTCAAACCACCAAAATCACTAAGGGGCACTAGATGCACTTACACTCACCCGCCTGGCTCAAGAGAGCATGGCACGAGACCGCGAAGCTTTGGAGGACGCACGCGAAGCCGACATCCACTTCAACCATGAGTCTTTTTCGTCCTGACTTTGTCTTCATTCTTGCTGGTGTTTCCCCCTACTTATCCTTCATACCATGCCCCCATCCCCTAGGTCTTTTCCCTGGGACACGGGAGGCGGCGCAAGCAGCCGTGGAGACCAGCCGTGAAGAGCGTTGCACTGCTGGCGAAGAGGTGGACGCCAACGCCGGTTAGTCCATGGAGGAAATAGCCATTGGCGCCAAGTCCCGCATGTACGAGCTGGCTCGCTCCCTGGAGTGGCTCCAGAGCACGGAGCTGGAGATGGTAAAGGCCGTGTGGCCTGATGCGGTGGAGACGCGTCCATGAGCCAGCTATCCTGCTGGCTTGAAGCTAGCAGCTCTCGCCTAGACGGCTGGCGCGCGTCAGCCACGTGTGCTCGAGCGTACATGGCGCTACGCATGGCCAAGTCCTCGTATAGGAACCTGGACTTGGGCAAGCTCGCAGCACAACACGCCGGCTCAGAGGAGGAACTGGAAGCCGTGGAGGAGGAGCTAAAAGTGAGAGCAAGTGGCATCGCCGCCTTCGCCGCCTAGGACGAGCTTGGCTTGGAGCGTGATGTAGACGGCAACGTGATCCCTCAGGATCAGTTCCATCTGCATCCCTATGACGCTGAAGGCAGCTCTGTCAAAACGGCCTTTGAGGAAGAAGTCACCGACTCCAGCTGCGAGGCCTACGTAGACTCGGCCATGAGGGACGGTGCCGGAGGCGCCCGAGGTGTTTCTACCTCAGGCGGAGCGGGTAATGCTGAAGCCACCACCTCAGGCGCCACTACTGGGGCCGCAGACGGAGCTACCACCAACTAGCTCTTTTTTTCTTATTTTCTGCATTTTGTTGTTAGCCCAACAGTTCCACCCGCTAGGGGTGTTTGATTGAAATGAACTCCGGCCGTGGGCCTTTAAATGGTCTGAATGTGATGTATGCATATCTATTCTGCATTATACTTTTAAGCGATGTGCTTGCCGACTCGCTTTTTTGTCTTTCGTTTCCCTTTTGGCTCCTGTTTATCGAGCTCCTTTGCTTTCTCTAGCATCCGCCCCGCCAGCCCGACAGTCGGGAACCGGTCTGTGACTGGGACCGGGCTTCTGCCTTTGGAAACATTGGACCTGGATTTTTTGAAGTCGTCAAGACACTTGGACTCAAAGCGAGCCTACAAAGTCCGGCTATAAAGTAAGATCGGAAGTGATCAAACCAACCCGAGCTGGCAACCTCTTTTGTAGTCGAACTTTTCATGTAGCTGGCCTTCCCTACCATGGTCTCGTTAGCCGGACAGCGGGGATCCGTACTGTATCTTGTGCGAAGCAGTAAGGGCTCAACCTGGCATACACTATACGTCCGTCTACGACTAAGGAAGCTGTTCGGGCCGGCTAGCGAGCCCCCGAGCCTGTGAACCCAGACCGGGGAACTCATATTCGGGTGAACAACTCTTGCCATGAATCTGAAAGAGGTGTGCCCCAAGCACCAGCTCGAAACACCCATTGCATTCATTAACAATCCCGAAAATGGAAGAAGATACATGCATACATGCTTTTTCTCTTGCTTTTTAGCATTAGAACGGGCGTCATGGACGCTTTGTTTCCTGGCCAGAGTCATCTCTCTTGCACTTCCTTGGCTTCTAGGCGTCTATTAGATAGTATGCATTGTTATGCAATGCCCTGCTGATGATGAAAGGTCCTTCCCATGGGGAGGAGAGCTTGTGATGGCCGGCTGTTCGCTGGATTCTTCTAAGCACCAAGTCCCCCTCCCAGAAGGAGAGGGGCATGATCTTCTTGCTGTGGTTGTACCTCAGCTTATGTTGATATATGGTCATCCGGCTGAAGGCCAGCTCCCGTGCCTCTTCGAGCAGATCAACGCCGTCTTCTCGTGCCTCCTTCTCTTCCATCTCCATGTACAGGGTGACCCGAGGAGAGTCGAACTCAACATCCGTGGGGATGATTGCCTCGGACCCATATACCAGGAAGAATGGTGTGAAGCCGGTTGACCGGTTTGGCGTGGTGCGGAGGCTCCACAGGACAACCGACAGCTCTTCGATCCAGCAGCCGGCTGACCTGACTAGTGGCGCCACCAATCTTGGCTTGATGCCGGCTAAAATCAGGCCATTTGCCCTTTCCGCCTGGCCATTGCATTGCGGGTGCGCCACCGACGCCAAGTCGAGCGGATGCCTTCTTTGTCACAGAAGAGCGCCAATGCACCCTTGGCAAAGTTGGTGCCATTGTCGGTGATGATGTCGTGGGGGATGCCGTAGCGCACAGCAATGTCCTTGATGAACCTGACGGGCATGGGACCGTCAAGCTTCTTGATGGGTTTGAACTCAATTTACTAGGTGAATTTGTCAACACCGACCAGAAGATGTGTCATGCCGCCTCGAGCGGTCTTGAATGGCCCCACCATATCCTTCCCCCAGACGGCAAACGACCATGACAAGGGGATGGTTTTGAGGGCTGATGCAGGCAGGTGGCTCTGCGTGCTGAAGCGCTGGCAGCCTTCGCACTTGTTGACCATGTCTATGGTCTCCTCAAGGGTCGTGGGCCAGTAAAATCCATGGCGGAACGCCTTGGCTACCAGGGTTCTAGAGGCGGCATGATGTCCGCACTCGCCCTGATGTATATCTCTGAGGATTTCCTGCCCCCTTTCTGGCTCGATGCAGCGTTTAAACACGCCAGTCAAGCTACGCCGAACCAGCTCGTGGTTGATGATGGCGTAAGCTGAGGATCGACACTGAATCTGCCTTGCCTCCGCCTCGTCTTGGGGAAGCTCGCCGCAAGGAAGGAAGTCCAGGATAGGCTATGCCCATGAGGGAACCGACACTGGAGCAGGCTCCACCTTGACCTAAAGGTCGGGGGCTTCTAAAGACCCGGCGCTTGTCGATGTGGTCGCAGGCTCGAGACCTTCTGTCTCTGGTGCCGTCGTGGCAGCTAGCACGCCGTCTACCTCCATGACGGCCACCCACTGGGTGTTGAGCCGACGGGATTCGAGGCCTGGCATGGTCGATGTTGATGTTGGAGCCAGCGAGGCAGTTGTAGCCGGCAAGGCCGTTGTAGCTGACGTAGCAATTGTAGCCAGCAAAGTAGTTGTAGCCGGCGGAGTAGTCATAGCCGGCGACTTCTCCGAGCCCGGCGTCGATGGGATGGAAGGATCTGTCGGTACCAAGATCGATGCCGACTACGGAGACGACTTGATGGACGGCTTGTACAGTTGCTTGCGGGAGACGCCGGCTGGGATTGCCTTCCTCGTGGAGCCAATTTTGGCCAAGGTGTCTGCCGCCTCGTTGTCCGCCCTGGGGACATGATGGAACTCGCAGCCCTCGAAAGGACCGTTGAGCTGCTGAATGAGGAAGCGGTAGCTCGCCATGTTGGCATCCCTGGCGTCCCATTCGCGAGAGACCTGCTGCACCACAAGGTCCGAGTCACCGAAGCAAAGGATCCGCTGGATGCCAATCTCTCTGGCATGCCGGAGGGCGTGAGCGAGCGCCTCGCACTCGGCGACGTTGTTGGAGGCGGGGAAGTGTATCTGGAAAGCATACTTGAGTTGGTCTCCTTTTGGAGACTTCAAGACGACGCCGGCTCCCAGACAAGTTCGCATCTTCGAGCTGTCGAAGTGCATCCGCCAATGAGTGGAGTCTGGAGGCGGTGGCAGGAATTGGGTTTGCGCAATCGACGAAGAAGTCGGCCACCACCTGAGATTCGATGGCGGTGCATGACTCGTAGCGGATGTCGTGGTCGGCCATGGAGATGGACCACTTGGCAATCCGGCCCATGGCATCACGGTTGCCCATGATTTCTGAGAGTGGAGCAGTGCTCACCACAGTGATGGCATGCTCCTCGAAGTATTGCTTCAACTTCTTGGCAGCAAAGTAGACACCATAACACATCTTTTAATAGTGGGGGTAGTTTTGCTTGGAGGCGGACAAGACCTCGCTGAGGTAGTAGATAGGGTATTGTACCAGCAGTACCTTGCCCTCCTCCTTGCGCTCCACTACCAGAACCACACTAACCACGCGAGAAGTCGCCGCGATGTAGATGAGGATGGGCTCTCTTTCAGCCGGCTCCGCCAAGATTGGCATGCTCGAGATAACGCGCTTGAGGTCGCGGAAGGCTTTGTCCGTCTGGTCGTTCCACTCGAACTTGGTCGTCTTCTTCATCAGCTGATAGAGTGGAAGCACCTTCTCGCCTAGCCGGCTGATGAACCGGCTAAGGGACGCCAGATGTCGGTGTTTACTCACAACATAAGCCATGGGTAGGCTAAAGATGGTGGGAACCGAAGTGGCACCGGAGGGCGCTGGGAACGAGGATGGTACAAGCATGGAACGCACTATGTCATCCGGTTTAGGGGTTTTAGTCAACGGTTCTGAAACTTTCAGATCCGTGCGTTCTTTACAAATCTTTATGTCATCTTATAGATGCTGCTACTACGTGCTATTCAGAAATGCTCCAAATATCTACTCTACTATACGAATCCGTTTGACTACTCATAGTTATTCGGATTAGTGTCAAGGCTTGCATTGACGTAACCCTTTACGACAAACTCTTTAACCACCTCCATAATCGAGAAAAATTCCTTAGTCCATTAGTTACTAAGGATATATTTCGACCGCTGCTAGTGATTCAATCATGGATCACTCTCTGTACCTCTCAACATACTTTGAGTCAAGGCACACATCAGGTGCGGTACACAGCATGGCATACTTTAGATTCTACGGCTAAGGCATCGAAGACGACCTTCGTCTATTCTCTTTATTCTGCCGTGGTCGGGTTTTGAGTCTTACTCAAATTCACACCTCATAACGCAACCAAGAACTCCTTCTTTGCTGATCTATTTTGAACTCTTTCAAAAACTTGTCAAGGCATGCATCTTGTTGAAACTTCTATTAAGCGCTTTTGATCTATCTCCATAGATCTTTGATGCTCAACGTTCAAGTAGCGTAATCCAGGTACTCCTTTGAAAACTTCTTTCAAACAACCTTGTATGCTTTACAGAAATTCTACATTACTTCTGATCCACAATATGTCAACCACATATACCTATCAGAAATTCTATAGTGCTCCCACTCACTTCTTTGGAAATACAAGTTTCTCATAAACCTTTTACAAACCCAAAATCTTTGATCATCTCATCAAAGTGTATATTCCAACTCCGAGATGCTTGCACCAGTCCATTGAAGGATCACTGGAGCTTGCATACTTGCTAGTATCTCTAGGATCGACAAAACCTTCTGGTTGCATCACATACAATGTTTGCTCAAGGAAACCGTCAAGAAAACAATGTTTTGACATCCTACGTGCAATATTTCATAAATAATGCATCAGCAACTAACATAATTCTAACAGACCTTTAGCATCGCTACGAGTGAGAAAGTCTCATCATAGTCAACTGTTTGATCTTGTCGAAAACATCTTTGCGACAAGTCGAGCTTTTCTTAATAGTGACTTATCACCATCATCGTGTGTCTTCTTTTAAAGATCCATTTTTTTTACTCAGTAGTCCTATGACCATCAAGTAGTTCTACCAAAGTCTACATTTTGTTTTCACACATGGATCCTCTCTCGGATTTCACGACTTCCAGCCATTTGTCGGAATCTGGGCCCACCATCGCTTTCTCCATAACTCGTAGGTTCACTGTTGCTCAACAACATGACCTCCAAGACAGGGTTACCGTACTACTCTGCAGCAGTACGCGACCTTGTCGACCTACGAGGTTTATAGTAACTTGATTCGAAGCTCAATGATCATCATCATCAGCTTCCACTTCAATTCGTGTAGGCGCCACATGAACAACTTCCTGCGCCCTGCTACACACTGGTTGAAGTGATGGTTCAATAACCTCATCAAGTTCTACTACCCTCCCACTCAATTCTTTTGAGAGAAACCTTTCCTCGAGAAAGGATCCGTTTCTAGAAACAAACACTTTGCTTTCGGGTCTGAGATAGGAGATGTACCCAACTGTTTTGGATATCCTATGAAGATGCATTTATCCGCTTTGGGTTCGAACTTATCAGACTGAAACTTTTTCAGATAAGTGTCAAAACCCCAAACTTTCAAGAAACGACAGTTTAGATTTCTCTAAACCTTAGTCTATACTGTGTAATCTCAACGGAAATACACGGTGCCCTAATTAAAGTGAGTCCGGTTGTCTCTAATGCATAACCCATAAACGATAGTGGTAATTCGATAAGAGACATCATAGTATGCACCATACCAAATAGTGCGTGGCTATGACGTTCAGACACATCATCACACTATGATGTTCCAGGTGGCATGAACTGCGAAACAATTTCCACATTGTCTTAACTGTGTACCAAAACTCGTAACTCAGATATTCATTTCCATGATCATATCGTAGACAGTTTATCCTCTTGTTACGACGAACTTCACTCTGAAACGGAATTGAACTTTTCAACATTTCAGACTTGTGATTCATTAAGTAAATACTCTTGTATCTACTCAAATCGTCAGTGAAGTAAGAACATAATGATATCCACTGCGTGCCTCAGCACCCATTGGACTGCATACATCAAAATGTATCACTTCCAACAAGTTACTATCTTATTTCATCTCAATGAAAACAAGGCCTTGCTCATGTGGTATGATTTGCATGTCACTAGTGATTCGAAATCAGGTGAGTACAAAGATCCATCAGCATGGAGCCTCTTCATGCAATTTACACTAACGTGACTCAAGCGGCAGTGCCACAAGTAAGTGGTACTATCATCATCAACTCGTATCTTTTGGCACCAACATCATGAACATGTGTAACACTACGATCGAGATTCAATAAACCATTGAAGGTGATTATTCAAGAAAATAGAGTAACCATTATTCTCTTTAAATGAATAACGTATTGCAATAAACACGATCCAAACATGTTCATGCTTAACGCAAGCACCAAATAACAATTATTTAGGTTTAACACCAATCCCGATGGTAGAGGGAGCGTGCGACGTTTGATCATATCAACCTTGGAAACACTTCCAACACGTATCGTCACCTCGCCTTTAGCTAGTCTCCGTTTATGCCGTAGCTTACATTTCATGTTACTAATCACTTAGCAACCGAACCGGTATCCAATACCCTCATGCTACTAGGAGTACTAGTAAAGTACACATCAACATCACGTATATCAAATACACTTCTTTCGACTTTTGCCAGCCTTCTTATCTACCAAGTATCTAGAGTTTCTCCGCCTCAGTGACTGTTCCCCTCATTACAGAAGCACTTAGTCTCTGGTTTGGGTTTAATCTTGGGTCTCTTCATTAGTGCAGCAACTGTTTTGCCATTTCACGAAGTATCCCTTCTAGCCCTTGCCCTTCTTGAAATTTGTGGTTTTACAAACCATCAACTATTGATGCTCCTTCTTGATTTCTACTTTCGCGGTGTCAAACATCGCGAATCGCTCAAGGATCATTGTATGTATCCTTGATATGTTATAGTTCATCACGAAGCTCTCACAGCTTGGTGGCAGTGACTTTGGAGAACTATCACTATCTTATCTGGAAGATTAACTCCCACTTGATTCAAGCGATTGCCGTACTCAGACAATCTGAGCACACGCTCAATGATTGAGCCTTTCTCCTTTACTTTGTGGACAAAGAATCATGTCGGAGGTCTCGTACCTCTTAACAAGGGCACAAGCATGAAATCACAATTTCATCTCTTTAGAACATCACTTATGTTCCTTGACGTTTTACAACGTTTTCGGCGCCTTGCTTCTAAGCCATTAAGTATTTTGCACTGAACTATCGTGTAGTCATCAGAAACGTGTATGTCGGATGTTCATAGCATCCAAAGACGACGCTCGAGGTGCAGCACACCGAGTGGTGCATTAAGGACATAATCCTTCTGCGCAGCAACGAGGACAATCCTCGGTTTTACAGACCCAGTCTGCAAAGTTTTGCTACTATCAATTTTCAACTAAATTTTCTCTAGGAACATATAAAAACAGTAGAGCTATAGCGCAAGCTACATCGTAATTCGCAAAGACCATTAGACTATGTTCATGACAATTAGTTCAATTAATCATATTACTTAAGAACTCCCACTCAAAAAGTACATCTCTCTAGTCATTTGAGTGGTACATGATCCAAATCCAGTATCTCAAGTCCGATCATCACGTGAGTCGAGAATAGTTTCAGTGGTAAGCATCTCTATGCTAATCATATCAACTATACGATTCATGCTCGACCTTTCGGTCTCATGTGTTCCGAGGCCATGTCTGCACATGCTAGGCTCGTCAAGCTTAACCCGAGTGTTCCGCGTGCGCAACTGTTTTGCACCCGTTGTATGTGAACGTTGAGTCTATCACAACCGATCATCATGTGGTGTCTCGAAACGACAAACTGTAGTAACGGTGCACAGTCGGGGAGAACACAATTTCGTCTTGAAATTTTAGTGAGAGATCACCTCATAATGCTACCGTCGTTCTAAGCAAAATAAGGTGCATAAAAGGATTAACATCACATGCAATTCTTAAGTGACATGATATGGCCATCATCACGTGCTTCTTGATCTCCATCACGAAAGCACCGGCACGATCTTCTTGTCACCGGCGTCACACCATGATCTCCATCATCATGATCTCCATCAACGTGTCGCCATCGGGGTTGTCGTGCTACTCATGCTATTACTACTAAAGCTACGTCCTAGCAAAATAGTAAACGCATCTGCAAGCACAAACGTTAGTTAGAAAGACAACCCTATGGCTCCTGCCGGTTGTCGTACCATCGACGTGCAAGTCGATATTATCTATTACAACATGATCATCTCATACATCCAATATATCACATCACATCGTTGGCCATATCACATCACAAGCATACCCTGCAAAAACAAGTTAGACGTCCTCTAATTTTGTTGTTGCATGTTTTACGTGGTGACCATGGGTATCTAGTAGGATCGCATCTTACTTACGCAAACACCACAACGGAGATATATGAATTGCTATTTAACCTCATCCAAGGACCTCCTCGGTCAAATCCGATTCAACTAAAGTTGGAGAAACTGACACCCGCCAGTCATCTTTGAGCAACGGAGTTACTCGTAGCGATGAAACCAGTCTCTCGTAAGCGTACGAGTAATGTCGGTCCGAGCCGCTTCGATCCAACAATACCGCGGAATCAAGAAAAGACTAAGGAGGGCAGCAAAACGCACATCACCGCCCACAAAAACTTTTGTGTTCTACTCGAGAAGACATCTACGCATGAACCTAGCTCATGATGCCACTGTTGGGGAACGTCGCATGGAAACAAAAAATTTCCTACGCGCACGAAGACCTATCATGGTGATGTCCACCTACGAGAGGGGATGTGTGATCTACGTACCCTTGTAGACCGTACAGCAGAAGCGTTAGTGAACGCGGTTGACGTAGTGGAACGTTCTCACGTCCCTCGATCCACCCCGCGAACTATCCCGTGATCAGTCCCACGATCTAGTGCCGAACGGACGGCACCTCCGCGTTCAGCACACGTACAGCTTGACGATGATCTCGGCCTTCTTGATCCAGCAAGAGAGACGGAGAGGTAGAAGAGTTCTCCGGCAGCGTGACGGCGCTCCGGAGGTTGGTGATGATCTTGTCTCAGCAGGGCTCCGCCCGAGCTCCGCAGAAACGCGATCTAGAGGTGAAACCCTGGAGATATGTGGTCGGGCTGCCGTGGCAAAGTTGTCTCGAATCAGCCCCAAAACCCCACTATATATAGGAGGAGGAGGGGGGAGACCTACCTTGGAGTCCAAAGACTCCCAAGGGGGTCGGCCGAGCCAAGGGGGAAGGTCTCCCCCTCCCAAACAGAAATCTACTTGGTTTGGAAGGTGGAGTCCTTCTTGCCTTTCCCAGCTCCTTCTTTTTTTTCCTTTCCTCTTTGATTTTCTTTCCTATGCACATAGGATTCTCTTGGGCTGTCTCACCAGCCCACTAAGGGCGGGTGTGGCACCCCAAACACCCATGGGCTTCCCTGGGGTGGGTGCCCCCCCGGTGAACTCCCGGAACCCATTCGTCATTCCCGGTACATTCCCGGTAACTCCGAAAACCTTCCGGTAATCAAATAACGTCATCCTATATATCAATCTTCGTTTCCGGACCATTCCGGAAACCCTCGTGACGTCCGTGATCTCATCTGGGACTCCGAACAACATTCGGTAACCAACCATATAACTCAAATACGCATAAAACAACGTCGAACCTTAAGTGTTCAGACCCTGCGGGTTCGAGAACTATGTAGACATGACCCGAGAGACTCCTCGGTCAATATCCAATAGCGGGACCTGGATGCCCATATTGGATCCTACATATTCTACGAAGATCTTATCGTTTGAACCTCAGTGCCAAGGATTCATATAATCCCGTATGTCATTCCCTTTGTCCTTCGGTATGTTACTTGCCCGAGATTCGATCGTCAGTATACGCATACCTATTTCAATATCGTTTACCGGCAAGTCTCTTTACTCCTTCCGTAATACAAGATCCCGCAACTTACATTAAGTTACATTGCTTGCAAGGCTTGTGTGTGATGTTGTATTACCAAGTGGGCCCCGAGATACCTCTCCGTCACACGGAGTGACAAATCCCAGTCTCGATCCATACTAACTCAACGAACACCTTCGGAGATACCTGTAGAGCATCTTTATAGTCACCCAGTTACGTTGCGACGTTTGATACACACAAAGCATTCCTCCGGTATCCGTGAGTTATATGATCTCATGGTCATAGGAACAAATACTTGACACGCAGAAAACAGTAGCAACAAAATGACACGATCAACATGCTACGTCTATTAGTTTGGGTCTAGTCCATCACATGATTCTCCTAATGATGTGATCCCGTTATCAGGTGACAACACTTGCCTATGGCCAGGAAACCTTGACCATCTTTGATGAACGAGCTAGTCAACTAGAGGCTTACTAGGGACAGTGTTTTGTCTATGTATCCACACAAGTATTGTGTTTCCAATCAATACAATTATAGCATGGATAATAAACAATTACCATGAACTAAGAAATATAATCATAACTAATTTATTATTGCCTCTAGGGCATATTTCCAAAACAAACCAACCCGAGCAGGAAACCCTTTTTGTAGTTGAACTTTTCATGCAGCCAGCCTTACCTCGCGCCGCCTCGTTGGACGGACAACCGGGAGCCCGTCTGTAGCTGTTATGAGGCGGCGAGGGTTCGACCCAGCGTACACTATATGTTCTTCTACAACTAAGGAAATCGTTTGGGCCAGCTAGCGAGCCCCCGAGCCTGTTATAGACGGACCAAGGGAATCACAAAATGAGTGAAGATTCTGGTTATGAATCCAAAAGAGGTGTGTCCCAAGCCTCGGCTTGAAACACCCATTGCGTTCATTGGAAATCCCGAAGAAGAAGAAAGATACATATGTACATGCAATTTCCATTTTTCTTACTTGCATTTAGCAATAGAATAGGCAAAGCAACGCCGCGTTCCATGGACGCTCCGTCTCCTGGCCGGAGTCGTCTCCTTTGCGCTTCCTTGGCTTCTGGGCATCGATCAGGTAGTATGCATTGTTATGCAATGTCCGGATGATGATGCAGGGCCCTTCCCATGGGGATGAGAGCTTGTGCTGGCCAGTCGTTCGCTGGATTCTTCTGAGCACCAAGTCCCCCTCTCTGAAAGAGAGAGGCTTGATCTTCTTGCCGTGGTAGTATCTCAGCTTCTGTTGATAAATGGCCGTCCGGCTCAAGGCTAGATCCCGTGCCTCCTCGAGTAGATCGACGTCGTCTTCTCTTGCCTCCTTCGCTTCTGTCTTTGTGTATAAGGTTACCCGAGGTGAGTCGAACTCAACATCCGTAGGGATGATTGCCTCGGACCCTTATACCAGGAAGAATGGTGTGAAGCCGGTTGACCGGTTCAGCATGGTGCGGAGGCTCCACAACACTGCCGGCAGCTCTTCGATCCAGCAGCTGGCTGACCTGATGAGTGGCGCCACCAACCATGGCTTGATGCCGGCCAGGATCAGCATGTTAGCACTCTCCACCTGGCCGTTGGAATGTGGGTGCGCCACCGACGCCAAGTCGAGCTGGATGCCTTCCTTGGAGCAGTAGAGTGCCAAAGCACCCTTGGCGAAGTTGGTGTCGTTGTCGGTGATGATGCTGTGGGGGACGCCATAGCGGACATCAATGTCCTTGATGAACCTGACACTCGTGGGGCCATCAAGCTTCTTGATGGGCCTAGCCTCGATCCACTTGGTACATTTATCGATGGCTACCAAGAGATGCGTCATTCTGCCTCGAGCGGTGTTGAATGGCCCCACCATGTCCAACCCACAGACGGTGAATGGCCATGATAAGGGGATGGTTCTGAGGGCTGAAGGTGGCATGTGGCTTTGCGCGCCAAAGCGTTGGCATCCCTCGCATTTGTTGAGCATGTCCACGGCCTCCTCGAGGGCCGTGGGCCAGTAGAATCTGTGGCGGAATGCCTTGTCCACCAGGGTTCTAGAGGTGGCATGATGCCCACACTCCTCCTGGTGAATGTCTCTTAGGATCTCTTGCCCGTTTTCTGATTCGACGCAGTACTGGAGCACGCCAGTCACGCTACGCCGAACCAGCTCGTGATTGATGATGGCGTAGGCTGCTAATCTGCGCTGAATCTGCCTTGCCTCCGCCTCATCTTGACGAAGCTCTTCGGGAAGAAGGAAGGCCAAGATGGGTTGAACCCACGACGGAGCCGACACAAGGGATGGCTCTGTCTCGACGTGAGTGTCAGGGGCTTTTCCAGCCCCCGCGCTTGATGAAGCAGTCGCAGGCTCGAGACTCTTTGTCTCCAATGCCGTCGTGGCAGCCGGCTCGCCGTCTACCTCCATGACGTCCACCCACTGGGTGTCGAGACGATAGAATTCGAGGCTTGGCGAAGCTGGATTTGTTGTTGTAGCCGGCGGAGTAGTCGCAGCCGACGAAGTAGTTGTAGCCGGCACAACAATTGGAGTCGGCAGAGCTAGTGTAGCCGACACAGCTGGCGTAGCCGACGATGTTTGTACTAAGGGACCAGTCGGCACAAAAATTGATGCCGACTCCGGAGATGGCTTGATGGACGGCTTGTGCAGCTGCTCGACGGAGACGCCGCCTGGAATTGCTTGTCTTGTAAAGCCGATCTTGGCCAATGTATCAGCTGCCTCATTGTCTGCCCTGGGAACATGGTGAAACTCACAACCCTCGAAAGGGCCACTGAGCTACTGGATGAGGAAGCGATAGCTCACCATGTTGGCATCCCTGGCGTCCCATTCGCCAGAGACTTGCTGCACCACGAGATCCGAGTCGCCGAAGCAAAGGAGCCGCCGAATGCCAATCTACTTAGCAAGCCGGAGGCCATGAGCGAGCGCTTCGTACTCGGCGACGTTGTTGGAGGCGGAAAAGTGAATCTGGAGAGTATACTTGAGCCGGTCTCCTTTTGGAGACGTCAAGACAATGTCGGCTCCCAGACCAGTTCGCATCTTCGAGCCGTCGAAGTGCATCCGCCAATGAGTGGAATCTGGAGGCGACGTCTCAAACTGGGTTTTAGCCCAATCGACAAGGAAGTCGACCACCACCTGAGACTTGATGGTAGTGCGCGGCTCGTAACGGATGTCGTGGTCGGCCATGGAGATGGACCACTTGGCAATCCGTCCAGTCGCATCACGGTTGCCCATGATTTCTAAAAGTGGAGCAGTGCTCACCACAGTGATGGCATGCTCTTGGAGGCGGACTAGACCTCGCTGAGGTAATATTGCTTGGAGGCGGACTTGACCTCGCTGAGGTAATAGATAGGGCATTGCACTAACAGTACCTCGCCCTCCTCCTTGCGTTCTACTACCAGCACTACACTAAGCATGCGAGTGGTCGCTGCAATGTATATGAGAATGGGTTCCATTTCAGCCGGTGCTGCCAAGATTGGCAGGCTTGAGATGACCCGCTTGAGGTCGCGGAAGGCTTCGTCTTCCTGGTCGCTCCACTAGAACTTGGTTGTTTTCTTCATGAGCTGGTAGAGTGGAAGCGCCTTCTCCCTGAGCCGGATGACGAACCGGCTAAGGGACGCGAGGCAGCCGGCGAACTTCTGGACGTCGAGGATTCAAGCCGGCATCACCATCCGCTCGATGGTGTCGACTTTCTCAGGGTTCGCTTCGATGCCACGAGTGGACACGAAGAACCCCATGAGCTTTCCGCGTGGAACCCCGAAGACTCACTTCTCTGAGTTGAGCCGGATCTTGTACTCGCACAGGTTGGCGAACGTATCCCGCAAGTCTTCAAGGAGACTGAAGTGCTGCTTGGTCTGGACGATGATGCCATCCACATAGACGTGGATGTTTCGGCCAATCCGTGGCAGGAGGCTCAGTTGCATGCAACGTTGGAATGTCGCACCAGCGTTCTTCAGACCGAACGTCATGGTGGTGTAGCAGTAGGCCCCGATGGGCGTGATGAAGGAGGTATTCAGGCGATCGGCTGGATCCAACTTGTTTTGATCATAGCCTCAATAAGCATCCAGAAACGACAGCAGTTCGCAGCCGGCTGTGAAGTCGATCACTTGATCTATCCTGGGCAAGGTGAAAGGGTCTTTCGGGCATGCCTTATTCAGGCTCGTGTAGTCGATACACATTCGCCATGTGTTGTTCTTCTTCAGCACCAGGACTGGATTAGCTAACCAGTCCATGTGGAAAACGTCCATGATGAAGCCGGCTGCAAGGACCCGGGCAATCACTTCTCCAATTGTGCGCAGCTTCCCCTCGGCGAAGCGGCGCAAAGGTTGTTTCATCGGCTTTACATCCGGTCGCATGTGAAGTTTGTGCTCGGCGTACTTTCTCGGAACCCCTGACATGTCTTTGGGAGACCATGCAAAGATGTCCCGATTCTCACAGAGGAAGTCGACGAACTCGCCTTCCTATTTCGGGCTGAGGATAGCCCCGATGGTGACGCACTGCTTGGGGTTCGCAGGGTCGAGTGGCACCTGCTTGGTTTCTTTGGTCGGCTTGAATGAGCCTTCGCCGGCCGACTGGGATGGAGGAGTAGGGATCGCCGGCTACTCGGTAGCCTGAGGCACGAGTCGGTCGATCTGCCTTTTCTCCTCAGCAATCACCATGGCGTCGGCTAGACGGCTGCTGTCATATGCACAGTCGAGCGACTTCTTGTAGTCGCCAGCGATGGTGATGATGCCCTTCGGACCCGGCATCTTCATCTCAAGGTAGGCGTAGTGGGGGATGGCCATGAATTTGGCCAGAGCAGGCCTGCCCAGCAGCGCCTGCTACGGGCTGCTGAGATCCACCACCTCGAACCATATGGACTCACGGCGGAAGTGAGCCTTGTTGCTGAAAAGGACATCCAGCTGGATTTTGCCGATCGGCGAGCAGGACTGTCCCGGCACGATGTTGTGGAAGAGAGTACTGGTCGGCTGGATGTTCTTCTCCTTGAGCCCAAGCTTGAGCAGGGTGCCGAGGTAGAGGATATTGATGATGCTGCCGCCGTCGACCAACACCCGGGAGAACCGGCAGGTGAGCCTGTGGGAGGCGAAAGTGGGGTCGAGGACGAGCACGTATGAGCCAGGATTTGGCATCACCGCAGGATGGTCAACCCGGCTCCATGTGATGGGCTTTTCAGACCAATGCATGTATTGGGGAACCGGAGGGACCGTGGCGTTCACCTCGCGTCGGCACTGGCGCTGGGTGTGCTTGTCGTCACCCTCGCCGGTGAAGACAACGAATGCTCCGTCTTGATGGGGGTAGTCATCATGGAGACGACCATCGCTGTGAGGCGGCGGTGGCGGAGCCGGAGCTGGACCGGGTGCCAGAGCATGAGGCGCTGCAACTACACCTGGGGGAGCTGACACAACCTCCCCTTGCGACAGTCGTCGTGCAAAGCTGCACTATCGAAGGGTATGGGTAGAGGGCTTCGCCCTAGAGTGCATCTTGCAGGGCGCGTCAAGCATTTGCTCGAAGCTGAGCTTGGGCTGCCAGTCGTTCTTGCCGGTCCGCCTCCATTGAGAGCCGGATTGGGTAGCCGACACTTCTCCCTCCATGTTGTCTACCAGCTTGTTGTTGGAGCGTGAATCAAGTTGATCCACCTTGCGCTTGTTGTTGTTCTGGCCGCCTCGATTGTCGACAGCCGGCTTGGGAGTAGTCGGTGTGGGGACAACTTTGTCTGAGGCGGTCACCTTGACCCGCATCGCGGAGTCGGCCGTGGCTACTTGTTCGCCTTTCCCATGAGCACCGCCACAGAGATGGGCTATGAGCACATGAGCTTGTGCTTGAGGAGAGTGTCGTCTCAGTAACCATCAAGGAAGTATTGGATGGCACATACCTCATGCAGTCCCTCGCAGGAGTTGTGAAGCTCCGTCCAACGCGTGACGTAGTCATGAAGGGGTTTGTCGGGCCTCTAGATGCACATGGCTAGCTCGCGAGGCCGGCCAGGGCGCTTGTAGATGCCAGTGAAGTTGCGGACGAATGCCTCCTCGAAGTCAACCCAGGAGTTGAAGCTGCCGGCTGGAAGGCTGTTAAGCCACGTCCTAGCCGAGCCGGCCAACATGAGTGGCACGTAGCGGACAGCTACGCGCTTCTTGCCCCGGGCAATACCAACAACAGTGGTGTAATCGATCAGCCAGTCTTCTGGCTTGGCAGCGCCGTTGTACTTGGGGGTGTGTCGAGGAATAGTGAAGCCTTTGGGAAACGGCTCCCCTCGGATCCGAGGGCCGAAGCACGCTGGACCGATGGGGCCGTCCTCTTCCAGGAGAGCTGATTGTGCGAGGGCGTTGAGGCGCTTGCGAGCGTCGTTGTCGCCACGTGGGACGCGAGCGCCGATCCGAGCCGGGATCGGAAGGGTGCCTTGTGAACCGGCGGCATGGGTCCTCCCCAGACAAGGAACCTCATACACCGAGTCACTCTAATCATCTCAGCGACGTCGGCCCAAAGTCGTCTTGCTGTGGCGCTGAGAACGCCTATCGTAGCTGCCCTCGCCCTTCCGGACGGAAGTGCGATGCGAAGAAGATCCCTCGGCTTGATGATGAACGCTAGGGTTACGGCGCGCTCTGGGATTGCGTCCCGCAGACTCCGACTGTGCCTAACTAGGGTCAAGCCATGTCTGCTGCTTGTTGGCGGCGTCAAGGAGATCCTTGACCCGCTTCTCCCGTAGGACGCGCTCCTCGCCCCCTAAGCTTGGA
This sequence comes from Hordeum vulgare subsp. vulgare, assembly GCF_904849725.1. Classification (NCBI taxonomy): domain Eukaryota; kingdom Viridiplantae; phylum Streptophyta; class Magnoliopsida; order Poales; family Poaceae; genus Hordeum; species Hordeum vulgare. The sequence goes on along the minus strand of NC_058522.1, from coordinate 104,841,730 downwards.
ATTTCTTCCATGGCCGCTGCTACGGCAACAGAGAACAGCGCCAAAAATTGACACGTTGACGGAGACTGGGCTTGCGTTGGTTTTTCCCAAGAAGAGGAAAGGGTGGTGCAACACAGGAGCAGTAAGTATTTCCCTTAGTTTGAGAACCAAGGTATCAATCCAGTAGGAGAATCTCGTCAAGTCCATAGTACCTGCGCAAACATAAAAGAGCGTGCACCCAACGCTATAAAGGGGTTGTCAATCCCTTCAAGATTGATTTCAAAGTGAGATCTGAAGGCGGAAAGTGCAACGAAGTAAAAGAATAAGGCTGAAAATATGGTATGGAGTAGACCCGGGGGCCATAGTGTTCACTAGAGGCTTCTCTCAAAATAGCAAATATTACGGTGGGTGAACAAATTATTGTTGAGCAATTGATAGAACCGCGCAAAGTCATGACGATATCTAAGGCAATGATCATACATATAGGCATCACGTCCGAGACAAGTAGACCAATACTTTCTGCATCTACTACTATTACTCCACACATCGACAACTATCCAGCATGCATCTAGTGTATTGAGTTCATGACGAACAGAGTAACGCCTTAAGCAAGATGACATGATATAGAGGGATAATCTCAAACCAATGATGAAAACCCCATCCTTTTACCCTTGATGGCAACAACACGATGTGTGCCTCGCTACCCCTTCTGTCACTTGGTGAGGTCACCGCACGATATGAACCCAAAACCAAGCACTTCTCCCATTGCAAGAATCATAGATCAAGTTGGCCAGACAAAACCCAAAGCTCGAAGAGAATTACAAGGATATGAAATCATGCATATAAGAGATCAGAAGAAACTCAAATAAGATTCATAGATAATCTGATCATAAATCCACAATTCATCGGATCTCGACAAACACACGGCAAAAGAAGATTACATCAGATAGATCTCCATGAAGATCATGGAGAACTTTGTATTGAAGATCCAAGAGAGAGAAGAAGCCATCTAGCTACTAGCTATGGACCCGTAGGTCTATGGTGAACTACTCACGCATCATCGGAGAGGTCATGGTGTTGATGAAGAAGCCCTCCGTATCTGAATCCCCCTCCGGTAGGGCACCAGAACATGCCCCAGATGGGATCTTGCGGAGACAGAAGCTTGCGGTGGCGGAAAAGTACTTTCGATGATCTCCTGATTTTTCCGGAATTTTTGGGAATATATAGGCGAAAGACCTAGGGCAGAGGTGGCCCAGGGAGCCCACAAGCCTGGGTGGCGCGGGCCCCCCTTGCTGCGGCTAGGGGGCTTGTGGGGTCCCTGGTGGCCCCCTGCCCTGGTTCTCAGGTTCCCCAATCTTCTTCTGTTTCGGAAAAAATCTTTTTGTAAGTTTCGTTCCGTTTGGACTCCGTTTAAAATCCTCCTCGGAAAAGGGTCAAAAACACGGAAAAAACAGGAACTGGCACTTGGCACTCAGTTAATCAGTTAGTCCCAAAAAATATATAAAAGGCATACAAAACATCCAAAGTTTGACAAGATAATAGCATGAAACCATCAAAAATTATAGATACGTTGGAGACGTATCAAGCATCCCCAAGCTTAACACCTGCTCGTCCTCGAGTAGGGAAGTGATAAATACTGAATTTTTGATGTGGAATGCTACCTAGCATAGTTGTCCTTTGTAACTTCATTCTTGTGACATGAATGTTCAGATCCGTAAGATTCAAAACAATAGTTTGCTATTGACATGAAAACAATAACACTTCAAGCAAACTAGCAAGGCAATCATGAACTTTCAGAATAACAAGCCCAAAGAAAGTTATCCCTACAAAATCATATAGTCTGGGTATGCTCCATCATCGTCACACAACTAATGTAAATCATGAACAACACCGGTACTGGCCAAGTAATTGTTTTCACACTCTTACTTTCTCAAACTTATAATAACTATCACGCAATACATGAGCGTGAGCCATGGATATAGCACTATAGGTGGAATAGAGTGTGGTGGTGGTTGTGAGACAAAAAAGGAGGAGATGGTCACATTGAGTCAAAGGGCTATGGAGATGCCCATTAACAGATATAATTGTGAATGAGTAGGGATTGCCATACAAAGGATGCACTAGAGCTATAAGTATGTGAAAGCTCAAAAGGAGAACTAGTGGGTGTGCATCCAACTTGCTTGCTCATGAAGACCTAGGGCAATTTTGAGGAAGCCCATCATTGGAATATACAAGCCAAGTTATATAATAAAGATTCCCACTAGTATATGGTGGTCACAAAACGAGAGGCTCTCAATCATGAAGAACATGGTGCTATTATGAAGCAGAAGTGTGGAAAAATATAGTAGCATTGTCCCTTCTCTCTTTTTCTATCTTTTTTTTGTTTGGGCTCTTGGGCCTCTTTTTTTATCTTTTTTTTTATTTGGTCTCTTGGCCTCTTTTTTTATTTCCTCACATGGGACAATGCTCTAATAATGATGATCATCACACTTTTATTTACTCACAACTCAAAGCTTAGAACCATGATGACTCTATGGGAAATGCCTCCGGCAGTGTACCGGCATGTGCAACGATCTATCTTGGCGTATGACGTTGGAACATCTCGCTAGCTATCTTACGATCATGCAATCGCAATATCAGAGTGACGGCACAAGTCATGAGACAGAACAGTGGGAGTTGCATGGCAATATATCTCGAAATGGCTATGAAAATGCCATAGTAGGTAGGTATGGTGGCTGTTTTGAGGAAGGCATATGGTGGGTTTGTGTACCGGTGAAAGTTGCGCGCCACTAGAGAGGCTAGCAGTGGTGGAAGGTGAAAGTGCATCTATACCATGGACTCACATTAGTCATGGAGAACTCACATACTTGTTGCGAAAGTTTTTATTAGTAATCGAAACAAAGTGCTAAACGCATACTCCTAGGGGAAGGGTTGGTAGGTGTTAACCATCGAGCGATCCCGACCTCAACACAAAGGATGACAATTAATAGATCAATTATGCTCCGACTTCCTAACATAGTGGTTCACCATACGTGCATGTTATGGGAATCACTAACCTCAACACAAGTATTTCTAGATTCACAACACCCTACTAACATAACTCTTAATATTACCAAATCCACATCTCAAAACTAACTGAGAGGAATAAAAACTTCTCTTTCTATTCAATGCACATGAAGATGGAGGTTTTTGTATCCTCTTTGGGTACCTATCACCTTTGGGACAACTTTCATAGCACAAGCCAACTACCAAGTCACGCACCGCCGTGCTCTAAAAGATCTAAGTGAAGCACGAAGAGCAAAATTATCTAGCTCAAAAGATATAAGTGAAGCACGATGAGAATTCTAGCAAAATTGCGATGAGTGCATGTCTCTCTAAAAAGGTGTGCAACAAGGATGATTGTGACACAACAAAAAGAAAAGACTCATATGATACAAGATGCTCCAAGCAAAGCACATATCATGTGGTGAATAAAAATATAGCTCCAAGTAATGTTACCGGTGGATTGAAGACGAAAGAGGGGATGCCTTCCCGGGGCATCCCCAAGCTTAGGATTTTTGGTGTACTTGAATTTGGCTTGGGATGCCTTGGCCATCCCCAAGCTTGAGCTCTTTCCACTCTTTATCCCTTTGTCCATGAGAACATCACCCAAAACTTGAAAACTTCACAACACAAAACTTAAACAGAAACTAGTGATATCATTAGCACAAGAAAACAAACTACCACCTCTTTAGGTAGTGTAGCAATCTTGATTTCTATTTATATTGGTGTTATATTACTGTATTCTCACTTCTCCATGGGTAGTACCCCCCAATACTATCCATAGTTTCTTCAAAACAAGCAACCAACTCAACTAAAAACAGAATTTGTCAAAAACAGACCAGTCTGTAGCGATCTGTATACTTTGTACACTTCTGGTACCTCAAAAATTCTGAAACATTACGACTGCGTGGGAAAAAGGCGTATCAACCAGCAGCAAAAAGAATCAACTCAAAAGCTCTTTCCGAATAAAAATGGAAAATAATCTCGTGAGCGAAAAGTTTCTGTATTTTTCCAGCAGGATCAAACAACTATCTCCAAGACTAGTCATAAAGGTTTTGCTTGGATCAAACACAAAAAGAAACAAAAAAGACACAATCATAACAGGTTTATGATGGTGTGGACGCAACAAAACAGAAAGAAAAGAATAAATTCATTGGGTTGCCTCCCAACAAGCGCTATTGTTTAACGGCCTTAGCTAGGAATTGATAAATCAATGATGCTCACACAAAAGACAAGAATTGAAGCACAATGAGAGCATCATAAAGCATGTGAAAATCACATCTAAGTCTAACATACTTCCTACGCATAGGCATTTTATACGAGAACAAATTTGCAAGACAACCAATAGTTACCAAATGCAAGGAAGAAGAAAGAGACAATAGCAATCTCAACATAACGAGAGGTGACTTAGTGATATGAAAGTTTCACCACCATATTTTCCTCTCTCATAATAATTACATGTGGGATAATATTCAAATTCAACAATGTAACTATCACATAGGATATTCTTTTCATGATCCACATGCATGCAAAGTTGACGCTCTTCAAAAATACTGGGATTATCATCAACTAAAGTCATGACTTCTCCAAACCCACTTTCAATATTATTGCAAATATCATATTCATCATGAGGTTTAAACAAATTTTCCAGATCATAAGAAAGATCATCACCCCAATCATGATTATTGCAATAAGTAGTGGTCATAGCAAAACTAGCATCCCCAAGCTTAGGGTTTTGCATATTTTTAGCATGATTGTCACTAATAGAATTTATAGTGAAACCATTGCAATCATTCTTTTCATCCAAGGAGCCCTCGTGAATCACTTCATAAATTTCTTCCTCACAATTTTCAGATTCACGCATCTCAAGCAAAACTCCATAGAGAAAGTCACGTGCACTCAACTCACTAGCAATTGGTTCCACATAAGTGGATCTCCTAAAGAGATTAGCAAGTGGGTGAGGATCCATATCAATAGACTTTCAGCTAGCGAAGATGCAAGCATATTGACGGCACATAGCACACAAGCGAACAGAAAGCAAGCGAGAGAAAAGGGAGAACAAAAAAGGTAAATATTTTTGTAAATTTTTGTTTTTTCAGAAGTGGGGGAGAGGAAAACGAGAGGCAAAAAAAAGTAAATGCAAGAGATGATTTTGCGACACTTAATTGGATTAGTTCTTGAGTTGATCCTCCCCGGCAACGGCGCCAGAAATTCTTCTGCTACGACAACAGACAACAGCGCCAAAAATTGACACGTTGACGGAGACTGGGCTTGCCTTGGTTTTTCCCTTGAAGAGGAAAGGATGGTGCGGCACAGGAGCAGTAAGTATTTCCCTTAGTTTGAGAACCAAGGTATCAATCCAGTAGGAGAATCTTGTCAAGTCCAGAGTACCTACGCAAACACAAAAGAGCTTGCACCCAACGCTATAAAGGGGTTGTCAATCCCTTCAAGATTGATTTCAAAGTGAGATCTGAAGGTGGAAAGTGCAACGAAGTAAAAGAGTAAGGCTGAAAATATGGTGTGGAGTAGACCCGGGGGCCATAGTGTTCACTAGAGGCTTCTCTCAAAATAGCAAATATTACGTTGGGTGAACAAATTACTGTCGAGCAATTGATAGAACCGCGTGAAGTCATGACGATATCTAAGGCAATGATCATACATATAGGCATCACGTCCGAGACAAGTAGACCGATACTTTCTGCATCTACGACTATTACTCCACACATCGACCGCTATCCAACATGCATCTAATGTATGAGCTCATGACGAACAGAGTAACGCCTTAAGCAAGATGACATGATGTAGAGGAATAATCTCAAACCAATGATGAAAACACCACCTTTTTACCCTTGATGGCAACAACACGATGCGTGCCTTGCTACCTCTTCTGTCACTGGGTGAGGTCACCGAACAGTATGAACCCAAAACCAAGCACTTCTCCCATTGCAAGAATCATAGATCAAGTTGGCCAGACAAAACCCACAACTCGAAGAGAATTACAAGGATATGAAATCATGCATATAAGAGATCAGAAGAAACTCAAATAAGATTCATAGATAATCTGATCATAAATCCACAATTGAACGGATATCGACAAACACACCACAAAAGAAGATTACATCTGATAGATCTCCATGAAGATCATGGAGAACTTTGTATTGAAGATCCAAGAGAGAGAAGAAGACATCTAGCTACTAGCTATGGACCCGTAAGTCTATGGTGAACTACTCATGCATCATCGGAGAGGTCATGGTGTTGATGAAGAAGCCCTCCTTATCCGAATCCGCCCTCCGGCAGGGCACCAGAACGTTCCCCGGATGGGATCTTGCAGAGACAGAAGCTTGCGGCGGCGGAAAAGTACTTTCGATGATCTCCTGATTTTTTCTAGAATTTTTGGGAATATATATGCGAAAGACCTAGGGCAGAGGTGGCCCAGGGAGTCCACAAGCCTGGGAGGTGCGAGCCCCCCTGACCGCGGCTAGGGGGCTTGTTGGGTCCCAGGTGGCCCCCTACCCTGGTTCTCAGGTTCCCCGATCTTCTTCTGTTTCGAAAAAAATCATTTCGGAAGTTTCGTTCCGTTTGGACTCCGTTTAAAATCCTCCTCTGAAAAGGGTCAAAAACATGGAAAAAACAGGAACTGGCACTTGGCACTGAGTTAATAAGTTAGTCCCAAAAAAGATATAAAAGGCAGACAAAACATCCAAAGTTTGACAAGATAATAGCATGAAACCATCAAAAATTATAGATACGTTGGAGACGTATCAGCCGCCTGGGCCGGCCGTAAGTGAGCCGCAGGAGTCTCGTAGATGGGTTGCTTGCCGCCTAGGATCTCGGCAATGACCCAGCCGTGGCCGCGGACCGCCCCAAGCCGGCTAGGACCATCGGAAACCAGAGTGAGGCCATAAGCGGATTTATCCTCACGCTGCGTGGCCTCCATCCAGAGTTTAGCCACGGCGATGGCAATGCCCTCCCCCAAGATCTGCCTGCGAGCTTCCTCCAGCGAGGCCCGTGCCTCGGTGGGGTTTGTGGAGGTGGCGATGGGTGTCTTCAAGCCGGTAAGAGCGGCCTGAAGCATGTCGGCGGGTACAGAAGCAGGCTCACCAGCGTCTGCTAATTCCTTGCCATGAGCCTTGCTAGTGCCTGCACCGATGTGTAGGGGAACGTTGCATGGAAAACAAAAAAATTCCTATGCACACGAAGACCTATCATGGTGATGTCCATCTACGAGAGGAGATTTGGATCTACGTCCCCTTGTAGATCGCACAGCAGGAAGCATTAAGAAACGCGGTTGATGTAGTGGAACGTCTTCACGTCCTTCGATGATCCCCACGAACCGTCCCACGAACTGTCCCGCGATCCGTCCCACGATCCGTTCCGATCTAGTGCCGAACGGATGGCACCTCCGCGTTCAGCACACGTACAGCTCGACGATGATCTCGGCCTTCTTGATCGAGCAAGAAAGATGGAGAAGTAGATGATTTCTCCAGCACCGTGATGGTGCTCCGGTGGTGGTGAGGATCTACTCCTGCAGGGCTCCGCCCGAGCTCCGTAGAAATACGATCTAGAGGTAAAACTATGGTGTCTAGATCTGAGTTGCACGTGGCAAAAGTTGTCTCAAATCAGCCCTAAAACACCACTAAATATAGGAGGGAGGGGGACAAGGCTAGCCTTGTGGGCCAAGCCCTCAAGGGGTGTGCCGGCCAAGGGGGAGGTGGAGTCCCACCCCAATTCGGTTTGGGGGAAGGAGTCCACTCCTTCCTTCCCACCTCCTCTTTTTTCCTTTTCCTTTTCTTTTCTTTTTGGTATTTCTATAAGTAGTGCCATGGGCCTCTTAGGATGATTCCACCAGCCCACTAGGGACTTGTGGCACCACCCTATTCCCTTGGGCTCATTCCCGAGTGGGTGAGCCCCTCCCGGTGAACTCCCGGAACCCATTCTTCACTCTCGGTACACTTCCGGAATTGCTTGAAACTGTCTGGTAACCAAATGAAACCATCCTATATATCAATCTTCGTTTCCGGACCATTCCGAAAACCCTCGTGACGTATGTGATCTCATCCGGGACTCGGAACAACATTGGGTAACCACACATATAACTCAACTATACTAAAACATCATCGAACCATAAGTGTGCAGACCTTGTGGGTTCGAGAACTATGCAAACATGCCCCGAGGTACTCCTTAGTCAATATCCAATACCGGGACCTGGATGCCCATATTCGATCATACATATTCTCCGAAGATCTTATCGGTTGAACCTCAGTGTCAAGGATTCATATAATCACGTATGTCATTCCCTTTGTCCTTCGGTATGTTACTTGCCCGAGATTCGATCGTCGGTATCCGCATACCTATTTGAATCTCGTTACCGGTAAGTCTCTTTACTCGTTTCGTAATACAAGATCCCGTGACTTACACTTAGTCACATTGCTTGCAAGGCTTGTGTGTGATGTTGTATTACCGAGTGGGCCCCGAGATACCTCTCCGTCACACGAAGTGACAAATCCCAGTCTTGATCCATACTAACTCAACGGACACCTTCGGAGATACTTGTAGAGCACCTTTATAGTCACCCAGTTACGTTGTGACATTTGATGCACACAAGGCATTCCTCCGGTGCGAGTGAGTTATATGATCTCATGGTCATAGGAACAAATACTTGACACGCAGAAAACAGTAGCAATAAAACGACACGATCAATATGCTACGTTCATAGTTTGGGTCTAGTCCATCACATGATTCTCCTAATGATGTGATCCAGTTATCAAGTGACAACACTTCCACATAGTCAGAAAACCTTGAGTATCATTGATCAACTGGCTAGCCAACTAGAGGCTTGCTAGGGACGGGACATTGTTTTGTCTATGTATCCACACATGTATCTATGTTTTCATTCAATACAATTATAGCATGGATAATAACCGATTATGTTTAAACAGGAAATATAATAATAACTATTTATCATTGCCTCTAGGGCATATTTCCAACAGTCTCCCACTTGCACAAGAGTCAATAATCTAGTCCTCACATCGCCATGCGATTGACATTGTGATAAATCGAACACCCATACAGTTTTGGTGTTGATCATGTTTTGCACGTGGAAGAGGTTTAGTCAGCGGGTCTGCTACATTTAGATCCGTGTGCACTTTGCAAATATTCATGTCTTCTCCGTCCACGTAGTCGCAGATGAGGTTGAAGCATCATTTGATGTGTCCAGTCTTCTTGTGAAACCTTGGTTCCTTTGCTAAGGCAATGGCACGAGTGTTGTCACCTAACAGAGTTAATGGATCTAGTGCGCTCGGCACAACTCCAAGATCTGTCATGAACTGCTTCATCCATACACCCTCCTTTGCTGCCTCCGAGGCAGCCATGTACTCTGCTTCACATGTAGAATCTGCTATGATGCTTTGCTTGGAACTGCACCAGCCTACCGCACCCCCATTAAGAATAAATACTATCCGGTTTGCGACTTAGAGTCATCCGGATCGGTGTCAAAACTTGCGTCGATGTAACCTTTTACGACGAGCTCTTTGTCACCTCCATAAACGAGAAACATTTCCTTAGTCCTTTTCAGGTACTTCAGAATAATCTTGACCACCGTCCAGTGATCCACTCCTGGATTACTTTGAAACATGTCTGCCATACTTATGGCCAAGTTGACGTCTGTTCTAGTGCACAGCATTGCATACATGATAGAATCTACGGCTGAAGCGTATGGGATGGAACTAATTTGTTCTCTATCTTCCGCAGTTGTTGGGCACTGAGTATTACTCAATTTTATACCTTTTCATACTGGCAAGAACCCTTTCTTGGACTGATCCATTTTGAACTTCTTCAAAACTTTATCAAGGTACGTACTTTGTGAAAGTCCTATCAGGCGTTTCGATCTATCCCTATAGATCTTAATGCCTAGAATGTAAGCAACTTCTCCTAGGTCCTTCATAGAGAAACTTTTATTCAAGTAATCCTTTATGCTCTCCAAAAGCTCCATGTTGTTTCCAATCAGCAATATGTCATCCACATATAATATTAGAAATGCCACAGAGCTCCCACTCACTTTCTTGTAAATACAAGATTCTCCAACCACTTGTATAAACCCAAATGCTTTGATCACCTCATCAAAGCGCTTATTCCAACTCCGAGATGCTTGCACCAGACCATAAATGGATCGCTGGAGCTTGCATACTTTGTTAGCATTCTTTGGATCGACAAAACCTTCGGGTTGCATCATATACAACTCTTCCTTAAGAAAACCGTTAAGGAACGCCGTTTTGACATCCATCTGCCAGATTTCATAATCATAAAAGGAAGCTATTGCTAACATGATTCGGACAGACTTAAGCATCGCTACTGGTGAGAAAGTCTCATCGTAGTCAACTCCTTGAACTTGTGAAAAACCCTTTGCCACAAGTCGAGCTTTATAAACGGTCACATTACCGTCTGCGTCCGTCTTCTTCTTATAGATCCATTTGTTCTGAATAGCCTTGCGGGCTTCAGGTAGTACTTCCAAAGTCCACACTTTGTTCTCATACATGGATCCTATCTCGAACTTCATGGCCTCCAACCATTTGTTGGAATCCGGGCCCACCATTGCTTCTTCATAATTCGCAGGTTCATTGTTGTCCAACAACGTAATTGTTAAGACAGGATTACCGTACCATTCAGGAGCAGTATGTGATCTTGTCAACCTGCGAGGTCCGATAGGAACTTGATCTGAAGTTTCATGATCATCATCATCAACTTTCTCCTCAACCGGCGCCGCAGCAACAGGGGTTTCCCCTTGCCCTGCGCCACCATCTATAGGGATTAGAGGTTCGACAACCTCATCAAGTTCTATCTTCCTACCACTCAATTCTTTCGAGAGAAACTCCTTCTCAAGAAAAACTCCATTTTTAGCAACAAACACTTTGCCCTCGGATTTGAGAAAGAAGGTATACCCAACTGTCTCTTTTGGGTAACCTATGAAGACTCACTTTTCCTCTTTGGGTTCCAGCTTTTCAGGCTGAAGCTTTTTGAAATAAGCATCACATCCCCAAACTTTAAGAAACGACAGTTTTGGTCTTTTGCCATACCACAGTTTGTATGGTGTTGTCTCAATGGATTTTGATGGTGCCCTATTAAAGTGAATGCAGCTGTCTCTAATGCATAACCCCAAAACAATAACGGCAAATAGGTAAGAGACATCATAGATCGCACCATCTATAATAAAGTACGATTACGATGTTCGCACACACCATTACGCTGTGGTGTTCCTGGTGGTGTCAACTGTGAAACAATTCCACATTGTCTTAAGTGATCACCAAACTCGAAACTCAGATATTCACCCACACGATCAGACTGTAGGAACTTGATCTTCTTGTTACGATGATTTTCAACTTCACTCTGAAATTTCTTGAACTTCTCAAATGTTTCAGACTTGTGCGTCATCAAGTAGACATAACCATATCTACTTAAATCGTCAATGAAGGTGAGAAAATAACGATATCCGCCAGCGCCTCCACACTCATCGGACTGCATACATCAGTATGTATGATTCCCAACAAGTCATTTGCACGCTCCATTGTTCCGGAGAACGGAGTCTTAGTCATCTTGCCCATGAAGCATGGTTCGCACGTGTCAAGTGAATCAAAGTCAAGTGACTCCAAAAGTCCATCGGTATGGAGTTTCTTCATGCGCTTTACACCAATATGACCTAAACCGAAGTGCCATAAAAACATGGCGCTATCATTGTTAACTCTAACTATTTTGGTCTCAATGTTATGTATATGTGTATCATCGCTATCAAGATTCGGTATGAACAATCCTCTCACATTGGGTGCGTGACCATAAAAGATATTACTCATAGAAATAGAACAAGCATTATTCACTGACTTAAACGAGTAACCATCTCGCAATAAATAAGATCCAGATATAATGTTCATGCTTAACGCAGACACTAAATAAAAATTATTTAAGTTCATAACTAATCCTGATGGTAACTGAAGTGAAACTGTGCCGACGACGATTGCATCAACCTTGGAACCATTTCCCACGTGCATCGTCACTTCATCCTTCGCCAGCCTTCGCTTATTCCGCAGTTCATGTTTCGAGTTGCAAATATGAGGAACAGAAGCGGTATCGAATACCCAGGCACTACTACGAGATCTGATTAAGTGCACATCAATAACATGTATATCCAATATACCTGTTTTTTCTTTGGCTGCCTTCTTATCAGCCAGATACTTGGGGCAGTTGCGCCTCCAGTGACCCATACCCATGCAATAATAACACTCCGTTTCTTCGTCGGATTGGCAATAGGCTTGCCGCTCTTCTTTGAATTACCCTTCTTTCCTTTGTCGTTTCTCTTGAAACTAGTGGTCTTATTCACCATCAACACTTGATGCTCTTTACGGAGTTCTGACTCTGCGACTTTCAGCATGGCGAAAAACTCGCCGGATGACTTGTTCATCCCTTGCATGTTATAGTTCAACACAAAGCTCTTGTAGCTTGGTGCCAGTGATTGAAGAATTCTGTCAGTGATAGCCTCTTGCAGGAGTTCAATCCCCGGCTCAGCTAGACGGTTTGAGTATCCAGACATTTTGAGCACATGTTCACTGACAAACGAATTCTCCTCCATCTTGCAAGCACAGAATTTATCGGAGGTCGCATACCTCTCGATCCGGGCATTCTTCTGAAAGATAAACTTCAACTCCTGGAACATCTCAAATGCTACATGACGCTCAAAGCGACGTTGAAGACCCAGCTCTAAGCCATACAAGACTGCACATTGAACTACTGAGTAGTCCTCATTGCGTGCTAACCAAGCGTTCTTAACATCTTGGTCAGCCGCGGCGGGTGGTTCATCTCCTAGCGCAGCATTAAGGACATAATCCTTCTTCCCAGCTTGCAGGAGCAACTTAAGATTACGAGCCCAGTCTACAAAGTTGCTTCCATCATCTTTCAACTTAGCTTTCTCTAGGAACGTATTAAAATTCAGGGTGACTGTCGCGTGAGCCATTGATCTACAACACAAAATATTTTCAAAGTGGACTTAGACTATGTTCAAGATAACTAGAGTTTAACTAATCAAATTACTTGCTAAAATCCCACTCAAAAAGTACATCTCTCTAGTCATTTGAGTGGTACATGATCCAAATTCACTAACTCAAGTCCGATCATCACGTGAGTTGAGAATAGTTTCAGTGGTAAGGATCTCTATGCTAATCATATCAACTATACGATTCATGCTCGACCTTTCGGTCTCATGTGTTCCGAGGCCATGTTTGCCCATGCTAGGCTCGTCAAGCTTAACCCGAGTGTTCCACTTGTGCAACTGGTTTGCACCCGTTGTATGTGAACGTTGAGTCTATCACACCCGATCATCACGTGTTGTCTCGAAACGACAAACGGTAGCAACAATGCACAGTTGGGGAGAACACAATTTCGTCTTGAAATTTTAGTGAGAGATCACCTCATAATGCTACCGTCGTTCTAAGCAAAATAAGGTGCATAAAAGGATTAACATCACATGCAATTTATAAGTGACATGATATGTCCATCATCATGTGCTTCTTGATCTCCATCACCAAAGCACCGACACGATCTTCTTGTCACCGGCGCCAGACCATGATCTCCATCAACGTGTCGCCATCGGGGTTGTCATACTACTTATGCTATTACTACTAAAGCTACATCCTAGCAATATAGTAAACACATCTGCAAACACAAACATTAGTTTAAAGACAACCCTATGGCTCTTGTCGGTTGCCGTACCATCGACGTGCAAGTCGATATTAACTATTACAATATGATCATCTCATACATCCAATATATCACATCACGTCATTTGCGATATCATATCACAAGAATACCTCGCAAAAACAAGTTAGACGTCCTCTAATTTGTTGTTGCATGTTTTACGTGGCTGCTATGGGTATCCAGTCTGATCGCATCTTACTTACACATAAACCACAACGGAGATGTGTAAATTGCTATTTAAACTCTCCAAGGACCGCCTGGTCAAAAACAATTCAACTAAAGTTGAAGCAACTGACACCCGCCAGTCGTCTTTATGCAACGAGGTTGCATGTCAAGCGATGAAACCAGTCTTTCGTAAGCGTACGAATAATCTCGGTCCGGGCCACTTCAATCCAACAATACCGTTGAATCTAGAAAAGTCTAAGGAGGGCAGCAAATCGAACATCACCGTCCACAAAACCATTTGTGTTCTACTCGAGATAACATCTACGCATGAACCTAGCTCATGATGCCACTGTTGGGGAACGTTGCATGGGAAACAAAAAAAATCCTACGCACACGAAGACCTATCATGGTGACGTCCATATACGAGAGGAGATTTGGATCTATGTACCCTTGTAGATCGCATAGCAGGAAGCGTTAAGAAACGCGGTTGATGTAGTGGAACGTCTTCACGTCCCTCGATCATCCCCACGAACCGTCCCACGAACCGTCCCGCGATCTGTCCCACGATCCGTTCCGATCTAGTGCCAAACGAACGACACCTCCGCATTCAGCACACGTACAGCTCGACGATGATCTCGGCCTTCATGATCGAGCAAGCAAGACGGAGAAGTAGATGAGCTCTCCGGCAGCGTGACGGCGCTCCGGTGGTGGTGAGGATCTACTCCTGCAAGGCTCCGCCCGAGCTCCGCAGAAATACGATCTAGAGGTAAAACTATGGTGTCTAGATCTGAGTTGCACGTGGCAAAACTTGTCTCAAATCAGCCCTAAAACACCACTATATATAGGAGAGAGGCGGTATGAGGCTTGCCTTGAGGGCCAAGCCCTCAAGGGGTGAGCCGGCCAAGGGGGAGGTGGACTCCCACCCCAATTCGGTTTGGGGGAAGGAGTCCACTCCTTCCTTCCCACCTCTTTTTCCTTTCCTTTTTCTTTTCTTTTTCGTACTTCTACAAGTTGCGCCATGGGCCTCTTAGGCTGATTCCACCAGCCCACTAGGGACTTGTGGCGCCACCCTATGCCCTTGGGCTCACTCCCGGGTGGGTGGGACCCTCCCGGTGAACTCCCGGAACCCATTCGTCACTCCCAGTAAACTGCCGGAATTGTTCGAAACTTTCGAGTAACCAAATGAAACCATCCTATCTTCGTTTCCGGACCATTCCGGAAACCCTCATGACGTTCGTGATCTCATCCGGGACTCCGAACAACATTCGGTAACCACACATATAACTCAACTATACTAAAACATCATCGAACCTTAAGTGTGCAGACCCTGCGGGTTCGAGAACTATGCAGACATGCCCCGAGGTACTCCTCGATCAATATCCAATAGCGGGACCTGGATGCACATATTGGATCCTACATATTCTCTGAAGATCTTATCGGTTGAAACTCAGTGTCAAGGATTCATATTATCTCGTATGTCATTCCCTTTGTCCTTTGGTATGTTACTTGCCCGAGGTTCGATCGTCGGTATGCGCATACATATTTCAATCTCGTTACCGGCAAGTCTCTTTACTCGTTCCGTAATACAAGATCCCGTGACTTATACTTAGTCACATTGCTTGCAAGGCTTGTGTGTGATGTTGTATTACCGAGTGGGCCCCAAGATACCTCTCCGTCACACGGAGTGACAAATCCCAGTCTTGATCCATACTAACTCAACGGACACCTTCGGAGATACCTGTAGAGCACCTCTATAGTCACCCAGTTACGTTGTGACGTTTGATGCACACAAGGTATTCCTCCGGTGCCAGTGAGTTATATGATCTCATGGTCATAGCAACAAATACTTGGCACGCAGAAAACAATAGAAATAAACCAACACGATCAATATGTTACGTTCATAATTTGGGTCTGGTCCATCACATGATTCTCCTAATGATGTGATCCAGTTATCAAGTGACAACACTTGCACATAGTTAGAAAACCTTGACTATCATTGATCAACTGGCTAGCCAACTAGAGGCTTGCTAGGGACATTGTTTTGTCTATGTATCCACACATGTATCTATGTTTTCATTCAATACAATTATAGCATGGACAATAAACGATTATCTTTAAATAGGAAATATAATAATAACTATTTATCATTGCCTCTAGGGCATATTTCCAACACGATGACCATCACCTCCACAACATTGGAGACGACGGCGACATGATACAGGGTAAGGAACCCCGCAGACGACGGCGGACCGTCGAATATGACCACGTTGCTGGGGTACACGTCGAATGTAGGCATCTCGGTGAGGGAGAGCCTACTGAAGCTGGTGCATAATTCCTCGACGACGAAGTCCTTGCCAGGGTAGCGAGGGCCATCGTTGAGGCACAAGTCGCTGAAGAGAACGATGAGGCTCTCAATAGCATCTATGACGACGCTGGGGAGTGACTCGTTGTCAGAATGCCCCTCAGAGTACGCATGACGGACTCGGACGTCGATCGTCATCGGTGAAGCCTCATCGAAAGTAGGCTCCACGGGCATGCATATCGGTCCGGATGCGATTTATCCGGCCGTGTAAGCGCAGGGCCCCGCCCAGCGCGTCAAGGCAGCCGATGTCGCGGACGGCCCACGGTGGGCGCCAAATATCGGTGTTTACTCACAACATAAGCCATGGGTAGGCTAAAGATGGTGGGAACCGAAGTGACACCGGAGGGCGCTGGGAACGAGGATGGTACAAGGATGGAACGCACGATGTACCCAGGTTCAAGGCTCTTCATAGAGATAATACCCCTAATCCTGCCGGAGTGTATGATGTATGAATGGGACTACAAAGTTCTCCTGGAGCTGTATTGCGGAGGAGGAAGAAGGAGTTTCCAGCTCGCGTCTGCCTCTCCTATGTGGTGTGTGTATGCTGAGTTGACCGACCCTCTGCATGGAGGGGGCGGGGGGGGGGGGGGGTTATGTACGAACCCATCGACCTACAATATGGATAAAAGTACAAGAGTGGGACACGGCTGGTAGGCTCACCGGCTGGCCACGGGGCACACCGGGGTCTTGTCTTGTTGCTGGAGGGTCCCGCCGGCTGCGAGGTCCCGTATGGCTATGGGACCCACCGGCTAGCCAGTAAGGAACTCGCGTAAGGTTGACGCAGGACACGTGTGGTACGTCCGGCGTCGTCCAGCGAGAATCATCATGGTAGACAGTACGGCCGTCTCCACTGTTCCCACGCCGAGTGCAGTAATGGAGTGGGGGTTTGACGGGCCGACAGTGTGCAGGGTGATGGATCCGAGCCGGAGGAGGTCCGCGGCATGGCCACTGACGCTGTACCTGTCGTGCACCCCGATCCAGTACCTTTGCTGACGCGTAGCCACCTTTAATAGTAGGGTCTCGTCATGACCTACGGTCTGATGTGACTTGAGGTCCCTAGCTAGCTAGTCGCTTGACTAGCCGACTTGGGCATGGTCGCCTCGCCTCTAGCCGACTGGCTTGGCCTATACGGCCATGGCGAGGTAGCCGTCTTGCCTCTAGCCGACAGGTGCTTCTTGGCCGGCCAGAGAGTATGTCGTTTCGCCACTAGCCGATAGGTGCTTCCTAGCCGGCCAAGGGGACTTGGGCTTTGTAGAATGATTCTTGTTGTTCCTTCTTGGTTGAAGGCAAAGGAGTAGGCTCGATGAGCCTATCCCGGGGTTATCCCTCCGACACTAGACAACCAGCGAAGTTCTGGATGTCGAGGATTCGAGCCGGCTTCACCAGACGCTCGATGGTTCTGATCTTCTCAGGGTTCGCTTTCATGCCGCGAGCTGACACGAAGAAACCCAAGAGCTTGCCGCGTGGAAATCCAAAGACGCACTTCTCCGGATTGAGCCGGATCTTGTATTCGCGCAGATTGGCTAACGTCTCTCGCAAGTCTTCAAGGAGACTAAAATGCTGCTTGCTCTTGACGACGATGTCATCCACATAGACGTGGATGTTCCTGCCGATTTGCGGCAGGAGGCATTGTGGCATGCAGCGCTGAAAGGTGGCACGAGCCTTCTTCAGGCCGAACGTCATGGTGGTGTAGCAGTAGACCCCGAAGGGCGTAATGAAGGAGGTCTCCAGCCGGTCACCTGGATCCAACTTGATTTAGTTGAAGCCTGAATAGGCGTCTAGAAAGGACAGCAATTCGTAGCCAGCTGTGGTGTCGATTACTTGATCTATCCGGGGCAAAGCGAAAGGGTCTTTCGGACACGCCTTATTCATGTTGTGTAGTCGTTACACATTCGCCACGTCTTGTTTTTCTTCAGCACCAGAACTGGATTGGCCAACCAGTCTGAATGGAAAACTTCCATTATGAAGCCGGCTTCGAGCAGCCGGACGATCTCTTCTACTATTATGCGTCGCTTCCCCTAGGTGAAGCGGCGCAGGGGTTGTTTCACTGGCTTGGCATCCGGCTGCACATGAATCTTGTGCTCGGCGTACTTCCTCAGAACTCCTGGATATCATTTGGGGACCATGCGAAGATGTCCCGATTCTCACGGAGGAAGTCGACGATCTCGCCTTCCTATTTGACGCTGAGGTTGGTGCCAATGGTGATGCACTGCTTGGGGTTCGTAGGGTCGAGCGGCACCTGCTTTGTTTCCTTGGCTGGCTCGAACGACCCTTCGCCGTCCTACTGGGACGGTGGAGTAGGAATCGCCGCGGCTCGGTAGCCATAGCCACGAGTCGGTCGATCTGTCTCTTCTCCTCAGCGATCACCAGGGTGTCGGCCAGACGGCTGCAGTCGCGTGCGCACTCGAGAGACTTCTTGTAGTCGCGAGCGATGGTGTTGATACCCTTGGTACCAGGTGCTACGGCAACAAAAGACCTTCCAACGGCGCCAGAAACAGTGCTGACGGGAGACTGTTCTTTACTCCTCAGCAACGGCACCAGGAATCCTTCTGCTATGGCTACGCCTTTAGAGACTTCCTAGGCAAATATGCAAAGGATTTCCCCGCGGCCTTAGATCCCTGCGTTGGTGTTCCCTCGAAGCGGAAAGGGTGATGTAGCGCAGCAGTGGTAAGTATTTCCCTCAGTTTGAAGAACCAAGGTACCGATCCAGTGAAGGAGTATCACAAGTGCGTGCAGAAACACAAAGAGCTTGCTCCCAACGCTATGAAGGGGTTGTCAATCCCTTATAGATTGTTTGCCAAGTGAGAATTGAAAGCAACAAAGTAACAAAGCAAAGTAAAAGCGAAAGTGGAAACGATAGGTTTGAATAGACCCGGGGGCCGTAATGTTCAATAATGGCTTCTCTCATGAAAGCAAGTAGACGGTGGGTGAACGAATTACTGTCGAGCAATTGATAGAACCGCGCAAAGTCGTGACGATATCTATGGCAATGATTATATCTATAGGCATCATGTCCAAAACAAGTAGACCGATACTTTGTGCATCTACTACTATTACTCCACATGTCAACCGCTATCCAGCATGCATCTAGTGTATTAAGTCCAAAAGAACAGAGTAACGCCTTAAGCAAGATGACATGATGTAGATGGACAACCTCATATCTACGACAAATCCCATCTTGTTACCCTTGATGGCAACTACACGATGTGTGCCTTGCTGCCCCTACTGTCACTGGGAAAGGTCACCACACGGTAAGAACCCAAAACCAAGGACTTCTCCCATTGCAAGAATCATAGATCTAGTTGGCCAAACAAAACCCAAGGCTCAGAGAGACTTACAAGGATATCAACTCATGCAAATAAGAAATCAGCAAAGACTCAAATATATATCATAGATAATCTGATGAAAAATCCACAATTCATCGGATCTCGACAAACACACCGCCAAAGAGAATTACATCGGATAGATCTCCATGAAGATCATGGTGAACTTTGTATTGAAGATCCAAGAGAGAGAAGAAGCCATCTAGCTACTATCTACGGACCCGTAGGTCTGAAGTGAACTAGTCACGAGTCATTGGAGCGGCGATGATGTTGATGAAGAAGCCCTCCAACTCCAAAGTCCCCTCTGGTAGGGCACCGGGATGGGTCTCTAGATGAGATCTCGCGGAAACGGCAGCTTGCGGCGGCGGAAAAGTGTTTTCGTGGAGGCCCTGATTTTTTCTGGATTTTTAGGGAATATATAGGCCAAAGACCTAGGGCAGGGGGGCGCCAAGGAGGCCACAAGCTTGGTTGCCGCGACCTCCCCCCTGGCCACGACAACAGGGCTTGTGGGCTCCCTCTGGGCCCACTTGCTTGGCCCTCAAGCCTCCCGATCTTCTTCCGTTCTGGAAAAAATCATTTTGGGGATTTTATTCCGTTTGGACTCCGTTCCAAAATCAGGGCTGAAAAGAGTCAAAAACAGAAAAAAAAAACAGGAACTGGCACTTGGCACTGAGTTAATAAGTTAGTCGCAAAAAAGATATAAAAGGTAAACAAAACATCCAAAGTTGACAAGATAACAGCGTGAAACCATCAAAAATTATAGATACGCTTGAGACGTATCAAGCATCCCCAAGCTTAACTCTTGCTCGTCCTCGAGTAGGGAAGTGATAAAGAATGAATTTTTGATGCTTTCATGCTACCTAGCATAGATGTCCTTTGTAACTCCTCTTATGTGACGTGAATGTTCAGATCCATTAGATTCAAAACAATAGTTTGCTATTGATGTGGAGACAATAATACTTCAAACAAACTAGCAAAGTAATCATGAACTTCCAAAATAACAAGGCCAAAAGAAGGTTATCCCTACAAAATCGTATAGTCTGGCTATGCTCTATCATCATTGCACAACGAATTTAAATCATGCACAACCCTAGTATTGGCCAAGTAATTGTTTTCACACCTTTACTTTCTCAAACTTTTTCAACTCTCACGCAATACATGAGTGTGAGCCATGGTTTTAGCACTATAAGTGGTGTGGAGTGTGGTGGAGGTTGCAAGAAAAACAAGGAGAAGATGGTCACATTAACTAGGCATATCAATGAGCTGTGGAGATGCTCATCAATAGATATCAATGTGAATAAGTAGGGATTGCCATGCAAATGATGCACTAGAGCTAAGAGTATGTGAAAGCTCTTAAAGAAAACTAGTGGGTGTGCATCCACCATGCTTGCTCACGAAGACCTAAGGCAAATATGAGGAAGCCTATCATTGGAATATACAAGACAAGTTATATAATGAAAATTTCCCACTAGCTATATGGTGGTGACAAAACGAGAGAGTCTCAATCATGAAGATCATGGTGCTTAATATGCACAAGTGTGGAAAAGTGGTAGCATTGTCCCTTCTCTCTTGTTCTCTCATTTTTTTGGGATGGGCTCTTTGGCCTCCCTTTTTTTTGGTGGGCATCTTTGGCCTCTTTTATTTCCTCACATGGGACAACGCTCCATCAATGATGATCATCACACTTACAACTCAAAAATTAGAGCAACGATGACTCTATATGAAATGCCTTCGGTAGTGTACCGTGACAATGATCTAGCATGGCATGGACACTAATGGAAACTTCATGCTAGCTATCTTACGATCATGCAATGGAAATGTAGACGTGGTGGCACATATCATGGTGGTAGTTGCATGGCAATATATCTCGGAATGACTTTGAAAAAGCCATAGTAGGTAGGTATGGTGGCTGTTTTGAGGGAGGCTAATGGTGGGTTTTGTGCACCGACGAAAGTTGCACGGCACTAAAGAAGATAGTCATGGTGGAAGGTGAAAGTGCATCTAAACCATGGACTTAACATTAGTCATGAAGAACTCATATACATGTTGCAAAAGTTTTATTAGTAATCGAAACAAAGCATTCAACGCATACTCCTAGAGGAAGGGTTGGTAGGTATAAACCATCGTGCGATCCCGACCGCCACACAAAGGATGACAATCAATAGACTAATCATGCTCAGACTTCATCACATAGCGGTTCACCATACATGCATGCTACGAGAATCACTAACTTCAACATAAGTATTTCTAGATCCACAAAACCTTACTAGCATAACTTCAATATTACCATAACCACAACTCAAAACTTGTTGAGATGAATCAAACTTCTCTAACTATTCAATGCACATGAAGGTGGAAGTTTTCGTATCCCTTTGGATAACTACCCCTTTTGAGACTACTTTCAAAGAATAGATCAACTACCAAGCCACGCACCGCCGTGCTCTAAAAGATATAAGTGAAGCACATAGAGCAAAAGCATCTAGCTCAAAAGATATAAGTGAAGCACATGTGAGCTGAATTGTCTAACCAAAGGATATAAGTGAAGCTCGACAAAATCACGGTGAGTGCATGTCTCTCTCTCTCTAGGTGTGCAGCAAGGATGATAGTGACAAAACAAAAATAAAAGACTCCTACGATACAAGACGCTCCAAGCAAGATACATAAGATGTGGTGAATAAAAATATAGCCCCAAGTAACGTTACCGATGGATTGAAGACGAAAGAGGGGATGCCTTCCCGGGGCATCCCCAAGCTTAGGATTTTACGGCATCCTTGAATCATCTTGGGGTGCCTTGGGCATACCCAAGCTTGAGCTCTAGCCACTCTTTACCTTTTTGTCCATAAGAACTTCACCCAAAACTTGAAAACTTCACAACACGAAACTTAAACAGAAACTCGTGATAACATTAGTATAAGAAAGCAAACCACCACTTCCCTAGGTACTGTAGCAACTTGAATTCTACTTATGTTGATGTTGGGTTACTGTATTTTCAATCTTCCATGGCTAATACCCCCCGCCCCCCCCGATACTATCCATAGTTTCGTCAAAATAAGCAACCAACACAACAAAAACAGAATCTGTTAACAGCAGACTAATCTGTAGCAATCTGTATACTTAGTATACTTATGGTACTTCAAAGATTCTGAAAAATTACAACGGTCTGAAGAATTTTTGTGGCAATCAGAAGCAAAAAGAATCAACACAAAAGCCCTTACATAAAGAAAATGAAAATTCTTTTCGTGAGCAGAAAGTTTCTGTCTTTTCCAGCATGACCAAACGATCATCCCCAAGACTAATCATAACGGTTTTGCTTGGCACAAACGCAAAAACAAACACAAAAAACACAATCATAACAGAATTATGAAAGTGAGGAAAACACAAAACAGAATGAAAAATGATAGATTCGTTGGGTTGCCTCCCAACAAGCGCTATTGTTTAACGCCCTTAGCTAGGCAAAAGGTGATGGAATCATGTATAGTCGTCTTTGGTGCTCAAACCATAAGTAGGCCTTATCATAGATTCATAAGGAAATCTTATTTTATTTCTAGGAAAGTTCTCCATGCTCTTCTTTAGGGGAAATTGAAATGTAATATTCCCTTCCTTCATATCGATGATAGCACCAATAGTCCTTAGGAAAGGTCTACCAAGAATAATGGGATATGAAGGATTGCAATCTATGTCAAGTACAATGAAATCCACGGGTACATAGTTCTTATTTGCAACAATAAGAACATCATCGATCCTTCCCATGGGTTTCTTGACAGTAGAATCCGCAAGATGCAAATTAAGAGAACACTCTTCAATCTCATGAAAACCAAGAATATTACATAAAGATTCTGGAATCGCGGAAACACTAGCACCCAAATCACACAAAGCATCGCCCTCATAGTTTTTGATCTTGATTTTGATAGTAGGTTCCCACTCATCATGAAGTTTTCTAGGTATAGAGACTTCTAGTTCGAGCTTATCCTCAGGAGATTTCATCATAGCGTCTACGATATGCACGGTAAAGGCTTTGCTTTGGCTATAAGCATGTGGAGAGTTTGCAATGGATTGCATCAAAGAGATGCATTCAAACAAGGAGCAATTATTATAATTGAATTCCCTGAAAGCCGAAGTGGGAGTTTCATTACTACCCAAAATTTTGATTTCTTCTACTCCACTCTCCACACCTTTATCATCAAGATAGGTGGACTCCGAATCATTGGGGCGTTTTTCAACCAAAGTGGATTCATATCCAGCCCCTCCATCAATAGGTTTGACATACGAAAACAAAGATTCAAGAGGAGACACACCAAGCACTTTAAGATCTTCGTCATTTGCATCACTAGAACGCACCCTTTTAAACCATTCATGCCTAGCGCGAATTTGGGCGTTTCTTTCTTTGCTCTCATTCATGGAGACACGCATAGCTTTCAAAGTTTCATCCAAGTTGACCTTGGGAGGAGTACATCTATCTTTCAAAGCATCAATATCACAAGACATCATATCAACGCTCTTAGCCAAATCGTCAATTTTGAGTAGTTTTTCTTCTATGGACGCATTGAAAATCTGTTGAGAGTTGATGAACTCTTTGGTATTTCTCTCTAAATCAGAGGGTAATTTTTTATGATTTCCATAAGCGTTGTTGTAGGAATTGCCATAATTGTTAGAGGAGTTACCAGGAAAAGGCCTAGGAACATAGTTTCCTCTAAAACCATTGTTGTTGCCAAAATTGTTCCTACCAACAAAGTTAACATCCAAACTAGCGGTGCTACTCTCAATCAAGGAAGATAGTGGCATGTCATTAGGATCTAAAGGAGCGTTTCTACTAGCAACCAAATTCATCAACTCGTCCATCTTAGCACTAAGTGAGTTAATTTCTTCTATAGCGTGTACCTTTTTACTAGTAGGTGACCTTTCAGTATGCCACTGAGAGTAGTTGGTCATGATATTGTCTAGGAGTTTTTTAGCGTCTCCTAACGTGATTTCCATGAACGTTCCACCTGAGGCGGAGTCCAAGATATTGCGAGAGGCAAAATTCAAACCAGCGTAAAAGATTTGTATAATCATCCACAAACTTAAGCCATGAGCGGGACAATTTCTAATCATAAGCTTCATCCTCTCCCAAGATTGTGCAACGTGTTCGTGATCAAGTTGCTTGAAATTCATGATATCGTTACGTAAGGAGGTAATCTTAGCCGACGGAAAATACTTGGATATGTAAGCATCTTTGCACTTATCCCAAGAATCGATACTATTTTTAGGCAAAGAAGAAAACCGAGTTTTTGCGCGATCTTGCAACGAGAAAGGAAAAATCTTCAAATTAATCACGTCATTATCCACATCTCTTTTCTTTTGCATATCACAAAGCTCAATGAAGGTATTGAGATGGGATGCGACATCTTCACTAGGAAGGCCATAGAATTGCTCTTTCATAACAAGATTCAGCAAGGCTGCGTTGATTTCATACGATTCCGCACTAGTGGCGGGAGCAATGGGAGTACTAATAAAATCATTATTATTGGTACTCGAGAAGTCGCAAAGTTTGGTGTTTTCAGCCATGATGACTTCAACAAACAAACAAGCACACAAGCAAGCATTAAAACCGGCAAAGGAAAACGGCAAAAAGGCAAAAGGCAAAAGAAAACGGCAAAGGAGAAAGGCAAATGAAAACGGAAAATGTAAAGTGGGGGAGAGGAAAGCGAGAGGCAACTGGCAAAAAAAGTAAATGCAAGAGATGAGTTTGTGAGACCTACTTGGATAAATCTCTCCTTCCCCGGCAACGGTGCTAGAAATTCTTCTTGCTACGGCAACAAAAGACCTTCCAACGGCACCAGAAACAGTGCTGACGGGAGACTATTCTTTACTCCTCAGCAACGGCACGAGGAAT
The DNA here is from genome assembly GCF_904849725.1 of Hordeum vulgare subsp. vulgare. Taxonomy (NCBI): domain Eukaryota; kingdom Viridiplantae; phylum Streptophyta; class Magnoliopsida; order Poales; family Poaceae; genus Hordeum; species Hordeum vulgare. Next base: position 104,816,250 of record NC_058522.1, on the reverse strand, counting down.
CCTTCTGCTACGGCTACGCCTTTAGGGACTTCTTAGGAAAATATGCAAAGGATTTCCCCGCGGCCTTGGAGCCTTGCGTTGGTGTTCCCTCAAAACGGAAAGGGTGATGTAGCGCAGCGATGGTAAGTATTTCCCTCAGTTTTGAGAACAAAGGTATCGATCCAGTGAAGGAGTATCACAAGTGCGTGCACAAACACAAAGAGCTTGCTCCCAACGCTATCAAGGGGTTGTCAATCCCTTATGGATTGTTTGCCAAGTGAGAACTGGAAGCAACAAAGTAACAAAGCAAAGTAAAAGAAATAGTGGAATCGATAGGTGTGAATAGACCCCGGGGCCGTAGTGTTCAATAGTGGCTTCTCTCATGAAAGCAAGTAGACGGTGGGTGAACGAATTACTGTCGAGCAATTGATTGAACCGCACAAAGTCGTGACGATATCTATGGCAATGATTATATCTATAGGCATCACATCCAAAACAAGTAGACCGATACTTCCAGCATGCCTATAGTGTATTAAGTCCAAAAGAACAGAGTAACGCCTTAAGCAAGATGACATGATGTAGATGGACAATCTCATATCTACGACAAAGCCCATCTTGTTACCTTTGATGGCAACTACATGATGTGTGCCTTGCTGCCCCTACTGTCATTGGGAAAGGTCACCACACAGTAAGAACCCAAAACAAAGCACTTCTCCCATTGCAAGAATTATAGATCTAGTTGGCCAAACAAAACCCAAGGCTCAGAGAGACTTACAAGGATATCAAATCATGCAAATAAGAAATCAGCAAAGACTCAAATATATATCATAGATAATCTGATCACAAATCCACAATTCATCGGATCTCGACAAACACAGTGACAAAGAGAATTACATCGGATAGATCTCCATGAAGATCATGGAGAACTTTGTATTGAAGATCCAAGAGAGAGAAGAAGCCATCTAGCTACTAACTACGGACCCATTGGTCTGAAGTGAACTACTCACGAGTCATTGGAGGGGTGATGATGTTGATGAAGAAGCCCTCCAACTCCAAAGTCCCCTCCGGCAGGGCACTGGGAATGGTCTCCAGATGAGATCTCGTGGAAACGGAAGCTTGCGGCGGCGGAAAAGTGTTTTCGTGGACGCCGTGATTTTTTCTGGATTTTTAGGGAATATATAGGCCAAAGACCTAGGGCAGGGGGGCGCCAGGGAGGCCACAAGCTTGGTTGCCGTGACCTCCCCCCTGGCCACGACAACAGGGCTTGTGGGCTCCCTGTGGGCCCACTTGCTTGGCCCTCAACCCTCCCGATCTTCTTCCGTTCTTGAAAAAATCATTTTAGGTATTTTATTCCGTTTGGACTCCGTTCCAAATCAGATCTGAAAAGAGTCAAAAACATAGAAAAAACAGGAACTGGCACTTGGCATTGAGTTAATAAGTTAGTCCCAAAAAAGATATAAAAGGTAAACAAAACATCCAAAGTTGACAAGATAACAACGTGAAACCATCAAAAATTATAGATACGTTTGAGACGTATCACCAGGCATCTTCATCTTGAGGTAGGCGTAGTGGGGGATGGACATGAATTTTGCCAAAGCCGGCTGCCCAGCAACGCGTGGTAGGGGCTGTTGAGGTCCACCACCTCAAACCAAATCGGTTCGCGGCAGATGTGCGCCATGTTGCCAAAGAGGACATCCAGCTGGATTTTGCCAATTGGCAAGCATGACTGTCCCAACACAATGCCGTGGAAGACAGTGTTGGTCGACTGGAGGTCCTTCTCCTTTAGCTCGAGCTTGAGCAGGGTGTCACGGTAGAGGATGTTAATGCTTCTGCCACCATCGACCAACACCGGGGAGAACCGGCATGTGAGCCTCTTGGACGCAAAGGTGGGGTCGAGGACGAGCGCATACGAGCTAGGGTTTGGCATCACCGCAGGATGGTCAGCTCGGCTCCATGTGATTGGCTTTTTGGACCAATGCATGAATTGGGGAACCGAGGGGACCGTGGCGTTTACCTCACGTCGGCGCTGTCGCTGGTTGTGCTTGTCGCCGCCTTTGCTGGTGAAGACGACATAGGCCCTGTCTTTATAGGGGAACTAGTCAAGGAGACGACCATCATTAGGAGGGGGCGGTGGTGGAGTCGGAGCCGGAGCGCAAGGTGCTACAGCTGCCGCCGGGGGAGCCGGCAGACCCTCAACCCAAGACAATTGTTGTGTGAAGCTGCATTGTCGGAGTGTATGGGTGGCCGGCTTCGCCCCTGTGTGCATCTTGCATGGCGCGTCGAGCATTTGCGCGAAGGTGAGCTTCGGCTGCCAGGTATTCTTGCCGGTCCGCTGCCGCTGAGAGCCGGCCTTGGCAGCTGGCGCCTCTTCCTCTATGTTGGCCACCAGCTTTCTTGCAGAGCGCGGATCAAGTTGATCCGCCTTGCGCTTGTTGTTCTGGGCACCTTGGTTGTCACCATACGGCTTGGAAGTAGACGATGTGGGGACAGGCTTGTCTGAAGCGGTGACCTTGACCTGCATGGCAGAGTCGGCCGTGGCGTATTTGTCCGCCTTGGCCATGAGCACCGCCAAAGAGGTGGGCTCGGAGCACATGAGCTTGTGCTTGAGTAGGGTGTCGTCCTAGCAGCCGTCAATGTAGTACTCAATTGCGTGTACCTCGTGCACTCCTTCGTAGAAGTTGCGCAGCTCTATCCAACGCGTGACTTAGTTGCGAAGGGGCTCGTCGGGCCTCTGGACGCACATGGCCAGCTCGCGAGGCCGGCCAGGGCGTCTGTAGTTGCCGGTGAAGTTGTGGACGAACGCCTCCTTGAAGTCAACCCAAGAGTTGACGCTGCCTGCTGGCATACTGTTGAGCCAAGTCATGGCCGAGCCGGTCAGCATGAGAGGCACATAGCGGACTGCTACGCGCTTGTTACCCCGGGCGATGCCGACTACAGTGGTGTAGTCGATTAGCCGGTCCTCTGGCTTGGTGGTGTCGCTGTACTTGGGGGTGTCATGAGGGAGAGTGAAGCCGGTAGGGAATGGCTCCCCTCGGATCCGGGGGCCGAAGCACGCCGGACCAATGGGACCCTCCTCCTCCTCCGGGTGTCACGAGGGAGAGTGAAGCTGGTACGGAACGGCTCCAGGAGGGCCGACTGCGCCAGAAGGTAGTTGTCGTTGTGAGGGACGCGAGGGCCGATCTGGGACAAAATCCCAAGGGTGCCCTGGGACTCAGCCGCCTTGCCTTCTCCCGACGCTTCGGCGGGGGGACCTCGTGCACTGAATCATACTCGTCACCAACCTCCTTGCGGAACGGGCTGGAAACCGGCTCGCTCTAGTGTTGGGAACGCCGGTCTTGGCTGCCCTCACCCTTCCGGCCAGAAGTGTGATGCATGAAGGAGCCTTGGGCGTGATGACGGCCGCTGGGGGTGCGATGAGCCTCAGGGTTGGCTACCGGAGACATCGGCTGCACATGGCCGGGGTCAAAATGGGCCTGCTTCTCGTTGGCAGCGTCAAGGAGATCCTTGACATGCTTCTCTTGAAGGGCGCGCTCCACGCCCTTCAAACCAGCTATCTCTGCCATGGCCGCCTGGGCGGCCCGCATGTTGGCCACGGGGGTATCATAGATCGGCTGCTTGCCACCTAAGATTTCAGCGATGACCCGGCCACGACCGCGAGCTTCGCCACGCAGGCTGGGGCCATCAGCAGTCGGAGTGAAGCCATAAGCGAAGTTATACTCATTTTGCGGAGCCTCCATCCGACGCTTGGTGGTGGCGAGAGCAATGCCCTCTTCCAGGAGCTGCTTGCGGGCCTACTCGAGTGTGGCCCTAGCTTCGGCTAGGTTTGCAGCTGTAGCGACGGGCGTCTTCAGTCCGGAAAGGGTGGCACAAAGCGGGTCTACAAAACCTGCGGAGGGGTCGGCTTGATTCGCTGGAGCCTTACGGGGAGCCTCACTGGTGCCAGCACCGACCACCATCACCTCCATGAAGTTGGAGCTGATGGCGACGTCGTGCGGGGCAAGACATCCCGCAGATGAAGGTGGATCGTCACACACAACCACCTCGCTTGGGTACTCATCAGGCGCAGGCACATCCTGACGGGAGAGCGTTCTGAAGCTTGCGCATAGCGCGTCGATGTCGATGCCCTCGCCGAGGTGGCAAGGCTCATCGTCGAGGCGCAGGTCGCTGAAGAGAATGCCGAGGTTCGCGACATCGGCGACGACACCGCTCGGGAGTGGCCCTCTAGCGAACCCCTCCTCAGAATCCATGAGACAGCCTAGATCATTGGTCAGGATCGCAGAAACCTCAGCAAGGGCAGGCTACACGGGCATGCTGATCGATCCGGATGCGAGGCCTCCGGTTGTGTTGGCAACGGGTCCCGCCCGGAGTGTAACTCTGACCGGTGTCGCGGACGGCCCCATGGTGCGTGCCAACTATCATCGTTTACTCACGATAGTAGCCATGGGTAGCCTAATCGAGAGTGGTGGGAACTGAAGGACACCGGCGGGCTCCAGGAACGGGATTGGTAGAAGCCAGATAGACACACGATGTACCCAGGTTCGGGGCTCTCCGTGGGTGATAATACCCCTAGTCCTGCCGGATTGCTTGATGAACCAAAGAGATTACAATGCGCTCCTTCAGCTGTTCGACGGAGGAGGAAGAAAGAGATGCCGGCTCGCGTCTACCTCTCCTGTATGAGTGGGTGAGTGTGTGTATGAAGTTGACCGTCCCTCTGCATGGAGGGGGATCGGGGGATTTTATAGTCGAACCCACCGACCTACAATATGGATAAAAGTACATAAGAGGGGCCCGCCTGGCATCCTCGCCGGCTCGTGAGGGGGCCCGCCGTGGTCTGGTCTTATTGTTGGCGGGGCCCGCCTGCTGCAAGGTCCCATCTCGCCATGGGACCCTCCGGCAGCCAATGGGGCTCTCGTGTGAGACCCATGCAGGACACGTGTGGTACTTCCGGCGTCATCTTGCGAGATTCGTCATGGGTCATCGGTACGGCCGTCTCCACTATTGCCACGCCGAGCTTGGTAATGGGGTGGGCGCTGGCGGGCTGGTACTGTCCTGGGTCGATGGATCGGAGTCGGCGTAGGTCAGCGGCATGGCCGTTGACACTGTACCTGGCGTGCACCTCAACCTTGTACCCGCGCTGACGCGTCTTCACCTTTAATCATAGAATCCCGTCACAGCCTAGGATCAGATGTGACAGGAGCTCTCTAGCCGGCTAGCGGCCTCGCTAGACGGCCTTGGAGTTACCGTCTCGCCCCTAGCCGGCAGGCGCTTCCTAGCCGGCCACGAGGAGTTGGCCATTTGGAGGAAGCTGAAGACTCCCTTTGTACTTGGGCGCAAAGGAATAGGCTGGATGAGCCTACCCCGGGGTTATCTCCCACTCACATCCTAAGTTCAATAATTGGGGCACCTCAAGTGTTCTCCTTGGGCTTCAAATCTTACCACAGGCCCTCCTCGTGACTAGACACCTTCAATAGGAACCCCAAGGCTAAAGCTCAATTATTGATTGGGTAAACCCCCATTTCCCCACTAGACATCCCCTGCATCACTCTTCTCTCTACCCTAACCCACTTGTGGTCGACCCACGCGCATCCAATGCCCCTACCCTTTGTTTTCTCACTGTTATAGGACCAAGACACTAGTTGACGCGCGAGAACATGCCAAAATCATGGTCATGGCGGCCAAATACACTCTCTAGAGTGTGCTACACGACATGGGAGAGGCTTTGACCTCCTGCCCTGCCCATACCTGGCCTCCTTGAGCTCCTCGCGCGCGCGAGCTGCCGCGTCTCGACATCTGCGTCCCGCCGAAGCAATGGCCACATCCTCCTCGGCCCCCTGCTGCGCATATGAGGGCACCGCCCAACACGTCTAGTGAGCAAGCTCAAACGCGTGCATGCAAGAGCTCCCCTTATCTCTCCTTTTCCCTCCCATGAGCATGATCGAGCTCCGCAAACCCTCTGGACGCATTTCAGCAAGCTCCCATTGCCTCTGGCCTCGACTCCATCCTCGCCGATGGACCATCCCACGAGTGCCCCTCCTATAAGAGGCCACCCAGAGGCCCTCTCTCCCCTTTGTTCTCTCTCTCTTCCTCCTAAACGACCTCCTACAGTGTGAGTTTCTCCCCTCGAGGCCCTGCTGCTCGGATTGCTCCTGGGATATCCGTGTACGGTCACTCTCCGGCCCCGGTTTCTTCTCCCCTAGCTTCCTCGTGCCTGTCTGACTCATCTCCCCTCTCTCATGCATGGATTGTTGTAGGAAATATCGACGGTGACCTCCTCCTATAGCCCTCCGCCACGGCCTCCTCATCGTTGGTGACCAGGGCCACTCCGGCGACTACCTCCTTCTCCACACAAACGGCAGGTCAATGCTGGCTCCATTCTCGTGATCGCATGCAGTTGTCATGCCCCGAGTCACCACCAGTGAGCTCGTCGGACCTCTGGATAGAGGATGACGACAGTCTACCAGTGTGGCCGCCTGTCATCCTCTCAGCTCTCTCCCTCTCTCCCTCTGTGGCTATCCACTGGGCCCCACGCACCAGGTTTGAACCTGATGGCACACACGTGTGTGTGATCACTAGAAGGGATGTCTAGAGGGGTCAATATAATACTCGAAAAATTTAAAACTAGCCTTTTCCCAATTTTAATTGTTGGTAGATTTCAGCATTTATAGCAAGTCAAGCACACCCTACACATGCAAGTGTACGAGTATAGCAGGGGAAACAAAATACATGCACATGCAAAGTAAGGAGTAGAGTTTAGCAAGATCAAACGCAGAGATGGACATGGTAATTTTTGGCGTGGTTCCGATAGGTGGCGCTATCGTACTCCCACGTTAGTGGAGACTTCAACTCACGGTGGGTAATGGGTGCACGAGTCCATGTAGGGCGCCACCCACAAGGGGTCCATGAAGAAGCGGCCTTTTCTATTCCACCATGTGTCGGGGTACACAAAGAGGGTTTTTTATTTCCCCTGACTTGTGAACAGACGGTAAGCCTCCAACCCAACGACGTGAAGATTTTCGGCAATGCTACCACTCCATCAAGACATGGCCAGGGCCAGAAAATCCGCTCTACAAGAGATCAAGGAGCGCATCAAGAAGACCAAGACTCTGGTAGACGCGGCCGCCGATGGCCGACGACACCGGCAAGAATGACATCAACAGCCCAAGACGTGCCAAGAACCTTTGGCACCTGCGAGGGGCAAAGGCACAAGCATCCTCAACAACACCCGGCAAGGCGCCTCCCCGGCAAGTGCGGGCCAACCTGCCACAACTCCACCTCATCGCTACACCAGTCACTTGTCGATGAGATGTCGATCTCCTAGATGGCTAGATGGCTAGGTGGCTCTCGGTAAATATGTGGCGGTGCGCTGGCAGACAAATTACGACATGTTGACACCGGTCCACAGTCGTGTCAAGACCCCAAGCCATGGCCAGCTCAGAGGTGGCAGGAGCCCGCCAGGAACACATCCCCGCTCACCACCTAAGGCCGCATTTATGGTGCTTTGTCTTAAGTGCCAGAGTTAGGTATGATAGCACTGTTAGCTATATAATCATGACTATTTCCAACTGTGGATGCCTGTTGCGCTATAAAAGGAGGCCCGAGGCAACCTAGCAAAGGGTTCGGGCACTTAAAGATTAGACACTTGGTAGATTAGGTCCCAGGGGATTAGATCCAAGTGTAAGTCTACGTATGTGATTGCTCACCCCGGCAACCCTTGCCGGGGCAGAGCTCCGTGCAAACTTCGTCTTCCCCAATTAATCCACCAAAGCAGGAGTAAGGTTTTACGCTTCACAACGGCCCCAACCTGGGTAAAATCCCCGAGTCTCATCATCATGTTGCCTCGTAGTCTCTGCTCTTTGTGCCATACGACCTCCCAGCCGAACCACAAAAGGACGAAAAGGTCCCATAGGTGATTGTGTGCACACCTGCACCGACATTTTTTGCGCGCTGGGTAGGGGGCTTCATTCACACAAACCCGAGATTCCGATGCGCAACATCGAGCTTCATCAGCATCCACTCCGCCCGAGGCATCGAGGAAGAAGAACATTACCGCCTTGCAGGTTTTTTCCTGTCTGACCCCGCGCCACACGCCATCATTGTGGGTGGTATGGCAACGAGGACCATCGACGCCACGATTGCTACGTCCGACACGGATGGTGCAGCCACGATGACGACCTCGGCGGAGGTAGAAGCAGACTAGACAATGAGGCCATCCCTATCACAATCGTCGAGCCGGCCCACCTAAACAATGGGGAGGTGCGGCTGCGGTTGAATGGACGGGGAAGAAGGAAAGTTACACGGCGATATCCTTCCCCTCTTCTTCTTCCCCACGTGTGGTCCGTTCTGCGTCAAGGCAGAGCCGCCGATGTCGACAAGCTCACGTGCGGCTAGGTCCTGCATTTTCCACACATGGTAAATCCCAAGCCAAACGCTCATGCGGATCCGTTGGTCGGTGACCCCGGCGAACGGTCCATAGCGAGGTTTCGTTACCCAACATTTCCACTGTTGTGGTAGTTGCGGGACCATCAGGGAAGAAGGAGAAGGAGGAAGGTTCGACCGAGCATATTTGCTATTCCTTCCCTTCTAGCTAAGTTGTTGACGTTTGCATTGGACCGGCAAGCTCTTGCCATGGACCATGCTTATAACTAATATTTCCCCAAGTACCTACATTCCCTCTCTGTTCGTCCTTCTCTTCCTCCCAGAACAGCCATGGTTTATGCCTTGCAAGCACTGATGAGCGAGAAGGAAAGAAACACCAATGGGAGATGAAGGGAATGGCGGATGTGGTAGGACGAGCACCAAGATTCAGAGGAAGCCTTAACGAAACTTAAGTCGACCCGTCCGTCCGTTTTTCGTTAAAAAGCTTACATTTCTCATATTACCCATTGCGGCCGGGGTTTGGTTTTGTGGTGAACCTGCTGCATAATGAAACCTTGTTGTCTTCCAGATTGCACCCCTGTTTTGTCTCGAGCGTGCTTAACGAAACCCGCGGTAGCATCTAAGACCGATGAGGAAAACCTCACCGGCAGCGTGTCCTCTCTTGCAGAATACTAAGGCCCCGTTCCTCAAAGCAATCGCGACAACTCGTTGTTGGTGGGCAACCAGAGCACACAAAGTAAGCGGTCATACAAATACCGGAGGGAAAGCAAAGGGGGATGGCATGCGATTACATAAAAACATTAGTTCAACAAAGAAAACATAATGTGTGGACTAATACAAGATACATATTGTGTCTTGAGTACACGACGGCACGGCGATAGCAGTAGTGGGTCGAAACTAATTCTGACGGCCTCCTTGGACCCTTGATACCGCAAGGACCCTATCGACAAGAGGGTGTACCTTGTCTGCTGCAGGAGAGACATCAGCGCATGGCGGTAGCTATCGGAGAGCTCGAGCTCCGGGTGGAAGAAGGTGAGGTTGGTCAAGACCATGAAGAGGGCATCGCGGGCCAGCTTTCGGGATTCTTCAGCGAAGGAGACCGCCCAGTCATCCTCGTACATCTTCAGACCCTCGATCAATCCCTCAAACAAGAGTGTTGCCTTGACTCTTGGGACCTCATGTCGGTCGACGGAGAAGGCCCTACTCTTCATGTTCATGCTCACAAGCTGGGTGGTGAAGCGCTCAGCAATGTCAACCATGCTCCTGATCCAGAGGTCGCACCGCTCGTTCTGCTTATCCAGTTTGTATTCCACCTCCTTCTGGACAGTCTCAGCATTGGTCACGTCCTTCTGCAAGAGCTCCACTCGGACACCAACAGATTCTATTTTTTCCTCCAACGAAGCAAGTCTGGATTGCAAACCGGAGATAGTATTATTGGCGGTGTCGAGATCTTGGCTCTTGGAAGAAAGCTGCGAGTGCACCTCTTCCAACGTGGTTTGTGCTTTTCGCACCTCTTCTTTGATAGCCTTGGTCTCCTCGCCATTCCTAGAAACTTTCTCCATCAATGTGCTCAGCTAGGCCTCCGGTTCAACCTTGGCGGCAGCCGTGGTAGCAAGCTCGTTGAATACCTTCTTTGCCTGAGTAGTGGAAGCTGAGGAGAGTGCAGCAAGAGCAGTCTTGTGACAGTCCTCTAGCTCCTTGGTGTGTTGCAAAAGGCAGACCTCCAACTCCTCTTCCTTATTGTGAAGGGGAAGTTTGATGTCCTCTTCCCGGGAGGAGATTTCTACCTCTCTGGCGTCTAGGCGCGCTTTGTGCTCTCCCAGCCTAGTCTCCCGGGCTGCATCATCTTCCCTGACCATGGATAGCGCCTCATGCTGCCTCTTGAGGGAATGGACCTGCTCGTTCTAACACTCCTGCAGTTTGTTTCCCTTGCGCCTCAGCTGCTTGCCCACAAGGTCGGCCTGCTCACACTGTTACTTGGCTGACTGCTATTTAAGGTTGTACCTTCTCTGCATGTCCTTGATTTCGGCATCCACACATTCCAAGAAGGCCAGATCCTTGACGCTATCGGCAGAGTCATCAACCCCTCCAACTTTTGGATACAGCGGCACCAGCACTCGCTCGATTCCTTTGACAATATCTGCGCTCGCTGAGAGAGATATGTGCGTAGTTGGAGGGCACAGTGAAGCGGTGACCATCGCCAGCTGGTCCGGGGCGGGTTGGAGCGACGACGGCAAGGGATACCATGGAGGAAAAGGTCCCATGGACTAAAGGGGGGTCTTCCCCTCAATTACTAAGGTAGGGATAGTTGAGCTGCCAGGGTTTGATGCTGTTATTTCAAAGGGTTCCTGAAGCTCCCCAACATTCGAGTCATGACCTTCCACAACAGCGTCCTTCCCGATATCTGCCAGCTCTTCCAGCAGCTGTAGTTCTTCATATGGCGGCGATGTAATCAAAGATAATGAACAACAAGATAAAAGTCAATAAGTTGATTAAAGGGAAGCAAAAGGATAGAGGAAATCGAGTCATAGGCAAGTGGGATACCTGATGAGGTCTGCCCGGCGACAATGATTGTTTCCACCGCAAGATCAACTGTCGAGGAATGGTCCTTCACTACCTCCTCGACGACAGCTTCTGCACGGATAGGCTCATCGGTGGAGGCCCTAGCCAGAGAACCCCTCCCCTTGGCGACGGTTGTACAGAGGTCTTGAAGGGAAGGCCCCTCCTAGAGAGCCTCTCTGTGATGAACCCCTCCCATCTCCCTGTCGAGGGTAGGAGGATGCCTCTCTTCGTCCCTGCCATTGGCGGGGATTGCTCCTGGGTCTCATGGTGGACGCTCGCACGGGGGCTAGACATGGGGTGCTCCACTGCATCTCCCGAGAGGCCCGTATTTGCCACGGGATCCTGCCCTGCCATGGGTTTGGCCCATATGTCCCTATGCACAAGGGGCTCCTCATACTCATCCTGTCAAACAGATGTTTACATCTAATCAGTCAAGGCATCAAAAATAGAGAAAGAGAAGGGCCTTGACGACACTGGTGGTCGAAGAACTTACTCCGAAGCCATGAGCATGGATCCCGTCTTGTATGATGCAGGCCGCGGAGTTGATCTACCCCTCTTCAGAGTTGGTGGAGCGAAGATCAGCGGCAGAGTCGGGGCTTCGGGCAGGGGCGAGCCAAGTGGAGAAGTTGGGCTTGACGGGGGGCTGGGATCCACTCCCATGACCCTCCGTCGCTTTACAGGAGAAACTCTAGCTTGAGAAAGGCGAGGGGACTCGCGACTTGCTGCCGCACGTCCTTTTCCCTTAAAGGTCGTCTTCCTCGTCCTCGAGGGAGCCTGCAGAGGTGCGGGGGCTGCCGCTTCCCGACCAACGCACTCGCGAATACGCCGCCATGATTCTGGAGCTTGAGATCCTTTTTCGAGCCTCCCTTCCTTCGGTCAGGAGAGCTCCAGCCCCGGCAGGGTCCAACCAGATAACTTCTTCTGGGGAAAGATTCTCATATTCTTCTCTGGAAGAGCCGCTTTCTCTAGATTCCTCCTCTCCTTTGTAGGCCATTCCCTTGGCTCTGACCTGTCTATTCTCCGCGACTCGAGCAGCAATATAAGCCCTCTCCCCATCTCTGGTGGGTGCGGTTAGGTTCTCATCTTGCTTAAAGGCCCTTTCCTCCAAGTTAGAGAGACACGCCATATCGTCTTCCAGGGAGGACAAAACCCAATCAGGCTTAACCGTGGAAGCGTTGCAATCTGGCATCCAGTACATAATTTGGTTCCTGCAGAGTTGATATGCAATGGGATGACCCCTGCCACAGGTGGAACAACCCCATGTCGCTGAACAGCTGATCGCACAACCAGTCATGGCCATTGACCGTCGGGTTGTTGATGGTGCTTGGGATCAGCCGCATCCAGTCGACAGGGCCGTTAAACTCCCACGCGAACCTGTCCCTTTTTTGCAGTGGCGAGATGCAGCGCCAAAGGAAGTCAGCCCTATGCGTTGGATGGTAAGCCCAGCAGGTTTTAGGTGCATGATCCTGTTCAGCATCGGGCAGAGCTTGTCATTGGAAATGCCCAAATTGCTCCAGTCGTTGTCGTGCAAGACATAAGCAATCTGTGCGGAACTGAACTCAATGGCTTTGGTGTCCTTGATCCAACACCAGTCGCCCCTCCAATCTTCCCACTTCCTGCGATATTGTCCAGAGAGGTACCCCCAGTCCTCTTTCTTGGCTCGGGGAATCCATCTAACATTCCCAGAGCGGTGATTCTTCTCCTCTATCCGAGGGGTGAAGAAGTGCATGAACAAATCCACGTTCGGGGCGACCCAGACAAAGTTGTCGCACAGGTGGGCGAAGATCGCCATGCATGCCATTGCGTTGGGCGTGAAATCCAGTAGTTAAAATCCATACATCACCATCATGGCGCAGAAGAAATCAAAGAACGGGGGAGAAAGGCCACAGTAGAAGTACGCACAGAAGAAGTGATACGAATCTGATGGTGTCTTGTCCTTGGGGTTGTCTGGCAGAACTTCGGATGCCCCGTGCCCCTTTATCTCTTTCCCCCACATATAGGTGTACCTTGCGATCAAGGTGTTGGCGTCCAGATTCGATGGGGAGAAAACCACGTCTCCCCGCTATAGGTTCTCCGCTTCCTCTATTCTCCTCTTCTTCTCATCAACAGCCCACATCTTTGCCTCAGCTGCGTGTTTTTCCTTCACGCCGGCCGTATTCTTCCCCATATCCCTTGAGCGGCGGGAGATTCGGTAATGCACGCGGAAGGAACGTCGACAGCGAAGGTGGCTTCTTGGCTGGAGGAGGGAGGGGGATGGAGGGCAGAAAGGAAGATGTGAATGAGCAGTTCCCCCTTCGTATGAACCCTTCCTTATGTACGGGGCCCACGTGTTGGGGGCTCGCTCTTTTCTATCACTACAAGGAACTGTCGATTATTTACCGGCGGTTCTCCTTTTTTACTCCCCAACGACTACTATTCGATGTCCCCCATGACCTGCATTAAATCCGCGGATTGGACGTGGGTCATGGAAGGAGCAGTGGTTCCTCGACGCGTGTTCATGCATTAAGGGAGCCTAAACTAACATGCCTAGCGACACGTATGGCTCAGGCACGGGGACTTCTCTCGGGGTACACAAACAGGGCTGTTTATTTCTCCCTGACTTGTGCACGGACGATAAGCCTCCGACCCAACGACCTGAAGATTACCGGGAATGCTACCACCCCATCCAGACCTCGCTAGGCCAGAAAAGCCGCTCTACAAGAGGTCAAGGAGCGCATCAAGAAGACCAAGACTCCGTCAACCGCGGCCCCCGATGGCTGACGATGCCGGCAAGGCCTATATCAAAAGCCAAAGACATGCCAAGAACCCCTCGCACCTGCCAGGGGCAAAGGCACAAGCATCCTCACCAAGACCCTACAAGGCGCTTCCCCGGCAAGTGCTGACCAACCTGCCATAGGTCCACCTCATTGCTACACCTTTCACTTGTCGATGAGGTGTCGAGCTCCCAGATGTCTAGGTGGCTCTTGCTAAGTATGTGGCAGCACACCAGAAGAAAGATTACGACCTCTTGACACCCGTCTACATGCGTGTCAAGACCCCAAGCCACAGCGAGCTCATAGGTGGCACGAGCCTGCGAGGAACGCATCCCCGCTCGCCACCGAAGGCCGCATTTATGGCGCTTTGTCATAAGTGCCAGAGTTAGATATGATAGCACTGTTAGCTATATGATCATGACTGTTTGCCACTTCGGATGCCCCTTCGGCTATAAAAGGAGGCCCGAGGCAACCTCGCAAAGGATTCAGACACTTGAAGATTCTACACTTGGTAGATTAGGTTCCTAGGGGATTAGAGCCAAGTGTAAGTCTACGTATGTGATAGCTCACCACGGAAACCCTTGCCGGGGCAGAGCTCCGTGCAAACTTGGTCTTCCCAAATTAATCCACCAAACCATGAGTAGGGTTTTACGCTTCACAGCGGCCCGAACCTGGGTAAAATCCCCGAGTCTCATCATCGTGTTGCCTCATAGTCTCTGCTCTTTGTGCCATACAACCTCCCAGCCGAACCACAATAGGATGAAAAGGTCCCATAGGTGATTGTGTGCACACCTGCATCGACATCTTTGGCGTTCCAGGTAGGGGGCTTCATTCGTGCAAACTCGAGATTGCGATACGCGGCATCGAGCTTCATCAACATCCCCTCCGCCTGATGCATCGAGGAAGAAAAACATTACCGCCTTGTGGGTTTTTTCTCGTCTGACCCCGCGCCACACGCCATAGTTTTGGGTGGTCAATGGCAACAAGGACCATCAAAGCCGCGATTACTACATCCGACACGGATGGCGCGGCCACGATGACGACCTCGGCGGAGGAAGAGGTAGACTAGACAATGACGACATCCCTATCACAATCATCGAATCGGCCCACGTAAACCATGGGGAGGTGAGGCTACTGTAGAATGGGCAGGGAAGAAGGAAAGTTACACAATGATATCATTCCCCTCTTCTCCTTCCCCACGTGTGGTCAGTTCTGTTTCAAGGGGGAGCTCGTGTGCGGCTAGGTCCTACATTTTCCCCATGTGGTAAATCCAAGGACAAATGCTCGAGCGGATCCGTTGGTCGGCGACCCCCGGCGAACGGGCCACAACGAGATTCTATTACCCAGTGTTCCAGTGTTGTGGTAGTTGAGGGACTGTCGGGCAAGAAGGAGAAGGAGGAAGGTTCGACCAAGCATAATTGTTATTCCTTCCCTTCCGACTAAATTGTGGACGCTTGCATTGGCCCGGCAAGCTCTTGCCGCAGACCATGCTTATAACTAACATTTCCCCAAGTACCTACATTCCCTCTCTGTTCGTCCTTCTCTTCCTCCCAGAACAACCATGGTTTACGCCTTGCAAGCAATGAGGAGCGAGAAGGAAAGAAACACCGATGGGATATGAAGGAAATGGCGGATGTGGGCGGACGAGCGCCAAGATAAAGAGGAAGCCTTATTGAAAGATAAGTCGATGCGCCCGTCCGTTTTTCGTTAAAAAGCTTACATTTTGCAAATTCCCCTTTGCGACCAAGGTTTGCAACCCAGTGGATTAGAGCCAAGTGTAAGTGTATGTACATGATAGCTCTCCCTGGCAACCGTTGTCGGGGCAGAGCTCCATGCAAACTTCGTCTTCCCCAATCAATCCACCAAAGC
Source organism: Hordeum vulgare subsp. vulgare (assembly GCF_904849725.1). NCBI lineage: Eukaryota > Viridiplantae > Streptophyta > Magnoliopsida > Poales > Poaceae > Hordeum > Hordeum vulgare. The sequence continues at coordinate 104,800,711 of NC_058522.1, read as the reverse complement.
AGTAGTAGAGTTTTACGCTTCACAGCGGCCCGAACCTTGGTAATACCCCCGAGTCTCATCATTGTGTTGCCTCGTAGTCTATACTCTTTGTTCCATACGACCTCCCAGCCGAACCAGAAAGGGACGAAAAGGTCCCATAGGTGATTGTGTGCACACCTGCACCGACACCATGGCTTACGTCCATGAAGGACTAGCCTCGCTCAGCGTAGATATTTATGAAGTAGGCGATCTCCTTGCATATACAAACTTCTTGGTTTAACTTCACAACACAAAGTAGGAGGCTCCCAACCGACACCTAACTAATCTAGGAGGCACCACCATCCAAAAGATAATAGATGCGGTAGTACGATGAACTTCTTGCTCTTGTGCTTCAAAAGATAGTCTCCTGTGTCGGGGCTCTGAGACCAGGGGTACCTAGGCCCACCTGCCTATAGCCCAGGTCCCGGTGTGCACTATGGGCCTGGGGATGCTTCCCGGTAAGGCCCAGATGTTCGATCCTCGCGAGGGCCCCTCCTCACGAGGTATTGATCACTCAAGGTTGTCAAGGACCTGCGGAGCCCCTCGAGGCCATTCCTGCAAAGCTCGCATCAAGAAGCCACCTCTTGATGATCCTCCCCCGAGGGGCGGACTTACCAAAGGCGGGTTGTCGGGGTCGCACGGTCCAACCTCCTTGCATGGATGATGTGAGCCATGCTACACGGTGCTAGGGTCGATGCGAGCAGGCACGGAGAGAGTAGCTTTCCCCTTTGGTGTAAAGGGAGTCGAGCGAGCCCACAGGTTCCCCCCAAAGGTTTCTCGATCGGTGCAAGAGGTCTAAGTCTGGGGGCTCAATAGGACGGAGGTCACCCCGAGCCCACCAGTGCGTCATGGAGAAGGACTTTTGCATGCGGAGATCACCTTTGTCACGGCATGCTGCGGTCATGTCCCATTTCAAAATGGCAATTGTGGCAACCCTTCCCACCAAGTGTGTTTTCGGTGGGGGGAGCGGACTGCTACGGCAAGAAAAGTCCTTCCCCAGAAATGGTGCGAGAAATGCTTCTATCGTTTCTTGAGCTTGCATTGGTTTTTCCCTTGAAGAGGAAAGGGTGATGCAGCACAGGAGCAGTAAGTATTTCCCTCAGTTTGAGAACCAAGGTATCAACCCAATCGGAGAATCTCGTCAAGTCCAGAGTACCTGCACAAACACAAAGAGCTTGCACCCAACGCTATAAAGGGGTTGTCAATCCCTTCAAGATTGATTGCAAAGTGAGATCTGAAGGCGGAAAGTGCAACGAAAAAAAAGAGTAAGGCTGAAAACATGGTGTGGAGTAGACCCGGGGGCCATAGTGTTCACTAGAGGCTTCTATCAAAATAGCAAATATTACGGTGGGTGAACAAATTACTGTCGAGCAATTGATAGAACCGCGCAAAGTCATGATGATATTTAAGGCAATGATCATACATATAGGCATCACGTCCGAGAAAAGTAGACAAATAATTTCTGCATCTACTACTATTACTTCACACATCGACCGCTATCCAGCATGCATCTAGTGTATTGAGTTCATGACGAATAGAGTAACGCCTTAAGCAAGATGACATGATGTAGAGGGATAATCTCAAACCAATGATGAAAACCCCATCTTTTTACCCTTGATGGCAACAACACGATGCGTGCCTCGCTACCCCTTCTGTCACTGGGTGAGGTCACCGCACGGTATGAACCCAAAACCAAGCACTTCTCCCATTGCAAGAATCATAGATCTAGTTGGCCTGACAAAACCCACAACTCGAAGAGAATTACAACGATATGAAATCATGCATAAGAGAGATTAGAAGAAACTTAAATAAGATTCATTGATAATCTGATCATAAATCCACAATTCATCGGATCTCGACAAACACACCGCAAAAGAAGATTACATCGGATAGATCTCCATGCAGATCATGGAGAACTTTGTATTGAAGATCCGAGAGAGAGAAGAAGCCATCTAGCTACTAGCTATGGACCCGTAGGTCTATTCTAAACTACTCACGCATCATCGAAGAGGTCATGGTCTTGATGAAGAAGCCCTCCGTATCTGAATCCCCCTCCGGCAGGGCACCAGAATGTGCCCTAGATGGGATCTTGCGGAGACAGAAGCTTGCGGCGACGAAAAAGTACTTTCAATGATCTCCTAATTTTTTCGGGGATTTGAGGGAATTCATAGGCGAAAGACCTAGGGCAGAGGTGGCCTAGGGAGCCCACAAGCGAGGGAGGCGCGGGCTCCCTGGCCGCGGCTAGGGGGATTGTGGGGTCCCTGCAAGCCCCCTGCCCTGATTCTCAGGCTTCCCGATCTTTTTCTGTTTCGGAAAAAATCTTTTTGGCTGTTTCGTTCCATTTGGACTCCGTTCAAAATCCTCCTCTGAAAGGGGTAAAAACATGGAAAAAACAGGAACTGGCACTTCGCACTGAGTTAATAAGTTATTCTCAAAAAATATATAAAAGGCATACAAAACATCCAAAGTTTGACAAGATAATAGCATGAACACATAAAAAATTATAGATACGTTGGAGACGTATCAAGCATCCCCAAGATTAACTCATGCTCGTTCTCGAGTAGGGAAGTGATAAAGACTGAATATTTGATGTGGAATGCTACCTAGCATAGTTGTCCTTTGCAACTTCTTTCGTGTCACACGAATGTTCAGATCCGTAAGATTCAAAACAATAGTTTGCTATTGACATGAAAACTTTAATACTTCAAGCAAACTAGCAAGGTAACCATGAACTTTCAAAATAACAAGGCCAAGGAAAGTTATCCCTACAAAATCATATAGTCTGGCTATGCTCCATCATCCTCACACAACTAATGTAAATCATGCACAAGTCGGTATTGGCCAAGTAATTGTTTTCGCACTCTTACTTTCTCAAACTTTTTATAACTATCACGCAATACATGAGCGTGAGCCATGGATATGGCACTATAGGTGGAATAGAGTGTGGTGGTGCTTGTGAGACAAAAAAGAGGAGATGGTCACATTGACTCGGCGTATCAATGGGATATGGAGATGCCCATTAATAGATATCAATGTGAATGAGTAGGCATTGCCATACAAGGGTTGCACTAGAGCTATAAGTATGTGAAAGCTCAAAAGGAGAACTAGTGCGCGTGCATCCAACTTGCTTGCTCACGAAGACCTAGGGCAATTTTGAGGAAGCCCCTCATTGGAATATACAAGGAAAGTTATATAATGAAGATTCGCACTAGCATATGGTAGTGACAAAGCAAGAAGCTCTCAATCATGAAGAACATGGTGCTATTATGAAGCACAAGTGTGGAAAAAGATAGTAGCATTGTCCTTCTCTCTTTTTATTTTTTTTATTTGGGCTCTTGGGCCTCTTTTTTCCCTTATTTTTATTTGGGCTCTTTGGCCTCATTTTTTTATTTCCTCACATGGGACAATGCTCTAATAATGATGATCATCACACTTTTATTTACTCACAACTCAAAGCTTAGAACGATGATGACTCTGTAGGAAATGCTTCCGGCAGTGTACCGGGATGTGCAACGATCTAGCTTGGCGTATGACGTTGAAACATCTCGCTAGCTATCTTACGATCATGCAATGGCAATATGAGAGTGACGGCACAAGTCATGAGACGGAACGGTGGGAGTTGCATGACAATATATCTCAGATTGGCTATGAAAATGCCAGAGTAGGTAGGTATAGTGGCTGTTTTGAGGAAGGCATATGGTGGGTTTGTGCACCGGCGAGAATTGCGCGGCACTAGAGAGGCTAGCAATGGTGGAAGGTGAAAGTGCATATATACCATGGACTCACATTAGTCATGAAGAACTGACATACTTGTTGCGAAAGTTTTTATTAGTAATCGAAACAAAGTGCTAAACGCATACTCCTAGGGGAATGGTTGGTAGGTGTTAACCATCGCGCGATCCCGACCTCAACACAAAGGATGACAATCAATATATCAATTATGCTCCGACTTCTTAACATAGAGGTTCACCATACATGCATGCTACGGGAATCACTAACTTCAACACAAGTATTTCTAGATTCACAACACCCTACTAACATAACTCTTAATGTTACCAAATCCACGTCTCAAAACTATTTGAGATGAATCAAAACTTCTCTTTCTACTCAAAGAACATGAAGATGGAGGTTTTTGCATCCTCTTTGGGTACCTATCACCTTTCGGACTACTTTCATAGCATAAGCCAACTACCAAGTCACGCACCGCCGTGCTCTAAAAGATCTCAGTGAAGCACATAGAGCAAAATTATCTAGCTCAAAATATATAAGTGAAGCACTATGAGCATTCTAGCAAAATCACGATGAGTGCATGTCTCTCTCTCTCAAAAAGGTGTGCAGCAAGGATGATTGTGACACAACAAAAAGAAAAGACTCCTACGATACAAGACGCTCCAAGCAAAACACATATCATGTGGTGAATAAAAATATAGGTCCAAGTAATGTTACCGATGGATTGAAGACGAAAGAGGGGATGCCTTCCCGGGGCATCCCCAAGCTTAGGATTTTTGGTGTCCTTGAATTTGGCTTGGGATGCCTTGGAAATCCCCAAGCTTGAGCTCTTTCCACTCCTTATCTCTTTGTCCATGAGAACATCACCCAAAACTTGAAAACTTCACAACACAAAACTTAAACAGAAACTCGTGGTAACATTAGCACAAGAAAACAAACTACCACCTCTTTAGGTACCGTAGCAATCTTGATTTCTATTTATATTGGTGTTGGGATACTGTATTATCACTTTTCCATGGCTAGTACCCCCGATACTATCCATAGTTTCATCAAAACAAGCAACCAACTCAACAAAAACAGAATATCTCAAAAACAGACCAGTCTGTAGCAATCTGTATACTTCGTATACTTCTGGTACCTCACAAATTCTGAAAAATTACGACTGCCTAGGAAATAGGCATATCAACCAGCAGAAAAAAGAATCAACTCAAAACCTCTTTCTGAATAAAAACTAAAAATCATCTCGTGAGCAAAAAGTTTATGTCTTTTTCCAGCAGGATCAAACAGCCATTACCAAGACTAGTCATAAAGGTTTTGCTTTGCTCAAACACAAAAATAAACACAAAAAACACAATCACAACAGAATTATGATGTTGTGGACGCAACAAAACAAAAAGAAAAAGATAAATTCATTGGGTTGCCTTCCAACAAGCGTTATTGTTTAACGCCCTTAGCTAGGCATAAACGCGATAGAATCACGTATCGTCGTCTTTGGTGCCCAAACCATAAGTAGCCCTCATCATGGATTCATAAGGAAATCTTATTTTCTTTCTAGGAAATTGCTCCATGCCCTTCTTTAAAGGAAATTGAAATCTAATATTCCCTTCCTTCATATCGATGATAGCACCGATAGTCCTTAGGAAAGGTCTACCAAGAATAATAGGGCATGTAGGATTGCAATCAATGTCAAGCACAATGAAATCCACGGGTACACAGTTCCTATTTGCAATAAAAAGAACATCATTAATCCTTCCCATGGGTTTCTTGACAGTAGAATCCACAAGATGCAATTTAAGAGAACACTCTTCAATCTCATTAAAACCCAGAACATCACATAAAGACTTTGGAATCGCGGAAACACTAGCACCCAAATCACACAAAGCATTGCATTCATAGTTTTTTATTTTGATTTTGATAGTAGGTTCCCACTCATCATGAATATTTATAGGGATAGAGACTTCCAATTCAAGTTTCTCTTCAAGATATTTTATCATAGCTTCGACGATATGATCGGTAAAGGCCTTGTTTCGGCTATAAGCGTGTGGAGAGTTTAACATGGATTGCATCAAGGAAATGCATTCAATCAAGGAGCAACTATCATAATTGAATTCCTTGAAATCCAAGGTAGTAATTTCATTACTACTCAAAGTTTTAATATCTTCTACTCCACTTTCAATGCTTTTAGCATCAAGATAGATGGACTCTGAATAATTGGGGCGTTTTTCAACCAAAGTGGATTCATATCCAGACCCATCATCATTGGGTTTGACACAAGAAAACAAAGATTCAATGGGAGTCACACCAAGCACTTTAAGATCTTCATGATTCTTATCACGAGAACACGCCTTTTTAAGACATTCATGTCTAGCACGAATTTGGGAGGTTCTTTCTTTGCTCTCAATCATGGAAACACTCATAGCTTTCAAAGTTTCATACATATTGATCTTGGGAGGAGCACATCTAACTTTCAAAGCATCAATATCACTAGACATTCTATCAACGCTCTTAGCCAAATCGTCAATTTTGAGTAGTTTTCCTCTATGGACGCATTGAAAATCTTTTGCGAGTTGATAAACTCTTTGATATTACTCTCTAGATCAGAGGGTAATCTATTGTAATTTGCGTATTGTTGTAGGAGTTGCCAAAGTTATTAGAGGAGTTACTAGGAAAAGGCCTAGGAACATAGTTTCCTCTAAAAGCATTGTTGTTGCCAAAATTATTCCTACCAACAAAATTAACGTCCAAGCTAGCGTTGCTACTCTCAATAAAATAAGACAAGGGCATATCATTAGGATCTAAAGGAGCACTTCTACTAGCAACCAAATTCATTAACTCATCCATCTTAGCACTCAACGAGTTAATTTCTTCTATAGCGTGTACTTTCTTACTAGTAGGTGACCTTTCAGTGTGCCACTGAAAGTAGTTCGTCATGATATTGTCTAGGAGTTTTGTGGCTTCCCCTAACGTGATTTCTATGAACGTTCCACCTGAGGCGGAGTCCAAGATATTTCTAGAAGCGAAATTCAAGCCAGCGTAGAAGATTTGTATAATCATCCAAAGACTCAAGCCATGACCAGGACAATTTCTAACCATCAATTTCATTCTCTCCCAAGATTGTGCAACGTGTTCATGATCAAGTTGCTTAAAGTTCATGTTATCATTACGGAGAGAGATAATCTTTGTCGGCGGAAAATACTTGGATATATAAGCATCTTTGCACTTATCCCAATTGTCGATACTATTTTTGGGCAAAGACGAAAACCAAGTTTTTGCTCGATCTCGCAACGAGAAAGGAAAAGGCTTCAATTTAATCACATCATTATCCACATCTTTCTTCTTTTGAATATCGCAAAGCTCAATGAAGGTGTTAAGATGGGATGCGGCATCTTCCCTAGGAAGGCCGAAGAATTGCTCTTTCATAACAAGATTCAGCAAAGCGGCATTGATTTCGTATGACTCCGCACTAGTGGCGGGAGCAATTGGAGTACTAATAAAATCATTATTATTAGTATTCAAGAAGTCACAAAGTTTGGTGTTTTAAGTCATGGTGACTTCGGCAAGCAAGCAAGCACACAAACGGAAAAGGCAAATTTGTGAAGTGGGGGAGAGGAAAACAAGAGGTAACTGGCAAACAAAGTAAATGCAAGAGATGACTTGGCGACACTTACTTGGATGAGTTCTTGACTTGATCCTCCCCGGAAATGGCGCCAGAAATTCTACTGCTATGGCAACAAAAGTCCTTCCCCGGCAATGGTGCCAGAAATCCTTATGTCGTCTCTTGAGCTTGCGTTGGTTTTTCCTTGAAGAGGAAAGGGTGATGCAGCACAGGAGCAGTAAGTATTTCCCTCAGTTTGAGAACCAAAGTATCAATCCATTAGGAGAATCTCATCAAGTCCACAGTACGTGCACAAACACAAAGATTTGCACCCAACACTATAAAGGGGTTGTCAATCCCTTCAAGATTGATTGCAAAGTGAGATCTGAAGGCGGAAAGTGCAACGAAGAAAAAGAGTAAGGCTGAAAATATGGTGTGGAGTAGACCCGGGGGGCCTAGTGTTCACTAGAGGCTTCTCTCAAAATAGAAAATATTACGGTGGCTGAACAAATTACAGTCAAGCAATTGATAGAATCGTGCTAAGTCATGACGATATCTAAGGCAATGATCATACATATAGGCATCACGTGCGAGACAAGTAGACCGATAAATTTTGCATCTACTACTATTACTCCACACATCGCCCGCTATCCAGCATGCATCTAGTGTATTGAGTTCATGACGAACAGAGTAATGCCTTAAGCAAGATGACATGATGTAGAGGGATAATCTCAAACCAATGATGAAACCCCCATATTTTTACCCTTGATGGCAACAACATGATGCGTGCCACGCTACCCCTTCTGTCACCGGGTGAGGTCACCGCACGGTATGAACCCAAAACCAAGCACTTCTCCCATTGCAAGAATCATAGATCTAGTTGGCCAGACAAAACCCACAACTCGAAGAGAATTTCTAGGATATGAAATCATGCATAAGAGAGATCGGAAGAAACTCAAATAAGATTCATACATAATCTTATCATAAATCCACAATTCATAGGATCTCGACAAACAAACCGCAAAAGACCTAGGGCAGAGGTGGCCCGGGGAGCCCACAAGCCAGGGAGGCGCGGCACCCCTGACCGCGGCTAGGGGGCTTGTGGGGTCCTTGCACGCCCCCTGCCATGATTCTCAGGTTTCCCGATCTTTTTCTATTTCAGAAAAAAATATTTTTGGCAGTTTCCGTTTGGACTCCGTTCAAAATCCTCCCCTAAAAGGGGTCCAAAACATGGAAAAAACAGGAACTGGCACTTGGCACTGAGTGAATAAGTTAGTCCCAAAATATATATATATAAGGCATATAAAACATCCAAAGTTTGGCAAGATAATAGCATGAAACCATCAAAAATTATAGATACGTTGGAGACGTATCAAGGACAAAGGCCAATATAAAATAGAGGCACGCCCTCCATACCCATGGGGTCATCTCCGCTAGGGCAAGGATCCGCCTTTGTTCTCGTCTTCCACCTCAAGCAACCTAGACAAGCAGGAGTAGGGTTTTACACCGCAAGGTGGCCTGAACCTGGGTAAACTGCCCACGTGTTCTTGTTCGCTTTCCTTAGCTCAAGCCTTCGAAGAGTGGCGGTGAAGTTGAGAGGTAGAACAGGGTAGGAGAGCGAGTGCACCCCAGAGTTCGAACCTTTATGGTTCTACGGAGCTCCGATTTTGACATTTTGTGCGCCAGGTAAGGGTGTGCGGTCGTTCTTCAACTCTAGTTTCGCTCCCCGCTTCACTGACCACATGGCCGACGCATGACGTGTGTGTGCCGAGCACAGACTACCTAATAGTTTTCTCATGATTTTTGGAAAATAATAATTTCTAGGTACATAACTATCTATTTATATAGATAAACACCAAAAGTTTTCCAAGATTCAACTACTAGCTAGGAACGGTCATACCCATCGTTTTGACCGCATTTTGAAATGGGCATGAAAAATTCAAAAAAATCAAAAAAAGAAAACCTTCGCATTGTGTCATTATATGTGACAACGTTACCAGGTAAAATAATAACTTGCAATACAATAATTATTTTTAAAAAGTGTTCTCAGAAATGAGCTGTCATGTGTGAAGATTAATGTCTTTCAAGCCAAATGATCAATCTTATGGGCGCATTCAAGGCATAGTTTGTTCAAATGATATAATATTGTGCAAAAGGGTGCATTTTGGAATGGCACACAATGTTGTCTAAGGAATTTTCCATTTTCTTTGGACAAAAAATCCATTTTCCTTTTTTCGAGATCTCGAATGAGTTTTTTTGTGGAGAACCTACCATATATTTGTTGCAAAATTGGACCAAATCACTTGTCTAAAATACTAGGCCATATTTAATGTACAGTTGACCAAATGGTTGGCTGTGAAAAGCTTTTATCCATCTCTCCTGAAAAAAGACAAATTTCCGCTGATTTAGTTGGAAATGGGTAAATTTTGAACTGCAGCTCCCTCATAGTTTTCTCTTTATTTTTTCGAAAAAACATTTTTAGGTACACAAGTATCTATTTCATCATAGAAACACTCAAAGTTTCACAAGATTCTACCCCTAGATAAGAACGGCCATACACACAAACTTGACCACATGTTGAAACCGGCATAAAAAATTCAAAAAAAAAATGAAAAACCTTCTCATTGTGTCATTATATATGACAAAGTACCAGGTAAAAGAATAAAATTGTAATACGACAATTATTTTTAAAAAGTGTTCTCAGAAATGAGCTATCATCTGTGAAGATTAATGGCTTTCAAGCCAAATGGTCAATCTTATGGGCACATTCATGGCATCGTTTGTTCAAATGATCTAATATTGTGCAAAAGGGTACATTTTGGAATGGCAAACAATGTTGCCTAAGGAGTTTTCATTTTATTTGGACGAAAAATCCATTTTCTGTTTTTCGAGTGCCCAAAATTATTTTTTTTGTGAAGGACCTACCATATTTTTCTTGCAAAATTGGACCAAATCATTTTCTAAAATACTAGTCTATATTTAATGTACAGTTGACCAAATGGTTGGTTGTAGAAAGCTTTTATCCACCTCTTGTGAAAAAGGCAAATTTATGCCAATTCAGCTCGAAGCGGGTCAAATTTCAACAACAGCTGCCTTATAGCTTTCTCATGATTCTTAACAAAAATAATTTCTACATACATAAGTATCCATTTAATCAGAGATACATGGTGTGGTGGCAGGATGTCAAGGTTTGGATTGTGTCCGAGGGCCCCAACTCCAAAGCCCGTAAACGAGCATGTCAGTCGTGTGGTCACCGTGTGACCGTGGCATTGCCACACGTTCTAGGCGGCCTAGGCATGTCTAGTGGGTTGGTCACTCCCCCGATAGGTGTTAGGAATAATAATATAACATAAGAATCTCACGAGGAGACTGGACTAAGCTCAAACATAAATTAGCAACCAAGTGTTTAATTAGTGGTGGGGGAAATTCACATAGCCAATGGGCCTGAGTTTTGGATGAGGATGACCATCTACTAAGGAGACTCACTTGGCAAATTTTTAGCTCAAATGGAGGATCCTAGGTGGCACTTGCTTTGCAAAGTACCACACTAGGCGGAAATATGGATGTTAAAGCTGGGGTCAAATAAATTAATGGATTGAGCTGAAATTTGGTGGAGGATGGTCATTTGGGCATAGGAAAGCACTGTAAAAATTTGATACAATTTGTACATGCAAAAGTGGCACTTTCTTAACAATGCTCTTCTATGGACAGAAACTTGGCAAAATTATTAAGAGGAATTGGCTAAATGAAATGAGCTCAAATTTGGTGGAGGTAAGTTATATAGGTAGGAACATGCCCTCGTAAATTGTCAGCAATAATTAAGTGATATAAAATATATTGGCTTCACAAAGTGAAAATATGACCAGAATAAAAGATTGGATGATGAGCTCACATGGATTGCTGGATAGAGCTCAAATTTTGTGGATAGTGATGATTTGGACATATGGAATATTTGGAAAATCCTAGCTAGTACTTCCTTCACAAAGCTTCTCTGTGGGTAGAAACTTTGGGAATTTGCTGAAGAAGATTTAATAGGAAAATAGAGCTGAATATTGGCATGTGGCAATAGGAGGGGTCTAGATAGCACTTGCTTTGCAATGTGCCAATCTGGACAGAAAATAGAAATTGAAGTTGTGCTCACATAGATGATTGGATTGAGCTGCAATTTGGAGGAGGATGATAATTTGGGCATATGAAGGCACTGTAAAAATTCATAATATTTGAATAAATAAAAATGGTACTTCCGTCACAATGCTCTCCACTGAACAAAACATTGGGAAAAAGACTGGCGGAAATTGGCTAAATTAAATGAGCTAAAATTTGGTGGAGGGAGTTTATATGGTTAGGGTCATGTCCTGGTAATTTTTCATCTATTATAAAGAAATATAAAATGTAGTTGCTTCACAAACTGAAAATATTACCAGAAACGAAGATTCGATGGTGAGATCACATGGATTATTAGATGGGGCTCAAGTTTTGTGGAGAGCTATGCCTTGGGCATATAGAAGACTTGGCAAAAATTAAACTCATTAGGATATTCCTAGCTAGTACTTGCTTCACAAAGCTTCTAGCTGAACAAAAACTTTGGAAATTCGCTGAGAAAGATTACTTGGAAAATGGAGATGATTTTTTTCATGAGGCAATTATTTGGATAGGAAAGAGTTCCCAAAATTTTGAGGGCAACTATGAAAATATAAATAGCACTTCCTTCACAAAGTTCTGTTTTGAATAGAATAGGAAAATGTATATTGTAAAAAATTGAACTAGGGATGGAAGGGTTTTGACATATTTGGGGAATATATGATCCAAAGAATTTATGAGATTTTTTCGAGAATTTTTCAATGACAAAAATGTAGGTTGCTTCACAACGTAGAGCAAAAATTGACACATGAATGACACATAGGCAAACAGAGGAGGTGGTGCCTACTCATAGTAATGCACCACAATTTACAAGGCCATGACCATCTATATTCATCACGATCAGTTCGAAATAAGGTAGCGGACCAGCATTGTCTGCTTTACAACCATTTCATGTAAGGGAATTATGACCTTTCTGACCACAGTGGTCGTTATGGTTTAGCGTTTGGAGCCCTCCCCCCCCCCCCCCCCCGAACAATTTACGACCAATTTGTCTGAAATGGTCATAGATTTATGACCATTTCTTCCAAGGTCACTGCCAAAATGTCATAAGTTGACATATTTCCTATAGTGAAGATATTAAAATTATTGATACTTCTCCAATTGGATATTTGTTTACTTCTCTGAATATTGATGGTAAAGGGACTTGAGATGAGTCAACTCTAGTTAAGGAGTGTCCCATTTGCTTGGAGGGTGATGATTTCAAAGCTTTTTTTTTAAAGTCGGTTTGGAGAGGTCAAAACTTTAACTAATGATGTGCCCACTGTCTTGGATTACAAGGACTTCAATTGTGATAATTTTTATTTAGTAGAATATGTTTCCTTGCTACAATACATTATTAGCTCACCCAATGCTTATAAACAAAACAAAGCTTTTACTGAACATATAGTAGAAGCTATGCTAAAAGCTTATGATGAGAAACTTAAGCTTAAAGTTTCTATTCATAGAAATTTGGATGATGAGTGCGAACATACTATCAAAATTAAGATACATAAATATGAATGCAATTCTTTGTGTGACCTTGGTGCTAGTGTTTCAACTATACCTAAATATTTATGTGATGTGCTTGGTCTCACTAATATTGAAGAATGTTCCCAAAACTTGCAGCTTGAGGATTCTACCATCAAGAAACCCTTGGGTAAAATAAATGATGTTCCGATTATTGAAAATAAAAATTATGCGCATGTAGATTTCATTGTGCTTGATATTGATTGCAATCCTACTTGTCCAATTATACTTGGAAGACCCTTCCTACGAACTACAGGTGCAATCATTGACATGAAAGAGGGAAACATAAGGTTCCAATTCCCATTAAAGAAAGGAATGTAACACTTACATAGAAATAGAATTATATCACTTTATTAATCAATCATTAGATCCACTTATGGGTGGAGTATCAAATACGACAACACTTGAGACTATACAATATGCCTAGCAAGGGGCGTAAAACAATATCGCTTGTTGGGAGGCAACCCAGTAGTTATCTTTATTTTTTCCTTTTACTTTTGGTTTGTTTGAGATAACATTATTATTGCCTCAGTAATGATTGTATTTTTTATATTTGTAATTACTGTTTGTGCCAAGTAAAGCCTTTGGGATGATTTGTATGATGTGTAGAATTGATACGGTGCAAAAACAGAAACTTTGACGTCCAATGCAGAATTTATCTGATTTAAATGGAATGACTTTCTAAGATGATTTTTTTGCATAGTATTTCTATGAAAATTCCTTAGGAAATCCCAATGTTTCAGGATCTTTGGAGTTAAAGAAGTATAGGTTCATTACATATTAATACAGATTCTTCTGTTTTAGTCAGTTTCTATTTTTTGCTTGCATAGTTTGCTTGGTTTGATGATGCTATGGATTGTATAATGGGGTATAAGCCATGGAGAAGTTTGAATAAATTACCTTATGCTAAAATAAAATAAAAATCAATTTATAAAATTACCTGAAAGTATTTGATATGTTGTTTATACTAACGGATCTCACGAAGTTTTGTTGAGTTTTATGTGATTGAAGTTTTCAAGTTTTGGGTATTATCCCGATGGACAAAGGAATGAGGAGTGGAAAAAGCATAATCTTGGGGATTCCCAAGTCACCCCATGGTAATATTATAGGAATACTCAAACGTCTAAGCTTGGGGATGCCCCGGAAGGCATCCACTCTTTCGTCTCAATCCATCGGTATGTCACTTTGAGCTACATTTTTATCCATCACATGATATAAGTTTTGCTTGGAGCGTCATTTGGTTTTGTTTACTATTACTTCAAGTTTTCCACAATCATAGTTTTATGGACACACCTATTTGAGAGAGATACACCATCACCATAATTTTTTAGAGTACTTTATGTTCTTCACTTATATCTTTTCAACTTAGCAGTTGCTCTAGTACTTCACTTGTATCTTTTTGAGCACGGTCGCATGTAGATGTTTAGAAATAATATGCTCTCATTCTTCACTTAAGAGAGTTCAAAAAATAGTGGCGGTAATTTGCATGGGTCATAAGACTAGATAAAAAATAATAGGTGTTCAATGAATGATAGTTAAAACCATCATGTGGCATATATACAGAAATTATGGGTTAATGATATTGATGTGGTGATATGAGAAAGGTGTGAGTGCATTACTATTGCTTCCGAGAGGTGTTGATATTAATAGATGTTAAACTTATTTTACATCTAAAAAATTAAAAGGGCACGATGATGATGTGTGAGCTTCTATTCCTCATTGAAATCCTAGTGTTGTTTTGAGTCGGAGTCATGCGGTGGTTAATTCCTACCAACCCTCTCCCTCGGGGCATGCGAGTAGTACTTTGATTTGTAATAAAACCAATAAACTTTGCAATAAGTACATGAGTTCTTTATGACTAATGTGACACCATGCACATACGCAATCTCACCTCCTCATATTTGCTAGCCTCTTTGGTACCGTGCATTGCCCATTCTCAACTCGAGGACCGGTGTAACTTTCGCCGGTGCATCCAAACCCCGTGAGTTGGCATGCTCTGTTCCACATAAGCCTTATTATATATTCCTGAAAATATAGACCATATCTACCTATCATGGTATTTCCATAGCCATTCCGATATATATTGCCATGCAAATTCCATCGTCACTTCACACGACTAGTTTGTTCATCATCATATTGCTTTCCATGATCATATAGACCTCACATAGTATTTGTGGAAAAGCCATCGTTGATTATAGCATTTTTAGAAAAGCCACCATTCATAATATGTTGAATACATGTCACGATAGATCACTGCACATCCTGGTACACTACCATAGGCATTCATATTGGACTCATATTACTTCATAGTTCATCATATCGAGTTATCAATGAGTTGTAAATAAATAAAAGTGTGATGATCACCATTATTAGAGCATTGTCCGAGTGAGGCAATAAAAATGGGGGATGTCAAATAAACCCACCATAATAAATAAAAAAATAAAAAAATTGAATGAGAGAAAAAGAGAGAAGGAACTTTGCAACTATCTTTTACCACAGGTGTGCCTCAAAGTGGCCCCTTGTTCTTCATATAGAGAGTCTGATGTTGTGTCATTCATATGCTAGTTGGAATTACATTTTCATGAACTTGGCTTGTATATTCCGATGGCGGTGTTCCTCAAATTCCGGAGGTTTCATGAGCTAGCAAGTTGTATGCACACCCCACTTAGCTTTAGTGGAGCTTTCATACACTTGTAGCTCTAGTGCCTCATTTGCATGGCAATCCCTACTCCTTGCATCGATATCTATCAACATGCATCTACGTAGCTCATCTGTCTGCCTAGTTAATGTGATATTATCTTCTCCACCTTTTACCCCTTTGAAACCTACCACCATATTCTATTCCACCTATATGCTATGTCCAATGGTTCACACTCATGTATTACGTAAAGAATAAAAAGTTGATGCATATTGGAAAAGTACAATCCAATTGCTTGACTTGGACATCATAGTGTTTGAAATTTGTATTGATGTGGTGAAAATGGACCCATGCCTTGCCAGTATAATAAGATGAATGGGGTAAAAAAGCTTTGATTTTCATATACTTTGAAAGATTAAATGTTTTGCTACATATACTTATAAGTATTACTATGTTAATGTTTCTTAACTCATCATTTCTCAATGTGCATACATGCATAAGGTTACATCATGGGTAGCATGTCACATCAAAAATTCTATTTTTATCATTTACCTAATCAAGGATGAGCGGAATTAAGCTTGGGGATGCGTGATACGTCTCCAACGTATCCATAAGTTTTTATTGTTCCATGCAGATATATTATTATTAAAGAATACTTTTTGGCTATTTAGTTACCAATTTATATTATTTTTTAACACTAACCTAATTACCTAGTGCCCAGTACTTGTTGTTATTTTCTGCATTTTTTCACTTTTCAGGTTATCTATACCAAACGAAGTCCAACTGACATGTATCTTTTTGGAGATTTTTTCTCGATCAAAAGAAGATGGAGGGGTATTGGAAGAAGGCTGGAGGCCACACGAGGGCCCTACAAGCCAACAGGTCGCGCCCTGGGGGCGCCCTGATGACTTGTGGCCCCTCATGTCCCTCCCGACTCTGTTTTGTGGCCTATAAATTATCATATATTCCAAAAACCCTAGAGGCAGCCCTAAACACTATTTACACCAAGGTAAGTCTCTATTCTAATGAGAGGCCATCTCGAGCTCCGTTCCAGCACACTTCCAGAGGGGGTATCGATCCCGGAGGGCCTCTTCATCAACCTTGCTGCCCTCATGATGATGTCAGAGTAGTTCACCATAGACCAACGGGTCCATGGCAGTAACTAGATGGAAATCCCTCTCTTTTTTCATATTCAATACAATGATCATCCCATCTTTTCTTTGATACACACGATGTAATTCCTTTTGTGTGGTCCATTTCTTGGGATCCGATGAATTGTGGGTTTATGTTCAGATTACTCATGATAAATATTTGAGTCTTCTCTGAAATCTAATATGATTCTTATGTGCATGATTATGATAGCTTCATGATTTTCTTCGATCTATTGAAATAGTTTGGCCCACTAGATTGATATTTCTTTGGTGAGAGAGGTGGGTTGTAGTAGGTTCAACTTTGCGAATTTCTATATCCCTGTGACAGAAGGGGACAAGATGTATCTTTGTGTTGCTGTTACTAAGGATAAAACGATGGGTTTGTTCATATTTCTTAAGTTTACATTGCCTACATCATGTCATCGTTCTCCATGCATTACTTCATTTGCCATGAACTTAATACATAGAGAGGAAAGCATAGAAGTGCTCTTGAAGTGAAGTACTAGTAATAGGTGCAGGCAGGAATCGACCTATTTTTTTATGGACGTGATGCCTATATACACATGATCATTGCCATAAATATCACATAAGTATCCTATTTTCTATCAATTCCCCAATAGTAATTTGTATACCCATCGTATGTTGTTTTTCATGAGAGATGCCCCTAGGGAAAACCATGGCCTCTGGGTCTATTCACCATATATTTACAAAACCTTCAATACCCTCTTGCCATTTACTTGTTTTTATTTTATTTTGCTTTTTACAACTATCTACAATTATCTACACACTTCACTCGCATGCAAATATCAAGTACAAGGGGATTTACAACCCTCTTTCCCACGTTGGGTGCAAGTTGTTTGTTCGCTTGTGTGAAGCCGCTAAATACAGTTGTTGTTGATATTCCTATTAGTTTGATAAACCTTGGTTTCATAACTGAGGGGAATACTTACCTACATTGCCTTGTGATAACCCATCCCTCTACACGGAAAACCCAATGCAGATCACAAGTATCAATGAGTAGCGACTATTTTTCAATAGAAATATAAATTATTTCAAAAAATTTGCCAAACTCACATGGAGCTTGAACTGGAATCATGTCCACATGCACCCAAATTTCGATATTATTTTCACGATCATCTTCGGCACCAAGATCGAAGGTTATTTTCATGCCCTCCTCAAACCCATAGGCCTTGTATAGTGCTCTCCAATTCGAACAACCAAAATATGAGTGATCTAGTGCATTTTTAGCTTCACATAAAAAATGAAATGTTCTATCCATAGGTGAGATATCTTTGTCTCCGTACTCTCCCTATCTTTGAAATGGAACTTGTCCAAGACATGTAGTCTTGTATAACAGGGAATACACTAGTCGAATTATAGAAAAGAAAATTATAGGTTAATTAAAGCAAAGGCACATGTCATTCTTCATTACAAAAAAATACAGGATATCGTTACATACCGTAATAATTTCGAAGTCCTCCTTTAGCGTGACGGTGAAGTACCTACCGTTGTCTAAGTGAGAAAAATGGTCGCACATACCCCCGTCATTGGTGTAGTAATCTCACTCACAAATCCTGTCATCGTCAGACATTTCCTGTGTTCATGATTCAATGATTAAAAATTGACTGGAATAATACCAAGAACTCAGCACACAGACCACTATTCAGCACGGGTTGACTTTTGGTCTCTCGAGGCTTTCTGGAAAAACTGTCATATCTCATGGTGTATATGGTGTGCACTCCCTCACACTGATATGGTGGTTTATCTGGTGGACAGTCCCTCACACTAATATTATCAATGTCGGTGATCATCGCTCTTTTTTTCTCCACGTGCATTACCAAAAGTTTTGCCCCGAGGAGAAAGAGGAAGAGCAACCCACATGACAAAAGTCGACGTTCTTCCACTCGACCATCAGTGATCTTCTCACCTCCCTTCGTCCCCGGATGAGTTACCAAAATGTCTAGCACATGGGGAAGAAGGAGGAAGCGATCCCCAGGACAATAGTCAGGATTCCTCTTCTCTGATATTTTGACCGTCGGTGATGGTCTATTCCCCTAGTTGTCTCCGATACATTTCTATATTGTAAAATTTCTATACCTAAAAAATTCTATGACTATTTTTTACTAAAAGAACAACGACAAAAAGTTATAAACCTAAATTTGATTACTAACAATATCTATTACTGAATTTGATAAATAAAAATTTCTCATATAGCATTCGAACACATTTCTATACCAAAAATTATATTATGATATTTTTTACTATACACTTCTATACCTAAGTAGGGCAAATAGGTGGGAGGAGGCACGTGGAAGGAGAGAGGAGGAGGAGGAAGAAGGGTAGTTTGAGGAGGGAGGAGGGCATGTTTGGGATCGTTGCATTGGAAACAAAAAACATTCCTACGCTCACCAAAGATCTATCTATGGATACGTATAGCTACGAGAGGGGGTGCATCTACATACCCTTGTAGATTGCTAAGCGTAAGCCTTAAGAAATGTGGTTGATGTAGTCGTACGTCTTTGCGATCAAATCATGATCTGTCCCGGTCTAACGTCGAACGGACGGCACCTCCGCGTTCAGTACACGTGCGGTTGATGACGTCTCCTCGTTCTTGATCCAAAAAGCAAGGGAGGAGAAGTAGATGAGCACGAAGGTGTGATGGAGGAGGTAGTGGAGCAATCACGGCAGGGCTTCGCCAAGCACTACCCTAGATGTGATCTAAGGAGAAAACGGAGTAACGAGAGATGGAGGGCTTCCATCGGGGCGCGGATATTGATGTGTGTAGCCCTCCCCTCCCCTCCACTATATATAGGAAGCAAGGGGGAGAGGGGAGGCGCATCCTTGACCCCTCCGCCAAGGGACGGGCCGACTGCTAACGGAGGAGTCCTCCCTTCACAAGGAAGGGTGGAGTCCCCTTCCTCCAAGGCACCTCCGGGGTGCCTTGTCCCTTTGGGACTCTTGCCCCCAAGCCTAATGCACCTCTAGGTGCTGATGAACATGGCCCATGCTGGGTACGGTGCACCCCCTATGGCCCATGTGGGGCCGTACGGCAAGTGGACCCCATAACCTTTTTCAGCACCCCGGTACATTATCGGTAATGCCCGAAACTTTTTCGGCGACCAAATTAGGACTTCCCATATATAAATATTTACCTTCGGACCATTCCTTTACTCCTCGTGATGTCCGGGATCTCGTCCAGGACAGTTAACAACGTTCAGTCACCAACGTACATATCCCAATACTACTCCAGCGTCACCGAACGTTAGGCGTGCGGACCCTACAGGTTCGAGAATCATGTAGACATGACCGAGGCACCTCTCTGGCCAATCAACAATAGTGGGACCTAAATGACCATATTGGTTCCTACATATTCCACTAAGATCTTCATCGGTCGAACCATGATTCCAAGGATTCAATCAATCATGTACGCAGTTCCCATTGTCTAGTCGTATGTTACTTGCGTGAGATTCGATCGTCGGTATTTCCATACCTAGTTCAATCTCGTTAACGGCAAGTCTCCTTACTTGTTCCGTAATACAAGATCCCATAACTAACACCTTAGTCAAATTTCTTGCAAGATTCTTGTGATGTTGTATTATCGAGTGGGCCTAGAGATACCTCTCCCTCATACGAAGTGACAAATCCCAGTCTCGGTCTGTGCCAACCCAATAGACACCTTCGAAGATACGTGTAGAGCATCTTTATGATCACCCAGTTATGTTGTGATGTTTGATACACACAAGGCATTCCTCCAGCGTCAAGGAGTTGCATGATCACATGGTCTTAGGAACATATACTTGACATGTAGAACCCAATAGCAATAATTTTAATGATACCATCACATGCTATGCTTATGGTTGAATCTTATCCATCACATCATTCTCCTAATGATGTGATCCCGTTATCAAATGAGAACTCATGTATGTGGTTAAGAAACCTTAACCATCTTTGATCAACGAGCTAGTGTAGTAGAGGCTCACTAGGGACACAGTGTTGTCTATGTATACACACATGTATGTGAGTTTCCAATCAATACAATTATAGCATGGATAATAAACAATTATCATGAACAAGAAAATATGGTAATAACTAATTTATTATTGACTCTAGGGCATATTTCCAAGAGTCTCCCACTTGCACTAGAGTCAGTAATCTAGTTCACATCACGATGTGATTAACACCCAATGAGTTATGGGGTGTGATCATGTTTTGCAAGTGAGAGAGGTTTTAGTCAACAGGTCTGCAACATTCAGATATGTGTGTACTTTGCAAATCTCTATGTAATATTGCAGACGCTACTACCACAGTCCACTTGGAGTTATTCAAATGACTGCTCCACTATACTTATCATGTTTTCTACTCAGAGTCATCTGGATTAGTGTCAAAAGCTTGCATCGACGTAACCATTTACGACGAAGTATTTATCGCCTTCATAATCTACAAACATATCCGTAGTCCTCTACTTACTAAGGATAATTTTGACCATTGTCCAGTGATCCACTCCTATATCACTCTTGTACCCCTTAAAAAACACTTGGCAAGGCACACACCAGGTGCGGTACATAGCATGGCAAACTATAGAGCCTACAACTTAGGCATAGGGGCGACCTTCATCCTTTCTCTTTCTTCTATCGTGGTCGAGCTTTGAGCCTTACTCAAATTCACATCTTACAATACAATCAAGACTCATACTTTGACTAGTCTATTTTGAACTCCTTCAAGATCTGGTCAAGGTATGTATTCATTGAAAGTATTATCAAGTGTATTGATCTATCTCTATAGATCTTGATTCCTAATATTTAAGTAGCTTTATACAAATTTTCCTTTGAAAAAATCCTTCCGAAAAACCCTTAATGCTTTCCAGAAATTACACATCATTTCCGATCAACAACATGTCAACCACATATACTTATCGGAAATTCTATAGTGTTCCCACTCACTTTCTTGTAAATACAAGTTTCTTCATAAACTTTCTATAAACCCAAAAGCTTTGATCGCCTTATCAAAGTGCATATTCCAACTCCGAGATGCTTGCACCAGTCCATAAATGGATCATTGGAGCTCGCATGCATTTTAGCAACCTTAGGATCGACAAAACCTTCTGGTCCTCTCACATACAACCTTTCCTCAAGGAAACCATTAAGGAAACGATGTTTTGACATCCATCTGCCAGATTTCATAATTGGAAAATGCAGCAATTGCTAACACAATTCCAACACACTTTAGCATCGCTATGGATGAGAAAGCCTCATCGTAGTCAACTCCTTGAAGTTGTCGGAAACCTTATTACGACAAGTGAAGCTTTATAAATGGTGACATTTACCATCATCGTATGTCTTCCTCTTAAAGATCCATTTGTACTTAATAACCTTATGACCATCAGGTAATTATTCAAAGTCCATACTTCTTGTTCATACATGGATCCTATCACGGATTTCGTGGCCTCTAGACATTTGTTGGAATCCGGGCCCACCATCGCTTCTCCGTAGTTTGTAGGTTCATTGTTGCCTAACAACATGACCTCCAAGAGACGATTATCGTACCACTCAGGAGCAGTACGTGTCCTTGTAGACCAATGAGGTTTGGTAGTAACTCGATCTGAAGCTTCATGATCATCATCATTAGCTTTCTCTTCAACTGGTGTAGGCGTCACCGAATCATCTTCCTGTGTCGTGCTACTCTCTAACTGAAGTGACGGTTCATTAACATCATCAAGTTTCACCTTCCTCCCACTCAATTCTTTCGAGAGACACTTTTTCTCCAGAAAGGACCCATTCTTGGCAACAAATACTTCTCCATAATATCTAAGATAGAAGGTATACCCATTTATTTCCTTCGGCTATCCTATAAAGATGCACTTCATCGCTTTGGGTTCGAGCTTATCACACTGAAGCCTTTTGACATAAGCATCGCTACCCCAAACTTTAACAAATGACGACTTAGGTTTCTTACCAAAGCATAATTCATATGGTTTCGTCTCGACAGAATTATATGGTGCCCTATTTAATGTGAATGTGGTTGTCTCTAATACATAACCCCAAAATGATAGTGGAAAATCGGTAAGAGACATCATAGTACGCACCATATGTGACAGAGCACGGCTACGACGTACGGACACACGATTACACTATGGTGTTCTAGGTCGCATGAGTTGTGAAATAATTTCCACATTGTGTTAAATGTATAACAAACTCGTAACTCAAATATTCACCTCCACCATAATATCATAGAAATTTTATATTCTTGTCACAATGATCTTCAACTTCACTCTAAAATTGCTTGAACTTTTCAACATTTCAGACTTGTGTTTCATCAAGTAAATATACCTGTATCTACTCAAATCATCTATGAAGGTAAGAAAATAACAATATCCACTGTGTATGTGATGGTCTCTCCTCCCTTCGTCCCCGCGTGCATTACCAAAATGTCTAGCACATGGGGCAGAAGGAGGAAGTGATCCCCAAGATAATAGTCGGGATTCCTCCTCTCTGATATTTTCTCCATTGGTGATGGTCTCTTCCCCTAGTTGTCTTGCGCATTATATCTAGGTATATATCGGGACAAGAAGAAGATGAAGGGAACCGCGTGAAAAGAGTTGGGATTCCTCCTTCAAGAAGAGACAGACTAAAATTCAAACCTAATAAGCATAAGTCAATTAACTTTAAAAATGGTCTGTGTTTTGCGGAAATGTCGTTCAATTCTTGTTCCGACAAATCACGGGCACTAGATATTTCCTACTTTCTAGCACAAGTCATGCCGAAATTTCAATATGACCTGAACTAAAAACAGGACATATCAAGCACCTATAATTTTTTGAAACGGAAATGAATTAATATTCCGGCAAAACATAGGCCACTTGGAGGTGTTCCCTGCAAATCATACACATGTACAAAGAGAAACCAAATACATGCCCCAATATTATCGATTTTTAGCTCTCGACAGCATTTTGTAGTGAGTTTCTTATGAGGGAGGGGGGAGATCGACTTTTAGCTCACTTACTCGACTGTAGAGGAAGTAGAGGAAGCTCCGAGGATGATCACTCTAGGGAGACGCGACACTAGTAAGACTACATATTCCACCGAGTGAAAAAATTAGAACATCAATCATCGTATTAAAAATTCTATACCTATATTTTTTTACTAAAAATTCCTATTAACTTGTTATAGCTAAAAATTTCTCATGTAGAATTCTGATAAATTTCTGTATTGAAAAATTTCCATAAAATTTCTATGACTATCTTTTACTAAAAAATAACCTACAAAAACAGTTCTAAACGTAAATTGGATTACTATAAATTTCTATTACTAAATTTGATACCTAAAAATCTCTCATATAGCATTCAAATACATTTCTATACCAAAAAAATTATATTATTAATTTTTTTACTATAAATTTCTATACCTAAGTAGGGCAAAGAGGTGGGAGGAGGGAGGCGGCAGAATAGAGGAGGATGGGAGGATGGTAGTTTGAGGAGGGAGAAGGGCATGTTTGGGATCGTTGCATCGGAAACAAAAAAATACCTACGCTCACCCAAGATCTAACTATGGAGATGTATAGCTACGAGAGGGGGTGCATTTACATACCATTGTAGATTGCTAAGAGGGAGTGTTAAGAAACACGATTGATGTAGTCGTACGTGTTCGCGATCAGATCACGATTCATCCCGATCCAGGATCGAACAAACGACACCTCCACGTTCAGCACACGTGTGGCTCGATGACGTCTCCTCCTTCTTGATCCAGAAAGCGAGGGAGGATAAGTAGATGGGATCTCAAATAGCACGACGGTGTGATGGATGTGGTGGTGAAGCAATCCCGGCAGGGCTTCGCCAAGCGCTATTGTAGATGTGATCTGAGGAAAAAATAGAGTAACAGGAGAGGGGGGCTGCCACCGGGGCATGGAGATTGGTGTGTGCAGACCTCCCCTCCCCTCGACTATATATAGGAGGCAAAGGGGAGAGGGGGGCGCAACCTTGATCTGTCCTCCAAGGGAGGGGCCGACGGCCAAGGGAGGAGTCCTCCCTTCACTAGGAAGGGGAGAGTCCCCTTCCTCCAAGGCACCTTCGAGGTGCCTTGTTACTTTGGGATTCTTGCCCCCAAGCCTAAGTCGCCTCTAGGTGCTGATGCACCTAGTCCGTGTTGTCTAGGGTGCACCCCTATGGCCCACGTGGGCCCCTAAGGCAGGTGGACCCCACGGTGGACCCCCAAAACCCTTTTCGGCACCCCCGGTATACTACCGGTAATGCCCGAAACTTTTCCGGGCACCAAAATATGATGTCCCATATATAAATATTTACCTCCGGACCATTCTGTAACTCCTCGTGATGTCTGGTATCCTATCCAGGACACCTAACGACATTCGGTCAACAACATACATATCCCAATACTAATCTAGTGTCACCGAACATTAAGCGAGCGGACCATGCAGGTCTGAGAATCATGTAGACATTACGGCGACACCTCTCTGGACAATAACCAATAGCATGACCTAGACCATATTGGTTCCTACTTATTCCGTAAAGATCTTCATTGTTTGAAGCACGATGCCAATGATTCAATCAATCTCGTATGCAGTTCCCTTTGTATAGCCGTATGTCACTTGCCCGAGATTCGGTCGTCGGTATCTCCAGACCTAGTGCAATCTCGTTACCAGCAAATCTCTTTACTCGTTCCCTAATAAAGATCCCGTGATTAAATCCTTAGTCACATTTCTTGAAATCTTCTTGTGATGTTTTATTACTGAGTGGGCCTAGACATACCTCTGTGTCATACGGAGTGACAAATCCCAGTCTCGATCCATGCCAACCCAACAGACACCCTCAGAGATACTTGTAGAGCATCCTTATGATCATCCAGTTATATTCTGACGTTTGATACACACAAGGCGCTCCTCCAGTGTTAATGAGTTGCATGATCGCATCGTCTTAGGAATAGATACTTGACATGTAGAAAGCAATAGCAATAAAGTTAATGATACAATCACATGTTAGGCTTACGGTTGGGTCTTGTCCATCACATCATTCTCCTAATGATGTGATCCTGTTATCAAATGACAACTCATGTCTGTGGTTAGGAAACCTTAACCATCTTTGATCAATGAGCTAGTCTAGTAGAGGCTCACTAGCGACACGGTGTTGTCTATGTATCCACACATGTATCTAAGTTTCCAATAGATAAAATTATAGCATGGATAATAAATAATTATCATAAACAAGGAAATATGATAATTACCAATTTAATATTGCCTCTAGGGCATATTTCCAACAGTACCCCACTTGCACTAGAGTTGGTAATCTAGTTCACATGACCATGTGATTAACACCCAATGAGTTCTGGGTGTGATCATGTTTTTCTTGTGGGAGAGGTTTTAGTCAACAGGTCTGCATCATCCAGATCCATGTGTACTTTGCAAATATCGATGTAATAATGTAGATGCTGCTACCATGCTCCACTTGGAGCTATTCCAAATGACTGCTCCACTATACGTATCATACTTGCTACTGAGAGTCCTCCAGATTGGTGTCAAAGCATGCATCGACGTAACCCTTTACGACGAAGTCTTTATCACCTTCATAATCGAGAAACATTTCCTGAGTCATCTAATTACTAAGGATAATTTTGAACGTTGTCTAGTGCTCCACTCCTGGATCACTCTTGTACACCTTACCAAATACTTGGCAAGGCACACACGATGTGCGGTACACAGCATGAAAAACTATAGAGCTTACAGCTTAGGTATAGGGGCAACCTTCGTACTTTCTCTTTCTTCTATTGTGGTTGAGCTGTGACTCTTACTCAAATTCACACCTTACAATACAAGCAAGAACTCCTTATTTGACTGATCTATTTTGAACTACTTCAAAATCTTTTCAAGGTGTGTATTTATTGAAAGTATTATCAAGTGTCTTGATTTATCTCTATAGTTCTTGATACCCAATATTTAAGAAGCTTTATCCATATTTTCCTTTGAAAAACTCCTTCTAAACAACCCTTAATGCTTCCCAGAAATTCTACATCATTTTCGATCAACAATATGTTAACCACATAGACTTATCAAAAATTCTATAGTGCTCCCACTTACTTTCTTGTAATACAAGTTTCTTCATAAACTTTGTATAAACCGAAAAGCTTTCAACTCCGAGATCCTTGCACCAATCTAAATGGATCACTGGAGATCGCATGCAATTAGCATCCTTAGGATCGAAAAAACCTTCGGGTCGTATCACATACAACCTTTCCTCAAGGAAATTGTTAAGGAAATGATGTTTTAACATCCATTTGCCAGATTTCATAATTGGAAAATGCAGCAAGTGCTAACACAATTCCAACACACTTTAGCATCACTACGGGTGAGAAAGTCTCATCGTAGTCAACTCCTTGAACTTGTCGGAAACCTTATTGCGAGAAGTCAAGCTTTATAAATGGTGAAATTTACCATCATTGTATGTCTTCCTCTTAAAGATCCATTTGTACTTAATAACCTTACGACCATCAGTAATTCTTCAAAGTCCATACTTTGTGTTCATACATGGATCCTATCTCGGATTTCATTGCCCCTAGCCATTTGTTGGAATCCGGTACCACCATCACTTCTCTATAGTTCATAGGTTCATTGTTGTCCAACAACATGACCTCCAAGACAGGATTACCATACCACTCAGGAGCAGTACATGTCCTTGTCAGCGTATGAGGTTCGGTGGTAGCTTTTTTTGAAGCTTGATGATCATCATCATTAGCTTCCTCTTCAACTGGTGTAGGCCTCCCAGAAACATCTTCCTATGTCGTGCTACTCTCTAATTGAAGTGATGGTTCAGTAACCTCATCAAGTTTCACCTTCCTCCCACTCAATTCTTTCGAGAGAAACTCTTTCTCTAGAAAGGACACATTCTTACCAACAAACACGTTGCCATCATATCTAAGATAGAAGGTATACCCAACTGTTTCCTTCAGGTATACTAGGAAGACACACTTCCCACTTTGGGTTCGAGCTTATCAGGTTGAAGCCTTTTTACATAAGCGTCACAACCCCAAACTTTTAGAAATGACGACTTAGGTATCTTGCCAAACCATAATTCATACGGTGTCGTCTAGATAGAATTATATGGTGCCCTATTTAAAGTGAATGTGGTTGTGTCTAATGCATAACCCCAAAACGATAGTGCAAAATCAGTAAGAAACATCATAGTATGCACCATATCTGATAGAGCACGGCTACGACATACAGACACACGATTACACTATGGTGTTCTAGGTGGCATGAGTTGTGAAACAATTTCCACATTGTCTTAAATGTATACCAAACTCGTAACTCACATATTCACCTCCATGATCATATCATAGACATTTTATCTTCTTGTCACGATGATCTTAAACTTCACTCTGAAATTGCTTGAAATTTTCAACATTTCAGACTTGCGTTTCATCAAGTAAATATACCCGTATCTACTCAAATCATCTATGAAGGTAAGAAAATAACAATAGCCACTGCATGCTTCAACACTCATTGTACTGCATACATCAAAATGTATTATTTCCAATAAGTCACTTGCCCGCTCAATCTTACCGCAAAACGGGGTCTTAGTCATCTTGCCCATGAGGCATGGTTCGCATGTCTCAAGCGATTCAAAATCGAGTGAGTCCAAAGATCCATCAGCATGGAGTTTCTTCATAAGTTTTACACCAATATGACCCAAGTGGCAGTGCCACAAGTAAGTGGTGTTATCATTAATAACTTTACATCTTTTGGCATGAATACTATCAACATGTGTGTCACTATGTTCGAGATTCAGTAAACCATTCACATTGTGTGCATGACATAGAAGATATTATTCGTGTAAACAGAATGACCCATTATTCTATAAATTACATGAATAGTCATCTTGCAATAAACAAAATCAATATAATGTTAATGCTCAACACAGACACAAAATAACATTTATTTAGGTTCAACATTTATCCTGAAGGTAGACGGAGCGTGCGATGGTGATCACATCAGCCTTGCCCTTAGCTTGTCTCTGTTTATTCCACAACTCCTGTTTCGAGTTACTAGTATTAGCAACTAAACAGGTATAAAATACCCAGGGGCTACTAGGAGAACTAGTAAGGTACACATCAATAGCGTGTATATCAAATATACTTTTGTTGACATAGCCATCCTTCTTATCTGCCAAATATCTTGGGCAGTTTCGCTTGAGTGACCATTCCCTTTTACAACAGAAGCACTCAGTATCGGGTTTCCTTCCAACCTTGGGTTTCTTCACTGGAGCGACAACTGGCTTGCCATTCTTGAAGTTTCCCTTCTTTCCCTTGCCCTTCTTGAAACTAGTGGTTTTACTAACCATCAACACTTGGTGCTCCTTCTTAATTTCTACCTTCGCGGTGTAAGACATTGCGAATAGCTCAGGGATCATTTTTCCATACCTAACATGTTATAGTTCATCACGAAGCTCTAGTAGCTTGGTGGCAGTGACTTGGAGAACTATGGCAATCACTATCTTCTCTGGAAGATCAACTCCCACTTGATTCAATTGATTGTAGGTCCTAGGCAATCTCAGCACATGCTCATCGATTGATCTATGCTCCTTCATCTTGCAGGCAAAGAATCTTGTCGGAGGTCTCATACCTCCCAACACGGGCATGAGCCTGAAATCTAATTTCAGCTCTTGGAACCTCTCATATGCTCCGTGACGTTCAAAACGTCTTTGGAGCCTCAATTCTAAGCCATAAAGCATGACGCACTGAACTATCAAGTAGTCATCAAAACATGCATGTCTGATGTTCTAAATATCCACAAACGACGCTTGAGGTGGTGGCGTACCGAGCGGTGCATCAAGGACATAAGCCTTCTGTGCAGAAACTGGACTTAGTCCGCATAATTCCTAGCATCATCTTTGAACTTAGTTTTCTCTAGGAACGTATCAAAAATATAGGGGAGCTACCGCGTGAGCTATTGATCTACAACATACTTTGCAAAGACAACTTAGACTACATTCATAATAATGAGTTCAATTAATCATATTACTAAAGAACTCCCACTCAAATCAACATCCCTCAGGTCATCCGAGTATAACATGATCCAAATCGACCAACCCAAGTCCGATCATCATATGAGATGATGTGGTTTCAATGGTGAGCATCTCCATGTTCATCATGTCTACTATATGACTCATGTTTGAACTTTTGGTCTCTTGTGTTTCTAGGTCATGTTTGTACATACTAGGCTCGTCAAGTTTAACCCAAGTGTTCTGCATGTGCAAAACTGGCTTACACCCGTTGTATCTGAACGTAGAGTCTATCACACCCGATCAGCACGAGGTACTTAGAAGCAACGAACCTTCGCAACGGTGCACAGTTGGGGAGAACACAATTTTATCTTGAAATTTTAGTGAGGAATCATCTTATAATGCTACCATCGTCCTAAGCAAAATAAGATGCATAAAATATAAACATCACATGTAAATCATATAAGTGACATGATATGCCATCATCATCTCGTGCTTTTTATCTCCGTCTCCAAATCACCGACAAGATCTCCATCATCACCGGCATGATCTGCATCATCACCGGCAGCACACCATGATTTCCATCATCACGATATCCATCATTGTGTCATTGTGTGGTTGTCGCACCAACTAATGCTTCTACAACTATTGCTAACTCATAGAGATAAAGCAAAGCAAATGGCACAAATAAATTTAAGACAACCCCATGGCTCCTGCGTGTTGTCAGACTCATCGACATGCAAGTCGAGATAATCTATACAAAATATGATCATCACATACATCACTTATATCAAATCATGTTTTTGTTCATATCACATCACAACATGCCCAGCAAAAACAAGTTAGACGTCCTGTGCTTTGTTGTTGCAAGTTTTACGTGGCTGCTATGGGCAACTAGCAAGAACCGTTCTTACCTACGCAAAGCCACAATAGCGATATTCAAGTTGTTATTTAACCTTCTACAAGGACTGCCTCTGTCGAATCCGAGTCAACTAAAGTGGGAGAGTTTATGCAACCAAGTTACATGTCACTCGGTGGAACCACTCTCTTGTACGTGGACAAGTAAGGTTGGTCCGGGCCACTTCATCCCACAATACTGCTGAATCGAGATAAGACTAAGTAAATAAGCAATCTTACCATCAACTCCCGCAAACACTTTGTGTTCTAATCGTGCATATCAACTACGCAAAGACCTATCTCATGATGCCACTCTTAGGGATCGTTGCATGGGGGACAAAAAAATCCTACGCTCACCCAAGATCTATCTATGGAGTTGTATAGCTATGAGAGGGGGAGTGCATCTACGTACCCGTGTAGATCGCTAAACGGAAGAGTTAAGAAATGTGGTTGATGTAGTCGTGCGTCTTCGCGATCAAATCACGATTTGTCCCGATCTAGCGTCGAACGGGCGGCACCTCCGCATTCAGCACACGTGCGGCTCAATGACGTCTCCTCCTTCTTGATCCAGCATGTGAGGGAGGAGAAGTAGATGGGATCTCAACCAGCATGGCGGTGTGGTGGAGATGCTGGTGGATCAATCCCGGCGGGGCTTCACCAAGCGCTACCGTAGATGCGATCTTAGGAGAAAATGGAGTAACGGGACAGGGAGGGTTGCCACCGTGGTGCAGAGATTGGTGTGTGTGTCCCTCCCCTCCCCTGCACTATATATAGGAGGCAAGGGGAGAGGGGAGGCATAGCCTTGGCCCCTCCTCCAAGGGAGTGGCCGGCAGCCAAGGGAGGAGTCCTCCCTTCGAAAGAAAGGGAGGAGTCCCCTTCCTCCAAGGCACCTCCGAGGTGCCTTGTCCCTTTGGGACTCTTGCCCCCCAAGCATCATTCGCCTCTAGGGGCTGACACACCTGGCACATGCTGACTAGAGCACACCCCCTATGGCCCATGTGGGGCCTCGAGGCACGTGGATCCCTCGTGGACCCTCGGAACCCTTTTTGGCACCCCGGTACACTACCGGTAATATCTGAAAAAATTCCGGCCACCAAAATAGGACTTAACATATATAAAATATTTACCTCTAGACCATTATGGAACTCCTCATGATGTCCGGGATCTCATCCACATCTTCAAACAACATTTGGTCACCAACGTACATATCCCAATTGAAAGGATGTGGATGTTGCCTAGAGGGAGGTGAATAGGCGCTTTAAAATAATTACGGTTTAGGCTTGAACAACTACGGAATAAAACAAACGTTTAATTTGTCAATCACAAAACCTAAAACAACTAGGCTCTCCTATGTGCACCAACAACTTATGCTAAGAAAGATTAATAACTAAGTGATTGCAAGATATATAACAAGAAACAATATGGCTATCACAAAATAAAGTGCATAAGTAAATGGCTTAGGTATGAGATAACTAAGGCACGCGGAGACGATGATGTATCCTGAAGTTCACACCCTTGAGTATGCTAATCTCCATTTGGAGCGATGTGGAGGCACAATGATCCCCAAGATGCCATTAAGGCCAACGTAATTTCCTCACGCCCTCGCACAATGCAAGATGTCGTGATTCCACTAAGGGACCCTTGAGGGCGGTCACCGAACCCATACAAACAAGGTTGGTGAAATCTCCACAGCTTAATTGGAGGCTCCCAACAACACCACAAAGCTTCACCACAAGGGCATATGGCTTAGAGGTGACCCCAAATGCTCGGGGAAATCTCTACAACTTAATTGGAGACCCCGAAACTTGCCCGGAGCTTTACACCACAACGATTGAGCTCCAAGGCACCACCAAGCTTCTAGGACGCCAAAGCATCCACGAAGAACAATCTCTAGGGTACCAAGTATCAAAGGGTAATAAGCTTCTCAATTTATTACTGACTCGTGCGTGGGTTCAGCCCACGTCCCTCCAACCGGCCTCCTATATAAGCAGGGCTAACGCCAACCATAGCCGTCACGAGATCAGATCGCCTGTGCCTAACGCGCTCGTTCCTTTGATGCTGCTGCCGCTGCCAACTCCGTCCCATTCACCACGTACAAGCTCGATAGGAGAGCAGACCTCCGAAACCCTGCCACTCCGGATCCTGTACGGGAGAGGGGCGATTAGGTTTTTGGGGAGCGATCACGTGACTGCTCGCCTCCGTCCGTCTGCTACGTCTACATCTGCGTTGCCCTCGTCATCGCCATGTCTTCACCAAGCGAAGTCGACCGTCTCGTCCGCAAGAAGGTCGAAGCCGAAATGAAGGCGGCAGAGAATGTTGCCACCGCCAAAGCTTCTCCTAAGGCCAACTGGCCGATCGGAGGGTATAACCCATTTATCCTACTCTTGTTTATTTCTGCCCTAATAGTACTAGCTATATGCGTAGATGTTTCTGCTATATGCGTAGTACTTGCTAGTATGCTCCATAATCACTGTGTCATGAATCTAGTCAATGCCATGTTAGTAATTATTTCGTGTATTAATCTACTCGTAAAATTGGCTTTTACTCAACAATCCAAAAACTTAATGTGTGTAGGAATTTCCGAGTAATGGTTTTGCTGCTGCACTGAAACCGGATAAGTTTACCGGTACTTATTTCAAGCGCTGGCAAACGAGAACCACCTTATGGCTAACGGCTATGGATGTGTTCTGGGTAGACGGTGTCACTCCTATGGAAATGATCACTCCTGAACAGGAGAAGGCATTCGCGGAGCCTACCGTCCTATTCCTTGGAGCAGTTTTAAGCGTGATCGAAGGTAAGCTGGTTGATGCATATTTACATGTGCATGATGCCAAAGAGCTGTGGGAGGCGCTCGAATCTAAATTCGGGGCCCCTGATGCTGGGAGCAAGATGTATGTTATGGAGAAGTTCCATGATTACAAAATGGTTGAGAACTGTTTTGTACTGGAACAAGCTCATGAGATAATATGCATTGCTAAAGAACTTGTCACACCCTGTTTTTGCTATCACCTGTCTGTGTTGTAAAATTCTGAGCTTGTTAAAACTTTTTCAAAACTAATGTTGTGAGTGCCATGATGACATTATATGCTTGTATGCTTGATCATGTGAAATTTTAAAACCCTAAATTCCTTGGTATTTTACTGATTTCCAAAAACCATTGATCACCAAAGTGTTACCACCTTGAGTTGCACTACATGTCCTTGATAGCAAGCAATGCTACTACTCATATTTGGTAATATGATTTTTACCTATCTTTATATTTCAAAACCACAAAAATAATTATTTTTGTGAGTATTTTCCTAATTAAATAACCTGTCCATTTCTAAGGTCAGAATTGGTATTCCAACATGGAAAAATATTTTTCTGCTTTGGAAAAACTTGATTAAATTTAGAGATGATCAGAAGGACATATATTTTCCATACATAAGATTTTAAACCCCATTTTATATTATATTTACTGATTAAAACTAGAAAGGCTATTTATGTCTGTTTTGGCATTTTGAAATATTTCCAAAGGAAATATTCTCAATAAATTCCTAGAAAAATCCAGTGTTGTCCCTAAGCCATGTTTGGTGTCCACATAAAGTTTCTCCTTGATCAAAGGTGGATAAGGACCCCAAATAGCCCGAAAACCCTGTCTGTCCAGAATCAAGTTAGAGCAGCTCTACATAGCAAAGTTTGCCCAATGAGGCTAAAAGTTTGAAG
Organism: Hordeum vulgare subsp. vulgare; assembly: GCF_904849725.1. NCBI lineage: Eukaryota > Viridiplantae > Streptophyta > Magnoliopsida > Poales > Poaceae > Hordeum > Hordeum vulgare. The sequence goes on along the minus strand of NC_058522.1, from coordinate 104,766,332 downwards.
AAGTGTCTAATACCTCAAATGAGGGTTCTAGACCAAAAATGGGATTTGTGGGACTTAGTTTGCCCACACTCCCTTTGGAAGGAGCAGATCTGGTCATATTAGAGTGATTTCAAGTTTACAAAGCTAAACTTGTCCTTTGGAGCTCAAATTTGGTGGAACTCCATGGTTTACCACCAAAACCAAACATGTTAAGTCTCAACACCAGTGGTGGGGTGCAACCCCCTGTGCCCACTGTTGGACACCTTCTGGCAGATAGGAAAAGGCCACCTTAGCAACAGCTAAACCAAACTCCTTTGCTTCAAACTCTTAGATTAAGTAGCCAGCACATGTATCTAACCCCAGTCAACTGGCCCTTCACAGGTTGAAAGTGGAAAGGCCAAGAACCCCAATTTAGACCTTAGTTCATGACTAACAGCACCAGTATTTCTTCCCTCCTTTGACCAGCCGAAGCTCCCACTAAAACCAAACGGCTAGCCACACCCCCAGCAAGTTCCAGGACATGTTAGACACGTCCAAAGTGCCTCAGAGCGCACCAGCATGCCGTGGCATGCCAAAACTACGCTCTGGGCGCGCTACAGGGAGTCACCGAGGTGGGGGCGACGCCCTCGGCCAGTTCGAGCCTCCCCCGAGATGTCCATCCCCTCCCCGACAACCCCTCTGCATCGTGCAAGCCTTAGGGCCCCTCATCTCTCGCGCTAGAGCTCGCGCGACGCGTGCCCACGCGCTCCAGAATCGGCCAAGCTTGCACGGCCACAAATGCTCGCCTTCTCTCTCCCTCTCTCTGTTGCAGACGGTTCGGGCAGTCCAATACCACATCCTGAGACCGTGGTTTCAACCCCGACCTCTCTCTGCACCCCATGCGCGCCACGGTGAGTCATCGGCGCTCCCGAATCTTCTCACTGTTGCGGGCCTATAAATAGCCCTCCCCCTCACTCCAGCACCCCTCAAATAGCTTCGTCGCATCCACTAGCACCTCCCTAGCCACCCCAGTAAACCAGCAGAGCCCCGATGGTCGAGATCGACCGAGCCCCTGACGTCAGTTGTGCTTCCCTGGCAATGGCTCCAGAAAAGGGTTGATCCTGCAATCTCTGGCGTTAGCTAGACGAATGCTTATGACAACGAACCTTCTCCTGCAACGGCACCGAAAGAATGCTACTAGCACTCCCCGGCAATGAAACTGGAAGAATGTTGTTGATGGCCCACCAGCACGTGGGTTCGCAGCAGTTTTCGAGGGTAGAGTATTCGACCCAATTTGTTGGTTTGCACGACGGGAGGTGAGAGTATACTCTCAAGTATTAGCAGCTGAATTTGTCAGATTCAACCACACCTGAAAGATTAGTATGTGCAAGCACAGTAGTAACAGCAAAGTAGCGAGTAACGGCAATGTAACGAGCAATAGCAGTGGCAAGTAACAACAGTGGTGACATGAGTAGCAAGTAGCAACCGTAGCAAGCGACAGTAGTAGCAACAGTAGTAGAAGCAGCAGAGCAAGACAAGTAACAGCAGTTGCAACAGTAGTAGCAGCAGTAGAGCAAGACAAGTAACAGCAGTAGCAACAGTAGTAGCAGCAGCGGAGCAAGACAAGTAACAACAGCAGTAGGACTAACTCGTAGGCAATGGGTCGGTGATTTGTTTGGATGATATTCATCATGCAACAGCTATAACATGGAGAGATATGTGGCTAGCTCTCGTTCGTCAATGTCATGTAGGCATGCATTCCGTGTGTCATCATACGTGCTTAGGGAAAAGAACTTGCATGACATCTATTGTCCATCCCTCCCATGGCAGCGGGGTCCAAAAGGAAACTACGGGATATTAAGGTTCTCCTTTTAATAACGAACTGGACCAATGCATTAGCACTTGGTGAACACATGAACTCCTCACTCTATGATCATCACCGGGAGTGGTTCCGATTATTGTCACTCTGGGGTTGCCGGATCATAACACATAGTAGGTAACTACAACTTGCAAGATCGGATCTAAAACACACATATATTGGTGGCAACATAATAATTTCAGATCTGAAATCATGGCACTCGGGCCCTAGTAACAAGCATTAAGCATGGCAAAGTACTAGCAACATCAAATCTCATAACATAGTGGATACTAGGGATAAATCCCCATCAAAACTAACTCGATTACATGATAGATCTCATCCTCCTCATCAGCGCCCAGTGAGCCTACGAATAGATTACTCAAGAACGACGAAGAGCTTCATGGAATTGGAGAGGGAAGAAGGTTCATGATGACGATGGCGACGATTTCCCCTCTCCGGAGCCCAAGACGGACTCCAGATCTGACGTCGAGATGAAGAACAGGAGGTGGCGGCGCCTCCGTATCGAAAACGCAATGAAAACTTCTCTTCTTATTTTTTCTGGGACGAAAGACAACTTATATAGCTGGAGTTGGCGGCGGCAGGAGCCTGTGGGCCCCACAAGCCTGCCCACCTCCACCAGGGGGGTGGTGGCGGAGCAGGGGCCCCACAAGCCTGCCCCCCTGAGGTGGAACTTGGCGCAGATGTTTTTGATATTTTCCAAAACAGCTCCCCATAAATTTTCAGGACGTTTGGAGAACATTGATTTCTGCACAAAAATAACACCAAGGCAATTCTGCTGAAAAGAGGGTCAGTCCAGGTTAGTTCCATTCAAATCATGCAAATTATAGTCCAAAACAAGGGCAAAAGAGTTTGGAAAAGTAGATACGTTGGAGACGTATCAACTCCCCCAAGCTTAAAACCTTGCTTGTCCTCAAGCAACTCAGTTGACAAACTGAGAGAGAAAGAAAAACTTTGACAAACTCTATTTGATCTTGTTGTTGCAACTATGTCTAACTCAAAACCAGAATTTCAGCAAGATCACAAGTTAACCACATAAGCAAATGACACAAAGGTCTCACGGTGAACTAATATCAATGGCATAATCACCTAACGAGCAAATAATAATGAGTTTCAAATACCAACACTTCAATCAAAACAAGCATGAAGCAATATGAATAGGTGGTATCTCGCTAGCTCTTTTTGAGACCGCAAAACATAAATGCAGAGCACTTTCAAAGGTCAAGGGTTGACTAAACATTGTAATTCATAGCAACGAAGATCCAGTCATAGTCATACTCAATATCAATCAAAAGCAAAGCATAAAAATGACAGAGGTGCTCTCTAATTGGTGCTTATAAAAGAGGAGGATGACTCGACAGGAAAATAAATAGACAGGCCCTTCGCAGAGGGAAGCATTGATTTGCAGAGGTGCTAGACCTCCAGCTTTGAAAACAGAGATAATAATTTTGGGTGGCATGCTTTCGTTGTCAACGCAATGACCAAGAGTTCTCAATATCTTCCATGCTACTCATGTTATAGGCGGTTCCCAAACATAAAAGTAAAGTTTTAACTCCCCCACCACCAATCAATCACACTCCACGGCTAGTCGAATCCTCGGGTACCGTCCATACCAACATCAATCCGGGGGGAGTACTGTTTTACAGTTATGTTTTCGATTTAAGAATGTTACTGGGCATCCCAAATACCGGCCCCTTTCTCGTGAAGGACTGAGAATAAACACATGTCGAGGATAACAGTCCTAGCATGGAAGATACCAATAGCCCTCTGTCACCACATGAGCGGTTCGGGCATGCAAAATAGATTTATTTCTTGAAGGTTTAGAGAATGGCACATGCAAATTTACTTGGAACGGCAGGTAGATACCGCAAATAGGTAGGTATGGTGGACTCTCATGGAAAAACTTTTGGGTTCATGGAAGTGGATGCACAAGCAGCATTCCCACTTAGTACAACTAAAGGCTAGCAAAAGACTGGGAAGCGACCAACTAGAGAGCGACAACAGTCATCAAGATGCAATGAGTTTGACTAACATTGAATGCAAGCATGAATAGGATATAAATCACCATGAATACGAACATCATAGAGGCTATGTTGATTTTGTTTCAACTACATGCATGAACATGCGCCAAGTCAAGCCACTTGAAACATTAAAAGGAGAATACCATCCTATCATACTACATCATAGTCATCTCAAAATCTATTTTGGCAATCAAGACAAACCATTATAAGCTCTCAGCTAAATAAGCATGGCATCAAAAACTATGATCTCTAAGTTGTCATTGCAAACATGGTTCTCTCACAACAAAGCTAAATCTGGGTGGACAAGCTAGTCATATTTACAAAAACAAAATAGATAGAGTTCATACCAGCTTTTCAGTCTCAGTCACTTCATCATATATCATCATTGTTGCCTTTCATTTGCACGATCGAACGATGAAAACGATAATAAGCGCATTGGACTAAGCTGAATCTGCACGCAAACACAAAGGAGAAGACAAAATAATATGCCTCTTTGAAAGCTAAACTGGTAAGCATATAAGAACCACTAAGCATTGTAACCAATATCTTCTACCTTGACACAAAGAAAAAGAAAACTATTTACACGGGAATGCTCCCAACAAGCAAAGGAAGAAAGAAAAATCTTTTTGGGTTTTCTCAAAAGGACACAAAACAAGAAAACAAGAAAACGAAAAGAAACGAGCATGGATAATACAGTGGCAAAGTGTAAACAACGGCTAACAGAGTGAAAGCATAAGCATGAATATAAAGTGGGTGAGAACACGTACTCCCCCAAGCTTAGGCTTTTGGCCTAGCTTGGTCTACTCCCATGGATGATCCTGGCGAAACCCAATGTCATAATGGGTGTTATACGGGAGTGCTGCAGCCACTGCTTGAATAGCTTCCTCACGAAGTCGAGCAACAGTCGCCTCCCTCTCATACTCCTCTGCCTCTCCTATGGTTATGTAGTATCTTCGTTTAACCTGAAAGTCAAAGAAAGCAGGAGCAGGAAGGGTAATATGGAAAACACGCTGTCGGTGAAATATCAAGCGATATAGGAGGGATCCATGATCTCTCTCAAGGAACTGGTAGCGTGTTAGAGCGACACGATCAAGGTAGGATGTACGGAGAGGAGGGTCTTCTGGACGGATAGGTACTCCAAGAAAATTTGCTAAGCGTGTAGCATAAACTCCACGAAAGAAATCCCTCTCACTGGCATTTTTATTCAGCCTCGTTGCTATAATAGCTCCCATATTGAAGCTCCTGTCACCTATTACTATGCTCTTAAGGATACTAAGGTCGGAAGCGCATAGGTGACAATGTGCACCCTTGCCGTTAATGCACCTACATATGAAGAGTGCAAGGTAGTGCAAGGCAAGGAAATGGATGCTTCCTATGGTGGCTTGCGTGATATCTCTAGTTTCTCCAACAGTTATACTGGAGACAAAGTCTCTGACCGAAGACTTAGGAGGATCAATAACACTACCTCCATCGGGTATCTTGCAAATCCTATTGAAATCCCCTAGATCCACGGTATAGGATTTATCGTACAGATCAAACAGTATGGATGATTCATGCCCAGCTGAAAATTTAAATCTACGCACGAAAGAGGAAGTGAGCATAGCATACTGTTTAGATTTATCTAAGAGCAATTCTTCTAACCCGACATTGCGGACAAGTGCATCGAACTCATCCTTGAAGCCTACTTCTATCATGAACTCATCGGAAGGCCATTCACATGGTTAAACCGGTGCGTCCCTTAGTTGAAAAGGTTCGGGCTCCCGAAAGGAGAGACGAGGACCCTTCTTACTTGAGTAACCACCATGAAACTTCCTCCTGAACATAATTTCCTTTTGCTGAAATTTTCGAAGTTCAAGAAAAAAGTGAATGAAGACCCACCACACCTTGTAGCAACTACTCCTACTAGTTCCTAGAGACCGTATCACGCGCTAAAACTACTTGGGACCAGCTGAAATCAACTTTTCAAGATCAAGAACAGGGTCACCAAGGTAGCAAGAATACGCGAAGGATAAAGCACTAGAGCAAAAACTAATTGGACCAATGGAGGAGTCACTTACCAAGGAGTAATTTCCCCAAAACAGTTCGGAGAATGGTGCTTTGAGGAAGGACATCGAAAATCATAGCCAAAAGAGCAAGAACACGGGTTTGAGCTACGAAACAATTTTTTCTGGAGGTGGAAGAAGAGGCTGAGAGCTGGAGTGAGTGGAGGGGGTGCCTGTGGGCCGCACAAGCTGGCACCCCGCCACCAGGGGGTAGGTGGCGGTGGGGGGGCTTGTGGCCCATTGTTCAGGCCCCCTGACCAGCTCTCAGGCCCAGAAATTTTCAAAAATTCCAGAAAAAACCATACTAAATTTTCAGGACCATCGGAGAACTTTTTTTTCGAGGTATTTTTCTCCGGGACGCTAAAACAGAAAACAGGAAAAGCTAAACTAATTCCATCATTTTTCTTCTAAGCAATGGAAAATGAAGACTCAAAACAGAGGTATGTGACTCTGTGATTCATCTGTTTCATGGTCATCGGAAGAAATTCGTCAATGGGGTTGATCAAGTCCTTATGACAAAACCTTCTCGAATCGCAAGAGAGAATGGAGAATTTTTGAATAGCCACTAAGTCACCACAATGGGGATATGTATCTCCCCAACAAGCAAATCATACTTCATCTTGACACGAGGAATAGGGCATTCAAAGCTCCCAATGAGAATCGATGAAGTCTTTTCGATAGCATTGATGCAATGTACTGGATATCGTTTCATTGGAAAGTGCACTATGTGCTTAGTACCGTTGACGTGGAAAGTGACATTGCCTTTGTTGCAATCTATAATAGACCCTACAGTGTTTAAAAAAGGTCTTCCGAGGATGATAGCCATGGCATCGTCCTCGGGGATATCCAAGATAACAAAGTCTGTTAAGATAGTGGTATTAGCAACCACAACAGGCACGTCCTCGCAAACGCCGATAGGGAAAGCAGCTGATTTGTCGGTCATTTGCAGAGAAATTTCAGTGGGTGTCAACTTATCCAATTCAAGTCTACAATAAAGAGAGAGTGGCATAACACTAACACCGGCTCCAAGGTCACATAAGGCAGTTCTTACGTAGTTTCCTTTAATGGAGCAAGGTATAGTGGGCACTCCGGGATCACCAAGTTTCTTAGGAGTTCCACCTTTGAAAGTGTAGTTGGCAAGCATGGTGGAGATCTCAAGATCTGGTATCTTCCGTTTATTAGTCACGATATCTTTCATGTACTTGGCATACGGAGACATCTTGAGCATCTCTGTTAACCGCATCTGCAGAAAGACGGGTCTTATCATCTCAACGAAGCGCTCAAAATCCTCATCATCCTTTTTCTTGGATGGCTTAGGAGGAAAGGGCATAGGTCTCTAAACCCATGGCTCTCTTTCTTTACCATGCTTCCTAGCAATGAAGTCATTCTTGTCATACTTCTTAGGTTGTGGGTTATCAGGATTAACCGTAGGTTCAATCTCCACATCCTCATCATGGGTAGGTTGAGCATTATTATGAACATCATTGTCCACATTGTCACAAGGTTCGTGTTCATCACCTGATTGTGTTTCTCCATGAGACGCAGAAATATCATTAGGTTCTTCAGGTGTGATAGTATTTGGTGAACTGGTGTGCAGGTTTCTATCATCCTTCTTCTTCTCCTTAGGATGACTAGGTGTATCAGCATTGATTCCTTGAGAATCTTGATCAATTCTCTTAGGATGACCTTCAGGATACAAAGGTTCCTGAGTCATTTTGCCTCCTCTAGTAATGAATCTGACAGAGTTGTCATTTAATTCATTGAGTAGGTCATTCTGAGTTTTAAGTACTTGTTCTACCTGAGTAATAATCATAGAGGCATGTTTACTGAGAAGCTTCAGAGCATTGACATTTCTGTCTACGCAAGCACTTAAATGGCTAAGCATACGAGTACTTTGTTCCAAATGTCTGCTAACATAATCATTGAAACTCTGTTGTTTGGCAACAAAGTTGTCAAATTCATCAAAGCAAAGGCTAGCAGGTTTATCAAAAGGAATATCACTCTCGTCAAACCTACGCAGAGAATTCACTTCTACTACCTGTATCGGGTTATCGAGACCGTGGATCTCTTCGATAGGAGGTAGATTTTTGACATCTTCAGATTTAATGCCTTTCTCTTGCATAGATTTCTTGGATTCTTGCATATCTTCGGGACTGAGGAATAGAATACCTCTTTTCTTAGGAGTTGGCTTAGGAGGTGGTTCGAGAATAGTCCAAGCATTATCGTTGATCAAGAGGTTATTCAGTAGGGTCTCAGCTTGTTCTACAGTTCGTTCCCTAAAAACACAACCGGCACAACTATCTAGGTGGTCTCTAGAGGCATCGGTAAGTCCGTTATAGAGGATATCAAGTATCTTGTTCTTCTTAAGAGGGTGATCAGGCAAAGCATTCTGTAGCTGGACGAGCCTCCCCCAAGCTTGTGGAAGACTCTCTTCTTGGAGTTGAGCAAAGTTGTATATTTCCTGCAAGGCAGCTTGCTTCTTATGGGCAGGGAAATATTTCTCACAGAAGTAATAGACCATCTCCTGGGGACTACGCACACATCCAGGAGCAAGAGAGGTGAACCAGGCTTTAGTATCATCCTTTAGAGAGAAAGGAAACATCTTAAGGATAGAGTAGTGGCGGATCTTCTCCTCATTAGTGAAAAGGTTGGTTATTTCGGATAGTTTGGCAAGATGGGCTATGACCGTCTGAGACTCATAACCGTGAAAAGGATCAGATTCAACTAGAGAGATTAACTCAGGGTCGACAGAGAATTCATAATCCTTATCGGTGACAAAGATAGGTGAAGTGGCAAACTTCGGATCATTTTTCATCCTAACTTCATGAGTTTTTCCTTCCACTTGAGAATTAATTTCTTAGTGTCATAGGCATCCTTACATGCAAGAAAATCCTCAGCTCTCTCTCCCTCCATAACGTAACCCTCAGGTATATCAGGCAATTCATATCTAGGAGAGCTAGATCTAGTAGGAGCAAAAGCAGGTTCTATCTCAATAGCATCGGTAGTTTCAGAAGCATCACGAGCATTGGCAGTAACTCTAGCAATATGAGCATCAAGGAACACTCCTAGTGGAACAGGCAAAGGAGCATCTCTAGAAGTATCAAGCATAGCATCATCAGGCAAAGAAGCATCTCTAGCATCATAAGGCAAAGTAGTATCAAGCATAGCATCTCTAGCAGTATCAGGCATAGCATCTCTAGCAGTATCAAGCATAGTATCATCAGGCATAGTATCAAGTATAGCATCTCTAGGAGTAGTATCACAAGCATCATCAAGCACAGGCGACATATCAAGATTTCTAGCAGGAGGTGATGTCGCAAACTTACTCATAACTGAAGGTGAATCAAGTGCAGAGAAAGACGGCAATTCCTTACCTCCCCTCGTAGTTGAGGGCAAGACTTTGTTCTTCGGATCCTTCAGATTCTTCATAGTGATCAGCAGATATAAATCCCAAGTAACTCAGAGAATATAGCAATACCTCCCCGGCAACGGTGCAAGAAAAATGCTGACATCAACTGTGCTTCCCTGGCAATGGCTATAGAAAAGCGTTGATCCTGCAATCTCTGGCGTTAGCTAGACGAATGCTTATGACAACGAACCTTCTCCTGCAACGGCACCAAAAGAACGCTGCTAGCACTCCCCGGCAATGAAACTGGAAGAATGTTGTTGATGGCCCACCAACGCGTGGGTTCGCAGCAGTTTTCGAGGGTAGAGTATTCGACCCAATTTGTTGGTTTGCACGACGGGAGGTGAGAGTATACTCTCAAGTATTAGCAGTTGAATTTGTCAGATTCAACCACACCTGAAAGATTAGTATCTGCAAGCACAATAGTAACAGCAAAGTAGCGAGTAACGGCAGTGTAACGAGCAATAGCAGTGGCAAGGAACAGCAGTGGTGACAGCAGTAGCAAGTAGCAACAGTAGCAAGCGACAGTAGTAGCAACAGTAGTAGCAGCACCAGAGCAAGACAAGTAACAGCAGTAGCAACAGTAGTAGCAGCAGTAGAGCAAGACAAGTAACAGCAGTAGCAACAGTACTAGTAGCAGCAGAGCAAGACAAGTAACAACAGAGTAGGACAAACTCGTAGGCAATGGGTCGGTGATTTGATTGGATGATATTCATCATGCAACAGCTATAACACGGAGAGATATGTGGCTAGCTCCCGTTCGTCAATGTGATGTAGGCATGCATTCCGTGTGTCGTCATACGTGCTTAGGGAAAGAACTTGCATGACATCTATTGTCCATCCCTCCCGTGGCAGCGGGGTCCAAAAGGAAACTATGGGATATTAAGGTTCTCCTTTTAATAAAGAACCGGACAAACGCATTAGCACTTGGTGAACACATGAACTCCTCAAACTATGATCATCACCAGGAGTGGTTCCGGTTATTGTCACTCCGGGGTTGCCGGATCATAACACATAGTAGGTAACTACAACTTGCAAGATCGGAACTAAAACACACATATATTGGTGGCAACATAATAATTTCAGATCTGAAATCATGGCACTCGGGCCCTAGTGACAAGCATTAAGCATGGAAAAGTAGTAGCAACATCAAATCTCAGAACATAGTGGATACTAGGGAACAATCCCCATCAAAACTAACTCGATCACATGATAGATCTCATCCTACTCATCACCGCCCAGCGAGCCTACAAATAGATTACTCGCGAACGACGAAGAGCTTCATGGAATTGGAGAGGGAAGAAGGTTGATGATGACGATGGCAACGATTTCCGCTCTCCGGAGCCCAAGACGGACTCCATATCCGCCCTCCAGATGAAGAACAGGAGGTGGCAGCGCCTCCGTATAGAAAACGCGACGAAAACTTCTCTTCTTATTTTTTTTGGGACGAAAGACAACTTATAGAGCTGGAGTTGGGGAGGCAGGTGCCTGTGGGCCCCACAAGCATGCCCACCGCCACCAGGGGGGTGGTGGCGGAGCAGGGGCTTGTGGCCCACTGGCCCACCCCCTGAGGTGGAACTTGGCACAGAAATTTTTGATATTTCCCAAAACTGCTCCCCGTAAATTTTCAGGACGTTTGGAGAACTTTGATTTCTGAACAAAAATAACACCAAGGCAATTCTGCTGAAAACAGCGTCAGTCCAGGTTAGTTCCATTCAAATCATGCAAATTATAGTCCAAAACAAGGGCAAAAGAGTTTGGAAAAGTAGATACGTTGGAGACGTATCAGGCCCCTCCGCCTCGGAGCTCCCATCGATCTCCGGCTACACAACGGCTCCAGCACCCCTCGACCCACCAGACTGACCCCCTTGACCCCTGGAAGCTTTCCCCCAACTCGCCCGAGCCTTTCCGTGTCTCTAGATACCCCCTCCACCACTTCCCGAAACCCCTCTGCCACGGCCTCCGCGTCGCCGGCGAACCCCTTCCTCCCCGTCGTTGTTTCGACCACCAACAGGTAGGCGACGGTCAGGTGGACGCATTCCCGTGTTCATTAGGGCTTGAGCACGTCGGCAACCTCATCGGCGTCCTCCTCCTCCTCTCTGGCTGGAGGTAGAAGACGACCCCGACAGGTGTGCCCCACCTCTCGGTGGCACAGCCTCCTCCCCCGCGCTGGTCTCGGCCACTGACCGCAGGGCCCCGCGCGTCAGGTTCAAACCTGACGGCACGCGCGCCTGGGTAGGCCGTCGGCTCGCCGTGGGCCAGCCTAGCTCTAGGCCGAGCCAGGCCACGAGCTGGCCTGTTTTTCTTTTTATTTTTAATATGGATTTCTAAGATTTTTATAAAAACATTTAACCAGTGCAAAAATATAAATCTTCCACTGTTATTTTTCTAAAAATGTGTAGTATTTAATGATATGCTTAGATGAATTTTCCTAGCAACTATTCTATTTTATAATATTAAAAAGGGCTAAAATGGAATAGTTTTGCTTCTACTTGGTTGTCTTCAAAAATATTTCTTCAAAGAAAATTTAGGCAAGTATTTTTAAAATGATAACTTAGATTTATCAGTAATAGGGAACATTTTTAAAATGACTTTGTGGACTGTTTCTGTGTGAGCTATTCCTTATTTATTGTTTTATCGATGATAGAAAATCCATGTGACGAGGGAATCGGAGCGGAAGAACTCGAAGACCCCGGATACTTAGCTGACCAAGGCAAGCAGCCCGTTGACCATGACTGAGCATATGTTACTTTGCATGTTATAACATCAACTATTTCCGTTGCATATGATCATAAGTGTCGGTACTCATGGATATGATGATACCGAAGGCTCCCCCGGAGCACATGCATTGAGCTTGACTCTACCCCTTAGGGTCATGCTAATACCATGTTGACAAGTAAAGGTAGTAGTAATACTATCATGAGCATGATGTTGTCATAAGCAAGAGTTTATGAAAACCCCGCCGGGTGCCACTAATGCGTGAGGGTGATGATGAGTTAGGTGGTCACTTTTGGTGAAGTGATGCACCCGGTATTTGTGTGACTAAGGTTTCGGAAATGGGATTAGGTTTATGATGTGTCGAACGTCCCAACCTTATCAGTACGACCACGTTACCCCTTATGGGACGGGGCTATGTTAATTACTCTGGTCTGTGCTAGCAAAGAGCCACATTACTAGTGGCGGGAGTGATGTGTGGTCACTCTCATGATGGGGTCGTGCTGGGTAGGACGACTATGCCATTTTTATGAGTTCCAGTCACACCGTTGGTCCCCGCATGGTTGGTACAGTCCAGAATTGCAGCTCATAAGACGTACAACATGTGGGCTGGGTACCAATCAAGTGGACCTCTTTGTCTAGTATTGTGAGGAGAAAGGCATTGATCGGGTACTTACCTCGGGTATGTGATATACCGGGAGTCGAGGATGACACGGAAGTTTCTCGGATCTCGTGGGTCCAGCGTACTACCTCTGCAGAGTGTAAACTATTCAAATAGTCGTGTCCACGGTCAAGGACAGTTGGGTAATCCTGCTTAAACTACGTCCTGATATTTCCGCATAAACCAAGTGTGCGTAAGTGTGAGTGTGTGAGTGCTGGTAAGAAGAGTGTTGCTATGATAGCAATGATATGACCAAGTTCGGTGACTTGGCATATAGGGTGAACCCGGATGGTTCAGCCCTCGACAGATATATTGGTATCTGTAACCTGTTCTTCAAGAGTAATTCTTTAACTCGATGCATATTCATGATCATTCCACTGAGATGAGTTATCCTAGAGATGCATGATATTGTTATCCTTCACTTTCATTGTTCATACCATGGGCTGTTTTGCGAGTACATTAAAAGTACTCATTGGCTTGCCACTGGTTATGTTATTGACCAGAAATGGAAGGACTGAAGTTTGGAGGTGAGTATGTCTTCGGCGACACCCTTGCGAACTAGGACGCTTCCGAGTCAGAATGCCTCTCGGTGTAGGCATGATGGCATGGGCACCCGCTTAGCCCCTTTTTTGCTATTAGTGTATTCGTGTGATTTGGCCTTAGGCCCCGTCTTGTGAACTTGACCCGTCGGTCACGTGTTGTAATAATCGGTAGTTGGATGTAAGACTCTTTATTTTAGTATCTGTGTTCGGTGAGCATTGATCTCTGGGATCATTGAGCACGACGATTCTCGACTAGTAAGTCGGGGTCCCCACAGAGCTGGTATCAGAGCCATCCTGACTATAGGAAGCCTTAGGTAGCATGGGCGATAGCTGGACAACTAGAGCACATAGATTGACCTAAGAACCGCACCCACTATATATATCTAACCCTCTCCTCTACACCTTGTAGATGGCCGCCGTACCCGAGATGCTTCTGGAAACGGGCTTCCCACTACTTTTGAGTGATAGCCTCGAGAAGTGTCAAGTGCGTCGCACGCCCGTCTTTCTCTACCACGAACACTGGGTCAACACCGACACCAAGGAGTATCACGTGGACGTGAGAGTGAAGGATAATGACTCCCCCAACTAGCTGGTTCTTTGAAGGGCCACAAATGGAGGATCTGATGTTGGTCGTGGAGACTTCACCACGAGAGGCACTCGTGCGACTCCGCGACATCCTTCCTGAGATGGCGGACGAACCCGCTACCCGTCACCTACCTTTTGTTAAGGATAAGGTAGACGGAAGCTGGACACTCAACCCCTCATCCGAGGACGGGATGCCATGAAGGTTTCAGACCTACCTCAGCCTCTCCTTAGACACCTTGACGCATATTTTGATCAAGGAGTCAACTAGGATTCGCCAAGAGCTGCACCAAGTCAAGGACCTACTTTGTATAGAGATGAAGAACAACAAGGTGAAGAAAGAAGGAGCACATATGATATCACCTGGCTTTGCTTTCTGAGGAGGAATACCCCCGCTTCAGGCTGTTCCTCTTCAGAGTCGACGTTTAACCGCAGAAGAGTACACTGAGCTTTTCGCTACCTCGCCACCCAAGAGAAGTCCAGATGAAGACGGAGATGAAGATGAAGACACTGATCCCACAGAGCCGGCTTATGAGACCGCGTAATCGATCGCTTAGCAGCATAGGATGTACCGAACGTAGGAGTTCTTGTATCAGGATTTTATGACCCGGATGTTGTGTGAACCTGTTGGATGCAAGTCGCATTCTGCCTTGAGCAGCTTGTGAGCGACTGCATCGCTTGCCTTTAATTTAATGCAGTAGTTCTTTTCAAAAACCCTTGTCATAAAACCTTGCACACTAGCACACACCAGACCCCCTCTTTACTAGAACGTCGTCCTTTTCGAGTGCAACCGGTTCAGCAGAATTTAACCTGTCTACTCCCCTGACAGGATGGTGAATGCAACTCGCAATAGCACTTTTGGCAACCCCGGCTCTGCCTCTTCAGGACAGCAGCAGGGAACCGGAGGGGAAGCTCAAGCTGGAGATCACCATGTGCAGCAAGACGATGTCCCTCCGCCGCCGCCTCCCCCTGAAAGTTTGACGATGGCTTAGTTCCTTCAAGCTCTCCGGGAGGAGCATCAAGCCAACAATGCCGCTATCCGGCAGCTGGCTCAAACCTTGGTGAACCACCCGCCACACAACGGGAATGGCAACGGTCGCTCAACTCTCTCTAAGTTTATGGGACTATGCCACCCATATTCACGGAGACGACTGAGCCCTTGGCTACCGATGACTGGATCCGCACTATCGAAGATCTTCTCGTGCTGGTCAAGTGCACTGGCGACAACGAGAAGGTTCTCTATGCAACCCACTGTCTCGGAGGCACAACCAGAGCCTGGTGGGATGGATTTCAGATCATGCGAGCCGGGCAAGTCATCACTTGGGCCGTGTTCAAGGATGGATTCTACGCCGCTCACATTCCTCCGGGGATGATGACCATTAAGAAGCGGGAATTCCGAGCCTTAAGGCAAGGCACTGGATCAGTCAAGGAGTATTTACAGAAGTTCAACCTTCTATCAAGGTATGAACCTGAAGATGTCAGCACTGAGGCTGCCAAAGTGGAGAGCTTCATGGAAGGACTACAGCAGTCACTCGAGTATCAAGTGGTTGTTTGTGAATGTCGGACTTTCAGTCACCTGGTTAATAAGGCTCTTATGTTGGAAGACAAGCGTCATGCAATGGACGACACCCGTAAGCGCAAGCTAATGGGTAGTGGAGGACCGATCAACTCGAAACCACGACCATGGCAGTCAGCCCCAGCAAGACCCAACTATCAGCAGCAGCAGTACAAGCATCCAACATTCCGTCAGAACTACCAACCTCAGCAAGTCAGCGTCAAGCCAGCAGGCACTCCGCCAAACAACGGTGGGAGCAAGACCAACCTTCCAGCGCAAGTTACCTGTTTCGGGTGTGGACAACCAGGGCACTATTCCAGGCAATGCCCCAATAAGAAACCCGATGTTCCGCGCCCCAATGCGCCAAATCCAGACCAAGGAGCACCAGGAAGGAACCAGGCTCCCCGCAATCAGTAGTATCACAGCAAGGGGCGGATTAATCATATTTCTGTAGAAGAGGCATAGGAAGACCCGGACTACATTCTGGGTACGTTCCTCGTCAACTCTACCCCAGCAATAGTATTGTTTGATTGTGGTGCTTCGCATTCCTTTTTTATGCAAAATTTTGTGGAAAAGTGTGGTCTAGAACCTACCTTGCTTCGTGGGCATATGGCAATTCAAACCCCGGGAGCAGTTTTGAGGACCAACCTAGGGTGTAGGAAGGTTGGGATAGTTATCAATTGGACGAGCTTCTCAGCAGATCTCATTGTGCTTAAGTCGCAGGGCCTAGAAGTAATCCTCGGTATGGACTGGTTGGCCAAGCATCAAAGTATCTTGGACTGTGCTAACAGGGCCATTACCATGACAAGTGACCAAGGGGTCAAAGTCAAGTATGTCTCTGAGCCAGTACCCACTCGAGTGCCACGAGTTAACAGCCTATTAGAGGAAGGACTCGACCGAGTGCCAATAGTCTGTGAGTACCCGGATGTCTTTCCTGATGAGCTACCAGGGATGCCTCCTGACCGAGACATCGAGTTCATCATCGAACTCATGCCCGGATCAAGCCCTATCTATAAGAAGCCTTACAGGATGGGATCCGAAGAGCTAGCGGAGTTGAAGAAGCAACTGGATGAGCAACACTGGAAAGCGTTTATTTGTCCAAGTGCGTCACCTTGGGGATCACCTGTTCTCTTCGTGTCCAAGAAGGATGGGACAATCCGACTCTGTGTCGATTACCGTTCACTCAATGAGGTCACGATCAAGAACAAGTATCCACTCCCCAAGATTGAAGACTCGTTTGACCAGCTTAATGCAGCAAAGGTATTCTCCAAGATCGACCTTCGATCTGGATACTACCAACTAAAGATTCGACCCGAAGACATTCCGAAGACGGCATTTGTGCCCGGTACGGTCTGTACGAATGCACTGTCATGTCCTTCGGATTGACGAATGCCCCAGCTTACTTCATGTACCTCATGAATAAGGTCTTCATGGAATATTTGGACAAGTTTGTCGTTGTATTCATCGATGACATATTAATCTTTTCCAAGTTTGAAGAAGAGCATGAGCAGCACTTGAGGTTAGTATTGGAAAAGCTTCGAGAGCACCAACTGTATGCCAAGTTCAGCAAATGCCAGTTTTGGCTAAATGAAGTTGGATTCCTAGGTCATACCATGACGGCAAGTGGATTGGCAGTTGATCCCTCTAAGATTACCACGGTAACCAACTGGGAATCGCCAATCGATGTGAAGGAAGTCAGGAGCTTCCTCGGACTCGCGGGATATTACCGCAAGTTCGTAGAAGGATTCTCCCGAATCGCACGACCTATGACTCAGCTCCTGAAGAAAGGCAAGAAGTTCGAATGGACGTCAGAATGTGAGGCAAGCTTCCAAGAGTTGAAGAAGAGGCTAACCACCGCGCCGGTATTGGCCACTCCAGATATCAGCAAGGAGTTCGTGATATATTGCGATGCCCCAAGGACCGGGCAAGGTGGGGTTCTAATGCAGGATGGCAGGGTCGTGGCATACTTGTTGCGGCAACTGCGCCCGCATGAGGAGAATTATGCCACACATGATCTCGAGTTGGCAGCAGTAGTGCATGCCCTCAAGACATGGCGACATTACCTTCTAGGGAAGCGATGTGAAATATACACCGATCACAAGAGTCTAAAGTATATCTTCACCCAAAGGGAATTGAATATGAGGCAACGAAGATGGTTGGAGTTGATCAAAGACTACGACCTCAGCATTCAATATCACCCCGGTAAGGCGAATGTGGTGGCCGACGCCTTTAGTCGGAAGACCAGCACCTTAAACGTCATGCATAAGGAAAGGCATCCCGCCTTATACAAAGAATTGGAGAACTTTGTATTGGAACTGGTGGAACCAGGATTCCTAGATAATCTCGAAGTCAAACCAACGCTCGAAGATGACATCAAGGAGGCCCAGAAGGGTCACAGGAGCATCGAGGGTATCAAGAAGAAGATTCCAAAAGGCAAGGCCCCAGGATTCTTGGAGGATGATCAAGGAGTGGTGTGGTTTGGGAAACATTTATGTGTACCCAACAAGGCCGAACTCAAGGAACTCATCCTACGGGAAGCTCATGATACACCCTACTACATTCACCCCGGTGGTACCAAGATGTATCAAGATCTCCGAGCAAGATTCTTGTGGCACGGCATGAAGAGGGAAATCGCATCATATGTAACTAAGTGTGTGGTGTGTCAGCAAGTTAAGGCTGAGCATCAGCGACCCACAAGACTGCTACAACCTCTCCAGGTGCCGGAATGGAAATGGGACAAGGTAGGGATGGATTTCATTACCGGTTTACCAAGATCTGGCAAGGGCCATAACTCGATATGGGTTGTTGTCGACCATTTGACCAAGGTGGCCCATTTCATCCCTGTCAACACGAGTTATGACGGGAACAAGTTGGCTAGTCTCTATATTGAGAGCATAGTAAGCCTTCATGGAGTTCCCAAGGAGATTGTATCTGACCGAGGCACGCAGTTCACCTCAAGATTTTGGAGGAAACTTTAGGAAGACCTCGGTACCAAGCTCTCTTTCAGCACCGCCTTCCACCCGCAAACGGGAGGACAGACGGGAAGGGTGAATCAGATACTCGAAGATATGCTCCGCGCATGCGTCCTAGCACACGGAGCCAAATGGGAAGAATGTCTACCGTTCGCTGAGTTTTCATACAACAACAACTACCAGTCTAGTCTCCAGATGGCCCCGTTCGAAGTGTTGTACAGACGGAAATGCCGCACCACACTCAATTGGTCAGAAACTGGAGACAGGCTGATTTTCGGACCAGAAGTTTTGCACCGTGCAGAAGAGAAGGTGCAACTAGCCCAAGAAAATCTGAAGGCAGCCAAGTCGCGACAAAAGAGTTATGCGGACTCTCGCCGCAGGAATGTGGAGTTCATTCCTGGAGATCTGGTGTACCTCCGTGTCACACCTCTCAAGGGAACCAAGCGTTTCCACGTTAAGGGGAAACTCGCTCCAAGGTTCATTGGGCCATTCAAGATCACGGCAAGGTGTGGAGAGGTCGCTTATCAGTTGGAGTTACCTCCTGAACTTTCGGGTGTGCACAATGTTTTTCACGTGTCACAGCTTCGGAAGTGTCTCCAGACGCCAAGTCGTTCCGATCCTTATAAGGACATTGATCACTGGGCCATTGACCTTTAGTCCGATCTCACCTACCGCGAGAGGCCAATCCGCATTCTGGATGAAGCAGAGCGATGCACCAGAAGCCGCACCATCAAGTATTTCAAGGTTCAGTGGAGCAACCACACCGAAGCCGAAGCTACCTGGACGCGTGAAGACTATCTCCGATCTAAGTTTCCAGACCTTTTTAGCACCTAGCTTAGGAATCTCGGGCACGAGTTACTTGTAAGGGGGATAGGTCTATCACACCCTGTTTTTGCTATCATTTGTCTGTGTTGTCAAATTTTGAGCTTGTTAAAACTTTTTCAAAACTAATATTGTGAGTGCCATGATGACATTCTATGCTTGTATGCTTGATCATGTGAAGTTTTAAAACCCTAAATTCCTTGGTATTTTACTGATTTCCAAAAACCTTTGATAACCAAAGTGTTACAACCTTGAGTTGCACTACATGTCCTTGATAGCAAGCAGTGCTACTACTCTTATTTGGTAATCTGATTTTTACCTATCTTTATATTTCAAAACCACAAAAATAATTATTTTTGTGAGTATTTTCCTAATTAAATAACATGTCCATTTCTAAGGTCAGAATTGGTATTCCAACATGGAAGAATACTTTTCTGCTTTGGAAAAATCTGATTAAATTTAGAGATGATGAGAAGGACATATATTTTCCATACATAATATTTTAAACCCCATTTTATATTCTATTTACTGATTAAAACTAGAAAGGCTATTTCTGTTTATTTTGGCATTGCAACCCCCTGTGCCCACTGTCGAACACCTTCTGGCAGATAGGAAAAAGCCACCTTAGCCACAGCTAAACCAAACTCCTTTGCTTCAAACTCTAAGCTTAAGTAGCCAGCACCTGTATCTAACCCCAATCAACTAGACCTTCACTGGTTCAAAGTGGAAAGGCCAAAAACCCCAATTTAGACCTCAGTTCATGACTGACAGCACCAGTATTTCTTGCCTCCTTTGACCAGCCGAAGCTCCCACTAAAACCAAACGGCTAGCCACACCCCCAGCAAGTGCCAGGACATGTTAGACACGTACAAAGTGCCTCAGAGCGCACCAGCATGTCGTGCCATGCCAAAACTGCGCTCTGGGCGCGCTACAGGGAGTCACCAAGGTGGGGCCGACGCCCTCGGCCAGTTCGAGCCTCCCCCGAGATGTCCAAACTCCTCCCCGATAGCCACTCTGCGTCAGGCAAGCCTCAGGGCACCTCCTCTTTCGCGCTAGAGCTCGCGCGACACGCCCGCGCGCTCCTGAATCGGCCAAGCTTGCGTGGCCACGAATGCTCGCCTTCTCTCTCCCTCTGTCTGCTGCAGATAGTTCGAGCAGTCCAATACCACGTCCTGAGACCGTAGTTTCAACCCCGACCTCTCTCTGCACCCCCATGCGCGCCATGGTGATTCGCCGGCGCTCCCGAATCTGCTCACCGTCACGGGCCTATAAATAGCCCCCCCTTGCTCCAGCACCCCTCAGATAGCTTTTCCACATCCACTAGAACCTCCCTAGCCACCCCACCAAACCAGCAGAGCCCTGGTGCTCGAGATCGACCGAGGCCCCTCCGCCTCGGAGCTCCGGTCGATCTCCGGCTACACGACGGTTCCTGCGCCCCTCAACCCACCAGACTGACCCCCTTGACCCCAGGAAGCTTTCCCCCAACTCGCCCAACCTTTTCCGTGTCTCTAGCCACCCCCTCAACCACTTCCTGAAACCCCTCTGCCACGGCCTCCTCGTCGCCGGCGAACCCCTGTCTCCCTGTCGTTGTTTCGACCACCAGCAGGTAGGCGATGGTCAGGTGGACCCATTCCCGTGTTCATTAGGGCTTGAGCACGTCGGCAACCTCGTCGGCGTCCTCCTCCTCCTCTCTGGCTGGAGGTAGAAGACGACCCCGATAGGTGTGCCCCACCTGTCGGTGGCCCAGCCTCCTCCCCCGCGCTGGCCTCGGCCACTGACCGCAGGGCCCAGCGCGTCAGGTTCAAACCTGATGGCGCGCGCGCCTGGGCAGGCCGTCGGCTGGCCCTGGGCCAGCCTAGCTCTGGGCCGAGCCAGGCCAGGAGCTGGCCTGTTTTTCTTTTTATTTTTAATCTGGATTTCTGAGATTTTTATAAAAACATTTAACGAGTGCAAAAATATAAATCTTCCACTGTTATTTTTTTTAAATGTGTAGTATTCAATGATATGCTTAGATGAATTTTCCCAGCAACTATTCTATTTTACAATATTCAAAAGGGCTAAAATGGAATAGTTTTGCTTTTGCTTGGTTGTTTTCAAAAATATTTCTTCAAAGAAAATTTAGGCAAGTATTTTTTAAATGATAACTTAGATTTATCAGTAATAGGGAACATTTTTTAAATGACTTTGTGGACTGTTTCTGTGTGAGCTATTCCTTATTTATTCTTTTATCAATGATAGAAAATCTGTGTGACGAGGGAATCGGAGCGGAAGACCCTGGATACTTAGCTGACCAAGGCAAGCAGCCCGTTGACCATGAGTGAGAATATGTTACTTTGCATGTTATAATATCAAGTATTTCCGTTGCATATGATCATAAGTGCCAGTACTCATTGATATGATGATACCGAAGGCTCCCCCGGAGCACATGCATTGAGCTTGACTCTACCCCTTAGGGTCATGCTAATACCATGTTGACAAGTAAAGGTAGTAGTAGTACTATCATGAGCATGATGTTGTCATAAGCAAGAGTTTATGAAAACCCCGCCGGGTGCCACTAATGCCCGAGGGTGATGATGAGTTAGGTGGTCAGTTTTGGTGAAGTGATGCACCCGGTATTTGTGTGAGTAAGGTTTCGGAACTGGGATTAGATTTATGATGTGTCGACCGTCCCAACCTTATGAGTACGACCACGTTACCCCTTATGGGACGGGGCTATGTTAATTACTCTGGTCGATGCTAGCAAAGACCCACATTACTAGTGGCGGGACTGATGTGTGGTCACTCTCGTGATGAGGTCGTGCCGGGTAGGACGACTATGCCATTTTTATGAGTTCCAGTCCCCGCATGGTTGGTACAGTCCAGAGTTGGAGCTCGTAAGACGTACAACATGTGGGCTAGGTACCAATCGAGTGGACCTCTTTGCCTAGTATCGTCAGGGGAAAGGCATTGAAGTTTCCCGGATCTCGTGGGTCCAGCATACTACCTCTGCAGAGTGTAAACTATTCGAATAGCGGTGTCCACGGTCAAGGACAGTTGGGTAATCCTGCTTAAACTACGTCCTGATATTTCCGCATAAACCAAGTGTGCGTAAGTGTGAGTGTGTGAGTGGTGGTAAGAAGAGTGTTGCTATGATAGCAATGATATGACCAAGTTCGGTGACTTGGCATATAGGGTGAACCCGGATGGTTCAGCCCTCGACAGATATATTGGTATCTGTAACCTGTTCTTCAAGAGTAATTCTTTAACTCGATGCATATTCATGACCATTCCACACAGATGAGTTATACTAGAGATGCATGATATTGTTATCCTTCACTTTCATTGTTCATATCATGGGCTATTTTGCGAGTACATTCAAAGTACTCATTGGCTTGCCACTGGTTATGTTATTGACCAGACATGGAAGGACTGGAGTTTGGAGATGAGTATGTCTTGGGCGACACCCCTACGAACTAGGACGCTTCTGAGTCAGAATGCCTGTCGGTGTAGGCTTGATGGCATGGGCATCCGCTTAGCCCCTTTGTTTTCCGCTATTAGTGTATTCGTGTGATTTGGCCTTAGGCCCCGTCTTGTGAACTTGACCCGTCGGTCACGTGTTGTAATAATCGGTACTTGGATGTAAGACTCTTTATTTCAGTATCTGTTATCGGTGAGCATTGATCTCTGGGATCACTGAGCACGACGATTCTCGACTAGTATGTCAGGGTCCCCACAGAACTTGAGGTTCTGAAGTGCGATTTACCGTGCAAATTTGTCGCGGGGTGTATAATCGCTAGGCTCCCTAATTCCTGGAGGAACTTTGCTACCACTATGAAACATTAGAGGCGTGAATTCTTAATAGAGGATATCATCGGCCATGTGAGTGTTGAGGAGAAATCGGGAGCAAAGGACTCGCACGGAAAAACGGTCGAAGGTCCTTCTGCTGCCAACATGGTAGATCAAAGAAACTTCAATTCCCACAAGCCCAAGGGGAAGAATTCTGTCCAACAGAATACCTACTTTAAGAAGAAGGGTAAGAAGACCTTCAAAAAGAACAAGAAGGGAGATGACTACTTCAATTGTGGTTCTGGGGAACATTGGGCCAGTAAGTGCCCAAACAAGTACAAGAAGCCAGGGCAGGACTCCAAGTATGCCAATATGATTATGAGCCACAATGAAAGAGGTGCATCTGGGTACGGTAATTTTTTACTGTATTTTCGGTTTGTCAACCTACCGATTGGTGGGTAGACATAGGTGCAAATATTCATGTGTGTGCTGATATATCATTGTTCTCTTCTTACCAGGTCACAGGCCGAGGGTCCGTATTGATGGGGAATGGCACGAGTGCTTCTCTTCTTGGTGTTAGCACGATCGATCTCAAGTTTACTTCGGGAAGGATCGTGCAGCTGAAGAACGTGTAGCATGTCCCCGCCATCAAGAAGAATCTCGTTAGTGGCTCCCTTCTGTGTAGAGAAGGGTTTAAGTTGGTCTTCAACTCTAATAAAGTAGTTGTTACAAAATTTGGACTGTTTGTTGGAAGTTTGTTCCGCCTTTCTCTTGCGGATTTTGGTAATAAAGTCGTGAACAATATTCATTTGAGTGTTAATGAATCTGAAGTTTGGCATTCACGTCTTTATCATGTAAGTTTCGGTGTTATGTCTCGGCTAGTGATACGTCTCAAACGTATCGACTTTTCCTCATCCATGCATGGTTTGAACAAAACTAACCTGGACTGACGCTGTTTTCAGCAGAGCTACTTGTATGGTTTTCTTGTGTGCAGGAAAATGAATTTTTAGGTGTCCCAGAAAATTCCAATAAAAATAGAGAAAATACACGCACTAGGAGGAACCCTTGACCAGAAGATGGGCCACAGGGGGGGTCACCAAGCCTCCATGCGACCTGGTGGTGCGGCCTGCCCCCTGGCCACGCAAGGAGGCCACCTAGGTGGGGCCCACCCCCTATGGTGCCCTACCTTGGCTCCTATTTTTACCCGAGACGGAGAAACCCGAGAACAGAAGTCGTTTTGCCAATTCTCGACGCGGAACCGCCGCCACCCTCGGTTCTTCTCCGAGAGAGCTAATCTGGAGGCTGCCTTGGCCTCCGGAGAGGGGAAATAGTCACCATCCTCATCACCATGGCCACTCCATCACCCTTCCATGTCTTCCCCTTTCATGTGTGAGTAATTCCCTACTGTAGGCGAAGGGGATGGTAGGGATTGGATGAGTTAGATCATGTAATAGTTCGTCAGATTGTTGGGGGCTTGTTGCCTATCATCTACTGTGGTGTTTATCATCTTTGCTACTACTTGTTGCTCTTCACGCTTGTCACTTTGGGCCCGAGTGCCATGATTTCAGTTCTGAACCCATTATGTTTTCATGAATATATTTGTGTTCTTGATCCTATCTATGAGTTGTATGCACCTATTATAGTCCGGAACCGGCGATCCCAATGGTGACAGCTTGGGACACCAAAGGGGATAGACTATAATTTGAGTATTCCATGTATCCATTGATTGTTAATGCTTTGTTCCGGTGCTCTTTGATAGGAGCACCTTAATCTCCATAAGTTCCTTTTGGCCCCGTTGGTAGAGGGATGGTAGGACAAAAGATGTTGTGCAAGTTCTGATTGCAAGAACGCACGACTACCTTGGGATACATGCCTACTGTTTGATATTTTCCTAGATGATAATTACTTTTCTGTGTGCCTTCCCCAAGTTAAATACATGATATCTCTCATCCATGACTAACCATCCATCTCCCTAGCATATAGTGTTTTAATCCTGCTGGTTACAAGTTGCTTTTCTTTTGTTGTTTTACTTATGTTGCTTTGCCACCATTATTTCCGTTGCCACCATCACTTCCATATCACCGTTGCTACTAATATTTCATTGCAAAGCAAGTATCTTTCAGGTGCGGTTATCAATAAATATCTACTCAATTGTTAAAGCTTATAAATATTATTTGGCTCCCCTTGTGTCGAATCAATAAATTGGGTTATCTTGCCCGCGAAGACTATTGCGATCCCCTACACTTGTGGGTTATCAAGACTATTTTTTGGCGTCGTTGCTGGGGACCATAGCTTTATTTACAAGTGTACTTGGAGTTATTTTGCTTGCTGCAATTTATCCGCAATGGGTAAGAAAGGAGACCCGAAGGTTCCGATTTTACCATCCACTACAAGAAAAGGTACTGTTCTTAGCACTAGTGCTACGCTTGATTCACCTTCCGTTATGAGTAAGTTTGCTTCACCACCACTACATGCTGCCACTACCGAGTCCGTCACCATGTCTGATACTTTTGATGATGCTTCTACTACTCTTGATGAGACTGGTTTACTTGGTTATTTTATTGAGTCTCAAATTACTAAGGTTGCGAAGCAGTCTGGAATTGAAATTCCTGTTACACGCTACCCCATTGGTAGATCCTTTGGTTACCCAGAGTTGAGTGGTCTCAAGGATAGAATTCTTGATGATGATTATATTGATCTTGATGATGATTTATGCAGGGAGCTTACAGAGTGTGCTGACTCTAACCCTGTTGTTGTTAAGAAATTGCTTGAAAAGCATTCTATGAAGAACAAATTTACTCCTGAACCTGAATTTGCTTCATCTCCTATATGCATTGAGGGTGCTGAATATGATTTCTTTGTCGATCTTTCACTTATATCCACAGTTGAAGCTGACCCCTTTTATGTCAAAGAAAATGACGACGCTATTGCACACCTTACCAAACTCACTGAGTTGGGTGGCTTATTCACTACAGAGGACAAGAAGAGAAATTATTATGTTACTAAGCTACTTCCTTTCTCTTTGAAGGGATATGCTAGAGCATGGTATGATGCACTACCATGTGGTTCCATTAAGAGTCCACAAGATGTAGCTCAATCTTTTGTTGCTAAATATTTTCCTGCTCATAAGCAACTTGCTGCTTTACAAAGAATATATAACTTTAAACAGTTGCAGGATGAGCACCTCCCTAAAGCTTGGGGGAGGTATTGCACTTTACTCAAGGCTAGACCGGGACATGGAATCCCTAAAAATGAATTGCTTGATATATTTTATGCTGGTCTAACCGATGAATCTAGAACTTATCTGGATAGTTGTGTTGGTTGTGTTTTCAGGGAAAAATCACCGGACGATGTTGAAGAACTAATGGGCAAGTTACCTAGGAATCATGATGATTGGTCCATTCCAGAACCACCTCCACCACCAAAGAAGAGGGGTATGCTTTTCTTGATCCCCGAAGTTATGCAAGAAGCCAAGAAGTCTATTAAAGATAGAGGTATTAAAGCTCAAGATGTGAAGAATCTACCTCCTATTGATAAGTTATGTGAGCCTACCACTCACCCATCTATGGTAGAGGTACACTCTCTTTTAGAATTCAATGCAAGTGACATCCCTCATGGTAATCCCCCTGATCAATGTTTAGATGAGCTTGATAATTTCATTATCAAGCAAAGTAACTTTAATGAGAGGATTCAAAGCCAATTGCATGATAATTCCCTTGCTATCAAAAGTTTGCTTGATGTTTTTAGTAGAACTGTTAATGATGTTAAAGGTATTGTTAAGCATTTTCATATGGTTCAAATTGAGCTCGAAAAAATTTCTAATGTGCAAAAAGATTTGGTTGCTAACAATGTCAAACAAGTTGATACACACGCGTATGGTATAAAGACCCGAGGTCGTACACACACCCAGGACCCCCTCTATCCGGAGGGGCATCCAAAGAGGATCGAGCAAGATTCTCCATTGCAGGAAGAAGACGTTGTCAGCTCCCGAAAGAGGAAGAAGAAGAAGAAACACAAGGAAGCTGACAAATCCAATGATCCCATAATTGATGAAGAACCTATTGTTGATCCTAATAGTATATCTACTTCCGATGCTGAAACTGAAGATGGTGTTGAACCTGATAAAGATATTGAGTAGAATGATCCTCCTGAAGTACAAGAATAAGAAGCACCCGAAAAGCACAAGAGATATACTAGAGAAGACTTTGTTGCAAGAAGACATGGGGAGGAAAGAGAACCATGGGTACAGAAATCAATGCCCTTCCTCGGTAAGTCTTTCAAAACCAAAGAAGAAGAGCATTACAATAAATTTTTTGAATGGATGAAACCTCATTTTCTTCAAATTCCTTTTACTGATGCTATTAAGTTGCCTCCGTACTCGAGGTATATGAAAGATATTATTACTAATAAAAGAAAAGTCCCTAATGAGGCAATATCTACTATGCTTGCTAATTACTCTTTCAGTGGTAAGATTACTGAGAAGCTTGGTGATCCAGGTATACCCACCATTCCTTGCTCCATTAAAAATAATTATGTCAGAACTGATTTATGTGATCTTGGTGTAGGTGTGAGTGTTATGCCTTTCTCTCTTTACAAAAGGCTTTGTCTAGATAAACTAATCCCTACAGATATCTCTCTTCAAATGGGTGATAAGTCAACAGTCGTTCCTATTGGTATTTGTGAGGATGTTCCTGTTGAAGTTGCTAATTGCTTGATCCTTACTGACTTTGTTGTGCTTGACATGCCCGAGGATGGGAGCATGTCTATTATTACGGGTAGACCTTTCCTTAACACCGCAGATGCTACTATCGATTTCAATAAAGGAAAGGTGACTTTCAATGTTAATGAGAGGGAGCACATGGTATATTTTCGGAAGAAGATTGATAAAAGGCATGGCCTTAATTCTATTGAGAATATTGAGAGCGTGAAGTTTGGAGAGTGGGATTGCCCTCTACATGTGCACCACAAATACAAAACCATTATGGTGCGGACAATATCCATTAAAATAAAGGTACCATGATTGCTTTATAAGAAATGAAAATTTTTCCTCGATATATCACATGTTTGGTAGTACGACTTGATCAACCTTGCTAACAAACATGTTTTATATGAGTAAAAAGAGAAGCTTGTCATGTTTTCATTTACTTTATTTTTCATCCTCCTTGTTGTACCAAAGTCTTACGTTTTTTATGCTTCATATGTTTAACCATTGCTTCGAGCTTTCCGGAAGTTTTGTAGCTTTCGGTACTTCGAAAAAATTTCAATGGCGAAGTTGTCAGAAAAATTCAAAAAACTTATAATAAAAATTTCCATCAAAAAAGAGACATAGGGGCACCTGGGGCTGACCGGGGGGACCACCCCTGGTCCAGGCGGCCAGGTGGCGCGGCCTGGCCCCTGGCCGCGCCCACAGGTCGCCTGGGCCCACCTGGTCCCCTTTCCAGGTATTTCTTCTTCCCTTCTCTCTCTCACTCCAAAAATCCCGATTTTTCTCCTGGAGCTCGAGTTCTTGCTGTTCTTGGTGGAAAATTTCGATCTCTCTCTACAGCCCATCATTTGCATTTAGAATTTGAGCATTTGCTCCTTGGTGTGTGACTCCTCCACCCCTCCAATTAGAATTTTGATTGGTAGTCTTATTTGTGAGTATTTAGGAGTTATTGGTGTTGTTCATATGAGCTTGCATGCATCTTTAGAAAATTATTTATGAAGTTTTTACGCAAGTTTATGCCTTGGGGAAGTGAGTAGAATAGTTTGCTCCAACTCATTTTTCTTAAACCTTCATTTTTTATGTGCCAAAAAATTTAGAAATGAGTTTGTTTGGAAAAGCAAAAGGATGGCTTGGGAAGAAGAGACCCGAGCCTACCGATAGACTAACTAGAGTTGCAGCTTCACCTTGTACTAAGAGGACATGTTACAATGATGATATAGTGCCACCGGAGTTGCTCCACGAGACAAGCACGACACGTGCCATGACATACCCGTGTTCAGAATTCCTTGCGGCAGCAGGTATTAAGGATGAGTTTGATAACCTCTGTGCAGCTACAGGTTTGACACGTCTCGTAAGATGACGTGTGCCACAATACCCAAAACTCACCTATTACTTTGTCAACTGGTTTAGATATAATGATAAAACTTCCATGACTGAATTCATATTATATGAGGATGTCTTTACCATTTCTTTGGCAGAATTTTGTGACCTTAAAGGTGTGCGGAATGTCGGGAAGATGACCAGAATAAAAGTTCATCCGTACGAGCTGAAATCCCTATTCGCCTCCCTTTGCAGTAAGGATCTGCAAGACATTCACCAGGGAAGATTTTCAGCATCTTGTTTCCCCACATCAGGTATTTCACATACTATATTGCTCGAGGGGTGTTAGCTCGTGACAACATGAGCAACATTTTGGCTCCGGATCTTGCTATCTTGGCAGCCACCCTCTCAGGAAAGAACATGTATAATATTGGTGCCTTGATTGCTCGTCGCCTCATCGCTAACAACGGCAAAGGGCCTCACTTTGGTGGCATTTGTGCCACGCTTATCCTCGAGCATCTTGAGCGTACTCTACGCGCGGATGATGCGCGTTTTCCATTCATAAGCTTTTATCTTACCGCTATGAAGAGGCATGAGTTTGTTACTAGGACTTCTGAGTTTGGTAGCCTTGTTTATATTATGAGGTTTGGCGAGTTTACTACTCGCGAGATCCGTCTACGTGCACCACTTTTGTTTGATTATACTAGCAGGAACGGATGGTCCTTCACCGTGATTGACCTGGATGAGTTCGTGATCCAGCAACAGTTCCACAACCCCTTGGAGGGGTTTGTTGCCGACGAAGAGGAGCATTCTTCTTGGGAGGACCGCAGGACATCAATCTACGTGCCCGAGGCCCCGTACGATTCTTGGAGCTACCAGTACCACCCCGGAGCCGGAGGGAGCTCCTGGAGCCCGTAGTACCCAAGCCCAACTTAGGCCAAAAGCCTAAGTTTGGGGGAGTACGTACCCTTCTCCCCTTTCATTGTATCATCTGTGGTTTCCTTTTTAATCTTTTCGGAGTTTTTGCTTGTTCTTCTTTGTTCTTTCTTTGCAAAAACAACAAAAAGATTTCTCTTTTCTTTTGCTTTCGTGTAACCTTTGGAAAACCCAAAAAGATTTCCTTTCTCTCTTTAGTTTGCTTTGTTTCCAGAGTTGAGCTCACGTCCATGGTTGCAATTGCACTCGATTATATCTTTCTACGTTCGATCGTGCAAGTGATGATGCAATGATGACAAAGATCGACGGAAGGTATGCAACAAGGAAAGCCGGTATGAACTCTATTTGTTTCTACTTTTGTACATATGCCTGTACTTATGATCTAGAGACCAGCTTGTAACGACATAGTGTTATGTTTACAATGCTTTCCCAGTAGTTCATGCTTACTTTGTGACTAGGCTCAAATAGCTAGAGTGCATAATGTCTTATTGAAATGATTTGCATGCATTGCATTGTTCATGGTTTGGCATATTGAAGTGGTATTTCCCTTCAGAGAGTTTTTGTATTGACTTGCCACATGCTTACACATGTTTATGACTAGAAGTCTATCAAGCCTTGATGATCTTTTTATTTCAGAATAATTATATCACTTTCATGCCCGATTCAATGTTGCTTTGTCGCTCTGCATGATTATGACCGTTATTGCTCTCTAGTTGGTCGCTTCCCCGTATTTTGCTAGCCTTCGCCTGTACTAAGCGGACTGACTGCTTGTGCATCCAAAATCCTTGAAAGTACTTGCACCATATGAGTCCACCATACCTTCATATATATGTTATTTACCAGCCATCCTAACAAAGACTTTCTTGTACCATCTCAAAACTATTCACATGCACTTCTATTTTTGTACCCGTACAAGCTCATGGAGCGTTAGGGGCAATCAATATCTTCCATGCTAAAAATATTTTACTCCTTGACAAAGTTTATTCTAGTCAAATTTGTGAGGCAGAGGCTGGTTTGGAGAATGCCCAGTTCTAATTGGTTTATAAAAAATAAACTTACACTCCTCCTTGGCTTGAGATTGTATGGAGGGCACCCGCGAACGCGGCTAGCCATGGCTTGTGTAAGAATTGGTGGAGGGGGAGTGTAAGCATAAAAGGCATGGGAACCGCCATTAATATATTTGGTGTCGTGGTTTTGTCACGGCAGATTTCCTCGTGAAAGGACTTAGTGTTGGAGCCATCGCACCTTGGTGGCGACTTGTAACATCCCAAATTTTGGAATGTTAATAAAATTATTAGATTGATTGTTTGTTTGTTTGAGTGATTGGAACTTGAGTGAAATTCGAAAACTTTTCAAAACTTTTGAATGAGAGGGAATAAAATGACTTTCCCTTCTCCGGTGAATTCAAATTCAGTCTTTTAAAAGCAAAGAGAGAAGATGACATGACTTCTTCAACTATGCAGAATTTGAACGGAGTTTGCATTTGAATACTTTCAAAATATTTGCCCTTGCTTCTATATTTTCTTCCCCGAGAAATACCCCGAAAATAATTGTTGCCAAGCAAGAAGGAGCGGAGGAAAATGACCCTCCCAAATCAGGGATATTTTTGAAAATATTGGAGCCAATAAAAACCAAAGTTTTATTTAAAAATTTACTTGCAAACAGAAAATAAAACCTTAGGGGTTTTTTCTGAAAAAAACATTTTTTAAAAGTTTTTATTTTTGCCTTGGAAAAATGTTAAACAGATAGAGAATTTTTTTCTGAAAATTTTGGTATATAATACCCCTATTTTAGGATTTTATTTACATGCCTTTTATTTGTTCTACTTTGTGTTTTTTTGAAAAAAATAAAAATCGGGAATGTTTTTTTTTAATTGGAAAGCACCTCATGCGCTTTATAGCGCTGCTGGGCCGGATCCCGCCTGGCCCGGACCTTCCTTCTACAGGTCGGTCAACCGACCCGATTCCCTCCCCCTCTCTCTCCCTGGCCGCTGGGCCCCGCGCCGACCCGATCCCCTCCCTCGGTCTTCTTCCTTCCCCGACCCCTCCTTCCTTCTCCCAGCCGACCGAGCTCCCCCTGCTCGCCGGATCTCTCTCCCCCGCTGTCCCTTCCCTCCCTAGCCTCCCCTCTCTTCGGCTATTTAAGACGAGCCCCCCGCACCCCCCCTCGTAGCCACCCTCCCCGCCGCCCAACCACCTAAGCCCCTGCCTCGCCGGAGCCGGAGCTCCAGGAGACTCCCCGGGCGCCCTGTCGCGCCACCCCTTGCCGCCCGCACCACCCGAGACCACCGGCAGCCTCACCGCAACCGCCACGCCCCATTTTTCCACTTATACCCCCCATCGTCGCTCCACGCCGCCACCCTCGACTCGCCGGAGTTCGGCCGGTACAGGAACCTCCCCGAGCTCCCCCTGCTCGCCCCCGGCTCCCTCTCGCCTCGCCGTCGCCTCCCTCGGACGCCGGAGCCTCGCCGCCATCCTATGCTGCCGTCGGACACACCGAAGACTCGCCGGAGCCTCGTCCCCGTCGACCACCACGTCCCTGTTCGCCGGAGAAGAGCCAACACCGGGAGCTCCCTGTGAGCACCCCATCTCCTCCTCCCGTAGCCGTCGGCTCTAAACGAACGCGTAGGACTAGAACTACGTACCCCTTCGGTCTTTTAAATAAAACCGACCAGGTTTTCTTCACTTATTATTTAGCCACAGAGATTTTGTTTAATTTGCGGCCGTTCGCTAGTTAGCCTCAGCAGCTCACACCCCGAGCCAACCACAACGCGCCACGTGGACCCCCTCTTCACAAACTAGATTTCTCTATTTTTAGTTTTAATTCAAAACAGAGACAGATTCAATTTTCGTTTGCTAATAACTTTTGATCCATAACTCCAATGGGGTTGATTATTTTTCCAGTAGATCTCAATTTTCCTGTAGTTTTCAAAAACATATTATTTGTCTATGTTTGAAATTTTCAAATTAGAATTAGATCAGATTTAGTTTAAACCCTGTTTTGCTTATTCTAGGAGTTTAAAAATATCTTTTAATTTAATTCTTTTTGCTACTGATCACTAGTGATCTTAATTATCAGTGGTAAAAATTTCAGAATTATTTGAGTATATTAGCTCATTGTTTCTTGTGAAACAATTTCTGTTTCACCTCTTTTAGGATTATGACTATATTTCTTTCTTTAGTTGTTTTTAAATTTTTTTTCTTTTATATTTCAGAAAGATTATGTTTTGTTTCTGTTAGTTAACAGTAGGTTTGCAACAAGTTTTGATTTTATTTTTATATGTTATCATGAAATCAATTCTAGTTCTCTAATAACTTGCAATTGGTTTCTCTACTGTTTCAAATCCCGTTTGGAAATACTTTCAAATAGTTTTGTGAAAAATACTTTATTTTATCTTAGTTAAATTTATATCTTAGTTCACTCTTATTTAAGTGTTTTATTTTTAGACAAAAACTATTTAGTGTTTGATGTAGTAGAAGACTCCCTAGTCTTATTTGAAGTTTCCTTCGGGTTCTTATTCGCTCTCTCTTTTGTTTTGATTGCTAGAATGATTGCTAGTATGAGTGCTTACGTGAATGATATGGTTGTTATATAGATTTCATCGGAGAGTGACGAGTAGTCTATCAAGTTATTCCTCGAGAACGAAAATTCTTCTTCGTCAACATCACCAGGCAAGTCATTTGATCATGTATCACCTATGTTTTATGCATCGTAGTTCTACCATCCTATGCCCAATTGCATGCTGACAAGGTACTTGGAAATTATGGTTACATATTGTAGTATCATTTGGTAGGCACCCAACAACCCCGTTACTAGGCCCGGGACGACAAATTTCATATTGCTATGCTTGAGTAGATGGGATTCTGGTTGAGAGTTTGTCACGAGTGATGCGAGGATACCTTAATAACGAAGACCGGTTAAGTCAAGATTTTTCAAGACCTCGTAATGCAATGCAACTCTGGGTGAAGGACGGTTGATCGGCTCCCTGGAGAAACCGGTGGATGACCCGGGATGCTGGAGACGGCCATTACATCTTGCGGAAAGCTTCACCCAGGCTCAAAGAGACGGGCGGATATTTTCAAGACCCAAGGCTTACCTGCACAGCCACAAGTCATTATGGGCTCTGGCTTGGTTGGACAACGTGGCGACTCTGGAGAGGCGGTGCTAGCAAATGTAGAAGAACGGTAGGATTGGATGGGCACCAACAGGGATTCAGAGGGACCCGTTGAAAGACCATGTTTTGATCATCCGGTCTTCAAACACCCTGAAGTGCGAGGACATACACAGAGGCGGTCAAATCTTGTGGGGAACGTGTGCAAAACTCTACAGAGTACTCAAACCTAATCGATTAGCCGTGTCCACGGTCATGGACAACTTGAGCCAAAGGAAATGAAGTTATCTGAAATTCTCAACACAAATAATAATTTTGATGTGGGAATTATTGACAACTCGGGTATGAGAACTGGTTGGTGGAACCATCTCATTAACAACCAACTACGTAGTAATATTTTTCTTTTAGCCCCTCTCTTGTTGTAGGAGAAAATTTTCTTTACGCTAAAACTTACAACACCACCTACCATATATGCATATAGTATAGATGATATTTTACCCCTCTCATATGTGACTTGCCCGCATATTCAATATGCTGACCTACACAGCTGCAACGTCTTATGTTGCAGATATTTTTTTCTTCGACGAGTAAGAGTACGATTCAGGGTTATGGTCTACACTCAACTTGCTATTGGTGTTTATTGGGACTCCACTCCCTTGACTGCTTCCGCTGAGATATTTATGGTATATATCAGTTTTACGCTATTTACATGTGATTGCACTTTGATATATACATTGATGTACTGTGTGTGCCAGCATACCGATCCAGGGATGGCACATCTACACAGAGGCTTGACTCGTTTTGAGTCGTGTCGCTACAGATATGGTATCAGAGCACATGTTGACTGTAGGACGTGACCCTAGAAACTGGAAATCTCTTACAAAAGGATCTCTCTAAAATTTTATTTCCAAGAACATTCTTTACCTCTCATCTCTTCTGAGTTCATCAAATGTTCTCTCTCACCTCCAATAGTTAGACAATACCCTTACCCTTTGACCTCATGAAGAATCAACCGACTCCCACTTCAAAGTAAAGAGGATTTCATCATGCAGTTGAAGCTACACCAATTGAAGACTCTCAAGACCCGAAGAACTCGAAGACCCCGAAACGTTCCAATGTTTATTAGAAGTCCAAACACCAATTATATACCCACGTTAGTTACGATGATTTGTGAGCCGTCATTGGTGTGTGTTTTCCGACGGCCACAAATAAAACCTATTCTTAAAAATATTGTTTGTATTGTGTGTATCTCCCTCTATCTCTTACCCATCTCAAAACCTCAACCCTACCAGATGGAGTATGAAGCTGGACATGTAATCTTTGGACCAATGACCCAGCTGGAGGCTGAAATATGGATTCAAAACATGGAGAACCACTTCGGGAGCAACTTGATCTCAAGGAAGTATGAAGTGGAACACACTCTTCAGTACTTTACCCAAAGTGCTGCTATCTGGTGGAAAATGCACCATGTCATACAAGGATTTAGTGGAGCAAAAACCTGGGACGAATTCAAGAAGACTTTGTTAAGATCCCGTCTTATTCAGAAGTGCTATGATAATCCGAAGGAAAAGACTTGTGCATGCAAGATCTATGGAGAAATAGGACACACCCAGGAAGAACACAAGGATGGATGCACTCATTGTGAAGAAAATCACCCAGCTGAGGAGTGCCCAAGTAGTCAGGTGACTTGTTTCCTTTGTGAAGGAACCACCCACTACCCAGCTCGGTGTCACATTTACCCCAAGGTGGAACAAGTTGTCAAGCAGCAGAAAGATGCAGTGAAGGAAACCCTCAAGAAGAAGATTCTAGAAGAACCGATGATGAACGAAAATATTGAAGACCGTGATGGACAAGGTATGGTCAGATTTTTCTCCAATGCATGCTACTCATGTGGAGAAGAAGGACATTATTCACAGGATTGCACGAAGGGAAGCCAAGAGTATCTGCGGAACTTCCCGACGGAGAAAGTGGAGTTTGATCCACTTGAAATAGAAGAATTGGCCAAAATAAAGGAATCCGGAAAGAAAAAAAGGTACCCTCGGAAGAGCCAAATCTCTGCAGATAGAGACCTGAGTCATGTCAGATGTTACAAGTGTATGGAATTTGGCCACCACAAATACATGTGCTCAGGAAGGAAGCCAGAAACCCAAGGAGAAAAAGCAAACACTAAGACGCCTCGAGACTTGTCAGAACTCATTTGCTTTCGTTGCAAGGAAGCAGGACATTTTGCCAGCGATTGTCCACAAAGGAAGAAAGCTAAAAAGGAGTAGTTAAGTTTTGACAGTGGCAATAAGTGGAACCTGAAGCACTCTTGTTTTTCATGAGATTATGGAGTTGAATTTTTGTAACAGAAGCCTCTGAGATTGTAATAACTCATGAATCAATAAAATTGTAGTGTCATGATCTCCTATGTTGAAACTGTATGTGTTCTTTTCTCTACGAGCAAAGATCTCTGAACATTTATGAGGATATGAGAAAATATGGTCTATGCAGGCATGAGTATAACTCATTTTAAGTGTGGTAGTAATCGGTAAACCCATAGGATCCACTGAGTAGGAATGTACCATGATTAGCAAGGAGACACATACATTCCTCTGAGTACCTATTTAGTGACACCTCCAAATGACAACTCTCTACGAGTCATTCCTCAAGGGCCAAGAAACGATCATGACCCTGACCAGCGATCATGATTACCCGAAAATCCTGAAGGACATGATGAAGCACATTCACCTTGAAGGAGATGGAGTCTACAAAGGCTACCCATTCATGGAAAATGGAGTGGACCTTTGGTACGTGGAAGTACACCTCCACCATGTGAAAGGAGTTTGTCCAAAGACTATGGGGCAATACTTTTTCATTTCACGTGTACCACGAGCAACCTTCTTTGATATTGTTCGTGAAGCTGCCATGGAAGCCATACGTCAGATTGGAGAAATACTTGAAGCAAGACTCCGTCATACCCAGGAATACCTGAGTGAGGTATGTGCGGAGATGATGGACATGAAGCTCATGGCCACCATGAGAAAGCAAAAGATGGATGATTTCAAGGAGCACATTAGAAACTTACAGTGGAACTAAAGTACCTCCAAGAGAGACAGATGAATAAAGTTGGCAGAAATGCTTGACCATACCGAACAATGTGGATGGCAGCATTTTGTAATAAATTACTTTAGAGTTGGAATTTTGAAGAAAGTAAGGATGTAATAAAGGATTGATTATGAAATGAATATGATTTATGGATGAACCAATACCTTTTCATGGTAAACACACCAATGGAAGGTATCCCACAGAGTGGAGTGTGTACCAAAAATAAGTCTGAGGACTATTTTTATGATAGTTACCCCAAGAGTATGATGGAATGAAACACTCTGGAATTTAAAGGCAGAGTAATTTCAAGTATGCCTGAAACCCATAGACCATGGAACTAATAAGTATCAAGTACTATCTTTTTGGAGAAGGAAACTTGTTTCAGCAAACATTTTCTTAGGAGCATATGAAAACCTGAGAGTTGTGAAGAAACGATAGATGTTTGTTCAGCTTGCAGAATCATTGGATTTATCTAAACTTCGTTCGTGGACAAGAGAAACTCTACAACGCTTGTGAGGATGCCCAAGTGTTGGAATACGAGATTCACTAAGCCATATACAAGGTAATGATTTCAGTGCGACATGGCTTGGCCACCATGACGACTTACTATTATCATTCTCTTGCTATTCGGAATGGTAAATCTGAGAGACTTACCCATAGTGAGAGACGACGTTCTTTGAAGCTTTTGTTTAAGCCTTAGAATGGTATGATGAAAGCCCCAGGTACATGGCATTTGTTGTCACGCGTAAGAAATTTTACGGTGAGAATGAAACCAAGACCCCTCTCTCTGCAGGATAACCACAAATGGTAGACCACCATGAGAATCATCGATATGTTATTTAGAATGATCACGAGAGTTGTCACTTAAGAAGACCCAGTGCCCGAAGAAGCTTAAATCCACGTAAGACATCGGATTCTGAGGGGAACATTATGAGTATAATGGAAGATCATCACCAAAGGAGTTACGATGAAGAATGTGACGAGCCAGGTGCCAATACCCCAAAGGATACTTAAAGTCTTAACGGACAAGTAATCTTCATTTTAAGTGTGGTAACATCCCACTCTGCCAGAGATTGGATTTGTTAAAGGACCCCCAAACCCTAACCTTTCTTTCCAGCCTCTTCGAATCTCGAGGACGAGATTCTTTTTAAGTGTGGTAGGTTTGTAACATCCCAAATTTTGGAATGTTAATAAAATTATTAGATTGATTGTTTGTTTGTTTGAGTGATTAAAAGTTGAGTGAAATTTGAAAACTTTTCAAAACTTTTGAATGAGAGGGAATAAAATGACTTTCCCCTTCTCCGGTGAATTCAAATTCAATCTTTTAAAAGCAAAGAGAGAAGATGACATGACTTCTTCAACTATAAAGCATTTGAACGGAGTTTGCATTTGAATCCTTTCAAAATATTTGCCCTTGCTTCTATATTTTCTTCCCCGAGAAATACCCCGAAAATAATTCTTGCCAAGCAAGAAAGAGCGGAGGAAAATGACCCTCCCAACTCAGGGATATTTTTGAAAATATTGGAGCCAATAAAAACCAAAGTTTTATTTAAAAATTTACTTGAAACAGAAAATAAAGCCTTAGGGGTTTTTTCTGAAAAAAACATTTTTTAAAAGTTTTTATTTTTGCCTTGGAAAAATATTAAACGGGTAGAGAATTTTTTTCTGGAAATTTTGGTATATAATACCCCTATTTTAGGATTTTATTTACTTGCCTTTTATTTGTTCTACTTTCTGTTTTTTTGAAAAAAATAAAAATCGGGAATGTTTTTTTTAAATTGGAAAGCGCCTCAAGCGCTTTATAGCGCTGCTGGGCCGGATCCCGCCTAGCCCGGATCTTCCTTCTACAGGTCGGTCAACCGACCCGATTCCCTCCCCCTCTCTCTCCCTGGCCGCTCGGCCCCGCGCCGACCCGATCCCCTCCCTCGGTCTTCTTCCTTCCCCGACCCCTCCTTCCTTCTCCCAGCCGACCGAGCTCCCCCTGCTCACCGGATCTCTCTCCCCCGCTGTCCCTTCCCTCCCTAGCCTCCCCTCTCTTCGGCTATTTAAGCCGAGCCCCCCGCACCCCCCCCCCTCGTAGCCGCCCTCCCCGCCGCCCAACCACCCGAGCCCCTGCCTCGCCGGAGCCGGAGCTCCAGGAGACTCCCTGGGCGCCCTGTCGTGCCACCGCTCGCCGCCCGCACCACCCGAGACCACCGGCAGCCTCGCCGCAACCACCGCACCCCATTTTTCCCCTTATACCCGCCCATCGCCGCTCCACGCCGCCACCCTCGACTCGCCAGAGTTCGGCCGGTATAGGAACCTCCCCGAGCTCCCCCTGCTCGCCCCCGGCTCCCTTTCGCCTTGCCGTCGCCTCCCTCGGACGCCCGAGCCTCGCCGCCATCCTCTGATGCCGTCGGACCCGCCGGAGACTCGCCGGAGCCTCGTCCCCGTTAACCACCACGTCCCTGTTCGCCGAAGAAGAGCCAACACCGGCAGCCCCCTGTGAGCACCCCATCTCCCCCTCCCGTAGCCGTCGGATCTAAACGAACGCGTAAGATTAGAACAACATACCCCTTCGGTCTTTTAAATAAAACAGACCGGGTTTTCTTCACTTATTATTTAGCCAGAGAGCTTTTGTTTAATTTGCGGCCGTTGGCTAATTAGCCTCGGCAGCTCACACCCCCGAGCCAACCACAACGCGCCACGTGGACCCCCTGTTCACAAACTAGATTTCTCTATTTTTAGTTTTAATTCAAAACAGAGGCAGATTCAATTTTATTTTGCTCATAACTTTTGATACATAACTCCAATGGGGTTGATTCTTTTTCCAGTAGATCACAATTTTCCTGTAGTTTTCAAAAACATATTATTTGTCTATGTTTGCAATTTTCAAATTTGAATTAGATCAGATTTAGTTTAGACCTTGTTTTGCTTATTCCAGGAGTTTGGAATAGCTTTTAATTTAATTCTTTTTGCTACTGATCACTAGTGATCTTAATTATCAATGGTAAAAAATATAGAATTATTTGAGTATTTTAGCTCATTGTTTCTTGTGAAACAATTTCTGTTTCACCTCTTTTTGGATTATGACTATATTTCTTTCTTTAGTTGTTTTTAAATTATTTTTATTTTATATTTCAGAAATATTATGTTTTGTTTCTGTTAGTTAACAGTAGGTTTGCAACAAGTTTTGATTTTATTTTTATATGTTATCATGAAATCAATTCTAGTTCTCTAATAACTTGCAATTGGTTTCTCTACTGTTTCAAATCCCGTTTGGAAATACTTTCAAATAGTTTTGTGAAAAATACTTTATTTTATCTTAGTTAAATTTATATCTTAGTTCACTCTTATTTAAGTGTTTTATTTTTAGACAAAAACTATTTAGTGTTTGATGTAGTAGAAGACTCCCTAGTCTTATTTCAAGTTTCCTTCGGGTTCTCATTCGCTCTCTCTTTTGTTTTGATTGCTAGAATGATTGCTAGTATGAGTGCTTACGTGAATGATATGGTTGTTATATAGATTTCATCGGAGAGTGACGAGTAGTCTATCAAGTTATTCCTCGAGAACGAAAATTCTTCTTCGTCAACATCACCAGGCAAGTCATTTGATCATGTATCACCTATGTTTTATGCATCATAGTTCTACCATCCTATGCCCAATTGCATGCTGACTAGGTACTTTGAAATTATGGTTACATATTGTAGTATCATGTGGTAGGCACCCAACAACCCCGTTACTAGGCCCGGGACGACAAATTTCATATTTCTATGCTTGAGTAGACGGGATTCTGGTTGAGAGTTTATCACGAGTGATGCGAGGATACCTTAATAACCAAGACCGGTTAAGTCGAGATTTTTCAAGACCTCGTAATGCAATGCAACTCTGGGTGAAGGACGGTTGATCGGCTCCCTGGAGAAACCAG
Organism: Hordeum vulgare subsp. vulgare; assembly: GCF_904849725.1. Lineage (NCBI taxonomy): Eukaryota > Viridiplantae > Streptophyta > Magnoliopsida > Poales > Poaceae > Hordeum > Hordeum vulgare. The sequence goes on along the minus strand of NC_058522.1, from coordinate 104,725,349 downwards.
TGGATGACCTAGGATGCTGGAGACGGCCATGACAGCTTGCGGAAAGCTTAACCCAGGCTCAAAGAGACGGACGGATATTTTCAAGAACCAAGGCTTACCTGCACAGCCACAAGTCACTATGGGCTCTGGCTTGGTTGTACAACGTGGCGACTCTGGACAGGCGGTGCTAGCAGATGTAGAAGAACGGTAGGATTGGATGGGCACCGACAGGGATTCATAGGGACCCGTTGAAAGACCATGTTTTGATCATCCGGTCTTCAAACACCCTGAAGTGCGAGGACATACACGGAGGCGGTCAAATCTTGTGGGGAACGTGTGCAAAACTCTGCAGAGTACTCAAACCTAATCGATTAGCCGTGTCCATGGTCATGGACAACTTGAGCCAAAGGAAATGAAGTTATCTGAAATTCTCAACACAAATAATAATATTGATGTGGGAATTATTGACAACTCGGGTATGAGAACTGGTTGGCGGAACCATCTCATTTACAACGAACTACGTAATAATATTTTTCTTTTAGCCCCTCTCTTGTTGTAGGAGAAAATTTGATTTACGCTAGAACTTACAACACCACCTGCCATATATGCATATAGTATAGATGATATTTTACCCCTCTCATATGTGACTTGCCGGCATATTCAATATGCTGACCTACACGGCTGCAATAACTTATGTTGCAGATATTTTTTTCGTTGACGAGTAAGAGTACGATTCAGGGTTACGGTCTACACTCAACTTGTCGTTGGTGTTTATTGGGACTTCACTCCCTTGACTGCTTCCGCTGAGATATTTAAGGTATATATCAGTTTTACGCTATTTACATGTGATTGCACTTAGAAATATACATTGATGTACTGTGTGTGCCAGCATACTGATCCAGGGATGGCACAGCTACACAGAGGCTTGACTCGTTTTGAGTCGGGTCGCTACACGACTCAAAGGGGTTGATCGGAAGCGAGACAGAGATTTACCCAGGTTCGGCCCCTCGTAAGGAGGTAAAGGCCTACGTCCTGCTTGGTGTTTGTATTGATGGTGTTTCGATTACAAGGAGGGTGTAACTCGCCTGACCTAGCACTCGATGATTTCTAACCTAACTTCTCCTTCCCTGGGACTCGCCTTTATATACAGGTCGAGCCCTTAGGGTTTACAAGAGTCCTTGTCTTTTCACAAATCGTGATTCTTTCTATCTCTAAGTCGCCATCTTTCCAAAACTTGGAGAACTTCTCAATGAGCTTGAACCGCCATCCGGCTTCCGGCCTCACCGGGCCAAAGCCGGAATCACTTGAGGATTAGTCGCCACCTTGTTGACCCGGCCAAACTAGGGCGGGTTACCCAACAGATAATATCCCCCACATTACGCCCCAGATTGACTTGAATTTGTTCACGCCAATATCCTCACCCAGTCAAGGGCGACTTATTTCACTCCTTTTATGCACCATGCTTTTAAGCCGCCATCTGTTGCGGAGATACCCAAGTCGCCGAACCACTTTTTGTTGGCATCTTCTTATCCCTTTAATCTCGGAAGAGATAATGACGTAATCCCCAACGGATCCTTCGGCACTGATATCCCGAAAATTTTGGGCGCCATCATGGCGAATCTTTATCCCATTTGGCAGTTCCCGGTCGTGGCGCCTTGTTTCCAACGCCTGACCTAATAAATAGGCGGGGGGAGGAGACAGGGCACATTTCCACCTACCCGTCTTGTCGTCCTCTTCTTCCTCGCCACCGCACCGAGAAGCTTCGTCGCCGCCCGAAGACATCCATCTCCGGCCGCCGCATCCGACGCATCCCGACGCCCGCTGAACGCACCGCACTTTGTCGCGGATCTTCCTCGGTCGCCTCTAGTCGCCATTACCAGGTTAGGTTTCATGTCCGTCGGTTTCCTAGAAAACCTTGAACGTCTCCATAGTTGCTGGTTAGTTTATGATGACAAAAGTAGGCACAGTAACATCTTCCATACCCTTAGTTCACTAGCTTTGGTTTGAAGATCTAGAAAGTTTTTCGTCACATCAGCTTCACTATTTTCATCCTAGCCATAAGCTGTTCTTCTTTATCTAGGCTTTTCTCATTCATTTTTGCTTGCTCCGTAGATCTATATGTTACTGCCTGTCGTGTGAAACCTGTTTGTAGATCCATACTTCCCCATTTTAGCGAACACCTCTGAAGCCCTGAATCATCTCTCTTAAGTAGTAGGAAATTCATAAATCGCCATGTTACTCTGACCCGGCCCTTTGTTGGCGAGTCAACAAACTCCCTTGATCACCTGACAAATATCTGGCGAGTCAATGGATCTTTTAACCATTTAGTAGGCGCTTGGCAAGTTAATTTACCTGGAATTTCTCCCTTTGTAGCATGGGTGCCGTTTTCAAAGCCGATTGGCTCCCAACCAAAGTTGATGAAACTCTTCTCAACAACTGTGTGAATACGGGAAATCTTGACCCCAAAGAGGTTATTGGTTGGCGTTCCGGGTTGGGAGAAGAGATTCCCAACCCAAAGGAAGGTGAAATAGTTGTTTTTGTTGAGCACCTTGAACGGGGTTTCAAGCCGCCTGGATCAAAATTCCTCAGAGACGCCATGACCTTTATGAACGTCCGCCTCCAAGACTTAGGGCCTAACTCGATGAGCAATTTATGTCAGTTCCAAGTGTTCTGTGAAGCCTATTTGCGGATGGATCCTTCAGTTCCTTTGTTCTGGTACTTCTTTCATTTGAATCGCCAGACAAAATTTTCCAATGACCCTAGCTTGGAACTTGGAGGTGTCAATGTTCAACGCCGTAGGGACAGTCCATTCCCGTCACTCGCCATGCCAAGCCATCCCAAAGGCTGGGGCGAGTCTTGGTTTTACTGCCAGGAAACTTCTCCTGAGGTGAGAACAAACTCTTTGGCTACAGGGAGGAGCGCCTTCCAACAAACTTCAAACTCCCAGACAAGCTTACCGAAGAAGAGGAGTCAGATCTTATCCCAGTACTGTCCGAGTTAAGATCTTTGACAAACAACGGCCTTACTAGGGTCGCCTTAATCCGCTGCTGGGTTGAATGGCGCATCCTCCCCTTAAGTCGCCGGGATGGATTAATGTGTGAGTCTGATGGCACTTTGGACCATCCTCAGTGCTACTTCCATACAGAACTGACAGAAAACGACATATATCCATCATCAAGAAATTGACCGGCGAGCCCTTGGCTAAGTGTGGCCAAATAGGTCTTAAGCTGTTCTGCAAGATCAACCCGGCACCAAAGGTAAATAACTTAACCCACCTTTACTTTATCCCTTCCGACTTATTTGAGCTATGATTCTCATAATAAAAAATGCCATTTCAGAAGGGCGACAAATTCTTGTCCAAGAGGCCGAAAAAGATGGCCCTGAAGCAAGCCAAGCCGCCCCCAAAGAAGAAATCCTAGCGTAAAGTCAAAGCAGCCATTACTGAGCCGTCTGACGCTGACGAATCCCAAGTCGGCGACGTACTTTCAGAGGTAAAAATCCATCTTCTTTAATTCGCCATTCATTGTTATAATTTTTTGTTTACACCTTCGTATCTCTTGTGTAGAACGAGGACAATGAAAGCCAGGAAGACTCCGAAGAGGTAATTTATGTTTCCTTCGACTCATCTTCTCCTCCACCTAAGCCGGCCAGGCGGATTTGTTGGAAAGTTCCCTTCTCTCACCCAAATGCTTGTTTGGATCCTAATTTCCTTTTGAAGAAAGCGCAACATGCTTCCAATCAGAAAACTCGGAGTCATTCTGGAGACTTGCTGTCTGGGTTACCAACGAAAACCAAGAAAAGGCAAAATGAGGTACCTTTTAATAGCATCTCTTTTCATTTCCTTTTGGATCATATTTATAACTCGCTCACATCCTGAGGTGTTACTTTTGCAGAATTCTCCTCCTTCATCAGGCGACTCAGTGATGTCAGCGCTTCCGCCGATGATCCGCGTTCCAGGGTAAGTCGTTTATAATACTTACATTGTCCTGATGATGATAATGTCTGTTTTTTAAGTGCACCCCCTTTTTCTTTTAGGGCACAAGCGAAGAAGAGGAAAACTGGCGGGTCAACTCCCATTATAACTTCGGAGCCTATTGAAAAATCTGCGCCGATTCAGGATAACCCGGCCAAAGATAAGCCTGAAGTTCAAGTGGATCTCCCGAACTCGCCCAAGGAAACCATGGAAACGCCTAATCTGCCAAGTCCGTTGAAAACGGCAGAAGATCCAGATGTTGTGGTCATCACTAGCACTCACTTTTCTAAGCCGGCCTCAGCAGTTCTGTCGAAGCATGTATCATCATCAGCTCAACCTTCTATTGGGGATGAACTTTCCAAGGCTAAGCTCTCCCAGTATGAAAATCTTCAATTCAGAGAACTTTGCTCCGGCTTTGCAAGTCGCCTGGAGGCGAGTTACGAAATGGAAAAGAGTCTGCTCCTCATGATGAAAAATAGACATGAGGTACGCCTTACTGCATGTTTGTATTATCCTCATTAACCCCCAAGGGTCGGGTCATCTGTGAAAAGATGAGTCAGGTCTTGATAGTAGAATAAAACATTCGACATGTATCCCCCAAGGGACGGGTCATTTGTGAAAAGATGAGCCGGGTATTGATAATTTTGAAGAAAACTTTCAACCTGTAAGCCCCAAGGGCCGGGTCATCTTGTGAAAAGATGAGTCGGGTCTTGATAATTTTGAAGAAAACTTTCGACCTGTAACCCCCAAGGGTCGGGTCATCTATGAAAAGATGAGACGGGTCTTAATATTGTATAATTTTGAAGAAAACCTTCGACCTGTAACCCCCAAGGGCCGGGTCATCTTGTGAAAAGATGAGCCGGGTCTTGATAATTTTGAAGAAAACTTTCGACCTGTAACCCCCAAGGGCCGGGTCATGTGTGAAAAGATGAGCCGGGTCTTAATACTGTATAATTTCGTCTAAAAAATTATACATTAGCCCCCAAGTGTCAGGGATGTTGCTTGCAATAACTCTGAGACTTGACCCCTGATAACATATTTTGACAAGAATCTCTTGCCCAAGCTGAGTCAGCATTTGGAGATTTAAAGAAAAATTTAGCCGATCAACAAGATGCATAGGCAAAATCAGAAGAGAAATATCAAACAATCTTATCTGAGATGGAGAAGCTGAAAGCCGCCTTAAAGAAGTCTCAAGCTGATCAAGATGCCATGGTAAAGCGAGCAGAAAAAGCTGAAGCTAAATTGGATACCGTGCAACAAGAACTGGCCGGCTTAAAGCAACATATCTCCAACATGGCACAAGCTATCTTTGGTAAGAGACAAGGCCCTGACCTTGCCCTTTGTAAATAAATATTTTAGCATGAAGAAGTTACTAACCATTATTACCCCTTATATAGGTCCAAGAGCCGCCAACCTTCAGAATGACTGCGTCCTGATGCTGAAGGCGATTTACACTTTAACAGAGCAACTGTATACCGGAAGCGTGCTGTCGGGTACCCGATCCTAAGCCATAGGAATCCAGCCTGTAACACATCGCATCTCTTTGTGGTCTCACGCACGGTTAACTCCACGGCTGCAGCCTTACCTTAGCCGGGACCGTTTGCGTCTTTTGACTCACGTATGCGATCGTGTCGCTAGCATTCCAATGTCAAAGAACCCGGATCGACATGTCTAGTCATAAACCAAAGTGGCAGTTCCGCACAAGGACAGGCATACATGACCCAACAAAGCAGGTGTCGGTCATCAACGAACGTAGACGAGTCATAGCAAGCTACAAGGACTCCATTACATCGTGTGACATTTCCCCAAAGGGGACAGACACAGCAGCTAAGAAGGACACATGCCGGTCAACCAATGCGTCCGGAGCAGTAGCGAACTACCAAGGCTCGTTGGATCACAAAGGGGCATTTCCTTGTAAGGAGTGCTACTAAAGTTCACGACTAGGTAATCGAACCCCATACATATCAAGTAAGACACACGTACGCCGGCATACCGATATGTATAGATACATCGATGGCATCACAACATAACCATAAACATACAAGCTTTATTGAAGAGGCTCGGAAGAGCCACACACATATTATTACACATTAAGGGTCTCACGACCCAAAATATCAGTCACACAATACAAGCCAGCGGAAGAGTTATAAGCTGTCTGGGTACAGACAGAGCAACTAGGAGGCACATGGCCTAACTATACTACAGAGCCGGCGTAGGGCCAGATCGTAGCTGGGACACCAGCTACTCGTCGTCGTCGATGTCTACGAAGAACCCTCCATTAGGGTCATTAACAACCTCTGCAACATGATTAAGCAAACATGAGTACGAAGGTACTCAGCAAGACTTTAGGATGGCTAACTACTCATGCAAGGTATCAAGAAGGTATTGTGGGGTTTCATGCGGGAAACCCGCATTTGACTCGTGGCTAGACAACTTGCTTTTGAAATTAGTTTTGACAACTAGATTTCTCGCACACGAGTCCACTAACACCACAACAATACACTATCGTGGAATCATTCCGTCTCCATACGGAAATGCCGTCCACGACACTCACGCTTATCTTGACAATTTTATGAGTAGCCATTGAAGTTATCTATGAACAACATATGTCTCCAAGTAGTCCATATCCGCGGACGCGGATATTCGAATAGATCATAACCCTGCAGGGGTGTACTTCATCACACACGCTCCCGCCACTTATCTCCATGTGCACGTCATGCACCTCGGCAACCTTCAAGCGGAAGCCCAGCGAGGGAGTCGGCCACGACCGTTAACCACACTAGTACCTAGTCCAGGTTTATCGCCTATCTGAGAGTAACCCGTACGGAAGTCCGGCCGAGGTTTCCGCCACAGCCTCAAACGATGTGCGCAGGGTTCCCAAGCCCACCATCCGGGTGCCACTTGGTACACCGTGCCACTGCCTACCGCATCACGGTCCACCTCTCAGGTCAGCACCATGCACGGCCTCCAGCATTACTATAAACACCAGAAACTACTTGCAACTCCTGGACCGAGTACTACGCGATTAATAGGCCGAGCGGGGTCATATTTCAGGGCCCAGCATGTGGTAGTATCTAGTCTGGGGTTACATACACGGAACTCAGTTCCTAAGGACGGTTCCAATGAAACAACCCGCCATGTACTCCTACACAGCCTTTCACCGGTACCTTTACCAAATCAAGTTCAACACACGACCTTTGCTCACCGAACACATTCCACATTTCTGTTCATCTCCCAGATGACAGACCATACACAACTCTAAGCATAGCATGCATAGCAAGATAAGGCACATCATAGCTCAAGCAACTACCAGGTATGCTAGGTTGCAAGGTTCGGCTATTTACTGTGACAAGGTTAAGTCATGCAAAGGAAGTGGGTCCAACTATCGTGGCAAAAGCAGTTGAAGCATTTGATCCTAATGCATTAAATAGGTGCAGGAGCAAGAACATAGGTGTTATCGGGATGATCAAAAGGTTGCTTGCCTTGTTGCTCAGAGGAGGAACAATATCCGTCGGACGGATATTCGGTGGAATCCGGGGGTGCGGAGCCTACCGAAATGAATGGCAACATTCAATAACAATCATATGCAATCAAAATGATGCATGAGCAAGGCATGAGAATGCAAGTGATAAGTTCTTATAATCAAGATGTTTTAGGTTTAGAGTTGATTTGAATCACATTCGAATAGCAATTCAAACGGGTATTCCCGGATACCGGTTTAATTGATTCGACCTCATGCTTAGATCAACCTAATGTTAACATGCATGAAATGTCATGTTATGGTACTGATTTACCTCTAGGGCAGTGTGTGATCATTGTATTTATAATGAAATTTGGATATTTTTGCAAATTCCATTTATAAAGTGATTAAAAGAATTGAATTATTCCTTATTTCACAATTTAGGGTTCTGTAACTTTTTCGAACATAGTTGAAAATAGCATAATCAGAATCCTTGAATTTTTCTGATACTTTTTCATATATAAATTATTTTCATTGGAGTTACAGATTAATTTCTATGATTTTTGCAATTTTTAGCAATTTCCTGAATTATTTTTATACTGGAAATTCCATTTATTGCATCAGGCTGACGTCAGCAGGTCAGCCGACCTGTGCAGGTCAAACCTGACAGGGGGGCCCCACTGGTCAGCCTCTCTGGGCTAATCCCGCGCTGACCAGCCCCTAATTGGGGTTTGACCAGGCGTGGGGCCCTCTGGCAGCGACTCAGGGGAGTGCGATTAGGCCCTAATGGTCGGCCACGTCGACGGCCACCGGAGGGTGGTCGCCGGCGACCAAACCCGCGGCGGAGGGCTCGCCGGAGGCGACCTAGACGGCGCTGCGCGGCACAAAAACGCACGCGGTTGGCAGCTACAGCAAGCTCGCGAAGTGGTCGATCTGGCAGGACCAACTGGGGAGGCTAGGGTCGCCAGAAGAGGCGTCGGCGACGAGCCGGAGCGGCGGCTGAAGCTCGGCGTCGTCGGGGGGCTTGAATCAGAGGGTTCCACGCTTAGATCTTAGCTGCTACGGCATCTACGCGTCGTCCTGGAGCTTCTGGTCCTCACGGGAGGACGAGCTGGACATCGGAGGGCTACTGGCGACGAGCGGCAGCGGCAGTGCTCGTCGGGCTCCGGTGGAACTAGGGCTAGAGGAGGGGATCGACGGGGAAAGCTTAGGGAAAACCACCGCATGCCCTAATGGCGTGCTCGGGGAGGGGTTCCTATGGCCAGGGCAACGACCAGCTCGAGCTCGAGCTCGGCTCTAATGGCGGTAGTAGGGAGAAGGAGGGGATCCAGGCGGAGGGAAGGAACCGAGGCGGGGAATGGATAAGGGAGGCTCTGGGGAGCTTAGCCCCGCCGTCGCCAGCGTGAACCGGCGGCCAGGCAGGCACGCAGGTGCGTGGCCACGCCGGAGGAGGCGGCGGCCACCTCGTGCTGCCTACTGGCGCGGGGAAGGGGACGAGCGGCGAGATGGGCTGGGCCTGGCGTGGGCGTCAGGTAAGTCTTTTCCTTTTTCTTCTGCTTTTGTTTTTCTGTTTTGCTATTTATTGCTTTGCTAATTATTTCAGCTCCAAAACAAAAAGTAAAAACTATTTTAAACCTCCTGAAATATTTGTTATAATGTCCCCACTCATTTCCAAGACTTTCAACATTTTTGGAAAATTATAGCTTCTGTTTTCAAATTTTTAAATTTGAAACCAGTGGCTTTTGCATTTATTTAAAATGCTTGAAGTGCCAAGGAAATAGTTTTCTCCAATGCTCATTTACTTTCATGATTTATCAGAAAGTTTGAACATTTCTTGAGGCCATTTTGGGTTCATTGATTTTGAACTAGTTTGAAATTTTCATTAATTGAAATGGTGGCTAGGATTTTGAGTTTTTCCTTTGCCACTTTGTTGTTTTTGTTGAAACTTCTTAGATGCAAATGCAAAGAAGACATGAGCACAATGCTATCTAGCTTAGGTTTTAGGGATGTGACAACTCACCACCACTCAAAAGAATCTCGTCCCGAGATTTAGAAGTCGTCGGGAATAACGCAGGATATTCAAGTCGGAGACGATCCTCTCTTTCGCAAGTTGCCTCCTTTTCAGAATGATTTGACCATTGAACTTTAAGAAACTTGAGGTTTCGACGTCGAGTGGTACGCTCAGCTTGATCAAGAATACGCACGGGGTATTCTCGGTAAGAAAGGTTATCTTGGAGATCAAGCGTTTCGTGGTCCACTTCACGGATAGGATCCGAAAAGCAACGCCTGAGTTGCGAGACGTGGAAAACATCATGAACTTTGGAAAGATGCGGAGGAAGTTCCAACTGGTAGGCAACTTCTCCTGGTTTGGCAAGAATGCGAAAAGGTCCAATGTAACGAGGAGCCAACTTGCCCTTGATACCGAAACGATGGGTACCCTTCAAAGGTGTAACCCGAAGATAAGCCTTCTCGTCAACTTCAAAGGTCACAGCCTTATGATGACGATCATATTGGCTCTTTTGACGAGACTGGGCTGTTTTCAACTTTTCACGAATAATGCGAACCTGCTCTTCTGCATCCTGGATCATGTCCGGGCCAAAGAGTTGCCTCTCTCCGGTTTCTGACCAATTAAGAGGTGTTCGACATCTTCGTCCATAGAGAACTTCAAAAGGGGCTTTGCCCAAGCTTGATTGATAACTATTGTTATAAGCGAATTCGGCGAATGGAAGGCACTTCTCCCAATTCATACCGAACGAAATAACACAAGCTCGGAGCATATCTTCTAGGATTTGATTCACTCTTTCTACTTGACCACTTGACTGGGGATGGAAAGCAGTGCTAAAAGATAAGTGAGTCCCCATGGCATTCTGAAAACTTTCCCAGAATCGAGAAGTAAAGATACTTCCACGGTCCGAGTTAATTTCCAGGGGAACACCATGAAGAGACACTATTCGAGAGATATATAACTCTGCTAGCTGGCTAGCTGTTATACTCTCACGAATAGGAAGAAAATGAGCCACTTTGGAAAGACGGTCAATGACCACAAAGATAGCATTGTTTCCTTTCTTGGTCTTGGGAAATGCGGTAATGAAATCCATGCTAACTTTATCCCATTCCATTCAGGAATAGCTAAAGGTTGAAGGGTGCCAGCAGGCCTTTGATGTTCTGCCTTAACTCGACGACAAACGTCGCAGTTAGCAACGAACTCAGCAATTTCTCTCTTCATCCTAGTCCACCAGAACCTCTGTCGTAGGTCCTGATACATCTTAGTACTACCGGGATGAATGGTGAGAGGGGAATCATGAGCCTCCTTAAGGTTTAACTGCCTTAGATGTGGGTTCTTAGGAACCACTAAACGATTCTGAAAGAACACCACACCTTGATCATTCATGGAAAATTCTTTAGCGTTTCCGCTAAAAATATTCTCCTTGATCCGTGATATACCCTTGTCACGCTTTTGGCCAGCTATAATTCGATCCTTAAGAGTAGGCTTCGCCACCAGGGTAGAAAGGAATCCTTGAGGAACGATATGAAGATTCAACTTCCGAAAGTCCTCATGGAGAAGTGGTTGACCTTGTTGTAGCATCAAATTGTTACAATAAGATTTACGACTTAGTGCATCGGCCATAACATTGGCCTTCCCCGGGGTGTAAGTTATCCCTAAGTCATAATCCGAGATCAACCCAACCCACCGTCTTTGCCTGAGATTCAAATCCGGCCGGGTGAAGATATATTTCAGACTTTGGTGATCAGTGAATATTTCGCAACGATTACCCAGAAGGTAATGTCGCCAGGTTTTTAGTGCATGGACCACAGCTACAAGCTCAAGGTCATGTGTGGGATAATTATCCTCATGTGGACGCAACTGGCGAGATGCGTATGCGATCACATGACGATCTTGCATGAGAATGCAACCTAATCCTTGTCGCGAGGCGTCGCAATAGATAACAAAGTCCTTAGAGAAATCTGGTGGTAGCAACACAGGTGCGGAAGTCAGGCGTCTTTTCAGTTCCTGAAAACTATGCTCACACTGTGGTGTCCACTCGAACTTTTTATCCTTCTTGAGGAGTTCAGTCAGAGGCTTTGCAACCTTGGAGAAATTCTCGACGAAGCGGCGACAATAGCTCGCTAGACCAAGAAAACTCCTAACTTGCTTAACTGATTCAGGTTGAGTCCAATCAAGGACAGCTTGAACTCTCTCGGGGTTGACAGCAATACCCTTACCAGAGATTACGTGGCCTAGATAGGTCACTTTTGGTAACCAGAATTCACATTTTGAAAATTTGGCATAAAGGCGATGCTCTCGAAGTTTCATCAATACCAGCCTTAGATGCTCGGCATGTTCTTGTTCATTCTTGGAGTAGATGAGAATATCATCGAGGTATACTACGACGAATTTATCCAAATACTCCATAAAGATTGAATTCATCAGTCGAGAGAAGGTGGCTGGGGCATTGGTTAAACCGAAGGACATAACGGTGTACTCATATTGGCCATAACGAGTAACAAAGGCCGTTTTTGGAATGTCCCCGTTCTTAATCTTGATTTGATGGTATCCCAACCTCAAATCCATTTTGGAGAAGACTGAGGATCCAGCGAGCTGATCGTACAGATCGTTGATCCTGGGGAGCGGATACTTGTTCTTTATGGTGACCAGGTTAACTGGTCAGTAATCTACAACCATCCGATCCGTTCCGTCTTTCTTCTTGACGAAGAGGACGGGACAAGCCCAAGGAGAAGAGCTAGGACGAATGAAACCCTTATTCAAGGCCTCATCTAATTGCTTCTTAAGTTCGGCTAGCTCCAGGGGTGCCATCTTATATGGTCTTATGGCTATTGGGACAGTTCCCGGAACAAGATCTATTACAAACTCTACATCTCTGTCAGGTGGAATTCCTGGCAGTTCCTCTGGAAAAACATCCGGGAAGTCACGGACTATCGGAATGTCTTCAAGTTCTGGAAGAGGGTTGGCATTTAGGGAATAGAGTTGGCATTTGGCAACTCGAGTAGAGATATTTACTATCTCACCCGAGGGATGGGTAAGCTAGACATTTCTAGAGTGAGTATCAATCTTGGCATAGTGAGCTGACATCTAGTCCATGCCCAAGATGATATTAACATCCGAAGATTTCAATGCTATCAATGAGGCTAGAAAAACTAGCCTGTCTACTAGAATTTCATTGTCATAGGTTATCCTAGAGGTTTGCCATTTACTACCAGGGGTTTGGACAACCAATGGGATTGGCATATCACAAAATGACATGTTATGCAACTGTGCATAACTTTCTGAAATGAAGGAATGAGAAGACCCAGTGTCAAAGAGAACGGACGCTGGGTGATGATTAACAAGAAGCGTACCCAGCATGACGTCGGGATCCTCTGCAGCTTCTTCTGCTGACACATAGTTCACACGGCCACGTGCAGGAGTTGGCTTCACATAAAACGCTTTGCCCGACTTGGCCTGCCCGACGGACTTTCCGGGTTGCTTGGCACCCACATTCTGAGGACACTCACGGGAATAATGCCCTGGTTCTCCACACTTGTAGCATATCACCTGGTTGGCACGTGGTGCAGCATTGCTAGCTGGACCACCATAAGCTTTTGCTGGAGGGTTTGCCTGATTCGTCTGAGGCACCACATAGGATGGCCTCGGGGTGTATCTTGGCGGCAGAGAACTGTTTGGAACCCACAGCCTGCGTTTTGGAAACGCGGAACCAGATGACGAGCCAAAGTCACGGGAGTGCTTCCTTGTGGCTTCGAAGTCAGTATGACCAGTCTCCGCACTGATCGCTTTGTTGACCAGGGCTTGAAAGCTTGCACACTCATGGAGGCGCAGATCTCGACGGAGCTCAGGGCTCAGACCCTTACGGAATCTTGCTTGCTTCTTGGCGTCAGTAGACACCTCCTGTGTTGCATAGCGGGCGAGGTTACCGAACTCGCGGCTATAGGCATCCACAGACAACCTGCCCTGAGTGAAGACACAGAACTCCTCTCTCTTTCTGTCCATCAGACCCTCTGGGATGTGGTGCAGACGAAAAGCTGCACTGAAGTCTGCCCATGTGGCCACTGGTTCAGCGGGACGCATAGCTTCAAAATTCTCCCACCATAGATTGGCGGGTCCCTCCAGGAAATACGTCGCAAAGGTCACCTTGTCGGCCTCAGACACATTCGCAGAGCGAATCTTGCGTGAAATGCTGCATAGCCAGTCATCAGCGTCGAGGGGATCGACGGAATGATGAAACTTTGGAGGATTCAGCTTCACAAAGTCATTGAGGGATACTGCAGCATTCCTAGGCTGTCGAGCCGTATTCTGCTCAATACGCTCTAGCAGTCGGTTGGTCTCCCTTTTATTTCTTTCTGCCTCAAGCATCACTTCTACCAGAGAAGGTGGGTGAGGCAGGTCTTCCTGCGACGCTTGACTACCCTCACCTTGCTCATGAGCAGGGGCACGGTTCAACCTGGTGAACACCATCCTGACAAACAAACTCATAGCTTAGACCAATATCATATCAATACTAACTATGGATTAAGAATGTATTGAACACACGGAATGCGGAAATGAATATCCGAACAACATGGTAACAAGCAACTGCTATATATACACCATGGTTCATACACACCCTTACATAGTTCAGTACAAACTTACTCGAAGAGCAAACTACTGAAATGGTGGAACTACTCATCAGAGGCTTACATGCTTCCTATACATTATTTATCTAGGCCTCCGGAATTCGTTTCACATTACTACCATACTCCACAAGTCACACAGGACTGTGAACGTACGGCTACTACCATACTATCCTTCCGCTCACAGCTCAGGCATCCGCATAGAACATCTCATAGAGATTACCTCCATGACCTGGAAGCTCAACCTGCGGATCAGGAAACACTCTAGCCTGAGATCCCTGGGATCCATAAGGACACGGATGTGGCCTTGGTCCCCTGACTGGTGGTAAGAGGGGTCCCCGAAGAGGTGTGACTCCTCCTATAGCTGGCCAGTCAACGTGGGCCGGAAGATGTGTCCTAACAGGGTTCAGCATCTCCATCTCTCCATACCCTGTCTGGACTACCGGTGCCAGCTGCGTCAAAGCTGTCCACAGGCGGGCATGGGTAGCGTAAAGCTCCATGCGGAGAGCACGAGCATCCCTGTCTCTGTTCTCTAGCATCTCAACAGTGGACTGCAGAAGTGGGTCCTCCATAGAAGAATCAAAATAGACTCCACTGAGGTATCCCTCTTCACCAGACCGAGAGGCCGGAACATAGCAGAACTCTGAATTCTGCAGCAGTGCATGTCTCGCTCTCATAATAGTCAGCATTGAACAGGAAGCATCTTGTACTGCCATGTCAACAGTGACTCCCAACCCATAGGACCAATGTATTGGCTTCTCCGCTCCAGGGTAGTCTGGAAATACCCTAACAGTGCATATGTACTGGCTCTGGTTGAAGTCTCGGTACTGTTCCTCCACTGTGTACTCGGGGTACCAGCGGTAACCGCACACCGACATCATCCTGACCAGCATGGCCATATGACCCGGTACATCAATGCACCTGGTCAGACGTACCACCTGACGAGAAGGACGGCCAGGCATCTGTAAATAGAGAGTAATGCAGAAGCATTAGAGCTCTGAATGCAAAATTGGGCAGCATAACGGCTGTAAATGCTCAAAAACAAATTTTGAGACAACCCAAAAATGAAATAGCGTCACCACTCAACTATCAAGTTCAACTCTCTGATCATCAAACTTACTTCCTGCTTCCTAGGAATAAAAGAAACCCAATATCTCTCGACCCGTAGTCCTATAATCTACTGATCAAAAATCCGAGCCTAGGAGAAGATGAGTAACCTAGTCCTTAATTCCCGCGGAAAAGATGAGATGACCAGAATAGAATATCTTGAGAAGAGAGCAAGAGTGTTACGTTCCCTTCCTCAAACAATTCCCTTATATATAACTAAAGCAATTCTAGCCTCAACTTCGACCAGTTTGGCTTAGTAATCCTACAGTCAGTCAGGCTCCGATACCAACGCTATCGGGACCCCGATCCTAAGCCATAGGAATCCAGCCTGTAACACATCGCATCTCTTTGTGGTCTCACGCACGGTTAACTCCACGGCTGCAGCCTTACCTTAGCCGGGACCGTTTGCGTCTTTTGACTCACGTATGCGATCGTGTCGCTAGCATTCCAATGTCAAAGAACCCGGATCGACATGTCTAGTCATAAACCAAAGTGGCAGTTCCGCACAAGGACAGGCATACATGACCCAACAAAGCAGGTGTCGGTCATCAACGAACGTAGACGAGTCGTAGCAAGCTACAAGGACTCCATTACGTCGTGTGACATTTCCCCAAAGGGGACAGACACAGCAGCTAAGAAGGACACATGCCGGTCAACCAATGCGTCCGGAGCAGTAGCGAACTACCAAGGCTCGTTGGATCACAAAGGGGCATTTCCTTGTAAGGAGTGCTACTAAAGTTCACGACTAGGTAATCAAACCCCATACATATCAAGTAAGACACACGTACGCATGGCATACCGATATGTATAGATACATCGATGGCATCACAACATAACCATAAACATACAAGCTTTATTGAAGAGGCTCGGAAGAGCCACACACATATTATTACACATTAAGGGTCTCACGACCCAAAATATCAGTCACACAATACAAGCCAGCAGAATAGTTATAAGCTGTCTGGGTACAGACAGAGAAACTAGGAGGCACATGGCCTAACTATACTACAGAGCCGACGTAGGGCCAGATCGTAGCTGGGACACCAGCTACTCGTCGTCGTCGATGTCTACAAAGAACCCTCCATTAGGGTCATTAACAACCTCTGCAACATGATTAAGCAAACATGAGTACGAAGGTACTCAGCAAGACTTTAGGATGGCTAACTACTCATGCAAGGTATCAAGAAGGTATTGTGGGGTTTCATGCGGGAAGCCCGCATTTGACTCGTGGCTACACAACTTGCTTTTGAAATTAGTTTTGACAACTAGATTTCTCGCACACGAGTCCACTAACACCACAACAATACACTATCGTGGAATCATTCCGTCTCCATACGGAAATGCCGTCCACGACACTCACGCTTATCTTGACAATTTTATGAGTAGCCATTGAAGTTATCTATGAACAACATATGTCTCCAAGTAGTCCATATCCGCGGACGCGGCTATTCGAATAGATCATAACCCTGCAGGGGTGTACTTCGTCACACACGCTCCCGCCACTTATCTCCATGTGCACGTCATGCACCTCGGCAACCTTCAAGCGGAAGCCCAGCGAGGGAGGCGGCCACGACCGTTAACCACACTAGTACCTAGTCCAGGTTTATCGCCTATCTGAGAGTAACCCGTACGGAAGTCCGGCCGAGGTTTCCACCACGGCCTCAAACGATGTGCGCAGGGTTCCCAAGCCCA
Source organism: Hordeum vulgare subsp. vulgare (assembly GCF_904849725.1). Lineage (NCBI taxonomy): Eukaryota > Viridiplantae > Streptophyta > Magnoliopsida > Poales > Poaceae > Hordeum > Hordeum vulgare. The sequence goes on along the minus strand of NC_058522.1, from coordinate 104,708,511 downwards.
CCATCCGGGTGCCACTTGGTACACCGTGCCACTGCCTACCGCATCACGGTCCACCTCTCAGGTCAGCACCATGCACGGCCTCCAGCATTACTATAAACACCAGAAACTACTTGCAACTCCTGGACCGAGTACTACGCGATTAATAGGCCGAGCGGGGTCATATTTCAGGGCCCAGCATGTGGTAGTATCTAGTCTTGGGTTACATACACGGAACTCAGTTCCTAAGGACGGTTCCAATGAAACAACCCGCCATGTACTCCTACACAGCCTTCCACCGGTACCTTTACCAAATCAAGTTCAACACACGACCTTTGCTCACCGAACACATTCCACATTTCTGTTCATCTCCCAGATGACAGACCATACACAACTCTAAGCATCGCATGCATAGCAGGATAAGGCACATCATAGCTCAAGCAACTACCAGGTATGCTAGGTTGCAAGGTTCGGCTATTTACTGTGACAAGGTTAAGTCATGCAAAGGAAGTGGGTCCAACTATCGTGGCAAAAGCAGTTGAAGCATTTGATCCTAATGCATTAAATAGGTGCAGGAGCAAGAACATAGGTGTTATCGAGATGATCAAAAGGTTGCTTGCCTTGTTGCTCAGAGGAGGAACGATATCCGTCGGACGGATATTCGGTGGAATCCGGGGGTGCGGAGCCTACCGAAATGAACGGCAACATTCAATAACAATCATATGCAATCAAAATGATGCATGAGCAGGCATGAGAATGCAAGTGATAAGTTATTATAATCAAGATGTTTTAGGTTTAGAGTTGATTTGAATCACATTCGAATAGCAATTCAAACGGGTATTCCCGGATACCGGTTTAATTGATTCGACCTGATGCTCAGATCAACCTAATGTTAACATGCATGAAATGTCATGTTATGGTACTGATTTACCTCTAGGGCAGTGTGTGATCATTGTATTTATAATGAAATTTGGATATTTTTGCAAATTCCATTTATAAAGTGATTAAAAGAATTGAATTATTCCTTATTTCACAATTTAGGGTTCTGTAACTTTTCCAAACATAGTTGAAAATAGCATAATCAGAATCCTTGAATTTTTCTGATACTTTTTCATATATAAATTATTTTCATTGGAGTTACAGATTAATTTCTATGATTTTTGCAATTTTAGCAATTTCCTGAATTATTTTTATACTGGAAATTCCATTTATTGCATCAGGCTAACGTCAGCAGGTCAGCCGACCTGCGCAGGTCAAACCTGACAGGGGGGCCCCACTGGTCAGCCTCTCTGGGCTAATCCCGCGCTGACCAGTCCCTAATTGGGGTTTGACCAAGCGTGGGGCCCTCTGGCAGCGACTCACGGGAGGGCGATTAGGCCCTAATGGTCGGCCACGTCGACGGCCACCGGAGGGTGGTCGCCGGCGACCAAACCCGCGGCGGAGGGCTCGCCGGAGGCGACCTAGACGGCGCTGCGCGGCACGAAAACGCACGCGGTTGGCAGCTACAGCAAGCTCGCGAAGTGGCCGATCTGGCGGGACCAACTGGGGAGGCTAGGGTCGCCGGAAGAGGCGTCGGCGACGAGCCGGAGCGGCGGCCGAAGCTCGGCGTCGTTGGGGGGCTTGAATCAGAGGGTTCCACGCTTAGATCTTAGCTGCTACGGCATCTACGCGTCGTCCTGGAGCTTCTGGTGCTCACAGGAGGACGAGCTGGACATCGGAGGGCTACCGGCAACGAGCGGCAGCGGCAGTGCTCGTCGGGCTCCAGTGGAACTAGGGCTAGAGGAGGGGATCGATGGGGAAAGCTTAGGGAAAACCACCGCATGCTCACAGGGAGTGCAGAGAAGAGCTCAGACGGCTTGGGGAAGGCCTGGGGGCGACGAATCGACGGGAGAGGTCCGGCGGCCGGAGGAAGAAGACGACGGCGTTGCGGGCGTTGCAGGGCTCGAGGGCACTACGGCTTCTGCAGAGACGATCAGGGCGACGAGGCGGATCTAATGGCGTGCTCGGGGAGGGGTTCCTATGGCCAGGGCAACGGCCAGCTCGAGCTCGAGCTCGGCTCTAATGGCGGCAGTAGGGAGAAGGAGGGGATCCAGGCGGAGGGAAAGAACCGAGGCGGGGAATGGATAAGGGAGGCTCTGGGGAGCTTATCCCGCCGTCGCCAGCGCGAACCGGCGGCCAGGCAGGCACGCAGGTGCGTGGCCGCGCCGGAGGAGGCGGCGGCCACCTCCTGCTGCCTACTGGCGCGGGGAAGGGGACGAGCGGCGAGATGGGCTGGGCCTGGCGTGGGCGTCAGGTAAGTCTTTTCCTTTTTCTTCTGCTTTTGTTTTTCTGTTTTGCTATTTATTGCTTTGCTAATTATTTCAGCTCCAAAACAAAAAGTAAAAACTATTTTAAACCTCCTGAAATATTTGTTATAATGTCCCCACTCATTTCCAAGACTTTCAACATTTTTGGAAAATTATAGCTTCTGTTTTCAAATTTTTAAATTTGAAACCAGTGGCTTTTGCATTTATTTAAAATGCTTGAAGTGCCAAGGAAATAGTTTTCTCCAATGCTCATTTACTTTCATGATTTATCAGAAAGTTTGAACATTTCTTGAGGCCATTTTGGGTTCATTGATTTTGAACTAGTTTGAAATTTCCTTTAATTGAAATGGTGGCTAGGGTTTTGAGTTTTTCCTTTGCCACTTTGTTGTTTTTGTTGAAACTTCTTAGATGCAAATGCAAAGAAGACATGAGCACAATGCTATCTAGCTTAGGTTTTAGGGATGTGACACGTGCTGACCGTGAAAGCAGTGATGGGTGCCAAGGAACCCATAACATCAATCAAAAAGATGCTTGGTTGCTTATCTACTGTTCCACCTCAGATTGGTGAGCTAACCTGGTCAGCTGCCCGAAAAGGGGCTCTGACTACGTTGAGTCGGTGTCTGGCGTATGCTCTAGAATTAAAACCCGAAGAAGTAGCGACGGGCTCTCCCCAGCTCAAGGACGACGGGTCAGAATTTTCTCAAGAGGATTACCAGCGCGTTGTCAAAGAATCCCCCTTGGCGGCGACTCAGCTTGCTGCGAGCTTGGATTTATCAAAGTATCAAGCCACCTATGACGGCAAGAACAAGAAAGTTAATCCGCCAACCTTTGTGACAACCAGCTTGACTCCGTGTCGACCCAAGAACCCTTTTGATTTGGAGGTGGATCTGTCATCAGTGCTGAACGATGAAGATGAGTTTGCCGCTTTATCCAAGTGTAACAGGGTATTAGGCGACTTGCAAATTGAAGTCGGTCAGAGCTCAAAGGAGGCTGACCTGGAGACATCAGCAGAATAATCCTTCATGGATTTGGCCATCAGAGCCATGTAATAAGTCTTTCACAGAAAACAACCCGCTTCTGTGATATCTTTAAAACCCTTGTGTCGCCCTTAGGGCGCCTTAAAATGCTTGACCCGCCCTCAGGGCGTTTTATGATGCTTGACCCGTCGTGGCAATAATGATTTTAATCATCAACCTGTTAGGCTTAAAAACATACATCAAACCATCTCAGTGAGTAATGGATGATAATAAACAATAACGGACTCAAGATGTTAAGGTGAGTTGGAAAAATATGAAAAACCTTGTGGCAGTGCGAGGAAGGTAAAAAAAATAAGAATTTCGTCGGCTCATCAGGTCGCGATAGGATAGGACGAGTTATATAAACTCAAGTGCTACCCAAGGGAGACTTTTGTAAAAAAGCTCAAGTATTTAGACCGGCTGATCAGACATGAGTCAGGCTTCAGTGAAGCGGGTTCAGTGAACCAATGGTTTCTCTATTTTCCATGTGGGGCGCTAGCCGGTACCAGACATGTTTTAACCAAGGCGATTTCAGGGTCCATAAAGCGGAGTAACTCGCCAAGAGTTCATGGGTCCATATGGTGATTCGGCCAACACACAGTGCAGTATAACCATTTGTAATGCGGTAATTTTTCGCAGGCCAAATGGGTAGTAAGGCTGATCTCAGTGAGAGGAAGCCCCCAAGTGACCTATGATTAAAGGAAAGACCGGTCATAGGATTGTAGAAGCGTATACGCTATTACCAAAAAACGACTAGAGAACAAATTGCCCTCAAGTAAGCCAGCCTAATCCATAGAATCATATAAGGCGCCTATGTTTGAATCGCGCGCTTGTAGTGACTTCGGTCCTCTTTGGCTTATCGATACCCAGTTTTGTAATAAGCGCATCATGGCGACTTAAGCTCTTTGGTATGGATAGCGTCCATGCTTGGGCGACTTGTTGAAGAGCAAAATAAAAGATCCATACTTTAAATAAGATGAAATAGCAGGAAAGCCCCCGAGCTTGGAGGCATCAATTTTATTGCTTCATAAAAAATTAAAAACTTACAAAAATCAGAGCTAATAGCTCAAGTGTAATAAGGCCGCAAGTGGGCTATGTTCCACGGGCGAGTTGACTCAGCCTCCGTGGTTGGCCGATCAGGCCGCAGATCCACCAGATAGTACGACCCGTTGCGAAGGCTTTTGCTGACGACGAACGGTCCTTCCCATGGTGGTGATAACTTATGCATGCCAGTGCGATCTTGTATCAATCAAAGCACTAAGTCGCCCTCCTGAAAGGTTCGGCTCTTGACCCGGCGACTGTGATAACGTCGCAAGTCCTGCTGATAAATGGCCGATCGAGCGGCAGCCAAATCGCGTGCTTCCTTCAAAGCGTCCAAAGAATCTTGAAGCGCCAACTCTGGGCGAGTCATGCCGAATGTGAGTGGGAAGAACAACTTCTGCTCCATATACCAGGAAAAAGGGAATAAAACCCGTAGAACGGTGGCAAGTAACAGCGGTAGCAAGTAGCAACAATAGTAACAGCAGTAGAGAAAAACAAGCAACAGCAGTAGCAACAGTAGGACAAACTCGTAGGCAATGGGTCGGTGATTTGTTTGGATGATATTCATCATGCAATAGTTATAACATGGAGAGATATGTGGCTAGCTCCCGTTCGTCAATGTGATGTAGGCATGCATTCCGTGTGTCGTCATACGTGCTTAGGGAAAAGAACTTGCATGACATCTATTGTCCATCCCTCCCGTGGCAGCGGGGTCCAAAAGGAAACTACGGGATATTAAGGTTCTCCTTTTAATAAAGAACCGGACCAACACATTAGCACTTGCTGAACACATGAACTCCTCAAACTATGGTCATCACCGGGAGTGGCTCCGGTTATTGTCACTCCGGGGTTGCCGGGTCATAACACATAGTAGGTAACTACAACTTGCAAGATCGGATCTAAAACACACATATATTGGTGACAACATAATAATTTCAGATCTGAAATCATGGCACTCGGGCCCTAGTGACAAGCATTAACCATGGCAAAGTAGTAGCAACATCAATCTCAGAACATAGTGGATACTAGAGATCAATCCCCGTCAAAACTAACTCGATTACATGATAGATCTCATCCTACTCATCACCGCCCAGCGAGCCTACGAATAGATTACTCACGAACGATGAAGAGCTTCATGGAATTGGAGAGGGAAGAAGGTAGATGATGATGATGGCGACGATTTTCCCTCTCCGGAGCCCAAAACGGACTCCAGATCTGCCCTCTAGATGAAGAACAGGATGTAGCGGTGCCTCCGTATCGCAAACGCGACGAAATCTTCTCTTCTTACTTTTTCTGGGATGAAAGTGAATTTATAGAGCTGAGTTTGGGGCGGCAGAGCTATGTGGGCCCCACAAGCTTGCTAGCCGCCACCAGGGGGGTGGCGGCTACAGGGCTTGTGGCCCACTGGCCCATCCCCTCCGGTGGATCTTTGCGCAGGTATTTTTCATATTTTCCAGAAATATTCTCCGTAAATTTTGCAGGACGTTCTGAGAACTTTCATTTGTGCACAAAAACAACACCAAGGCAATTCTGCTGAAAACAGCGTCAGTCCAGGTTAGTTCCATTCAAATCATGCAAATTAGAGTCCAAAACAAGGGCAAAAGAGTTTGGAAAAGTAGATACGATGGAGACGTATCAACTCCCCCAAGCTTAAAACCTTGCTTGTCCTCAAGCAACTCAGTTGACAAACTTAGAGAGAAAGAAAAACTTTGACAAACTCTGTTTGATCTTGTTGTTGCAACTATGTCTAACTCATAACCAGAATTTCAGCAAGATCACAATTTAACCACATAAGCAAGTGACACAAAGGTCTCACGGTAAACTAATATCAATGGCATAATCAGCTAACGAGCAAATAATAATGAGTTTCAAATACCAACACTTCAATCAAAACAAGCATGAAGCAATATGAATAGGTGGTATCTCGCTAGCTCTTTCTAAGACCGCAAAACATAAATGCAGAGCACTTTCAAAGATCAAGGGTGACTAAAAATTGTAATTCATAGCAACGAAGATCTAGTCATAGTCATACTCAATATCAATCAAAAGCAAAGCATAAAAATGACAGACGTGCTCTCTAATTGGTGCTTATACAAGAGGAGGGTGACTCAACAGGAAAATAAATAGACAGGACCTTCGCAGAGGGAAGCATTGATTTGCAGAGGTGCCAGAGCTCAAGCTTTGAAAACAGAGATAATAATTTTGGGTGGCACGCTTTCATTGTCAATGCAATGACCAATAGTTCTCAATATCTTCCATGCTACTCATGCTATAGGCGGTTCCCAAACAGAAAAGTAAAGTTTTAACTCCCCCACCACCAATCAATCACACTCCACGGCTAGCCGAATCCTCGGGTACCGTCCATACCAACATCAATCCGGGGGGAGTACTGTTTTACAGTTATGTTTTTTATTTATGCGTGGAACTGGGCATTCCAATTACCGACCCCTTTCTCGTGAATGACAGTGAATAAACACATGTCGAGGATAACACTCCTAACATGGAAGATACCAATAGCCCCCTGTCACCACATGAGCGGTTCGGGCATGCAAAACAGGTTATTTCTTGAAGGTTTAGAGAGTGGCACATGCAAATTTACTTGGAACGGAAGGTAGATACCGCAAATAGGTAGGTATGGTGGACTCTCATGGAAAAACTTTTGGGTTTATGGAAGTGGATGCACAAGCAGTATTCCGCTTAGTACAAGTGAAGGCTAGCAAAAGACTGGGAAGCGACCAACTAGAGAGCGACAATAGTCATCAAGATGCAATGAGTTTGACTAAGATTGAATGCAAGCATGAACAAGATATAAATCACCATGAACACGAACATCATAGAGGCTATGTTGATTTTGTTTCAACTACATGCATGAACATGCGCCAAGTCAAGCCACTTGAGTCATTTAAAGGAGAATACCATCCTATCATACTACATCACAGTCATCTCAAAATATATATTGGCATTCAAGATAAACCATTATAAGCTCCTAGCTAATTAAGCATGGCATCAGAAACTATGATCTCTAAGTTGTCATTGCAAACATGGTTCTCTCACAACAAAGCTGAATCTGGCATGACAAGCTAGTCATAATTACAAAAACAAAATAGATAGAGTGCATACCAGCTTTTCCAGTCTCAGTCACTTCATCATGTATCATCATTATTGCCTTTCACTTGCACGATCGAACGATGTGAACAATAATAAGAGTGCTCATGCATTGGACTAAGCTGAATCTGCAGGCAAACACAAAGGAGAAGACAAAGTAATATGGCTCTTTGAAAGCTAAACAGGTACGCATGCAAGAACCACTAGACATTGTAACCAATATCTTCTACCTTGACCCACAGAAAAAGAAAACTATCTACACGGGAAAGCTTCCAACAAGCAAAAGAAGAAAGAAAAATCTTTTTGGGTTTTCTCAAAAGGACACAAAACAAGAAAACGAAAATAAACTAGCATGGATAATACAGTGGCAAAGTGTAAACACCGGCTAACAAAGTGAAATCATAAGCATGAATGTAAGGTCGGTGAGAACACATACTCCCCCAAGCTTAGGCTTTTGGCCTAGCTTGGTCTACTCCCAAGGTGGGAAATAACTAGCTCCGGGATACTCCGGAGCAGACTATGGATGCCACTGCTGTGTGAGCTCCTCTGGCTCCCACTGATAAACTGGCGTCTGGTACTCGACTGGCGGCTCGGGCACGGGCACCTGAGGTTGGGCCAAGCCCCAATATGCGTAGATGTCCGAGGGCATAATAGTGTACCTGCCTGCATGAAGATCGAACAAAGAAGGAGCAGGCAAAGTAATAGTCTCTCGAGTACCCTGACTAAATACCAGGTTATAAATCATCCGTCTACTAGCATCTCTATCCAGAAAATCAGGGATAACCATGATGCCATAATCCAGATATTTCTCAGGGAGAAGCATCTCTCCTTCCTCTCCCAGTCTAATGGGTATCTCAAAGTGTCTGGCAAGACGGGTAGCATAGATACCTCCATAGACGACACCCTTGGAACGGTTGGTGTTCAACCGCTGGGCTACTATAGCATCTAGGCTATAAGTCTTACCGTTATAAAGGCCTTCGCGCAAAACCGCAAGGTCTGGAGAGCTAAGTGATCCAGCCTCCCCACGGACAATCAAACATTTTCCCACAAATAATGAGAAGTACCGAAGCACACGAGAATGTATGCTAGCAATTCTAGCACGAGACACTCCTCTCTCCTCTCCAACAGCAATAGTACCTATGAATTCCACCAAGTCTCGTGGACGAGGGTCACGGATATCCCCAACATAAGGTAATTTGCATACATTGCAAAAATCCTGTAGTGTCATGCACTAGGGGATGTCGTATAACATGAACTCAGCCATGGGAGGATTCTTTCTAGGATAAAAGTTGAAGCTTTGAACGAAAATATTGGTGGGGAGGAAGTATTGTGAGCACTTATCTTCAACGAATGCAGTAAGACCTGCGTTCTCCACCAAGTAATAAAAGTCTTCATAAAGCCTAGCTGCGCACAGAAATTCATCACTTGGCCACTCGCACGCTCGAATTTATGTGACTCGAGGAACTACGTACTTGGGGTGGTTCTTCTCATCCTCCTTTGGGTTATGGCTTGAAGAGCCTCTCAAGAACCTCCTCATCTTTTCCTTTTTCTAGCTCTGAAAAATTCTGAAATTTTTAGAGACTTCGGAAGAAAAGTGAGTAAATATTAACCCAACTTGTAGCAACAACTCCTACTAGTGCCTAGAGACCGTATCACGCACTAAAACTACTTGGGACCAGCTAAATCAACATTTCTAGCTCAAAAACAGGGTCACCAAGGTAGCAAGAATACGCGAAGGATAAAGCATTAGAGAAAAAACTAATTGTACCAATGGAGGAGTCACTTACCAAGGAGTAATTTCCCCAAAATGGTTTGGAGATTGGTGCTTTGAGCAAGGAGATCGAAAAACACAGCCAAATGAGCAAGAATACGGGTTTGAGCTGCAAAACAATTTTTTCTAGAGGTGGAAGAAGAGGATGGGAGCTGGAATGAGTGGAGGGGGTCCCTGTGGGCCCCACAAGCTTGCTAGCCACCACCAGGGGGCATCGGCTGCAGGGCTTGTGGCCCACTGGTCTGGCCCCCAGGCCAGCTCTCAGGCCTAGTATTTTTCAAATATTCCAGAAAAAATCATACTAAATTTTCAGGACCATCAGAGAACTTTCATTTTCGGGGTATTTTTCTCCGGGACGCTAAAACAGAAAACAGGAAAAACTAAACTAAATCTATCATTTTTTTCTTCTAAGCAAGAGAAAGTGAAAGCTCAAAACAAAGGTATGTGACTCTTTGGTTCATCCATTTCATGGTCATCGAAAGAAATCCGTCAATGGGGTTGATCAAGTCCTGATGACAAAACCTTCTCGAATCGCAAGAGAGAACGGAGAATTTTTTGAATAGCCACTAAGTCACCTCAATGGGGATATGTATCTCCCCAACAAGCAAATCATACTTCATCTTGACACGAGGAATAGGGCATTCAAAGCTCCCAATAAGAATCGATGAGGTCTTTTCGATAGCATTGATGCAATGTACTTGATATCGTTTCTTCGGAAAGTGCACTGTGTGCTCATTACCGTTGACATGGAAAGTGACATTGCCTTTGTTGCAATCTATAACAGCCCCTGCAGTTTTTAAAAAGGGTCTTCCGAGGATGACAGCCATGGCATCGCCCTCGGGAATATCCAAGATAACAAAGTATGTTAAGATAGTGGTGTTAGCAATCACAACAGGCACATCCTCGCAAATGCCGATAGGGAAAGCAGTTGATTTGTCGGCCATATGCAGAGAAATTTCAGTGGGTGTCAACTTATCCAATTCAAGTCTACGATAAAGAGAGAGCGGAATAACACTAACACTGGCTCCAAGGTCACATAAGGCAGTTCTTACGTAGTTTCCTTTAATGGAACAGGGTATAGTGGGCACTCCGGGATCACCAAGTTTCTTAGGAGTTCCACCTTTGAAAGTGTAATTCGCAAGCATGGTGGAGATCTCAAGATCTTGTATCTTCCGTTTATTAGTCATGATATATTTCATGTACTTGGCATAGGGAGACATTTTGAGCATATCAGTTAACCGCATCTGCAGAAAGATGGGTCTTATCATCTCAACGAAGCGCTCAAAATCCTCATCATCCTTTTTCTTGGATGGCTTAGGAGGAAAGGGCATAGATCTCTGAACCCATGGCTCCCTTTCTTTACCATGCTTCCTAGCAGTGAAGCCATTCTTATCGTATCTCTTAGGTTGTGGGTTATCAGGATTAACCGTAGGTTCAATCTCCACATCCTCATCATTGCTAGGTTGAGCATTATTATGAACATCACTGTCCATATTGTCACCAAGTTCATGTTCATCACGAGATTGTGTTTCTGCATCAGACGCAGAAATATCATTAGGTTCTTCAGGTGTGATAGTATTTGGTGAACTGGCATGTAGATTTCTATCATCCTTATTCTTCTCCTTAGGATGACTGGGTGTATCAGCATTAATTCCTTGAGAATCTTGATCAATTCTCTTAGGATGACGTTCAGGATACAAAGGTTCCTCAGTCATTTTGCCTCCTCTAGTAATGACTCTTACAGAGTTGTCATTTAATTCATTGAGCAAGTCATTCTGAGCTTTAAGTACTTGTTCTACCTGAGTAGTAATCATAGAGGCATGTTTACTCAGAAGCTTTAGATCATTGACATTTCTGTCTACACAATCACTTAAATGGCTAAGCATACGAGTACTTTGTTCCAAATGTCTGCTAACATAATAATTGAAACTCTGTTGTTTGGCAACAAAGTTGTCAAATTCATCAAAGCATAGGCTAGCAGGTTTGTCAAAAGGAATATCACTCTCATCAAACCTACGCAGAGAATTCACTTCTACTACTTGTATCGGGTTATCGAGACCATGGATCTCTTCGATAGGTGGTAGATTTTTTACATCTTCAGATCTAATGCCTTTCTCTTGCATAGATTTCTTGGCTTCTTGCATATCTTCAGGACTGAGGAATAGAATACCTCTTTTCTTTGGAGTTGGCTTAGGAGGTGGTTCGGGAATAGTCCAAGCATTATCATTGATCAAGATGTTATTCAGAAGGGTCTCACCTTGTTCTACAGTTCGTTCCCTAAAAACCCAACCGGCACAACTATCTAGGTGGTCTCTAGAGGCATCGGTAAGTCCGTTATAGAAGATATCAAGTATCTCGTTCTACTTAAGAGGGTGATCAGGCAAAGCATTCTGTAGCTGGATGAGCCTCCCCCAAGCTTGTGGGAGACTCTCTTCTTTGAGTTGAGCAAACTTGTATATTTCCTGCAAGGCAGCTTGCTTCTTATGGGCAGGGAAATATTTCTCACAGAAGTAATAGACCATATCCTGGGGACTACTCACACATCCAGGAGCAAGAGAGGTGAACCAGGCTTTAGCGTCATCCTTTAAAGAGAAAGGAAACAGCGTAAGGATGTACTAGTGGCGGATCTTCTCCTCACTAGTGAAAAGGGTGGCTATATCATGTAGTTTGGTAAGATGGGCTACGACCGTCTCAGACTCATAATCGTGGAAAGGATCACATTCGACTAGAGAGATTATCTCAGGATCGACAGAGAATTCATAATCCTTATCGGTGATAAAGATAGGTGAAGTGGCAAACTTCGGGTCGTATTTCATCCTAGCTTTCAGAGATTTTTCCTTCCACTTGAGAAGTAATTTCTCAGCGTCATAGGCATCCTTACACACAAGAAAATCCTCAGCTATCTCTCCCTCCATAATGTAACCCTCAGGTATATCAGGCAATTCATATCTAGGAGAGCTAGATCTAGTAGGAGCAAAAGAAGGTTCTATCTCAATAGTATCAGTAGTTTTAGAAGTATCACGAGCATTGGCAGTAACTCTAGCAATATGAGCATCAAGGAATACCCCTAGTGGAACATCAGGCATAGTAGTGTCTCTAGCAGTATCAAGCATAGCATCATCAGGCATAGCATCTCTAGCAGTATCAGGCAAAGCATCTCTAGCAGTATCAGGCATAGCATCTCTTGCAGTATCAGGCATAGCATCTCTAGCAGTATCAGGCAAAGCAGTATCAGGTATAGCATCTCTAGCAGTATTAGGCATAGGCGACATATCAAGATTTTTAGCAGGAGGTGATGTCGCAAACTTACTCATAACTGAAGGTGAATCAAGTGCAGAGCTAGATGGCAGTTCCTTACCTCCCCTCGTAGTTGAGGGCAAGACTTTGGTTTTCGGATCCTTCAGATTCTTCATAGTGATCAGCAGATATAAATCCCAAGTGACTCAGAGAATATAGCAATACCTCCCCTGCAACGTGCCCGAAAAATGCTGATTAGCACTCTCTGGCAATAGCTAGACGAATGCTATTCTCGATTGCTCAACAATTAGAAATTGTCTTGCAATAACCCACCAGCGCGTGGGATCGAGGCAGTTTTCGAGGGGAGAGTATTCAACCCAAATTTGTTGGTTCGCCAATAGGAAGTGAGAGGATACTCTGAAGTATTAGCAGTTGAATGTGTTAGATTCAATCACACCTAAAAGATTAATATCTGCAAGCAAAGTATCAACAGCAAAGTAGTATGACAGCAACGGTGTCAGAGACGATCTGTTGACGGCAGACTATTCCTAACTGTCGTATCAATGGCACCAGCCGTTGCACGTTGACGGAAATTGTCTTTTCCCGTCAATGACGAGCGAACCAGAATTGTAGCAGGTAGCAGCAGTGTAACGAGTAGCAGAAGTGGCAAGGAACAGCAGTAGTGACAGCAGTAGCAAGTAGCAACAGTAGCAAGTAACAGCAGTAGCAAGTAGCAACATTAGTAACAGCAGCAGAGCAAAATAAGTAACAGCAGTAGCAACAGTAGGACAAACTCGTAGGCAATGGGTCGGTGATTTGTTTGGATGATATTCATCATGCAACAGTTATAACACGGAGAGATATGTGGCTAGCTCCCGTTCGTCAATGTGATGTAGGCATGCATTCCGTGTGTCATCATACGTGCTTAGGGAAAAGAACTTGCATGACATCTATTGTCCATCCCTCCCGTGGCAGCGTGGTCCAAAAGGAAACTATGGGATATTAAGGTTCTACTTTTAATAAAGAACCGGACCAACGCATTAGCACTTGGTGAACACATGAACTCCTCAAACTATGGTCATCACCGGGAGTGGTTCCGGGTTATTGTCACTCCGGGGTTGCTGGGTCATAACACATAGTAGGTAACTACAACTTGCAAGATCGGATCTAAAACACACATATATTGGTGACAACATAATAATTTCAGATCTGAAATCATGGCACTTGGGCCCTAGTGACAAGCATTAAGAATGGCAAAGTAGTAGTAACATCAATCTTAGAACATAGTGGACACTAGGGATCAATCCCCGTCAAAACTAACTCGATTACATGATAGATCTTGATGATCCACAAGTATAGGGGATAAATCGTAGTCCTTTCGATAAGTAAGACTGTCGAACCCAACGAGGAGCAGAAGGCTCTGATAAACGGATTTCAGCAAGGTAATAACTGCAAGCACTGAAAGTAGCGGTAACAAGTGATGGTGTCGCGAGGTGAAACGTAGCAAGCAAAGAGTAACAAGTAGTAGCAACGGTGCAGCTAGTGGCCCAATCCCTTTTGTAGCAAGGGACAAGCGTGAGCAATGTCTTATAGGAGGAAAAACGCTCCTGAGGACACACGGGAATTTTTGTTATGCTAGTTTCATCATGTTCATATGATTCGCGTTCGTTACTTTGATAGTTTGATATGTGGCTGGACCGGCGCATGGGTACTGACCTTACTTGGACAAGCATTCCACTTATGATTAACCTCTCTCGCAAGCATCCGCAACTACAAAAGAAGAATTAAGACAAAGTCTAACCATAGCATTAAACTAATGGATCCAAATCAGCCCCTCACGAAGCAACGCATAGACTGGGGTTTAAGCTTCTGTCACTCCAGCAACCCATCATCTACTTACTACTCCCCAATGCCTTCCTCTAGGCCCAAATATGGTGAAGTGTTATGTAGTCAACGTTCACATAACACCACTAGAGGAAAAACTACATACAGCATATCAAAATACCGAACGAATATCGAACTCACATGACTATTATCAGCATGACTTATCCCATGTCCTCGGGAACAAAAGTAACTACTCACAAAGCATAATCATAATCATGATCAGAGGTGTAATGAATAGCATCAAGGATCTGAACATAAACTCTTCCACCAAGTAATCCAACTAGCATCAGCTACAAAGAGTAATCAACACTACTAGCAACCTTACAAGTACCAATCGGACTTGCGAGACGAAGATTGGTTACAAGAGATGAACTAGGGATTGGAGAGGAGATGGTGCTGATGAACATGTTGATGAAGATGCCTCCCCTCCGACGAGAGGAGTGTTGGTGATGATGATGGCGGCGATTTCCCCCTCCGGGAGGGAAGTTTCCCCGGCAGGATCGTCCTGCCGGAGCTCTAGATTGGATCTGCTCAAGTTCCGCCTCGTGGCGGTGGCGAAACCACGTAAAAGCTCCCGAATGATTTTTCTGGACCAAAACCCTTCGTATAGCAAAAGAGGGGGGCTAGTGGGCCGTCAGGGAGCCCACAAGCTTGCCCTCCGCCACCAGGGGGTGGTGGTAGTAGGGCTTGTGGCGCCGTGGCAGCCCCCCTCTGGTACTTCTTTCGCCAAGTATTTTTTATATAATCACAAAAAAAATCCACGTAACTTTTCACGGCATTTGGAGATGTGCAGAATAGTGGACTAAGATTTGCTCCTTTTCTAGTCCAGAATTCCAGTTGCCTGAATTCTCCCTCTTCAAATAAACCTTGCAAAATAAGAGAGAAAAGGCATAAATATGGTACCACAAAGTAATATTACAGCCCATAAAGCAATAAATATCAACATGAAATCATGATGCAAAATGGAAGTATCAACTCCCCCAAGCTTAGACCTCGTTTGTCCTCAAGCGAAAACCAAGTTCCATAAACATGTCCACATGTTTAGGGACGAAGGTGTCGATAAAACATAATACGGACATGAGGGCATCATGATCACACATAGGATAGCAATACATCATAAAGACTCTTATGGGAAAGTAACAATTCCTTCACAAAGCAAAGCATGAAGCAAAAACCTTATCGAGAAGTAACCAACAACTGTCCAAAGTCACTAAAGCAATTGCAATTTATCATAACATCAGGAAGAGTCAAATAAGAGCTTGTAAGGCAAATCCACATACTCAATCATCTCTTTTATTTTCCACAATTGTTACAACTCACGTGGTACTCATGGTGTCAAAGTTTCAACTCGACACAGAGGAAGATAGGGGCTTATAGTTTTGCCTCCCAACGATTTACCTCAAGGGTAAAGTCAACAATAATAAAGCATGAGTACTCAACTCCAAGGTGATATATGAATATAGATATTTACCAAGCATGTGACGGTAGCCAAGACAAAGGCAAAATAGGGAATTGGTGAAGATCACCATGACTCTTACAAGGGCAAAAAGTAAAGGTACAAGATAGGCCCTTCGCAGAGGGAAGCAGAGGTTGTCAAGCGCTTTTGAGGTTTGAATGTGTGTCCTCTTAGTGCGGAGGAACGTCACTTTATATTGCCTCCTGTGATAAAGAACTTTAGTATGCAGTCTGTCGCTTTTATGTCTTCCTCATCACAGGTTCGTACAAAGCTTATTTTCCACACACGGTAATAGATCATACATATTAGAGAGCAATTTTTATTGCTTGCACCGATGACAACTTACTTGAAGGATCTTATTCAATCCATAGGTAGGTATGGTGGACTCTCATGGCAAAACTGGGTTGAAGGTTTATGGATGCACAAATAGTATCTCTACTTGGTGCGGGAGTTTTGGCTAATATGAGGTGGAAGCAATCGTCACATGCTAAGGGATCTCTAATCATATAACATTGTTTGGAACCAATCAAACACAATTCATTATGTTGTCTTCCTTGTCCAACATCTACTCCTAAGCATGTAATAGTTTGGTGAGTGCTCATAATTGTAACAAGTGTCTAAGATGATATATTTATATGTGAACCTCTCTTTCCTTATTACTTCTTATTAATTGCAACAATGACTGGGGTTTATGTTGATTTATTCTCAACAAGTTTCAATCATCATATGTGTCATAAGTGAAGTTATTACTTTCCATAAGATCGTCTCATGATCTTTCATGCTATCGTTCTTTTCATACTTTTGATCATGGCACAAAGCAAAGCCCTTGGCTAAGATACTCTTTATTATATAGCTCGTAAGCTCGAATACAACAGGGGAGAGACAAAAGCAAAAGACTCAAACTAAATACTAAAGACTTCTTCCTCTAAGAGAAGAAATAAAAACTAAAAAGGAAAGAACTTAAAACAAAGGTAAAAGCAAAAGATATAAAGGTGATACGATACCAGGGCAAATCCCCCAAGCTTGGCAGAAGCCAAGGGGATTTCCCATACCAATGCTTAGTTGTCTTCCTTCAATGGTGATGGTGGTGGAGTTGTTGAAGCAGTCTTGAGCTTGTCTAATTTCCACTTGAGCAAAAAGTTATGCTCCCTTAGATCGTCATTTTCCTCCTCAAGTTTCAACACTCTATGGCAAAGTTCCTGCTTACTCTCCTGCAAGAAACGAGAAGGGATAAACAAGGTCTTAGGCTTCTTCCTTTGGTCCGGGAGGCTTCACTTCTTGAACTCCACATGAATGCGTCCAGGTTAAGGTAGAGGAGCCTCTTCTTCATCGGAACATGTTTGTTCCTTCCCCTTGGGCTCATAGTCCTCTTCCTTGTCAGTGCTCCAGCCATATGGTTCCAAGTCCCCATTAATCCTAGAGTTAGCACGATCATCGGCCACATAGATCTCTTCTTCTGAATCTTGAGAAGACATCTTGACCTAGATCTGCGGCAGACAACAAGCTCGAAACGAAAACAGAGGAAAACTGCGCGATACGGAGATCAAAACCTTCGGGCGAGTATATATTGATTTTTTTTCTGGACCAGAAGGAGTGTTCCGCAAGAAAACGGAGTCCGGGAGACACACGAGGTGCCCACAAGCCCTCCCTTTGCCACCAGGGGGTAGGGGAGGTGTCCAAGCTTGTGGCCGCCTCGTGCGCTCTTCGGACTGCTTTTTATTTATCTAATTTTCCAAAAATTCCAAAGCGGAGGAAATTTCCTATTGGGAAAGCGTCGGAGTCCAATTTCTTACCGAAACAGATAATTCTTCGTTTTCGGGGTCTGAAACAGGCTGATAAATATCCCTTATGTACTCCTCTGGAGTTATGACATTGATGATATTGGTCTCAACATTTATGGGAGTACCGGAGATGTAATGCTTGATTCTTTGCCCATTTACTACTCTAGGAAAATTTCCTTCCGTGTTATTGATTTTGATGGCACCGGAACGATATACTTCCTTGATAACGTAAGGACCTTCCCATTTAGAGAGAAGGTTGCCTGCAAAGAATCTCAAACGAGAATTGTATAGCAAGACATAATCACCTACACTGAACTCTCATTTCTGTATTCGTTTGTCGTGCCATCTCTTAACCTTTTCCTTGAACAACTTGGCATTCTCATATGTCTGGGCCCTCCATTCATCTAACGAGCTGATATCAAACAACCGCTTCTCACCGGCAAGTTTGAAATCGAAGTTGAGCTCTTTGATTGCCCAATAAGCTTTGCGTTCCAGCTCAAGAGGTAAATGGCAGGCCTTACCGTAAACCATTTTATACGGCGACATGCCCATGGGATTCTTATAAGCAGTCCTATAAGCCATAGTGCATCGTCAAGTTTGCTAGACCAATTCTTTTGACATCTATTGACGGTCATTTGTAAGATCAATTTGATCTCTCTATTACTCAACTCCACTTGACCACTAGACTGAGGATGATAAGGAGATGCAACTCTATGGTTGACATCATACTTAGCAAGCATCTTGCGGAAAACACCATGAATGAAGTGTGAACCACCATCAGTCATCAAATATCTAGGGACTCCAAATCTTGGGAAAATGACTTCTTTAAGCATCTTAATAGAGGTGTGGTGATCAGCATTTTTAGTGGGGATAGCTTCTACCCACTTAGTAACGTAATCCACAGCAACTAAGATGTGAGTGTACCCATTGGAACTCGGGAAGGGTCCCATATAATCAAAGCCCTAGACATCAAATGGTTCAATGACAAGTGAATAGTTCATAGGCATTTCCTGACGCTTACTGATGTTCCCTATTCTTTGGCATTCATCACAAGACAAGACAAACTTACGGGCATCCTTGAAGAGAGTGGGCCAATAGAAACCTGATTGCCATACCTTGTGGGCAGTTCTATCTCCAGCGTGGTGTCCTCCGTAGGCTTCAGAATGACACTTCTGCAAGATCTATCCCTGTTCATGTTCAGGCACACAACGTCTAATAAAAACATCTACTCCTTCCTTATAAAGGTGAGGATCATCCCAAAAGTAGTGTCTCAAATCAAAGAAGAATTTCTTCTTTTGCTGATAGGTGAAACTGGGTGGTATGTATTTGGCTACGATATAGTTTGCATAATCAGCATACCACGATGCACTATGTGAAGTGCGGATGACAATTAATTGCTCATCAGGAAAGTTGCCATCAATAGGTAGTGGGTCATCATGGACATTCTCTAGCCTAGACAAGTTATCTGCTACAGGGTTATCAGCACCCTTTCGGTCAACGACGTGCAAATCAAATTCCTGTAGCAAGAAGAACCATTTGATCAGCCTAGGCTTAGCGTCCTTCTTCTCCATAAGGTACTTAATAGCAGCATGATCAGAGTGAATAGTGACTTTGGTGTCAATTATATAAGATCTGAACTTTTCACATGCAAACACGACTGCTAAAAATTCCTTCTCCGTAGTGGCGTAGTTTCTTTGGGCACTGTCTAGAGTTTTACTAGCGTAGTGAATAACATTCAACTTCTTGTCAACTCTTTGTCCTAGAACAGCACCAACAGCATAATCACTAGCGTCACACATGATTTCAAAGGGCAAGTTCCAATTAGGTGGTTGAACAATAGGTACAGTTATCAAAGCCTTCTTAAGTATTTCAAAGGCTTCCTCACAATCCTCATCAAAAACAAAAGGAACATCCTTCTGCAAGAGGTTGGTAAGAGGCCTAGAAATCTTAGAGAAGTCTTTAATGAACCTTCTATAGAAACCAGCATGACCTAGGAAACTTCGTATACCTCTGATATATGTGGTACAAGGCATTTTCTCAATTGCATCAACCTTAGACTTATCAACTTCAATGCCTCTCTCAGAAATTTTGTGTCCTAAGACGATACCTTCATTGACCATAAAGTGGCACTTCTCCCAATTCAAGACGAGGTTGGTATCTTCTCATCTCTGTAAGACTCGATCAAGGTTGCTGAGGCAATCACCAAAGGAAGACCCGTAAACGGAGAAGTCATCCATGAAAACCTCGACAATATTTTCACAAAAGTCAGAGAATATAGCCATCATACATCTTTGAAAGGTGGCAGGTGCATTGCATAAGCCAAAAGGCATACGTCTATAAGCAAAGGTACCGAAGGGGCAGGTGAAAGTGGTTTTCTCCTGATCAGATTGTGCAACAGGTATTTGCGAGAAACCTGAATAACCGTCTAGAAAGCAGAAGTGTGTGTGTTTTGATAGCCTTTCTAGCATTTGGTCGATAAACGGCAAAGGATAATGATCTTTCGTGGTTGCCTTGTTCAATTTCCGGAAGTCTATCACCATCCTATAGCCGGTAATAATCCTTTTGTGGGATTAGTTCATCCTTATCATTCGGAAAGACGGTGATACCTCCCTTCTTAGGTACGCAATGTACTGGACTTACCCAATCACTATGAGCAACAGGATAAATGATTCCTGCTTCGAGAAGCTTTAATACTTCTTTTCTAATGACCTCTTTCATCTTAGGATTTAATCTCCTTTGATGATCAGCAACTGGTTTAAAGTCAGGATCGGTTTTAATCTTGTGCTGACATAGAGTGGGACTAATACCCTTAAGATCATCAAGAGTATATCCAATAGCAGCACGGTGCTTCCTCGGAGTTCATAGTAACTTCTTTTCTTCGTGCTCTGAGAGGAGAGAACTAATAATAATAGGATATATCTCCTTCTCATCAAGATAGGCATACTTCAGAGTATCAGGAAACTGTTTAAGCTTGAACACATGATCACCCTTTGGTGGGGGAGGATCCCAAGAAGTTCAACAGGTCGATTATTCTTGAGAATAGGATATTGTTCTAAGACAATTTTATCTATCTCATCTCTCTCCTCCATATGCATATCATTTTTATGCTCAAGCAGATATTGCTCTAAAGGATTTGTAGGAGGTACGGCAACAGAGGCAAGAGCAATGATTTCATCCCTACCAGACGACTCTCTTTCATGGGGTTGTCTTCCAAACTTGGAGAAGTTAAATTCATGAGACACACCCTCGAAACTAACTGTGGCAGTCTTCTTAATGCAATCAATGTGAGCATCGACAGTGTTGAGAAAGGGTCTACCAAATATGATGGGACAAAAGCTATCTTGTGCAGTACCAAGGACGAGGAAATCAGTAGGATACTTCATCTTACCACACAGAACTTCTACATCTCTCACAATTCCCAGAGGGCAGATAGTGTCTCTATTAGCTAGCGTAATAGTGACATCAATGGGTTCTAACTCAGCAGGTGCAATCTCATCTTTGATTTCATCATATAAGGAACGGGGTATTGCACTAACACTAGCTCCCATATCACATAAACCATGGTAACAGTGATCTCATATCTTGACAGAAACAACGGGCAGGCCAACTACAGGTCCGTGTTTGTCTTTCGCGTGAGGTTTAGCAATTCTAGCAGAGTCCTCACAGAATTTGATAACATGCCCGCCTACGTCTTCGGCTAAGAGATCTTTGATAATAGCAACACTAGGTTCAACTCTAATCTCCTCACGGGGTGCAAGTGGTCCAATGTAACCCCTACGTATCACAGTTGGAGCATTACAATAATCCTTTATCCTATCAGGGTATGGTGGTTTCTCAGTGTAATCACAAGGATCAACAAGATCACTAAAAGCAATGACTTTCTGCTCAACTAGATTGGTTTTGGCTATGTTGCTTTCTACAGGAGGATGATATTTAAACCACTTCTCTTTGGGAAGATCAACATGGGCAGCAAAAGATTCACATAGAGAAGCTACTATCTCAGAGTCAAGTCTATACTTAGCGCTAAAATCTCTAAAAGTGTTTGTCTCAACAAAAGATTTAACGCAATCAAACTCGAAATTCATACCTGACTCCTTACCTTCCTCCAGCTCCCAATCTTCAGAGTTACATTTGATTCTTTCCAATAAATTCCACTTGTGATCAATATCCTTCTTCATAAAAGAACCGGTACAAGAAGTGTCAAGCATGGTACGATCTTCATGAGAAAGCCGACCATAAAAGTTTTGAGTGATGATTTCTCTCGAGAGCTCATGATTGGGGCATGAATATAGCATTGATTTAAGCCTCCCCAAGCTTGAGCTATGCTTTCCCTGTCATGAGGCCAAAAGTTATAAATAAAGTTCCGATCACGATGTACTAAATGCATAGGATAGAACTTTTGATAAAATTCCAATTTCAACTGATTGTAGCCCCATGATCCAGTATCATTACATAGCCTATACCATGTCAACGCCTTATCCTTCAAAGATAAAGGAAAGACTTTCTTCTTTACCTCATCTTTGGGCAAACCTGCAAGCTTAAATAAACCACAAACTTCATCTACATAGATCAGATGCAAGTCTGGATGTGAAGATCCATCTCCTGTGAAAGGATTAGCCAGGAGTTTCTCAAGCATACCCGAAGGAATTTCATAAAAGATATTTTCAGTAGGTACCTCAGGTTGAGGAACAACTCCTCGTGCTTCCGTTCATGGTGAAGATACCCCGAACAAACTCCTCAAAGGAACAGTTTCCATAGTGGCAAGTAACAATAAATTTCAGCATAGTATATAGATGTTTCCTTACCAATTTCCACTTACCAAAGGTACTTCACTCCCCGGCAACGGCGCCAGAAAAGAGTCTTGATGACCCACAAGTATAGGGGATCAATCGTAGTCCTTTCGATAAGTAAGAGTGTCGAACCCAACGAGGAGCAGAAAGCTCTGATAAACGGATTTCAGCAAGGTAATAACTGCAAGCACTGAAAGTAGCGGTAACAAGTGATGGTGTAGCAAGGTGAAACGTAGCAAGCAAAGAGTAACAAGTAGTAGGAACGGTGCAGAAAGTGGCCCAATCCCTTTGTAGCAAGGGACAAGCCTGAACAAAGTCTTAAAGGAGGAAAAACGCTCCCGAGGACACACGGGAATTTCTGTCATGCTAGTTTCATCATGTTCATATGATTCGCGTTCGTTACTTTGATAGTTTGATATGTGGGTGGACCAGCGCTTGGGTACTGCCCTTACTTGGACAAGCATCCCACTTATGATTAAACTCTCTCGCAAGCATCCGCGACTACAAAAGAAGAATTAAGACAAAGTCTAACCATAGCATTAAACTGGTGGATCCAAATCAGCCCCTCACGAAGCAACGCATAGACTGGGGTTTAAGCTTTTGTCACTCCGGCAACCCATCACCTACTTACTACTCCCCAATGCCTTCCTCTAGGCCCAAATATGGTGAAGTGTTATGTAGTCGACGTTCACATAACACCACTAGAGGAAAAACAACATACAGCATATCAAAATACCGAACGAATATCAAACGCACATGACTATTATCAGCATGACTTATCCCATGTCCTCAGGAACAAAAGTAACTACTCACAAAGCATAATCATAATCATGATCAGAGGTTTAATGAATAGCATCAAGGATCTGAACATAAACTCTTCCACCAAGTAATCCAACTAGCATCAACTACAAAGAGTAATCAACACTACTAGCAACCTTACAAGTACCAATCGGAGTTGCGAGACAAAGATTGGTTACAAGAGATGAACTAGGGATTAGAGAGGAGATGGTGCTGATGAAGATGTTGATGAAGATGCCTCCCCTCCGAAGAGAGGAGTGTTGGTGATGACGATGGCGACGATTTCCACCTCCGGGAGGGAAGTTTCCCCCGCAGGATCGTCCTGCCGGAGCTTTAGATTGGATCTGCTCAAGTTCCTCCTCCTCGTGGCGGCGGCAATACCACAAAAAATCTCCCGAATGATTTTGTGTGTACCAAAACCCTTCATATAGCAAAAGAGGGGGGCTAGTGGGCCGTCAGGGAGCCCACAAGCTTTCCCTCCGCCACAATGGGGGGTGGCGGTGGCAGGGCTTGTGGCGCCCTGGCAGCCCCCCTCTTGTACTTCTTTCGCCCAGTATTTTTTATATAATCCCAAAAAACCCACGTAACTTTTCAGGGCATTTGGAGATGTGCAGAATAGTGGACTAAGATTTGCTCCTTTTCCAGTCCAGAATTCCAACTGCCTGAATTCTCCCTCTTCAAATAAACCTTGCAAAATAAGAGAGAAAAGGCATAAATATGGTACCACAAAGTAATATAACAGCCCATAAAGCAATAAATATCAACATGAAAGCATGATGAAAAATGGACGTATCAGATCTCATCCTACTCATCACAGCCCAGCGAGCCTACGAATAGATTACTCACGAACGATGAAGAGCTTCATGGAATTGGAGAGGGAAGAAGGTTGATGATGACGATGGCGATGATTTCCCCTCTCCGGAGCCCAAAACGGAATCCAGATCTGCCCTCCAGATGAAGACAAGGATTTGGCGGCGCCTCCATATCGCAAACGCGACGAAATCTTCTCTTCTTATTTTTTCTGGGCCAAAAGTGAATTTATAGAGCTAAGTTTGGGGGCGGCAGAGCCACGTGGGCCCCACAAGCTTGCTAGCCGCCACCAGGGGGGCGGCTACACGGCTTGTGGCCCACTGGCCCATCCCCTCCGGTGGATCTTTGCGCAGTTATTTTTCATATTTTCCAGAAATATTCTCCGTAAATTTTCAGGACGTTCTGAGAACTTTCATTTCTGCACAAAAACAACACCAAGGCAATTCTGCTGAAAACAGCGTCAGTCCAGGTTAGTTCCATTCAAATCATGCAAATTAGAGTCCAAAACAAGGGCAAAAGAGTTTGGAAAAGTAGATATGATGGAGACGTATCAACGGCCATGGGGCATCTCTCGCCGAGCGCGGGATGCCGACCCCGAAGGCCTGACGAGCGACGGCGTGGTGGTGCGGTCGTCGACATGCTCGGTCGGAGGTTGGGAGGAGCCATATTGCTCTTGAGCTTAAGGGCTGGTGGCAGCGTTCACCACGAGTGACGGCGACCGGCACGCGCCGGCAGCACCGACGGGCGCGGTGTGGGCGATGCGGGTGGCACGGCGTTTCGCGCGTACCCTGCGAGCGTCAGCCATCGGAGCTATGGATCTTGGTGAGGACGGAGCTTGGAGAAAACCTCGACACTCCCCTACCTGGCGCGCCAGATGTCGTATTTCGGGCTCCGCAAAACCCTAAGGATTCGATCACTCGGGCGTGTGCGAAGATCTCCCCTGCTTCGCCTCGCCTAACTCACTACTCAATGGAAACGATGAAGGACTCACTCGATGGCGAGGGGAACACAGAGCTCAATAGTTTACCCAGGTTCGGGCCGCTGCGAAGCGTAAAACCCTACTCCTGCTTTTGGTGGATTGCCTCTCACTGAGGTGATGGGTGAGTCAGTACAGTGTTTTTGAACCTCCGGAGGCTGAGTGACTAAATTTGATGTTCTGCTGTCTGAATAAACTCCCCTTCTCCAGTATCCTGCCCTATCTATTTATAACGGAGGCTCGGGTCCTCTTCCCTCATAGCTTCGGTGGGAAGGGATCCCACAACGGCCAATTTTGAAGGGGAACAAGGGAACATGCTCCCCTGCCCAAAGATGGCCTTCGCTTGCAAAGTAACTGTCCGCCCCGTAGAGACAGACCCGTGGATGACATTTGCCCTAGTGGCGGGAGACTACGGCTTTGTTGCACCAGAAGGGAAACCTTTGGGGGATGCCTTTGGGAAGCCTGTGCACCCCCGCCTTCTTCGCACCAAAGGGGAAACTGTCCCGTCCTGCCATCTGCTGCTCGCCTATCCTTTCCTGGCATCACCCTTGACTCCTGTGGGTCGGCCCTGCCTTGAATTATCCGTCGTTCCGGAGGGGTCCTGAGGAGGCCTCATGCGGGTCTTGACGCTGCTCCTCCTCATGAGGCTTGGCTCCTCACAAGGGCCTTCCCTTAAGCCGTGTCGGGCTTGTTGTGTTGCTTCGGTGAAGCGGGCCCGCCCTGGGCCACAGGCAGGCAGGTCTGGGTACCCCCAATCCTAGATCGCCGACAAGGCCAGCAGCAAATGGCAGGACGGGGAGTTTCCCCTTTGGTGCAAAGGAGGCGAGAGCATACATGGGTTCCAAAGGCATCTTCCAAAGGTTTCCCTTCTGGTGCAACGAAGCCGCTGCCACCCGCCAGTAGGGAAAATGTCATCCCCAGGCCCGTCCCTGCAGCGCGGGCAGTTACTTTGCAGGCGAAGACCACTTTTGGGCAGGGGAGCATGTTCCGGTGATCCCCTTCAATATTGGCCAACGTGGGATCCCTTCCCGCCGAATCTATGAGAGAGGACCTGGGCCTCCGCTATAAATAGAAAGGGTAGAACACTTTGTAGGGGGGGTTCATTCCAACCGTAGGGCAATACACCTAGCCACTTGTCCTCCGGAGGCTCGAGAGCATTGTACTAGTTCATCCACCACTTCCGTGAGAGGCAATCCACCAAAAGCAGGAGTAGGGTTTTACGCTTCGCAACCTGGGTAAACTGTTGTGTTTCTGGTCTCCCTCACCATCGCGTGAGTACTTTGTCTTGCCCACCGAGTAACGATCCTGGTAAATCGAATCTGTTGAGTGGCCTCCGCGCACGCTCCTGAGTTCGAATCTTAGAGGTTTTGCGGAGCCTAAAATCCGACATAACTGATTTGGTTAACGCCATGTTAGATACATCGGGTTCATCCAAGGCATGGTGGGGGAGGCTTTATTGACTCCTTGTCATGTCCTGAATAAGGTTCCTAAAAAAGATAATGAGGTCACTCCCTATGTGGAGTGGTCAAAGAGAAAGACGACGCTCTCGTACTTACTTACTTGGGGCTGCTTGGCGAAAGTAAATGTGTCGATCCCCAAAAAGTGTAAGCTTGGACCAAAGACCGTTAACTGTGTTAATTTGGGTTACGCTAAGAATAGCATTGGCTATAGATTTCTAGTAGTGAAATTTCAGGTACCTGACGTGAAGGTCGATACAACTATGGAGTCGAGGGATGCTACATTCTTTGAGGATATTTTTCCCATGAGAGATATGCAAAGCACTTCTAGACAGGAATCTAAGGAAACTCCTGAGCCTGCCATTCCTATGGAATATTATGAACAAACACATGATGAAAATCCTGAGGAGGATGACGAGGAAACCCTTGGTAGGGGCAAGAGACAAAGGACTGCCAAGACCTTTGGTGATGATTTCTTCGTATACCTCGTGGATGATAATCCCACTTCTATTTCAGAAGCGCATGCGTATCCATATGCTAATTACTGGAAAGTTGCGGTCCGTAGCAAGATGGATTCCATCATGGCTAATGGGACATGGGAAATTACTGATCGTCCCTATGGTTGCAAACCATTGGGATGCAAGTGGGTGTTCAAAAGGAAGCTTACGCCCGATGGTATGATTGAACAGTACATGGCTAGGCTTGTGGCCAAGGGCTATGCCCAGAAAGAAGAAGAAGATTTCTTTGATACCTATTCACTTGTAGCTAGACTAACCACCATTAGAGTACTACTCTCATTGGCGTCCTTGCATGGTCTTCTCGTTCATCAAATGGATGTTAAGACGGCTTTCTTGAGCGGAGAGCTAAACAAGGAAATCTATATGCGACAACCAGATGGCTTTGTGATAGATGGTCAGGAAGGAAAGGTGTGCAAGTTGCTGAAATCTTTATATGGTCTGAGACAAGCACCTATGCAATGGCATGAGAAGTTTAATACAACTCTGACATCTGTTGGCTTCATTGTTAATGAAGCTGACAAATGTGTATACTATCGCCGTGGTGGGGGCAAAGGAGTTATATTGTGCTTGTATGTTGATGACATATTGATAATTGGAACCAACCTCAAAGTGATTGAGGAGGTTAAGTCTTTCCTGTCTCAAAATTTTGAGATGAAGGACCTTGGGGTGGCTGATGTTATCTTGAACATCAAGCTTTTGAGAGATGATGATGGTGGGATAACACTTCTGCAATCCCACTATGTTGAGAAGATTTTGAGTCGCATTGGATATTCAGACTTCAAAGTTTCTTAAACACCATATGATCCTAGTGTGCTGATTCGAAAGTTCAAAGGCACAACTATAGATCAATTGAGATTATCTCAAATTATGGGTTCGCTTATGTATCTAGCTAACGCAACGAGGCCTGACATCAGGTTTGTTGTGAGCAAATTTAGCCAGGTTTTGCCAATTCGGACGATGTTCATTGGCGTGTTGTTGAAAGAATTATGCGCTACCTGAAAGGTACTTTCAACCACGGACTTCACTATATGGGATACCCATCGGTACTTGAAGGGTATAGTGATGCGAATTGGATCTCTGATGCTGATGAGATGAAGGCCACTACTAGGTATTTGTTTACTCTTGGAGGTGGTGTTGTTTCCTGGAAGTCTTGCAAGTGAACGATCTTAACGAGATCGACAATGGAAGCAGAATTAACAGCATTAGACACATCTAGTGTCAAAGCAGAATTTCTTCGAGATCTTTTGATGGACTTACGTGTGGTTGAAAAGCAGGTTCCAGCTATCCTTATGAACTGCGATAATCAGACAGTTATTTTCAAATTGAAGAGTTCAAAGGACAACATGAAGTCCAATAAACATATAATAATGAGATTGAAGTCTGGTAGACGTTTGAGAAACTCCGGAGTGATAGCGTTGGATTACATCCAAACGGCTGAGAATCTGGCAGGTCCCTTTACTAAAGGGCTATCATGTGTTGTGATAGATAGTGCATCGAGGGAGATGGGTATGAGACCCACATGAGTTGCCATGGTAGTAACCCAACCTATATGATCGGAGATCCCGTGAAGTAGGACCTAGGAAAACAAGCCAGTGGTGAACTAAGGAGAGTAACTTTACTAACCCACTCCGTTGGAGATGCAATACTCTCGAATACTGTATGGTAGGATGACTACTGTCTTAATGTGTTCTAAACCTTATGCGTAAGCAAGATGTTGTCCTAGCGATCTTTGGAGGAACACATCTATATGAGCCCGACTGCTGGTCACAGTCTATGATATTGGGGTGATCTCTAGTAAACTCATGAATAGGCGAGGAGTGTGACTAATATGCTCCACCCGAGGGGTCAGCCTTCGGTATTCTAGTACTAGTAAGACATAACGGATGCGCCACGATCTGAGACGTCGGATCGTGGGCTGTTACCGACTCGGACGTGGGTTCAGGCCACGTCTCTCCACCCGACCACCTATATAAGCAAGGCTAACACCAAACATAGTCGTCACGAGATTACATCGCCTTTGCCTCACGCGCTCGTTCGTTTGCTGCTGCTGCCGCCGGTGACTCCGTCCCGTTCACCGCGTACACGATCGACAGGAGAGCAGGCCTCCAAAACCCCGCCTCTCCGGATCCTATACGGGAGAGTGGCGATTAGGTTTTTGGGGAGCGATCATGCGGCTGCTCGCTTCCGTCCGTCTGCTTCGTCTACGTCTGCATCGCCCACGTCATCGCCATGTCTTCACCAATGGAAGCCGGTCGTCTCGTCCGCGAGAAGGCCGAATCCAAAAAGAAGGCTGCAGAGGGTATAACCCATTTATCCCGCTCCTGTTTATTTCTGCCCTAGTAGTACTAGATATATGCATAGATGTTTCTGCTATATGTGTAGTACTTGCTAGTATGCTCCATAATCAGTGTATCATGAATCTAGTCAATGTCATGTTAGTAATTATTTCGTGGATTAATCTACTCAGAAAATTGCCTATTTACTCAACAAAAAATACATCGAGATTCCAAAAAAAACTACTGCTGCTGGAACAAGTCACCAACTTAGGACTTTGAGGCGCGATACTTAAGGCACATTTACATGTGATTTAGCAAAACCAATGACACTAATATGTGCTGGCAAATAATGAACTGGCATACTAGAATATCTATATCCCATTGCAACATACGTGCATTGTCCTAATAAGCACTCAAATAGGTAAAAAAGGGTGTGTTAAACCTGATTACAACAACCCAGCTTAATGTCACACTTTGTAGTTATACACTTCTACTTTACACATACTCTCCCTCATTCTTTTTGTTTGTATATAAATTTTGTTCAAAGTCAAAGTATCTTTATTTTAATCGAATTTATAAAAAATATATCAACATTCATAATGCCAAATCAACATTGCTAAAATTCATTATAAAATGTACTCCGTTTGTACCTAAATACGTGTTGTTAAAAAAATACAAGCTCTCTAGCTACAAGTATTATGATACGGAGAAATTAGTTCCATAGCATGTAAGTATATTTGATATTGTATATGTTAATTTTCTTTTAATATAAATTTGATCAAACTTGATAAAGTTTCGCTTACACAAATTCAAAATGCAAAGTAAAAAGGAGGACCGAAGGTAGAATTTGAGCGCTCGCATGTACAACTCGTGAGCCCACAAATACTTACACACATGATCATCATACAGTACAGTAATTCTACTGATATACTACTATATTAAGAGCATCTCTAGCAGATTCCGTATAAGACCGACCCGCAAAACTCGTTTACAGTTCGCGGAAAAACGGTTTTACGAGCCGCGCAGGCGCAGATAGAGTTAGACTCTGTAAAACGGACCTGTAAAAAAGGATATTCGCACAAGAGGTCTAGTTGGCACCGCCGCATCAACCCACAAACAAAAAAAACCCAATAAGCGAATTTGACAACGATTCCGACAAGTGAGTTCAAATTCAAACAGTAAAACATAGCTTGCATGCAAATAAAAGCATAGTTTTGTGGGACAAACACAAAATAACTTCATGCAAAAGTGACGACCACATTTGTCATCATCTTGGTTGCTCTTCACTCCACATTATCGAAGTCATCGCCGCCCTCGAATCCATCGATGGCACTTCTTCCAACTCTGGCACCGAAATCATCAGCGATATTGGTTCCAATTCCCGATGAGAGAACATCGCTGCCACTGTAACACGCAAGCATCCTCTTCTTCAAGATGTCTCTCCTTGTCATATCATGTTATTCTTTGCTAATGCCGTCCATGTCATTGTGGTTCAATGTCACGATCCTATTCTCTTCGGTAGGAAGGTTGGACATGGATTTTTTTTCTCAGCGGCACGTTGTGACGCCCTCAATTTGATCATACGCTTATCATACATGCAAATGCATACAACCAAGCTCAAGCACCCACGGGAAGATATCACAACACAACTATAGACACAAATAAAAACATAGAAGCTTCATATTACAAGCGAGGGGCCTCGAGGGCTAGAATACAGAAGCTCGATAAACACACGAGTCAGCGGAAGCAACAAATATCTGAGTACACACATGAAACATGAGGTGCCTTAGAGAAGGCTAGCACAAAAGATACAACGATCGAACGAGGCGAGGCCTCATGCCTGGGAACCTCCTAAACTACTCCTGGTCGTCAGCGGCCTCCACGTAGTAGTAGGCACTGTCAGGGTAGCAGTCGTCATCGGTGGGATACGCCATCTCCTGGGCTCCATCATCTGGTCGCAGTAATGGATCAATGGAAAAAGGGGGAGCAAAGCAACGGTGAGTACTCAACTAAAGTACTCGCAAGACTCACATCAAAACTATGCTAAGTATGCATCAATATCAAAGGAAGGGGATATATGTGGACTGACTGTAGCAGTGCGAGAATAGAGATGGAAGGCCTAGTCATATTGAAGACTATAATCTTCAGGGGTCTTCCAGCAATAGACGAGAGTAAAGCAGGTAACACAACTAAAAGACATATTGTTGCATCAATATTAATTAAAGCCACGCCCAGAGATTCTCGCTCAAAATCCCGGAGCAAACATTCTAGTTAAGTAATAATTGTAGTTGTATAAGATAGGGAAACAACTCCAAGTCGTCCTATAACCGTGGACACGGCTATCCGAATAGTTAATTTTCATCCCTACAGGGGTGCACCAAGTTTGCCGGTCACGCTCGATAAACTCTGGCCGGACAAACTTTCCTGGGTTATGCCCGGCCTCGAAACATCGACACGTCGCAGCCCCTCCTAGACTCAACAGAGGGGCCAGCCCGTCGATCTAAATCCTAAACGCGCAGGGTTCATGGGCCCATCACCCATTGCGCTCCTACATGTTGCGTGGGTGGCCGAGGTCAGTCCCGGCACCTCTTATACAAGAACGGTGATAATCTAGACCACTCGGGCGCACGCCGCTCCATTGCTGACGTCTGAAGAGCTTTGGCTGATACCACGATGTCGAGTACCCACAACTTCTCCCACGTAGACGGTTAGTGCAAAAAGGTCTCCGACCAACCCAGATAAAATACCCAAATCCATTAACATTTTAATTAACTCATCGACACATCCACGCGGGAATCCACCCGCCAAACATTCATTCATCAATATTCCCAGTAACACGGCCAAGTAACTGTGTAGTTATAACATCAGGGGGATCCAAGGTATCACCCTCATTGTGTTTGGAACGATGTATCCGTTAAGGTGGACAGGGAGGAATCACCCTCGATGGGCCATGCTTAATGGGTTGTACGACAGAGTCATCATCTGGGGTGGTGAACGAGGAATCACCCTCCGAGTACCACCGCTGGTCAACTACACTACGACGCTAACATCGGAGTACATAACGAGGTGTCATCCCTGGCACTCGATAGTAGCTCTACAGCGTCGTACAACTAAGGGGCTGTGAGTGTTGTGTCGGGTCTGGGCTCATCGATCAGGAATCGAGACTTGACGATAAAGCGGGGACAATTGGACTAAGGGGGCAAAGGGTATGATTGCTCCACCTATACTAAACACTTTAGATTGCGGTACAGTAAAGTAGGAGTTCATCAAAAACAGGCTATGCATCAGAATAGTATCTACCTACAACGGTAGCAAAATTCTAATGCAAGCATGAGGGAGAATGAAATAGGCGATATAGGGATGATCAAGGGGGTTTGCTTGCCTTGTTGCTCTGCGGCAAAGGGCTGGTCGTTAGGAGGGTAGTCGTACCCGACAGCAATGTCAGTCTTGGGGTCTACTGGTAAGAAGATGGGGGAAGAAACAATAAATAATAGCAACATGTGCAACATGATGCATGACATGGCAATATGCACGGCTAGGCATGCATTAACGCAATAACATCCGTCATAGATGGATCGGGAAAATATCTTATGATATTTCCTGGGTCTCTGGCTACTACCGGAAGGCGAAACGGATGGGAAAGTTCCATGTTTTCTATGCTAGGGACGCGCGACACACCAACCGATAGCGTATCCGGATTCGTCTCATTTTTCTAATCAACTTTCATGTTCAAAACGTTTTCATCCGGATTACGGTTTATTTTATATTCATTTTTAAAGCTTTAATAATATCCTAAAATTAAAAACGATTATTTAAATTTCAAAAATCAGGATTATGACATCAGCAAGATGTCAGCATGACATCATCAGTCAACACCCGTGTTGACTGGTCAAACTGACCACTGGGTCCTACATGTCATTGACATAGTTTTTAAATAATTTAATTGGTAATTAATCAGGTTAATTAGTGGGGTGGGACCCACCTGTCATACCCTCCTTAATTTAATTAACTGAATTGATTTAATTAGATTAGGCTTAATTATTCTAATTAATTATCCACACTAAAGAGATGTTGATTAACTTAACTGATTAACTTAATAATTAATTAATTAATTAACTAATTGATTAATTAGTTAATTAACTTACTTATTAATTATTTCATTTATTATTTATTATTTTATATGTTTATGTATTTTAAAAACATTCTAAGGGGAGGTGGGCCCCATTTATCATAGTGCCAAGGGGCAACTTGCCCCAAATTAATAATCATTGGTGGATTAACCCCCCTGGTTTTACACGGAAGGTGTTCGGGGCTGGCACAATCGGGGCCAAGGCCATGGCCAAGCGGAGGGGACAGGGACGGGAAAATGGCTGACCGCCGCGATGGCCGGAGGTGGGCAGCGGCTGGCAGAGTCAGCGAGCGGCCCGGGGCGGCGTGAGCGGGCGCGGGCGCGGCACGATAGCCAGAGGGGTGGTAGAAGCGCAGGGCAGCCGCGGTGGCTCGGCGGCTGGTGGGCTCGGCCGGGCAGAGCCGAAGGAGGGAGAGGAAAGGGTGGCTGGGGCCGGGGAAGAAGAGGGAGGAGGGAAGGACCCCTGGTTCCTCACCAGCGTTGAAGGGCAGGGGCGGCGAGGCTCGGTGGGACCGTTGAAGGGGGGCGAGGAGGTGCGCGGCGAGGAGGAGGCGGCCGGAGTGGTGTAGGAGGTGGCTGACGGGGCACTGGCCGGTGCGGGGTCGACCCCCAGCCCAGATCTGTTCTGGATCGGGAGGGAAAGGGAGAGGACATGGGGGGAGGGGCTGGTGGGTGCGGCTGGTGAGGGGGAGAGTGAGTGGGGTAGGTGGCATTATGGTTTGGGGGAAGGTTTTATACGCCACGAGGGTTAAGTGGGACGGCCGGTTTAGGTGGCAGGTTGGGTTGGCTAGGACCGGCCCAAATGGGGGGTGGGGTTTTTTCTTTCTCTTTTTTTTTACTATTTTTCTTTTAGATTTATATTTTATTTGGCTAACAAATGTCTTCCGTAAATTATTAGATTCACCCAAATATTTACTTAGCACAATTTAGCACTACCTCAAAAGTTTTGGGGATCTATTTAAAACATTATCAATTTCATAATTTAGAAAAGGTCTTTTAATTAATGTGTTGCCCATGATATAATTATTTTGAGGCACCAAAATCATTTCAAAAAGTGTTGGTTGCGACTTTATAATTACCTAGGAATTATTTGTAACCTAAGCATGATTTTTGTTACATGTTTGACAAAATTATTTATACCACCCATTAACTGAATTTCGAGTTCCAATAGGAAATTGAAATGAGATATGAAGTTTAAGATGATCAAGCATTGTTTAGCAAAATGATTAGGCATTGATAATGGTCATCACTGTAGCTTAATTACAATGATCACTATAGCATAATCCGGGGATGTCACAACTCTCCTCTACTAACAAGAATTCTCGTCCCGATAATCAAGAGGTAGAAGGAAAGAGCTCGGGGTATTCATCACGAAGATTATCCTCGCGTTCCCAAGTGGCCTCATCTTTAGAATGATTTGACCACTGTACTTTAAGGAACTCGGTGACCTTGCGACGAGTCTGACGTTCAGCCTGATCGAGAATGCGTACCGGATGCTCTTTATAAGAGAGGTCTTGTTGCAGCTCAAGCATATCATGATCCACTGCTCGAATAGGATCTTTGAAGCAGCAACGGATCTGAGACACATGGAAGACATCATGAACCTGAGAAAGGTTCGCCGGTAGTTCCAATTGATAAGCTACTTTTCCACGCCTTTCGAGAACAGCGAATGGACCAATATAGCGAGGAGCTAACTTGCCCTTGATCCCAAAACGGTGTGCACCTCTCATTGGTGTGACACGAAGATAAGCCTTTTCGCGAGGTTGGTAGACCATATCTTGATGATGACGGTCATACTGACTTTTCTAACGAGACTGATCAGCCTTTAGATTCTCATGAATAATGCGGACTTCATCTTCAGCATGTTGGATAATATCCAGACCGAAGAGTGATCGTTCCCCAGTTTCTCACCAATTCAGAGGAGTTCGACACCTTCGTCCATACAATACTTCAAAAGGGGCCATCTTGAGACTAGCTTGATAGCTATTATTGTAGGAGAACTCGACATACGGGAGAGATTCCTCCCATTTCTTACCCAAAGAAATGACACAAGCTCGAAGCATGTCCTCGAGAATTTGGTTGACTCGTTCAACTTGTCCCTCGGATTGAAGATGAAATGCGGTGCTGAAGGACAGATGAGTCCCCATAGCCTTCTGAAAACTTCCCCAGAATTTTGAAGTGAACAGGCTACGACGGTCTGAGCTGATTACCAACGGAATACCGTGAAGTGAAACAATCCTGGACATATAAAGATCTGCCAGTTGGCTAGCATTAATTGTTCCTTTGACGGCCAGAAAATGTGCAACTTTGGACAGTCGGTCAATGACGACAAGAATAACATCATTACCTTTCTGAGATTTGGGAAAACCACTTACAAAGTCCATTTCAACATGGTCCCATTACCATTCAGGAATAGAGATAGGTTACAGAGTTCCAGCAGGCTTTTGATGTTCTGCTTTGATCTGCCGGCAAATATCACACTCTGCAACATAGCGTGCAATGTCTTGTTTCATATTTGGCCACCAGAATCTTTGACGGATATCTTGGTACATCTTGGTACTACCCGGATGTATAGATAGCGGGGTATCATGAGCTTCTTTCATCACCTTTCCGATCATTCTGAGATTTTCCTTTTTACCTCGGACGAATAGGCGACCCTTGAAGTACAAGGCGCCATCTTCAGCAACAGTGAAAAAGGAGGGTTTACCTTCTGTAAGGTAGCGTTTATTTCTTTCGACATCATTTTCATAAGCTTGTATAGTCTTGATGATGGACACGAGATCTGGTTCAGCAACCAGGTTACTGAGGGAACCCTGATTAACCACACGGAGGTTCAATGGGGGAAATTCTTCACGAGGGGGAACAAGATAACCCTGAGGAACAATATGAAGGTTCAGCTTACGGAATTACTCTTCAAGACAGCCATGAACCTTATGAACCTGGAGGTGGTTGCAGTATGACTTGCGACTCAAGTCATCAGCCATTACGTTAGCTTTACCGGGGGTATACGATATACCAGAGTCAAAATCTGATATACGCTCCATCAGTCTTTGTTGACATAGATTCAGATCCGGCTGAGTGAACAGATACTTCAGACTTTGATGATCGCTGTAGATCTCACAACGATTACCGAGAAGGTATTGTCGCCATTGTTTTAGAGAATGTACAACTTCGGCAAGTTCGAGATCATGAACTCGATAGTTGTCTTCATGAGCACGCAGCTGAAGTGAGGCATAAGAAATCACCTTGCGATCTTGCATCAGGTTACAGCCTATCCCTTGACGAGAAGCATCACAATATATGACGAAATCCCTTTTTGTATCCGGAGGGGCAAGTATTGGAGTGGATGTTAGTCTGTCCTTGAGTGCCTGGAAACTTTCCTGACATTTATCAGTCCACTCAAACTTAACACCTTTGTGAACCAGATTGGTTAAGGGCCTTGCAATCTTGGAGAAGTTCTCGACGATTCGACGGCAATAGCTGTCGAGTCCGAGAAAACTTCTGACTTGCTTGACACTCTTCGGGGGAGTCTAGTCAAGAATAGATTGAACTCGCTCGGGGTTGACCGCAATAGCATCCTTGGAGATCACATGACCAAGGTACGTCACTTCGTCCAGCCAGAATTCACATTTGGAATACTTCGCATAGAGTTTATGCTCCCGAAGCTTATCCAATACAAGACGAAGATGTTCGGCGTGCTCTTCGTTATTATTTGAATATACCAGAATATCATCCACATATACCACGACGAATTTGTCGAGGTGGTCCATGAATATATAATTCATCAATCGAGAGAAGGTTGTCGGTGCATAGCTTAAGCCGAAGGACATGAAGGTGTACTCATATGATCCATAACGAGTAACAAAGGTGGTCTTTGGAATATCCTCCTTGCGAACACGATCTGGTGGTATCCCAACCTCAAGCCGAGCTTAGAGAAGACTGAGGAACCAAAAAGTTGATCATACAGATCATTTATCCGAGGAAGAGGATATTTGTTTTGAATAGTGGCTTGATTGATAGGACGTTAGTCCTGAACCAAATGATTTGTCACATCCTTCTTCTTAACAAAGAGAGAAGGTGCTTCCCAAGCAGAGGAACTCGGATGAATGAAACCCAGATGAAGCGAATTGTCAATTTCTTGATTAAGTCCAAGAAGTTCATGTGGTGGCATTTTATAAGGACGCTTGGGGATAGGTGTCGTATCGGGTACCAAGTCGATGACAAACTCGACAACTCGAGCACGCGGAATCCCCGGAAGTTCTTCTAGAAAGACATCTTGGAATTACCGAACAACTAGAACATTTTCGATCCCTTCAAGAGGTGACGCATTTAATGCATTCAAGGCATACAGCTGTGCCTCAGCATCTCGGACGAGATGAGCATGGTAGCTTATTAATTCATTTGAAGGGTGTAGGAGGTGGACGGTCTTGGTGGCACAAGCGATTGAAGAAGTATGAGCTTTCAACTAGTCCATTCCCAGTATAAGGTCAATGTTGGAAGCCTTCAGTAAAATGGGAGCGGCAAGGAATTCCAATCCTTCGATTTCTAGAGGAACATTGGGGCAAACAACACAGGTTCGACATTGGCCCCCGGGGGTGTTTACCACTATCGGAAGGTTCGTCTCTTCGCTTCTAATGTCATGCATGTGTGCAAATTTTTCTGTCATGAAGGAATGTGATGCTCCTATATCAAACAATACAGAAGCAGGTACTGAGTTAACGAAAAGTGTACCCATCACGGCAACAGGGTGGTCTTGAGCTTGACCCATATCAATGTTGTTGGTCTGACCATGGAGATAAGCAGACTTGACATTGTTGTTGCGGTTCTGGCTGTAGCCACTGCCAGTGGAATGAAGTGTCAGCTAATTCGGACTCTGCCTGCAGTCTCTAGCACGGTGACCTGGATGGCCACACTTGAAGCAGAGCCCGTCCTTAGGATGGGAAGGAGGAACTCGAGGCGGTGGATCTAGAAGCCTCGGCTGCCTGGGTGGTGGAGGAGGTAGACGAGGTGCAACATAGGACGGCCTTAGAGCAGGAGGAGGTGCATGGTACATGTTGTGGGGAATCTAGATCTTCTGCTTATGTGCAGATGGGCCCGAAGATGAACCCATGTCATGGTTGCGCTTGTTGCAATCTTTATATTCCTGTAGACTAGTCTCAACCTGAATGGCCTTGTTCACCAGGGTGGCGAAATTAGCATAGTCCTGAACAAGGAGTGCCAGCTTGATACCAGGGTGGAGGCCCTCACAGAATGTCTCCAGTCTGTGTGCATCAATTGCGATGTCTTCTTCAGCATAGAGGGATAAGTCCAGAAATTCCCGCTGATAAGCATCCACAGTCTTGTTGCCCTGGACAAGGTTGCGGAACTCACGCTTCTTCTGGTCCATGATTCCCTGAGGAATGTAGCGAGCATGGAAGGCAGCCCTGAACTCCATCCACGTGATGGCAGTTCCGGCGGGCTGAGAGCGCATGTGATTGTCCCACCATTGAGCAGCGGGACCCTTCAAGAAGTAGGTGTCTAAGTTGACATAGCTCACCAGGGGCATATTGGCACACTCCAGCTCGTAAGCAATGGCGTGGAGCAAGTCATCAGCATCAAGAGGCTGAGTTGAGATGTTGTAGATCGCAAGGTTGAGGCGGCAAAAGTCTTGCAGTGTCACACCTTGCTGCTAATTCATGTTCGGCCTTTGGAACTAGTCCATGAGCCCTTGCATAAACTGGTGGTTCAGTTCAAACTGTTGGATCATCCCCGCCATATATTCAGGAGGCGGGGGTGGTGCGTCGTTTGCGGGGCCATGCGAGCGGCCAGCTGGTCTAACCATCCTCCTAAATATTAAACAGGGGTAGTTTAGCGTAAGGTAAATGCAAAGGCATTGTAGTCATTCATGAAGTAATCAAGCATGACGAAAGGGAAATGCGATAGATACTTCATAGTAGTTAAGTTCGACATATAGACTCATACATAAGTTCGATTACACACCATCGATTACAAATTCGAAATTTGGGATAACCTGGACGCATTAGACGATAACCTGGACTCACTAGGCGGCACGCAGGCACGCGGTGGAGGGATACAACAATGAGACATAGCGATAAGGCTACATCAACGTCGGAGAGAACGGCTAAATCCAGGTAGCTGACGACGACCTTGGTAGGAGAACCTAGGAGCGGGATTCTGCATCCCGTGGTGACTCGTGTGCTCGTACCGCATTGACTCGAGTAGCAGAGGTCCAAGTGCAGGGGTACGACCTCCAACAGCAAGCCACTCAAGACCTAGTGGTAGCTCTGTCCTGCATGGCTGGAGGATGAACAGAGGGTGGATCCTCGCGCTGACTGCTGGGTGCAGTTGTGTCAACGCGTCGTAAAGACGGGTACGTGTGGTGTACAACTCCACAGTCTGAGCTCGGAAGGCACGATCCAGCGCCTTAGTGTACCGCACTAGAACCTGTGGGTCGTAGCGACGCATCACGTAGGGGGCACAAACAGCGACGTAGGACCGATCATTGCACTCTCGAACACGAGCAGTGTAGGCAGTGAGATCAGATCCAGTCTTATCCCGAGCAGGAACATACAAGATGTATCTGAAGGCAGTCTCCTCCAGGTGAGGGTGCGCTCCACGGAGATGGGGTGATAGCGATATAGGCCGCATCATGGACGGCCATATCGATCGACAACCCAACACCGTAGAAGGTGTGTAGCTCGCGGATGGAGATGTCCGTCTCATCCGAGATGCGAACCTCAGCCTGGTACTGGTACAGGTTGAACTCGTGGAAGTCCTCGTACACAGTGTACTCTGGGTACCAGCAATATCCCAGACTGGTCAAGAGGTCGACCAAAATGGTCGGGAACCCAGTCGCCTCAACATCCAGTGTCAGGCGTACGCGCTGCCTTGCGGGAGCATCTGAAAAGGAAGATTCGAGGATGTCAAATGACACTGTGTAACATATTATCAGAAGAACAACAGTAGATAATCCAACTCTTCGGGTCGATGTGATTACGAGAACCTAATGTTAGAGTTAGAAAATTCTTTAACCTGAAAGAGAAGAGAGAGTAGAACTCATAGTATAGAAAAGGAGCAAAAGATACTAATACCACCTGATTGAGATGTGGGCCCATAAGCCATAACATCAAAGTTAGTAATTTTTTCAAGTACTAGACTCAACTTCGGCCAAGGAGTGGGAAAGGGGGCTACCTATAGACAGTCGGCTCTGATACCAACTTCTGACGCCCTTGATTTGATCGTACGCTAATCATACACGCAAATGTGTACGACCAAGCTCAAGGACTCATGGGAAGATGGCACAACACAACTCTAGACACAAATAAAAAAATACAAGCTTCACATTACAAGCCAGGGGCCTCGAGGGCTAGAATACAGAAGCTTGATAAACACATGAGTCAGCGGAAGCAACAAATATCCGAGTACAAACATGAAACATGAGGTGCCTTAGAGAAGGCTAGCACAGAAGATACAATGACCGAATGAGGCGAGGCCTCCTGCCTGGGAACCTCCTAAACTACTCCTGGTCATCAGCGGCCTCCATGCAGTAGTAGGCACCATCGGGGTAGCAGTCGTCGGCGGCGGGATGCGCCATCTCCTGGGCTCCATCATTTGGTCGCAGCAACGGATCAAGGGAAAAAGGGGGAGCAAAGCAATGGTGAGTAATCATCCAAAGTACTAGCAAGACTGACATCAGAACTATGCTAAGTATGCATCACTATGAAAGGAAGGTGTTATATGTGGACTCACTGGAGCAATGCGAGAATAGAGAGGGAAGGCCTAGTCCTATGGAAGACTAGCATCTTCAGGGGTCTTGCAGCACTAGACGAGAGTAGAGCAGGTAACACAATTAAAAGTCATGTTGTTGCAGCAATATTAATTAAAGCCACGCCCACAGATTCTCCCTCGATTCCCTGCGAGGAAGCAATCCTAGAACAAATATTCCAGTTAAGTAACAGTTGTAGTTGTATAAGATCGGGGCACAACTCTAAGTTGTCCTCTAACAGTGGACGCGGCTATCCAAATAGTTAATTTTCATCCCTGCAGGGGTGCACCAACTTTGCCCTTCACGCTCGATAAACTCTGGCCGGACACACTTTCCTGGGTCATGCCCGGCCTCGGAACATCGACACGTCGTAGCCCCACCTAGACTCAACGGAGAGGCCATCCCGCCAGTCTAAATCCTAAACGCGTAGGGTTCATGGGCCCACCACCCATTGCGCTTGTACACGTTGCGTGGGAAACCGAGGTCAGTCTTGGCTCCTCTTATACAAGAACGGTGATAATCCAGACCACTCGGGCGCGCACCGCTTCATTGCTGACGTGTGAAGACCTTCGGCTGATACCACGATGTCGAGTACCCATAACTTGTCCCACGTAGACGGTTAGTGCGAAAAGGTCTCCGACCCACCGAGATCAAATACCCAAATCCATTAACATTATAATTAACTCACTGACACATCCACGCGGGAATTCACCCGCCAAACATTTATTCATAAATGTTCCCAGTAACACGGCCAAGTAACTGTGTGGTTGTAACATTAGGGGGTCTAAGGTATCACCCTCATTGGGTTCCGAATGATGTATCCGTCAAGGTGGCCAGGGAGGAATCACCCACGATGTGCCATGCATGATGCGTTGTACGACGGAGTCGTCATCGGGGGTGGTGAACGAGGAATCACTCTCCGAGAACCACGGCTGGTCAACTACACTACAATGCTAACATCGGAGTATGTAACGAGGTGTCACCCTTGGCACTCGATAGTAGCTCTGCAGCGTCGTAAAACTAAGGGGGTGTGAATGATGTGTCGGGACTGGGCTCGTCGATCAGGGATCGAGACTTGACGATAAAGAGGGGACAACTGGACTAAGGGGGCAAAGGATATGACTGCTCCACCTATACTAAATAGTTTAGATTGAGGTACAGTAAAGTAGCAGTTCATCAGAAACAGACTATGCATCAGAATAGGATCTATCTACAGCGGTAGCAAAATTCTAATGCAAGCATGAGGGAGAAAGAAATAGACGATATATGGATGATCAAGGGGGATTTGCTTGCCTTGTTGCTTGATCGCGCAATCTCTGGCGTTAACTAGACGAATGCTTATAACAACAAACCTTCTCCTGCAACGGCACCAGAAGAATGCTGATAGCACTCCCCGGCAATGAAACTGGAAGAATGTTGTTTATGGCCCACCAGCACGTGGGTTCATAGCAGTTTTCAAGGGTAGAGTATTCGACCCAAATTTGTAGATCGCCTGAAGGAGGTGAGAGAATACTCTCGAGTATTAGCAACTGAATTTGTCGGATTCAACCACACCTGAAAGATTAGTATCTACAAGCACAGTAGTAATAGCAAAGTAGTATGATAACAAGGGTGTCAGAAATGATCTGTTGACGGTAGACTATTCCTAACAATTGTATCAATGGCGCCTTCGTTGCCGCGTCGACGAAAGTTGTCAATTCCCGTCAAAGGTAGGTGAACCAACAGTGTAGCAGGTAGCAGCAGTGTAACGAGCAATAGCAGTGGCAAGGAACAGCAGTAGTGACAACAGTAGCAAGTAGCAACAGTAGTAGCAGCAGCAGAGCAAGACAAGTAACAGCAGTAGCAACAGTAGTAGCAACAGTAGTAGCCGCAGAGCAAGACAAGTAACAACAGTAGCAACAGTAGTAGCAGCAGAGCAAGACAAGTAACAGCACTAGTAGGACAAACTCGTAGGCAATGGGTCGGTGATTTGTTTGGATGATATTCATCATGCAACAGCTATAACATGGAGAGATAAGTGGCTAGCTCCCGTTCGTCAATGTGATGTAGGCATGCATTCCGTGTGTCGTCATACGTGCTTAGGGAAAAGAACTTGCATGACATCTATTGTCCATCCCTCCCGTGGCAGCGGGGTCCAAAAGGAAACTACGGGATATTAAGGTTCTCCTTTTAATAAAGAGCTGGACCAACGCATTAGCACTTGGTGAACACATGAACTCCTCAAACTATGGTCAACACCGGGAGTGGTTCCGGTTATTGTCACTCCGGGGTTGCCGGATCATAACACATAGTAGGTAACTACAACTTGCAAGATCGGATCTAAAACACACATATATTGGTGACAACATAATAATTTCAAATCTGAAATCATGGCACGCGGGCCCTAGTGACAAGCATTAAGCATGGCAAAGTAGTAGCAACATCAAATCTCAGAACATAGTGGATACTAGGGATCAATCCGCATCAAAACTAACTCGATTACATGATAGATCTCATCCTACTCATCACCGCCCAGCGAGCCTACGAATAGATTACTCACGAACGATGAAGAGCTTCATGGAATTGGAGAGGGAAGAAGGTTGATGATAACGATGGCAACGATTTCCCCTCTCCGGAACCCAAGACGGACTCCAGATCTGCCCTCCAGATGAAGAACAGATGGTGGTGGCGCCTCCGTATCGAAAACACGACGAAAACTTCTCTTTTTATTATTTTCTGGGACGAAAGGCAACTTATAAAGCTGGAGTTGGGGGCGGCAGGTGCATGTGGGCCCCACAAGCCTGCCCACCGCCACCAGGGGGTGGTGGCGGAGCAGGGGCTTGTGGCCCACTGGCCCACCCCCTGAGGTGGAACTTGGCGCAGATATTTTTGATACTTTCCAAAACTGCTCCCCGTAAATTTTCAGGAACTTTGGAGAAATTTGATTTCTGCACAAAAATAACACCAAGGCAATTCTGCTGAAAACAGCGTCAGTCCAAGTTAGTTCCATTCAAATCATGCAAATTATAGTCCAAAACAAGGGCAAAAGAGTTTGGAAAAGTAGATACGATGGAGACGTATCAACTCCCCCAAGCTTAAAACCTTGCTTGTCCTCAAGCAACTCAGTTGACAAACTGAGAGAGAAAGAAAAACTTTGACAAACTCTGTTTGATCTTGTTGTTGCAACTATGTCTAACTCATAACCAGAATTTCAGCAAGATCACAAGTTAACCACATAAGTAAATGACACAAAGGTCTCACGGTAAACTAATATCAATGGCATAATCAGCTAACGGGCAAATAATAATGAGTTTCAAATACCAACACTTCAATCAAAACAAGCATGAATCAATATGAATAGGTGGTATCTCGCTAGGTCTTTCTGAGACCGCAAAACATAAATGCAGAGCACTTTCAAAGATCAAGGGCTGACAAAACATTCTAATTCATAGCAACGAAGATCCAGTCATAGTCATACTCAATATCAATCAAAACCAAAGCATAAAAATGACAGAGGTGCTCTCTAATTGGTGCTTATAAAAGAGGAGGATGACTCGACAAGGAAATAAATAGACAGGCCCTTCGCAGAGGGAAGCATTGATTTGCAGAGGTGCCAGAGCTCAAGCTTTGAAAATAGAGATAATAATTTTGGGTGGCATGCTTTCATTGTCAACGCAATGACCAAGAGTTCTCAATATCTTCCATGCTACTCATGCTATAGGCGGTTCCCAAACAGAAAAGT
The DNA here is from genome assembly GCF_904849725.1 of Hordeum vulgare subsp. vulgare. Lineage (NCBI taxonomy): Eukaryota > Viridiplantae > Streptophyta > Magnoliopsida > Poales > Poaceae > Hordeum > Hordeum vulgare. The sequence goes on along the minus strand of NC_058522.1, from coordinate 104,663,698 downwards.
AAAGTTTTAACTCCCCCACCACCAATCAATCACACTCCACGGCTAGCCGAATCCTCGGGTACCGTCCATACTAACATCAATCCGGGGGGAGTCTTGTTTTACAGTTATGTTTTCGATTTAAGCATGGAACTGGGCATCCCAAATACCGGCCCCTTTCTCGTGAATGACTGTGAATAAACACATGTCGAGGATAATACTCCTAGCATGGAAGATACCAATAGCCCTCTGTCACCACATGAGCGGTTCGGGCATGCAAAACAGATTTATTTCTTGAAGGTTTAGAGAGTGGCACATGCAAATTTACTTGGAACGGCAGGTAGATACCGCAAATAGGTAGGTGTGGTGGACTCTCATGGAAAAACTTTTGGGTTTATGGGAGTGGATGCACAAGCAGTATTCCCGCTTAGTACAAGTGAAGGCTAGCAAAAGACTGGGAAGCGACCAACTAGAGAGCGACAACGGTCATCAAGATGCAATGAGTTTGACTAACATTGAATGCAAGCATGAACAGGATATAAATCACCATGAACACGAACATCATAGAGGCTATGTTGATTTTGTTTCAACTACATGCATGAACATGCGCCAAGTCAAGCCACTTGAAACATTCAAAGGAGAATACCATCGTATCATACTACAACACAGTCATCTCAAAATCTATGTTGGCAATCAAGACAAACCATTATAAGCTCTCAGCTAAATAAGCATGGCATCAAAAACTATGATCTCTAAGTTGTCATTGCAAACATGGTTCCCTCACAACAAAGCTAAATCCGGGTCGACAAGCTAGTCATATTTACAAAAACAAAATAGATAGAGTTCATACCAGCTTTTCAGTCTCAGTCACTTCATCATATATCATCTTTATTGCCTTTCATTTGCACGATCGAACGATGAAAACGATAATAAGTGCATTGGAATAAGCTGAATCTGCAGGCAAACACAAAGGAGAAGACAAAATAATATGGCTCTTTGAAAGCTAAACAGGTAAGCATGCAAGAACAAATAAACATTGTAACCAATATCTTCTACCTTGACACAAAGAAAAAGAAAACTATTTACCCGGGAAATCTCCCAACGAGCAAAAGAAGAAAGAAAAATATTTTTGGGTTTTCTCAAAAGGACACAAAACAAGAAAACAAGAAAAGAAAAGAAACTAGCATGGATAATACAGTGGCAAAGTGTAAACACCGGCTAACAGAGTGAAAGCATAAGCATGAATATAAAGTCGGTGAGAACACGTACTCCCCCAAGCTTAGGCTTTTGACCTAGCTTGGTCTACTCCCATGGATGATCCTGGCGAAACCCAAAGTCATAATGGGTGTTATACGGGAGTGCTGCAGCCACTGCCTGAATAGCTGCCTCACGAAGTCGAGCAGCAGTCGCCTCCCTCTCATACTCCTCTGTCTCTCCTATGGTTATGTAGTATCTTTGTTTAACCTGAAAGTCAAAGAAAGCAGGAGCAGGAAGGGTAATATGGAAAATACGATGTCGGTTAAATATCAAGCGGTATAGGAGGGATCCATGATCTCTCTCAAGGAACTGGTAGCGTGTTAGAGCGACACGATCAAGGTAGGCTGTACAGAGAGGAGGGTCTTCTGGACGGATGGTTACTCCAAGAAAATTTGCTAAGCGTGTAACATAAACTCCACCAAAGAAATCCCCCTCACTGGCATTTTTATTCAGCCTCCTTGCTATAATAGCTCCCATATTGAAGCTCATGTCACCTATTATTGCGCTCTTAAGGATACTAAGGTCGAAAGCGCATAGGTGACAATGTGCACCCTTGCCGTTAACGCACCTACCTATGAAGAGGGAAAGGTAGTGCAAGGCAGGGAAATGGATCCTTCCTATGGTGGCTTGCGTGATATCTCTGGTTTCTCCAACAGTTATACTAGAGACAAAGTCTCTGACCGAAGACTTAGGAGGATCATTAACACTACCTCCATCGGGTATCTTGCAAATCCTATTGAAATCCTCCAGACCCACGGTATAGGATTTATCGTACAGATCAAACAATATGGATGATTCACGGCCAACTAAAAATTTAAATCTACGCACGAAAGAGGCAGTCGGCATAGCATACTCTTCACATTTATCTGAGAGGAATTCTTCTAACCCGGCATTGCGGACAAGTGCATCAAACTCATCCTTGAAGCCTGCTTCGATCATGAACTCATGGGAAGGCCATTCACATGGTTGCACCGGTGCGTCCCTTAGTTGAAAAGGTTCGAGCTCCCGAAAGGAGAGACGAGGACCCTTCTTACTTGAGGAACCACCATGAAACTTCCTCCTGAACATAATTTCCTTTTGCTGAAATTTTTGAAGTTCAAGAGAAAAGTGAATAAAGACCCACCACACCTTGTAGCAACTACTCCTATTAGTGCCTAGAGACTGTATCATGTGCTAAAACTACTTGGGACCAGCTAAAATCAACTTTTTCTAGCTCAGGAACGGGGTCACCAAGGTAGCAAGAATACGTGAAGGATAAAGCACTAGAGCAAAAAACTAATTGGACCAATGGAGGAGTCACTTACCAAGGAGCAATTTCCCCAAAACAGTTCGGAGAATGGTGCTTTGAGCAAGGAGATCGAAAATCACAGCCAAATGAGCAAGAACACGGGTTTGAGCTACGAAACAATTTTTTTTTGGAGGTGGAAGAAGAGGCTCGGAGCTGGAATGAGTAGAGGGGGTGCTTGTGGGCCCCACAAGCTTGCACCATGCCACCAGGGGGGTGGTGGAGGGGCAAGGTCTTGTGGCCCACTAGTCAGGCCCCCAGGCCAGCTCTCAGGCCCAGAAATTTTCAAAAGTTCCAGAAAAAATCATACTAAATTTTCAGGACCATCGGAGAACTTTTATTTTCGAGGTATTTTTCTCCGAGACGCTAAAACAGAAAACAGGAAAAACTAAACTAATTCTATCATTTTTCTTCTAAGCAACAGAAAAGGAAAGCTCAAAACAGAGGCATGTGACTCTTTGATTCATCTGTTTCATGGTCATCGAAAGAAATCCGTCAGTGGGATTGATCAAGTCCTTATGACAAAACCTTCTCGAATCGCAAGAGAGAACGGAGAATTTTCGAATAGCCACTAAGTCACCTCAATGGGGATATGTATCTCCCCAGCAAGAAAATCATACTTCATCTTGACACGCGGAATAGGGCATTCAAAGCTCCCAATGAGAATCGATGAAGTCTTTTCGATAGCATTGATGCAATGTACTGGATATCGTTTCTTCGGAAAGTGCACTGTGTGCTCATTACCGTTGACATGGAAAGTGACATTGCCTTTGTTGCAATCTATAACAGCCCCTGCAGTGTTTAAAAAGGGTCTACCGAGGATGATAGCCATGGCATCGTCCTCGGGGATATCCAAGATAACAAAGTCTGTTAAGATAGTGGTATTAGCAACCACAACAGGCACATCCTCGCAAACGCCGATAGGGAAAGCAGTTGATTTGTCGGCCATTTGCAGAGAAATTTCAGTGGGTGTGAACTTATCCAACTCAAGTCTACGATAAAGAGAAAGCGGCATAACACTAACACTAGCTCCAAGATCACATAAGGCAGTTCTTACGTAGTTTCCTTTAATGGAGCAAGGTATAGTGGGCACTCCAGGATCACCAAGTTTCTTAGGAGTTCCACCTTTGAAAGTGTAATTGGCAAGCATGGTGGAGATCTCAAGATCTGGTATCTTCCATTTATTAGTCACGATATCTTTAATGTACTTGGCATACGGAGACATCTTGAGCATATCAGTTAACCGCATCTGTAGAAAGACGGGTCTTATCATCTCAACGAAGCGCTCAAAATCCTCATCATCCTTTTTCTTGGATGGCTTAGGAGGAAAGGGCATAGGTCTCTGAACCCATGGCTCTCTTTCTTTACCATGCTTCCTTGCAGTAAAGTCATTCTTATCGTATCTCTTAGGTTGTGGATTATCAGGATTAAGCGTAGGTTCAATCTCCACATCCTCATCATGGCTAGGTTGAGCATTATTATGAACATCACTGTCCATATTGTCAACAGGTTCATGTTCATCACCAGATTTTGTTTCGGCATCAAACGCAGAAATATCATTAGGTTCTTCAGGTGTGACAGTATTTGGTGAACTGGCATGCAGGTTTCTATCATCCTTCTTCTTCTCCTTAGGATGACTGGGTGTATCAGCATTGATTCCTTGAGAATCTTGATCAATTCTCTTAGGATGACCTTCAGGATACAAAGGTTCCTAAGTCATTTTGCCTCCTCTAGTAAAGACTCTGACAGAGTTGTCATTTAATTCATTGAGCAGGTCATTCTGAGCTTTAAGTACTTGTTCTACCTGAGTAGTAATCATAGAGGCATGTTTACTCAGAAGCTTCAGAGCATTGACATTTCTGTCTACACAAGCACTTAAGTGGCTAAGCATACGAGCACTTTGTTCCAAATGTATGCTAACATAATCATTGAAACTCTGTTGTTTGGCAACACAGTTGTCAAATTCATCAAAGCATAGGCTAGCAGGTTTATCAAAAGGAATATCACTCTCATCAAACCTACGCAGAGAATTCACTTCTACTACCTGTACCGGGTTATCGAGACCATGGATCTCTTCGATAGGTGGTAGATTTTTGACATCTTCAGCTCTAATGCCTTTCTCTTGCATAGATTTCTTGGCTTCTTGCACATCTTCGGGACTGAGGAATAGAATACCTCTTTTCTTAGGAGTTGGCTTATGAGGTGGTTCGGGAATAGTCCAAGCATTATCGTTGATCAAGAGGTTATTCAGTAGAGTCTCAGCTTGTTCTACAGTTCGTTCCCTAAAAACACAACCGGCACAACTATTCCTCAGTTACTAGAAGATCCTCGGGTCTCCATCAAATTCTTCACATGATGATTTTCATCTAGAGATCTGACCTGCATAAGTGATTAATTCAATTTCTTCACCACCCACATATGAAGGGGTGGTAAAGCATTCATCATCGTGCGAGCACCATATGAGAAAGGGGACATTGAAGCTAATGCACTTCTCTTAACAATAGGGGGGTTAAAGTACCCAAATGAATATGCACAGAATTTCCTTGAGGATTTATGAACATAATGATTTGAAGAATAACACTCATATTCATATTCCTTGTAATTTCCGTGCATGTTAGAAGCATTAGCACGGGTACGAGCATAGTTTTGACCGGTTGAGGATTTTGATCCTCTTGAAGACTTTGGTCCTCCTGAGGAATTTGATCTGGGGTTCCAATTCTTCATAGGTGGTGTCATGAGGACATTCACTTGAAGATTTTCAAGGCAACTTTTGGGAACCCAGATTTTCCTTAAGGGAGGCCCATTCCTGTTGTTAGTTCCAACATATCGAGCGAAAACTTCACCAGATTGATTTTTGAACAGATTATAGTTGGAGTCAAATGACTCATCTGAGGAATAGGATAATTCACATGCAAAGCCAGTTAGATTGGATGGATCAAAAGGAGGCCCTTTAGCAGCAACCCATGAGGTTTTGGGATACTCCTCAGGTTTCCAGTACGATCCATCAGCATTCAATTTCCTCTCGAAGGCAATTCCTTCTTTCCTCGGGTTCCTGTTCAAGATCTGCTTTTTGAGCACATCACAAAGGGTTTGGTGTCCTTTGAGACTTTTGTATATGCCTGTCACATACAATTCCTTCAGCCCTGCATTTTCATCAGTGACATTTGTGGTTTCCTCAAGTGAGGAATTTGACACTACAGGAGCAGTTGAAGAATTTGTAGCAATAGAAGCATTTGATGATTCTGGTGAAGAATTAGCAGTTTCACATTTGTTGCATTTAAGACATGGAGGAATGAATTCAGCCTGAGCAGCACTAATCTGTTGAGCTAGTAATGAATCATTTCCCATACAAAGATCATCATGAGAAATCCTCAGCTTCTCAAGATCAAGTTTCCTTTGAAGAAATTCATAGGAAAGTTTCTCATGATCAGCGAGGAGTGTAACATGACGATATTGAAGATTATCAAATCTGGACTGAAGACTTTTCATATCTTCAGTGAGGATTTGGGTAAGATTCATTTCATCATTCAACAGATCATCGCTTCTGTCTAGCAGTTTCTGAAGCTTTTCTAGGGCAGTTTGTTGTTTAGTAGCAATGATGGCAAGTTTACTGTAACTGGGTTTTTTATAATCATCAGGTTCACAGACACTTGAATCAGAGGAGGAAGCATCATTCGGTACCTTTGAACCTTTTTCCATGAAGCAATAGGTTGGAGCGAAGTCATCAGCATAGTCATCAGTGTGGATGATGTTATCATTTTCTTCAAGGTTGAAGATTGACTTGCTGACGAATGTGGTTGCAAGTGCAAGGCTAGCCTGTCCAGATTCTGAGTCTTCATCAGAACCCTCCTCTTCATAACATTCCTCGAATTCTGCCTCAGAATCCATTTCCTTGCCAATAAGTGCCCGAGCCTTTTTGAAACTAGTCTTCTTGAGCGATGAGGACTTTGAGGATGAGGATTTTGAAGATTTCTTCTTTTTCTTCGAGCCATCAGAACTTTCATCCTTGTATTTCTTCTTCTTTGATTCCTTTCCCCAACGGGGACAATCAGCAATGTAGTGGCCTGATTTCTTGCATTTGTGGCAGGTTCTTTTCTTGTAGTCCTCAGATGAATATTCTGATTTCCTCATATCTCTTCTTGAAGATTTACCAAACTAGCCACGTCTCGTAAACTTCTGGAATTTCCTCACGGGCATTGCAAGCTCCTGTCCAAATTCTTCAGGATCACCAATGCTGCCATCCGAGTCTTCTTCTTCGGATGAGGAAATTGCTTTGGCCTTCAGTGCAGGAGGTCTAGAATAGCTTGGTCCATATAGATCTCTCTTTTCTTCTTGTTGGAATTCATGAGTATTGAGTCTTTCGAGTATATCAGCAGGATCAAGCATCTTATAGTCTGGTCTTTCTTGAATCATCAGAACTAAAGTATCAAATGAAGAATCCAAAGATCTTAGAAGTTTCTTCACAATATCATGATCAGTAATGTCTCGAGCTCCCAGTGCTTGCAGTTCATTTGATATCTCAGTGAGGCGATCAAAGGTATCTTGGCAGCTTTCATTGTCAAACCTCTTGAAGCTATTGAAGATATTCCAAAGAACATCAACACGAGAATCACGCTGGGTTTATACTCCTTCATTAACTTTGGACAACCTTTCCCACATAAGTTTTGCTAAGCCCAAAGCACTCACTCTGCCATACTGACCTTTGCTCAGATGGCCACAGATGATATTCTTCGCTTGAGAATCAAGTTGCTTGAATTTCTTCACATCAGCGGCACAGACAGTAGCAGTGACGATGGGGACACCATGTTCCCCAATATACCAGAGATCATTGTCAATAGCTTGTAGATGCATCTGTATCTTGGTCTTCCAGAAGGGAAAGTCCTTTCATTCGAAAGTAGGACATCCTGCAGTAACCTTGATCATGCATGCAGTCGACATAACTAAAACTCCAGGTGGTTAAACCAAAATCACACAGAACAAGGGAGTACCTTGCTCTGATACCAATTGAAAGTGTGTAATATCGACTAGAGGGGGGTGAATAGGAGATTTTTAGAATTTCATCACTGAGGAAATTCCTCACTGATGACTAACTTGCAGCGGAAACAGCAAAGGATCAGGAGTGCAAAGTATCACTATAGCAGTTTTCAAGGTGAAGAATATGAAAAGCAGTTTGCACAGTATGCAGGCACAGAGAAAAACACGTGAGGATTAACTCGCGTGAAGAATTTGGGGTTGAGCAATTTCAGAGAAAGTCTTCAGCAAATTCTTCAAACAGTGACAATGAAAATCTTCAACATACAATATGAGGAATTGAAAGAGTTGAAGAAATAGAACCCATTTCACAGTGAAGACAATGGTTGATGACCCAGTTCCAACTGTTGTGACAGTTGTACATCTGGTTTGGAGCGGCTTGGTATTGAAACCAAAAGACACACAGTCCCGGAACACACAGTCCCTACCGTATTCTCCTTGAGCTAAGAACACACAGTCCTCGCCCAACTCTCGTGGTAAGTATTCACGGCAGACTTCCAAACCGTCACAAACTTGGTCACCTGGCGGTCCACAATTGACTGCTGGATTGCTCTAGACTATGACGCCTAACCGTCTGGAGGATGCGCAGTCTTCAAAGGTAAAAGGCTTTAGTCCCACACAGGAACAACTTCTTAAGTGATGCTCAATCACTTGGTTTTTGGTTTGTGGTTTGGTGTTTGGGGTATTTCCTCACTGATGAATTACTCTCGAAGACTCTGAGGAATTTGGGTTGCTCTTATGACAAGTGTCAGTTTCTAATGGAGCAGCCAACCAGCTAATGGTTGTGGGGGCGGCTATTTATAGCCTGGGAGCATCCCGACATGATTTGACATTAATGCCCTTAAATAATATGACCGTTGGTGTGGATAAGATCAGTGATGTGGCGCGACTTGCGGTAATGGTCGGGACCCTCAACTGTGAGAGTCCTCATGTCTCTCATATTCCTCACTTGAGGCTTTTGGTAGGATTAGGCTTGGGTTGAGCATCATGAGGAAATACATTCCGACGTGTTACCTGGACCCCCTTTAACAGTACGGTGTTCCTATGACTCAAGAGTGAAGAAACTAAAACAGAAAGAATAAATCTTCATGCTTCAAAGTCTTCAGATTGATTTTCTTCAGGACACACCGAATTCCTCATTTTCAATATCTTCATGAGGAATGTCCATTTCATCGCAATTTCTTCGCGATTCAATTCTTCAGCCTCAGACCAATTTCTTTAGCCGAAGATATACATTTTTAGGGGTCGATATTCATCGAATATTTCAAACTCCTCACCGACTTATAGATCATGTGTAAACTTATGAACACATTAGATACTTAACCTATAAGTCTTCATGTTGGGTAACGTAGCATAAATTCAAAAAAATTCCTACGCCATATTCAGATCTTTAGATGGAGAGACCAGCAATGAGAGAGGGGTGAGTGCATCTTCATACCTTTGAAGATCGCTAAGCGGAAGCATTGCTAGAACGCGGTTGATGGAGTCGTACTCGCGGCGATTCACATCGCGGTGTGGTTCCGATCTAGTGCCGAACCACGGCACCTCCGCGTTCAACACACGTGCAGCCCGGTGACGTCTCCCGCACCTTGACCCAGCAAGGAGGAGGGAGAGGTTGGGGAAGATCTCCGGCAACACGACGGCATGGTGTCGATGGAGAGACGAGGTCTCCCAGCACGGCTTCGCCAAGCACCGGTGGAGAGGAGGAGAAGGAAGAGCAGGGCTGCGCCGAGGGACAGGAAGATTGGTGTCTCCAACAGCCCAAAGTGCCCACTATATATAGGGGGAGGGAGGGGCTGCGCCCCCTTGAGGGTTTCCCTCTCCTGGGAGGGGCGGCAGCCCTAGATGGGAGGAGGTGCGGCGGCCACGAGGGGAGGAGGGGTGGCGCACCCTTCTGGTGGGCCTTAAGCCCACCGGCGCTAGGGTTCCCCCCCTCTCCCCTCTTCTTGCGCCATGGGCTGAGTGTGGGGGGCGCACCAGCCCACCTAGGGGCTGGTTCCCTCCCGCACTTGGCCCATCTAGCCTCCCGGGGTGGTGGCCCACTTCCGGTGGACCCCGGGGGCCACTTCTGGTGGTCCCAGTGGTCCCGGTACGTTACCGGCGACACCCGAAACAATTCCGGTGTCCAAAACCATCCGTCCTATATATCAATCTATACCTCCGGACCATTCCGGAGCTCCTCGTGACATCTGGGATCTCATCCGGGACTCCGAACAACTTTTGATAACCTTGTATAACAATTCCCTATAACCCTAGCGTCATCGAACCTTAAGTGTGTAGACCCTATGGGTTCGGGAGACAGGCAGACATGACCGAGACACCTCTCCGGTCAATAACCATGAGCGGGGTCTGGATACCCATGGTGGCTCCCACTTGCTTCACGATGATCTCATCGGATGAACCACGATGTCAAGGATTCAATCAATCCCATATACAATTCCCTTTGTCTGTCGGTATAGAACTTCCCCGAGATTCGATCGTCGGTATAACTATACCTTGTTCAATCTCGTTACCGGTAAGTCCCTTTACTCGTTCTATAGCACGTCATCGTGTGACTAACTCCTTAGTCACATTGAGCTCATGATGATGTTCTACCGAGTGGGCCCAGAGATACCTCTCCGTCACGCGGAGTGACAAATCCCGATCTTGATTCGCACCAACCCAACAGACACTTTCAGAGGTACCAGTAGTGCACCTTTATAGTCACCCAGTTACGTTGTGACGTTTGATACACCCAAAGCACTCCTATGGTATCCGGGAGTTGCGCAATCTCACGGTCGAAGGAAAATACACTTGACATTAGAAAAGCTTTAGCATACAAACAATACGATCTAGTGCTACGCTTAGGATTGGGTCTTGTCCATCACATCATTCTCCCAATGATGTGATCCCGTTATCAATGACATCCAATGCCCATGATCAGGAAACCATGATCATCTATTGATCAACGAGCTAGCCAACTAGAGGCTTGCTAGGGACACATTGTGATCTATTTATTCACACATGTATTACCGTTTCCTGTTAATACAATTATAGCATGAACAATAGACTATTATGATGAACAAGGAAATATGATAATAACCATTTTATTATTGCCTCTAGGGCATATTTCCAACAGTCTCCGACTTGCACTAGAGTCAATAATCTAGTTACATTGTGATGTATCGAACACCCATAGCATTATGGTGTTGATCATGTTTTGCTCGTGGAAGAGGTTTAGTCAACGGGTCTGCAACATTCAGATCCGTGTGTACTTTACAAATCTTTATTACTCCACTCTGGACATGGTCCTAGATGGAGTTGTAGCGGCGTTTGATGTGCTTCGTCTTCCGGTAAAACCTGGGCTCATTGGCTATGGCAATGGCCCAGTGTTATCATAGAAGAGTTTCATTGGACCCGACGCGCTTGGAACCACTCCAAGGTCAGTGATGAGCTCCTTCATCCAAATTCCTTCATGGCCTGCTTCTAAAGCAGCTGTGTACTCCGCTTCACATGTAGATGCTGCCACGACTTCTTGCTTGCTGCTGCACCAGCTCACTGCCCCACCATTCAAAACATGTACGTATCCGGTCTGTGACTTAGATTCATCTGGATCTGTGTTGAAGCTAGCGTCGACATAACCCTTTATGACGAACTCTTCGTCACCTCCATAAACGAGAAAAATCTCCTTAGTCCTCTTCAGGTACTTAAGGATATTCTTGACCGTTGTCCAGTGTTCCATACCGGGATCACTTTGGTACCTCCCTACCAAACTTATGGCAAGGTTTATATCAGGTCTGGTACACAGCATGGCATACATAAGAGAGCCTACGGCTGAAGCATAGGGGACAGTACTCATCTTCTCTCTATCTGCTGCCGTGGTCGGCGACTGAGTCTTACTCAATCTCATACCTTGCAAAACTGGCAAGAACCCTTTCTTTGAGTTTTCCATATTGAACTTCTTCAATATCTTGTCAAGGTATGTACTTTGCGAAAGACCTATGAGGCATCTCGATCTATCTCTATAGATCTTGATGCCTAATATGTATGCAGCTTCTCCAAGGTCCTTCATTGAAAAACTCTTGTTCAAATAGGCCTTTATGCTCTCCAGCATCTCTATGTTATTCCCCATCAATAATATGTCATCCACATACAGTATGAGGAAAGCTACAGAGCTCCTACTCACTTTCTTGTACAGACAGGCTTCTCTGTAAACCTGTATGAACCCAAACGCTTTAATCACCTCATTAAAGCGAATGTTCCAACTCCGAGATGCTTGCACCAGCCCATAGATGGAGCGCTAGAGCTTGCACACTTTGTTACCAACCTTAGGGTCGACAAAACCTTCTGGTTGCATCATATACAACTCTTCCTTAAGGTTCCCGTTAAGGAACGCTGTTTTGACGTCCATTTGCCAAATTTCATAATCATAAAAGGCGGCAATTTCTAACATGATTCGGACTGATTTCAGCTTCGCTACGGGAGAGAAAGTCTCTTCGTAGTCAATTCCTTGAATTTGTCGAAAACCCTTTGCGACAAGTCGAGCTTTATAAACGGTTACATTACCGTTTGCATCAGTCTTCTTCTTGAAGATCCATTTATTTTCTATGGCTCGTCAGTCATCGGGCAAGTCCATCAAAGTCCATACTTTGTTCTCATACATGGATCCTATCTCGGATTTCATAGCTTCAAGCCATTTGTTGGAATCCGGCCCCACCATCCCTTCTTCATAGTTCAAAGGTTCACCGTTGTCTAACAACATGATTTCCATCACAGGGTTGCCGTACCACTCTGGTGCGGAGCGTGCCCTTGTGGACCTTCGTGGTTCAGTAGTAACTTGATACGAAGCTTCATGATCATTATCATTAACTTCCGCTTCAGTTGGTGCAGGCGCAACTGGAACAATTTCCCGCGCTACGCTACTTTCCTGTTCGAGAGGGGGTGTAATTACCTCATCAAGTTCTACCTTCCTCCCACTTACTTCTTTCGAGAGAAACTCTTTCTCTAGAAAGGATCCATTCTTGGCAACAAAGGTTTTACCTTCGGATCTAAGATAGAAGGTATACCCAATAGTTTCCTTAGGGTATCCTATGAATACGCATTTCTCTGCTTTGGGTTCGAGCTTTTCTGGTTGAAGTTTCTTCACATAAGCATCTCAGCCCCAAACTTTAAGAAACGACAACTTAGGTTTGTTGCCAAACCATAGTTCATACGGTGTCGTCTCAACGGATTTAGACGTGCCCTATTTAAAGTGAATGCTGCAGTTTCTAATGCGTATCCCCAAAATGATAGCGGTAAGTCGATAAGAGACATCATAGATCGTACCATATCTAATAAAGTGAGATTACAACGTTCAGACACTCCATTGCGTTGCGGTGTGCCAGGCGGCGTCAGTTGTGAAACGATTCCACACTTCCTTAGGTGTGTGCCAAACTCGTGACTCAAATATTCTCCTCCACGGTCAGATCGTAGACACTTAATTTTTCTGTCACGTTGATTCTCGACCTCACTCTGAAATTCCTTGAACTTTTCAAACGTCTCAGATTTGTGCTTCATCAAGTAGATATACCAATACCTACTCAAATCATCGGTGAGAGTGAGAACATAACGATAGCCACCGCGAGCTTCAACGTTCATTGGACCACACACATCAGTATGTATTATTTCCAATAGGTCGGTTGCTCTCTCCATTATTCCTGAGAATGGAGTCTTAGTCATCTTGCCCATGAGGCACGGTTCGCATGTGTCAAATGATTCAAAGTCAAGAGACTCTAATAGTCCATTAGTATGGAGCTTCTTCATGCGCTTAACACTGATATGACCAAGGCGGCGGTGCCACAAGTATGTGGGACTATCATTATCAACTTTACATCTTTTGGTACTGACACTATGAATATGTGTAACATCACAATCGAGATTCATTAAGAATAAACCATTCACCAGCGGAGCATGACCATAAAACATATCACTCATATAAATAGAACAACCATTATTCTCTAACTTAAATGAGTAGCCGTCTCGCATTAAGCAAGACCCTGATACAATATTCATGCTCAAAGCTGGTACTAAATAAAAATTATTAAGGTTTAAGACTAATCCCGACGGTAGATGTAGAGGTAGCGTGCCGACGGCGATCACATCGACCTTGGAGCCATTCCCGACGCGCATCGTCACCTCGTCCTTGGCCAGTCTCCGCTTTGAGTTGCAAATGTGAGCAACAGCACCGGTATCAAATACTCAGGAGCTACTACGAGCGCTGGTAAGGTACACATCAATAACATGTATATCACATATACCTTTAACGTTGCCGGCCTTCTTGTCCGCTAAGTATTTGGGGCAGTTCCGCTTCCAGTGACCTTTTCCCTTGCAATGGAAGCACTCAGTCTCAGGCTTGGGTCCATTCTTTTTCTTCTTCCCGGCATCTGGCTTACCGGGCGCGGCAACGGCTTTGCCGTCTTTCTTGAAGTTCTTCTTACCCTTGCCCTTCTTGAAACTAGTGGTCTTGTTGACCATCAACACTTGATGCTCTTTCTTGATTTCTACTTCTGCAGACTTGAGCATCGAGTACAACTCGAGAATGGTCTTCTCCATCCCTTGCATGTTGTAGTTTAGCACAAAACCTTTGTAGCTTGGTGGGAGAGACTGGAGGATTCTGTCAATTATAGCATCATCCGGAAGTTCGACTCCAAATGAAGTCAAACGACCGTGTAACCCAGACATTTTGAGTATGTGCTCACTGACAGAACTGTTCTCCTCCATCTTACAGCTAAAGAACTTGTCAGAGACTTCATATCTCTCGACACGGTCATGAGCTTGAAAAACTAGTTTCAGCTCTTGGAACATCTCATATGCATCGTGTTGCTCAAAACGCCTTTGGAGCCCCGTTTCCAAACTGTATAACATGCCACACCTAACCAGAGAGTAGTCATCACTCCGCGTTTGCCAGACATTGAGAATGTCCTGGGCTGCTGTGGGAGCGGGAGGGTCACCTAGCGGCGCATCAAGGACATAAGCCTTTTTAGCTGCTTCAAGGATGAGCTTCAAGTTGCGAACCCAGTCCGCATAGTTGCTACCATCATCTTTCAGCTTGTTTTTCTCTAGGAATGCATTGAAATTGAGGTTGACGTTGGCCATCTACAATATTTATAAAGACAACTTTTAGACTAAGTTCATGACAATTAAGTTCATTCAATCAAATTAAGTATGAACTCCCACTTAAATCGACATCCCTCTAGTCATCTAAGTGATACATGATCCATGTTGACTAACCCGTGTCCGATCATCACGTGAGACGGACTAGTCACCATGGTGAGCAACTTCATGCTGATCGTATTCAACCATACGACTCATGTTCGACCTTTCGGTCTCTTGTATTCGAGGTCATGTCTGTACATGCTAAGCTCGTCGAGTCAACCTAGGTGTTTCGCGTGTGTAAATCTGGCTCACACCCGCTGTATGCGAACGTTAGAATCTATCACACCCGATCATCACGTGGTGCTTCGAGACAACGATCCTTCGCAATGGTGCACACTTAGGGGAATACGTTCTCGAAATTTTAAGAGGGATCATCTTATTATGCTACCGTCGTTCTAAGCAATAAGATGAAAAACATGATAAACATCACAATGCAATCATATAGTGACATGATATGGCCATTATCATCTTTGCTCTTTCGATCTCCATCTTCAGGTATCGCATGATCATCATTGTCACCAGCGTGACACCATGATCTCCATCATCGTGTCTCCGTGAAGTCGTCACGCCAACTACTACTATCACTACTACTATAGCTAACCGTTAGCAATAAAGTAAAAGTAGTAAGCACATGGCGTTGCATCTCATACAATAAATTAAGACAACTCCTATGGCTCCTGCCGGTTGTCATACTCATCGACATGCAAGTCATGAAACCTATTACAATAACATGATCATCTCATACATCATACATGCAACATCACAACTTTGGCCATATCACATCACATGTCAAACCCTGCAAAAACAAGTTAGACGTCCTCTAATTGTTGTTGCAAGTTTTACGTGGCTGATTTGGGTTTCTAGCAAGAACGCTTTCTTACCTACGTGACAGCCACAACGATGATATGCCAAAGCTATTTACCCTTCATAAGGACCCTTTTCATCAAATCCAATCCGACTAGAGTAGGAGAGGCAGACACCCGCTAGCCACCTTTATGCACGGTGTGCATGTCTGTCGGAGGAACCAGTCTCACGTAAGCGTACGTGTGAAAAGACCTCGATGACGCCTAGAGGGGGGGTGAATAGGCTATTTAAAAACTTCTTTGGATTTGCCTTAAATCTAATGCGGAAATAAACTAAGAGGATACTTGTCAAGCACAAATCCTAGATGCACTAGGCACTGCAACGTGTATCAACAACACGATCTACCAAGATGGACACAATACAGTTACTAACAAGCACAAGCAAGTTACACAAACTTACTTGAGCTATATCACACGACAAGTAGGTGAACAACACAATATACTAGATCACACTATAGCACACGATATATCAAAAGCTGCAAGTGTGAACGTGTGGATATAGAGGGTATGCTTGAATGATTAATCTTGTACCAGAAATAACCAACACAATATAATGAGCACAAACAATATGCAATGTATGTATGCTCAAGTAACACAAGTAAACCACAAGTAAGGAGTTAGGGTTAAGGATAACCAAGGTCACTGAGACGAACATGTATCCCGATGTTCACTTCCTTGGAGGGAAGCTAGTCACCGTTAGAGAGGTGGATGTTACCACGAAGGCACACCAACGCCACGAAGTCTCACCCTATTCTCCCTTTGAGATAACACCACGAAGGCGTTTCTCAACCACTAGTGGTAAGCCTTTGAGGTGGCTTCCAAACCCTCACAAACTTTTCCCGGGGGTAATCACACGGATTGATTCCTCTCCGAAGAACTCCTACCGCCTAGGAGTCTCCAACCTCCAAGAGTAACAAGATCACGGGGAATGCTCAAAACTTGCTCAAATCTCAAATAGCTTGGGTTGAGAGAAGGAGAGGGAGACGATCTATCTTTTGATTGGAACAACTCTCAAAGGGGCTCACAAATGCTCTTGGGATCTAAGATTTGGTGAGAGCAAATGTATGTGGGGTAGAAATGTGTTCTTATGAGGATATGGCTGTGTTGGGCACCCTCTCACGAAGTGGGAGGGGGTATATATAGTGGGGAGAGTAAAACAGCCGTTGGAGACACTTTAAGTCACACACGGGTCGGACATCCGGCAGTTCAACGATGTCCGGGCGTCCACAAGGAGTCGGACGTCCGACAGGGGTCGGTCGTCCGAGGGATGTAAATATATCTGGAACCACTGGGTAGTTGAACAGGGACCGGACGTCCGGAGAAAGCCGGAAGTCCGAGATATTCGACTCAAACTTCTCTGGTGCAAAATTCCGGATTTCTGAAAGTGGACGGACGTCCGGCCCTCGGACGTCCGGAGGGAGCCGGAAGTCCGAGTTATATGGCTCAAGTTTCTCTGGTACAAAGCTCCGGATTTCTGAAGCTGGTCGGACAACCGGCCCTCGGATGTCCGGAGGGAGCCGGAAGTCCGAGTTATATGGCTCAAGTTTCTCTGGTGCATAGTTCCGGATTTACGAAGCTGGTCGGACGTCCGGTCCTCGGACGTCTGGAGGGAGCTGGAAGTCCGAGTTATATGGCTCTAATTTCTCTGGTATAGGATTCCGGATTTCCGAAGCAGTCGGTCGTCCGGCCCTCGGACGTCCGGAGGAAGCCGGATGTCCGAGGCACTGGTCTTGTTTTCTGATAACATCAGAGCAATGGAGATGTGGTATGAGCCGAACAGTGGATATCTAGTTTGAGCAAGTTCATTACAAAACCTGTGATCCCCTCTTAATAGTGCGGGATCCCTAAAGACTCAAGAATTGTAAAAGGGGTACCTATGATCCATACTTGAGTGTATACTTTTATTCGTTGATCATGACTCCGCACCACTAACTTCAAAGGAACTGATACCTTTGAGTTAGCCCTTTCACTTGAGCTTGATGTTGTTGTTCCTTCTTGGCTCAATGTTGAAAGCAAGACATGATGAAGTCTTCAATTAGCTCTCCCATACACAATGTGGAAAGCCTAGCTTATATACTCATCTTCATTTGTCCACCATGTGAACATCCACAAGGATCAAGCATGTAGTGCTCAGGAATGATTATCTTGATCTTGTCCTTGTTAGCACATGAGCTTGTCCTTATCAACACATGATCATTCATAATAGCTTAAAAGGGGATTAGTTATTAATTATCTATATGTGTGTTGTCAGCAACACCAAAACACGATTAAGGGCATGACTGCACTTTCAATCTCCCCCTTTTTGGTAGTTGATGACAACATACATATAGCTCTCAAAAATAGTAATAAACATGTGTGGCTTAGGAGAGATTTGTTACGATGCTTATGAAGCTCCCCCTTATTATATGCATAGTAAAATAGGTAAGTGTGGGAGCTCCCCCTTAATGTGTGCATTGAAGATAATAGCATGATATAACACCATAATAGTTCAACAATACATAGCATATCATATGAATCAAGGCATATCATATGAATCAATAGGATAGCATAAAACTCATCATCATATGACACAACAATAATATCATGATATCTCATCACCACATGATAGTTCAACAATACATCATCCATAAGTGATGGCATAGCACACCATTCATAAGTATCGTTACATGATGACACATCATTAAGTTCGACATAATACATCATACCATACATTATGAGAGTAACTAAAATCGAAACTAAGATAAGATAATGTTCTCCCCCTTTGGCATCAAGGACCAAAAAGGAGGGAAACCCGGCAATGCTACCACATACTCAAATATCACCCTCATCAATATCATCACCATCATGCATCATCCTCATCATCCTCATCATCCTCATCCTCAGGCAAACCACTGCCACCAGCCTCATCAAGAAAATCAGCCCACTCAGGACCAGATGGGAAGCCAAAGTCTGAAGGAGGAGCAGCAGGAAGGGCCTCATCGTCACTCACATCAAGAGCACCCGAGTCTCTCAGACGAGCCTTGAGGGCATTCTTGGAGGAGACGAGGCGAGAAACCACATCATGAGTTTGACCGCACTGGAAAGAGAAGGCCTTCATCATAGCAGAATGTGCCTTGCCAATGAATTTGGCAAAGCGACCGAAAGGAGCTGAGCTAGATGAAGGGGTTGCTGACCGGGCAGCAGTGCGGCGAGTGGAGGTGGATGGTGGGGTTTTCTTGGGAGCATAGTTATCCGCCATGTGAGCGGGAATGACCCACTTGTGATGCGTGTGAGTGACAGCAACAGTGAACTCAGCAACACGGTTAATAAAAGCCTGGATGAAGGGGGCATGAGGGAAGGCTCGCTTGTATTGAAAACTAGCGAGCCGAATCTCATGCCATAGAAAGTGAGGCACATTAATTTTGCCCTTGGGGTTCTCGTGCAAATGTGACATGATGTCAATACAGTAGCCACTACAGGATCCCTTATCACCCATCTTTTGATAGATGGTGCAGATAAGACACTGAAAGATGATAAACTAGGGAGAGCACCAGATGGATGCTTGGTTAAGATCCTTCATCCGTTCGTCAGCATCAAGTTCACGGAGTGGTTTGAGGAGATACCCACACGCCTCAATTGGCTTATGTGCATGGTTAGGATCATTCTTATGGATTTTGAAGCCAGAGTTGGGGAAACCGAGTGCGGCAACAAACTCGTCATAAGAGGCTGTGAACTGAACGCAGAAGTTATCCAGCTAACAGTGTTGTTTGGGCCAAAGAAACATGTGGCATAAAATTGGTGAATAGCAGCAGCGTTAAAATCGCACCGAAAAGCAAAGGGGGCAGCAAGCCCCGATGACTCAATGAGCTCAATGGCACCCGGGTATTTCGCCGGGTGCGTGCGTATATGCTCAAGATCAATAAAGTGATGGACAGAGAGACCCTTAGGAACAATGACCGTAGTAAAGATGTCCGCCTGGACGTTTGTGCGGAAACGTGAGTCCATAAAGTCACGTACAACAGAGAATTGGTCAACGTCGTGGTGGAAAGTGAGGTAGGAAGACTTAGCAACCGTGGTGAAGTTCTTGACTTCACGACCTAAAGTAGCAGGAGGTTCAAGAGAGATGCGACGAGCTTCACCTTCGGGCTGTTCAGGAGGAGATGGTGGCATATAGGAGGGCCTGCGAGTCCCAGGCTTCGGCATAGACTTCCGAACGGTGGGCTGTTCAGCACAGTCCTTAGCTGCAAGCTCATCCTCAAAGTCAGAGCCATCAAACGACGAGGGGAGCTGTTGAGGAGGAGCACGCCGGGCGAGCCGTTTGAAGGGACGGCGTTGCCCATCAGAGTCATCCGACCCCATGCCAGTAGGGGCACGAGCGGATGAGCCAGCAGTGTTCTTCCGGGCGGTGTGCTTAGTCTTGGGCATGATGAACAAGGCCTACACGATTGGAAACCCAATGGGGAACGGTCACGGTCAAACCACAGAACGAACGCATGAATCTTGGGAGAAAGGGGAATCAAACGTGAGTGAGATGGAGGGGATACCTGCAAACCGAGAGAGGAGAGGAAGGGAAGACGGATCCCGCGGAGGAGATCGGATCCCGTGGAGGAGATCAGTCAGATCCCGGAGCAGGGCCCCTGGTGGCGGTGCCAGCGAGCACCTCTGGCGCTGGCGGCGGCGGCTGTGGTGGCGGGTGGGAGAAAAGGAGGCGGGTGGGGGCTAGGGCAAGGCCCAGCCCGCGCCCTTCTATTTATAGAGCTCTCGAAGTGTCAGACGTCCGAGGGGCGTCGGACGTCCGAAGAATGTTTAGCCGTCGGACGACCGACATGTGCCGGACGTCCGGAGTGCGTTTAGCCGTCGAACGTCCGAGATCCGTCGGACGTCCGAGATCCGTCGGACGACCGACAGAGAAGGCAGAGGCAATTTTTGGGATTTTGATGATGAGGTGATAAGGAGTATTCTCGCATGTGTAGCAACCAAAGGGACCTCTCAACTAACATATTTTGGACATGGTATGATGTAAGTCTTTTAATACGATTACTATGATAAGTGTGGGTCCAAAATACCGTCAAACGCATGAATGCATAGAATCATGCACGAGTTATCCTCTTATAAGAGCAAGGCACATGACACAAGGGTCATGCCACAAATTTGTCTCATTCATATGACCATGAAGAGCTAAGAGAACACCAACACTAAGCATTTCATCAATGTGATTGACAAGGACATGCAGGAAATTACAAAGTGGAAAAAGTATTATGTTCATGCCATGATGCAACCTACACAGTGTTGACTCTAATGTTGTACATCCATGAAGTAAATACTTGTTAGCGGAAAAGCATTGGTATGGCGTAGAAGTAGCCGAGTCCTGTCTTGACTCTAATTTGTTCGTGACCAGCACCATCTTCTTCTGAGAATAAATCAAGATAGCAATGCTTCTCCAAAGTACCTAAACCACCAATTAAGCACAATATGGTCCCCAAACTTATTGGGTCCGAAGTAGTTAGTCCAACTACAATATATATAGGGTAAGATCACTCAATTATGTGCATATAGATATAAGTTTTACTTTCAAGCACACCCTAACCTTTTAATGGATACGTCTGATTTACCATATATATATATATTGGATCAAAGATACGATAGACACGGCATGTGCATCTACACATAGTAGATATGCCTACACAATCCTATCAAAATCCAAGGATATACAATTTGGACAAATGAACACATAATTTTCTATTACAGAACATTCATGTCGTCCAAAATGGATCAGGGTGACAAATCAACATATGGTAGCACCCCAAGTTCAACACATGAATCGGTCAAGGCATCAAACCATGTAAGGCATGCATTTTGCACAACCTTACATGCATGTCTCACCCCAGTAGATGTATAAGTGTAGGTAATATGATTATAACTCCCACAACATTATGAAATAAATAGTGCGAGTTCAAAGACATGCATGGGAGATTACCGGGAGACACATGAATTTCTCGGCACGTTATGTAGGTCAACTGAAGATAAAGCCAAAATAAAATGACCATGAAAAACACTACCAAGCTAGAGATACCATGTGTGAGAGAACACAATGGCATTTAGAGTTATCAGTGGTGGTAGGTGCCAAACAAGCACAAAGATCGTTTTATACTCACACAAGTGTGATATGGGAGTTCAACCATAAGCATAATGTTTAGATGTCATACGTTAACATCCCAATTAGTTAGATCATAGTGTGGAGAAATAATTTGAAAGGCATGCATCAACTATGCCCTTCTTTTAGATACGATCTAGCGGCTAAGCCATGAGTATTGGTGTAGTAGGACGTTTTACTCACGCACATCTATGGTATTTAGATACCAACAGGGCTTATTATGCGAATTAAGATATGTGGAGCATGACACGCCACACAGTTATAGGATAACCCCATGTGGTAGATTCTGAGTGGCATACATCGGATGTTTTATCTTACCAGGGGATGTGACATGCACAAAGCATATCATACTCCCATAATGTGATAATCCATGTATTTATCATACAAGGCAATCAATCATCCAACTAAGGTGACAAGTGGATGCCAATTTAAACTTCGGATGGCTTTGACATCAAACTAATTGATTGGATAATCTTGCACCGTGAATACTACATGGAGTCCAATACATATATACACATTTTGGGTTAGTGGTGTGCGTAGAGCAGAACACTCCCCCATAATGTGATGAGCTATTAGCGTCTCAAAAGACCCACACAATGGTGCAACTAGGATGCAAGTAATGATCAGGACTACACACAACTATATGACATACATAACGACCTACACATGATAGATAACATATAACAATCATACTAGTAGGCGCAACATGTCAAAGTACATGCTAGGTACCAAACCTAGACATGAGAAGGAGTGGGGCAGGCAACTTTCAATGTAAACAATTTAAGTACAAGTCGCCGCAAAGAGGCACATTGGATATGTGATATGGGCTCGATAATCCAAGTGACTTGGCTTGAGATGATACGAATGATGAAGAGTCCTCAAATCTTCATTGTGTATCCAAGTCTCCAATGTCCTCCAAAGTCACCTATTGATCAAGTTTGAGCTTGTTGGTCCCCAACTACGTTGGGTCCTAAGAGGTTAGTCACAATAGGCTTGGCAACCCAAATGGTTCTTTTCCTGACACCATTTTGAGTACCAACAAACTTGGCAAACACATTGCCAACCTTATCCTTCCCAAGGGAATAGCTACATCAATAGTGATTGGGTTGGATAAGTTATCTCTCGCGCAAGACGAAGCGACGTGACCCTTCTCACGACATAAGTAGCAACATCCACCCTTTGTTTTCTTCCCAGTTGATTTCTCACCTCAGGGGGTGTTGGCTTGGGTCTTATTAGGAAGAGGCCTTCCTTCAACTTGTAGCTGAGTGTGTGATTGAGTTTGTGGCCGCTTCCCTTGTTGCTTGTGACTTTGAGACTTCGTCTTTAGAGGGAAAGATCTAACATGGTGACCTTTAACTTTGCATTTGAAGCAAATGATTTTGGCCGAATTCTTAACTCGTTCTAGGCCACTCTTGTTCTTGTTTGAGTTTACTCCAACATCATTTTTGTCATTCGGAGATGTTTGCTCACACAGGACGTTGTTGAGTGTGGACATCCCTTCATGACACTGTTCCAAGTCTTTCTTCAAAGAAGTGACTTGGGCCTTGAGCTCTTCGATTTCCTCTGCACGGTTAGTGTCAATGCAAGTACTAGAGGAAGTGTAAGCTTCATTGTTAGAGCAACAAGGCAAGGAAAGTAATTCATCACACGAGGTAGCAACATTATGAGTAGACGAATTACGAGGACTAGCACATGGAAATATAGTACTTTGATTAGAAGTGGTGCCATTGTCCACATGAGGCTCACTTGATGTTACCTTGGTGATGATAGCCTCATGAGCTAACTTTTGCACATTATGGGATGTTAGAAGATCGGCATGAGAGCTTGTGAGCATTACATGGTTTTCTTCCAACTTCCCATAATTGCTAGTTAGTAAATCAAGTTGAGCACATAGCTCAACATTCTCCTTCAATGTTGATACTTCAAAAGAGATAGGGTTAGATGTACAAGTATCATCAACAATATGAGAGGAGTAAGTAGCGATTAGAGACTTCTCATGAGTAGATTGAAGCTCCTCATAGATCTTAGAGGTTTTGATGAGCTCTCCCTTGACATTCTTGCATTCAAGGAGAAGGACCTCAAAATCCTTTTTAAGTTTATCATGAGCAACTTCAATCTCTCCTTTTGAAGATCTTAAGTCTCTACATGCTTGATGACTCTTCGCAAGTTCATGTTCAAGTTGTTCACTTTTAGCTTGTTCATGATTAAGTGAATCATTACAATTTTCAAAGTAAGCAAGAACATCTTGGAATCTTTGAAGAGCGTTATTTTTAGCTTTATGAAGAATTTTACTGATCACATAGATATTTTCAGTCAAGTCATCATCATCATCCTCATCGCAAATATCATCGTTATTGCACAGGAAAGATGATACCTCATTATTACCTCTTGCCATGAGGCACATGTGAACTGGAGGAGTTGATGATGATTCTTTTGGTGAATCAGATTCTTCATTAGTCAAAAGTACTTCATATTTCTTGGTTTCCCCTAAATGATTAGTCATAGAACAACTAGGGAGAAACAAGATATTTTGATCAAGAGGACACCGGAAAGCAGGCATATCACCACAGACATTTGTCGAGGGATCTTTAGGTGAAATGCATGACCTATCAGCACAATAATTTACACTATGTGTGGTGCTAGATATGCTCGTGGCCATGGAGGCTATGACATTATCATCAACATGTATTTCTTCACTCACCATGTCATTACCTTGTGAGATTGAAGATGCTGAGGTGTGCAAGCAATCGGATATGGAAGTAGTGGTGGACTCTTTATGATCGAAAAGAGTGAAGAGCTCATGCACCAACTCCTTCATCATAATATCGTCTTCATCAAGATTGGACCCACCATATATATCTTCAAGTTTAGTCCAAACTTCATGACCTGACTTGCAAGTCGAGATAGACTTAAACACTTCAGGACTTATGGTTCGATGAATGGCAAGAAAGGCCTCACAATCAAGATACATTTCATTAGTAGATGAAGATGCATCATCCTTTTTCTCGGGAATCCCTATAAGAACAATTCGTAAAGTATTTGGGCCCATGGCCCGAAAGTGATGAAGCATACGAATTCTCCATAGGGTATAATTTGTGCCATCAAAGTCAAAGGTGTCATTGTGCACTAATCCAATAGTCGACATCGATACTCTCTAGGCCGTGAAACCTAATTAAAGAGAGACCTTGCTTTGATAGCAATTGAAAAGACCTCGATGACGCCTAGAGGGGGGTGAATAGGCTATTTAAAAACTTCTTTGGATTTGGCTTAAACCTAATGCGGAAATAAACTAAGAGGATACTTGTCAAGCACAAATCCTAAATTCACTAGGCACTGCAACGTGCATCAACAACACGATCTACCAAGATGGACACAATACAGTTACTAACAAGCACAAGTAAGTTACACAAACTTACTTGAGCTATATCACACGACAAGTAGGTGAACAACACAAGATACTAGATCACAATATAGCACACGATATATCAAAAGCTGCAAGTGTGAACATGTGGATATAGAGGGTATGCTTGAATGATTAATCTTGTACAAGAAATAACCAACACAGTATAATGAGAACAAACAATATGCAATGTATGTATGCTCAAGTAACACAAGTAAACCACAAGTAAGGAGTTAGGGTTAAGGATAACCAAGGTCACTGAGACGAAGATGTATCCCGATGTTCACTTCCTTGGAGGGAAGCTAGTCACCGTTAGAGAGGTGGATGTTACCACGAAGGTACACCAACGCCACGAAGGCTCACCCTATTCTCCCTTTGAGATAACACCACGAACGCATTTCTCAACCACTAGTGGTAAGCCTTTGAGGTGGCTTCCAAACCCTCACAAACTTTTCCGGGGGGTAATCACACAGATTGATTCCTCTCCGAAGAACTCCTGCCGCCTAGGAGTCTCCAACCTCCAAGAGTAACAAGATCATGGGGAATGCTCAAAACTTGCTCAAATCTCAAATAGCTTGGGTTGAGAGAAGGAGAGGGAGACGATCTATCTTTTGATTGGAACAACTCTCAAAGGGGCTCAAAAATGCTCTTGGGATCTAAGATTTGGTGAGAGCAAATGTATGTGGGGTAGAAATGTGTTCTTATGAGGATATGGCTGTGTTGGGCACCCTCTCACGAAGTGGGAGAGGGGTATATATAGTGGGGAGAGTAAGACAGCTGTTGGAGACACTTTAAGTCACACAGGGGTCAGACATCCGGCAGTTCACGGATGTCCGGGCGTCCACAAGGAGTCGGACGTCCGACAGGGGTCGGTCGTTCGAGGGATGTAAATATATCTGGAACCACTGGGTAGTTGAACACGGACCGGATGTCCGGAGAAAGCCGGAAGTCCGAGATATTCGACTCAAACTTCTCTGGTGCAAGATTCCGGATTTCCGAAAGTGGACGGACGTCCGGCCCTCGGACGTCCGGAGGGAGCCGGAAGTCCGAGTTATATGGCTCAAGTTTCTCTGGTACAAAGCTCCGGATTTCTGAAGCTGGTCGGACAACCGGCCCTCGGATGTCCGGAGGGAGCCGGAAGTCCGAGTTATATGGCTCAAGTTTCTCTGGTGCATAGTTCCGGATTTACGAAGCTGGTCGGACGTCCGGTCCTCGGACGTCTGGAGGGAGCTGGAAGTCCGAGTTATATGGCTCTAATTTCTCTGGTATAGGATTCCGGATTTCCGAAGCAGTCGGTCGTCCGGCCCTCGGACGTCCGGAGGAAGCCGGATGTCCGAGGCACTGGTCTTGTTTTCTGATAACATCAGAGCAATGGAGATGTGGTATGAGCCGAACAGTGGATATCTAGTTTGAGCAAGTTCATTACAAAACCTGTGATCCCCTCTTAATAGTGCGGGATCCCTAAAGACTCAAGAATTGTAAAAGGGGTACCTATGATCCATACTTGAGTGTATACTTTTATTCGTTGATCATGACTCCGCACCACTAACTTCAAAGGAACTGATACCTTTGAGTTAGCCCTTTCACTTGAGCTTGATGTTGTTGTTCCTTCTTGGCTCAATGTTGAAAGCAAGACATGATGAAGTCTTCAATTAGCTCTCCCATACACAATGTGGAAAGCCTAGCTTATATACTCATCTTCATTTGTCCACCATGTGAACATCCACAAGGATCAAGCATGTAGTGCTCAGGAATGATTATCTTGATCTTGTCCTTGTTAGCACATGAGCTTGTCCTTATCAACACATGATCATTCATAATAGCTTAAAAGGGGATTAGTTATTAATTATCTATATGTGTGTTGTCAGCAACACCAAAACACGATTAAGGGCATGACTGCACTTTCAACGTGTAAGGTCGGTCCGGGCCGCTTCATCCCACAATACCGCCGAAAAAGAATAAGACTAGTAGCAGCAAGCAATTGACAAATCATCGCCCACAACCTTTTGTGTTCTACTCGTGGATAGAATCTACGCATAGAAAACCTGGCTCGGATGCCACTGTTGGGTAACGTAGCATAAATTCAAAAAAATTCCTACGCCATATTCAGATCTTCCTATGGAGAGACCAGCAACGAGAGAGGGGTGAGTGCATCCTCATACCTTTGAAGATCGCTAAGAGGAAGCGTTGCTAGAACGCGTTTAATGGAGTCGTACTCGCGGCGATTCAGATTGCGGTGTGATTCCGATATAGTGCCGAACCACGACACCTCTCGTTCAACACACATGCAGCCCGGTGATGTCTCCCGCACCTTGATCCAGCAAGGAGGAGGAAGAGGTTGGGGAAGATCTCCGACAGCACGACAGCGTTCTGTCAATGGAGAGACGAGGTCTCCCGGCTAGGCTTCGCCAAGCACCGGCAGAGAGGAGGAGAAGGAAGAGCAGGGTTGCGCCGAGGGAGAGGAAGACTGGTGTCTCCAACAGCCCAAAGTGCCCACTTTATATAGGGGGGGAGGGGATGTGCCCCCTTGAGGGTTTCCATCTCCTGGGAGGGGCGACAACCCTAGATGGGAGGAGGTGTGGCGGCCAGGAGGGGAGGAGGGGTGACGCACCCTTCTCGTGGGCCATAGGCCCACCTGCGCTAGGGTTCCCCCCTCTCCCCTCTTCTTGCGCCATGGGCTGAGTGTGGGGGCGCACCAGCCCACCTAGGGGCTGGTTCCCTCCCACACTTGGCCCATCTAGCCTTCCGGGGTGGTGGCCCCCTTCCGGTGGACCCCCGGGGCCACTTCTGGTGGTCCTGGTGGTCCTGGTACGTTACCGGCGACACCCGAAACACTTCCGGTGTCCAAAACCATCCGTCCTATATATCAATCTTTACCTCCGGACCATTCCGGAGCTCCTCGTGACGTCCGGTATCTCATCCGGGACTCCGAAAAACTTTTAATAACCTCGTATAACAATTCCCTATAACCCTAGAGTCATTGAACCTTAAGTGTGTAGACCCTACGGGTTCGGGAGACAGGCAGACATGACCGAGACACCTCTCCGGTCAATAACCATCAGCGGGGTCTGGATACCCATGGTGGCTCCCACTTGCTCCACGATGATCTCATTGGATGAACCACGATGTCAAGGATTCAATCAATCCCGTATACAATTCCCTTTGTCTGTCGGTATAGAACTTGCCCGAGATTTGATTGTCGGTATACCTATACCTTGTTCAATCTCGTTACTGGTAAGTCTCTTTACTCGTTCTGTAGCACGTCATCGTGTGACTAACTCCCTAGTCACATTGAGCTCATGATGATGTTCTACCGAGTGGGCCCAGAGATACCTCTCCGTCACGCGGAGTGACAAATCCCGATCTTGATTCGCACCAACCCAACAGACACTTTCAGAGGTACCCGTAGTGCACCTTTATAGTCACCCAGTTACGTTGTGACGTTGATACACCCAAAGCACTCCTATGCTATCCGGGAGTTGCACAATATCACGGTCGAAGGAAAAGACACTTGGCATTAGAAAAGCTTTAGCATACGAACAATACGATCTAGTGCTACGCTTAGGATTGGGTCTTGCCCATCACATCATTCTCCCAATGATGTGATCCCGTTATCAATGACATCCAATTCCCATGATCAGGAAACCATGATCATCTATTGATCAACGAGCTAGCCAACTAGAGGCTTGCTAGGGACACATTGTGATCTATTTATTCACACATGTATTACTGTTTCCTGTTAATACAATTATAGCATGAACAATAGACGATTATCATGAACAAGGAAATATGATAATAACCATTTTATTATTGCCTCTAGGGCATATTTCCAACACTTCAAACCACCAAAATCACTAAGGGGCACTAGATGCACTTACAGATATCTTGTAGGAGTTTGCTTCCGGTAGGGTGTCATGGTTGCTCGACAGTGGAGCCACAAATCATATGACCGGAAGCAAGGACTTGGTGGTGGATGCGCATCCAATTCCATCTATGCCCACCCATGTCCAATTTGCTGATGCCTCAACATCTAAGGTAATGGGATTTGGCAAGGTGGTCATCTCTCAAGATTTATCTATAGAGAAGGTCATGCATGTTGAGTCCCTTGCATACAATTTGCTTTTCGTTCAACAGCTTGCAATTATGGGCTTTGCCACATTCTTCAATCTTGATACCGTGGCCCTTTTCCGGAGCAAGACTCTTAAAGTAGCCTTTGTTGGACATGTCAAGAATGGTCTCTATGTGGTGAACTTTTCAAAGCGACCCACTAAGATCGCAACTTGTCTAATGGTTAAAGTTGATGTGGGTTGGTTTTGGCATCGCCGGATATCTCATGTAAATATGAGATCTTTGCAACTCTCCTCAAAGGGGATCACATTCGTGGATTAACAAATGTAAGTTTTGCCAGAGACCGTGCTTGAAGTGCTTGTATTGAAGGGAAGCTTCATAAAACGGATCATCGTCCCATGACTATCATTTACTATAAAAGGCCCTTGGAGCTCCTTCACATGGATCTCTTTGGTCCTCCATCTTTTGATGGTCTTGGGGGAAGAAAGTATTGCTTGGTGATTGTGGATGACTACTCAAGATACACTTGGGTATATTTCTTCAAGAGGAAGAGCAAGACTCAACAAACCGTCATCGACTTTGCTAATGAAGCTCAACGTCAACATGAAGCAAAGATATTGATGATTATAAGTGCTTCAAGAACTAAACCTTGGATGAGTTCCTTAGTGACGAGGGGATCACACAACAATATTTGGCACCCTATACTCCTCAACAAAATGGTATGGCGGAGAGGAAGAACCGAACGTTGATGGACGCGGCAAGAACCATGATGGTGGAGTTCAAATCTCCATACAACTTTTGGGCTGAAGCCATTAACACCACATGTCATGCATCCAATCGGCTCTACCTCCGCAAAGGCTTGAACAAGACTCCATATGAGATTCTTACCGGGAACAAGCCCAACCTCAAGTACTTCTAGGTTTTCAGTTGTAAGTGTTTCATTCTTAAGAAAGGTGTTTGTTTTGTCTAAATTCGAAGCTAGAGCTCATGAGAGCATATTTGTTGGTTATGCTACAAACTCTCATGCTTACCATGTTCTCAACAAGTCCACCGGACTCATTAAGGAGACGTGTAACATAGAGTTTGATGAGAATAATGGCACCCTAGTGGAGCAAAGTGGTCTTTGTGATGTAGGTGATAAAATTCCTCCTCAAGCCATAAGAAGAATGGGGATTGGTCAAATACTCCCCATTGAGGAACCCCTTGTAGCCGAAGGAGAAGGACAATGCTCTACTCAAGTGGAGACATCACCTTCGCTAGTCCCACACGCTTCCGAAGAACAAAGTGAAGGCCTTCAACCCGTTGAACAAGATCGAGGACAACATCAACATCATGAGGATGGTGTTGCACCAAATAATGTCCAAGATCATGCTCAAGACACCGAGTTTGCTCAAGATCAAGTGCAACCACAAGATCAAGGGCAAGCTATTGAGTGATACGTCTCCAACGTATCTATAATTTTTTATGGTTCCATGCTATTATCTTGTCAAACTTTGGATGTTTTGTATGCCTTTTATATCTTTTTTTGGGACTAACTTATTAACTCAGTGCCATGTGCCAGTTCCTGTTTTTTCCGTGTTTTTGACCCTTTTCAGAGGAGGATTTTACATGGTGTCCAAACGGAATAAAACTTCCGAAAAGATTTTTTCCAGAACAGAAGATACGCGCTAGACTTGAGAACCAAGGCAGGGGCCAGCAGGGAACCCCACAAGCCCCCTAGGCGCGGCCAGGAGGTCGCGCCTAGCAGGCTTGTGGGCTCCCTGTGGCACGTCTGCCCTACCTCTTCCGCCTATAAATTCAGAAAAATTCCAAAACTGCGAGAGAGATCCACGAAAATACTTTTCCACCGCCGCAAGCTTCTGTCTCCGCAAGATCCCATCTGGGGCACGTTCTGGTGCCCTGTCGGAGGGGGGATTCGGATACGGACAGCTTCTTCATCAACACCATGACCTCTCCGATGATGCATGAGTAGTTCACCATAGACCTTCGGGTCCATAGCTAGTAGCTAGATGGCTTCTTCTCTCTCTTGGATCTTCAATACAAAGTTCCCCATGATCTTCATGGAGATCTATCCGATGTAATCTTCTTTGCGGTGTGTTTGTCGAGACCCGATGAATTGTGGATTTATGATCAGATTATCTATGAATCTTATTTGAGTTTCTTATGATCTCTTATATGCATGATTTCATATCCTTGTAATTCTCTTCGAGTTGTGGGTTTTGTTTGGCCAACTTGATCTATGATTCTTGCAATAGGATAAGTTCTTGGTTTTGGGTTAATACCATGCGGTGACCTCACCCAGTGACAGAAGGGGTAGCGAGGCACGCATCGTGTTGTTGCCATCAAGGGTAAAAACATGGGGTTTTCATCATTGGTTTGAGTTTATCCCTCTACATCATGTCATCTTGCTTAAGGCGTTACTCTGTTCGTCATGAACTCAATACACTAGATGCATGCTGGATAGCGGTCGATGTGTGGAGTAATAGTAGTAGATGCAGAAAGTATCGGTCTACTTGTCTCGGACGTGATGCCTATATGTATGATCATTGCCTTAGATATCGTCATGACTTTGCGCGGTTCTATCAATTGCTCGACAGTAATTTGTTCACCCACTGTATTATTTGCTATTTTAAGACAAGCCTCTAGTGAACACTATGGCCCCCGGGTCTACTTCACACTATATTTTCAGCCTTACTCTTTTACTTCGTTGCACTTTCTGCCTTCAGATCTCACTTTGCAATCAATATTGAAGGGATTGACAACCCCTTTATAGCGTTGGGTGCAAGCTCTTTGTGTTTGCGCAGGTACTCTGGACTTGACGTGATTCTCCTACTCAATTGATACCTTGGTTCTCAAACTGAGGGAAATACTTACTACTCCTGTGCTGCATCACCATTTCCTCTTCAAGGGAAAAACCAACGCAAGCTCAAGAGGCAGCAGAAGGATTTCTTGTGCCATTGTCGGGGAGGATCAAGTCAAGAACTCATCCAAGTAAGTGTCACAAACTCATCTCTTGCATTTACTTTTTTTCCTCTTGTTTTCCTCTCCCCCACTTCTGAAAAACAAAAAATTACAAAAAAAATTGCCTTTTTCGTTTGCCTTTTTCGTTCGCCCTTTTCTCTCACTTGTTTTCTATTCGCTTGTGTGCTTGTTTGATTGGTGAAGTCACCGTGACTGAAAATACCAAACTTTGTGACTTCTCGAATACTAATAATAATGATTTTATTAGTACTCTGATTGCTCCCGCCACTAGTGCGGAATCATACGAAATCAATGCCGCTTTGCTGAATCTTGTTATGAAAGAGAAATTCTCCGGCCTTCCTAGTGAAGATGTCGCATCCCATATTAATACCTTCATTGAGCTTTGTGATATGAAAAAGAAGAAAGATGTGGATAATGATGTGATCAAATTGAAGCTTTTTCCTTTGTCGTTGCGAGATCGAGCAAAAACTTGGTTTTCATCTTTGCTCAAAAATAGTATTGATTCTTGGAACAAGTGCAAAGATGCTTATATATCCAAGTATTTTCCACCGGCTAAGATTATCTCTCTCCGTAATGATATCATGAATTTTAAGCAGCTTGATCATGAACATGTTGCACAATCTTGGGAGAGAATGAAATTGATGATTAGAAATTGTCCCGCTCATGGCTTGAGTCTTTGGATGATTATACAAATCTTCTACGCTGGCTTGAATTTCGCTTCTAGAAATATCTTGGACTCCGCCTCAGGTGGAACGTTCATAGAAATCACGTTAGGAGAAGCCACAAAACTCGTAGACAACATCATGACGAACTACTCTCAGTGGCACACTGAAAGGTCACCTACTAGTAAAAAGGTACATGCTATAGAAGAAATTAACTCGTTAAGTGCTAAGATGGATGAGTTAATGAATTTGGTTGCTAGTAGAAGTGCTCCTTTAGATCCTAATGATATGCCCTTGTCTTCCTTGAATGAGAGTAACAACGCTAGCTTGGACGTTAATTTTGTTGGTAGGAATAATTTTGGCAACAATAATGCTTTTAGAGGAAACTATGTTCCTAGGCCTTTTCCTAGTAACCCCTATAATAACTTTGGCAACTCCTACAACAATACTCATGGAAATTACAATAGATTACCCTCTGATCTAGAGAGTGATATCAAAGAGTTTATCAACTCGCAAAATATTTTCAATACGTCCATGGAGGAGAAACTACTCAAGATTGACGATTTGGCTAGGAGTGTTGATAGAATGTCTAGTGATATTGATGCTTTGAAAGTTAGATGTGCTCCTCCCAAGATCAATATGGATGAAACTTTGAAAGCTATCCGTGTTTCCATGAGTGAGAGCAAAGAAAGAACCACCCAAATTCGTGCTAGACATGAATGGCTTAAAAGGACGTGTTCTTGTGATAAGAATCATGAAGATCTTAAGGTGCTTGGTGTGACTCTCATTGAATCTTTGTTTTCTTGTGTCAAGCCTAATGATGATGGGGCTGGATATGAATCCACTTTGGTTGAAAAACGCCCCAATAATTCGGAGTCCATCTATCTTGATGCTAAAAGCATTAAAGGTGGAATAGAAGATATCAAAACATTGAGTAGTAATGAAACTACTACTTTTGATTTCAAGGAATTCAATTATGATAGTTGCTCCTTGACTGAATGCATTTCCTTGATGCAATCCATGCTAAACTCTCCACACGCTTATAGACAAAACAAGGCCTTTACCGATCATATCGTCGATGCTATGATAAAATCTCTTGAAGAGAAACTTGAATTGGAAGTTTCTATTCCTAAAAAGCTTCATGATGAGTGGGAACCTACTATCAAAATCAAAATCAAAAACTATGAATGCAATGCTTTGTGTGATTTGGGTGCTAGTGTTTCCGCGATTCCAAAGTCTTTATGTGATGTTCTGGGTTTTAATGAGATTGAGGAGTGTTCTCTTAATTTGCATCTTGTGGATTCTACTGTCAAGAAACCCATGGGAAGGATCAATGATGTTCTTATTATTCCAAATAGGAACTATGTACCCGTGGATTTCATTGTGCTTGACATTGATTGCAATCCTACATGCCATATCATTCTTGGTAGACCTTTCCTAAGGACTATCGGTGCTATCATCGATATGTAGGAAGGGAATATTAGATTTCAATTTCCTTTAAATAAGGGCATGGAGCATTTTCCTAGAAATAAAATAAGATTGCCTTATGAATCCATGATGAGGGCTACTTATGGTTTGAGCACCAAAGACGACGATACGTGATTCTAGTGCCTTATGCCTAGCTAAGGGCGTTAAACAATAGCGCTTGTTGGGAGACAACCCAATGAATTTATCTTTTTCTTTCTGTTTTGTTGCGTCCACACCATCATAATTCTGTTATGGTTGTGTCTTTTGGGTTTATTTTTGTGTTTGAGCCAAGCAAAACCTTTATGACTAGTCTTGGTGATGGTTGTTTGATCCTGCTGGAAAAAGACAAAAACTTTTCGCTCACGAGATTATTTTTCATTTTTATTGAGAAAGATCTTTTGAGTTGATTCTTTTTGCTGCTGGTTGATATGCCGTTTGCCCAGGCTGTCATAATTTTTCAGAATTTTTGAGCTACCAGAAGTATACACATTGCTACAGATTGGTCTGTTTTTGACGGATTTTGTTTTGTTGAGTTGGTTGCTTGTTTTGATGAAACTATGGATATTATCGGGGGTACAAGCCATTTAAAAGTGATAATACAGTAATCTAACACCAATATGAATAGAATTCAAGTTTGCTACAGTACCTAAAGAGGTGGTAGTTTGTTTTTTTGTGCTAATGATATCACGAGTTTCTGTTTAAGTTTTGTGTTGGGAAGTTTTCAAGTTTTGGGTGATGTTCTCATGGACAAAGGGATAAAGAATGGAAAGAGATCAAGCTTGGGGATTCCCAAGGCATCCCAAGCCAAATTCAAGGACACCGAAAAGCCTAAGATTGGGGATGCCCCGGGAAGGCATCCCCTCTTTCGTCTTCAATCCATCGGTAACATTACTTGGAGCTATATTTTTATTCACCACATGATATGTATTTTGCTTGGAGCGTCTTGTATCATAGGAGTCTTTTCTTTTTGTTGTGTCACAATCATCCTTGTTGCACACCTTTGAGAGAGACATGCACTCATCGTGAAATTGCTATAATGCTCATTGTGCTTCACTTAGATCTTTTAGAGCACGGCGGTGCGTGACTTGGTAGTTGGTTTGTGCTATGAAAGTAGTCACAAAGGTGATAGGTACCCAAAGAGGATACAAAAACTTCTATCTTCATGTGGGTTGAGTAGAAAGAGAAGTTTGATTCCTCTCAATTAGTTTTGAGACGTGGATTTGGTAATATTAAGAGTTATGTTAGTAGGGTGTTGTGAATCTAGAAATACTTGTGTTGAAGTTAGTGATTCCCGTAACATGCACGTATGGTGAACCGCTATGTTAGGAAGTCGGATCATAATTTATCTATTGATTGTCATCCTTTGTGTTGCGGTCGGGATCGCGCGATGGTTAACACCTACCAACCCTTCCCCTAGGAGTATGCGTTTAGCACTTTGTTTCGATTACTAATAAAAACTTTTGCAACAAGTATGTGAGTTCTTCATGACTAATGTGAGTCCATGGTATAGATGCACCTTCACCTTCCACCATTGCTAGCCTCTCTAGTTCCGCGCAATTTTCGCCGATGCACAAACCCACCATATGCCTTCCTCAAAATAGCCACCATACCTACCTACTATGGCATTTTCATAGCCATTCCGAGATATATTGCCATGCAACTCCCACTGTTCCGTCTCATGACTTGTGACGTCACTCTCATATTGCCATTGCATGATCGTAAGATAGCTAGCGAGATGTTTCAACGTCATACACCAAGCTAGATCGTTGCATATCCCAGTACACTGCCGGAGGCATTTCCTATAGAGTCATCATCGTTCTAAGCTTTGAGCTGTGAGTAAATAAAAGTGTGATGATCATCATTATTACAGCATTGTCCCATGTGAGGAAATAAAATTAAAAAAAAGGCCAAAGTTGCCCACATAAAAAAAGAGAAAAAAAAAGAGGCCCAAGAGCCCAAATAAAAAAAAGAGAAAAAGAGAGAAAGGACAATGCTACTATCTTTTTCCACACTTGTGCTTCATAATAGCACCATGTTCTTCATGATTGAGAGCCACCATATGCTAGTGGGAATTTTTACTATATAACTTGGCTTGTATATTCCAAGGATGGGCTTCGTCAAATTGCCCTAGGTCTTCGTGAGCAAGCAAGTTGGATGCACACCCACTAGTTCTCCTTTTGAGGTTTCACATACTTATAGCTCTAGTGCATCCTTTGTATGGCAATCCCTACTCATTCACATTGATATCTATTAATGGCCATCTCCATAACCCTTTGATACGCCGAGTCAATGTGACCATCTCCTCCTTTTTGTCTCACAACTACCACCACACTCTATTCCACCTATAGTGTTATATCCATGGCTCACGCTCATGTATTGCGTGATAGTTGTAAAAGGTTTGAGAAAGTAAGAGTGCAAAAACAATTACTTGGCCAATACCGGGGTTGTGCATGATTTAAATTAGTTGTGTGAGGATGATGGAGCATAGCCAGACCATATGATTTTGTAGGCATAACTTTCTTTGGCCTTGTTATTTCGAAAGTTCATGTTTACCTTGCTAGTTTGCTTGAAGTATTATTGTTTTCATGTCAATAGCAAACTATTGTTTTGAATCTTACGGATCTGAACATTCATGTCACATGAAAGAAGTTACAAAGGACAACTATGCTAGGTAGCATTCCACATCAAAAATTCAGTCTTTATCAGTTCCCTACTCGAGGACGAGCAGGAGTTAAGCTTGGGGATGCTTGATACGTCTCCAACGTATCTATAATTTTTGATGGTTCCATGCTATTATCTTGTCAAACTTCGGATGTCTTGTATGCCTTTTATATATTTTTTGGGACTAAATTATTAACTCAGTGCCAAGTGCCAGTTCCTGTTTTTTCCGTGTTTTCGAGCCTTTTCACAGGAGGATTTTAAACTGTGTCCAAACGGAATAAAACTTCCGAAAAGATTTTTTTTTCGGAACAGAAGATACGCGCCATACTTGAGAACCAAGGCAGGGGCCAGCAGGGGACCCCACAAGCCCCCTAGGCGCGGCCACGGGGGTCGTTCCTAGCAGGCTTG
This sequence comes from Hordeum vulgare subsp. vulgare, assembly GCF_904849725.1. Taxonomy (NCBI): domain Eukaryota; kingdom Viridiplantae; phylum Streptophyta; class Magnoliopsida; order Poales; family Poaceae; genus Hordeum; species Hordeum vulgare. Next base: position 104,626,332 of record NC_058522.1, on the reverse strand, counting down.
TGGGCCCCCTGTGGCACGTCTGCCCTACCTCTTCCGCCTATAAATTCAGAAAAATTTCAAAACTGCGAGAGAGATCCATGAAAATACTTTTCCGCCGCCGCAAGCTTCTGTCTCCGCAAGATCCCATCTGGGGCACGTTCTGGTGCCCTGTCGGAGGGGGGATTCGAATACGGACGGCTTCTTCATCAACACCATGACCTCTCTGATGATGCGTGAGTAGTTCACCATAGACCTTCGGGTCCATAGCTAGTAGCTAGATGGCTTCTTCTCTCTCTTGGATCTTCAATACAAAGTTCTCCATGATCTTCATGGAGATCTATCCGATGTAATCTTCTTTGCGGTGTGTTTGTCGAGATCCGATGAATTCTGTATTTATGAGCAGATTATCTATGAATCTTATTTGAGTTTCTTCTGATCTCTTATATGCATGATTTCATATCCTTGTAATTCTCTTCGAGTTGTGGGTTTTGTTTGGCCAACTTGATCTATGATTCTTGCAATAGGAGAAGTGCTTGGTTTTGGGTTCATACCGTGCGGTGACCTCACCCAGTGACAGAAGGGGTAGCGAGGCACACATCGTGTTATTGCCATCAAGGGTAAAAAGATGGGGTTTTCATCATTGGTTTGAGTTTATCCCTCTACATCATGTCATCTTGCTTAAGGCGCTACTCTGTTCGTCATGAACTCAATACACTAGATGCATGCTGGATAGCGGTCAATGTGTGGAGTAATAGTAGTAGATGCAGAAAGTATCGGTCTACTTGTCTCGGACGTGATGCCTATATGTATGATCATTGCCTTAGATATCGTCATGACTTTGCGCGGTTCTATGAATTGCTCGACAGTAATTTGTTCACCCACCGTATTATTTGCTATTTTGAGAGAAGCCTCTAGTGAACACTATGGCCCCCGGGTCTACTTCACACCATATTTTCAGCCTTACTCTTTTACTTCGTTGCACTTTCCGCCATCAGATCTCACTTTGCAATCAATCTTGAAGGGATTGACAACCCCTTTATAGCGTTGGGTGCAAGCTCTTTGTGTTTGCGCAGGTACTCTGGACTTATCGCGATTCTCCTAATGGATTGATACCTTGGTTCTCAAACTGAGGGAAATACTTACTGCTCCTGTGCTGCATCACCCTTTCCTCTTCAAGGGAAAAACCAACGCAAGCTTAAGAGGCAGCAGTGAGAAAGCTCAAGACGATGCTCAAGATGATCAAAATGACGATCCTCAATTACCGAGTGAGGAACTCTTAGAGCGTCATGCTATCAAAGTGGCTTCCAATCTCCAGCGTCATCAACATATCTTGGAAAATGTGCTTGGAAGCTTCAATAAGGGGGTAACTACTCGTCAACAATTATCAAACTTTTGTTTGCATCATGCGTTTGTTTCGTGTGTTGAACCCCAAAAGGTACATGAAGCGCTCGATGATGAGGATTGGCTTGAAGCCATGCATGATGAACTTAACAACTTCGAGCGCAATCAAGTTTGGGAATTAGTACCAAGGCCAACGGGGGAACATAATGTCATTGGAACCAAATGGATCTTCAAGAACAAGCAAGATGCAAATGGTGTTGTTGTTCGAAACAAGGCAAGACTGGTGGCTCAAGGCTACTCCCAAGTCGAGGGTATCGACTACGGTGAAACCTTTGCCCCTGTTGCTCGTCTTGAATCTATTCGCATGTTGCTTGCATTTTCTTCTCATCGTGATTTCAAATTGCAACAAATGGATGTGAAGAGTGCATTTCTTAATGGTCCCTTAAGTGAGTTGGTATATGTCAAACAACCCCTAAGATTCGAGGATCCCAAGTTCGACACTCATGTATACAAACTCAAGAATGTGCTATATGGCCTTAAACGAGCCCCATGTGCGTGGTATGAGTACCTTACTGAGTTGTTGCAAGATCGTGGGTTTGAAATTGGGAAAATTGATCCCACCCTTTTTACCAAAAAGGTAAAAAGGTATTTGTTCATGTGTCAACTATATGTTGATGATATTATATTTGGTTCTCCTAACAAATCTTTCAATGAAGAGTTTTCCGCGCTAATGACCGAGAAGTTTGAGATGTCTATGATGGGAGAGTTGAAGTTCTTTCTTGGGTTCGAAATCAAACAAGGAAGAGAAGGAACATTCATCAAACAAGCCCAGTACACTCAAGACATGCTCAAAAGGTTCGAGCTAGAGGACGTCAAGCCGGTCAAATTTCCCATGCCAACCAAATGCAAGCTTGACAATGATCCCAATGGTAAAGCCGTGGATCAAAAGGTATATCGCTCCATGATTGGATCCTTGCTTTACCTTTGTGCATCTAGACCAGATATCATGTTGAGTGTGGGAATTTGTGCATGGTTTCAATCCGCACCAAAGGAAAGCCACTATGCGGCAGTCAAACGAATCTTTCGATATTTGGCTCATACCCTAAACTTTGGCTTATGGTACCCCAAAGGAGCAAGCTTTAATATAGTAGGTTACTTTGACTCAGATTGGGCTGGAGACTGTGTCAGGAGGAAGTCAACGTCTGGAGGATGCCAATTCCTTGGTCGCTCTTTGGTAAGTTGGTCTTCAAAGAAGCAAAACTGTGTGTCACTTTCTTCCACCGAGGCCGAGTGTGTAGTTGTAGCAAGTTGTTGTGCTCAATTACTATGGATGAGGCAAACTTTAAAGTATTACGGTGTCACTTGTGACAAAGTGCCTCTCCTATGTGACAATGAAAGTGCCATCAAGATATCTCTCAATCCGGTGCAACATAGCAAGACCAAGCATATTGATATTTGTCATCATTTCATTCGAGATCATATCAACCATGGAGATATTGAGGTCCTCTTCATCAACACTCAAGAGCAACTTTCGGATATTTTCACCAAGCCTCTAGATAAAGCAAGGTTTCGCAAGTTAAGGCATGAGCTAAATATCATTGATTCAAGCAATGTGGATTGAAACCAGGCACATGACCCCACACTCATCATTATATTTTGCTCTAGGTGTAGGCATGGACATAGGGGGAGTGTTGTTATCTCAATGAACTTTCCCTCCCCCCCCCCATTATGCATAAATCGATCACGTATTTCACATTATCCATTGTTGACGCAATTGTGCTTCAAAGTCGATCCATGGTCATGAACCCAAGGATAATTCTTCGCGGTGTCATACCAAATGTCTCAAACATAGGTGGCTCTCGCCACCGCACTCTCTTCATCAGAAGATTCGTCTCGGTGTTTGTTGGTCATGTCGTGATTTGTTGTGTTTGTCTTCGCTTGCGGTTGTCATGTGTTTTCCTCTATTTTCTTGCAAAGATCAACCCATTTTTTCTGAGTCGTACTACCGTGAATAGCCACGGTACTACCGCATCCGGAGCGGCAGTAAATTTTTACTGCTGCTGGATGAACGGTACTACCGCTCGGCGAGCGGTAGTACACTTTTACTGCCGCTGGCCAAGCGGTACTACCGTAATGATCGTTGTACTACCGCGCCGCCGGGGCCGCGAGGAGTTATATTAGGGCAGGGGGTAGTTTCTTCTCCCACATACCCGTTCATACTCATTCATCTCGTGGCTCTCTCTCTCTCTCTCTCTCTCTCTCTCTCTCTCTCTCTCTCGCTCGCTCGCTCGCTCGCTCTCGCTCTCTCTTCTCAAGAAACGGCACCGGAAGGACTCGTCGGATCTCCTTCTTCGGCCACTCCCCTCCCATTCCGTTTGGTGGGATCGTCTCCCTCCTCTCGCTTGTGCCATGGAACCCGGTATTGACCCTAGTTCTCTTCTCTTTGTCTCCATTTTGTTGGATCTAGGGTTGGGGGGCAGATGAGTTAGGTTTCATTGTTTTGTGGCACAATATTTACATGAACGGATGGTTGGAGAGTGCTTGTGTGGTATATTTGCTACTTAGTAGGATACAACATGTTAGTTTTTGGTCTTTGGTAGTACCGGATCTGAAGTTTGGAGTGTGAGATCTTGCAGTTTTTGCCCCGTGACGAGGAGCGGTACTACCGTAACGGGCGCGGTAGTAAAATTTTACTACCGCCTGCACTACGGTACTACCGCACCCTGGAGCGGTACTACCACGGTCAGTGCGGTAGTAATTTTTTTCTACCGCTTGAACTACGATACTACCGCACCCTGGAGCGGTACTACCGTGGTCAGCGCGGTGGTATTTTTTTACTACCGCCTGCACTACGGTACTACCGCACCCTCGAGCGATACTATCGCGGTCAGTGCAGTAGTAAAATTTTACTGCTCGGGTACTACCGCTGGACCCTGAATTCACATGTTTTGTCCTACTAATTCTCATTTCTCTGGGTTTTTCTGGTTTGCTTTGGTCTTTGCATTGACTTCTTTTGTCGTATTCTTGTGCTTGCGTTATGTGTCATAGGTGGTGGCTCCAGTTCCAGCTCCAGGCGCTCGAACCCTTCTCGGAATACCGGTTCCAAGCGCCTTCGCAATCAAGAGGCACCCGAAGGATCCAAGGCTCCGAAGCGCAACTTCAAGAGGCCCGCACACAAGAACAAGGAGAACACTGTCAGTTGGGATGGTATGCCGCAAGCTGAGTTTCTAATTCGCCAGAAGCGCAACCCCTATGTCAACGATAGGGTTCATCTCCAGGGATGTGAACTGTTCTGGTCCAAGCAACAGGCTCTCATTTATTAATATGTGATCAAGACCAAGAAGAGTATCTATGTACGGATTCAGTGGATTGACATGGATCAGCTCAAGAGGGACCCGACCTACTTTTGTGAACCTCTGGACATGGTGGAGCAGCTTGGGATCGAGGAGCTCATCTCGTTTCACCTTGACTTTGATCTTGAGATTGTGGCTCAGTTCTTTGTTACGGTCCACTTCCGCACTGATGTGGAGCGCACTATGACTTGGATGACCAATGGGGAGAGGCTGTCAGCAACCTAGAAGGAGTTCATGGATCTTCTGCACATTCGCGATGAGGGGCTTGAGCATCCAGTTGGTTTGCGCCTGCACGCAAAGCCCTCGGCTACACCTAAGTAAAAGTTGTTGCCCTACTTTATTGAGAAGGTGTCCCCATCTGGTGAGACCTGTCATGTGCTGAACCCGTTCCTTGGCGTCATGCACCGCATCTTTCGCAAGACTCTCTTTCCTCGAGTTGGCAACAAGGACCAGGAGCACTCCTATCTGGTGGATATGCTTCTCATGTGTGAGAAAGGGCGGGCTCGTGCTCCTGGACCGCTTGATGTGTCTCATGTCATGTGGAGTGAGCTTTAGTAGGCATTATTTCACCATAAGGTTCCCATCTATGGACCTTATTTGTTTTACTTGATACGGGAGCGGTGGTCGGTGGCCTTTCCAGGGATAGAGTTTCATGCTCCCGGCTAGATCCGCCATGAGCCTATTAAGCTGCGTCAGAAGAACAAGTGGGCCAACACTACCACTACACCTGTTGCTGCCACCATGGATACTGATGAGGATGAGGATGCGGTTGAGGATGAGGGCATTCCAGAGACACATGTGCCTTCCTCTGCCGAGCCATCTTGGGCCAAGAAGCTCAAGGACCGGATGAAGACTTTGTTTTGCATGCAGGCCAAGAGGCAGTATACGACTCATGTTGCTCGGAAGGAGAGCCGTCAGTGCGACAAGCTAATTCTGAGGAAGCTCGACGTACACATGTCGAGTGTGTCTAAGCAAGACATTACTCCTGAAGCTGCTTGGATGGAAAAGAAGAATCTTCAGTGGGCTGACTCTGATGAGCAGTCTGCTGAGGAGACTGATGAGGATTCGGATGAGGAGTCCGATGGCTGATACCTATGCATTTCGAGCTATCACCTGTGTCATAGGTGTCCTCCTGCCTTTTTGGTGTCCCGATACCAAAGGGGGAGAGAGTGTAGGATTTGCGAGTACTTCCATTTTCCATGTCTCTTTGTTCGTCGAACCTTCGTTGTTGCTTTGATTGGTTTTTATTTTGTGTCAGAGACCTGAAGACTTTCCCTATCATATGGTGTGAGACATATGCTATCACTTCTCTCTCTCTTTATTGTCTCATTATTATCCAGTATGTTAGTACCTTGTGAGTCTATTTATTTTGTGCCCTTATCTTCATGCTCACATGCTATGCCTTGCTTCCATGCTTCGTGATTAATCAGTTTGTTGCAAGGAATGCCTCGTCTATAAAATCTAGGGGGAGTCTATTCCCAGGTTGTGTGCTTTGCAGTCCATGGCTTTTCTCTAAGTATGCACACATCCAGGGGAGCCTATCTCTAGTTTATAGATTTTGGGTTTGCATATGTTATGTTTTATATCCTTTTGTGCAAATCATGTATCGTCATCAATCCACCAAAAAGGGGAAGATTGTTAGGGCATATTTATCCTTAAGTGGTTTTGGTGATTGATGACAATGCATGTGCATACTAATCATGTGCATTGAGCATTTCAGATAATTCATTACCAGGCACAAGACGATTCGGTGCCCCTCAGAGTCTTTCAAAGACTGTTGCTTTCTACGTTTCTCTTTGGTGGATTTGAGTCGTAGGAAAGTCGTACTATTAATAGGGGGTCCGCTTCGGAACGGTTAGGATAGAATCAACACGTACACAATTTTTTGCATCACCTTTCCCTCGCTTAAATGGAGCTCGAGCTTTTTCTCCCTGTCTGTGCAAAGGTCCAGCGGTAGTACCGCTCGTGCGAGTGGTAGTACCGCAGGTACAGCGGTAGTACCGCCCTCTGGGTGGTAGTAGTTTTTTACTACCACTCCTTCGGACTTTTTGCGCAACCACAACCTCAGCGGTGGTAGGCACGGTAGTAATTTTTTACTACCATGGTTGGTGAAGCTATCGCACGGTCCTCCAATTTCAGTCATCATGACTTTTTCCAATGATGTCTACGTCATGAAAATTGAGATACCGACATGCCTCATGGATGTGAACAAACAACACAGCTTTGCATCGCACCCTCATGAAGCCTCGTAGGCTGATATGGACGTGCATGACCGGATTCTCTCTAATCCAGATATTTTTGGGCAGATCTCTGTCGTGATGCGAGAAGAGCCTAGGACCGCCACCACACCACTGCCTCCATCATGCCAACGCCATAGCCGACACAGCGAAGGACATCGGCCCGCGCTGCCCACTGCACACGCCCCGGCTGAAGACGGGCGCCAAATCAGGATGGATCCCAATCCGTCCCCACCCCTCACCTGCATGATCCGTCATCTCGAAGCCCGCCGTGCGTCGCCGATCCCGAACACCACCGCTGTGGGGATCCGTCACACACCACCGTGACGCTCGCCATCGCGGTGTCCCGGTCCAGCCACGCCGCCCCATGACGGAGGCCGTGCACGAGAAGGCAAAACACCTCGCCGCTACCGACATCAGCCAGGCTTTGCCTGGAGGCTGCGAGGTAGGAGAGGGTGCTGGCGGCGGCAGCGGAAGGGGCAGGATACATCACGTTCTGTCAAGCACAGCCACTCAGAATCGGACCGAAGCATTAAATTTCTCGGAGGGAGCAGCTGCAGTGAGGCATCAGATCCAAGAACGAAATCTTACTGATTTTGTTACAACTAGCGACAGTCACGTGTTCGATCTACCTCAGCAAGAACAGGCAACGATGAAACTGGTAATAGGTCTATACAGCAGATAGGGGAAGAAAAGAAAATGAGATTTACAAGTTGAGTTCTGCTGGGTGGCTCGGAGCCTCGGACTACAACGAACAAATGGGTGTCTCTGTGTCTAATTCCTAAGTGTGTGCTGTATTCAGTCAAAGATGTAACAGCAACTCTGTACAACATCTTCAGATCTTGCAGAACTCAACTGTCGTTTCGATTCCAAGTCAAAGCATGCGTGCTTCATCTTCTATCTGCAAGACAAGAGAGATGGGGATATGCTGTATGAAACTGTCGTTTCCAAGTGTGCAGCAGTTCGCTCTACTAGTGTGTTGACTCCACAAGCACAAACGGCAGCAAGCCATGGCCAGTCGGCCACTGCTCTGCTCCCACTTTTATCTGCAAGATAAGATGGGGATGCTGTATGTAAGTCTCATTTGTAAGTAGTAGCAGTTCTGTTGGGATGTTCAGCTGCCACCTGGACAGTTGAATCATAAACATTTGTTTGCGTGCCGATTTGATGTTCGTGTCTACATAACACATTCTTTTTACCTTGATGATCATGCTTACAATTCCAGCTGAAACTCTAGCATGGCAGTCAGATGCGTTTGGGCACTGGTATGTTCTTCATGAAGTAATGGGCTAATGGAACAAATTAGAACTTACGTTGCTTGAAGTTGGAAGTGAGGATCGAAAATGAAGAGTTCCCTCTGTTCATCCGTTGGATTTCCCAACCACCGACAGAACATCCACGCTGCCCCAGCAACGGATGATACAGACAGGATCGCTAGGAAGCCGAAATGAGAAACATCGTTTGCAACTATAGCCATCGCAAGCATGACCAACTCTGCAAGGCTTGCAATTGAAACCTCCATTCCTCCAATAAGGTTTGCTTTTGAAGCAGGAACTCCTGTTTGGATGATCTGTGTCCCCACAACATCATAAGACATGTGCCCCAGCCGAGATAATGCCTGAAAATTAACAGGAAACCGCCACAATGTTTAGTCTATTGTATTCGGCAAAATCTTAATCGAAGGGTAATTTGTAGCTAAGGTCTTGTTCTCACAATGGAAGCGAGGAAAATGAGCAGAGGTGTTCTCTGTGACATGGATCCAGCCCAATACACTGTGAGAGCAATTGACAAGAGTGAAGCTTGAAATATCAATCCAGCTGCTCCCGCCTGGTATTTATAACATAACAGTTTGCACCAAAATAAATTGAGGTAAGTTCGCATCAATTGTGACAAATAGTGTAGATATAGAAAGAAAAGTATAGATCCAACCTTTAGAATTCCAACTCTTTTCACCAGGCTTGAGGAGATGAATGTTGCAACAAGACCCATAACAGAACACAATCCACTAAAAGCACCGACGATAGATGGACTAATACCTGTTAAACAGCCATTACTAATTTGTAGACATTTCTCTGAAATTGGTAAATTTGAGCTGGGAAAGTGAAACATACCCCGATGCATCAACAATGCAGTCATTATCGCGCCAGGAGCAAGTGCTACGTTGAAATTCAGAAACACGGTAGCTACACTTGCAGGTAGAACTGTCTGCTGCTTATACTCATTCCAGCCATGCTTGATAGAACTTAAGCCATTTTGAACTGAATGGTAGAGAGAATATCAGACCATCCACATTAACTGAACTTAAATAACTAATTTGATCTAAGTTCCTCACTGGGACAATCCACTGTGAGATTAGGCATTGTTATGTGTTGCTACATTTAGTGTTAGTTTTTCCTTTAAATGGATGAAAAAACACTTTGTGCCTGGACGGTAACATGGGGAAAGGTTTTGCACATTCTCTAAGAAAAACTTCCTCACCTATCTTGCGGACATCCAATAGATCAGCACAAATAGATTCGTCACTGGGGGTTCTCGAGGAATCAAGCGCATGACAAGAGACGCTGTTAATTAATTGACCCAACATAACCTAAAAAGACCATACAGCATCTTGTGAGTATGCTAATGTATGCTAAATCTGGTTATTCAAGATTCAGTTTAAAGATATATGTGGTATACCAGAATGGGAAAACTGCATATCATTAGCGCAGAGGAAACCTTCAAACAGGTTACTATGTCGTATTTGGTGAGCAGAAGGCCAAAAACTGAAGCACCAACGGTCTGCGACACCAAAATGGTTATGCATGTTATGCAACTATAATTTCCACTCGAAATAGATTGCATGCTGTGATTAAAGTACAGAATAATAAGACAACAAGATCCACCAAACAGACAATCTTGTCATCTTCCTAAGTCTTCATAAATTCAAAAAGATGCAAGCTCTATATCGTGACTTAGGAGTATCTCACCTCACAAAGAAGATCAAGTCGATTAAGCATGGCATTAGCTTGAGCTAATGCAACAGGCCTGTTTGTTCCTGCTAACTTCATAGAGAAAGAAGAACAGTGAGGCAGACAGTTGGACAAAACCAACAAGAAAACATGCTATTTTTAATTCATAAGTGTTTCTTACAATGACAAGTTTTCTGTTGCTAAATCGCTAACACTTGCTATTTTAGGAATGGAATGCATTTCATTGAAAAGAATAGGAAAGAATCCACAAAACAAAATGTGGATTAGCAACCATACCAGCACAACCCAGTCCCTCTCCATGGAAACTCCCAGGGCCAATCCTGCAAGCCTTTCAACGGCTCCGGCTATCACTAGCACAATGAACCAAGGCCTGAGAAGCAAATCTGATGTAGAAGTACGGCCCGCGTTTTTGAGAGCATATATGACCATTGCAGCTGATACTAACTGAGTGGCCACCTGCATAGTCGGGTTGAGAAGAAAACTGGCATAAAGTATTTTATATTGTGCATAAAATTATAATCTAGAGCAATCTATTTTCTTCGCCCATAATATAAGAAAGCAGAGAAAATAAAGCAAGTACCTGGACAGCATTCAATCCTGTGTACATGGGTATTCGTGGGAAATGATCCATAAGTTTGCCAACTATAGGAGCCCCAAGAAATACTGAGAGCTGGAAATCATAAAATAATTTAGATGGTTGATTCTACTAACATCTCTTGAATTTAGCACAGCGATGGGTACCTTTCCGAAGAAACCAACAATAGCCACAGGCAATAGGCTTGGATGAAGAATTGCCAGGGCAGCAGGCCAAGCAAAATTCCAGAGTTGTTCCACAAGGTTACCAAACAAGTAGCTAGCATAGAGAGCTGCATACATGATGTTAAAGGGGTATTAAGTTCCATGATATATGGATTGTCGGGAGGCTTGCCCATCAGTTATTTTTATTTATTTTCTAAAAAGATTTTAAAAAATCACTAGGGGTAGGTATGCCTGCTTGTCACATGCTAGGAGTTGAAAACTGAAAACATTAATTATCTGCAAATTATCAAATATTACAATAGCCGATACTTTGGTTAATGAACCCATATTTCAACAACATTGTTAACTATTAACTGCATGGCTTAGCGCGTAAAGTGTAAACAGTATATAAAGATAATCCAACTGTGGTGCCATGAAAATGCCTTTACCATATAGTCCAGCAGGGTGAGCTGGAGTGGCGGCCAATGTTTGTTGCTCTCCTTCAGATAAGACCTGAATTTTGAACAGACTGTCAGAAGAAGGCAAAACAAAACTATTTGACGAAGACCATGGTGGAGGAAAGAAAATCCATACCGGCAGCTCCTCAAAATCAGCATGGTGCTGAGTACTATCATGTGGTGGAAAAGGACTAGAATCTAGAACATCTCCTAGGATATTGACAACTGGAATAGAGCAGCCTGGCGGTAATGATGGATGATCATCGAAAGCCGACTCTTCCTTATTTACATTGCTAACATCAACCTCAACATTTGCTATGTAACACCTTTGAACAAAATTGTTTGACCTGGAAAAATACTAACATGTTAGTTGAAAATTGAAACACTGCAACTCAAGAACAAAAGCAACGTCAATCCACTAGCTTGGCATACATCAACCTATTAATTTTTTGCCAATTCAGTTGTGGATGATCTGAAATATAACATATGAATCAGCACGCATGCTCAAGCAAAAACATACTGACAAGAAAATACTCATCACATTAACAATGTACACTCTTCCTTACAAACTCCGTTGTTGTCATTTACTAAATAATAGATTAGCCCATAGGTGAAGTGCCAACGCCACCTGCATTTGCTAGTTCCTATACCAAGCTTTCGGAGAAGCCTAAATCTGCCCTGACTTGAACTTATCTCTTGAACATCGAGAATGCCATAACAAACCAATAATCCAAAGTAGGAAACATCTGCATCCTTTCAATCCGTTCCCCGGCTAAATATTTTCATGCTAAACTTCCGCGTGTAATTCGCGTCAAGCGTACATAAAACCAAGCTTATCAACCCTCCAGAGCACATTAAACAATTTCAAACGCAAAGCGGCCAGCAAGCAGTCACCTGAGCGCGCTGACGCAGGGGGAGGAGGGCCTCAGGCGCAGCCTCGGCAGGCCGGTGAGATACCCGCGGACGAGCGGCGTCTGCGGCGATGAGGCGAGAAGGGCGGCAGCGGTAACCATCCCCATGGCTCCTCTGCTGCTGCTGCGGCGGCGGCGGCGCGACTACTCATGCATGCAGCCTCTCAAGGACCGGGCGCCGGCGGCGGGATTGGGCCCGGCAGGAGCTTCTGGAAGCGTGCCTTACCCCTGGCTACCTTATCCTGATGAGGTTGAGGTGGAAGAAGGGGCGGAGGAGGAGGGAGAAGAAGAAGAGAGAGAAGGGAGCGCCAAGTTGGCAACTGAGGCAGCTGGGAGAGAACGGGAAGAGGATGTGGGAGGGGATAACCGGAGGCATAATCGCCGTCCGGTTTTTAATGGAACGGGTGAGGATTTTTCTATTGCCTCTGATGTTTGTTTTCAAATGAGGTTCTTTGTGACCGGGAAGGCAGCCGCATGTCACTATTTTGAGACGCCAAATTTATTTTCCTCCCTCCGTCTATCCGGTGCTTAAAACATCAAACCACCTTCGAACAATTGAACGAACACCCGAAAAAAAGTGATACAAAAATGTCTTAAATTAGCCTTAAATAACTGGACTAGCCATATCATTTATATACCCAACTTAAATTTAGAATGGGTGTGCGACAATCGGGCGGCGTAGGACCTGAGAGCCTGACCCAACAAAAAATGCATCAAATTCCCTCCCGTGACCTATCCGATTTCATTTGTTCCTCTCCTTTCTTCTGCCTCCTCCGCGTCGGATGTCTCCTAACTTTGCTGTCGTTATTAGCCTCAGTGCCGCCAGCACCGGCGCAACATTCCTCCCATCCATGCTCGTCGTCGCGGACATTGTCGTCGGCTCGGACGCCACCGTGCTACGTGTGCCAACTCTCAAATCGCACCTTGCCCTCTTTGTGTTCGGCACATTGTCCGACTAGTTTTTTGGTGATTTTCCCATAGGCAGAACGATGGATTCCGGTTCATCGAACAAACAGTATGGACCGACGGAGATTGATGAAATGGTTCAAAATGAGGCATTTGATTTATCGAATTCATACGATGAAGTCGAAATGGTCATGCTCATGAACATCCAACAGGAAATGGACGGGAGGTGGAGCACATTCTCAACTTCAAATGCTCGGTAAAAGGGAGAAGAGTTATTAATCGGGATAGGGTCTCTGGAGCATGGATGTTGTACAAGGACTACTTTGCTCCAAACCCAACTACCCCGGATGGTACATGGTTTCGTCGTCGTCTATGTATGTGCAAACCATTGTTTTTGCGAGTTATGAAGGGAGTGGAGGCACACGATGACTACTTAAAGCTCACGAGGGATTGCTGCACAGAACTTTCATTCTCTGCTAAGCAGAAATGCACGACTGCTCTGAGGATTCTTGCATTTGGTACTTCCTTACACGTCGTTGGTGACATGGTCCGGATGAGGGAGAGCACATGCCTCAAATCTACTTTGAGGTTTGCCCTCACCATGGTGTAGGTGTTTGGAGGAGAGTATCCGAGAGAACCAACTTTGCATGACGCATAAAAGTTATTGGCTATTGGAGAGGCAAGATGATAGAGGTGAAGGTGCCCCGTCTTTCGATGAGATGGTGACTATTATTTTTGGTGGAGTGGACTTTGACGATCTGACTGCGAACGTGCGAGGACACCGTGCCTTAGCAATCGCTAAACCAAAATTTATGGAAGGGCATCTTGTATATTTTGTCCATGTCCTTGTTGTTGGAAATATGCCCTAGAGGTAGTAACAAAATAGTTATTATTATATTTCTTTGTTCAAGATAATCGTTTAATATCCATGCTAGAATTGTATTGATTGGAAACTCAAAATACATGTGTGGATACATAGGCAACACACTGTCTCTAGTAAGCCTCTAATGGACTAGCTTGTTGGTCAAAGATGGTCAAGGTTTCGTGGTCATAGACAAGAGTTGTCCTTTGATAACGGCATCACATCATCAGAAGAATGATGTGATGGACAAGACCCAAACTATGAACATAGCATATGATCATGTCAGTTTATTGATATTGTTTTTTGCATGTCGAGTATCTGTTCCTATGACCATGAGATCATGCAACTCCCAGACACTGGAGGAATGCCTTATGTGTATCAAACGTCACAATGTAACTGGGTGACTATAAAGGTGCTCTACAGGTATCTCCAAAGGTGTCTGTTGGGTTGGCATGAATCGAGAATGGGATTTGTCACTCTGTATGACAGAGAGGTATCTCTAGGGCCCACTCGGTAATACAACATCACAATGAGCTTGAAAGCAATGTGACTAAAGAGTTCGTCACATGATCTTGTATTACGGAACGAGTAAAGAGACTTGCTGGTAACGAGACTGGACTAGGTATGGAGATACCAACGATCAAATCTCGGGCAAGTAACATACCGATGGACAAAGGGGACAACATACGGGATTAACTGAATCCTCAACATCAAGGTTCAACCGATAAAGATCTTCGTAGAATATGTAGGAGCCAATATGGGCATCCAGGTCCCGCTGTTCGTTATTGACCGGAGAGTGTCTCGGTCATGTCTGCATAGTTCTCGAACCCGCAGGGTGTGCACACTTAAGGTTCGGTGACGTTTCGGTATAGTTGAATTATGTTGGTAACCGAAGGTTGTTCACAATCCCGGATGAGATCCCGGACGTCGCGAGGAGTTCTAGAGTGATCCAAAGACGAAGATTGATACATAGGAAAGAGGTATATGGGTTCCGGAAAGGTTTCAGGTACTACCGATAAAGTACCGGGAGTGACGAATGGGCTCCGGGTGTTAACCAGGAGGGGCCACCCACCCCGGAGGGCCACATAGGCCCAAGAGGTGGCGCGCCAGCCCCTGGTGGGATGGGAGGCTAGCCCCATGGGCCTATGCGCCCGAATTAAGGAGGTGGGGAGGAACTGACTAGGAGGAGGAGTCCTCCTAATGCCTCCACCAAACCGAATTGGAGGAGGAGGACTCCTCCTCTTGTGCGCCGCCGGCCAACCCTAGAGATTTTCCCTAGGGCGCCACCTCTTGCCTCCCTCCTATATATATATATATATATATATAGTGGAGAGGAGAGAGGCAGCCGACCCCAAGCCACGGCGCAGCTCTCTCTCCCTCCACTAGTTCGTCCACCTATAGTTTGATTTGGTAGTGCACGACGAAGCCTTGCCAGATCAGCTCCACCAACACCGCCACCATGTTGTCGTGTTGTTGGAGAATTCATCTACCTCTCTGCTCCATCTTGCTGGATCAAGAAGGCAGAGATCGTCATTGATGTGTACGTGTGCTGAACACGGAGGTGTCTTCCGTTCGGCGCTAGATCGTGATTGGGTCGCGGGATGGCTTGCGATTTGGATCGCGAAGATGTTCGACTACATCAACCGCGTTTCTTAACGCTTCCTGCTTAGCGGTCTACAAGGGTATGTGGATCTGATCTCTCCTCTCGTAGATTGCTATCATCATGGATAGATCTTGTATGTGCGTAGGAAATTTTTTGTTTCCCATGCAACGTTCCCCAACAGTGGCATCCTGAGCTAGGTCTATGCGTAGATGACATCTCGAGTAGAACACAAAGGATTTTGTGGGCGTTGATATTCAGACTGCTGCCCTCCTTAGTCTTTTCTTGATTCAACAGTATTGTGGGATGAAGCGGCCCGGACCAACCTTACTCGTCCGCGTACGAGCCGGTTCCACCGATAGACATGTAACTTGTTACATAAAGATGGCTGATGGGTGTCTGTCTCTCCTACTTTAGTTGAATCAGATTCAACACACGCGGTACTTGTAGAAGATTAAATAGCAACTTGCATATCACCATTGTGGTTTTTGCATAGGTAAGGAGTGTTCTTGCTAGATACCCATAGTAGCCACATAAAACATGCAACAACAAATTAGAGGATGTCTACTTGTTTTTGCAGGCTATGTTGTGATATGATATGGCCAATGACATGATGTGATATATTTGATGTATGGGATGATCATGTTGTAATAGTTAATATCGACTTGCATGCCGATGCTACGGCAACCGATAGGAGCCATAGGGTTGTCTTTAATTTTTTAGCGTTTACCGATCATTTACTTTATCGCTAAATCAGTAGCAATAGTAGTACAAGCATAGATGGCGCGACAACCTTGATGGCAGCATAATGATGGAGATCATGGTGTGGTGTCGGTGACAATGGAGATCATGCCCGACTTGGATTGGGTGAATGCCATGCATGAAGAGCTACACAACTTCGAGACGAATGAAGTTTGGACACTCGTGGAGAAACCCAATGTCACACCCTCTTTTTGCACCACTTTGCCGCTATTGTTTTCTTTTTAAAATTTGGAATAAATTAAAAAATAATTAAGTAAGTGTTATAAGTGTCTTGATTTTCATTGCTTGTATGTGTGCTTGTGAGTAGATCACTAAGAACAATTTTTTATAAAATATTATTTCTACAAAAATCCTTTTTATTTATTTTTGTAGCTTCAAACCCCTGCTTTGGGAATTATCCCTAACTAAAGGGGAGTGCTTTTACCCAAAGATTGTATTCTGATTCTAATATTAATATAGCTCCCCAAAACCATAAAATAATTATTTTTAAAGTTATTTTTCCATTTTACTTATATGCCCTTTTCTAAGGCCAGAAATGGTATTTCATGGTGAATTCTTTTCCTGCCTTAGAAAAATCTGATAAAATTTAGGAAGACCCTAAGGACATGTATTGTCCATACGTAAGAGTTTCAACCTCTTGTCATGTTCAAAATATTGGACTAAACCCTTGAAGACCATTTTTGTCTGTTTTGGTCTTTTGAAATATTTCCAAAGGAAATATTCTCAATAAATTCCAAGAAAATTCTCGCATGTCCCACATGCTATATGTGATGATCATGCCAAGTTTCACCCCCATCCAAGGTGGTTTGGTTCACCAAATAATCCAGAAAACCTTTCTGTCCAAAACCAAGTTGGAACAACTCTACATTGCCAAGTTTCTCCAATTGGTATCAAACTTTGCAGGAGTGTTCAAAACCCCAAATCTGGAGGGCATGCGAAGAATTACATTTGTGGGAGTTGATCTGATCACATTTGCCCACAAGATTGCAAATCTGCCTATTTTTGGGTATTTCCAAGTTTACATTGTCAAACTTGCTCAATTGAGCTCAAATTTGGTAAAGCCTCCTAAATTTGTCCATCATCAAATCCCGTTAACTCTCAATGCTTTTGGAGGAGGTTAACTCCCCCAAACCAGCATCAAACGCCTTCTGCCAGTTTGGAAAACCAGCAACTAGCACCCCTAACACTTACTCCCTCCACTCCAAACTGTGTCACACGTTGCATGTGCCTCCCCACAGCTGCAGCCGAGAGATCCAGCACCAGTTCAATGAGAGAGAGCCAAAATCCCCAATTTACCACCTGAATCAATGCTGAGAGCACCTGTTTACCACTCCTCTTTTTGACCAGCTTGATTCCCCTCGGCCCCAAGAATCCACAGAGCATCTACTCCACCCCCAGACTCCCCCAGACATGGTCGGGACGCGCCAGAGCGCGCTAGCATGCCATGGCATGCCAAAGCTGCGTTCTGGACGCCCTACAGTGAGAACCCGAGCCTAGGGAGGCCAGCCACGGCCAAATCCTGCCCCCTTCTGTTGCCCCTCTATGACCACATTGCCAACCGAGGCCACAGCTACGCCGGGCCTGATACGTCTCCAACGTATCTATAATTTTTTATGGTTCCATGCTATTATCTTGTCAACCTTGGATGTTTTCTATGCATTCTATATATTTTTTGGGACTAACCTATTAACTCAGTGCCAAGTGCCAGTTCCTGATTTTTTCCGTGTTTTTGACCTTTTCAGAGGAGAATATTAAACGGAGTCCAAACGGAATAAAACCTCCGGAAAGATTTTTTTTATGGAAAAGAAGATACGCAGGGAGCTTGAGAACCAAGGCAAAGGGTCCGGGGGAGGCCACAAGCCCCCTAGCTGCGGCCTGGGGGGCCGCGCCTAGCAGGCTTGTGGGCCCCCCGTGGCTCCTTTGCCCTACTTCTTCTGCCTATAAATTCCCTAAAAATCAGAAACCACGAGAGAGAGAGAGCCACGAAAATACTTTTCCGCCGCCGCAAGCTTCTGCCTCCGCAAGATCCCATCTGGGGACCGTTCTGGTGCCCTGCCGGAGGGGGATTCGGACACAGAGGGCTTCTTCATCAACACCATTGCCTCTCCAATGATGCGTGAGTAGTTCACCAGATACCTTCGGGTCCATAGCTAGTAGCTAGATGGCTTCTTCTCTCTCTTAGATCTTCAATACAAAGTTCTCCATGATCTTCATGGATATCTATCCGATGTAATCCTCTTTTGCAGTGTGTTTGTCGAGATCCGATGAATTGTGGATTTATGATCAGATTATCTATGAGTTTTATTTGAGTTTCCTCTGATCTCTTATATGCATGATTTCGTATCCTTGTAATTCTCTTCGAGTTGTGGGTTTCGTTTGGCCAACTTGATCTATAATTCTTGCAATGGGAGAAGTGCTTGGTTTTGGGTTCATACCATGCAGTGTCCTCACCCAGTGACAGAAGGGGTAGCGATGCAGGCATCGTGTTGTTGCCTTCAAGGGTAAAAAGATGGGGTTTATATCTATTGCATGAATTAATCCCTCTACATCTTGTCATCTTGCTTAAGGCGTTACTCTGTTTGTTATGAACTCAATACACTAGATGCATGCTCGATAGCGGTCGATGTGTGGAGTAATAGTAGTAGATGCAGAAAGTATCAGTCTACTTGTCTCGGACATGATGCCTATATGTATGATCATTGCCTTAGATATCATCATGACTTTGCGCGGTTCTATCAATTGCTCGACAGTAATTCGTTCACCCACCGTAATACTTGCTTTCATGAGAGAAGCCTCTAGTGAGCACTATGCCCCCCGGGTCTACTTCACATCATGTTTTCAGCTCTACACTTTTACTTTGTTGCACTTTCCGCCTTCAGATCTCACCTTGCAGTTAACCGTGAAGGGATTGACAACCCCTTTGTAGTGTTGGGTGCAAGTTTGCTTGTGTTTTGCGCAGGTACTTTGGAGACTTGCCTTGATACTCCTACTGGATTGATACCACAGTTCTCAAACTGAGGGAAATACTTACTGCTAGTGTGTTGCATCACCCTTTCCTCTTCAAGGGAAAAACCAATGCAAGCTCAAGAGGTAGCAAGAAGAATTTCTGGCGCCATTGCCGGGGATTATCAAGTCAAGAATAGTCTCCCTTCAACGTGTCAATTCCTGGCACCGGGGACTATTCTAAGTGAAGCTTATCCAAGTAACTGTCGCAAACTCATCTCTTGCATTTAATTTTTTGCCTCTCGTTTTTCTCTCCCCCACTTTTGAAAAACAAAAATTTACAAAAATATTTGCCTTTTTCGTTCGCCCTTTTCTTTCACTTGCTTTCTGTTCGCTTGTCTGCTTGCCTTGCTTGCTGAAGTCACCATGACTGAAAACACCAAACTTTGTGACCTCTCGAATACTAATAATAATGATTTTATTAGTACTCCGATTGCTCCCGCCACTAGTGCGGAATCATATGAAATCAATGCTGCTATGCTGAATCTTGTTACGAAAGAGCAATTTTCTGGCCTTCCTAGTGAAGATGCCGCATCCCATCTTAATACCTTCATTGAGTTATGCGATATGCAAAAGAAGAAAGATGTGGATAATGATGTGATTAAATTGAAGCTATTTCCGTTCTCATTGCGAGATCGAGAAAAAACTTGGTTGCCCAAAAATAGTATTGATTCTTGGAACAAGTACAAAGATGCTTATATATCCAAGTATTTTCCATCGGCTAAGATTATCTATCTCCGTAAAGATATCATGAATTTTGAGCAACTAGATCATGAACATGTTGCACAATCTTGGGATAGAATGAAATTAATGATTAGAAATTGTCCCGCTCATGGCTTGAGTCTTTGGATGATTATACAAATCTTCTATGCTGGTTTAATTTTGCTTCTAGAAATATCTTAGATTCCGCTTCCAGTGGAACTTTCATGGAAATCACATTAGGAGAAGCCACAAAACTCCTAGACAATATCATGACAAACTATTCTCAATGGCACACTGAAAGGTCACCTACTAGTAAAAAAGTGCATGCTATAGAAGAAATTAACTCGTTGAGTGCTAAAATGGATGAGTTAATGAAATTGTTTGCTAGTAAAGGTGCTCCTTTAGATCCAAATGATATTCCCTTGTCTTCCTTGATTGAGAGTAGCAATGAAAGCTTGGATGTTAATTTTGTTGGTAGGAATAATTTTGCCAACAAAAATGCTTTTAGAGGTAACTATATTCCTAGGTCTTTTTCCTAGTAATCCCTCTAATAACTTTGGCAATTCCTACAACAATGCTCATGGAAATTACAATAAATTACCCTCTTATCTAGAGAGTAATATTAAAGAGTTTATCAACTCGCAAAAGACTTTCAATGCGTCCATAGAAGAAAAACTGCTCAAAATTGATGACTTGGCTAGGACCGTTGATAGAATGTCTCTTGATATTGATGCTTTGAAATTGAGATGTGCCCCTCCCAAGATCAATATGGATGAAACTTTGAAAGCTGTGTGTGTTTCCATGAATGAGAGTAAAGAAAGAACCACCCAAATTCGTGCTAGACATGAATGTCTTAAAAAGGCGTGTTCTCGTGATGAGAATCACGAAGATCTTAAAGTTCTTGGTGTGACTCCATTGAATCCTTGTTTTCTAATGTCAAACCTAATGATGTTGGGGCTGGATATGAATCCACTTTGGTTGAGAAACGCCCCAATGATTCGGAGTCTATCTATCTTGATGCTAAAAGCATTGAAAGTGGACTAGAGGATATCAAAACTTTGAGTAGTAATGAAACTACTACTTTGGATTTCAAGGGATTCAATTATGATAGTTGCTCTTTGATTGAATGTATTTCCTTGATGCAATCCATTCTAAACTCTTCACACACTTATAGCCAAAACAAGGCCTTTACCGATCATATCGTCGATGCTATGATGAAATCTCTTGAAGAGAAACTTGAGCTGGAAGTTTCTATTCCTAGAAAACTTCATGATGAGTGGGAACCTACTATCAAAATCAAGATCAAAAACTATGAATGCAATGCTTTGTGTGATTTGGGTGCTAGTGTTTCCGCTATTCCAAAGTCTTTATGTGATGTTCTAGGCTTCAATGAGATTGATGAGTGCTGTCTTAATTTGCATCTTGCGGATGCTATGGTTAAGAAACCCATGGGAAGGATCAATGATGTTCTTATTATTGCAAATAGGAACTATGTACCCGTGGATTTCATTGTGCTTGATATTGATTGCAATCCGACATGTCCTATCATTCTTGGTAGACCTTTCCTCAGGACTATTGGTGCTGTCATCGATATGAAGGAAGGGAATATTATATTTCAATTTCCATTAAAAAAGGGCATGGAACATTTTCCTAGAAAGAAAATAAGATTTCCTTATGAATCCATGATGAGGTCTACTTATGGTTTGAGCACCAAAGACGACGATACGTGATTCTATCGCCTTATGCCTAGCTAAGGGCGTTAAACAATAGCACTTGTTGGGAGGCAACCCAATGAATTTATCTTTGCTTTTTGCTTTCTGTTTTGTTGTGTCCACACCATCATAATTCTGTTATGATTGTGTTTTTTGTGTTTCTTTTTGTGTTTGTGCCAAGTAGAACCTTTATGACTAGTTTTGGTGATGGTTGTTTGATCTTGCATAAAAATACAGAAACTTTGCGCTCACGAAATTATTTTTCATTCCTATCCGGAAAGAGCTTTTGAGTTGATTATTTTTGCTGCTGGTTGATATTCCAATTGCCCTAATTTTCATAATTTTTAGGAATTTGTGAGATACCAGAAGTATACGAAGTATACAGATTGCTACAGACTGGTCTGTTTTTGACAGATTCTGTTTTTGTTGTGTTGATTGCTTATTTTGATGAAACTATGGATAGTATCAGGGGGTACTAGCCATGGAAAAGTGAGAATACAGTAATCTAACACAAATATAAATAGAAATCAAGTTTTCTACAGTACCTAAAGAGTTGGTAGTTTGTTTTTTTGTGCTAATGATATCACGAGTTTCTGTTTAAGTTTTGTGTTGTGAAGTTTTCAAGTTTTGGGTGATGTTCTCATGGACAATGGGATAAAGAGTGGAAAGAGCTCAAGCTTGGGGATGCCCAAGGCATCCCCAGCCAAATTCAAGGACACCAAAAAGCCTAAGCTTGGGGATGCCCCGGGAAGGCATCCCCTCTTTCGTCTTCAATCCATCGGTAACGTTACTTGGAGCTATATTTTTATTCACCACGTGATATGTGTTTTGCTTGGATCGTCGTGTATTATAGGAGTCTTTTCTTTTTGTTGTGTCACAATCATCCTTGCTGCACACCTTTTTGAGATAGACATGCACTCATCCTGATTTTGCTAGAATACTCTTTGAGCTTCGCTTATATCTTTTGAGCTAGATAACTTTGCTCTAGTGCTTTACTTAGATCTTTTTAGAGCAAGACGGTGTCATATTTTGGAGAAATAAGAACTCTCAATCTTCACCCATATCTTTTTGAGAGTGCTCTCTCTGAGTAACTTGGTAGTTGGCTTGTGCTATGAAAGTAGTCCTAAAGATGATAGGCATCCAAAGAGGATATAATAAAAACTTCCATATTCATGTGCATTGATTAGTAAATAGAAGTTTGATTCCTCTCAATTGGTTTTGAGACATGGAGTTGGTAATATTAGAGTTATGTTAGTAGGGTGTTGTGAACCTAGAAATACTTGTGTTGAAGTTAGTGATTCCCGTAACATGCACGTATAGTGAACCGCTATGTTGGGAAGTCGGAGCATGATTGATTTATTGATTGTCATCCTTTGTGTGGCGGTCGGGATCGCGCGATGGTTAACACCTACCAACCCTTCCCCTACGAGTATGCGTTTAGCACTTTGTTTCGATTACTAATAAAACTTCCGCAATAAGTATATGAGTTCTTCATGACTAATGTGAGTCTATGGTATAGATGCACTTTCACCTTCCACATTTGCTAGCCTCTCTAGTGCCGCGGAACTTTTGCCGGTGCACAAACCTACCATATACCTTCCTCAAAACAGCCACCATACCTACCTATTATGGCATTTTCATAGCCATTCCAAGATATATTGCCATGCAACTACCACCGTTCCATGACTTGTGCCGTCACTTTCATATTGCCATTGCATGATCGTAAGATAGATAGCGAGTCATACGCTAAGCTAGATCGTTGCACATCCCGGTACACTACCAGAGGCATTTCCTATAGTCATCATTGCTCTAAGTGTTGAGTTGTGAGTAAATAAAAGTGTGATGATCATCATTATTAGAGCATTGTCCCATGTGAGGAAATAAAAAAAAGTCCAAAGTTGCCCACCAAAAAATGAAAAAAATAGAGGCCAAAGAGCCCAAACAAAAAAGAGAGAGAAAAAGAGAGAAGGGACAATGCTACTATCTTTTTCCACACTAGTGCTTCACAATAGCACCATGTTCTTCATAATAGAGAGTCTCTTGTTTTGACACCTCCTTATACTAGTGGGAACCTTCATTATATAACTTGGTTTGTATATTCCAATGATGGGCTTCCTCAAAATTGCCCTAGGTCTTCATGAGCACCCAAGTTGGATGCACACCCACTAGTTCTCCTTTTGAGCTTTCACACACTTATAGCTCTAAGTGCATACGTTGCATGGTAATCCCTACTCATTCACATTGATATCTATTGATGGGCATCTCCATAGCCCGTTGATATGCCGAGTCGATGTGACCATCTCCTCCTTTTTGCCTCACAACCTCCACCACACTCTATTTCACCTATAGTGCTATATACATGGCTCATGCTCATACATTGCGTGAGAGTTGAAAAAAAGTTTGAGAAAGTAAGAGTGCGAAAACAATTACTTCGCCAATACCGGGGTTGTGCATGATTTAAATTCGTTGTGTGGGGATGATGGAGCATAGCTAGACTATATGAATTTGTAGGGATAACTTTCTTTGGCCTTGTTATTTCGAAAGTTCATGAATACCTTGCTAGTTTGCTTGAAGTATTATTGTTTTCATGTCAATAGGAAACTATTGTTTTGAATCTTATGGATCTGAACATTCGTGTCACATGAAAGAAGTTACAAAGGACAAATATGCTAGGTAGAATTCCACATCAAAAATTCAGTCTTTATCACTTCCCTACTCGAGGATGAGCAGGAGTTAAGCTTGGGGATGCTTGATACGTCTCCAACATATCTATAATTTTTGATGGTTCCATGCTATTATCTTGTCAACTTTGGATGTTTTGTATGCCAAGTGCCAGTTCTTTTTTTTTCCGTGTTTTTGACCTTTTTCAAAGGAGAATATTAAACAGAGTCCAAACGGAATAAAACCTCCGGAAAGATTTTTTCTGGAACAGAAAATACGCACGGAGCTTGAGAACCAAAGCAAAGGGTCCCGGGGGAGGCCACAAGCCCCCTAGCCGCGGCCTAGGGGGGCGCCTAGCAGGCTTGTGCCCCCCCCCCCCGTGGCTCCTTTGCCCTATTTCCTCCGCCTATAAATTCCCTAAAAATCTGAAACCACGAGAGAGAGCCACGAAAATACTTTTCCGCTGCCGCAAGCTTCTGTCTCCGCAAGATCCCATCTGGGGACCGTTCTGGTGCCCTGCCGGAGGGTGGATTCGGACACGAAGGGCTTCTTCATCAACACCATTGCCTCTTCGATGATGCGTGAGTAGATCACCACAGACCTTCGGGTCCATAGCTAGTAGCTAGATGGCTTCTTCTCTCTCCTGGATCTTCAGTACAAAGTTCTCCATGATCTTCATGGAGATCTATCAGATGTAATCCTATTTTGTGGTGTGTTTGTCGAGATCCGATGAATTGTGGATTTATGATCAGATTATCTATGAATGTTATTTGAGTTTCCTCTGATCTCTTATATGTATGATTTCATATCCTTGTAATTCTCTTCGAGTTGTGGGTTTCGTTTGGCCAACTTGATCTATAATTCTTGCAATGGGAGAAGTGCTTGGTTTTGGGTTCATACCGTGCGGTGTCCTCACCCAGTGACAGAAGGGGTAGCGAAGCACGCATCGTGTTGTTGCCATCAAGGGTAAAAAGATGGGGTTTATATCTATTGCATGAATGTATCCCTCTACATCATGTCATCTTGCTTAAGGCGTTACTCTGTTTGTTATGAACTCAATACACTAGATGCATGCTGGATAGCGGTCGATGTGTGGAGTAATAGTAGTAGATGCAGAAAGTATCAATCTACTTGTCTCGGACGTGATGCCTATATGTATGATCATTGCCTTAGATATCATCATGACTTTGCGCGGTTCTATCAATTGCTCGACAGTAATTCGTTCGCCCACCGTAATACTTGCTTTCGTGAAAGAAGCCTCTAGTGAACACTATGGCCCCCGGGTCTACTTCACATCATATTTTCAGCTCTACAGTTTTACTTTGTTGCACTTTCCGCCTTCAGATCTCACCTTGCAGTTAACCGTGAAGGGATTGACAACCCCTTTGTAGCGTTGGGTGCTAGTTTGCTTGTTTTTGCGCAGGAACTTTGGAGACTTGCCTTGATACTCCTACTGGATTGATACCTTGGTTCTCAAACTGAGGGAAATAGTTACTGCTACTGTGCTACGTCATCCTTTCCTCTTCAAGGGAAAACCAACGCAAGCTCATGAGGTAGCAGGGTCCCTCTCCCCCCCTCTCCTCTGCCCCTCGCGACGCGTGCCCGCGCGCACCCGAACCAGCCAGAAGAACCTGCCACCACGACGCGTCAAGAGCCCGTCCCTGCTGCTCCTGAAGATACCCCTCGGTCGAAAACCACGTCTGTAATACCACCAGGCTCGCTCCCGAGCTCTCTCCCCCCTTTGGCCACAACAGCAGCATCGCCGGCACACCGCCTCTTGGTGGATCGTTGCACGCCTATAAATAGGCCACCCCAGCTCTTCCCCGCACCTCAAACACCTCCCTCTAGCCTCCAATCGACCACCCCAGTGCGCCCTTGATCTAAACGAGCACCGGTGCTCGAGATCGACTGAGGCACCACCGATGTCAGGACGCACTCACGCTCTGACGCAAATTTTGCATCCCCTGTGATCGCAAGGGCTTCCTTGTCCTCCTCCACCACTTCCCCATCCTTCTCCCCTCTCTAAGCGTTGTCACCAGCTCCCTCCCGAAAGTCCCCGCCGTGTCTAGCTCGTCGTCGGCGACTCCAACCACCTCAAGCTCCCCCTTGACCACCACCCGAACAGAGGGAGTGTAGGGAATCCATTCCTGCACTCGCCTTTCCTCGTTGTCGCCTGTGCTGCCACCGGTGAGCATCTCCCCTTCTCTGGCTCGAGGTAGACGATGACTTAACAGGTGTGCCCCACCTGTCAGCGTCTCCCTCTCTCTCTCCTCCCCCCTCCCAGTCACTGGTCACAGGGCCCCGCGTGTGAGGTTTAAACCTGACGGCACGCGTGCCTGGGCTGGTTGGATGGCCGACCAGTTAGGCCAGCCCAGTTGTTGGCTGGCTCAGGCCTGCCCATTTGGCCCTTTCTTTTATTTTTAGGATTTTGTTTAAATAAATTCCATAGGATTAAATATTCACTCAAACCCAAATATTTTTCCACCATAATTCTTGTAAAATTATGTAGTATTTAATACTACTGCTTATATATTTTTTATAAAAACTTTTATACACTGTTTTAAGTTAAAACCTAGTTTAAGTATTCTAGCCTGTGTTAAAAAGACTTTTAAAAATATTTTTGCACTCCAAAATCAGAAACAAATATTTTTAGAAATAATGTTAGTATTTTACAGAATAGGGTAACATTTTAGATGTGAGTTTGTGCTCTGTTTTTGGTTGTGGTCTTATTATTGCTATTATTATCACTACGATAGATCATGCGCTTGACGAAGGACTTGGACCCGAAGACCTCGAAGACCCCGGATACCTAGCTGACCAAGGCAAGCAACTCTTTGACCATGTCTGAGAAAATATTTTATGCATTCCATGTTGATTGCTTTATTCCGATGCGTATGATCATGATTAAATCGGTAACCCCTCGATATGGTATTTCCGATGGCTCCTCGAGAGCACTTGCATTGAGCGCGACCTTACCACCTAAGAGGGTCATGCATATGAAAGTAGATAGGTTGATAGTAGTGATAAGCATAGGATGAGCATATGCATGGTGATGGTAACACAGGATGATTACAAATACTTTTCAAAAAACCCGTCGGGTGCCACTAATGCCCGAGGGTGATGGTGTTGAGATGGATGACCACTTGAGAAAGAAGTGGTGTACCAGGAAAGGTTTTGTGTGTGTGGTTTCAGAAATGGGATTAGATTTAAGATTTGCTGACCATCCCAACCTTACATGTGGGACCACGATACCCCAATATGGGAATGGGGCTTTGTTGATTACTCTGGTCGGTGCTAGAAAAGAGCCCACATTACTAGTGGCGGGACTGATATGGTCACTCTCATGTCGGGGTCGTGCCATGTAGGACGACTATGTTGGTTTTACATGTGTCGGGTGATACGTCTCAAACGTATCTATAATTTTTGATGGTTTCATGTTGTTATCTTGTCATCTTTGGATGTTTTATGTACCTTTTGTATCTTTTTTGGGACTAACTTATTAATTCAGTGTCAAGTTCCAGTTCCTGTTTTTTCTGTGTTTTTGGCTCTTTTCAGATCTGATTTTGGAACGGAGTCCAAACGGAATAAAAACCCCGAAATGATTTTTTCCCGAACGGAAGAAAATCAGGGGGCCTCTGGGCCAAGCCAGGTGGGCTCCAGGGAGCCCACAATCTCCCACTCTGCCACCAGGGGAAGGCGGTGGTGGCAGGGCTTATGGCCTCCCTGGCCGCCCCCTGGCCTAGATCCTTGGCCTATATATTCCCAAAAATTTAGCAAAAAATCAGGGGAGCCTCAAAAATACTTTTCCGCCGCCACAAGCTTCCGTTTCCATGAGATCTCATCTAGAGACCCTTCCCGGCACCCTACCGGAGGGGACTTTGGAGTTGGAGGGCTTCTTCATCATCATCATCATCGCCCCTCCAATGACTCGTGAGTAGTTCACTTCAGACCTACGGGTCCATAGTTAGTAGCTAGATGGCTTCTTCTCTCTCTTGGATCTTCAATACAAAGTTCTCCATGATCTTCATGGAGATCTATCCGATGTAATCTTCTTTGGCGGTGTGTTTGTCGAGATCCGATGAATTGTGGATTTGTGATCAGATTATCTATGATATATATTTGAGTCTTTGCTGATTTCTTATATGCATGATTTGATATCCTTGTAAGTCTCTCAGAGTCTTGGGTTTTGTTTGGCCAACTAGATCTATGATTATTGCAATGGGAGAAGTGCTTGGTTTTGGGTTCTACCATGTGGTGACCTTTCCCAGTGACAGTAGGGGCAACAAGGCACACATTAAGTAGTTGCCATCAAGGGTAAAAATATGGGGTTTTCATCATTGGTTTGAGATTATCCCTCTACATCATGTCATCTTGTTTAAGGCGTTACTCTGTTCTTTTGGACTTAATACACTAGATGCATGCTGGATAGAGGTCGACGTGTGGAGTAATAGTAGTAGATGCAGAAAGTAACGGTCTACTTGTTTTGGACGTGATGCCTATAGATATAATCATTGCCATAGATATCGTCACGACTTTGCGCGGTTCTATCAATTGCTCGACAGTAATTTGTTCACCCACCGTCTACTTGCTTTTATGAGAGAAGCCACTAGTAAACACTACGGCCCCCGGGTCTATTCACATCCATCGTTTACACCTCCGCTTTTACTTTGCTTGTTACTTTGTTGCTTTCAGTTCTCACTTGGCGAACAATCTATAAGGGATTGACAACCCCTTCATAGCGTTGGGAGCAAGCTTTTGTGTTTGTGCAGTTTCTTGAGATACTCCTCCACTGGATTGATACCTTGGTTCTCAAACTGAGGGAAATACTTACCACCACTGTGCTACATCACCCATTCCGCTTCGAGGGAACACAACGCAAGGCTCCAAGGCCACAGGGGAAATCCTTTGCATACTTGCCTAGGAAGTCCCTTAAGGCGTAGCCGCAGCTGAAGGATTCCTGGTGCCGTTGCTAAGGAGTATCAAGCAACACTCCTATTTCTGGCACCATTGGAAGGTCTTTTGTTGCAGTAGCAGAAGTATTTCTGGCGCCGTTGCCGGGGAGGAGCACGTCAAGATAATTTCCCGACAACGTGCCTATTTCTGGCGCCGTTGTCGCGGAGGAGAAATCAAGATCTATCCAAGTAGGTCTCACAAACTCTTCTCTTGCATTTACTTTTGTTGCTAGTTGCCTCTCGTTTTCCTCTCCCCCACTTCACATTTGCCGTTTTCATTTGCCTTTCTCCTTCGTCGTTTTCTTTTGCCATTGCCGTTTCCCTTTGCCGATTTTCTTGCTTGCTTGTGTGCTTGTTTGTTTGTTGAAGTCATCATGGCTGAAAACACCAAACTTTGCGACTTCTCGAGCACTAATAATAATGATTTTATTAGTACTCCGATTGCTCCCGCCACTAGTGCGGAATCGTATGAAATCAACGCAGCTTTGCTGAATCTTGTTATGAAAGAGCAATTTTCTGGCCTTCCTAGTGAAGATGCCGCATCCCATCTCAATACCTTCATTGAGCTTTGTGATATGCAAAAGAAAAGAGATGTGGATAATGACGTGATTAAGTTGAAACTTTTTTCCTTTCTCGTTGCGAGATCGTGCAAATACTTGGTTTTCTTCTTTGCCTAAAAATAGTATCGATTCTTGGGATAAGTGCAAATATGCTTACATATCCAAGTATTTTCCGCCGGCTAAGTTCATCTCCTTACGTAACGATATCATGAATGTCAAGCAACTTGATCATGAACACGTTGCACAATCTTGGGAGAGGATGAAGCTTATGATTAGAAATTGTCCTGTTCATGGCTTGAGTTTGTGGATGATTATACAAATCTTTTACGCTGGTTTGAATTTCGCTTCTCGCAATATCTTGGACTCCGCCTCAGGTGGAACGTTCATGGAAATTATGTTAGGAGATGCTACAAAACTCCTAGACAATATCATGACCAACTACTCTCAGTGGCACACTAAAAGGTCACGTGCTAACAAAAAGGTGCACGCTATAGAAGAAATTAACTCGCTTAGTGCTAAGATGGACAAGTTGATGAATTTGGTTTCTAGTAGAAACGCTACCGTAGATCCTAATGACATGCCACTATATTCTTTGATTGAGAGTAGCAACGCTAGTTTGGACGTGAATTTTGTTGGTAGGAACAATTTTGGCAACAACAATGCTTTTAGAGGAAACTATGTTCCTAAGCCTTTTCCTAGTAACTCCTCTAACAATTATGGCAATTCCTACAGGAACACTTATGGAAATCACAACAAATTACCCTCTGATTTAGAGAGTAATATCAAAGAGTTCATCAACTCTCAAAAGATTTTCAATGCGTCCATAGAGGAAAAACTACTCAAAATAGACGATTTGGCTAAGAGCGTTGATATGATGTCTTGTGATATTGATGCTTTGAAATTTAGATGCGCTCCTCCCAAGGTCAACTTGGATGAAACTTTGAAATCTATGCGTGTCTCCTTGAATGAGAGCAAAGAAAGAACCGCCCACATTCACGCTAGGCATGAATTGTTTAAAAGGGTGCGTTCTAGTGATGCAAATCACGAAGATCTTAAAGTGCTTGGTGTGTCTCCTCTTGAATCTTTGTTTTCGCGTGTCAAACCTATTTATGGAGGGGCTGGATATGAATCCACTTTGGTTGAAAAACGCCCCAATGATTCAGAGTCCACCTATCTTGATGATAAAGATGTGGAGAGTGGAGTAGAAGAAGTGAAAATTTTGGGTAGTAATGAAACTCCCACTTTGGATTTCAAGGAATTCAATTATGATAATTGCCCCTTGTTTGAATGCATTTCTTTGATGCAATCCATTGCAAACTCTCCACATGTTTATAGCCAAAGCAAAGCCTTTACCACGCATATCGTAGATGCTATGATGAAATCTCTTGAAGAGAATCTCGAACCAGAAGTCTCTATACCTAGAGAACTTCATGATCAGTGGGAACCTACTATCAAAATCAAGATCAAAAACTATGAGTGCAATGCTTTGTGTGTTTTGGGTGCTAGTGTTTCCGCAATTCCAAAGTCTCTATGTGATATTCTTGGTTTTCATGAGATTGAAGAGTGTTCTCTTAATTTGCATCTTGCGGATTCTACTATCAAGAAACCCATGGGAAGGATCGATGATGTTCTTATTGTCGCAATGAAGAACTATGTACCCCTGGATTTCATTATACTTGACATAGATTGCAATCCTTCATGTCCCATTACTCTTGGTAGACCTTTCCTAAGGACTATTGGTGCTATCATCGATATGAAGGAAGGGAATATTAGATTTCAATTTCCTTTAAAGAAGGGCATGGAGCACTTTCCTAGAAAGAAAATAAGATTGCCTTATGAATCTATGATGAGGGCTACTTATGGTTTGAGCACTAAGGATGACTATACGTGATTCCATCACTTTTCGCCTAGCTAAGGGCGTTAAACAAAAGCGCTTGTTGGGAGGCAACCCAACGAATCTATCCTTTTTCTTTCTGTTTTGTGTTTTCCACACTTTCATAATTCTTTTATGATTTGTCTTTTTTGTGTTTCTTTTTGCGTTTGTGCCAAGCAAAACCGTTATGATTAGTCTTGGGGATGATCGTTTGGTCATGCTGGAAAAGACAGAAACTTTCTGCTCACTAAAAGAATTTTAATTTTTGTTCCGTGAGAGCTTTTGAGTTGATTGTTTTTGCTGCTGATTTCTACACAAATTCTTCAAACTGTCTTAATTTTTCAGAATTGTTGAAGTACCAGAGGTATACGAAATATACAGATCGCTACAGACTGGTCTGCTGTTAACAGATTCTGTTTTTGTTGTGTTGGTTGCTTATTTTGATGAAACTATGGATAGTATCGGGGGGTATTAGCCATGGAAGATTGAAA
The DNA here is from genome assembly GCF_904849725.1 of Hordeum vulgare subsp. vulgare. Lineage (NCBI taxonomy): Eukaryota > Viridiplantae > Streptophyta > Magnoliopsida > Poales > Poaceae > Hordeum > Hordeum vulgare. The sequence goes on along the minus strand of NC_058522.1, from coordinate 104,594,262 downwards.
ATACAGTAACCCAACATCAGCACAAGTAGAATTTAAGTTTGCTACAGTACCTAAGGAAGTGGTGGTTTGCTTCCTCATACTAATGGTATCACGAGTTTCTGTTTAAGTTTCGTGTTGTGAAGTTTTCAAGTTTTGGGTGAAGTTCTTATGGACAAAAATATAAAGAGTGGCAAGAGCTCAAGTTTGGGGATTCCCTAGGCACCCCAAGAGATTCAAGGATGCCGTAAAAGCTTAAGCTTGGGGATTCCCCGGGAAGGCATCCCCTCTTTCGTCTTCAATCCATCGGTAACGTTAGTTGGGGCTATATTTTTATTCACCACATGTTATGTGTTTTTGCTTGGAGTGTCTTGTATCGTAGGAGTCTTTTATTTTTGTTGTGTCACAATCATCCTTGCTGCACACCTATAGAGAGAGACATGCACACACCGTGATTTTGTCGAGCTTCACTTATATCTTTTGGTAGACAATTCAGCTCACATGTGCTTCACTTATATCTTTTGAGGTAGATACTTTTGCTCTGTGTGCTTCACTTATATGTTTTAGAGCACAGCGGTGTGTGGCTTGGTAGTTGATCTATACTTTGAAAGTAGTCTCAAAAGGGGTAGTTATCCAAAGGGATACAAAAACTTCCACCTTCATGTGCATTGAATAGTTAGAGAAGTTTGATTCATCTCAATTAGTTTTGAGTTGTGGTTATGGTAATATTGAAGTCATGCTAGTAAGGTGTTGTGGATCTAGAAATACTTGTGTTGAATTTAGTGATTCCCGTAGCATGCACGTATGGTGAACTGCTATGCGATGAAATCTAAGCATGATTAGTATATTGATTCTCATCCTTTGCGTGGCGGTCGGGATCACGCGATGGTTTATACCTACCAACCCTTCCCCTAGGAGTATGCGTTGAATGCTTTGTTTCGATTACTAATAAAACTTTTGCAAGAAGTATATGAGTTCTTCATGACTAACTTTGAGTCCATGGTTTAGATGCACTTTCACCTTCCACCATCACTATCTTCTTAGTGTCGTGCAACTTTCGCCGGTGCACAAAACCCACCATTAGCCTCCCTCAAAACAGTCACCATACCTAGCTACTATGGCTTTTTCAAAGCCATTCCGAGATATATTGCCATGCAACTACCACCATGACATGTTCCACCACGTCTACATTGCCATTACATGATCGTAAGATAGCTAGCATGATGTTTCCATTAATGTCATTGCCACGGTACACTACCGAAGGCATTCCATTTAGAGTCATCGTTGCTCTAAGTTTTGAGTTGAAAGTGTGATGATCATCATTAATAGAGCATTGTCCCATGTGAGGAAATAAAAGAGGCCAAAGAGCCCACCCAAAAAAAGAGAGAAAAAGAGACAAGGGACAATGTTACCACGTTTTCCACACTTGTGCATATTAAGCACCATGATCTTCATGATTGAGAGTCTCTCGTTTTGTCACCACCATATAGCTAGTGGGAAATTTTCATTATATAACTTGGCTTGTATATTCTAATGATAGGCTTCCTCAAAATTGCCTTAGGTCTTCGTGAGCAAGCAAGTTGGATGCACACCCACTAGTTTTCTTTAAGAGCTTTCACTTACTCGTAGCTCTAGTGCATCATTTGTATGGAAATCCCTACTCATTCACATTGATATCTATTGATGAGCATCTCCACAGCTCATTGATATGCCTAGTTAATGTGACTATCTTCTCCTTTTTTGTGTTGCAACCTCCACCACATTCCGCACCATCTATAATGCTATAACCATGGCTCACGCTCATGTATTGCGTGAGAGTTGAAAAGGTTTGAGAAAGTAAAGGTGTGAAACAATTACTTGGCCAATACCGGGGTTGTGCATGATTTAAATTCATTGTGCAATGATGATAGAGCATAGCCAGACTATATGCTTTTGTAGGGATAACTTTCTTTTGGCCTTGTTATTTTGAAAGTTCATGATTACCTTGCTAGTTTGCTTGAATGATTATTGTTTCCACGTCAATAGCAAACTATTGTTTTGAATCTAATGGATCTGAACATTCACGTCACATAAGAGGAATTACAAAGGACACCTATGCTAGGTAGCATGAAAGCATAAAAAATTCATTCTTTATCACTTCCCTACTCGAGGACGAGCAGGAGTTAAGCTTGGGGATGCTCGATACGTCTCAAACGTATCTATAATTTTTGATGGTTTCATGCTGTTATCTTGTCATCTTTGGATGTTTTATGTACCTTTTATATCTTTTTTGGGACTAACTTATAAATTCAGTGCCAAGTGCTAGTTCCTGTTTTTTCTGTGTTTTTGGCTCTTTTCAGATCTGATTTTGGAACGGAGTCCAAACGAAATAAAAACCCCGAAATGATTTTTTCCCGAACGGAAGAAGATCAGGGGGCCTCTGGGCCAAGCCAGGTGGGCTCGAGGGAGCCCACAAGCTCCCACTTCGCCACCAGGGGGGAGGCGGCGGTGGCAGGGCTTGTGGCCTCCCTGGACGCCCCCTGACCTAGATCCTTGGCCTATATATTCCCAAAAATTCAGCAAAAAATCAGGGGAGCCTCGAAAATACTTTTCCGTCGCCGCAAGCTTCCGTTTCCGCGAGATCTCATCTGGAGACCCTTCCCGGTGCCCTGTCGGAGGGGACTTTGGAGTTGGAGGGCTTCTTCTTCATCATCATCGCCCCTCCAATGACTCGTGAGTAGTTCACTTCAGACCTACAGGTCCGTAGTTAGTATCTAGATGGCTTCTTCTCTCTCTTGGATCTTCAATACAAAGTTCTCCATGATATTCATGGAGATCTATCCGATGTAATCTTCTTTGGCGGTGTGTTTGTCGAGGTCCGATGAATTGTGGATTTGTGATCAGATTATCTATGATATATATTTGAGTCTTTGCTGATTTCTTATATGCATGATTTGATATCCTTGTAAGTCTCTCCGAGTCTTGGGTTTTGTTTGGCCAACTAGATCTATGATTCTTGCAATGGGAGAAGTGCTTGGTTTTGGGTTCTACCATGTGGTGACCTTTCCCAGTGACAGTAGGGGCAGCAAGGCACACATTAAGTAGTTGCCATCAAGGGTAAAAAGATGGGGTTTTCATCATTGGTTTGAGATTATCCCTCTACATCATGTCATCTTGCTTAAGGCGTTACTCTGTTCTTTTGGACTTAACACACTAGATGCATGTTGGATAGCGGTCGACGTGTGGAGTAATAGTAGTAGATGTAGAAAGTAGCGGTCTACTTGTTTTGGACGTGATGCCTATAGATATAATCATCGCCATAGATATCGTCACGACTTTGCGCGGTTCTATTAATTGCTTGACAGTAATTTGTTCACCCACCGTCTACTTGCTTTTATGAGAGAAGCCACTAGTAAACACTACGACCCCCGGGTCTATTCACATCCATTGTTTACACCTCCGCTTTTACTTTGCTTGTTACTTTGTTGCTTTCAGTTCTCACTTGGCGAACAATCTATAAGGGATTGACAACCCCTTCATAGCGTTGGGAGCAAGCTTTTGTGTTTGTGCAGGATCTTGAGATACTCCTCCACTGGATTGATACCTTGGTTCTCAAACTGAGGGAAATACTTACCACCGCTGTGCTACATCACCCTTTCCGCTTCGAGGGAACACCAACGCAAGGCTCCAAGGCCACGGGGGAAATCCTTTGCATACTTGCCTAGGAAGTCCCTTAAGGCGTAGCGGCAGCTGAAGGATTCCTGGTGCCGTTGCTAAGGAGTATCAAGCAACACTCCTATTTCTGGCGCCATTTGAAGGTCTTTTCTTGCAGTAGCATCGGGCACACCGTTGGTCCCTGCATGGATGATATGATTTAGAGTTGGTGCTCGTACGATGTACATCATGTGGGTTGGGTACCAATCGAGTGGACTCTTTGTCTGGTGTCGCCAGGGTAAAGGCAATGATCGGGTACTTACCTCGGGTATGTTATATACCACGAGTCGTGGATGACACGGAAGTTTTCTGGATCTCGTGGGTACAGCATGCAACCTCTAGGGATTGTAAAACTATTTGAATAGCATGTCCACGGTCAAGGACAGTTGGGTAATCCCGCTTAAACTATGTCTAGTCGTTTCCGTATAAACCAAGTATGCGTGTGTATAAAGGTGTTACACAAGAAAGTGGTTAATTGGGTCAAGTCCGGTGACTTGGCATGAAGGGTGAACATGAGGTGTTCAGCCCTCGGAATATATATGTTAATATCTGTAACCTGTTCTTATGGTTACCATTTACCTTGTGATGCATGATCATATAAACACTTGACCATGTTACTACATTAACGAAAAACCTGCTTTCCGCAAAGGCTGCATTATAAGATATATCACACCTCAATTGCATTGTCCGCATCATGGGCTGCTTGCGAGTACATTCAAAGTACTCATTGGCTTGCTATTGATTATTTTATTTGACCAGACATGGAAGAATCGGAGTATGGAGAAAAATTTGTCGTCAGAGATGGACATGCAAACTAGGACGCTTCTCAGTCAGAATGCCTATAGGTTAAGGCGGATGGCATGGGTTCATGCTTTCAACCAAGATTTTCGCTAGTAGTTGAGTTGGTGTGATTGGCCTTTATGGACCTATCTATGTAAGACTTGACCATAATGGTCATTAACTGTATCAGACATTATTCATGGATGTAAGACTCTTGTTATTCAACATCTGTGTGTTCAGTGAGCATTGATCCCTGGGATCACTGTACACGTTCATTTGGTGGTCTCGATTCGTAAGTCGGGGTCCCCACGCCCAAGGACGAGCACAACATCATTGGTAAGAAATGGGTGTTCCGGAACTAGCAAGATGAATATGACCAAGTGGTCCACAACAAGGCACGTCTCATAGCTCAAGGTTACATGCAAGTCGAAGGTATGTGTCGTGGTTTTGTCATGGCAGATGTCCTCGTGAAGGACTTTGGTGTGAGGCCATCACACTATATGGCAGCTTGAGAGGGGTTGGACGGAATTGAGAGACGTGAGTTACCCAGGTTCGTCCCCTCCAATGGAGGTAAAATCCTACGTCCTGCTTGTGTTTCATTGATGATGATGATGATCTCGATTACAAGGGTGCGGAATCGCTACCTCTAATCTCGAGGGTGTCTAATCTATCTATCTAATGATTTATCTTGTCTAGACCTACTTTTTCTTGTCCCTCTTGGGGTGCCCTACCCCTCCTTATATAGGTTGAAGGGGTAGGTTTACATGTAGAGTCTTACTGGGAGTAGGATTAGGACTAGTCTCTCTTGAATCCTAATTCGAGTATTGTTTCCTTTGTGAGGGAACCTTACCTCCCCTTGGGCCTTCTGGGTGAGCCAGCCCTCCAAGCCTTTCCATGAACTTCCTTCAACGGGGTGTACACTGGGCCTTACGCCTTGCCGTCTAGATTGACCCGGTAAACACGGTAATCATTAGAGTCGCCAAATGTGGGGAGGGTCATACTCCTCGCTGGGTCATACTCGTGGTCGGGGCATACTCGTGGCCGGGTCAAAACTCCTGGTCGGGTCATACTCCTGGTTGGGTCAAATCTTGGGGAATATCCCCAACATTAGCCCCTAGGTTAGGTTGAAATGTATTCATGGTAAGCTCCTGAAATAAGAATAAAAAATATGTTAAGGGACCAACTTGCTCCACTGGCCGTCTTGATTTAATGAAACGGCTCCTTGAAAATTTGGGTTTCTTCTTTATATTAACGAGCTGTTTTCACAATCGTCTTGCAGGTACGTGTCCTTTGCAATAAAATACATACGCCATTGAGTCGGCCTCCAATGGTTTGGCTTGATGAAATTTTTGGGAATAAGAAATCCACATGATGTTGAGTCGGCTTCCAATTCTTCGGCTAGATAAAATTATTGGGATGAAAATCCACCTGATGTTGAGCCGGTCTCTTGGGTCTTTCTATGAATAATTTGAAGAAGTTGATCTTTGCAACCTTCCATCCAGAAATGAGACAAGTTCTCGCTCACTATTGTCAGCTTGAAAGTGTTCTTCTATTTTTTATATCCATATTACCTATAGCCCCCCAAGCTCCGAGTTTATCCATGATGACTTGGTGCTTTGCAATAATAACTTTCATTGTGTAGCCCTGATGACCCACAAGTATAGGGGATCAATCATAGTCCTTTCGATAAGTAAGAGTGTCGAACCCAACGAGGAACAGAAGGATCTGACAAGTGGTTTTCAGCAAGGTAAAATCTGCAGGCACTAAAATTGTTGGTAACAAGTGATTGTGTGCTGAGATGATTCGTAGCAAGCAACAAGTACCAAAAGTAACAAGAGTGCAGCAAAGTGGCCCAATCCCTTTTGTAGCAAGGGACAAGCCTGGACAAAGTCTTATAGGAGGAAAAGCGCTCCCGAGGACACACGGGAATTTCTGTCATGCTAGTTTCATCATGTTCATATGATTCACGTTCGTTACTTTGATAGTTTGATATGTGGGTGGACCGGCGCTTGGGTACTGCCCTTACTTGGACAAGCATCCCACTTATGATTAACCCCTCTTGCAAGCATCCGCAACTACGAAAGAAGAATTAAGACAAAGTCTAACCATAGCATTAAACTAGTGGATCCAAATCAGCCCCTTACGAAGCAACGCATAAACTAGGGTTTAAGCTTCTGTCACTCTAGCAACCCATCATATACTTACTACATCCCAATGCCTTCCTCTAGGCCTAAATAATGGTGAAGTGTTATGTAGTCGACGCTCACATAACACCACTAGAAGAAAAACAACATACAACACATCAAAATATCGAACGAATACCAAATTCACATGACTACTATTAGCATGACTTATCCCATGTCCTTAGGAACAAAAGTAACTACTCACAAAGAATAATCATATTCATGACCAGAGAGGTAATGAGTAGCATAAAGGATCTGAACATAAACTCTTCCACCAAGTAATCCAACTAGCATCAACTACAAACAGTAATCAACACTACTAGCAACCTTACAAGTACCAATCGGAGTCGCGAGACGGAGATTGGTTACAAGTGATGAACTAGGGTTTGGAGATGAGATGGTGCTGATGAAGATGTTGATGGTGACGAGTCCCCTCTGATGAGAGGAGTGTTGGTGATGACGATGGCGACGATTTCCCCCTCTTGGAGGGAAGTTTCCTCGACAGGATCGTCCTGCGAGAGATCTAGATTGGTTCTGCTCAAGTTCCGCCTCGTGGCGGCGGCGAATCCACGAAAAAGCTCCTCCTTGATTTTTTTTCTTGTACGAAACCCTTCATATAGCAGAAGAGGGGGCCAATGGGCCAGTAGTGGGGACAGGGCCTATAGCCCCGGCCCGGAAGGGGCTTTAGTCCCAGTTCACCAACCGGGACTAAAGGCCTAACCTTTAGTCTCGGCCCTATTCCAAGCCGGGACCAAAGGTGCTCCACGTGGGCGCCTTGGAGCGCCCTCAGGGGCAGGCCCTTTAGTCCCGGATCTTAACACGGACCGGGACTAAAGAGTTTCAGATTTTGTTTATTTTTGGGTTTTAGGGTTTAGGTATTCGGGAGATTAACGTGATGCCTCGTTTGGTGTTCGGGAATTAGTTTTCATATAATTCTAAATAGAAATAATTATGCACATATATATAAGATTAACTTATCTTACAAGCGAGCATACATATACAATTATATGGAGATCTGAATTATCGGGACTAGAGCCCGTCTATTCGATTACATGGACCAACATCAGTAATGGCCCCTAGCTACACTAAATCGTCCTTTGTCATCTATAGCTTCCGTCCTCAGAAAGGTCGCAAGCTCCTCTGCAACAGCAATCGCGCGTTGCTCTGGTAGGGACTTCTCCCTCATGTCCGTGTACTATATAAGAAGAGGAGATGAATATGAATATCAATCATGATAACAAAGAATGACGGGTAAAAATAGAGGTGTGAATGTTCATTGCTTACGTCGTATCTGTGATCCTTGTGCTCAGAGGTAAACGTGCGAATGGTCTCGCAAACATAGTATCCGCATAGATGCGTCACCCGTGGCTGCTGGTCGCACTTTACGAGAATAGAATATATATAATCAAAATAATAATCTAGCATCATAAATGTATTGAAAATAGAAGTATATCATACTACTACTTACCTGAGCCGCTCTAAAGGTCAGCTTCTCAGGCTCGATACTGGGAGTCACGCACTTGAACTGCTTCCAAACCCTGCCCGACAAGGAAAATGATTTGCTAAGTTTTTCATTAATTGATATATCAGAAAATCATCGAAAGAGACCGATATAGCGCAAGAATGATTGAAATTACCCTTGGAGCATGTCCTGCAGACTTTGGAACTGTTCCAAGGGTCTCGATAATGGGTCGAAGGCATCAACTCTTCCCTTATCAATTTGAATGTCCAACATAATCCAATGGAAGCTGCACATGTATATATATATATATGTGTGTGTGTGTGTGTCAGTAACTTATCAATTACACTTATAAGTGAATGGACACAACAGAGTAAAGACCCTCACCTGAAGTTGTATGGAAACAGTATGTGGTCACAGAAATTTTGATCTGTTAGAAACCTTAGAAGGTTTTCCTCCGTCTCCTTGGGTTTATCAGTTAGCGTCGCTATATGTATTTTATCTGGGTCAATAAACCCAATATTTAGGATGTTCCTATTTTTTCAATCCAGAATCTTCATTCTGCATAATAGAGTACAAGTTATATGTAGACAATGAATTGAAATAACTAAACAAGTTATATGTAGACAACGAATTGAAAAACTTACAGACAATAGCAACTCATAAGCGATTTGTCGAGGGCGTCGACATTGTACATCTGGAAGAGTTCATCAAAGTCGATATGGATTTCTTCGGGGCGGCCGTAGTACTCCCGTGGGACACTCACCATGATCATCGTTCTCCCATTCTTTGATTCACTTAAGTACCATGTATGCAAGTAATGCATATTTGTTGGGAGATCGTCTTTGCTGACCAAAGGCGCTCCCATGACAAACTGTGGCTTAGGGGCTACCACAGCCTTGGGTAACCTTTCGTCTTGGGAAGCCAGAACGTCTTCAACCGGGATACCCAATTCATCCGCCCACTTCTTTGCGAATTCCAAATCTTTCCCCTGCACCAGAGGGGGGGACATTCTCGGGTAACACCCTGAGGGGTGGGATCGACTGTTTGGCCTGTTGTCCAAGCTGAGGAACGTCTGATCTTTTTTTGCTTGTAGTTGAACTTGATTTGCTCCCACTTGCACTTGCATGTGATCTGCTCTTTTTCACTTCCTTCTGCAATGTGCGTGTATAGTCATCAGGCTTATGGTGTAAGTCATACTGTGATGGAAGGTTCGTGAAGTATTTTGCAAATGCTATTTGCTTCTCGGTGTATTCCGGGCGGGGCTCGGGTTCCTTCTTTTTCATCTGCGCATCATGATATTCCTTTGCTATCCTGGCGTTTTCCTCGGCGGTACGATCATAAGGTCTGATAGGAAGATTAGCATGAGGTACCTTTGGGAGGGGCGATAGTTTGCGCTTTGGGGGGCTCCGTCGCTTAGAAATCATCGGCGGAGCGTTCTTGCTGGCACGCTTCCGCTTAGTATCCGGAGCAGGCGGCGGCGGAGACGGACGACCCAAGTCCGGTGGCGGTGATCGAGATGGACTCGTGTTGTGCTGGCAGACGTCATGTGGAGGGCTTGGAGGTGATGGAGGTGTAGGTGACCTGCGACGACCCGGAGGCGGTGTTGTCCTTGGGGCCGAGCCTGGAAGCTTGATGTAGTTCTTGTCCCATAGGATGACTCCACCCAGTACTTCTCCGAGTGTCCTCTCATCTTCGGGTCCAGCTATGTCGAGCTCCATATCATGAAACCCCGTCATGATTTCATCCACCCCAACTTTAGCAAAGCCAGCTGGAATTTCACGGCCATGCCAGCGTGCATCAGGGCCAGAAGGTAAAGCTTGTCCGACGGCCACCTTCATGGATATGTTCTTGAATTTATGATGGAGTTCACATGATGTTGACTCCTTAATTCCATCCACGGGGTAGCCGGGACCGCCCTCTATCATTCTTCGTGCATCATCGGGCGGGGCCTCAGATTCAGCCACGCTGCTTTTCCACTTAGATGGGGCGCCGGTAATATCGAGTGCAGGATCTTCCTGGCATGCTACTCCTCTAAGCTCATCAATCTGCTTCTGTTGCTCGTTAATCCTGGCAAGCAACTGGTTGAAGTTGTCATTCTCCTCATCCCGCTGCCGCTTCTTTGCTCTCGCTCAGCTTCTGTAAGTGTCTTGGTCTCTGGCAAACCCAAGCCACCACGGGTAAGAAGGACCGAAGCCTCGCGTTCGTCCTCCATGTTCGTCATTGCCGAGGACCAGTGTGAGCAAATCTTTCTCTCTATCTGCAGTGAACTGTCTTTTTCCCTCCTTAATTTCTTTCGCTATCTTTTTCCAATTCTCCCTGGGTATCCTAAGACCGTCACTGCAGATGAGGTCCCCTGTTTCTTCGTCGTACGAACCACCATGCGCAAGGAACCAATTTCTTGCTCTCAATTCCCACTCATCACGGAGTGGTTCAGGTATGATGCCTTTAGCTAGCAGATCTTGCTCTTTCTTATCCCACTTTGGGATGGCAGTCTCATAGCCCCCTGGCCCCAGCTTGTGGTGATATTTCTTGTTGTCGGCATTTTTCTTGTTCTTTTCTGATAATGCCTGGGCATCTTCTGACTCCTTGTACTCTTGAAATGCCTTCCAGTGATTCGCCTGGTTGGCTAGATACCCCTCGAATATTGGCACTTTCTTTGTCTTCAGATAGTTTTTCCATAGCTTCTTCTTCCAGCTACAGAACAGTTCGACCATCTTTTTTAGAGTCCACTGCTTGACTTTGGCCCTCAGTTTTTTTGCGGCGTCTTCATTCTCACATTCTGGCAGGTTGAAATGTGACATGAGATCATTCCAAAGATTATCTTTGTACCTTTTGGCGACATAGTCACTATCGACTGCCCCTTTGCGCTTGTTCCACTCCCGAACGCTGATCGGGATGTGATCCCTAACGAGAACTCCGCATTGCTTCTTGAATGTGTCAGCAGCATTTTTAGGAAGCTTGGGTTCGCCCGTAGGCAATATCACCTCAAACGTGTAATGCGTCCGTGCATCCAAATTTCTAGTCGGGCCTCGTTTCGTAGCTTTGCTCGATGTGGAGGCCTAAGAGGGAGAAACATTCGTCAAATGAATGTATATGTATACAATATAGAGCTATCTCCAATATTTTTCACATATTACAAGTGATTGTCGAACTTCATATGTATACCTCGCCGGACTTTATTATTTCTCCACCGGCTTATCCACCGGCTTCTCCATGAGTGGAGCTATCACGTTCTCCGTCATTGGACCTATCTCCTGCCCCATCGACTTCATCTTCGTGTCGGTCGACCTCCATTCCATATCCGGAGGGGTTTAGATATGACGACGGAGATTCAGCTGGTTCAACGTCAGGGCCGTCTTTGATTATATCTTCGAGAAGTTCTTCCTCTTCGAGGTTCCTGATATGTGGATCCATAGTTCTGCAAAAAATGGACATTTGATTAACTAATAAACTAACAAACTATATAAGAGGGGTTGTAAACTTCAAAGTGTCGTTTTATATAGGAGGACATTTAGTCCTGGGTCTTGGCTAGAACCTAAACTCTAAAATATGTCTAAGGGATTCTCTTAACCTTTAAGGATTTAACAAAATGGCGACATTCTAGATGTGTAGAAATGATCCTATTTTTCCTGATCTCATCTACCCTTCTATATGTCACATTGTCTAGTGTCAAAGGACTTTGTTGAACTTTGTACCAAAAAAGAATTATTCTATCAGGAACTCCGTTCCAAAACAACTTTAGTCCCGGGTCGTGGCTCCACCCGGGACTCCTAGATTTCTGCATAGTATTCAAAGTAGGAGTACTTTTCCAATTTGAGCATTCAATAAGCAAAACCAAATCGTAAAATAAAGTAGTATACAAATTAGCATGCATTCAATTATAAGCAAAACTACATCATCTCTTTTGTCTGTACATCGTCGAATATTATCACTAATACTCCTCGAATACTATCATACATATAGCATCACTGATACAGCTAGGACCGTAGCGCCCGACGGGTATCGTCGCGGGTGGTGGACACCCAAAGAGAAGCAACCATCACAGGATCATAGCTCCAGTGAGATCCCTGAAGAACCTGCCAGGTATGCTCGAACCTGCCCTCCAACGCAACCATGTAGCGACGGACGTGCTCATCCTCCTCGCTGACACGGTGACGTACCACCTCCACGGTGTCCGGAAGCCTCGGCACCGTCACTGGCCCACGCGACCGCCACCAAACAAGGATCGGGTCAACAACGGGCTGGCTCCTCACCAACCTATGCCCCCGGAAGGTAGCACCTCCCAATACCAGCCGGGCGGAGCCCAGTCCCGGACATGGCCCCTCTAATCAAGCAGGTGTCCTCCGCCGAGTCGACGACGAGGATGCGGCATAGGCATCGTAAAATGAACTAAAAAATAAACTAGTTCTATTAATTTTTTTGCTAAAAATAAACTAATTGTATATATAGTAAAATAAACTATTAACACTTCAGCATATACAATAGCAAAATTAAGCAATAATCTAAGAAACACTAATTAAGCATCTATATACGTAGAAATGTCTTCTTCTTCTTCTTCTTCTTCTTCTTCTTCTTCTTGTTTTCTTCTCCGCTTCTTCTTCAACTTCTCTTCTTCTACTTCTCCTCTTCTTCTATTTTTCCTCTTCTTCTCCTCTCCTCCTCTTCTTATTCTCCTTTTTCTTCTTTTCTTCTCCTCCTTTTCTTATTTTGCTTTTCCTAATCTTATTTTCTTATCTTTGTTCATCTTTCTTCTTCTTGTAACCCTAACCTAATTCTAAATATTACTAACCCTAATAATCTATCACAAACCTAATAACAATAGGAATTAAATGACAAAAAAATCTTTTCTTCTTCTTTTTCTTCTTTTCTTCTCCTTTTTCTTCTTTTCTTCTCCTTTTCTTCTTTTCTTCTCCTTTTCTTCTTTTCTTCTCCTTTTTCTTCTTTTCTTCTCCTTTTTCTTCTTTTCTTCTCCTTTTTCTTCTTTTCTTCTACCGACCGGAGTGTTGGGGAGGAGGGGGCGGGGGGCTTACTGGCCGAAGGCGTCGACGACGGCAGGCGGCGGCGAGGAGGACGGCGGCGGCGAGGAGGACGACGGCGACGGCGAGGAGGACGTCAGGCGGTGGCGAGGAGGACGGCGGGCAGCCTGGCGGCGTCGAGTTCGTCGGTGCCGCGCCGGGCAGGAGAATGATGAAGAAGAACGAAATGGCGATTTGGGTTGGAAATTTCCAACTCCCGCTTATATAGTAGGATTTTTGGTCCCGGTTTGCGGCTCGAACCGGGACTAAAGACACCCTTTAGTCCCGGGTGGAGCCACGAACCGGGACTAAAGGCCCTTTTTCGGCAGACCAAAAGGCGGGAAGCAGGGGCCTTTAGTCCCGGGTCGGGGCTCGAGCCGGGACTAAAGACACCCTTTAGTCCCGGGTGGAGCCACGACCCGGGACTAAAGGCCCGTGCTTGGCAGGCGAGGGGCTTTAATCCCGGGTCGTGGCTCCACCCGGGACTAAAGCCCCTCCGCTGGCTGCACGATAAGTTTAGTCCCACCTCGCCCAGCGAGGGGGACTAACACTAGTTTATAAGCCCCGTCGCAGCATCTCCATCGAGCTCCTCTCTAAAGCAGGCTTACAGGCCTAAACTGACTGTAAATTTAAAAACTGAAACTATATTTGAAATTATGGAGAAAATTAAACCTGAATTCAAAGTGAGGTCACTTTGAATTTAGGTTTAAGTTTCTCTATAAATTATCATATAGTTTCATTTTTTTTCCATTTTCAAAATTAACTATTTTGTTATTTTCAATTAAAAACTATGTTTATTAAAATTCTTTTTGCATATTTGAGAATTTGACAAAACTATGATAATGAAAAGTGTTTGAAATTGAATAAATAATTCAAAACTATTTTCTATTTTCAAAATTAATTATTTTGACTATCCAAACTATTAACTATTTTTTTAGTTTCAATTAAAAACTATGTTTATTAAAATTCTTTTTGCATTTTTGAGAATTTGACAAAACTATGATAATGAAAAGTGTTTGAAATTGAATAAATAATTCAAAACTATTTTCTATTTTCAAAATTAATTATTTTGACTACCCAAACTATTAACTATTTTGTTATTTTCAATAAAAAACTATGTTTATTAAAATTCTTTTTGCATATTTGAGAATTTGACAAAACTATGATAATGAAAAGTGTTTGAAATTGAATAAATAATTCAAAACTATTTTCTATTTTCAAAATTAATTATTTTGACTATCCAAACTATTAACTATTTTGTTATTTTCAATTAAAAACTATGTTTACTAAAATTCTTTTTGCATATTTGAGAATTTGACAAAACTATGATAATGAAAATTGTTTGAAATTGAATAAATAATTCAAAACTATTTTATATTTTCAAAATTAATTATTTTGACTATCCAAAGTATTAACTATTTTGTTATTTTCAATCAAAAACTATGTTTATTAAAATTCTTTTTGCATATTTGAGAATTTGACAAAACTATGATAATGAAAAGTGTTTGAAATTGAAAAGCACTACCAATGAACTCTGAAAATGTTGAAAGTTGGCATGCTATCATCATTTCACTCACATAGCATGTGTTAAAAAGTTGAGAGGGCTATGACAAAAACTATATGCACTTCGTGTACAAAACGGACAATCTCTCTCGAAGTATCAGGGTTTCGAACGAGAACTCATCTCTTACAAAGGGATTTCATTTTTTTGAACTTATTTGAACTCCATACTTTTTTGTGTTCAAAATGCACCATTCAAAGGCACATCACAAAAATTCAACAATTTCTGACTTCATTTGGTATATTTCGTGCATTTACTTATTTTTTTTAGCTAGTTGACCCTGAAATTGAAAACCACTACAAATGAACTCTGAAAATGTTGAAAGTTGGCATGCTATCATCATTTCACCCACATAGCATGTGTTAAAAAGTTGAGAGGGCTACGACAAAAACTGGATGCACTTCGTGTACAAAACGAACAATCTCTCTCGAAGTATCACGGTTTCGAACGAGAACTCATCTCTTACAAAGGGATTTCATTTTTTTGACCTTATTTGAACTACATACTTTTTGTGTGTTCAAAATGCACCATTCAAAGGCACATCACAAAATTTCAACAATTTCTGACTTCATTTGGTATATTTCGTGCATTTACTTATTTTTTTTGAGCTAGTTGACCCTGAAATTGAAAAGCACTACAAATGAACTCTGAAAATGTTGAAAGTTGGAACGCTATCATCATTTCACCCACATAGCATGTGTTAAAAAGTTGAGAGGGCTACGACAAAAACTGGATGCACTTCGTGTACAAAACGGACAATCTCTCTCGAAGTATCAGGGTTTCGAACGAGAACTCGTCTCTTACAAAGGGATTTCATTTTTTTGAACTTATTTGAACTCCATACTTTTTGTGTGTTCAAAATGAACCATTCAAAGGCACATCACAAAATTTCAACAATTTCTGACTTCATTTGGTATATTTCGTGCATTTACTTATTTTTTAGCTAGTTGACCCTGAAATTGAAAAGCACTACAAATGAACTCTGAAAATGTTGAAAGTTGGCATGCTATCATCATTTCACCCACATAGCATGTATTAAAAAGTTGAGAGGGCTACGACAAAAACTGGATGCACTTCGTGTACAAAACGGACAATCTCTCTCGAAGTATCACGGTTTCGAACGAGAACTCATCTCTTACAAAGGGATTTCATTTTTTTGAACTTATTTGAACTCCATACTTTTTGTGTGTTCAAAATGAACCATTCAAAGGCACATCACAAAATTTCAACTATTTCTGACTTCATTTGGTATATTTCGTGCATTTACTTATTTTTTTTGAGCTAGTTGACCCTGAAATTGAAAAGCACAACAAATGAACTCTGAAAATGTTGAAAGTTGGCATGCTATCATCATTGCACCCACATAGCATGTGTTAAAAAGTTGAGAGGCTTACGACAAAATCTGGATGCACTTCGTGTACAAAACGGACAATCTCTCTCGAAGTATCACAGTTTCGAGCGAGAACTCATCTCTTACAAAGGGATTTCATTTTTTTGAACTTATTTGAACTCCATAATTTTTGTGTGTTAAAAATGCACCATTCAAAGGCACATCACAAAATTTCAACAATTTCTGACTTCATTTGGTACATTTCGTGCATTTACTTATTTTTTTTGAGCTAGTTGACCCTGAAATTGAAAAGCACTACAAATGAACTCTAAAAATGTTGAAAGTTGGCATGCTATCATCATTTCACCCACATAGCATGTGTTAAAAAGTTGAGAGGGATACGACAAAAACTGGATGCACTTCGTGTACAAAACGGACAATCTTTCTCGAAGTATTAGGGTTTCGAACGAAAACTCATCTCTTACAAAGGGATTTCATTTTTTTGAACTTATTTGAACTCCATACTTTTTGTGTGTTCAAAATGCACCATTAAAAGGCACATCACAAAATTTCAACAATTTCTGACTTCATTTGGTATTCTTCGTGCATTTACTTATTTTTTTTGAGCTAGTTGACCCTGAAATTGAAAACCACTACAAATGAACTCTGAAAATGTTGAAAGTTGGCATGCTATCATCATTTCACCCACATAGCATGTGTTAAAAAGTTGAGAGGGCTACGACAAAAACTGGATGCACTTCGTGTACAAAACGAACAATCTCTCTCTAAAGCAGGCTTACAGGCCTAAACTGACTGTAAATTTAAAAACTGAAACTATATTTGAAATTATGGAGAAAATTAAACCTGAATTCAAAGTGAGGTCACTTTGAATTTAGGTTTAAGTTTCTCTATAAATTATCATATAGTTTCATTTTTTTTCCATTTTCAAAATTAACTATTTTGTTATTTTCAATTAAAAACTATGTTTATTAAAATTCTTTTTGCATATTTGAGAATTTGACAAAACTATGATAATGAAAAGTGTTTGAAATTGAATAAATAATTCAAAACTATTTTCTATTTTCAAAATTAATTATTTTGACTATCCAAACTATTAACTATTTTTTTAGTTTCAATTAAAAACTATGTTTATTAAAATTCTTTTTGCATTTTTGAGAATTTGACAAAACTATGATAATGAAAAGTGTTTGAAATTGAATAAATAATTCAAAACTATTTTCTATTTTCAAAATTAATTATTTTGACTACCCAAACTATTAACTATTTTGTTATTTTCAATAAAAAACTATGTTTATTAAAATTCTTTTTGCATATTTGAGAATTTGACAAAACTATGATAATGAAAAGTGTTTGAAATTGAATAAATAATTCAAAACTATTTTCTATTTTCAAAATTAATTATTTTGACTATCCAAACTATTAACTATTTTGTTATTTTCAATTAAAAACTATGTTTACTAAAATTCTTTTTGCATATTTGAGAATTTGACAAAACTATGATAATGAAAATTGTTTGAAATTGAATAAATAATTCAAAACTATTTTCTATTTTCAAAATTAATTATTTTGACTATCCAAAGTATTAACTATTTTGTTATTTTCAATCAAAAACTATGTTTATTAAAATTCTTTTTGCATATTTGAGAATTTGACAAAACTATGATAATGAAAAGTGTTTGAAATTGAAAAGCACTACCAATGAACTCTGAAAATGTTGAAAGTTGGCATGCTATCATCATTTCACTCACATAGCATGTGTTAAAAAGTTGAGAGGGCTATGACAAAAACTATATGCACTTCGTGTACAAAACGGACAATCTCTCTCGAAGTATCAGGGTTTCGAACGAGAACTCATCTCTTACAAAGGGATTTCATTTTTTTGAACTTATTTGAACTCCATACTTTTTTGTGTTCAAAATGCACCATTCAAAGGCACATCACAAAAATTCAACAATTTCTGACTTCATTTGGTATATTTCGTGCATTTACTTATTTTTTTTAGCTAGTTGACCCTGAAATTGAAAACCACTACAAATGAACTCTGAAAATGTTGAAAGTTGGCATGCTATCATCATTTCACCCACATAGCATGTGTTAAAAAGTTGAGAGGGCTACGACAAAAACTGGATGCACTTCGTGTACAAAACGAACAATCTCTCTCGAAGTATCACGGTTTCGAACGAGAACTCATCTCTTACAAAGGGATTTCATTTTTTTGACCTTATTTGAACTACATACTTTTTGTGTGTTCAAAATGCACCATTCAAAGGCACATCACAAAATTTCAACAATTTCTGACTTCATTTGGTATATTTCGTGCATTTACTTATTTTTTTTGAGCTAGTTGACCCTGAAATTGAAAAGCACTACAAATGAACTCTGAAAATGTTGAAAGTTGGAACGCTATCATCATTTCACCCACATAGCATGTGTTAAAAAGTTGAGAGGGCTACGACAAAAACTGGATGCACTTCGTGTACAAAACGGACAATCTCTCTCGAAGTATCAGGGTTTCGAACGAGAACTCGTCTCTTACAAAGGGATTTCATTTTTTTGAACTTATTTGAACTCCATACTTTTTGTGTGTTCAAAATGAACCATTCAAAGGCACATCACAAAATTTCAACAATTTCTGACTTCATTTGGTATATTTCGTGCATTTACTTATTTTTTAGCTAGTTGACCCTGAAATTGAAAAGCACTACAAATGAACTCTGAAAATGTTGAAAGTTGGCATGCTATCATCATTTCACCCACATAGCATGTATTAAAAAGTTGAGAGGGCTACGACAAAAACTGGATGCACTTCGTGTACAAAACGGACAATCTCTCTCGAAGTATCACGGTTTCGAACGAGAACTCATCTCTTACAAAGGGATTTCATTTTTTTGAACTTATTTGAACTCCATACTTTTTGTGTGTTCAAAATGAACCATTCAAAGGCACATCACAAAATTTCAACTATTTCTGACTTCATTTGGTATATTTCGTCCATTTACTTATTTTTTTTGAGCTAGTTGACCCTGAAATTGAAAAGCACAACAAATGAACTCTGAAAATGTTGAAAGTTGGCATGCTATCATCATTGCACCCACATAGCATGTGTTAAAAAGTTGAGAGGCTTACGACAAAATCTGGATGCACTTCGTGTACAAAACGGACAATCTCTCTCGAAGTATCACAGTTTCGAGCGAGAACTCATCTCTTACAAAGGGATTTCATTTTTTTGAACTTATTTGAACTCCATAATTTTTGTGTGTTAAAAATGCACCATTCAAAGGCACATCACAAAATTTCAACAATTTCTGACTTCATTTGGTACATTTCGTGCATTTACTTATTTTTTTTGAGCTAGTTGACCCTGAAATTGAAAAGCACTACAAATGAACTCTAAAAATGTTGAAAGTTGGCATGCTATCATCATTTCACCCACATAGCATGTGTTAAAAAGTTGAGAGGGATACGACAAAAACTGGATGCACTTCGTGTACAAAACGGACAATCTTTCTCGAAGTATTAGGGTTTCGAACGAAAACTCATCTCTTACAAAGGGATTTCATTTTTTTGAACTTATTTGAACTCCATACTTTTTGTGTGTTCAAAATGCACCATTAAAAGGCACATCACAAAATTTCAACAATTTCTGACTTCATTTGGTATTCTTCGTGCATTTACTTATTTTTTTTGAGCTAGTTGACCCTGAAATTGAAAACCACTACAAATGAACTCTGAAAATGTTGAAAGTTGGCATGCTATCATCATTTCACCCACATAGCATGTGTTAAAAAGTTGAGAGGGCTACGACAAAAACTGGATGCACTTCGTGTACAAAACGAACAATCTCTCTCTAAAGCAGGCTTACAGGCCTAAACTGACTGTAAATTTAAAAACTGAAACTATATTTGAAATTATGGAGAAAATTAAACCTGAATTCAAAGTGAGGTCACTTTGAATTTAGGTTTAAGTTTCTCTATAAATTATCATATAGTTTCATTTTTTTTCCATTTTCAAAATTAACTATTTTGTTATTTTCAATTAAAAACTATGTTTATTAAAATTCTTTTTGCATATTTGAGAATTTGACAAAACTATGATAATGAAAAGTGTTTGAAATTGAATAAATAATTCAAAACTATTTTCTATTTTCAAAATTAATTATTTTGACTATCCAAACTATTAACTATTTTTTTAGTTTCAATTAAAAACTATGTTTATTAAAATTCTTTTTGCATTTTTGAGAATTTGACAAAACTATGATAATGAAAAGTGTTTGAAATTGAATAAATAATTCAAAACTATTTTCTATTTTCAAAATTAATTATTTTGACTACCCAAACTATTAACTATTTTGTTATTTTCAATAAAAAACTATGTTTATTAAAATTCTTTTTGCATATTTGAGAATTTGACAAAACTATGATAATGAAAAGTGTTTGAAATTGAATAAATAATTCAAAACTATTTTCTATTTTCAAAATTAATTATTTTGACTATCCAAACTATTAACTATTTTGTTATTTTCAATTAAAAACTATGTTTACTAAAATTCTTTTTGCATATTTGAGAATTTGACAAAACTATGATAATGAAAATTGTTTGAAATTGAATAAATAATTCAAAACTATTTTCTATTTTCAAAATTAATTATTTTGACTATCCAAAGTATTAACTATTTTGTTATTTTCAATCAAAAACTATGTTTATTAAAATTCTTTTTGCATATTTGAGAATTTGACAAAACTATGATAATGAAAAGTGTTTGAAATTGAAAAGCACTACCAATGAACTCTGAAAATGTTGAAAGTTGGCATGCTATCATCATTTCACTCACATAGCATGTGTTAAAAAGTTGAGAGGGCTATGACAAAAACTATATGCACTTCGTGTACAAAACGGACAATCTCTCTCGAAGTATCAGGGTTTCGAACGAGAACTCATCTCTTACAAAGGGATTTCATTTTTTTGAACTTATTTGAACTCCATACTTTTTTGTGTTCAAAATGCACCATTCAAAGGCACATCACAAAAATTCAACAATTTCTGACTTCATTTGGTATATTTCGTGCATTTACTTATTTTTTTTAGCTAGTTGACCCTGAAATTGAAAACCACTACAAATGAACTCTGAAAATGTTGAAAGTTGGCATGCTATCATCATTTCACCCACATAGCATGTGTTAAAAAGTTGAGAGGGCTACGACAAAAACTGGATGCACTTCGTGTACAAAACGAACAATCTCTCTCGAAGTATCACGGTTTCGAACGAGAACTCATCTCTTACAAAGGGATTTCATTTTTTTGACCTTATTTGAACTACATACTTTTTGTGTGTTCAAAATGCACCATTCAAAGGCACATCACAAAATTTCAACAATTTCTGACTTCATTTGGTATATTTCGTGCATTTACTTATTTTTTTTGAGCTAGTTGACCCTGAAATTGAAAAGCACTACAAATGAACTCTGAAAATGTTGAAAGTTGGAACGCTATCATCATTTCACCCACATAGCATGTGTTAAAAAGTTGAGAGGGCTACGACAAAAACTGGATGCACTTCGTGTACAAAACGGACAATCTCTCTCGAAGTATCAGGGTTTCGAACGAGAACTCGTCTCTTACAAAGGGATTTCATTTTTTTGAACTTATTTGAACTCCATACTTTTTGTGTGTTCAAAATGAACCATTCAAAGGCACATCACAAAATTTCAACAATTTCTGACTTCATTTGGTATATTTCGTGCATTTACTTATTTTTTAGCTAGTTGACCCTGAAATTGAAAAGCACTACAAATGAACTCTGAAAATGTTGAAAGTTGGCATGCTATCATCATTTCACCCACATAGCATGTATTAAAAAGTTGAGAGGGCTACGACAAAAACTGGATGCACTTCGTGTACAAAACGGACAATCTCTCTCGAAGTATCACGGTTTCGAACGAGAACTCATCTCTTACAAAGGGATTTCATTTTTTTGAACTTATTTGAACTCCATACTTTTTGTGTGTTCAAAATGAACCATTCAAAGGCACATCACAAAATTTCAACTATTTCTGACTTCATTTGGTATATTTCGTGCATTTACTTATTTTTTTTGAGCTAGTTGACCCTGAAATTGAAAAGCACAACAAATGAACTCTGAAAATGTTGAAAGTTGGCATGCTATCATCATTGCACCCACATAGCATGTGTTAAAAAGTTGAGAGGCTTACGACAAAATCTGGATGCACTTCGTGTACAAAACGGACAATCTCTCTCGAAGTATCACAGTTTCGAGCGAGAACTCATCTCTTACAAAGGGATTTCATTTTTTTGAACTTATTTGAACTCCATAATTTTTGTGTGTTAAAAATGCACCATTCAAAGGCACATCACAAAATTTCAACAATTTCTGACTTCATTTGGTACATTTCGTGCATTTACTTATTTTTTTTGAGCTAGTTGACCCTGAAATTGAAAAGCACTACAAATGAACTCTAAAAATGTTGAAAGTTGGCATGCTATCATCATTTCACCCACATAGCATGTGTTAAAAAGTTGAGAGGGATACGACAAAAACTGGATGCACTTCGTGTACAAAACGGACAATCTTTCTCGAAGTATTAGGGTTTCGAACGAAAACTCATCTCTTACAAAGGGATTTCATTTTTTTGAACTTATTTGAACTCCATACTTTTTGTGTGTTCAAAATGCACCATTAAAAGGCACATCACAAAATTTCAACAATTTCTGACTTCATTTGGTATTCTTCGTGCATTTACTTATTTTTTTTGAGCTAGTTGACCCTGAAATTGAAAAGCACTACAAATGAACTCTGAAAATGTTGAAAGTTGGCATGGTATCATCATTTCACCCACATAGCATGTGTTAAAAAGTTGAGAGGGCTACGACAAAAACTGGATGCACTTCGTGTACAAAACGGACAATCTCTCTCGAAGTATCAAGGTTTCGAACGAGAACTCATCTCTTACAAAGGGATTTTATTTTTTTGAACTTATTTGAACTCCATACTTTTTGTGTGTTCAAAATGCACCATTCAAAGGCAGATCACAAAATTTCAACTATTTCTGACTTCATTTGGTATATTTCGTGCATTTACTTATTTTTTTGAGCTAGTTGACCCTGAAATTGAAAAGCACTACAAATGAACTCTGAAAATGTTGAAAGTTGGCATGCTATCATCATTTCACCCACATAGCATGTGTTAAAAAGTTGAGAGGGCTACGACAAAAACTGGATGCACTTCGTGTACAAAACGGACAATCTCTCTCGAAGTATCAGGGTTTCGAACGAGAACTCATCTCTTACAAAGGGATTTCATTTTTTTGAACTTATTTGAACTCCATACTTTTTGTGTGTTCAAAATGCACCATTCAAAGGCACATCACAAAATTTCAACAATTTCTGACATCATTTGGTATATTTCGTGCATTTACTTATTTTTTTTGAGCTAGTTGACCCTGAAATTGAAAACCACTACAAATGAACTCTGAAAATGTTGAAAGTTGGCATGCTATCATCATTTCACCCACATAGAATGTGTTAAAAAGTTGAGAGGGCTACGGCAAAAACTGGATGCACTTCGTGTACAAAACGGACAATCTCTCTCGAAGTATCAGGGTTTCGAACGAGAACTCATCTCTTACCAAGGGATTTCATTTTTTGAACTTATTTGAACTCCATACTTTTTGTCTGTTCCAAATGCACCATTCAAAGGCACATCACAAAATTTCAACAATTTCTGACTTCATTTGGTATATTTCGTGCATTTACTTATTTTTTTGAGCTAGTTGACCCTGAAATTGAAAAGCACTACAAATGAACTCTGAAAATGTTGAAAGTTGGCATGCTATCATCATTTCACCCACATAGCATGTGTTAAAAAGTTGAGAGGGCTACGACAAAAACTGGATGCACTTCGTGTACAAAACGGACAATCTCTCTCGAAGTATCACGGTTTCGAACGAGAACTCATCTCTTCCAAAGGGATTTCATTTTTTTGAACTTATTTGAACTCCATACTTTTTGTGTGTTCAAAATGCACTAGTCAAAGGCACATCACAAAATTTCAACAATTTCTGACTTCATTTGGTATATTTCGTGCATTTACTTATTTTTTTTGAGCTAGTTGACCCTGAAATTGAAAAGCACTACAAATGAACTCTGAAAATGTTGAAAGTTGGCATGCTATCATCATTTCACCCACATAGCATGTGTTAAAAAGTTGAGAGGCCTACGACAAAATCTGGATGCACTTCGTGTACAAAACGGACAATCTCTCTCGAAGTATCATGGTTTCGAGCGAGAACTCATCTCTTACAAAGGGATTTCATTTTTTTGAACTTATTTGAACTCCATACTTTTTGTGTGTTCAAAATGCACCATTCAAAGGCACATCGAAAAATTTCAACAATTTCTGACTTTATTTGGTATAATTCGTGCATTTACTTATTTTTTTTGAGCTAGTTGACCCTGAAATTGAAAAGCACTACAAATGAACTCTGAAAATTTTGAATGTTGGCATGCTATCATCATTTCACCCACATAGCATGTGTTAAAAAGTTGAGAGGTCTACGACAAAAACTGGATGCACTTCGTGTACAAAACGGACAATCTCTCTCGAAGTATCAGGGTTTCGAACGAGAACTCATCTCTTACAAAGGGATTTCATTTTTTTGAACTTATTTGAACTCCATACTTTTTGTGTGTTCAAAATGCACCATTCAAAGGCACATCAGAAAATTTCAACAATTTCTGACTTCATTTGGTATATTTCGTGCATTTACTTTTTTTTTTGAGCTAGTTGACCCTGAAATTGAAAAGCACTACAAATGAACTCTGAAAATGTTGAAAGTTGGCATGCTATCATCATTTCACCCACATAGAATGTGTTAAAAAGTTGAGAGGGCTACGACAAAAACTGGATGCACTTCGTGTACAAAACGGACAATCTCTCTCGAAGTATCAGGGTTTCGAACGAGAACTCATCTCTTACCAAGGGATTTCATTTTTTGAACTTATTTGAACTCCATACTTTTTGTGTGTTCCAAATGCACCATTCAAAGGCACATCACAAAATTTCAACAATTTCTGACTTCATTTGGTATATTTCGTGCATTTACTTATTTTTCTGAGCTAGTTGACCCTGAAATTGAAAAGCACTACAAATGAACTCTGAAAATGTTGAAAGTTGGCATGATATGATCATTTCACCCACATAGCATGTGTTAAAAAGTTGAGAGGGGTACGACGAAAACTGGATGCACTTCGTGTACAAAACGGACAATCTCCCTCGAAGTATTAGGCTTTCGAACGAGAACTCATCTCTTACAAAGGGATTTCATTTTTTGAACTTATTTGAACTCCATACTTTTTGTGTGTTCAAAATGCACCATTCAAAGGCACATCACAAAATTTCAACAATTTCTGACTTCATTTGGTATTCTTCGCGCATTTACTTATTTTTTTTGAGCTAGTTGACCGTGAAATTGAAAAGCACTACAAATGAACTCTGAAAATGTTCAAAGTTGGTATGCTATCATCATTTCACCCACATAGCATGTGTTAAAAAGTTGATAGGGCTACGACAAAAACTGGAGGTACTTCGTGTACAAAACGGACAATCTCTCTCGAAGTATGAGGGTCTCGAACGAGAACTCATCTCTTACGAAGGGATTTCATTTTTTTGAACTTATTTGAACTCCATAATTTTTGTGTGTTCAAAATGAACCATTCAAAGGCACATCACAAAATTTCAACAATTTATGACTTCATTTGGTATATTACGTGCATTTACTTATTTTTCTGAGCTAGTTGACCCTGAAATTGAAAAGCACTACAAATGAACTCTGAAAATGTTTAAAGTTGGCATGCTATCATCATTTCACCCACATAGCATGTGTTAAAAAGTTGAGAGGGCTACGACAAAAAATGGATGCACTTCGTGTGCAAAACGGACAATCTCTCTCGAAGTATTAGGCTTTCGAACGAGAACTCATCTCTTACAAAGGGATTTCATTTTCTTCAACTTCTTTGAACTCCATGCTTTTTGTGTGTTCAAAATGCACCATTCAAAGGCACATCGTAAAATTTCAACAATTTCTGACTTCATTTGGTATATTTCGTGCATTTACTTATTTTTTTTGAGCTAGTTGACCCTGAAATTGAAAAGCACTACAAATTAACTCTGAAAATGTTGAAAGTTGGCATGCTATCATCATTTCACCCACGTAGCATGTGTTAAAAAGGTGAGAGGTATACGACAAAAACTGGATGCACTTCTTGTACAAAACGGACAATCTCTCTCGAAGTATGAGGGTTTCGAACGAGAACTCATCTCTTACAAAGGGATTTCATGTTTTTGAACTTATTTGAACTCCATACTGTTTGTGTGTTCAAAATGCACCATTCAAAGGCACATCACAAAATTTCAACAATTTCTGACTTCATTTGGTATATTTCGTGCATTTACTTTTTTTTGTTGAGCTAGTTGACCCTGAAATTGAAAAGCACTACAAATGAACTCTGAAAATGTTCAAAGTTGCCATGCTATCATCATTTCACCCACATAGCATGTGTTAAAAAGTTGAGAGGGCTACGACAAAAAATGGATGCACTTCGTGTACAAAACGGACAATCTCTCTCGAAGTATCAAGGATTCGAACAAGAACTTATCTCTTACAAAGGGATTTCATTTTTTTGAAGTTCTTTGAACTCCATACTTTTTGTGTGTTCAAAATGCACCATTCAAAGGCACATCACAAGATTTCAACAATTTCTGACTTCATTTGGTATTCTTCGTGCATTTACTTATTTTTTTTTGAGCTAGTTGACCCTGAAATTGAAAAGCACTACAAATGAACTCTGAAAATGTTGAAAGTTGGCATGCTATCATGTGACAGCCCGAGACCGACGTTCCAGAAGATTCCCCCCTTTATTCCGTTTCCGTCGTGTGTTTAGTTTTATTCGTTGCATCGTCATGTAGTTTGCATCGTCGCACCATGCATGGCATCATGTCAACTGTGTTTTGCCGGTATTGTTTGTTGCCGTGTTGTTGGGTGTTAGTGCCTTGTGAGTGGCGTTGTTTTATTGGAGCGTTGAGAGAGGGTGCGTGAGAGCCACCGCTAAACCCCGTTGCACCGCAGACCTAAACCTTCTCCCCTTCTCTCCTCTCTCATTTCGTTTTTGTGGTTTTGCCAAAGTCTTCGTTTAAAACCCCTATTTAAAAGGGTGCGTCTTCTCCTTTTCAATAAAAGTCCTTTTATTAAATGTAGGGGCAACCCTTAGGTTTTATTTTAACTCTCCGTTTGTTTTATTTTAAAACCCTCCCATTTTATTTTCTCTTTTAGAAGGCTTTACTTATTCTTTAAATAAAGAGTTTAATTTTAATTCTTTAAAAAGGGTTTTGAATTGTTTTTAAATTCTTAAAAAGGGTTTTATTTTAATTCTTAAAACGGTTTCTTTTTATTTGTTTAAAAATGCCCAAGCTATTTTAGAGTTGGAGTATAATTTTCAAAGGAGTGAAACATTTTTTTTATTTTGTTAAAAGCCTTTCCTTATTTTAAATTTTCTGTTTGAAGAAAAAGGATTAAAAAACCCAAATAGGGGGAGGGAAGCCGGCCCAAGGCCAGCAACCCCCCAACCCTAACCAGCCCATCCCGCAGCGTCTCCCCGTCACCCGTCTCCCAGCGCCGTAGCACCTCCTTCCTCCCTCGTTTCCTCTCCCTCCTGCCCGCGCCGTCACGTCCTCCCCCTCGCGCGCGCCCTCGCCTCCAGCGCCCCTCCTGCCGCGCCTCCCCGTCGGCATGCCGCTTCTCCGCGTCGCCGTGGCCGCCGTGCTGGCCTCCAGCGCAGGCCTGCATGTGCCGCCCCCTCGGACCGCCTGCCCGCGCCGCCGCCAGCCTCGCGCGTCGCCTGCTGCAGGGGCTGCCGCCGCCCCGCCTGAAGGTCCCGTGCGCCGTGTCCCTCGCCGCCTGCGCCCCGCCATGCAGCTCGCCAGCCGTCGCCCTGGTCCCGCCCGTGCTCACCCCGCTCGACTGCTGCAAGGGGCCCCGAGTTCCTCCCGTGCCCGCGTCGAGGCCTCCGCCGGCCGTCGCCCCTGGGAGCAGTTCCTCAGCCGCCTTGGCCTCCCGTTGCCGGCGCGCCGCCCGCCGTGCTCGCCTTCGCTGGCCGCCGCTTGCCGCCGTTTTGCTGCTCCTATTGCAGCCGCCTGTTGCAGGTTGCTAGAGTTGAGGTGAGTTGCTATTGCCGCTACGGCCTCGCTGCACCTGCAGCTGTTGCTGTCGGCCGCCTACAGTAGCTCCCCTGCCTGTCGCTGTGCTGGTTCCTGGTGCCGTGGCATGCTATGCTGCTATTCCCCCGTCGCTGCTAGTTGTTAGTTGCTGCTTAGATGCTGTTGCTAGTCGTAGTGCTAGTTGCTGTATCTTGCTACTAGGTAATTAGCTGCAGCTAGATAGTGCTAGCTAGCCTTGCCGCCGCCTTGCTGCTTACGTCGCGTTGCGGTTTGTCCGCTTACGCTAGCCGTGTTGCTGCCGTTTGCGTCGCCGTGCGGACCATCCCCGCCTACCGTGAGTCGTCGACGAGATCGGCGAGTACAACGACGACCTCGACGAACCCCGAGCATCGACGGAGACGTGATCGATTACCGACGCCGAAGACCTGAGAACCACGACGCCGAGCGAACGACTACCGTCGACGAGACCGTGTACCACTACTTCAACTACCGGCGCGTGTACGACTACTTCCACGACGACCACGACTTCCACGACGACCGTTGGTCCCTACGACCCGATCCGCTCCGTTATGCACGCTTCAAAGGTATACCGAGGGGACATGTCATGTACCGTGTGCTAGTGATGAACGAATGTATGTGTTGAACAAGTTGAATGAATGTATGCACCGTTTGTTTGCCCGTGCACGTTGTCTTCCTTTTCGTCGTGCCCTCGACACATGGGAACCCGGTAGTCGGGATCACCCCACCTTTATTTACCGTTCCCGCACGCGCTCCCTATTCGTTGTCACCGATACCCCGTTGAGTTACCGGGACAGGAACGTTGCCGTGGCATCGTTTCCAATTTGCCGCCATGGTTTCCTCTCGCTCGCCGTGGCGACACCTATTTATTTCTCTTCTTGCCCGTGATGTTTGAACTCGCATGCATGACGCATTCATGGCATATATTAATGTGTTGCATGCCTCTTGTGCCGTAGCTCCGCTCTTTGTTACGCGAGTTAAACTGACTAGGATGCCATGTAGGACCGTCGCTTCACCCTTGCCATGTTAACTACAACTTAATATTGCCGTGTAAATAACCGGGAGTGAACTAAATAATTAATCGAGGAGTTTCGTCGATATGCAACCCGTTGCATATCGAGCTTCACTTAATGTGTAGAGTTTGCGTGAGATGAATTGCCATGCCATCCCTAGCATCTTTGAACTGACCATGCATCATGTTAGGGTGTGCATCATGTCTTGCGTTTGCCGTGGTGAATATCTGTGTTGATGTTTGTTTCCGGTTTCCTCCGTCTCGATAGAGTTCCGCAAGCGTGTCGGAATGTGAGGACCCGTTCGACTACGTTGGTTCGCCGACTTCTCCGAGTTGTTCTTCTTCCAAGCGGGATCTCACGCAAGATGATCATTTCCTCAGATACCATTACTATCATTGCCATGCTAGTTGTCGCTTCTATCGTTTCTGTCTCATTGCCTACCACATGTTAAATATCAGCCTCTCAACAATGCCATGATTACCTTCAACCTGTTCGACCTAGCAAACCACTGATTGGCTATGTTACTGCTTGCTTAACCATGTTGTTAGCGTTGCTAGTTGCAGGTGTAGATGCTTCCATGTGATAACATGGGTTCCTTGTTATATCACCATATTCCAAATGCTATTTAATTTAATGCACCTATATACTTGGTAAAAGGTGGAAGGCTCGGCCTTTCTAGCCTGGTGTTTTGTTCCACCTTTGCCCCCTTAGTTTCGGCTACCGGTGTTATGTTCCATAAGCGAGCGTTCCTAACACGATCGGGGTTGTTATGGGGACCCCCTTGATAATTCGTTTTAGATTAAAGATGGTCTGGCAGGGCCCAACTTTGGTACTACATTTGCCTAATAACTAATGAACTGCATAGGGAGTAATTAACCCGAGGATATTTAATCAACCCCCCCGGGCCAGTGCTCCGCATGAGTGTTGGTCCACCCACCTAGCAGTCGGCGGTACCACCACGGGGCAACTCGAGGTTTGGTTCCCGTCCACTTTGCATAGACGATGTGTCCTGAGAACGAGATACGCGGCTCCTATCAGGTTCGTCGACACACCGGGTGGCCTTGCTGGATTAGTTTTACCTCTGATGAGATATCTTGTGCATCAGGATTCCGGTGATGCTTTGGGTAATCTCAGGGTTGAGGTTTTCCACTAGGGAATCCGACAAGACCGCGAGCTTCGTGATTGAGGATTTCTATGCGGCTTGTGGTAATTTGTGATGGACTAGTTGGAGCACCCCTGCAGGGTTAAATCTTTCGGAAAGCCGTGCCCTCGGTTATGTGGCAACGTGGAAACTTTGTTTAACACTGGTTCTAGATAACTTGAAGTAACTTAATTAAAACATGCCAACTGTGTGCGTAACCGTGACTGTCTCTTTCGTGAGTTCCTTCTCCGATCGAGGACACGGTGGGGTTATGTGTGACGTAGGTAGGTGTTCAGGTTCATTTATTTGAACATCAGTAGCTCACGTCCTTAATGCGTAGATCTTCCCCCTCTTATTTCTTGTACTCGTAAGATAGCCACCAAATATGCTTAGCCGTTGCTGCAACCTCACCACTTAACCATACCTCACCCATTAAGCTTTGCTAGTCTTGGTACCTTTGGAAATGAGATTGCTGAGTCCCCTGTGGCTCACAGATTACTACAACACCAGTTGCAGGTACAGGTAAAGGTTACTTGACGCGAGCGCGTTGATTGTTCATTTGGAGCTTCTTCTGCTTCTTCTTCTTCTTCTTCTTCTTCATCGATCTAGGATGGGTTCTAGGCCGGCAGCCTGGGATAGCAAGGATGGACGTCGTTCTTCTTTTGTCGTTTGTTTTCGTCCGTAGTCGGACCCTGCTCTTACTCTTGATGATTATGCAATGTACTGATGTGACTCTGATGTAGCTTGTGGCGAGTGTAAGCCAACTCTGAATATATATATCTCTTCTTTTCAGTACATGTACTTGTAACGATATTCCATTCTTGCGACACGACGAGATGCGCTTCTATCCCTGACGAGGCCTTCGTGCCAAATTGAGGATAGGGTCGCATCTTGGGCGTGACAAGTTGGTATCAGAGCAAGGACCGACCTAGGAGCCCCCTTGATTGATCGAACTTGGGCGAGTCGAGTCTAGTGAAAAACTATTTGAGTCTAGTTATATATCGGAGAGTAGGATTCTTTTTTCTCCTCTTCTATGCTCCGGTGAGGAATCTTGACGTAATAATTTACTCTACTCCTCTTCTCACTCAAAAAAAAAAATTTAGGATCGGATATTCTTGGGATCTATATGATGCCGATGTGACGGAGTTCTGTCTTGGTGCCTCCTGTCTGACTTGATTTTCTTCCGGGGAGTTGAGCTCCAGGGGATTCTTGAGCACATCGTTATCATTCAGAGTTCTTAGTATCTCAGAACGAAGGATGTTCGTAATTGCTTCAATACTAGTAGTGGCGAGATAACCCCGATGTCCCCAGTACTGGTGCAGATTGTTCGGGAGTACTGCCATACTTTGTATCGTTGTGATCACGAGGGTCTGTTGTAGATGAAGGTCCGAGATTCTGGTCGTGTGTTGATGGATGTGATACAAGTGACGGGTTAGTATAGGAGTTGTGTGATATTACTCCTTGTATCCATGTACCAGATTGCATGACCAGATATTTCGGGAATTCATAGGTGGGAATTCAAGTAGTTGCTTATAGGACAATCTTCCAACAAATGCATGATGTTAGGTTGGGGTTCGACATCTAGTGGATTCGTTTGTTCACGGTCGACTTACAGCGGTACACGTTGTGTCTTAAAGAGTCCTTGTAGCTTGCTACGACTCGGGGACGCTTCGTATGTCGGGTGCACTGCCTTGCACTTGATGGCTACTGTAAAAATCGAGCCCGTGCGATCCTGTCCACGAAAATATCGAACGGAAATCTTTCTCATGAGTTTGTTCTGGCTTGTTTCATAAGCCTCATCCCTTTGTTTTGTTGATTATGGTAATTTGTGTTGCTTCGATGTCAAGTGGTGATTTCAGATCTTTCCTAAGTGGTGTTCTCATATTTTTATGAGAGTATTAATTCTTTTGTTCGTTCAATTGTCATATCAATTCTCGTCAACCGGAGCCGTCATGTTAATTCTTTTCCAACCGGTGTGTTTCTCTTCAAGTGAATTCCATCCTCTCCTATTTTGCAAGATCATTCTCTCATTTGTATTCCGGAGTTCATCTCATCTAGCTCAAGTTGTCTTTGTTTTTCCCCACCCTCCCGCCCTTTTTCTCAGTGATTCAATTTTCATCCAAGAGTTTTCTTTTCATTGTGCTTACGCTGTCTGTTCTTTTCTCTCTTACCGGGTGATTCGTTGTGAAGATTCTCAGGAGCTTCATGTTCATCTTTGTTCATTCTTGTCTTCCTTACCGGTGAATTTAATTCAGTTGTCCGTGTCATCATATCCTTTTCATCCTTGTAATTCTTTCCCATGTTGGAGTTTCTTGTTAGCCTATCTTGTTGTTCATTTCTCTCTAGTCTATCCGGAGTGCTGAAGTTATCTCAGAAATTCTTGTTTTCAATTCTTTCTTTTATTTCGAGGTGCTAACCTCATCTAGTTTTCTTTATACCGGTGCAATATCTCTATTTCTAGCAATTTTCTAACGGTGGTTTCTTTGAGTGGGCCCATAACCCACAGGTTTTTCCCAGGATCTTATATAACTCTTGTAATCTTCCAGAGATCTTTAGTTCTTTTCAACTATGACGTAAGTATGATTTTCATCAGTCATATTCCTTCGTCAAGATCAACTTGAATTAATTCTCATATTGGTTCAATCTTGCATTCTTCTTTATTTCGGAGTGTCTCATTAATTCTTGGTGGTGTTCTCCTCCTCATTCTCAGCTTGCTATCCGAAGGAGTGTTTCTCTCAGTCTTTTTCCATTCTTGTGAGGATTGTCATCTCAGCTTCGCGTTATCCTCTCATTTGTTGTCAATCATGAGTAATCCCTTTCGTGCTATCCGGTGCATTTCTGAGTTGTTTTTATTTCTCGATCCTCCGAAGGCCATCATTTCAGAAGACTTCTTCGTTCTCAGCTTTCAGCTTTCATCCTCAAATCTTCTCAATTGTTGCCTCTTCGTTCGTCCCTTGTTTATTCTGTTGCCTTATTCAAGTTTTCTGTTAGGTGGCTCAAGATCTTTTCATTCTCTTGTATCTCCCTTAATTTTTGGTGTTCCCATTCAATTGTGAATTCTAACCGGTGCTGCCTTCAATTGTGCCTCAAATGGTGCTTATCTCTCTGTCTCTTCAAGATTTTCAAGAAGAATAAGTTGTATGCTAAATCCGTTGATTGTCATCAATTTAAATTGATGAAGGATTAGCTTAACATGATTCTTATTCTTGTTTTTCCTTCTTCCAAGAGATTTAAATTCTTCTTCCGGAGTGGCATGATATCAATTCGTTTCTCAACTGTTCTTATCTTTTCTTTTCCGGAGTTGTAAGTTCTATCAAGTTTCTCTCCGTGAGGCTCCATCTAAATCTTGGAAGGTCATAATCATATTCTTTTCTACCTTCATATCTTTGCATCGTTCATTTGTATACGGAGGTCCTTCTTCGTGGTTCATCAAGGATATGATTTTCTCAAAGTGTTCTTCAAGATTCTTGTTGGAGTACCTCAAGTATTCTTTCTCTTGCATTTCCAGCGCGTTTGTCTTCCTTTATTCTTTGAGGTGGTATTATAGCATTCTTGTTAGTGTAGGAGCCTCGAAGAGTTTTCCTGTCAAGAATGAGATAATTAAACCCACCAATTCTATGATCATGAGATATTGCAACCCATGATTTCTTCATCGAGCTACCTTGGTTTGGATTTCACCTAAAGCCTTTCCTATGGATTGTTGCTATCATGGTGCTTGTCATTAATCCAAGTTCTCGATGTATCCTCTTGGTGTAAGATTTGTTCATATCTTGTTTCTCCCAATCTATCCTTGTTTCTTTTAGTGGTTGATTGTCACCTCATATTTGTTGAGATGATTTTCATAAGCCCACTACTATCTTGTTCTTTTCGTTGTTGGTTTTTCAACTACTCCGTCCATTCTTCTATCCGGAGGCTCTTCAATTCTATTGTGATGGTAGTTGTCATTCCTTTCTTCATTCTCTTCTTCCGCTTGAGCTAGTTCCTATTCTATTGTTCCGGAGGCTTTGTGTTATTGCTCTTTTGGATCAATCTTGTTGTTATACCTAGATCATGGTGTTCCCTTGATCTATTTAGTTGTTTGTTATGAATATTGTCTAATTCTCCTACCTTTTCGATTTTTTTGTCCCATTTTCCTACCGAAGTGCTGCCGAAATTTTCCGTGAATTCTGGCTTCTTTCTCATGTCATTCCTCATCTCCTTGCAACCTTCAAGGATCGTTGGTTTCACTCGTTTGTCAAGAAGCGACTAAGTTTTACCTTTTGCTTTTCTCATCCTCTCCCCCCTTTCATTCTTGGATCTCGAGACGAGATCTTCTTGTAGTGTAGGAGAGTTGTGACAGTCCGAGACCGACGTTCCAGAAGATTCCCCCCTTTATTCCGTTTCCGTCGTGTGTTTAGTTTTATTCGTTGCATCGTCATGTAGTTTGCATCGTCGCACCATGCATGGCATCATGTCAACTGTGTTTTGCCGGTGTTGTTTGTTGCCGTGTTGTTGGGTGTTAGTGCCTTGTGAGTGGCGTTGTTTTATTGGAGCGTTGAGAGAGGGTGCGTGAGAGCCACCGCTAAACCCCGTTGCACCGCAGACCTAAACCTTCTCCCCTTCTCTCCTCTCTCATTTCGTTTTTGTGGTTTTGCCAAAGTCTTCGTTTAAAACCCCTATTTAAAAGGGTGCGTCTTCTCCTTTTCAATAAAAGTCCTTTTATTAAATGTAGGGGCAACCCTTAGGTTTTATTTTAACTCTCCGTTTGTTTTATTTTAAAACCCTCCCATTTTATTTTCTCTTTTAGAAGGCTTTACTTATTCTTTAAATAAAGAGTTTAATTTTAATTCTTTAAAAAGGGTTTTGAATTGTTTTTAAATTCTTAAAAAGGGTTTTATTTTAATTCTTAAAACGGTTTCTTTTTATTTGTTTAAAAATGCCCAAGCTATTTTAGAGTTGGAGTATAATTTTCAAAGGAGTGAAACATTTTTTTTATTTTGTTAAAAGCCTTTCCTTATTTTAAATTTTCTGTTTGAAGAAAAAGGATTAAAAAACCCAAATAGGGGGAGGGAAGCCGGCCCAAGGCCAGCAACCCCCCAACCCTAACCAGCCCATCCCGCAGCGTCTCCCCGTCACCCGTCTCCCAGCGCCGTAGCACCTCCTTCCTCCCTCGTTTCCTCTCCCTCCTGCCCGCGCCGTCACGTCCTCCCCCTCGCGCGCGCCCTCGCCTCCAGCGCCCCTCCTGCCGCGCCTCCCCGTCGGCATGCCGCTTCTCCGTGTCGCCGTGGCCGCCGTGCTGGCCTCCAGCGCAGGCCTGCATGTGCCGCCCCCTCGGACCGCCTGCCCGCGCCGCCGCCAGCCTCGCGTGCTGCAGGGGCTGCCGCCGCCCCGCTTGAAGGTCCCCTGCGCCGTGTCCCTCGCCGCCTGCGCCCCGCCATGCAGCTCGCCAGCCGTCGCCCCTGGTCCTGCCCGTGCTCACCCCGCTCGAGTGCTGCAAGGGGCCCCGAGGTCCTCCCGTGCCCGCGTCGAGGCCTCCGCCGGCCGCCGCCCCTGGGAGCAGTTCCTGAGCCGCCTTGGCCTCCCGTTGCCGGCGCGCCGCCCGCCGTGCTCGCCTCCGCTGGCCGCCGCTTGCCGCCGTTTTGCTGCTCCTATTGCTGTCGCCTGTTGCAGGTTGCTAGAGTTGAGGTGAGTTGCTGTTGCCGCTACGGCCTCGCTGCACCTGTAGCTGTTGCTGTCGGCCGCCTGCAGTAGCTCCCCTGCCTGTCGCTGTGCTGGTTCCTGCTGCCGTGGCGTGCTATGCTGCTATTCCCCCGTCGCTGCTAGTTGTTAGTTGCTGCTTAGATGCTGTTGCTAGCCGTAGTGCTAGTTGCTGTAGCTTGCTGCTAGGTAGCTAGCTGCAGCTAGATAGTGCTAGCTAGCCTTGCCGCCGCCTTGCTGCTTACGTCGCGTTGCGGTTTGTCCGCTTACGCTAGCCATGTTGCTGCCGCTTGCGTCGCCGTGCGGACCATCCCGCCTACCGTGAGTCGTCGACGAGATCGGCGAGTACAACGAGGACCTCGACGAACCCCGAGCATCGACGGAGACGTGATCGACTACCGACGCCGAAGACCTGAGAACCACGACGCCGAGCGAACGACTACCGTCGACGAGACCGTGTACCACTACTTCAACTACCGGCGCGTGTACGACTACTTCCATGATGACCATGACTTCCACGACAACCGTTGGTCCGCTACGACCTGATCCGCTCCGTTATGCACGCTTCAAAGGTATACCGAGGGGACATGTCATGTACCGTGTGCTAGTGATGAACGAATGTATGTGTTGAACAAGTTGAATGAATGTATGCACCGTTTGTTTGCCCGTGCACGTTGTCTTCCTTTTCGTCGTGCCCTCGACACATGGGAACCCGGTAGTCGGGATCACCCCACCTTTATTTACCGTTCCCGCACACGCTCCCTATTCGTTGTCACCTATACCCCGTTGAGTTATCGGGACAGGAACGTTGCCGTGGCATCGTTTCCGATTTTCCGCCATGGTTTCCTCTCGCTCGCCGTGGCGACACCTGTTTATTTCTCTTCTTGCCCGTGTGTTTGAACTCGCATGCATGACGCATTCATGGCATATATTAATGTGTTGCATGCCTCTTGTGCCGTAGCTCCGCTCTTTGTTACGCGAGTTAAACTAACTAGGATGCCACGTAGGACCGTCGCTTCACCCTTGCCATGTTAACTACAACTTAATATTGCCGTGTAAATAACCGGGAGTGAACTAAATAATTAATCGAGGAGTTTCGTCGATATGCAACCCGTTGCATATCGAGCTTCACTTAATGTGTAGAGTTTGCGTGAGATGAATTGCCATGCCATCCCTAGCATCTTTGAACTGACCATGCATCATATTAGGGTGTGCATCATGTCTTGCGTTTGCCGTGGTGAATATCTGTGTTGATGTTTGTTTCCGGTTTCCTCCGTCTCGATAGAGTTCCGCAAGCGTGTCGGAATGTGAGGACCCGTTCGACTACGTTGGTTCGCCGACTTCTCCGAGTTGTTCTTCTTCCAAGCGGGATCTCACGCAAGATGATCATTTCCTTAGATACCATTACTATCATTGCCATGCTAGTTGTCGCTTCTATCGTTTCTGTCTCATTGCCTACCACATGTTAAATATCAGCCTCTCAACAATGCCATGATTACCTTCAACCTGTTCGACCTAGCAAACCACTGATTGGCTATGTTACTGCTTGCTTAACCATGTTGTTAGCGTTGCTAGTTGCAGGTGTAGATGCTTCCATGTGATAACATGGGTTCCTTGTTATATCACCATATTCCAAATGCTATTTAATTTAATGCACCTATATACTTGGTAAAAGGTGGAAGGCTCGGCCTTTCTAGCCTGGTGTTTTGTTCCACCTTTTCCCCCTTAGTTTCGGCTACCGGTGTTATGTTCCATAAGCGAGCGCTCCTAACACGATCGGGGTTGTTATGGGGACCCCCTTGATAATTCGTTTTAGATTAAAGATGGTCTGGCAGGGCCCAACTTTGGTACTACATTTGCCTAATAACTAATGAACTGCATAGGGAGTAATTAACCCGAGGATATTTAATCAACCCCCCCCCCCCCGGGCCAGTGCTCCGCATGAGTGTTGGTCCACCCACCTAGCAGTCGGCGGTACCACCACGGGGCAACTCGAGGTTTGGTTCCCATCCACTTTGCATAGACGATGTGTCCTGAGGACGAGATACGCGGCTCCTATCAGGTTCGTCGACACACCGGGTGGCCTTGCTGGATTAGTTTTACCTTTGACGAGATATCTTGTGCATCGGGATTCCGGTGATGCTTTGGGTAATCTCAGGGTTGAGGTTTTCCACTAGGGAATCCGACAAGATCGCGAGCTTCGTGATTGAGGATTTCTATGCGGCTTGTGGTAATTTGTGATGGACTAGTTGGAGCACCCCTGTAGGGTTAAATCTTTCGGAAAGCCGTGCCCGCGGTTATGTGGCAACGTGGAAACTTTGTTTAACACTGGTTCTAGATAACTTGAAGTAACTTAATTAAAACATGCCAACTGTGTGCGTAACCGTGACTGTCTCTTTCGTGAGTTCCTTCTCCGATCGAGGACACGGTGGGGTTATGTGTGACGTAGGTAGGTGTTCAGGTTCATTTATTTGAACATCAGTAGCTCACGTCCTTAATGCGTAGATATTCCCCCTCTTATTTCTTGTACTCGTAAGATAGCCACCAAATATGCTTAGCCGCTGCTGCAACCTCACCACCTAACCATACCTCACCCATTAAGCTTTGCTAGTCTTGATACCTTTGGAAATGAGATTGCTGAGTCCCTTGTGGCTCACAGATTACTACAACACCAGTTGCAGGTACAGGTAAAGGTTACTTGACGCGAGCGCGTTGATTGTTCATTTGGAGCTGCTTCTTCTTCTTCTTCTTCTTCTTCTTCATCGATCTAGGATGGGATAGCAAGGATGGACATCGTTCTTCTTTAGTCGTTTGTTTTCGTCCGTAGTCGGACCCTGCTCTTACTCTTGATGATTATGTAATGTACTGATGTGACTCTGATGTAGCTTGTGGCGAGTGTAAGCCAACTCTGAATAGATTTATCTCTTCTTTTCAGTAGATGTACTTGTAACGATATTCCATTCTTGCGACACGACGAGATGCGCTTCTATCCCTGACGA
The DNA here is from genome assembly GCF_904849725.1 of Hordeum vulgare subsp. vulgare. Lineage (NCBI taxonomy): Eukaryota > Viridiplantae > Streptophyta > Magnoliopsida > Poales > Poaceae > Hordeum > Hordeum vulgare. Next base: position 104,555,165 of record NC_058522.1, on the reverse strand, counting down.
GGCCTTCGTGCCAAATTGAGGATAGGGTCGCATCTTGGGCGTGACATATCATCAATTCACCCACATAGCATGTGTTAAAAAGTTGAGAGGGCTACGACAAAAACTGGATGCACTTCGTGTACAAAACGGACAATCTCTCTTGAAGTATCACAGTTTCGAACGAGAACTCATCTCTTACAAAGGGATTTCATTTTTTTGAACTTATTTGAACTCCATACTTTTTGTGTGTTCAAAATGCACCATTCAAAGGCACATCACAAAATTTCAACAATTTCTGACTTCATTTGGTATATTTCGTGCATTTACTTATTATTTTTGAGCTAGTTGACCCTGAAATTGAAAAGCACTACAAATGAACTCTGAAAATGTTGAAAGTTGGCACATGCTATCATCATTTCACCCACATAGCATGTGTTAAAAAGTTGAGAGGGCTACGACAAAAACTGGATGCACTTCGTGTACAAAACGGACAATCTCTCTCGAAGTATCAGGGTTTCGAACGAGAACTCATCTCTTACAAAGGGATTTTATATTTTTGAACTTATTTGAACTCCATACTCTTTGTGTGTTCAAAATGCACCATTCAAAGGCACATCACAAAATTTCAACAATTTCTGACTTCATTTGGTATTCTTCGTGCATTTACTTAATTTCTTTTGAGCTAGTTGACCTTGAAATTGAAAAGCACTACAAATGAACTCTGAAAATGTTGAAAGTTGGCATGCTATCATCATTTCACCCACATAGCATGTGTTAAAAAGTTGAGAGGGCTACGACAAAAACTGGATGCACTTCGTGTACAAAACGGACAATCTCTCTCGAAGTATTAGGGTTTCGAACGAGAACTCATCTCTTACAAAGGGATTTCAATTTTTTGAACTTATTTGAACTCCATTCTTTTTGTGTGTTCAAAATGCACCATTCAAAGGCACATCACAAAATTTCAACAATTTCTGACTTCATTTGGTATATTTCGTGCATTTACTTATTTTTTTTGAGCTAGTTGACCCTGAAATTGAAAAGCACTACAAATGAACTCTCAAAATGTTCAAAGTTGGCATGCTATAATCATTTCACCCACATAGCATGTGTTAAAAAGTTGAGAGGTCTACGACAAAAACTGGATGCACTTCGTGTACAAAACGGACAATCTCTCTCGAAGTATCACGGTTTCGAACGAGAACTCATCTCTTACAAAGGGATTTCATTTTTTTGAACTTATTTGAACTGCATACTTTTTGTGTGTTCAAAATGCACCATTCAAAGGCACATCACAAAATTTCAACAATTTCTGACTTCATTTGGTATATTTCGTGCATTTACTTATTTTTTTTGAGCTAGTTGACCCTAAAATTGAAAAGCACTACAAATGAACTCTGAAAATGTTGAAAGTTGGCATGCTATCATCATTTCACCCACATAGCATGTGTTAAAAAGTTGAGAGGGCTACGACAAAAACTGGATGCACTTCGTGTACAAAACGGACAATCTCTCTCGAAGTATCAGGGTTTCGAACGGGAACTCATCTCTTACAAAGGGATTTCATTTTTTTGAACTTATTTGAACTCCATACTTTTTGTGTGTTCAAAATGCACCATTCAAAGGCACATCACAAAATTTCAACAATTTCTGACTTCATTTGGTATTCTTCGTGCATTTACTTATTTTTTTTTGAGCTAGTTGACCCTGAAATTGAAAAGCACTACAAATGAACTCTGAAAATGTTGAAAGTTGGCATGCTATCATCATTGCACCCACATAGCATGTGTTAAAAAGTTGAGAGGGCTACGACAAAAACTGGATGCACTTCGTGTACAAAACAGACAATCTCTCTCGAAGTATCAGGGTTTCGAACGAGAACTCACCTCTTACAAAGGGATTTCATTTTTTTGAACTTATTTGAACTCCATACTTTTTGTGTGTTCAAAATGCACCATTCAAAGGCATATCACAAAATTTCAACAATTTCTGACTTCATTTGGTATATTTCTTGCATTTACTTAGTTTTTTGAGCTAGTTGACCCTGAAATTGAAAAGCACTACAAATGAACTTTGAAAATGTTGAAAGTTGGCATGCTATCATCATTTCACCCACATAGCATGTGTTAAAAAGTTGAGAGGGCTACGACAAAAACTGGATGCACTTCGTGTACAAAACGGACAATCTCTCTCGAAGTATCAGGGTTTCGAACGAGAACTCATCTCTTGCAAAGGGATTTCATTTTTTTGAACTTATTTGAACTCCATACTTTTTGTGTGTTCAAAATGCACCATTCAAAGCACATCACAAAATTTCAACAATTTCTGACTTCATTTGGTATTCTTCGTGCATTTACTTATTTTTTTGAGCTAGTTGACCCTGAAATTGAAAAGCACAAATGAACTCTAAAAATGTTGAAAGTTGGCATGCTATCATCATTTCACCCACATAGCATGTGTTAAAAAGTTGAGAGGGCTACGACAAAAACTGGATGCACTTCGTGTACAAAACGGACAATCTCTCTCGAAGTATCAGGGTTTTGAACGAGAACTCATCTCTTACAAAGGTTTATTAAAATTCTTTTTGCATATTTGAGAATTTGACAAAACTATGAAAATGAAAAGTGTTTGAAATTGAATAAATAATTCAAAACTAAAAGGTTTAGTACATTCCATACATGCATTACATAAAAGGTTTAATACATTATTACATTATTGCACCAATATTCCTATCTATTATTTCTATTTTCTTCTGGGTCGTAGCCATGGAGAATCTTCATCATTTAGTAGGATGCTTGGGTCAGTTTTCACTTTGAAGGGCGGAATTTTATGAAACTTATTATAATCTACTGACATGTCTGTCTTGTCATCTACTCCCACGATGTTTCTTTTCCCTGAAAGAACTATGTGGCGTTTTGGCTCATCGGACGATATCTTCTTTTGTTGATTTCTTTTTCTCGTTTTTGTAGACATGTCATTCACATAGAAAACCTGAGCGACATCATTGGCTAGGACAAATGGTTCGTCCATGTACGCAAGATTGTTGAGATCCACTGTTGTCATGCCGTACTTTTGGTCTACAACTACCCCCCCTCATGTCAGCTTCACCCATTTGCACCGAAACAAAGAGATCTTAAAAGTAGGTCCATAGTCAAGTTCCCATATCTCCTCTATGTACCCGTAATATGTTTCCAAACAGTGCCCATTCTCGTCTGTTGCATCAAAGCGGACACCACTATTTTGGTTGGTGCTCTTTTTATCTTGGGCAACCGTGTAAAATGTATTCCCATTTATCTCATACCCTTGGAAAGTACATATAGTCGAAGATGGTGGCCTGGCCAAACAGTACAGCTGATCTCCAACGGTGTCGTCATTCATGAGATGTGTCTGCAACCAACTGCCGAAAGTCTTCTCGTGTTCCCCTTTAATCCAAGAGTCAGCCTTCCCCGGGTTTTCGGAGCGTAGAATATTCTTGTGTCTCACGATATACGGAGCCACCATGGTGGAATTGTGTAGAACTGTGTAGTGTGCTTGAGAGAAAGAATGCCCGTCCATACATACTTTTCCTTTCCTTCCTAGTGTGCCTTTTCCTGTCAGCCTACCCTCATACCGAGATTCAGGAACACCAATCGGCTTAAGTTCAGGAAGAAAGTCCACACAAAACTCAATGACCTCCTCTGTTCCATAGCCCTTGGAGATGCTTCCTTCTGGCCTAGCACGGTTACGAACATATTTCTTTAAGAATCCCATGAACCTCTCGAAGGGGAACATATTGTGTAGAAACACAGGACCGAGAATTCTAATCTCTTCGACTAGGTGAACTAGGAGGTGTGTCATTATATTGAAGAAGGATGGCGGGAACAACAACTCAAAGCTGACCAGACATTGGACCACATCAATCTGTAACCCTGATAGACTTTCTCGATCGATTACCTTCTGAGAAATTGCATTGAGGAATGCACATACCTTCACAATTTCCAGGCGAACATTTTCTGGTAGAATTCTCCTCAATGCAACCGGAAGCAATTGCGTCATAAGCACGTGGCAGTCATGAGACTTTAGGTTTTGGAATTTTTTGTCTTCCATATTTATGATTCCCTTTATATTCGATGAGAAGCCAGTCGGGACCTTGATACTGAAAAGGACTTCAAAGAAGATTTCCTTCTCTTCCTTAGTAAGAGCGTAGCTGGCACGCCCTTGAAACTGCCCTGGATGCATGCCATCTCTTCCTTTATGGTGTTCCTGGTCCTCCCGTGCTTCCGGTGTATCTTTTTACTTCCCATACAAGCCAAGGAAGCCTAGAATATTCATGCAGAGATTCTTCGTCAGGTGCATCACGTCGATTGCTGAGCGGACCTCATGGACTTCCCAGTAGGGTAGCTCCCAAAATATAGATTTCTTCTTCCACATGGGTACACGCTTATCAGGGCCGTTAGGAACAGGTTGGCTGCCAGGACCCTTTCCAAAGATTACTTTTAAATCTTTGACCATATCAAATACTTCAGCACCAGTACGAATGATAGGCTTCCCCCGGGGTTCTGCCTTGCCATTGAAATGCTTGCCTTTTTTCTTTAAGGGATGCTTGGGCGGAAGAAAACGGCGATTGTACGGGTACACATTCTTCCTACATTTGTCCAGATATATACTTTCTGTCTGATCCAAACAGTGCGTGCATGCATTGTATCCCTTGTTTGAGTGTCCTGAAATGTTACTAAGAGTAGACCAATCATTGATGGTTACGAAAAGCAACGCTCGAAGGTCAAATTCCTCTTGTTTGTGCTCGTCCCACACATGTACACCTGGTTCGGCCCACAGCTGTAAAAGTTCATCAACTAATGGCCTTAGGTACACATCAATATCGTTGCCGGGTTGCTTTGGACCTTGGATAAGCACTGGCATCATAATGAACTTCCGCTTCATGCACAACCAAGGAGTAAGGTTGTAGATACATAGAGTAACGGGCCAGGTGCTGTGACTGCAACTCTGCTCCCCAAAAGGATTCATGCCATCTGGACTCAGACCTAACCATAAGTTCCTTGCGTCAGCTGTAAATCTCGGGAACTCTCTCACGATTTTTCTCCACTGCCGACCATCAGCGGTGTGCCTCAACTTATCGTCTTTCATACGATCTTCCATGTGCCATCGCAACAACTTCGCATGATCTTTATTTCTGAACAGACGTTTCAACCGTGGTATTATAGGAGCATACCACATCACATTGGCAGGAACCCTCTTCCTGGGTGGTTCGCCCTCAATATCACCAGGGTCATCTTTTCTGATCTTATACCGCAATGCAGTGCATATCGGGCATTTATCCATATTCTCGTACTTCTCAGCGTGGTAGAGGATGCAGTCATTAGGGCATGCATGTATCTTCTGCACGTCTAATCCTAGAGGGCAGACAAGCTTCTTTGCTTCGTACGTGCTGGCGGGCAATTCGTTCTTTCTTGGAAGCATCTTCTTCATCAGTACCAGCAACTTTTCGAATGACGAGTCAGTCACACCGGTCTCTGCCTTCCACTTCAGCAATTCCAGTGTGCTACCCAGCTTCTTCTGGCCATCTTCACAAGTTGGGTACAACAATTTTTTGTGGTCCTGTAACATCTGCTCGAACTGCAACCTCTCCTTTTCTATGTCGCAACCTCGCCGTGCATCAGAAATGACCCGGCCAAGATCATCAGCGGGCTCATCTGGTTCCCGTTCTTCATCCTGATCTTCTTCTTCATTGTCTTCCATTGCGGTATCAGCATACTCAGGGAACATAGATAGGTAGTTGTCATCATCGTTCTCTTCTTCTTCATCGTCGTCTTCCATCATAACCCCTCTTTCTCCGTGCTTGGTCCAAACATTATAGCCCGACATAAAACCGGACCGAAGCAGGTGGCTCTGAATGACTCTTGAGGAAGTGTAATCCTTCTCATTCCGACATTCAACACATGGACAAAACATATAGCCACCACCATGCTTGTTCGCATCGACTGCATCTCGAAAAGAATGCACGCCTTCTCTGTAAGCGGCTGTGTGTCGATCACCGTACATCCATGGATGGCTCATCTGCGTTATACGACAGTATATCAAATACAATCACGATCCTAAAAATTAGTACCGCATGGTCTAAAAGAGGAAATATAGTTGCTAACCTTTTAGAATAAGTAGAAATAAAGAGGAAGAGGTTTAAGCGTGGCTCGGGCATCTCATATCGTAGTTGTGTTCGGTGAACTGAAGCGGCATCGCTCTAACACACATTTCAACAAACACCTCTAGTGCATAAAAAGAATGGAGAGCTAGCACACACCCACACTCTTCCATCCAAGAAAAATGCAAGGAAGAGGGGAGAGGGGGGCTGTGCTATATATAGGCAGAGGACTTTAGTCCCGGTTTGAGACACAAACCGGGACTAAAGGTGGCGCACATGCGGGCTGCACACCACGTAGCCCTTTAGTCTCGGTTTGAGACTCAAACCGGGACTAAAGGCTCCTTACGGGCCGGGACCAAAGCCTCGTGGGCGGCATTGCGATTTCGGGTGACGTGGCCGGGCCTTTAGTCCCGGCCCAGAGGGAGGCCGGGACTAAAGGGTCCAGGCCAAAGGCCCGTTTTCCACTAGTGTAGGCAGCCCACAATCCCTCATGGCACGGCCTGGGGGTGGCCGCGCCGTGGAGGCTTGTGGCCACCTGCTGGTGCCCCTCTGGCACTTCTTCGACCCAATATTTTTTATAAATCCGGAAAAAATTCCTCGTTGATTTTTACGGCGTTTGGAGTTGCGCAGAATAGGTATCTCAACTTTTCTCCACTTTCAGGCGAGAATTCTAGTTGCCGGCATTCTCCCTCTTCATGTAAACCTTGCAAAATAAGAGAGAAAATGCATAAGTATTGTACCGTGAAGTGAAATAACAACCCAAGAAGCGATAAATATCAACATGAAAACATGATGAAAAATGGACGTATCAACTCCCCCAAGCTTAGACCTCGCTTGTCCTCAAGCGAAAGCCTAGCTCAATAAATATGTCCACATGTTTAGGTAGAGAGGTGTCGACAAAACAAGATACAAACATGCATGCGTCATGATCATGATCAGAACAGCAATACCAACATATAATCTCTCATGCTAAAGTGATAATTCCTTCACGAAGTAAATCATGGATCAAGAACCTTACCGAGAAGTAACAACCGATATCCTTTAGTCATTGAAGCAATTGCAATTTATCACAACATCAGAAAGAGTCAAATAAGAGCTTGTAAAGCAAATCCACACAATCATTCTTTCGTTCTCTACAATTGCTACAACTCACGTGGTACTCATGAGATCAAAGTTTCAGCTGGACACAGAGAAAGATAGGGGCTTACAGTTTTGCCTCCCAACTGCTTACCTCAAGGGTAATGTCAACAATAATAATTCATGAATACTTACCTCCAAGTTGACATATGAATATATATATTTCCCAAGCATATGACGTTAGCCAAGACAAAGACGAAACAATGAATTGGTGAAGATCACCATGACTCTTTCAAGGGCAAAAAGTAAAGGTACAAGATAGGCCCTTCACAGAGGGAAGCATAGGTTGTCATGCGCTTTTGAGGTTTGGATGCGTGTCCTCTTAGTGTGGAGGAAGGTCACTTTATATTGCCTCCTGTGATACAGAACTTTACTATGCAGTCTGTCGCTTTTATGTCTTCCTCATCAAAAGTCGTACAAAGCTTATTTTCCACACACTAATATATCATACATATTAGAGAGCATTTTTTATTGCTTGCACCAATGACAACTTACTTGAGGGATCTTATGCAATCCATAAGTAGGTATGGTGGACTCACGTGGCAAAACTGGGTTGATTGTTGATGGATGCACAAGTAGTATCTCTACTTAGTGCGGGAGTTTTGGCTAATATGAGGTGGAAGCAATCGTCACATGCTAAGGGATCTCTAATCATATAACATTGTTCGGAGCCAAGCAAACACAATTCATTATGCTATCTTCCTTGTCCAACATCTACTTCTAGGCATGCAATAGTTTAGTGAGTGTTCGCAATCATAGATGGTGTCAGAGATGATATATTTATATGTGAACCTCTCCTTCTTTATCACTTCCTATTAATTGCAACAATGACCAAGGTCTACGTTTGTCTACCCTCAACAAGTTTCAGTCAACATTCTTTTTTATATGTGAAGCCATCACTTCCCATAAGATCATTACATGATCTTTCATGCTTTTGTTCTATTCTCACTATTTTGATCATGGCAAGAGGCAAAGCCCTTCAACTAAGACACTCTTTATTATATGGCTCACGAGCTCGAATACACCAGGGGTGACAGAAATCAAAACTCAAGACTAAAACACTAAGACTTTTAATCTACTAGAGAAAGAGAAAACTAAAAAGGAAAACTAAAACAAAGGTAAAGGCAAAAGATGTGATGGTGATACGATACCGGGGTAACTCCCCCAAGCTTGGCACAAGCCAAGGGGATTGCCCATACCAATGCTTAGTTGTCTTCCTTTGGTGGTGATGGTGGAGGAGTTGTTGCAGAGGTCTTGAGCTTGTTTAATTTCCACTTGAGCATAAAATTCTGCTCCCTCAGATCATCGTTTTCCTCTTCAAGCTTCAACACCCTTTGGCATAATTCCTGCTTACTCTCCTGCAAGAAACGAGAAGGGATAAACAAGGTCTTAGGCTTCTTCCTTGAGTCAGGGAGGCTCGACTTCTTGAACTCCACATGCGTGTGTCCAGGTTGAGGTAGAGGAGCCTCCTCTTCATCGGAACTTGTTTGTTCCTTCCCCTTCGGATCACACTCTTCTTCCTCATCAGTGGTCCAGCCATAAGGATCCAAGTCCCCATAGAACTTGGTATTAGCAAGGTAATCTTCCACAAAGCTCTCCCCCTCTGAATCTTGAGAAGACATCTTGCCCTAAATCTGCGGCAGAAAACAGGCTCGAAACGAAAAACAGAAGAGATCTGCGTGATGCAGGGGTCAGACCAAACGGGAGAATATATATTGATTTTTTCTAGACCAGAAGGAGTACCCCGCATGAAAACGGAGTCCAGGAGGCGCACGAGGTGGCCACAAGCCCTCCCGGCGAGGCCAGGGGGTGGGCCCGCGCCGGGCAGGCTTGTCGCCTCCTCACGCACTTTCCGGACTGCTTCCAATTTTTGTATTTTTTCAAATATTCCAAAACGGAGAAAATTTCCTACTAGAAAAGTTTTGGACTCTGTTTTCTTACTGAATCACATACCTCTTCGTTTTCGGAGTCTGAAACAGGCTGATAAATGTCCCTTAGGTATTCTTCCAAAGTTATGGTGTTGATAATATTGCTTTCAACATTTATGGGAGTACCTGAGATATAATGCTTGATTCTCTGCCCATTTACAACTCTCGGACAATTACCTTCCGTGTTGTTGATCTTGATAGCACCGGAACGATATACTTCCTCAACAACATAGGGACCTTCCCATTTAGAGAGAAGCTTGCCTGCAAAGAATATTAAACGAGAGTTATATAGCAAGACATAATCACGTACATTGAACTCACGCTTTTGTATTCTCTTATCATGCCACCTCTTAACCTTCTCTTTGAACAACTTGGCATTCTCATATGCCTGAGTTCTCCATTCATCAAGCGAGCTAATATCAAATATCCTCTTCTCACCGGCAAGTTTGAAATCAAAGTTGAGCTCTTTGATTGCCCAATAAGCTTTATGCTCTAGCTCAAGAGGTAAATGACATGCTTTACCGTACACCATTTTGTACGGAGACATGCCCATGGGATTCTTATAGGCAGTTCTATAAGCCCACAGTGCATCATCGAGCTTATTAGACCAATTCTTTCTAGACCTGTTGACAGTCTTTTGCAGAATCAGTTTAATCTCTCTATTACTTAGCTCTACTCGACCACTGGATTGAGGGTGATAGGGAGACACAATTCTATGGTTGACATCGTACCTAGCAATCGTTTTACGGAAAGCACCATGAATGAAGTGTGAAACACCGTCGGTCATTAGATATCTAGGGACTCCAAATCTAGGGAAGATAACTTCTTTAAGCATCCTGATAGAGGTGTTGTGATCAGCACTACTAGTGGGGATAGCTTCTATCTACTTAGTGACGTAATCAACATCAACTTGGATATGAGTATACCCATTGGATTTTGGAATAGGTCCCATATAATCAAAGCCCCAAACATCAAACGGTTCAATGACAAGTGAATAGTTCATAGGCATTTCCTGACGTTTGCTAATATTACCTATTCTTTGACATTCGTCACAAGACAATACAAACTTACGGGCATCCTTGAAGATAGTGAGCCAATAGAAACCTGATTGCAATACCTTGTGTGCAGTTCTATCTCCCGCATGGTTTCCTCCGTAGGCCTCGGAGTGACACTTCTGTAGGATCTATCCCCGTTCATGTTCAGGTACACAACGTCTAATAACACCATCTACTCCTTCCTTATGAAGGTGAGGATCATCCCAAAAGTAATGCCTCAAGTCAAAGAAGAACTTCTTCTTTTGCTGGTACGTGAAACTAGGTGGTATGTATTTGGCAACGATATAGTTTGCATAATCAGCATACCACTGTGCACTATGTGAAGCATTGATGACATTCAATTGCTCATCAGGAAAGCTATCATCAATAGGTTGTGGGTCATCAAGAACGTTCTCCAACCTAGACAAGTTATCTGCTACGGGGTTATCAGCACCCTTCATGTCGACAACGTGCAAATCAAATTCTTGTAGCAAGAGAACCCATCCGATAAGTCTAGGTTTAGCGTCCTTCTTCTCCATGAGGTACTTAATAGCAGCATGATCAATGTGAATAGTGACTTTGGAATCAACTATCTAAGACCTGAACTTTTCACATGCAAACACGACTGCTAAAAACTCCTTTTCCGTAGTGGCATAGTTTCTTTGGGCACTGTTTAGAGTTTTACTAGCATAGTGAATAACATTCAACTTCTTATCGACTCTTTTCTCTAGAACAACACCAACAACATAATCACTAGCGTCACACATGATCTCAAAAGGTAAGTTCCAATTAGGTGGTTGAACAATAGGTGCAGTTATCAAAGCCCTCTTAAGTATTTCGAAGGCTTCCTCACAATCATCGTCAAAAAGAAAAGGAATATCCTTTTGTAAGAGATTGGTAAGAGGCCTATAAATCTTAGAGAAGTCTTTGATGAACCTTCTATAGAAACCAGTATGACCAAGGAAACTTCTTATCCCTTTGATATCTGTGGGGTATGGCATTTTCTCGATTGCATCAACCTTATCCTTATCGACTTCACTACCTCTTTCAGAAATTTTATGTCCTAAGACGATGCCTTCATTAACCATATAGTGGCACTTCTCCCAATTCAAGACAAGATTGGTGTCTTTACATCTCTACAAGACTCGATGAAGGTTGCTGAGGCAATCATCAAAGGAAGACCCGTAAACGGAGAAGTCATCCATGAAAACCTCGACAATCTTTTCACAAAAGTCAGAGAATATAGCCATCATACATCTTTGAAAGGTGGCAGGTGCATTACATAAGCCAAAAGGCATGCGTCTATAAGCAAAGGTACCGAAAGGGCAGGTGAAATTGGTTTTCTCCTGATCAGATTGTGCAACTGGTATTTGGGAGAAACCAGAATAACCGTCTAGAAAGCAAAAGTGTGTGTGTTTAGACATCCTTTCTAGCATTTGGTTGGTAAAAGGCAAAGGGTAATGATCTTTCCTAGTGGCTTTATTCAATTTCCTAAAATCGATCACCATCCTATAGCCAGTAATAATCCTCTCTGGGATCAATTCATCCTTATCATTAGGGACAACGGTAATGCCTCCCTTCTTCGGGACGCAATGCACCAGACTCATCCAATCGCTATGAGCAACAAGATAGATAATACTTGCTTCCAGGAGCTTTAGTATTTCTTTTCTCACTACTTCTTTCATCTTAGGATTTAATCTCCTTTGATGATCAACAACTGGTTTGAAGTCAGGATCAGTTTAATCTTGTGCTGGCATAGAGTGGGACTAATGCCCTTAAGATCATCAAGAGTATATCCAAGAGCAGCACGGTGCTTCCTCAGAGTTTTTAGTAACTTCTTTTCTTCATGCTCTGAGGGGCTAGCACTAATAATAACATGATATATCTCTTTTTCATCAAGATAAGCATACTTAAGAGTATCTGGCAACTGTTTAAGCTCGAACACAGGATCACCCTTTGGTGGGGGTGGATCCCCAAGCAGTTCAACAGGCAGATTATTCTTAAGGCTAGGATATTGTTCTAAGACAACTCTATCTATCTCATCCCTTTCATCCATATGCATATCATTTTCATGCTCAAGCAAGTATTGCTCTAAGGGATCAGTAGGGGGCACGGCGATAGAAGCTAAGGAAATCGTTTCATCCCTACTAGGCAACTCCTTTTCATGAGGTTGTCTACCAAACTTAGAGAAATTGAACTCATGTGACACACCTTCAAAGCCAACAATGACAGTTTGCTTCTCACAGTCAATATGAGCATTGACGGTATTGAGAAAAGGTCTGCCAAATATGATGGGACAACATCTATCTTGTGCGGTAGCAAGAACGAGGAAATCAGCAGGATACTTCGTTTCACCACACAAGACTTCAACATCCCTAACAATTCCCACATGGCAGATAGTATCTCTATTGGCAAGCTGAATAGTGACGTCAATAGGCTCTATCTCAACAGGTGCAATCTCATCTTTGATTTCATCGTATAAGGATTGAGGTATTGCACTAACACTAGCACCCACGTCACATAAGCCATGATAACAATGATCTCCTATCTTAACAGAAACAACATGCATGCCAACAACAGGCCTATGTTTTTCTCTAGCGTGAGGTTTAGCAATTCTGGCAGCATCTTCACAAAAGTGAATATTATGTCCCTCAACATCGTCGGATAGAAGATCTTTGATAATAGCAATGCTAGGTTCAACTCTAATTTGCTCAGGGGGTGTAGGTGTTCTAATGTAGCCTCTACGTATCACAGTTGAAGCTTTAGAATGGTCCTTTATCCTAACAGGGAAAGGTGGTTTCTCAATGTAAGCACTGGGAACAACAGGATCATTATAGGCAAGGCCTTTCTCTTCAACTGGAGTGGGTTTAACTACATTGACTTCTAAAGGAGGATGATATTTAAACCACTTCTCTCTGGGGAGATCAATATGAGCAGCAAAGGATTCACACAATGAAGCTACTATCTCAGAGTCAAGTCCATACTTAGCGCCAAAGTCACAAAAAGTATTTGTCTCAACAAAGGATTTAACGCAATCAAACGTCAAATTCATACCTGACTCCTTAACTTCTTCAAGCTCCCAATCTTCAGAGTTGCATTTAATTCTCTCCAATAAATTCCATTTGAAGTCAATATCTCTCTTCATAAAAGAACCGGTACAAGAAGTGTCAAGCATGGTGCGATCATCATGAGAAAGCCGAGCATAGAAGTTCTGAATGATAATTTCTCTCGAGAGCTCATGATTGGGGAATGAATATAACATTGATTTAAGCCTCCCCCTAGCTTGAGCGATGCTTTCTCTCTCACGAGGCCAAAAACTATAAATATAATTCCGATCACGATGTACTAAATGCATAGGATAAAACTTTTGATGAAATTCCAATTTCAACCGATTGTAGTCCCATGATCCAGTATCATCACATAGCCTATACCATGTCAATGCCTTGTCCTTCAAAGATAAAGGAAAGACCCTCTTCTTGACCTCATCCTCGGGCAAACCTGCAAGCTTAAATAAACCACAAACTTCAACTACATAGATTAGATGCAAGTCTGGATGTGATGTTCCATCTCCTGTAAAAGGATTAGCCAGCAGTTTCTCAAGCATACCCGAAGGAAATTCAAAGAAAATATTTTCAGTAGGTGCAGCAGGTTGAGGAGCAACTCTTCGTGCTTCCGTTCGAGGTGAATATACCACGAACAAGACCCTCAAAGGATTAGTATCCATAGTGACAAGTGACAATAAATTTCAGCACACTATATGAATGTTTCCTTACCAAGTTCCACTTACCAAAGGCGCTTCACTCCCCGGCAACGGCGCCAGAAAAGAGTCTTGATAACCCACAAGTATAGGGGATCAATCGTAGTCCTTTCTATAAGTAAGAGTGTCGAACCCAACGAGGAGCAGAAGGATCTGACAAGTGGTTTACAGAAAGGTAAAATCTGCACGCACTGAAATTGTTGGTAACAAGTGATTGTGTGGTGAGATGATTCATAGCAAGCAACAAGTAACAAAAGTAGCAACATTGCAGCAAAGTGGCCAAATCCCTTTTGTAGCAAGGGACAAGCCTGAACAAAGTCTTATAGGAGGAAAAGCGCTCCCGAGGACTCACGGGAATTTCTGTCATGCTAGTTTCATCATGTTCATATGATTCGCGTTTGTTACTTTGATAGTTTGATATGTGGGTGGACCTTCTCTTTGGTACTGCCCTTACTTCGACAAGCATCCCACTTATGATTAACCCCTCTCGCAAGCATCCGCAACTATGAAAGAAGAGTTAAGACAAAGTCTAACTGTCGTGGGTATAAGCCTGACAGTAGATGTGTAGGGTATGAATGAGATGGGCAGAGTCCTAGCTACGACGAGGTTGTCTGAGTTCAGGCCCCTCTGCGGTGGAGGTAACAACCCTACATCTCAGTGCTCTCGGAGCTTGTTACCGAGTGTAATACGGAATACAGTGATTTGCTAACCCTTTTACCAGTGGGGGAGGGCGGCTTATATAGAGTGCGCTGCCCTCCACAACGGTTCTGATTCAGGGGCGGAGTAGTGGCGATTGAATGTATACGTTACAGGTAACGTACGCTCTAAATGCTAATAAATGCACCCGGAAACGTACGACCGTTTCCCTCCAAGGAGGTTACGATGTACCGAGTGCATACAGTCGGTTAGCTTGGTAACCTCCGAATGCTAGTATCCGACTGGATGATACTGAACCTGTTGCCGACTGGATGATGGGGATTCCCTAATCCAGTCGGGGTAGACTTAGGGTCTTGTCCTTTGTGTGGGGTAGTCCTTGGGTAGGACCTGTATGGTAGGACTATGACCCTACCCTAGGACTATGACCCCATCATTAGCACTGAGACGTAGGGCTGTTACCTCCACCGCAGAGGGGCCTGAACTCAGACAACCTCGCCGTAGCTAGGACTCTGCCCATCTCATTCGTACCCTACACATCTACTGTAAGGTTATACCCACGACAGTTGGCGCCCACCATGGGGAAGGCGTCTAAGCGACTTCCGGCGAGTTTGCTACTACTTCCTTTCGTCATGTCGTCTGGTGGAGATTCGAGCATGGGTCACCAGATCCTCTTCGGCGCTCTCTCCTTCATCGTCGACGATTCGGCGTGGCTTCGGGAGGCGCCTCTCGACGTCGAGGCGCTTCCTCGTCGCGGGGCCACGCATTTCCGTGCTGGCGCTCGCGGCGTTCTTCTTCTCCAACAATCGGCTCCATTGTCGGCCTATGCCTCCGTCATGCGCTGCACCAAGCGGTCCCGCAGTCCGCGTCTCCAACGTTGGGTGCAGCATGCCCGAGCGCGTCAGATCGCGTCCTCTCAAGTGGCAGTTCTGGAGTCTGTTGTGGTTGCCCCGCGTTCCCAGTGCTCGGGCTCGGTTCCGACTAAGCTCCCCTCCGAGTACACGGGCCGCGGGCCTGCAGCAGAAGTACACATGGCCAACACCCATGAAGATCCCCATCAGGCCGGCCGGAGCGAGCGCGAAGTCGGTGAAGCATCCGGTGCACGCCGTCCGCCTCGTCGTTCCGCCAGTCGGCACACCCGGCCGAGCAACGTGGAGTTGTTCCGCACACCTCTCCTCAACTTGGCTGCAGCTGCCAAGATCGCCGATTCCCTCCAACCGACTGATTCAGAGGCAGGAAGGGGAATCGAGCAGATCTGTCCTCTGTTGCACATAGCGCAGCAGCAGAATTCGGCAGTCTCCCAGTCGCACAATCGGATCCACAATAGTTCCGTCCATGCAAACACGCATCGGTCGGTTGACAGCCCTGGTTCCCATCAGCACCACAGGGGAGGCAGCCGTTCCATGATCCGTGAAGATCGCCGCCGTTCGCGCACCCCTCCGCGGGGTGGACCCTATGGGTCCCGACATCATGATGATCGGCGTTCAGTCGGTGACACTTACGACCCAAGACCCGACGCAAGAGGGCGAATCGCCCAGCGAAGAGTCGACAGAGGTCGAGCCCACCGCGATGGTCACGATCCAGATCGTCCAAGTGGCAGCAGGACCATCGTGTCCGGCCCCGAGTGTTTTAGTCGAGCCATCCGCTCGGCTGACATCCCGCCCAACTTCCGATTGGCAGCGGGAATCGGTAAATTTACGGGGGAATCCAAGCCTGAAACATGGCTAGGCGACTACCGAGTGACAGTCCAGATCGGAGGAGGGGACGACCATGTCGCTATTCCCTCTGATGCTCGACGGTTCGGCGCGAGCTTGGCTGAACCAGTTGGCCCCCTCAAGCATTTACAGTTGGGCAGATCTGGCCCGAGTGTTCATCAGGACCTTCGAAGGGACGTGCAAACGCCCTGCAGGCCTTGTAGAGCTTCAACACTGTGTCCAGAAGCCGAACGAGCCCTTGCACGACTTCATCCAGCGATGGACAACTCTCTACCACACGGTGGAGAACGTTACCGAGCATCAAGCGGTCTGCGCATTCAAGGCAGGCGTATGGTACAGGGAGCTGTATCTAAAGTTCGGCCGGACAGGCGACATCTCCATGAGCAAGATGATGGAGATAGAAGCTTGCTATGCAAATGGCGAGGAAGAGGACCACATCCGGAGTGGCAAACACAAGACAGTCGGCGATGCCGACGGAGGTAACACTCGGAAGCAAAAACAGAAAGTTCCGCCCACACCGCAGGCAGAAGCTGCAGCTGTGACCAGCGCCAAGTTCAAGGGTAAAGGGAAAGCGCTGTCTGCCCCCAAGAAGAAGCCGTTCAACAATCCCATCCTGGACCAGCCTTGTCCGGTTCACACAAAGATGGACGAAGAAGGCAACCCCATATACGCGAAGCACACCACTCGGCAATGTCGTCTCCTGATCCAGGGGTTCAACGAAGGGCAACCGAGTGAGAAGAATCCTGAACAAGATGAGGAAGATAAAGAGGATCCGTTCCCCCAAGTCCATGCAACCCTCATGATTTTTGCTGACGTCGAAAGCAAGAGTCGACTGAAATTGGTGAACAGAGAGGTCAACATGGCCGTTCCGACTGCTCCCAAGTTCCTTAAATGGTCTCAGACTGCGATCACCTTTGATCAGTCGGATCATCCAACGCACGTCCCCACCCCAGGAAGACAGGCTCTGGTCATCGACCCGGTGGTGGAAGGAGTCCAACTGCGCAAAGTCCTCATGGACGATGGCAGCGGACTGAACATCATGTACGCTCACACTCTCAAGGGAATGGGCATTCCGATGTCCAGACTCAGCGAGAGCAGTATGCAGTTCCACGGAGTCGTCCCGGGACGGAAGGCCAGGTCACTCGGCCAGATCGCGTTGGACGTCACCTTCGGCTCCGACAAAAACTTCCGCAAGGAGAAGCTCACATTTGAGGTGGTGGATTTCCAGAGCGCTTACCATGCAATTCCGGGCCGCCCGGCATACGTGAGCTTCATGGCACGTCCATGCTATGTGTACTTGAAGTTGAAGATGCCGGGCCCAAAAGGCGTTATCACCATCACCGGCAACCGCCAGCGAGCCGAGGAGTGTCTGCAAGAGGGATCAAGAATCGCCGACCATCAGATGGCGGTGCTCGAGCTCGACGAATACAAGAAGACAGTCGACCCTGCCGACCTGATGCGCTCAAAGAAACCAGCTTCTGAGTCCGCGTTTCAGTCGGCGGGAGAGACGAAGAAAGTCAGCGTCCACCCGACGGACGATTCTGCCGCCCCGACGAACATGTCCACCACCCTTGATCCTAAATAGGAAGCCGAGCTCACCCAATTCCTCCGTGAGAACTGGGACATCTTCGCATGGAAACCATCCGACATGCCAGGTGTACCCAGGGAGTTGGCTGAGCACCGACTGCATGTGGATCCCGCTGCTCGGCCCGTCCGAGAGCGCCTGCGCCGGTCCGCCGTGCACAAGAGGAAGGCAATCGGAGAAGAGGTGGCCAAGCTATTGGCAACCAACTTCATTCGCGAGGTTCACCACTCCAAGTCGCTCGCCAATGTCGTCATGGTGCCCAAGAAGGACAAGTCACTCCGAATGTGCATTGATTGCAAGCACCTCAATAAGGTCTGCCCGAAAGACCATTTTCCGCTCCCCTGCATAGATCAAATTGTCGATTCGACTGCGGGATGCGAGCGTTTGTCATTTCTTGATGCCTATTCGGGCTATCATCAGATCCGTCTGTATGGTCCCGATGAGTTGAAAACAGCCTTCATCACCCCGTTTGGGTGCTTCTGCTACATCACTATGCCTTTCGGTCTGAAGAATGCAGGAGCTACCTTTATGCGCATGATCGAAAAATGTCTCCTCGACCAGATCGGTCGCAATGTGGAGGCATACATGGATGATATCGTAGTCAAGTCACGCAAAGGTTCCGACCCGCTGACCGACTTGGCAGAAACATTCTCCAACCTTCGTAGGTACGATATCAAGCTCAACCCAGCCAAATGTTCATTCGGTGTTCCCAGCGGAAAGTTACTCGGTTTCTTTGTTTCCGAACGAGGGATCGACGTCAACCCCAAAAAGATCGGGACCATCGTCCGAATGGAGAGGCCGGTCAGAATACATGATGTTCAACGGCTCACAGGTTGCCTAGCGGCTTTGAGCAGGTTTATCAGTCGACTCGGCGAAAAAGCACTTCCTCTGTACCGACTCATGAAGAAGTCAGATACCTTCGAGTGGACAGACGAAGCCCAAGTCGCATTCGACGACCTCAAAGTCCTACTTTCCACCCAGCCGGTTCTTACTGCTCCGCTCAGTAAAGATCCCCTTCTTCTATATATCGCGACTACAAATCAAGTCGTCAGTACTGTTCTTACAGTCGAGCGAGAAGAAGAAGGCAAAGCGTACAAAGTTTAGCGGCCAGTATACTACATCTCCAAAGTCCTGACCCCTTCCAAGCAGAGGTATCCCCATTATCAAAAACTTATCTATGGGATCTATATGACTGCGAAGAAGGTGGCCCATTATTTCCAAGACCACTCGGTATCTGTCGTTTCTGATGCTCCATTGTCGGAAACTCTCCACAATCGGGACGCATCATGCCGAGTGGCGAAGTGGGAAATGGAGATGTTGTACTGTGACATCAAGTTCGAGGCCAAGAAAGCTATTAAGTCTCAAGCCCTGGCTGACTTTATAGCAGAATGGGTAGAACAACAGCAACCGACTCACATCTACTCGGCTCATTGGACAATGTTCTTCGATGGGTCTAAGATGTTGAATGGATCCGGCGCTGGTGTTGTGATCATATCGCCGAAGGGAGACAAGCTCAAGTACGTGTTTCAGATACATTTTGATTCCTCCAACAACGAGGCAGAGTATGAAGCTCTCCTCTACGGATTGCGCATGGCCATCTCACTCGGCGTCCGTCGCCTGATGGTCTACGGCGATTCGGATTTGGTGGTCAACCAAGTGATGAAGGAGTGGGACGTAAGGAACCCCACCATGACAACATACTGCAATGCAGTGAGGAAGCTGGAGAAGAAGTTTGAAGGTCTAGAACTTCATCATGTTCCAAGACTGAAGAACCAAGCAGCTGACGAGTTAGCGAAACTCGGATCCACTCGGAGACCTGTCCCGAGTGATGTCTGCCTCGAACAGCTCCATCTTCCCTCAGTCAAAGAAGATCCCTTCACAGAAGAACCGGTACAACCCAAGAGCGCAACGGATCCGACTGAAGTCGATGTACCTGCTGTGGTTGATCTGGTCACATAGATTCTAGTTGTCATTCCCGATTGGACTAAGCCGATCATTGCATATATCTTAAGACAAGAACTCCCCGAAGATGAAGTTCAAGCCCGGCAAATAGTTTGCAGGTCGAAGGCATTCACTGTCATTGACGGTCAATTATACAAGGAGAGTGTTTCGGGCGTTCTTCAACGCTGCGTTTCCCCAGAAGAAGGGCAGTTGATCCTAGAGGATATTCACTCGGGAACCTGCGGCCATCACGCTTCTTCGAGAGCAATTGTCGCCAAGGCGTTCAGAGCTGGATTCTTCTGGCTACAGGCTAATGAGATGGCTAAAGCTATGGTTGATCGATCTGAAGGCTGTCAGTTCTACTCCAACAAGTCCCACAAGCCAACATCTGCACTAAAGACGATCCCACTTGTGTGGCCATTTGCGGTTTGGGGATTAGACACAGTCGGACCATTCAAGACAGGCCAAGGAGGCTACACACATCTGTTGGTGGCAGTCGACAAGTTTACAAAATGGATAAAAGCCAAGCCCATCAAGAAACTCGACGCCTCAATAGCTGTCAAGTTTGTCAGGGATATCATTTCCAGATTCGGGGTACCTCACAGCATAATCACGGACAATGGGACAAACTTCGACTGGGACAGATTCAAAGGCTTCTGTGCGAGTCAGGGTATCCGAGTGGATTTTGCTTCCGTAGCACATCCGCAATCCAACGGACAAGCTGAACGTGCGAATGGACTTATCCTTCAAGGTTTGAAGCCCCGACTCTTGCGAGAGGTAGGACATGCTGCTGGTGCATGGGTCACCGAGTTACCTTCAGTGCTTTGGGGCCTCCGCACCACTCCGAACAGATCAACGGGGCGATCACCGTTCTTCCTCATTTATGGAGCAGAAGCAGTCCTTCCGAGTGACCTCCTTCACAATGCCCCGCGAGTCGAACTCTTCTCCGAAGCCGAAGCAGAACAAGCAAGGCAAGATGGAGTCGATCTTCTAGAGGAGGAGCGCGAGATGGCACTTACTCGTTCAACAATTTACCAGCAAGATCTACGACGCTTTCACGCGCGTCACGTCAGGAGTCGCACGTTCCAAGCTGGCGATTTGGTGCTCCGAGTGGATCAGCAAAGACCAGACAAGTTAGCTCCGGCCTGGGAAGGGCCTTTCATCATCTCCAAGGTGCTGAACAACGGAGCATACAGACTCTACAACATTCAGAGGGAGATAGACGAGCCGCACGCATGGAACGGAGATCTCCTCAAGCGTTTTTATACGTGATCGTCGACTGAAGCAGTGTAACGAACAAGTTTTGACGAAATAATATATACAACAGATTCAGTTGTGTGCAGATTCAGAGTTCTCTCACGGTCGCAGACTCCGGTCACCAAAAAAAAAAACTTAGCTGCGGTCTTGAATCGCCTAAGTACTCACCTCCTCCGAGTGTGCGCTATACGCCACACTCGAGGACTTAGCTGCGATCCTGAATCGCCTAAGTACTAACCTCCTCCGAGTGTGCGCTATACGCCGCACTCGGGGACTTAGCTGTGATCAAGAATCACCTAAGTACTAACCTCCTCCGAGTGTGCGCTATACGCCGCACTCGAGGACTTAGCTGTGATCCTGCATCGCCTAAGTACTCACTTCCTTCGAGTGTGCGCTATACGCCGCACTCGAGGACTTAGCTGTGATCCTGCATCGCCTAAGTACTCACTTCCTCCGAGTGTGCGCTATACGCCGCACTCGGGGACTTAGCTATGATCAAGAATCACCTAAGTACTCCCCTCCTCCGAGTGTGCGCTATACGCCGCATTCGGGGACTTAGCTGTGATCAAGAATCACCTAAGTACTAACCTCCTCCGAGTGTGCGCTATACGCCGCACTCGGGGACTTAGCTGTGATCAAGAATCACCTCAGTACTAACCTCCTCCGAGTGTGCGCTATACGCCGCACTCGGGGACTTAGCTGTGATCAAGAATCACCGAAGTACTAACCTCCTCCGAGTGTGCACTATACGCCGCACTCGGGGACTTAGCTGTGATCAAGAATCACCTAAGTACTAACCTCCTCCGAGTGTGCGCTATACCCTGCACTCGAGGACTTAGCTGTGATCCTGAATCGCCTAAGTACTCACTTCCTCCGAGTGTGCGCTATACGCCGCACTCGGGGACTTAGCTGTGATCAAGAATCACCTAAGTACTCACCTCCTCCGAGTGTGCGCTATACGCCGCACTCGGGGACTTAGCTGCGATCCTGAAATAAGCATTGCACTCGAAACAACATCCAAACAAAAGACTAAATGTTTTCACCATGATTCCAAAAGTCTAGAAACGATAGCTGACTCGGTGCGGATCAAGCTTACCCGCACCGATTTAAAAGTATGACAGCCAACAGAAGTGGCCAGAGTATCTTACAGGTAAACACTCGGCATACCGAGGATAAAGTTTTATTACGTGTCAGCTGGGCCGGAGCCAGGACTGGAGGGCTCCACAAAAGTGTCCAAGTCGATTCCATCAGCGATGCGGGTAGCAGTGTCAAGGAACGTCTCCATGAAGTCTTCGAATCGAAGCTTCTTCGTGTTGGCGACCTTCAATGTCTTCAGCTTATCTTCCCGCATCTCCTTGCAATGGACGCGGACTAAGGACAGTGCAACATCAGCACCGCAACGCGTTGCCGATTTCTTCCACGATTGCACTCGGCTCGGAATCTCCTCCAGTCGCGCCAACAGAGTCTCCATCTCCTGCCGCGGCTTGTCTTCTGGCCAAAGTTCCTTGTCAATTCGGCTGATGGCTTCTCTCAGTCGGCCGATGAAAGGACTCACTTTGCCTACGCGGATATGCGCCCGGAGCAGATCCCGGTTGGCGTCCTCGCCGAGTGGCACATTGTCCTTAATGGACCGCTCCACAGCCGCCGTTTCAGCTTCAGCGTTACTGCAAAAGTCTGCAACAAACGGGCAAGCAGACAATAAAAATCGAGTGTAGAGCACACGGTACAAGCACTCGGCAAAACATAAGACTTACCAGCCAGACGAGTCATCATCTGCACAGCCCAGTCGTTGACGTACTTCTCCTGAGCTGTCCATCGTCTGTTCCGAACGGCCATTGATTGTGCAGCTCAGTCCTCTGTTTCTTCAGTCTCTCCACATCCTCTATCAACACCTTGTTCGCCTCCCGAGCCTCCTCTAGGGACCTCTCTCGTCCCTCCAGAGCATCCTTCATGCCGGCCATGGCGAGCATAGCAGCATCAAGTTCACCAGCGACCTGGTTCCTCTCCGCCCTCAGGGCCTCATAGGCCGTTCCCATTTCACAAGTTTTCTGCCACCAAGAAACAAAGGGTAATCAGCAGGTTTATCAGTTCACAGTCTAAGTTCTTCAGACCCCTGCCGACGCAAGCACTCGACAGCGGTCTCGGGGACTACACCCAGTGGGTTCACTAAGAGTGACCCCACTGGCATGCACCTCAAGCAGGCCTGCCCTATTGAGATGCATATTTTCACTTACACCTCAGAGGCCAATACTACCCGACCTGCGTGCAACTTACGCTCGGAGACTCTTACCGCAAGAGCGCTCTGACTGCAACAAGTACTCGCACTCGACAATCCTATCTACAGACACAACCAAACTAAACGAAAAATGTGTAAAGACAACTGTCGGTGCAAGCACTCGACAGAAGTCTCACGGACTACACCCACTGGGTTCACTCCGAGTGAACCCATTGCAGAATAAACAACACCACGCAGTGGGTTACGGGGGAAAAGTAAGTACTTACTAGACTACTTACTCGGATATCATCGCGCAGCTCCAAGCTCCGCTGGTACAAGGCTGCAACGGAGTCATAAGCCTTCTTGGCTTCTCCAGCCATGAGCTCCGCCTGCACCATGGCCCCCTTGGACGCTCCCACCTGCTCCTCCGGATGGCGCCGGATGCTGAATTCGGCACCCGACGAACCGGGAATCGTCGGAGGTTCTTGGGGCATCCCAAGGTCCGCCCCAGTCGGTTCCTCCCCCACCGGCACCAGTTCAGTCGGTGGAGCGTCGGCGGCAGGAGTGGCGGCAGGAGGAGCAGCCTCGAAGGCAGGCTCCAGGACAGGCTCCACGGCGGGGTCGGCTCTCCCCTGGTCGTCCTCGTCCAGGCAAGTCGCCCCTGACAAGACGAATGACACGACGTCTCAGAAAAAGAAAGAATGGTGCAGTTCGCAGGAATAAAACACCCGACTTTCTTACAACACACTTGGCTGGGACGAAACGATGTTGTCCGTGTCCATGGGGTCATCCCCTTGGCGGGCTGGAGAGGTTGCAGAAGTGGCGACCCTGTCGAGTGAAGTCCATTCGACTTATAAAGCAGGAGGTCACTCGGATAACAGAAAGAGCCGAAAGTTAGGTTCACTCACGTGGAGGTGACGGGGATGGCAACCCTCATTCGCGGCAGAGCCTTCCGAGGTTTGGTCCCACTCGGCTTGGGCGCCCTGGAAGACTGGCCTGCGGGCTCAGCGGTTGCGTCCCTGGTCCTCTTGGTGCCTCGAACACTCGGGACCACCGGAGCAGCAGGCGGAGCACTCGACGACGCAGGAGGAGCTGAAGGGACGGCAGGCTCGTGTCGACGCTTACTCCGGTGCTCCGTCTGTGGAGGTGGCGAGTCTTGATCTTCATCCTCTTCCTCTTCCTCGCTGTCCTCCTCCTCCGACTCCCCACTGTCGGAGACGTATTCGGCGCTCTCCACGCTCCCCTTCTGGCTGCCTTCCTTGTTGGAATTATGCCCTAGAGGCAATAATAAATGTATAGTTATTATTATAATTCCTGTATCAAGATAATAGTTTATTATCCATGCTATAATTGTATTGAATGAAGACTCATTTACATGTGTGGATACATAGACAAAACACCGTCCCTAGCATGCCTCTAGTTGGCTAGCCAGTTGATCGATGATAGTCAGTGTCTTCTGATTATGAACAAGGTGTTGTTGCTTGATAACTGGATCACGTCATTGGGAGAATCACGTGATGGACTAGACCCAAACTAATAGACGTAGCATGTTGATCGTGTCATTTTGTTGCTACTGTTTTCTGCGTGTCAAGTATTTATTCCTATGACCATGAGATCATATAACTCACTGACACCGGAGGAATGCTTTGCGTGTATCAAACGTCGCAACGTAACTGGGTGACTACAAAGATACTCTACAGGTATCTCCGAAGGTGTTAGTTGAGTTAGTATGGATCAAGACTGGGTTTTGTCACTCCGTGTGACGGAGAGGTATCTCGGGGCCCAGTCGGTAATACAACATCACACACAAGCCTTGCAAGCAATGTAACTTAGTGTAAGTTGCGGGATCTTGTATTACGGAACGAGTAAAGAGACTTGCCGGTAAACGAGATTGAAATAGGTATGCGGATACTGACGATCGAATCTCGGGCAAGTAACATACCGAAGGACAAAGGGAATGACATACGGGATTATACGAATCCTTGGCACTGAGGTTCAAACGATAAGATCTTCGTAGAACATGTAGGATCCAATATGGGCATCCAGGTCCCGCTATTGGATATTGACCGAGGAGTCTCTCGGGTCATGTCTACATAGTTCTCGAACCCGCAGGGTCTGCACACTTAAGGTTCGACGTTGTTTTATGCGTATTTGAGTTATATGGTTGGTTACCGAATGTTGTTCGGAGTCCCAGATGAGATCACGGACGTCACGAGGGTTTCCGGAATGGTCCGGAAATGAAGATTGATATATAGGATGACCTCATTTGATTACCGGAAGGTTTTCGGAGTTACCGGGAATGTACCGGGAATGACGAATGGGTTCCGGGAGTTCACCGGAGGGGGGCAACCCACTCCGGGGAAGCCCATAGGCATTTGGGGGGGTCACATCAGCCCTTAGTGGGCTGGTGGGACAGCCCACCAATCCCCTATGCGCCAAGAGAGAAAAAATCAAAGGAAAGGAAAAAAAAAAGGAAGAAGTGGGAAGGGGGAAGGACTCCCTCCCACCAAACCAAGTAGGACTCGGTTTGGGGGGGGGGGGGAGAGTCCTCCCCCCTGGCTCGGCCGACCCCTTGGGGATCCCTTGGACCCCAAGGCAAGGTCCCCCTCCCTCCTCCTATATATATGGGGCTTTTAGGGCAGATTTGAGACGACTTTCTCACGGCTGCCCGACCACATACCTCCATAGTTTTTCCTCTAGATCGCGTTTCTGCGAAGCTCGGGCGGAGCCCTGCTGAGACGAGATCATCACCAACCTCCGGAGCGCCGTCACGCTGCCAGAGAACTCTTCTACCTCTCCGTCTCTCTTGCTGGATCAAGAAGGCCGAGATCATCGTCGAGCTGTACGTGTGCTGAACGCGGAGGTGCCGTCCGTTCGGTACTAGATCGTGGGACTGATCGCGGGATTGTTCGCGGGGCGGATCGAGGGACGTGAGGACGTTCCACTACATCAACCGCGTTCTCTAACGCTTCTGCTGTACGATCTACATGGGTACGTGGATCACTCATCCCCTCTCGTAGATGGACATCACCATGATAGGTCTTCGTGCGCGTAGGAAATTTTTTGTTTCCCGTGCGACGTTCCCCAACAGTGGCATCATGAGCTAGGTTAATGCGTAGATGTCTTCTCGAGTAGAACACAAAAGGTTTTGTGGGCGGTGATGTGCGTTTTGCTGCCCTCCTTAGTCTTTTTCTTGATTCCGCGGTATTGTTGGATTGAAGCGGCTTGGACCGACATTACTCGTACGCTTACGAGAGACTGGTTTCATCGTTACGAGTAACCCCCTTTGCTCAAAGATGACTGGCAAGTGTCGGTTTCTCCAACTTTAGTTGAATCGGATTTGACCGAGGAGGTCCTTGGATGAGGTTAAATAGCAACTCATATATCTCCGTTGTGGTGTTTGCGTAAGTAAGATGCGATCCTACTAGATACCCTTGGTCACCACGTAAAACATGCAACAACAAAATTAGAGGACGTCTAACTTGTTTTTGCAGGGTATGATTGTGATGTGATATGGCCAACGATGTGATGTGATATATTGGATGTATGAGATGATCATGTTGTAATAGAAATATCGACTTGCACGTCGATGGTACGGCAACCGGCAAGAGCCATAGGGTTGTCTTTATACTAACATATGTGCTTGCAGATGCGTTTACTATTTTGCTAGGCTGTAGCTTTAGTAGTGATAGCATAAGTAGCACGACAACCACGATGGCAACACATTGATGGATGATCATGGTGTGGCGCCGGTGACAAGAAGATCGTGCCGGTGCTTTGGTGATGGAGATCAAGAAGCACGTGATGATGGCCATATCATGTCACTTATGAATTGCATGTGATGTTAATCCTTTATGCACCTTATTTTGCTTAGAACGACGGTAGCATTATGAGGTGATCTCTCACTAAAATTTCAAGACGAAATTGTGTTCTCCCCGACTGTGCACCGTTGCTACAGTTCGTCGTTTCGAGACACCACGTGATGATCGGGTGTGATAGACTCAACGTTCACATACAACGGGTGCAAAACAGTTGCGCACGCGGAACACTCGGGTTAAGCTTGACAAGCCTAGCATGTGCAGACATGGCCTCGGAACACATGAGACCGAAAGGTCGATCATGAATCATATAGTTGATATGATTAGCATAGGGATGCTTACCACTGAAACTATTCTCAACTCACGTGATGATCGGACTTGGGATGGTGTAAGTGGATCATGAACCACTCAAATGACTAGAGAGATGTACTTTTTGAGTGGGAGTTTAGCATATTATTTGATTAAGTTGAACTCTAATTATCTTGAACATAGTCTAAGTCCACTTTGAATATATTTGTGTTGTAGATCATGGCTCACGCAAGTGTCATCCTCAATTTTAATACGTTCCTAGAGAAAGCTAAGTTGAAAGATGATGGAAGCAACTTTTGTAGACTGGGCTCGTAATCTTAAGCTAATCTTACAAGCTGGAAAGAAGGATTATGTCCTTAATGCTGCGCTAGGAGATGAACCACCCGCTACGGCTGATCAGGATGTTAAGAACGCTTGGTTAGCGCGTAAGGAGGACTACTCAATAGTTCAATGTGCAGTCTTGTATGGCTTAGAACCGGGACTTCAACGTCGCTTTGAGCGTCATGGAGCATTTGAGATGTTCCAGGAGTTGAAGTTTATCTTTCAGAAGAACGCCCGGATCGAGAGGTATGAGACCTCCGATAAATTCTATGCTTGCAAGATGGAGGAAAACTCGTCTGTCAGTGAACATGTGCTCAAAATGTCTGGGTACTCAAACCGTCTAGCTGAACTGGGGATTGAACTCCCGCAAGAAGCTATCACTGACAGAATCCTTCAATCACTGCCGCCAAGCTACAAAGGCTTTGTGTTGAACTACAACATGCAAGGGATGAACAAGTCTACCGGCGAGTTGTTTGCGATGCTGAAAGTCGCAGAGTCTGAACTCCGTAAAGAGCATCAAGTGTTGATGGTGAGCAAGACCACTAGTTTCAAGAGAAACGGCAAAGGCAAGAAGGGCAATTCGAAGAAGAGCGGCAAGCCTGTTGCCAATCCGCCGAAGAAACCCAAGGCTGGACCTAAGCCTGAAACAGAGTGCTTCTATTGCAAGGGTATGGGTCTCTGGAAGCGCAATTGCCCCAAGTATCTGGCAGATAAGAAGGCGGGCAAAGAAAAATTAGGTATATTTGATATACATGTTATTGATGTGTACTTAACCGGCTCTCGTAGTAGTGCCTGGGTATTGGATACCGGTTCTGTTGCTCACATTTGCAACTCGAAGCAGGAACTGCGGAATAGACGAAGGCTGGCGAAAGACGAAGTGACGATGCGCGTAGGAAACGGTTCCAAGGTTGATGCAATCGCCGTCGGCACAGTGTCACTTCAACTACCATCGGTATTAGTGATGAACTTAAATCATTGTTATTTAGTGCCTGCGTTGAGCATGAACATTATATCTGGATCTTGTTTATTGTGAGACGGTTACTCTTTTAAGTCTGAGAATAATGGTTGTTCTATTTCTATGAGTAACATCTTTTATGGTCATGCACCGAATGTGAGAGGATTGTTCATATTGAATCTCGATAGCAATACGCATATACATAACATTCAGACCAAAAGAGTTAGAGTAAACAATGATAGCGCCATATTTTTGTGGCACTGCCGCTTGGGTCATATTGGTGTAAAGCGCATGAAGAAGCTCCATGCTGATGGACTTTTGGAGTCACTTGACTTTGATTCACTTGACACGTGCGAACCATGCCTCATGGGCAAGATGACTAAGACTCCGTTCTCCGGAACAATGGAGCGTGCAAGTGACTTGTTGGAAATCATACATACCGATGTGTGTGGTCCAATGAGCGTGGAGGCACGCGGCGGATATCGTTATTTTCTCACCTTCACTGACGATTTAAGCAGATATGGTTATGTCTACTTAATGAAGCACAAGTCTGAAACATTTGAAAAGTTCAAGCAATTTCAGAGTGAAGTGGAAAATCATCGTAACAAGAAGATCAAGTTCCTACGGTCTGATCGTGGGGGTGAATATCTGAGTTTCGAGTTTGGTACTCACTTAAGACAATGTGGAATTGTTTCACAGTTAACACCGCCTGGAACACCACAGCGTAATGGTGTGTCCGAACGTCGTAATCGTACTTTGTTAGAGATGGTGCGATCTATGATGTCTCTTACTGATTTGCCGTTATCTTTTTGGGGTTATGCATTAGAAACAGCTGCATTCACTTTAAATAGGGCACCATCGAAATCCGTTGAGACGACACCATACGAACTGTGGTATGGCAAAAGGCCAGAGTTGTCGTTTCTTAAAGTTTGGGGATGTGATGCTTATGTCAAAAAGCTTCAGCCTGAAAAGCTGGAACCCAAAGCGGAAAAGTGCGTCTTCATAGGTTACCCAAAAGAGACAGTTGGGTACACCTTCTATCTCAAATCCGAGGGCAAAGTGTTTGTTGCTAAGAACGGAACTTTTCTCGAGAAGGAGTTTCTCTCGAGAGAATTGAGTGGGAGGCAGATAGAACTTGACGAGGTTGTCGAACCTCTCATCCCTCTGGATGGTGGCGCAGGGCAAGGAGAGACCTCTGTCGTTGCGACGCCGGTTGAGGAGGAAGTTAATGATGATGATCATGAAACTGCAGTTCAAGTTTCTGTTGAACCACGCAGGTCGACGAGATCACGTGCTGCTCCAGAGTGGTACGGTAATCCCGTCTTATCGATCATGTTGTTAGACAACAATGAACCTGCGAATTATGAAGAGGCAATGGTGGGCCCAGATTCCAACAAATGGCTAGAAGCCATGAAATCCGAGATAGGATCCATGTATGAGAACAAAGTGTGGACTTTGGAGATACTACCTGAGGGCCGCAAGGCTATTCAGAACAAATGGATCTTTAAGAAGAAGACGGACGCTGACGGTAATGTGACCGTTTATAAAGCTCGACTTGTGGCAAAGGGTTTTTCACAAGTTCCAGGAGTTGACTACGATGAGACCTTCTCACCCGTAGCGATGCTTACGTCCGTTAGAATCATGTTAGCAATAGCTGCATTTTTCGATTATGAAATCTGGCAGATGGATGTCAAAACGGCGTTCCTTAACGGTTTCCTTAAGGAAGAGTTGTATATGATGCAACCCGAAGGTTTTGTCGACCCTAAAAATGCTGACAAAGTGTGCAAGCTCCAGCGATCCATTTATGGACTGGTGCAAGCATCTCGGAGTTGGAATAAACGCTTTGATGAGGTGATCAAAGCATTTGGGTTTATACAAGTGGTTGGAGAATCTTGTATTTACAAGAAAGTGAGTGGGAGCTCTGTGGCGTTTCTAATATTATATGTGGATGACATATTACTCATTGGAAACAATGTAGAGCTTTTGGAGAGCATAAAAGGTTACTTGAATAAAAGTTTCTCTATGAAGGACCTAGGAGAAGCTGCTTACATACTAGGCATTAAGATCTATAGGGATAGATCAAAACGCCTGATAGGACTTTCACAAAGCACGTACCTTGATAAAGTTTTGAAGAGGTTCAAAATGGAACAGTCCAAGAAAGGGTTCTTGCCAGTGTTGCAAGGTACGAGATTGAGTAAAACTCAGTGCCCAGCAACTGATGAAGATAGAGAGCATATGCGCTCCGTCCCCTATGATTCAGCCATAGGCTCTATCATGTATGCAATGCTGTGCACTAGACCGGATGTTAGCCTGGCCATAAGTATGGTAGGTAGGTTCCAGAGTAATCCAGGAGTGGATCACTGGACGGCGGTCAAGAATATCCTGAAGTACCTGAAAAGGACTAAGGAGATGTTTCTCGTGTATGGAGGTGACGAAGAGCTCGCCGTAAAAGGTTACGTCGATGCAAGCTTTGACACAGATCCGGACGACTCTAAGTCGCAAACCGGATACGTATTTATTCTTAATGGGGGTGCAGTAAGCTGGTGCAGTTCCAAGCAAAGCGTTGTAGCAGATTCTACATGTGAAGCAGAGTACATGGCTGCCTCGGAGGCGGCTAAGGAGGGTGTCTGGATGAAGCAGTTCATGACGGATCTTGGAGTGGTGCCAAGTGCACTGGATCCAATAACCTTGTTCTGTGACAACACTGGTGCCATTGCCTTAGCAAAGGAACCAAGGTTTCACAAGAAGACCAGACACATCAAACGACGCTTCAACCTCATCCGCGACTACGTCGAGGAGGAGGACGTAAATATATGCAAAGTGCACACGGATGTGAATGTAGCAGACCCGCTGACTAAACCTCTTCCACGGCCAAAACATGATCGACACCAGAACTGTATGGGTGTTAGATTTATTACAATGTAATTCACATGGTGATGTGAGGGCTAGATTATTGACTCTAGTGCAAGTGGGAGACTGTTGGAATTATGCCCTAGAGGCAATAATAAATGTATAGTTATTATTATAATTCCTGTATCAAGATAATAGTTTATTATCCATGCTATAATTGTATTGAATGAAGACTCATTTACATGTGTGGATACATAGACAAAACACCGTCCCTAGCATGCCTCTAGTTGGCTAGCCAGTTGATCGATGATAGTCAGTGTCTTCTGATTATGAACAAGGTATTGTCGCTTGATAACTGGATCACGTCATTGGGAGAATCACGTGATGGACTAGACCCAAACTAATAGACGTAGCATGTTGATCGTGTCATTTTGTTGCTACTGTTTTCTGCGTGTCAAGTATTTATTCCTATGACCATGAGATCATATAACTCACTGACACCGGAGGAATGCTTTGTGTGTATCAAACGTCGCAACGTAACTGGGTGACTATAAAGATACTCTACAGGTATCTCCGAAGGTGTTAGTTGAGTTAGTATGGATCAAGACTGGGTTTTGTCACTCCGTGTGACGGAGAGGTATCTCGGGGCCCACTCGGTAATACAACATCACACACAAGCCTTGCAAGCAATGTAACTTAGTGTAAGTTGCGGGATCTTGTATTACGGAACGAGTAAAGAGACTTGCCGGTAAACGAGATTGAAATAGGTATGCGGATACTGACGATCGAATCTCGGGCAAGTAACATACCGAAGGACAAAGCGAATGACATACGGGATTATACGAATCCTTTGCACTGAGGTTGAAACGATAAGATCTTCGTAGAACATGTAGGATCCAATATGGGCATCCAGGTCCCGCTATTGGATATTGACCGAGGAGTCTCTCGGGTCATGTCTACATAGTTCTCGAACCCGCAGGGTCTGCACACTTAAGGTTCGACGTTGTTTTATGCGTATTTGAGTTATATGGTTGGTTACCGAATGTTGTTCGGAGTCCTGGATGAGATCACGGACGTCACGAGGGTTTCCGGAATGGTTCGGAAACGAAGATTGATATATAGGATGACCTCATTTGATTACCGGAAGGTTTTCGGAGTTACCGGGAATGTACCGGGAATGACGAATGGGTTCCGGGAGTTCACCGGAGGGGGGCAACCCACTCCGGGGAAGCCCATAGGCATTTGGGGGGTCACATCAGCCCTTAGTGGGATGGTGGGACAGCCCACCAATCCCCTATGCGCCAAGAGAGAAAAAATCAAAGGAAAGGAAAAAAAAGGAAGAAGTGGGAAGGGGGAAGGACTCCCTCCCACCAAACCAAGTAGGACTCGGTTTGGGGGGGGGGGAGAGTCCTCCCCCCTAGCTCGGCCGACCCCTTGGGGATCCCTTGGACCCGAAGGCAAGGTCCCCCTCCCTCCTCCTATATATATGGGGCTTTTAGGGCAGATTTGAGACGACTTTCTCACGGCTGCCCGACCACATACCTCCATAGTTTTTCCTCTAGATCGCGTTTCTGCGAAGCTCGGGCGGAGCCCTGCTGAGACGAGATCATCACCAACATCCGGAGCGCCGTCACGCTGCCGGAGAACTCTTCTACCTCTCCGTCTCTCTTGCTGGATCAAGAAGGCCGAGATCATCGTCGAGCTGTACGTGTGCTGAACGCGGAGGTGCCGTCCGTTCGGTACTAGATCGTGGGACTGATCGCGGGATTGTTCGCGGGGCGGATCGAGGGACGTGAGGACATTCCACTACATCAACCGCGTTCTCTAACGCTTCTGCTGTACGATCTACAAGGGTACGTGGATCACTCATCCCCTCTCGTAGATGGACATCACCATGATAGGTCTTCGTGCGCGTAGGAAATTTTTTGTTTCCCATGCGACGTTCCCCAACATTCCTCCTCTTCCTCCTCCGGATTCCCATTCGAGACGGGGGAGAACCAGTTGGTCCACGCCTGCATGAAGTTCAATCGGAAACATTAGACATCACACGGAGATATAAGTAAGCGACTGGAATTAAGACAGTTCAATGCACTCGACTCATGTCACTCACTTGATTCGGTGGAGGGTGGTCCGCGCTGTAAGGCTTCACTCGGCGAGCTCCTTTGGGATTCTCACAAGGGCCCGTGATTTGGAGCACCCACGAGGTCACTCTCTCCTCGGGTACGCCCACCATGTTGGTCCGAGTGGAATCCTCGGGCCCTGCGTAGTGCCACATAGCGTGGTCGCGAGCCTGCAGCGGCTGGATCCGCCGACCAAGGAAGATTTCCAGCAGGTCTATGCCGGTGACCCCCCTCCTGACGACGTCCACGACTGCCTCGACCAAAGGCTGGATGTCGTTCTTCTCGGCCTTCGAGAGCGCGAGATGCTTAGGTGGAGCGGGCCGGTCTAGACTAAATGGAGGCAGCCCAGTCGATGCACTCGGACAGGCGATGTCCTGGCAGTAGAACCACGTCGACTGCCAGTTCCTAATCGACTCGCTCAACTGGAGAGCAGGATAGCTGCTCTGACTCTTCTTCTGGAACCCTAAACCCCCGCAGAGCTGGAGGAGGTGCGTCTTATCATCCGACTGACTAAGACGTTTGATGGTTTGAGAGCGGGCGGAGAAGATATGTTTGAACAAACCCCAATGGGGGGGCAACCGATAAAGCACTCGCATAAAACGATAAAGGAAGAAAGATGGGCGATGGCATTCGAAGGAAAGTGATGGAGTTGAGCACCGAAGTGATTCATGATGCCTTTGAAGAAGGGATGCGGGGGCAAAGAAAAACCTCTGTGAACATGGCTGAGGAGCAAGACGCGCTCCCCCTCCCGCGGCGCCGGCTCGACCTCGTGGTCCGCCGGCAGCCTCCAGGACTTATGCACGAGCATTCCGTGCTCCACCAGCTCCAGCAGATATCCCTCCGTCACCGTGGAGGGGAGGAAGTCTCCTTGGATCCACCCCGCCGGCAACGGCCACTGCCGCCGTTGAGCAGCCGCCGCCTTGTTCTTCTTCTTCCTCGCCTCCATCTTGCTGGTCTGACCTTTGGTCATGGAGGCGACAGCGAGCCCTCGAGAAGGAGGAGAAGGAAGGAGTGTATGAGCGTAGGGGGTGGCGGGGAAAACGGAGCAGGCGAGAGCAAAAGTTTCGGCGAGGGTAACCGAGGAGTCTCGTTGCCCAGAGTTAAATAGAGCGCCGACTAGGTCGCTGGCAAGTGGGCCCGAAGTCTTATCCGCCCGACCGTCCGCGGCGATATCAGTGGAGGAGTTGAAGGCGCGAGAATTGAGGAGTCAGGCGCTACTCGAGCGCGCTGACGTCGTCCCCGCTGAGCGTGCGGAACCCGAAATTTGAGATCCCGGAAAATCGGCCGCTGTCAGTTGACCGGTCACGTCAAAAGATGCTGCGGAAACACTCGGCTCCCGACAGTCGGTTTCGCAAGCACTTCCACTCGGATCGTTGGTCAGAAAAGGTAAAATGGATAGGGGCAAGCAACGCCCAAGCCGAATCTAATCCAGTCAGATCCGAACTTCAAGCACCGCTTCGTCGTATCAACCCC
Source organism: Hordeum vulgare subsp. vulgare (assembly GCF_904849725.1). Lineage (NCBI taxonomy): Eukaryota > Viridiplantae > Streptophyta > Magnoliopsida > Poales > Poaceae > Hordeum > Hordeum vulgare. The sequence goes on along the minus strand of NC_058522.1, from coordinate 104,519,981 downwards.
AATCCATTCGGGGACTAATGATGGGGTCATAGTCCTAGGGTAGGGTCATAGGCCTGCCATACAGGTCCTACCCAAGGACTACCCCACACAAAGGACAAGACCCTAAGTCTACCCCGACTGGACTAGGGAATCCCCATCATCCAGTCGACAACAGGTTCAGTATCATCCAGTCGGATACTAGCATTCGGAGGTTACCAAGCTAACCGACTGTATGCACTCGGTACATTGTAACCTCCCTGGAGGGAAACGGTCGTACGTTTCCGGGTGCATTTATTAGCATTTAGAGCGTACGTTACCTGTAACGTATACATTCAATTGCCACTACTCCGCCCTTGAATCAGAACCGTTGTGGAGGGCAGCGCACTCTATATAAGCCGCCCTCCCCCACTGGTAAAAGGGTTAGCAAATCACTGTATTCCGTATTACACTCGGTAACAAGCTCCGAGAGCACTGAGACGTAGGGCTGTTACCTCCACCGCAGAGGGGCCTGAACTCAGACAACCTCGCCGTAGCTAGGACTCTGCCCATCTCATTCGTACCCTACACATCTACTGTCAGGCTTATACCCACGACACTAACCATAGCATTAAACTAGTGGATCCAAATCAGCCCCTTACGAAGCAACGCATAAACTAGGGTTTAAGCTTGTGTCACTCTAGCAACCCATCATCTACTTACTACTTCCCAATGCCTTCCTCTAGGCCCAAATAATGGGGAAGTGTTATGTAGTCGACGTTCACATAACACCACTAGAGGAAAAACAACATACAACACATCAAAATATCGAATGAATACCAAATTCACATGACTACTATTAGCATGACTTATCCGATGTCCTGAGGAACAAAAGTAACTACTCACAAAGCATAATCATATTCATGACCAGAGAGGTAATGAGTAGCATCAAGGATCTGAACATAAACTCTTCCACCTAGTAATCCAACTAGCATCAACTACAAAGAATAATCAACACTACTAGCAACCTTACAAGTACCAATCGGAGTCGCGAGACGGAGATTGGTTACAAGTCATGAACTAGGGTTTGGAGATGAGATGGTGCTGATGAAGATGTTGATGGTGACGAGTCCTCTCCGATGACAGGATTGTTGGTGATGACGATGGCGACGATTTCCCCCTCCGGGAGGGAAGTTTCCCCGACAGGATCGTCCTGCTGGAGCTCTAGATTGGTTTTGCTCAAGTTCCGCCTCGTGGCGGCGGCGAATCCACAAAAAATCTCCTCCTTGATTTTTTTCCTGGACGAAACCCTTCATATAGAAGAAGAGGGGGGCCAGTGGGCCAGCAGGCTGCCCACAAGCCCTCATGGCGCGACCTGGGGGGTGGCCGCGCCGTGGAGGCTTGTGGCCACCTGCTCGCGCCCCTCTGGCGCTTCTTTGGCCCAATATTTTTTATAAATCCGGAAAAAAATCCTCGTTGATTTTTACGGTGTTTGGAGTTGCGTAGAATAGGTATCTCAACTTTGGTCCACTTTCAGGCCAGAATTCCAGTTGCCGGCATTCTCCCTCTTCATGTAAACCTTGCAAAATAAGACAGAAAAGGCATAAGTATTGTACCGTGAAGTGAAATAACAGCCCAAGAAGCGATAAATATCAACATGAAAACATGATGCAAAATGGACGTATCAAGCCCCCAAGTGTCGGGTTGTCTTGGCTGCACAACCTGGGACTTGTAACTATTTTATATGTTATAAAGCTTCAGCTAGTATAGCCCCCAAGGGCCAGGTTGTTTTGCTTGCAATAGCCTGGTACTTTGAACTTGGTTTTGAATGTTGTAGATAGATAGATTTGGAGAAAATCGAGTTGTCGTCTGAGTCATCCGATATGGACTGAATGCCTTGCATTTCACATGTGTAGCCACCAAGGGCCGGCTCATCAGTTATGTGATGGGCCGGGTCTTCAATTTGGGCCTTACAATTTGTTTGGACAGCTGAATACTGTAGCCCCCAAGTGTTGGGTCGCATGCGTGCAGCAACTTGGGAATTTTTGGAAAATTTGATCTCAGTAGTGTAGCCCCCAAGTGTCGGGTCATTCGCGTGCTGCGACTCGGTACTTACATGTACTTCTCCTCTTGGAATAAAAAACATCATATGATGTAGCCGTGAAGTGTTGGGTCGTATGCTTGCAGCGACTTGGGACTGTGTGAATATAACACATCACAATGTACTTCACACATTCTCTTGAACTCACATTAATCTGATTTGAATGAATCCTTGATAATGGTTGTAATGTAACCCGATACGAATATCTTGGAATAATGTCTTTGTCTTTGAAATGAAATCCCTGCTCATGGTTGCGGTGCAACCTAGGAAATATATGTTTGAGAAATCCATAAGTGATGTAGTTTACTACAGATCACAAGTTGAAAAAATCCAAGAGCCGGTCAATTAGATGACCCGGTATTATATGTGATAGGACGGCTCTTCGAAAATAGTCAATTCGTCCGAGCTGGCTTAAAAAACACCAATCATTTAACACTGGTTATGATAAACCATAATGAAGATCGAGCCATATTGGCTATCAAAGATCTATTTGCTCCTGCAGAATTTTATGCTTTGACCCGTTAAGAAGACCGACATGATATGTATGTATGATGCATGAGGCAATGCAGGATGATGTATCTATATGATAAAAAACATAAAGTGCCAGTTTTCGAGGCATGACCTAAAGACCGGCTTTCGAGGCTCGAGCCTTGATTCAATGAGCCGACTTATCTTCTTGAAGATGAGTTGGTACTTCTTGGACATAAGATTTCAACCTGTAGCCCCCAAGGGCCGGGTCATTACGAGAATAATGAGCCAAATCTTATCACGCTGACTCATAAAATTTTGACCTGTAGCCCCCAAGGGTCGGGTCATTATGGGAACAATGAGCCAGGTCTTATCATGCTGACTCGTTAAGATTCGACCTGTAGTGTCACACCCAGTTTTTGCTATCACCTGTGTGTGTTGTAAAATTCTGAGCTTGTTAAAACTTTTTCAAAAAAAATGTTGTGAGTGCCATGATTGACATTGTATGCTTCTATGTTTGATCATGTGAGGTTTAAAACCCTAAAATCCTTTTTGGTATTTTTCTGATTTTCAAAAACCTTTGATAACCAAAGTAAAACCACCTTGAGTTGCACTACATGTCCTTGATAGCAAGAAGTGCTTCCACTCATATTTGGTAATCTGATTTTTACCTATCTTTATATTTCAAAACCACAAAAATAATTATTTTTGTGAGTATTTTCCCAATTAAATAACCTGTCCATTTCTAAGGTCAGAATTGGTGTTCCAACATGGAAAAATACCTTTCTGCTTTGGAAAAATCTGATTAAATTTAGAGATGATCAGAAGGACATACATTTTCCATACATAGGATTTTAAACCCCATTTTATATTATATTTATTGATTAAAATTATAAAAGCTATTCTGTCAGTTTTGGCATTTTGAAATATTTCCAAAGTAAATATTCTCAATAAATTCCTAGAAAATTTCAGTGATGCCCCTAAGCCTTGTTTGGTGTCCACATAAAGTTTCACCTTGATCAAAGGTGGGTAAGGACCCCAAATGACCCGAAAACCATGTGTGTCCAGAATCAAGTTAGAGCAACTCTACATAGAAAAGTTTGCCCTATGAAGCTAAAAATTTGCAGGAGTGCCTAATACCTCAAATGAGGGTTCTGCACCAAAAATGGGATTTGTGGGACTTAGTATGCCCACACTCCCTTTGGAAGGAACACATCTGGTCATATTGGAGTGATTTCAAGTTTACAAAGCTAAACTTGTCCAATGGAGCTCAAATTTTGTGGGACTCCATGGTTTATCCCCAAAACCAAACCTGTTAAGTCTCAGCACCAGTGGTGGGGTGCAACCCCCTGTGACCACTGCCGAACACCTTCTGACAGAGAGGAAAAAGCCACCTTAGCCACAATTAAACCAAACCCCTTTGCTTCAAACTCTTAGATTAAGTAGCCAGCACCAGTAGCTAACCTAGTCAACTGGCCCCTCACTGGTTCAAAGTGGAAAGGCCAAAAACCCCAATTTAGACATCAGTTCATGATTGACAACAACAGTATTTCTTGCCTCCTTTGACCAGCCGAAGCTCCCATTAGAACCAAACGGCTAGCCACACCCCCAACAAGTGCCAGGACATGCTAGACGCGTCCAAAGTGCCTCAGAGGGCACCAACATGTCGTGGCATGCAAAAACTGCGCTCTGGGCGCGCTACAGGGAGTCTCCGAGGTGGGGGCGACGCCCTCGGCTAGTTGCAGCCTCCCCCGAGATGTCCAACCCCTTCCCCGACAACCCCTCTGCGTCGGGCAAGCCTCAGGGCCCCTCCTCTCTGGCGCAAGAGCTCGCACGACGCGTGACAGCGCGCTCCAGATTCGGCCAAGCTTGCGCGACCACGAATGCAGCTCTCCTCTCTCTCTCTCTAAAGTAGATGGTTCGGGCAGTCTAATACCACGTCCTGAGACCGTTGTTTCAACCCCAACGTCTCTCTGCACCCCCATGCGTGCCACAGTGAGTCACCGGCGCACCCGAGTCTGCTCACCGTCGCGGGCCTATAAATAGCCCTCCCCCTCGCTCCAGCACCCCTCAGATAGCTCCGCCGCGTCCACTAGCACCTCCCTAGCCACCCCAGCAACCCAGCACAGCCCCGGTGCTCGAGATCGACCGAGGCCCCTCCGCCTCGGAGCTCCGCTCGATCTCCGGTTACACGACGGCTCCTGCACCACTCGACCCACCAAACTGACCCCGTTGACCCCAGGAAGCTTTCCCCCAACTCGCTCGAGCTTTCCCGTGTCCCTAGCAACCTCCTCGACCACTTCCCGAAACCCCTCCGCCACGGCCTCCTCGTCGCCGGCTGACCCCTGCCTCCCCGTCGTTGTTTCGACCACCAGTAGGTAGGCGACGGTCAGGCGAACCCATTCCCATGCTCATTGGAGCTTGAGCACGTCGGCAGCCACGTCAGCGTCCTTCTCCTCCTCTCTGGCTGGAGGTAGGAGACGACCCCGACAGGTGTGCCCCACCTGTCGGTGGCCCAACCTTCTCCCCCGCGCTGGCCTCGGCCACTGACCGCAGGGCCCCGCGCGTTAGGTTCAAACCTGATGGCGCGCGCGCCTGGGCAGCCCGTCGGCTGGCCATGGGCCAGCCCAGCTCTGGGCCGAGCCAGGCCAGGAGTTGGCCTGTGTTTTCTTTTATTTTAAAACCTGGATTTCTAAGTTTTTTATAAAAACATTTAACCAGTGTAAAAATATAATTCTTCCACTGTTATTTTTAGAAAAATGTGTAGTATTTAATGATATACTTAGATGAATTTTTCCAGCAACTATCCACTTTGCAATATTAAAAAGGACTAAAATGGAATTGTTTTGCTTCTGTTTGGTTGTTTTCAAAAATATTCCTTCAAGAAAATTTAGGCAAGTATTTTTAAAATGATATCTCAGATTTATCAGAAATAGGGAGCATTTTTAAAATGACTTTGTGGACTGTTTCTGTGTGAGCTATTTCTTATTTGTGGTTTTATCGATGATAGAAAACCCGTGTGACAAGGGAATCGGAGCGGAAGACCTCGAAGACCCCGGATACTTAGCTAACCAAGGCAAGCAACCCTTTGACCATGACTGAGCATATGACTACTTTGCATGTTATATAGCAAGTATTTCCGTTGCATATGATCATAAGTGCCAGTACTCCTTTGATGGGATGTTACCGCAGGCTCACCCGGAGCACATGCATTGAGCTTGACTCTACCCCTTAGGGTCATGCTAATACCATGTTGACAAGTAAAGATAGTAGTAGTATCATCATGAGAATGATGTTGTCATAAAACAAGAGTTTATGAAAACCCCATCGGGTGCCACTAATGCGAGAGGGTGATGATGAGTTGGTGGTCACTTTTGGTGAAGTGATGCACCCGGTATTTGTGTGAGTAAGGTTTCGGAAATGGGATTAGATTTATGATGTGTCGACCGTCCCAACCATACCAGTACGACCACGATACCCCTTATGGGACGGGGCTATGTTAATTACTCTGGTCGGTGCTAGCAAAGAGCCACATTACTAGTGGCGGGAGTGATTGTAGTCACTCTCGTGATGGGGTCGTGCCGGGTAGGACGACTATGCCATTTTTATGAGTTCCAGTCACACCGTGGATGACACGGAAGTTTCCCGGATCTCGTGGGTCCAGTGTACTACCTCTACAGAGTGTAAAATATTCGAATAGCCGTGTCCACGGTCAAGGACAATTGGGCAATCCTGCTTAAACTACGTCCTGATATTTCCGCTTAAACCAAGCGTGCGTGAGTTGTGTGTGTGTGGTGTTGAGAAAGATGTTGCTATGATAGCAATGATATGACCAAGTTCGGTGACTTGGCATATAGGGTGAACCCGGATGGTTCAGCCCTCGACAGATATATTGGTATCTGTAACTTGTTCTTCAAGAGTAATTCTTTATCTTGATGCATATTCATGATCATTCCACCCAGATGAGTTATACTAGAAAATGCATGATATTGTTATCCTTCACTTTCATTGTTCATATCATGGGCTGTTTGCGAGTACATTCAACGTACTCATTGGCTTGCCACTGGTTATGTTATTGACCAGACATGGAAGGACCGGAGTTTGGAGATGAGTACGTCTTTGGCGACGCCCCTGCAAACTAGGACACTTCTGAGTCAGAATGCCTTTCGGTGTAGGCTTGATGGCATGGGCACCCGCTTAGCCTTGTGTTTCCGCTATTAGTGTAATCGTGTGATTTGGCCTTAGGCCTGTCTTGTGAACTTGACCCTTCGGTCAGGTGGTGTAATAATCGGTACTTGGATGTAAGACTCTTTATTCAGTATCTGTGTTCGGTGAGCATTGATCTCTGGAATCACTGAGCACGGCGATTCTCGACTAGTAAGTCGGGGTCCCCACAGAGCTGGTATCAGAGCCATCCTGACTATAGAAAGCCTTAGGTAGAATGGACGATAGCTGGACGATAGTGCACCCAGAGTGACCCGAGGACCGCACCACTATATATTTCTAACCCTCTCCTCTACACCTTGTAGATGGCCGCCGTACCCGAGACGCTTCTGGAAACGGGTTTTCCTCTGCTTTTGAGTGATAGCCTCGAGAAGTGTCAAGTGCGTCGCACGCCCGTCTTTCTCTACCACGAACACTGGGTCAACGCCGACACTAAGGAGTATCACGTGGATGTGATAGTGAAGGCCAATGACTCCCCGACTAGCTGGTTCTTTGAAGGGCCGCAAATGGAGGATCTGATGTTGGCCGTGGAGACTGCAGCACGAGAGGCGTTCGTGCGACTCCGCGACATCCTTCCTGAGATGGCAAACGAACCCGCTACTCGTCACTTACCTTTTGTTGAGGATAAGATAGACGGAAGCTGGACACTCAACCCCTCATCTGAGGACGGGATGCCATTAAGGTTTCAGACCTACTTCAGCCTCTCCTCAGACACCTTGACGCATCTCTTGATCAAGGAGTCAACTAGGATTCGCCAAGAGCTGTACCAAGTTAAGGACGTATATCGTATGGAGAAGATGAAGAACATCAAGGTGAAGAAAGAAGGAGCACCTGTGATATCATCTGGTTTTGCTTTCCGAGGAGGAATACCCCCGCTTCAGGCCGTTCCTCTTCAGAGTCGATGTTTAACCGCAGAAGAGTACACCGAGCTTTTCGCTACCTCACCAACCAAGAGACGTCGAGATGGTTCACTCCCTTCCCCTACCCCTTCAACGAAGGGAAGCACTAATGAAGATGAAGACAGAGATGAAGATGAAGACGAGGATCCCACAGAGTCGGCTTATGAGACCGCACAGTCGATCGCGTAGTAGCGTAGGATGTTCCGAGCATAGAAATTCTTGTACTAGGATTTTATGACCCGGATGTTGTGTGAACCTGTTGGATGCAAGTCGCATTCTGCCTTGAGCAGCTTGTGAGCGACTGCATCATTTTCTTTAAATTAGTGCAGTAGTTTCTTTCAGAAACCTTGTCATAAAACTTTGCACACTAGCACACAGACCCCCTCCTTATTAGAACGTCATCCCTTTCGAGTGCAACCAGTTTAGCAGAATTTGACCTGTCTACTCCCCTGACAGGATGGTGAATGCAACTCGCAACAACACTTTTGGCAACCCCGCCTCTGCCTCTTCAGGACAGCAGTAGGGAACCGGAGGGGAAGCTCAAGCTGGAGATCACCATGTGCTGCAAGACGATGTTCCTCCGCCACCGCCTCCCCCTGAAAGCTTGACCATGGCTCAGTTCCTTCAAGCTCTTCGGGAGGAGCGCCAAGCCAACAATGCTGCTATCCAACAGCTGGCTCAAACCTTGGTGAACCACCCGCCGCAGAACGGGAATGGCAACGGTCGCTCAACTCTCTCCGAGTTTATGAGGACTACGCCGCCCATATTCACGGAGATGACTGAGCCCTTGGATGCCGATGACTGGATCCGCACTATCGAAGACCTCCTCGTGTTGGTCAAGTGCACTGACGACAACGAGAAAGTTGTCTATGCAACCCACTGTCTCGGAGGCACATCCAGAGCTTGGTGGGATGGATTTCAGATCATGCGAGCCGGGCAAGTCATCACTTGGGCCGTGTTCAAGGATGGATTCTGCGCCGCTCACATTCCTCCAGGGATGATGACCATTAAGAAGCGGGAATTCCGAGCCTTAAGGCAAGGCAGTGGATCAGTCAAGGAATATTTGAAGAAGTTCAACCTTCTATCAAGGTATGCACTTGAAGATGTCAGCACTGAGGCTGCCAAAGTGGAGCGCTTTATGGAAGGATTGCATCAATCACTCCAGTATCAACTGGTTGTTTGTGAATGTCGGACCTTCAGTGACCTGGTTAATAAGGCTCTTATGTTGGAAGACAAGCGTCATGCAATGGAAGACACCCGTAAGCGCAAGCTAATGGGTAGTGGAGGACCGGTCAACTCGAAACCCCGACCATGGCAGTCAGCCCCAGCAAGACCCAACTATCAGCAGCAGCAGTACAAGCACCCAACATTTCGCCAGAATTATCAACCTCGGCAAGTCAGCATCAAGCCAGCAAGCACACCGCCGAACAACGGTGGAAGCAAGACCAATCTTCCAGTGCAAGTTACCTGTTTCGGGTGTGGACAACCAGGACAGTATTCTCGGCAGTGCCCCAATAAGAAACCTGATGTTCCGCGCCCCAATGCACCAAATCCAGGCCAAGGAGCACCAGGAAGGAACCAGGCTCCCCGCAATCAGCAGTATAACAACAAGGGGCGGATTAATCATATTTCTGCAGAAGAGGCACAGGAAGACCCGGACTGCATTCTGGGTACGTTCCTCGTCAACTCTACCCCAACAACAGTATTGTTTGATTGTGGTGCTTCGCATTCCTTTGTTACACAAAAGTTTGCGGAAAAGTGTGGACTAGAACCTACCTTGCTTCATGGGCATACGGCAATTCAGACCCCGGGAGCAGTTTTGAGAACCAACCTAGGGTGTAGAAAGGTTGGGATAGTTATCAATGGGACAAGCTTCTCAGCGGACCTCATTGTGCTTAAGTCGCAAGGCCTAGAAGTAATCCTCGGTATGGACTGGTTGGCCAAGCATCAGAGTATCTTGGACTGTGCTAACAGGGCCATTACCATTACAAGTGACCAAGGGGTCAAAGTCAAGTATGTCTCTCAGCCAGTACCCACTCGAGTGCCACGAGTTAACAACCTTTCATAGGAAGGACTCGACCGAGTACCGATAGTCTGTGAATACCCGGATGTCTTTCCTGATGAGCTACCAGGGATGCCTCCTAACCGAGACATCGAGTTCATCATCGAACTCATGCCCGGATCAAGGCCTATCTATAAGAAGCCTTACATGATGGGATCCGAAGAGCTAGCGGAGTTGAAGAAGCAACTGGATGAGCAACTCAGGAAAGGATTCATTCGTCCAAGTGCGTCACCTTGGGGATCGCCTGTTCTCTTCATGTCCAAGAAGGATGGGACTATCCGACTTTGTGTCGATTACTGTTCACTCAATGAGGTCACGATCAAGAACAAGTATCCACTCCCCAAGATTGAAGACTTGTTCGACCAGCTTAATGGAGCAAAGGTATTCTCCAAGATCGACCTCCGATCTGGATATTACCAACTAAAGATTCGACCCGAAGACATTCCAAAGACGACATTTGTGACCCGGTACGGTCTGTACGAATGCACTATCATGTACTTCGGATTGACGAATGCCCCAGCTTACTTCATGTACCTCATGAATAAGGTCTTCATGGAATATTTGGACAAGTTTGTCGTCGTATTCATCGACGACATATTAATCTTTTCCAAATCTGAATAAGGGCATGAGCAACACTTGAGGTTAGTATTGGAAAAGCTTCGAGAGCACCAACTGTATGCCAAGTTCAGCAAATGCCAGTTTTGGCTGAACGAAGTTGGATTCCTAGGTCATACCATGACGGCAAGTGGATTGGCAGTTGATCCCTCTAAGATTACCACGGTAACCAACTAGGAATCGCCAATCAACATGAAGGAAGTCAGGAGTTTTCTCGGACTCATAGGGTATTAATGCAAGTTCGTAGAAGGATTCTCCCGCATTGCGCAACCTATGACTCAGCTCTTGAAGAAAGGCAAGAAGTTCGAATGGACGCCAGAATGTGAGGCAAGCTTCCAAGAATTGAAGAAGAGGCTAACCACCGCCCCGGTATTGGCCACTCCAGATATCAGCAAGGAGTTCGTGATATATTGTGATGCCTCTAGGACCGGGCTAGGTGGAGTTCTAATGCAGGATGGCACGGTCGTGGCATACTTGTCGCGGCAACTGTGCCCACACGAGGAGAACTATGCCACCCATGATCTAGAGTTGGCAGCAGTAGTGCATGCCCTGAAGACATGGCGACATTACCTTTTGGGGAAACAATGTGAAATATACACCGACCACAAGAGTCTGAAGTATATTTTCACCCAAAGGGAATTGAATTTGAGGCAACGGAGATGGTTGGAGTTAATCAAAGACTACGACCTCAGCATTCAATATCACCCCGATAAGGCAAATGTAGTGGCTGACGCCTTGAGTCGGAAGACCAGCACCTTAAACGGCATGCTTAAGGAAAGGCAGCCCGCCTTATATGAAGAATTGGAGAACTTCGGATTGGAACTGGTGGAACCAGGATTCCTGGATAATCTAGAAGTCAAACCAACGCTGGAAGGCGACATCAAGTAGGCCGAGAAGGGTCACAAGAGTATCGAAGGTATCAAGAAGAAGATTCCAGAAGGCAAGGCCCCAGGAGTCTTGGTGGATGATCAAGGAGTGGTGTGGTTTGGGAAACGTTTATGCGTACCCAACAAGGCCGAGCTCAAGGAACTCATCCTACGGGAAGCTCATGATGCACCCTACTCCATTCACCCCGGTGGTACCAAGATGTATCAAGATCTCCGAGAAAGATTCTGGTGGCACAACATGAAGAGGGAAATCGTGTCGTACGTGGACAGGTGTGATGTGTGTCAGCAAGTTAAGGCTGAGCATCAGCGACCCGCAAGACTACTACAACCTCTCCAGGTGCTGGAGTGGAAGTGGGACAAGGTAGGGATGGATTTCATTACCGGTCTACCAAGGTCTAGCAAGGGACAGAACTCGATATGGGTTGTTGTCGACCATTTGACCAAGGTGGCCCATTTCATCCCTGTCAACACCACTTATGACGGGAACAAGTTGGCCAGTCTCTGCATCGAGCGCATAGTAAGCTTTCATGGAGTTCCCAAGGAGATTGTATCTGACCGAGGCACGCAGTTCACCTCAAGGTTTTGGAGGAAACTTCAGGAAGCCCTCGGTACCAAGCTCTCTTTCAGCACCGCCTTCCACCCGCAGACGGGAGGACAGACGGAAAGGGTGAATCAGATACTCGAAGATATGCTTCGCGCATGCGTCCTAGTGCATGGAGCCAAATGGGAAGACTGTGTGCCGTTCGCTGAGTTTTCATACAACAACAGCTACCGGTCTAGTCTCCAGATGGCCCCGTTCGAAGTGTTGTACGGACGGAAATGCCGCACCCGCTCAACTGGTCAGAAACCAGAGATGGGCTGATTTTCGGACCAAAAGTTTTGCACCAGGAAGAAGAGAAGGTGCAACTAGTCCAAGAAAATCTGAAGGCCGCCAAGTCACGACAAAAGAGTTATGCGGACTCTCGTCGCAGGAATGTGGAGTTCATTCCCGGAGATATGGTGTACCTTCGAGTCACACCTCTCAAGGGAACCAAGCGTTTCCACGTTAAGGGGAAACTCGCTCCAAGGTTCATTGGGTCATTCAAGATCACGACAAGGCGTGGCGAGGTCGCTTATCAGTTAGAGCTACCTCCAGAGCTTTCGGGTGTGCACAACGTTTTCCACGTGCCACAGCTTCAAAAGTGTCTCCAGACACCAAGTCGTTGCGATCCTTATAAGGACATTGATCACCAGGCCATTGACCTTCAGTCTGATCTCACCTATTGCGAGAGGCCAATCCGCATTCTGGATGAAGCAGAGCGATGTACTAGAAGCCGCACCCTCAAGTATTTCAAGGTTCAATGGAGCAACCACACCGAAGCCGAAGCTACATGGGAGCGTGAAGACTATCTCCGATCTGAGTTTCTAGACCTTTTTAGCACCTAGCTTAGGAATCTCGGGGACAAGATTCTTGTAAGGGGGATAGGTGTGTCACACCCTGTTTTTGCTATCACCTGTCTGTGTTGTAAAATTCTGAGCTTGTTAAAACTTTTTCAAAACAAATGTTGTGAGTGCCATAATTGACATTGTATGCTTGTATGTTTGATCATGTGAGGTTTAAAACCCTAAAATCCTTTTTGGTATTTTTCTGATTTTCAAAAACCTTTGATAACCAAAGTAAAACCACCTTGAGTTGCACTACATGTCCTTGATAGCAAGCAGTGCTTCCACTCATATTTGGTAATCTGATTTTTACTATCTTTATATTTCAAAACCACAAAAATAATTATTTTTGTGAGTATTTTCCCAATTAAATAACCTGTCCATTTCTAAGGTCAGAATTGGTATTCCAACATGGAAAAATACCTTTCTGCTTTGGAAAAATCTGATTAAATTTAGAGATGATCAGAAGGACATACATTTTCCATACATAGGATTTTAAACCCCATTTTATATTATATTTATTGATTAAAATTATAAAAGCTATTCTGTCTCTTTTGGCATTTTGAAATATTTCCAAAGGAAATATTCTCAATAAATTCCTAGAAAATTCCAGTGATGCCGCTAAGCCTTTTTGGTGTCCACATAAAGTTTCACCTTGATCAAAGGTGGGTAAGGACCCCAAATGACCCTAAAACCATGTCTGTCCAGAATCAAGTTAGAGCAACTCTACATAGAAAAGTTTACCCTATGAAGCTAAAAATTTGCACGAGTGCCTAATACCTCAAATGAGGGTTCTGCACCAAAAATGGGATTTGTGGGACTTAGTTTCCCACACTCCCTTTGGAAGGAACACATCTGGTCATATTGGAGTGATTTCAAGTTTACAAAGCTAAACTTGTCCAATGGAGCTCAAATTTGGTGGGACTCCATGGTTTATCCCCAAAACCAAACTTGTTAAGTCTCAGCACCAGTGGTGGGGTGCAACCCCGTGTGACCACTGTCAAACACCTTCTGATAGAGAGGAAAAAGCCACCTTAGCCACAGTTACACCAAACCTCTTTGCTTCAAACTCTTAGATTAAGTAGCCCGCACCAGTAGCTAAACCCAGTCAACTCGCCCCTCACTGGTTCAAAATGGCAAGGCCAAAAACCCCAATTTAGACATCAGTTCATGATTGACAGCACCAGTATTTCTTGCCTCCTTTGACCAATTCAAACCTGACGGCACGTGCGCCTAGGCAGGCCGTCGGCTGGCCATGGGCCAGCCCTGCTCTGGGCCGAGCCAGGCCAGGAGTGGGCCTGTGTTTTATTTTATTTTAAAACCTGGATTTCTAAGATTTTTATAAAAACATTTAACCAATGTAAAACCATAATTCTTCCACTATTATTTTTCTAAAAATGTGTAGTATTTAATGATATACTTAGATGCATTTTTCCAGCAACTAATCTACTTTGCAATATTAAAAAGGACTAAAATGGAATAGTTTTGCTTCTGTTTGGTTGTTTTCAAAAATATTCCTTCAAGGAAAATTTAGGCAAGTATTTTTAAAATGATATCTCAGATTTATCAGAAATAGGGAGCATTTTTAAAATGACTTTCTGGACTGTTTCTATGTGAGCTATTTCTTATTTGTGGTTTTATCGACGATAGAAAACCCGTGTGACGAGGAATCGAAGCGAAAGACCTCGAAGACCCCGGATACTTAGCTGACCAAGGCAAGCAACCCTTTGACCATGACTGAGCATATGATTACTTTGCATGTTATATATCAAGTATTTCCGTTGCATATGATCATAAGTGCCGGTACTCCTTTGATGGGATGTTACCGCAGGCTCCCCCGGAGCACATGCATTGAGCTTGACTCTACCCCTTAGGGTCATGCTAATACCATGTTGACAAGTAAAGATAGTAGTAGTATCATCATGAGCATGATGTTGTCATGAAACAAGAGTTTATGAAAACCCCGTCGAGGGGCACTATTGCCCGAGGGTGATGATGAGTTGGTGGTCACTTTTGGTGAAGTGATGCACCCGATATTTGTGTGAGTAAGGTTTCGGAAATGGGATTAGATTTATGATGTGTCGACCGTCCCAACCTTACCAGTACGACCACGATACCCCTTATGGGACGGGGCTATGTTAATTACTCTGGTCGGTGCTAGCAAAGATCCACATTACTAGTGGCGGGAGTGATTGTAGTCACTCTCGTGATGGGGTCGTGCCAGGTAGGACGACT